>NC_081251.1:19080577-21658910 GCF_030490865.1 Poecile atricapillus | reverse complement strand
CTATAAGTAAGAGCAATGAAACTTATAGGCAAGTTTGTAGACTTTAACTATATACTTTCTTCATGACAGAGGTCTCTTTCTCATATGTATTAAGCAATAATGGCTTTGTATTGGTTTTTTTTTTCCATGAGAAGGTGTCCTGGGGTGATTTTATGACGCTGAATTGTATCCCCATTCATCTGTTTAGCCCTGAGACAAATAAGTTCTCCACCTTTAAAACTAGCTTTGAAAGTGAAGGGAGGGGGAAGTTTGTGTGTGCAGGAACATCATTTTTCACTCCCCCAGAATTCCTCTTCTCTCGCTGCGTGTTGTCTGCAGCACAAACAGCAGGAGACAATTGTCTTTTGCTTTTACTTAGATTTTACCTAGCTGAGGCAGAGAAGTTCCTCATAGTGTGGCTTTTCTTTTCTTGGAAGTGGTCAGCGCTGCTGTGGGCTGAAAACCCAAACAAACCCTAGGAGCTCACACCTGTGGCCCACTGGGGCCCAGGACGTGGCACTGTCCAGCACAGGAGGGACTGATACGAGACTGAGCGAGCCCAGCTACACCCCATGACAAGGACTTTCTGAATTTGCCATCTCTTCAGAACAATGAGAAGTTCCATTGTTTAATATTATTCATTTTTTTTTCATGTTTCTGACTACTTTACTTTATAAATAAACAGGTTTTTTCACTTTTATCAAAGGAGTTCTATATCTCGCAAACCGGTGGGGAGAGAGCTTGCTTGAATTTGCTTTCTAGAGGGACCCTTTCAGAGGTTTCCTCCCAAATTTGTCCTAAACCAGGACAAAAGGGTAGTATTTTTAAATCAAATTCTGCTGTATATTCTATTTTGCAAGATTATACTTAAGATCCTTTCTCACAATTCAGCACACGATAGACTATCCCTCTTAGAACTCAGTTTCTGATGCCTCGGATTATTATTAATGATGATGATGATGATGATGATGATGATGATGATAATAATAATAATAATAACCATCATCATCATATTCTCCAGAATGGATTAGGTGGCTTGGCAGAGAGGAATATGGGGTGTTCTCCATTAAATTCTGTGTCCCAAGATTGTGGGTGCAGTGCATAATGCTGTAACTGGTGATGTGAGCTCCACTTATCACAGAATCATAGAATTGTATAGTACTTTAGGTTGGAAGGGACTTTAAGGGTAATTTAGTACCATGCTTCCAATACATATCTAGGTGAGTTATATTATTTGGAAAATTCTCTTTCAATTCATAATCATGAATTCACTTTTAAAGATTTTTAGACTGAATGCCTCAAAGTAGTGATTGTTTTTAACTCTGCCTTTCCCTATAGGGTGTATGAGCTGATTTGCCTCAAGTCAGAAACTAAATTTATTGTTTGTGAGTCTCAATATGGTCCCCTGTGTACTAGAACATTTTATGCGTTTCACTGGACTGACTTTTCCCTTATTATCAGCAAAATATACACACCTGTATGGATAATAAATCAAAGTGGCTAGGTTGCAAAATTCTCAGAAATAATTCTGAAGACATAAAATATGGCTGTAGGAAAATCAGGCAAAGGAGATTCCATAGTAAAAGCATCTATGTAAACAAGACAAACTAAGAAAAGATAATAGCATTTATTAGATCAGCTCTTACAATGGTGTAAAACAGAAAAGCTTGATGAAGGCACTCTGCTGAAAGACATGCCAACATTTATTATATTTTTAGGCTGAAGCAATAAATTTTCTTAGTTCCCCAAATATCTTGCTGCAATGCTTTCTTTAACATGGCTCCCATAACAAGTCTTGAAAGCATGAGCCAACCAGCTTTTCCAAAAAACAATGTCAGGTAAGCACTTAGCTCCTTTCCCTGTCAGAGAAATGCCTTCTACTGTTCAAAGTACTCTGTCAATCACATCTTGCTGCCCAAACTCCTTGAGGGAAGTTAAATTCACTTACGTTTAGATATCTGCAGCTATCTACTTATCCTGTATGGAGATCTTCTCCATGGACATTAGGGACATAATGGCACTTCCAGGAAGTCTGATTTTACTTGATTTTAGCAGTCACTTGAGGAAAAAATGACTCATGGTCTAAAAATTTATTTTTCCCCCTCCCCCCTTCAGTTTTTTACAGGGAATCTAGATGATCGGCATGAATATTTAGCTGCAGATATCTAGCATGAATAGATGAATTCACCCATGAATAGCATGAAACACCCATTCTTACACCGTAAACTTAAGGTATCAGAAATAAGGATCAATAACTGTAAGAAAATGGCACCCAAAACTTGAGTTATCCCCTGTGTATTTTGGTTGGTTTGCTGGTTTTTGTTTTCATGTTAATAAGGCAGTTTTGATAACTGGATGCACAATACACATTCAGAGATGCAGATCCACTTATTACTTGCTGTAACACCTTTGAGCCAGAGATCTTCCAATCTTATCTTGCATTGACTCATGCAGACAAGATTGGGTAGGCAGGGAAAATGTGGACAGAATCTTATCTGACAGAATAGTGACATCTGTCACTAGTTCCTATGGCTATGTTTATGCTTGTAGGTTAAAAAAGCCATGCTGAATGCTGGATTTCAACTGATTAAAATTATTCAGAATTTTCTTTGGCCAATTAGAAATCCCCCCAAAAATTGTAGGCCACAGATGACTCCTGATAAACAATTTCTGTATGTTTCCTATTTACTTAGGAAGCTAAGAATTTCCATGAAAGCCCTCTGCATCAGCTGGCCTTAATATGTCATACATTTTTTTAATTTGCTGGCAGTGTCAGTTTTACTAAAAAAATGTTTGTTAGAGGTAGCAAGGTAACAAAAATATTCTCAAAGTGCATGATAGAGTAGGATATTTCACCTTCTTTCTGATCAGTGTACTATTAGTATGACAACACATTAAAATTGTTACATGTTGAACCAGATTTCTACAGATCTACATCACACTGTTCCCAGATATCATTGTCTCACCAGCTTGATGTTTAGCAGCTGGCATTCAGCTTGCTGTTCTGCTTTTTGAATAACATGCTAAAATTCTAAGAATTCTATTGTTCTCCTACATTTAGTATGTGCCAAACTGCATGTATTACATCTTTCCATAGGCAAATGCATGATAACAGAAAAGTAATTGAATGATAAAACCTAAAAAGGATTAATCAGAGAGAGATTAAAAAAACTTCTCATTTTTCCTAAATAATAAATGGGCTCTAGGCTGTATAGCTTTTTCCTTCGGTGGAAAAAGGAAGGAACTGGAAAATATAACTGTAAGAGAGGTAAACTCTTATGCAGTTCACGTCTTTATGGCCTTCTGGAGGGGATCAAATGCTGCGGATAAATTATACCCTTTTGAATCCAGTCTATTTGGGGATCATCTGTGGTTCTGTAAGAGAAGCACTAAAATGTGTTTATTATTAGTTAGTTTAGGCCATTAGACTGACCACATAATTAGAAGCTAGAGCTCTTTAACTTTGTGATCTACAAAATCCTTAATAACCCTCTGCTGACATCAGTAGAATTTCGGTTTTTGGTGTTTACTGTCTCATCTATAAGAGAAGGATAATACTTATCAACCTCACAGGGATTGTGTAGGATTAATTATTTAATAGCTAGATGCTGATGTAAAAGGCAAAGTGTTCTATTGCCTTCACAAATACTGAAATATGACACTGTCATCTTGCAGTGTCTAGCTGAAGGTGAAAAGAGACAGTGTCTGTTGTGTCAGCAGTAACACACATGAGAAGCTGCAGCATTTTGTTTTTGCTGAAGAAAAACTAGGTTTCCACAGCAGTAGCTTATCTCCACTTTAAGCAATTTATATCCCATGTGCAGTTTGAGTAAGCTGGTCATGGGAAAAAGACTGAAGAATGGTCATACAAAAAAAAAAATAAATAATTGAGACTCACAAATTTGTTCTCAGAGACATTTTTGTGCCAGATAATGGAAGAAGGATATATTTGTTCTGAATATTGAAAAAAAAGCGCTCAAATATATCTAGTCCTTTAATAATTTTTTATACTGAATTTTTGTAATGAAATCTTTCATGAACTGGACAGATGCCATAATGCACAAAATAGATATTTAAGTTCAAAAACCTTATATTTCACTATAGCTGGAAAAAGTTTTTTTACTATTCCTCTTCAACCAGTTAGGTATTCACCATTTTTTGAAAAGTAGATAGAGAAGAAACTGGTAATTTCTGAGATGTTTAATTGCTGGACAGCAGAAAAAATCTGATCAAAAGGGTATTGGTGAATGTACAAGCACGCTTTTGGTATAGCAAGGTAGCTTTCCAGCACAGAGAGGAAGGCCAAGAGTTTTGTTATTTTAAAAATAATGAAATAGTAAAGTCTTGGACTAAGAATGCTGGCAGGTAACTATCAAGGCATATGTCAAAATTCTCTGTATGTAACATGCTTTGTGCACTGGCCATTAGCATGGTGTAACTCTCCCAGGTTGAGTGGATAATCTACCGCCTTTCACATAGGTTCATTTTGCTTTATCTTGGTAATGAGAAGGTTTATTCATATTTTCTAATATCAAAATGCTCATAGTAAGATCAGCAGGGAATTAAAATCCTGACCCTGAATCTTCTAATATGTATGGTAAATTTACATATCTGAGTAGCTGCATTGACTTCATTATGACTATTCACATCAGTAGAGCAAAATATTGATGCTTGCAGATCAACCCTAAGGCAGCATTTTCTGCTTTGTGCATTTTACTTCACTGAGTGACTAAAGGCGTAGTGTAAGTCAATAGTCCCACAGCTGTATGCAAACAGAAAGAGCTTTATTGCTCTTGTTTTTCACTTTCTAAGTTATGTGAATATATTTTCAAAGTAGTTGACAGAACTGTTTCATGCAGTTTTGTGTTGTTTTATGTATTTATCCAGTACCAAACTCATTACCATCTCACCCTACGCACCCATAAATTACATATAGCTCCGATTTTGTCTAAGCTGCCTAAACAGTTTAAAAGTACAAAGAGCTACAGTAACACTAATACTAATCATATCTTACCAATAGTTGGCACTGTTTCATGAGGCAATGCTTTAGTTTTGATACTGGAATAAAGTGCTCATTCTTCGGCCTCATAGTTTGGGAACAGGATCATAACCTCACAAAATAGTAGAATCCTGCTATTATCACTCAGTTATTACACCAGACATTATAATGTACCTGTTTATTGCAACTTTATTAGAGTTCTGTAACTATTAGCCTTCCAGAATCAAAAACTGTCCACACTCACTATAAAAGTGCTTCCAAAACTTGCTATTTTTAATTTGTTTCATACCAGGGAGAAATCAGATTTTAAACACAAAGAAGTCTACCCAAATAACACAGATGAGAAGTCTACTGGAAGCAATATAAGGGCCATTCACTTAAGAGTTGGACTTGATGATCCTTGTGGGTCTATTCCAACTCAGAATATTCTGTGACTCTGTAAATTCTTATGCAATTATACTATCCATAATCATTTCACCTGCATTGCTGAGTGGCATGTGGGATTAAAGCCACATGACTCCAACTGACTTTAATGGAAATCAGATAGCTAAAACCATTTGAAACTGAGACTCTGAGTAAAATGTATAAAACACAAGACATTATGATAATCCCATTACAAACTCAGTCACCACTTCTACCCTTCTCATGAAGATGATTGTCATGACAATTCACAGTCCTGTTCCCTCTCTAGGGATTTACTGCTGAGCAAACAATGCATTAATCAGAACTTAATAAAATTACATTCAGTTTGCATTCACATGGCACAGGTATAAAAGGCTATTCAAAATGCCATGCAATACAGAATTACTGTAATGGCTTTTAGGAGGTATATAAAGACAGAAAAACACACCAGCAGTGTGAACAATATTATGGAGACTAAATCTAATGATAAAGGGGTAAGTTTTTATCTTGACTTTCATTCATACAATTTTATTGTCAAAAAGTAGAAAAAAACCAATATTGTAAGATATGCAGGGAAAAGGGCATTAAAAAGAATTCTTTGACATCTGAGAGCAAAAGCTTTGGGAAGGGTCTTTTATAATCTTACTATATAGGTTTGAAATGTGCAGTTTTGAAAGCCTCTGTAATGTGAAAATGCTCCCTTGTTTGATAGTTCTAGATATGCTAGTAGTACCCACTATGAAAACATATTGGCAGACCACAGTTTAAAGGCATGTACAAATTGCCTAAATGTTTTACTTAAAATTTTCTCTGCCATGTTTTCTTTGTCTTCAGATTTATTCAGGAGTTTCAATATTTCTGATATCATCTGTTTCACTGTTAATCTGAAACTAACTGATTATAATAATGTTTATTCCCAAAAGAAGAGTTCTGAAAGAGAATCAAAATTATTCCACATTTATTACTGAAATAAGGAAACACTAATTTTTTTTTTTTCATTAATTTCTATGTCCTCACTTGCAGAAGAAATCACCACTGTTTGGAGAATTAGGAGAAAAGCTCACAGACCTAGGCTTAAGTGAGATTTGAAGCTATGGTTAAGCAAAGTCCACCTTTTTTGTATATTCTTTATGCTGAATTTCAGCCTTCTTCCATTGTGTTTGCTTGCATGAATGGAAAAAAAAAAATAGGAAGCTTTCTGGTTTCTTTCTTTGTAGTTTGAACTTTGAGATTAATACTTAGAATTTTCTTCAAGACTGCATATAATCATAAAATTAAAAAATTCTATCCACTGAGTAAATTTTCAAATTTATTGCACTTCAAAGCAAGCCAGTAAATCTAGATTAAAGTTTAATGTGCACAAACCAACAAAAGATTCTCAAAGAAGCTGATATTTAGGGAATTATATAAACGATGGAAAATATTGACTTGTAAGGTGTTTGTACTGTATGTCATATACATATCAGCTTTAAATTCTGATTCAAGTATTTTCTTGTTACTTCACTTTAGATAATATCAAGACTTTGTGGGGGCTTTATAAGGGTTATCTTCAAGAATTCCTGTAGATAATTCAGAATACTTGAATATGTCCATAAAGAATTCAAGTATTTTCTTTTATACTGATTACATTTATTATATAAGTTATGGAAAATATTTAAAGTCCATTGTATAGTTTTTTAAGAGGCAAATGGCAGTAAAGTCTTAAGAGCTGGAGAATTGTTTTTTTAACATTGTTCAATAGTTTAAAGTTTCTGGATAAAAGGTTCCATCTTGAAACCACTATTATCTGGCTTATTATAAATCCATGTTGGAAATGTTGAAGTTATTTTAAGAGAAGTCCTAAAACAGTGGAAATCTTTAGGGAAATGGAAAGTTGTGGTGGGTTTTACTAGAGAGTTCCCATTTTAATAAAAATATGTCTGCATTTTATAGCAAGTTATTTCTTGTCCAATGTTACTCTGCTTACATTTTTTCACCTTTCCAAATTTATCAGCAAGTTTATTTTTTAGAGAGAAAGTATTATAATTCTGCTTAAAATGACTCATAGTAAACTAGCTGACAGAAAAAAAAAAGTCCAAATAAAGAATGTTTTTTGTATGAGCTGAGAAATGTCTCATGTAATTGAGTTTGCTGCATGAACTCCCTTTAGATAATTGAAGTCCTTGCATGAATCTTCTGAAATTGAGAAGTTTTGCTGTCTACTTATATACTCAGTAAAATATACATAGTATGTGATTGTGTAGGTCAGTGTGGGTAATCATTGCAAGAAAATCAGACTCACTGGTGAGCAGAAAAAGAGTGTGGGAGCCAATTATTCGGGAGGCCATAAGCCTGGGTTGAGTACTAGAGAGATCAGCACTTTTGAGATTTCACTGCTGGAGAGACCAAGGCAGGAGTGGTGGGTTAACCTTGTCAGGCTAACAGACCCACCCAGACGCTCTCTCACTCTCACCTCCGCAAGATGGACAGGAAAAAGAAGCAGGAAAATTCCATGTGTCCAGGCATTCTTCAATTAGTGTCTTAAGAAAAATAAACTCAACTTGGAGAAGATAAATTTCATGTACTTGAATAATTTATTTTTTTATTGTTTTTTTAGTGCTCATATTAATTTTATTTCCTTTGAGGGGATGGTGTGGTAAACAGAGTTTGTTTGATTTCTTTTTAATAGAGATTTTCACATGAAGAATTATTTTGGGATATTTTATTGTAATAGATTCTACATAGTTATTTTTTAAATTAAACTTACACAGGGTTTCTAAATAAAATGACATTGAAAGTAAATAGACATACCCTATGTTGTGAATCAAAAGGTAGGATGTCAATATCATGCATGACAAGTAGATAATTTTTTTTTTTTTAATATAATCCTAAAGGATAATGGAATTTTTTTGATCTTGGAAGCTTTTTTTTCACTAAATGTCTAAATGTCACTTCATCAATTTTCTATCTACTATCTATCTAATTTTCTTGGATAAGCTCACATAGATTTTCTTTTATTTTGGGTGCCATTTGACATTGATTTTTTTTTTTTTTTTTTAACCATGTCATACATCTGTAGGAACACTATACTCAAATACAGGCCTCTTAGTATGTATTTTTCTAAAACTTTTTCTTTACATAAAATTTAACTCTTTTCTTCTTTCACTGTGAAAAAATAGATAGCCAAAATTCAGAAAACTTATTCATTATTAATTTCTAGACATTTTGACCCGAAAGCCTCAACTTCTTGATTTTTAAAAAATTCTTTCTTTGTAGCAACATTTTATACATGATTCCTGATTTATATTTCCTAACTGTAATATGAAATAGAATACATGTCTAAGTCCCATGGAAATAATCATCTCCAGAGTGAAGACACTGGAAGTGAAGGAAAGGAAGTGAGAACAAAGTGATATATCTGTACATGAAAAATAACTGCCTTCTCTGGTAAAACAATAACAATTCCATTGACTGCACCTCAAAAATCTCTTTCTTAATTAAAATTACTTTCTTATTTTTAAAACTGTTGAATAAAACAAGAACATGCTCACTGTCAGGAGAGGAAAATGCTCCTCATCCCCTCAAATCCCCAAGAATTGGAAAATAAGTACTGTGAGGTTTAGACATGCAGGCAATTAACTCTACTAAGACAACCAGCGTGTTCTACACAGAAGGGAACATTTTGAAAAGGAATAAGTACTAATGTTCAATCTCTTTTTTTGCTTTAATCATCATAGGTATTAAACTGGGAAAAGCTCAGGGCTAATTATGTTATCAAGTTCAGATAATGAAATATAAACAGGATTGAAATGTTCTTCTTATGAACAGAATGAAAGTAACAGAGGAAATCTACGGCAGGGGTCTTAGAAAAATCAGTGATAAGAGAGGAATGTAAATATTCCAGAAACAGACAAGTGCTACTAACCTGAAATTACAGGTAAAAGAAATTAAGGTCAGGATTATCACCACTGTATTGCAGCAAGACTTTTAAAAAAAAGACTTTACTGAGTGCACCCATGAAAATCTACATGTTATATATATTAGAAAAATTCCAAGAAGCATCAAAAAGGTGAAAAATCTAGTGTCATGAAAAATATTCCATTTATTGCACAAATATCAAAATGCAACATTGTTTAAACTATCAGATTTAAATAGGTGATGAAATAAGTACCTAAGACTGGAAAATTGCAGACAAAATATATGTCTCTATATAAAAAGGAAAAAAACTCTGTAGGCAATAATAAGGTAGACAGCTTTTTAATGAGAATATATGGGGCAAGAATAACAGGAGGAATTATTAATAAACATTTGTACTATAGTGATGAGATCAGCATGAGACAGTGTGGAATTCTCAGAAGTTTATCACATTAAACCACTGTGTTATATAAAAGAATCAAAGACCTTATGGTTATTGAAGAAAAACTCAGAAGAGAAGCCTTTCATATGTCATGTCTATTACATCTTAATGTTGGTAATGTTTTGGCACTATGTTACACAGAGGCATTAAAGCAAGGCACGGTTCTGTAAATAATGTTATTAGACATTGAATATAAAACTGTTTGTTAAAGAATAAAAAAATATTGGTTAGAGACCTTGAGAATTTTATACACGCCGAGCAAATGAACAGAATTCTTGCTATTGGATTTTAACCTTACCTGTTGGACGAGTCATTGATTTGATGTGTACCCCATTTCACTAGTTTTCAGCTCTTGTCATGCAACTGCTTATGAAGCTCTAAGGAGAGAACTAAGGATGAAATCAGCCCATAAAAATTTAAAGAAAAACAATTATTTACCATATTATACAATGATGTAGTAAAATAAACTATATAGTACTGACTAAAACATTATTTTTTAGCCTACTATTTCAGAGTTGGAAGTTTAATGATTTTAGCAACTTATGCAATTTAAGAATCTTGGTTTAATTTGTTGAAATAAATATAATTCATAAGCTCCCACCTCACTCTGTTATCTACTACCTATGAATAATGTGCACAACTTAACAGCAAAACTATTGATGCTTTAAATTTTGTCACTGCTGCACTCCACAACTGCATTTTCTAAAACTTGAGAGTCATTCAGAAAAACAAGCTAGGTTTTTGTTGTCTTATATTTGGTCAAAGAAGGTGTCTATTAATGGTCTTATAATGACTATAATTATTTTCCAAGGGAAAAACAATCAGATTGTGAAGATTGTTTTCTTACAAAGGATCTGGTTGTCATCGTGTTACTTTATAAAAATGTTCCAGTAAATTTATATTTGCATCACAAAAAACTAGGGAGGGTTTCAGAGCTTTGTTTTTGCAGATTTTTCTCTCTTCAGACTTTTCAGATATGATTCAAATCAAAAGGTCCCTTCAGGTCTTTACCAACCTTAATTATTCCATAGTTCTATGATTTCTTTTATTAAAATACTACATTATTTTTCAAAAATTTTAATGTAAGGTGCTGAATCATGCTTCAATAATTTAGCTATCTTCTGCCCATGACAGCAAAAATCATTTAGCTGTAAATGAAAACTCTGGTTTCAGTAGAGATGCAGATATTTTAATTCCAGTGAGTAAACTTGTTGAGATAGTTGTCTAGAGAAAATTAAGATGATATTTAAGAAAAAGCAAAGAGATCTCTTTAAAAAAAGAAAAAAAAAATTTGATTTTATTATATTATGTTTTCTTACAAGGCAAGACTGGCATGTCCTTTCACTGATCAAGCTGTATCTGAATAAACTGAATGCAGTAGACATTTAATTCCATGTAAGGGTCAATCCCCGTGTCTAAATTAATCTCACCTAGATTTTTGCACTACAAGACTAACAATGTGCCTCCATTCAGCCCCATAAGCTTTGTTAAGGTGTGTAGTAAGACATTCATGGTAAGATGTCCTTCAAATTCTTCAGCAAGATACTCTGGACAGTGACTGAACACAGATTTCCTGAACCACCAGGTGTACTTAGTTTAGTTTAGGGTAAGGGCTACTGAAAGCATGGAAAATTTCAATGACTGTAAGGCCAGAAAAGAATATATGATGTTCTAAATTAAACTTGTGCTTCTCATGGTTCATAAAGTCTGTATAAACACTGTCAAAACCAAATACTGAGTGAAACAAGACTTTTCACTTACTGGCAGTCATAAATGAACCAATTAAAAAATAGGTAGCAAAACATGCAGAAGAAGTTTCCTTCAATCACAAAAGGCAGATTAGGTGAAGAATTTTGTTAGATCCCATGCAAACCAAATAAAACATTTCACCTGCTGCAGAACAGGGTGGAATTCTAAGATTGCAATTAATGAATAAATCCAACTCCCAGGTCTAATATGGGAGGATTCAGATCACAAAGAACAAATATAGATATCTACATGTTTATTGTCTTAAAATTTCAATTATAGTCAGAAAATATCAAGATGCTGGATCTTGACTATTGCATAGTTACTAAATCCTGCTTGTTACAATCTTGGGTAACTCAGCCAGCCTGTGCTGCAGATTCCCTGTAGATGTGGTGCTATAACTGCCAGCCATGTGTTGTTATCTCAGCTATTTTGGAGCATTGCAGACAGACAGCCTATGTTTAGACAATTTAATTAAGTCTTCTAGTCACATACTAACTCTGGTTTTGAGCGTCTCCCATTTCTCCACATCTGGAATAATTTTATATCTTTCTCTGAAGTGCAGTAGTTGTAGCAATTCCACCTCTTGAATGTCTTGAATTCCAAAATTTGAGAAAAACTTAAAATAGTCTTTTCAATATTGTGCCCAAAGCTTCAAATTATCTCATATCACAGTCATTGCTACCTCTAGCAGGGGATGAAGTAATAAGATTCAGTTCAAAGAAGTGACTCAAGGAAATAGTTAAAGATTTTGTTTTTTGGAATGGTACAGATGTTGATATAAGATAACACCCCTAACATTATATTTCAAATACTCTTTACCAATTTGCAGCATTACATTTAAGTAGATGATATGAGAAAATATTTGCCATCTTTCCATATGCAGAGGTTTATACTTATGAATTCCCTCAGAGCAATGTGGGTGTAGATGTCAACTAAGATATGAATTATAGATCACTGGTTAATGATTTTAAAAGACTTCTTACCAAGTCAGTGCATACTGATGACTTGATTAGATTTGCTAATATACTTCTTCATGTTCTCTCTGGAAAGCTCCTGTATTTTGTCAGATTGTGAACTTTGAGTTTATTCTAAACCTTCGATATTATGACCTACAGTAAGCTGCTATTCCAACTGAGATAAGTGAATGTGATAATTTGCTTTCCTTTGTTTCACTTTAGATCTAAAGACATTTTATTTACATACTCCAGATGACAGTTTTATAGGCAAGGTGATTAGTGAAACTATCTGGAAGATTTTTGCACAAAACTGCTGTAAAATGAGTAGAAAATGAGTAGAAAGCTAAGTTTTGAGGTCATATTTACTGTTCATGGGAGAATGTAGTAAGGCAACACAGGAACATCTTTTGAATTCATTACTATTGATTAAATTTTTAATGTTATAAGGGCCTTCAAATAATTCCCAGACAGAAAGGATGACAAATGAGTTAAAAAGTTATAATTCTAGCTACTAGGTACAAAACAATTGTCTATAACAGTGCAGAAATAAGAAAAATATATACTGAAGGAAAAGGTTATGGTAGATGCTATGTATCAGAGGACTTGTGAATGAGGAAGATTATGCTGCTGCAGAGAATGAAAATGCCGTTGTGGAATGTGTAAGAGTACAATGTGTAAAGACAATCCTCAGCAGTGATCAAATTTCTCCTGAGAAACTATGTCACATTTTGGGAAACTTATTACAGCTTGTGCATTTCTGAGTTGTAAACCAATTTTTAAAAAGTTCAGAGATCAATGTGCATGATCACTGTTCTAGAAATTTTGATTTTTGACTAAAAGCATGACAAAACTCACTTTAAATACTCTAACTAGAAATGTCATTAATAAAATCTCTCAAGAAATCCACCCCGGATAAAACATTGTGTTTAGTTATGTACAGTTAATGTTCTTATCCCATTTGTAAACCTTGTACCCCTTGTTTACTCCGATGGTTATTAGTAATGTTAATTACTTACTAGTTTCTGAAGTGTTTTAAAGGTTCTTATGAGACATTCCTGTACCCTTTCCCTTACTTCCCTGCTACTATGTAACAGAGCTGCTCCCATGGGGTCTAAATCAAACTAACAAAAGCAACCCATTAGAAAGGTATGCCACAGAATGAGCAACTCCCGTGGACCTGTGCCACACTAGAACAAAGAAACTCCCAGGAAGCTGTGCAACCAAGTAATATGCGAACTAAGGCATGCAAGACACCAAAACAATGAACTAACAGAGGAATAAAAGGACAAGGAAACATATTCTAGCAAGCTATGGTGAAAGATCATCTCCCTGCATCACCTAAGCCTGCTTAGAAACCATCTTCCTACATCACCATGACCTAAGAGGACTGGAAAGGACTGACGACCCTAGACACCGAGCCAGAACAACAGGCCTCCTGGCTATTCTCATGAGGATGGAAGTCCCAGCTCTGCAGTGTGTGCTGCAAAGCTGAACAGTGCCTCCTCATTGGAGCTGTCAGTGTGGGAATGGCTGTGGTGCAAGCAACCCCCCTGGACCCCCCCACCCCAAGAGCTGACTCCTAATAAAGGCATCATCAAATAGGGGTTTTGTCTCCTGGCCAATTTCTTTCAGAAATGAATGGGATTCTTTGCTACTTTTCAAATATGTTAAACATAGTTTCAATAAAATGAACTGTCTTCCTTTTCACGATGGGCTTGAGAAGAAATACTGGGTTGTCATTGAAGCAAATCAGATTAAGTTCTTTTTTACAGCATACCACCACAGTCTTCAAGATTAGGAGGAAAAGAGTATTTTGCTGCTTCAAAAAGGAAGGGTGTAACCTTTTCTCTGCAACACTGAAAAGGACAATAAGCTAGGGTGGGGGAAAGACAGGTGAGGAATGACATACATCAAACATGTAGAAAATGTTAGAGAAATGAAGCAGTGGACAATCTCGAGTTGCTGCTTCTTGTCCTCAAGAATGGAATACTGTGGAGGATAGTACCAAATGTTGGGTTAACAGCCAGTGGAGAAAACAGCTTACATGCAAAGACAAGTATTTATGGTTAGTGACATTAAAGTTTTAAAAATCCAATCAAAGAATTATTATTTGTCTTGTTACAAAGTTATATTCCAAATATTCTAATTATTGCAGCTCATTCCCAATTACTATATCATTTAAATTAATGTAAAGTTTTCTCTTTCCTCTTGTTTATGCACAACCTTCCTACAGTCTTCTGGGTTCAAAGGAAGGCAGAGGGCTTGAACGAGTCATTAGCGAGTCATAAGCATCCCAAGTTATTTCTCAAAAGAGCTTAATCCTGATGATTTCTTACTCCTCACTCTGCTTAGAGTGATTTCTTTTTATATTTTGTGATGTGTATTACAACTTAACTTCCTTCCTCATGGGCTCAGAACACAGTTTTAAATCCACAGACTATGTATGGTTTGATTTACTTATGTTGGATATGTTTCCCTCTTTCTATTATCCTCGAAACAAATTATACTTAATTCCCAAGGTTGCTTTTCTTTAACAACCAGTAATTGTTAATTGTTGAGAGGACCTGGCAATCTCTGGATTTATCTATTGTTTTATACTTTCAAGGCCTTAGCTATCATTTTAAGCTTGAACTTTTGGGGACCCCTGAAAAATTATTTTTTTTTTCTGTAGCGGCCCTCAGCCTGTGCCTTCCTGATATTAGAATTAACATTTATTAGAACAGCTTTGTCTGAAATAAACATTTCATTAATAGTTAGTTCTATGCAAACATTTATGTACTGGAAGTCACATATACTTACAGACACATACAAAGAATTATACAAAGCTCTGTATGTAACTGCTTGCCACCAGTATCTGGTAGTTAAAGGAATTATCCATGTGGGTTATCAGAACTACTCTACAATAGCAATTATAGCTAATTATAGTAGGAATAGGATTAAATGCATTTTGAAGGTGTCTTTTAACATTATAATTCTGCTGTATGCTCTGTGTCATAATGATGGACTTCTGCCTCTAAGTTAATTATTCAGGTAAAAAAAAGGATATGTAGTAATAGGTCAATAATAAGGTAGTGTTCACTCCTATTCCGACTTGTATTTATAATGGGATTTAGTATCTGTTGAAAGAGCTATGATAGCAGAAAAAAGCTGTATGAGCATACGTGTTATTCTACATCAAGAAGCCAACCCTGTCCAAGAAGGATTATGGTCTAGTTTTACATTATTCATTGACAAGCTGTGAAAAAAATCTTACCTAAAAGAGATTTATTTCCATCAAAATATTCTAAAATTTTACAGAACTAAAGTGTGAATCTTCATTTTTCTTTATTTGTGTTGGTACATTCAATTAGCACCTTTTGCCCAATATATTGAACATTACTTATCTATTCTCATTAAAATGCTTACTCTATTGCCATGAATTAAAGCCTCCATCGTCTTCTGTTAACAGTGGGCACATACAACAAACATTTTATGAACAGTTTTGTGAAATGGCTTACCAGTGTTATTATAGTTAAAACCTGTATCACTTTGTGTTGATGTGTATGGTCTCTCACATCACTACTTGAATGAATGTGACAGTGACATGCATTGCTCTGAGAGTGGAAATAAGCTTCATGTGTGATGTTAATCTTAGTGTGATGGTTGGAGATAAAATTCAAAGCTGTGCTGATGTAACCTGAAGTGAACTCCTGGGGAGCAACAGCTAGATCACCCATCTAAAAGGATTGCCAAGGCAACTCACTGTCTGAGGTATCTGAATTTTTGCCCATGTGACAGCATATTTCATCACATACTGTCACACCAGCTGTACAAAACAACCTACCAAAAATATGTCTCTGCGTATGTATTATGTACATATTTTTATATATATATATATATATATATATACTTAATTGTGTATATCTTAAAGCATTAATGGGTGTAAGTCTTGTCTGATTTATACATCAGAAAAGATGCTGATTCCTTGAAAATAATTTTCCTATAAAAGTGCAAAACCAATAAAAAATTAAAATCAGTATCTATATTTATGAAAGTTGTTTATCTTTAATGGATAATTTGGAAGTTAACAGTGGATATAAATAGGAATTTTACTACTGCTTTGTATATTAATGTCTGGTTAGAATTTTTAAAACTTCAAAATGTCAACAATTAGTTGTCGTAGAATTTTACAGTCATAAGCAAATATAAATTATTACTGATACTCATGGCAAAAGAACAATGATGAACTGTCTATAATGTATCCTCTTTTCCACTCTGTCGCTCTGGTAAGTCTTGTCTTTGTGAAACTTCCTATCTTTGAGATCCCTGTTGGGTCCCTATTTATGGGATCCTTATTCCAAAAGATTATTTGATTCACACTGTTCAATATTTAGGAGGTTCTTTCAAGACACAGAGGGAAATTAGTTACCAGGAATGAGAAAAAAATGCAAGGAATTCTAAAAGTATTTCTCTTTACAGCCTCAAAATATACTCATGTAAAAGACAATTTTAAAACTTTACAAACATTTTTTTTTAAAAAAATCTTGCTCTTGCTATTTTATGCTGCCTATGCCTATGCTGCCTGAAAATGAGAGAAATTGCAGTTGGGAAATGGAGACATGTGACTTGTATTGGAGTGTGCACTGTACTCAGATTCATAAAATAAATATGATTGAATATGTTCTATATAATAATACTTCAAATTGGCAAATAGTTTATCTGAATTAAAGGAGGCAAATGACTGAAAAATATTGTTTGCCTTGTCTGCTTTAGTAAAGCAATTAGTAGCAATTATATTTGTATCCTTGCAGAGTGAGGGAGAATTTGCAAGGTATCCAAAAATAGTATACAGTAAAAATAATTAATGAAAAAGATCATGAAGAAATCAATATGTAGGGTTTTTTAGGTCGAGATTTTAATTTTTTAAGCATATGAAAAAATAGTCAAATTTTTTAGCACTCAACAATTACAAAGAAGATCTGGAAATCTTCTGGAATTTTCTGTAACATATAGGGAAATATTTTCTACCTGAATTCATAGAAAACAGGAATTCATCCATAATTTCTTAAAACTTTTTCAAACTCACTGCAAAAACTTCAGTTTCTCCATTGGATTCTAAAAGTCATAAAACTATTGAGCAATCAGACAGAGATTGTAGGAAAACATGAAAAACTAAAAATATCATAGCTTCAAATGGGGAAATATGTTTATGTCACGGGGTGACTTTACCTTTAAGATAGCTTTGAGAGCTAAGAAAGTTGAAGCTGCTGGTGACTGATGGGAGGCTTTTTCTCCTGACCAATTATCGGTCATTTCTAAGAATTGACAGCAGTTTTGACCATTGAAAAGTGAGATCAACCTGTGAACACCACCTTAAGCCCTAAGCCTGGGAATTTCTCTGTCTCTTTGTTTCCTGGCTGTGAAAGGTAACAGAGCTCTGGCCTCCCGTTCCCTGCCCAGCCCATGTGGCCCGGGCAGGGGCTGGGCTGGGCCCAGCGGCTCCCGGCCGGGAGATGGGGCCTGCGGGGCTTGCCCCGGGCTCTGGCCGGGCCAGGCCGGTCCCTGGCTCGGCTGCAGTTTTTGCTGTGACTGAATTCACCAGAGACTGCCGAGTAAAGAAAGGAAAAGCTCTTGACCTGTGGCAGGCTGAGACAGCGACCACACTCTCCAGAGCAGCCAAGAAGAATCTTCCATCGCAGACAACTCCAGCTGCTGCTCCGGCAGAGATCACAGAACCATCTACAAAGCCTGGGCAAGATTTTAACCTTTTCATTACCCAGATGAGACTTACAGATTAATCCTTTTATCCAGAGAGAGAAAAAGAGAGTAATCAACATGTAAAGAGACTTTATAAACTATCAGAGACAGTAAATTCTAGTAAATAAAGAAAATAATTAAGCTTCAGAAAAGGTAGAGAATAAGGAGATGCTTTATAAGCTGAAATATTTTTATGTTAAAGCTATGGAGATGGACAATAAGGTCTTGAAAAAACTCCTTTAATTCATGACAGAGTATATTGGGAGGAATAGAGTGTTCAAAGTTTGGATTTTGAGCAAAAGGTGGAGAAATTGTGATACAGTGAGGTGCTGGAACAGAGTGAGATAGAGTAATAGTTGAAGATTTGAGGCCTTGAGAGCCAATGAGAAAACTATTTCCAGGGAAGCTCACAAAAACAGATGAAAAGAACTTTTGCCTTTGAATAACTCATCCTTAAAAATAACATCCCTAGACTCATTGACCCATACACACCTCAGAGTGATGTGAAATGGGAGGAGTGAACTGATGACAAGAGTTCTGGGCAGCTGGCATCAGAAAAATAGAAAGCTATAACAGAAATAGTTTTCTTGTGGAAAACTCCATAGATTAGCAGAAGAAAACTTCTGTTTCTCTACAAAGGCTGATGAAAAGACTCTAGCAGGAATTGGGACTGTTTTAACCACCAAAGTTCCAAAGTTTTTGTCTCTATGTTGTCATGTGAACAAAGGAGTGGTGGATAGTAGGGGATAAAAAGGGTTTTCTGGAAGTTTATTCTGGTGTTCTTATTCTTGTAGTTTGTTAATAAACTTCCTTTATTCTTTTTTTAAGTTTTAAGCCTGTTTTGTTCTTGTTCTAATCCATATCTCACAGCAAGAAATAAGTAATTTTTTTAGTTACTGTTTTAAAACCACGACAGTTTAGTACCTCAAAAATTTATGACATATTTTTAATTCCTCATCTGAATCCTTTCAGAGAAGAAAGAGGATTATCTGAGGTCAGATTATGGGGACAATGTTAATCATTATGATCACATACAGTGTGAGTGCAAATGATCCCAGTGATAGCACTGAAATCATTAATATGAAGATTCATTTCATAGCAGCAGCTCATTTTCTCCACTTAGAATTGTTCCTGTTATATATTCAAGGATAAAGTGATGTAATTTTTTTTTTTTCTGTAAAATGTGTTGGCTAAAAAAGTTTCAAAACAGGAAAAAAGTATTATTATAATAATCTGTTGTGTACAAAACTGAGGGCAGGATTTTCACTGCAAGAATCAAAGGAAAATCTGTTTATGGTTAATGTTTTTTAGTCAAAAATTGAAAATATAGTTAAACTCCAAGAATTCATCTGAAAAGGATGAATATTGCCCTTTCATCATATTTTAATCAGATTTGCCTTTTCTACACAGAAGAGATTCTTTAGGTATAATCTGTAAAACTGAAATTAGTAACTAAATTTGAGTCTAAAAATAGCTTCAAAAATAACTTTTGACCTTCATAATATTGGTTTACGAAAGAAATATACTTGTTCTTTTTCCTTTGATTCCTGGAGAATTCTTTAGAAAGAGGATTGATAGAATATGTTCTGAATAATTTATAGTCATGAATATAATTTTCAATCATTAGACTGAAATGCTTCATAATGAAGTAGATGGAAAAATTATATCCCTTTCAGTTATTTGTAGAAGAGAAAAGATGTAATAGTTGTACATGATTTTGTTTTCTCTCAGTCTGAATTTAAAGTCTGAGCAAGGCTGAATGTATTTTATCACACATTATAGAGCCTGTATCTGGTTATTTGCACATTTGTACAAGGGTGGCACCTGTCATGGAGAGACAATGGGGAGGGTTTCACGCATTCCCCAGAGTCACCATAGAAAATGTTTTTATTTCCCTGATGCTTTTGTTGGCTGCTCATGTGAGCTGTGCATGCACTTGGCTACTCAGCTGGTCTCTGTTCTCTCCATGCAGGACAGTAACGTTGGGTGTCCAGCCTCAGCTTAGAAATTCTGAGAATTAGGCACCAAAATGTGAGATAGAGCATTCTGGGCAAAGACTGGTGAAATACCACAGATTTTGAAAATTATGTTTCAAAACACTTCAGATAAAAGCTGAGGGTCTTATGTGTGTAAGATAAAGATTTTGAAACTTAGACCACCGTTTTTGCTAGCCAGGTGAAACCGAGATTTTTGGGAATGTTAAAGAAACAAGTGATAGATGAGTTGGGGAAGCTAGAATTCAGAAAACATTTACTGGTATGTTTAATTCTGAAAATCTCCCACTGCTATTTTAACTCTACTTTTAATATAAGCAGTAGTATAAAAGAAGATATTTATTTTTAAGAATTCAGCCTTGCTGAATTATTGCCAGAATTATGTATGGTGGAGTTCAGCTTTGTTTAATTTTTTTTTAGATTAAATTTAATGAGAAGGGATTGGTTTCTAGCAGCATCTCCACAGCTTATCTTGTGAAATTTATAAGTTAAAAAAAAATAGAGATGATCAAAAGAAAGTTCCCTGCATACAAATGTAATAGTCTGCTGTAAATCTGAAAAATCATGGATTTTTCATAACATAAGTAACTGAGTCTAACTTAGCAAGCAGGGAATTTGATTTCTGAGAACATCTATCAAATGTGGGATCACTAACTTAGTTAATATACCCTTTGACAAATAATAGATAATGTCCTTGTCTCATTAAAACAAAACCTTAGATTAAATATAGTGAATACAAATGTCAGAAGATGTACTTTTTTAGAATTCATGAAGTTCAAGCCAGAGGGAAAGATTTCATTTTATTTATTTTAGTTACTTAGCTATTTATTTATTTATTTATTTATATTTATTTATTGATTTAATTATTATTTTAAAATATGTCCAAAAATAATAGTCCTTTTTTAAAAATTATTTTTCTTTGATTTTGCTTAAGTTTGCACAATGAAATAATCAAATAACAGCTAATACTGTCTGGAGTGCAAATAATTTTTCAACACACTTATGTTTAAAGAAAACTTTTGTCAGAATAATCTGGAAAACCCCTGTTGAGTTTATTCTAGTAGCTACATCAGTTGAGTCTATAGAAACAAAATGTTCACACATAAAGTACTTTTAAAAAAATCTGTAGAGATTTTAATGGACATTTTTTTCTTTCCTAACCTTTTTATTTTAATGTTTCCTAATATTGCAGGAAGTTCATTATTTCTATGCTTAATGAAATGTATTTAGAGCACTGCCTATGTATTCCTGCTGTGTCCTGTTTGTGTAAGCCATCCTGCCTTTCAAAGTCTCCCAATGGATAGTGGGAGCTAGTGTTCTTTTGAAAAACAAAATATTACAGAAGCACAGAATTCTCAGAGCCCAGCAAGAGGGAAGGGTGAATCTAATGGTTCTTTGCAAGAAAGGCAGTGTTTTATAACTGCTGCAGGTTCATCACTTCAGCAATTTCTTAGAGGATGTACAGCTGCCTTTTAGAAAATGCTCCTAATTTGTTATGTCTTGGGCTTTGACTGGGTTAACAGTTGTTAACCTTTGTTAACCTTTGTTACCCTCCTTTGAATCCACCTTTTTTTTCTCTTTGTTTGTGTGCTTTGTGCTTCTAAGGTTTGATTTGGGTTGGATTTAGTCATCTGTTTTCTACAGAGTATAAACCTTAAGAAAACTTGATAATTTTTCCCTATTATGTCCTTAAAAGTAATGGGTTTCTTTCCTTTTTGGAGGGAGGCTTAAAAATAAAATCTTTTCTTGACAACAAAGTTTATTTCTGCCCCCTTTTCCAGAATCAAAATATGATCCCATCCCTGTGGAATGTGAATTTTTTTAAATGGTTCCAAAAATACATGAAAGGAGATAATATTTTAGTTCTTGGCATCTCTTACTTGCCACAAAGAACAGAACAATGAAGGAGAGATCTATAATCAAATTGCTGTCACTGAACACAAATTCAAAATATTTCAAGGAGAAAGGTTTTGCAAAAGGAACTTTCAAGTAGGTGATAGAATGTGAAGAGAGTCATCAAGGGAACTAGACTTCTAAGGGAGCTAAGAAATTCAGATCTCAAGGTAACACTGTAATGTGCAAAAGCCCATGTGAAAATCATGCTCACGGGGTTCTGATAAATTACTAGGTATTACTGACTACGATACAGAATTGGGTATGCAAGTGCAAGATTTAGAATTCAGGGTATGTGGTTTATACATTGTCTTTTTTCATCTCTGATTTACTATGCTTGAGGGATCGTTGAAAGAACTGGTGCTCTAGTAACCCCCAAAACCCCACCTTCCTGGCATGGTTAAGTTTATTTCCCATAAACTCAGGACTACTGAGACAACGAGTATGCTACCTGTCCTTGTTTGGTGCAAGTACAAATTTTTCAACATTATTAGGCTTGTGGAATTGTGGACAGCTGATCTATAGGACCTATAGACTACCTTTTGTTGCTAATGTATAGAAACAATTTCTTTTGCCTTTTATAGTAATAGACACATTAAGTTCTAGCTGGAATTTTACCCTTCAAATTTTCTCCCTGCATAGATTTACTACATCTTTGTCATCATCCTGACTTGTCTGTCCCTTCTTCCAAAGGGCACAAACTCTCCCTTTTCTCCTGAGCTCCAGCCAAAGCTCTCTGTTCAGTCAGGCTGGTCTTTCCTGCCAACCCATCTTTCAGCACATGTGATGACTTGTTACTGCCTCTATAAGATTTCCTTCTTGAAGAATGTCCAGATCTTGTGTACTCTTCTGCTCTTCAGGACTGTCTCCAAAGGGACTCTCTCATCCAGTCCCCTAAGCAGGCCAAAGTCTGCCCTGTGGGAATCCAAGGCAGCTGCTGTGCTGACCTCCTTCTTTAGATCCCTGAGAACCAAGAGCTCATAACATTTCATGACCAGCATGCCCAAGACTGCCTCCAAGCACCCACCAGTCCTCTGTAAACAGGTCCAACAGGGTGTCTTCCCTAGATGGCTCCCTCACCAGCTGTGTCATCTTTCCACAATCAGAAAAGCCCTAATTGTTATGTGATCATTCTCAGGTACTTGCATGGTTCCTGGTACATCAATAACTCTTGCATCTTTTCTGCCACATGTCGGGTTCTATCACATCATAGAACATTATAGTTGCTGCTTAGCTAGTATGACAACAAACAAATTTATGTTTTACTCTGTGGTGTGATATGACATTGTCTGATGAGATCCCAGAACACTTAAAATAACACTTGCTAGGATTTATAACCTCTCTTACTCAGTGATATGTCATTTCAGCAGGGGATTCCACCTAATACATCTTCTTGAAATATGTTTATGAAATTAGAGACATGCTGAAAATTCATTAATAGTATTTTTAGGGCAAACAAATTATGTTAGCCTTAACTACAAATACGATAAATAATTTTCTTCTACAAATATATCCACATCAAATGCTTTATCTGCAAGTTGCTATCTTCCTAAAGTTCCTCTTTCTCTAATCTTAAATATTCTTCTGCCATCTATATCTCTACTAGGTCAGCCTAGGATCCTAGGATCTCTGGGAAAGTCATAGAGTGAGGCCCCCAAAACAGATTTCTGGGTGGAGAAAGAGGAAATTGATCAGGAATAGAAAGAATGTGTTTACTATGGGTAAATCATGCATGGTCAGCTTGGTTTCTCTCTGGGAAAATATGGTGGGTTTGACCCATACCCAGCCTCTGCTCTCTCCCTCCCCATCAATGTGAGGAGAGGAAAAGTTGTAAAAGCTCATGGACTGAGATAAAGGAAGATCAATTACTGTCATGGGAAAAACATGATTGGGGGAAGTTTACTGAACTTACTGCCAATTAATAACAGAGTAGGATAGTGAGAAAATAAAGACAAACCTAAAAATACCTTCTCCATATACCCATCTTCTCCTCAAGCTCAATGTCATTCATTCACTCTTCTACCTTCTCCTGCTTTCATCATTGCAGGGGATTAGGGAATGGGGATTTCAGTCTGTTTACAACACTTCATCTCTCCTGTTCCTTCCCCCTTAGCCTGTTCCTTTTCTACAGCATATGATCCCTCTCATGTGAGACAGTTTTTCATTAACTTCTCCAACATGAACCCTTCCTGTGGAGTACAGTCCACCAGGAACAGACCATTTCAAAGTGGGTCCTCCAGGGGCACAGTTTTTGCCAGGAAAACTGCTCCTGTGTGGGCTTCTCTACATAGGATGCAATTCCTGTTGGGAGTCTGGCTGTTCTTGAGTTCTCCAAGGGCTGCACCTTCCTTCAGGATGTATCCACCTGCTGCAGCATGTGGCTCTCCATGAGGTACAGGGTGTATTTGTGCTCCGCTGTGGTTGTCCATGGGCTGCAGATAGAGAATGTGCATCACTGTGGTCTCCCTCATGGGCTGCAGGGGGATCTCTGCTCCAGGCAAGCCAAGTCTCTGCAGCAGCAGCACATAGGAAGACTAGAAACATAAATGAGGAGACATTCAGACACAGTACAAAATTTTTTTAATTTTTTTTTTCATCTTGATACAGGCTATGAATTCATGTAGTCTCAGGCCTTAGAGGTTTTTAAGACTTTTTTTACAATGCATGCTTATCCCTTCATAGAAAAATTAAGTAAAGTGAAGAATTGATTTATTTTGTTCGGGTTTTTTTCTTCCTGTTTTTATATCTAGATAACTCCTGCAGGACTGTGGGTTTTTTTTTCCCCTGGTAGACTACAGAAATAACCATCATTGACTGTGACTTTGGCAGGAGTTTAGTTCAGATTATGGAGAATTCAATGTCTTTACAATATATAAAGGGGTGTTAAGAAAGTCATCAAAATACCTTTTTAAGGTCCATGGTGAAAGATCAAGGGGCAATGATTTTAAACTGAAAGATGGCAGATTTAGACATAAGGAAGACATTTTTTACAGTGTGAGTGGTGAGATTCCAGAAAGGATTGCACAGAGAAGTTGTGGATATCTCAACACTGGCAGTCTTCCTGGTCAGGCTTGAATGACAGCAACCTGATCTAGAGAAATATGTCCCTGCCCTCGGCAGAGGGATTGGACTAGATGACCCATCTTCAAAGATGCCTTCCAGACTAAACTATTTTATGAGTCTGTGATTCTATTAATATAGCATCATCAGAACCCTTCAGAAAATAGGATCATGAAATTCAGTGGTTTATGATGCAGGTTCCACACACATGCTGAAAATCAAATTTTTGCTTAGAATGTATGACTAGAGTTCTCAGATACTGCTTTATTCATTTTCTGTGCATCTTTTAAAAATATAGCTGTCATTCAAGCAGGCTTATTACATTGTAGATACTTATTTCTGATGATAGAGGAGGTTTGACCACATTTTCATCTTACTTTCGTTATACTTGATGTTTATGATTACAAACTTTTTACCCTCTTTCTCTCTCCTCCTTAGTTTTAGTACACTACATATATGTATTTATATATTCATTGTTATTCCACTGGCATGCTTAGACTGCTTTCCAGATAATTAACATAAGAAATAAATTTAGAAGAAAAAAAATGTCCTTGATATTGCTAGATATCTATGGGGATTCAACTATCCTTAATGTAGACTCAGTAATCCTAACAAAGTCTGGTTGCTTCAGATGTTTTCAAACACAAAGGAGTGGAGAATGCTATACGCTGGAAGTGATGTTTGGACATTCTTTTTATTCCTTTTCTTTTATCAGAAGTTTTAAAAAGCAACATGTCAAGAATTATCTAATAACTTGATTTGAAATTGTGGTGCCCATGAAGTCACTGCTAAGTCTTCCTCATGCACAGATGTGAGATCACTAGAAGGATACTTTAACAAAATCACCTTTCTAATATTTGGGAGGCATAACCTCTGTGTTTCTGTCTTACAAGCTGATGTCTCAGTGAACAATAGTATAGTGAAGCTTATTTATCTGTATCAAGCTTTGAGAAATGCCACATTACTGTCTGTATGAAATTTTAGAGTTATAACACACCTTATCAATCCAGCAGACAGACTTCCTTGAAGCTCATTGACAGTACTAGAGTTATTAAAATTGAAGTTGGTAGATACACTTTTCTCATTGAAAACCTAAGCACTGTCATTTCTGTCATTTTTGTCTCACACCTTATAGCTGAAGGTAAAGCATAAATATTTTAATTTGTCTGATTAATATTTGCATCAACCCCAAAACATTAGATATCTGTAATGAGCTATGGCTTCATCCAGAGAAGTAAGTTGGATTCATTCTGCTGACTTTATTGACATTAGATAAGACCTTCTGTGTACTGATGCTAGTCTCTTAAAATAGAGATGTAGTATGTAAGGGCCTTGTCAGACAGAAAAATACCTTTGAGTAATCAGTATGTGAGAACTGAGCTATTATGTTCCAAAATAATTTGGTTTGATAGCGTCATTTCATAGAACAATGTCTAATGTTTCAGAGAAAGACAAAAGAAATTATGCACTAAAACAGGAGAAAATTGTGAGGAGTATTATATATTCCTGCTACATACTTATTTCTAAAAATGTAGTAAACTCTTTAGTTTCAATATGTCAAAAGCTATCTCTCAATACTTTTCTGTAAAAATAGATAACCCACTAATTCCTAATCTCTTGCCATAATTCTAATTTTTCCTTTATCATTCAGCTGATGTATTTTGTATAATCTATTCCAAAAAGAAAAGAAGGGTTATGCTGAAATATGATAAATATATTAAACTGGAGTGCCTGTTGCAAAGTTGGACTTCTTTTTTGTTGAGCAAAACTTCCAACATCCAAACCATTAAATGAGGCAAAACATGTATAATTAGATTAAAGAATCTCAGTGGATGATATGTATCATATGCTCATGTTCAAGAGCATTTTGTCATTAGTGTGATTTATATCAAAGTTATCTGGCTTTTTTTTTTCCTCGTAGTTTTCTCTTATTGTTCTGATGATAGGTCTTATTTCAAATGATTTTTTCTAGTAACGATGTTTTTTCAAATCCAATAGACTTGAAAGCATACAGAACTGAGTATTGTGAATCTTATTTTCAAAATGTGAATAGAAAAATGTGTTGAAAAGGAACCACTAGATAATCTTATTAATGATTTGTTTGGTATTTTGTTATCTGCATACTTCCAGTCATCTTGGAAGGGCCTAAAGTTGTGAGGTTAAAGCTCACCTTTTACCCATGCATCTGTGTGTGTGTGTGTATGTGTATACACATATATATCATATATGCACAGCTGTACATGGTTCTGAAAATTGGTATTGAGAATTATTGGGAGTGACATTCCACTGCAGTGTCTATGCTCTTTCAAATGGGACCAAGGAAATTTATTTTCCAAATTATCCAACTTCATTTATTATTTTTTTTAAATTTTCTTTAGGATGAACCATGAACAGCATTCATATAATTTATTTATGTTACCCATTTAAAAGATATCTTGAAAAATTATTTAATGTTACTTCAAGTAATCAACAGTATTCAAATATTATTGACAGTGCATTTTTACAGAATTGTAGAAATTTTGACATCCTGTAACAGATAGAACTATTTATTTACAACAAAGTAAAGATGCTTGAGGAATGATCAATGACAGACCATTTACTGATAAATATGCTTAAAAGCAATATTATGCAATGTCTGAGACACCAGAGCACAAAAAAAAAAAAAAAAAAAAAGCATGGCTCCAGTGTGGTGATATTCAAACACAGCAGAGGGTGCAGCTAAGTAGAGAAAGCACCAAAGCCTATGGCACTGTTGTGAATAACAATCACAGATTCACAGAATCAAATATGTTGGAAAAGACCTTTGGATCATCAAGTTCAACCTGTGACCTAACACCATGTTTTTAACTAAACCATGGCCCTAAGTGCCACATCCAGTCTTTTCTTAAATGCCTGCAGAGATGGTGACTCCAACAGCAGCCCATTCCATATCCAATTACCCTTTCTGTGAGGAACTTCTTCCTAATGTCTAACTTAAACCTCCTGTGGCACAGTTAAGACTGTGTCCTCTTGTCCTGGCAGTGGTTACCTGGGAGAAAAG
This sequence comes from Poecile atricapillus, assembly GCF_030490865.1. Classification (NCBI taxonomy): domain Eukaryota; kingdom Metazoa; phylum Chordata; class Aves; order Passeriformes; family Paridae; genus Poecile; species Poecile atricapillus. Next base: position 21,630,766 of record NC_081251.1, on the reverse strand, counting down.
ACTGACCCCCACCTGTCTACAAACTCTCTTCAGGCAGTTGCAGAGAGAGCCTCCACTGTAAATTAACAACCTGAAAAACAAACCTCCTGATGGTTTACCAGAGTGCAGTCACAGAACCAGAATCTGAGGCTGGAAGGAGTATCAAGAGGTCATCTAATCCAATTCCCTACTCAGAGCAGGTCTAATCCAAGCAGGTTGCCAAGCACCTCCAACAGCAGGGATCCCACTAGCCCCATCAGCAGCTTGATACAGAATTTTACCTCTCCAATGGTTAAAAAAGAAAACAACAACAAAAAAAATCATAATATGTGACATTTACCATGTTTCCAGGAAATAGTAATTTTTATGCCATTTGTATTGCTTTTATTCTACACTGTTTTGTGGAGGCTTTGCTGTTGTAATGTTAGAAAATCATTAATTTTTTGTCATATCTGTGGCTCCAGTGAACTGGAATATGCCCCATTCTTATTAACAGAGATACATACAACATTTCACTCAGACATCTGGATGCTTACCTAGCAACATATGACCTCTTAAAGGAGTTTGAGTATTTTGTGAGTGTCATCAAAATGCCTTTCTCAAACTCAGAGGGCTTTCTCACTCCCTTTCTTGACAGATTTTTAGGTAACAGAAAGGCTTTCTTCCAGTTTTCACAAGTTTATTATTATCTTTGGGAAAGATTTTTTTATTCAGCAAGTCACTCCAGGTGTAGCACTCAGAAGCTGTTTGATCCACAGCAACACAGGATCCTATAATTCATCCTTCCACTTCTGGAGGAAAAGTTATTTCTTACTCATTATTACTCCACAGATCAACAGCAAAAGTTTTTGAAATATTCCCTGCGTACATCTTGTCTTTCCTTGCCTTTAGAGGGTGCAGTATAACTCCATTAAACTTGAGTATACATAACTTGCACAAAATGATAAAGGAGATTTATGTTGGCATTGTTTCAATTTACTGAAACATTTAAAAAAATATCTGGGACACGCGTGGTGCTGGGGACTTCAAACTCTAGTTGTCATTAGGGTTAGGGAAACTGAGTTCAAAAGCCGTGGTGGAGGCAATGCTTACACAGTACTGTACTACTCTCGGCATTCCTCTTCCACCTCCAGGGTCTGTGGTGGTGCAGTCTTTGTGGATCTCTGAACCCTGATCCTAGCAGCTTGGGGCTGTGGCAGAGTCCCCCAACACCTGAGGGGACCCAGACAAGAAGGGTCCCGAGACAACAACCTCGATGCAGTGCTGTGCTTCCCTTGGTGTGTCTGTCCCAGCACAGCGTGCCTGGATCTAGAGACCCTTCTGCTCCCTCAACCCTAACCTTAGCCATGGCACTAATGACCTTGGAGATGAAACTGAGAGCTGGCAGCTATTTGAGAACATTTTTCTTAAAGTGGAAGAGCTCTTCATGCTCAAACATAATAATAAGCACAAGGAACGCCAGAGACGGGCGTGATTCAGTAAAGATTTCCTCTACAGATGTACTGAGAGCAGCATCAGCAACCTGAGCATTCAAGGCCAGGTTGGACAGGGTTTTGGGCAACCTGGTCTAGAGGAAGACATCCCTGCCCATGGCAGGGGGAGTGAAACTAGATGGTCTAGACTTCAGAGGTCCCTTCCAAACCATTCTACAATTCTGTCATTCTATAATTCAAGTGTATTCTCTCTACTACTAGCCTTTAAAATATTTCTTGCACAATTTTTCTTTTTTATACACAATATGTTTATACAAGTGGAACATTTCCAGAATTGTACCCTACACAAACCTAAATATTTCCAAGATAATAAACAATTGTATACCAGTGAATTGGATAAAAGCATTTATTGTGAAACATAAAGATTTCATTGTTATTTCATGGATATTTTATATCTATTCATAGTTTGTACTATAAATTGTTTAAGTGATTTGATATTTTTTTAGGAATGAAAAGTAGATTCATAGAATTGTTAGGCCATGTTACGTTCATTCTAACGAATTCACAGATTTGTTAGAGCCCATTGTAAATTATTCTATTTTGCCTCATCTAGAAAATTCTTTATGTAGTACAGAGCAGATATGTGTAGCTTAAAATTTTAGCAGAAGAATAGTTGTTTTCCCTTACTGTTCCATTTTTCAGACTTAATTAAAAATTTGAATTCCATATGATAAGATCTCATTGTCTGAATGAAGTCCTAGCTCAGCAGATTTCAATGTTTTATATTTAAATATTGATCATTGAATATTTCCAAGCACAGAATAGCAATTACTTTTTGTTATAATCTACATTTTTGCTTTGTTTATCTTTAAAATTTGTGTCCTGATTCTGACAAAAGACATAATTTATACCAAACTTTAAACAATATAGTGTCCTACCAGGAAAATTGTTTTTCTATTTTATTCTTTTCCCATCTGCTTGTAATTTTAAACACTATTGTTTCTGTCAGATTATGGTTTGTACTTAAACCTCATTGAGTTTCTAACAAAGTTTTCACATATTTGCATATCTGAAATGGCTTTTAAAAACACAGTCATTAAATTAAAATGGATGATTCATAAGAATGGGTAAAAATTAATAATTTTAAGTTGCTTTTGTTATACTGTGGCATCAGCTATCTGAAGTATATTAGTAATTTCAAGATTTATTGTGTCAATTACTTTCTTTGTAATCAAAATTGGAAAAAGCCACCAAGAACAGTAATACTGATAGTAGAGAGAGGAGGGGATTTGGCAATCTTTTCTTGCTCCCTTGTCCTGCCTACCAGACCCAATCTCTCTTATCAGCAGGCCACGCATTCACGGAGATTTACTTTCAGTAGAAGTATTTTTAGTGACAAAACTGCAAGTTCCCAGGGAAAGAAATATGGATAGCAAAGTCATGAAGGGAGGGTTTCTGAGTGCAAGATAAATAGTATTTTCTAGAACATTGTCCATCTATATGAGTGCTAGATAGTGGCTAGTGGAAGATTTAATACAATTCTTATCACCTGAACATTAGAAAGAGATTTTAAATTACTTGTTCATCAGTTAACCTCTCCCAAAAAGAAACCACCTAACTGCATTACTAAAATACACTGTTTTTTATCAAAAGTTTAATTGTGTATGATATTCAGGACCAACAGCGATGCTCCACTAAGTGGGTAGGGTTTAAAAGCATTTTAGACTAGTATCAGAAAAAAAGATGGGATTAGAACGTGATAAGGTTTATTTTTACAATTGGAATTAGTATACAGACCTTGTTTATAACTGCCTCATTATTTTTATTAGTGTGAATTAAGTTTGGAGTTGGAGTTGATATTTTTTAAACTTCAGGAAACCAGATGTATCATTTTCTGGAGACTTGAAATTATAGCCTTTTGGCTTCTTATCAACAAGATTTTTGAAGGGATACATAATGGTAATTATGATTAAATACATAAATTAAAATATTTGGAAAAATGCTCCTAGATATTTAATATCAGCTACTCAAAAATTAGAGATAATTTTGAATTTTATACTTTTGTATGTAATTTTCCCATGTGTAAACTCTCACTTGTGTGAATACACTGCTGCCATCACCAAGAGGCAAAGGCTTACAAGAAAATAAGATATTGATTTCCAGGGAATGATTTGAATACAGGCACATTGTCTTGAACAGAAATGGCAAAACAAATTATTTTAAAGACCTCTTATAAATTAGGTGCTTTAAATTCTGTGCAATAAATTAAAAATTAAATACTGCATCTAGAAACATTTCATAGTGCAGTTGAAGAAGTTCTAACACAGGTTGCACAGGTTTAGAGCACTAAAGGAAAATAGGGAGCTGAGTAGCACTAGTTTAAGGTAAATAAAGATAATACATCCAACATATGTAAACATTCTATATTTGATGAAACTACAGAAGTCTAGATGGCAGATCCCTCCCATATAAGAAGAGAAGCCAAGGGAAAGCAGAGAGAATAGCTCCCACAGTCGTGTTTCCCCTGGTTTAGGATGATCCGCCTGATCAGTGCTGCTGTTTCTCCTCAGCAAAGCCTCCCTTTCTTCTTGGTGCAGAAGGGAGTACTAGTTTTAGATTTGCAATTAACTATGTTTTGCTGTTTCAGGCCGTCAATCATAGTAATTAATTGTCGTTCTAATTGGGAACGGCGGTAAGAACGACACGGACTCTCAAGGGAGTCAGAACAGGAGAGAATCTCTCGTTTATTGCTACAGCCATGTTATAGAGACTAGTTCGTGAAGAGTACAGAAAGGAAACCCTTATTGGTCAGTAAAGTGCTACATTACCATCATTGGTCAGTGGGGTTCACCACCCCCTGACTTTCTCCTGCAAGGAAAACACGGGAACAGACAAACAGCACCTGCAGGCTGTTTTCTGTCTTTGAGGATTGTTTTGAATCCTCCCATGAATTTCCCAGGCTAGCTTCTCAGGCAGGGCTGGCAGGCCATGGGGCCTGCAGCTTGCTCCAAAGCTAGCCACCACAATTCACCCTTTTGGTTTAGGAAAAAAATAAAAAATGTACAGTGTTTGTAACATCCTGCTGGGCCCTGCAGGAGGGAGAACAAACACGGCACAAGTCGTTTCTTTTACTAGATATTGGAATGGATATTAATTTGGAATTTTGGTTTATGATGATGTTTAAAGATTGTTTTCCTTGCAAGGATTTGACGGTTGAGTCAAATATCCTTAACTCAGTGAACTAATACAAAACATTGTTAGTCTGTTCAAACTGACAGTCTAACTTGTCAATATAGTAGTTTAAAAGAACACTAAAGTGGTACAAAGTGAGCAAATTTGGGTTTCGCAGGGATTGCAGGACTTTGGTGCGGCTCACCCCCTGCAAGGCGGGGGGGAACGTGTGCTGGCCGGGGCACTGCTCGAGCCCCGGCACCGTCTTGCAGGGCGGCTCGGGTTCGCAGGAGAAGAACCTGGCAGCACAAGGCTGGCAGAACTCGGCCCGGCGCCTGTAGCACGGGCCGCGCGCGCGCGGGCCGCGCTGACGGGCGCGGGGGGGGAGCGAAGTTCGCTTCCCCGTCCTCCCCGCCGCTTCCCCGCTGGAGCGCGGGCGAGCGCGGGGCAGCGGGGGTGTTGTGCAGGTCCCGCGGCTCCGCGCCGACCCTCGCGGCTCGCTCCGCGCGGGGCGCGCATGCGCGGGGCAGCGGCGGTCGTCCGCGCGGGTGCCGCGGTTTCGCGCTGCTTCCGGCGGCACAGAAGAAAGGAGCTCACAGGGCGCGCGCGCGCGCGAGCGAAAGGGACGCCTGGGCTCCCCCCCCTCCCCCGCCGCTTCTTGGATGGGTGTGGGGGGGAATGCTCGCCACGGCTCTGGCCCCAGCTCCAGATCCGGGCTTCGGCTCGGCTTTTACGGGGTTTTCGCAGCCGGCCGGAGCCAGAGGGCCTGGATGGCCGCCCGGCCCGCGGCCGGTGGCGGCAGGCGGCGTCCTGAGTTAGCTTTTTCTTCCTTCTTTTCCACCTTTTCTCTCGTTTTTTTCTCGCTGCTGCTGCTGCCGCTGTGGGGACTCGGGGCACCGGCGGAGGCTCCACGGCGGCCGCTGGCAGCAGTGCTCGCAGCGCTGGTCCTGGAGGGGCTGGCGGAGGCTCCGCGGAGGGCGCCGGCAAAGGTGGTTCTTGCGGCGCTGGCGATGGCGGCACCTGCGGGTGCGGTGAAGGCAGAGCCGAGCGATTTTCGCTCTTCTGTTGTTTTTCTGCTGGTAAAACCTGCGCGCCGAGCTCTGCGGATGGCGGGCGCTCAAATTTTTCTGGAGAGGGAGATCTCTGGTCCATGGATTGCTCCTGCCCGCTGCTAAAGTTCTCTAAGGGTCCGGGCAGAGCTGAAGGACCGCTACACATGGGGCCTGCAGCTTGCTCCAAAGCTAGCCTCCACAATTAATCTTTGTTACAATTTTGCTTTGAGGAATTTAAAAATTTTAGGGAATGCTCTGTATGTATGAGGCCTTTTCATACTCCATTCTTCCTGTACAAGTTGACTGATAGTTGAGGACTGAGCAAGAGGAAACCTGCACACCACGCCACACCTCTGTATGGATTGAGTAACAGCAACATGATCCTGGTCTGGTTTCAGAAACAGATGATGTGTTGAAATTTTGGATTTCCTTATGAAACTGAAAGGAGAAGTGAGATATAGACACCATACAAAAATACCAAATCCAAGAAACACCACTGTCTTGGAAATTACTTGCCTCTCAAAAGAATAGATGTATTTCCCAGTGCTGCCCTCAAATATAAAATTAGTAAGATTTAAGACTTCTTGTTCTCATCATGGACCATTGCTTCTGTGTGGATCCTGCCTAACACTCAAAAGCGCAGTCAGTGGTTTTGTTATTTCCATTGCTAGCTAAAGTTTTCAGAAAGCTTGTTCATTGAAGGCATTATGACATTGTCTTGCCCTCAAAGTTTCTCTCTGACTCAAGGTGAGCTCACAGAGACATCAACAGGATGCAAAGAGGTCATAACATCAAATTACTACTATCACTTCTTATGTAGCAGTCAGAAAATATAGAAAGTGGGAGGATAAAATAAGATCAATGCATAATCTTTCAGCTTTTATATTTCTTATTCATTGTCTTCCTTAATAAGACAAATCAGATGTTTATCAGTGTGAATTAATGATCTTTAAGCCCATTGTGAAATCTTTTATTTCATGTTGGGGCTGGGTAGAAATGTGAAATAAGAGGATTTCTATTATTTTTCATTCTGTAAACCAAATCAGCTACAAAACAGTCATTTCAGAGGTTGCATAATAGTAATTAATAAATATCTTTGGTGCTTCAGCAGCTATTTAAGCAATTCAGCTGGAATTCTGCTAGGCAAGGTTTTTCTATGTAAAACTTTGCAAAGAAGCAGGAATTTGCAAAGAAGCTGTCTAAGAAAAAGTGTTTTAGTGACACAGACTTGCTTTCTGTATTTTAAATATTTCTGCAGTATTTAGCATTTCTGGTGAAGTTTTATGATGCATATAAATATTGAAGACAGCTCTTTCTAGACAAGTTTTAAATATTAATCGCTTTATTAATTTTTTCTTCTCAGCTTTCAAGTACTTCTTAGGCTTAGTGACTTAGTATTTATTTTGATCTTGCAGAGTTTGAAAAAAAGGGCTTATATACCAGATGAATCAGTCACACTATTTTCATCAGAATTGTAAATAAATTAATATTGGGTGGTCATGCGTCTGATATCGAGGCAAGGAAGTATCTATTTTTATCTTCCTCATGCTGAATGTCAGGTTACAGAATAATGTGTATGCCTGCAGACTTAAACAATCTCTTGAAATGGAAAATTTTGTGGCAGCATAAAATATGTATCATTAAATATTACTTTATATTAAAACTATGTTTTTCTTGTCCTGAAACAATTTTGAGTTGTAAAGCACCACTTTTTTTGCCCCAAGCATTTTACAGTCAACAAAGTTAAAGTAAAAATCAAGTACTTCATCTGCCTGAAACATCAAACTTAATTTATTTCCCTCCCAGGAGAAGAATTAACAAAAAGAGGTTAAATAAAAATGTTATTTCTCTGCCCTCAAGCAAATTTATATCTCATTTGGGATACTCTTTCCACTGATACATGAACTTTTTCATGTGTATGACAATGTGTGGCAATTGCCTGCATGTGTATAGCTCTAAATAAACACTCTATGCCGTCACCTCCTCCAGAGTCACATAGCTGGAAAATATTCCTCAGGCTAATAGTAGGTAGTTTCATCTAAGAAATAAAATTTTATCTGGTGTTAAGACATGCCTAATGTACCAGAATTATTCTGATCACTGGAATTTCGAAGTATCTGGGTGTCACCATGAAAAAGGGAAATTTGGGGTCTGAAAAAATGATAGCTTGAAGGTGGTCTGTCAGAGTGAAGCATGGTTAACCACATCTGTACATCCTTCACAGACTCCTCACCTGTAGACATCTAACAGGCCAAACACCCAATTTAGTCACTCATTCAGCTGAAATCCACTTACAGTCTACTGTGCACTTCTGTAATTCTCTTCTCTCACTCCGCAGAAGTCTTCTACAGCAATCACTAATGATTTCCACAAAGCTACAAATTTTCATTGAATTTATTTTAAACTTGAGATTAGTACAAACATGTAAATATAATATTCAGCTTATCACAGTTTTCAATATTTCTGGTAGGTTTTGACTGGCTGTGTTTTGGAGTGCATTTGAAAATTTTACTGGTCTGAAGATATTTAAAAATTGCTAATCTTTTCCTTAGTCCTTCCTATTCAAGTGAAGTGATAGGAAAATTGAAAACTGAAAGTAAATTGAATTTTGTCTCAGAGTTAATTGGAACACTATGACCATGCATATGAGTACAGGATAGATCCTCTCTGGGGAAAATTAACATCCAAGATGGGAAAGTATTTTCAGTTTCAGTCAGATTTTTTTTTTATGCTAGTCCAGCTAGATTCAATGTCTACTTCTGTGTGCTAAATTAATATTCAGACTATTCCTAAGGTGATGTAGGACCAAAGACTGTATTAAGTTTGTATTTGTATTAAGTTTGTAGTAAGGAATACAAATATATATAATCAGCAAAAGTTTGTATAATGCTATGTCTAATAACTCATATTTACAGATGTCCAGGGTATATTTGACCAATTCCTTAGCATAAAGTCTATTTGAAAAGAAAAAAAAGAAGCCATTCACAGAACAAGAAAATTAAGAATCATGACAGCAACACTTTTATGTCCTGCTAAGGATATATCTCTCCCTTAGATGCCACACTTCATAGAAATATGGCACATCATCTTCTCCTTTACATTTCTTCCTGCCCTCTAAAACTGCCTTTTCTAAAGAAAACTGTGATATTGCACAGTTGAAAGTTCATCCTTAGGTTATTCTTCTGAAGTGTATTCTGCAAACTTTCTTAAAAAGTGCTTAGAATAAGGGCATAAGAAGTGTCAATCCTTTTGAAGGCATAATCCAATTAATTAACTAGAGCATGAGAACTCTTCTTTTTATACAGTGAGCAAGTCAAGTTGCAACATCTAACAAAGTTTTTCATCTGTGCTACTTCAGAAAGTCTTATGATAAAGATTATCACAGGCTTCAGAGATGGACCAGCAATTAAAGTAGACATCTGAAAATTAAATTTCTACTAAGTTACGTTTACTTTATTTGATAGCAATTGATATATCATAGTTTTGATAGTGAGCTGGCTAATAATTAGCCAAGAGAAACAAAAATATAAAGCCATAGGGACTTTTTTTTTTGCTTGGATTTTTTTTATTTTTTGGGGGGAGGGAGGGGATTTGTTGTTTTAGGGTGTTTGTTTGTTTGCTTTTTTTTGTTTGTGCACTCCATTTAAGAATGTAACTTGCTTTGGAGAACTGCCAACACTGCAAACTTGATAGGAGAAGAGGATTTATTTTATTTTATTTGTCCTCAAAAAAAAAATCCCCTCAAAAAAACTGGAGATCCCTCACTGCAAACTTTTGACATAGTACTAGCAGAATAATATTTTTCCTTAGAAAGTAAATTTCTCTTGTAACACCGGTGTCAACAGTGAAGGGAATGACTTCTTTAGAATAAATGATGACAGTAGTAAGACTAGTGAATTTTTCTCCTAAAAACCAGAGTGTTGATGTGATTAAAACTTTTCATGTATTTATACTAAAGATGAAGTACTTATTTTACATTAATAACAAAATAAGAAACACATTTCTTTAATGTAATATCATTGCTCTGCCTCCGAGAGTTTGTCCATAGCACCCTTTGAAGAGACACTTTAAAGATTTTTTTTGTTTCAGGTTTAATTTGATTTATTTTTAAAACTGTCTTAACATTTCTTTTTTGATAGCTCTGCATATTTCCCTTTCTCAGGCACATAGCAATGATGGAGAAGGAAAGATGAGTGATACTAAGGAACATCGACTCTTTTACTGTTAACATTGTCTTGGGTTATAACCCTGCAGTAATCAGTTATGTTCTATAACTGTCATGTAAAAATAATAGCACATAAACATATGAATACCTTGGTTTGATAGTGGTGCTGTTAAAATCATAAGAGATTCTTTGTTTCAGGTATCTGTTGGGCTTTGGCAAAGCTTCACCTGTACATTTGTATTACTATTTTGAAGATTATGCTACTAAAATTAAAAGTCAAAAATTGCAATCCATTGCAATTTTGACCTTTTTCAGAGGAGTCAAGGAAGAAAATTTTCCTCTAGTTATAATACTGACTTCACTATGATTTTGTTCTGTACTTTGTTTGAACACTTCAGTGTCTGTAACCTCATTTCCTAGGAGTGTCAGGGAAGTTGTAAATTGGTCATAGAAATGAAAAAACCCTCCTTTCTAAAAGTTCAGGATATGATTTCCTTTAGTAATGAGTATTGTCTTCTTTTGATCCAGTGGATAAGAAATATAAAGATTAATTCTGCTGCAGTCTGTTGCTAGAGTTCTCCCAGGATATGGAATGACTGTGTGCCACAGAGTTCACAGTTCTTCATGTTTTATTTTTACTATTGACTCTACCCTGATAGCTAGACTACTTTTGTAAGAGGATGTTAGCCTTTTTAATACTGTATATTCATATTTCAGTAATATGAGGAGATATAAGTGGTGTTTAGGTCCAAACCTAGTTGAGAAGGATTTGCACTTTTATTTCTGTTTTTCAAATACTTGCAGTAACTTTGTTATCCATGGCCTAACCTTCATTATTAGGTGTCTGATGTCTTATAATTTTCTTACACTCAGCATGCATGTTTTGTTATAAGTGATAAAGCACTTCTATCAAAGCAATCTATATCTGAATATTAAATAGAACATCTCTTGAGGTTTTGTTTCTTATCCCAGAATGAATTAATGATTTTTATGACCATTTTCTTTAAAGAAACAGGTGTGCATTAGCATTTTAATACTATCTGCCAATTGACATTTAGAAGACTGAGACAGAAATGTGGACAGCAGTGAAATTAACTTCAATATCAAGGAATAAAATTTAAAATTTATATTTATTTCAGCATGGCATGTTTTTCTTATGTAGACTCAATGCTATTTCAAAGTGAAACAAGGGGCAGATCTTATTTTCTGATGCAGTAGAAAGGAAAATCCAGAACACAGACCAAAATCTAAATTAGTCTGGTATTTGCTTTAGTTCAAGTCACAGTTTCCTAGGCACCAGGATGGTGCTCTGTCCCTAACTGCCCTCTGTGGAAATGCAAGAATAAATCTGCTTAGTGTCATTTTCAACCATTTCATACAGAGATGAACTGTTTTATATGTGAGAAGGAGAAACCATTGATTTTGATTTTGAACATGGCTGTGGGGAAACTTCTAGGCCTTGATGGAAACAATTTAGTAGAAGAACAATGCATTGCACTTGTGCAGCCTGCCATAGGAAAATATTTCCCATATATTTTCATGTTTTAAAATGGCAGTTATACAAACTGTGACAGCTCCTGGAAATGAAATAAAAAACTGGTTAAAACCAGGCACCAAATATCTTGGTAAATTTTGTTTTAGGAAAGGTGTGTAATCAAAAAAAAAAAAAAGATTATAAAGTATTAATTTTGGAATTGTATACCTTTGGTCTTTTTCCAGGTAAAAGTAGTTACTCTCCCTGGAAGTGTTTTTTAAATTAGATAAAAATAAAACAGGAGAATTAACACATGCTTCCTGTGACAGATTAAACTGAATTGATGTTGTTTTGGGAGAAGCAAATACATGCAATAGAATAATTCATGTGATGTTATTTGTTACTAAAACATACTAATATATATATATATATATATATATATATATATATATATATATATATACAAAAAGAAAATTGTTTTACAGTTTAAATAAAATCTATGTTAGTCCAAATAATGCTGGGATGTCCAGTTAGGAATTTAGTCATAATCCAGATAGAATCTGGACTGTCGTTTGTAAATAGAAAACAGCTGAAGATCCCTTTGGCATTGTGGAAGAGCTACTATTTTCAGACAAACAGGACATCTATTATTTTTAAGTGCAACTTCAGTGTATCTACCAGTAATTTTTTCAGAATAAAAATATATTGGGAAAAAAATAGGATAAAAAAAAGTTATTTATTCCATTGTGTCTATTTTGACTTTATTTCTGTATATCATTTCTAGGCTTTGCTCACTTAATCTGTCATCTCATATAAGAAATATCAACAATTTTGCTGTATGTGTAAAAATCTTCCTCATTAGGTATATCTGAGAGCAAACAAAATATTTTTCAGTCAGAATAAAATAGGTCTATCCATATCACAGAAATTAAAAGTAATTTTATAAACTATTGAACTTAATGTTTATCCAAATATCCTACTCAGAATACAAACTAATTTCAGTAGATCAGGATATTAAACTTAAAAATTTATTTTTAATAAAGATAAATATAGATAAATAACAGCAAATTATGAGTGACCAAACAGATGGAAAAAGATCTCAAGATCATAAGGTCAAAACCAATTTTTCATTAAAACACTGACCTGAATGTTACTAAATTCACTGACCTACACACGTGGTAAAAAAAAAAATTGCCAGTTCATTAGTGCATGATTTGTGATTGGGTGATATTTGTCTGTTAGTATGTCTTATTCAAATATTGAGAGAATACTTAAACTTATTTCAATAAATTTTGGATTGGGCCCTAAAGCACATAAACTCATTCTGTCAGATATACTGCTCTATAATCACTGCTTCTCATTCCCTTTTTCATTATAATGGCTTCAGAGTTTGTAATTACAGCAGCTAATACAGCAAAATATGCCTAAAATCTAACAAATGGGATGCAGGCCTTTTCAAGATTTTTTTAGTACTAATTGGTTACACCCTTTCTCTGACTAATTACAAGGGTGGTAGAGGAAGAAGATGGTTAGGTGATGTCTCAGATCCTGTATTTGTTGTTTCTCTGGAGAATGTAGCTTCTGAAGAAGCCATATCCTCATTTAATGAGTACTGGATCATTATTGAGTTAATTAATTTTGGAAGAAAGCGAAAGTCTATGAACAAGTATCAGAAAGAAGAAAACTAATGTCTCACAATAGATCTTTCAAGTCTGTATTTCAAAATTAGTAGATCTTTGTAAATTGCATTCATTTCCAGTAAATTAATTTAGACTGGTACATAATTTACAATTGTCATGTCTCATTATTTAAGCCATGGCAGCCATTATTTTGATACATTTTGTCCATAGGTGAGCAATCAGGACTTTCTGGGAGAATCAGGGCAGGTTTTTTTTCTGCTCTTAGGCTCATATTTAACCATTTATCAATGCCTCTAACAAGGAAAGAAAACGTAAGAGCACCAGAACACTGTAACTAGACATGGTTTCTTCTTCCACTCATGCAAGCTCCTGAAAGAGGTAGCTTAATCATTCTGGACTGTAATGGAGACCCATCAGGATTAGGCAAATTAGTAAAATTAGACACATTTAAACAATATTGAGCAAAGAAATCTTTTCAATTATGTGTGATTTGCTATAAAAAATGACGCAGCAGCTGAAACAAAGCCATCTGGTGTCAGAACATCACACAGTCACATATATTCTTTGTACTTTGGAGGACCAGATTCAGAGTAGTTATTGAATAAAGTGCTTAAAAACAGTAAATATATTTCAAAGGGGTTATTTATTGTTGTAATTTATTAGAATGTAACATTTTGGCAATGACTGGCAACCTCGATGTTTATGTCACACTCATTTCCACAAGACACCACAAAATTTCATACCAGAAATATATTTATTCTTTAGCTTTGAGTTACTTCCTTTATCTCTCTCATGTGCATAGATACCTGAACAAGTATATTACTTTTTCAATATACAGCTAAATACATCAAGGAAGGAAAAACTCCATCACCTCATCTGTGAAAATCAACAGGAAATACCATGCAGTACTCCTATCCCCATCAAACAATGTTATCTTCATATGAGCAGATTGAGATAAAAATGTAGGTTTCAAATTTTTGATTGAAAATAGGCCTGTTTTAGCACAAAAATCACAATTTGAGTCTTAGAACACCACAGACTTATAAATTCTGTATTTTGCTGTGTACAATATATTGCTTTTTTGGAATAGATCTGGGGTTCTGCTGAGGGCTGATGTGAGCAGCAACACATGAGTACAGCATGTGGAAAGTAGTTTTTGTTTCAATTTTGAAAACTGAAATTCTTATAATTCTTCCTCAGCTCATTAAAAATTTATAACTGTTCAATTAGACCACACTACTATCAAAATATTGGCTTGCTCATCCCTAGAGTAATTCCATGGGGTACAGTTACACAAGTGATGAATTTTCTGTACTGTACCAGAGATAGGTAGCTGTATTTTTATAAGGTTCTGACCTACTTCTCCACTATATCATAAAGGTTTATTTAGTATTTAAAATGACAGGAATGAAGCAAGTAGTCAGAAATTATGCTGATGGATATTTCTTCCATATCAAGACTCTGTAGGTCATCCCTTTGTTAGTCATGTTTATTGTCTTCAGGTATAGCTATAACAACAGATGCTATCAGTTTGTCTATCCATGCTGAAATGACTGGACTGAGATTTTCCACTAGTAGGTAGAGGAAATATTGTAAACATTTATCCTGCCTCTGGTCAATATTTCTGCAGTCCTTAATTGGACTTAATGTACTTAGCCTGACACTACAGCTACAAGCAAACCACAGAAAAATGACATTAATTCCTGTTAAGTCAAATTACTCCTTCACAGTGTCAGGGTCAGTGACTAGGTAAAACTCTTTTTACTTCCTTGTAATCTCATAGGGGTGCATTTTGTGGTTACTTGAAATGCTAACCCAGATTTCTGAATAGTAGAATCCTTTTTAATGAGCATTCATGGACCACCTGCATGATAACAGTCTGACAAGATGCTTTCCTCAGGGGTATAACACTGTGTGCTGAAGGGGGCTTTTAACAGCTCCTTTAAAAATTAGTAATGATCTGCCAAAGTGTAGCCAGGAAACAGGAAATCATCAAAACATCATGGTGTCAGCTTAGTCTCCTTTTTATCTGAAGGTTGGAACCAGACCCACACAGTCCAGAACTTCCCCTTTAGATCTGTATGGCTAATGGGGTTTCTATACCTTTCTCTATACACTGGAGCTCTTTTGTAGTCAGATTTTTAATTACAGCTGATAATTAATCCATCATTTTGCAAAAGTAGGAGTGTTAGCTAGGTTAATAGATTTTAGGACCTACATGGGGAAAAAAACCTTTGTAGTCTGGCTAACAAGATAACACACGCATTTCTTTGTCATGATGGCCTGTTCCTGCACCCTCAAGATTTCTTCCTTAAAGTGTGTTCAGCCTTCCTGGACCCCTTTGTTTTTAAGGACTGCTTTCCAAGGGACTTTCTGAATCAATGTCCAGGCCAAACCAAAGTCTGCCCTCGGGAAATCCAGGGCAGAGGTTTTATTAATAGTCCTCTTCACCAAATTCTATCATATCGTGGTCACTGCTCCCAAGAAAATCTCTGACCACATCTCCCACCAGCTCTTCTTCTCCATTTGTAAACAGCAGATCTAGTGGGGCCTCACCCCTGACATTCTCACTTATATGTTTATATCTGTGAACATTGTTGATTCCAAACTATCTGGTCTTTTGGGGTTTTTTACCTTAAAAATAGGGTGTTTTTTCCACATAATTTCATATATTCAAGCATAAAAGTTTGCTCATCAGACTGAAGAAAACTTATTTAATGTCAAACATTCACATGGTTGGCACACAACTTTTGCTTTCTTAATTAAAGTATCCTTATCTCTATCCAATATTATTCTTGTATTTTCTCCTGGTCCCACAGGAGAGGGGAGTCAGAAACTGTGTGAGTGCTGTCCAGGATCAAGCAGCTACACCTACACAACCCCAAATTTGAGAAAGGAGATTACAAAAAGTTGGGCATTGCTGTGCATGACATGGCATATTTATAATGTTTTGTTTGCTTTTTTTTTTTTAAAGGACTTCTGCAACTGCTGAATACAATCAGTTGAAAAATTGCTAGTGTTCATTTGTCAATGAATCAGAAAAATATTGGTTTTCTTTTCAAATCTGTATCTTAATACAGAGCTGTAGAAAAAAAACAAAATAATAAAATTTTACTGTGATAAAAGAAAAAATCTAGTCACATTAATACAGTAAGAACATATTCATTTCACCAAAAATCATCCTCAGGTAGTGAGATAGTGAGTAATGACTTAATCCTATCTGAGAAGAGTTTATACATTGATGTATGTACTTATATATACACATAAGTTTATATATTGATGTAGTCCCTTTGAGTCAAATGTTTGCTAGATTTGAGCATATACTGTGTAATTCATGATATGTATAATAACTCTTGAACTCACTTGTTATTCACTCCATTACTAGTTTTACTAAAAAGTCACAAGTTCTCTTACCAATGATATATATATATTTCTGAAAACATGCTGTATTTTACAGAGCAAAATTCAGTTAATGGTGAGCAACTGAAAATCAAGGTATGTTTAACTACAGTAGTGCAACAAGAAATTTCTTGGTTTTCTCTGTTTTTACAAACCAAACACAATCCCTTGATCATTCTGAGAAAAAAAACAAACAACTAAACAATTTATAATGTTTAGTGAGATGTTTTCATATTTCAGGGAATTTCATTGGTATTTCAGAGTTAATACTTTCTTGGCCAAAGAAAATACACTCCAGGATAAACCATACCATAAAAAGAGTATGTCACTATGAAAGAATATTATTACATATTTAAAAGAAATAAGTCCTTAAGGAAGGGCTGCTCTGTTCATAAGGAATAATACACACTTTCTCATGTGAGAATCACTTAGTATTGCAGGCTGAAGGTCTCCACTATGTTCTTCATTATAAGCCACTACGTGATCAATACCCTGTTACTGAAACATGCAGCATTGCTGCAATCTATTCCAACTTGCATCTTACAGCACTTTCTTGACAGCCCTAAGGCTCTTTTCATCACATTGCCACTGTAATTATAGTGTTATTTTTATAATATCATCAAATGGCAATTTCACGTTTATGCACACCATATACACCCTTATAGTTTGACTGTATAATCAATTTATTTGTCTCATTCCTTATTACAAAAGTTTCACAGTCTCAGTGTCATGTACTCATATTTTGGATACTTGAAGAAGTTAGGAAAGTACTGAGTGATTAACTTGGTTGTAAATATTGAGTCAAAAGGTGCTAAGATAAATTAAAATATTAGCGTTTGGTTCGACCAACGCTTGTAGAGAGAACATTTTAGAAAAGTAACCAAATAGTTCAAGAACTATTCAATAAAATTTTCAGAGCAGGATAAGCAAAGATTCAAGAAAAGTAAAAAAAACCTAAAAACTTCCATGTTCCACAGTTGATTTTTAACATGAAGTACAATGACATGATTCTTCCCACTCCTGAAATCCCATCAAATTTGTCAAGAATTAGTCAATATCCAATAAACAAATTGAATAAAACTGCCTTTTCACCTGTGCACTGGAAAGCTCAGCTTCAGACTTCAGTATATTTAAACACAAAATTAGGCTTTTTGACAATATTCTAGTCTTCTAAAAACAAATTTGAATTTCCTCTTAAGAACAAAAAAGAGATGGGTTTATCGGCATAAAGTCTTTTTCTCACATCAAAGTAATTAGTACTGTGAAAAGAGCTTCTCTTAAATGCTTCTTTTCTAAATGTTCTATATGAGTCGTTAAGACACCATGGAAATTGTCATGGTGGACACACATAAGTCAAAGAACAGGTTTTCTCAGTTACACTTTACTAATCTGAATATGGACTAGCTTAAGGGACTGTAAGGATTTTCAGCATGGAGAAAGTTGGAGTAGATGATCCTCAATTTCTTAGGGTCTTGAACACTCTAATGAATAACACTGCACAAAGGTCTGATATTTTCAGACTACTGTCAGTTTGGGCAGTAGTGTGTGCCATTTTATAATCAATCTATGCATACCCTAGTTCTTTTCCCAGCAGTAATAAACCCTTACTATTTATTAAACACCAATAAAGCTGTAAGTGCAAACAAGCAGTGAGTGCACGCAGACTTTTTTTCATTTAGGTTGTCCTGACATGTTTCCCCTGCCATTTCAGACGTCTCTGCATTTCAGATTTTCAGTTTAGTTCTGTCCTTTCACTATTTGGAGGTTTAACCTCTTCCAGCAGTTATGCCCCACACAGACACTGGCTCTCTTCCTCAGGTTGGATTGGGGAGAGAATCAGAACAGAAATACAGAAAATGCATGGGTCAAGATAAAGACAGTTTAACAGGTAGAGAAAAAGCCATGCATGCAAGCAAAGCAAAGCAAGGAATTTATCCCACACTTCCCATGGGCAAGCAGGTGTTCAGCTATCCCCAGGATAGCAGGGCCCCATGACACATAATGGTGACTTGGGAAGACAAACAGCATCAACACTGCTCCCTTTCTTCTGCTTCCTCCAGTTTTATATGCTGAGCTGTGTGAGCTATATGATGCCATGTGGTCTGTGTATGGGGTCCTATACTTGGGTCACAACAACCCCATGCAGCTCTGCAGGCCTGGGACACAGTGACTGCAAAGTTGTTCAGCAGAAAAGGACCTGGGGGTGCTGGTCAACAACAGCTGAACATGAGCCAGTGTGTACCCAGATGGCCAAAAAGGCCAAGGGCATTCTGGCCTTTGGTGCAGCCAGCAGGACAGGGGAAGTGATTGTGCCTCTCCACTTGGCACTGCTGAGGCTGCATCTCAAACCCTTTGTTCAGTTTTGGACCCCTCGCTACAAGGAACACACAGTGGCACTGGGAGGGTCAGCTTTTGCCTTCCAAATAAGGGCAACAAAGTTGGATGTGATGATCTTAGAGGTCTTTTCCAACTTTAATGAATCTGATTCTATGATAACCCATTGGTCCATTGTCCTATCTGTGTACTCTCCCTGCTTTTTGTGCACCCCCAGCCTCCTCGCTGGTGGGGTGGTGTGAGAAGCAGGAAGGGCCTTTACTTGTGTGAGCTCTGCCCAGATACAATGACATCTCTCCCTTTTATCAACACTGTTTTCAGCACAAATCCAAAAAACAGCACCAGGACCACCTAGTATGAGGCAGATTAAGTCTTGACAAACCCAGAACACACTCATAGCATTGTTTCCTGCTATTTCCCAGGTTTACTGTGGGGGCTTTT
This sequence comes from Poecile atricapillus, assembly GCF_030490865.1. Taxonomy (NCBI): domain Eukaryota; kingdom Metazoa; phylum Chordata; class Aves; order Passeriformes; family Paridae; genus Poecile; species Poecile atricapillus. Next base: position 21,611,678 of record NC_081251.1, on the reverse strand, counting down.
ACAGTGATCAATAAAGGGGCAGGAAAGAGTATGAAGCAAATGAGACAAAAAGATTTTTCTTTTAATCTTTGTTCTACAGTTTGTCAATTATTCCACAGAACAGTAGACTTATTCTACTTGACTTATTAGTTGAATAAAATATCTAGGTCTCTAATCCACCTAAATCCCGTTGTCAGATATGACTTGGGTTATATTTACAAAGATAACTGGATTCCTAACAGTGAACAGCAGAAGCTACAAAAAGTTAACAGCTGAAGTCCAAGAAGTAACAAGTGGAATAAGTGTGGTAGGAAGATAGTAAAATTATTATAACATAAAAAGAATAGTAAAGAGACATCTGCTTCAGAGATTTAATTGGATGTAGTGATTCTCTGGTTGTATAGCACAAAGGTTATATAGCACATCAAATGTTATATATAGGACATCAGCTGCCTTGAATTGCTAGAAGTAAGCAAATTAAAAAAAGGAGAAAATAAAACCAAATCATGCATACTCAGTGAAAATTCTAACCATAACTCAATTGGAAGTCACTCTTGATGAATTTAAAATGCCAAGTATATTTGCATCTCAAAAAATACCTGAAAGCATGTCTTTGTTTCTGTTAGTGGAAGTAAATTCTTTCTGTCTGCTTACACTTAACTCTCTCCAGAGGGTTATAAAGTTTTGACAGCAACTGTCTGAGTAGTAGAATGGCAAAACAAAATGTTGTTGTCATTTTGGACACCAACAATAGGAAGCTTAACTTCTTTTTCATGAACCACTGTTCTTGCAGTCAAACTCTGCTGTCAAAATGTATAAAAATGGCTTTTTACGTGATGGAAGCATTAAGCCCAAAAAAGAAAGTGAAAGAAAAGTTTACCATGAAATAAAATATATGAAAAGTCAGCAGAATAAATATTACAGGATGCAAAAGAAGAATTATAATCATCCTGCTGCTCACATTTCCACCAAAAGTGCATCATATTTTCGTACAAGAGAAGAATGAATGTACGTGAACTGATGTACTTCAAGTATTATGTTAGGATAAAAGGCAGTAATAAAACTTGATGCAAATACTGCACATATTGTTAGATGAGATAGTTTCTTCTCACAAAGTCAATGCGATTTTTAAAATATATTTTGTAATATCTTTTATTAGATTATTATCTGTACAGAAATGCTTTTTATATGAACATGACAAGAATTTATTTTAGTCAGAAAAAGGAAACCATCAAAATACACTGCAATAATTAAAACGATTTTCCATTAATTTCTTGTCATCCTTCTTAACAATATAAAGTAGAAAATAGTAGATTTCAAGGCTGATGATAAGAAAGAATAAAAGCATGTAAAGATTTATCTGTTAAAAAAATCTGGAAAAAACAAGAGTCATTTGAAAATTACAGACTGAAATAAAAGTACTTTCAAAAATGTTGAATTTTGCAATTTAAAGGACCACACATTCTCCTTATACATCCTAAAAACACAACTGAAAATGTATTTCATGAACTTAATAGCTGAATTTTAGACCTAACTGTTTCAAGATATGTCTGAGATAAAGAACTTACAATGCCTCCAGAAAAGCACAATTTAAATATATAAAAATTATATTTTAAGTAAATCTAAATCTGGTAGTATATATTTTAGCTATATATTATGGAGTGTATTGTGTTGTAAGATAATTTTGACCAAAATGGAATAGAGGGGAAATTGTATTCCTTGCTTCATGATACAGTTTGTGTTTTTTAAATACTGCTACAACCTAATCAGGCACAAGTAAATATTTTCTTTTCAAGACTCGTTGAAATGTTTCTTTTTCTGTTGTGATTAAGAGGGAAGTAGCAGATGAAAGCAAAGCCAAACATCACTATGCTCAGTAGAAGGTAGACCATGGAGTCTAAGACGGATTCCAGTAATTTTCAGCATGGTGACTGAGGCAGATGGCACTAAGGTGGGCTCTAGTCACTCTGCCCCTCCATTGTTTTGACCCTGCTATAAATGCCAACCTAGGGAATACTTCAGAAACATTTCACTAGGCTTATGCAATTTTTAAAAAGTTCAAATTTACTCATTAAAAAAACCCCATAAATTCATAAAAATAACGACAAAATAGTTCTAACAACTTCCAGAGAAACCTTTCATGTTTTTAGAGTCTCTTTAGGCATAAGACATACAGCTCAAATAACCAGATTATTTATTTAAATCTTCAACTCAGATCTTTTTTGTCATAGTGAATCTGAGAAAACACTTGTTATAACAGAAAATTATTGCACTTCTTTCTGTGTTGCATCACTTCTTTCTTCCAAATAAATTGTTTTCATGACAAGAATCAAGATACTGGGATATATGTAGAATTATTTTGCCTTTCTATAGCAAATGTGTGTGTCATGCTACACCACTTGCATTTTAAGTTAGATGCTGCTGGCAGTTGTACAAGATACAAAGGTTGTGGTCTCCTGCATTTGGCAGAGGAAAAAAGTGGACAATTCTATTGTGCAAGATTTTAACTCTATTGAGTTTAATCTCAACAAAAGAAACAAAACATCTCAACTCAATAGCACACTCCCGAATTTTTAGTTTCAAATATCTGTCTTGTGGGAGCAAGAAACTATAATTTCTGGGTTAATCCTTTTCAAGATACAGATGGGCAAGATTTATCCACTTATTAAGAGAATTCATTTTGTTTCAAAATATTTGACATGCCTCCAAAAATCAATCACAATAAATGTCAAGGAACATGGAGATAGAGGTTATTTGTCTGTGATCAATTTTTATGTGACAAAATAACGAAATGGTGAGAAATGAATTTCTTTAGGAACACAAATCATTCTGAGAAAAAGATAGATTTTCTAGATATTCTGGGTCTGTATGGAATTGCATTATTTGTTTAGTGAAAAACAGAGTGGTGACAATTATGACTTTCCTGTCCAGCCTTGGAATATGCTTGGTTTTTCCTTATTCTCTTATTCTCTTACACATGGTCTTTTCCCAAGGGTTTACCCAATTTTTAAGTTGATTTGCAGTACTCAAATCATCACAGTGTGTCTCTCAATTACTTCAATATGTAATAAGGAAAGGTTTAAGAGATTGTATGATTTTTCCCTTAGTGTTGTCTTTCTCTATTTCACCATGTTCTACATTTCACCAGTTTTGGATCAGAACAGATATAAACTTATAAACCATAGAAATTTAAGGATACTCACAAAAAATATCCATTAATATTCAGAAAGTACTATGATAAAGAAGAAAAGTAATTTTATTTTAATTTCATTTTCTTATTTTTGTATTGCTAAAACTGTATAATCTAGAGAATAAGAAATGATAAGCCTTATCCTATGAAGATGTCTCATAAAAGTCAAATTAATTTTGTCCTAGGATGCAATTTTATTTGGATTTATTTGGTTTTTTTCTTGCTTTTTAAAATTAATTAACTTAGGTTTAGTTTGTTTTAGTTGGGCTAGCTGATTCCCACTGTTCTGAGGAGGGTGGAGGTTCATTTTTTTAACCAAGTTCTGTGAAAAAAAAATAAGCAAACAAATTAAAATAAGGTACTAAAAATAATTTTTTATGGATTAATCACTTCAATTCTTCCTCCTTAAAGGAAATCTTGAGAAAAATTACTATAAATTGTGGCCCATAGTTTCAGATTTTTTTTTTTCTTTTAGAAAAATTAACAAAAGAATTTACTATAGAAGAACACTAAGGTGAAAAAGAGAAACAACTCACTGTTCCCAAGAAAACATCTCTAACATATTTTTTAAAAAATATTGTAGTCCCTTAGTAGTGCTCTATGTCATGTTGGATGTGGAGATTTCAATTATATCATCATGTGACATTCAATAACAGCCTGTGAATTGCTGAGTTTTTTTCCAGACTGCCATACACTCTTTTTGTCTCATAATATGGCTGGTGGCACTTGAGATATTATTTTACTTCAGAAAGATTTAGAATTTGCCATTTTTCTCTGAGGGGATGGCACTTTTACATATTATACCCTGTAATGCATGTTGTAGATATTGTATATACAATATATACAATTGGTGTATATTGTACATACAAATGAACTGTGTGCTCATTGACTCCATGCTTTCACAAAATGTCTTGGGGCAATCTTGGTTTCATGAATGTAACATCCCTTGAATTCCTTCATAGGAGACTGTGTTAATTCTTTTACAGTTTTATGGCTACACTACATAAGTAATGTCAATAGATTTTCAGAGAATCTTTAAAGGGACTCTTTTTTTTCTCTCTTCCATTCTCTTATACTGTAATTTGGTTTAGCTTCAGAGATTAATAGCATTGGAAATTTTGTTCCCTTTTACAATGTAAAAATCTAGCCTTGAAGGCATTGTGTTTGAAAAGACACATTTAAGATGCTTTGATCAGTGTTTCTTATTTTCCTAAGTCTATTGAAGTTGCTTAAACAATGCTAGAAAAAGTTACATTTCTCAGGGAATATATATAATCAAATATCCAAATGCCTTTTTAGCTTTGTAGAAAGGTATAGCATGGTTCATGTGGTTAATCTAACAGTAATTTCTAGTAGAAATATCCTGAGTTTGTCTAGAAACAAGAAATGAGGGCATGCCCTGCTTTTCAAGTGAGTTTTTAAGTTGGCTGTTTGGCATTGACCAAGTAATCTCCATTATTACAATGATGTTAAAAATATTCTTTAGTAAAGTCTTGACAGAGCACTGTTAAAACAGAAATGTCCTTTTAAGCCTCTGAGGAGGGAAATCTGTATAAAGGAATACAACGTTTCCTTTCTTCCTAGCATTTCATACCTCTAAAAGAATGTGTTAATTAGTTAAAGCCAAGGTTTACAGAATCCCAGATCATGGAACAGCTGAGGTTGGAAGATATCTTTAAAGATCATCAAAATGGAGAAGGGTAGCTCATGAAAAAGAAGACAGAAAATGTCAAGATACTTAATGCTTTCTTTTCTGGTAGAATTTGCCTTCATGAATCCCAGGTCCTTCAGATCAGGGGGAAAAACTGGAGATTAGAACTTGATGGTAATATTGTGAAGGTCTTTTGTGGGATATTCACAAATATTGAGCTGGACTCAATGATCTTTGTGGGTCTCTTCCAACTCAGACTATTCTGTGATTCTCTAATTCTGGAAACTTACCCTCAGTTAGGGTTTAGAGGAGGTTTAAACATCTGAACACACACAAATCTGTGATGCTTTTTGGGATGTGCCTTCAAGTTCCAAAGGGCTTGTCTGGTGTTATTGTGGGACCACTCTCAATTTTCTTCATAATATCATGGTGACTGGGGAAAGTTCCTGGAAACTAGAAGAAAGAAAATCGTGCCCTACCTTCAGGAAGGGGAAGAAAGAGGATCTGAGGAACTACAGGGCTCACCTCAGCCCCTGGGAAAGTGATGCAGCAACTGATCCTGAAGACCACTTCCAGGCATGTAAAGGACAAGAAGGTCATTGGAAGTAGTCACCATGGATTTAATAAAAGGAAGTAATGCTGGACCAACCTGACAGCCTTCTATGATGAGATCACTCACTTCACAGATGACAGTGAATGACAGGTTGTCTGGATTTTAGTAAGCTTTTTGACTTTGACTCCTATAACATACTCATAGACAAACAAATAAAATACAGGCTAGATATAAGGAAAATGAGATGAATTGAAAGCTGACTGAACAGCCAGGCCCAGAGGATTGTAATCAGTGGCAATAGAGGCCTTGCACTACTGCACAGTACCCCAGGGTCAAAATTTGTTTCAATGTTTTTTAACATCCTGGTTAATGGCCTTGACTACAGGACACAGGACACAAAACTGTGCCCTCAGCAAGGCTTCAGACAATACAAAACTGGGAAAAGTGACTGATACACTAAATTATTTTTCTGTCATTCATAGCAACCTTAACAGTCAGAAGAAATGGATGAAGGAAACCTTTCAAAGTTGAATTGAGGGAAATGAAAACTTCTTCACCCAGAGAGGATTGAATATTGAGTATAGAATAGACTGGATTATGCTCTGGGTGCTGACTAACAAGAAATGAGGCACTGAAGTGACCCTAGGGGAACTGGTCAGCACTAAGTTGAACATGAACCAGCAATGTGCCTTAGAAGAAAAGTTTAACAGCTTTCTGAGCTGCATTAGTAAAAGAAGAAGGGCTCAATGGGAATCTCCTCATGGTGTAACTAGCAAAGTGAAGTAAAGAACTGAAGATGGTACAGCCAGAATCATCATGGTGGCAAACACTGAAAATACAGGAGGCAATGAGTAGAAACTCACATGCAGGAATTTCTACGTAACTTAGCTACAGATTAACCTCTCATCCAGGTTACCTGTTCTTAGATTCAAAGTCTGAATGGACATAGCCCTGAGCAACCTGCTCTAGCTAATCTGCTTTAAAAATTATGCTGAACCAGATGATCTCCACAGGTCTATTCCAATCTCAATTATTCTGTGACACTTCTGTCTTATCTTCTTCATTCTACTTCAAAACTTCCATTGTCCTTTTTCTTCCCTTTTATTCTACCACATTTTTTAAAATCCTTTCTCGATTTCCTAGTGTGCATCTCCCACATTACGTATATCTTTTACAAGGCTCAGATTTGCCACTTATTTCAGTGTGAGCACTTGCTCTTGTATATGCCTTCCAACAAAGCATAAAGAAAGCTTTCTGGCAGAACACAGCTCCATGATGTGCTGCCTCCACCCAATGATGTAGTGCACCATAAAGTTGTGAATAGCCAATGAAGCTTAGAGCAGCCTCAGTGCCCCAGTTAATTGCTTGCTCAAGTTCCAAAACAGAGCTGACACCTGTGAAAACTTGGCCTGTGTTTCTTTGTCAACACATATACATCATCCATAAATGCCTTGTTCATATGTAATAGAAGAGATTCATCCATGGAATATCTGTTACATCTTGCCTCTATTAGATGTTTTAAAAATAGAGATTACAGCACAACAAGGATCATTCTTTATGAATTACAGTGTGTCTGCTTTATGACAAAGAGCCATAAAACTGGTATTGATGATTGATCAGTGTTATTTTAGCTGCCTAACAAGAAAAAGAATTATCTGACTGGTAAAGGCTGTAAAATCATCTTCTACAGTGTTAGCTCCCAGTGCATTCCAATAGTTTAATAAACCTGTTTATTTAAGTACTTTGCAATGCTTAACTCATTTATTACTGGGTCAATAATGACTTCATTACTCTGAGCTCCACAACTATTCCACAAGTATTAGGCACATTAAGGTTAAGGCAAACAATTTAAAACTGTAAATTTTGAGGTGCAGAAATTATAAGAGAATAAATATTTTTCTCATAAACCCTATCATAGCTCAAAAAAAACAACCCTTTCTTCTGTAACTGGCAATTGACAAAATTAGAAAGTGAGAAAGTGAAAAAGTGAGAAACAAAAGTGAGTGAAAGAAAGAAGAAAGAGAAAGATGGAAAGAAAAAAGACAGAAAGAGAATGAGAGAAAGGGAGAAAGAAAGAGAGAGAAAGAGAGAGAGAGAAAGAGAGAGAGAGAGAAAGAGAGAGAAAGAAAGAAAGAAAGAAAGAAAGAAAGAAAGAAAGAAAGAAAGAAAGAAAGAAAGAAAGAAAGAAAGAAAGAAAGAAAGAAAGAAAGAAAGAAAGAAAGAAAGAAAGAAAGAAAGAAAGAAAGAAAGAAAGAAAGAAAGAAAGAAAGAAAGAAAGAAAGAAGAGAAAAAAGAAAAAGAAAAAGAAAAAGAAAAAGAAAAAGAAAAAGAAAAAGAAAAAGAAAAAGAAAAATGAAAAGAAAAAAAAAGAATAAGAAAAAGAAAAAGAAAGCAAGTCAGTGCTTATTGAGTAAAGAGGAGAGGGCAGAGATCCTGAGTAGGGCTGAAAATCAGGAATTTTTCAGTTATTATTTTGCCACTAACAAAATCTATTTATATTATCCTATTGCCATGCACAGTGCTTAAAAATTTTTAGATGAGACCCATGATATTGTATATGCTATCTGCTTAGCATGGAGGCCAATAGTGAATTTATTTTTAAAATTAATAGGCCTAGGATAAGTTTGCAAAAGCAAATGTGAAGAAGACTTGAGAGGAGGTGAATCTTGAAGGACCCAATCCATTGCCACATTGTCTTTCTGGAGTAGCTTTGCCCAAAATGTACAACTCAAATTTCAGTTTCAGCAGCAAGAACCTGCAGCTCTCTGGAAAACCTCCATTCTGTGTTTTCATGATTGTGCAGGTTCTTTGGTGAAGGCAAACCACTTTTTTCAGCATCGTTTTTAAAATGAATTAAACTACATCAGTCAGTCCCTGCAATTCAGTCTAGATAACAGTAGCTGCCTTTCTGAATATGGATGTATGTGCTTTAAGAGGTCTTGATCTCTAAATAATTTGTATAGAATTATTTTTTTATATTTTTTTCATTTTAAATGTGGTAAAAAAGGAAGATCTGATAAAAAGAATAATTTATTAGAGATCACAGGAAAGGGTTAATTTCATAGCCAGAATTTGACATGAAATTTGGGTCAATGTTTAAATTATAATAAAGTAATGTTATTTAGATTTACAATTTTTCTTCCTATTTTTTTTTTAACTTACAAATTTAGTATTATTTGTATGTGAGATTATATGTATTAAAGTGACAAAAGTGCATCAGTTGCTCTTTAGCAAGTGTATATTTCCAGTGAAGTAAATATATTGCTTCCAACATTCCATAAAAATCCCTCACGGCCAGGTTGGTATATATTTTCTGCGTTATAACTTTTTTTTCTTTTCTTTATTTTTCTTCATTTTCCTTTTGCTGTTTCTGATCCTCTGCTTTCAGAAAACCTTACAAGAATGAAATTAAATTTAAACCAATGCAATGGTCCAGCCTGAGACCAAAAATAGCCTGAAAAACGGTTCTATAAGCTGTTAACTACTCCATTCATCTCAGCTGGGGATGTGAAATTAGGCATGTATCCATGGTGGAATATAGCAAGTTTTCTGCTACAACATTTGTGATTTTCTTTAGCCCAACACACCACATTAATTTGTTTCAGTAGCTCTACAGGGAGCAATATGATCCTGTTCTCCCTTTATGTAGCTGCAGAAAGCAACCAGGATTCCCTATTTGGCAGAGAGAAAAATATATATTTGAAATTCAGGTGATGGAAGAGACTGTACATTATTCTCAGATGAAATTTTTAATAACTACTAATAACTGTGGGCTCTTCAGTCATCCAATGAAAGGAGAAATTGTTCAATCATAGACATATGAAGTATGAGTATAAGAATCCTGCCATTGAGAAAAAATACCAATTAATTTAGGACTTTTTATTTTTTAATTAGAAGCAAATATTCAGATCATTAAGGTTTCTCTTCTCTGGCATCATTACATATGGCAAAAAAGAAATCAGTGGAACTTAGAATGGTATTTACTATCTATATAACATGGTCACAGGAATAACCTCCACTTTTGCTACACTCCTCATTTTTCTGATCATTGTAGATTACCCTTTCCATTCTTGACTTTATCCTGAAGCAACATTAAAACAAAATAAATCATCCTATTTTGGATATCAGATTTTTGTAGCCCACCTGAAAACCTGTTGTCACACAAAATATAAACATGAATCGCATTTCAGAGAAAAAACACAGAACAATCACAGAAATTAGAGATATAAGAAATATAAAGGATTTGATTTGATTTGGTCTTTTGTGGGGCTTTTATAGAGTTTTTTTGTGGGTTGTTTTTGGTTGGTTGGTTTGGGTTGGGTTTTTTTGTGTGTGTTTTTTGGGTTTTTTTAATTTTTTTGTTTTGGTTTGGTTTTGGTTTTGTTTCTGTTGATTTTTTTTTTTAGTTTGCTACAGAACCAATTAAGCAACTGTTCTAAGCTGCCCTAGAAAATGAGTGCTTCAGAACTTAGGTTCACATACGTGATTCTCTTTTTGGAGGCAGATCTAGGGATATTCCTGGTTTAGATTGTATAATACAGAGGTAGGCCTATGGTACCTATAGAAGAATAAATCTTTCCCTCAGATGTGTGAAACACCTTGTAGATGCTTCTTCCTGTACAAATAATGTAGGCAATTAAGTTCCTAATTTCAAGACTTTGATTTTGATACCTAAACTTAATGGAGTGAAACAGACCTTCACATTTATATTTGAAGGGAAGCCAGCCCCACAGCCTTCATATCTTCAATACCTAGTATTTTAAGTGTTATATTAGGATCTGTTGCTTGCAATCAAATAAAAGTAATTTATTTCCTCAGTGACACAGTCAGCTTGAAAACCCATGATATGGCTATACTAATTTCTGATCAATTGCCCAGTAGGCTTTTGGAAAGTTGTTAGTTTTTAAGACAACCAAATGAAATTACAGTTACATTTGTCGCGAATAAATCCCTACATGGGAGATGTCAGACTGTTTCACAGTATACTGACACAATGTGCAGAGGGCAAAATCCAGGAAAAAACCTTTCAATAATTGCAATTGCAATTTCTCTTTCCCAGAACCAGCTTGCATAATCATTATACTTGTGTGGATTGTGCCTGTAGTATCATAATGAAAAAAACCACTAAGCTTTCGACAAGGGTCCAGCCTACTGCACTCACAGTCATTTTAACATTGTTTAGTTTTCATGCGAGTATATAATATGCTAGTAGAACAGCACAAAGCACCTTATAGGTCCTTGAAGCAATGAAAGAGTTTGTTGTTTTTTGGTTGGTTGGTTTTGGTTTTGTGTGTCTGTATGTTTGGTTTTTAATAGTTTCTCCAATGGAGCTCTTCTCTAGATTAGATATTGATATGGGCATTCACCACCAGACCTCCCTGGGACCCAAACAGCTGTTCACTGCCTTCTTACTGTTAGAAATACTGTGTTGGAGCACAGGGGAAAGACTGTTTCCCTGTTCCATGAGGCTTGTTCTTAAAAACCACTGCAATGCCCAGCAGAATGGTGGGCTTTTATCAGAAATATTTTTTTCAGTATAAAACCTACTCAGCCCCTCTTAATGCCCCCAGTTCTAAAATAAATTTCCAAAATATTTATCAGGGAACAGTTTCACACAGTAAAGGTTTAAAATCACTGTTTTAATTGTGGTAATTAAAAATCACTGTCTTAATTCTGTAATACTGCAGAAATGAGTTATTTGGGTTATTTCCTGCAGTCTAATTAATGAAGAAGAAGTTCAGAGTGGAGTGCTTTTCTACGTGAATGAACAGTGCAATGTATGTAGAAAAAGTGATGCTGTGTCTGTAGCAACTAATCCCTAAGGAATGTATTAAATGGCAACGTGCCAACAAATTACAATATGAATAGATTGACAGAAAAATATTGAAAGATTCTGCAGATTTGCAATGTGAACCAGTATACATTTAGCATATGAGTAGTGCAATTATTTGGCAAATTAAACACAAAATCATTTCGTTTCTGTAGTTTGACATAATTCTCAAGCATGGATGAGAGTTAGATAAGAACATATTTTACCTCATGGTGGTGTTTACTCTATGTATTATTTAGAACTTAATTTAACTTATTATTTATCTCATGCTTTTCTTCCCAGTAGCTTCCTTCCAGTCATTTCTTGCTGCTTCATATTTTATTTAATTGCCATGTCATGGTAGCTCTGTGTTACTGCTGTGCATGTGATATCACAGCAATGGCAACATGAACGAAGACTGGAACTGTTAAATCAGATGTAAAAAACAATAATAGAAACCAATGGTAAATAATCTGGACATATTCTTTCCTTTAAAAAAAAATAACAGGAAAAAGCCCCAAACAAATACTTATTTTGGCAATATTAAGAACAAGGAATGGAGATAGTAGTTATATTTAAAACAGTATAATTATCACATCTGAGTGTTAAGATAAACATGATGCCTTTAGCAATTTGGCTTTCAGAATATGTCACCTTAAATAACTCTTCTGAATATGTTGCTATTGGTACAATTCCAGGTATTATATTATTTACTTGTTCTTTATCCCATTTTATTCCATTGTTCTTCAGTGTGACCTAACACTGCCTCTCTGTTCTCCTCTTCTGTTTTGGTTTGTAACCTTATCAAATTCCCTTACATAGAACAGGCCTTCTTTGTCACACTTTTTCTACAATTTTTTCATTAGTTCAATCTAAGAGAAAAATATCTTTTGGTTCTTTCTGGAAATCATCTGGTATCTACCTTTTTGGTACTCATCTATGTGACTTCCTTTAACTTCAAAGGATTTTGATGTGCAACATAGCATTCCCATTCCCATGTGGATTCACTCAGATGCTGGTCCATGGTTCTTAAAAAAGGCATATTGTTTATTTTTGTCTTCTCAGCCAGGCTATTGTTACATAGTATTGGCTTTGGCAATAGTGACTCACTGTCTACTCCCATTGGAAGATGACTTTTATTCAATATAAAATAAGTAAAATATTTTGTGACAGATTATGATATAACATAAATTTAGACCTGATCATTTTATACTGATGATTTTACTTCTCCTCTCATATTTAAGATGCTTATATTAAAAATATTAAAAAGAATTTGTAATGCACAAAGTAGTACTATATGGATAATAGCTGGGAAAAAAAGATACAAACAGTAATGACTGCAAAATTTTAGTTTGATGGTCCAGCATAGAAATATGGAATGACAGATATTAGATATGATAGCAGAGAAATTTTAATATCTGGTCTGTAGCTGGTAAAAGCAGATCTAAGAAAAGTACCAGTTACCTGATAAAAAGGTCTTCGAGTGCAGATGAGATGACTGTTCCAAGGAATAGAAAATTACCAAATTCCTGTCCTCATCCAAACTTTCACACTGCTGCCAGGGGGTAGGAAAAACTGCCACTTTCTTGGTAGCATTTTTTCAATTCCATTCCTCTTGGAATACTTTAATCTAAAAAGCATAATTACTTTGGGAGCAGACAATGGTGAGAGGGATTGTTAAACTGGGAAAGTCAGTGAGAAAAAGGATGAAAAAGTTCTTTGAAGTCCTGTAGGGAGATACTCTCCAGAGTAAGGGATATGAAATTTTAGAGCTTCTTGGAGAGTTTTGAAAGACTGCTTTTAGACAGAAGGCTGCTATGAATTTTTACACAGACTAAATTAAAAATTTTGAGATCGAATCAGAAAGGCTTTGTGAATGTCCATAAAGCTCAGGCTATACTGCAGAGCATCTTCATGTATCTATGCTTGATCCCAGCACACTTAGATTTCACTAAAGTATTAGATTACACTATTTGCAACAGATGTACAATCAATATGTGTACTCTAGAAAAACAAAACACATGTATAACTACTAACTATATTTATTGTACAGGAAATTTGATATTTCTATATTATACACCTTTTATTTTCATATTTATAGATCAAACAAGAAAGTTCCACTTTTTCAAGGAATTACTCTTAAATCCTCTCTTGCTCAGGAACCAATATACAATACCTACACATATATTAAGATATACCAACTCATATATTAACTTTAGATTTCTTTCACCTTTCAGACTTCAAAAGTATCTTACAGTTTTCATTAATCTTATGGATGCTGCTCAGTATTTCCTCCTGCACTACCCCTTCTCTCAGTACATCTGTGTTTCATAATTTAAAAATTCTCAGTTCATTTCTTTCTTTGTTCAAGCTGGGAAATCTGGAAGAGCAGACATGTTTCTAGCACTTTGTGCCTTAAATGTATCAGATGGCCTGAGGAACATCCTTACACTTTTTTTACAGCTATGCATTGTCTTTATGCATCGATTCACTGGCTGATGACTGCAAATACTTCATTTCATCTGGCCTTTCATCAAGACTTGGTTTCTGTTTGATTTGGAACTGATAATTGTGATGTACTGGAAAATGGTAAAATTGACCCAAAATTTTATAACAAATTATGCTCAAAATAGATATATTCAGAATTCAGACAAACATCATAAAAGGCCTAAGTAGGAAACGCAGCACAGAATAATAAAACATGAGTTAAGGTAGTAGTGCTGTTTGAATGCCTTGATGGCAGCTTTGCTGTCCAAGGGGCTTGGATGTCTAAGTCAAAGCCAGTAAGCCTTTGCTGGCTGAACAAACAGTGGATGGTCATGTCACTCTGAAGTACGTGGCAAAGACAGAGAAGAAGAATTGCCCTGTCATGGTGCTTGTATTTCTGGAAGTATCTGTGTTTTTCTCTATTTCTGTCAACAATCAAAAGAGCCCATATTCATAAATTTATTATTAGTTTTATTAATAGCCCAGCTATCTAGATTGGTATGGTGCTGTATATTGACAACTATATCAATCATTTTGAATTTTGGAAAACTATAAATATATATCTTTGTACTATTTTATGAAATGTGCTTTTTCTAAGGAAGACTGTCTTGTTTGAACCAAAACATTTTTTTTAAATAACTATAAATAGAAAGAATATCTTGTTAAGAAAAGTGCTTTTGTACATTATGCACAGCACCACTTTTCTGCAGCAAGTTTGCATTAATTACTTACTTTAGTACCCACAGAAAAGCATCCTCAGCTCCCTTTTTATTCAGCCAATGGAGGTGATAGTGTAAAGCTTCTCATATCCAGTGACTAAATGCATTGTCATTTCATACTCTTGGAATTCTTAGGAGGAAATAATTTTCCTGACACAAGTACTGCAGAATGACTGGTTTTTTACAGCAATCTATGTCATTATTCTACAGTATTTTTATAGCTTGTTTCTATCCTCTTAAAGGGTTATGTGGCCAAAGCAGCAGCATCTGAAAATAAGGTCAGTCTCGAAGGTCAGCTGTTGCACACCTTTTTCTTACCAAGTGGGGATAGAGGAGGCTAAATAACCAGACTATTTTTATCTACCATCATTGGGGAGTTTCTAAACCAGCAGAATTTTTATTCTGCTTTTTCTATTGCACTTCTGGCTGCCAATTGTCTTGATGTCTTTGTGATACTAAACATGTATCTGAAAATGTTCTTCACTCCTTTTTGCAAGATAGTGACAAACAATTTATAAGAAAATTAATCAATTGTTTTATTTGCTATCTGTGTGACTCCAAATCATGGAATGGAATAGTTCCAGAACAATGACAGTAGGATACTCTCTAAATCTATGATGATACAAATTCAGATGGGTTTAAATTTTTGATGCAGTCATATGTTATTGTGAAAATTAAACAGATTTTTAAATAAGATTATTTTAAATAACAGGTTTTTTTGGGTGGTTGTTCACTTAATCATTGTGATTGTCCCTCTCCAAAGGGCAAAGAAATATTTTTTAATAAGTAATTATTTATTTAGTAGTATTATAGAAATATAACATCTATACTTGTCTTAGTGAGAAGTTTTGAGGCATAAACTTTTAAAAACCTGTAATAAACAAGATCTAACATTCAGAAAAGTGGAAGAAATAAAGAAAAAATCACTATGAAGATTTCTGTTTGTGCTGGAATTTGATCTTTTGTATCATGTATAAACCTAGAAAATACAGAGGTACTCTGACTTTCCATACTAACAATTTTCAGGTCAGATTCTAAATTCTAATTTTTGTTGATGTGGAAAATGTAATTCTTAGATGATGCTTACTTATTTCTTCCTTGTGTTGATATCTACAGAAATTGGACATCTTTTTCTGGCAAAGTGAATATGTTGTTATAACACAATGTATGAAAATATGTACTTTATCCTGTATCAGAATCAAGAAATACAAGAGAATGCACTCTTTCCAATTCCTTTCCCTGCTTATAACTATAGTCATTAAGATATGAAAAGCATTTTTCATTTTTAAATTTAATTCAGGACTGACAAGAGTAAAATTCTTCAATAATTGCAATATTAGAAATAACACTTTGAATTTCAATTCTATAGAACAGATTTTCAGTAGTCTTAAATCTACCATTCCTGTCTAAACACTTATCTGTATTTCTGCTTCATTTTTTTTATTCCTTTTTCTGTTTTTTTCCTGTAATACATTTAGTCCATTTGGTACACACCCTTTATTACACCTGAGTGTCTTATAATGTAAGCATCTCGTAAGAAGGTCTGATTAATTTATAAGTCAGTGTAGATGGACACTGATATGACTCCTGTGTGAACAAAGGGCAGTGCTTGCTACAATAAACACCAAGAATTTTTGTTATACATGTTATGTAGGTTTTTATTGTCATATTGTCAGTATCAATTTCACATTGTAAAACTAGTGTAAATATGTTTGAGAAGAAGACATCTGCAGCCTGCAGGTAAGTGCATGAAGGCAATTAAAATAACAAATAAATTAAATAACCCCTTTTAGAGGTCCCAACAACTGAAATCAAATAATCATTTTTATTACGTTAACCTAAGGTTGACATTAACTTTCTCTTCTGAATGCATAGCATAGAAAAAAATACATTATGCAGAGAAAGGAGCTCTCACGGTTTTGTTTGTTTTGCTGCATCATGGGAAAAACGTGTCAGAGCAGAAATGCTGTTTCAGCTGGGTAGACTATGACACTTACATAGAGCAATTCAGAAATCATCCCATGTCCCTAGGCTGAGCCTAAATTAGTAAAAGGATAGGTACACAGACAAAGCCACGACTGCAGTGGTGGGGGTTCAGTAAGTGGACAGTGATAGGCATACCTTTCTGTTTGCTGAGCCTGAAAGTTACTGATATATTTACTTATGTTCTTCTTAAAAACTGAGCAAACAAGACATTTCACTGCTAGGAATTCTGGCTGATAACCACTCATTCATCTTCATGCACAAAAGATACATATAATCAAAGTGTTGAACACTTAACAGTTTAGGATAAAATAATTTGGGTGTGACCTAACTGTGGCCTTCCAATATCTGAAGGAAGCTTACAAGAAAGATAGGAATTTTTTACCAGATCACCTAGTGAAAGGACAAAGGGAAATGGTTTCAGACTGAAAGATAATAGTTTTAGAAAAGATATTAGGAAGAAATTCTTTACTGTGAAGGTAGTGAGGCACTGGAATAGGTTTTCCAGAGAAACTATGGATGCCCCATGCCTGGAAGTGTTTAAGGCCAGGCTGGGTGGACCTCTGAGCAATTTAGTCTAGGGAAAGGTGTCTCTGCCTATGGTGTGAGGATTGGACCTAGATAATCTTTAAGGTCCCATTTCAGCCCAGGCCATTCTACGATTCCATGATATCATAAATAACATAGTGTTATGATACAATTATTAAGAGATGCCACTGCCCGAATTAAGGTGCAAATGCCAAAATCAATTGTACACATTTCATTTAACTGTAAATGTGAGAAAGAAATGGGAAAGGGGACCGGATGAAGAGGGAAAGGCAGAGATAGATCAAGCAGATGTTCTGATCCACACCTATGGATCCCATGACATCTCCCCAGTCCTCCTTCACCCCTGTGCTGTCAGCGGTAGGGGTCACAGAGTGGTTCTTCTCAGGAAACACCTTTATATAGTCCAAGTTCTGGGTATCCACAGGGCACAGATGCTGTTCCCATAACTAGGGATGGCACGTGTATAAGCAATTGATTCCTTTCTCATGGTATGCCACAGAGGGAATTTTTGCCTGGATGCACTAACTAAGGTGTTTTAACCAACCTCAGCTCTGCTAGGCCTGGAATTTGTGCATTCCTGCTGCAAGTTCCTCTGTTCTGAACTGATCTCAAGTTCCTGCTCTGGAAACTTATGGCAAGTTCCTTCAGTGGCTTTAACAATGTTTAAGGCAATTGAGATATTTAAATCTCTTTACACTTAGTAATAATATTGTTTATATGGTAATGGTAAAAGAACCCCATCATATTGAGGATTTTTTCTTATAGGCCTATGTTTTTCTCAGGGATTATACACAAAAGATACATCTGATAGCTGATGATATATATTATAAATAAGCTCCCTGCCTTCATTTTTCTCTACATAAAAAAGGAATGCTCCATTGCAGTGTGCTGAGAGTAGTGTCTGAGTCATGCCCAGGCACTGCCTGGGACAAGCACAGGCTCATTAAATTGGAGAATCACTTTTTGTTGGAGAGGACCCCTGAGGTTACCTCACCCACTGCACTGCTCAGTGTAGGGCAAAATGAGTGTTCATCCCCACATCCTGTTTATTTGATTTATAATTCATAATCCCAAGGAAAACATTCTGGCAGGACTTGACAAACACCCGGAAAATCCCAGATGATGATACCAATGATAAATATTATCCATATCATACAGTAGAAAATTTCCATTTTCAGGTAAACCAACCAGCATTTTTCAAGACCACTGTACATCCACTACATGTGTCTATTGAATCCTCTAATGGACACTCTGTCTTCTGATAGAAAAACTGTAGTAGAGGGCTCTAACCCCTCAGTTGGAATAGTCAGAGCAATAGGAGCAGATATGATCTCCAGAACTTTATTAACTATTATTTCTGGCCTAGAATCATTATTTGATAATGGTTTCAATTAAAATGTAAAATGAGAACTGAGTAATACTATCAATATATTTTGTAGACTCTTAGGCACTCCCATTATTTTGTAGCCAGCAGAGAGCTCAAAATTGCTATTGTTTGAATTACTGCAGAATGATATGTAGAGCTGAAATAGCTTAATAATATGTCTATAACAAGTCTGCCAATTACATCTCAGATGTGCATGAAGGATAAATAAACCAGCAATCTCACTCCATTTTGCAAAGATAAATGAAAATGTCTGGTTCATTAAAGGTATGTCAAAATAGAGGCATTGTTCTGTGGTCTGAACACAGACAATGGGCTAACATTTCCTGAATTTTAATCAAGGTCAGACAATGGATCTGTGAAAATGCCATAATAATCTATGCAGAAAATAACAAACTAACACCTAATGATTGCTTGGGGTCTTTTTGACAATCACTTGGTATATGTCAGATACCAAATCCTAGTGTAAGTGGCATGATAACTACATGGTAGTTGGAGGCTAAGGTGCTCAGGAGCTTTGAAGATAAATAAGAAGTCATTTTACTTGTAGCTAAACTGTGAAATTGCAGAAGAGTTATTCTGTTCTCATTTTGTTTTGTCACAGAAGGGCTTGCTTAACACATTTGCGTGTTTCCATATAATGTACTCAACACTAGTCATTGAAAATGTACTCCTCCGACAGATGCTTTTCATTGGGTCTTCACACCCTTCTACAGAGCACAGACACTTACTAGTTGAGCTCTAATTGTTCTGTAATTTTGTTAGTAACAACATTCACAAAAGGGCATAGAAATTGAACCTACCTCACACATTGAATAAGAAGGTAATCCATTTTCATACTAAAGCCTTCGGACACCTGACATCAGAAAAAATAGTCACTCTTTAGTCAAATTCAGGCTTTATTATTATGGTATGTGTCTTTTGTTGATTAAATATGATGCATCTTTACATTAATATTTATTTAGAAATCTTTGAAATTATAAACATATTTTATTTTTTCCACAAAGGTTTTATGTAGTAAAGTAAGAAAAAAATCCTTCCATTTTAACTTCCAGATTTTAGTTTAGAGCACTGAGCTCAGCCTGCTCCAGGTGTATAGTCTAATACGAATATTAGGAGGATAAAAGACAAAAAAAGTTATTTCTATCAAATGGATCAAAATGGCATTAACATTTGACTTAATTTCTGCTTGCTTCTTTTCTGGAAATAAAATCTAGGTAATATCTAAAAACATCAGCAAATATTTAACCAGTTATTATTTAAAGTCTAAGATATTCAGTTTCAAAATAATTTATTATAAAGTAAAATTAATTATTCTCTGGGTAGTTACACCTTATGTACTAAATTTATCTTCCTCAAAAATTTTCACTATCAAAGCAAAATTATGGTAAATTCTTAAACATTGATATATATTAGGATTCTTCTATTGTTTCTAAACTCAAAGATTCATTAAAAAAATAAAAGGCATTTACTTTACATGTGCATATTCAGCATGCTTTTACTATGCTTGCAATTACTCTTATGTGGTAGATGCTATCTATCAGTGGATCAAAAGTAGAGTCACATGATGAAACTAAAATGCATCATGAAAAAGCAGATAATTAATAGTATTAGAACTTTTAGAAGCACCTTAGCATTTAAATATCCTTGCATATCTAAAAAGCCTCACTGACTTACCAGATTTTATTCATTTAACAAATTAATTTGATTAAAACTTGTGCTGGTTTTGTCTGAGATAACATTTTTCACAGTGTCAAGAATGGGGCTGTGGTTTGGATTGATGCTGAAGACAGGGTTGATAATACAGAGATGTTTTTGTTATTGCTGAGCAGTGCTCACACAGAGCCACAGCCTTCTCTGCTTTTCATACTGCCACGCTGGTGAGGAAGTTGGGGGTGAGCAGGAGGTTAGGAGGAGACACAGTCAGGGCAGATCACCTAAGCTGACCAGAGGTATATTCCAGACCATCATGCTTAGTATATAAAGTGGAGGGAAGAAGGAGGCAGGGGGTACATTTGGAGTGCTGACCCTTGTCTTCCCAAGTAACCAATGCATGTGATGGGGACCTGATCACCTGGAGAGTGCTGAACAGCTGCCTGCCCTTGGGAAGTAGTGAATTAGTGCCTTCTTTTGTTTTGGTTTGTTTGTTTGTTTTTGTGCTTTCCCTCTTAAACTGTCTTCATCTCAACCTAAAATTTCTACAGCTTTTACCCTTCCAGTTCTCTCCCTGATCCTGCTGGTGGGAGTGAGTGAGTGGCTGTGTGGGTCTTGGTAGCTGGCTGGGGTTAAACCACAGCAACTGCAAAAGCAGTCCCTAAAATCTAGTCCGTTGGTTTCCTAGTCATGTGTTCATTCTACTGATCTACAAAATTTGCACCCTGATATTGAATTTTATCTAGCTTTGTGACTATATTATTCACTGTCCTTTTCTAATGTCTAGCTTAATGTTTAAGATATTTGCCCTACATGAATTAGATATGGTAAAATTATATTCCCTAAAGTTTAGTGGTGTTTAGAACATTTTTTTCTAATACCTTGGCAAATACTCAATGTGAAAATAGAAAGGTATGAACATTTCAATGCACAGGAATTCCTTCTGGATTTCAATGGAATTTAAATGTCATCTCAACTACTTCTGAAATGCTCAAACCTGTAAGCTCCAGCTCAAACAGAAAGGCAAGTTCTTGATATTAGAAGTACAAACTTCTAAGTTTAAATACCAATTTCTGTAGGTGTCCATAGGTAGAAGTGTTGATTTCGTTGTCCAGAATGAAGCCAAGCATCTCAAGGTAACCCAGTCTGAATGGCTGGCTTGAGCTTTCCATCAGATGTCACTTTAAAAGCTACACTCTGAAACCTAAAGGATTTGATATTCATTTTCCCATTACCCTGGATCATGTTACAGAATGACTGTACTACAGTCAATGTGGGAGGAAAAATATAAATTTCACTATCTTCTGTTGATATCTTTCACAATTGTAGAAAGAATTTTAATATTAACTGGAAGAAGAAAATAAAAGTATCAAAAAATGGTTGTCCCTAGCCTCAGGAATTTACTTCAGAAAGATAGGACAACAAATGCCATTTTTTTTTATCCATCTTTTTCCTCAGTAATAACTCCAGCAGAGCTCTGTTCCATATGAAGCAACAATGCTGTTTGCTGGAGATGACTTTTTATTGCCATATTTTGAAATATCTCATGTCACATCTGAGACATCTTCTCAGAAAAATGATCAGCAGCTATTGCCTCATGACCAAATTGCTACATCTATCACTAAGCAACATAGCCAGCCCTAATTTGATTTTTCTTATTAAATTGAGTTATTATGCTTATGGTCCAGAAAAAAAATCTCAATTTTTGTGTGAAACTGAATTAATAAGAATTTTGGAAATCAGTTTTGCTACTAGTACTTGCAGATAATAACCAAAATGGATTAACCAATGAACTATGAAAACACCATGTAGATAAAGTAACAACATACACAGGAGATCTGACATTGTACATAGATCTATGAGCCTTAAACAAAGCAATCAGGAAAAAATGTAACAGATGCCCAAATTTGTGATATAACAAATGGATTAACTGACCTCAGCATTTTAAGCACACTGAACAGCTCTTGAGGGTACTGCCCAAAGAAATGTCAGTGCTGAAGTGCATTTATTACCTCACTGGGGAGATATAGATTCACTCAGTTACCCTTTGATTTTTGAGCTCAATAGCTTTTATAGAAGCACAGCCATTACACAAATTATATGTTTAAAATTGTTTCACCTTGATGAGATTAAATAACTCTTCTCAAGATGTTCATTTTAGCTTTTTGACCTACCACAGAATTTGAAAACAGGAAATTCCTTTAATATTAAAGAAGAATAAGAAATTGATTTTAAAGAAAATATCAGAACTTTGAAATTTTTTCTGGTATTATATTTGTTTGAATGTTTTATTTATAGTGACTAGAAGAAAACACAGTTATTTTGGTATGTTTTTTTTAATGCCATAAACTGTTGTCATAACTTACTCTCCCTTGTTCCACTAAGATAAGATCACATTTGCTTGTCTGAAAGTTCTGTCAAATAATTTTTTTTATAATTTTGGGGGGAAATAATATATTAGATTTATTTTCTGACACATGTGCAACACTCTCTTTACTTTTAAAGGGCTAATCTAATTAAGAAGCTTTCTAAAAGTGTCTCCACTAAGGAATTTTTAAGAAAGTCACTGAAAGATGAAATTGCTGAAATTTCACAATTGCAGTTATTAAATGGTAATGGGTTAAAGCAAGACATTCTGCTCTTCAGGAAATCAGTTGAGTGAAAACTGATACTAATAAATATGTAAGCCTGATTACTTTGGAATTAATGATAAAAACTGAAGGAAATGACTGGACCAAACTGTTAATTGGAAAAAACTTTAATGCTGCTGTATTAGGTTTGCATGGCCAAGCTTTGGTAGCAGGGGGCTATGGGGGTGGCTTCTGTGAGAAGCTGCCAGAAGCTTCCTCCATGTCTGGCAGAGCTAATCTCTGGCAGCTCCAAAGCTGGACATCCTGCTGGACAATTAGAAATGATGGCAATGCCTCCATGATAACATAGTTAAGAGGAAGGAAAAAAAAAGTTATTGCACAGTTGTAATTTCAGCCAGAGAAAAGTGGGCTGAGAAGATGTGAGAGGAACAGCTCTGCAGACATCAAGGTCAGTGCAGAAGGAGGGGAAGAAGGCGCACCAGGTGCCAGAGCTGAGCTTCTCCTGCAGGCCATGGTGATGATACCAAAACCAGATGGCTAGAAATTTTCTAACAGAGTTCTGAGCCTTAGATAGTAGGCATTCTTTATTGCAGTGTGCTGGTCACTCAGGGGATCCTTCCTTCATTCAAGCGCCCTGAGCAGTGAGTGAGCAGTTTTTATCATGCACACTGATTTCATATCCATTAGCTATCTCCGCTTCCTTTGACTTTATTTGACATGGTCACACCCCTTATCGGAAATCCTTATTTGGTTCTTTGGGGTCTGTGTTCATGTCCAGTGTCCTTTTTAGGTAGCTGTTCTTTGACTCTGGCTCTTGAGTAAGCACAATATTGTTGTTTTGCATAATTTCTACTTTGTCAGTCTTGCAGAGCTAAGCTGGCGTCCTGCTTGTGTTTTGCATGACTTTTGTTTGCCTAAGTTAAATCCTTTATCTATTTCTACACGGGTGTGCTGTTCTGTTCTACTGACCCTGAAAAGAATAAATGTTCTTTCTACTATTCTTATGCTGTTCTGTTCTATTGCCTTTATCACAGGGGCAGCTGTGCCCCTGCAGCCCAAGAAGTCTGTGGGGATGCAGAGATGTACCTGCACCACGTGGAGGAGACCCATGCCTGAGCAGGAGGGTGCCTGGGAGGAGCCTGTGATGTTGTGGGAGGCATGTGGAGAGAGGAGCCCACACTGCAGCAGCCTGTCCTTGAAGGACTGCACCCCGTGGGGCATAGTGACCCACACTGCAGCAGTTTGGAGAGGACTGTTGTCCATGGGAGGGACTCATGTTGGAGAAGTTCGCAGAAAACTATCTATTATGGGAGAGACAGAGACCCCCTGCTGGAGCAGGGAAGGACTCCTCTCCCTGAGCAGTGGCAGAAGCCATGAGTGATGAACATGACCATAACCCCCATTCCAGTCTCCTTGCACCGCTGGAGGAGGAGGTAGAGCTGGGAAGGTGGAAGGAGTGGGAGGATATTGTTTTTAAGATCTTATTTTACATTTCATTATCCTGCTCTTATTTGGTTAGTAATAAATTAATTTAATATCTCTAATTTGATTCTGTTTTGACCATGATGGTACTTGATGAGTGATCCCTCCCAGTCCTCATCTCAACTTATGAACCCTTTGTTAAATTTTCTCTTCCCTGTCCAGCTGTTGAGGTGAGTGACAGAGAGGCTTAGGTGGGTGCCTGGAATCCAGCCAGGGTCAACCCACTACATTTATCAAGGAAGAAAACTCCCTTCTTGTAAATCTGTAAATTGAAAACCACACATGGAGTCACAGGAAGCGATAGTGGGAATACCCAGTTGTTATTTCAATGCAAATCTATACATGAAATATAAATTTCCTCCTATTCCATTTCTCCTCTGAAATTAATCAAGTAATCTTCAGTTTAGGCATTTTGAAATGCCGTTAGCTAAATAAACTATTGACAATTCAAGTGGATAAATTTCACTTTTGAAAAAGGAGTCTGAGCTTTCTGCATTGAGGCCCTTCACATGAATGGAAATAAACAATCCCTTGCTCAAGAGGTACATGCTTCAATGTCAGAGCATCCCCTGTGCTACAGTTGTAATTCCTGAAGAAATATGAATTCTGTCAAAAGTAAAGACCAGAAAAACAAAGACCAAGTGTGATAGCATAAGCCCTTGGCAGTGCAAGACAATGGAGAAACTCCTCTAGGTGCAAACTAATTTAGTCTTATACAAATTCTCTTTTTTTATATCAAGCATTTATGCTACTTCTGGACTTATCAACAGTGATGAAGAGCTCCTGTGCTAAAACAAAACCATTCTGTGTACTACCCATGATACAAACTGAAGGAGTTAAAAAGTATTTAAGATTCAAAGGCATGGGTAATATCTCTTTCAATAGGCATACCTGGAAAACTTAAGTTAAATTATTATATATATATATAATATATATATATATAATATAACTTAAATTATTGCACTTATAGGATAAATATATTAATGAAATATCAGCCACCATGGCCAAAGATTCTCAAAAATATTCACAAGGAAAAAAAAGCTGAGTAACAAATACAATAACACAAAAAACTGTAATGAAAGAATAAGGAATCATAAAATATTTGCACTAAATATTTTTGTGGACCATCATAAGGCCCCAAATAACTTTTTGAAAGGTCTTTACAGAGGTACTCTGGTACTCTGATGCACGGGAAAAATACCAACCAGGTATTCTCATGAGATCAAAAAAAGACAAAACGTAATTGGCAAATTATAGAAAATCAAGGACTTTTGGCAAAAGGTTTTGTACAACATCCAACCAACAAAAATAATTCTCACAGCATTAATTTGGCCAATTCAATTTAGCAAACTTTAAACCTATTTGATGTTAAATTACTTTAAATGTTCCCAGAAGAGGGAATTGGAAGAAAGAGAGGAAGACAAAAAGATAAAAAGATATAGAAAAACATTAACATAGCCACCAACTAACTCCTGTGTACCAAGCATGTTCAGACAAAAAACCCTAGGTCAGGGTAGGCTCAAGACACCTGCTTGCCTCATGCTCAGCCTTACAAAAACCCTTGTGCCCTCGTGGCCCTTCCCTCAGGTGGGATGTCTGGTCACTTGGCCACCGAGGCGCTGGGCTAGGCAAGAGAGGAGCTCTGCTGCACTGTGCCAATGGCTCAGGGATTGGCAGCTGTGTGGGCTGAGATGCAGGCTCCAGAGGCAGGGATGTGGGACAGGGCACTGTCTCACCAGGACAGGGCATCACCTGCCCAACTCCTCCCCACAGGCATCCCAAACTGTCTTGAGAGATCAATGGTTCTATTCTCTGACAAAATTAATGTTAGGTCTAGTGACAAAATTATGCTCAAGACAGGGGTTTGATTTAAATCACCACAGCTACATCACAGTACAGTTCCTTAATGAAAATATTTCCTTGTGCCAAAATATAAAAAACAGTATTTTTGGACTAACAATATAGCATATATTTTTTGAACAGTGATAGATACATCAATTTTCATATGCATCAAACATATTATCAAATAACCACCTGAAGAACAGGAGGTTATTTTTTAATGATTGTTCTGGTGGTGATCAAAATTTACACTAGATTGATTGATAATAAGTTTATTCAATTTAAGTTATGTTAAATACAAGCTGATATTTATGTAACAATAGACATTACTAATTTCCAAGGTCTGCCCTCACAAATATTTGGTAACATTTAATACCTCTAGTCAATGAAATTAAATTAGATGGCCTACATTTTAATTTTGTAAGGCAATCATGAAATACTTCAGTTAAAGGTGCAAGGCCAGCCTGCCTGCCTTCAGAATATTTCCCAGGAGAGTTAAATTCAAATACAGCAAAGTTTTTGGGGCCTTTCCACTGAACACTAATCAGAAGAAATAATGAGAAAAAAATCAAAAGCAGAAAAAGAAAAAAAATAAAAAAGATGAAAATGAAAAGATTCTTCATTTACACAGAAAAAGCCACAGCAAAGAGGGGAGAAAATTAAATTACTAATTTAAATTATATTAAAAATTCTCCAAGATTTAAATAAAAAAATAACATTATTATAACTATATATTGTCAATTCAAGGTGTTTTCTTTACTGTGCTTTTCCAATAATAATATGGTAAATGACAATGTTCTTACAATGGTAGGTAAAGTTGGTGTATAGCATCTTTTCTTCTCAAGTCTGGAGTCAAGCACAATGCAATAAGAATCTATTAAGGTACAATAGTATTATAGTATGAAATAAAGAAAAGAAACAGCTCTGACAAAAGATGAAACTGAAACTTATCAAGAAAGAAGTCAATTACAATAGTGGTCATGAGGGATCGAAAGTTAAGAAATGGTTTGGTATTATCTGAGCTGAATTTCATTGTTTATCACGGAAAGTTAATGTAAAAATTGTTTTCTAGGGGAATTTAAGAGTCATAAAATTATTGGTGATATCACAATGACCTAAAAAATAAATTTAGACAAACAAAAGAAAAGACAATTTAAGCACGACCCCCAAATTGTAAAGCAGAGGGAAATTCAATAATCAGATTTTGATTTTTTTGCTTACTTTTTTTTAACTCTTCACTGCTCTTAATAGCACTTAGAAAAATCCCATAGAAACATTAGATTGGAAAATATCCTGAGGAAAACAAAAAGCATGAGGCCTTCAAGCTCAACTTCAATTAAAGAATATGATTCCTGCATAAGTATGAAGGATTTAGATAAGAGTGACTGGAGACTAAGTAAAAATTTCTGAAAGAGGACATGAATAATAAATGAGTGATTAATGTAAGGAAATAAGAATGAGATATTCAGGATTTTATCAGTACATAGCATAAGTATTCAATATAAAAGTTTTTAATAGTCTCTGTAGATAAATAAGAAAAGAAAAAGGCTTTGTGTGTCTCTCATGTCCTCTTTCCAGCAGTGGCTGTCAGACAGTACTTAGACAAGAGTAAACTGCAAATGTAATTCAGATTAATGTCCTATTTTCAGCTCAGTGACTTGCTGATCTAGTCAAGATTTCTCTATATTTAGTGATGTGTTTCTTTCTCCAGACATGCAACTTCATATTTCTTCCGTGGCCTTTGATGAAGAAATCCATCCTTCAGAAGAAAAATCTTATTGCCTTTGCTTTGATCTGGCTTCTTTTATATGGCCTCTAAACTGTCACTGCAAGAAATTCTGAATCCTCAAGACCTACACACACATGTCTGTGACATTCATACTGCTCTGTTATATCCTTCATCTGTTTT
Organism: Poecile atricapillus; assembly: GCF_030490865.1. Lineage (NCBI taxonomy): Eukaryota > Metazoa > Chordata > Aves > Passeriformes > Paridae > Poecile > Poecile atricapillus. The sequence goes on along the minus strand of NC_081251.1, from coordinate 21,583,900 downwards.
CTAAACTCACATATTTAGTTCTTTGCACTGGAACTGAACCATGCTTATGGTCATGCTTCCTCCAGTTTTCAGTTCTACATTACCCTTTCAGACACTGAGGAGGCCATCTGTAGACAGCATTCAAGATATAGATTAACCGTCTTATAATAAAACTTCTTCATTCTCTCTTTTCTAATATTTTTGAATATATATTTCTCATTGCTACTGAGAACTACATTGGCATTGTATGGATCAAAGTCAAATAGACTTACTGTATCCAAGTTTGCACTGGTTCAGAGGAAACATACACTTCTGTGCTTTGGAAGGTTTGAGAAGAAGCCTACACATTAGTCTTTAAAATGTTAACCTACTTATCATGTGTACTATCGTGTATATGATTGCCGAGTTGCAGAAGCAAAATGTGAATGCTATTACTCCTTTTACCACTGAGGGCATGTGGACCTGTCGTAGGTTACTGGCTATGTGCAAGCTGCATGCTTAATCAGGAGAGGCACTGATAGAGCAATCCACCTCCTTGCTCTTCCTTTCTTCCTCTTCTCATAGGAGCTCTGACCTCATCCTTTGTACTTTCTACTACAAAGTAACAACTTTCCCCTATCAACATGATTATGGACAATGTTGGAAGTTTTGTGAGACTCTGTTGAGTCTTCTCAAGCATCTCATATTCATTCATATGTCCAGTAATTCTAGCTCTTGCAGGAATCTTACTCCATAAAGGATTAGCAAGGGTATTCTAGGATTCAGTCATAATGAAACCGTGCTAAGCACCAGTGTTGATTTTGCATGGCCTGGTTTTCAGTTGCAGGGAGGCCACAGAGGTGGATTCTGTGAGAAACTGCTGGAAGTTTCCATCATGTCAGGCAGAGCCAATCCCTGATGGCTCTGAAGGTGGAGAGGCTGCTGGCCAAAGCTGGGACAATTAGAGAGGATGGTAACGCCTCTGGGATAACATAGTTAAGAAGAAAATCAAAACAAAGGTGGGGGCACAGTTGTAATTTTCCAGCCAGAGAAGGAGTGAAAACGTGAGGAAAAACAACATGGGGACACCAAGGTCAGTGCAGAAGGAGGGACAAGAGGTGCTCCAGACACCAGAGCTGAGATGTCTCTGCAGGCCGTGGTCCAGCCCATGGTGAAGCAGCTGTGCCCCTGCAGCCCCTGGGGATCCACGGGGGATGCAGAGATCCACCCACAGCCCCTGGGGATCCATGGGGGATGCAGAGATGCACCCACAGTCCCTGGGGATCCATGAGAGATGCAGAGATCCACCCACAGCCCATGGGACATGCGCCCACACCATATGACCCCATGGGAGACCCCTGGAGAGAGAGGGCCCTGGAGAGACTGGAGCAGCCTGTCCTTGTAGGACTGACCCTGTGGAAAGAGAGAACCACACCACAACAATTTTGGGAAGACTGTGTGCCCATCTGCCCTTGGGACCCGCAGTTTTATGTAGACTGATACTCCTGAGAGTGGACCCACATCAGAGAGGTTCACAGAGAACTGTCTCCCATGGGAGGGACTCCATGGTTTCATAGGGGAAAGAATCCTCTCCTCGAGCTGCAGAAGAAAACCTCGGTTGATGAACTGACCAAATCCCGCATGCTTTGTTGCACTGTGCTGTCGGTGGGAAGGAGGGAGGTCTTGGGGGTAAAAAAGGTGTTTTAAAGGTTTATTTTACTTCTCATTCCACTGCTCTCATCTTGTTAGTAAGAAATTCACTTTATATCTTCAAGCTGAGCCTCTTCTGCCTTTGAAGTGTATTCTCCTGGCCCTTACATCAACTCATGCACCTTTCATTAATATTTCTCTCCTCTGACCAGCTGTAGCAGGGGAGAGTGAGTGGCTTACATGGGTGCCTGGTGTCAAACCACAACAGTGCCTTTCTTACCGAAGTAAGACAGCAATGCTAAGGCAGTTTGGAGGTTAAAGTCATTCAGACTGGTATTCTACCTATTTTTGATCATAAGTCAGAAGGGGGTTTCTAAGTGTGCTAGTTTGACCCTGTATGGATGATGGGTGTCCACCAAAGATACTCTATGACTCCCCTCAGCGACTGGGCAGGTGGAGAAGGTATAACAAAAGACTCACAGGTCAAGATAAGAACAGGGAGAGATCATTCACATTAGCCATTACCAATCAAATCAGAGTAGGGTAATGAGAAATAAAACCAAATATTAAAAACACCTTCCCCCTATCTTTCCCTTCTTCCACAATTCCATCACTGAATTCTCTTTCTCTTTCTCCCCAGCAGAAGCCGGGGGCATGAGGAATGAGGGTTGTGGTCACTTCATCGCTTGTCTCTACATCTGCTTCTTCCTCAGGATGAGGACTCCTCACATGCTTCTCCTGATCCAGTGTGGGGTGCCTTCCAAAAGAGATAATCCTTTGTAGACTCCTCCAATGTGAGTCCTTTTCCACAGGCTGCAGTTCTTCACAATCTGCCCCAGTGTGCATCTCTTCTGTGGCGTGCAATCCTTCAGGAACAAACTGCTCCAGTTTGAGTCCCCTGTGGGGTCACAAGTCCTGCCAGCAAATCTGCTCTTGTGTGGGCTCCTCTCTCCAGAGGTCCACAGGTCCTATGAGAAGCCCACTCCAGCATGGGTTTTCCATGTGGCCATGGCCTTCTCTGGACAACCTGCTCCAGTGTGGGTTCCTCCACAGGCTGCAGGTGAATATTTTTGTGTAAAGACCATGCTGAGTGTATTGCTGATATCAGCCAAAATCAGGAATTCCATTCTGTGTTAAGTGTACTCATTCTCACAGACAGCCTCATTAAATACTGTCTCCAATCCCATAACTCCCAGAGACAGGGTTCTTATAAATCCCAAGACTTCAAGCCAAAAGATCATTTTTTGTCCAAGAGTTTGACATACATGCAAACTATCAAAGGAAATAAGGAGGAAAAATATATAGGTAACAACAGGGAACGTTGGTGTCAAATTGACTGTGTTTTGCTTTTGACTCATTACTAATTCAAGTAGTAGTAAAATATGATTAAAAGTAATAAGGGTGATTTATTATGTTTTTGTTCTGGAAAAAGCATTAAGGCCATAATTACCTGTATATATGTATTATAATGGTTATAAGAGCATGTGTACTGCAGCCATCAAGACAGCTGCTGCAAAGCCATCTCTCTAGATGAGTCATTCCCTGGGATTTTATGAAGGCTGAGTCAATGGGAAAACACTGCAATCTTTCCTGAGTCAGCTGATGGAGATTCGTGGTATAACTGACATTCACTACTCTAGTAAACCACTCGTTTACACTCATATATTAAGACTCTGCGTGTGAGGGAAAAGAAAACTTTTAGTCCTGAGATATTAATTAAATCTGTCATAACTAGAAATTTTAAAGGAATTAAATTGAACTCTGGGATGAGCTTTGTGAATAAGGCTATTTCTATAACCTAGATCTTAAATAATTCATAGAATAGTGTCTGGGAAAGATGTTGAAATTTACAATGCATATTATTTGTGTGAATTACTCAACTTAATTGGAAGGACTTCTAAGGAGCATTTGGCTTTTTCAGGGCAAGGGGTACTTTGCATATCGACTTTGCAAATGTTTGGAGAATAGTGCTTTAAAGGATTAATTATGTAGTGTGCACTAACAAAAACCCTGAGAAAGGCACAAACATGAAAGAGGAAGACAACAGTATTTCAATAGTTTCCACACAAAGTTCCTGTTGCTAGGGAAACCACTTCCTTCATCTGTACCTCTTCCAAATGTGTCTATCTCCAGGTCTCTCAAACAGTGGAGATCACAATCTGGTGTTTTGTGAAATGGTAAAAATAAGTAATATATGAATGTTACAGAATAATTAGTGTGATTTTTAATAATCTGCAGAAACTGTAGGGATTCATATCTGCAATATCATTTTGAAATTCACAAAGAAACGTATACACCAATCATTGTATTTTCATTTTGTTTATGTTTTTATCTTTTTCTTTGTTGTGTGCCTAACTTCTACTGTCACTGTTTCAACCTATACTTTACATTTTTAAATAACAAATGCATAATCTGTCCTACTTTTTATAATCACTTCAGCTCTCTATGTATTATTTTGCAAAGAAGAATGAATAAATCTGGAATAAATCTGTCTCTGCATGTCTGTAACTCAAAGTTTGACCTGGAGAGCAAATAGATCTACCACAGATGTGGCACAGACACACTGACAGCATCAAGCTTCAACAAACATTTCTGTCATCACTCTGCCTCATGTAATCTCCTGGTTCACTGGAGTAGAGAAGTTCACAGAACTAGGCAGTATTGTGGGTTGAGAAATGGTAGTTTTCTAGGACCTGTCATCTCCTACATAAGACTAAAGTCTATGTTTGTTCACATTCTTCATACAGAACCATAATAAACTACTCCTGCCCTTAATTTTAAACATTAAGTGCTTTGTCAAAATAGACACAGAGATAAACCTATTATTTTGAAATTGTTTCTTGAAGAAGAAAAATGATAGGAACAAAGAATAGATGCTAAATCAAAATTAAATAAAAGAAATTTCAATTTCTGCTCTCTCTATATATCTATCTTTTGGTTTTGATTGTAATTGATGACACATTGGTTGTGCAGTAATACAGGAAGACAGACACAGTTAAAGGATGTTACATTTTTTATCAAAAAACCAATGGTGCTTAAGACTAATATTTTGGCTAAAAATCAAATTTGCTTAAAATCTCAAGTTTTGGAAAACATAATCCAATTGTTTCTTTGTAGCCTGTAAGAAAAAAGAAATGTGCTTGAATAATAATGTTTATTTAAGAAAAATGTGTTGCAAGACAAAGGATGTTTTTTTCCCAACATCAGTTTATTTTCAGAGCTAGTAGCCTTTGATCAGGCTCATTCCTCATTACTCATTCCACAGTATCTATTTCCCATTTCTAAATTAAACACATATGTGTCATTTAGCCCAGTGCATGAGATTATGCAAAAAAGAGTAATCTGGACTTACCTCCATGAAATTTCTTCTGATGTTTGATAAGACTGAGTTTGCCAGACTTGTGGAAGGAGCTAAACTGTCAACTGGCACCACAGCTGCCACCATCAGCACAAGCCTTACAGCTATTGAAACAAATCTGTCTCTCCAAGTCCTCTATCCAATTTTACTACCACAGTTACTAATTTGTTGTTATGCTATTTAAAACCTGTTTTGTGTTGGCCACAGGAATGCAGGCAGTCACACAGTACATGGAAGGGACAAGCCTATCTGTCTGTGTGGAAGAGCCTTCCTCCTCCTGTACCTCTAAACTTTTTTCTCATTCTCACTCTACAGAAATTACTTACAGCAGTTGGATTTGGCATGCGGGATGCAGCCCAGACAAGGGCTTTTATTAAATCAAGCAGCTATCCCTGAATTTGACTTTTTTTTTTTTTTTTGGTATGTTTCAGCAAACAGATAGATGCTGAGCTGATGAACTATCTATACTTTATCACTGCTTAACAAAGTAATTGCAGTTCCTAAATAGCACAAAACATAAGCTCAAGAAGATGCAGTGGAGAAGGTACTTCTTAAAAATGGTGACCAAGAACTGTTCTAAGCAGGGTTGTGACCAGGCATATATCAACAGGCCTTTAAAGTTAAAATGTTCACAAGTTTTAAACCTCAGCACTATGGTTGTGTGTTTTCACCCATCTAAAACAATGTAAACCAGAGTAGTGATGCCACACTGATCAGTTAACATATTTTGGTAGGATTTCATGATGATGATTTGAATTTGCTATTTTTTTTTAAATAATTTTGTGTTATTGAAAATTAATACCTTTAGTTCTGAGTAGTAGAAAAGCCATTCTCCAAAAGCTGATCATTACTTTCCAGGTAATGCATGGAAAGGAAGATGAATTCTCTATGGCTGTATGATATATAAGTACAAAATTTCAGTAATGGAAGAAATTAGTTTATAGGTTGGCAATTCCCAGCAATGTCCTTGAGTGGAAGAGACAATCTTCAAAACCCTAGAAGTCCTAAGTCATCCCCTCTCATCCTGAAACTAGGTACAGAAAGGGTAGTGATGAAATGCCTGACATGTCCGCTTAACCCTGCCTTTCCTCTTTGAGTAACATCTAATGCCCCAGCATTGCAGAGCACATCAAGGAGGCCTAGAAATAAATGTAATAACATGAGACAAATTAATCCTGAGAAAAGTCAGCCTAGGATCATGACCAATATGCAAGCTTCAGTGATACAGCTGCAGAACTCTGACAAAGGGGAGGAAAGTCCAAGACCAGAATCAGGCTGGGTATACAAAACAATTCTGCAACAGTACCAGCTGCCACACAGTTAATGAAACCTCCTATGCATAAGTCAGTGGTATCATTCTCCATCTGGAAAACAAGGTGATCTCAAAACTCAGAGGAGCTGATTTTAGAAGACTTCAGAAACCTGTCAAAGATAAGTCAGTATGGCATTTGTCACAGTGACAGCTGGCTTTGTGAAGGCTTGTGACACTGGTCTCATGGCAGTAGGTTAATGTCACTTCCTGGAGTATAAAATCATTTCTCTGAAAACACTTTTAGGACATGAGGCAGCTTTTGACATCAGTTCTCAGGAGCAACCTCACAAATTAGTGTAGGAAAATTGCTATAATGGTTTCCCATACTGTTACTATTATTACTATTATTATTATTATTATTATTATTATTATTATTATTATTATTATCCTTTAACAATACTAATATCAGCAAATTAATATTCTAAATATTACCAGTCTTAAACTTGGAATGAATATGTCTTTCCAAACTATGTGATCTGTTTATGGTATTTGTAAAAAATAATGAGGTTTGGATTTCTACTATTGAGTAAATATTCTGAATCTTAAAATGTCAGCAAACATAATAACTACAAAGACACTAAATTAAAAAAAAAAATTAAGTACAGAATGACACTATACCTCAGGATAAGCATTTATGATTTGCTTCACTATAGCTCTTAATAAAAACACACGTAACACAGATTATGCATATACCAGCTTTACTTTTACTTAATTACATGCAAAGATTACCTGAAATTTTGAATCTCTTGTTTTTTTTATCTTCTGTATTGTCATTGCAGTATTTTATATTGATTGCCATAGATTGTCTAGATTGTCTCTGAGTTCACAATAATCCTTTTTTTTATTTTCATTCCACACCCCCCCCCCTTTTTTTTTATTTTAATACATTCCTCTATGCTTTTGGTGGACTGGTACTTTTTTTTGTAATAATCTTTCATGATCATTGAAAAGAATGATTTATAATGGTTTTTCACCAGATACATTAATTGAATATCTGACAGTTTTCTATTCCTCTAAACACTTCACTTCCACTATTTCTGTGCTTAGTCTGTCTTCATTTCATATATCTTGTCAGTCAAGGTTGAGGGAAAGAAATAGTTATTTGTCATCCAGCTTGTAAAAAGAGGGAAGTTGTAGGGGCAGCATTTTTGGTTTGCTATACATAGACTCCATTGGTCAAAAAGCACAAAATATTATTCATATATTAGATATCAGCTTTATGTATGAGCCTGATTTTTATTCATATAAATAATAAATTTAAAAATTGTAATTCACCAGATTCCTTCCTCACATTTAATTCTCATGAGCAAATTTCTACAGCATTAACCAAAGTTAAGACAAGCATGCCTTGGCATTTTAATTATACTAAAATTCTACTGCACCAAGGTGTTGGTTTGCATTCTTCTCTCCATCTCCATAATATATGTGTATATTCACAGTATTAAAATTTAACTACTACAGGCATCCAAACAGCAAGTACTACTTCAGCAGAAAACTGTGGATAGTTTACAACTCACCTTCTGAATGAAAAGTATCTTAAAATACTCCTTCAGATATTTTAATAGTAAGAAGAGAGTTTCTCATTACTGGACAGAAATGCATATTAATTCTACATTTCCTTGAGTATTAAAGTGTAAGTGGAGACTAACAGCCCTAAACATTTGTTTTGAAAATATATTTGAAATATTGTTAATGGAACCTGAAACTTTATGAGGAAGATCTGTTTCTACCATCCCCTGACTTCAAGATAAATGGAGAAAAATTCTCAAAATAATTCCCAAATTTGAAAATGCGTTATTTACTTTTAAGAAAAAGTGTAAAATGTGTGAATATTATAATCATATTTGTGACTGCAAATAATTTTCTTTAAAAAGGGAGGTTTTAACAAAAAATTCAAGAATTATCAAGGCAAATGTATCTACTCAAAGATAATAATGGACTGAAGAGTTCACAGGTTCATAAAACAGAATAAAAAAATCACTTTGTACCTAGCTATAGGAATGGAGTTTACTTTTTCTTACAAACAATAGGCTATGGGGTTCTTTCTGTTTCTTTGGTCTGGAAGAATAGCTGACTCCATTCCAAAGCGCAAATGTATAAACCTGGCCCCTGTATCTCAGAGTGAGCATGAAAGATTCAGATGCTACATGAACTCCCCCAGTGCCTTTCAAAATAGTTGCCAAGACTTCTGAAAAATCTCACACTTGAAGTAATAATACAAAAATAAATAATAAATTAAAATCAAACTTTGTCTTCTCAAAACTTTTCAAAAAACTTTGTGTTTGAAGTCCATCAGCAAATGGTCCCCAACGTGTTTTGTAGTTCAGCCTCTCCTTAAGTCATCTCTTACTATCTTGCCTTGGAACTGGAAGCAGAACTGGCACATGAAGAGGACTTTAAACAGCACTCCCAGCTATTCAGCCCAGCATGGCATTTTCCTGGCATCCCACTCCTGAGTCTCTCTGACTGTCCTGACTCACTTGCAGCTGAATTGAAGAGCTCATCTCCATGTTTCATTGCACCCCTTAAACACAGCTTAGGTTTTCATTTGGGCTCTGCCAAGTGGCTTCTCTTATTAGCACTTATTAGCAAAGCTTTCTTCTTTGCTTTATTTTTCTGATTGGAGGTGAATTACTGTGAAGATTCTGGCTGGAAAACTGAATACTAACAAAATTTCTGTTCAGTATTCAATACTGGATTCCTATGAGCTTTAAAATTATGAATTTATGCTTCATTTCTCCTTTTATATCACAGTATTAACATCCAATGAGGGCTAGATCCTTGCTTAAAACAAAATAGCTGTATTTTTAATGTAGTTTTGCAGGTTGGGACAGGCACTGTCCACTGTGTCCCCTGGACTACCATTAAAAGTAGGCACTGATATTTGGAATTTCATCACCTTATAATGACAGTTTGGGGCTTGTATTTTTATATTTAGTGAATGGCTACATAATGAAAAATTTTGAAAACTGTGAATGATATTGTAACAGGGAAGGGAAGGGAAGGTGCAAGAAGGTGCGGGAAGGGAAGGTGCGGGAAGCGAAGGCGCGGGAAGGTGCGGGAAGGGGAAGGGGAAGGGGAAGGGGAAGGGGAAGGATTATAGTCTTCTACCAATGGTTGTTATGGTCTTTTTATTATAGCAGTGAGCTCAACTCTAATAAACAGAAATCACTAATATAAGGATCACGGGGGAAACTCTTCTCTCAGCTAACTGATTGATTGACTTCAAAGGGAGCATCAGGCGTTACTGAGGAAACCTTTGACCTCAGGGCTTTAAGTCAAGGTCTCGTTTCACACACGCATCAAAATAAGATCATGAAATTTGTGAGATGCTGCTGTGTTGCAAATCAGGTATTTTTAATCAAAGAAGCTATTTGTTTTTTTCAGAGATACTTATTGTCTTCCAGGAAAAAAACCTCTAATCTCCAGAAAATTTCTGATTATGTTGCAAAAGACAAAAGATGCATCCTGTCATCAGTAGTTTTTGAAAATTTATTTCATTGTTCTATGTCTGTCTTAAAAAATCATTTGTCTTTCTCACATACCTTATTTCTTTTTGAGCTATTTACTTAGGAATTATACTCCAGATATGCTCTTCAACATGTGCACCTATATTCTGTTCAGCCATAATGGGATTTAGGGTCAGAACTCAGTCATGCATTCTGCAAAATTCTGATGTCTTTTACTTCATGCAGGCAAACATTTCTTTAAATAACATTCACATCACCCAAAACAATAATGAAAATCCATATTTTGCTACTGTACCTGGTTTTATAATGATTCCTTCCACATACAGATATGCAATAGTGTTGTAGAGCAAAGGCTAAGACCATCATTTTCCATACTGTCTTCTACACCTGTTTTCCACAATAGCAGGACCCCAAAGCCTTCTGGTTTAATATAGATAATGGATATCTAACTCTACTGAGTATTCTGCAAGGGAACAATCACAACCATGCTACCTGAAATGGAGACACCTGCTGAATTAACTGATACTGGAGAGAGCAGAAAACAGTAACTTTCTAAGTTTTCCTTTCATCTTTGCCTGTGGAGCATTCTGTAGATGATCTGAGGAGGAAGGAGAAAATTTATAAATCTGTCAACTCACAGTCATCAAAAAGAAAGTTTAAAAGTGGGAAATTTTCTTCCACTCCCTGTTTGAAAAATTCCCTTGTTCAAAACAACAGGGAAATGTGACAAGGTCTCAAGTCAAGAATAGATTTGATAAACTTTGCAAAAACTGTGTATAAAAAAAAATACAAAGTATTTTGGAGTAGGAAGGCAGAAGAATTATGATCATGTATTTATAGCTTAATTTCTGTCTGAATCATGATCAGCAGAACTTAATGAGTAAATGAGGACAAAAATCTTTCTTCTTGCTATAGAATTTACCAAAGTTTCCTAAGTTTTAAATGCATAAAGTGCATTATTTTCATCTATCCTGATCTTTTGATCATGAAGTTCTATGCTGTTCTGGCTAAAATTTGTGTACAACAATTTTGACCTGCTTTATGTAGCTGGATTTTCTCATATACCAGAAAAAAATCTATACACAGGGCAGTTCATCTTGTTATGGCTGCTCTTGTAAATATGGACTAAAACTAGCAAAATAATGGCATCACATTAGATTTAAGTCAGGAGATCTGTTTCTGGTAGGTAAAGTTTATTGCTCTACCTTGAACATTTGCTCTGGAGGAAAAGTTTTAGCTCATTTACTTTGCTCTTAAGCAGAGGCAACACTGAAAAAATTTACCAGATGAACACAAAATTTCTTTTCCTATTCCGTTAGTACATCATGAATGATTAGTGACAGAAATCCCTTATAGCCACAGCTCTGTCAGAGTTTTCATCCACAGAGATAAATACTGCTCTTAAAAACTTGTGGTAACTCCTTCAGTTCCCAGCACTCATATCTCTACTAATTCATATATGCCAATTTATATCTAAGCCAGAAGAAAGGTATTTTTATTTAATTTCCTTTCATGTAAATTAGTTTAGATATTTTTTAATTTAAAGATATTTAAAGTTATACTACTAGGCATGTCAACCACTTTGACAGAAATGGGAATCTTTAATCTCTACCTCATTGGGTTGTCTACATAATTTCCCATAGGAGAATACAATGAATCACTTGATCTCAGCTATCTTAGATGAAATTCTGAGGTGGAGAATACTATATTTCACATCACTGAAATCCCTCCAGGTAGATTTACTAAGCACCCCTAGCGTTTCCCTGATGTTTTCTACTACTGTAAAATTAATTTTGCCAGAAAGTAACCAGTTGTTTCAAAAAAGAAGCAACATGTTAATTTATAATGATACCTTTATTCTTTGCTTTACAGGGATGTCTGCTTCAGAGATAATGGGAGAAGGTGTAGAAAAAATACAGCTTGAAAATTATAGAAACACATAAGCTTATAAGAGCTGGCAAAAAAAAAAAAAAAAAAAAAAAAAAAAAGAAAAAGAAAAAGCAGTGCAAGGATTTAAAGACACATCCCAGGATGGCAATCAATTTAAATAAAAACAATGAGAAATTGTATTGCAATATGCTTTTTTGGTAAGTAGCATATTTTTAACTTCTTCTCTCAGAGATACTTTTCCAGCCCCTATTGCTCTTTAAACTCTTGTAAATTGGTCACTAATACACATTAATTTCTCCTGATGAACTTAGATGTTTGAATTGAACCTTCAGATGGATTTCTTTGTTTAAATAATACATCACTTTTGCCAGCATCAGAGACTGAAATGTTATGGTTTATGTCTTCATAAAGAAGGACTTTTGCCTTTTATAGCAGTAGTGTATAACTTATAGTGGTAAAGCTGCACCAGCAAAGCCCACCCCGAATGGGCCCCTGACTGATATCCTGAACTTATGATTTAAACCACCTAAGGCAACTTGCAGTAAGGAAGGTGGCACTATTGTTCAAAGCATCTGGAAGAGCATCCACAGTGGGACCCAGCCCAGCACCTTTGGGGTGCATGTCACAACCCCAGGTTTAACTGCTGCCAGGTTTGAGCAGACCCCTACACCAAATGGGGAGCAGGAGAGGTTTCGGGGGTGTATTCCCAGACCCTGCACCACAGCAGTGGATGTGATGCAGTGTGATGCAACACATCTACATTGTTACAAGGGACACTGTCAAACCTGCCCCCCTGGATATTAATCCATTGGATACTATGCTTTCTGGTGAGGGATTCTCACCACCACAAAGACCAGACAGAGGGAAGCAATGAGATGTTGTTGGAACCTATGCAGGGATGATATGTTTCTGCTTAATCTCTGTCATTCTCCCTGTCCCATCTTAATGCACCTCCTTTTTTCTATTTTTTTCTTTCTTTTCTCTTTCTGTTTGCCTCTTTTGCTATTAAATAAAATATAACAATTTTTTTTGGTGATAATGTTTGGTTTTAATCATGTGTTTTGGGTACCTTCAAACCTTTCAGAATTCAATCCATTTGATTCACAGAGTTCCCTTTGCTCTTCTTTGCTTAGAGTGGATAGCAACAGGAAGCCTTTTTTTTTCATTGCAATTCCCACAATAACTCCACTAAATTTTTCTGTTACTGAGAATCTTGAAAAAAGTGCAAACACTACTATAAAGGGCCTTTTGTTAATTTTATTATTATTACTTTCCTATGCTACCTCCAATGTAAAAATGCAGCCTGAAGCCAAAATATTTGCATGAGTAATCTGAAAGTTCTGCACAATGTCCAGTCAGGGAAGTAAATTTGTAATCTAGTATTAAGGCGCCTAAGCTTGCTGATCAGCAAATAGTGTGAAAGAGATGTGATAAAGCTACAGATGAACAGTTTCTTCTCTCCATCTGTGTAGAGAGATCAATAGATATTGTCTACCTGGACTTTAGCAAAGCTTTTGACATCATTTCTCACAGCATTCTCTTGGAGAAACTGGCTGCTCGCGGCTTGAATGGCTGCACTCTTCCCTGAGCAAAAAGCTCAGTGGGTAGCTGGGCCCACAGAGTGGTGGTGGGTGGAATTACATCCAGTTGGTAGCAGGTCCTAAGTGATGTACCCAGGTCTCAGTACTGGGACCAGTTTAATATCTTTATCAATAGCCTTGAAGGGATCGAGTGGACCCTCAGTCAGTTTTCAGGTGACACTTAATTGGGTGGGAGTTTTGATCTGCTGGAGAGTAGAAAGGCTCTGAAGAGGGATCTTCACAGATTGGACTGATGGTCCAAGGCCAATTACATTAGGTTCAACAAGACCACCTGCTGGGTCCAGCACTTGGGTCACAACAACCCAGGGCTACAGAACAACTCAGGGCTACAGGCTGAGTGAAGAGTGGTTGGAAAACTAACCAAGGAAAAGACCCGGGGGTGTTGGCTGACCTCTGGCTGAACATGCCTAACAAGACATCCAAACTGGAGACACATGGGTTGGAAGGGTGAACTATGCAATAGATAAGGAATTGTCTGGGTGGATATAGGCAGAGAGCTGTGGTCAACAGCTCTATGACCAGGTGGAGGCGTGATGAATAATGTCCCTCAAGGCCCTTGTCTTGGGACTGTTGCTCCTCAATATCTTTATCAACGATACAGTGAGATCCAGTGCATGCTCAACAAGTTTGGAGATAACAGGAAGCTGAGAGGTGAATTTGACACAACAGAAAGGATTCCAACCAGGGCAACCTGGAAAATCTTAGGAACTGGGTCAATGAGAACTTCATGAAGTTCAACAACTGCAAGGTTCTGCACCTGGACAATCCCAGACATGAGTACAGACTGGGAGAAGTCATGTAGAGCAGCACTGTGGAGAAGGATTTGAGGGTTCTTGGTGAAAACTGGACATGAACCAAGTGTGGTCTCACAGCCCAGAAAGCCAACCACACCCTGGGAAGCATCAAAAGCAGCATGGGCATCAGGGCAAGGGAGGTGATTTTGCCCCTCTACTCTGCTCCCATGAGATTTCACCTGAAGTACTGCATCCACCTCTGAGGTCCCCAGCACAAGAAAGACTGGAACTTGTTAAAGTAGATTCAGAGAAGAACATGAAGATGCCCAGATGAGTGGAAAACTTCTCGTATGAAGAGAGGCTGAGAGCTGGGGTCTCTGCAGAGACCCTATTGTGTCCTTCCAGTACTTAAAAGTGGTTTATAAAAAATGAGGAAGAGGAACTGGTTATACAGTTAGGAAGAAATTCTTTACTGTGAGGGTGGTGAGGCACTGGAGCAGGTTTCCCAGAGAAGTTGTGGATGACCCATCCCTGGAAGTGTTCAAAACCAGATTGGATGGGGCTCTGAGAAACCTGGTCTAGTGAAACATGTTCCTGCCTGTGGCAGGGGGGTGGGAACTTTAAGGTCCCAAGCATTTCCATGGTTCTATGAAACATTTTCTTTCTGCGACTGAACAGTGGCACAGTTTGTTCAGAGATGCTGTGGAGTCTCCAGTCTTGAGATATTGGCATGCTGTTTGGACAGGGTCCTGGCCAAGCATCTCTACGTGGTCCTGCTTGAGAGGGGTGGGGTTGGACCTCCAGAGGCCCCTTCCAATCACAGTTTTTTGTCAATTCTATTATTGCTGATGCAATCAAGGAGATACCTGCAAAAAACTGCAGAAGTGCTGATACTACGCTTGTAAGACAGCAACCCTCAATAAATTAGGCTAACATCAGTCCCTAGAAAAATAAAGATGACAGAACTCAGATGATAAAAAAGTCAAGCTCTGGAATGTGTTTAATTACAGACCAGTAAAGCTTTATACAAACTAGGTTTTGTCTAATAAGCCGAATTTTATTTATTTGTTTATTTATTTATTATTTATTTGTTCACAGCTAAACACCACATAACTTTCTCTTACTGCCCCACTTCCCAGGTGGGATTGGGAAAAAAAGCAAAATGTGTGGGTTGAAAGACTGACAGTTTAATGAGACAGAAAAGGAATAATAATAATAATAATAATAATAATAATAATAATAATAGTATTAGAACATACAAAATAAGTGATACACACTGGTGGGGTGAGGCAAGAAACAGAAGAGGCCTTGATTCTGTGTGAGCCCTACTCATCAATCCCAAAAATATGACTGTGTTATCAGCACTATTCTCATCCTAAATCAAAAACATATCCTGTACCAAAACTGTACCAGCTATTGGGAAGAAAATTATCCAAGCTGAAACCAGACCACTGTTTTGATTTGTTTGTATTTGTATGTGTATAGCATTTTATACAGTTTGACACAACATGCTGAGGGGAAAAAAACCCATGTATATTAAATCACTGTGGATTGTATTAAATGGATTAAAAAGGGGCTAGATTGTGATGTTAAGAGAAAGTGACATTAAAAACAAATCAGTTCTTCTATTCACAGTGCTTGAAACTTTATGGTGAAATACATATAAATGAGGAAAGGCAGGTCACATTGCTTTTTAATATAGGGGTTAATAACAGAAACTTTAAGAAAAAATATAGGTTAAACACATAGAAATAAATTATATACACAGGTTATTACATTATTTTATTATATAAACCCCTGCAGAAATTTTAATTTTTTAAAAATTACTACATAACATATTACTTAGAACTCATTATGGTAAGAGCTTTTTAGATGGACCCAGTTGTCTGGCTGTATGATATGATAGAATGGTAATGGCAAATGGTAGAATGAAATACAGTGATGGAGGTATTTCTATGAGGGAGGGAGGTTATTTTAGTGGAACCAAAATTAGGCCTAAGACTATTCATAACTTTAATCAATTATCTAGAAGTAAACACAAAATTATTACTGAAAATACTCCCTAGGTACCACATCTAAAATTTCTGAAGAGTTAAACAATGGTGAAGATAAAACAGACAAAGATCTTTAAGAGAGGAAAATGCATAGGCATTTAGAAAGAAATAAAGACAGAAAGGATCACTGAATTTTTGGAGAAGGAGCTCTGGAAAGAACCTGCATCTGTAAAATATCTGGAGTTACAACCTGTCATGTAAGTCTTAAACATGTCTCTGCTTTATGAAAACATGAAAATTATCTCAATGAATAGCATCTTCCTACTATCAGATCTAGTGGCAAAAATTATAGAAAGACATAATGACTTCAGTGGGAACGTGCAAAAATTGAAATATATATGACAATGGTTTATTAGGAAAAAAATTGTTAGCTGTTAAATCTGGGTTGTAATGGCAATTGTAACAGAATACTAATGAACACAAACTCATTAATAAAGACCTTCATCTGAAAACAGGTATTTTCTAAGTACAATATACTTTACTGTAAACATTTGATGCCACTGGGCCATACAGAGAGAGGATGCAATCTGGTAGATTATTATGTAAGAAATGAGCTAAGTAGTTCCACTGATTTCTTCTGGCCTTAGCTGACATACATAAAGATAAACTGAAGAGATCTAGCTTACCTATCTTTTTTTTTTTTTTTTTTTTTTACTTTTCCTTATTTATTTATTTATTTATTTATTTTAATCTTTTGGACATCTTTGTGTTGTAGTCACTGTAGAAGTGAGAGCAGAAGCCCAAAAGAGTCAAGGACTTCAGAGGAATTTTGGAAAACCATCTTGCAGCCAGTGTGGAAACACCACTGCCAGTGGTCCAGAAAGAAAAATCTCTAGAGTGCCTTGCAAGCGATAAAAATACTCAATACGGTTCTAAATATTGTAAGATTATGCAGAAACCCTACTAGAAGTCTTTTATTTGGAAGATTATACAACACTGTTGATGAAAGTTGGCAAAAATATAGGAAATGTTGCCTTCATGCCAGAGTGCTAGAAAGAATCTTTTAACAGTTCATGAAGGAACTAAATGGTGATGTTAAAGAAGCCAAGCTTACCCAGAAAAATTCTGGAAGAGGAAAGTTTCTATTACAGTGCCTAGTACATAACTAACATTCATTTTTCTTTTTTTTAATTTGTAAAATAATGTGAAATTAAAGTTCTCAGGGCCTTCTTTTTCCCAGTGGTTTGGGGTTTTTTCCCCATTATTGATTAGTTAACATTTTTAACTGATTTCACCTAATTGAAGAAAATAATTATGTATAAGTTTATAAAGAAAGCAGAACCAGATATATTTTCCTCCCAAGTGTCCACAAAATCCTTGTCTTCATTCTTTCTTTTACTGTTTTCATGTTCTTATGTTCAGTGACAAAAACAAAAGTGTGTAAATGAGATTATGTAGTCACCCTGCTGTCTTCAACAGCTTTTGCATCAGGACTAGCCCCTCAAAATTTACATTTCACCAAAGAAAATTATCTAATAAATGCAAGGAAGAAAGTGGAACATATAATTTAGGGTCAGTGATGATAGAATATTCTTTGCATCTCAGAAAATAAAGCTGAAAAAAAATTATGTCTATCACAGAATCATAGAGTGTTTGACATTGGAGGGGACAACCTGGTCCAACCCCCAATTTTTCAGTACTTGAAGGATGGAGACTCCACAACCTCTCTGGGCAACCTGTGCTTGATCACAGTCAAAAAAGTGTTTTCTGATGTTCAGATGGCACCTGCTGTGTTATAGTTTGTGCCCATTGCCGCTAGTCCTGTCACTGTGCACAGCTAAAAGAGCCATCTTCCTCCTTTGTTTCTTACATACACTGACAAAATCCATCCTTAGCATTCTCTTCCTATCACAGAACATTTTTGAATCTTGCAGACTTTCCTCATAGGAAAGATGTCCAGCCCAGTCCTTGCAACATCTTTGTGGCCCTTTGTTAGACTCTTTCCAGCATGTTCATGTCTCTGTTGTCCTGGGAAGTTTAGAACTGAGTGCAGTACTCAAAGTGTGGCCTCTGGTGCTCAGTAGAGAGGAAGCATCACCTTTCTCAACCTGCTGGCAGTACTTTGTTTATTACAGTCTAGGATGCCATTTCTCTATTTTTGCTGCAAGAAACATTTCTGACTTGTGTTTAACTTTGTGTCCATCAGAACCCGTAGGTCCTTTTCTGCAAAGCTGCTATTAAGCCTCTTGGACCTCTGGTTATATTGGTGCCTGGTGCTGCTCCTTACCAGGTGCAGGAATTTGCACTTCCTTTTGTTAAATTACCTGAGGTTCTGTTGACCTATTTCTCCAGCCTGTCCCTCTGTATGACAGTGCATTACTCTGGTGTGACAGCCATACCTCCCAGTTGTGTATTCTTAGCAAACTTCCTGAGCACACACACACTCTATCTCATCATCCAGGTCATTAATGTTCAATGGGATAGGACTCAATATTGATTCTTAGGGTACACTGCTGGCCTCCAACTAGATTTCTTTCTACTGATCTCTGCTCTCTGGGCACACCTATTCAACCTGTTTTCAGTGCACTCTCTTCTCATCTAGCCCACACAGACACAACTTCTCTGTGAGAACCGTGTGAGAGACAGTGTCAAAAGCCTTACTCTTTAAAAATATTTATAGAACCTCCCTTATTGATTAAATTTAAGGAACTGCCAAATCCTACAGGAAAAAAATTGTCTTTTCGAGTTTGGTACACTTATGTACCATAATGTACAAAGTGCAACCTTCCCTTTCCTTCAACACTGGGATAAAAATAATTCATTTTGCACTTACTATATACATGGCCAATACGATGGTTTCACTTTCTTCTCTTTTGCCTCATTCATATGGAAACACTACAGCTCAGGATGGGTAAAGTACACATCTATTCTTACTAAATCTAATTATTAAAAAATGATGCATTGGACTTCATAAAAACTAAAGATCGCTTTAAAGCAATCAGTTCTTCAGCCCTGTTCTACAACTAGGCTTTCAGGATGCTTTTCCTTTCTAATTTTTTTTAATGTAACATTTATAGCTGTCTACAAACAACACAAGAAACATCAGCCATGTTTTAGAAAAGCTTAAGGCTTGGATGGAGACCAGCAAGTCTCCAATATCTACTCTTATGTACTAAGACTTGATTGGGAAAAGCACTTTAAAAGACAGGTAATATCTGTAACAGAGACGAATCCATTTGTCTTTAGTTTATTTTAATGAGTGTTGAAATCTCCAGGTCTTCCAAGTTATTTCTGCTGTTTCTATATGATCATGTAAGTGTTACAGACAGAATGACTGTTCTAATTTAGAGACTGCTTGAAGCCTAGGCTCATTTCTTTTTGATAGCAGCCTTTCAGTTTCATCCATGCCTTGGTCACTTCAAGACTAAAGCTATATTGGTACAGTAAAAAAGAGCTACATCTTTCTGGTACTAGATGTAGTGCATCATTTGCTAAGCAATGCTTTTTCTCTATGAACACATATTAGGTGTGTGCTCTGTCATCCATATTAACTGTTGCTGGAGCTGTCACATCAATAGTACAGTTTGGGTTTAGGTCTGTAAGCACTGGACATCAACACATTCAAGAGACTAACCTGTCTTTCTCCTTTCTTCTGCTGCATCTCTGCAATTCTGGAGGAGACAAAGATCACCTGAACTTCATTAAATATAAGAAAAAGTAGTTGGTGACTTTTTTGTTACCATTTCTCTGTCTCTGGTATTGTTTCCTGTCTTCATTTGTAACATCTGGAATCTGCTAGCTTTTTTTCAGTGCACACCATAAAATCAGTCATTCTTGGAATATGCTTACTAAAACCCAGCAGTTAGTTAAAGTTTGACAACAAAAATATAGACATTGTTGGGAGAATAATTATTTTTGCTATATTTCTGATCTGTTATGATCCCCAATGTGACTGATGCTGGATAAAATGTATTAATATGCTACTAATGTGATTGTATCCAGATGCTTGTTTTTTATTTTAGGTGTGAAAAATTCAGTTAAACAAATAAATGGATAAAGAAATAAGGATGCAAACATTTTCCATAGATTGCAAAAAATAATAAAGTACTAATTTAAAATTTATAGAACGGTATGTTCTTTTATGTTTAGCTTCATAATGATTAATTGCTTAATCCTTTTTCCTGCTCCAATAATTTTTTTTTTATTTTATTGTAAATTCAACATTAACATACCATATCTATGATAATTTTACAGTTTTATTTAAGGTCTTTTTTTCTAAATTTACTACATTTAATACATTGTCTAGAATGAGTAGAAACTGATTGTCATTTCCTTCCTGAAGTATTTTGTAGAAAAAAATGCATTTTTTTACTACAAATTATTTAAATCATCAGCTGTGAAATTAGTGCTTTTTATCAATCTATTATCTTGAATAACTTTTCTTTATAAAGAAAAGCAAATAAAGGCCCACTTAAAACAGCTCTTTAAAAACACATTTAAAAATATGTTTCTGTAATTAAAGTGAAGGGAAAAAAGATGTTTTCATGAACATCTTTAGTTCACTGACTTGGATCAAATGAACACTGTTTTAGGAAATAAACTGCAACGCAAGTAAATAATAGATATGTTCTCAGTATTATGAAATATTTCAATTACTGTGGTATCTTGGATCTTAGGCAGAATCATGGTGGAGTTTACTTAAAATTTGTAAAGCTTCTTGACAGCAAAAAGACTTTAGAAAATTTTCACATCTTAGAAATTTGGTAAATGTATGAGATTGGGAATTTCATAATACAGCACTTTTTAATTTTGGCTTAGAAATTTCTGTCTGTAATCCCATAAAACTCTGCCATCACTTTCAAACAGGGACTTCACTGAGTTAAAAACCACCATAATTTTAATCCTCAGGTTTTAAACAACTTGTTTTTCACTTGTAGAGAGTACTTAGTCTGAGACAGAATTTTCCTCCAGAAATTCATTAGATTCTATTTCCTGGTTGTACAGTATTAGAAGAACATGAGAAAAGTGTGAGTACCTTGAACAGTTTGTCCACAGGTCATGAGAGACACACTAAGTAAAGGCAGTTTCATTCTCTTCCTATATCTCACATCACATAGATACACCTCACAGTGACATTAGGAGCCTGAACTTTTCATTGTATTTGCAATAGGAAGAGATGCTAAAGGAACTACAAATTGTAAAGAATACAGATAATCAAGAAGTTTTGACATTTTTCAAATAATGACTTCAAGGATTCAGGTCACAGCAAAACATCACCATTATGTGTCACCAAACAATTGCAAGAAAAGGCTGTACTTGTTGAAGACAGGAAGAAAAGTCTGGCTAAGAGCTTATTTGAAATGCCTCAATGTAATTAATTGCTGGTATTTTTTAGGAAGCACTGCGAGATAAAGATGGCCCATAGCTTATAAATTTAAGAAACATTTTCAAAAACTCACTAGTTAAATTTCCAGCCCTTTTGGAGGCAATGGGATTTTGGGTAAAATGCTTTTGAGAGCCTTATTTTTTTTTTCCCTGGTTTTCCCATTACATATGAAAAACATCTGAAAATGGCAATTTCATGTAATTCCAGGAAGTCTTATGTTTGTCTATTTAAAAAAAAAAAAAACTTTAGGAAAAGATTTAATACTTTAGATCATAATGCAAAGCTAAAGTTTATCCTTATCAATGGATATTCACTCTTCATAATCATGATAATCAAGGAGTACCTTTGTTCATCTTCTGCTTGAAGGATTACAGAAAATCTTTCATGCTAGATAAGAAAGAGCCACACATCCATTCCTCCCTCCATTATTTGTGCACTCTGCATTCTTCAGGCATAACAACAAGAATCAATATGTACTTCACATTTTAGTTTCTGCCTGCTATTCTCAGACATTTTCTCCAGGGCCCTATATTGTATCTTCTCCTATTGTTTTATTGAATTTATAATATTTTTTTATTTGCTTTCTATTACAGCACAGATAATAAAAATGCATAACATGATACTGGGCATATATAAAGAGTACAAACACTGGGTGGGAATACAAAGTGGTTTTTTGCCTCACAAGAAGGAAAGGATGATGAGAAATATGGTCTATAAACTCTCATGGGGCAGTGAGTAAACAGGAACTGCAATTAGGGTTCAATGCTGGATATTGATAGTTTTCTCAGGCTTTGCTATTTTATGAAATCAGTGAATGAAATTCATTAAGTACTTTAAGTTTCTGCTGTGTGCTTGGTTGCCATGTCCCAGTAGATATCCTATCATGTCTAGGGACAGAGAATGCTCTCCACTAATTTATAAAATTCTGTATACAAAGAATTGCCATTATCATAAGATACACCAAAGCCAGAGAAACCAGGAATCACAATCATCTCTGGAGTTTAGGCACCCAACTTTGCTCTCTTGGGATCCAGAGTCTGGGTGCATGAACCTGCAAGAAAGAAAAAGGAACGCTGTCTAAAGAAGGAATAAACAATCTGCTGTACCATTCCTTTTACAAGTGCCTGGCAGCTCTATCATTCAAGCAGAGACTGGAAATTTTTTGCTTATCTCATTCTCACATTGAGCAGTTTCAGATTTTCTACTTGGTTCAAGAAACTTGGTATAAGAAACTCAAAGCTGAAATATCCTTCACCTTGAACTTTTTAATAGAAATTCTTTTTGGCTATGAAAGCTTTAATGAGTAGGCTAACATGTAAGAGGTGAACAGCACTGATGGTGGTTGTTCATCTTCAAAAAAGTGAGCACATCACATTTCATGATGGTTGTAGAAAATCCAGGATGTTCAATCAGCTCATGGTTGCCACAATGGTTTCTCAGATCTTTGAGAAATATCATGTCTTCTAATTCCCAAACACACTTTGTATTTAATGCTACACTTCAACTTGTAAAACTCATGAACAGTACCAGAAGCAGAAAACGTGTCTCCTCTCTTCTGGTATGTGTACATAGCTCATTTCTTCTCTTTCCCATTTTATGCACTGACACCTAGGAAACAGGAAACAGGTTTAAGTCCTGTCAGATATAAGAGGAAATCAAACATGGATGATCCATTCTTAGTCAAATGCCCTAAATATGAGTCTGTTACTGGAAATGGCAGGTGAAATAGCCATCACTGTTTCCCTTATGGCAGATGAAATTTTTCTCCATATTATCCCATGTTTTTAACCTGGAAGAAGTTCTGTTAAACTCAGATTATTGTGTTTGGAAATAAGATGCTGAGAACTGCTAAGATGTAGCAGTTTAGGTCCCTCTCTTCTAGATTGCAGTTAATTTCTTTCTCAGGCTGCTGATCTTTAAATCCACTTATCCATCAGCTGTCATCCAGAGCCTAAGGAGCTTGGACAGGGCGTGTCTGTGTGTTTATTTTAATTTTGGAAGTATCTGCTATCTAGTAGACCAACGTATAATGCGTGATGTAATTTGTGTACCACTAAAACTTGCTTGCATATTTTATTATGTTTGGACTTAGAAACTTCCAATTAAATAGTTTCAGGCCATTGTTTCAATGTAGAGTATCACATTCTGATCCCACTATCACTGATATCTATCTAATTCCTGAATCAGCCATGATTTAGACCATTAATATAATTTTTCAATAATTATCCAATGTTTTGGTTTAATAATGAGAATGATTATTTGTTATGATGTAATTTGATAAAAACATAGTAAAATTTGATATTTTTTTTCATTTTTATTTTCATGAATTAAATTATCTTGATCAAATGGCTTCACTGTCCTAATAATCATTAAAACCCACTGCACACAGTCTCTTGGGACAAACAGTAACCAACTGCAAATGTCTCATATGAGTGCTTTTCACAATATTTACTGCCATGAAGAGTGTTAGAAGTTTCTGCTTGCTTGTTTTAAAATTCTGCCACAGAACAAGTCCATTGTACTGAAGAACTCTTCTCTCTTATTTTGAGGAATGAAGGAAAAGTATAGAAATTTTAGGTCATTGTCCTGCAGAACACTCTTGAGGACACTTAAGCTGATCATTTGCAAGGGGCAAGAACTGAATGCCTCTCAAGAAACAGCTGCACATTGCCCAAAAGAGGTCAGTAAAAAATAAATTAATAGCTTTTCCTCCTGGTTTAGAAAACATTGTAGGATATTCTCACTGGCATGCTCAAATACTTGATATATTTGCATAGAGTTGGTATTTTTATGATTTTTTGTTTGGTTGGTTTTGGTTTTTTATTTTCATTAAATTTAAAACATTAGAACCACCCATACAGAAAACTTAATCTGAAAGAGAAACACTTTGAGATAGGTCCCCTTCAGATACCAGCCTTAAAAAAGTTTAATGAATGAGTTTGTAATTATATGGAATTCTGCAAAGTAAAGCTGAAAGTACTAGGAAGCAGGAAAATAAACTTAAATACATATAATCTTTAGGAGAGGAAACATACATGCACTGGACAGTCCTGAAATAAAAATAATTTTTCATGGCTGGCAATTCTGTATCTGACAATTAGATGTTTTCCTGAAGATTCTAGCACATGAAGGGCTTAACAGTATTTGCCTGTTACTGCTTGAAAACTAGGATGAGGAAGGGAAGGATGAGAAAGGAAGTAAGGGAAATACAAAGATTTAATCTATACCTGAGAATTACTAATAAATGGACTGTTATGTTTTACCTGCTTCTGTTCTACTTCTTTCAATTGTTATTATCTTTTTGTTTTTATAATTAAAAAAAAATAAAAAATAGATGGTACCCTTTCTCAGGGCATATAATTTTACAAGTCCCACCAGCTTCAGAACACACAACCAAAGTAGAACTGTCTGATGTATCCTTTGGCACAGTTTTGTTGTCAGAACTAGCTACAAAACTACCAGCGAGCTTATTAATATTTATCCTGCATCTGTATGAAATATTTTTTTTTTCTAGAACTGATGGGCAATTAGTCTTGCATTATCAAGCTAATACAAGACTTTATATCATTGTGAATACAAGAACAATATTTCTGTGACTGCATTCTAGCACAGGCCTTTCTGAAATAACAATCAGTTATATATAATATTATAGGATTAACAGTGTTTCTGACATGTACAAGCTTGTTAAGGTATTTCTAAACTCATAGGACCAGAGAATCTTTGGACACCTCTAGTCTAAATTCCTGCTTGAAGCTGGGTCACCTATGGGGTTAGACCAGGCTGGTCAGGTTTTGAATCTTGACAGTCTCTAGCTACAGAGACTGTACAGTCTCTGGGCTGCTCACTCTCCACTAGTTATTTAAACTAAAAGCTAGCTTTTCTTATGGTGAAAATGGCTTTCCTTATATCAAGCCCTGCTCATTGATATTGACCTTGCTCTCCGTCACAGCCTTGATGTCTTGTTCAGCACTCAGACAGTCATGCCCCAACTGGTATCTGTTACTCCTCTTTCCCAGGCAAAGGACTTTTACTTTTGTCATTACTGAATTTCCAGAAATTCCTGCTGGACCATTTCTCTACTCTGGCTAGGTCCCTTTGGATGGCAGCTCTGTCACTGAGCAGAGCCAGTTCCCTCAGATTTGGCGTCTTAACAAGAGTGGACTCTGCTGTTTCTTTGCTATTGAGGAAGATCTTAACAGCTGACAGGTCTCAGGACAAAGCCTTCTATTGTTTGATTTCTTACCGAGCTCCAGAAAGAATACAGCTGATGAACCATGAACCTCTGCAGATGATCCTGTTCCTTCCTTTAGTAGTCCACCCTTCCAGACTCTAACATCCTAGATCAGCTACAAGAAGGAGGAAGAGGAGGTAATTCCTGCCTTGAAGATCTTGCTCAGAGAAGTGAGCTTTTAGAGACATCAGGGTAGAGCAGAAACTAGTCACAGCAGAGAGTGGTCAGCCTGAGGAACTGCTGACAGCAGCAGGGAACAAGTATATCAGTCAGGAGGCAAGGAACTTTCTGAACATAATAGAAGATTGTGAATGAACTGAAGGGTGTCTGATATTGTGCTAAAGTGTACAGGTGAAATATGGCTCAGAAAATTAGTTAAATTTTGTTTGATGTGAAGCTGTATAACTTTAATTTTTATTATGAAGTAACAAGAATGTATAAAAGCTGCCAACATAGATTTTAATTTTTAAATCAGTAAGAACTTTGTTTCAATAAATTAAAATATAAACAATTAGATTCAAATGGATTGTTGTGATTCATATGCTTAATTAAAAGTTTATGAATATTAATTAATAAGTTAGACAAGTTGCTATTTTTTATCAAAAAATCAGTCACATTTGGGCCAATTCAAAAGAACTCAAAGTTGTAGTCTCTATACCAACCCAGCTGGTCTTGCAGTTTTTAAAAACATGAAAGAGGTAGCTACAGCGCTCTGGAAATAAAACCTGTTTTTTTGTTTTTCATTAAACAAATCACAAAATGTAGTACAGGAGCCATTTATTTCCAACTAAATTAAAGCACAGAATTAGTCATGAAACATTCTTGACCTATATGTCTTTGTTGAACAAATTGTTTGGATTGTTAGGAAAATTTATGTTACAATTTTTATTTTGACAGTGCATCGTATGAAGTGGATATCATCAATATTCTCTCAGCATATTTACTAGTAAATCCTCGTGTTTACAGAGCTTTTTTGCTGTCTTCTTAGCAGAAGGTATGTGTACCTTTTTCTGAAATTGTTACTGAGGAGGACCCAAGAAACAGGACCTTTCCGCTGAAGAACAGGATAATGCTCCTTCCATCTGAATGCAAATTTGGTGCTGGTTTTATACAGGTTTCTCTATTGTTACCAGAAAACAGCTTAATGGCATCAGGGTTATATAAGGGGATACACAGTGTGAAAAAAGTGTGCAGTTTCTAGCCCCATTGGAGGGTTTTTCACTTAATGTCATATAGGGCAGTGTTTGTCCTCCTCTAATCTTCATCTCTTTCTTCCATTACTGCCATCTCCACATGCTTTGGATCATTCCCCATGCTGTTAATTCTCCTTATAGAAACACAGGGAAAAAGGTCATAAACCCGAAAGAGATTCAGAGAGCTCAGCAATAGCTCATATTTCATACCATTGAAAATAGAATAACGTCATGAGTTTCTTGCTGTCAACAATATAACAATCATGATGATAAAATACACCTCTGCAAAGGCTTCAAAATATCCAGCTCTAAAGAAGTGGTAGAAGTGGCTGAATCTACTAAGAGTCGTGAATATGTACAAAAGAGCCAAAGAAGGGGCAAGAAAGTACAGTGTTGGCACACCAAATATCATAAATACCTGCATTCTAAAACAAGATTTTTAAAATAAGTAGGTGGTGGAGCCTGACATCTTTCTATATAATCAGAGCAAGTATCTATATTTTACAAGTTTGTTTATGGCAAGTGCCATATTCAATCTGCAATAATTGGACTTTACAGAAAGAGCATATAACATGCTAAACATGGAACATCAAAAGCAATGTTTGCACACATATTATAGCCTACTCTGGGGACTGGAATGTAGATGTAGGTACAACACTGAATGTTCTTCAGTAGTGCTTAAAAACATAACAGTGTCATTTCCATATAGCAATGGAATCTGATATAGGTTTATATTAAACCCAGAAAAACAGAGTGAAGTTTTTCTTAAGCAATTGGCAGAGTTGTAGCCCAGCTAACCTGACACCCAGCTGGCAAAAGAAGATATATATATACCAAACAAGTTGTTGAATGTACTTTTGGCCACTGTTGGTGGTGATAACCATCAAAGAGAAAAATCTTCCAGGCTTCTTTTCCCTTTCAAACTGTACAATGTTGAGATGGAAAGAATCATGAAGTAGCGAAACAAATTTTTTACAATAAAAATGTGCAAAATAAAACCAATCAATTTCAGGAAAGAAGACTTTAATAAACTCAGAGAATTGTTGGACTGCATATCCTGAGAGGCTAGTCTGAGCAGAAAAGATATTTAAAAAATCGGGCAGTTCTTTAAAAAAAGGACTTAAAAGGCTCAAGTGCAAACTATTCCCCTGAAGAGGAAAGACAGAAAATACAGTAAGGGACCTACTTGTCTAAATGAAGAACATTCATAGATTTAAAATGAAATGAGCAAAAAGGAAGTGGAAACTAGGCCAGACTAATGAGAATGAACATGAAAGTATAGCGTAAATATATAGGGACAAAATGAGAACCATAGGGAGGGGAAAAAAAGAAAAAGGAGCAGCAATTACCAAAGAGAATGCCAAGTACAAGACAACAGAAAAAACAAAGGAAAAGGTCAGTCTGTTGCTGCTAACCACAACTAATGACAGAAAGGCAAATACCTTTACTGCTCTTCTGCACCAATTTTCAAATCATAGCTCTACTGCAACTCGCAGCTATAATAACCACTAGTGGCAGACATAAGAAAATAAGGAGGTGAGTGACAAGTTATATGGATTTGTCACGAATGGATTGTGTCAACTAAAACATAATTTCTCTCTAGTAGAGAGCAGCAGGCCTTGTGAATAGAAAAGAAAAAGTAGATTACATATATCCTGACCTGAGCAAGGCTCTGACAGACATTCCCATAAGCAGCCTTGGGAGACATAATCTAGATGAAAATAATACAGACTAGAGACAATATTAATGTTTTGCTGTCAGAAGGAAGGCTGTGTCAAGCAGGGCTTTACAGGGTTCTGTCCTAGGTCTAACATTATTCAGTATTTTCATATGCTTCTTAAATTTGCTGTTCAGTAGGGACAAATAAAGAATACTAAAAACATGCAAAGATACACTGCTGCACATACACAAGTCACAGTTCTGATACAAAAAGAATAAATATTATCCTATGCTATGAGTTGAACACTGAATTGCAAAGTCATGCTGTTATGCAGGGAAAAAAAATCATACTTATGTGAATAAAATGGAATATAAAACCTATTAAACAGCCTGATCGTCTACTAGGTACCAGCAATACATAATTTGAAGTGGTGCTCTGTTTTGGCCATTGTATGTCTAGAAAGACAGGATGTAACGTAATAGTTTTCAGACACAGAAAACAGAATTCAGTAAATTAGGAATCTATCCTTCCTCTGTGTCCATATCAAACAGCACAAAAAATAAAGCAGCATGGAAGACTGCATGGAAGCAGCATGGAGAGATTTTCCAGCAACAAAAATTGAAGCTGAATTTAACTGAAGTCAGCTACAGCTGCAGCACAAAGTGAGTTAACTTCATCACCAGAGCGCATGTAAATCTGGATTACCATGTGTGCCTTTGTGTGTCCACGTATGCATACAAATACATGGATAGATAGATAGATAGATAGATAGATAGATAGATAGATAGATAGATAGATAGATAGATATTACTGCCTAGAAGCAAGGATAAGCATCACTGATTGATTGCTGGTTGAAAATTAAAAGAAAACATACAAACTATCTTAAGTAATTTAAAAAGTATTTGTTTCTTTTTAATAATGTCATACAATTTTTTGTTTTATTTTGCTTGGATAGCAACCATGTTCATTCAGAAGTAAAACAGTTTAGCTTATATAGTGAAAGAGTTTGTCAAAATCATGGATATTTGGATTATATAGCACTGGAGATATCTAAATGCATTTTCAACAAAACCGATAACTATGTGAAGATATATTTCTGTTTTTTCATAAAAGAGCTGACTTTTCATGAATACATGTGATCATCCAAATTATAAAGTAAAGCGTTACATTTATTCAAAAAATCTACTGAGTTATATGTGCAGACAATATATACTACAAGAACTTGAAAAATAAAAACAGAAAGTTAAGTGAATAAAAAGGGCAAAGTTATCAACACATTTTAAACCACACTAAACTAATTTGCAAGAAAAAATTAGATTTTTGACTTTTATGTCAAACAGAAGACATAAAAATTAACAAAAAGACAGGGAGAAATATGGATACATTGACAAAAGCTGAGCCGCAAATGAAATAGCCATTGAGGGCAGAATTGCGAAAATTAACATCAAATACTTTGGTCAGAATCCTGTAATCTTATAATTATTGTCAAATATTGCAGAGGTGTATGGTTAACCTATAGAGACAAGAAATTCTGCAAATTTTGTATGATGTCATTTTTAACCTCTTTGATTCTCTTTACAAAATATTTTTATCAGGCAATATTCATTCTAAATATGTCATAGAAAAAGAAGCTTAATGAATATTCATGGTGTGCAGTTTGTATTAGGGCAAATGTCCAAAACAGAATTGTTCTTTTTTGCCATTCTAAATGTCCTATAAGCTTGAAAAACATCCAGTCATAGAATAAAAACAGTCTTGTGTCTTAGCATTAGCAACAAATTTGGGATGCAGAATATGCAAAATGTTTTCTGAAAATTGTTCCCAAGTACTCTGTATGCTGAAAGAGATTTGTATTTCTGTAATTATTCAAGTTACCACTGAGTAATTTAGAGTGCTAAAACTGTCCATGAAAACAACTGGACTCAAACACACTGCCATTTTGCAAATATGGTGATCTAAGGTTTTAGCACTGCTGTTTTGCTTGTTGTTATCCTTTGGATGTTATACCCACTGCAGCTGAAAACAGTGAAAAAGAACAAGAGAGCACATCCTGGTGTCAATTACAGATGAGGATAATTTGAATATGCTTGAACTAAATTCTGTCAAAATCTGATTCTGACAAAGTAAATAAAGAGAAAAGCGTAACAAATGCAAAAGCATTTAGTAGATACGTGTTTAAATTTTTTGAGTTCTTTCATAATACATAAATTGTGTTTGATTAAAAGCAATTAATATGTTCTTTTGAAAACGCTATTTGAAAGAAAGAACATATTTAAGAGTAGCTGAAGTCCAATTGTTCCTGTAAGGAAAGAGACGAAACAAGCAAGTAACACAGACGGGAGGATTCTGAGAAGTGACAAACTTTACATACCTAGATGTACACTAAACCAGAACAACAAGAGCATTTTTTTGTCACTGACGTGCCTCTAAGAGCAGTATATCCTTCCTAAAGCTCTGTCAGTGCTGACACAAGCTAAGTTCACAAGCTAAACTGTCATTACAGGGAACAGTATCTTCCAAAAACAACCTATGAATGATGCAGGAAACAAATGAAAGAAATAAAAATTATCAAAAATCAATATCAAATTTTATCAACAAGTAGGAAAATCAATAATAGACATTGCTAGACTAAAACATAATAAAATACTGCTGCAAAATCAACACACAATACAAAAATTATGACCATAATTACATATCAGAAAAAAATGACAACTTAATTAGCCAGATAAAATTGATAAATCAAGAGAGATTTTTTCTGTCTTGTTTCTAAGCAGCAAGCCCAGAATTTCTCATATTTTTTTTATTTTCTTTTGTTTTACATGAAAGACAGCAAAATAGGAGAATTCATTCTTTTCCAAATATTTATACTGTTGCAACATGAACATAATCCATGACATAATAGGAATCTAG
This sequence comes from Poecile atricapillus, assembly GCF_030490865.1. Taxonomy (NCBI): domain Eukaryota; kingdom Metazoa; phylum Chordata; class Aves; order Passeriformes; family Paridae; genus Poecile; species Poecile atricapillus. The sequence goes on along the minus strand of NC_081251.1, from coordinate 21,552,553 downwards.
TCAGGTGGCAATTGATTTAACAAGGAAAAAATGCAGTTCTCTGAAGGATTTTTTTAAGTTTGCTAAACTTCAAATTTTATCGCCTTTCATGGTCAAGATACAGAACTAAGGTTCTCTTTTAGAATGTTAAATTAATCTTTAATTAGTACTGTGTAGAAAATAGTGCAAATATATGGGATTCTCTTTATTTAAGATTTAATAATTTCTCAGAAGACTTATATTATTCATATAATATTAGGATGAGTTATTACTCACAAATTCCTTTATATATTAATTGAATTTATGACTATCATAAAGCACACGCACAAAATGGGTGGTACACTCAGCCATCCACCTAATCCTCTCTATACTTGAGAAGTATATTTTAAAATATTTTTAAATTTAATCTTAATTCCATTTTATGTGTCCAGGTGCCAGCAGCAAGAGGAGGCCTTTCAAGTTTCTGCAAAACTTCAAAGTTCTTTACTGCTGTAGCTGAAGTCCAGGTGGGACAACAAGTAATTTAAGTAAAAATATCCAATTTCTTTCTACATTTGGCCTTCAGGCTTCTTAGTAACACTATTCATTGTAGTGTGGGGACACTGATCCAATGTTATGACAGATGCAAACTTTAGCCCAGAAAGATTTTTCAATACATGTATTAGAATCCTGCTGAATTCAGGCAAGCTCACAGGCAGACAACTTGCAACTTCATTTGCACGCACATTTCACTGCAGCTTTCAGCAGACCTGCTACTGCAGATGTGACACTATTTTGAAACTGATGTCTGCACAGACTTTCCACAGAATATTTATAGTTGCAGTGAGACAATTAAAATTGAATTTATTTCGTTTGAATAATATAGATGCAGAGAAAAAATAAAGAAAATACTACTTTTATTACTCCATATAATTCAGTTTAGCTAAAACAGTAATAGTGCCACTATCTCAGTAATTCTTATACTCTGTAACCTTCAAACTCTATAACCTTGGCTGCCGTCATCACTTCTAAAGGACAAGGATAAAAGAACAATATACTAGCTGTATAAAATTCAAGCAGATGTGAGAATAGCAATGCCTTCTTAATGTCTTCCATCACAAATATCAGTAATTAATAAGTAATAATGGAATAGACTGCAAAAGCTTACTGTATTGTGTTTCCTTGTAGCAGACTATTATGCAATATACACAAAGAAATGTAGTATGACATGAAAGCTAGAATATGAAGCATTGATTTTGTTTTTCTGCCTGAAGACATCAGCCAAAAACTACATAAATTAAGCAAAGATAATATTTAGAAGACTTAGTTGTACAAAATTATGGACATCTCAGATCAGTGACTCTGCACTGGGCTTAGGTATCCTGATACTTCAATGTATTAAAAAAGCCCCAGTTTGATATTAAGAAATGGAAATACCGTAGAATTCTAATGCCTTTGAAATCTCTACAATCCGGTCAATGTCAAAAGCGATAACTTTAAAGAGATCATAGGTCAGATTTAGATTTCAAATTAAATAATGATAAACGTTTTGTAATTGTTGGGGGTTAGGTGCCCTTCCTTTTGTTCTGTCTCGCCTATGGAATTTTTACCCATCAGTGTCAGGGGAAATCTGATTGCTGGTACTTAGTGGATGCTTGAAGAACGCAGAGTTCGGCTGGGCCCAGGGGCGAAGGAGGGCAGGAAAAAGGAAGGGCGGAGGCAGCTGGGGGCTGTCTGGTTTCTTCAGCTTCAGGGCAGAACTCTCACTGGGAGCTGTTGCGGTGGGGAGAAGGGAATTTCGCCATCACCCAGAGGGAGCTGCTGCTGCTTCTCCTTCTTCCCTCTTCGTTGGTGTCCTCGCACCCCCTGTCCTGCCGGGACATGTGGCAGTGCCAGGCACCGCTGCGGAGCTGCTGATCCACCTCATCCACCAGCCCAGGATCTCAGCTCATCCCTGCTGATCCACCTCATCCACCAGCCCAGGATCTCAGCTCATCCCTGCTGATCCACCTCATCCACCAGCCCAGGATCTCAGCTCATCCCTGCTGTTCCAGCCGACTGTTCCTCAGAGCCCTGCAGGAGCACCGGGACTGACTGCCCGAGGGGGTTTGTGAAAACAAAGCCTCTCCTCCATCCCATCTCAGCCAAGAAAGCTGTCCTGGGGTCCCTGGTTCTGTTTTCTTGTTAATGCTGTAGTTATTGTTGTTTGTTTGCCTGGTTTTACTAGTAAAGAACTGTTATTCCTATCCCCAGATCTCTGCCTGAAAGCCCCTTGATTTCGGAATTATAATAATTCGGAGGGAGGGGGTCTGCATTCTCATTCCAAGGGAGGCTCCTGCCCTCCCTAGCAGACACCTGTCTTCTAGAACCAAGAGAGCAAACAAAATTACATCTCGTGGGGTGAAGACCAGGGTTCAAGTCTTGGCCCTTATCATACATACTGTTGCAGTAATGGCAAGGGGCAGCGCCTGTCTGAAGTCCACAAGAGAGGGAGCTGGCTGTGAACCAATGTAAATAGTTTAATGGTCCCCTGCTTGACACCTCTTCCTGTTACTCACCTAAGTTGAAGTGGTTTTTTTTTTTTGAGACAGTGTTAGCAGCTTGAAAGTACTCACTCCAAATTAAAATCCATTTTATATGGTTTCTCAGAATGTGGCTTTTGATTCTTAACATTTTAGAGCTCACAGCAACAGTGCTGGAGGGAGCCCTGTACATAGTGTTGAGACAAGAGTTTTTTTTTAAGCTTGGAAAACACTGGAGGAAAGCCCCACTGTAAGCAAAGGCACAAAAAGGAAGGCAGCAGGACTAGATTTTTCCCAACAGAGCTGAAAGTTGTTCTGGAAAAACTGGCAACCCAATAAGAAAAACTGTGAAAACAGGACCATCATGGGAAAAGAGAATTTTCAATGAGAGTGACACTATGAAAAAAATAAGTGGAAACAACCTTTCAGACTAGTTTTTCTCATCTCCATGAATGACTTAAAATCTCCTCACAAAAGTTTCTTGCCTTCTTCCCGATTCCACTCATGGCCTCCATGCCTTTCTACCTCACACGGGACAGTAAAATTCTTTGGCAGCTTTGGTTTATCCTCTAGCAATAACTTGGAACCCCTGTACTGGTTTCCCACAGTGTCGTGGTTTTAAACCAGTAATTAACAAAAAGGGGGAAAAAGAATTACTTATTTTTTGCTGTGAGATATGGATTAAAACAAGAGCAAACCAGGCATAAAATTTTAAAAGGAATAAAGAAAGTTTATTGACAAACTACAATAATAAGAACACCAGAATAAACTTCCAGAAAAACCTTTTCATTTCTTACTGCCCACTATTCTTTTGTTCACATGACAACAGAGACAGAAACTTTAGAACTTTGATGGTTTAAACAGTCCTAATTCCTTCTACAGTCTTTTTATCAGTCTCTGTAGAGAAACAGAAGTTCCTTTCTGTTAATTTATGGAGTTTCTCACAAGAAAACTATTTTTGTTATAGTTTTCCGTTTCCCTGATATCGGCTGCCCAGAGCTGCTGTTATCAAAGCCCACCCCTCCCATTCCACATCACTCTGAAATGTGTTATGGGTCATGAGTTTGAGGATAGCATTTTTAAGGATAAGTTATTCAAAGGCAAAAAGTATTCTTCATCTGTTTCTGTGAGCTTCACTAGAAAACAGTTTTCTCATTGCCTCTCAAGGCTTCAAATCTCCCAGCACTTCACTATACCATAATTACTCTACTTTTTACTCAAATTTACACTTTGAACACTCTATTCCTCCCCATACTCCATCATGAATTAAAGCAGTTCTTTTCAGGACTTCATTGTCCATCCCCATAGTTTTAACAGAAAGATATTTCAGCTTAATTAAAGCATCTTCTTAATTCTCTACCTTCCTTTAAGTTTCTTTTCTTTCTTGCCACTAGTAGTTTATAAAGTCTCTTTTCATGTTGATCACTCTCCTTTTCTCTCTCTGGATAAAAAGATTAATCCGCAAGTCTCATCTGGATAAGAAAGAGTTAAAATCTTGCCCAAGCTTTTGTAGATGGTTCGGCGATCTCTGCTGAACAGGAGCTGGAGCTGTCTGCGATGAAAAGCTCCTCATAGCTGCTCTGGAGAGCATGGTCACTGTCTCTGCTTGCAGCAGGCCCAGAGACCCTCTCTTTCTTCACTCAGCAGTTTTCTAGTGAATGTAGTTACAGCAAAACCTGCAGCCGAGCCAGAGATTGGGCCGGGCCCGGCCCGGCCCGACCTGGCCCGAGACAAGCCCCCCCGCAGGCCCCATCTCCCGGCCGGGAGATGGGGCAGGCCCAGAGCCCCTCTCCTTCTTTACTCAGCAGTTTTCTGGTAAATTCCATCACGGCAAAACCTGCAGCCAAGCCAGGAACCGGCCTGGCCCGGCTTGGCTCGGGGCAAGCCCCCGCAGGCCCCATCTCCCGGCCGGGAGAACGGCAGGCCCAGCCCGGCCCCCCCTCGGCCGCATGGCCTGGGCAGGGAACCGGAGGCCAGCCGGAGCTCTGCTACCTTTCACAGTCAAGCAACAAAGAGAACAAGAGTTCTGGTTTTTTACTTTAAGGTGGGGTTCACAAGTTGATCTCAGTTTTCAATGGCTAAAACTGCTGTCAATTCTCAGCAATGACCGATAATTGGTCATGAGAAAGACTCCAAGCAGCCCCCAGCAACTCCAACTTTCCTTAAAGGTAAAGTAACTCCATGACACACAGCCTTAAGAGTGGACTGGACCCAGTTTCCTTCTTGACACTGAGACACTTCTTATGAAAAATCTTGGTGTGTGCATGAACACATTTGAAAAGAAACATGTGTGGTTTCTGTGTGGAAAGTGAGTCTGAACTTGCAGGATATTAATTTTAAGTAGCTGCCCATGTGTTCTTTTTTACCCAATTTCATGTTACCTGCAAAGAAACTTTTTCATTCTGAGTGGGAAACCTTTTGGGGCATGACTCAGCCTATTTCAGGCATGCACTTTAGCATGAGATAAACTGCCTCCTCAAAGTGTCTATTGCTCTTTATTGACTGTAATGGGAGACCCAGGGGTAATAACTGTAGAGGAGATGTACTCACTGTAGTTTAGTTAAATGAATCCTACCTGAAATGCACCCACACCTTTTTCATCATGAATATAACTCAGTTTAATGTCCATACCCAAGGACAATAACAGACAATGCTCATTTAATGCTCATACTGTATTTATTATGTCACTCATTCAAAAGGGGGCTTATTCTGCTTGCAATAGGTAGATACGTGAAACTAAAGACTCTTAATTAAATTATGTCATCTCCAAGGGCACTTGGTCCTTTCATCCACAGCAGTTCAAAATACTTCATGGCTCAGTTATCTAGAAGAAAAGGCCAAGCATAAAGCAATCCATGTAGCAGTGAGGTTGAATGTCTACCTGTTTATTCTAGGTAAAAGCTTACCTATGAAAGATCTCTCAAAGCTGGATCTCACTGAACAGCAGCACAGAATTCCATCACTGTCATGAGCTGATCCTTTTCCACCTACTTGCTACTCACTGTTGCTCCTCCTCCAGCTGGCAAGATATACAGAGGGTGAAATATTGCTGTTCAGCTCAGCAGAATTTACAACGCACATTGTATCATCCATTTTGCTGCTCCTTGACAGATGACAGAGATGTGCAACCTAGTAAAGGGAATTTAAACTCTATTTTCCATATGTTTCTCATTTGCTCTTCACTGATGGAACTCCAAATCAACTTGATGGTTGTCATTATCGTTTGTAGCATTCTTAATTAAAAGTATAAAGCAGAATTTAATTCATACTATGTTTTCATTGTTGGGAGTGAATGTTCTTTCCAGATGATTACTGCATTGAAAAAATAAACTTCTATGCATAACATTTAAAAATTAAGCATACCGAAATACAGAAGAACTGGTAACATGTCACTCCTAATATGTCGAAGTACTTAAGTTCAAACCAGGCAGCTTTTTTGGGTATTTGACTGTCACTTGGGACATACACGTTTTGCCTTATAAATTCCAGCATGTTCTGCAGATGAAAATCTGGGAAGGGCATATTCCTGTGCCCCTGACATGGCCATATAAAAGCCCGAGTCATTCTGAAGCCATGTGTGTCCTCAGAGAATTGGATACTATCTCATTACTACATAAAGGACACAATCTGTCACCTGATGGGGCATGGTCTCAGGACTTGCTTGGGCTTGTCCTGGCACATATTTTAGTCTTGGTTTAGCTTTCAAAAGACTCATGCAGCCACACACTATTTGTGTTTTAGTTTGAGTACAAATTAGGCAACTATAAATGTTTGAGATCCTCTCTGTGTTTTAGACTACATATTCATAATATAAGCACCATAGAAAATGGCCATTTGCCTTTGACTCACACTCCCTGCCAAAAAAAAAAAAAAAAAAAAAAGGGGAGGGGAGGGGAGGGGAACTATAAGCTTCTGTAAATGTAAATACATCAAACATTACAAATGAAACATTAATCGTATAGTATAAATCTTCCTGTTATTCATAAATTTACAAATGCCTGTGTAACAGATAACATGGGTGACTTATTTCAACACTGGGTCTGTAGCCAAGTTGCAATTTACAGTCTGGATGGGTAGACAAGCAGGTTGTTAAAAGACTGGATTACCAGATTGAAGGTTCAGATGGTCATCATTAAAAGATCTACATGACCTTATGACTGGTATGAAGCAGTTCTGATACTGCAAGGGGCTTCTCTGGAACCGATCATATTTTTCATCTTCCTCAGTACATCCTTCCAGTACTTAATGGGAGCTTATAAAAGAGATGGAGAGTTGATTTTTACATGTGTAGGTATTTATAGATGAAGGGAGAAGAGTTTTAAACTAAAAGAGGGGAGATATATATTAACTGTTCGGCGTAAATTCTTTACTCAGAAGATGACAGGGCACTAGAACAGGTTGTCCAGAGAAGCTGTGAATGCCTTGTCCCTGGAAGTATAGTCCCTAGAAGGGACCATAAGGTCATCTAGTTCCAAACCCCCTGCCATGAGCAAGGATGCCGCTCACTAGACCAGGTTGCTCATGGCCCCATCCAACCTAGTCTTAAACACTTCCAGGGATGGGGCATACACAGTTTCTCTGGGAAACCTGTTCCAGTGCCTCACCACCCTCAAAATAAAGAATTAGGTCCTAATATCTAATCTACACCTACCCTCTTCCAGTTTGAAACCATTCCTCATGTCATTACATGTCCTTGTAAAAAGTTCCTCTCCAGCTTTCCTGCAGCACCCTTTAGGTACTAGAAGGTTGCTCAAGGTCTCCCCAAACCTTTCTCTTCCTCAGGCTGAACAACCCCAACTCTCATCATACCAGAGGTGCACCAGCCTCATGGTCATCTTTGTCATTCCTTCTCTGAACTCACTCCAGTGTGTCTATTTCCTGCTTCTGTTGGGGATCCCAGAGTTGGACAAAACAATCCAGATGGGGGCTCATGAGAGTGGAGTAGATCTTCTGGCCATATTGCTTTTGATGAAGTTCAGAATACAGTTGGCCTTCTGGGCTGTGAACACACATTCAACAAAACCCCCAAATCCTCCTCCTCAAGGCTGCTCACAATCCATTCTTCCTCCAGCCTGTATCTGTGCTTGGAATTGTCCCAAGACAGCAGACACAGATTATCATAGATAGCTGGGTTTGATAGATATTTTATTTCTAGGGTTTTTTTAAATATTTCTTAAAACTTTGCAGAATTGATGTTTCTGCCATTTCTTTTAGCACTATTCCCGGTCTTCTACTGCTCTACAATACATTTTTCCTCAGTGATAGATTACCAAAAGTAAGAGTTAATATAAACTTGTCACTTGAAACCCACATTTTTTTGTATCAGAAAATGCTGCATACCAGAAAGGGTCTTTCTTCATTCACCTTCCAATACCCTTTAGAATATTGCATGCAAAGGGAAGTTTAGACAAAATCATAAGTACCTTATGTAATCATAACATTTTCATCTTAATTTGGGAAGTCTAATAAAGAGAATATTTTTCCATTCCATGAATCACACTTGATTATGTTGATTGCACAGTTGCTGTATTAGCATTATTGTTCTGACAGAGAACATTGAAAGTTTGTAACATGAAATGAACTATTCAGTTGTATCAACCAAAAAAGTTATTTGATGATTGAAGAGCACAGAGTCCACACTGAAACTGGAAAATCCCACTTTTTAAATCTAACCATGATGAAGAAAATATTTCACACCTTCATTATATACAAGAAAAGCATAGTGTGTCCCTGTTAAATAACACTTTTCTGGTTCTGGGCTTTCATGCAGATCATGAAAAATTAGTTTTTTCAACTATTCCATTCAAAAGTAATTGAAAACTTTGGGAAGGCCAAATATCTCCATGTAAATAATAGTGTTATATAGCATATTATATATTATATTATATTATATTATATTATATTATATTATATTATATTATATTATATTATATTATATTATATTATATTATATTATATTATATTATATTATATTATATTTTATATTATATTATATTATATTATATTATATTATATTATATTATATTATATTATATTATATTATATTATATTATATTATATTATATTATATTAATATTATATAGTTATATAGTGTCTTATAGTGTGTTCTTTGTCATGGTTTAGGAATAGTATTCTTCAGTTTAGTGCTCCCACTGAAATCACATGCAGCTTGCTCACTCCTCCCTCCCACTTCCCCCTCTCCCTGCCTCTCCAGACTGGAGAGGAGGCATAAAAGGTAAAGATCACAGGCTGAGTAAGAACAATTTACTGAAAACAGCAATGAGATAAGAAAATGAAGAGTAACAAGAGTAACAGTCCCAATACTAACAACAGTAGGTACAAAAAAGAGGCAAATTATTAACATGGAAGCAACAATGACCTATGGCTCCTTCTGCCATGCACCACCAAATCGGAAGGGATCCCTTCTCCCTGGAGGAAATTCCCTTTTCCCTGCCCCTGGTCATGACAGCTGGTGGTACAGAATAACCTCTGGGTCCTAACCTTGCCCTTCCCTGGTGTGTTGGTTTTTCATGGCCTTGTTTTTGTACTGAGGGGGCCACAGATGTGGCTTCTGTGAGAAGCTGCTGAAAGCATCCACCATGTCCAGCAGATCCAGTCCCTGCTGGCTTTGAAGATGGACAGGCTGCTGGCCAAAACTGGGCCAATTAGGGAGGTTGGTAACACCTCTGGGATAACATAGTTAAGAAGAAAATCAAAACAAAGGGTGAATAGTTTTTCTTCTAGTCAGCGAAAAGGAGGAGGTGAGAAGATGTGAGGGAAACAACATGGAGACACCAAGGGCAGTGGAAAAGGAGGGACAGGAGGTGCTCCAGATGCCGGAGCCGAGATTCCCCTGCAGGCCGTGGTGCAGTCCAGGTGAGGCAGCTGTGCCCCTGCAGCCCCTGGGGATCCACGGGGGATGCAGAGATCCACCCGCAGCCCCTGGGGATCCACGGGGGATGCAGAGATCCACCCACAGCCCCTGGGGATCCACCGGAGATGCAGAGATCCACACACAGCCCCTGGGGATCCACGGGGGATGCAGAGATCCACCCACAGCCCCTGGGGATCCACGGGGGATGCAGAGATCCACCCGCAGCCTGTGGGGCAGGTGCCCACACCAGAGCAGGTGGGTGCTTGGAGGAGGCTGTGACCCCATGGGAGACCCAGAGGAGAGAGAGGGCCCTGGAGCAGCCTGTTCTTGGAGGACTGACCCTGTGGAAAGAGAGAGCCACATCACAGCAGTTTTGGGAGGACTGTGTGCCCAAGGGGAGAATTCACATGGTAGCAGTTTTGGCAGACTGCTGCTTGAGAGAGTGGACCCACGTTGGAGAAATTAATGGAGAACTCTCTCCCTTGGGAGTGATCCCAGGGTCTCACAGGGAAATAATTTCTCTCCCAGACCAGCAGAAGAAAAGCTTGGGTGACAAACTGACCAAAACCCCCATGTTGTGTTGTCCCAGTTTTGAGATCACCCCAAGACACCTTTTCCCCTGTGCTGTCGGTGGGAAGAAGGGAGGGACTGAGGGGGAAAAAGGTGTTTTAAGGGTTTCTTTTGCTTCTCATTATCCTCCCCTGATTCTGTTAGTAATAAATTCACTTTGCAACTTTAAGTTGAGCCTGCTTTGCCCTTGAAGTGTTTTCTCCTGGTTGTTATCTCAACTCATGAACCCTTCCTTAATTTTTTTTCTCTCCTCTACCCAGCTGTGGCAGGAGAGGATGAGCAAACAGCTTTCATGGGTGCCTGGCATCGGGCCAGTATCAATCCAGGACACCTGGCTACTGCAAAAATTAACCCTGTCCTGGCCAAAACTAGGACACGCACTAGTTATTTCAATAGTAATTTACATTCCATTCACTTTGTCTAGATAATTATCTTATTCATAGACTTATATCTGAAGAAAAATCCTGTAAACAAACTATGTAGTTAGTAGCAAGAAAATTTAATATTCATATAAGGTAAAGAAAATATCATCTCACCACTTTAGTAAATCTTATATGAATAGCCAAAGAACAGAGCTAATTAAATCATCACAACTAATGTCCTGCATCTGAAAAGAACAGTTATATTCTAAAGCTTTTGTGATGCTTTTGTGTGGGAAATTGATATAATTTAAATTATTATAATTCAATTCAAAGGTATGTCTGTTATATGGGGTCATTGCAATGCAGAGTTTACATTTTTTGGGCTTCTTAACTCCATATCACCATACCTTGTTAAATTTCGATGTCTTTGTGTAATTGTAAAATTACTTTTCCTGAATTTGTGTCTTGTTATGATGTGTCCATGATCGAATAGTGATGCAGTTATTCAATTCAGTTTTTCCAGAGCTTTCCGTTAGTTTTTTTGAGATGCACACACTATATCTGTGTTCTTGTCAGCAGCTGTGAAGAGAGAATAGGAAAGGGATGCAAGCAGAGTTAAATCAAATAATTTTATGAAAAAAATCTGATTTAATCTTTCCAGTGTTACTCCAGCTCCACTTTGGAATTTGATTAGCAGTGATGACAATAGCTTCATTCTGAGCTGAGCCTTTACTAATTTGAGATGACATTTATAATATTATATGTTGTGTGACCACACTATTATTAAACAAAAGCCTGTCTGAACGGAGTTCTTAGATGTAAAACACTACCAAGAATCATTTTCTAAATTGCAGTATGAAAGATGTATTCAGCATCAGAAGGTAAAGAGGTGCGAATGCCAGCATTGAAGGCATGTCTAGCAGCAGAGCTTGCTGTCTGACTGATCTAATATGATGTGATACTAAAGTTTGCAGTAGCAAGATGCTGCAGTTTTAAATGAATCTTTTTGTAATTCTCCTAAAATAGGTAACACACATTTTTCCCCACATCCTGCTATTACTCAGGGATGGTAGCAGGATACATGACTCATTGTATAGTGTAAATTATCTTGGGTTATAGTTTTGATACTGAGGAACGTTTTAATAGACTCAACAGTTTCAGTTGTATTCTGTATTCTCTCCCCTTCTCTGTGTTAGACATCATATATTATTGCATAGATCTGTTGATAAGGAGCAAGGGAATTGAATATCTCCTCATTTAGGTAACAGAGGCTGCATTTGCAGTTCATTTCAGGCAAGGAAGGCAGGGGACTGGCATGACAGAGGAAGGAACTGCTGGTCAAACTAAAGGGCAAGGAGCATCGGCAGTGGAAACTAGGAAAGGTAACCTGGGAAGAGTAAAGAGAAGTACAGTTGTGTAGGGAAAGAGTGAGAAAGGCCAATTCAAAACTAGAACTGAACCTGGCAAGGGAAAGCAAAAAATAACAGAAAGTGCTTGTACATATAAGTTAACCAGAAGAAGAAGGTCAAAGAAGGTATATGCCCTCTGATGAACAATGCTGGTGAACAGGTAAAAACAGATGAGGAGAAGGTTGAGGTACTTATAATTTTTTGTCTCAGTCTTCAATGGCACCCTCTCTTCCCACACATCAAGTAGATGACAACATGATGAGAACTGGGAGAACAAAGTAAGCAAAAATTAGGTTAATGTTCACCTGAGAAGCCTGAATGTGTATAAGTCTATGGGACCCAACACTGTGCATCTCAGAGTCCTGAAGGAAGTTGCTGATGTAGTTGCCAGCTTTCCATGATATTTGAGAAGTCATGGCAGTAAGGCGAAGTCCTGGGTGACTGGATAGAGGGAAACATTGCACCCATCTTTGGAAAGGATAGAAAAGAAGAACTTGGGAACTACTGACCTGTCAGTCTCACCTCTGTGCCTGCAAAGGTCATGTAACAGATCCTCCTAAAGGCTATGCTAAGGTATATGGAGGACAAGGAGGTGATTTGAGTCAGCCAGCATGGCTTCACCAGGGCAAGTCCTGCCTGACCAAGCCAGTAAATTTCTATGATGGAGTGACTCCATCAAGTGCTCAAGGGAAGGGCTACAGATTTCATTTATCTGATCTTCTATAAAGGCCTTGGCACCATACCCCACAACATCCTCCTCTCCAAATTGGAGCATGATGGATTACATGGGTAAACTGTTAAACGGATAAGACATTGGCTGAACCAATTGGTCTTATCCAGAAGTTAGTAGTGAATGGCTCAAACTCCCAATAGGCATCAGTGGTGTCTGACAAATGGTATCCCTTAGGCGTCCTGCTCTGTCCTTAGGGACAAGGGTTATTTAATATCTTTATTAATGACATAGACAAAGGGATCAAGTGTACCCTCACCAGATTTGCAGATGACACCAAGCTGAGTGTTGTAGTTGACACACCCGAATTACAGGACACCATCCACCACTGAGAGAGACCTGGGCAAGCTGTAGTAGTGGGCCTATGGAAACCTCATGAGGTTTAACAAGACCAAATGCAAGGTGCTCCACCTGGATCAGGGTACCAATCCAGGCTAGAGGATGAACAGATTGAGAGCAGCCCTGCTGAGAAGAACTTGTGGTGTTGATGGATAAGTGCTGGACATGAGCTGGCAATGTGTGCAGAAGATTCTGCCTCTCAACTCTGGTAACAACCCACCTGGAGAGCTGCATCCAACTCTGGGGTTCCACCCACCCCCCCAGCTCAGGAAGGACATTGACCTGTTGGAGTGAGTCCAGAGGAGGCCACCAAGTTGATCAGAGGGATGGAGCATCTCTCCTATAAGGAAAGGCTGAAAGAACTGGGATTATTCAGCCTGGAAAAGAGAAGGCTTTGGGGTAACCTAATTGCAGCCTTCTACTACCTGAAGGAAATTTACGAGAAAAATGGGCAAAGACCATTGACAAGAGCATGTAGTGACAGGACAAGGGGAACAGCTTCAAACTGAAAGTCATTAGAGATTAGATTAGATTAGATTAGATTAGATTAGATTAGATTAGATTAGATTAGATTAGATTAGATTAGATTAGATTAGACTAGATATTGGAAAAAAAAATCTTTACTGTGAGGTTGGTGAGGTACTGGAACATGATGCTCAGTGAAATTGTGTATGCCCCATCCCTGGAGGTGTTGAAGGTGAGGTTGGGTGGGACTCTGAACTACCTGGTCTATTGGAAGGTGTCTCTGATCACAGCAGGGGGCTTGGAACTAGATGATATTCAAGGTCCCCTTTCAACCCAAACCACTCTGATTCATTTCCAAAAAAGCAGCAGTCCCAAGACTGTGAAGGAGGTACAGGTCCATCTGACTGTACCTTGAGTAACTGGTCCTACTCAAAAACAAGACAAAAAACCAAGCTGATGAAGCTCTCTTGCTTCTCATCTATGTCATTGGTCTGAATACTGACTTTCTCAGAGATATCTCTGAAGATGGCAGGGGCAGGGGGAAAGTGTTTTAAAATTTAGTTTTAATTTCTTATTATCTAAGTGATAAGGAGAAGGGAGGTGATCCTTCTCCTGAGACCACATCTGGAGCATTGTGTCCAGTTCTGGTCTCCAGATCTCAAGAAATACAAGAGTCCAGCAGAGGAGCACAAAGATGACTGGGTGTCTGGAAAATCTCTCATGAGCTAGGCATGTTTAATTTACAGAAGAGTGAAACTGAGAAGAAATCTCATCAATACACACAAGTACCTCAAATCTGGGTGTCAAGAGGAGGGTGCCAGATTGTTTTTGGTGGTGATCAGTGACAGGATGTGGAGTAACTGCCATAAACTAAAACACAAAGAGTTTCACGTCAGCATGAGGAAGAACTTCTCTACACTGAGGGTAGCAGAGCACTGCAATAGGCTGCTCAGGGAGACTTTGGAGTCTCTCTCTCCAGAGACATTCAAAACCCACCTGGATGTCTTCCCGTGTAACCCGCTCTAGGTGCTCTGACTGGAGGTCTGCCCAATGCTGCAATATCTCAGGCTTCCCTGCATCAAAATGTTTGTGAGACTTTATAACTTTCTATCACCTTTTCTATCACTGTATCAAAAAATAATTATCTGTCTTGAAAGTGGCTCTTTCTGGTTGGTATTTGAAAGGAACTGGAACCTTCTGATTCCACCATGGAATGAGATAAATTCCTTTTACTTACTTTCCCCTTTTACTTTTTGAGTGCTTCTTCTTTTGAAATGTGAGTGAAAGATGGGGTGTGAGAGCAAAGCGATTTGGTTTACCAAACTGATACATTTATAATTAATGATGAGAAAAGTACAAGCATTTTGAATGTTTGATGTGTATACCTCTAGAATCAGATTTAAAATCCAAATATTTAACAAAACATTTTTTTAATTTTATGACTAAAAAGGGTTGTCAATAACACTTCATGTGTTACTTTCATAAATTATTTATATTAAAATTATTTATATTAAATTTATTTGTTTACCATCTTAATTTTGATTAAAATATGGTTTATTTCAATTTTTTTCTTTTACAGTTTAGATTGGCTTAAGTCTATTCTTTTGCAGTTGCAATAGCTTCACATTAAGATGTGATTTTTGAGAGAAGTGGTGACATCTAAAACATCTGCAATATTACTTTTTCAAGTAGTCAGGGAGGTCTTTATGGCCACCAAGTGAGAATGGAAATTGCAGTTAGATATGTGTGTCAGACTTTCCATTTACGGTAAAACATCCTGTTTTAAACATCATCAGAAACAATGACAAAAGTTCTCCAAGGGTGTGCTGTCTTAAGATATATGTTTTACAGTGTTTCTTATAAGGCATATTATTTCTATAATACATTAAACATGCTTTTGAGTAAGAAACATTGCTAACAAAGATGCCAAACTCTAAAGTAAAATATTGATTACATGAAGACTCTCCTGTCTCTAGGCTGCCTCAGCTCAATAGTACTTCAGAAGAACCAGAGTCTCTTTTTAATGTAAATATTGCTTTAAACTGAGGATCATATTTAACATGAAAAGTGGTAGTTACCTTTATGCACTGAAGGACCTGAGGAGGCTGTTTTTTTATCTTATCTGGCATAGCTGCACCCCTCACTGTGTCACCAGACTTCCTGTCTGTTGGTAAGAGGATGTTTAGCTGATAAATTTTAGATTTTATTTTTAAAGAGCATTTTTCACCTCTTTAAAGTTTTTTTCCACCTTCCTGCTTCAGTGGAGATATCAAGAATATAGTCACACTTTCAAATAGAAGAAAGTAAGATAGCAGTTAATACTAAAAAGTTTCTCAAACAGGATTTCCCTTTTCAGATAAACTGTTTTGCCCCACTATACATCTTCTGCATGTAACCATATATCAGTTTTTCTTGCCTGAGACTCAGAAGGCACACCTGCAGCTACCACCCAAGGAACACATGCACAAACACAGCAATGAAATTCCTGCAGAAAACTTTATACACTCTAGAATTTTCTAATGAGGTTTTCTTTGCTGTTGATGTCTTACAAATGAGACTATGTATAAAGCACACTGGCTGAGGAGCTGAGAGCTGGCAGTTGCCAAGTATGCAACGACAGGAAGCAGATGTGTGAGTGGTGATTCTGACTTGTGTTATGTCAGACTACTCTGAGCATCTCCATGAGACTCTGAGTTCCTGAATTTGCTTTCTCTAGGCAAAATCCCACTGAAAACAAGTCAGGGGGGCCTTCATTAAGTATGCAAAAATCAACAGCCCACTGGTCAATAATCTCAGGTAGTTTTAAATTACTCAAAACTCAGTACCAGTTTTGAAGGGGGAAAAATTATTATTATATATGAAAGAACTTATAAAGGTCTCTAAATATCTTTATAGTTTAAACATCTGACCATCATTTCAGGAATCAATGAGAAAAAGCTTTTTTCTTAATGCTCTGAAGTGTTGCTGCCTAACCCTGAAGACAAAACTTAGAAAATTAGTTTTCATCAGTAAAGTGTCCTAGACTGCACCAGGAATACACTGAAATAGGTCAGACCTAAAAGCTCTCAGAAGTCCAAAGACTAATTCTAAAATATTTTTTTTAATATCATGTGTACCTAAACCACAAGAATGTAAAGGAAAATGTAGTGTTGCAACAGACCATTTTTTCCATTCACACAGGAATCCATTATTTATCCCATCCATTTGATATTAGAAAACCTTTCTGCAGTTCCTCATCTGTTCTGAAGCAGGTGCTTTTGAAAAGAAGGACTTAAAATAATTAAAATAAACCTTTGAGAAGGGTCACAAAATAATCTAAATTTATGCTCCCCTTTAAAAGAGATTCCTATAGATTACTACTCATTTTTAGGGATATTTGTCTAATCCATTGCTGAAGTTCAGTGCTTCCAGAACTTCTGGGAAGGATGTTTCAGTGCTTCAGTATCCCTTTTACTTGGATCTTTTTATTTGGATCCTTTTTTTTTTATTTTATTTTTTCCCCCTAAAATAGAACATACATTTTTATTATTGAAATAAATCCATTAACTTCTTCTTGGGTTTTTTTTTGTTTTTTTCAATTGCATACTAGGTTATTTTCTTCTTCTCTACAGCAGCCTTTTACATACTTACAGGTTTTGTTATCACATGTCCATCAATAATCATTTTCTTTCCTCAAATAATAAACTCTAGATATTTCAATCTCTGCTTACACATCAGGCTTTTTAGTGTTCCAGTTACTCTCATTTCACTTCTGTGGATACTTTTGTGGTTCAGACTCAAATTGGTCACAGCATTCCATTTTTCCCACACAGTTTTACGTGAAAATTAATAGCAACTGGCAGCAAAGGCAGTAGGGAAGAATCCTATTCCAGAGCATCCAAGTTTTTTTGGCATTTACTGGAATATCTAACTAAGCTGTGTAGCCCCCTGTGACATAATGGTATGAATTTCATCCTATATTAAAGTGTTGATTTGACTATCATAAAAACATCTAGATCTGAAAGTCTCATAAGGCATTGGAAAATGCTAAACTAACAGCCCACTGGATAATGTCATGCTCTATATTTAACAAGATAAGCCACTTTTTATTTCCCCAAGTAGAGCAGAACTTCACATTAATGTGAGGATAATGCATTCATTTAACTGTGATAGTCTCAGCAGTTTTCAAATTTGTTTTTTTTTAGAAAATAAATTTCCAAAAGAAAATAAAAACAGAATTTCAGACAAAATATTTGTCTCTTAGGATGCATTAGTAATTAATTCAGTTCTACCAGAAGTATTATAACAAAGAAAATCAATAAAGCCCTTCCAGAAATACAGATTATGAGTTTGAAGTTTCTCTGGTTTTATTTTGTTATTCCTGATAGATGCTCTATTCCTATGATCCATAATGAATATTAAATTAAAATAACTGGTTATAAATTCACAATAGTGAGACTTATGGCTTTCATAATTTATTGTAAAAGCATTTTTAACTGTATTATGGCTGAGTTAAATTCTTTACATGCTGCGTGCAGTTATTCTGTGCAACAGATGCTCAGACAATAATTTCTTACTTGGAAAAGTCATTTTTGTTTTAGACACCCTGAGACTGTTCATCATTGTTTTACATATTTCAGAAGGGAAGCAAGTATTTATTACCTGTCAGAGCAGTGGGAAATGACCCTTAACATTCTATCTGGGGAGAATAAGGTATTGTCACACAGCTTTCACTTCATAAAGCACATTTTCCATAACCAAAAAGGCCTTTGGGTCACATTGCAACAAAATAAGAATGATAAAAAGTTGGTTCTAAAGAAAATATAGAAGTTTACCTGAACAAAGCAAAAGCCTTCCTCTATCTGCAGCAGAGAAAAAATCAAAAGTGCTTGTTTACTGTGGTACTCACTTGTGATTTCATCCTCAGTCAACCCATCTCTGGTGAGTGATAATGGCTAAGTCTGCAGTTGCCTAGGAAGTTGAATATAAATTGCCTAGTTTGTGCTGGTTGTTAGCTGATATCCATACAAATGTGTTCATTTAATTACTGTTTTAACAATAAGACTTAAAGATTTAAACTGAGCTCTGATCCTTTTGGGATCACATGCCTCTCCTAGTACCAGCAATCTCAGAATTGGCATTTGGGAGTAAATCAGCTATCATTATGGGTTTCCTAGATCCAGGATTTTCATATCTGATTAGTCAAATGGGCTTTTTATCACACTCTGAAGTAGAAAGGAGCAGGTGGGTAAAAGAACAGGACTTCATTCCCAAATAAGCAAATGACGATATCAGGGGAGCATCATGACCTTAACCAAGAACTGAGGACTGAGCATTGTCAGACATGGATGACAGAGCAACTCAGATAAGAGATGGATGGGTTGGGCCTTGGTAGAGGTATTGTAACAGCAAGTGAGAGGAGAACACCTGAGACAACTGAAAAGCTGCAGTGCAAAATCACTGTAGACTGGTTGACTGGTTGCCTGTGTCAGTATCTGCTTGTAAGTGCCCCTCCAAGATAAAAAGCTGTGGGAAATATCACTATATGGACATTTGGTATTGTCTGTGAACAGAGAACCTTTGTCAGGGTCAAGTAACTGACCAGATCCTGACTGTGCTGAGCACCAGGCTGGATTGTGCCAGCCCACCACAGAAGTTGTGGTGAGCAGGTCTTGGCTAACCCCAACTCTGCACGCGCGTGTGTATGTGCGTGTATGTGAATGGACAGACACCAAACTCTTCTGACACACCTCCTCTCTTGCTTTTTCTACTTCATAAATTGAGCTTTGCAGTGTTCATGGGCAGATGTCCCTTTTTGTCTCATTGCAGCAGAAAATTGTGTCTTGGGTCTATAACCTTCCTAGCTGGATCATGCACACAGTCCTAAATATGCCCCACTGTTGGAGAAATTGTGTGCTGCAGTGCCCTTGAAGCATCTACCTCCATTTACTGAAACATATTACAAGTTATTAGCTGTTTCATGGATTGAAAATATACTATAACAATGTCCAATTTTGCTGTAAGTACTCAATTTCCTCGATCTTCTTTAGTGTTCAAAGTAATTTTTATTATGCCATATACTTAAAAATTGTAGATGCTGAGTTTCATATTAACTTATTGGTTTTATCAACAAACGATTTTTTTATATGAGGAATGCATATATATATGTCTTGATCAAAAACTTTTTGAGTTGACTCTTTTTTAACTGTAGATTAGTAAAATGTAGCAGGATTACTAGTTTCTCTTTTGTTATTTTTCTATTACATGTAATGCATATAATCTAGCTAAATTACCTTTGGCTCTGCAACTATAGAATATGCATACCTACATCTAATAATGTTAATGTATTTTCTAATTATTGTTTATATTTTTAGAGTGTGGTTTTATAGCTCTTTCCTTGATGCATTTAAATGCCTATTTTTGCTCTAAGTTTGATATTTATATAATTTATGAGTGAGAGCAAAATGTTATTTTCCCCACTGTATTAGTCAGTTTGATTAATATTGTTTTAATGATGTCTGCTCTTATAACCCTATTATATTCTGATTCTCATTATGCTGCTGTACTGCTTCCAGTATGAGTTCTACAGTACAATAAACAATTGATTAGTCAATTGTGACTTTCATGACTCATATTTTCTCCATGTTATACTAGTTATCCCTACATGTAAAATCTTCTTTTTCTCAATTGCCTCATATAATTCTTAATTACATTAACAATTATTAACAATCATTCTACATTTCTCCTTTCTTCTCTACTGTATATAAGTCCTCCAAAGAACACATAATTTCACAAACTGAATTCTTGTTATTTACAGTACAGAACAAGATGATAATGAACACTGCTCTGCATTAGATCTTTGAGTTGTAATTTGTCTCACTGAATAAAAATATACTTGAAGTTATGATCTAAGAGGACACTTCTGCCACATTCAAAATGAAAAATAATGGCAGGAGAAAAAGAGATATAATGATTTTATACCAGTCAAAACCATCAAGGTAATACAAAGCCCTTTTTCTTTCATTATTAAAAAAACAAAACAAAACACAAAAAATACGAAATAAAACCACAACAGCACAGACATTAATAAAATACAAGAAAGAAATGGGTCACCAAACAGATGATATTTGCTAACATGAGGAAATATTTCCTAGTGTATACAATTATTTTTTCTGTTGAGTTCCATGACACCCATTATGAGATATAGTATTACTTGACCACAACCTGTATTGTCCACTTGTAGAATAATTAAGCTTTCCACTGCTCAGTGGATTACACCTGAAAGCAAAACCACAGATGCAGATAACAAGACAGGAAGGCAAGCTTATACCAAATTGAAATCATAAAAGGGGAGAACAAAAGGGAGACCAGCACAATAACTTTTAAAATATAAAGTCTTTTTTTCTGCTCAAGTCTCTTGGTAATACATTTTAAATTTAGTTTTGGGCAGTAGCAATGAATTACAAATTATTTATTTGTAAAATATCACTTTCTATTTGAATACATAAACCAGCCTTAATGACGTAGTGTGTTATTCTGCACATGAGAATTGTTTAGTTTAGGGAGAACTGGCCATAGAATTGTAAAAAGCCCTGCATCCAATATCAGTTTATCATTGTGCTTACAGTAAACCTTTGTCTAAAATTTTCCCAAGGCATAAATCTTCACAAGTTACGGACTTATTCAATCTTTTGTAAATACATCTACTATTAGTCCACTGTATAAAATAAAGTTATTGAACCACATCCTGAGAGACAGATACCTCCACTATTCAATTTTTAAATACTTTAATAAGAAAATAATCCATTAGAACCTTGCCTTACCTACAAACTTGTTAAATTTTTCTCCTGCACTAACCCAAATTCTGCTGCTGTTCAGATTCAAAACCTGACAAGTCTGATCATCTTGCACTGGTATTGAATCACAATGGATGGAAGCAGAGCGAGATTACAGAGGTTATCTACTCCATTCCCCGACTCAAAGCCAGATCAGCTATAGCTGTGTTATTTATAACAGACCATTGCAATTTGGTGTTAAAGAACTTGCTTTTCAGTTACTAGGAGAGTTTAGCTCTGTTGCTCTGTATACATACATCTAAAACTCAATGAAGTTAATCCCAGATTATGTGTAACAGAAATATGTAAATATAATGAGAGGAACGGGTGGTAAAAAAATTGGTTAAAAAACCAAGAACTATAGCATATGACAATTGTGGACCTAAAAAGTTGAGGGAAGTTTTGACATGCTGTACTAATGTCTGTTAAAGACAGATGCTCACAATCATGTATGGTTTAGTAATAATCAAATGATATCTGCCCCAGCAACTGGAAGAACCTAACTGAAAACAGCAGGATATAACCACTTGTCATTTCAGGGATCACTTCTAGAAAAAGAAGATTAAAAATTGCAATAGAAACTTGGGAAATAAAATATATAAAATGGAGTTATATTCTGTAACAAAGTGCTTAGTATTGGGTCCCATAACTCCCATGAACTGTGGACAGGAGTTGGATGATTAAATTTTTCTTTCTGTTCTGGTCTAAGTTACAAATACAAATGTTATAGGACTTATAACACTTCTAAAGGGCAGCATTTTTCAGCCCAGCTATGAAAAGTACTTCTGCTGCTGAGGAATGAATTTTCACAGTTTGATACTGACATGAATCTTATGAATTCTACTACAAACAAAATGCCTTTTAAGCTCCAAGTGAAGTTTTCAGTTGAAGCAAATGCAGCAGAAGCATAAAAACCATTTAGACTTTTGAGTTAAGACCTTGCATGAAAAGCAGGGAAATGGAGACTTCTGTATTTCAATCCAACTCTACTCAAACAATAAACCTAAGAGATATTTCACAAACATGCAAAGTATCCCAAAGAGATTTGTATTTTCAGTGTTTTTTTTCTTCCTCTAATCCTATTTTCAAAGAGTAAGGTTTAAAAAAAAAAAAAGTAAAACTAAGAAAATGCCAGGGTATTTGAAAGACTATAGTCTTAACAGCTGGGGTGAACATTCTGCTGTGCACCACATGTCTGTGTCTATGCTCTGCCTGCCCAGAAGAGGCCACCTAACCTCCATATAGAAATACAGCCTATTTGTTTTGAATTGTAGAGTGCTAAGGGGTTGGAATGGACCTTAAAGGTCATCTAGTCCCAACCCCTCCTGCCGTGGGCAGGGACACCTCCCAGTAGACCAGGCTGATCAAGATTTTATCCAACCTGTCTTTGAACACTACCAGGGTTGTGACATCCACAATCCCCTTGGAAAACCTGTTCCAGTGTCTCACCATCCTCACAGTAAACAATTTATTCCTAATATCTAGCCTAATTTTTCCTTCTTTCAATTTGTACCCTTTTTCCTTTTCCTATCACTGCAGCTCCTGACAAAGAGTCCCTCTAGCTCCCCTGTAGGCTCCTTCAGACACTGGACGGTTGTTGTGAGGTCTCTACACAGCCTTCCCTTCTCCAGGCCAAACAGCCCCAACTTCCTCAGCCTGTCTTTGTAGGGAAGGGGCTCCAGTTCTCTCATCAACTTTGTGGCCCTCCTCTGAGCTTGCTCCAACAGTTCCATGTCCTTCTTATGCTTATATTACCAGAACTGTATGCAGAACTTCAAGTGGAGTCTCACAAGAGCAGACTGGGATGGCAGAATCGCCTCCCTCAACTGCTGCCCATGTTTCTTTGAAGCAGCACAGGACTTGGTCGGCCTTCTGGGCTTGTGAGCACACACTGCTTTTCATGAACCCCATCTTTCTCTGCAGGGCTATTCTCAATAGCATTTTTTAGCATTGTAAGTCCCTAAAATCACATGTATGTGGGACTAGCAATGCTAAATGGCCTGCTTGTTGCATGGGCACCTACCATTATGAACAAAATGTTCAAAACTTTCTGCTGTTACAAAGAGATGTCACTCCTTATCATGAGCTAGTTACATTCTCAGAATGCAGCATAAAAGAAGGGGAATAGAGAAATCCCCTATCATATTTTTCCCATCTTTTCAACATCCTACAAACTTGAAGTACCATACCTGGAGGTATTCTGTGCAGAAGCACTTTCCCTGTTGAAGGGGAGCAGGAGAATACAGAGCAGCAGAAAACAGGCAGGAGCAAGTCTTATGCTGCCATCATAATCAGGGAACTTGGTCAAAGGAAAAGGGTTGGGATCAACACTCCCCATCAGTAATGATTGCTGATCACTGGACAATGGTAGCTAATGAAAAATGCAGCAAAACTTTTCTTGATCCTCAGTGAGAGTCAAAAATATTGCCTCCTGTCTGGCCATGCAAACCTAACACTATTAACTGCAGCAGGGCTTTGCTGAGAAGGATCTGATACTACAGCTCTTACTCTCTTACTCTCAATAGGGAGAACTATTTAAAGCAATAGTTAATTACAAATAATAATAATAACAATAATAATGGTGAAGAAAAAGAAGACAAAGAATAATTTTTTTTATTTTTTTTTTTTGCTTCATCCTTTCATTTTTTAATAGAGTAGCACTGTAAGGCTATCTTCAAAAGCCAAAGGAGGGTGAATCCAGAGGGAGCTTTCTGATCACTAATTTCTACTGTATTCTTACATAATCAGTGGCAGATATTTGAGCCTGACCCTCACAGACAGATGTTCACTTCTGTAATTCAATGCTTTTTATGCCTTCCATGGGTGCCAACTGTTGGCACAACTTGCCAAGAGTTCTTGCCAAGTCATGGTCAACCATACTCTTCTTCTCAATTTAATGTTATGGTTACATTCAAAACCCTTCCCAGTTCTGCTGACCAGGTTGAAGCCTTACTGGTACCTAATGATAGCAACAGCAACTTAATATTTTCAAATTATTCAACATTCCTCACAGATTTTAATTATATTTACCTTAAGATCAGAAAATTCCACATCACAGCTGGATAAAATCCCTGGGTAAACACAATATACAGTAGGTATTCAGTCTTCTAGTGAAACTCTTCTTTGTTGTTTTTTTTTCCACAAGACCTTATGACTGTGCATTTTCATACTATGAAGCTCATAATAAAAGCATAGACTTTTGATCACTAGATTTTTGTGCTATACTTTTCAAGCTGTTAATAAATGCTAAACTTAAAACTATATCCTGTTTGTTCAACTTAATAATATGAAGCATAGGGACACTTGTTTAAGGATTAAAGGTTTGTTGTGCTTATTCAGTAAAAATCACCCACCATAAATAACTTGCAGAAAGTATATAGCCTACTTAAATGTCAGGAAAGCTTCATTTTAAAGATTTAGCAGCTAAGACAACAATGAGCTTATGAATACTCTGAACACATAAAACACATAAATGAATAAAACTTCCTGTGCGCTTTGCTATGTTTTATTTGAAATTTAAGTATAGTTACTTTGTTCAGAAGACTACAATAACTATGATCAAATAAGCACCTCTTTTTGCTATTAATTTATTGTCTTAATCAATTCTTCAACACTATTCAGCAAAGACTTCCAATATGATGAAAAAGAAAAAAATCAGACTTGTCCCACTACTACTCACTTAGGAAAGAATAAGGTTTGGAAATTATTCAAAGGAAACTAGTTAGAATCAGGGAGAAATCACTGATTAATAGAAATAGTTTTTCTGAAGATTCTATTATTTATTCTTTGAATGATATAGACTAATTCAGCAGATCCCAACAAGCAAAGAAGTGCATTGGTTCTTTAAAGAAAAACCTAAGAATAATGGAGAGAGTTTTTAATATAACTCCCCCATTTGTGGAGCAGATGAATAGTGCTGAGCATTGAAAATGCTGAAAATAAAGATCAAGAAAAAGGCAGAGGAGCAAATATTCCTGAATTAAGGAAATACAGGATTATATCAATCTGTTTTATCAAACCTGTTGCTATTCTGGATAAAATGGAATGCACAGACAAAGTCAGAAAGGCAGTTATCATCTTCCCCTTTGAAAATTTTATGTGCTGTTTATCTAGGTATATTAAACTAACAAGGAAAAGTTTCATTTAGCAAAACAGTTCAAATAGAGTTAATTAAAGCAGTAGCTAAACAAATTTTTAAATATTTGATTACATGAATGGTTAACACTATTGCCTATGGACTTGTTTCACTGTACAACAACTGCAGGATGTTGTAAAAGCATATTTCATTTTCTTCATACACAACACTCAGAAGTGTGCTGGGTCATTTCCAGCCATAAAGAATTCCTCTCTCTAGGAGATCTCTCTTTTATTCTTCCTTGTTTGGTTGTTGCCTTTAATGTAAAATAATAATGAATGCTTGCTTCTGGTATATAGAAACAAAACATAGACTCTGGTATTCAAGCAGGCTGTAGGATCAAAAGCTTCATCCCTGCGTGACAGGCTATGAAGTGGCTGTCCCTGGAGAAGGGCTGAACTTCTGCTCCTAGCTCCCAATTCATGGCCGAGGTGCCTGGCAGACCTCCTCCCTTGCACAGTGGTTTGCTTCACAGGCAGCTTGCTCGGTAAAGGAAACAGAAACAGCAGAAGCTATTTGCCTGCAGGCTGTAAGATGCATCATTCCAGGCAACTAATCTCCATTAAGGCGGCTGTAGTAAAAGACCTGCTCTTGAAGAAATAGAAAAAGGTGAATATGCTTCTAATTAAGGCCTGGTATTAAGTGACTGCAGAACTGCAGCTATGTGATAATATTAATGACATTTTGAACTGCTGCAGACAGATCTTAGCCTGTGCTTCCAGCTGAAGCTTGCTTCACAAAAATGGGGCCCCAGGGCTTGGTCTGCCAAGGTGCAGAGCTCTCTTACAAGGTACTGAGTGTGCTTAACTGGCACACAAAACAGAAAGACTCGTCACACTCGGCCCCCCACCAAAATGCCTGGAATTGATAAAAATCAGGTATATCTTGAACTGTGAACATAATGCAGACAGAAAACAATCTTCTAAAAATGTCCATCTTTTTTCTCTACCAAAGCCCCTACATGGCTGATTGAAAACACAAAAAAATTATGCAGTGTCAACCATTCCTGTTAATGATGCTAATTTTTCTTTCTGAACATTTTGTCCTGTACTCAGCAGCATCTCAGTCTGAATTTAGCCTCCAGCTACACTGTTATACCATTAATTTATAGCAGGAAATCTCACACAGATTTCTACAGTGTTATATTGCTCTGCCTGCTTCCTTTCAGGCTGAGATTTCAGTCTCCCTCTTACATTTAGGTGTCTCTGTCATATTTCATTTCATTGCCTTAGATGCTAGACACACTTTGTTACAATTGCTGGTACTCAGCTATTGACTGGCAGTGACTCTGGCTTGTCCTTTAAACCTCCATCTGTCTTTGCCTTCCCCTGGTCCTGCTGATGCCAGCTGTGCCAGTAACAGGACACCAATGCTGGAACATTGTCTCTCTCGAGTCCACACTACTTGCAGAGGAATCCAATAACCATTAAAAAAGATAAATAAATTAAAGGAGCTCATTGCACCAAATGTTGCTCAGTGGGTCCAGTGCTGGTGGCAGCTAGACAATGGCACCTAGAGCCTAGCAGCAGTGCTGGGACATAGAAATCCAACTTACTAATTCAATAACTCTGAATAACATCAAAATAAGCAGCTTGCCTGATGGTCATGGAACCAGTATCAGTTACACTAGGT
The DNA here is from genome assembly GCF_030490865.1 of Poecile atricapillus. Taxonomy (NCBI): domain Eukaryota; kingdom Metazoa; phylum Chordata; class Aves; order Passeriformes; family Paridae; genus Poecile; species Poecile atricapillus. The sequence goes on along the minus strand of NC_081251.1, from coordinate 21,525,743 downwards.
CTGGTTCAAGGTATTACTGTATGTAAATCTTACTAATTTTTAAATATTCATTACAGGGTTTATATGCGGGTTTTTTTGCATGCACACCCAGAGATGAAAAGGAAACGCAGATATTCTGTTTGGGAATCCAAAGATCACAGAGGTACAAAACATCTGGAAATCTCAAGGAGTCAAAATGCGTATCTGGAGTTTTCAAGATAGCCACTTGCCTTTCTAGATATATATATGTCTGTGTGTGTATGTATATGAATATATAATCTAATAAATCAAGCTGAAAATAATGATCCACATAAATAGCTTCTGGATTTTTAAAGATTAATGAATTTCTGTTTCTCTTGTTCTTTAATGAAGATTATTTCCATATGAGAAGCTCTTTATGTACACTCAATGCTAATGTTATGTTGATCCAAATCTGCATCAGGCATGCCTTTTCTTGTGTGAATTATGAATGCATCCATTTATCCATATTACTGGATTTGTTTATGATTTAAGATGTGAAGAGAGGTCAAATCCAGGTGGTGGTTTTCTTCTGAACACTACACAAATATGAGATTATTATGACATGTACAAATGGAAGATCTATTCTTGGTTATCCAAAGTGAATGTCAGCATGAACTTTATGGGAAATATCATGCTTGTGGGCTTATCCACTCTGAAGTGTTACAGAAATATGATTTAAGAATCTGATTATTTTAATACTTATTTGTATTGATAGTAGTGGCAATACTGTCCTTAGCAGCCATTTGTCTGTAAAACCAGCTGCAATGTTTACCAGGTATTCAACTACCTAAAACAGAGACAGTTTCATAAAAGTCCTTAAAACAGTCTCCATTAAAATGTCTCCACTGTGAGACAAGCTAGAACTACTCTCTTCTAAGAATATAAGTGGAAATGTCATTTAGAAACCAGAAATCTCTCCCATCCCTGATTTTAGATTATGGTTTAAAGCTCTGACATTCTGCACTACAACTTAAACTACCACATACATAAATGCATACACAGTTCTGCAGAGAAGCCATTTTTCCAAATGAAAGTAAATCAACATCTGTTTAAAGCATAATGCTGCAGATACTTGTGGGCAGGAACAGTCTGATTTGCCTATTTCGTGCATATTGTTTTTTGATTGCAGAGGTTATTCTGCACATGAAAATATCAAAATCACTTTTTAGTTGCTTTACTGAAAACTTGCAGTCTACAAAACAAAGTGTCAAAAAACAATTCAGCAAATTGAATAAAAAAGGAGCAATTACTGTTATCTTTGTCCTTTTTTCTAGGACCCTGATCTAAATGACCATAATTTTCTGTTCATATCAGTACTACCCAAACAGCCAAAAGGGGGAAGTGTGAAGCAAAAGAGAAGGAGGAAAATGAGATGTGACAAACTCTCTAGTTAAGTCTCTTTATGCATGAGAAGAACTTGGTTGCAGTTCTGCTGTCTTCCCTTTCAGAATACACAACAGGCAGTGAGGGGCAGGAACTCAACAAGTCAGGAAAAAAGGAAAACCAAACAGAAGTTCTTTATTTTAGATGAAAAAAAAAAATAAAAAACTTAATATTGGGGACAAGAAAGTGCATAGCTGCTGATCTGTGTTCTGGAAGCACTTCAGGGCTAGAGGCATGTCCCTGTCAGATGAGAAAGTTCCTGAAAGCACTCCAACTTCTGCATCAGTGCATGTGTAAAACACTCCAGGCTGTGGAATTCCATTAATCATGTCAGGATATGGGAGGTGGATTCCCATATGCCAATATCCCATGAAGCTCCTAATCTTACTATGCATACACTGTGCTTGTGTAGCACACACAGGCTGTAAAAAAAAAAAAAAAAAAAAAAAAAAAAAGCAGGTGAAGCTTCTGCCTTTTTCAAAATGAAGAAACTGTGGTTCTCCTGCTGACCTTTGGTATTATAGTTCCCTGATCAGAGCACTCACCCTGCAAACAAAAGACCCAAGGTCATTTTTCTGCTCAGCATGAGCAGATTTAACCTCACATCTTTTACCTCCTATGTGAGTGTCCTAAATATTAGACTGCAGACACTTCTCTGCATGTGACCAGGAAAGTATCATCCCCTCTTAGTGAAACTGCAGCTTTACAGCAAAAACTGAAATTCACTGGAGTAATAACAGAATATAGAAACCCAAAGAAATTGTCAACTTCACTCCTGATTTTCTCTACCTCCTCCTCCCTAAATACTGGGACCTGAAAGTGGGGGTTGTGGTCAGTTCACCCATGGGAGAACTGAAACTTGTGAAAAATGACGTTCACTTTCCTGGTAAATTTTAAAAGGTTTAATAAAAAAGACAATAGGAGACAAAGACAATAAAGCAAAGGGTTAAAATGGCCGGGTGCTTGGCACTCTGCCAAGATCACACCTGGTGTTTTGGAAGCACCCTTTATATACCATTTCTAGTGCATCAACTTGATGCATATTCATAGACCTTTATGCATATTCAAACTTTTCTATTAACTAGTTTACATTTTCCAGGAACTATTTAGCATGGCCACTCATTGGGTCCACCTTTTTAGAGCATGCGTGGTTTTAATCCTCTTCTTATCTTTTAATTTTGGCCTTCGCTCCTTTTTTCCACAGATGGTGAGTGTTGATAATCAGCAGGGTCCCCATCATCTGTTCATTGGATGTTATCCCAACCAAGCAGACATTTCAAACATACTATATCAGCTATTACCATTATGCCTCAATTTTGCTAATAACAGGAATAAAAACTATATTCATACAGCAAAGTCTTTTTAACATTATATATATAGCAGTCATCTTAATACTTGAGAAAAGCCAGTATTATATATACTATGTATCTATACAAACTTCTCCAGGGCATGTGGTTCTTCTCACAGGCTGCAGTTCTTCACAAACTACTCCAGTGTGGGTTTCCTGCAGGGCCAAAAGTCCTGCCAGAAAATTTGTTCTAGCTTGGGCTAGAACAGCAGGGCCAATGTTCCTGACATGACCCTGGTCCAGCACGGGTCTCCCTTGGGCTCACAGCCCCTATCAGGCATTCACCTGCTCTGGCATGGCCTCCTCCTCCATGGGCTGCAGGTGGATCTCTGCACCCCCCGTGGATCTCCACGGGCTGTGGGTGGATCTCTGCATCCCTGTGGATTTCCATGGGCTGCAGGTGGATCTCTGCATCCCTGTGGTTCTCCATGGTCTGCAGGTGGATCTCTGCATCCCTGTGGTTCTCCAGGGGCTGCAGGTGGATCTCTGCATCCCTGTGGTTCTGCAGGGTCTGCAGGTGGATCTCTGCATCCCTGTGGTTCTCCAGGGGCTGCAGGGGCACAGCTGCCTCACCTGGACTGCACGCACCACTGCCTGGAGGGGAATCTCAGCTCTAGTGCCTGGAGCACCTCCTGTCCCTCCTTCTGCACTGACCTTGGTGTCTCCATGTTGTTTTCCCTCACGTGTTCTCACTCCTACTCCGGCTGGAAAATTACAACTGTGCCCCCACCTTTGTTTTGGTTTTCTTTTCAACTATGTTATCCCAGAGGCGTCTCAGCTCTGGTGCTTGGAGCACCTCCTGTCCTTCCTTCTGCACTGACTTTGGAGTCTGCAGAGCTGTTCCTCTCACATATTCTCACTTCTCTGTCTGGCTGCAATTGCTGTTGCAGTTTTTTCCCCTTCTTAATTATATTTTTCATCAAGAGGTGCTATCACTGTCGCTGATGGGCTCAGCCTCAGCCAGCAATGGGCCCATCTTGGAGGGCCGGTTTCTTTCAGCTTCTCACAGAGGCTGCCCCTGTAGGAAAAGACCACCACACACACCCCACCCCTGCCAGAGATTTTATTTATTAACTACAAGTTGTTTATTTGTTTAAGATGGTGGGGTTTATGCAATGATATTAATATAGAAATTCTATTGAAAGCAACAGTATATATGCAATACCATGGAGTACTGCAGTGTGATAGTGAACTGCATAAAAGAATAACATCAAAATTACACTTTTTTCATATTCAAACTTGAAATTTTTTTTCATCCCAGTGAACTGTCTAGGTTCACATTTGCAGAAATAGATCCTTGCCTTATAAATGATGCAGGTTTTAGCTGTTCTATGCTCCTTTATCCTGTTGTAAGAATTTTTTTTTGTCTTTCCTTGTTCTTTATTCATCATTTTGGTCAATTCTGATCCTTCTGAAGTACATATCATTATCTTCTCAAGCTGCTACAGATTTTATGTGAATAAAAAGATTTTAATGTAGAGGAAGTGCCTTTATATTACAGCTGAGTCCATCTAAATTAAAACGAATGCCTCATTCCCTTACTTTGAACATAGAAATAATTTATTTGAATAATCTGAAAAAAGGTATTGACTTTGAGAAAAATTTCAGTTGAATTCATATTTATTTATATTCCATTTTCAGGAATTTCGGTAATATACTTTTTCTCCACCATCAGCTTTAAAGTACATCACCTCAAGATGAAGAAGATAAAAGTTAAATATCGTTTATAAATTATGAGTAGGATGCAGGTTCTGAGTGCACATGGCTGGAGATATGATAAAACTACTTTTTAATCTCCCTGTGCTTAGCTTCATGATGTAGCTAGATATTCTGCTGCAGAAGAAGTGGCTTACTGGTAAGGAGGAAGATGGGCAGTTTTTCATTTCCACATTCTCCAACAGTGTGACTTTTTCTTGAACTGGTGTTTAATACTTTTCCCATTTCTGTTTGAGAAATAATGGGTCAAAGAGTTGAGGCTTTACTGAAATATAATGTAGAGCACACAGAAAAAATGTGTGTGACATACAGGATTATAACGTTATTAAGGGAATGGCTATGGTTGATGGAGCAATTTGAGTTTTGTAACTTATATAGCGGGGGCAGTGTGTTATCAAGCAGAAATGTATGTACCAGCATGCCTCAACAGAGCATGTCAAAACAATATTTTGGGGTTTTACCACTGCCACATATCTAGCTGCACCTATCCTTGTCTTTTAAGTATCTCCAAATGTATTCCTGAAGTGTTAGGTATCTTTAATTGTCTTTGGAGAGAATTTAAATCTTCTATAAATCAGTCAGAATGAGCATAAAGCACTGACATATCTAGTCATATCAAGGTACTTCAGCTAGTATTCCATGCCCAGCAGTGTTCAAGGGAGAGAAAGATTATAAGAAATGGGGCATGCAAGTGAGTGACACAGTCCCACTCAGGCTTTAGCAGCCTGTCAGCTTAACACTCTCCCTAAATTAGTGTCTGAATTTTGAACATTTTATCCATGTCTCAAAATAGATACAGAACTTTTTCTACTTTTTTTTTTTTTTATACATGTAAACCCTTACCACTGTGATTGCCTCTGACACTTGCATTCTCAAATTCCACTTCTGCAGTGCTGATCAGGAGCTATTAAAGCAAAGTTGTTTGTTTGCTTGCTTGTGTGTTCAGCAATTGGAAAAAAATGGCAGGCAAAGGGCACTTTAAACAATCAGGCCACAGACATACTCAGTCTCACCTTATCCCTTCCTTCAAGCAGAGTTAGTTAAGCAGGTTAAATTAGATTCCTCTTGAGTTATGGAAATGCAACCAAGTCAAACCAATTCCATGACAGACTGCTTGCCCTAGTTACCTCTGCCTTCCTTAAGCTGCATATATCTGCTTCTAGGAATCCCTCTATATTTGACAAGAGTTTCTGGGCATTATCATCATAAAGATCAACAGCTTCTTTGCTTCAGCCCCCAAGTAAGAAGTTTCTGGGGCTTGAAATTGTTGTTTTGCTTTTTTTCCTTGGATGAAAAATCCATACAGCAGAGATTTATCCAGGAGACCATTACATAATACTCAGTGGCTTGGAAAGCTACATCTATAATATTCTTCTTGTGAGCTGGCTAGAACTTCTGAGGATTTGATGTCTCCTGTCAATAAGAAATCACTGCCATTTATTGGTGCCATGCAAAGTTTATTTTTTTACTTCTAGGTAAAACCAAACAACCTTAAATACAGTCTCAAGATACATAATCTTATTAATAAATACAGTTAAAATACAAGGTATAAGAGAAGGGAAATCGTCAAGAAAGTCCTGAGCTGAGCTGAGTAGTATAGGAGAGCTATTATCTTTCAAGTGATCAGATTTTTTAAATTTACTGAAGCTGTTACACTTCCCTAGTTTCCAAGAGATAAGTGGCATGAGTGAAGAATGACTGTTCTTCTGGGTTCTCATAACATACAATTCAGCTGAAAGACACATATGAAATATAGAAACTCAACTATAATAGACTTCACTTTTTTTATAAAGACACTATTGTACTGAGTTAAACAAGTTGTGATAATGTAAGGAATGGAAAATCCTAGATATAGGGAAGTAAAGGGAAAACATAAAGAAATAGAAAGCAAATACTCTTTACCATGAAACAATGAAATAAAATTAGAAAATGAAAGTTCACAAATTTTGCATTAAAATAATTGGAGACAGAAAAAACGTCTCTGGTTTTGTATTGGTTCTGAAAATTCAGACACAGGGGAGGATTCTCCATCCCCCAATTCACTGTAACTGGACTTTTAACAGAGAGGTTCAGAGCCAGGTTGTTCAACTTAATAGTCACTCCTGTTAATGTACCAAGGAGCCTTTCTTGGTACAAGAATGACTCTACAGTTCAGAAGTGTTAGGCTGTCCCAGATACATTTACTTTTCCAGAAAGAAAATGCTCTCTAACAAAAAGTTCCCAACAAAAATTATTTTCAAGTCCCAGATAATAAGGATGAGTCATAGATATTTTGCCAACATAAGAAATTAACTGCACAAAGGAAAAATACTGCAATATGGAAGTTGCCTCTGGAGTTGTTATGGGAAAGATGAGGGGAAAAGGGTGGAGGCAGGGTAGTTAAGGAGAAGAATGGTGGGGCAGTCACTTTTGAGTTATAGGTTATCTAGAAGCCATTTACCATTGAAATATGGCAATTACCATGTAAACTATCAAAAATTGAACACATTTTCTTCTTTTTCTTTCCTTAAGTAATAAAAATAGTGAGCCTTAGTAAAACTTTTTATTATGAAAGCAATTAGCTTTTCACTATCAGAATATAAGGCCATTGAAAGAGTAGACCATAACAGGCCATAGTTAAATGCAGACAGTGTTATAATGCAAAAAATGACAACAACAATGAGAAGAATTCCTCAAAAACTTTTTCAGACTGCTTTGGAAACTCTACTTCAGACATTCCTCTTTCCATAACATGAGTCTGTTCCTTAATTTAGAAGTTTGGTCTTCTGTCTGCTGGAGTACAACAGCAAGCTTGAGCACACACCAAGATTTTAGCTTTATAGTACACCTGTTGACTTCACCAGGATGTGTCACAGCCCAGATTTGTAACATGGATCAAAATCTAGCTTTGAGGCAGAAAGTGAAGAGTAGGATTAAATTATCAATTTTCAGTACTAGCAAAAGGTTAATAGTGGGGCCCTCAAGGCTCAAGAGTAGGTGACACCATGTTAATGATCTGGGAAAAGGATGAGTAGTGAGAAGCAGCTTTGGCAGATGCCACAAAGATGCTTAAGAGGGTCAAGCCTATGATGTACTGTTAGTTTCTTCACAGAGGCCTGAAGAAGCCAAAAGGATGGACAATGTGATGGTAATAAAAAGCAAAGTAAAAAAGTAAAAGTGTTTTCCAGGTTTTTTTCCTTGAATATTGATAAGTAGAAGCTATCTTTGAAGGAAGGGGGAAAAGAAACCATGCACAAAGGCTCAAAATATTCAAATTAATTATCAGATTTTTAAGAGAACTTGGAGAAATATATAACCACTACTATAAAAATTGAAATATTTGGAGATGCCTAATGTAGATCTACAGTTATCAAGCCCAAATGTTAGGAACACATGACAACTGGGTGATTGCTATGGATACTGAGATAGATAAACTGTGGGTCTGGTTCAATACTCTGAAGTCATGCTCCAAGTAGACAAGGATGCCTGTATGTCCAGAAATTGTCTAGTAAGGAATTTCAAAGTGCTGTGGGACTCCTTTCTTTACAACAATGAAATTTACTTAATTGAGCTTGATGATTCTTTAGTTCACTTGTGAATATCTTTTCAAATAGAAAGGTAAGAGGTGGAATTATCAGTTCTGAAGCTGTTGATACCCTTTGAAATAAGATGCACCTGAGTGTTTTGGGTGGTATGATCATTAAGCTGAAGGAGACCAGATATTTCTCAGAATTAATGAGTCAAAAAAGTAACTTGAAAGCATAATGGGAAAAGCAATTATACCAATCATTTGATACAAAACATGTCAGACATATCAGGGACTCAAAACTAAAGGGGAAGATTCTAGCTAGAAAGAAGCAACATCCTCTAAAAAAGAAGAAATCACTGAGGCAGGGAGAAGTGAAAGGCCTCTCCATTTGCACTGATGTCAGCCATTATGTCACTGCTCAGTGATCAACAGGAGCACTACTGCACTTCTAACACATCTCTTGTACCAGGCTACAGGAACTGTCTTCCACTTCTTCAAAATAATCCACATGGTAAAGAAATTATACATGCACATCACTTATTTTATAATTTTTCTACATATGTTTTATTCAGAAATTTTAATATGTTCTGATCACATTCAACAGACAATGGGAAGACTCTCCTAATTAATTTTTGAGTAGTTAATTCAAGACTTTATAATGTTAGAGAGAGTTTCTAAAACAACTGAGACATAAACATTCAAACGTATATGTGATTCACTTTCTTTCAATGGAAGATTAATTTCTGGGTTTTTATAAAGTGAAATAAAATTAAATTTATCAAATTACATTTAATCCAAAATATATTATGCATATGAATTTGGCTGCCTTTTTTTGTTCAGGGAAAAAGATGTAAATTCCTTTTAAGCCCCAGCTCACAGGCCATCTTCCAGATGGAAAAGGTCTTTAGTGACAAAAAAGGACAAAATCCACCATTTCTGTTGCAAATGAGACACACCACAGCAGTGAGACTATGGCTGGCACTGGCTGTTTTCTAATCTTCCTCATAGTGTTATTGCTCTTCTGGGATCTATAATCAGATGGAGCCTGGTATAAATCTGGTCCCCAAATCAGGGATCAACAAATGATACTGTGCCTTGGCCACAGCAGGTGGTGAGAAACTGTGACCGCAGGACTGAAGCTATGACTGATACCACAAGGGATCCAGCAGCTGTGTGACATTACAGCATCCTTCTGCACACAGTCTTGTCCCTTGAAAATTCTGAATTCTTCCTGAAATCTGTCATCATTTGACCCAACCATAAATGGGTGCCTGATTGCTTAGTTTGTGGAGCCAAAGGCAGTCAATTATGGTTCTGTCCTTATCACACACTTGTGTTTTGCTGTCTAGAAAACTGTTATGCCTGAACCAATTAAACCACTGAACCATTTGGGCTTAGATGGATGTTTGACCTCTGCCTGTGAAGGAATTTTAGTCCTGACATCCATCAGTAAAAGTGCTGTAGGGCCCAATTAGGTTTTATTCTGCCATTTAGATTGCTAATATAGTACAGATACTATGGCTAGTTTACTTTTCACATTGACAGGTTTCAGCCTACAAATCCCCTTATTTCAGTACAGCCTTGAAGACAGTACTTTGTACCAAAAGTTTGTTGTGTGGTAAAGAAAAATATTAACTTTTCAGTAGATGTACTCATTGTACAAAATCTCAGATCCTCAACCTCTCAGTCTCTGATATGCTATTCCTTGTAATTATTTACCCATCAGACTTTCCAGATTTCTGGGCTACCTTCCCAGTGGATAGTATTTGTTATAATTTCACTCTTTCTTTTGAATTTAAAAATCTTCTGTAAGCAGACATGTAATCATCCAAGTGTGTCAAAGGCCATCAGAGGATGTGCATATTTTGCAAAGTCCAACTCTCAGACAAAAAATAAAAGGAAGAAAAAAAGAAGTACAATTTTCCTGCAGAAAAGGATTCCACTAACAGTTAGCACCATTTTCCTGAATAGATCAAATCTCATTTGTTTTTAGATGCATATCTACTTCGTTTAGTGACAAAAATAAACACCTTTTTGTTTGTTTGTTGATTTCTCTTAGCCCTGCAGAAGTAATATAACTATTTGAGACAGCTGGATACTATTCCATCTTGAGCATCATCAGCAGAATTGCTCACTAAATCCCAATTGTTACACCTGTTCAAAAACCTTACAGGCAAAACAATCGCAGAGATGCCACTAAGGGCAAAATTTAGCCCTTGGAAACTCTGTTACTGTTGATGATTTGTGATGTGGAAAGAAGCCTGCCTGCCTTTTGGAGCCTGGTCTCAGTTTCAAAAACTGCAGCTCAGGAAAAGCTCATTTCTCTCTTTCGGCAAACTCCTGTTCTGTGAGGATGAGTGCGATGCCTGAACAGATGAAGACCCTAACTTCATTAAATGGGCTAGTTTCACTGGTAGTCCGGCAGAGGAAAGGCTGGCTCAAATTTCACAATAAATGCTACTGGCAACCCTAGTTATCTCTGTGTCAATTTGACAACTCATCCAAACAAACATGTGAGCTGATGATCTGAAGGTAAATATTATGACAGAAATCTTGCTAAGAAAAGGTATCTTCTGTGAGCAAGTAATTTAATATAGGAGATTACTATTTCTATAACATAAACTACATTAAGTACTTGGTGTCAGCAGTTTCAGTATATCCTTCACTTGCAGCAGTAAGTAAGCCTCGAAAATCTGACTCACAGGATTAAACTGGTGAAATCAGTGGGAGACAAAAATTGTTTAGTAGTCTGTGTGGTGGAGTATGAGCTACTTAACACCCACTGCCCTCCAAAAGTCATCATAATTCCCGCAGTGCCATCTACTGGTCCAGATCCCAGACGAATCAAGAGCAACTCATTCTCGTGTCTATTGCAGACTAATGATGTGATCGTCTATTAGGATACAAAGAAAACAAATAATTATTATTATTCTAATAGATTTTCTTCTGTATTTTTAAGGTGATATTCATGGTTTCTTTCAAAGACTAATATTTAATATAAAGGTTGTCATATGGTACAGAATGCTTTTGAAATGAATGCATGTGCTCTACCTGAGCAGAAATTAACCTTTTTAGCTTATTTAAATGCAGAGATAAACATTTCCCACTTCATTCAGATATATATACATGTATTTTATTTTCACAGAAAACAAACAGGAGTGCATGTTCACTTAAGTGTACTTTCCAACTTCCACAGCTCAATTAATGTCTAATGGTTCTCCTACATTTCAGATAAAAATTTAAGAAATTTACATGGGATTTCACACAGTATGAAATAATTACAGGATGGTTATTAAAACAATTATAAATCCCTAAAATTTTATGAGGGTGTAGGTGTAAAGACTTAAAGAATGCAGTTTCCCATCTCAAAAGACTCTCAAAGGCACAGAAGGAACTTCCCATAAAATAAGCCACCAGAGAATTCCTGCAGTGTGAACGTGAGATAAGCACAGACAGCAACAACAGGAAGATGCTAATTCCAGGTTTGGTGAGGCAGATTTATAATCTGATTTTAACAGCAGGTCAGATCAATTCTTCCACTGCAGGAACTATTGGTGAAATGCTGTGGTTCTCATTCTGTGAGACCTTCCCTAGTGTTTAGTAATAGTGATTGACATATTTTGGTCCCACTTCTAAAGCTGCAGGAAAGCAATGAAAGACTAATATCACAGCTTTTTCTCTAATTTAGCTTAAAGTATTATTATAGTAACAGTTCTCCCATCCACCTTCTCAACTACTGAGCCCTGTAAGATTTACTGTTATCCTATTTAATATCACTCTATTAGTACTTAAATGTATTTTGGGAAAAAAAGCTTAAATGCTAGAAACACACTGATAAGTGAATATTTATAAAAAGTACAAACCAGGATCTCCTTATCTCTGCAAATAGCTGAAAATAACATCTGGATGGAAAACAACTGACAGAAGTACAAACTTAGTGTAAATAAGCTTATTCTGACAGTATGAAGACAGAATATTTACAATACCCATTTCTGAAATAATCAGATGCTCTCAAAGATAAAGTGGCTTTGCAACACTGATGCCCAAATAATCAGTAGAGCAGAAAACACACAGAGACTTCTGTGCCTAGTCCCAAGATAACATTTTCTTATCTTAAAGAAAGTCTCACAGTCTCCTTCCTTGATTATGTGTATTTGTCATAGGTAGGAATGAAGCCTGTGGTCCACATTAAAGTCCTCAAAGGAAGATTCTCAGTAATATTTAGCAAAGTGAATTAAGGAAGTCAGGTTCATCTAATTCTGTATTCTTTGAATGTGTGAGCTTCTGGTTTTTACTTTTACAAGACGTGGGATCCAGTGGTCATATATTCTAGTATCAGTCAGTTTCAATACAGTATATCTTATAAATCAGGGTATTTGAATGCATACACAGTAGAGATTGTTGAAAAATGTGTTTGTACTTCCCAGTCATCTTCAAAATGACTTTAGTGATTAACCAACAATGTGTCTGGACTGAACTATTGCATTTTATTTTTTATGGTTAATACTCAGAAAGAGGCTTTTCATCAGTCTGCCTCCCCTCTGAATGTCTGCCACTGACCTCTACTTGTCCTCACACCATGAGGCTTCATTATTTATTTTGACACTGTCTTTCCTCCTTCTTGACCATGCAGCTTCATATTCTTTCTTAATTCATTTATTCACCAAAGATTAATTCATTTCTCAAAAAGCATTTTTTGTTTCTCTTTTATTCCTTCTTGGCTGGGTATACGTGCTTAAAATAAATGCCTCTAAAATCTATAAGTTTCATCAACTTAGGTGACTATATATTTCTCAGACATTATCATTGAAGAACACACTGGCTTTTCTTATAGCTTCAGTGAGTTTTACTAGATAAATATAAAAATTCCACCTGGTGCAGATGCTTTACCTCCATAATCTTTGTTGATCTTTTCAAAAACTTTTTGCATTTGCATTTTTTTACTGTCTTTGCTGAAAAGTGCTTAGGTGTAGAGATGCAACCAGAAGCCTGCTTTACAAGGAGGTAGTGATACGTATGCTTGCTTTCTTCTCATATATACAGATCTAATTTGAATAATATGTGAATAATATGTGTCCACTTGCCAACCATCTATGTCAGAGAATCCATGACCTCTGAGGTGTATGCCTCAGTTTCATGGATACCATGGGAATGCTCTATAAAATAGGATAATTACTCATTGAATGCATAACAAATGCATAGTTAATCAATTTACATGTATTCAGTGTGGATTCAAGTGTAAGTACAGTGCATTGTCTCTTCAAAATTAAATATTTTCTTCAAATCACTGAATCATAGAAAAGTTAGTGTTGAAAGGGACCTTGAAGATCATCTAGTTCCAACTGCCCTGCCATGGGCAGGGATGCAAATCTCTGTGTCAGGTTTGTCAGGGACCTATCCAACCTGGGCTTGAGTGCTTCCAGGGACAGTGTCTCCACAGCCTCTCTTAGCAACCTGTTCCAGTGCCCCCATGACAAACAATTTCTTCCTGACAACTTATCTAAATCTGCACCCTTTCTGTTTAAAACCATTGCCGCTTGTCCTGTCATCATCTGTCCATATAAAAAGCCCTTCTCCCTCCTTATATAAGCCCCCTTAAGGTACTGGAAGGCTGAAATTATATCACTCCAGAGCCTTTTCTTCTCCAGGCTGAACAATCCCACCTCAGACTGTCTTTATAAGAGAGGTGCTCCATTCCTTTATCATATTAATGGTCTGGCTTTCTGGGCTGTGAGTGTGCACTGTTGGTTCATGTCCAGCCTCTCATCCATGAGAAACCCCAAGTCCTTCTCTGCAGGGCTGCTCTCAATGAATTCTTCTGCCTGGGACTTGCACCAAAATATTGCTTACATATTTAAGTAACTTTAGTGAGATATGAGCATGGGCGTATATTGTCCAATGGTCTCTTCAAGGCTCGGTTTACACTCCAAATTTGGCTGCTCTCAGTGACCTATGAATGTGAGCAAGATCCTATAGAAATGCTAGTTAATTTAGACCTGGAGAACCTCACCACAGCTGGGAACTCTGTGCAGCATGCCATGATCCATGAGGAGGTGTTTGTCCAGTGCTGCAGTAGATAGGACTCCCATCATCAGGAGGAATGTGAGGCTACTGCCACCTTTTCTGTATAGTTAAGAAGATTTGAATGGTTTTGTCTTTCTCACTGTGTGCCCAAGAGAATTGTCACCTGAGTGCAAAACAGTAGGAAATTTTTATGCCTTCAACACTGTACAAGGAATGAGGAAAATACTTCCTTCTTATATGAAAGATTTTCTGAACAGCCTGCAAAGATGGTGAGAATAATGTGGAGAGAGGTCTTTTCCAAAGGACATTTAGAACAACCAAAGGACGAACCACACTGAACAGTTACTAAGGAATGATCATTCCATTTACATCATAAAGGTATTCCTAATTCAAACAGAAGCATGTGATGTTATATCTTTGTAATATTGGTATCTTTGCATATGCCTTGTCATAACAATTTTAAAATTTTTTTATGAATTTAAGGGCTCTTATTAGTCCATTTCTAAGGCAAATTTACACTACTACAGTTTTTTAACTGATTGGGATACTCTTCCCAATTTACAGAAACATAAAGGGAGAAACCCTACCCATCCAAGATGCATCAATACAGAAAGGGAAATTATGCAGAAGGCTGAGCCCTACTGTTGCAGATGCTGTTGAAAATGTCTTGATGAAATATAAAAGGCAAAAACACTTGTCTGCAAATCTATGAATCAGAAAGGGCAGGTAGGGCTACAAACATAGGAGAAACTTCTGTCTGAAGTGCAGAGGGCTCACCAGAGAGTTTTCTGTCTGTGCTGCTTGGCTAAACTTCCCGTTTTATCTACATACCATCATCATGATCCTTTCATGCCTTTTGTACTTAAGATCAGGGCTTCTGTCTAATCTGGGAGAAACTAGGAATGAATCTATCTTTCTCTACAATATTAGGGATTTCCAAAACTGCACATCTCAAAGAAGATGTAATTTATATATGCAGGAAGAAGGTGAACATAGCTTGAATTCAGGAGAGGAAACAAAATTAAGTAGAAGTTGAAGATTTCTGAGGACATACATGACACTGTGATCCCTTCTAATTCATCTAGGTTCAAAACCAAGCAAGTAAGCTTAGACCACTTCCAGCAGCTGCTTAATCTGTTTGATTTTGCAGTTGGAATCAACTAGTCAATATAAATGTGAGACAGTTTAAGGATGTAGCCTTTATTGGCTATATTTCTGAGTCATTCACTTCTGTGGATGCTTCTAGCTAGCAGGGGAACAGTCGGACAGGTCAGATTAAGCCACAGTGGTTTAAACAAGTCTCTTTGATTTTGTACAGGAGCAGAGGAGATGAGCACTGAGGTAATCTCATCAGTGACAAAATGACAAATAGGAGCTCAGACTGGTAATGGCTATACCTGACTCAGAGGTTTCTTCCCATCCAGGATGAAGCTCAAGGAGCTCAACAGATTAATTCATCTGCTGGCAGTGTCAGCTGTGCCTTCATTCTCTGTAAAATGCTCTGCCCTAGTTCAGAGAACTCATGGCTTAAACCTCCACAGCTTCATAACTGTACTGCCAGGGAACAGAAACTGTTGCTCGACTATTTAGTGATGTGTTACTTAGAATGATTTAGACAAAAAAAAAGCATAACAAAACAAATAAAAAAATAATAAAAAAAAACAACCCCCAAAACAAAAACAAAAACCAGAAGATTAAACAGCTCGATATCTTGATCCATATCTGGATAAACAAAGATGAAAATTTATCCCAAAATTGTCCAACTTATTTCCTCAGTGATATCTGAGAAATATCACTCAGATAATAATATGGTATGAAGGAAAGAAACCTTTTTTCACACGTAATTTGCTATATTATAAATTATTGGCAATACACAAAAAAGAAAGAGAAGATTGGATTCTGTAACCTTGAATGACTTTGCAGGCCTGCTCTTGGGGCTCATGCAGACTCTATGTGAAAATTGTTTAAATTTGATATGGAACTTGTTGTGACACAATGAATATGGAACAGTGTCATTGTTCAAATCAGGAATGCCTTAAGCTTTGACTCACAACAGCCTTTTTTACTCCCTTCTCTAATTACAAATTCTGCCATATGAAAGGTCATGAAACTATGAGGTAGGACAGTCTGTGAGAGACAGGGATAGCACTCCTTTGGTTTGGCTTTGACCTAAATCAAGCTGACAAGTCAGCCAGTCTTTTTAACTCCAGAATGTTTCCGAGTAAAGGCTTTCAAACTCTGAAGCGATTTTCAGAAATCAGTAGTCAATGAGTGGATACCAAGACATTAGTCTTAGACCTGTGAACTCATAAATGTTTATACCATAAATGTTTATACTCATAAATGTTTATAATGTCAGAGAGATGTTAATTTAGTGACCTAGTAATATTACATTTCTAGAGTTAGATGCTGTTCTCTTTTAAAACCAACTGCAGCCCTCCCATTTATTCTAATTTTTTTAAAAACGTTCAGTTTTAAGAATTTAATACTAACTGGTATCACAATTTTCATTCATTAATCCTCTAACACTTTTTGAGGAAGATAAATGCAGTAATTCTGATTATGTATTGATGCAGAGATACTCAAGACCTAATTCTAGCAGAACTTAGTTACCTAAGGATAGGCACATATTCATTGAAGTGACTTGTCTTCTGTTGGAAAATTGGGATAGGACTGTCATCAAACTCAGCTTTTTTTCAAACCCAAGTTCAGGGCCTGATCATCTGCCATTAAATATTGTCAATATTCACCCTTGTTGTGATATTTGGGGGTTGCTGAATTTGTTAGACAGATTCCACATGACAATTTAGGAATAAAAGTGACCTTGTCAAGAACCTATGAAAGTCTTACATTTCTCCAACTGTAGTTCTCTAAAGACTATAGTTCTAAGAATTACTGCCCTATTAATTACTCTTTTTTGTCTTCAAAATTGTTTAAAATTTTCTTTTTTGTTTTCTTTATCACTCATAAAAAACATGGGTAGTTCTTTAGGAAAGTCACTATTTTATGTTTGATAGGTATACTACAGGGGCTTATAGTTTGTGCTCAGCCCTTCTTGTGAAGAAGGATAGGGTTTTGAGAACAAGAAAATCATGAAATATGCATCAGAGAAAGGAAGGTTTTAAAGCTGTGCAAAATTCATATGCAAAATCCCCTGCTGAAAAAGAGTCTAAATTGGATATAAAATAATTCAGAGGAAATGAAGAAAAAAAGAATGAGAGGAAAAGAATGTCAGACCACAAAGTTCTTTTACAGGTGAAATTCAGAGGTTCATAAATCAATTATAGAAATGTGCTGCAGGCTACAATTCGGAATTCCAGTTCCTAGATTTGAATCAGGGTATGTTTGTTTGATTGCTTTAAATACAAACATGAGAAAAATTTTTCTGTTTTAAAAATCAGATGAGTAATGGTGAACATATTCATTTAGGCGCTTTTTTCTTCTTCTTCTTTCTCTTTTTTTTTTTAATGCATATCTACAGTAGCTCTTAAAATGAAACTTTAAGTCAATATTTTAAGAATTTAAAAATGTACATCTTTGTAGGAATTGTTGCTCTTGGGTCAAAGTCTACTTTTTAAAAAATACTAAAATATTTATATTTTCATGATGAGATATAATATTTTATTCATGGACTGAAAATACCATTTAAATAACATTATGAATTATTTTTTCAGACTCACTGAATGAACATTTTATACCTTGGATAGAGTGCCTTAGTACAAGAATATGCATTCCACTGCTGCTACAGGACCATCATCTAAAATGCTGCCCAATATCAGCTTTGAAGAACTAGCAAGTCTCTGAAAACATCCAAAAATAGATGGAAAAATGATCTTCATGGAGAGAAAATAAGATAATCAATGGCACTTGTGTCTGGTTGACTGCTAGAACCTATTGAATAATATAAAAATAATCCTTGAAAATTGCAAGGAACATCCTCAAAACCAAAAAGGAAGCAAAGATGGACATGGCAGGGTAAGGGCAGAAAATAGGCATATTGCTACATTCAAGGCAGTGATTCCCAAGTACCAGATAGGAATCACTGCATCCTCAAGTGGGTGCTGCTTCCAGTTCCTGTGGTGTAACAGCACACATTCTCCAAAATAGTTATTTCTATGACACAGTAGCTAAATGCTGCTATAATAACAAAACCAGCCAAAAAAAGGAGCAAGATGACATACCACATAGGACTACTTCCCGCAATTCAGATAACATATCTGTGGAAGAAAAACAGATGACATAAGATTTCTGCTACTCGTTCTAAAAATCAGGGACCTCATTGACCTTCAAGAGCTGAGCAAAGCACATAGACTGAGCATGGTCCTCACTTCAGGCTTCAGTCTGGCACTCTCTTATCAGAGTATCCAGTTCTTCCACAATGTCTGAATCAAGCAGCAGTGCCATAGCAGACTCAGATGTGCACAAGCTGCCAGAGAAGAGGAGATGAGCTGGCAGGATGTTGTTTCACTACTGTTTTTCACAGTAGCAGCTTAGCCCTGGCACATGACCCATCATGTAATCTGCTCTTTCTCATGTACATGCAGCATGTGTTTTGTGAGGAGATGTAACATTTCAGGCACACATTTCAAGTGCCAAGACAGTAGCAGGTTTCTGGACAGTCTACCTTATTTGTCTATTCCACTCATGACAAGTAACCTCTCTTCAGAAGCCTCAGAGGATGCTTAGGAAATCAGCCATTAATGGCAAGATAGAAATTCTCCTGCCTACATTACAAATCTTGTTCCCAAGGCCCCAAGGGTTTCTACTTGTGCTAGGGCTCTCAACAGCTCATTTGTTGGCAGCAGCAGTTAGGCTTCTATGAAAATGCCAGCTGTAGAAGCACAGACGCCTTAGGGAGCTTAGGCATACAGGGAGATCAGTGCCAGCTCTGAGTATGTTACTGTTGCCTACCTGGTGCACTTTGGTGGCGATTTGCTTGTTCCAGTGTCAAAATCACTTTTAAAAGCCTGGCCAGAGGCTCTTACTGCTCAATGTACAAATAAGCCTGTTAAAAGGCTGTCACTACAGGACTGATATTCACAGCAGGGTTTCCATGTATGCAGCCAATAAATAAGAAATGGCAACAAAATAATTTCTGTTCTCTATTTGATTTTCTAATATTGTTCCACAGCATTATTTCCAGAAAGGCAAGATAGACTGAGATTACTTAAGTTTTTTCTCTTTTCCAAAAAAGAGAAAAAGACAGAAAGAGTTGCTTGGCAGAGGACATTGAGGATATTCATTTCAGTCCTTTCTTACTTGGACAGTCACGTCACCTGAACAGAATTACATACATAAACTGGATTGTTTGTGCATTTATATCTATGAAAGTATCAGCTTAGGGAAAGTATATAAAAGCACCTCAAAATATATCAAAGATCAACACTTTTTTCCCCTATTATGCACACCCATGCCAAATACAGCTCTTTTGAAACAGTCAATGTGCAAAGCAA
Organism: Poecile atricapillus; assembly: GCF_030490865.1. Taxonomy (NCBI): domain Eukaryota; kingdom Metazoa; phylum Chordata; class Aves; order Passeriformes; family Paridae; genus Poecile; species Poecile atricapillus. The sequence continues at coordinate 21,506,311 of NC_081251.1, read as the reverse complement.
ACAAGAAACGTCTATAGTAACCTTAAACTCTTTCTTTCATTCTGCCTCCATACCCTGAAAGAGGCAATCCTGATGCAGCGGTAGTGTTGACACAGCCAGCTTCCAGCACACCTTCAGCTATTTAGCAGAAGTAGCCATGGTGATAGTGAGGGGTAGATGACTGGGTGAACAGTCGTAGGTGGATTCAGGTTCACTTGGAAAGTATTTACCAGTTAGGACAAATTGGGGCAGCTCTTAAGGTGCTTTGACCTATCTATGGGTAATTTGGACAGGGCACGGTACCCTAATTACCGTGACAAAGTTCATCCTCTTGGCTGTATACATGACAATGGGCTGAGCACCAACTCTAAATAATTAAATTCCACTATTAATATTCAGCAACTGAACCATCTGATTCAGTGGACATGAAGAAGCAGACTACCTAGATGTCATAAGTATGGATGGAATATAACTTCTGCATCCCAAAGCAGGAAATGCCTGATAATCTTATTCTGAACTGCAGCTTCAAAGGTCAAAAAACTCAAAGGGAAAATGCAGCAGGGAATATGGCTTGTATCCCTTAAGAAAGAAAATCTGAAATATACTGAAGAACTTTGAATTTATATAGCCTTAATAAGGGGATGAATGAAAAACCAAAGATATAAAAATAAACTCTTAAACATATTTAAAGAAGAGAAAAAAGCAAAAGCTTAGATGATAGTGGGTCCTAGAGGACACAAGCATTTTAAAAAGTCATAAAGTATGATCCAAACAAAGGGAAAATGTGAGCAAACTGGGAGGGAAAAAAACAATTTAAACAGTGAGGCATTTAAACACCAAAATAACAGATTTTTAAGGAGAGTTTTTACTTTGAAACAAACTGGTACACTGCTTGAACACAAGCAGAACACAACCTGGTTGTTACTTATATTTTTCTCCAAACCTGCAAAGCAGAAGAAGGAACATGGCAAAGAAGTGAAAGGACAGGGAAAAGCAGTGAAAGAACATGGCAAATAAGTGAAAAGCAACCATTCATCTGCTAATGTTTCTCTCTTCCAAACAGGTCCTTGCTACTTTTCCAGACCAAAATGTTCTCTCTTATTTTTATCCCCTCTACAACCTTCTCTATGTGTTATTTTAAAAGATGAAAGAGTAAAAACAAAACAAAAATAGTCAACTCCTCCACCCTTACCCCAGCAAAAAACACACACTTAGATATCTCTTGAAACTTTCCTCACTGGTCTCCAGTCTATTCAAAGTGCTCATCCCCACCATTCACAGCATTTCTTGTTCCTGCCCTGCTGACAAGCAACGATTACACAGGGAAGTGCTCTGGGGAAGCTTGAACATTGAGTTGTGCCAGGCAGCAAAAGGCTCACCCATGGAGAACTTAGAACTTCCTTAGAAGTCAGCACAACAGAGTGGGGAAATAGCATTGATCAAAAGGAAACAATCTATTAATACCACCAAAGCAGCATGTCAAAATCAAGCTACTGACTGTGATACAGGCCAGAAATGCAATTAGGTTTATCTGATGAACACAGTAGTACAATGAGCCATTATAATAATCTTGGGATGGTGGGGATGAGTATTTTTTCTGACAGTAACACCAGAACAGATTGGTGTAATAAAGAAAATATTTCTTGGGGTTCTCTCAGACAGTGCAGCACAATTAGCACTTTATGCCAAAAGATGGCATTGAGAAAGAAAAGAATGAAGAAAATGAGAATATCTAAGTGACCTAGAGAAATTTATATCCTGACTTCTACTTTTTACAATACAAGAATTTGGGAGTTCCTGATGAAAGGTGCAGACAGCATCACCTGGAATGTGATAAGATTTAGTATTTTTTTTCTGTCCCTCATCTGATGTCCCTTTCTCTGGTCAAATATTTTTTCTTCAGCTCACTAGTCTTAAAAAATTTTCCTTAGCCAGGGAAAAGTGCCTTTAACTGTGAACTTGTACTAAAAAAGGCAATTATTAGAAACAACCCCAAATAGGAACAATATTTCTAGATCTTTATTTGGCCAATAGTACTATGTGGTTTGCCTGTTTGTCCTTAGTGTAGAGATTAAAAAATATACCTTCTGTAGTCTGTTTCCTATCTGTTTCTCTGTCTTCACACTGTATGGTCCTATTGTTTGGTCTTCTAGGATTCATGATAGTATTCCTGTGATAAATTAAATTTTTTGGAATACCATTTCTGTTCAACTACTTTTTCTTCCTTTTCCAAATATAGTGGAAATCTTTCACCATCTTTATTATGGTGATACAAAGATTTCCTGAAACACTGGAATTTATTTTATTCTCTCCAAAAGGAAACAAAATGAAGGGATTTAAAATGTTAGAATGAATACCTTACTCTGGAGTTCACATTTCTAGCTCTTTACTGTCCTTTTCAAAAGTTTAAAAGACTTTCAGCAGTGACTATTTGCCACGAACTAACTAAGCTTCATTCACCACAAATTAATTCTCACCCAAATAAATGTTGCTTTGCATATCATCAGAGTCCTAGTGACACTCTGGCAAACATTAGGGCAAACTGCTGTTATAGACAGTCAAATATCCCTATTAAAGCTTTCACAGACTTCCACTGATAACTTCCATTCAGTTATGCAATTTAAAATACTTTTCTCTTTCTCATAAAAAGAGTAGAATTATAGTAGGTAGAAGTATACCGTATTTTCACTTCCTTTTGTGAAAACCTGCCCATTAAATGGCTCTTGGTTGGTTTCCCTCTCTCACCAATTAACTCATTTCTTTCAGCTGTAAAACCTAAATAGTTTAGGCAACATGTGAGCCTTTCTGCAGTTGTACATTGGCTAATGCAACAGTCTGAAATTAAAAATATTCATATAAAACTGTTATACAGGAGACATTTACCACTAGCTGTGGTTTCAAATGAAACAAATATTCCTGCCTTGTTCTGCACTGCCCATGGAATTTGGGAGCACCTGCTGAACTGCAGTGTTACAAGGACTTATGTTGGGGTCCTTTTTTTCTGTATATGGAAAGACAATTTTGTTCCCCTGGGGCAGTCTGGATGATTGGGTTAATTGACTCAGTTGTTCCCTTTCCATATTATTTCTATAACTGGAGACTGAAATGGATGGATAGAATTCTGTTGATAGGGATTTTTGGTACTGTCTTCTTCTCCTCAAAGATTATTAGAGACATTCTTCAGCTCATCATACTTAAAGAATCACTTCAAACGAACATGTGTAGAAATTATGAGAGCAGGTTTTCAACCTGTGAACTCATAGCAAAAAACAAGTGCATTTATTTATTTATAAAAAGAAAATAAAACCTCACATAATTTCAAAGTGTTTATATCTATGATGTCCCAAAGCAATTAATTCTGTTTTAAATTCTTAACATTGGAGGAAACATTATAAATAGGAAATAACTACTACTGGGTTGAGAGGAGTTGTTTGATAAAATTAACCCTCAGGGTACAAAATTAATGAGAACTAAGCATCTTTCTCGGAAGTCAATGACTCAATGAATTTTGTAAGCTATTCTTCTGGCAAAAAAAAAACAAACGTGTCTTTCCAGAGCCTAAATATACTACTGTATATCAATGCCATCTATAAGCCTAGATATTATCAGTTAACATTAAGATATTTGTAGGTTCTTTTAAGTCTGTTAGGACTTTGTGATTACGTAGATAGTTAAGAATTTTATTTGTTTTTTAATATATTAAAAATACTGTTTTATAAATATCACACTGAGAGAATCCAGTCCCACAAAGCAGTTAACATTTCCCACTGCAATTAAAACAAACCAGAATTGAGACTCATGAGACCTCTAAGGACTGGGCAAAAGCACCAGCAAGATAACTTTTTCCCCACTTACCATCTAAATTCATTGCAAACAAGATTCTCTTCTCTTGAGAGGACAGTTTCTAATTTAAAACCTGATTATCATCTCATTAATTTTAGCTGGTAACTTAACCTTACAAAAATTCTTCTATAGTTCTCGATTTTTTTTTTTTTTGTAGAGGAAAGAGCATAAAGGAAACTATATTAAATTGGGAATTAGGGTTCATCATTGTAATTTGTAGCACTGTTTTTAGCTTTCACATTTTCCCTTTTTTGCCCATTCTTCCCTGCCTCTTATCATTATGCCCCTAGTCTTCCTCTGCACCTATCTTTTCTGGGTGTAGTTTCTAAAGGGGAAATATATTAATCTCTGTAAATAATATAAACATATACATATATATATATATATACATATATATATATATATATAAATATATACACATTCATACAAATACACAATGTGAATATGTGAATTCCTACAATTTCAGTCCACCCTTTCTGACTTCACCCTTCAAATTTATACTTCTAATCAGACTGTATATGAGGCAATGAATTATTTTCTTCCTTATTATAGTCTTATTTTCTCTTACCACTACTAGGAAAATAATCTGAATTCGGTTGTAGGTATGTATGTATTTTTTTGCCTAATAATGTTACCCAATAATCATAGTTTTTTATGAGGGCTTTAAAAAAAAATCTCTGCAACTGTGGCATTAAAGTTCCAAATTAGAAGGGAACAGACAGCAGAGTAAACAGCATATTTGTCTGGGATCATAGCTACCACTATAGATTAAAAAAATTAGAAAAGTCACCCCCTCTCTACAAGATTAATTGACTAGGAGTCACTTCAGTAGAATAGATGTTTTTTCAAAGAAAAGCATCAGCTTAGTAGAAGTTAAAAAATGCTGTTGTAGCGCAACACAATAGCTGATAAAAGTCACACTTTGTTCCTGGACTTTCCCACAGGCTGCTGGCATCTGTTGCCTTTCCTGCAGCACCCAACAAGAACATAAACATGCACATTACCTTTCCTTTTTCTTGTACAGAGATAGGCAATGTGACAATTCAGCTCTGACAAAGGGCAAAATCATGCTGTCGTCAGCTTTGCAGCTGGGACCATTTTCCCTGGAACAGAAAAAACAGGTATGTTATAAGGAACTCTGGAAGTCTGTAGCTTCCCAAAGCACAGCACAGGGAGATCACATTGCTCAGCTCAGAGACATCCTGTTTTGTCTCAAATATCTACAGAGACAATCCACTGCCTCTCTGGGCAACTTGTGCCAGGGTTTGGCCAATCTCACAATGAGAAAGCCTTTCCTCCTCTGTGTCTAAGCTTTGTTTGCTGCCTCTTCCATCACCATGCAACACTGTAAAGAGTCTGTTTTCACCACATTCCTCCTTGCATTGGGTAGTTCCAGGCAATACAGTAAGATCTTTCTTTTCAGACTGAGCAAACTCAGATCTCAGGACCTCTCCCATGTGCCCCAGATGGATTGATATTGGATGTCTTGTAACAAGCCAACATGAAAGAGGTGTCTTTGCCCCACCATTTGTGTGGCTCACATACTCTGGCACAACTAAAGACTCTGAAGTCAAAATCCTCTCCCTAAAGTTTACCTCAGGAGAAAGGACAAAATACAGAGAGACTGAAGAATCTGCTTTTCCAGCAGATTCTATGCTAAAAACTATGCTGCCATTGCTGCACAGATTTTCTTCCTTATGCGTGTCAGGTTCTCTTCATTAGTGCATAGTAAGTTTTGTAATGTTATTACCCATAAAAAAAACCCCACATTTTTTATCTAATTAATTACAAAGAAAACAATCAGTATCAACAAAGCAAAAGAGAAAGTTTATTTAACTTGTAATATCTGATTGTAAAAACTTCAGGCTGTAATGTTCAGTTACAGATTTGTGACTGATTCTGATTTCTGTCTCCTTGACTGCTGTTTGGTTTCTTATACTTTTCTTAGCTATAGGAAAGTAGATTTTTTACTTACACCTTTATGTAATAAGAGATTAAGTTACTCAGTATAATATAAAGGTTGTATTTTACCATTTTAATAGTTAAAGAATTACATTTATAGATGGTCTTGAGCATGAATCAATTTTAAAAAAATTGAGTGGCATGATGGTGACTTGAACATTTAATGGAGAAATATGTATGTGAGAAGGAGCTGATGAAAATATCAGTGACACAGAGGATTCCTTATCATGGTTTAGTGAATTAGATTATTTCCTTTCATATCCCTTGTATCTAGCTTTCAGTGTTAAATATTCCTTTGCATGTAGTGCTGCTGAAGCAATGATGTTCCATAGCCCAGACTAGGCCACAATCTCTCCTTTATGTGGGTTAACCAAAATTATTACTTTTGAATCCATCTGCTGTCTTTTTTAACAGCCATTTGTTGCAGAGGGAACCCCGCTGGAACAGAAGAGACGGATTAATGGTGAAAATGAAATGGTTCTTTACTGCTCTGTCATCTGCGCCTGCTGAGTCCTGCTATTTCTGCTCACTAGCCAGGTTGGGATGACCTCCACAGCTGATGCAGGGGAAGGGGAAAAAGCTGAGTGAGAGCAAAGGGAGATAAGGGCATATCACACAATGGAAGCCGATTCATCTTGTTTAAAAAAATGATGTGGAAAGTAGAGTGGACTGCATTATATACATTATAGATGGAAATAGTTGTTTGGGGGGTAAGAAGAGAGCCCTTAAAATCCTTTTAAGTGAAAAATAATTTGTTTTTCTCTAAGTTGGTAGACCGTTCAGAGATCTTAGCAATCTTTTTGTAATTATTTGCATTAATAAATCATATCAGGTGAGAACCATTCATGGCAGGGCTCCAAAGAAGGTCCAGTTATTTCCAATTTACCATACAGAGAGGATTGTAAATAATATCTTCTGATATCAGTTCTGTACACATTACAAATGTGCCCTAAAATAAATGCATGACCTTAAAACACCATTACAAGACAAATACCCTGTGTATTTGTACAGGTTTGCACAGTCATTTCAAAAAATTAGTTTGATGTATTTTTGTTGGCTTGGATGGAAATGTTACAGCTGATCCCAAAGATGCAGAGAGGTCAAGTGCTGATAAACCTGTTCTTTTGTTGTTCAGTTCTATCTGGATTAAACTAGGCCCCTGAATATAATCATTTAAATTGCAGGTAGCATGCTGTGCTGAAGAGCATCTAGCAGAGAGTGGACATGAATATTTTTAAGGCCATGTGGGAGACACCCCCAGAGAGCTGCAAGTTGAGAGCAAGTTGTAGACGTGAGCTACAGTCACACGGCCTCAAAATCACAGTTTAGACTACATTGCTGTAATGGATATAATCTGAAATTGCCTGCAAATGTTGATTGCCCAAGACATACTGCTTGTAAGACTGAAAGATTCAACTGGATTTATAATTCTTATTTTTCTAGGTTACCCCCAACTAGTTAAAAGGTTTGTCTTTTTTTTTCAATTCTTTTTAATATATTGTTTGTCCATCATATTCTTATGATGTATCAAATTCTTCATGAACACAGTAATGAAGCACCTCATAATCTCTAAAACATTTATTCTCAGACCACTCTTACAAAGCAGACCACTGTCTCCATTCTGAAGGAAACTCCAAAGTGGAGGTTATAAATTACTTTGTATAAATTATTTTAAAATACCAGTACAAAAATTTAACAGATCTGACTTGAGACTCAAGTGTTGATCTTCATTTGTTTCTTTTTCTCAAAAATGTTAGGCAATGGATAGGAAAAAAATAAATAAAAAAATCAAGAAAACGGCAATGAGGTGGTAGTAAGAGATTTTACAGATTTCATAACAAATCCCCACTGGCCATTACTCATCTCCTTACTCTGTTAGTATGAAATTATATACACATGAAATACATGGCAATATGACAAAATACATTATATACACACATATATATACATGAAATTATATACACTGCAATTCACAAGGAAATATTTTAGAAGTGAAAGTCAATAAATTATTTAATTTAATATTTCAGTGACATTAAAATCTTGTAGATTGCTGGATCAAAATTTATATTCTGGGGATGTTCATTTGGGGGTTGCTATCTAAAGGTTAACAATTAGGAAGTATTTTTTTATTGCAACAATATGCAATAAAATGACAACCTGACAGACTTCCATGTAACTATGCATTATTACTGACCTCTTACTCAGAACAACTTTCACAATATACTACTGGGTTTTTTTAAACAGCGGCTTTCTAGCTGTGCCAAAAATTTTCCAGAGTGTATTCTGCCTGGCCTGTGACTGATGGGTTTGTGAACCCTAGGACAGGCATATTGATGAAATAAACACATGCAAATACTGGGTTCTTAAAGGCATGATGACCTTTTACATAGGATTTCAGTAAATTAAAATTTTAAACCCCAAATCCATAAAGCTATCTCTTCAGTATTGTATGTACTTATAAATATTTCAAAACTAATATCAGAACAAAATCAGGTTGACCTGGAAATATGTTACGCATATATGAGAGGGATTATAATGTTTATTCAAAAAAAAAGGATCAAGTTCTATGCCTAAGTGAAAATTTTCCTCATCTTGTTTCATAGCAATAAATACACAGATCTAGTGCTGAAGATCTGGGCACAGAATTATTACAAAGTCTTCCACTACAAGAGACCAGCCATTATGATTACAGTGTGAGATCCATGAAAGAGACAACATCCGTCTCAGAAATAGATAGACTTTAAACCTATCGTTTCTGTATCATTGAGGTGCAATGTTTTCATTTTTCATGAGTCCTTTTGAAAATTACATCAGGACTGAATGAAAGTCTGGTTTTGGAAATGGCTGCAGTTGATTAAATAACACTGAAATCTAACACAGCTCTGGTACAATTCTAAGCATTTCCTTAACTCAGGAGAAAATAAGATGGGATTGCTATCATATTAAATATATATATATACATATGAGATGCAACTACTTTTGTTATGAAATCATGTTTCATATTTTGCCTTAAGGATGAGAGATTTTAAAGGAAGCTGAAAAATTGATAAACATATGATTTAATGATGCTCAGTTTAACCATGAGAGCAATGCAAAAGACATCAAGGATCTAAAACCAAAATGTTACATACATCAGATTGTCTGTCTTGGCCAATCCATTTTTAGGTAGCAGTAGTATTAAAGTAAACCAAATGCTTATCTGAGTTTCCTGGTACAGTTATATAATCTGACTGTGTATATATCAGCTGAAGAGCAAAGCAATCAAACTGTTTCAAAATACTTAAGGCAGAGTAAGGAGATGAGTAATGGCCAGTGGGGATTTGTTATGAACCAAATATGTCAATCCAGTCAGATGTCCTCCTGTGACAGGCTTCCAGCCCTTTTGGATAAAGGGAAAAGTAGGCAAGCTATGTCTTGAATATAATAAAGCTTTTTGATATTTTTTCAGATTACATCCTTATGAGTAACTAAGTGAAAGGATTACAAGGTGTATACAAACTGTTTGGAGAACTGTATCCTGTGGGATCTATTGTGCGAGATCCTAAAGAGATCTGCTCTGGCTTTTGGAAATACACACATATTCAGTGTAATAGAGACACCCCTTATTTTTTTATGATACCAGTAAATTTGCACTGAACTCAATGTTGTTTTAGCAAATTAGGATGTTCTGTGTAAAACTATGGTGCTATTCAGTGGGATTATGTGCAAGGTTACTAGTCAGATGCAGTTAAACAAATATACAAACGGGACCACCTGGCCAGTTGTTCATACAGACTGGAGACAAGACACTGGAGAGCAGCACCATGGAAAGGGACCTGGCAGTCCTGGTCAATGACGAGTTGAACATGAGCCAGCAGTGCCCTGGCAGCCAGAAGGGCCAGCCCTGTCCTGGGGGGCATCATGGCCAGCTGGGCAAGGGAGGAGATTGTCCCGCTCTGCTCTGCACTGGGGCGGCCTCACCTCAAGTGATGCAAAACATTGCACCTCAACAAGGGCAGTTTTGGGTGCCACAATGTAAGGAAAATATTAAACTATCAGAGAGTGTCCAAAGGAAGACTATGAAGGTGATCAAGGATCTAGAGGGGAAGCCGTATGAGGAGCAGCTGAGGTCACTTGGTCTGTTCAGCCTGGAGGAGACTGAGGGGAGACCTCACTGCAGTTACAGCTTCTTGTGAGGGGAGGAGGAGGGGCAGGCACTGATCTCTTCTCTGTGGTGACAGTGACAGGACCTGAGGGAATGGCCTGAAGTTGTGCCAGGGGAGGTTTAGGTTAGATATTAGGAAAATATCTTTCACCAGGGGTGGTTGGGCACTGGAACAGGCTCCCCAGGGAAGTGGTCACGGCATCAAGACTGACAGAGCTCAAGAAGCTTTTGGACAACAGTCTCAGGCACATGGTGTGACTCTTGGAGCTGTCCTGTGCAGGGCCAGAAACTGGATTTCAATGACTGTTGTGGGTCCCTTCCCACAATTCAGGACATTCTATGACCAGGACTCATGCAGAAAATTAGTTCTAGGTCTAGTGGAGCACAAGATAGGTCTGAACTAGACACATTCTACAAAAAAAAACCCTCAAAAAGTGGACAATTTCCTTAACACCATTCTAGGTTGTATGGCCTACTAGTTTAACCTACAAAATATATAATGCAAGACAATTTTTTTACTGGTTAAAGCAAAAGGAAAAGAGTATTCCTGGAAAGATGTAGATTTCTTGAAGTCATGAGTAGTGACAATTTCAAGATGCCTCGAAAATGTGATCTATGATAGAAAATGGAATTAATTTCTTTTGTTTAGCACCAAGAAGGGAAGAGGATAGGAAATAAGGCAATAGACTTCAAGTATGCAAAAACAAATAAAAAAGATTACTGCAGAAAGAAAAGAATAATTGCTTCTTCATGATCATGATGAATAGGACAAAATTCATAGGTACATATTTCAGCAAGAAAGATTTCAGTTAGATATGAAGGAAAATATTATAGTAAGAAGTGTAGTGAAACACTAGGATGGATTGCCTGGCATTTCCAGACCTGGATATCTTTATTAACAGGTTGGCAAAACATCTGTCAGGGTGCCACAACACATAGTTAATCTGACCTTGAACAGAGAGGTGGACTGATTGAAATATTGAAATTCTCAAACCTCTGATTGTGTACTCTGATTATTCTGTTGTGGATTATTGTGTGGCCTATGATTTATTTAAAATAATGTCTTTAACTCATCCACACAGTTAAATCATGACTTTCATTTGAATACAAAACTCTTTGGCTGGTTTTTTTTGGTTTTTTTTTTTCTTTTTTTTCTTACAGCATTACTCTGGACAATCTTTATAGTAATGCCTGCTTGCTATACCTTTTTGATTTTTGTAAGTTCTCCATAAAAGTTCACCCTGCACTTGAACTTCAAGAAATTACTGGAATTTAACTGTTAAGAACAAAAAAAATTTTAATTATTTTATATCCATTTGTCCCTCTCCTTATTTTAAAATTGATTTTACATATTATACATACTTTACATTATCATATTTTTAATGTAATTGTGCATCTGTCAACATCATATTTCTTTCCCCCCTCCCCTTTTTTACAATTCCTAAAAATTCCTTACATTCTTTCTAGCTCTTGATTTCCTTACAAATTGTGAAATGTTCCGATTTTTTAATCTTATTCCATATTTTATAAATTCATGATTTATTATATCCATAAACATGTTTTTATGTTGATAAACTGGAAAAATCATATAATAACCACTTTTCTCAGACTTCACAATACTTTCACATTGCCACCTTAGTTCTTTATTAGTCTTTCTGTCTTTTTCTATCAAGTTATTTCCTTTTAAACAGCAAATTCAATATTTTCACTGTTTTCTCTATTATGCGAATTTCATAGTCAAGTTGGAACTGCCATACTATGAATTCCTGATTTTAGCCACCAATCCAATTTGCATTAAGACAGTTACACAATGCACAATGCATACTCTAATAGACATGACAACAGAAAAATTACAGTATTTCAATCTCTTTGCCTTTAGTATAACATCTATATAGAACTGTAAAAAAAAAAAATTACATCTGTCTCTCCATCGAAATTTTTTCAATTGTGTTCCTGTGTAAAGAACAACAATTTCCTCACATAATCATTCATTATATATACAAGTGGCATTCCACACATCACAAAATGTGCAGTTCCCATAGAGGCTAACAGAGTAAGGTTCCTCCTTTAGTATACTGACACCAGTGTTTTCTTCACATTTGCAAATGATGGATTCAGTGTAGCAGTTGAGAATGGCAGGAGATTTTAGATTCTCCTACACTCTTGATCAATTTTGATAGGACTATGACATGCTGTATGAGATATAAACGATCCAGTGCAGGGAAGCTAAAGTCTATAATGTTGCACAGGAATGCTATTTGAAACTGACAGATATGAAACAATCTTCCATGGGGAAAAATTGAGAGCATCTTAGCATTGTTCAGGCAGAAAAAAATAAACAAACAAACACTTATTTTCTTTTATCTTTTTCTCCGGAGTGTGCTCCCAATATTACAAAACTAAAATCTAAAATTAATTATATGATTAAGTGGAATTAGGTTCTATGCCCAGAAAACATCTGATATCAGTGGAAAATAATGTTCTATGATTTTGTAGAGACCAAAACAATATATGATTGTTTAATAGTTTCCGTAACTAAAAAAACATGATGAATCACTGTTTATCTCATCAAATGTGTTTCGTGTTTCATCTGATTTCCTTCTAGCAAGGTATTATCTCTGCTTTACATTTCATCTCAAATTTTGTCTCAGACTGTCAGTTCTCAAAGTTCAGAAGGAAAACGGTCAATTTTTCTGGGATTTGCTTAAATTATGAAAACTATAAAATTGAGTTTTATCAATTTGATCTTCTAACCATAATTTTATTTCACTGTTTCTGATAAGACAAATTCTATGACATGGTATTACTTCATTCCAAGAAGTGGAATGAAGACACTTGTATAATGCAAAACAGCAAATAACCTATACAGTGTTCATCTGCTCTATCACCTCAGTGCAAAATTAATGCAAGTGGAAACAAAATCAGTCCTGCTATGGACAATCATTTTAAAATTATCAGACAACACAATTATTGCAGATTGTAAAATATAAAATGAAATTATTGCACAGTCCTTCAAAGTAAGGGTAAAAAGTTCTAATGAGTAACATATACAGACTCAACTTCATGCTCATATATTTAGTTCTAATGTTAACTCCACACTGGACAAATACTACTGACAAACAGAAAGTTGTTAAAATAAATCTGAGCCTAGGTCCAATCAGTCTATATTCACATACAATACTTTACTTCTTTAATGTTATCTTCCTTTTTTAATTATGCAGTTATCATTGTCCTAGTACTATTCTGCCTGAGTGAGTTATGGTCATTTTTTTTATTAAGTTTGCAGATAAATATCACATCACATTGTTCTTTTGCATAACTCAGTGGCAGGATTTGTTTCCAGATTTGTAACTAAACTGTTGTTCAATGACATATTTCATCTGATATGTGTGCAGGTAGGAAAAGTTTGCAAATTCAGTGTATATTTAAAAAAAAATAAATTATTATGTAAATGTATTTATGTAATGTAAAATTAAAATAGTAAAACTATATTAGGGTGAAGGAAGAGATGTTCGAATTAAGCTAGAAAATATTATTATTGGAATAAAGTTTCCTTTGACCAATATTTCAGAATCTCCCTATACAGCATCTGCATTAACACAGTCTGGCTGTAGCCTGTCATCTGTGTTGGAATAGGTTTGATGGAAAAAAAAGGATTTTTCATCAGGAAGATGAGATAGCAGATAAGGAAGGATGCACTGGAACTGGAAGCCACTGGAATTTTCATGGCTTTGAGGCAGAAACATTTCTTTAACTGAAAATGGCTTCCTTCTGCCTCTGAAAGTCATGTGTCTCTCTGCCTCCCTCCCTTTTCCTCCACTGTTAAATCACTGGGATCAGAGATTATTGATCCATTATTTATCTATGGTCAGTGGAGTGGAAAAAGAAATATTAGTAAGGAATTATTGGAGAAGTGAATACAAAAATAACAATTTCAATTTTGGTTTTAGTGTTCAAATTTGTCAAGGAGACTGTATTAACAGGAGTGGAATCCCTCTGACTACTGTAAGGACCTACCCATACTTTGGATGAACATTTCTAAATGTGATAAATTCTCTTTCTTATTAATCTTATCCCCAAAATCACAGAGAGAGAAATCACCAGTGACAAGTCTTTTGAGTGGTCAAACCTTCTCTCATATTGCCAGTGACAGAGAATTTCTGTTTCACATGCCAAATCTTACCTGCAGAGACATCATACACAATGCATCGGTTGTAATTATTGTTTTGTCTGTTGGGGGTTTTTATATATTAGTTTGTTAAATAACCATCATAATGGTTATTTAACTACAATAGAGATTTAACACTTACCTTTTGCTTGACATTTTTTTTTCCACCCTGTAATTTACCCATTTAAAATATATTCACTAATTATATGTGTGTGATGGTATTTAAGATGTAAAGATCTCTTTATTTGGTTGATAGCAATTAATTAGTTTTCACTTGAGTGTTTTTCTAGCTGTGATATTATGAGATGTTCAAAATAATAATTGATAGATTTGGTTAAGTATATTTCACTAATTAGGGTGCTCTAGAGATTTGTAATTGATTTAATTGAAGTTGAATGAGTTAGAAGATATATGGGTAGCATATAAAAAAGAACACATGAGACTGGGAGACAGATATTTGGAAACAGAATGACTGGCTGAGAAATTATGTTTTAGCTGTTGACTGTTCATAAGGACTTGATCAAAAACATGATTTTTTCCTAATTTTTGCACTACACATTAAATTACAAAATATTATACTGTAGGACTGTATTTTAATACATAAAAATCTTTTGTATATGGACACATGCACATAGTGTATATATATACACGTGCATGTGAATATATAAACACACATATATACATTCTACATACATATTTATAAGCATATAACTTTTAAATATCTGGTCTCTTTCCTGTTTTTACTTTGTGTAAGAATATGCTCATATGTACAAACCTATTAAAACATGCATATGTCATATTTGCAATTTATATATACCCAGAAGGTAATGAAGACAAGGGAGATAACTTCTTGTCAGAGAATGAGTAAGAAATAAAGTGATAACACAAATCTGACATAGAGGACCAAACATAAAGTATATAAAAAAAAAAATCTGAGGGGTGTATGAGAAGAACGAAGAGGAATGGAGCCAAAGCTACATGCCAAGTATTGCTCAGCCACATGAACCAGGGACAACAATATGAACTTAAATGACCATTTGTTAGCCTCTGTTGCTGTATCTCCTCTCATCAGAGTTGTTTGGTCCTTGTGGACAATGTCTGCAAAGGGAGTCATCGACCTTTGTTGGCCACAGAAGGGGGAGCAGGAAAGGCACACTGATAGCACAGCATATGCCCACATCACTGGGGTTAGCTGCTGCGTGGCTCACAGCCTCCTCAATCGGCAGTGGTCCTCCCATCAGGATGACTCCACCTGGTCTCTCAGAGAGATTGCTAGCACTGCTAAATCAAGGGAAACAATGCTGCAGGCAGGTCAGCAAAAGCTGAATCCCTTTTCTCAGTCCTGAAACCCTGTAAACTCAGCACAAAAATTATGCCCACATACCAACAACACTTTGTTTCACAGATCCATAACTAAAATCAAACCGTATAACAAGTATTATTGATATAATTAATTGTCTTATAATACATCTTAGTCTTGCAGCCAATATATGGACACTATTGTTTGTACCTTATATAGTAAAATCCGGTTTCATGTTTAAGTGGATTAACAACTACAAAACCTAAAGGAGCAACCCTTGCCTACAGTTTGAAAACTGTTTAAATAATATTATTTCAATATGTATTTAAGGATTAGTGAAATGAATAGAATTAGGTTAAATATAGGACACCGAAACTAAAGCAGTTGCAAGAATGTATAACTGAATTCATATCTTGAAAAAGCTGAAATTCTCAGGGCAAGTTGAAAGGAATAATAACATGATGAAAATGCAGGGAAGGGAATAGAGAGTGTTTAAGGCTAAATTAATGTATAACCAAAGGTTATGCATGTCATGTAGTAATAAATACTGAAAGAATAAAAAAGGTCAGTAGGGATGTACATGAAAGTCTAAAAATAATTGAAGCAGGAAAATAGCCTATCAAAGTTATAAAATATCCAGAAAGAACTTAGAAAGAACTTAGAATGAACCCTGACTGAGAAAAGTAATATAGAAAATAATAAAAGAAAGAGTCAAAGTGATGTAATGTTAGAAGCACCTTTAAAATATTATACCATTTTTACTTAGTGTGAGGTGTGCTCTTTGCAGCAATGAAATCAGCCCCTTCATTCCTGCAGCTCAGAAGGAAATAGATGTAGATTATTTCAAAAGACTAATCATGAATGAAATAATGAATGAAAGATACTTTGAAGACAGTTTTATCTGTGTTCAAGTATGAAAGTATAAAAGCATCAGGGTACTACTTCAACTCCCTTTCCCTATTCTGTTCTCCACTCCACAGTATTTTTAATTAGGGTTGAATGAAATTGTTCATTTTTTGAAATATTTTGTTTCAAGTTTGAGCACCAGGCAACACAAAATTGCAAACAGGGACTGTGAACATAAATATAAAAGGGAAATTATCTTCTTTCCCTCAACAGCCTAAACCTTTCTGATTTCAGTTGATTAATACAAAATAAAAAGCTGGAATGAACAATGGATGTTGAATCTGTACTCCAAACAGGAATGACTTTGAATTCAAATCAGTTTTTATAGAATCATCACCAATTTCATGTAACACCAAGGTTACTTTGGCAACTTCACCAGGTAACCTCTTCCAGTTTTTTCTCACCCTTGCGATGAAATAGTTTTCCTACTAGCTCCCTGGAATTTACCCTGTTGCAATGTCTGCAGCCTGTTTTTTCATAATGTTCAAGAGATGTCTGTCTCTGTCCTTTCCTTAAACACCTGTTAGGTAGTTAAAGATAATTTCTTAGCCTTCTCTTTGCGTTGAATGTCAACTTCATTGGCCTCTTCTTATACATGCTCTTTAATCATCTTTGTATTCTTGACTTTCTTGTACGGAGAAATGGAAAACTGGACATATTTCTTCTCAAGTTATCTCAGCAGAGTCCAGTAGACAGGAATAATCCTTTGGTGAGCTGGCTTCACTTTGTTGATTTGGCCCAGTATCACAGAATCACAGAACTGGTAAGGTTGGAAGGGAACACAATGGGTCATTTGGTCCAACCTCCCTGCTCAAGCAGGGTCATCCTACAACACATTCCACAGGACTCCACAACCTCTCTGGGCAATCTGTTCCGTGCTCAGTCACATGCACAGAAAAGAACTACCTCATATTCAGGTGGAACTTCCTGTGCATAAATTCCTGCTCCTTGTGTCATGACATTACTTGGCACCATTGAGCAGAGCCTGGCTCCATTCTCTGACCCTTTTCTTCAGATACTAATAGACATTGTTGATATTCTGTCTCAGTCATTTCTTCTGGAGGCTGAACATGCCCAGCTCCCTCAGCCTTTCCTCATAAGAGAGCTGCTCCAGTCTCTTAATCACCCTTGTAGTCCTCCACTGGACCGTCTCCAGGAGCTCCATATCTCTTTTATCCTAAAGACCCCAAACCGTGCACAGCAGTCCAGATGTGCCTCACCAGGCCTGAGTAGAGGGGCAGGATCACCTCTCTCAACCTGCTGGCCATGCTTTCCCTAATGCATCCCAGGATAATACAAAGGTCCATTACTGACACCCATTCAACATGCAGTCCCCTGCTCCTCCCTCTTCCTTTGATCTCCAGTACCTCTCCAAAAGAAGTTTAATATGCTACTGGCTAAATTAGTAAGGCTATTGGCAGATATGCTCTTCCTCTGCTTTGTTATCTTATTCCTGTCCTTTTCCAGCAGTCCTTGTTTCTTGAGGAACTGGGGAAAGTCCAGTGAGTGGAACGGGGAAGACAGGGCCAGGCTTTTGAGGTGACAGAAAGAAACATTTCTTGGAGTGGAGACCAGAAGTTGCTGAAAGTCACTGAAAGTGCTAGAGCACTTTCTTTGCAGAGACATGGAAGACAAAAATAGACTTTTGTGTAAATCTGTTGCATTTTTTCTGAGAAAAACAACTAATTTTAATTTACATTTTATTAAAAGATGCCATTTTGAGGTTTAAACCTATCGTGGTCTTCTATGGAATGTGTACCAGGATGAAAATGCTTAGGGAAATTCACTTCAAGATTTAGGTTATAAATTATTCTGTTGTGGCATTATGATACTATCATGATAGGCTACTTTATTTGAGTGCTATTGCAAAAACGTTCCTCTCAAGGCCTCAACACACGAGTGTCCAAAAGAAGACTAACATAAGCACTTCTCTGCTTAGACACTAACTTTTTGTTTCTCACCTCAGCTTAAAAACCAGAGATGCTTGCAGTCCAAACTAAATTACTTTTCTCCTGCACATGTGTTTCTTAGATATTTTGATTTATCAAATCATGGAAGCTGAAGAAAAACTTAGGATACAAAAAGCCTTCTAAAACTAAACTTATTCTTCCTTGCAACAAAAATCAATGCTTATTTGAGAAGGTATGTTTTAATTTATTCTTCATCTTGAATTCTCCAGAAAGATAGATTGAAAATAAGTGAAGCAAATTCCTTTCAGAGCTTTTTTGCTTTTCTTTCAAACATACAGTCAGTCTCCAATCCTCAGGGTGGCACAGAGATCTGCGGTATCTTTCTGTAAGCAGAGGAAAGTATGCTTCCAGAGTGAGCATTTCAGTTGGCTTCTCAGTTCCTCTCTGATACATTCACGTGGCTTCATTTCCCTTTTCACATTATTTTTCCAGCTTCGAAGACTAAAGGCTAATCAGATCCAATTGCATGCTAAAGTGAACATATAAAATCTTTCTGTCTTTTTGGCTGTAGGTTTTACTGTTTTCCTCCATCATGAACATCTTTATTGCAAATTCTGGCAATGTTTTAGGTTGTCATTTTTTCCCTACAACTAGAGTCTTCACTGCATCTCATACTGGGCATGATAGTAACATTTTTGTATTCTTGTATAAAAATTGTCTCTTGAAAATGTTAGATAAGAGAGATATTTTTTTTTTTAAATGATGACTGACAGTTTGCTTATTACATCATAAAACTCTTAGTATTTCTTTGACATGAGCTTAGGGTGAGCAAAGCAAAATTTCATGTCAAGAATCTACTCTTTATCATGTTTTCTGCTGCTTCAATGTAGCTGAACATTAAGAGTGTGAATGCTGAAATTAATGTAAATATACTCTTCTGGAAAATCATCTCCTTGTTTTTTGTTTTCCGCAAGTGTATCCCTGTGTCCTGAAGCCATTTCTATTCCAGTTTGTCCATTTTTTTGCCTTTAGATTTCTCCAGTTCTCTGGAGGGTTTGTTCTTTACCTTCTAGGCAACCAGTCTTAAAGAATCAATGTGACATAGTTATCTGTTGTTTTTATCTATCCCATCTTGCTTGCCCTTCTTCCTGCAGGCCTGGCTTTTAAATTAACCCGCAACTTCTCTCCAGGCTTTTACATGTTCCTACAAGGCATGGGAGAAGGGAGATTATGAACTGCAGGCTATAGCTGTCTGAGAATTAGATGCTAACAAAAATTTTAAGATAGTGTTCTCTTTTATTTGTAAATGATTCCTCAAGTTCTAGTCTCATGACAGTGTAAATCCAACTCTATTACTGGCCTAAACTGAGATCAGAATATTTTCCTTTATTTCTTCTTAGTATTTAGGGTTTTTTGGCTAGATTTAAGTATGCAACTGACAATGAAAATTGTCAGTATTCCAAAAGCATAATAGGAGAAATTCTTTACTTGCAAAAGAAAAAACTGCTGCATCCAATTCATGCAATGAAAAGATTTTGTATACTTAACACTGATCTAACTGCTGGTGCAAAGGAAATGTCTACAGATGCCAGAGAAGTGGTTAAGTGAAGCCCAAGTTAAAAGATGGACAAAGTGAGTGGGCAATCCCTTGGTGGAAAAGCACTAGTACAGAAACTTTATTTAAACACTAGAAACAGTTAAACAATTCTCTCAATGTGTTGACAAAAATCATCATTTAAGCCCTGCATGTGCTCCCTATGAGCAGAAGATCACCACTGAGGTGAAAAAATGCACATCAGGAGGAGCAGGATTCCACAGGACAGAGTGCCATCAGATAAGTGCCTAGATCTCACACTATTAGGTTATTTCTTTAATTTTCAGATTTCATTTATAGGACAGCTTCCTATAAATGTGTAACATTATCTCACAAATTCCCATCTCCATAAAATTTGGGCACATTTTCCTGTGTTTTTGTTGGTGTACAAGCATCTTCACATTAACTTTGGTGGAGATATTAATGCTGCAGTGAGCAAGCAGTTCCTCTCCCCAATCACAAACTTAGAGCAGCAAATAAATGATATTTTCCATGTGCCTGAGATAAGAAGTCCAATGAAAAAAGCTCCTCCAGGGGGCTTGGGGGGGATAGAGAATACAAAATAAGTCTGAAAGCTACCAATATTTAAATTAGCAGAATCCAGAGGTGTGTTTTTATTGTTTTGTATATTAATATGAGACAGGATAATCAGGGAGAAAAATGTCATTGCAAAATTAGAACAAAAATAGCACATTTAAGGGCTTGCTTTTTTTTTCCTCAAAGTGTTTTCTTCATTGAGTTTAATTAAACTCTTCATAGCCTGATGAGAAAACTTCCAATTAAGTTCTCGTAATAAAAGGGTAAACATATAAAATAACTGCCTTTATGGGTTAGCATATTTGAAAGGTAAATTCTAGTATATTCTAGTAAATTTTAAAAACTGTGTATGTTTTTTTTTCAAAGTTGTGGGTTTAAAACTGGTATATTCACATAATTAAACTACTATTCTAATGGAAATGAAAATGGAAGGTAATAAGATTATATTTTTTATAATTTTAGTACTCTAATTTTCACAGTATCATTATGCAACAGACTGGTGATACCAGCAACATTTTCCGGATGCAGTAGTTTTGATGAGTCAAAGGATCAGTTAATTCTCACTGAAAACTTTGTACAAGAAGTGTCAGAGGGATGGAAAAGGAAGTGAAAGACTTGAAGGAATGCAGGAAAAGCAGTAATCTGTTGTTTTCAACCAGGTCAAGGAGCTATAGATTCAATAGCACCCATCCAGCTACTAGAAACCACGAGACATTCAACAGGGGTGCTGCTTAGTCTCAGAATGCTGTGGCCATCCATTGCACTTATAAATTAAATGTCTGTGTCCTTGGTATTTTGCTTCTGGGATAAAAAACAAAAACAGATTTAAAAGAAAGAAAAGAAGGAAACATTCTGTGATACAGTCAAAATTAGTATCTGATATTGATGCCAGAAGTCATGACACTTTGAACAAGATGAAACTTTGAGAAAACTCTTCCAGATGGCAGATAAGCACAGCACCTCAATTGGCTTCAAGAAGCGATAAGAAAAAGAATTACAGACTTTGATGTTCATGGAGTGTCGCTAAAGGACATGAAACGATTCACACAAACGCCTCTCAGTGTTAGAACAGGAAAGAAGAAACTTTATTCTGTGACTCCAGTATTTATAGATTCTCAACAATGACCAGGGATTGGATAATTAAGTTACTGCCTTCCCAAGCACACTGGTCATGTGAAACGTCCATCAAAAGATGTTTCTTAGAAGGAATGTGATAAACGACTTACATTTATAGAACTTTCATGGGAAAGTAACTGAAACTATGAAAACATTATCAGAAGACTTTAGGTTTCAGGGCAACAACGGAGCATGTGCTGATATTCTAATAAAATCCAAGATGACTCCAGATAGTAGTGTGTTAATGCACCTACATCTGCAAAATCATCTTCCTGAAAAAATCTTACTTCCTTGAGAAATGGGAAATATTTCAATTGTTTCTATAGGTAGAGGAGATTTTATCTGCAGTAGTATTTTCATTCACAATCATACCATTCTGGTCAGTTCCTGAGAATAATAATGTGGGAAAGACAGATGGCCTTCTAAACCTCACATTCACATAGAGTTCACGTTCACTGAGCACAGACAAGGTCTTCATTACCTTTTTGCTCTTCTCTGAGCTTTGTTTTTTGTGTTTTTATTAGGTATTAAAATGTTATATAATTATAGAACTTTAAGTAATACCATAACAACCCAACAATTACCTACCTTTCCCATGGCTCTTCATTTTTACCTTTAACATTGAGCTCATCCTTTCCAGATTGTGCTCTGTGAGGAAACTTCTGAATATTATGCTAAATGCAAATACTAAAAAATATTAGATGTTAAAGTTTATATAGTTTCAAACAATATTCAATGATAGAAATTGACGATGAATTTATGTTTTGATTAAAAAATACATGAATATTTGCATTTTTAAAAATTTTTGTATCCTTACTCATCTCATAACCTTCAGAGTTCTTTGATTAAATGGAAATATAAACATTAGATTTATATAGGACTGTATTATTGAAACTTGTTATGATACTGTTGATACACCTTGTCTGTAGAATTACAACTTACTGGAAGTTCTCTAACTAAAAAGCTACCTAAAAAATCTAATACCTTTTGTTAGAAATGAGGTTCATGATATCAAGAGCAAGGCAGGAAACAAATGCCTTTTCTGGTATGTACAGTCCTGTTTTTACTACTGCTCTCAGTATGTAGCTGTGTGTCCTAGAGTACAAAACTATTCACAAGTTTAAAATAAACAAAAAGTTTACTTTATTGTGGTGGTTTTTATGGGCTTCTGCAACCTTATTCCTTATATCTGTAAATTCTTGCTGATATTTGCAGTATTTCTACTCCTATAGAATGTATCTGCAGAGCAAGTCTCAGAAGTCAGGTCTGATGCAAGGTGTACTGAAGTTACTAGAGTCATCCTAGAGTTACTAGAGTCATATGGAGTGGCTTTTCAATAAGGTCACAGATTTAAGGAAAGAAAAATACTTAGAGAATAGAAGTTACATTAGTGGCTTGGAAAAGTCACTGAATGTGTGCTTCCTTCAAGCAAATTTCTAGTCAGTTAACTGCTAATGGAAGTTGATGTGGTTGTTCAGCCATTTCGAAGAAATTTTCTGTCAGAAACACCAATAATTCAATGCTATGCCAGAAGCAATGATTTCCAGAAAAAAAAAGTTCTTCTTTTTCCACTAAACTTTCTTACCATTATTATTGGTACAACAAACAGTGGATGGATGTATCAGAAGTTATTTTCCTCTCAAATTGTCTTATTACCTAAATTTCAGAAAGAAAAGATCATCAAGTGACCTAGACTTCTTGTCCTCGGGCCTTTGTAGTTAAATCCAGTCTGGGCCTTGGAGGTGGTTTACATCTTTGAAGTGAACATCCCAGACATCTCCACCTACTTTACTTTGGTTCACGTTGCCAGCTGTCTTGGGACACATGAAATGGAGTCTTTTAGGACAAAATTAAATTTGAAAATCACTTCAGTCACAAGCTTAATCCTGTTCTTAACAAATCATCCTTCAGATAATGAGGATGATTCTAGAATGAGTTCAATGTAGAAACTCCCTGAAAAAGTGCCAAGACCACCCCGTATTTTGCTCTGCACATCTATACTTGTTTGTTAGCTTTGTTGGTTGTGTAGGTGTAGCCTCATGTGGGATGATAAATTGTTCCTAGCTGAAGCTTTGAAAATAAACTGGTTACCTGTGTCTCCTTGCTTTATTTTTGTGACATATATGTGGGTCATAATGTGCTGGGGAATTCCATGCTAAATAGTCATACGTTTGTTACTTCTGAAATGAAATTTAAAAAAAAATTAAAAAAATACCAAACCAAAGAAACAAACAATGAAAAAAGAACCCATAAGGATACTTCTTTGGACCAACAAGAGTTCTTCAGCTCTTAATTGCCTTACTTAATACATGGTCCAGCACACCAAAATTTGTCATTCAGTGGAGACCAAAAGTAAGACTTCTTTAGAGACTGTGCTATTGATTCATCTAACAGTGGAAAATTGGCTTCAAGTAGCTCAAAAAAATAAATGTTTTAATGTCCAATTGATTATTTAATCTTTCTGTACAGTGTTTTCTAATTAAAGACTGTAGGCCCAGTAGATCTCTTCAGTATTAATAGACTTTGTACGCTCTGTTTTGCTTTTGTTTTGTATTATATTTCCTCATACAGCCCCAATGTGCTATTGCTTTTTTGCATTCAGAACAAAATTGAACTTAATAATATTTTTCCTCTTTTCCACTTCTGTCTTCATGCAAGAACTACAACTTATAAAATGTTTTCTTTAATTTAGGCAAATATCGTATATGCAGTCTATATTTTCCCACAGCTCTTTCTATTTTGCTTCAGATTCAGAGAATTGAACATGATTGCACTGATATGACAGTTGCTGAACCACTATCCACAGCCTAATGCAAAGCCATATAGCAAGAATAACTGGAGGCAGAAGCAGAAAATCTCTGGCAGGAATAGCTGGTAGTTGTACTTTCTCAAGTATCGGCTCACTCTTGATGAGAAATGGAGACCAGACTACAGCAATTAAATTCTAGACACAGCAAAGGCAGAGAGACAGCAAAGGAATTTGAAGAGACAGAGCTTGAATTTGAACAAAAGAAGAGCAAAATTCAGAAGAGCATATATTTATTGTTAACATCTCTAAATGCCAGAAACTTAACATTCCTATTTTTGTATCTTCAAATATGAAATCTATTTTCTAAAGATATTATTAGATGCCATTAAAGTTTTACCCTGTTTTACTAAAAGGACATAAGCACCTGGAATTCATCAGATGACTTCATCCTTTCATTTCTAGCTTTATATATTGCCCTACAGATTGCAACACAGAGTGTTCAGAGTCCATAAAGTTCCGAGTATATAAAATAGTCCCTCATTACCTAACGTGAAATATAGTCAGTATAAGGATATGTATCCACAGTCCTCTGGTTTCCAGCAATGATTCAACTTTTAGGAGTGGTGTGAAGACATAATTACACATGCTTGAGACTCTTCCTGACAGACAATTGGCTTCTGTCTTCATCCATGACACATCATCAACACTTCTGTAACCTTCTGTTGCCTTTTCTACATCTGCCTCCAGGAAACTTCATCTCAAATACTCAAAAGATTTAGTTCATCAAAAAGGGTTCACAAAGACTCACAATAATTAATTGCTAATGTTGCTAATGTTTCATAGCTTACACAAGCAAGTTTACACACCAGTCTGTACAACTTATTTAAGAAAGATGGTAGGTTTGTATCTTACTAAAATTTATTTTTAATCCTTTGAGAATCAAAAGTAAATTTATTACAGAAATACAAAGTTCATAACCTTCCATTTGTTTGCAAGTTGTAACTGTCTTGGACACTATGAAGCAGACAATTCAGTCAAACAGCTGCTCATGATATGCTCTGCTTAACTGGACTAAATGTGGCACAAAATTTTAATTATTTAATGATGAGAAAATGTCAAGTACCACAGAGATGAATGTGGTTTATACAGATAAGTACCCATTGGAAAAGGCTTCTGGATATATGTGTCCTTAAGGAGCAAATATGAGCTGACAGCACACCTTCAAACACACTACCACAAACCAAAAACTTTACCCTAGAGATCACATAAAAAATCTCAGAAAGATACAGGTATTTCAGTAGTTGATGTGACTTTTCTCCACCAGGTCAGACATGAGATGATATCTGAAGTTCTGTTTCCTTTGACTAATTGTGTAAGAAATTATCTCAGTTTTATTTTATTGACTCAGTATTATTAGTTAATGAGCATGTAATTAACTCAGGTTTTACCTCTTAGAGGTCTGTATTGAAAATTGCTCATCCACATTAAGAGAACATAGAGGTCTATAGAATCAGGATACCTTATATGTACAAAAAGCAGGGAGATTAATTCATGAGGCACCTCACACTCCAGCTTAAAATACTCTAGCTATATGGAAAGAGAAAAGACAAAAACATGGCACTCCCTTTGTCATGCACTGTTTCCTTGGAAGCAAACTCCATGAACATGATCGAATACAATCTTTTCTAAACTTAGTGGGGTAAACAGAAAGGTTGGTGTACCTTTTTGTCAGAACACATGACAGACATGGAGTTGCAGCTATAGAAACATTTGCATCAAACAGTAGCCCACCCATACTTATCACGTATACACCTCCCACAAAAACCTTTACTTCATATGGGTGCCCAGAAGGCAAATTACAAAGCTGTTATGAGTAAGAAGAGGTAAAAATAAGACACCATTACACATGTATGGTCTGTGTCAAGCCTTCATACATGTGTGGCACAATTAAATAACACCTCTGTTTCAGTTTCAGATACTTGTTGTGAAATAGTGTCTCTGTCATTAAGATAACATAGAAAATTATGCAACTTGTATCTTTCAAGTCTGATGAACACCATAAGTTTAAACATACACTCACAAAATTGAAACCCATAAACAGCTCTCTAAGTGGAGCAGCGTTAATAATGAAGAAATCTCATGACCAGGGAGCTGTTCACAAAGACAGACCTAAGGTCTATTCTGGACCCATTTTTTTAACACATTTAAAAACAATACCTTAAAATGCATGTCAGAGTTCACTTAGAATAAGAATGGGTTTGTTTTCTTGTGCAGTTGTGTAGATTTTAATTAAAATAGACTAATAAAGGTATAAATAAAACAGAGAATAGATAAGGCTAAGTAACCACAATTTGAATTCCCTTCAGTGTTCTAATGAAGTGCTTTAAACCCAATAAGAGTGGTCAGTCTGAGTGTACAACTTGTTCTATTTGTGCTTATTCTAATAACAATCTTCATTTTCCTAATAACAACAAACAAAAGTTAATTTCTTTCTGTGGTAGCTATTTCCAGTAAACCAATAGAATTGCAATCCGATTTACCCAATACCTTCAGTCGGTATTATTCAGCATTTTCTTTTCCAACTAGCTTTATTTCACTACAGTTTTAAGAAACAGACAGTAGATCTAAATGAATTAACTTTGAAGTAGCAGATTTTGAGTTTTGCTTACTCTCTACCTTTCTCTGCTCCCTGCCAAACCTCCTCCTTGATATTCCAGGGCTAACAGCTACCCTTTTCTGCAGTAACAAAGAGCTCAGAAAACATTTTGCAGTGTGCATATCTATAGTAACTTGCCATTCATTCATCTAAACGTACAAAAATGATAAGAGAACTATTAAACTAAAGTGCATGTTCTTCAATTTGCTGGATATTATCAAATTTATGTTTATGCCATTATTTAAGAATATCAAGCAGATAATTTAAACCTTAAAGGATCTCATGACAGTCTGTAAACAGAACATATGTAAGCAGATTGTTTCACCTGGATAAAATAATGATGTGATTTCCCTTAGAAAATGATTCATATGTCAGAAATATATTTTTAAACCCCCAAAAACTTATAAAGGTCTAAAAGGTATCTTAAGTCTTTTTATCAGATGTGCTTGGATATACAGGGAGAGAAGCCACCCTAAACACTATTCAGCTTTTATCTAATACCAGGAAATATTTGTTATCCTTGCAATGTCATTTTAATACCCTGTTATATTTGTCTATTTTCACAGCAGACAGTCTGTCCTGCTTAAACACTGAATATTGATGAACCTTAGATTAAAACCAATAACAACAATTGGATTTAATGGAAATACAGATACCTTGAGACAGGCTTAAAATAGGCTGAATGGAAGATCAAAAAACCCTAAATTTAAAGAAAATGAAGGTACAAACCCTTGGGTTTAAAATAACTCGATAAAGGTTTAAATATTATGGTATCATGTGCTAAAATCTCAAAAAAACTTTAACCATTTACTTAGGAAATAACATGTAGAAATTCTGACTAAGCATCTTGAAATGCAGATTATTTTTATCAAATCACCCAAACATTATTTGGAAGTATATAACAAAATTTTTGGATTTTTTTTTTTTTTAAATAAGTGTTAAAGCCACCACACTTAACATTTCATACACAGATAACGACACTCACAGTCAGGACAAGTATGATTATTGTTTATAACAGCATTTTTGTTTCAGAGAACTCATGAAAGCATCAGTGTTAAGTAAGGTGATGACTTCTGACCAGAACAATAATAATCTGTTGGCTGAAAGAAAATATGTATTGCAGTATAATCCCTCGTGGACAGTAGTGCACATAATAAAACTACCAGACATAAAATATTAGGGGTATAAAAACTTAAATTTTTAAGAAACTACCTATTGACTGTTTGTTTGATATATGGCCAACAGGGAACATGGAACAAGAATGACATCTAGTGGCTCCACAGCCTTTCTGTCAGGGAGGTTTCTTGTTTCTCTTCATTTGCAAATATACAGTCACATATATATGCACAAATGTACATGTTTTCTCGGTCTTGTAATTGATTTTACTTTTCAGTCTTCTAAAATCAGTGTTCTTCACCCCCACATTGTCCCTGACTCAGCCTGTAATCTCATGAGACAACCTATAAATACCAGGTAGAGGAGAGATGCCCTTAACTTTGCTCCATTTTATATTCCTCAGGCCTGACAGCTGCAGAATGCTTATGTTCAGAAGCAAGTGGTTATACCTTTATGATTATATTTTTTTTTGAAATGGTCAAAATGGTCATTTTGACTAAATGGTCACTTTTTATCAAATGATCCCCCCCCCCCCCCCCCGATTTGCTTTCATTTGCTATCAATTTTCTTTGAATAATTCGAATTTTCTTTGAATAATTAGAAGAAGACATAAAAAGAGAAGAAAATATTTCTGAACTTTGGCTGAAGAGGGATCTTCCACTATTATGAGATCTTTGAAAAAGCCTGAAGGATGGATTAGTGGAGAAACTGGCAAATGGAACTAGCACTTGTATGTAGATGAATGTATTAAAAGAAAATTCCGAAGCAAAATTAAAATAAATTATCATCTGTTATTTTTAAATATATTCCTGACAAAAATGCTTTGTAATGCTCAATTTAATTTAAAAATAGCAATTTCATGACACTCTTTTAATATTTACCTGAAAATAACAAATGCAATGGTTATCCATAAACAAGCAGTAAAGAAAAGATTGTTTTTCCAAAACCATGGGCCTTAAATAAGCAGTAATACTTTCATTGCTCCCTGAAATATTCTACCCTGTGCTCTTCTCAGAAATACACGAGTGTTGTTGATTGACAAAAGCCTGCATAGTTATGAATCAGAACATTTTAATGTTAATTTATATGAAGATGTAATGATATTCTACTGCATATTTTTCTGCTTCTGAGTCTATTTCTGGACCACTAGTAATAAAAGCTCACTGCTTCTTTCAAAGGTCTAATTACAGACCCCTAGAGAAAACAGTGCAATGGAATTTAAATATTTGTCATGGTCACTGACCTCTAGCTGAACAGAGAAAGCACATCTGATACAGTCCTTCGCGTTACTTTTAAGTAGTGGTGAAAATCCACATCTAACATTAGTTATATTTATTTACATGCCATGCTGCATTATAGTGACAAGACCTAAGAAAATACCTAGATTAAATCTAGACAGAAAAAATGCACTCTGTTTTTCATGAGTTTATCCCTGTGAGTCAGGCTTGAGAAGTGCTATGAGCTTTTCTGTAATACAAAGAAAGATTTTCTTCACGAAGAAAGCATGATGGGCTCTGTCATGGTGTAACCCCAGACAGTGGCCAGGCTCCACACAGCCTCTCACCCCTGCATTAATACAGAATTGGAAGGGCAAAAGAGAGAAAACTCCAGGGTTGAGATAAACACAGTTTAACAGGTAAAGCAAAAGTCACACTTGCAAGTAAAGTGAAATTAGGAATTAATTCACCACTTCTCATGGGCAGACAGGTGTTCAGCCTGTTCTCTCCACAAAAGCAGGACTCCTAAAGTTTCCCCCTTTTCCTCCAGCTTTATACACCGAGAATGACACCGTATGTTGTGGGATATGCCTTGGGTCATTTGTGATCATTACTCCCAGCTGTGTCCCCTCCCAGCTCTGTGCACCCCCAGCCTCCTTGCGGGTGAGCTGGGGTGAGATGCAGAAAATGCTGTGGCTCTGGGTGTGCACTGTCCAGCAATAAAGAAAACATCCCTGTATTTTCAGCACTGTGTTCAGAACAAATCTAACACACAGCCCCATACCAGCTCCTGTGGAAAAAATTACCTCTATTCCAGCCACATCCAGCACAGGCTGCTAGATAAATGTCTTAATATGCTGGCCACTTTGTTGAGGATGAATGCAGATTCCAGAATAATATAATTTTTCATGTTATGAAAATTTCAGCCTAATCTAAGTCTTGTGAAATACTCTTGAATGCTTTTGGTAGACTTGGTCAGGAAGACAGCTTGCAAAAATTCCAACATAATGGATGACACATTGAGATTTCTATTATTAAAATCATGCAGGCATGTGGAGGGGAGAGTGCAGGGATGTATACATGTTCTGTTTAAAGATTTATGGCTTTATCTCTGCCTTATAGCTGTAATTTATTTTATAGCAATGAATTTAGCCAATGGATGTAGCAAGAGTTTTCTCTTTTTCAAGAAAAATTTGGTCATCTAATTAAATTGCTCGTGTTGAACTACGATTTTGTGTCGTTAGATTTCTGATTTCTGTTTAGACTGAGTCTAAACAGAACTTCCTTGTGACTTAAGTTCTTTACCTGTAAAATGGAGAA
This sequence comes from Poecile atricapillus, assembly GCF_030490865.1. NCBI lineage: Eukaryota > Metazoa > Chordata > Aves > Passeriformes > Paridae > Poecile > Poecile atricapillus. The sequence goes on along the minus strand of NC_081251.1, from coordinate 21,475,794 downwards.
AGTAATTCCTGTCTATTCCCTTTTATTCAACTCTGCCTGTTTAGGTGATAAAGTGTATCTTGAGTATTTACTCAAGATAAAGCATGTATTGATTTTTTTGAATATATAGATTTTAGTAGCAAGAAAGAATTTTTGACCAGAAGGATCTAGACTGAACAAGATTTAAAAAACAGTGGCTGTTGCCATGTTTCTTTTTCCCAGCCTGGAAATGAAACTCGAGATAATTTCAGTAAGGAGATAATTTAAAAAGCAGATTTTTTGTTTGAATGCCTTCAGGGACAGTTATGGAAAGATGTCCACAAAAGCCCCCCCCCCAGGGGTGAGTGTATTCTTATAGGTTTTAGAAAATTAGCATAATTGATAAAAAGCACCAATCAGGAGGACAAGTGATGATGCAATTCCCACCAGGTCAAGCCCCTTCCCTGGAGTTCCCCCCTCGGCACTAGTTGTACTTTGTCCATGAAAATGTATCTCAAAGAGTTGTTCTTGGCCTTGGCTCCCAGGAAGAACCAAGGTAGCACTGGAGCCTTGTGCCCACTGGGGCTTGTAACTCTGGAATTCGTTTTGTCTTTCTGCCTAGAGAAAGCCCATGGAAAAGTACTGGGAAAACTAGCCACTAATACAATAGACTACAGAGCTACAAACACTTGTGTGAAGAATACAGAGCACATATAAAAGAAAAAAAGGCAAAACCAAATGGCATCAGCCTAACATCTCAGTCCAGAGGAGCCTGACTTGTCTGTTGCCCTGTCCTTCACATCCTTTGTTTGCTGATGCATATTTGAGTCTATTACAGCTCTGTTGTTTCTTTGTTTTTTCTTCTTTCTCAGGGAAGGCAGCAGATGTTACAGTATTCTCTGTGTCTGCCTTAGCTGTATCTCTGTTGGTAGATTTGGGAGTCCTAGGGAATATTCCCAGACATGGAACTGTATTATTTATTGGAGTAGATTGGCAGATTTTCTCACACTGTTCTGGGACAGAAAATGGTCAGTTTTTCAAGGAATGCCTGGTCATGATTCAACTTTCAACAGTTTTCTGTATAAATTGTTCAGTGGCAATGGTAAACTATAAAAGAGGTTACAGCAAAATATGTGTGGTATGGCCAATGTTTAAGAAATGTGTGACCACAGTGAATGGTCACCAGCAAACAAAATGGATAATTTCTCATCAGCACTGTAACATCTGGATGCCTCTTTGAAGCACATATTTCTGAAACTACCTGAATTACAGGCCCAGCACAACATTTTGTAATAAGTATCTCTCTGAAACTTTCTGTAAACTTCTGGTTTATTGCTACTCTTTTTAGGTTTGTTGTATAAATACTTCCTGCATCCTTCTGAGCAATAGAACTCTTCTGAAAGGAAAATTAGAATAAGAAAGCAAAAAGAAACTGCCTAATTTTTCTCACTTATAAAATCTTAATTTAAATGGTGTCTAAATTAATAATTCATAACAAATACATTGTGTGATTAATCAAGCTCCCTTTTGTATTATGCACTTTTGTATTATGGTATTATTTGCATTACAAATATACATTATTTATTTTCTCAGTGTAACTGTTCTTAAAAGTATAATTTAAGAAAAGAGCTGGGGTTTGACTATATCAGGGAGGGTTAGCAGGAAGGCAATATTTTAAATCTGTTTAAAATATTGATTCTGTGTCCTATAAATACTGTTTAAGTTATCATCCCTAAAATAAATTTGCTACTGCAGTATTTAGCAAGCAGCTGCATAGTAGAAATTAAAGACCTTAGTGTAAGCCCTTGCAAATTACTTCAGGGAACTGCATCAGATTACCTGTAGTTCATACATTCGCACAGGAAGTTCCAATTTATATGTTAGATCTTTCTCTGGCTCACTTAATTTTCTGTGTATCAAGCACATTACAAAGGGCAAGTGGACCCTGCCCTTTGCATCCCCCAATCTCCCATATTTCCTACTTTTCGTTTATTGATGAAAGGGAGAAATATTTTCCCTCTGCTCTTTGTGAATAAATCTCAGATTGCCTCTCTTTGGATATTCATGTGAGAAAAGCATCCTTCCCTGAATGTTCATTTGAAAGGCACAATGAAAAGGTGGCACACATAGTGAAACAAGTTCATTTGAACAAAGAGTCACAATAATCCATTTGCGATGTTCACCTTACACCATCTTCAAGTATAGGATGAAGGTTCAGGTCATTTCTTGTTCTGTCTCCACATCAAATAACGGAAAATTCCAATTTCCTGTTACAGTGTGTGTGTGCAGAAAATCCACTTTAACAGTTGAAATAGCTAGAATTTGGAAAGTGTGTCCCTAACCTACCCAGGTGAGTCTTCATATGCCTTGCTTGCTCAGGAAAGTGAGGAGACTATTTCATCACACTTAGAGTCTGTTGAAAGTATTAAACTGTAAAGTCAAAAGAATACTGTCACAGAGTTTTATTCACTTCAAGGTTTTCTCTCTCTCTATGCAATGAGTCTTGTTTGGGAAAACATGGCCTCAGGACCATGTGATTAAAGACTGTTAAATACACAGCATCAAATAGAAAGGAGTGATGCAAGAACAGAAGGAAATCTTTCATATCAGACCAGTGTAAGAGCAAAATGTAATCTCTTGCTTTATCACCTCCACTCTATAGAAAACTGCTGCAAAAAAATCCTTTCTGAAAAATGACTTTTCCAGGAAGTTATCAATAAATGACAGTTTAGAAGAGAGAACAATCAACTCATATTCTGAACCTGAATAGTTAGTTGCCTGTGTAAGGCTAGCTTTGTTTTCTTTTGCTTTAATTTGTTCTCACTTTTATTACAACCTCTCAGGCTATGGAAATGGGTATCTTCAATTACAAGTTATTTAAATCAGCTGTTCCAGAAACGTATTTGCTATTTTGATCAACTTTTGAATGCTAATTAGAATATTCTTCCTACTGCTTTTCTCCTTAGGAGCTAGAAACTCAGCTGTGTAAATCAGCTTTTGATGATGTACACAGTGGTATGTTTGACTCAGAATGTTTAAGGAGAAGGAAATGTTGCAATAGCATATTTACCAAAACAATATCTGATTGCTTTTTATCAAGAGTAGCAAAGAATGGCAGAGGAAAAATAGGTTTTATACCTAAGTGTTTAGACTGCAGTTGAGGAAATCAGTTATTTTGAATCAGGTTTTATGAATGAGTTTCTTAAAAGACTAATTTTTTTTTCTGCAACACTTTTCCTGTCTGAAAATTAAATCTCAGTCCCTTATCTCAAAAATGGGACACAAATTTTCCTACCTCACCAATATGCTTTAAGGCTGTTTCCAAAGCTTTCATCACCCTCCTCATAAATGATGAGTACTACATATGATCTGGGAAGTAACTTTGGTTTTTTTTTTAGTTTTTAAACACTGGAATATCTACAGAAAAATGAGCAACATTTTCATCGTCACTCTCCGTAGTACCTCTTTCCCAAAAAGAATTTTCTTCATAATTAAATTGTGTAGGCTGCTAAACAGTAGCCACACCTAGTGCAGGATCCTGCCAAATCAGCAGGATGTGCCTGGTGTGACAAACATGATTTCTCCTCTCAGTCCATTGAAACAAATTTACCTGACTTAAGACCAAGAGTGGTCATTCATCCCTGGTGTGCTAGGCATGAAGGTGCTGCAGTTCCTGGTGCCCAGGTCCAGCCTACAATGACACTGAGCTCTCTGTGTCCTAAATACACACTCTGGTCCAAAGCAGCAGATCAATCCCAAAATGAAAATAGTGCCTTTAGAGCTGATGCCACACAGAGCAGTCACATAAATTTAAACTAGCCTAATCAGGAGTGGAACCGAATGAAAGAGGCACAAATGGTCCCATCTTGTCCTTACTTTCCACCAAACCAGACTCAAAGGTTGCTAGTGGATCCCATGCCCTCCATATACCCACCATTTCACAGGGCACTCAGCAGCAGCCTAGACTGCCCTGTAGCCAGTCCCCAGATCTCATGCTGTACCTACAGGCTAATCCAGATTGATGTGTGCTGCTGTCTCACAGAAACACAGCATTCTCTGCAGTGGCTGGTCCACTGTGGGGGTGTGTTCTCCTTCGGATCTCCCAGACTGCCTGAATTACTTGCCAGCTCTGTCTTGAAGCCTGCAAGCTCCTTGTACGGAAACACAGAGAGCAGAGACCACATTCCCACAGCAAAATGTCTAGTGAATGTATAAACTAACTGCTTACATGCGTCTGCCCCTTTCATTCCCCTCTCTCTCTTTTCCTATGCTTGTTTCCTCAAGATGCAGCATTTCTCTGCCCATGTCTCTTCCCAAATAAACATCCTGCTTCAAATCACTTTTCCTGCATTCAGCCCAGTCTTGCTACATCCACACCCAACTGCAATTTTTGATGGGTTGGAGAGACTACAGGTTTGGAAAATGTTTTGTGAAACCTCCTTCAGAGTATCAGTGGTGTTTGGTCTGTGGGGTTAATATCTGTGTCTGTAGCTGTATTCTGCTCTAGAAATTTACCTAGGCAAACAGTGAGGCTTATCTCACTTCTGTGCATAACTGTAAACTAACCAGGTGTTAGATGTCCAGATAATTTAAAAGTAATTCAGAATTTACTCAAAGCTTATGATGTCAAGACTAAAAATGGAGGAGAAGGAGGTATCAGACTGACAGTAATATTAAGATTTTATGGTTTATTTCATTAGTTAAACCTTTTGAATATCAAATACCACAAGCTTTTGCAGTCTGACTCTTCTCTTTGTGTAACTGAATATCTTTCAAAGCTAGAATTAACCACAAGCTGATTCTGAATTACAATCAGAACTGTGGCTTCACATGGATAACTGAGACTTGGATAACACTCCAGGGATCTAAATGGATATCTAGAGTTGTTCTGGGGGAATATAAAATCAGTTTGTTACAGTGGTATAGTTACAGTTTTTGTAATAATTTTGTTCTTGAATTTCAGATTTGAGTACTTCTGAAGCAATCTCAGATGTGTTAGATTTCAGAGTATTATAAAATGCTTATTATTTCCTGTCTGGACCTGGAAAATAGTGGATTTGTGTGAAGTAGAGAATAAGAGGGTTTTCTATTAATAAAAAAAATTGTTGAGGGGGTGTATAAGTAGTTCAGAAGTCATCCATTTTTGGTGGTTCTGGTTTCTTACTGTCTGCAGGTGTATGCAGTGCTTCAGATTCAGTGGAAATAAACAAAGAAAAAAGATTTTTTGCCACTGTGTATTTATGTGACTATTGACAGCAGCTCAGAGGAAAGATCATACTAGTACAAAGATTTCCACTTAATATGATCACTAGCTAATTTGATCCTCCCTGTTATTTGATTTAATCTCTAGGAAATAAATCATTTCCATTGATTCTTACTGTGGATTCTTATTGCTTATTTTGTTCACGTCCACTTCAGCTAATCCTAGATAATTCAATCAACATTTATTGAATCTGTCATGGAAAAGGGAAGAGTAATCATGTTGTTTACAACATAAAAATAGATTTGTATCATGTGTCTTTTCTATTCTGTTTTTCAGTTTTCCTGCATCAGTAGATAATGAATTGAAATTGGTAGTTACCTTTGAGAGAAGCTGGAAATTAACATTTTATGGCACCTGCAACACGGCCCAGCACAAGATAAAATTAAAAATGTAAACGCTATCAACATGTTTCTACTCTGATTTGTACTGATGTATAAAAGGGGCCACACTGTTGAAGTCAGGAAAGATACACTGATAGGAAAACAATCAAGCCAAGAGATTACATCCTTGGTCTGTTTGAGCATTAGGAAATGAACATGCCCGAAATGTTGTTTTTAAATTGAAATTTCAGTAGTTTTGTCCTGTCAGATCATTTTATCAACATATATTTTAGTTGCTTTCTTAAGTTCACTGGGGATAAATCATCTACTTGCTTAATGTGATCCAAGTAAGGTGAAAAGAGATAGCCAACCTGTGACGAGAATTCAGTTGAGTCAGTGGCTGTGAAGCATGTGGGTGGTAAAAATTAAGTTAATAATGATAGGAGCATTAATCAGTCTTTTGGACCACTAATGGAAAGGGATTTTATACTAGCTCTCTATTAACATGAAGGGGTGCTATAGAAGTGATTCTCCTCCTCATTGACCCGTGATCATATTCCCTAGGCATCAAGTTTGAAAATACATAATCTTCTTAAACACAAATACTTTCTACATCTTTGCCTCAAAATATGGGACCCCAAACAAGTTCCCTTATTGAGCAATGGATAATTAGGACTGGATTTTTTTTCATTTTCAGTGTTGTGACTGCCTTTTTTATGAAGACACCAGGTTAAAAGCAAACAGTAACTCAAGGGAAATGAAATGTTCCATGTGCAAACAACTGCTTCTAATGGCATCTCTGCTCTAATTTTATCATGCTTCATTTTTATGGTCATCCACTCAAAGGGGGTAGATATTTTTGCAGCATGACTGAGATTTTTGTTGTATTTGACTGAGTTTTTGTTGTATTTATCAGCAAATGAGTATAATTTTATTATAAGAAGATTGTGTTTATTTTAATAGTTCATATACATTTATAAATATGTTGCAAATTACTTCATTGTATAATATAAGACTAAAAAAAATCTGAAGCCCAATGTATATACATTTTATAACATTATTTTAGTTCAGGGATAATGCTTGAGAATGACCACTGTTTTCAGTTCTGTGTTAACAACCTACTGAATATTTAACTCTAGAATGTTCTCTGCTCCAAGGAAAATGGGAAAATCCATCATATAAGCCTGACTTTTATAAAGTTTTCTTGGGAAGAGATGGTCATCTTAGTGAAATGCAAATGACTGGGCTAAATACTGAGTTAGAGAGGGAAGTTGTCACTTGTGTAAATCATGTCATATTTTGTAACTGGAATTACAGTAAGCATATATCAATGCAAATTATATTCAGCAATTTTCCCCACATCTCTTTAAAACTTTCTAAAATATTTAAAACTCTTTCTAGTAAAAACTCTTGAAGAATTGTCTTTCATTAGTCTATCAAAATATATACTGTTATATCACAGGATGACGGTAGTTATTTTTACAACTAAATGTTTTTATTAGTTGAATGCTTGATGTAGCATACAAACTAAGTTGTGTATTATGTGTAGAGACTGGAAGATACCAATACCCCAATTTCCAAGAGATCAGTGTTCCAGTATCTGGTTCCAAGGATCATAAACTGACTCATCTGCAAGACACATAAGACAATAACTACAGATTTGATTTTCTCTGTGCTGCATAAGAGGGAAACATAAGAGAAGCAAGCCATTCTGATCTGACAGGAACCAGTCTTCATCCTAAATCTATGATCTTTAAATCTTTAATGAGTCACAAACAGTATTTTTAAACAAAGAACTCTTGCAACAGCTGAGGGCAAGAGTCCATTTTGACTAGTCAGGTCTCCAGCTGTGCCCAGTCTCCACTGATTCAGAAGGAAGAGCAAGATAAAACAAATGGCATCAATCTAGCTAATTATGCATCATAAAAACCCATTTTCATGAGGTGTCACATACTAAAATTACTACTTTTTCCTGCTAAATATAAAAGAAGCTTAAGATGGCAGGCCCAGTTGTAGATAACTATATTTTGTAGGTGGATTAATGTAGAAGTAGAAGTTCATGGAAAACCTGTAGAAGTTCAGGAAAATAATGAGCCAAAATAATGCCAATAATGTGCTGTTTTGTTTCAAATTTCAAGAGCGGATTTCTTCATCATAACACTTTGCTATTTTTTATAGGAGATTCTGGAATGAACTCAGACCCCCAATCTCAGTGTCTCAGAGGCTGTTCATTTTCTTGCACAGAACAGAAAAACACAGACAAGATAACTCTAGCCCAGACTGACTCCGTATCACTTCTGGAATTAAATTCAGATATTGGAAGAGCTACAACATCTTCTGGAGAGAGGAAACACTACCTTCTTATTTTAATTATTGCCTACAATATTATGACTAAATCTTTAAATGTATTTATTTCTCTTAAATGGCTTAACCTGGGAGGAAGAAATCTGGGCTTTGTAAGGATTGGTGAACTGTTTTCATGGGAGCTTGGAATAAGAAGAAATGAGTCTTGCAAATTCAGTAGGATATTAAACGTCTATTGGGAAAATGTAATAGCAATGCTGTTTTCCTTGCAGGCAAATTGCACTAATCTTGCAAGAGTAAACTCTAGAAATTCAAAGAAAAGACAGCAATAAAGGTATATTTGAATGAACCAGTACTGATGCAACAATCTGTAAAGGAATAAAATAAACCAATGAAAAAAGATGCAGTCAGGTTAAATTACTAATGACTGGAAGTTGTGTATCAGCCTGAAAGATAAAAATGCAAATAAAATTTCCATGTGAAATTAATTGAAAATTCAATTCAGAGTTACTGCAGAAAATCCATAAAGCTCAAGTAGCCTTGCCATGAATTTGTTGATAGGCAGGAAATATAGCCTGTGTATTTTGTTGCTGGAATTAATGATACTGAACCAGGACCTCTTGCAAAGGCAGAAAAATATTTTGTCTATGTAGTAAAGATCATAGTAGGAGATTAATTAAGTTCCCTTTTCATTATTTGACAGCTTCTCTTTCAGATTCAGAAAGATTTATAACTGATTTAGTTTTAGAACAGTTTAGATTTAGAACTGTTCCCTGTGTCTATATTCTACCACTTTATTTAGTTCAGTACTAACATTGCTGCAACTACCAGCAGGTCAAGGTACTACATAACAGTTGCAATCCAATAAAGGCTGACCAAAAGCTAACAAAACTCAGTATTTTTCACACTTTGGCATTAAAGTGTGAAAATGAAGAGCTGGGCTTTAATTTCAAGGTGAATGTAAAAAGCAGCCAATACTATGGTGCAATGCAATCCTGGTTTTGTTGTTGTCGAGAATTCAGCAAAGAAACATTCTTTTGTTTTAAAACAAATAGCGGCTTATGCAACACCATCTGTTAGTACCATCATAAAGCTGTTTACACAGAGACACAGGCATCTGATAACTGTATTAGGATGATTGTCATTTAAAATACTGTGAATACACCGAGTCTTCAAATTTGAAAAAAAAAAAAATACAAGTCTGTACAATTACAAGTCTGATGGAAAGAGTAGATACACAGGAAAGAAAAGGAATGAAGCCATTAGAGAAGTTAAAAAATGGCCAAAGGGGTGATTCTCCAAGGAAGTGGAAGTGCTTGCCAAGATGTTTTTTTGGATGCAGAAGGTTCATGTAGATTCAAAGGAAACCACAAATTCAGTTCAGAAATCCATTGTGGTTCTATGTGGAAGCCAAATTCAACTCAGACAGTCACAAATCCACAGAATCATGGAACAGTTGAGACTGGAAATGATCATGGGGACCATCTAGTTCAACTTGATGCTAAAAGTAAAGTAAACTTCAAAATTAGTACAAGTTACTCAGGTCCAAGCATGAAGATCCCACAACCATTCTGACCAAGCTGTTCTGTACTCTACAACGCTTTACAGTAAGAATACTTTCCATGCATCTACTTTGAAATTTCTCACTGCAAATTGTGATCATTTTTCATTACTTATTGCCTATGCACTATGCATCTCTGAGAAAACTGGTGTCTTTTTCTACCTCCCCATTAAGCACAACAATCACATCACACTTTAGTGGCCTCCTTCAACCACAGAACAAAGACAACCACTCCAACATGTCCATTCATACTGTATGCTCTATTTCTCTACCCCTTTTAGCGAGGTGATATTCTGGGCACAACTTCCTTGGGCAATAAAAAACCTGGACACAAGCTCTATGTGGAAAATTACTACAGACTGAGAATTGGAGATTAGAGTGCAAATTTCTGTCCTTACATTCTTTTCTAGGTGCCTGTTTTGAGCAGCTATGGAAGAAAGAATACTGGGTTAAAAGCCTTTTGGATTGACCCAGCATGTCTTTCTTTATATTCATTATTATGAACTTATTAATTTTTTTTTCTTTTTTTACCACTTTTAGCTGTTATTTCTATTACCACAGTGCTTTTGATCAGGTATCCTGCTCTAAACAAAGAAGATCAAGGCCAAATATAACCTCTTCTGAACATTTTCTACCTGTCCTCAGCCAATATCAGGTCTTTCTTTTTGTATGTTTTTGTGTCTTATTTCACTTTATTCAAATGAAACCTTGCCTGGCAGTGGTTTAATAATCAAAGACTGTTGGTTTTACTGTATTTATCACAGGTTAAATGCCAAAAATACTGCACCTAATCAGCTGCTTGAAATATGACTCCAGAGAAATGAAAAAGTCTAAATGGACCATTTTTTGCTAAAATAAAAAAGAAAGTATAAACTTCTTAATCCCCTTTTAATATTTTTAATGAATAAAGATATTTTTAAATTTTACTAAATGAATCTATTGTATTTAAACTCCACATTAAAATATTCTTTCTGTAATGCTAATCAAAATGGTGATTATCAAACAGTACAGTGTTTGCCTGGGGTAAAATTCATTTTTATAAGAAATATAATATTTTCTATTCAAATATGCCAGCTGTTCAAATTTTCTTCAATAAAATGGTATCTAAAGAAAGGATGGTGCTTTTTTTTCTAATCTCTGCTTTTTGTACCCTCAGCCCACAATGAATAAATTCTTTCACTTCTTAAAGTCAAAACTCTAGTGAAGTGGGATTCCATAGTGAAGATTTTCCGAGGCTTAGGAAAGCAAATAAAGAAAAGAAAGACCAAGAAATTAATAGGGCACAACCCCATTCCTTAATCAGAGGAGCAAAGGCAGCATGAAAACCAGACATTTTCTCAAAATCTGAATAATTAAAGTGCATAATGATATCTACTTTCTCAAATGCTTCATGGCTTGCAACAACCACAAGTCTACTGTAACAGCCAGCAGTTGGGAACAAGCCTGGTTGTGCCTGTTTAAAGGAGGTACAGAAGACAAATGTGACTTGTTTGCCTGAAGTCTAAAGAAAGCATTAACAAATTTGGGGGATTTTAAGTTGCCAAACATGACTTCACAGTGCTTCCAACACCATAGGAGTTGAGATCGTCTGTTCATTCTCAGTTCATAAGCACTTTTTTAGCTGCTCACACACCTTTTCTGGTATTTTCAGCCTCCAATACACAAAAACTTGCAAGCAAACTCGTGGCCTGAAAACTGCAGCTGCTGTGGAAAATACTCATTCTCTAATCAGGTCCTGTCTAATTATCTTCTTTCAGATGAGAAAGTTATTTCTTTAACAGAACTCACAGAAAATGGGGTTTTCATCATACATTTTCTCAGACAGCTTCCCTGCTCCTCTTCTACATGCTACCAAGCTGATCAACTCTGCCATGCAATTCTCTTCTACCAGCATTCCCTGCTCCATTTCCGCCAAAAGAAAATTTATTTTCAGAGGATGTTTAACAGCTCCAGTGTCATTTATTTGTATTCGCTTAAATTTATTACTTGGAATGTGTCAAGGTCTACCAGTACAGGAAGACAGCGTACAGCTGAGTACAGAGTCCTCCTCCTATGTGGCTTACAAACGCCTCTATAAAGCCTTGATCTTTAGACTGAGCTGAGTAAGTTCCCCAGTCTACCTTTTCACTGAAATTAGAGTTCCTGATTTCTCTGGTACAGAGAGAGTTTCTTTGAATATGGTGAATCAACAAATATGCTTTGAAATTATACTTTCTAATTCATCAAATGACTAGGTGACTTTCCTTTTAATTTGAAAGCTGTATTGTTCAAGACCTCTCCCAACTAATTCCACCTAGAGCAGAAAAATATCTTCTTTATTTCAACCACATAGAAAGAGTAACACAATCCTAAAACACATCTTAAAGACAAATTGTAGATTGTCCAGGGACTGCAGCTGTAATTCTCTGTGATACCTCTCTTCACCAGTTCACGACATCTCTCCCTGAGACATTTCTATTGACGGGATTTTGTCTCCAGTGTTTATAATGTTTAATTCCATTCACTCTCAGAATCTTATCCTAGTCTATACTGCATTCAAACCCTTGTTTTAGTCTTCTATTTCTTGCCATTGAGGTGTATGTACCTTGTATATGCATTTCTTCTCTATTTTAAATACTGGTTATGTAATCTTCCTGATTTTCCAATGACTATTGATTTTTTTTTTTCTCTCATTCAGCTGTGATCTATCATATATCCACACTTGATTATGAGGAGACTTCTTTGCATCATCTTGACTAAAAATCTTTACACAAGTTGAGAGTGTCTTTCTTCTTACCTTCAGTTCTAAAAAATAAAGGTCAGCAGTGGTTGGACTAAAATCATTGTCTTACATGAAGATTGACATTATGTGGAAGGATTTATGAAGTCAGCTGTAGAGATAAAGTACTAAGATGCCATTTAAGAGGTATAAGCCAGCTTGAATGAGATTCAAAACACATGACAATCTCTATATGACTAGATCAAGAAATACTTCTGGTTTCTCAGGTTCAAGGGTTCCTTATGATTTTACTCCTCTGTATGATAAAATCCAGAGAAGATTCTTGTCTTTGCATTTTACCGCACGCTCTGGATTCTGCTGAAAGTCAGACATGTATTTGGCAAATACAGCACACTACATGGCCCCCTTTTCTAGATAGATTATCAGGGTGTCAGGTTTGCAGTGGTACAATGCAATATTTTACAACAAGTAAGTGGCAACACATCATCTGAAATTTACATGTCCTTGGAACACAACTGAGATTATATTGTCTCTCAGCAAATACAAGTTTAAAATTACACAGCATTCATAGATGAGAATGTCCATCCTGGAATGTGTAAAGAGCTGATAGAGCAAATAGGTTAAAAAACTCTTCTTCATTCTGGCATATTTTTTGCTAGAAAGATGATTATCTTCTCAATGAAACTGAATCCAAACATTCAAATCAAATGTTCAGACTATTGCTCATATCTGAGGATTTTCAGGTGTTGCTACCTGCCAGTAATGAAAAAGCATATGTATTCTCCCTGTTAATGTCTGTGTAGGATCTATTGCTTGTCCTCATTATTTCAAGAACAACATAGATTGATGGTGCTATATTATTCCTCCTACACTTCCTCCCATGCTGGTTTTGGCTGAGATAGAGTTAATTTTCTTCATAGTATCTAGTAGGGAGGGGGCTGTGTTTTGGATTTGTGCCAAGCACAGCAGGGATGGGTTTGCTATTGCTGATCCTTACACAGAGTCTTTTCCGGCCTCTTTTGCTCCTCATACCACCCAAACAGTGACTGGAAGCCAGCGTAGGCTGGAAGTGCACGAGAAGTTGAGAGGGATCACAGCTAGGACAGCTGACCCCAACTGACCAAAGGATCCTAGCAAATAAAAGGCCTGGACAATAGAAAACAGAAAAAGAACAGACTAAGAGTGTACAATGTTCTGGCTTTGCTTATGCTAGGAGAGCTGAGAATTTGCCTCACTCCAGGAACAGGTTGTACACACAGCTATGTCTTGACTGTACACAGAACTTAGTTCTGAAAACACAATTGTTTTTTCATGCTGGAGGCAGATACCCAGCTATCAAAGAAAGAGAAATCTTTGTTTCTCTACTCCGTTGCCAATTTAAGGAGGTAGGTTTTGGCTGTTTGTCTGTCTTGCAGGAAAGGTAAGTATGTTGAAACACATTAGGGCAGTTTTCATGCTCTTTTTTTTCACCAGACTAGAGGCATAGCATTACAACCACACTTCTGTTTTGTTTTGATCACAGTGCAGCCATTATATACTGGGAAAACGCTGGACTGATTACACCCTTGAAAAAAACTGGAAGATGGTCTCTCCCCAACAGTAGGGCACAACAATGAGACTTCTGCAAAAATTTCAGAAACAAAAAGGTATATTGGTGGAGCTTTTATTGACTATATAAATGAGCTAGTTCACACCATTCTTATTTCTGGAATATACACTTTCCTAACAAAAATATTTTCTGATCGTTTCAGGAAGCGATTTCAGAACAAGATTGGTTGGGCCTAATGGGTGCTGAATTCTTAGTGACAAGCCTTAAAAACACCTAAAAAAAAGTACTGCCATGGCCTTCTCCACAGTGTGTTGTTCTTTTATTCCCTGTTCTTTGTGTCATGTTTGAGTCTGGGGAGCAGCTTGTTTGCCAGAGGCTCTTGATCAGGGGCTGTGACTAAAGCACCATGCAGGGAATTCTGTTTTCTTACTAACACAGAGCCCAGTGGAGTCTGCCTGAAAAAAAAATAAGTTTTTGTCTATCCTCTAGTCAAAACACTCAGCAAGGGCTAAATTGGTTACCAATTTTGTTGGGATTTAACTTCTCTCTTTAAAATTTCCTGGGGCTGCTTAGAAATATGTTCTCAGTAACCTTTTCTTTGATAGAAATGTCTTTCTTGTTCTAACCCTTTCATAGCAAATCACTTTCCATTTCAATTCTTACTGTGTTACTTCAAAAAGAAATAACTTTTATAAGAATCTTCAAAATATTTTTTGACTTCTCCAAGTGAATACACTTTAGTGTCAGAGGCTAAAATTTTTCTGCCTTTCAAGGATTCTTCCCTCACAGACATGCATGGGCCTAATTAGAGCCCCTGGCTGGCTACTTCTAATGAAAGAAAGTTCACATTTAAAATGCTGTAGTACTGGAATGCATCTCATAAAGGAATCTGTAAATAAGCAGTAATACCTCATCAGTGAATATTTCCGGTTTTGGAAGAGTATGACCACTGGAAAATTTTCTCTTTATTGGGGGGAAAATTTTTTGAGGGTTGAAATAATGCCTAAATTAGGCTAAATCTGAGCTGAAAAGCAGCAGCTTCCTTTGTCACAGAAGGATCCTTCACAGTCATTCATTTTATCACACAATTTCCTCCCTCTGGGAAGGACACATCATCATCTCGTAATGCAGTGAAGTACTTTGTGAGTAAGTGTCTACATCCTGTGGTGACAAAACAGAGACACTGCTGTTCAACAAACAGACCACCCCTTGTAGCACCTGTGCTCCTGTGTGACACACCGTGGTGACTGACGGTGCTGTGCTGCACTAGGCTTTGTTCGTTCGGAGGCTGGAGGCATTGATATACTGTTCTTAAACAGTCACTGTCCTCCACAACTCTGCTTTAGCAGTTTGAGCCCATTAAGGTCTCACTAAATACATGGATCATTAAGTTTGATGACATAGGAACCAAACTTTACAGTCACCAGCTTCCTTCAGAATCACAGAATCACTCATTTAAAAATCTAGATGAGATATACCTGCTAAGTAAACTGTATGGTCGCAACTATTCTGCAGCTAAGATCTCTGGCACAGATGGATTTCAATGGACTGAAAAATCAGTGTAAAAAATGAGTGATGTCTTTGCAGAATGTATCTAGTTAGGGGAGTGTGTGAGTTCCCTTCTCAGTGGGTACTTTGCAGCTCATCCTTATGGATATAGACTGAGACAATAGCTCTCTGAACGATCTGCGGATCTTGTTCCATGACTTATTTGATGTGACACTGCAATTTTTCCACTTGCCTGTATTATTTACTTTAGCAATACTCACAACCTAATTTTTGCATCTCATTTCAGTCATGTTCAGTTTATATTTGAATAATGTTATGCCTTTGTTTCAGGTTTCAGGTTTTAAAATAAAATGTTTCCTACCAGTCACTGCCAGGATGATCTAGGGCTTTTAGAGATAACCCTCTGATTTTACAAGTGTTTCTCCTAATTCTCATCTGCTTTATTTGTATTACCAAACACTAGGGGTGATTGTAATCATGTGTGTGCTAGTTACTCAGAGTCCAATATCTGCCTGATCTTTTATTAGTGGATATTCTCCAGGTGCCTGTTCATGACCTCCTATCATCCTTAATCCTATCTTTTTGATAATTTCATTATTCTATAGCATCACTACCCTTTGCCTCTCCAACCCAGAGGTCCAATGCTACTTTTTCCAGTTCAGGCCGATAGACCACCAGACACCATCTTACTTATCTGAGCTGTATTTGATGCCTTGAGAAGGCTGACCTACAACAGAGGCTAGACAGAGTTAAGAATAAAGTAGGTATTTATTGAAAGGCCTTAAAGGATACACCTTGGGCAGTACAAGAGCCTGCCCAGGGCTACACTCAAGACAGACCTAAAAATGGGTACAAAAGAAACGACTGGTCACGAGGTCTCATAAGTTTTGGTCCATCTGCATATCAGGGTTAATTGTCCAATTACAGCTTCAGGTTGAAATCCCATCCTTCTTGTTTTCTCTCTTCAGTCCACCATTGTTTATGCTTTTGGGCCTGAAACTTGTAACTATTGTCCTTGGTATCAAGTTGAACAATAATTTGTCTACTCTGTGAAGAGAGCTCACTAACACTTAATATGAAGCTCAAAACTACACACCTATACAGCACTGAATATGGAAAATATGAAAGCTAAAACTTAGGGCATCATTTTCACCATAAATGCTTTTGGATAACCAAGGTTTGCCGGTTATATCATCTGTGTAAAGATTTTGACAGCCATTTTTGTGATACAGAACAGTTAAAATTTTCCAGATCTCTGACTATATATATTCAGGTGATTTTCACCCTATTCCTGCAATCTTATCTTTAGCTTTGATTAAATATATTAGCAGGGTCATATATATACATATACTGTCAGACACATAACAAAGAGCAAAACTTAAAGGAAGAGCTGTATTTACCTTTCTGAGGCTAGATTATTCTTTTCAAGTGATAACTTGTCACTGTTACTAGATTTTAGATGTCTGGGAATCACTTGTTTATCTTCTCATCACTAGACACTGTGACAACAATTTGATGGTTTTACAAATGAGTTTTTTATTCTTCTCAGATAATTCTGGATATACAGGATAAATCTGTCAGAATTCTTCCTCACATAACTTTTTAACATACTTTTTATACCTTCTGTCCAGAAAGTTTCTAGAAAAACCTTAATTTTGCCTTAATTTTTAACTGGCATTAATTTTTGAGAAAAGTGTCTTCTTGGAACAAAATGGGAACTGACATCCTCAAAAGACTGAACTATTTCATCAGCAATATTTATTACAAATTTCTGCAATCCTGCCCACCAGGGATGGGAATTAGAACATAAGCTTAATTTACCGATCTGAATAATGATGACTTATGGACCTTAGTGATGTGACAGACTTAATTGAACTAGATACAAAAGCTTCAGCATAGAACAACTTCCCTAAGTCATACTTATTCTGTTTCTACTCTCTTGGAAAAGTATTAAGACACCTGCTTGCTCAGGAGTTCAACAGAATGAAGTTAAAATGCTGTGTATTTTCAATTATTTACCACACATCTATGCTTCCCAACTACTTGCAAACTTTCTCTGTTCAGACCACAGGTAGTTTTGGAGTGTTTGTGTATGTGTTTGTGTGTGTTTACTTCAGTTCCTTCCACACAAGAAAATTAGCACACTGAAATCATGGAGACTGAAGAATCCCTACAGGTGGCTCCACTATGAGGACACTGTGATTAAAAATGACTAAAGGGCGGTGACAGCAGTGAATCCAGCTAAACAGACATGAAATGAGGAATAAATTAATTCTAGTACTCTATATAAAAGGAGTCTGGGGTAGTAATTTATATGTCAGACCTCCTTTTTCGTGTGTACTATTGTTACTTATTATAGCAAAAGTTTAAATTAGTAACCCATAGGTTGATCCAGTATAGAATATCCTCTGCCAACCTAACCAGGAAATTTTGTGCTCTGGTTTCGGGCTTCCTGCTCCCTCTTCAGAGTTTCTACATGCACATATGTCCACTGCTTGCATGACATGCCTAGTCTGCCAGAGGCAGTCAGGGAAATGATAAAAGATGTCAACATTAAACCAGGAATCCATTTGATTATTGCAGCTTCAGCTGCATCATATTCAAAATTTTAATGGATGATTGCATTCTTTAACATTCTTCATATAGAAATGTGGCTGCAGCTAAGTTTGAGAAATTTTGTTCTTCAAAATCACTAAATGTTTCAGATTTTTTTTAATGTAAAACACTCACAGATGTCCTCCATGTGACCAAAAACATTTAAAAATTTGAAAATATGCCTTGATATGTCTATGCAGATCCTAGTGAGTGATCTATTGCTTGCAATATAATCCTCAAATTGCTTCCTGGTCAGTTGATGTTTAATACAATCTTTTGTATTTAATTTGCTGTTAACCAGGTAATTTGCTGGTTATCCACTGGAAAAAAAATTCTCATTATTGTTTAGCTGCAGCATAACTTTTCCCTTGAGATGTTTTCCCCAAGGATTTGTTCATCCTGGTGCTAATGTCACTTTCAAATAGCATATGAAGGTCAGGCTTATTAGAAAGATTTTGTTTCCTTCTGTTAGTTAAGGTGGTATTTTATATTTTTTATTATATTTTAAGGTGGCTGACAATCAAGTGGAAATCAGTCTATGAGATACTTTTCTGACTAATGAAGAATTTCTTAGTGTCTAGGTTCCCAATTCTAATAATACCAACAGATACTTTGCTTTTTATCCCAAAGACCAACCAAAACTGTTATGTTAATCAACCCAGTTTGAAGCTATGAAATTTATTTACCTGACTGATAAAATGTTTTAAGCTTTCAGAACTATATTTCGGAAAAAAAAAAAAAAATAAATAGAAGGGTGGCTGACATCCATTTACTGGATGATTATCCTGCATCAAAAGCATCTCTGTGTCAGCAGAAAGGGATCTTTTGCATTTCTGCCTGAAACTAAACTGAGATAGGCAATTAATTCCAAGTACAACAGAATCACTCTTAAAAAGTCCTCAGACTGATTAAATGACAGAGGTTGTAAGGTGGAGGAGACATATTTATTAAAATAATTTCTGTTTCTTCAGATTGAATTTAAAAGTAGTTTGTGAGTAGCAGAGAAACAGAGAGAAGTGGGGACATTGTCAGGGGTTCTGGACAGATGGATGAAACTTCTGTTTATCCATATCTGACAACTGAAAAGCTTTGATGAGAGACCCCCAATATTTCCTGTGTCAAAAGCAGTGAAACACCCCAGTATTTCCTGTATTAGAAGCAAAGAAAGGAGTAGCACACACCTACTCCCTCTCTGTTATTTCTCTAGGCAGAGGTTCCAATCCAATATTTCCCAAATTCTGCAGAACTGAAAGTAATTCAAAGACTAATATAAGTTTGAAACACTATAATCAGGAGAGAACAACAGTCATCATGATCCTGTTAAAGGGGACGTGAACAATCCTGTACTTGCCTGGAAGGAAGTCAAGGAGGGATTTAATAGTGTCACAGCTTCCAGAGCTGAAGAAAATCACTAACTAGAGCAGGACCCTACTTTGTCTGACTCCTCAGCATTTGAACAAGACCAGTAATTGTTACCCAAGTTGAAACACTACACAGGAATAGATGTGTCCTGTTACTCTGTATGTGAGAAAAGAATGTTCCTCACACACACCTATCTGCTGAGATATCTGCAATATTTGTTACATATTTCAGCTAGCCTTTCTAGTCAGATTTTTTAATTACGAGCATTCAAAAGTCCATGAAGTGTCTGTGATTACACCACAAATAGGAAAGACTGAAGCTGCCCTTATTTCACACACCTGAGTCAGTGCTGGAGAGGATGCAGGTGCCAAAGGGCTGAAAGGGCTCTCTGTGTTGATGTGAGCCTAGGAAAAGGGAAAGTAAAAACTTTGCTTTAATGTTTGTCTTTTTGTTTCAGTCTACTGAAGTCACTAATTAAATATTTATTTTTATTTGTAGAATAAATAGGTAGAATCTTTTTTGCCAGTGGTGTTACTCATAAGAGATCTTCCTGTCTTTCCACGTGGACCTTTCTCATTATCATCTCCCTGCTTTCTCCCCTTTGTCCCGTGAGAGAGCACATGGGTAGTATTTTAGCTGCTGACTAAGGCAGTGGTGGAGACCCAGGTTACTTTACAACACCTAGTCTGGACACATTTCAAAAAATGTTACAGCATGCATGCCTATGCAGGGCATTGAACTATATCCTCTAGATAGATACAAAACTTGTTTAGTTCTGACTCCCTTTCTGGGAATACAGAGGTGGGAACAAGTCACACTAATTAAAACACTTCCTGAAGAGTTTTTTTCCTGTTTCTCAAGACATTTTGAACTTTTGGTACATTCTGAAATGCATGTCCTTGCCTCTTATCTATCTCAGGGACACAGGGTCTCCCCACACTTACCCACCTGCTCTCCGGTTTCCCCTCTATCAGAGCTGTGCATCCTGTACTCCACTCCATCCCTTGGGAACAGACCAGTTGTTGTTCACAAGCTCTATGGAGTACACTCTAAGAGCCCCATGAAGTACACTTTGAATACTGCTTTAGCAAAACCCATGTATAGGCAAAAATTCTAAACATTTCTGCAGCAGATGTTCATTATGTGTGAAGCTTTCTTTTTACCCTCCTATGTTTTATCTAAATAGAAATAATCATTGTGGTTTTTATCTTAATAAATAGATCAAAAAAGTTCCCCAGAAGGTTTTACCAAGTTGCAATGCTTCCTCCCAAGTTAGCAGCATCACTTCCAAATGAACAAGTTGTTCCATTCTTGGATACTTACCTCTATAAATAGGAGGATTAGATTCAGTTTTCTCATTCTCTACTCATACATACACTTACCTATAATTGGGATCTCTTACTTTACATCTCCTTCCTAAGAAATTAGGTGTGTGAGTATCTGAGAGATAGGATGAGTTTCAAAGTACTTGACACTTGTCAAATTCCAGATATAAATTAGACTCTGTAATTAAAAAAAAGCCATTTAAATACCATTGGAATAAAAAGTATTAGCACAATCTAATTTGTATATGCAGCCATGTAAATTCAAATTAAGTAATGAATAACAGTTTATGCTTCAGCTGAGGTATTCTCATTTTTTTCCTTAGAAAATAATTTTAAAAACCACAAGATATTCTATATTCACAACTTTGGATTAGAAGAAGATTTTAGTAAATAATATCATTTATAGGTAATAATAGCTTTAAGATCTGATTTCTTGGAAGGTGCTCTACTCTTGTTTGACAAATGAACGGCAACTAAATTACTGTGCAAATTTATATGCAGGAATTGCAGTCACTAATTGGAAGCTGAAAGCACCAGACATTCCACTAGCCCTAGCCTATAATCCTAGTAATAGGATTATTGAAAAATCTGTCCTTAAATATTGTGTTCCAGGAGTAAAGCACTCCTTTGAAAAATTCAAAGGTTTAATTTAGGCAACGTTAGAAATATACTTCAATTCACAGCCTATTCTGTGCTGATAGGCAAAATGAGCTACTCAGCAGGGAGAAGGAAAAAATGCACATAGGGAAAAAAAAAAGAAATTAGAATGGCCTTTACATTCATCTCACTGTATGGCATGTATTTTTCACCACTGCTTATATACATTTTGGTTCATAAAATTCAACAGTATAAAGTGCACATAAAACATGCATATACTTTCAATTCAGATTACTAGAACAGACCTGTTAATGGAAAGGCACTAATATGAGCTATTTCTTTCACGTATAATTCTGAAATAAAATGTTCATCTATTACTTCCAGCTAAATCTACCAGTTGAGCAAAAGTAATAGACTCTTAGAGGTCAAAATACTGGTTGTTCACTTCCTAACAAGACACTTCAAAGTTTCACCAAACTAGAGATTTGCTTTCTTTAAATAAGAGATCCTATGCAGTCATCTACCACACTACTTCAATTGCCAGATATTTACAAAGAAGCCTTTTTGGACCACAGCTTTTGTATTACTCATTCCTAGCAAAATGTAGGAAGGCTGCATAGATACAAGACATAGTTTTGTATATATGCACATCTTCCTCCTGCACACTGTAAAGGATATGAAGACTCAGTGGAAATCTGTTTACTAAGATCCCACAGTGTTGTCAGTGTGGCTGTTGGTACTCTTAATGTCTTTCTTTTCATTGTATTTCATGTGCATTAATATCAAAAGCTTTGCTTTCAGGAATTTTAGTTGTAGATACCCCACACCCCATCACCGCAATGTGGTGAAATAAGCTTATGTTCTTCCCCATCAAAACAATTTTTCCTTTCTTCCTTTTTCTTTTCCTTCCTGTTTTTTCTTTTATTTTTTTCTTTCCCCTTTGTAATCTTATTGCTTGAATATAAAATTGGGTATGTGTCATCCTTTGGGAAACATGGGGATTCAAACAAGATGGCATTGGAATTCAAATTTTTCTCAATTTCATTCCAGCAAAGTATTTCTGCAGGCATTACACACTTTGCAGCATCAAGTATCATAGACTCCTTGGTATAAAGATAAATTCTTCAAGGAGGATGCAAATATAATTTTTAAAACTTTATATTAAAAATAACTTCATGGTATAAAGTGAAATTTTTATTTCTGATTGATTTATATGATGTAACCGATACCATTCAGATTATTTCTTTGGCTTTAGCCAGATTTTCTATCTGAGGATGATTTTAAACTCAATATTTTAATTGATAGACCATTAACAACATTTAATATTAACAAGTTTCAAAGTTATACATTTTTTTAACAGAAGAGAGGATTAGTAGAAAAGAACTGATGGCAATTTGTAGGACCAGATACTTGATATATTAATTGAAAAAGAGACATCCTTGAACTTGCTTCAACCCAAGAGGGTGAGAAAGAAATTAAAATTAGATTATTTGTGAAAACTTAAATAGGATCCTCTATGAGTGAAATTACAGTACCTGAGAATATCCTGTATTTACA
Source organism: Poecile atricapillus (assembly GCF_030490865.1). NCBI lineage: Eukaryota > Metazoa > Chordata > Aves > Passeriformes > Paridae > Poecile > Poecile atricapillus. The sequence goes on along the minus strand of NC_081251.1, from coordinate 21,453,175 downwards.
GTTCAGAAATGTAAAGGTTACAGAATTCTTCCTGATCAAAACAAAAATTGGTTTTATTTTACAGAGTTCCGAGGTAGGAAAATCACTGAGATTCATTCCTATTTTCATAATCATGAAAATTTTACTTACTTTGTCTGTTTAACTCATACCTGAATTTTATCTGGACAGGCTATGAAGCAGTCTATTTTTGTGAGATAACATTAAACAGTTTCTTCCTTCATCTTCCTAAATGAGACGTTTATGTACCTGTAATGATGCCTAAGGATTTTTAGCTTTTTATATATATATTTATATATTTGTAGCTTTGTAAATTTTTAATATATACCTGTATAGTTTCTAGCATTTTGTTACACTATAGAATAGTAGATTACCCTTTCTCACACATTATGCCACCTTCTTGAAATTCTGTTATTTCTTATTTTCAAGAAAATAATTTCTAACAAGGACATGCTGTTTTGCACCAGCACCTGGGGGACAGAACAAAATACAGGGCTAAGAACCCTTGGAGAGACTTAGGCAGGCCCCAGGGTGGATTACCAGGGCATCTGGTCTCCTATGGGATGTACTTGCTAGATCTGCTAATTAATTAAACTCATAAAATTTGTGAAAATATGATGCCAGATGTGGGCATAGCTATATTTTGAGCACACTAAAGTTTTCATTAAAAAACTTCTCTTCGTGTTACCACTTTAATATCATTTGGAAAGTTTATCTTTCAGTTCTAGGCAACGGCAGCATTATGATGAAACATGGGTTAAAGATTTCAGATATGTTCTGAAACCCTCACTCTTCTGAGGGGGAGATGACCTCAGCCTTTAGAAAAAGAGGCAGAGAAAAAGTTTGGTTGTGTGCTGTCTTCCCTTACCCTCCCTGGTGACCATATGCATTCTATCTCCCTTTTACAGGTGATCCAGCATATAAATTCTTCAGAAGAACAGCTCAGGGAGCCACAGCACATGGTCAGATCTAAATGAAACAGCTTGAGCCTGTACATTACCCACAAGAAAGACAGCACTGAGACAATACAGGCAAAATTCAGCTTTGCTTGCTCAGTTCCTGGCCATTGTGTGTATCATGCCTCACCATTTTAACTATTTCAGAATGTAATTATGTTATAGAGTAGTTTCTGCAATCCTCCAGAATATTCTCTACCTACATATTCATCAAGAAGCTGAATTTTTATGCCAAGTGTTGCAACTCGTTCCTCCCATGTGGTTTCTTTCATGATACATTCTAAGGGTAACTCTTTATTTAGCACCTTCTGGATGTAAATAAATGCTTCTATCGTTTTTTTTGGATCTTTAAATCATGTGAATAGCTGCTGAGATGATTAGCACTATTATTTGGTGGATGGGGATGCAATTTTCTCCCATTTTATAGCAACATTTATCATCCTCTCCAGACTGGAAATGTTTATTCAAATAGCACAAATAAAGAAAAACTAGAAATATTAGTTATTAAAATAAGAAAGATTATTTTCAGGACACACAAAATGAACACTTTACTTGAAATTGAACAAAAGAGCAAGATAATCCAGGTGGAAAAGAATTTAATTAAAATTTAAAAGTTGGACAAAAAAAAGTGAATGATTTTTCATAAGCATGTAGTGAAGCTAATAGGCCAAATATAGGATTCACTCTGGGTTAACAAAAAAATAAAATATACTAGTGTCCCAGTTTGGTCAGGAATGAAAACTATATTGGTGGTACAACAAGATGGAGATGGTCTTTCTAAAACAACCACCAATAGTAGAGTTTACAAGAGGGATGTATCAGCAGCTCCCTTTTGCTGCATCATGAACTTCAAAGTGAATACTTTTTCCACTTTGTCTTGTCAAACATTATTGTAAAACTTCTAGGGGATTTGGGGAAATCTTTTTGCAGTAAAATATATTGGACAGATGAGAAAAAGGCTGTAATGAGTTTTACTAAGACAAGGGATTTACCACTGAGAAAACAGTGTAAGCAAATTACTTCTTTATTTTAGTTTTCCTTAGATAATTTTATAGAGGCCTGAACAAGTGGTGATAAATGAAGTAAACATATTTCAAAGAAATTCGTACCAAATCCATCAACATTTAGTGACAGAAGTGGTCCCACAGACATCTGACGACTGTTGTATGAACAAGCACTTCAAGTATTCAGAATACTGATACACTGGGCCCAGCTGAACAGAAAATAAGCATATTTAATTTATACTTTATTGATGAATATGTTTTTGGTTTTCATCCATTACAAGGGGTACAAGCCTAAATGAAAAGAAAATTAAGATTTTGAAGAGGAAACACTGGGATACTGGCTCACAAATATTTACAATCTTTCTAAACATAAGCAATCTCTTCTGTTTTTTTCACATTTAGTGTCAAATCTTAGTGTGTTTTTTACTACATAAATGCTACATTACTACATGGTTCTAATTGAATAATTTCTCTCTTTCTCTTATTTTTAAACTTTTTAAAAGGTGATTCATTCCAGAGATTAATTAGCTATCTTAAAATGGAATAAAAACCTCTTTTTGGAAGTGCTTCTCCCTCCTATGGGCACCAATAGTCATGTTTTACCTCTTGGTTGCTGGGATGAATATCAGTGATAGAGTCAGGCATGTTTTCTGCGTGTTCCTGCTAAATTAATATGTCAGCAATAGTCCCACCCTCAAGAAACCAGTCTATTTTGGGGGAATTTTTTGAACTGTTAATATCATTGTGTTTTCCTAACCTTGAAAGTCCATACTACCACAGATCCAGAAGCAATGCTGGAATCCTGGGTGGACACACACAATTACCTTTTATTAATGCTTATTAGTGTGCATAATTATGTTTTATGAAGGCATGCTCTGTGTGTTAGGATGTATAATAAGTTCAAGAAAACTAAAATATCTCCACACTGCCTTCTCTACTAGCTGACAGATGGTTTGCTGTAAAATGATTCTTGTGGCTTATACTATGAGAGTGTAATATGTTCTCATCACCTTCTTGACACTTCTGTTAGAGCCCAGAATTATAAAGGAAGCAGTTTACTGTCTGGTCTTTTCAAAGTGCTCCTTTGGGGCCAAAACACAAGAAAACAATTTGGCTAGAAAGTCAAGATGACTTTCTCAAAATGTATATAGTGCAAATCTTGGATTCAAGTCATTCTTACTGAAGTTCTGTGTATACACATTTACGTGACAGCAACATATCTTGACACTATTTGTCTTGCTTTTCCTCCAGTTTGTGTGGCAAACTTTCAGTAGCAGCAGGGTGGGGGACAGAGGGAGCATTTCAGCAGTGCTTTCTGTGAGAAACTGCCAGAACCTTCCCCTATATCCAGTGAATCCAATGCCAGATGGCTCCAAGACAGATGTGTCACTGGCCAAAGCTGAGCCCATCAGTGACAGTGGTAGTGCCTCTGGATTTAAGAAGGGGAAGAAGTTACTGGGCAGAAGGAAAATGCAACCAGAGAAAAGTGAATATATGTGAGAAAAACACCAAAGTCAGTAAAGTAGGAGAGGGAGGAGGTGCCAGGTACCAGCCCAGCAGCCCATGGCAAAGACTGTGGTGACGCAGCTGTGCCCCTGCAGCCAGTGGATCTCCATGGTGGAGCAGACACCTACAGACCCTGGAGGACCCCATGCTGGAGCAGGTGGATGCCCAAAAGAAGGCTATGACTCTGTAGGAAGCAAGTTCCTGTCAGGATCTGTGGCCCTGTGAGGGAGAAGTCCACACTGGAGCAGGGTTGCTGGAAGGACTGGTGACTCTGCAAGGGACCCACACTGGAGTAATCTGTTTCTGAAGGAATGCACTCCTTGGAAAGGACTCACCTGGGAGAAGTTTGTGGAGTACTATCTCCCGTGAGAGGGCCGCCACATTAGAGCGGGGGAATAATTCCTTCTCCTGATGAGGAAGCAGTGACAGATACAGCATGTGACACCCATTCCCCATCCCACTGAACTGGTGGCAGGAGAGAAGATAGAGAAATAGGAATTGCAAAGGAGGGATGGTTGATGTGAAGGCATTTTAAGATTAACTTCTCATTGTCCTACACTGTCCTACAATTTGATTGCTAAATTCAATTACTTTCCCATTCTGTTTTCTCCATGACTCTAATTTCTTAGTGATCTTCCTGTCTTTACCTCAATCCAAGAACCTTCTATTATATTTTCTCTACCCTGCCCAGTTGAGCAGGGGAGTAATAAAAGGGCTTTGGTGAGTCTCTGTCATCCAGTCTGGATGTCCAGCCTACTCGACAAGCATGAACTCCTCTTTGGTTTACAACACTGTTGAACATAGAGTCATGGAATCATTAAGGTTGGAAAATACCTCCAAGATGTAAGGTTCCAAAAATCTCACTCAACGTGGCTTTTAAAAGGGCTTACAGTTTTTCATGTATTCTGAGTTACAGTCACAGGAGAAATACTAATAAGATGTCCTCACGAGGTCAAAACAACAAAGACTTTACTGGCAACCTCAGAAAATCAGAGGACTTTAGCAAAAGGGTTAGAACAGCATTCAGTCAACATGAAACACTTCTCAAAGCATTAATTCTGCCCATTCAACTTAGTAAATTCTAGGCTCATTCAGTTTTAAGCTACTTGAAAATTCTAAGGGGGAATTAAAAGGAGAAAGGCAGAAAGATATGGAAAAAAAACCAAACATAGTTATCGCTTCTGTTTCCAGTTGTGTTCAGCTGATGGAAATGCAAAAAGAAGGTAGGGTCAAGACATGTGTTTCCTCCTGCTTTAAATACCACTCGACCTCCTGGGTGCTTCCCCAGCTGGGGATTGCAGTCATTTGGCCACATAGGAGCTGGGTTAGGGGCTCCAGGGGCAGGTGTGGAGCATTTCCCCCAGTGTGCCAGGGACTGGCAGCCACTGCAGGCTGGGATACAGGCTGGGGGGAAGGGTGGGGTGTAAGGGCAGCTCATCACCTCACCAGAGCAAGACCTGAGCTGCCCCTTGTCACACACACACCTGAAATGTTTAGAGTCAGCAACCCCTCCAGGCTCACACACAGGCTTATTGAGTCCAACTTCTGACAGAGCACCACCATGACAGATAAACCACAACAACTGCCACATCCAGTCATTTCCTGAACACCTCCAGGGATGGTGAATCCAACATTTCCCTAGAAAACCCATACCTGTGCTTAGCAACTCTTCCAGTGGAAGAAATATTTCCTAATGTCCAACTTGCAGCTCCCCTGACACAGCTTGAGGCCATTTCCTCATTATTCTATCTGTTACCCCATGCTTCCTGCACTGTTTATCTCACAGACTTAAATTCAAATTATGAATTCTTCACAGTAGGTATTATCTTTCTGTTATGTGTACTCCCTATGCTCCACTACAGTGGGCCCTTGACCTTTGCATCACATTCCAAAACAATACTTGAAAACAGAATGCTCTTAATAAATCTCTAAACTCCATTAAAAATGAAATTATGAATGATGGCAAATCATTTAGCAATTTCTCCATGGATTAATTAAACAGAATTCATGTACTTCTCAAAATATGCTAACAAATAACAAAACATGCTACAAACTTGGGAAGTTATTAAAGAAGTACACATCCTGAAATGATATGCTCTTTACTCATCAGTGGAAGAAATTTTAGAAGATACATTTCTTCTGGGCTGACTGCTCTATGATTACCTAAGCTATGTACCAGCCTACTCCAGCTCCAAGCCCTACAATGCAATTACCCCGGGAGCACTGAAGGACACCATCAAAAAGCTGGAAAGTGTTAAGGATATGGGAAATGTCTTCACAGTGAAGAGATAATAGATGAAAAGGCAGGGTACTGTAATTAAAATGTAGCTAAGAGCTACAAACCGATATTTAAATTCTTGAAATTCTTAGCTTTCAGAAAAATGAACCAATGACCCAAAGCAATCTTGATTTGCTGAGAACAAAGACTCTGTTATATAATTCGGGTTTTTTCCTCTTTGAGGAAGTAAATACATAAGCGGACTTTTGTTAAGAAATATTTTCCCTGAATTAATTTTTAATTATGCACTGCAAATATTAAATAGGAGCACAAGACACAATAGAGTTACACAATACAGATAATTGAAGTGCAAAGGAAAAACTAAGAGTTCTATTTTCCCACAGGCAGGCAGGCCTGTAAAACCTGGATATATGTGTTAGAAACAAATTCTGAAATTAATGATCTGTGTTTTTAATAGAAATTAAATTCTAGCCATTTACTGAAATGACAAATAACATATGCAGGAGACACTTTTGTCACTACTGCAAGAAAAAATATGTGTTTACTGACTGTTAAATTTTGATGCAAACAGCTATGCTAAACTGAGCAAAGCTTATTCTAGAATCACCTGCTTAAAGCAAGTCACAACTATGTAATATTTGTCATAAATTCTCTATGCATCATTTTCTGTTTCAATTAATGAAGTTGAGATTCAAGAACAACTTTTACAGAGAAAAATAGTCTGATATGAGCCAGTACACTGAAAGTCTGTACACAGTTAAACAGATTCTTTACACACTTTATTTGATGGCATGCTTAATTTTCACTTAGGATACGTGCTACTACAGTTCACTGTAGAATTGGGTATTGTAGACGATTCCTTATTGCACCACATATTGATTGTATCATAAATTCCTAAAAACAACATTTTCTTTGATTATTTGAGTTGAGAGTGTAAAGACAAATTTTTGGTGTAGCTGCTCATTAAATACTTCAAAGAAAATTTTCTGTACTAACTGTGTGGCTTTTCAAGGATAATGTCCAACGTATACTCATCAATGACAATTTGTTAATTATCCTAGCAATTCTCTGCCTGATATTTTTTTATATTGTACATAAAATGTTTCCTGCATTACTAAAATAGAAGTTATTCCTCCATATATCACAGATGCACTTGTTTAAATTTGAACAGACTGTTTCTCTATAGGACAATTTTAACAATGGATTTGCCTTTTATCACATTTTCATGCATTCACTGTCCTTAATTCCTCATTTACACAATTTAATTTTTTCTTTCAGATGAAAAGATATTAAGAAGTACCTTTCTGGGAGTAGAGAGAAATGCTTATTCTGTTGTGAAGATCAGGAATTATGGAGTCTAGATGTACTCTAATTTTCAAGACAAGGCATGAGACCCAAAATTGTCCTCCTCCTGTCCTGATTTCCATCTTTTGCTGTTGTTCTTCTCTAAACATCTTCCTTCTTCTGCTTCACAGAGTCTATGTGTCTTCTTCCTTTGGCTTGGCCATTCCAAAGCTGCTGCCACAAAGGGATGAGGAGTAATATTATACTCTGGCAGTTGGAAAGCATGTGAGAATATCCCTCCTTGGAGAACCGGCTGTTATGTCCTCCTCTTTCTGTATCACTATTTCTACCTTTTAGTTTTAAGAAGGTTCTCTGGAGTTGCTGAAATGAACCCAGCTGATTGCTAGTTGGAAGGTCTTTAGGAAAGGTTTCAGTTTTCAAACTGTGTGATAGCTTCTCTTACAGTTCCCCATACAGATCCAGAGGTGAAGGAGCGGTTGATTCAGTGTCTCACAGAGCTGGAAGCATTTTTTCTTCTGTTGTACAGTATGGAGACAGACTAGGATGGCAGATTCCAGACAAGATTTTATCAGTTCCTGAATGTCAACAAAATCTGACCTTCTCTTACAGCTTGAGTTTAAGGGTCCATGAGGCTCTCATACTGCAGGCAGGATCTACAGTGCAACAATCTGAAAATAAATTTTTGCTTTTATTAATAAGATTTATTGGCAATGGGACCTTTCTCTGTAGCTTACTGATTATGGTATGCTTTCATTATCTCTGAGTCCTCATCAAAGACAAGGTGAAGTGAAGTAAGAGTTCATCTGAGCCATGGATTATATGACAAAAAGAACTTTCCAGGCAAACCAAAATCAATGTCATTTCTCCTCTGTTGCATGTGTTACTTCTCCAGCACAAAACATGCTTTCTGTACAGACACAACTGACTTATACATGTATATCCCTACATTTAAAATAAAAAAATAGGAATCAGAGCACAAATGTGGTGATGATAAGTCTCAGATGGTATGGAGATTTTTACCATCTGCCTCTCGAAAGTGTTAAAAATATCCATTCTTTTTCTCTGGTTTGTTTTTATTTTTTACAATTCATTTCTTAAATATTGAGAGACTCTAAAAGGGGAAAATCAGCATTATTCATTAAGCTTTTTCTGAGACACACCTAAATGTTTGAAGTACATACTCAAATCTCCATAATTTATATTGTAGGCATGCTTGTCATCTATATTTATGTTTTTACCACCATATCTTTACCCTTCATAACCTACAAAGTATTTAACCTTCAAAAATTCCTGATGGCAGAGTAGCAGTATTAGTATTCCCTACGTATAGAAGCAGTAGCAGGAGTGGTAATAGCTGTGCTGTTTTAGCAGTATTGTATAGTGCGGTAGGAGTATTGTGTGGAATAGCAGTGGTAGTATTATATATGTGTGACTGGGTAGACATATGGTAAAGGCCAATATTCCATAAATATTAAAGCATATACTGAAGTAACTAGGTGTCTAGAGAGCTTTTCAAATTTTAAATAATTTGAGCTTTTGAGCTTTTTCTTATTCACGACTTTATGCACCCATATAGTTTTACTGTTCCCTCCACAAACATTCAAAAGGCCTTCTTTACATTGTATTCAAATATTCTGAGTAGTTCTAGCAGCAGCATAATTCTTTTTCCAAATCCCAGATGAAAAAGGAAAACCATGGTCAAATTGAGCAGAAAATATTGCAGACTGTGCAACTCTGCAAATTATTCAAATTTCTTAAGCCTACGGTATTTGTTGTATGCAGCCATGACACTCAAATGCAGCACAGAATTTTCTTTGGCTAAGTTCAAACACTGAGCTGCTGAAGTCTGCCAGTTCTCTAGCCTTGTCACATTAAAGATATAATACAGATAATTTTAAATAGGTAATGCCTACAGTATTTTTTGCTAGTTTTATAACCTTATTACACCAAAATAATATTTTTCCTACTGTTAAACCTGAAGGGGGGAAACACCTGGATGTCTGTGGTGAAGTAGCACAACAAAAAGACAATTATTTATTTCCACATCACAGAAAGACTGATCTTCTTCATTAAAATGGTTAAGTACTGCAATAATTAATGGTATTGCACTTTTATAATTTCAAAATATTTTAGAAATATGACTTAATGAAATGTTATAATACACAAAATTTCAGACTTTGATAAGGGGCCATAATAAGTAGAAATGTCACATCAAAATAATGTAAACAGGATTTTTTTTCTTAGATTTTAAATACACAATTTAAAAATTTTCTCCTTTATATCACTCACATACATAAAGGTCCATTTTCCTCTCTTTATACACCCAGTAATAGTATATTATAATAATTCAAAAATCAGACCTGCTTTACTTCAAATTTAGAGATGGACGAGAACTGATACACAGTTTCCTTCCATTAGGTTAAATTATTAACCACTAGGTTAAATTATTTTTTTGCACCTAACTACACTGCTGAGAGCCATAGTAACACGCAGGAAGATTAGATAAGAGATAGGTTGGCCTTAAGTTTGCCCCATGCCAGAAAATCAGCATTATCTAGTGCTCACTGGACGATTTATGGGGTAAGAAACTATTCCCTGCAGGATCTTTTAGATGGCCAAATGCTTGTTAGGTGATCATTCCAGTGTTCCTACATTTCTGGATTAGGATAAAGCTTAGTTCAAGGATAGTTATGGTGATGCTCAGGTGGTTATGGTGCTTCATCTGAATCTTTATCTCTTAAATCACTGGATTCTTGTTATTATCTAGAGTCCCACTAACTGTCATTACTGATTTGTACTGAAATAAAACACACCTCTAAATAATATCTCTTAAGCAATTTACAGCATTTTAATTAAACTTTTACATATTCTTCGAATTAAAATATCTCAGGCTTCCAGAACTTCCTTGAGCGTGTAGTGTATGCCTCAGCCTGTTAGAAAAGAAAACTCAGAATCATTTTTCAAAGCTCAAAGACAGTATTTGATTCTAAACTTCTCAATTTGAAAGAACAAAAACCTAAATTTTACTTAAATGATAATGAAGCTTTGAGGGGGAGCCTTCATCTCTCAAAAATGTATGAACATATGAGAATGTCTAACCGGGACAATATTTGGTGAAAGTCAAAATGAGAACACCGGGATAAAAAACAAAAAAATAGACTTTATCACTTGAACAAGGGCCTGAAAAGGGTGTCTTCTCTGCTCTACAAGAGAAGTCCTGGATCAAATGGAGACCAAGAAACAGGACCAAAGGCCTGGTGCCAAGTGGCAAGACAAAAGGACAAGAGGCAATGGGCAGAAATTGATGCACAGGAAGTTCCGCCTGAGCATAAGATATTTCCTGTGTGGTTGATTGAGCAGTTGAACAGACTGCACAGAGGGGCTGTGGAGTCTCCCTCACTGGCGATATTCAAAAACTGTCTGGATGCAATCCTGTGCAATGTGTTCTAGGACAGCTCTGCTTGAGCAGGACTAGAGGACCCACTGTCACTCCTTTCAATTTTACATGTTCTGTGATTCTGTGACTCTAAGGTAAATATTTCCCAAAATGGCGTGCAGAACTTACATGCTATCCCTGCCTCCTACCAAAGGCTAACATCTTTGAAGCAGAAATGGACTGGAGCTTTTTTTCAGACAGCCACCAGCATGAATCAGCTTCCCACTATTCAATAACCTAGAAAAACAGTCTGCCTGGTCTACACACACCACAGCAGTTGTATCTCCTATACAGTCAGCTCCTGTACACTTGCCAAGGGGTTTTACAAAACACAGTTCAGCTCAAAATGGATATTGATAAATGACAGCAAGAAATGGTGGGCTGCCAAAATCAAAAATTTACATATATCTTTTCCAGATGGTTGTGTTACATTTTATTTAAATATTATGCCACTGATTAGGTGGAAATAAGTTATTTTCTATTGAAGTGATTTTTTAAAAGAGTTCCATATAAGCAGCTTTTCTACTAACTCTGTTGCTCAGTGCAGTGGAATGAAAATGTTAGTGAAGGGCAATATTTTTCTCAGCGTACTCCAAGTCAGTCTATTCTGACAGACAGCAAGAGCAGGTAGTGATTTGAGACTGAAGTCATATCAGACTTCAGGCACTGGAGTGTATGAGGAAATGCCTTCTTTGAGTCTCAGCACTGTCTATTCATCTCTCTGAGCTATTTTTTTGAGATACTGTGAAAGCAGTTTCTTCTCTTTCTGTGAATTGTATTAAATAAACTCTATGGGTTTAGTGATAGTATATTTACAGAGATGCTAACTGTTTCATTTTAACACTAATCTACTAAGATATTGGCTTTACATGTTTCCTTGAAAAACTCTATGGACTTATGGCCATGATGGAATAATGCATTAGCAAAACTTATCTTCTAACTAGCTCTTCTTTCTCCTAAAGGAAGGTACTGAACAGAGTGCTTCTTGTCTGTGACTAAACAGACTTCATATCCATAATTCACTGAGTTTCATTCATTAACCCAGCCACTATTGTTCAAATGTGAGAAAGAGATAAGAAAACCTCCCTAAAATTAATTTTGTAGTCACATTTAAGGCCCAGTAATTGTTTCATGAGGTTGATTTGTGTAATTTAATGCTACAAATGCAATTTTATTTTAACTATGATTTTAAAGTTTTGATCAAAGGGTAGCAAAGTTTATATTTTATGTCTATAATATGACCAATGAAAACGACGAGTTTTTTTATCCGAAGAAAAAAAGTATTTTCAGGTTTTTCAGTCTCCATGATTGGTGAGTAGTCCAACCAATTTTAAATATCCAAAATTTTCAATCAGACAAGTATAAATTACCAAACAGTTAATACAAATAAGATCTTTAAAAGAATATTCTCATATAGCCATGTATCTGTCATGGCAGACAAGGTTAAAAATCCACAAAATTTCACATCAGCTATAGGTTGGTCTTGAAACCATTACAACTGTGTGTCAGAGGAAGTGAAGAATGCCCACAAACAGAATACTATGAATCCTTATTTTGCTGACAAATAATTGTTCTGCATAAATTGAAGCAGAAACTGTAATAGAGAGTAAGGTTAAATAATAACTTGGTGGTACCTGATAGGATGGAAATATAACCTCAAGTTATCTGAGGTGATTATATTGCTAAAAAACAAACCCCCACATAAATTTGTATATGGAGATGGTAGTATAACGAACTGTACCAAGACCACCACATGCGCATTAGGAATTTTGTTATATAAGTATGAGTGACTAATCACCTGTCTCAGCAGCATTCTTTCTTTGTTACCTCTTTGTATAAAAAAAACTATGCTTGTTTTCTAAAAGATATGCCAGCTGTGTCAGGTGTTTGGCACCCTATTCTGCAGAATTGTAATAAAATCAAGCCTCTCCACTCGGCATGTTGGTTGGCTCTTGCACACAGGGTAAAAGAACTCATATTTGGGACAACATGTGTAGTATTTGAAATTACTCTGGTAATCAGCAAGGTGTGTGACAATGACTCACATTCACCCACACACTGAAAAGGTAAATTCATCATCCTTCCTACTAAACTCCCCCATTTCCTACCATTCCTGTGTACCCTGCCCAGAGACAAAAACATTCTTCCCCCATTTCCAAAACATGTCCTTTTCCATCCTCCTTTCATCAGTCTGATTACAAATTCTGAGTGGACATCAGCATTTACCCTTTCAAAAGTTTAAGTTCCTCTCCCAGCTTTCCCTCCTTTCCTGACTGTTTTTCTTTATTCCTGTTCTCCCAAGGATGGGAGTATCCACATGATACAACTGCAGCAGCAACCTGTTCTCTCCAGACCTAGTCTGCCAGATACAAACAGGAAAAAGAAAAAATGAGCAGCAGTCTTTGCTTCTCCCAGTACAAAAGCAACATGTAAAGCTACCTTGTACTTGGAAACAACTTGCTGTCCCCTCCTAAGTACACTATAAGGTATAAATAGCCTGTTGTTTTCGGCAGCTTTTATCCACAAAACTTGTCAGATAGGGAAGGAAGCCAGATCGATGGGATAAGACCTCTTGAGCTGGAAGGGACCTGTACCTGTGGTGCCAGCCAGGACATCTGCGTAGGCAGGAGTGAATATGTCCATTGATTCTGAGTGAGTTCTGACTTGTTTTTTAACTGCTCAGATCTTTCTAGACTCCCAGATCATATGTGATCATTTCATCACCTATCACATCATAGGTGATGAAAAGCTAGTCAGCTAGGTAGCATAAACACTAAATCAGATATCAAATTTGTCACATTCAGTTCTATTTAGATGAGTAAGTAAGCATCAAATGTGGATCACAATATAAATTATAAAAGCAAAGTAAACACTTTAAATCTCAGTTCATTCGGCTGATGAATTAAAGACTCATTAATGGCAGTGAGTCACTTTTTAATAAAATCTATCAACAGAACATGAAAAAGGCCCTGTGGTTGTCATGGTATTTAATATAAAATATATGGTAAGATAAATGGCTGATTTTTAATGAATAGATCCCACTCTATAAAGGCAGATATTTAGGCTCTAAAGCCATGTAGCACACACAGTAAATTGTGTGGATCCAGGGCTTTGCTACTGGAATTATAATTAGTCTGTCTGCAACTCCATCTGTAAAATGATTCCTTCTCAGACTATGCAGAGATTCTGTTGTGGCAGCAAAGAAATTTCATAAATAAGCAAGAATGACAGCCGCAATCTGGAAATCTGTTTTTAACCCCCCCCAAAAAAAAATTAAAAAAGAAAAACCCTGGACGCTAATCCTTAAGGAAAATCTTAAAATATAAAAAGCTAAAAAGTGAAAAAAAACCAAAAAATTCAATGAGATTAATATTTTCTTAGGCATGAGATGGCTATTTTCTTAGGCAGGAAAAGATATCAGGCTCTTCCTAAAAATCCAATGGAAATTTGTTCTTGACTTACAAGGAATATCAGTTTTATGAGTTGTCTCTCTGACAACCAGCAAAGAACACAGTAACTGGGAAGCTATGCTTATTTATTAGCTTTCCATTCTTTCTGTTGGCACTTCTAAGAATCTTGATTAAAACTGCTAAGGGATTGGAAAATTTTTCTGTTCACTAAATTATGCTATTTTATTTGCCTCTTCTTTGCAATTATAAATACTCCTTTCTATTACCTGAATTACATATCACTCATAAAAGAAACTATTATAGACACACAATACTTTTCAGGGTGAATGATTCCATCCTGGCATGCAGTCCTGAGTCTTGTTAAATGCAAGCACATATGAGGATATCATGAGAATGGAGAGGATCTCACATTGCTGGTACAATGGGGCAAGCTTAAGAATAAATGTGTATCTGAAGAGATTCCACTAGAAGTGATGCAACAGGACTAAAACTGGGCCAAAGCCAACTTCCTCATATAATCCTTGGGTGAATAAAGAATGAAAAGTTGAATATTTTTTGCCTATAGGAGCAGTGATTCATCAGAATTATAAACTAATAATACTAAATAATAAACTAATAATACTAAAAATACTGAGACCACTTTTATTAAGCCAGAAAATAGAAGAATCTGCAGGAAATTTAGATAAAAATAGAGAACTTGGAAGAGGGTCTACTTACTGAGGTGTGCATTGTTTTCTGTTCTAGAAATTTAATCCAACCTGTGTATCCAAATTTAGAAATATTTCTGGGGATTCCTGTTGTGTCTTCAGAAAGCTTGCCTATGACTCACCCCAGGGCTAGGAGGGTGCATTGTCTTGTTCTCTGCTCTGTTTGCCTGGCCAATGATTTATTTTCTCTGTGCACTGGGATGGGACACCAAGCTGACAGACTACAAGTAATAGGAATAAAACCAGGAACTGCAACACTGACTTGTTTGGGAATCATTACTTGTAAAGTGCCTTAGTGTAAGTACTAGAATACAAAAGAGGCAAAAGGAAGGAGGTTCCACTATCTCTTTATCATATTCAAATACAAATAAAATAGTGTGACAGTTAATGTGAAGATTATTTTGAGAATTTGTAAAACTAGAAATTACAGAATTTGATTATATTGATTTAAAATTAGACTTTGAAAAGACGGTACTCATATTGATTTTCAAGATCTGTGCTCAACAAAATATTCTGCGATGCATAAAGAAAGCTGAAACAGCTCCCCTCCCATTGTGTAGTCTTTTCTCCCCAGAAATTTGATTTTTCTTTTGGATTTCTTTTTCAGACAGGTCCCCCACGTAGTTCTCAGTCATCAGGGAAAAAGAAATTTTATGGGAAGGAATGATACACCATCTGGCATCTGATTTCACTCTTTGTCTGTTTGAGACATGCATCTAAATACCTTCATATGCACATATTGTATTCAATCATATGGTAAAAGAGTAACAAATCTGCTTTGTTGCAGACTCTTTGATCAACTTGTTACAGACAAGCAGAAAGTGTCACTCCATTACATGTTTGTCAAGAGTTCTAATATTGCTAAAAAGGGTCAGTTTGCAAAAGTAGAGATTCAGTAGAAATATAACTTAGGTTACATTAAGACATGTCTAAATTTTATGGTTTCCCCTAAAGTTGATCATAAATATTCTAGTGCTGCTTATAGGCAAAAGTTAACGGCACTGTTTTGTGACCATCTTAACTTACAGTTTATTCTTTCAGAAGGCAGACTAAAACTTGTGGTATAAAAAAGTTTTGGGGCCACAACATAAACTTCTGATGCCAGAAATAAATTTTGACACAATAATACTGGAAGATAGTTTGAATACATAAGCAAACACATCCTTGTAGTTAATAGCTTACATCAATACTATTTTTTTCCTCTATTGCTCAACAAAAAATTATTAAAATTAAATATCTCTCTAGTTTACCCTATTCTGGATAGTCCTCTGTTGGATCTCTGTCAATAACAGGACAGTGCCTAACCCTTGAGCTTTTTATTCAGCATCAACCTCATCAGTACAAGGGGAGGCACAAAAGATGTTAAAATCTCATGCCATTACAACAACAATCAAAATTCTCTTGGTTACAATGCCTTTTTAAAAACTTTCTAGCCAATAGGGTAATGTTAAAAGCTTACAAGTGTTTGCTTAAGTCAATCATTAGAACTACACGTACACCTTACCTCTAATAATATTTGCCTGTTATAGCTTAAAAACAATGGACAAAGCTTCATTGTTAAACTTACATTTTTCTATTATCTTGCTAACCATTTTTTCTAAAGCCTATCTCTACACAGCTGAAAAACACAGCCTTATTGTTTCCTGACCTTGCGTCTGTGTATTCCTGCATTTTTCTGTTCTGAGATCTTTTTCACACGGTTCTGAGAGCTTTCTATCTTTTCTATTTCCCACAGTACTCTATTTACTGTGGTTGAAATACAAACCGAGGATGTCATTAGCAAAGGCCTGTTAAATTAGTTAAATTAATATTAGCATTATACTTTGTCTGGCCAAAAGAACTGCTAGTGACTCGTGATTTAGGGAGAAAGAGACTGGACAATAAAAGATTTCTTTAGTCTGTCACTTTCTGAAAAAATGTTGTTTCAAAGTAGTCAAATTAAATTTAATGCATCTTTAAACTGTGTGAAATAAGGACTTGCTGTGCAAACAACTTTAATTTTCTGTAAAGGAAAATTATTATACTTTCTTTTTTTTTATTAGCAGAAAAAAAAGAGACAAACAAATATATTTACACATCTAAGCTAAGTTACTATGCCACTTTGTTGCAGTATTATAGTAGCTTCACATCTGCTTTCTATACTCTCAATTTTTTGTAAAGGAGCTATATGTTTCAGAGACTTCTTTGAGGCATCCAGCTTATTTTTGGGTGCTGAGATATCAGTTACCACACTTAACACAAACAAAAGAAGCCTGATCCCTGATGGTTAGAGTGGCTGTGAATACTATTAATATTTTATGACATATGAAAAAAGACAAATAATAATTATGTTGTGTAACCTAAAAATGATGTAACCATCTTCTTCAATCACAATGAAGAGTGATCACAAAAACGGTGATATTTGCCTATCCCAGCATGTGAGTTTCTTATGTTAATTCCATGGTTTATTGTTTGCAACTCAATAAACCATGGGGACATGCATTAATACTCTGATTTCAGAGGAAACTGTGGCATAGAGGGGTGGGTCCAGGCTGAGTCTTCTCTCTTTTGAGCTAAATTTCACTCCATCCATGTGCCAGAACAGTTTTCTCTTCTAGACTTTTAATTTTTCTGGTTCTTTTTATTACAGGATCACAGAATAAGCTGAGTTAGGAGGGACCCACAAGGATCATTGAGTCCAACTTCTGACCCTGCAGAAGACTGTCCCCAAGAATCACACTATGTGCCTGAGAGTACACATTTTTTTAGCATATCTTTTACTTTAATTTGAGAAATTCTATTCCTTTGCTCTATTAGAGGGTTTATTTGATTTTTTCTTTTATTGTGTTGCCTTTATTTTTCTTCTTGTTCCGCTTTCTGTACAAGCTTTCCCAAGAGCTCCTGATATTTACCACTATACATAGTTCTATGTAAAACCAGAAAGTTATGTTCATGGCTACCATTCCAATCCTCTCTTTATTTTATATAATGACACTCTTGAAGAAGCTGCCAGAATATTGGCAAGGTCTGAACAACTATTTGACTGCAGTAGCACAAGTGTGGCACAAAACTGACTCTAGTCCTACTCACTCAAAGCTCTGTTTACCTCTGAATAAGAGTCCAGAAGAACTCACCTCCCCTCATTTTTATGTTAGGATATGAATGGGGTTTGAAACTCATTCATCAAGGTATTGTGTCAACTAGAAATTATGGTAAGCTTTCTCCTTCTTTCTTCTGGCAATTTACAATGGAGTGTCATGGGTAAATCAAACTTTTTAATAGAGTATCATTCTTTAAAACCCAAGCAAAACAAGAAAATCTAGCATCATAAAATCTCATTTGCTGCTAGGTTTAATCAAGTGATTATGTGTTTTATTCAGTCTCTAGAAACTTCTTTATGTGTTGCTGGAGATACTATTTTGTTTTTTCCCAGAATCAATGCCTCTAAACACAAGAAACTCCCAGCCTTTTGGCTAAGGCTGTAGTTTTATTTAGCTTTAGTTTGCACAGTGTAGAAACATAAATCTAAAGAATGGAGGACATGACCTATGGGAAACCTACAGGAAGCAAAGATATGGATGGGTTTTTAAAAGATCTATCAATAGAGTGATTAGACAGGTAGAAAGAGAGACATGGTGAATTCAGTTGCAAAAGCAAAGACAGAAAATTATTTCAAGTAAAATAAAAGGCAGTTTAGAGGTCAAGGATTATGAAGAAATATTGCAAAAGTCTTAGGTTTTGTTAAAATGCCACTAAAGATATTAACAAAAATAGTACCCTTCAATGTAAGGGATAAATTGAGCATAAATAAATGGGGAAAACCAGTCTGCATTTAATGAGCTTGAAGCAAAAGGGATGAACAAGATAGGACAACAAATGAGAATTAAATTTAAGATAAAGGTGAGATATATTTCAAATAGCAAAGACTGTCCTTTATACATTGTTAAATAAAAGATCCAGAAAATAGTGAGAAATTTTGTGGAAAGTAAATGCAAGGGTAAGAGTGGTGTGGAAGAGTTTCAGAGTTGAAGAGAGGTCACAATAACAAGAGTAAAGTTGAGGGGAGAACTGCTAGAAAGTATGCAGATCAGCAGGGAGAAAGGAGAACCGAATGTCAGGAGGAAAACAAGGAGGCAAAAAATAGATGAGAAGAAAGTAGTGCTGTAGTAGTGCTTCCTATATGGGGAAGAGGAAAAGAGAGGGATGAAGGGAGAGACAAAGAGAGGCAGGGAGAGAAGGAGAAGACAGAAGAGGGTTTGAAGTCAATGGTGGGAAAAAAACAGATGGAGCTAAGGAGTTTTAAAGGAAAACAGTTATTTAGGTAAACAGATGGTAGAACTGAACAGAAAAAAAAGCAGATTTAAAGTGAAAAGAGACAGCCTTCACAGGTACTTGAGAAATATTCCACTACGTTGAGGAAAGTGTGAAATATGCAGATTCAATGACATGAGAAAATAGTGGTTAAATAAAGTGGTGGAACACCAAGGACACACTGATTAGGAGCCAGAGAGAGGACAGAAGAGAAAATAAGCAAGATGCGAAACTCAAATGTAATCTCAAAGCTCAACAGAGACTGAAGACAGAGAGAAGGTTATTTCATGAGATTAAAATTGTTTTTTTCAAATGAAGAAAAACATTTCTCAGCGACAGCTATAAGTCAGTGGTATGGTAGTGTAATGAGACTGGACATTTTTTGTGGACATTTTTTGAATTTTAGAATGGGATTTTTGGTTTACATCTGGAAATTTTATCCTTTTTAATACCATGAACCTTCTACAGAAATCTATTCAACTTCTACATGAAATATGTGTGGATCAGGGAATTTTGTCTTTTATTTTACAAAATTTCCAGAGAAATTGTATAGATCCTTAAAAAAAGTATAAAAAACTGTATGACATTATTAAAATAGGGGGGGATTTTTGGGTTAACTCTTCAAGCTCATGAAAAAACTCAATATATGAGGAAGATTACTGTCTAGATGCTTACTCTCAGCTTCTCACCGCTGTAAGCTTTTGTATCATCATTCTTTCTTTGCAGATATGTGCAGCTGAATCCCCCAAGTTATTTTTTCCTTGTTTAGCTTTCCTTTCATCTGTTTAAACTTCTTGATCAATTTATTGCCTATTCTCAAAAAGGGCCCTTCTATAGCTCTCTAGTTTTCTTTATTCAAACCAGTTCTGAAAAGCACTGATAATTTTCTTACTGTCTTCTTAAAATAGGAAGTTAAAAGTCTCATATTATTTTTTGACTCAAAGAGATATTTAGAATATCCACAGGCAGCTCTGCTGCCATTTTTCCCCCGAGGAAACACAAAGCTGTAACATGAGTAAATACTGCTTTTTTGCCTAACTGTTCTCCCTGACCTCATACTGATTTAACAGAATTTTTACCTCTGTAAGGGACCAAAGAGTTGGTCAGGTCCATAGGAGAAGCACATGTTTTCACAGTGGTAAAGAATACAGCAATTTCCATTGCTCTAATGTAGTTCATTTTCAAAAAGCTTTGTGGTTTCTAATGATAGATTCCCTATCCTGTAAGACTGAGCACTAAAAATGCCACAATACATATAAGATTTAAATGTTTGAAATGGTTCAAAATTAGAGGAAATCTGAATATTCAAACTGGAATAACTATGCTATAAATTACTCACACAAAACCTTTCATTTCAACAGTGACCTTGGTCCCAATCAAGAATTTAAGGAAAAAAAAAACAACAACATAACTCTGGAGAGATTTTTTTAAATGCATGCCTCATCAAGTTATCATAATTAAATCATCATTTTCATCAAGCAGTAAAACGTGACCAAAGTACCATGCAAAATTATTAATCACAGCACATATAGAATTTCAATTGCAAACAGTTTAAGATGCATTTATTAAAGTTTTCCTAAGATAATAAAGAAGTAAAATCATGTTAATATTTTCTTATTGGAGGACAAGCTACAGGTGTTGTAGAAAGTTTATTAAAAATATGAAAACCCCAATACTTAAAATTTCTGATCTGGATAACAGATTCATTTTGATATATGTTTCTAGTATTCTTGCATCGTCACTTACGAAAATGAAAAAGTTAAGCATGTTCTTTATATGCCTAGATACACTAAAGTTAAAGTTAACGCCAAAGAGAGCCAGAAATCTTTACCCACAAATTTAAGCCCTCTCTACTTTAAATTTCCACATTCTTAAAAAGATTTGGTTGCTTTCTTATAGAAATCACAGGCACATTAATATGCATAATCTATACGTGCATGCATAGAAAACCCCGTGGGAAATAATTTTATTCAATTACATGAGCATTTAACCTGTTATAGAAAATGAAACTATGTAACTTAGACAATATTACTGAGATCATTTTAAAACATATTCTGCAACAAGGATGCAGTATGCTAAGCAAAACTTAATCCCTATTCAAAGATATTTTGGCAAGAAAATAAATAGAAATTATAAAATTTCAAATTCATCACTCTAATCTTTTTCATTTTTTTGAAACAAATATCCCATATGATTTGCCAAAACACTGCACTTTGTGGGTATTCTTCACTTTCCTTTGCATCACATTCTGTGTTCTTTTTACTGATGTCATAAGTAGTGAGCAACTTTCTTATTTAGAAATTATGCCCTATTGACTCAGCAATCAAGATCTGACAATTAGATCTACCTATCTAAAGCTAACTTTCTACTGTTACAAGTTTGCATATCCATATTATTTTCTAATTTCAAAGTATACAAATATTTCTATCTTAACTCCTCATGATTTTTTTGGTTTTTTGCATCCTTGGTTTTCCTTTCTTCCTACTGATCTCTGCTTGGTTTAGTTACAATGACCCTGGCAAACACAGAAGAGACTGTGTCTCCTCCACCCTCTCTTCCCCTGTTCTGTCCATTTCTATTGAGAGGGAAGCTCCAGAGACCTCAAACTACAGTAACATCAATTGGACCAGTCAGAGAGAGCTCCACACCCTGATATATCTGCTTATATGGCCTTCTGTCTTTCTTTACCTTCTTTACAGAAAAAAAGGCTTTCCTTCATATGAAGTGTCCTGGACCACTTCAATTTTCTGAATGTTTTTTGATTTGATGAGCCAAATCATTGAGGAATCTCCTTGCTGTCAGCTAATCCATTAAGTAGATTTTTTTCTTATAAAAATACAGGGGGTAGAAATGTTTCTGATTTCTGAGAGTGTTCTTTCTGGTTTGGTCACATCTGGTGTTTTGCTGTTCTAATTTATGCTCAGATCTCTGAACGATGTTTTCAGTGGTGCAAATATTATATCATATTCATCTGAAAGAAATAGGTGGCACAAAGCATCCCACGCCCAAGAGCTATGGCTACATCTACATTGTAATTTTGCTGGAGGCCACAGGTGCTGCCTGAAGGTTAGCAGAGCCCAACTCCATCTACCTTTACTGCATTTGGGAGCAGCCCAGGCTCCAGCTGACTCTGTAGTAAGCAGTGCCAAGGCTATCCTTTCTACCCAAAATCAGCCAAACCTCAGGGAGTTAGGTAGCAGAAGGAAGACAGCAATTCCAAAGTACTTTTCTCTTACAACACTGTAAAATATTAACTAATCCAATAATAAATTGTAAAAATAGGTATGCTTTACAGTTATAAGTATATTTGGAAATATCATCCTTAAGAAAGAATACAAACTGGTTTACTTCAAACTCAGTCAAAACTGAACTTCTGAAAAAAAAGAGCTGTTATGGAAATTGTCTACTTGAAGAGGACTAGTTTTATTTTGTTTGCTTTTTTCTCTTTACTGTAAATAATGCTGCCAACAAAGATAATACAAGGAGCTTAATAACACAGACTGTTATTGGAGTCAACAAAAAATTGTCTTTAAAATTGTAGGTTCTGATTAAAAAATATCACTTTTTCTTCAATTTAGTGGACAGGTAAAATACAGTTTGGAGAGCTTTTCTTCCAATGCCCTTGTTCAAAACAGGATCAGCCAAATTAGTTTTCCTGGGGCTGTGTGCCATCAAGTTTTAATGTTTCTAAGGACAAAGAATCCACAATATCTTTCTGGGAAATTTGTGCCAGTGTTCAGTCACTTTCAGAGAAAAAATATTTTTCCATGTTGTGATAGATTGGCATTTAAGAAAACAAAAAGAAACACCTAAGGAAGTTAAAACTCCTGGAGGCTGATGGGAGTTTTTCTCCTAGCCAACAGCTGGCCATTTCTAAGAATTGACAGCAGTTTTAACCATTGAAAAGTGAGATCAACTTGTGAACACAACCTTAAGACCTAAGCCGGGGAATTTCTTTGTCTCTTTGTTTCCTGGCTGTGAAAGGTAACAGAGCTCTGGCCTCCCGTTCCCTGCCCAGCCCATGTGGCCCGGGCAGGGGCTGGGCTGGGCCCAGCGGCTCCCGGCCGGGAGATGGGGCCTGCGGGGCTTGCCCCGGGCTCTGGCCGGGCCAGGCCGGTCCCTGGCTCGGCTGCAGTTTTTGCTGTGACTGAATTCACCAGAGACTGCCGAGTAAAGAAAGAAAAAAAAAAGCTCTTGACCTGCGGCGGGCTGAGACAGTGACCACGCTCTCCAGAGCAGCCATGAAGAATCTTCCATCGCAGACAACTCCAGCTGCTGCTCCGGCAGAGATCACAGAACCATCTACAAAGCCTGGGCAAGATTTTAACCTTTTCATTACCCAGATGAGACTTGCAGATTAATCCTTTTATCCAGAGAGAGAAAAAGAGAGTAATCAACATGTAAAGAGACTTTATAAACTATTAGAGACAGTAAAGAAAATAATTAAGTTTCAGAAAAGGTAGAGAATAAGGAGATGCTTTAATTAAGCTGAAATATTTTTCTGTTAAAGTTATGGAGATGGACAATAGGGTCCTGAAAAAACTTCTTTAATTCATGACAGAGTATATTGGGAAGAATGGAGTGTTCAAAGTGTGGATTTTGAGCAAAAGGTGGAGTAATTGTGATACAGTGAGGTGCTGGAACAGAGTGAGGTGAAGTAATAGTTAAAGATTTGAAGCCTTGAGAGGCAATGAGAAAAATTCTGTTTCCAGAGAAGCTCACAGAAACCGATGAAGAGAACTTTTACCTTTGAATAACTCATCCTTAAAATGACATCCCTAGACTCATTGACCCATACACACCTCAGAGTGATGTGAAATGGGAGGAGTGAACTGATGACAGATTTCTGGGCAGCTGACATCAGAAAAATAGAAAGCTATAACAGAAATAGTTTTCTTGTGAAAAACTCCATAGATTAGCAGAAGAAGACTTCTGTTTTTCCACAAAGGCTGATGAAAAGACTCTAGCTAGAATTGGGAGTGTTTTAACCACCAAAGTTCCAAACTTTTTTTGTTTCTATGTTGTCATGTGAACAAGGAAATGGTTGGGTAGTGGGAGAAAAATGAGTTTTCTGGAAGTTTATTCTGGTGTTCTTATTCTTGTAGTTTTGTTAATAAACTTTCTTTATTCCTTTTAAGTTTTAAGCCTGTTTTGTTCTTGTTCTAATCCATATCTCACAGCAAGAAATAAGTAAGTTTTCTAGTAATTTTTTTTAGTTACTGCTTTAAAACCACGACACGTGTTCAGATGGAACCTCCTGAATTTCAATTTGTGCTTGTTGTTTCTCATCCTGTGTTAGGACATCCCTGAAAAGAGCCTGGCTCTGTCCTCTTTGCATGCTCCCTTCAGGCATTTACAGACATTCCTAAGTTATTCCTCCTCTGGTAAGAATTGTTATTTTCTTTTGTCTAGTTTCAAGAGCTTCCTGTCTGCCCAATTCTTCAGCCTATCCATGTGAAAGGCAGCACAAACACCTAACTTATCAGCCACTTCTCTCAATTTTGTATCATTGTGAACTTTATTGGTGTGCACTCAGTTCTGTTTTCCATGTCATTAATAAAGATATTAAAGAGAATTTCACCCATTATTGACCACTGGGATACCCCACTGGTTATGGCCTCCAACTAGAGTCAAATCATTCAAGCAGTTCTAAATCCACTTCATTGTCTGCTCAGCAGCTCATACTTCATCAGTTTCTCTATGAGAATCTATCTTACAGGAGTCAGGGTTGAAAAAGTTACAGAAATCAAAGTACACAATATTCACTGCTCACCCCTCAAATAGAAAAACACTCTTTTTATCATGCAAGGTTGTCAGCTTGGTCAAGCATTACTTGCCTTCCTCGAACTCATGCTGATGTCTTGTACCTTGTGCCTTGCTTACATGCAAATTCTCGAGGTAACCCTGCTTCAGCTGTGCTTCATTGTATTTACTTTCCCTTTTTTTCACATTGCTCCAGGCTCTTTGGGCATCAAAGGTGTCCTTCACTATCCCATCAGAGCTTCTGATAACTTAATTTCCTCTGAAATTCCTAGCTTAAACCCCTCTTTACCAGGTCAGCCATTCTTCAGGCAAAGATACTTTTGCCATGGCTAGTCAGGTAGATCCCATTTTTCCCAAGGTGTTATCTTCAAATAGTGTTCCATGGTGATAGAAATCCTGCTCCCATCAATCAACTGTTAACACATTGAATCACTGCCCATGCACTTCTATTCTTAATAGTATTACTTTTTTTACTTGGCATTTCCAATTGATGTTATCTCTTCTGATTCTTAAGGATAAGCAATCTTAGATATTGGTCAGGGCTATCAGTACATTCAGTTTGTTCTCCAAGTGTGTAGAGGTTGGCAAGATTCACAAAAATTTAAAAAGACGGCTGGGATATACAGCTAATCCACTAGAATATCCCTCCCCATGTAAAGTGTTAATGAAGAATTTAAGAAACAATTTGACATCAGCCAGTTAGCAAAAATTCACCATCAAGTATTTAAGCCACTTGCTCTCCAAGGTGAAAAGGAGAATTCATGGTGATCTTTTCACATTTGACCCGAGCACAGGTACCTTATTCCTTTTTCCAATCTATTTTAACTACATTTATATGCTCTTTATCCATCTCTCTTAAGTTGATGTGTTTTTTCAAAGCTGATACTTATCTCCTTGACGATAATAAAAAGTAGTTAGATGCCTTCGTTTGTCTGTGACTCAAGACCTTGGGTTTTTGAATATATCTGTGGCTTTGCATGTCTTTTCAGAGGAGTTTTCAACATCCCTCACACAATACAATGCAGTTGGTTCATAATTTTCATAGCACTGCTTGGAATCAAAAAGACAAAAATTTAAAACGTCATAAACACAAAAAATATCCTTGCTGCAACCATTACTTATTTTACTTAATATGGCAAGAGTTTGCAGACATGCAGCAGGATCTCACTGGAGTTTTACATTGCTTAAGTACTAAAGGAAAGAGGGTTCTTTTAGGTTCTTTTAAGAAATTGCACTTTAACGCATTTTTCTTCTAAGAAATTAGAATGGTTCAATTTAGCAAGTGAAGACTGAAATACAGCTACTGTGTACTGGAATATGATAGGGGAAAGAAGGAACAAAGGAAGCAAATAAATTCTAACTTTAAAGATTAAAGCAATTTAGTCTGATATAACCATGAATGAAACTTGATGGATTTTTTTTTTTTTTTCAAGCTATAAGATTAAATGGAAAGATTCTGGATATATTTTCTTTAGATACAGAAATCTAAATAGCAGTTTCATGGTGAAGATAGTAAGTTTGTAGTGTTTGGGCTGATAAGTTTCGTAGATACTGTACTTGGGAGAAAGTCTGAAATTAATTCACCTGGAGAAAAAGATTTAGGGCACGTGAATGAAATCCAGGCCATATTATTTGGTCCCAGAAGCAAAGGATGGTCTCTGACCTGTTATATTAGTAATCTAATTTTCAAGTCTTCACACCTTTCTATTGACTTTCTTGTCCCTGGATGCATCTTATTCTGGAGTTCCATAATTTTCTTTTTTTATAAGCACCATTTCTCCTCACAAACATCCTTATACCACCTATGCCTTTTTTTTTTTTTTTTTTTTCCCCCCAAATTCCACACACCTACCATTTCATTTTCCTGGTCTGGAGGCTGTGTGTGACCTGACTTGGCCATGACAGAAGGTCTGTCTATGCCCATTCTTCTTTCTTCCTTTGACTTTTGTTTACAGATGATCAGAGAAATGCTTTGAATCAAAACTATTTTTAATGACACCTCTACGGAATAAGAAAGAACAAACTTGCATTATCTCCTCCCCTCCAGAGTCAGGCCAAACATCCTTGGTTCTGAATTAGACATTTGTTTTGAGAGCTTTATTATGCAAACTTGAGTTCCTAGACTTTAATGCATTATTTTAAATTAAGGTAAGGAAAGAGGATTAAGCAGACTTCAATACCCTTGTGCATGAGCTACAAGAATGCGTAAAATGTAGCATTCCAAAATCATGATCACCTGTTCATCAATATTTAAGGAAGTATTTCTGTCTTATTTCAGGAATGACAGGGGAAAAGATATTATCCTGTGGAATAATTTTAAAGAAACAAGGAGAACACAAAACCAAATGTGAAGTAGTGTCAGATAGGAAGGAAAATTTGGCTGCATGTCCAGTTTTAAGATGGGAAGATAGCTTCACTGACTCAACTTTTTGCCACGAAAAAGTGCTACTACTTCCACAGTATACTTCTAGTGGAAGACAGAAATTTTACATAAAGGTACAAAATGGCTTACATCAACTAAAAAAAGACTTTCAGCATATTATATGACACTGGAGATTTATATCTTTCAGTAAAAGTCAGTGTGCCTTCCAGTGGGAACTTGGCTAACTCATTGGTTATTTTAATATATATATCTCATAAATCAAAGATTCAGATTGAATCAAAAGGAGTGAAAATCTCAAAGAATAGAACAGATGGGGCATTTAAAAATCCCAAGTACTCCCTTTTTGAAAAATGACCGTTATTTATGGGCAGGCTTAAAATGAAATTCTAAACAGGCTGTCAAAGGCATAATTTAATTTTCGCTCAGTAAATTTACTCATATGGTAAACTGGTATCTAGAACTGAAGAGAAGCAATTTTGCTAAGATCTATTCAGACATTCAAAAAATGGTGAAGAAAGCTTTAGGCATTGGAGGGAAACCTAACTTAATTAGAAACCAAATTAAGCACAAATATAAATAAAAATCATAGAAACAGAAACAAAAATAGAAATATTGCAAAGAATCTTGAGTAAACCCAAAGTATGCCCCATTTCCTAAGTGAATAATGTATTCTTTAAAGAAAATTGAAATGTTCACAGTAAAACAAACAAACACACAAACAAATAACCAGAAACACTGTCTAAAATAGCTGTTAAACAAGCCTGGGTAAGTGGCTCAACTTCTCCTTTTACTTTCAAGAAATTTGATGCAGAAAGAAAATATTTAATGTACTTGTTTATCCCAGACCTTTAATTTTCATTGTGATTAAACTAAATTTAGTTTATTAAGGCAATTTTTTTCTGTCACTGGGAACTCATAGGCAGCACAGTGTGATCAAGATAGTATTTTTGGTAAGAACACTTTCGTCAGATACAAATAAAATCAAAAGCCATCCACAAACATGTATGTAGGTAATTCCTATCCAGCTTCCTTGAACTTCCTTGTCAGCCCCAGGTCCACTGACTGCTCAGGCTAGAGCCAAGACCCATCATCTCCATGGTGTCAGAGACAGAAAGAGTTCATACCTCAAACATCAATATAAAAGAGTTTTGCCCATTATAACAAAAACTGTATAAAGAAGCTGCAACCAAAGAAACCTCCCTGAAGAGACGTGACTGGAACTTTGGGCTGTAAGTTAAACGACGTGGATAAGATGCTATTGTCCAATCATTCCAGTCTAGGGAAAAACAAACAAGGCTGAGGCAGAGGAATGTATCCACAAGTGGTTGTGAAAGGCAAATGCAGCAGAGATTCTTCCCTGGCTGATTTTGGTATGGGGGAGACCACAGCCCACAGAGACCAGGTTTATTCCCCCCAAAACAAGGAAGGGGAGGAGGTTTCAGGTATAAACTCTGGTTAGAGGCACTGAACACTCATCCTCCCTTATACAAACTGTCCCATGGTCGCATCAATGGGACATTCAAGTGAGAGGCAGCTGAGGGTGTCATAATCCAGCAAAGATTCTCCAAAGTGCCCCTGCCAGAGTCACTCCTGAAGCTGTGCACCACAGAATTGCACATGATGCAACAAATCCAGAGTCTGTTATAAGAGACAATGGGAAACTCCCCCCTGCCCCAAGAAGGAGCCTGGGTTTTCCTACCTAGCCTGACCATATATTAACCCATTGGATTCTGTGCCTTTTGAGGGGGATCTTCACCAACAAGACCAGCTGGAGAGGATCAACAGAGCATCAACAGGCATCCACAAAGGGGTGATATTTTCCTTATTCTGTCCCTGTTACTCTCTTTCTGTCCCCCCCACCTATTTTCTTTCTTTCTTTCTCTCTCTCTCTCTCCTATATTTACTATCAAATAAAACCCATGCTACTGTCACTGGCATATGGTCTCATTTGCACCTTAATTCAGGCACAGACATTTCTAAGAACGTTAGTAACTGGATCTTGACACATTGTCGGGGGAAAATCCATTTCCCCAGGGCCTTTGACAACTGGGTACAGCGCAAAAGGCAGGTGGCTCCACCTCTGGCATTTTACTCAACACCTGTAGCCCAAAAGTCTGCAAACAATTCAGACCTGAAGTTAAGAATATATGTTAAGGTATATTAAGGCAGAGCTAGAGGTGTCTATTGACTTTAGTGTAGTGGCTCATATTGTCCCAAATAAGAAAGGATAAACTAGAATGGTTTGCTGCTAAATAAATGCTGGGGACAAAAATAACCACCAGAGCTATGTACACTATCCTCCTGTATGTGCACTGACCACTGCAAGGAGCTAAATAACAAATAGTTTTGAGTATTAGCCTACAGGATGCAAAAGATGAAAATCAGACCTTTTAGAAGTTAAAATTTTGATTTTCATAATTCACAATTATTTTATAATGATACCTCACAGCAGTAAGGAATTCAGAATCAAGAAAAGAAAACAGCAGCTTGATATTGGAGGTTTTTATCAGTTGTGACACTTTGTTTCATATTTTCAGTAAAAGTGTGGTTAATGAGAAAAAATTTCATAAGTACTTTTTCTGAATAATGATTTTTCACTTTCCAGTCAGCTACATGTAAAATAAAGACTAAAGAAAAACAAATTTGATTGAGAGAGAACATGACTTGTGATACCTGAGGAACTTGCCTCATTATATCTCTAAGAGACTATCACCATTATGTTAATAAACATCATCTCTAGGATGGAATAGATTTTTTTTATCTAAGAGACTGAAGAAGCTTTCAAACCAAATTTCTCCATTTCCTCCACTTGCTATACATATTTTCATGCTCTGAGAAGTCCTGGAGCATATAAACTCAATTACTTTGGGATAAAACTAAGCTTCCGGAGCACACATAACATTTTCCAGTTGCTAATGGGCTTGCAGTACACAGGAGTGTACTCTAGTTTTCTTCTCAAGATGCTCCAGAAGAAAACTCCCAAAGGAGCAGTGTGGATGTCAGGTTCTCAGCAGCAGTCATTTGACTGTATCTGTCCTCTGATCATACAACATGCTTACATAGAGCATTCCTCTAATCAGTTCAGCTAGCTTCAAAGGTATTGTCATGGGGTGGCTTTACCTTTAAGATAGCTTTAGGAGCTAAGGAAGTTGAAGCTGCTGGTGGCTGATGGGAGTCTTTCCTCCTGACCAATTATCGGTCATTTCTAAGAATTGACAGCAGTTTTGACCATTAAAAAGTTAAGTCAACCTGTGAACACCTCCTTAAGATGTAAAGTCAGAGCTCTCTTGCTCTCTTTGTTTCCTGGCTGTGAAAGGTAACAGAGCTCTGGCCTCCCGTTCCCTGCCCAGCCCATGTGGCCCGGGCAGGGGCTGGGCTGGGCCCAGCGGCTCCCGGCCGGGAGATGGGGCCTGCGGGGCTTGCCCCGGGCTCTGGCCGGGCCAGGCCGGTCCCTGGCTCGGCTGCAGTTTTTGCTGTGACTGAATTCACCAGAGACTGCCGAGTAAAGAAAGGAAAAAAAAAAGCTCTTGATCTGCGGTGGGCTGAGACAGTGACCACACTCTCCAGAGCAGCCATGAAGAATCTTCCATCGCAGACAACTCCAGCTGCTGCTCCAGCAGAGATCACAGAACCATCTACAAAGCCTGGGCAAGATTTTAACCTTTTTATTATTCAGATGAGACTTGCAGATTAATCCTTTTATCCAGAGAGAGAAAAAGAGAGTAATCAACATGTAAAGAGACTTTATAAACTATTAGAGACAGTAAAGAAAATAATTAAGTTTCAGAAAAGGTAGAGAATAAGGAGATGCTTTATAAGCTGAAATATTTTTCTGTTAAAGTTATGGAGATGGACAATAGGGTCTTGGAAAAACTCCTTTAATTCATGACAGAGTATATTGGGAGGAATAGAGTGTTCAAAGTTTGGATTTTTGAGCAAAAGGTGGAGTAATTGTGATACAGTGAGGTGCTGGAACAGAGTGAGATAGAGCAGTAGTTGAAAATTTGAGGCCTTGAGAGGCAATGAGAAAACTGTTTCCAAGGAAGCTCACAGAAACAGATGAAAAGAACTTTTGCCTTTAAATAACTCATCCTTAAGAATAACATCCCTAGACTCATTGACCCATACACACCTCAGAGTGATGTGAAATGGGAGGAGTGAACTGATGAAAAGATTTCTGAGCAGCTGGTATCAGAAAAATAGAAAGCTATAACAGAAATAGTTTTCTTGTGAAAAACTCCATAGATTAGCAGAAGAAAACTTCTGTTTCTCTACAAAGACCGATGAAAAGACTCTAGCAGGAATTGGGACTGTTTTAACCACCAAAGTTCCAAAGTTTTTTGTCTCTATGTTGTCATGTGAACAAGGGAATGGTGGGTAGTAGGGGATAAAAAGGGTTTTCTGGAAGTTTATTCTGGTGTTCTTATTCTTGTAGTTTGTTAATAAACTTTCTTTATTCCTTTTTAAATTTTAAGCCTGTTTTGCTCTTGCTCTAATCCATATCTCACAGCAAGAAATAAGTAATTTTTTTAGTTACTGTTTTAAAACCACGACAGGTATTTAAACACTTATCTTCTCAGTCAATAGCTGTTAGCTGCCTCAGAACCTCTGAGTGTGCAGGAATATTCTGAGGTAAAAGATTAAGAAACAGAGGAACATCAATATCTAGAGTCAGTGCAAAACTTTAAACACAACCCAGCTGCATTCCTTGCAAACGGTACACTGCTCCATGTAACGTTTTTAACTTTGCTTTTATTCAGTCTTAAAGACTTTGGCTATAATTATAGGGGAAAGAAGATATAATTCTTGTAAATAACAGCTTGGACTATTAATTTCAGTTTAATGAGACTATACTGTTACTCAAAACTTGGGTATGCCATTTGATTTGAATCTATTTTTAATTTTAGTCCAATGGCTTTTAAATCAGGTCACTGACCAGTACATTTGCACATCCTCAATGAAAGCAAATTTACCCACATTATGCTTTGTGGAGCATTTCAGTGTAGCAGCAAGCTCTGACTGTATTATAAAGTCTTGTGGATATGGGCATATAATTTTATCTGAATAGCAATACTAGTTAAACATATCATGTCAGGACAGCTCTTCTCACTCCTGTTCTTTGCCATTTAGCAGCAAAAATTCCTGACTGGCAGTTTAAAGAGTTGTCTACTGAGATCTCAAGAGTTAGGCAGGTGAAGAAGTGGGGCCAAGTTTGAAAAAAATCTTGAAAAAGATGCAACAGTGTCCAACTTCAGGATTTTTGCAGCATTTGCTACATCTGAATACTCTTTGGTTCCTAGCATTAATACTGATGCAAGTTGCTATATTGAATCTAAAATAAATTTCTTATTAAATGCTTGGCCTTATATATTTTTTTTTTTTTACAATGATACACAGTATTAGATTTAATTCTGCATTGCCAGATATTTGAAGACAGATTTTTTGTGGGGTTATTATTATAATTATTATTAATAATTTTATTCATAATTTTATTAATAATTTATTAAATTTTTATTATTATTTATTTTATTATCAATATTTGTTTATTATTTGTTTATTCTACCTGTTACAATGCCAGCTAGAAACTCATATATTGTTTTATAGCCTATGTAACATCCCAAAGGAGAAAAACTTTGAAAGGCACATTTAAATAACCTTTACAATTAATTCATATAAATATAAACATAAACATCTTAAAATGCTTGTCAAAAAACCTAGATATTTCATGTTAATATGAAAGTATTTGATATGATATTAGCAAAAACATAAAATTCATGCAATGAGATGTGATTCTCTCCTACAATGATCAAAGTGGAATTGAACTTAAGGAAACTAAACCTTTATCAAAAATTTAGATGAAGAGATATCTGATCTAGAAAGAGACCTCCCAACACCTATAAATTGATACTATAATTCTATAGTAACTATAAACACG
Source organism: Poecile atricapillus (assembly GCF_030490865.1). Taxonomy (NCBI): domain Eukaryota; kingdom Metazoa; phylum Chordata; class Aves; order Passeriformes; family Paridae; genus Poecile; species Poecile atricapillus. Next base: position 21,420,244 of record NC_081251.1, on the reverse strand, counting down.
TTATTTCAGTTGAATAGCCAGAGGTAAAAAAAAAAAAATCCAAATGCTTAAACTTAAATATTGAACAAGAATATAATTTCCAGTATCTTAATTATCAGACCTTGAAAAATAGCATGCCAGTTACCTGCTACAGAAGAGTTTCTTGATAAATATGAATTATAAGATATAAAATATTTCACATCTCTTTTCATTTCATTTCAAGTAAAATAAATATTGCTGACAATGGGTTTTTTTCACTCTAACATAATTAGATGTCATGTTATTACAAAATGTTTTAACGTTAATCCGTGACATGTAAGTTGTGTCCCATATGGTGAACTTACAACCCAAATAGTTCTCTGAGTCAATGATCCACAGATCCCTGCTTCCCAGTGGTGGGCAGGATGTGTGCTGTGCCTTATCTCTTGCATTGTTTGCCAACCTCCCAGTGGGTGGAGGTGGCCTGCTCCTGTAAACCTTCATCCCCAAATGTGTAGGGATGCTGGCTTTGATGGTGTGGCTTGGCGTAGGCAAGTAATAAACCCAAATAAAAGAACATAAAATAAAATTATGCTTTTCTTTTGAGAGAAGTGAGGTGTTATACACTTTTCTATGCTTCCGGGCCCTAGGCAAGAGAAAACAATCTATAAAGGACCACAAGGACTGCATGATGAAGAAATTATTTGAAAACCAACTTCTGTTACCTCATGGCCCACATACTAAAGGACCCCCTTGTTAAGAGAAAAAAAAAGAAGTTCTGGTCATAGATATAGGTGATACGAGTAAATTCAGAGGATTGAATAATCAACACCTACTGTTGCTCCAGTGTGTTCAAGCTCTTCTCTCCATGGTCAGGTTGGATGGGGCTTTTGAGTAACTTGGCATAGTGGAAGGTGTCCCTGTCCATGGCAGCGGGCTTGGAATTGGATGATTCTTTAGGTCCTTTCTGACCCAACCCATTCCATGAAACATCTTGTCTGATGCCTGAGTAAAAACACAGGAGAAATAATATTCATCAATAAAATATTAGACCAATAGCCACAATAGAAAAACATTTCTTTTCCTTCTAAATTTCCTCAAATTCTGGGAAAAAGACATAATGCACACATATTATACAATAATCTGACAGCTGAAATATCTCTTGGTTCTTTTAATATGCAAAGTAATTTTTACTTAAAAATGGACTTTATCTTTTCCTAATAGGAACCTTTCTAGGGAAAATGGATGCAATTATGAAAAATAATATTATATCTTCTCACATATATTAATCTATTTTCTATCACAATAATGGATTGTCAGGGCATAAGGGAATGATCTGGTTACAAAAGAAAAATAAAATTTGAAAATGGGTTCATTAAGGATTTTAAAAGAAGGGAAATGTAAATGACATTCAACTTTATGTTCTAATTACATAATGATTGATCAGTAATCACCATTGTCTCCTGTCACATACACTAATAAAAATCTCTCCCAAATGCACAATAAAAAAATGACACAACATTAACTGAATTATATAGCAATCAATTTTTGGTTTAAACATTTTTTAGTAGTCTTGGTTGCATTGTTCAGAGTTTGGTTTTGACTTTTTTTAGTTATAGAGATATATTGACATTCGAGATTCTTCCCAAAATACAAAAAAACCCAACAACCTAGCTGTTTCACAAATCTGATTTAATGAGCTTTAGTTAGTTTCTAGACTACTGCAGTAGCTTCAGAATAATCTCAGCAGAATACTGCCTATGGGACCACGGACTGCAATCTATGCACTGTCTTGGAGGAAATTTCCACTTCTCTCAGCTCTGACAGGGCGTTTAGACTGAAATGCCATTGAATTAGTAGCATTCCAATTTATCAAACCTGCAGATTAATCATTTTTTTTCTCTTCTCCCCTTATTGACAAAGTGATACAGACATTATTGATGAAATGGTCATATGCTATTCCATCATATGGAGCATTCCAAGTCTGTCTGCAATTTATGCTTTTTGTGCAAAGAAGAAAAATAAACAAAAATTCCAAACTATTTTCAGGGAGTGACAAATGTCAACATTTAGCACCTTGTGATCAACTTTAATTCCTGTATGATGTAAACACAAATGTTAATTTCCTGTCATTACAATAATTTCAGTAAACATAATTAAAATAAATATGTATCTGCAGGTAATTTACAGTTGTACCTTGAGCTGCTACTGCTATTTCTGATTCTAAATGTGTGTACCTAGCTGTAAACAGAATATAGAAATTGCACAGCTAGTTTTTACTGTACTGAAATACCAAACAGTTCTTACAGTTTGGGACTGGAACTGAGTAGTCTCCTGTATTTAATGAAAAGATGAAGTAAGGAGAAGGATTTCAGAAGCAAGACATTCTCATACAAAAGCAAATGGTTTACATTGTCTGCAGAGATTATCTTTACAAAAGATATTATCCTTAGTAAAGGTTAAAATAAAATTCAGAAATTGGTTGCTAACAGCTATAACTGTATACCAAAATTAGGAAGCAGAACTTTTTACAAGTACATATAATTTTGAGAAAAGCAGCAAATTAAACTTCTATTTTGACAAAAAATAAATAAAAATTATAGGCTTCCTTTTTTTTTTTTTTCTTTGTTTGAAACACAAAACTTAAGGACAAAATTCCCATACAGTTAATAAAATTTTACTAGATCCTGAAAACAACATGAAACAGGTTTTCTTGCAGCCCAGATTAAATTCTTTCTTCTTCTTATAATCAGTTTTAGATGCATTTCTTTTCATTTATTTTGTTGGAGGAATGAAAACAGCAGGTTTAAAAAAAAACAACGTCATGCTTTAGATTCTGAGATTTGACCTTAGCTGAGAAAAGGCTGTGACGCAGTGAGAAGATGTAGACTAGTGCTGGCAAATTCTGCAGACTTGCAGAAGTATTTATCAGCCTTATAGGGTGCACTTGGACTCATAAGAAGAGTGGTTCTCTTGGCTGTGGTTCAGGACTTTAATTCCTGACTGCCATGGTTCTTGCCTGTTCTCAAGATCAGCACAATAGTGTTTATGCTGCAGAAGAGCCAAACTCAGCAATGCCCAGCTTGAAACTGGCCTCCCAGCACATTCTCAAGCAGGAAAAGGACCGTAGTCATTAAAAAACAAACATATTCTGTCTGTAGATCACACACCACTGTTTGATTGCTTTCAGATAATAACATGACTAGCCTAACTCCCATTTACCTGAACATCAAGTTATAACCAAAAGTACCTGAGGTGTTGGTGAAAGGAAAGTCTGAGAAACATTTTAAAAGCTCCTTAAACTTCAGAGGATTCCCAATAATACCACTGAAAAGAGTCTCACCCTTATTGTCAGGAGTGGAAAGGGCCCTGGGTAGATTGACACTCCAGCCAAGCATGTAGAAATCCTGCTTGATGCTGCAGATTAAATGCCTGCTTGTAGTTTTCTGAGCAAAAGAAACTCTTCTAGCATTGCAACTCCTTGATACCACAGGGAGAAAAAAAATGTATGCAGCTAGACAGTACCATATGCATCCTGGAGTCTAATTTGACTCACACCACACATGACATCTGAGGCCTCCTATATATTCCTTTTCCCTCCACACCACAGAGAAGCTGCCATGTGCTCTGCTTTTTGGTTATCCGTACATTCAGAGTCCACAAATTCAAATCAGACTCTCATTATCAGACCTTCCCCAGCCTTGACAAGTAATGCTGGTTATATGGAGAGAGACTGCAAGTTCTAAGGGAAGTGGTTTTGGCTTAACAGCATTTAGACGAACACAGGGCAGGATCATCTCTTACTCAAAAGAGAAAAAATTACCAAGCACATGCCTCAGTTCTGAATATTTGTCATTTTCCAATTTCCTGTTGTTTATAAGACAGAATAGTTTGGGTTGGAAGGTACCTTGAAGATCATCTAGTTCTAATCACCCCACCATAGATGGGAACCTTCCATCAGACTAGGCTACTCAGAGCCTTACCCAGCCTACTGTTAACATGTCCAGGGATGGGAGTTCCTACCTGTGTTGGAAACCTTTCCCAGTTCTTAACAACCTACATAGTTCTTAACAACCTGCATAGTAAAGAATTTCTTCCTAGGATCTAATCTAAATCTACCCTCCTTCAGTTTAAGGCTATTCCCACGTGCCCTTGTGAAAGATTCTCCAGCTCTCTTGCAGGCCCCCTTTAGGAACTGGTGCTCTAAGGTCTGCACAGAGCCTCTCCTTCTCCAGGCTGAACAGCCATAACTCTCTCCTCAGCCTGTATTCATAGGAGAGCTGTTCCAGCCCTCTGATCAATTTAGGAGCTCTCCTCTGGGTTTGTTCCATCAGATTCATGTGTTTCTTGTGTAGTTATCAGTATTTTTTTATATATAGGTATACATTGTTTATATGTTGTGAATTATTTTGGCATTCACTGCAACACCAATATTCTTTCTCATGTTAGAAAGCCTGCATTTAGTAAGCAGCTTGTGTAAGAAGTTGTTTGGGAAGATTCTACTCATGAGTCCTTTAATGCTTCTTCACAGATGATGAACCCAGAGGATACTGACTGAGCTAAATCACTACCTTCTCTCTGGAGGCTGGAGGGAAAAATCAGCAGTGTTAAACAAAATTTTCAAGTTTCAATATTGTTTAAACATGAGTAATTTTTATTTATTACCTTGCTTTCCTAAAATATATTTTTAATCTTTTTTTTACCATCTCAGAATTTTAGAATCATCTTTACTGAATGCATTTTAAGAGTGCCTTTGACATTATTAATACTTCTTTATCTTTCCTGAAAAAAAATCACAATGACAATGTCCATGATCACATCTATTTTTTCATAATTAGACCCTGTTGATGGCTTCTAGTCATTCTACTAATAATGAGAGCACCTCCTGTTTGCAGTGTCTCAAAACAAGTATGAGTCTCTATTGCTTAGGACCCATCTAAGCTAAGATTACCTTAAAAGTTAGCAAAATACAATGTCTTTGATAATTTTACCTCTTACTGAAACTGCATTATGTATCAGCCTCATTACTGAAGGGTTTATAGCAGAAAATAATTTGTTTGAACTTACACTCAAATTTACCAAATTTCAAACTTTCATGAAGTCATTTTTCTTACTCTGATTTCTGCCCAATACATTTTTGTGTGTCATGGGTGAAAACACTTCAACAACTTTTAAGTACAGTGAGCAAAACAAATACTCTTTCACCATTATTTAAACATTTTAGAATAAATTTAATACCCGTGGTTTGCAATAAACCCTTGATATTTGACAAGAAAAGTCTTGGAACAATAAAGAAAAGCCCACATCTGTGTGTAAACTAAGCAAAATTATTTTTAAATCCAGATATTCCCAAGTTTTCTTGGTACCAGATGTGCATCTATAATAAAGGAACTGAAATAAGGAGGAAGCTGTTAAAAAGCTCTCAGTGATTATGTTTGTAGGATAAAACAGGAATTCATTTCATTCATCTGATTTGAGCAACCAAAAGAGCAACAGAGAGGTAATGAAGGGCTTTGCCTCGCTTTTAGAGGAAGGCAGTATAAAGACTAGCAGTTAGATTTACCCTGCTTAGGCGAGTCTGGTTTTCTGTTTGGAACTTCCAAATACATAGTGATTGTCTCTGGCTTCTTTTTCACTGAATAATAATTTCTCTTGCAAGAAGAATATTAGAGCCCCTGGCTGTGAGTAGTCTTTGTAGATAGCAGGGCTTGACCCAGAGAACGTATAAGACCATAACTTTACTAGTACACAGGATGTGCCAAGCAACAATCTTCAGAATGACCTGTTTAGGCAAACTACTTTCATATATTCTATTAAATTATCCTCCAATATATAAGATAGCTGAGTGCAAGTTGTCTAGTGAGAGTGGTCCATGGCCCACACTAATCCTGAACCATGCCAAGAAATCTTTTGAGAAAGATCAAAAAGCATGTCATGAGCTGCTCTGGCAACCCACAAGATGAAGTTTCAGCATGCAGAAATATTCCTTGACACTATCATGTTTACTAGCAAAGTAGGAAAAAGTGTAGTTAAACTGTACAACTTTTATGCCTTTCAGCAGGATTCATGTTTGTGTAGGTAGCTGTTATTTTCTAATGGTCTCAGAGAATGATTAAGCATCTCAAGAGGTATCTGACTGTAAGGGCACATGGTCAATATCCAGTGAGATATATAGCAGAGAAGAATTTGCTTAAGTGTATCACCAGAAAGAGCTAGGTTTGACAATGTAGGCCTGAACCTCAGACAGGTACAAGTTTCTCGCTCTGTCTCTCATGTCTGAATCTGTATTTCATGTTACATAGTGTTAGTATAAAATCCAGGAATAATGTGAGCATGGAAAAGAAGACACATTATCCATCTAACAGGAGTTTTCTTCCTTACAAAGTCGTTCTTATTCTTGACCTTATTAACTGGCAAATTTTGTTACCACATTTGCACAGCACTGCGGTAAGTGCAACTCAATGGAAAGGCAGCAGTGTTTTTCTGCCTAGAAAAAGCCATTTTCTCATGGTTCAAATACTGTCATGTAGAGCATTTGCAGAAGCACAGAAGCTGAGAAGGGAAGTACAGAAACTGGTAACTGCAAATGTATTGTGTGAGGTACAAGATATTATTGGTGTGAGTTGAAATACGCTTTGAAAATTCAGCCTGAACAATGTTTGTGTTGGAAAGGACCTAAAAAATCTATCTCCACACTCCCTGCCATAGGCAGGGACACTTTCAACTAGAACATGTTGCTCATAAGCCCTCCAAGCTGACTTTGAACCCTTCCAGGGATTAGGCATGAGCAGCTTCTCTGGGCAACCTGTGCAAGCACCTCATCATTCCCCCGGTAAAGAAATTCTTCCAAAGAGCTAATATAAGCCTACCTTCTTTCAGTTTAAAACCATTCCCTCTTGTCCTGTCACTACAGGTGTTTGTAAAAAGTCCGTTTCTATCTCTCCTGTCGTCCCTTTAGGTACTGACTAGGCAGAAAAGGCTGCTCTAAGGTCTCCCCAGAACCTTCTCTTCCCCGGGTTAAGCAGCCCCAGCTCTCTCAGCCTTTCCTCACAGGAGAGATGCTCCAGCCCTCTGATCATCTTTGTGGCCTCCTCTGGACCTGCTTTAACACCTCCATGCTGGTTTTGGGTTGGGGGCCCCAGAGCTGGACACACCACTTCAGGTGGTATGTCATGACAGCAGAGTAGAAGGGTAGCATCAAATTCCGCTTGTTTTATCTTTTTCCTGATATATACTTTCATCATATTTTGACACCATAACCTTTCACTAGAGAAGAAAAGGAAACAAATTAAAAGAATGGATTCTTTTTTCTGACATTCAATTACCAGCCTTATAGATAAATTCACATGCTTTAAAACTTCCCTCTCCAAACAGGTCATGTGTAGGCATGGAGAAAAATAGGAAACAGAATAATATGCTCTACTTACATATTCTATTTTCTGTGTAGCTTTATAATGTGCAAATTATTCAAGAGAAATAGTTTCTTGGATCAAACTGAGCTGGAAAAAACATTAGTGATTGCCTACAGCAACATAAATAAAAGAACAAAGTTATGGTTTTTATTCAGTGTTTGACTTTTGGTCTTGTTTTCTTTTCCATTGCTGAACCACACTTCTCAACAAAAAGAGACCCTGGGTGTTTGCAAGTCTTACATAATTTCACTTGGGGACTGTAAGCTTTAGTTCTCCAAAATCTATGCTAAATACAGTCAAAAACAGAAAAAGAAAGATCCAGCACCAAGTATTACTGAAATTTTTGATTTTATTTTAATTTAATTTTAATTTATTATAATTTATTTTAATTTAACTTATTAATTTTGCTGTAAAGAAAATACAAACTTCAGAATATAGACATAAAGTCTACACCCTTGTAAGTAAGTCTTCAAAACAACCCATACGTGGCTGCAAAAAGGAAGAAGCAAAATGAGGAAATTGGGTAGTACTAATGAGAAGAGAGCAAGCTTTTAAGACAAAGGATCTCTCAGCTGAGGTCTTTACAAAACCTGTACACATACATCACCTGTAGCACTCCTGAAACTGAGGGATTTACAAATAATTTACAGGTCACACACCTGAAAATATGGTAGTGATTATCTGTCACAACTTGCCAAGCAATGAACAGACCATCTTATCAACTTTGATTTCCATTTTCATCAGTGTAACCTTGAGCATGCCCTAGACCTGTATAAACAGACATTCTGTTAAGTATTATAATTCTTATTTAAATGCAGTGAAAAAGTAATAATTCCACATATTGCAAAGCAGTTAGTGATCATATTGTCCCCTTGTGTTGTATGCCTATTTGTTTATCAGCATGAAGCAGCTTCTTATCTCTTTTCAAAGCCCAAGACAAACAAAGTAAACATTTAATTAGAAACATCAGTTCCTAAACTTATTGGCAATTTTGACTTACAGTGAACTCCCAGCTCACTGACAAACACCCAAACAACACAACTTTCTCTACACTTGTATCTACTGGTGTGGAAGAAGTCATTATTTATATCACTGATGCTTGTTCTTATACAAACTCCTTTATTCCATTTGTCATTTATTTCATTTATGTCATTTGAGGAAACATTAAGCAGACATGGATTGATGGTTTAAACAGATAAACTCGACACTAGTTTTTAATCCCCCGAATATATATGCAAATGGATGATGATGACTTTAATGGAAATTTTTCCTACATAAACATTGCCCTCTAATGGGAGAGGAGGAACAAGAGCTACTAAGAATTTATATCTGGATCCCATGAGTCATAGTCATTTTAAAGGGATGGGTCTTATTGTGCTTTTATGTAGTGCTTTGATTAACCTTCCATCACTTCATGGAGTTTGAGGCTTTGGGGATCTTCATCCAAACTGATTTCCTGGATAGCACAGACCATTTATTTTCACCCAGCAACCCTTTTATTAGTACCAAAAAAAAAAAAAAAAAAAAAAAAAAAAAAAATCCCAAATGTTTTCTGTTAAAACACTTCACTTCATAGAGGCTGAGACTGTTGCATAGCACTGCAATGAAGCAGGGAAGCTCAGTGTCACTTCAGGGCTGCAGAGTAGCAGAGAACAAAATAGATATACACTTCAATAATCCTGCAGGATACTCTCTGCTTCAGGTTGCCACGGAGGAAAAAAAGTAGGACTGTGAATATGAATGGCAAAAATATTTCTTTCCATTTCTAGCCTTCACAGTTGCTCAGCCTGTATTTTTCTTAACACAAATGATTGTTCTATTCCCCAAACAGGTGACATGGTTGCCTCAGGGCACTGCCTTACACTCTCTTGATCACCTCTGAGGTAAGTCTGAGCAAAACAAAATAAAAATAAAGTTAAAAACAACATAAACAGCAACAAAAAACCCACCTGAACAACTAAAATATCACACAAAAGCAAACACAAAAAACCCATCTCAAAACACACACACAAAAAAAAAAACCTCACCAAAAAAAAAAAAGGAAAACTAAAAAGCACAAAACACAAACAAACAAACAAACAAACAAAATTCCTTTATTGTGCCTAGAGGAAAACTTTCCTGCAAATCCTGGAGAAAATATTAGAGATGGTTTTCTAATACCATGTGTCCTAATGCTGAGTTGTCCTTCTTTTGGCAATATGAATGCTCTCAACAAGTGAAATAAAGCCTTTTTCTTTCTTTTTTCCCCTTTTTTATTCTCCAAACTCATTTATATTTCCCTGAACTACAGTGAGTCCAGCACCTCCCCAATGTTTAATTACTCACACAGCAAGTAAAATTCGTATTACCTTAAGGCTGATTTTTTTCTAACATTAACCACCAGTCACTGAATCCTGTTTTGACTTTTTCTAAGAATGTTAGAAAGTTTCCACCCATCAGATTCACTTATGTGTGAAATGATCTTCCAGGCTGCTTTTCAACGAGCTCAAAGGGTTGAGCGCTATAAGTCTCACATTGTTTTGCAATTCATAGATCACTTTGAGTGCCTTCCTTCAAGCTGTCTCAATACATCCCCCTTAAATTACAGAGGCAGATGCAATGGATTATCATTTCAGCCTTTACAGAGGTGCAGCTAGAGGCAAGCTCATGACCCTATTTCTACTCTTTACCTACACAAGGAGCACATTACCTCTCCTTGCCCCCAGCATTACACTGTGGAAGACACGAGGAGCTGGCTATTCTGGGTATCTTAAAGCCTTATTTTCCAAGATTTACATTTTTCCCCTGCAGACTGTCTTCATTTCTTACCTAGGCTAACTTATTTTTCAGCATTTAAATGCCTTTTTTGTGGCATCTGAACACCTTCCCTGTTATTTCTATTTCTGCATGAGAATATGCAGTCTTTATTGCTTATTTTTCCATCAATAGTCATGTCATGGCTGGACTTGCTTGGTAAATTGCTTCATGATCATAAAATGTTATATAAATAAATACAAAAATGATAGTCCAAGGATAAACTTTGGTTATTTGCAGCAAATAAAAAGTAAATTTAGAGATTTTCCGTAGACAAGCCTTTAATTCATCTGATAGAACTCCTGTTATTTTTAAGGTCAAAATTTTTAATTATTTTGACATTGGATACCACATTATGCCACACAATATAAATAATCAATATAAAAAAGCATAATGCATCCAAAATCAGTTCTTACTATAGGGTTATAATAACATTTTTAAGCACTAAAAGTGAAGAAAAACTTCTTCACTTAGTTCTTAATATCAATGAAACAGGAAATCAAGGCAGCAGGTCTGCATGAAATATTGAGATATCTGATTGAGCAGGGGTGGAAAACAAACAAGAAAAGTATGGACATGATAGTCTAAGTACACCTCAGGAGGTATCTTATCATTGTACATAAATACCTGATGGGAAGGAGCAAAGACTCTTCCCAATAATTTCCACTGGCAGAAGGAGAGGCAAGGGACACAAGCTGAAACACCTGAGATTATACCCAGGCACAGCAAAATTCCTTTTTACGGCAAGGATGGTCAAACAGCAGAACAGATTGGCCAAGGAATTTGCAGTCTTGATTCTTAAACCAAACTGGACACTGTCCTGGATAACCTCTTTGGCCTTGCTTGAACTTGGAGTAGATTATTTCCAGCAGACCTTTCCAACCTTGATTGTTCTGTGCTTCCATAAATACATTGTACCATTTTAGTGGTCTTTAGTCTATCAGTCTCTAAGATTTCCTTTAATCTTTCTCTTTTTAGCCAATAAGAACAAATGTATATAGCTTACCTGAATTACTATCCGCTCTATTTTTGGAGATGACAGATTGACTGACTGAATACTGCCAACAGCAGGAGTTAACATCCAAGGCTCTGAGGTGATGGAAAGAATATTTTCTTAAAAATCCACATCCTTCTTGGTATTTTTTTAAACAAAGCCATTGTTTAAATCCAGATTGGAAGTACTAGAGGAAGGACTCCGTCAAGAAACAACAAAATATGTAGGGGACAAGTTCCCAAGCTCTCTATTTAATCAGGGTTGAGCAACATATCTGAATTTCCCCATATTTAAAATTTACCTTGTACCAGAGTTAATAGACTTTTAAAGCGCTGCATTCAAGCTTGGAACATTGGGATGCCATTTGATACATTCACTCTGAAGTTGAGCTCTGATCTCAGTGCATCGAGACACACCTTCACCTGCAGCTGAAGGATGGTGATTTCAAGATGACTGGTAAACACCAGAGCATTCAACTTCTATGCATTTCTATTTTTAAAACTAGACTAGAAGTTCATTCATATGGTACTCAGCATCTCAGCATCCTCAACTGAAATGCAAACAGGAGACTCTCCCACTGACTTTTTACTTTGTGTGTATGTATATATGTATGACTACCTCTATGTATGTTGAGTGCCCAGGCTGTGGCAGCAGCAGAGGGTGCAGGGGAGCTCAGTCAGGGGAGGTCAGGACTGCCTTGTGCCAGACAGAGCCCGTTCCAGCCAGCTCCAACCAGCCCACTGCAGGACACAGCTGAGCCCCAAGGATGGGGTGGGAGCGTTCCTGGCAGTGTGTGTGTAAGAAAGGGCAAAAATGGTAGTGAGTATTGAGGGGGAAAAGTCAGAGAAACAGCCCTGTGAGGTGGGGACAGAAGGAAAAAGAGGGAAGGAGCAGGAAATCCCAAAGGGACTGCAGCCATGGAACACCTGTGTGACAGCACAGACTTATCATAAACACCCAAACTTAAGCTCTTTCTGTAATTAATGCCAGAAAAAAATATTTCAAAGGGCCTTCTCACAAGGCAAAAACACAAAAACAAAAAGTGGAGAAGTATAAAGTGGCAAAAATTACCCAAAATATCTGGACTACAGACCATCCTGCATCCCCTATCCTGTCATAGGAGGAACAGAGAGTTCCTGCTGCAATAAAAATGGGGAGAAGAGGATGTGTCTTTTGAACATGGGGAAGGAAGAGTTGTGTGTTTTCTCTCACTGTTACAATGTTCGTCTCTTGGTCTTGTTGCAAATTTCCAATACCCAAATTGATAATTAAATATTCATATCAATTTGCAACAAATTAAATTAATTTTCCCAAGTTCTTTTTTTCCACAAGGGTAATTAGTAAATTATGTCCCTGTCATTACCTCAACCCATGGATTTTCTCACTCTTCTTTTAGCCATTTGCTCCTGGCTGAAGGAAGAGCGGGAATGGCCACGCAGGGCCTTGACTGCCAGTGGATGCCAGTCTGCCACAAACCAGAGGCTTCTGATATGGATCTAGATCCTTGAAACCCCAGATTTCCCAAGTGTGCAACAAGGGCACTTGATCAGTGTTTTGACTGTGTGTTCACTACAGTTTGTTGGGAAAAGTATCAGTAACATTGTTAGGAGATGCTCCTATTTTATGCAGAGCTATTTTTAGTTTCTTAGTGTAGAAAATTTGTTCTAAAGAGTGTGTAAAAATTCCAGTTGATGTTGCCTTTTGACAGTGAAGTGCATGTTAGCACACACAACCAACTGGAAAGACCTGGCATGGTAGATGCCTAGCTTATCCTGATGAACAGAAGCAGTAGAGAGAGGTTCAATAATGTTTCTCTATATATACCTTAATTTATGTATCTATCTTTTCTATAAACAATGGCTCCTTTTCTTCCCACAATACCATTCTAAGGATCAGCATTCTACTTCTAGCCAATCAAATAATCATTGTCCCTAAAGAGCAGGAAACCAGGAACAAGAGGTCTGCTGTTTGCCACTGAACGTTGTAGTGCTTATAGCTGAAGGAGTGGGGCTGGATGAGTTGGAAGTGGAGCTCTCAGCCATGGTCTTTGCATCATCTCCCTGAACTTCATGCATGGGTTAAGCTCAGAAGCTCTTGGAGATTGCCTGTGGGTCTGGGCTTGAAGCTGACCTTTTGCTTGAGTGCAAAATTTAGTGTGCATTGAAGCTTTGGTAATGCTCAAGAACTTTTTGGATTTCTTTTTTATTGAAGTACTGTGAGTGGAAAAGTTAGCCTACTTTGTTTTGCAATGCATTTCCAGGGAAGTCTCTGTTGTTATTGTTTGTTCCTTATATTTCATTGGCTTTCAGACAAAGTATGATACTCTGGTCCTCAAGTTTACATGGTATTCCTAAGAGAAATATTGCTGAAAAGCAGTGAGGTCTCAAAGGTCCCAAGACTTACTGTCTTCAAAAATGTTAAGATCCCTTCCACAGAAATAACTCTTTTAAAGGTTATTGACAGCTGCTGATTCTGAAATATATTCAATAAAACAGCTAGTCAACTCAAAAAAAGTGGCAGTAATAATGAACATTCCATTAGGAATGAAAACATCTGGTCATCCTAAGATGTGGAGTAAAAACTACAGCACTTAAGGCCAAGTTCCCACTGTCTTCTGAATATTTTATCATAAACATCCAAACTTACTCAGCTCTTTCTCTAATTAATGTCAACAAAAGTATTTCACAGGGCTTTGTCACAAGGCAAAAACACAAAAGCAGTTAAGTGTATGAAGAGGGTAATATATAACTGAAATAATGACTTTAAACTAAAAGTGCTAGAGAATAAATAATTTATAACCAGACCTGTCCAACTGTCTTAGTTGTCTTAGTCTAAACTAAAAAGACCGGCATATGTTTATCCTAAAGAGTCCTATAAAAAATACATTCTACTACAAAAATAACACTAAATCTCAGATGCTGCTTATAGCAGACAAAATAAACCATGAAAGGTCATCATATATTTAATAGCGCTGTGGAAATATTATGTAGTTCTGTATTGCAGCTATGAGGTATAGTGACTTGGTTTCCCTGTTTGATGCTACAGGATAAGTTAATATAAATAAATAATTTGTTTCAACAGACACTTCCTTCAAGTGCTAAACAGCATGCACATGTTTGTCAATCGTATCATCATTTCTGTTTAGGGTGAGAAGATTATGAGGACTTGCACATTTTTTGATATGCTTATCTGTGTAAAACTAGTATATACAAAATAAATAAAGCCAATACTACTGTTCTTCTGTAAATTTGATTAAAAGATTAAAAGCAGATGAGCTGTGGTAAAATTAAGCTCATAGATAATCCACAACACATATTGCATCTGTGTACAACATACTCTCCTTCTCATTTGAGTAAATTAGCCCTCATTTAGTGATGTGTTGTGCTGCCAAACCACTTCCAAGCAGTTTGTTTTATCTCTACTTAATCTCACAATTCAGACATCCCATAAAAATTAAACATGAGTGCAGACTTTGAAACCACAGAACTGGGAAAGGAGCTGTAAGAGCCTGCTCTTATGACAGAGAGAATTTTTCTATTATTCATTCAGCTGGGAATGAACAAACACAAGTGGACAAATAGGAAAAAAAAGGGGGGGAGGAGTGGGCGGGGAGGCACTCTGTGAGTTTATAACAGAAAAAGAGGGCACATTTAGGAAGACACTCCAGAAGCCTTAAACCATATGCCAAAGATTATTTCTGAGAGCTGGGTATAACTAACAATGTATATACTTGTTTTACTTCTTTTGTACACACTTACACGCCATTTATGCCATCAAAATTAAAGAGTAGTTGTCATATAAACCTTTTGGCAGTCTTTCTGCTTTGTTGCTGTACTACAAATTGACCATGAAAAGGTTTGTTTGATGACAGATTCCCACAGAGCAGCCAAGGTAGGCACTGGCACCAGGCAGTTGGGTAGCTGGATCACAAACTACAGTGTTAAGACCAGATTTGGAGCCTACAGAGCATGACAGTGAGACTGAAGAAAGGTAAAGTCGTGGAACCCACTGGGATCACAGGAACCATAAGAGTCCTCCACAGCAAGAATCACAGCAGATTTGTACATGCTGGAAATTTGGGGTTTGCAACTTTTAAAAAAATCTGCCTAGCTGTGTGAAGGATGAGATGCAGGGACAAGAATTTGCAGCATACATTTGTGTATACAAATATATAAATACACAGGAACAAATATATTTCTGAAACTAAACCCTCAGAAAATCAGTGATCTGTGGAAATACCTGGAAATCACGTGATTTAGGTACAATGGCATGAAATACTGAGGAGCATGAGCAGCATTTAACTGTGATATCAGCTCACAGTCTTAGAAGAGAGGAAAACACAGGACCAAGAGTTGAGCTTGCCATGAGTCATTGAAATCAGAATAGAAAATGGCTCAAAAGTCATCCTCATACCTGTATTATCTCCCTTTAAATATTCTTTAAAGGTTTTCTTTGCCACAATGGCTACCAGAATCTGGAGCACATGGCACATATTGGTGTGCAGGGCTAGCTGGGATTCTCTCACAATCTTCTACACGCTCAGCTTTTCCTGTCTCTCTGCTGGCTCCAAATTTTCAGTTCTGCATCTTAAGGTCTTTTGTGCTGTGCCCTATTTGCACATAACATTCATTTCATGCCTTTGATTCCTCTATATTATAATACAAATATAGTAGAAAACCATTCTTATATTTCTTTATAATTATTATATTTCTTTACAATACGGCATATTGCAAAGATTTTCTTCTTTCAAGAGATTCATAGAAGGTAGATATTCATATGGGATTTTTGTTATTAGGACTCTATTTTCTATACCTCTACAAATCTACAAATTTACATTTGATACTGCTACAAGTTCTGGTTTATAAACACCTGCTTTTTCTGTGGTAGATTTATGTAGTAGGTTTAGGCGGTAAATTTTATTCTGGCTTTTTTACCAGAGTCCAAACCCTTTCATAACAATTAAGATGAAACTAGATGCCTTGTTGGTTTATTTTGCCTTTTCTAATTAGCTCCAGGGGGTATTCTCCACCAAGCAATTGACATAGATGCAGGGTATCTACCAATCCGTTTAAAAATTAAAACAATTATTCCCTAACCATACCAATACAGATATTGCAAAATCCAGAAATAAATAGTCAAATAAAGAACAGAGGAATTAGGGTTTCTCTTTTAAAGAAAGGTCTCTGCTTTATTGAAGAAATATTATATCTGAATGGAGCCTTGAAAGAAAGTTCAAATGCTTTCTTGAACTTCATTTTAGATGTGTTTAGTGAAGAGAAGAATTCAAATAATATTAGCTATTCTTTGGGAGTGAAAAGTCTGAATGTAACTGATAGTAAACTCCATTAAGCTTCTAATACCATTTGAATGTGCTATTAGCTACATGAATCAAAGACTGAAAAGAAAAAAATAAGATGTGAAAAAGACAGTTTTATTTTTACCACATTTATGTACAATCATTACATGTAACCGATGGCTTTTTTATAATACTGGGTATTTTTTTAATTTGTGCTTCAGACAGTAAAATATAACTAATTGTAGACACTTGTTTCTACACCTGTGATATAAATGCATGTCGTGATTGCTGTCAATTTAGTCTTTTGAACATTTCTACATCCCTAGCAACAAGAAGATACAAAGGTGGTGGTGATTTGTTCAGTAAAACAGCGTCATGCATTTGTCCCTTTTATTGAATGAGTTATTTACAAATACAGAATACCTGAGGTTGGAAGAGGATTTAGGAGGTCACCTAGTGCACAAGCAGGGTCGCCTAGACCTTGTTGCCCAGGACCTCTCTGTCTTCAAGGGAGTCGACAGCTCCTCCCAATTTAGTATGATGAGCAAAGCTACTGCATGTACCTTGGAGTTCTGTGTCCAAGGGCCAGTACAGTGCTATGTATGGTACATTATGAAGCCTGAACTTAACTGGTGGGAACACAAGTTATTTTCAATATAAATAAGTGTAAGAAAAATCAAATCTTGGTCAAGTGTTAAAAATATAACCTTAAAAACAGAGAAAACTAAAATAATTCCATTGTTTTCTGTTTACTTATGTGCCCCTGAGTAGCAGCTTATTACTTTCTACTTTGAAAGCAAATACTGTGGTGATTTTCTTGAGCCAATAGCCTGTGAACAGCTTTTTAATGGAGGAAAGAATGAAGTGGATGGAGGACCACTGCTCCTTTTCCCCTTACAGAGAGCAAAGCCCTTCTGCTTTGCAAATAACATCTTGAATAACATCAGCCATGCTAGGTTTATGTGAGTGGGATGACACACATCACTCTAAGGGAATGAAAGGGAACATCAGCAGGCAGCCTAAATGGCAGGGTATTTACTTCTACGCTATTCATATATTCATAAATTCACACCAGCTGAGGATCTGGCTCCTGAAGCTCCCTTTCAGTCCAAGAAAGCAAAGTGCCTCATCACAGAGCAACAAACTGCTCACAGTTGGTGCCATTCAAGGTGCAGTTTGCAAAAGCAGAAGTACTTTGGAAATACTGGAAAAATAGAAAGGACAGTGGTTTCATATCCAGTTCACTAAAATACTCTGTTCCCAGATTCAGGGGAATGACCAGAACAATGTAATATTTATTGCTAGTTTATAAACCTCTGAGAAAGTGATAACCTGAATAGTTACCGATAATTATGTTTGAAAATTAATAATTTTTGTTAACATTTCTTTCATACCATAAATACCATGGAGAGAAGTTTTTGGGGATGAAATTTTCTTGTTTTTATAATTCAAAATCCTCCCTTTCTCAAGCAGGCAAGACACACAGTCAAGTAAACATACAAATCTGAAAGAGGCAGATCCCATTAAGATGGATGTTGTTCAACAGTGCAGAAAATATGCTTTGTTACAGAAAAAATGATTCTCTAGTAAAGTATATGAACAAGTGAAATAATGATATTGGATTTCTACTTCTTTATCAGGAATTAATTTAATTTACAAGCTAGGGCCACAAAATGCTTACGGAAGTAATGCTGATCAATTATACTGCTCAAATTGTGCAGGGTAATAATTTTTCAGGATGAGTTAATTACTTTTGCCTCATTTTCTGTGTATTCTTAATGTCATTGTTATAGAAGGGAGATTTTTAGACAGGTTAGATTTTGAAAAGATGGCATTGAACAGGGGGTCACTAATTAGTAATAGTGCCTAACAGCAGTTTTGCTGGCTGAAGGAGCAGCTGTATTTAAGTAACAGCCTACCTTTATACTACCTCTGCATGGTACTTACATCTGGAGGAGAAAAATATTCAGAAGAGGAAAGAAGTCTAGCTGAGCTAAGTCCACATCTCAGAAATACCTTCCTTTGTAGCAGACCAATGGAGGCAGTTAGCAAAGAGCTGCAGTATGTGCTGCTGTGACCTGTGCCAGCAAATATTTCTGAACAGCAGAAATGCAGAAAACCAGTGAGGTGGTTGACATTGTGCTTGTAGCAGTCTGCAGTGGGCCAGTGTTCCGTGACACTAAAGAAACTCACATTTGGCTGCTTCTCCTCACCTTCTAGCCCTTCTATATATAAGAATTTGCACTTGATCTACCCAGTTCCTTGGCAAATATTCTCATAGTTTATTTTTTTTTTTTGTTAGGGAAAACAAACAAACAAAAAAATAAAACAAAAATAAAAAAGTAAATCTATAAAGGATGCAGAGAGAGACCAAGGCAGAGAGCTCATAAAAAGCATCTGAAAGTGGCAAAGAACAATATGCTAAGATCAGTATTCATTTAATTAGGGAACTTGGTTGTGAATCCTTCTTGTCAAAGATCTTCCCTCTATTCCTGCAAAAGCTTCTCTGCAAGCAGGAGAAATTCTCACCCATAATGAACATGACAGAGCTTAAAATCTTAAAATATACAGCTGTTCAAGCTACTCATATTTAATTTTTCCTAAGGTAAATTAATACTTATCTCAGCAAAGTCCTTTTCTAAATCACCACCTCTGAAATGGGGAGCTGAGAGGATGACAAAAGGAGTAAAATTTTCCCCAAAATGGAGAGACTTGTATCTTGTCTGTTAGAAACATCACAAGAAACAACTTTACTGCATAACTTTCTCTGTCACTGCTCCTACCAGTTGCAGGCCAAGTTTTAGGAATGAGCAGTCCAAGACGTGAAAAAGTCCATGTTCCTGCGTTGCTGAGCTTAACTATTACCCTTCTTCTCCATCATCCCGTATGGCATCTTCAGCAAGGGCTTTTGTTCCACCAATTTCCCTTGGGTCTGCTTCCATATAACACCAGACAAGCTTGTTTTGGGCAAGCAATTTCTTGGGCAGAGCACATGGAACCTGTTCCTATGTGAGAAAGGCTGGAGTACCAAAGCCTGCCCTGGCTGAACTTGTGTCAGGGTCTGCTTGTGCATGGGAGTAGAAATTCAAACAGCAGACTTAAAAGAAGGGGAGAAAGCAGGATCTGGGCAAGGGAGGGAGGGATGGGTGCAGTGAGTGGGCAGCATTATGGGGCTAGCTGTAGGAAATTGAGACAAGCTAGACATGGTTTGTTTTTGGAAGATCATTCTGTGTCCAGATTCTGCATCTTACCATGAGACTAAATTTTACATGTCACCATTATTGTTATATTCTCAGCTCTGCCCTGGAATCACCAGTCTGGATACACTTTCAAAAGCCATCTGTACACAATATAGCTGATCAACATGCTTTCTGCATGGCCAAGATCTGTTCTTTATCAGCTGTAAACAGTGGAAATAGAAATGATTGAATAGCATGCACTTATCTCTGCAGCCAAAATACCAGACCACTGCCAGTGCATAGCCCATATACTTTCTCATTTACCTGCGTACTTTAAGATACAAGTACAAATACGACAGATGAAAACTTTCCATGTTCCTTGTTGCCATATGTTCAAAGGATAAAAATCTAGACAGAATCAATCATCTTTTATATAACCCAAGTATTAATTGGAGTGAGACTAATTAGTTGCCTACCTTTGATGAGAAATGAGAAATGAGTTCTCCTCCTCCTCTCTTTTTTAAAGTGAAAGATTTACCACTCAATTTTAATGGCATTTTAAACATTTCCTTCTCTTTTAATCTGTGGTACAAATTTAATAGAGATACCTCTGCAGCAGAGAAGCTTTCTGCAAACTGATTCTGATACATAAGGTGAAACAAGACCATTTTTCAATAAATTCTAGGAGTCAACAGTAAGCTGAACATAATACTCTGCTGCCGGGATTAATTAATAAATTTGGAGTATGGATTTAAAATGTCAACATCTGATGTAAATGCTAATAAATTATATTATCATTAGTATCTCTGACTATAAAATCTCCATTCCCATCTCTTGTAAAAGTAAACAAACTAATATACATTGCAATTTGGTGTGCTGACCCAATAAAGCCTTGCACATTAGCACAAAATAATGAATAAATGTGTCATAAATAGTTTTGTTGACTTAAAAGAACTGTACTGTATGTAAAATATATATTAATGGCAAAGAGTCCTCCTAGTAAAAATGTATTCAGATCTGCTAAACAGAAGAAAAAATATCTATACTTTTCAATGTTGTTTGAGGGATGATATTCTTTATTCTCACTGTTCATGACATCAGCAGTAGTAGTATAGCTACCATGTATCGAAGTATTAAATACTCATTATGAAAGTATTTTTCTCTGCTAGAAGTTAATGTAAATGAGAAAGCTGAACCTTCTGAATTTTTTTCTGTCAAGAAAATAAATATACAAGTTTTCCCTCACATCTTAGTGGATTGGAGAGGTTCTAACACAGCTAGAGGTCTGTTGGTACATCTTTCTTATCAGTTAATGGATGATAAATTCAACAGAAAATGTTTAATGAAAGCATCATGAACTACCCCAGGTCACCTGAGACTTACACAGAACAATTCTAATCTTTCATAGCATGATTTAGGAAACTGCAACAGTTCCATGCATTTCTAGCACACACAGATTTAATGAACAACTTAGAAATTAAACAAGATTCATTATTTTGCATAAAAATATGTTAGTTAGAATTTTATCAGCAAAAATTTACCAGACTCTAAATACATCCTCAGGAACTTATCTTGAATGCTTATTTTCTATTGAGGAATTCTCTCTCCCATAATAATACATTCAAAGTTCATCAACACTTTGTGGCAAAGTTTTCCTTACATATCTTTATATTTACAGGGAGCAAAAATAATAGCATTTTTCAATCTTTATCTTTTTTTACTATTTTTGATTTAAATCTTATATAAAAATTGTTTGTACACACAAACAAAAATTGTTTGTATTAATTTTATTTAATTGGAAATGTTACATATGTTACATTTATAATGTTACATATGGGATGAAAATAATGCACTCTGAAAAAATACTTTCAAAATAGAACATTCTTTATGGTGTACAATTGAACCCTTATGCATATAATTTTTTTATTAAAAACTAAAAATACTGATTTATTAAGTGCAGTTCTGTTCATATTATCTGTAGATATTACTGTTATATATATATAGAACTGTAATTTCTGAAATCCTCTACCTAGTATATATTAGCTATACTCTACCTAGTATGCTTAAGAAAAGATTTCAATGCTGAACTTTCTCAGGGAGTTGCAGTGGAATTGTGTGGGTCTATGTTAGCTCTGGACTTGGGTCTAGACTGTTTTCACAATGTCTAAGAATCAGCTAATTCATGATCAATGATCTAGCTGCTGCTGAGCCACCCTAAAATATTTGTGAAAGCTTTGCCTTTACAACATCTGTACTCTCCTAGTAAAGGTCTGAATTAGTATCCTAATTTTTTTTTTTTCACAAAATAAATAAATTTTTAAGTGTCTGTATGTAGTGAGACAACAAAGAAGAAATGAACTAAAGATAAAACTGGACAGTGGATGTGCTTTAAGTCCTCTACTGTTACTACTACTTCATTCATGTTGGTTCCCACAAATAAATATTTTTTTCCTGTTCAATTTCCATATCTCCAAATCAAAGATGATAACATAGACCTACAATTTGCATAAAACTTTCAATTTGCTACTACCTTACACACTCAGTAGCCAGGATAATATTCAGCATATGGAAACAGCATGACAGAGAGGGCCCATGAATCCTCCACCTGTTGGACTGAAAGTCTGTAGTGAGAAGTAAATATTGGTTTGTTCTGGTAGGATTTTGCACTAGAACATATCACCACACTGAGATTGCAATCCACAACTCTCCTGCCAACCTCCCTGACCATCTCAATCGTCAGTTCCATCCTCCCCCTTCCTCTGTGTGACCCAATTTCCTTGCCTGCATTCCCCATTAAGTGCCTCTCCTAATGGGAAAAAATGATATAGTAGGGAAGGACAGGGAAGCCAGGGGTAGAGGTTTCCCCAGCTGCAAAGACTGCTCATGGTAGGGAAGCTGAAGACAACGGTGCATATTTCCTGGTCCAACCATCAGCCTCTCTGATTTCATGCCTCTCTTCCTGACAGCTGTTCAGTGAAGACATATCCAAATTTAACTAAAATGCAAAATATCAAAATGTTGTAAAGGAAAATGGAGGGAGGATAAGTCTCATGTGTACTTGGAAAACCAAATGGAAAAAAACAGCTTATTGATTCCTGAGGGAAAAGAAGCTTTTCATGATTAGTGATTTACTTGGAAAGAAAAGAAGTCATTTTGATATGCAACTACAATAAAATGCTAGCATAAATTCATCACAAACAAAAGATATTTAAAATGTGCATTACACTCAGGTCCAAAAAGCCACAGATTATTATATTATCAATAGCAAGATAATTAAACGAATCAGTTTTGTTTATGCTTGAAGATAGAAGAGATACATGAATGTTAAGCAATTGCCATTTTGCTGAAATCAAAGAGGTAAGTAAAAGCCTCAAATAATACATACCATGAAAATTTCCACCTTCCTCCTCTCTTTTACAAATTATTCATTCCATTGCAAGGGCACACAGACTTACATTTCCCCCTGCATAACACACTGCACCATTGAAACGAACAACAAATTCTTCTCCCAAAAAAAAGGGACATAGGTCCAGTAAAGTGACTTGCTTAGTAAGTGTTGAAATATTATCTTAAGTTACTACTTAGTGACCCTTAAATGAATACTGAATGAGTTCCAGACTGTGGTCCTTGAGTCCACCCTGAATCCTGTCCTTTTCTGCTGGGAGTTCAGCTAAGGCATAACTTGCTGAAAGGTGAGTCAGAGCTAGATTTATGGCTTAATTTAGATGCAATCATTTTAAGAAAGGACAAGTAAATTCTCATAAGTATTAATCAGTCTCAGAGCTCATCAGGTGCTTTTTAAATTTTAGCTGGGAGACTGACTAAAGTGAGCCAGAGGACTGTGGTCAAGCAGAGAAATTCAGAGAAAATGTTACACATGAGTGAGCCTGCTAATACAGGAGAAGCTTAAAGCATTACAGTTGAAAAGAAACCCAGTTTGAAAAAAACTCTGATTGGTAGCAGAAATCAAGCAACTTCAATTAGACTTGCCCTTAAGGAGATGTCTGGAGCTGCAGTATGGGTACAAATTGCATTGCATTGAGAAAATACAGAAACTGTCTCTTTCAGAAACACAAAAATCTACTTTGAACAAACAATAGGCCTGCTAACATACCAAGTGGAACAAATTAAAACTGTCAGCATCACAGAAACTGTTTAAAATTGGTAACTTAACATGACCCTAAAGCAGAATAGAAATTAGATGTTCTGATAATGTTCAGAAAAATGAAGGCAGAGATCGGCAGCCTACCCTAGGAAACAGGAAAGTTGTAATGTGCAGAGCCATTCAATGAAGTGTTGGCTCACCCACACAAAACACAGCTTTAGAACTTTTATAGGTTGTACAATAATCTCTGACAGAATAATCACCCAAGGAAAAGAAGTCATTAGCACTGCACAATCATCTGATGAGTGATTTATCACTAATCTTCTAAATAATCTGTCATGATGGTTGTGAAAACCTCATTAAAATGCTATGGAATCAATATATAATCTCTACTGTAATGTAATGTGTAATCAATAAGCATGTGGAAGGTCTAGTACAATACACCCCTGCTGTCTTCCTAGTGCTGCTGATTGGTTAAAAAAAAAAAAGTATATGCACTATATGTAGATTCTAGAAAATTAAACATCTGTCCCTGGTGTGTTTTTTTCAAATTCAATTGACAAATTGACAAATTTGATAAAGTGATAAGAACATTAAGACTTCCAAAATATTTCCTGTATGCACAGCAACCACTACCACAAGAACTGAGGAATCAAACTTTTAAGCAGTGTTGCAGGACAACTAGACCCACAAGAAACAGTACAGCAAGCACAGAGCAGCTTAAGGGGAAGAGGCCCTGAAGAAAGGTCTTACACTAAGTTAGTGCCCCTGCACTACCAGGCAGCACAGTCTTCCATTTGGGATTTGTGACTGGAGAGTTCTCAGACCCATTTCCCTCTACCCTCAAAACAAACCAATCAAACAAGTTCTCTCAAGCTACAGCTCCTTGTAGGTGGAATTGTCTAAGATATGAATCACCTCTCTGCAAATACTTTTTGAGGACGCAGGAGAAAAAGGCAGAGTTCAACAGATGCGTGGCCCAAGAGCTCCCTGTTCCCACCACAGCTATAGTGCTACCAGGTAACTCCAGTCTTCTATTCTAGGTATTCAGCAAATGTAAATGGTGAAGATTAGAGAGAACTGAATGGGGGTTTGAAGTTCATGGGTTTGTTGTTAGGTGTTTCCACTCAGTCTAAATCCCCCATCAGACACCATGGCCTTTTCCTAATCTTTGAATGAACAGATTTAGGATGCCCTACAAAAGCTGCTTCATTCATTCAAAGTCAAGGAAAACAAAAAATGAGTCTGCAGCACATTTAATGCTGGCCAGATAAATGTAATAATGTGGTATTATGCTGAGCTGATATGCTTGACTGGTTGCTTGCTGACTGGACCACAATATGCTGGAACTGCAGTCTGTGACCTTTCAGGGGTGAAAGTTGTTACACGGTGCTGACATTTACCCAGGCTTTGTGAGTTTCTGTCTCCTAATATAGTGACTGCTTTATGAGAGATCTTGGCATATTCCATGAGAAAAAAAAAAAAAAAAAAGAATGGAGGGCAGTGTAAA
Source organism: Poecile atricapillus (assembly GCF_030490865.1). NCBI lineage: Eukaryota > Metazoa > Chordata > Aves > Passeriformes > Paridae > Poecile > Poecile atricapillus. Next base: position 21,394,997 of record NC_081251.1, on the reverse strand, counting down.
AAGGACTTCAGCAGCCTAGGTTACCAGGATAAGGAAAGGAGAATGTAAGAAATCTTACATTCATAAGACACATAAACTTACTATTATCCCCAGAGAATGGCAGCTTACCAAAAGTCCATTAATTTTACAGCTGTGGCTTAAAGTAAACGGGCTTTACTGCACAGATGAACAGTGTCTGTTCCTCACTAGGTCTGTCCTAGTTTCACTAGGACTCATTTGCTACCTCCAAACTTCTGTTTTCTGGTTTTCCTGGCTGCAGATGTTCTTGTTCTTCCACTAAAATAATATCTGTTTGCAAAAATTATCTGTAGATGATAAGACTCGAAGATCTTGAAGTATATTAAGAAAAGTTATAAATACACAAGACTTTGACCAAAAGTCCCTGCAACTTAATAGATAATACTTATCACTAAAAAGCAGGCAGCAGAGCAGGCAGGCAGCTTTCACATGCACTAATAACATCACACTGTGAAAGCTGTAGAGAGGATGCTCTTGCCCTGACAGATAATTTTGTCAATAACATTGTTTTTCAGTTACCATTTTTACCCAGGTGAATAGTCATTTGATATTGTTAAAAGCATTTTCTTGGATCCAAGATTTACAATTAAAGCAAAATGACTGTCCATGCTATTACAGTAAAATCAAATGTAGAACAGAAAAATATGCAAAGCAAGGGAAACTATATTGCCTTGGCTTGTCTCGTGTTTTCTTAAGAACATTCACAGCATTTTACTGAATTATAAGGACCAGCAGAAATAGAAAGATTACTCAAGGTGGGATAATTTCCTAGTGGGGCAGAAAAAATGCAGCAGCTCCCAGGTTGCCCTCAATCCTACAGCCAGAGTAAGGAAGGAAAAGGGAAAAAAAGGACTTATGCATGACACTGACATTGCATCTGCCACAGCAGCTACTCAGGATCACTCACAGCAGCAGTTATATTATTGTAACTTATGCCACCAGCCTGGTCTGATACACAGCTGGCCCAGGGTCATGGTACTGCCATCCAAAGTAATTTACAACATCTGTGCACCTCCCCCAAGTTACACTGTGTGCCCCACAGCTGCAATGAAGAGTTTGGATCATTAACTTCAGAGGCATTTAACTTATGCTTGCATTATGACTTCTGCCTGATGGCATCCTACTCCTCTCTCTTCTCAGGTTGCCATGACAAACTAAAAATCTCGATGCAACGACTAGTTAGTAAATCAGATAAGTTCCATGAAGATTTAGAGGATAATAGCTCTGCCTCCAGTATCTTAACAGATAATCATTTTCATGGCCACTTCACAGGGGCAACAGTTATGACTTCTGCATACTGCCTCATTAGCATTTCTAGGATTCAGCATTTTCCAAAGATGCAGCCATTCTTTGATTCATGAACACTGCAGCACTGCACAGTGGATACACATGGATTTAGGCACCTGTGTACATGATCTGAATTTTGTCATTATTGACATTAGTGACATTTAGCACATCTCTTTGGCATCATGAGAGTCTTTCTATTCATATTCCGATAAGAAATTCAGCTCCTTTTTCTCTTTTTTGTCTTCACCCTTAACCCTAAAACATTTGTTTCATGAAGTTGTAAATGACCATTTTAGATGTTGATGAATTGGGCTTTTTATCTGTGCATGAGTTAAACTCCTTGATTTATGCATCTTTTTAATGAGCACATCCAGAACTAGGTACTTCCTAGACCTTAGTTTTCTCCTCTAGACAGTAAATACTAAAGATTGATGTGAATTGAATTCTGGATAATCTTCATTTTTACAAAAATACTTCAGGAACATTGTTTTTTTTATTCAAAAGCTATGAAAAATAATGGCTTGTATTGCTCTTGTCAAGAGCAGTGATATTATGTGACAATTATGTTAATAAGCATATAAAAATATTCTTTAGAGTAGCATGCTGCCGCTATGAAAAGAACAGCATAATTTTTTGTATAAAGAATTTATTTATGAGTTTATAGCTAAAGATATAAACTAGCTAGTTCTGTCATGTGAATCTTACATTGCATTATTGTATATTGCAGTAAGTAGACAATTATGTCAATATGACCAAGAAGGCTTCTAGCACAGATAAGGATATTGCTGTATTTGGAAATCAAACTCCCATACAAATTATTGTTTTGGGGTTGGTTTTAAGCAATTCCTTCTCTAATGAATCTTGATCCTCACACCATTTTATTCACAGATGAAGTAAAAGTAATCTCATTGCGTTAATACATTATTAACTATTATTCTTAAGGTTTATGATAAAATTACAACCCAGGGATGCTCACCTCAAACCCAATGGGACTTCCTGCAACCCATCAGAAAGAAGAATGCAGCATAGAGCTGCCTTTAGCACCACTTTCTCTTCAGCCACTTCAGCAGCAACCAAGTGTAGGGGTTAATTCTAATAAATTTATTTGCTTCTGTCATGTCATGAGGGAATGATCACAAGGGAAAATGGTGGTGAGCAGCAGACTGCTGTTGTAACAGGGGCAGCTCATGTAGCCAGACTTTCCTGACTTCATGACACCTCCATAGAAAGGGGCTCCATAGCAGACAGTTTAGTTTGCCAGGTTGCTCAGAGAGTTTGCCAAGTTGCTCCAATGGCAGCAAGCAACTCCAGAATATTTTTCTTTGGGTGCATCTGGGGGGGGACCACACTTGTGAATGATGTGGTCATTCATTAAAGTGGACAGAATAAGCCCAGTTCTCTTGAGAGGTGTTAAATGCACTTGACTTCCCCCTGGCCCTGAAGGGCAAACTTTTCTATTTACCGCCTTTTCTAGTTCAGGTTCTCTAGCTTTTCTGTGCAACAACCACCAGATTAGAATTGAATTCTTATTTTTGTATTAAAACTGAGATACTAGCATCAGTTTAGGACTTCCAAATCTAAATTATCAGGTGATGCAGTAGAAATTCCAACCATATCATCAATGGATATGAGGCTTTTGGTACAACTTCTAGCACCATTCAGCCATAACTTTTATCATAAATTTGAATTTTATTGTAATAAAAATAATGAACATTTGCATTTTTACTATGATTTTTTGGACAGGTTTTATCCATCCTTTATCACAAACACCACTTGAAAGATAAATCATCCTGCTACTGAAATACAAAATTATTTAATGAGACACAGTAATGTAAACTCTGTCTTGTTCTCATCAGCCTTTTTCATTATCAAGGGAGTGAAATACCAAATTAGTTTAACTTCTTGACTCACTAGAGAATGCAAAGAGCTCACAAATTAAGATTCACCTGCAAGAATGTATCAGCACCAGGATTAAAAGTGAATGCCCAGTTGATTGATAAGCAAAATTTAGCACAGGAGAATAAAGTCCTTGGGGACCAAACCTTCCCAGTGGCCAAAACCATCATTTAGTATGACCCCATTTGTTTCAATAATATGACAAGCCTGAGACTTGAAATTTCAGTCTGATGATATACAAAGGGTTGCATCCAACTGAAGGTCTTTTTTCTGAAAGCAAATACAACTGTACTTGTCACATATCTTTTACAGTGACAAAAACTTCATTTTGCCTCCCCAGTAAGGGAAGAGATGCCTCATTGCTATTGAGTTGTACACCCTTCATCATGACAGGGTCTCATTCTTTTATTCAAGACCTTGTCTCTAAATCTGTGGTATGAAGAAAGAATTAAGGATTCACTTAATATGGCAAGATTACATGGGATACTGCTTTGTATATTTTAACAGCAGGAAGAAAATCAGTGACCAGCCTGGACAAAAAAGCTACCAGCCACCTCCTCCCCTCCAAGACAAAACCAAAACAAACAAACAAATAAAAATGAAGTTGACTACCAAGTGTTAAATAACTTGTAATTTAACTAATCTGTATCTACTCAGAAAGACCCTCTCTCTCTCAATTGCTATCAAAGCTATGTCCCACATATTAATTGAATCTCACTGTTGAAAATTAACAAGTTGCTTCCACTTTGACTTCTCTTGTCCTCAAGTAGGGTTATTTCCTCATAATACCTGGTGTTCAATGTTTATCCATTAGTCATTTTTCAAGCAACAGAAGGATGGCTGGACTATAGCAGTGTATTTTCATACATTGCTTTTTTTCACATGGTTTCATGCATGGTGCATCATACAAGACACAGAATCATCTGTTTGTAGAGGTGTATGTGCCATAGCCCCTCTGAAAACTTATCCCTCTAGGGAAGGATACTCCTGAGAGAAACTGAGATTTTTATGGCTCATTAGTTGCTGTGTAGAAGTACCCAAGTTCTCTTAAGTTTTTCCTTTTAATTTCTTTCAATTTTGACAGAGGTACAGGATCAAAGAGTTTGGAGAGGATCTTCAAGTTCGAGTCCAATCTTTGATCAATCACAATAGACCATGGCACTGAGTGTCATATCCAGCTATTTCTTGAAAGCTTTCAGGGATGCTGACTCCACCATTTCCCTGGACAGCCCATTCCAATGCTCTATAACCTTTACTGTGAAGAAATTCTTCCTGACCTCCAGCCTAAGTCTCTCTTGGTCATATTCTTTTGAGGCCACATTCTCTGAAAGAAGAGGATAATCTCCACCTTGTTACAACCTCTTTTCAGGTAGTTGTAGAGAGCAACAGGTGGAACAAATTACAGAACATCTATTTTTTTTCAAGTTGTGTTGTCAGAGTTTCCTGCATTCCAACACACTAATTTTACTCCAGGTCACAACCTCAATTTTTCAACAGCCTTAGTTGCCCATGACATTTCTTTCCTGACATTTCTTATGCTTGAAGTGCAATACCTTTTCTCTGCTATCTTATCCTCATAATTTTGCTTTTCTGTGAAGAGTTTGAACACTGATCTATTACAGTTTTTCACTACAAAATGTATTTCCAGTAAATGATAGCTAAGGTGTTACCATTCTGGGTTGAACAGGAATATTGCAGCAGTTGTTATCAAGTTTCTCCAGTATGATTCATACTTCAGAAGAGTTTATGCATTCAATCAAATCCTTATTAAAAAAAAAGGACAGACTAATCATATCCCATCTGGAATTAGGTATCAAAATAAAATAAAATTTATAAAAAGGGGGGAAAAAAAAGCTACGTGAAATAGCTTCTCCTTGTCTTTTAAATCAGGTATAAGTTCATCATTGAATCATTTATTATAATTCAGAAAAGTAAAGAAAACAGACCAGAAACAGAGCAGAGCTTAAAAATCAGAAAAGGAAATGGCAGTTAAAATATGCACTTTTTTTCCTTTTTTTTTTTTTTTTTTTGAAAAGGCAGAGCTGCAACTCTTCACAAAACAACTTATGGCCCCAATGACAGGGTAATGAAAACAAAAAAGAACTTTGAAAGCAAAGTATTTCTAAAAGTGAGAAAAATATATGCTAGATTCTTGAGTTTTGTTTTGTACCATGCCAGAAGAGCAAGAGAGACATAAACACTGAGGTTATGGCCACAATGAGTCACTGAAGCTGGGTACAGAGAACCAGGGACACATCAGTGAAACTGGCAGGTCACGGGATCCCTTATTGTTTTTTCTATTAAAGATTTTGGCTCTATAAAACCAAAGCAAAAAGCTGTATGCAGCTTGACAGATGAAATCACTATAGAGAGAATACTGATAGCTGTGTAGCCCCTGCTCTGCCCTATATGATATCCATCCCACTGCCAGTCAACCAGAGATGAACTTTTAATCAGGTTATATAGCCCAAACACAATCTTTATTTTGTGGCAGCTCTGTTACTGGTATCTGAACAGCTGTTATGGAGAAGAAACTGTTCAAAGAATTCCCAGCTAGCACCTCCTCAGATAGAAGAGAGTGTCCCTTTTCCTCATGAATAACATGTTCAGGTCACCCTACATAATAAGTTTAGATCTCAGAGATCCTGAGAAGGGGATAGCTAGGGTTGTCTAGAGCTTGATCTGTGTACACAGAACCATCAGACACTTTTACCACCAGGAAATCACAACTCATGTGCAAACTAAAATTTAACAACTTGGTCACATTTACACAGGGTTTGAAGAGGACAGAAAGAGACAATTTTCTTCCTCTGATTGCCTTTCCTTCTCCTCCTGCATTCAATTGTCATGAATTTAGATCACTTTCAAGAACTGCTCTCAAATGTATTAGCAAAAGCAGTTTTAATGCGATGCTGTAAAGCTGTGGTGTAGCAAAGTTCCATGAAAAGGTTCACTTTTTTACTGTAGAGTACAATCATTTTAACTCTGATTTAAAATTATCAAGACAAAAATCTAATTTAGCAACTCAAATCAAAGTTACCCTATTGCAAATTTAGGCACAATATTGGTTGCTACCAAAGATCAGTCACTGGTAAAAGCCCTCTCTGCCACAAGTAGAAACCTCTGGAGGTTTCCCAACTCCAGAGGAGATCACCACCATGTAGGCATGCTGCAAAGCAGGGAGAGCTCAAAGAAGGCTCATTTAGGCAGTCAATATTATGTGAGGGTCTCCACACTGTGGGTCAAGCTTGTTACCATGTGAACCAGATTCAGCTTATGCTGCAAATGATTGCTCCTGCAAGAAGGATAAGCAATCCTTACATGGTTAGACCAATCTCTAGGGAATGTGTGCTGGTGTTACTCCCAGTATCATTCCTGAAAGGGAAAAACACTACAAGTCTTGGCTGAGTTTTTCTGGATGGGTTACCCCTTATAGGCCCAACTTGTTTACTGCTCAGACTAAAGAAAAAGGTCCCTTTGGCTGCTCAGAATGTCCCTGTCTCTTTAACATCAAAATACAAGATCATATGCAAGAATAAAGACAGATATAAGCAAGCTGCCAATCCTGAAATGCCTGTGGAGCATCTTTAATTACAGTCTGAGGCCTCAGGAGGAGACTTGGAGCACAGTTACTGCAAAGTCATTAGCCCATGGCATTTTCAATTAAAGCCTGTCAGGCCCAACGAGATGTGCTCTGATGGAAGGGAATTACTAGCTATGTTCTTTGGAATGAAATAGTCATACATTTTGGCATGGGATGGACATGAGGCCTGATCAGAGCCCATCAGAATGTATTGTGCAGAGCTTGGAAAGTGTTGTTTCTGAATCTTCATTACTATGAGGTAAGGATAAGTTTCTGAGAAGGGAATTAATGGTTAATTAAATGGGTTACAATACAGGTGATTTGATGTCCTGATTTGAGCTGATTTGATGTCCTGATTTGAGCTGGTTTAAAGTTAATTTTCTTCTTATAAGCTTGTAAAGTTCTGTGTTTTTGATTTAGTATGAGAATTATGTTGACAACACACTGATGTTTTAGTTGATCATAGTACTTTAAATAAAGGACTTTTTAGTGTATCATGCTCTGCCAGCGAGCAGGTGTACAAGAAGCTGGGAGGGAGTGTAGCCAGGAAAGGTAACCTGAACTGGACAAAGGGATATTCCACATATGAGAATGTCATGCTTAGCCCATAAACTGGGGGCAGTTGGCTGGGGGTTGCTGATTGTTGTTCAAGAATGCTATAGACTTTGGTCAACATGTGGTGAGTAATTCTATTGGGCACAGCTTGTTTCTCTTGGATTTTATTCCCCCCTCTCTCTCTCACCCATTCTCATTACAATTATTATTAGTAGTAGTGATATTTATTTTTTTAATTATTAAACTCTAATGATCTCTATCCCCAAAGTTTTCCTTTTCTTTCCCATTCTCTTCCCCACCAGAGTGAAGAGCTGGGGGTAGTGAGCAAGCAGCTACATGGTGCTTAGTTGCCACCTGGTGCTAAACCATGACACTTAATGACATAGAAGACACAGGTCTGCAAGAGATATTCTCTGATTTGCAGCAGGACACTTCAGGCAGCCACAAAAGGAAGGGACACAGACTCACTTCATATGAGTAAGCCTGAAGAAATAAGATACATAGGAAATGAACTGCCTTTCCAATCAGAGGGCTGTGCATGTAAAACATTACTGTGTTAAAAGAGAACACAAAGTCAGGTTTAACACCTCACAACAAAGTGAAACAGGTTTGCTTGTCATGCTTAGAGGAAAAGACACATCTGAGAAAAAATTGGAATCCCACTGACGAGTCATAAATGCCAGACTTCTGCAGCAGGGAATATGCATCAAGATAAGCAAAAAGATCACACAAGAGCCCAACCTGTTCCTGAAAGGTCAGAATATAACCTTTAACAACCAAAGCTCACACCAGTGTTTACTGTACGTGACCTAGAGGTCTATCAAAAAGCCAAGAAAATCAGGAAGTTTAAGGTTTAAACCTTCAAAGTTCTGTGTGTCTTGCAGATGAGTTCAAGTATAAATGTGCCAATTAATCATAACATGTTTTTCCTCAAAGTAACCCAAAAATTAGTGGAAAGGTAATCATTGGTGAGTGATGTTAAAAAGGCATCATGAACAGGAAAGGGTCAACATTCAGAAATGCTGAATTCAGCTACCAACAGTACAAGATTCACGAGCTGCGGAACAAAACATTTCATTTTCATTAGGACATGCTTGCTCACTGAAAAGTGGTTATTAGAACAGTAGGCCATGTAGACCCAATTATTTGCTTACTAATAAGTCACTAGGTCTTGATGCTATCACATACACATTTCATATGGCTACTGGTGCTTGGACACTTCAGTTACAACCTCTGAGAAAATTAAGCAGCACTACTGCATCAGCACTGAACTTAATTAGCTAGTACTTTTATTTGTTTGGACTGACTTTAGCAAAGTTTTGGTGCAGGTCAGCTCACACACTCCTAAACACCTCCTGATCTGAAGTTAGGGTGAGTAAATATTGTGTCCATTGGGCACTTAAGATGACACTGAAGTTTGTGGTGGACACTAGAAGTTCATGTGATATGTACAGGGTGTTGGTCTACGGAAAAGTAAGCCTTGTGCTCTTTAATTCCTTGGAACAGGTTATGCCATTAAAGCAGAATTAAATGACAGCAGATGGAATGACTGAAGAAGACAGATCATACCAAGAAATCACAAAACCTAGAGAGTAACAGAGCTGAACAGAAAGACAACTGGAACTAGTCAGACAGACAACAAAACAGACAGATTCCAGCCCAGAGGCAGGAGAATTCAGAGCTTTTGCCAGTTACTGAGCTGCCTTGGGCAGAGGAACTTGGACTTATGAGAACCACAGGAACAGTGCTTCTCCAGCCAGAGGGTATGCTTTGCCAGCACAACAGAGAAACTGCCCATCTTATGGGCTTTGCTAAAGGACACAAACAGAGCATGAAAGGCTTATGGCATCCATTGGTTGAGAAGTTGCCACAGGGAGATGGCACTGAGAGGAGCAAAGGCAGAAACAATTCCTACACTAACAGCACCATCACAGACAATCAAAAAGTGGAAGGAAGACCTGCAAATTTAAAAGACTTGAAGGCATACTGCTGTGTCTTCATAAAGGCCAAATGATGAGAATCACCTATGAGCTGGGACCAAGTGACTGATGGAAGTCAACAAATGCTTGAACAAAGACTTTGAAATAAGATGGATATCAGAAAGAAGGCAGTAAATTACAAGAGTTCAGTAGAGAAAGACAGCCTGTAAAAACACAGAAAATAAAATCAGGTATTAAGAAAGAAATCTGTAAATAGATTCATCAGCTAAAGAGCTAAATTAGAGAAAGATGGTGTAAAATTTGTCACACCTGACTTCAAGCATCTGCCAGTGTGATGTCTCCCATCTGACCAGTTTATCCTAAACTCCCTTTACAGACAGTGGAAATAATATATGATTCATCTCACTTATTTGAGAGACCTGCTTTAGAATGACATGACTTGTGCCCTACTGGTACTTGTTTCTCTCCATTTCCAAGAAGGGAGTTTCAGTGATTAGCTCAGATGGAGACATCTGCATGTGGCCTCATAACTCCCAGCCAGGGAGTCATCTTGTGTTTTACCTCCCATTAAGCACCATGCAGGAGGTTGATTGCCATTTTCATATGTGGAAGGAATTTTTTTCCCAGGCAGCTAAAGTGGCACATGACTATATGGGGTTCTTTTTCACATACTATCTTGCAATCAGGAGGGCTGGCTTTGGGTTGATTTACAATTGTTGGATTGGCTTTTAGTGCACTTCTTTATTCAAAATGGTCCAGTGGAGGTCACCAAGCCAGCAGACTAAAATTTTGATCATCATTTCTACTGTGATTTAAAATGGTAAAGAGCTGCACTGGCTCTGTCTTTAACAGAAGTTGTAGTTCTTTCCATCTGCCTCTCTTCTCCATGCTGTGTGCACCAATGCCATTGGATGGATAATGGCTTCCCACAGAGGCCCTCAGCAGTGTGGAGAGCAGATTCACTCTTGGGATGTGATGGTGCCTGGTGAAATCTGCATTGGGTAACCTTGCTGGATAATTTAGGATACAATGGGAAAGGCTTTAACTGCAGCTATTAACCATATCACTTCTAACTGCACTAGGGTGTCTAAGTCTCCTTTTCGTATCAGATGTCAGCTGTACAATATGAATGTAACAGAGGAAAAACAGTAACATAAAATGAAGTTGCATTAACCTAAAAAATGGCAAGTGTTTATTACAAGTTAACAGTCCTTTACTGCACCCACACAAAGTTCAAATGTTCACAAATGAAATGACATGAAGACAAGTGCGCTATTTTTAAAATACAACAGCCTGATAAACCTTGAGCTACCTGAGGACAAAGCTAGTCCTGAGTTACATACACATTCCAATGAGTAATTAAATATTAATCTAGAAAGCTAGTGGTAGTTTCTTACAGGTCTTGACATCATTGAATCTTGCAGAGGCAGTGCTCAGAGCCAGACCTGTGCTCTTTGCTCACATATCTCACATTAATTTTAAATGGAATCATCCCTCTGTAAAAACTGAATAAAAATTGTAGGGCATGGGCCTTACAGTGCTGCAAACAGTGTTTTAGAAACCTGTGGAAGATGTTGAGTCTGAGAGGCTTGCATTCGGAGCTCAAACTCAAATCTTCTTCCTTCATAAATATGGTTGATACTCTGGGGTTTTCATATCCTAAGGAGAAACTTGATCTAAAATGATCCTTGCAATATTTTACAAGGCACACTTAACCTCTTAATGTGTGTCATGCAAAGATTAAGAGGCAGTGTTATTGCTTGCAAAATCACCTGCTATTTCCAGGAAACAGTCATTTTCTGGACCTGTCCTTGTCACTGGCATAAGTATAATGCTTTTAATAATCTCCCATTGCCTAAGTGATGTGTTTGCATCAAAATGATGGATATGCTATAGCTAGCAGAACTTTTTAAAATCTACTTATTTCAATCTTGTTCTTCTGCTGCCATCTAGAGGTTTTATTCTTAGATTTACAAAAAAGAAAATAAAGTACTTTATTATATTTCAAAGTTGCCCTTAAAAATTGTCTGCACCTTAACATCGCTTAAGGTGCTATTATCACTGAACCTCTGTCTCTATTCAAGAGCAGACTAATGAAGTGTGTACAGGTTTTTGATCTCTGGGATGCAAGTGAGCCTTATGGGCTTAAGTAAGATTTATACTAGAGGCAAACATTGTCATAAAAAAAATTCTTTTGCTCATAAATAGCACCTGTAAATTTGCCTTAGAAGGAATTTTCATAGAACTTGTTTTCCAGCAAATAAACAGCAACATATCAAAGCAGCCTCAAAGTGAGCAGGTGCTTGGAGAAAAGGCAGCCTTGCCAGCCTTGCAGCAGAATGCCAACATGGCAGGCACAGCTATGACTCTGGCCCACCAGCACAACTGGCTGACATCTGCCTGCTGTGACAAGGTGGAGATGCTCCATTTCATGCTAGCATTGCTCAGAAAGGCACAACACGAAACTCAGACAACACAAAACTCACCAGTGCAACAGAAAATCATTCTAATAAGAACGTTTCTTCTCGAAGGTAACAGAAACAGCTTATTCACCATAATGGGCTCCTGGCTTTGTAAAAAAAATAGGTTCACATGCAGTATAAATGAGTCCATCTCCCTTGACCTCAGTGTGAAAAGGTTGATTTGGCATCAGACCTTCTCGAGCAAATCTTACCTTCTTGTTTTGCCCCTTCAAATGTTTATTAATTAAACTAATGCTAACCCCAGGTCTGTGGAAGGCAAATGCTAATATGCCTCACCATGTATTCCATCTGAATAGATTACCGGAGCATCATTTTTGTCCCTCTGATATCTATCCAATTCTATTGCCCCTCCAGGCAACTAGGTGCACGTTGTCTCTGGAAAGATAGTCCCTTTTAAACAGAGGTGAACCAATTCATTTCCTAGCACTGATAACAAGATTTTTAAATGTGTACAAAGGAACCAAATGTACACTGAACACTGAAATATGTGAAAGAGTTTCTAGGAAGTCCTTAGCCTTTAGAATACAATGTTCCTGTGAATGATAATTTCTGTACTTCAGCAGAGGATTAGCTGTCATAGTAAATTATTTCTGTTTGCCTGGAAGGAAAAAAGTGAAACTTCCTTAACTAAGAAGGCCAGCAAAAGGTAAAGCAGAGATGAGACTAACCTTGTCTCCTGTGCCCAAGGATACCTCTGAAAAGCTGCCATAACATGCAATAATTTGATAAGTGTCAGCTAAAATTAACCTGTGTACTGTAGAAGGAGATAAGAATAATATTAAATTCCTGCTGATACTCACTTTGTATGCTACAGAGACTGGCTCTGATGTTGTGTGAGCCTGCCATAATAAGATTTGGAAAACCTTAAATACCTTTAAAAGAAATTAGAATAGAAAAGAAGAAAATATGGTTTATTTTGTTGAGACTTGCTGAAGTTCTTGTGATAATGGATTCCTGTAAAAATATATATTCATACTTTGACAGATACTCGGATGGTAAATCCTTACTTTTCTTTGTGTCCTAAAATCTAAAGATATCTAAAGATACTAAAGATACTAACTTCATGTTAGTATCATGTTCTTCAGTCTTTAAACCTCTTAGACACTTTCATTCAATGACCAGATGCAGAATGTGGATCCTTAGCCGCAAGTTTTCACCCCCCAAAAAAAGTATTTTTCATCACCATTCAGTATAATTCCTGGGTGTTTATACTGTAGTTAAATATAAACTCACTGTTCATTTGCTTTGGGAACAAAAATCTTTCAAAAAGTTTTTTATTTAAAATCAAAGCATCTTTTAAAAAAGTGTGACCAAAGGCTATATGCTTTCCAGAGCTGGCCTGTTATTTTTTCTCATGACTACTCACAGATATGAATGAGTTGCAAAAGAGGTTTGCAGTCTTTGGAGAATTTGAAACTACACTGAAGACATCCTCATCATTACTTGTTCAAACCATCAGGTTCCTAACTAGTTTATACTATCATGCCCTCAATCCCTCCTTCACTACTGAAAATTAGGATAGAATACAAGAAAGGAAGAGAACCTCTCAAATATAGCATTTAAGAAGCTCATGTGAGAGGCAAAATACCTAGGTCTATTCTCCTTTTCAGTCTGTTTACCCAGCCAGATAAAGTAAAAAATAAAAACATTTAAAAAATAAATAAATAAATAGAAGCAACACTTCCAAATGCGAACCAAACTCAGTATTAATGCACTACCCTTGATAGTCAGAGCTACTGCTTCAAATTTCCATGGATGGGAAGGTGGAGGGAGGGAATTGTTGCTCTTTTGTCTCCCAGATGTGTTCTCCAACCTGCTGCATCTGACAGATTATAAGTTGGTTTCTCATTTCATCTGCTTTTCATCTTTCTCCAAAACAAAAAAACATTGTGGTTCGGGTGAATTGGGTTTCAGACAAAACAGTGAAAGTTATATGTCACTGAAATGAAATTCGAAAAAAAAAAAAAAAACAAAAAAGAAAAAAAAGAAGGAAACCCTGAAATTAAATTTGTTCCAAAACTATCAATTTTCCAGGGTTTTTTTTTTTTTTTTTCACTTCATCTGCTGCAGGGGGGAAAAGAGAAGTCAGAATAATTGTTTCTATATTTCCCACACTTATGCCCAGAGGCGGAAACTCAGAGTGAAAGATTCAGCATCAGCTTTCAGCAGTGACCCCAAACACAAATTTATAGTCTATACACTTATGCCAAACACTTTCATCCAGTTTCTTCAGTGAAGATTTTGCAGTGCCATTTCTTCATGTGACCCCTCATCCAAGCTCCCATCTCCCACAATGCTCCCTTTCCATCTCATTTATCCTAGAGACTGGAAGAAGTGACAAGAGAGGACGGATGCCTTCCATGTGTATCACAAGTGCTACTTACTATTGGTCTTAGCTGGAATCTGCTTAGCAAGGAGAAAAGCTTCTTCTAGGTACATAGGTGTTTTTTATTGAACAGGAAATTTGATCCAAAAAAGCCATCACTGCAAATACTCCATTATGTATCACACGAGAAATATGTGAGCAACGGATGCCCATATTGAATATTTCACAATAAGAATGTACTGAAATTTTTGCCTAGAAGAGCATCACTTCACCCATGGAAGAGTTCCCTTGTTCTTTTCACTGAGAGGAGAACCAAAGACATAATTATCTTAAGTGACTGAATTGTATACATATCTTCTGATGCCAGTTTAATCTTGACCTGTATTGTAAAAAGTAAAATTAATGTTGCAAGTGCCACCCAGTGACTGTGATTAACCATAATTTGCATTCTTTATTGAAAGTCGATAGACTGCTAGTCTACCAGCTGTGAAATTGTGCAATAAGCAATAATTAAACAATGAAGAAGAGTAAATAGAACTAGTTAGGCGTGATTTGGAGCAGTGAGTAGCAAAGGTGACTTTTAAAGTTTTATTAGCACAAAGCAGGAAAAACAAAACACAGCCATGTGACCTATGGTTCAGTGAGTACAGAGTGAACATTGGTAAAAGTCTACTAAAATCCCACTATTGACAGAACAAGAGTATCACAACTAAAGCAAGACTATTCACTAAACTTACAGGATCAAGGGCTTCAAAGCCAAAAGGACCATCTCTGAATGTCTAACTGCAGTTCACTGCCTTTACTGTTGAGGCTTTTGTTCTCAGAGGCTTGTTGTATTGCTTGGACTTTGGGGGTTTTTTGCACAAGATTGAGAAGTGTGAAAATGAAAGTTTACTGTAGGTTTGTAGGTTTTTGAAACATGCCATTTCATATGGGAACCTCTGGCAGGAATTTGGCTTTTTCACTGTTTGCAAGTCCTATTCTATTACATGCATTCAAAATGAGATTGCTGCAGAAGTGTACAGCACCACAGCACAGCTACCTCCCAAAGCAAACTTAAAAACTCAGTTTCCCTTTTGACATTACCAATGAATTTTGTGTGGCAATAGCTCAAATGCAGCTCAAGTATTCTATTCTGTTTACCAGAAGGTGGAACTTCACTTGTTACAGGATCTTCACTTGCCCTCAGGTTTGAGGACTTCTTCTGATGGTGGTATCGGCCTGGGCTTAGCAAGTTGGCCAGGCTTTATTTCAGGCATTTTTTCACCATGTCTGTACACACTTACAGTGACATCCACTGTTTCCCCACCATACTTGTTCTTGACATGGATACTGTATTTGCCTGAATCTTCTGAAGTCACCCCCTTGATGGTTAAACTGGCATATTTTCCTTGTTCCAGTGAAAAGGCATAGTGCTCATCAATTTCAAAGGCCTTGTCATTCTTGAACCAGACCACTTCAGGGTCAGGATTTCCAAATACAGTACAGG
Source organism: Poecile atricapillus (assembly GCF_030490865.1). Classification (NCBI taxonomy): domain Eukaryota; kingdom Metazoa; phylum Chordata; class Aves; order Passeriformes; family Paridae; genus Poecile; species Poecile atricapillus. Next base: position 21,379,420 of record NC_081251.1, on the reverse strand, counting down.
TCAGATTTAGTGTCTGAGGGAGAAAAACAGAAGTAATGTTGAGATCAGTAAGATTTGTTTAACCAGGATGTTCTCTGTATTGGTTTTATGCATTTTTTTATTCTTAGCTAATTAAACTAAGACTTGGTACCTTGTTCCTGAAGACTGAAAAGTAGTCCTTAATATTTCTTTTCCCTTGATTCAGATTTTCCACCATCTCACCAGTAACTGTGATACAGTAATAGCCTCAGGCTTACAGTGTCTGAAGATGGTAAGTTAGACTGTCATTACAGTCCTGCCTGCAGGAGACTCCTGACAACCCATTAGTCTGACATGAGGTTCAGGCAATGATAGTTTTAAAAACATCCTTGAAGCTTTCCTGTACACAGCAGGGAGGAGAACTGAGCAAATCTTTTCTGACCAAGGCCTCCTGAGGTTATTGCTCGAGATGATTAAAAAAAAAAATCACTTCAAAATAGAATACATAACATGAATCTCTGGACACCGATTCCAAGGTGTGGCTGACTGGTAAAGTGGAAATATTTTATGAAGAATAAATAATACCAAAATATTGGTAAAGTGCTCTTAAAATCATAGAATGGTTTGGGTTAGAAGGGACCTTAAAGATCATCTGCTTGCCATCCCCTGGCCAGAGGGAGGGACATCTTCCACTAGGCTGGGTTGCTCGCAGTCCTGTCCAACCTGGCCATGTGTTAAATGCATGTGTAGCATATTCAGAAAATAGCTGACATTATGTAATGGACCATCCTGGCAGCTAAGGCATTTTTCAAAAGCTGAATTGAGATTTAAGTAGCTTGTTAGATTTTCATGAGCATTCCTCCAAATTTTTATAGAGGTACTGCTGAACCACCCTCTAAGTGTGTGTATGTAAACTGCATGTATTTAGGTATTGTGATCACAGAAAAAATGAAAGAAAAATCTGAGAAGCTGTATATAGTATAAAGTATATAGTCTGTACTTTGTTTACCTTTGCTGAAAGCTCACTCTAGATAACTACGCCCTAGATAACTACGCCACTTTAGGAATTCAACATATGTAGCATTGTGTTAGGAAAGAAAAAGCAAAAAGAAAACAGGAAAAAAATAAAACTAAGAAAAAACCCTACTGTTAACAACCCCAAACTGACAATTTCTACCAGAATTCTTCCTTATAGTCCCTCCACAATTCCCTTCAGGTTTCACCAAATCCTGATGAAAAGGGAACTGAGAAAGTCCATCTGTGTTCACACATGCACATTTTTTGAGAAACGTTTCTCTTGATTGAAGATAACTGAATAGGTGTGATATAACTCAGAGTAAAAATAAAACAGGAAGAAATTTTCAGTGATTGAAAGCACCATATGTTCACAAATAGAAGTGGTCTTGCACAATTCATACATCCAAAGTCAGAATGCTGAAGGTTTACATACAGTGGGTACAATCTAGTGGTAAGCTAAGTCTGAGTGATTCTTGAAGTGGTATTGTGTAGGAGGCAAAGTTAACTAATAGGATATAGAAACTAGACTTACTATAAAATATTTAAAGGAATGATAATGCAAACACAAAAATAAAATATTGGGAAAATAACCTTTTTTCTAATATTGTGAGTTATATTCTTTCTGTCCTTTTTGTAACATGGGCAACATTTAATTACAATTGCTTTCAATAGTGACATCATTTCAGAGAAATGAATAATTAAATCATAATAATTAATCAAGTCTTATTAAGTTAATATGTAGCAGATAAATTCCACAGTAAATAAAGTTAGCAGATATATTCCACAGTCATTTTAGATAATTCGGGGCTCTACTACTTATGAAATTATAGATTTGAACTAAAACTAAAATTATTCTCCTTCTGCTTTCAGTTTCTATGAAACCATTTGCATTCCCTCACCTTCTGACATCAAAGTGAACATCTCACTGCCTAGCATGAAGAAAGCTGTCCTTACCTTCCCATCCATTATAGTAACGACATCAGGCAAACCACCAACAACTTTACCACGATCTAGGAGTTGAAGAAAAATATGGTGAATTTGTGAAGTTTAGACCTCAGAAGTACTTATTTCTTAATGGTTTTGGTGTCATGACTAACAGGTTTGTTGGGGTTTTCTTGTAATCTTTAACAATAAAACAATTTTTGTGATATTTTCGGAGGGTTTTAATGTGTTGTATAGTCTCCTTAGATTTTTATGGTGGAAATTGTGCCGCAACATTCTAAACTGATAGACACAACAACCTTGAAGGTACTGCTGAGCTTGACAGTTTGTGGTTTGGGCCTAGAGGAAAGTAAGAAGGGTGCTTTTAGCCTCTCAGTGTTATCCAAAACCTAAGGAAAATTTGTTCAGCCACGGTCTTTGTGGGAAGAAGTATCATGTCATCACCAGGGAATTGATATAATTTCCAGTACACCTTGAGTCCCTAACACTAATGAGCTTCCCCACAGTCTGGGTCTCAGCAAGCAGTGCAGAACAGACAGCAGCAGGCAAGTTTCTACTTAATAGAGAGATCCCAATATTCAGTATTCTCAGCAGCTTTCAGAATCAACACCTCCTTGCATGACACACAATTCACACTCCGCCAAATCTCTGCAGTCAAAAGATACACTAGAGGCTTGCATAATATGTAAAGTATTTAGTGGGTTTCCATTGCAATAAACGACAACTAAATCCACAAATTGCTATTGTTATTGCAATAGTTTGAGTCAATAGAGGATTTCTATTAGTAAGTTATGGTAGCATGCCATCATGGATGCTTTAAAAAGAACACTTGATTACATTGTAAAACACCTATGATAAAATGTAAAATAAACTTACTCTTCTCAGCAAAAGCAGCTGCCCTAGAGTTGTTGAAAAAGAAAGAGAAACATATAGTGTTATTCACGAAATTAATAATAAAATATATTTCATAAGCAAAGATACTGTTGTTATGGCATTAAAATACAAAGGATTCAGCACTTACTTGAGTCGCTGGAATTCTGCATATGCATCATCAAAAGCTGTAATAAAACAATTGAGAGGGTTATCTTCCATGGACATAACTTCCACTTATAAACATTTCGACACTTACCCATGTTACAGATCTTTTAAAACCTGTACAGGGTCACACAGTAGCACAATGAGAAACCAGAGCCCTGAAAACTAATGCAGCTGGTGCTGGAAACAAATACAAGATTAAAAAGATAATAACAGTTATAAAACTTAGCTATGACTGCTTCTGATCAAAGACTATCTGTTTTTACTGTAATTCCTCTATTTCCAGTAAAATCTGCATAATCCATGAAAAGGCACAATACAAATCTGATCTTATAAATAAATATACCTTGACCAGACAGATCAAGTGTGCGCTTGTACGATTCCTTGTCACCAAAGATTTCAAATGTGTAGTTCCCCTTATCCTTTTCAGTGGGTTCACTTATCTGCAACCAGGCAACATCGTCTCCACCTCCAATCTTCATCTTTTCACCAGAAGAAATCTTAGATTCCCTGGAAAAGCAAAAGAAAAAAAAATTAATAAAGATGAGTTTGAACATTCTTTTCCTGTTTGTTGTCCGTGGGAAATCATCTGTAAAAAGCCACGAATGATAACATAATGTTCCAAAGCTATAGAGAGAGTGTGACTAATGGGCTCATTTTTCCAGAATACTCTCTGCTTCCGGGTGGAAGTACGAAACACTTCGAAAATATTAGCTTGTGTTTTCATTTCTAAGATTCATTTCTTCACCCTTTTCTCATCCTCCTTCTCACAGAGAACTATGCTTACATCTTCATGCACATACACAACTGTGTGAAAGTGCTTAGGGTTCTGTACACTTCATACACAGTAAAATATAATACATAAGGTTTGTAAATCATAGGCAAACCACATTTTTTCATGAAGGAAACAAATCTTCTGTCTTTCATTAACTTCAAAAATCAATTAGCAAAAGATTTGCGTAAAATTACTCTTCCATCAAGTGAAAGTACATTTTTGCTTTTTTTAAAGAAACAATAAAAATTTCTTAACTGCAGATAAGTAATAAAAACTCTTTAAAAAAACTATGGCGTTAGCTTGACCTATCATCACTTCCTAGTTAAGAATAAAAGAAATGCTCTACAGATTCAGACCAGGTGGTCTTCTGATCCACAGTCTGTCACGAAGAGAGGAAATAGAAGATATTTAATGAGAGCATATAAACCAGACCATTTTCAATGGCTCAAAGAGAACTTTCTTCTTTCACTCAATAACTGAAGAAATACTTCTTTTCCTTCTTCCTCCCCAAGCATCTTTAGCTGGAATTTTTAATAAATGAAGTCAGTTTTAGATTTTCTTTGATCACTCATTTTATTTGCTTAGACTGAGCTAATTTGACTCCATAGATAGAATTATTTTGATGGTGAAAAAGTGTTTTTACCATTTTCCTTTCTTTAAAACAACTTCATTGAATTCAGCCTATCAAATTAGATTTCTGGATAGAAACAGCTATATATTAGAAAATATTACATATAATGTTTCCCACTGTCATGGGTTAGCTTCACCTTTAAGACCGAGTGAAAAAAAAAGAGGAAGTTGAAGCTACTGGTGACTGATGGGAGTTTTTCTTCCTGACCAATTATCAGCCATTTCCAAGAATTGACAGCAGATCTGACCATTAAAAAGTGAATTCAACTTGTAAACACCCCCTTAAGAAGTATACTCGGAGCTTTCTCGTTCTCTTTCTGGTTTCCGGCGTTTGAGAGGTAACAAGCTCTGTGTTGGTTTCCCCCCCCCCCCTCCCAGGCCCGGGACAAGGCCGCAGGGATGGGGGGGGAGGAGGAGAGAAAAAGCCGAGCTTAACACTTTTGTTTAGTTTTCAAGGTCTGCTGTTAGACTGAAACCTGACACTATGAACCTTTGCAGCTTTCTTAAAACTTTTAATTCTTTTACTACCTGAATAAACAAACAGATTACTCCTTTTTCTTAGAAAAGACAGAAAGAGATAATTAACATGTAAGACATCATAAAACCACCAAAAACAGTGAAGAAAGGAGTTAAGTTTAAATAAGAAAGAGAGAAAAGGAGATGCTTGTTGCTGAAAAGTCTTTCTGTTACAGCTATGGAGATGGACAGTAGTTTAAAGACTCCTTTAATTCATGACTAGAGTATGGGAGGAATAGAGTATTCAAAGTGTGGACTTTAGAAAAAGTAGTTGTGATAACTGTGAGTTGCTGAAACGTAGGAGTGAAGTGAAGATTTTGAAGCTTTGAAAGAGCCAGAGAGATGGCTGTTTTTTCCAAGAGGGCTCACAGAGAAAAATGAAGAAGATTTCTACCTTTGAATTACTTATCCTTAAAAATGGCATCCCAGGACTTAAAATAACCCCTGCACACCTCGGAAGAGTGTACAATGGGAGGAGTAGACTCTAGAAACTCCATGGATTAGCAGAAAGAGACTTCTGTTTCTCTGCGGAGACTGATGAAAAGACTCTAAAAATTGAGACTGTTTTTGACCACCAAGATTCTAAATTTTTTGTCTCTATGTTGTTATGTGTACAAAGAAATGATCAAGTAGTGAAAAGTAAAAGGGTTCTCTGAAAGTTTATTTTAGTATTCTTATTCTAGTAGTTTGTTAATAAACTGTCTTTATTCCTTTTAAGTTTTAAGCCTGTTTTGCTCTTATTTTAATCCATATCTCTAGCAAGAAATAAGTAGTTTTTGTTACTAGTTTAAAACCACAACAGCCCTGAATGGATGATGAATACTAGGTCTAGGACTTGTATTGTATTTCATGCTATGAAAGATAGTGGATAATTAAATGGTTGCTAGAAATTTACATGGTTAAAAAAAAAAAAAAAAAAAAAAAATCATGGGTTGTGTAGCATTTTAATTTTTCCGGAAAAAAATTGTTATCATCCCATTTAAAGGACATGGGAAGCTGGGAAAGGCTGGTCGGTTGATTTTGGTCTTTCTTTTAGTTTTAACAGCTCTGATTATAGCCATTTTATTCATATAAGAATTGAAATTTTATTCATTCAGAATTTGTGTTTAATGATCTTCAAGACAGTCAAAGTGTTAGGTATAATAAAATCTGAAATATTTTTCTATGTAAATATAAATAATATAGAAGAAATAGAAATAGATAAAAATATGTACACCAATATTTCCATATTAGACATGCAGCATTCTTTATGTTTATACTTCTATTAAATGGATGGTAGAACAGACTGCCACTTAAAACTCAGGCAGATAGAGTAAAAGGCAGAGGCAAATATTTTTTTATTTTCCTTGTCATCATTACTAGTATCACTATTATGAAAGAAGAACTTTGTAAATACAAAATCTGAGATATAAATACAGTTGCATGGCCTTGCAGAAGTGCTCTTGAGCTCCCTGAATGTGATAATTGATGCTCTATTTGTGTTCCTGTCCTCATAGAAAGCATTGCAAATCTAGGACAACATATTGATAAGCCAGACTATTTCTGTCTAAGTCAGACCAACTCACGGTGTGTCATCTTTGTAGGCCATCAAGAAATGTGAAAGTTGAAACTCTTCAAAAGTTTTTAAATCCTTTCAACTATTACCTGCACTTTCCAACAAGCAAGGATTTGACATAACAGAATATATGAACCCATATTTAACTGTAAATACACAGATGATTTGACTGTGTCCAAAGTAAAATATTAATTTAACATAAGAGTGGAAAACTGTTCACAACTTTAAAGCTCCTTTTCAGTCATATCCTCAACCCTGAGGGTTATTCTCAAGGTATTCTGTGCCCCATTGAATATCTTTTCAAAGAGGAATATCAAAATTAAAATATTTTGGGTTACTTAAGACTGTGACACTTTGGAAAAAAATAATTCTGTTCTTAATACAGGCTTTTATTAAACTGTGAGAGCAGATCATTGGTATTCACCTCGACCTAGAGGAGAGTTTCATCCATTTTAGAAAAAGAGCAGCCCTGAATCAGAAACTTTTCCCAAATATTTTGCTGTCTTTTAACTAGTCAGATAATACAATAGAAGACAAGCAATCTTGTGTTGAATAAAAGAACACAATACAGTAGATTCCTTTTTCTTGTCTAATACAGCCCTCCTGATGGGTGTTGGACAAGCCTTTTAATATTTATTTTACCTTATGTACTTCTTATGTAAAAAGAGAATATATTGTTTTGGAAAGAAAAATTCATAAATGTGGTCCAATTTATAAATGAATAAAGACTAGAATATTAATAGAATAGTAGAATAGCCACAGAGTAGTAAATATTAAATAGTAAACAACAGCAGTTGTTTCTTAAGTTAAACTGAAAAAAATATTCTCATCTACCTGTGGCACCAGCTGACTTTCATTTCTTCATTGTAGTATTTCAAGAAGCACTGGAGCCTTATTCCTTCCTCAGTGCAAAGAATCTTCAGTGGAGAGGCTGACTTACCTAGATTAAATAGAGTATAAATGGATCAAATATGAGAGATAGTGAAATGAACAGGAAATAGAGGAGTGGATTATTTGTACTGGCTGGACAAAAGAAAATTCAAGACCTGGGTCACGATTCTCAAGTATCACAGAGACAATTGTCATACCCCTCAGAGAGCATCTGCTGATTTATATCAGGTGAAAGTTCATTATAAGTTTATGACTTTATTGTCATATACAAGCATCAGGACTGGCAAGATCCATTGTGAAATAATAATCTAGTCATATAATTGCCATGAAAGAGCAGTGTAATGGTTCTATTTGCATAAAAATTTTATTCTTGTGCAAACCCTGTTCTTTAAGCAGGAGGAACAGCTTCTCACTGGGAACAGATTCAGAACCTCATTCTCTCTATATCAAGGTTCACTTACTAATGGAAAGTAGGAAGAAAATTATTGCTGCAATATTTTCACAGTATCTAAACCAAAGAAGTCAGGTGGAATAATACTTTGTTCCCTTTTAATACTGACAATTAGCAAGGTCAACTGCATGTTCAGAAATTTAACAACATCCATAATAATATAAGCATTGGGACTCATAGAGATTACCCACTTAAAATATAAGTTTTCTGTCTCATCCTCGTGTGATTTCAAAATACAAAAAAAAAACTACATGAAAATTCAAGACAGCTTTTACTTACCACTCATTCCACTCAATGCCAGAATTATATCATCATAAACTGCAGAGAGAAAGAAAAAAAAGGGAGAAAATGTACCATCAAAATTCAATCAGAATATAGCTTTTTTATGTTCAGTTTAATTAAAGCAATATGGGAAATCTTCATATCCTTAAGCAAAGAAAACCATTAAAATTGCAACAGGTGTACAGGACAAATTGGAAACTGTCTGTGTACAGCATATGAATTCTGAGTATCTCAGCCTTTTGTGGAGTCAGCTGTCTGCTGCAAACTCTTTGTCTCTCTCCCTTAGGCCAGCAAAAAGAAAAAAAGTCATTAAAACTGAATAGCTCACATTCAAAGGAAAGTGCAGGTGAAAAAGAAATTATCTCCTTCTTGGTGAAAACAGTTTCACCTTCTCCCTGTAGGGTGGCATTTGACAGAAGTGAAGTCTTTTAACAGCAAGTGAAATAAAGCAGGTATCATATCAAGCTTTTGAAATATCACAGAGCTGATGGGTTTGTGGCAGGAGAGAACCCTGGAGCCAAGGGCACAAGAGTGGGGAACCCTTTCATAGCAGAAGAATCATATTCAGTGACACTGTGTAAGATAAAAAGAGAAAAAAACCAGCATAGTCTAAAGAATGCATAGTCAAGTCTGAAGGATGCATATTCAACACTGATGAACTTTTATGAAAATGGAAGACAGAGTATTCAGAAAATAAAATACAACTTATATATTTGTTCTGTATTGATCTGTATATGCACATTTTTGTCTCAGCTAAAATAAATCATGATACAATTCCATAATTCTTAGCAATCTCCAGTATGCTTCTACTGACACTGTGACATAAGGTTATGAATTGCATATTATATATATATTACATTACAAATGCCTGAGGAGGGAGGGTTATGTTAGCCATGCTGTCTAAATGAGGGTGGGGCTTTTTTCTGAGAGAATAATGGGCAGAATTTATTCAAAAGAAAAATTCCTGTGAGACCATCAATTGATAATACAGCCTTCTGCAGTAAACCACATCTTAAGAACTCCACCTGATGCTCATCTTTTCCTTTTGTTACAGGTACTTCTTCCATCTTTTGAAAAGGAATTATAAGATTTTTGGTAAACTGAGTTAATTTTTAAAAATGTGTTTCTCCTTCTGCTAGGACCCGTCCAAAAAATACTCATTATTTGTGACAAATGTCTACATGCAGTTGGGATGAATCTAGATTCACTTTGGCCTATTTGGTGGGATCTAAACAGATATATCCAGGGAAGCATGCTTCACCAAAGTTAAGTAAAATTCACTCATGTTGGCAACAGATCAGGTCAGGGCTTGTTATCGACTCAGAACCACAGAATATTCTGAGTTGGAAGGGACCTACAACAATCATCAAGTCCAAGTCTCAAGTGAATGGCCCATACAGGGATCAAACCCACCACCTTGGCATTATTAGCACTGTACTTTAACCAGCTGAGCTCATCTCAGGGTCAAAGTAAACTGACATTTTTTACATAAAAAAAATTAAATGTAAATAGAATTGCTGTATCTCACTGTGATGTCTGATATCATATGAAATCTTTTTTAAATGTCTACCATGGGTATATTTTAGATTATATTCTCTTACTTGCATTTAACATCATTTCAATATCAGTGGATACAGAGCCTGAAGTAACCTGCCCCTTAGAACATGCAGTCTTCCCTGCTCCTGCTAGACTTCTCTTTTTATCCTTTATGTTTCAAGGCTAACTCCATCATTTAGGAGACCCATATTTTGGTTTAATAATTTGGTTTAATAGTGCAGTTTTCATGGGTTTTCTGGTTGACATTTTGAAAGCCTCCTGGGCCCACAGGTACTGTGAATTCTCTAAATGGGCATTTCACTGTATATTTCAAGCACAACACAGTTTGCCATACCTGAAGTATAGTCACTGGAAGATGGACACCTGACCATAGGATGGAGACCTACTGTACCTTTTTCTTATTTCAGTGCTCAGGATACACATGCACAAATCCACAGACCAAGGGAATGATATCTATACATATATATCAAGGGATAGGAAAGGAGAAGGTGATTAATGAGAACATATTTCAAAGTGTGGGACCTGAGCATGACATAAATAGTATGGAATAAGGGATAGAAATTGTACTGTTTTTGGCTGGAATAGAGTTCATTTTCTTCATAGCAGATTTATAGTGCTGTGTTTTGGATATGTGATTAAACCAGTGTTGGTGACACAGGGATGTTTCAGCTGTTCCTGAGCAGTACTTGTACAATGTGGAATGGAATTTTATTTCTTCTCCTCAGACTGCCTCACCAAGAGGAGGCTGGGGGTACACAAGAAGTTGGGAGGTGACACAGCCAAGAAAGCTGACCCCAACTGACCCAAAGGACATTTTGTGCCATATGCCTTCATACCCAGCATTTAAAGCGCAGGGAAGAAGGAGGAAATGAAGAACATTTGAAGCGATGGTGTTTTTCTTCCCAAGTCAATGTTACATGTGATGGAGCCCAGCTTTACTAGAGATGGCTGAACACCTACCTGCCCATGGGAAACAGTGAAGGAATTCTTTGTTTTGCTTTGCTTGTATACTCAGCTTTCACTCTACCTATCAAACCATCTTTAGCTGAACCCAGGATTTTTTTTGCTTTTCCCCTTCCAATTCTCTCCCCAATCTCACTGATAGAGAGTGAGCAAGTGGCTGTGTGAACCTGAGATGCCAGCTGATGCTAACCCACAAAACAGTTTTATGGTTTAGAATCAAAAGCACTCTCGGTCCCCACTGAGAGTCCCACTGAACATAGCACTTTGTTTCTTTAGGGTTTTTTGTAGATACTAAAGCTTAACAAACCTGAGAGAGAGTGATCTACCATAAAATGGAGTATCTGTCTAGTTAGAAACATACTTCATCTCCTGCTTGTCAAAATGCTAGAGATTAATTACAAAAAACCCAGTGTCACCCTCCTAAAGTGCTGATCCACAGTTCAGGTCTCTGTAACATAAGAGAAATGAAATTCAAAGAACACCAAAAATATATGCTAATTTGACATTTGCAAGGATAGATCTTTGACACCTCTGGAGAACATGTGGAGATCATTATTCCATTGCAGTAGATTGAATGTTACCTTTTCCTGATAATTCAAGAGAAGATACATCATGACCTCTATCATCTGATAGTGTCGCCTTATAAACCCCTTCATCTTTGCGAGACAGCTGCAAGGAAGACACAAGATGTTTACTGACAAACTTGGTAGTACTAGATAGCATTAGATTTGCTCAACCCCTGCATAATTTTATAAACAACATACATTGTACTCTCTTCTGGATAAATAATCTTACCAAAGAGGTGATGGAAACTATGAATAACTTGTTCATGCTTTTTTTATAGATTAGCATTTAGTTCTTAAGCCTAAACCCTATTGTGATTTCAGTTCAATTTCCTCTAGGAAAAAACCATGAGGGTTTTTCTCTTGCTCCAAAAAGACAGCATTGATCTTGGTCAGTAGAAATTACAAGCACTGTAGTAAGATGTAACAAGGCATAACTGCAACCTACACAAACCTTAGAAATGCAATTTTTCTTCAACGAATTTTTTTTTTCTAATTATGTAAATCATAACAGCAAATCTGTATCCTGTAATATCAGCTCCTTCATGCTGCTTGCATTCAAGCAGAAATTCTAGTCAAATTATATCTGTGATAAGTAAATAATTAATTCATTAACCTTGGAGACTTTACATTCTGAAATCTATCACAGTGATATTGCATTGAAGGCAGTAAGGATTTTCAGGTTTTGTGGGTTTATTTTAATTCCTTTTAAGGCTTGAAGGAAAATATACAAACATTTATATATAGATTGGAGGTGACTTAATACTTAGACTTATAAAAATCTGCAAGCATATAAACCATAGCACAAATATCATAAAATTGAATAACAACTTATAAGAGCAATCCAAGACAAGCAGAAACAGAAACACCCTCCCAAAAAAAGTCTGCTCAAGAAAAATGAGTCCGGTAAGTTAGTATCCTCTTTCTTAGGAAATGAAGGAAGGAATTTAGAAAAATATGAAGCCAATAAATAAACAATTTAGATGGAATGCATATTATTGAAAGCAGAAAATCTCATTCTGGGAGGTTTTGTCACTTCACAAAGGCAGCATCTATGCAAGTTAAGGTTTCAGATAGAAGTTGTGTTATGCTGTTTGCCTAAAGATAGATCTTAAGAAGCCATAAACTTTGAACTTGTTCATTTTAGGCAATAGAATTGAAAACTGTCAAAAATTAGGCGCTTCAACAAGTTGAAAAATCAAGGAGTAATAATAAAGAATGAAATACAGGTCACCAAAGGACTCTGAAGGAACTTAAGCATGAATTCTGAGCTGACTACAAAAACAGATACTTTTTGCTAGCAATAGTTATTCACCAGAAGAGTAGAAAATAAGTTTTTTTTCATACAGCTGTTCAAAAAAATCATGATAGCTGGTTTGCTTCTTTGTCTGGCAAATCTCTAGCATGTCAAGCAGAAGCTGTCATTTGTAATCATCAGGTGATACAGTACCTTGGGAATACTGAAGTGACATTCTCCCTTCTGCAGATCGGGCAGCTCCTCAACATCAGCCCCAGAACCATCCTTATACCACTTAAAATCAGTCTCCTTCTTTGTGTTTGCAACCTGTCCAACAGAAAAGGCACATAAGCCTGGCTATGTCCTGAGGAAAGGTATTACACTGTGGGAAGTCACATAGGTACTTTCAACATTTGAACTATATTTTTTATAACACATCTCAAATAAAGCTAAGTAAAAAATCTATTTCAACCAAGTCCTACTAAGCAAATCTCAGTCCTACAGTGTTTCTTTGCAGCACAGTATACAGATTACAACTTCAGAGCCCTGTAAAATTCTATAAGAAAATCCTGGCAATCTCTTCCCTTAGATGGTTTTGCACCCTTGCTCTGTGCTTGTAGCTTGTCTAGAGATAGCTGCAGAAGTATCTTTCAAATTAGAGCTTCTGAACTCTCCTCTACCTTTTTTGTCTTTGCCCTGTGACTCCAGAGAGTTGTAACACAGATCTTAGGCCCTACCTTAGTCTTCGGCCAATTTGCAGATTTACCCCAGCTACCTAAGCAATGTCTCTCATGGATAAGCTGCAGAAAGCAACTGAAATCATTATTCTGAAAGCATCCAAGACTTCAAAATTGTGAACTGCTCCAAAAATCCTTTTCTATTTTACCTTCTACATTGAGTCCTATGGGGCATACAAAGACCTGGGGAGTCCTACAAATTGCAGTCTCTCCCAAAAACATAGCACATATGCAGAGCAGTTGTTTGAAAGCAAGAATTTTGCTGTAGCAGCAGCAGTTCATTGAAACAATGCTTAAATAGACTACAGCTGTACCTGAAGCACTGTTCTAATTTTGATACAAAAACTGTGTGTTGGATACACTTGAAATACTGCTGGATAAATTACCTCAAACTGTGAATTCAAAGAAGCTAGAAGTGCAGCTCTTTTTAGAAACCTTGGCTATAAATATATATTTATTTTTTAAATTTTTTTTTTACTCTCACTTTTAAAAATACTATGGTTTATTTGATATCACTATCCCCATACCCTTCTAAAAGTCATAAAAATGCAATGGTATTTTCATGTGTAGCCTGAATTCCGATGTCATTGTGGCTTTGGTTGAGGGACAGAGCCAGCAAGATATTTCTCAGTCCCCAGGCAGTTGCTTTAAAAAGGCTCCTTAAAAAAAAAGTGAAAAACTGAACAAATGGCTAGAGGGCAGCCAGGAACTTAATAAAGACCTGCAATAGTTTTCAAGTGGCCTGCTTGAAGTAAAAAACACATGCCAATTTCTAACCCTTTTACATTAGAGAAGTCATTCCATAGATGAGCAGATCTATGACAGCTCTCTGTGGAGGTGACAAATAGGTGGGTCTTCTATACTGATTCCTAGACATCTCTATCAAACATGCTCAAATTAATCACATCTATTCTTGCTTAATAACCAGTGTGATTGCTATGGATCTCTGACAGTATTTGAGATCACCATGTGGCCCAAAGCAATGATGTGCTGGAGAAAAGTGAGCAGCATTTTACATTTACCAGCAACTACAAAGTGGTTGTTCCTGTAGTCCTATGACATGATTGGCAATTTTATTTGAACAAAGCCTGAAGGAACGAGCCTTTAATGCTTTTCAACAATTTTTCATCAAAGACTGTTAGCACTCAATCTGACAATACATAGACTGAGTTTCAGACACATGCAATTTGCAGTGCTGAAGTTATTTCATGTTGACATTTACTATAAAATGTTACGTTTTTCACTGTTTAGCCACATACCAAAAATCGTGCTTTTAACAGACACAGAACAAGTAAGGGCCAAAGTTGTGCAAGAGCAAGTAGCTTCTGAATGTTCTGAAATTTAGAACTACTAGAAGCAAAATGACAGTATGCTGGCAAACGAAGAAAAATAAACACAAAACAAAAAGCAAAAAAAAAAGCAAACACCATCAAATTATTTCAATATTTCAAATGGACAATCATGTTCCACTGACATTGAGGGGATACAAAACCAAGAACATGGTTATCAATCCCATCTAATTCAGAGTTAAATACTAAGTCAATCAAAACTCAGTCAGGTCCAATCATATAGTAAATAACGGATATGTGAGGTAATATTTGATATACACTTTTATAACACAATCCATATTTGTTCATCATTTCTTTTATGGGCCTGGATCATACAGTCAGTCCTTTGCCCTACACAAGCTTCCAGTTGGCATGGTTTCCTTGTTTCCTTATACCATGGTATGACCTTTAAAAAAGTCAAGTTAAAACACCCTCTCTTACAGATACTTCCTTCATATTATCCCTCTTAAAAGCTTTTAGAAGAGTCAAAAACTTCCTCGATTTTTTTTTTCTTTTTTTTTTTTTTTTTTTTTTTTTTTCTTTTCAGAGGAGCACAAAACAGAGCCTGGAAGAGACCTGGGTCAAGTGTTGTGATACAGCCTGAGATGGCAGAGATTACTCCTTGACTGTTTTTATTACCACAGAAGTAGCAAGGCCACACTTCTAAAAAACTTGTTTGTCAGGTATCTGGAGACTGAAGGACAAACTGAGGCTTTGTTTTTCAAACCCTTACCATGTACAAATATAAGTTAAATAGCCATAAACAACAGTACCATGTGAACCTAATGGCCAGTCACATGCTAACAGTAACAAACATTATAAGGTCAATAGCATAGTTAAAATGATGAGTGTGCAAGCAGCCCACATCCTAGATTTCATTTACATAAAATGTTCTGACCTTGTGAACAAAAAAGCACACTGGTGAAAAGCAAATAATCAGATGCTCAGCCTTTCACAGCTTCAGTGCTATAAACAGGCTTGACAGTCAATGAAAGAAGGATAATTTCAGATTAATTTGTAGAGAATTAACACTAGCATAACTGGTTCAGCAACATTTAATTCCCCAAGTGAATGAAAGGATAAGTAGGGTTCATGCCTGAGGCACATGCATGTGGAGATTATAAAGTACTCAAGCAAAGGTACTGTGTTAACTAATGAGTGTTGAGCCCTAGAATGGGAGCACATGGATTGGCAGCTTCAGTACCAGGTCAGTTCTACTGGGAATAACTCGGGTTTAAGGGTCTCCTAGTTAATGAGCAGGGTAAAAAAAAAAATTAAATTAAAAAAAATCCCCACAAATATGCATGTAAATTGCTCATAACGAATTATTCAAGTTAGTCTAATTATAAGCCAAAAGTTATTCAAAAGAAGAGGAGAAAATTGATACAAAAGAGTCCATATTAGAGGAAAAGGGAATGAAGAAGATTTTGATGCCTGAATTCAATGTACTTAGTTATTCAGACCTCTAATTAGTCACTCTGGAGGAGCAAAACAATTGAAAATGTATCTGTTCAGAAAGGCATTTAAAGATGTTAATAGCAGAAGTTACACTGAAATCAATACATATTATCATTACTTAAGATTCACAAGTCAGTAACCAAAAATAATTTAAAAATCATGTTTTATAATCTTAATTCTAGAAGTCTTTGTAACACATTTGATTACAGTTGATTAAATAACAGATGCCTTGTTAGAGAAATTAGAAAACAGTCAAGAAAGATTTTGAACTGTGACTTTTTTAGCTCTTTCTGAAGAAGAAAAATTATGTATATTTTGTGTAAATTATTCTTATGGCTTACAATTTTTACAAGGAATTGGACCCCCTAATAATACACTTAGAAATGTCCTATATTTTCATTTTGTTTTCATTAGCACTACTGTTGAAGAATAGTAAGAAGTCAGAAATCTTAATGTCAAAATTTTCCAAATAATAAAAAATAGTTTTCATAGGAAACTTTTGTTTTTAAAGGTATCTAAATCCTTTTTCACATTTTTCTACCTCAGTTCTTCATCAACATATTCAAAAAAATCATTTCAAGTATATTTCCATACCTTACAAGAAAGTAAAACTTCACATTCCTCTGTAACCTTCCAATACAAAAACTCTGAGAAGTGAGGACCTAAGAAACAAAATAATCTTAAAGCAGTGTTGCAGAATGAAGAGTATCAGATCCAGTGAGAAAGAGTAAAAGGATGACAATTACAATATCCTTACACCAGAACAAGAGGGATCTCCTGAACTGCCCATTCACTAGAAGGAAAATCCTACAAGTTTTTATCATATTTACCCAGTGTCTACATTACAGCTTAGAAACCTGAATCTCATCTCTGAATCTGTATGAATTGGGTAGTGTTCCAAAATATAAAATGGTGGGTTAGAGAAACTGGTTTATTATATACCTTTGTGCCAAACTGCCAACTAAAGGAAAGAAACAAAGTAGCTACAAACAAGTGTACAAATAATATATTTAATGTAAATACAACAAACTAATGACAAACATTGTTTGCTGTGATAATGTAAAGTTTAAAAGTGCATTAAATATTACAGGCAGAACAGAAAATATTCCTTTTCCCCATTAAAGTTCCAATCCTGCCAAGAAATATTTGCTGACATACATAGCCTTTTTTAAATTATTGTGTTTGCTTATCTCAATAAAAGTATATGTCTTTGTGTTGGCAGGATCAGGGCCCATAATTTTGATACCCAAACCTGGGAAGTTGCAAAGTCCAAGATTTTAACTTAAATCATTGAGTACTGAAAGGTACAGTTTATGCTGTAAGTGGTATAATTTCTTTCCTCAATAGATTTTAAACTGCCTTCAAAAAAAAAAATAGAATTACATTATTTCTGTACAGAATCTTACCTAACCTATTTAGGAAAAAAAGTTTTTAATTATTATTGTTATTTTTATCCTGAAAATGTTTACAAGTGAAAATTACAAACCAGAGCTCAAGGTCAATTTTTTAAGGATTTCACAGGGATAGAATTCTGAATTAGGTATCCAATAGTAATTTTCTCATTCAGCTGCAAGCAATATCAATAACGAGTATATAACAAACTTTACAACTGTATAGCAACTATGCAACAAATATACATTTAGTAACTGGAATTTTGCCTCAAAAGAAACCATAGGGTCAAGCTTTTAATCTTCCTTTTCTGGCACAACTTGTTTGTCTACTCTTCTGTCAATTATATTGAACAGACAACTTGTGTGCATAAAACTAAATGCAATTATGTTTTGTTGGACTGGAGCCTACAGTAGGCACACTTCTCATGAGTATTGAGCAAAGATAACCTCTTGTGAGAACTCCTTTTTCTCTCCTTTGTGAAGGTTCTGTCACAAATTGACCATGTTAGAAAGTAAGATACACCAAGGTTTCAAGTGTCCCCTAAGACTGAACAATATACTCATCTTCTAGTAAAGAACAGAAGCTGCAAGCACTTAGCATTCACCAGGGATGAATCATTAGCTGCAAACTGGGCCTAAAGTCACCAATCTGCTCCATCTTACCTTGTTTTCTGAGAAATTCCTTTCGTTGGAGCTCAGACTCAGCCAATACTTTCTTGAATGCTAAGTTTTAGAAGAGGTGAACGAAAAATTAGTCACAAAATTACTCAAAGAATAATTGAAGTTCACTTCTTCATCAGAGTCAAAGTTTCAATGTTTCAATGCTTCAGTGAACCTACCATCTCCAATGAGAACTAATGAGGACTGGTTTTTGGCCTTTCCATCCTGAATCTGTACTGTGTAGGTACCTTCATTGTCAATTGTAAATTTTTCCATCATCATTTCTATAATTCCATTTGAACGGTCACAATTTATTTTATGCCTCTGCAAAAGAAAAAGTACCTTAGTATAGTGTAAATTACTTATGATTCCTATTTAATAAATTATAATTCATATTCCTTCCCCCACAGTCAACCTTTTTCATGTCCTTTTAATTGTAAACTAAGGGAAGAGGACTCTGCTTTTATTTACTGTTGTAACAGAAACCTCTGTATGCAGCTGCATTTGGAATCCTCAAGTCATCATAATATAGCTGGTTTGTATTTGAAAACAATTGTTTATGGCACTGGGCATATTTGAAGAGCCTAACAGCCAGCCTTTAGCTGCATTACAGGTTCCAGTTCGAGGGGGTTTGCTAGGGATATTCCTAGCAGAGTCCAGAAACAACTGGAAATATTATGTTTCTAGACACAAATGTGGACCTTCAAATAAATCCATCACACCAAATTCAAAAACTCATCTATACTAATTATCTGAGATGCATATAGTACTTAATGGAGGATCTTATTTTCTCATAAAAAATAGTTGATCTAGGAAGAGTATAATGATTTTCTCATTTCATGTGAAGTGTTATTTTCAAACACTTAAAACAAATGACAATGAGAAAAGTAACTTGTGCAAGCCCCACATTTTCTGGGAACCAAAAGGGATTGACCAAGTCCAGCAAAAGAGAAGTATAATTCTGTCAGGACATAGAGTTACCCACTTAAGTGTTTGCAGAATACACAAAACACCAAATATTGACTTGAATTCAAAGTTAAATATGCTTTTCACTGTTTGTGTCCTTTATGTGTTTGCATTTTATTAAATATTCCAGAGAGATAAATTACTGGCAAGCATCATCATGGAAACAGAAAATTACAAGCTAATATTGGACAATCTTTGCAAAAAAATGTGTTTTGAATTTTCTGGTACTATTTTAGGTACAACCATGTTTTACTAATATCCTCTTTTCTTCAGTGAGTTACATCTATGAGGACAATGTCCCCCATTGGCAGTGATGTCTTCTGAATCTCTACTAACAAATTCCTAAAGCTAAGTAAACATAACCCACATAAGTTTCTTGGTGAATACTTTTAGGCAAAAAATGTGGCCAAAACATTACACTCTAACTTCCAGTCACGATTGAATGGAACAGTAAATGTCACCATCTAGAAGGAGTTACATAAAATGAATTACTATAGACCCTGCTACTTTTAAATATATTATACATACTGTTAAAAGGAGACATGAGGTCTTATAAATAGAATGTTTTGATAAAGCTGTTTATTGGTCTCCAAAAATAAAAATAGATAAAGTTTAAGGAAGGAAAAGAAAGAAGAAACATTTAAAAAGTTAGTAAAAATGTTACTTATTAATCTCTCTAAAATCTTTTTGAAATGGAAGAACCTCTAAGTCCCCTAAGATCCAAAAGTAGTAGGAATAACCCCACAGATAGATCTATTTTAGCTTCAAGGGATGCATATTGGCCAGCCTCAGAAACAGACTCACTGATGTATGGATAGCAAGTCTGGAAGAACAGTGTCACACATTCAAGATATTTAGCATTCATACTGGCATTTTCAAATATATAAATCTTTTAATTCTTAATGGGGTAATGGAAGAATGAAGAAAAAGAAAATATGTGGAATTAACAAAGCAGTCAGCTAACAGATTGATCAGGATAATAATTTTTAAAGGAATATGCATGTTAATTTGGATACAGAATTTTCCATACATAGTGCAAAGAAAGATACAATGTCAAAGAATAAGACAATATTATATTAATTGGGAAATTAAGTAGAAAATCTACTTGTGTAAGAGTTTATCTGTAAGAGTTAAGGTGATAGGTGAGGAAGGTTAAAAGAAGCATTAGTAAACTTACCTAAACTGTCCAAAAATGCAAATTTCTATGTGCAAAAGTCACATTCTTGCTTACAGCCCCCTCCCCTCAGAGGTCAAAGACTACACTGGCACTTACTTCATAAGTTCCCAGGGAGAACATTAAACTAAATTTTGCCAGAAGCAGAAAAGTTTACAAAAAAAAAAAGCAAGATGTATGTTTTAATCTGATTTTTTATTACACTTTCTTTATATTTTCTACTTTTATTAGACAAAATATTAAAATATTAAAATTAAAGCTGGATAAATGGGGCTCAGTTCATTCCATTTTAAGCTTATTTTGAAATCTTACCAAAAACACTCTCTTTTATGACCTAACAAGAAAAATTTATAACTTCAGCCAATGTCAAGAATCAGGCCACAATTCACCAGCATAATGGTCTATTGAACATGTTCAGTGACTGTAGCCCAGTCTCCAGACAGGTTTTAGAGTGCAATTAGCCTTCTAACTATTGCCATTATGCAGCAAGATGAAGTTCAATGATTTTATGTGCATCATAAATATTAGGCTTTTATGTGACTTTCCACAAAAATATCATCTGTCTCCAAACATAAATGTCACCTGCGGGTTACTAATTAAAGAGGTGAAATAATGCAGCTTCACTTCAAGACCCTTTCTGATGTCAACTCTTCCAAAACATATGCGAACTAAAAATAGCTCATTCAGTTCCATGAACATTGCCACGGCAGATATTGTCATTTCAATACATCCTAGGCACAAATATTCAGGTTTTCAGTGCTATGGTTTATTACGTCTTAAAGCAAGAAAAATAGAATTATTTTACTCAGAAATACTTCTTCCACTTGTCAATATGTAATTAAAGTAAATGCTCTTTGCCTTTCTATGGTATAAAAATGCTGATAAAGCTTCTCTGACCCAAACCAGGATCTGCATTCTCAGGAATAAACTGAATCTTTCAAACAGCTGCACTGGAGATGAAGTCTTCACAGGAATATATTTCCAGTGTTGTGCTTATGGCTTGTAGATGAATCATACTCTTGACCTGAAAAGGCATGACCTTGCTTTCTTCTCAGCCCAATCTGAGAACTTTTTATGCCCCTTTATATGAGAGGTCTTCCTAGAGCTATAAAAATGCAGGAAGCTGGTGGCCTATCCTTTCATCTCTATGTAGCTGTTTAATGCCCAGTTTCTAATCCAAAATTTAAAAAAAAAAAAAAAAATAGAAAGTGATACCATATAAAAATTGTAAGTCTATGAACACTGCTGCATTGTCAAGTGTCTCCCGCATTATACATAAAACTGGTAATATCAGCCCCAGAGAGTCTTTGGGAAGCACATCTTGTTGGTTTGGAATCCAAAACTGTACTTGAAGCAGCCATTTTCTTCAGATATTTTTCAAAAATATTTCTGCTTAAAAGTATTTCTGCTGTCTGTATGTAAATTCTCCTTCTGTTGGCTGTTGATCATCTAGTTACCAAAAATGAAAAGAGTCCAACTCTTTTTCTAGTATGAATAGGCTCACTCTGCAACAGGAATTCTATACTGCAAAAAATATTTGAGTTATAGATTTGCCTTCTTTTCAGGTATAATCACATCTTAATAACACAATATTAAGAAAATATAGGATCCAGGGAACTACAGACCTGTCAGCCTGACCTCAGTGCCATTAAGAAACAGATACATCTTGAGAGACACCACGCAACATGCACAGGACAGCCAGGGGATCAGGCCCAGCCAGCACAGGCTTGTGAAAGGCAGGCCCTGCTTTACTGACCTGATAACCTTCAGTGACAAGGTGACCTACTTAGTGGATGAAGGAAGGGCTGTTGACGTGGTCTACCTGGAATTAAGTCAAGCCCTTGGCATCTTTTCCCACAGCATTCTCCGAAGAAACTGGCTGATCGTAGCTTGGATGCATGTACTAGCTCCTGGCTGGACAGCCAGGGGCAAAGTGGTGGGGAACAGAGTTAAATCCAGTTGGTGGATATCACAAATGATGTTCTTCATGGCTCAGCAGTGGGGCCAGTCCTGTTTAATATCCTTATGAATGATCTAGAAGAAAGGATCAGGTTGGGTGGGAGTCTTGATTTGCCGAGGGGTAGGAAGGCTCTGCAAAGATACCTCACCAAGTTGAATAGATGGCTCAAGACCAGTTGCATGAGGTTCAACAAAGCCAAGTGCTGGGTCCTGTCATTGGGTCAAAACAAGGCTTGGGGAGGAGTTGTTGGAAAGTGGCCAAGAGGGAAAGGACCTGGAAGTGCTGGTCGACATCTGGTTGAGCATGAACCCTCAACATGTGCCCAGAAGGTCAATCCTGGCCTGTATCAGCAGCAGTCTGGCCAGCAGGACCAGTGCAGTGATTGTACTCAGCAGTGGTGAAGCCACATCTCAGACCCTGTATTCAGCTCTGGGCCACATCTCAGACCCTGTATTCAGTTCTGGGCCACATCTCAGACCTTGCGTTCATTTCTGGGCTCATCATTGCAAGACAGACATTGAGGTACTGGTGTGTGTCCAGAGAAGGGCAAGAGAGCTGGTGAAGGGCTGGGATCACAAGTCCTGAGTAGCATCTGGGGTTGTTTAGGCTGGAGAAACAGAGGCTCAGGGGGGACCATTAGTGCTCTGTACAAGGAAGTTGTAGCCAGATGGGGATCAGTCTCTTTTCCCAAGTTACAAGCAATAAGACAAGAAGAAATAACCTCAAGCTGCACCAAGAAAGTTTATATTGGATATTAGGAAAAATTTCTTCGCCAAAAGGGTTGTCAAACATTGGATCAGGCTGCCCAGGGAAAAGATTGAGACACCATCATTGGAAGTATTTAAAAGACAAGTAGATGTGGCACTCAGGGACATGGTTTTTAGTGGTGGACTTGGTAGTGGTCATGTTGAAATCCATGATCTTAAAAGTCTTTTCCAAGTTAAATGACTTTATGATTCTGTGATAACAGTAGAAACCTGCAGTTTTCTTAAACAAAATCACTTACATATAGCACTCATTATCTACTTACGTCACTGTTTTCAACTTCTTTATCATTAATAACAAATCTGAAAGTAGCATCTGGAGACAAGCTTTCAGCCTGAATCCAGAAACGAACTTCTCCTTTATCAAGAACCTCATAAGCTAATTCTGATTTCAGAGGTATTGCTACAAAAAGAAAATAATTAAAAATCAACAGTTAATTAAATCTTGTGAGAAATAGGAGTATTATAGTAAAATACTATCAATTCCCAATTATTTATAGATTTCTGGGTATCAAATAAATTTTTCACAGGGAAAAGTCCTCTAATGCAGCCTTTGGCTGATTATTAAATTACTCTCCTAAAGGGAGAAGAGAATTTGCAGCTTACTGCTTGCACATTACAATCCTTGTGTAAGGATTTGGCTAGTGACAATCTATAATGTATTGTCAAAGTTAAACTTCAGAGACGCTTAGGAAGGATGTCAACTAATATTCTTCTAAATTAAAACAAGGAAGCAAGGTGTTCCATGGTAAATGAAGCTGCCATGAAAAATGAAGTTGCCATTGTCTCAGGATGAATCTTTTTGGAACTCCAGTCATTAGCATGTAATTTCTTCTATAAGTATCTAATAGATTCAGATCTTCAACTTACTTGGATTCTTTATTTCATAGCTTAATGCCATCAAACGTTCAAACTCTGAAAATGAGAAAAATGTTCATGTTTTAATTTAGACTGAAAAACATAGACAACAAACAGATGTCAACAAAAGTAAGTATCAACATCAGCAAAGTTATCTCCTTAAAGCTTGTGCATGAATACACAGCTCAGAAAATGACGGAAAAATAAAATTTAAGAAATTTTAAGTCTGATACATGGATTTAGCAAATTGTTCCTATTGCATGCATTTTAGTGAACACTCTCTTATACAAGGGAATCTAAACAAAAGACAAAGCTATTTTAAACTTAAAAAATAGCAATATAAAAGAAAGATGGGAAACAATAGCTTCTAAGCAGTATATCAGGTTCCTTTATATCCTTTCTCAGATTGTTCCTGAAAATTTTGTTTGATTGAGACAGGAAACAAGATTGAGTATATGTTAGTCTGAAAACAGTACAGAAAGTTCTAGTTAATGCACTAGATCCTCATGAAGGCTGTGTGAGAGTCTAGAATTCCGTTTTTTAGTTTTTCATACTAATCCTATTTATCATAGTCATTACCAATAAAGATTTGGAAAATGAGCATTACTACCAATTCCAAATTTACAGATAGTGTAAAGACCAGAGAATATTAGCATGGATTTATGACATGGTAGATTTAGCAAATTGAGCAAAATTACAGGAGGATTTATAGCTTTTGAGAGAGTAAATGGGCAGTGAAATGATTAATTAATTAATTCATTTCAGTGTTAAGATGCAAAATCTGATACTTGTGCAGGGATCTAATAAAAATAAAATTGTAATTTTCAGTGACATATGATCAGAAAACACATAAGGGAAGTATGGGATGGGAAACACTTTCAGTGCTTTATACAAAAGAAAATCTCAAAGGTAGAGCAGATGGTGACAAGACCTACAGAAAGACTTCAGAGTGATGTTTCAAAACTTAGCCAAAGGGCAGTTCTTATGACAATGGCTCATAAATCTTCCATGTCCTGGAGAACTTTTTTTCCTCCTTTTTTTCTCTTTTTTTTTTTTTTTTTTTTTTTTTTTTTTTTTTTTTTTTTTCCTTGAACATGGATTTATTCTCAACACCTACTTGGAAAGGGTGGTTTGACACATTTCTCACTGTGGTTCCTTAAATGCTTAGCTGGTTGAGAAGAAGAGGGAATTTAATACTTGAGGAACTGGGCAGAGCAATTACAGCTGAGGACTGGGAAAGCACCAAAGTAATTTTTATTTTATGTGAAACAGCAAACTCTCCTCTTTGCTTTTTATGTCAGCATTTCTCAATGATAAAACAAAGTGAGACTGACGCAAATTAATTTGCCAATCTAATGAAACAAAATAGCTACAATGCAAAAAGCAAAACTAATATATGTGTAAGCCAAATGATAATTTGAACCAATGTATGAAGAGCTTGTTAAAGCATCATAGTTTTTCTCACTAATTTCCTGCATCTCATTTATGAGAAACTGCATCTAGAGCCCCAAGCACAACTGAAAGTGTAAGGGATATTTACAAACATCATTATAATCCCAGCATAAAGAAAACAATTCTAGTTTGCCATATTTTTTATTTTTATCTAGAAAATGTTGCCTGAAGTTATCCCAGCTTCCATTATGATGATAATCAGAAAAAATAAGTAGTCACACAAAGTCTGTTACTTTTCTTCAATGCATAGGAAATAATGTAAGATTTATAGGGTTCTATTCTTTTTTTCCTTGGGCAATTTTTAGTGCACTTGAGGTGATACAGTGAAGAAAGATTTGAAATTGTAAGGGCCTTACCTTCATCATCCATAACGAAGCTGGAGGAAACCCCATCTGTGTCACTAACTGAGATAGAGTAAGTTCCCAAGTCTGATTTATCAGGATTTTTGAAGTACAGCTTAGAACTAAAATCACCAATGAAGAAGAATATAATTAGCTGAGTATCACATATTTATCATAACTTACTGATTTCCTTTGGTAGATTGGCATGACTTACTGATTTCCTTCTGTTTCAATCTTAAACTTATGAGAATCATCAATCTCCTCATAAGATTTACCCCATGCAAAATGAGATGCATCTGTTGCTTCTTTGCACTCAAAAGCCAGGTAAATATTACCCTCATCATCCACACCAGAATAGATTTCTTTTGTTCCTGCAAAATAGGAATCAACTCAAATGTCAAGAATGCATTTTTTTTTATAAGGTGCAGCTCATAAATTACTAAAGCCCACATCCATTTTGTCCTAAGAGATACTGATTCTATTAGCAGATCTTAAAGCAGGTTTATGTCATATCCTGACTCAGTATCACATGCTAGTTTGTTTCTTTATCTACATGCAAGAAAGGAATGATATACTAATAAATGTGAGAAACAAATGAATAAGGTATAACTGAATCTGAGAATACATGAATGTTTAAAAAAATCAATTTTATTATCATTCCTGAAGCTTTAATAAATGTGTTCTCACAAAAAATAGCACCTTAGAATAAAAAACAGAATAACTGATTATCAAATAACTCTTGCAGTAAGTAAAGGAAAAAATTCTAATCATTGTCTCTGTATCCATGTGATTTTTTTTCTTTATGTTTTAAGACTAAGAGCATCTTAATTCTTTAAATACTTATATATGATATAATATCAAATTGGGTTAATTAAACTCAATTCTAAGTATTTTAGTATTATAGAAACAGAGGAGATTAAACAGTTCATTTTACCTGGCCGTTCCTCAACAAGCACTGGTTCAGATATCTCAGATGACTTGCCTACCCCAGCATCATTCACTGCACGAACTTTGAAAACATAGGTATGACCCTTATGTAAATCAGTGACCTTAAACAAGATAAAGGACAAAGCCAATTTAAAAAACAATCTAAATTATTTTGTTTACTCATATGAAGATATTAGCAGAAGCTGAAGTTCAAATACATATATTTTTATAGTCAATCAGAAATTCTAGTACTCAGTTTTATATTAATATTAATTCATGAAAATGTTACCTTAAAATAGCGCTTTGAAGTAGGTTTTTCATTTGCAGTGACCCAGTCTTCTGAATCTACTTCTTTATAGTCCACTAAATACCCAGTAATAGGGCTTTTGCCTTCATACACAGGAGCTTTCCACAGAAGAACCAGTGATGTATTTCTAACTTCACATATCATGAGATCATAGGCAGGACCTAAAATATTTCAAATACTGGAAATTCACTTAAATATAATGAAGTTTTGCAAGCTGTCCCTGTAGAGGCCAAAATGTATTGCTATAATTTTGACTGTATTTGCTTTCAAAAATCTCAGCCTTTACAATACACCTGGTATATGTGGTATTTAGGTCATTTTTCCCTCATGGCTGTATACAGCAACACCTGTCTCACACAGTGAGTGACATTAGTATTCTGAAGCATATTTCCTTAGATAGATCTCAGTAACTCTATTTAAGGTTAAGTTAATCATGTGGAAAATCCATGCAGTTTAAGATTTTCCAGCAAGCAAGAGAGGCTTCTTGTCTATTATTTAACTCACCAGCCTCACATCAAAGTTGCTTCACTATGCCTGATTCAGGTTCATAATTTAACATCAGGATTTTTATCTTTTCATTAGTATACATGAGACATGATCTTTCAAAGTAATCCAAAATTCAGTGGCACCAAGGGGCTTTGGATCAGGCTTCTTGTACCTGACAGAAGAATTTTTCTTATGAACTGGATAGCTGCAGCCAAGAGGAACTCGTCAGGATGAATGATACTTGTTAGGAGAAAAATTTAAACCAAAAATATCCTGATACTCCACAAATAGGTGAGAGTTTGTTTGTAACTACCAGGTTATGTTCTTGTTATACTTTAGTTCTCCTTCACCTAACTGTTGAAGCACCATTCAGTCCAATTTATAGCAATTATATTTTACTATACTCTTGATATTTATTTACACTAGTAAATAAATATAAATGTAAAGGCATAATCATATAGGTTTTCTATATTCAGTCAAATTATGTTGCTGGCTTCTTGTGCTTTAGATGTAGAGCAAGGAAAGCTGAAGACTTATGAATTAAGTCTCAGCTTAAGGATTTCCTTAGTTCTCAAGATATTTATTTTCCTTACGTCTTACCATTTAAAAGAATAATAAAAAAAAGGAGTAGAAAGCCTTACAAATAAATCTGATTGCCATTCCAGCCTACACATTGTTAACCAATGATGAATGAGCATAAAATTTGTAAAGGATTATATTCAGCAAATATACTGGGGAAAGAAAAAAATTAGAAAAGTTTTTCTCCAAAGTGGATAAACACATTTCAGAAAAGAAACATATTAAATACTTGTTGCAGACCTTATAAGGATAAATATTAGATTTCTCATGGAAAGACTGCCATTTACAAGGAACCTAAAGCCTTCCCTCAGGGCTCTTTAAAAATCCCAATCTGGATGACTATATATCCACAGATAATTAAAATTCTACTGTCAAATGGACCCAATAGAAATCTTGAAGGAAAAGTGTAATGAAGCATGTTCTATTCTGAGAAGTCTGAGACCCCAGACACTTCTTTTTATTTAAAGCAATGTAAAATAATCCATTAACTATCATTGCTGACTCACAGAAACTCACAGAGATACCTACCACTAAAATTCTGTGGAAGGATGAAATAATTATGGTCTCTGGGTAAAGAATCCATTACTTATGCTGGAAATCCAGCAAAAGGTTATGGCCTTTCTAAGGAAACCTTCCTTCTATATCAAAAGGTGGAAGAATATTTTGTTGACACTGAGAGTATATTGCAGTCATATTACATTAGTCCTCAGTACCTTTAGTAAATCAGGGAAGAGGGTCAGGCTCTTTCTCCTAGTCTTAAATTTCAATTTCTCTTCTTTATTGTTAATCCGTTGTTTAAAAATGCATTTTAAAAAGGCTTGTGAAATATTTATCAGGCTTGAAGATCTGGGATTTTTTGCAGGGTGGGCAATGTTCTTTGCTTGTTGTGGGTTTTTTTAAGCAGGAGGAAAGCGACACTGTCTATTCAACTCATATCATAATGAGAACAACATAATCAGCCAAACAATAAAAAGGTCAGATTGTACATTATGGAAATTTCACTCTCTTCATTTCCTGAAAACACCTTTTTTTTTATTTCTTTATCTGTCATTTAAAATGAAGGATAATTTTCACTTCTTTACACACTACGTAATTTCAATGGTGCTTTGAAAACACTGTAGAGAGCATAAATCATAGATAATTTCTTTGAGAAAAATAATCATTCAAATGATGATGCATTTATACTAAATATTATGAGATTATGAGTAGATGTAATTAAAGTCAAGTGAATTAAGGTCAGGAAATTAACCATTTTGTTATTGACAGCTTTGTCATGTAATGAAATTCATATGCCAAGATCTATGAGCTCTGAAGAATTTAGCTGGAAAACATAAGCAGCTTTTCATCAAAGAATACGGGCATTTAAAAGAACTAAACTTGGAACTTTATAGGGCAGTTTTTGGCTTTTTCTAGATTACAGTTTAACTTTTTTTTGGTGAGGGTCTCAAATTCACAGTACTTATAATTGCAATTAACAGTCTTCAGCTACATCTACACTGCCAAACAACAGACAACCACAGGGTTTGAGTACTAGCACACAGCCATTCCTACTATATGTTTGTTAGCACATTTGTTCTAACACCTGGGTAATAATGATCTCTCAGGTAACACCTAGGTACAAATGATCTAGGAGAAACACAAATACACAGGCACACTATTTGAAAGTAGAAGACTAGCTGTCCTACTTGTCTCTATGTCAAGAAACAGGCCCCTCTTGCATGTTATCTATGACCCAAAACTAAAGTAGTTTTGGAGTCTGAAATTCCAGGAATATTCTTAATAGACTGCATTTATGGGACAGAGATATTGTACAGGTGGCGAGTGTGAGGTGGAGCTTGTGGGGCTTGAAGAGGTGATAGAGACACAAACATAGACTAAAGGCTCATTCTAGGATAGATAACATTCTTCTGAGCTGGTGAGAGCAGTGAAGAAAAGGGACACACAACAAGCTAAGGTCATCTCTTTCCCAGGAGATTCAGTGTCATCATTGGAGGTGTGGAGGTAACTTTTAACAGATCTCAGAAGCAAGGGCAATCTCAATAGGTACTATGGAAGACATTAAGCAAAAGGCATCCTGCAGAGTTTGGCTGGAATTCAGTGGCTGTGCTTGAAGGACTTTGAGGTTCATGAAGAGCTAATAGACTTACCAGGTTCTGGCATAGTCCAGGCTTTACACTTAAAATGCTCACTGGGATCTGAAGGTTGACCTATTCCAACCAGATTTGCAGCAGCAACTTTGAATTCATAGAAGGCATCTTCAGTCAAATCTTCTACCTTTTTTTCATTTGAGAAAACAATTCAATATATCAAAAGCCATTATTTATATTAATTTAATAATTGAATATAAACATTAGTTAATTAATTACTGGGCCTTACTGCTGTACTGAAGGGTCTAATTTGAAGATTTTACTCTTAAACCAAATGCACTGCAGAGTTTTATATTATATGTCCATGTTTCAGTCACATAATCCTAGGAATAACATCACTCATTTATAGGCATGAAAAGCTGTTAAGTTTAGAACAAAGGTTCAAGGAGCTCAATCAATGAATGACCACTAGCAGATACTATGGGTGAGTATTCTAAAATGAAATACCTTCTTGCATTGCATGTGAATGGCTGTTCATAAGCCATTCACTTAAGCAAGAGTTCAAATTCGGTTTTGGTTAAAAAGGTCACAATGGACTGATCTAGGAAGAAAAGGTAATTATAGGAAACTAAAAGAAAAAACAATCCAATTTGTTCCACAACCTACTGACACGTGTCTCCAGGGAAGAGACTTTCAGTAGTATTTCGTGTCTTGTATGAATCTTAATGTTGCCTACCATTAAAAAGTGAGAAAGTAAGCACTGGTAATGGGATGAGAAGAATCCATAATGTTCCTCTGCAAACATCCCAGGTAAATGATCCCTAACTTATTGATTGAGCCCATCCCCACACCAGCATATCAGATTTTGAGATCAAAAGAGAGGACTAAAATGCATGAATATCTTGACACCCAGAATGCCTCATGGCAGCAGCCCTCATCCATCCTGCCTCTTCCAGAGCAGCTAAATGCAAACAAGTAAGTCTTAGAAACCTGATTCCTCTGAATAATTTTTCCACAATTATATTTTAATCATAGGTTTCAAGAGAGACAGCTGAGAGCAGTACTTCTAGTGGAGAGACCCAACAGTTTTAGATTTTTCATGAATAAATAGTTATCTTTCAAAAGGTGAGATAAAAAAGGATTTTGGTGTGATTTTTTAAAAGATAAAAAACATTATGGTAACAAACATATAGGGTAGCATCAAATATAAGACCAAAGAAAACAAGGTAACACAGGAAAGTCAGGCACTAAAATAATTTACTGACAACAAGGAGCAATATAGTGTGACCCACAAGACAGAATAACAGATCAGCCTATAAAAAAATCCAGGTTATTAAGATAAAAGAAATTCCATAGAATTATTTAATAAGAGAAGGTTAGACCTTTAGTGATTTCCCAGTGCTGCACTGAATATCTCAGGGCATTGTCTGTTTGCAGTATGTCATAAAATATTCTGTGCTACTAAAAGCTGTCTCGGTTTTATTTCCCATCAGTATTTCAGATTCTAGTCATTAAAACTAATGTATGAAGATGCACCTTTAGGCACAAATACAGTTATTGGCAGGACTGACACTTAAATATCTACTTAAGTTCTCAATGGTGGCCCCTAATTTACATTACTCATTTGTTTACAAATGCATTACAAATAAAAATAATAGAAATAAAAATGGAAAGCATTGCTTAGTATTACCTTTTCATGCCTATCCAACCTGCCCTTTTTTATTTCTCACCATCCATGCTCCATCTGCTACATTAGAGATGCCAGTCTTAGAATCAGTCACAAGCACACATGCACCTGGGTATTGCTGCCTGCTGTCTATGCATGACACTTTCTTCCTCAGCTCATCATTATCTTCTACTTCAGTGTCAAATACCTGCAAGACTTACTTCTGTCCTAAGGTTTACATGAAATTTGCAGAAATATAATTTTAAGTACTTGTGAATAAAATCTGATTAACTTAATTTTAAAAGCATCACACTGATTATTTGCTATAGCCTATCTCCCTAACGTTTCTCCATGGAAGTTCACTCCCCAATTTTCCTATTTTAAGAAACATTTCATATATTGCAAGTGCAACCAGAAGCAATTTATTTCAAAACTGGTACTCTGTAAAGGAGGTGACAGGACATAAGGCTGAGTCCATTAATATACATGCTTTTTCAACTGAAGGCAGATTTTGAAAGTAAGAGCAGGGACAGTTATATTTTTTTTTCTCAACCCATCTCCATTTCATAAATAAGTCCCCAGTTCTACATAGAGCAGTTACCTGTCCTGCTAAATGCTTCAATCCTTTGTCTGTATGTTGTAATAGAGGTGATGCATACAGTGATCATTAATAAAAATAGCTTGTGGAACACGTTATAGCTTATCTTGTTCCTTCTGAAAAATGTGTTTCACACTTTTTGCTCAAAAAAATTTCTTATCTGGATGGCCTTATTTGTATTAGAATTTCATAGTAGGGGTTGGCAGTGATTCTTCAGCCCAAGTTTAATCTTATTGCATTCTGAATGGAAGTGCCTAGTTTTGTTGAAGTAGGTATTTAAAGAATTTCTCAGTTTAAAAAAAAATCCAAAGAAAAAATTCAAATCAACTCCAAAAATATAAGGATCAAAAAATACTAACCGTATAAATAGTCCGGGTAATAAGGGAAGAATTGACTTCATGCCAGTTTTGATGGTTAGCTTCCCGTTTATCCATATAATAACCAAGGATTGGTGAACCTCCACTGTATGTTGGTGCTTTCCAGCCAAGGGTCATTGAATGCCCATCACAGTTCAGAAGAGTGATACCATGAGGATATGAAGGACAAGCTACAAGGAAATATACAACCTGAGAGTTAGGACAGAGTCTAAAGCACTGCAGTGTAGAAGTTGCTTAGCATTTTTGATATTGCTTCTGTTCTCTGCAGCATACTGCTCTCAGCTGCATAATGATGGCAATGTAGTTGTAAAGTTGCTAACCAACGTTCATTTTATCACCTGATATAAACAAGGAGGGTTTTAAAATATCTGCCTAATGTTTTGCCCTCTCAGAAGGTAGCAAGGAAAAATAGATTAACTTTGCAGAGAAATAGTAATGCCAGCGTCTCCAAACCAAAAAATATGCTAAAAGATTTAAATGAAGATCTCTTCCTAGTAAGAAAAAAATAAGCTTCTCAAATACTTCTGGAATAAAAAAATAACAAAGATGATAAATTTGAGTGAAATTAAATCATATAACTGACTGGTCTACGGCCATAACAGATTTCCTGTACGATCTGATACTATATGCTTTATTCAGACTGTGACTGCCTTTTTGCCCTAGAAAGAATAGCAGATACTTAGACTTTCAGTAACTTAACCTATAAGGCAGAAAAGTAATGTCCTTCATGAGATTACTTGCGTGGGTTTGCTCCCTCCTATAGCAGAAGCAGAAATGTCACCAAGGCACCTTCCCAAGGATGAAGAAAACCCTTTTTCTGAGCTTTTTAATCCCCTCCTACTGGCAAGCACCCCTTGTAGCAAGAAGTTTTGCAATTGTCATCCATACATAAAAGTCTGCCCAAAGATACCCCTTTCCTGACTGACACTTGGGGTGCTTCAAACAGTACAGCTAAACACCTGGCCCTAAAGCTGATCTGATATTTTCAGTTGAATTACCAGTATAACTTGAGAGAATGTAACTTAGCTCATTCAGAAGAGAATACATTAGCAAAGGCCTTTGCTGATCTTGTAGCTGTACTAGGGATCATTATGAAAGCAGATAGTAATCAGCAGAACTGCCCTTTCATACTTTTTTTAAAATTATTTTTCTTCAGATATGGTGCTATACTCAGAGGTCACAAAATGTGGCCTTTTTGTTTACTGCCGCTTCTTGGCAAATAAAAATGACCATAGCAAACTCCTGTAAAGAGTCTTAAAATAATACTACAGAAAGATGTTAATGTTAACTCATCTATAAATAGTCCTACTAAATTCCAGTAAAGGCTACAAAAATGGATAAAAGCCACCCACACATCCCACAAGTGTATGTAAGATCCATGTGCTCTGTGTTTGGTGATATACCCCATGCAACCCTCATCTCCGAAGCACACAGTGACAAACAGGTGCAAGTGCATTCACATTGTGAGGATAGATGTGCAAGTGTCCATGCACCACCTACCCATATGAGACACACTTCCTCCTAAAAAGGTCAAATAGAGTAACTTTATCAGTAACATACAAATTTGCTTTCTATTGACTACCCTGAATTATAAATCTTTTAGAGGATTATTTCTCACAAGTATGTTTACTGCTCTTCTCCAAGAGGTGGAGGGCACTCTCCTCGGGAAAATGTGTTCTATTTAATATTTTTCAGTATGGAGCTGATTCTGTCCCTTAGTTCAAATTGGACCATGTTAGCCCAGATCTATGTACTCTTCGTTGTAAATATTTATTCAACCTTTCAATCAACATGTACCATTCCCACTGAATGTTGCACAACTGATCTTACACAGAAATTTTGTTTGTAGGACACCAGAGGAGGTAAATTGTGCTCCAACCTGGAGCAAACAGGGGATTTTGTTTTCTATTACTTCTTCACAGTAATAAAGCTTACTCTTCTAAACTCTTACTCTGAAACTCTACTGAAGGGAGCAGATTCCATGCTAAAATGCTTTGTACTACTCAAAGTCACTCAGAAACTAATTGTCTAACTTAATCAGTACTTAAATTTCTTTGATATAGCCTAGGAGCAAAAGGCAACCTGGTCACTAAAGTGCATCTTACCCAATATTTCTAACAGTCGTTATAAATAACTTTTTTTATAAAACAATGTTTTTTCTTCAGAATAGACACATGTCAGAGAATAGGCATCATTAAACAGATGTCTATGATGGCTGCAAGGTATACAATTAGAGTAAATCAGACCAAAGGAAATGACTGCTGGAAACATGTCACTCATTCAGGAAACAAGGAGTTGCACAGAATCACACTTACTAAGGGCTGCCTGCACTGTTACAGCCTCCGACTCCTGCGAGTTTTCACTCAATCCTACAGCATTTGCAGCTTTCACACGGAAGACATATTGCTCTCCAGTCTCCAAACCATGAACAACAAACCTGGATTAAAAAAGATAGCATCGCATATTAGGATGTATTTTACAGGAACCATTCTATGCTGTAACATGAAATTGTTGTATCAATTAAAAAGCTCAACTTAATGAGTGCTTCACAAAGGAAAATATTTCCAAAAGGGAAACTTCAATATAATGGCATGATTTAGTACATTATAATTGGATGGGATGCTGTAGCAAAAATCACAGTACCCATTAGTTTGTTAGTACTGACCTAGCAGGAGAAGCAGATAACATACAATATATTCCCACTGAATTTAGGTTTGCTAAATTCTAATCTATTCTGGGAAGGAACCATATTTTTCACTGTAGTTTTATAGTCATTGTCAAAAATAGTTTTCAATTTTGATCTGAAGTTCTAGGTAATTACTGTGCTAAATAAAACACTCGGAGCTCTTCTATTGCAAAATATGTTCACGTAAGAAGAAATGAAATGTTTCTTCTTAGTTTTTGTGGTTTCCCAACCCACTTTGACCAAGAATTAGTCTCTACTTTTTCTTTGATCAAATTTCTGGACTGCTTGAAAAAAGAACTCATCAGAACACAAAGTCACTCAGTTAATGACTGACATAATACACTAAACAAAATTACATGCTTGTTATAGAAAATACAAACTACAAATCTAAACTTTGCGTCTGGGGATTGATTCCAATAAAAAATAAGTATGATTTTTACAGAGGAAATTTCTTGAAGAACGCCATAATGAAGTTTGATATCTTCAGGAAGGAGTACGAAATCATCAGAAATTCAAACAGTGCTAGTGTCATGACAAGGGAAATAGAAACAGGGTCTACTGTCCTTTATGCAGAGATGTAACAGATCAGGGAGCTCTGATATTTCTGGAATGGGACACTTGGCTTTCCTGCACAATAGTGTCAGCTGACAAAGCTGACTTTTGCCACCATATTTATAGCAGAAATGGCCTGACCTTTTGCTCTGTTATTCATGGACTATGATAAAACTTTAGAATTCCCTCTCCTTCCTCATACTATTCCTCATCAGATCTCTTTACCCCACAGCATAATTCATACTTAGAAAGGGCATATTTTGCACTTACTCATGTCCAAGACACTCAGAATCATGTCTCTAGAATCTGTTTTTAAAACTCAAAGTCATGGAATAGAAAAACATATGCTTCTCCTCAGAGAAAAACAAAAACAAAAACAAAAACAGAAACAAAAACAGCAACAAAAACAACAACAAAAATAAAACCTGTGAGGAGAATTTCCCTGCAATTTGGAAATCTTGGCTCTGAGAGTCTGCAGACTGTTTTTCTTCACAGTCATTTAACATTCTTCTTCAATTATAACCCTATGGCTTAGCACATAAAATATCTTAAAAATATTGTACAGTTCTCAAACTTCCCAAAAATACAGAAATATTATCAATACCTGTTATATTTAATAGGTTTATGGTTACTGGGTTCCCAGCGATTTGATCCCACTACAGAATAGTCAATGTAGTAGCCATATAAATCCTCTTCATGTTTTGGTTTATCCCACTGAACTACAACTGACGTTTTTGTATTCCTTGTGGCCACCACTTGACCAGGTGCAGATGGCAAAACTAAGAAAAAGAGATAAAACATATACTATTAGAAAATACATAAAAATAAAAGGAATTTGAACTAGATGAAACACTGTAAAACTTGATCATATTTAATCATTACAGCTATGACTACTCCTACCATGTTGATATTGTTATATGATATGTATTTTAATATATTTCTTTCACTCTAATTCTGGATACTTATATATAAATATCTGTATATAAATATATTTTTTTCTATTTTTTTCTCAGAATTCTCTATGCTGTGAGGCTCCTTACCTGTATGATTTTATATATGTTTTACGATAGTCAATTATAGAAGTACATATTTTCAAATATGAGTGTGGATAAAAGCATACTGATATGAAAATATTCACTCTCACATTTATCTCTCAAATAAGAGACTGATGTATCGCTTATGTCCCTGCAGCATTACTGTGTCAGTAAGAAATGCACATAAACTATAGAGATATAATATCATGAGGATTAAGAAATACTGTCTTACAGTTAACTAATGACAGCCTTAATTCCAAAAATATGAGCTTTTCAGGACAACTTTAAGCATGCAAGAAGTTTATCTAAAAGTAGCTTGATGAATGTCATAGAAGCACAGGAACACTGTTTGGAAGGGATCTCTGGGGATCATCTAGTCCATCCACCCTATCACTGGGAGTGAGATCATCACCAGCACCAAACTAGAGTGTCAGTCACGGATTTGTACAAGTCTTGAAATGTTCTGACAATGGAGATTTCACAGCTTAGCTGCACAACTTTTCCAGCACTGCACTCTTGCACATTTCTCATTAAAAGAGTATGTCCAGAATGAACTTCATAAGCTACAATTTTTGGCTCTTACCTCTATTTGTCATCTAACAATGCTGGAAAGTTTGACACCATCATCTTTGTAAGTTTTCAAACTAAATAAACACCTGTCTTCATAGGTCACAATCTCTAATTCCCGGGTCATCTTGGTTGCCATACAGAGGACCTCTCCACTTTACAACCATCCCTCTTGACTAAGGAAGCCAGAACTAGGAAACAGTACTTCAGGACCAACCTCAACACCACCAAGAAAAAGATGATAAAGCTTTCTTCAATCTGTTGACTACAGTTCTCCCCATGTACCATGGTATGCAGTTTACTTTACATGCACAGAAAGTTCATTGTTGGTTTGCATCAATCTAAACAGATGAATGTGCATAAATAGAACCAGAAATATTGAGATCCAAATGGAAAGAAAAAATCTTAATAAGAACCAGCACATAGTCTGTACACTATAAAATATCTGAGCTTTCATAATGTAGGAAACTAAAGCAATGTCTCAGCCTGACATGACAGGTTAAGAAAGGCACCCAGTACTTGCCTTTTATTTTAGTTTCCTCAGATTGATATTGCAGAGAGCTGCAAGCAGCATGAAACAAAAGGCAGCATGTTTTCTACTTAGTCTTTCAATATTAAAATAAAAATTAATACTTACACACTACTATACTTTATGCAATAAATTTGTAAGATCAAATGATTCAGTCTGATAAATGTACCTACATTTAGGCTTTCTTGTATATCTACAACCACATATTCTTGAGCTGCCACTATAGTCAAACGGCCAGGCCTTCACTCAGTTACACAAATAATTTAATTTAGGGCCATTTTGGACCATTTGTCATTTCTTCATGGAGTTGTCAAACATGACTCGGGAGATAGTACCTACACTCCTCTGAAATGGCAAACTGAAAGTATTTGAAAAGGACGTCTCTTTGGCCAGTTAAACTGAGCCTTCCATCAGAGATCAGTAGGGTCCTGAAAACTTTTCACCTCACCACAAAACAGACACTGTACACCTGGGTAACATGGGGCTACTTATGACAACATCAGCCAACTTATCTTCCAGGCTCCAACTGGCACAGTCAGAGCAGAGGTATCTACTGCACCTGTACATACCTACATGGAAACACCTCTATTTAGATTTTAATCTCAAACTGAATACTCTTTTACCACTTAATTAAATTGTATCATGTTAAGTGTCATTTAGGATGGCTTATGATACCCCAACTATTCTTTAGTTTCTGCTCATAAGGTACCCATAATTTCTGTGTAATGATTGCAGTCCCCATGAAGGTGTCTCAGTCATCCTTAAGAATATCAAATGACACTAAGTGCAGACAACAAAAAAATGTGTTTCTGATATATTTTAGTTCAGGTGGCAAACTCTGTGTCTGAAAATACTGCTGAAGTTTCTCTTTAAAATAAATTCTTCTGCTTTGTGTTTTATTTAAAGCTGTGAGTTATGCAGAAGTTGTTGTGTTAACCCCTGAGGGATAGCTAATTTTTTATACTAGGTGCAATAAATACAGTATTTTTCTTCCCTACCTTGGGGAATATTGAATGCTTTAAATAATTTATATGCATTAATGAGACATCAAATCAAGAATATATGAAAGCAAAAGATGCTTTTCTTTATCATGTAGTTACAGATCAAGCTGAAAGTATGGATTATATTTTTTAACTATGGTATATCAGATAAAATATATATATTTTGTATATTACTAGAAAGTGTACTGGTAAGATATGTGCACTTAAGGTGACAATTATCAAAACATCTAGCTGTTATGTGTGGTTTCTGCAAAACTGCAAAAAGAAAACAAATATTTCAAAAACAAGATGAATAACTACTCCCTAAATTTTCATTTGTGTTTTTGAATGTGACCCCAAGATAAACACTTCATTTTCATTCGGAAAATCACCACTGAATATGTAGTTGTATCTTCCCTTTTCCCTGAAGTCTACTCATCTGTATAACACATGAATAGTGCAGCAGCCGTAATTTGCAACTCAGAATACTAAGAAATAAATGAAAGGCTACCTTATCTAGCTGAAACTGTAGGGAATTAGGTAGCATATAATTACCTGAGCCAGAAAATATAATTATCAAAGTTAGTGATTAACCTATATTTTGATGTCACTTTAATAGAACACTGAAGAGTGAATAACTAAAAATAATTTATACTGATTATTGTTTTCAGTAGCGAGGCGTGTGATCACTGGGAAAATTCTGGAAAGTCTCTAAAATTTGGCATCTTTGTCTTTTTTAAACTCTTCACAGAACTGAACACAAATAGAGTACTATTTTGTAGTTGTACTAATCTAATGAGAGTTGTCTATTTACAGTGTAAAATACCTATTGTTTTAATTACTGTCTTACAATTAATACCTTACCAATAGTATCTTGTGGTTGAATAGGTTCTGTGATTTCAGATGGATCACTGATACCATTTTTGTTTGCTGACAGCACTCGGAAAACATATGGTTTTCCTTCTGCAAGGTCAAACACTGCATAGCGAGGAGATTTTACTGCAACCTGTGCATTGACTCTTTGCCAACTTCCACTGCCAACCATGGACTACAAAAAACAACAAAAAAAAAGCCATGAATCATTTCTGTGAACTGTCAAAATATGAACATATTGGCATATTGCATCTTGTCATGAATTTATTTAAGAGCTACGAGAGAAGGATCACTCTCAAATGCCTGACTTAAACATATGCAAATTCTCATAGCTCGTGCATTCCATTACTCTACAAAAGGTCTGAATAGCTCACTGTCTCCTTGTCTGTCTCGACTTCAATACATGCACACTTGTACATCCAGCCAGCTTTCTTTTAGGTCTGTGACTGTCTACTGTGACTGGTCCCTAAAGAATCATTTTCATGTCCTGCAAAACTCATGTGAACACCCAAAGGTTTGGAGTCAAGCAAACAAGCCCTAATCCAAATTCTGCAGAAAGGCAGGGAGGGAAATGTTACTTTACTCACAACTTTATTTATTCTATTGAGTAAGGTCATGTCCCCTAAAAGCATTCATCAAATGAAGTAATTACTTTTGAGTATTCTCAGTGCAGCAGCTGAGCTTATCATCACCACAACTGCACATGGAGGAGAGCCAGCAAATCAGCACTTTCAGACAAGTGTGCTGTCCATTAGATTCCCCACATAAACTGTTTACTCTAACCAAAAATTAGTCGTGGAATCTTTCAGAAATTTTAGGAAAACCCAAGTGCCTAATAAACAGATTGAAGAAAATTTCTTTGGCACATAGGTGCATACAAATTATATGTTTATAAAATTTTGGAACAGATATTCTGGGAACAAAATCTGACAGACTGTGAATTTCTTAGAGGAGGAACAGTGTTTCCTGGGTGCTTGGAAACTACCCTGTATATACTGACACCTACAATAGACAAATAATAATAATAATGTAAACAGCTGGAATCCATATATCAAAATCTTTCTCATAGGTACTGAACCCACCTAGTGTTCTCAACAGAAAAAAAGAAATATTACATCAATTTTCCTCATAACAAAAATCTGTAAAATATGAAATAAATGTTATTTTGCCATATGTTTTACTTTGCACTATGAAAAACATTAATTTCTTCTATTCACAAAGAAGCAGCATCACATTTTGTTCTGCAGTTTGATTTATGTGTTAAAAAAGTATTTCAAGAGAACATAGAAAACTCCTTTCCATTTTGTGTCTCTTAAAGGCTTTACAAATACATTTTTATTCTTCAGGACTGAATCTTCTTTATTTGAAATAAAATAATTAGAAACTGTTCTAAGTTATCAGATGACAGTGGAAAGCAAAGAACAAACATTCACCTATGAACTAAATAAGCTTTTCATATATATTAGTTATCTATAAAAAGATTTTAGATTCAAGTATTAATTAGTACAATGAACCTCTTTTTTCTAATAATAGCCACTTAGTCCTCATTCTCACTTTCCTTCAGTGACTGTAGTGTTTGAGACTTTTTTGTTCAACGTTTTCACTGCTCTGTACTGTTTCTGGAGCTATATAAATTTATTTGTAAAAAACAAGCAGATAATGTATATTTTCAAATTCATTCTTAGAATGAAATTCAGCTAACCAAGTGTAGGTGTCCATTCAATGCAAATCTACCTCTGAGCTTTTTATCTGGGCTATTTCTGCTTATTCTGGAACTAATAAGGTATTTCCATGACAAGAGCTGGTTCAAAATCCTTACAGCAATATTCTTGAAATTTATAGATAAGCAAAGACTTGTGTAACTGGGAATTAATGCAAGAAAAACATTCTATTTTATTGGATAGAAGGAAAAACTAGACAATTATTCTGACAAAAAATTTCATTACATCTATGAAATGTATAAGCAGAGAGGGAGAAATAGTCATGCTTGCTGGAAAATTTAACCAGTGAGTGGTGTTCACTTTACATCGATTTGTTCAACATCCAGCAAGGAATGGATGAAGAATGTAGAAATGGCCTATGAATTCCTTTGGAAGTGGAGAGTTTTCTTGTGTGTCTGAGAGGGAAAAGACAACCTGGGAGGGCTGCACAAAGAGGAGTGACATCAATAGGATGGGTGGGAAATGAACTGTGGAGGAATGTGCATAATTTTAGATGTGAGAAGAAAACAACTTGTATAGTAAGGGCCTGAGAAAAAGCTGTTACAATATTCATGGTGCAAATTGAACGTGTGGCAGTTCTATGAAGAGGTTTAGTGTTTGTGGATTGTTAAGAGGGTGCATATGCTAGAGGCATAATTCATAAAAACTAAGTATAGCTTGACCTGTGTTTTAGAGGTCAGGTATGAGGCCTATTTTACCTATCGGGAAAACTTTGTAACAAGTTGATGTAATCCAATATAATTTAGAAACATGCCTCAGGAACAGATTTATATAAATTTTATTCAATTAGGTGGATGAAGAACAAACCTCTCCTACTGTGAACACTGAAGTCCCCTTTCAATACAAAGAGGCAGCCATGAAGAGTACCAGGGACCAGTGAACCTGAGACAG
This sequence comes from Poecile atricapillus, assembly GCF_030490865.1. Lineage (NCBI taxonomy): Eukaryota > Metazoa > Chordata > Aves > Passeriformes > Paridae > Poecile > Poecile atricapillus. The sequence goes on along the minus strand of NC_081251.1, from coordinate 21,337,099 downwards.
GCATCTGCCTCCTTGCTGACCTTACAGAGGATAAATTGGAAATGTCAGTGTATAGTAGAGGCTGCCGTAAGCCTGCAAAAGCGAGGATCAAATTATGAGTTGCTGTTTATTCCTTGCTCTACTGCAGGACAAACAGAAATTTCCCTTTAACAGAGACACTGAAAAATTACAATCATGCCTGTAGGGCTGTGAAAACTATAGATTTTTTTTCTTTTTTTTTTTTAACTGCTACTTTACATAATAATTTGTTCCCATTTAGACAGCACTAAGCAAATAGCATAGGGGAATCCTTTTCTCTGGACCTTGAATTTCAATGCTCATTAAAACTTGCAGTAAGACATTTGATTATCCATGCTTCTCTAATATCCCACTTTCAAATCCTTCAAGACCACAGAAAGTGATAGTTTTATTGCTCATTCTGCAGTTCTGAAAATGGGTTGAATGTAATTGCACACAGCAATGAAGGACCTTTCAACAGAACACCACTATACAGTGCAGTACCTTCTCAATGAAATACGTCAGTGGCTCCCTGCCGCGCGGAACAGGTGGATCCCAGCTGAGTACAACATATGTTTTGCTGATTTCTGAAGCATGTACATTGGTGGGAGGGCCTGGAATCTGAACATCCCCTGTAAGATTAATAAATGTAGCAAGCATTAAAAAGCATGTTAACTCCTGGGTCAGCATTCATGCTACAGCTCATCTTTCTGATTCAACCTTCCCACCCTGCACTGCAATGCTCATCTATTAGGGACTGTGATATCATCTGTGCCATTCACCTGATCACTTCAATTAAATTTTGATAAATAAAACTTCAGTATTAACAGCTAGTTACTTACTCTTTCAGTAAAGGTTAGATTTGCTCCCTGAAACTCTGCATATTTGTCACACTAGAATTACTTCAATTCCCTTTGAATTACCCTTTGATCACACTAGAATTACTTCAATCTGCTAGTAAAAAATGTGCTTACAGCAGATATGCAAACATTTTTGATCAAAGTCAGAAGTTTAAAGAGTTATTATGAGAAATTAGAATAAAGAAAATAGCTGGAAGGGAAGTACAATCATAAAAGCACCTTTAAAACAAAGAGGAAAGCAGGAAAAGGAAAACCTAATAGCAATATATCCTATAACATGATGGTGTTATCATCTATATAGTCTGAAGCATTTGTAAAATCTATGAATCAGAGACATAAAAATATGTCACCAGCCCTCTGATAGCTCCACCACACAGTGTGGCCTGATCACTCTCCCCACTCTCTTTGCAGAGTTACCAGCAGTGTTAGAGACAACCTGCCTAGCCTGGGCCAGGTTAGAATTCAGCTCAGTCTTTCATGGTCCTTCTCATGAGCCCAAGATAAGAAAAAGCTGGTTCTGATAGCCAAGGAATTACAATGGGGTAAAACAGCACTAGATGGGAGAGTGAGCTGTGACGGACCCGTGATGGATCTCTACACAGGCACAGCCACACAGCCCTGAAGAAGCTCCAACTTGGTTGTTGGTCAGAAATAGCTACTCAGCAGAAACCTAAAGATTTTATCTTTATGACTTGTGATAGAAAAAGAAAAAAGCTTTGTTCTTTGAAAGTAAATTTTTCCCCTTCTCAGGCTAAGAAAAGGGCATATATCCTCTAAATGTTTGTCTTTAAAAAAGAGAAAAGCATTTCAGTAATAATCTCTAAATCATGGCAGTGATATTTTAAATGATTATACATAACAGCAGAACAAACCAGGCTCAAAATGTACACTGATATTATTTCATCATATATCTTTACCAGATCAAAACCAAACCCTTTTAAAAGAAAACTGATATATCCAATGAAAATTTATTTCTCAAATGCTTTTTATATTTGATTTTCCACAACCGTATTTCTTCTTTCAGAAAGGCATATGAATCAGCTGAGTTTAAGATTAAATTGATGACGTATAGTCAAGAAAATTATAATATTCCTTCACAGCATTAAGACAAAAGGCTTCTAAGTGATTTCAGGTAACAATATCTCAACATGTTTTCTTTCATTCTTAAAAAAAAGCTCCCATACTTTGTAATGATATAACATGGTGGTACAGAATGGTTGCCAGAATGGGACATCAGCCAGCACTAAAAAGGAAAACCATTTGTGATCTGTGACACTGCTCTTTCAGAAATAGTCTCCAATCTTGCAGATGAAAGTAGTGATCTACAAAAAGAGTGAGATTTGAATATTCATACTCTATTAAATATGCACATTCATGTGACAGAAATCCAAATATCATTTTTTTTATGACTATTCCAGAGTGGCCATTTACTGGACCTGGTCATTCTAAGGCAATCCTGAGAGCAGAAGAATGATCTGTGAAGCCAAACAAGACAATACAATCTGATATTGTAATGTGCCTCTAATCCTATAATACCCATATCAATTAATTTAGAGAACTATTATAAAAATAGAAAAACTTCATCTGTCCTGTCCATGCATTGGGAAAGACATTTAATGTCTGATTCTCCTTCAAACTACATGTGTTCTCAGGTAATTTCTCTTTGACTGTGTTATTTTTGGGGTTACACATTTATAACCTTTGCGGGAGAGACAGACACTTTTTTTAAAATTTTGAGCCATTATAGGTAATAATTTTAACAATTTAAGTGTAAAGAAGGTTATTATTCAAGCCTAAAAACCAAATCATTCTGTAGAGAAACAACCAAAACCAGAAAATATTCAAGCTTTATCTCAAAAGTTGTCAGGGATCTCTCCAGTTCTCCTGATGAAAAACATTACTTAGTCTATAATGTTAACCTTAAGAATAACCTCTATATTCAGGTACATATAGTAATTAAAGAATTAAAATGGATTGTGTAAGTTTTTATGAGAATGGCAATAACTTCCTCAGCTACTCAAAATCAATCTAAGAAAACTATACTCAGCTCCCAGAAAGGTAGAAAGAGGGGAAATATGGGCAAATGCCCAATCAAATGGGCAATTAAATGTTCAGCCATTTAACTCAGCTTAGCACTAGTGAAAGCAAAAAGGTGAGAAAATGCTGTCAACATACCATAAAAGTTTTGCTGTTGAGTGTGATGTGCTCCATCTTTTTAGACCTCACTGTTTACTTGTGTTCTCTCAATTTTGCAAGCCATAATGTGTCTTTATTTCTTAATATAGAGAGTTTATTACTAGATGGATTTCTTTTCAAGTTATGTTTCTAATTATGATGTGAAATTCCTGGAGTATAAGCAGATGGACTGACATTGTAGAAATGTTACATACCTTCAAGGTCATCCTTACTGATCACAATCTTTCGCCCTTCATCCACATGAACAGCTGTTAATCAAAATATTCAATTAGCTTCTCAAACTAGTTCAGTATATTTACAAATTTTGCAAATTATTGATCAAATATTGTGAAATTATTATGTGTTCAAAAGCCTGGATACCTCTTTTTCTACAATGTTGTTATTAAATCTTTACCCAGATAGAGTCACCTTGAAGTCATATATTGCTTTATTCACTTTCATAGGAAAACAGGGTATGATAAGACAGTACTATTCAAAGATGTGCTAAAAGGCAAGAGTAATGGTCCCACATTTGATTTTGAGGCAGATTAGTAATCAATTGTACCATGAACTGTACTTTTGTTATAGAAATTAGTCATAAAGCTTACACACATACAAAGAACATGAGTAAAGGAAACTGCATATTCAGCTCAGATTTCACAGGCAACATTGGGGCAGTGCTTTAAGGTATTCATAATTACTTTAATTCCCCTCTGACTAAAAGGAGGACATGAAACAGAAGGTGTGCAAGTACATGATATACAGAATCTGCACAGGGATTTAGGACAAGGCTAAATCAATGCAACTACTCCCCAGAGCAAGCCAGCTTACTCTATTCATGAAGAAGCTCTCCTAATGCTGCTTTGCAGTCTGTAGTGAGATACTCAATCAAAGGAATAAATAAACTCCACTCCTTAGGTTAACTGGGCAAACAGAATCTTAAATATTTTATTGAAAAAATGAAGCCTTGAATAACCTACTTTGTGTTCTCTCCAGGTCAAGGGGGTCAAGTGCTGCAACTGGTTCCGAGGCTCGAGAAGGCCGGCTAATGCCAGCGCTGTTCACTGCTCTCACACGGAATATGTAAGACCGTCCCTCTTGAAGACCAGTCACAGGATACTTGCAGACTTTTACAGGAGCATCATTGCACTGCACCCAGTTTTCCAAACCTACTTCACATCTTGGAATATCAGAAGACAGCATTTGTCAATATCATCTCACAATAAATACACCCCATGCTACCCACACCAGGTCAGAATCACAGAAGCCACCTTCGCTAGGCTGAGGAGCTAAACCGTACATCTCATTAATGAAAGTCACACACTTTACACACTCTTCTCTGTTCAGAGATCCAATTCCCACTCTGTTTCCTATGTTTTTCATAATGTAAAGGTCATTTCTTTTCCATGGTTCTTGGCCTTTTCAAATCTCTCTGCTTCCCTTCTTTTGGTTCTCTTCTTTGCCATGTAAAGAATAAATTATTCACTTTCATTTTTAATATTCATCTCCACAGAACATGATGAATTTGCAAGATTTGACTAATCATTTTCATTTCTTCCTGTTCATATTTTCAAGTAAACTTCTTTGTGTGTTTCCTTCCCAAAATGGCTGAGCCACAGAGTATAGAAGTAATCAAGAAGTGATGTCCCCATACGTACTGTTTTATGTGTACATATATAGTTTGTGTCCTACTACTATAAACTTTTGTGTAGAAGACTCTTCTGCCCTGACTGTACCAGAAAATAATTGTGGCATGATCAAGGGCTCCTTGGCACTGCAGTGATACAAGCGACACACACTGACGCACATCTGACTAGATTATACACAATATAGGTGAAATACTCCTGTGATCTATGCCCTGCATAAATTGGATATAGATGGTAGAGTCCCCAGGTCTCAAGTTAATTTCCTCATACTGACTGCCACTCATAAACCACTATTTTCCAGTTATTCCCAGACAGTTGTCATTGAATTAGACCAAATGACAGGGTAGCAAACAGCAATGAGCTGCAAATGTTGCTCTTAAGTGCAGAGCAGTATACATTATGAAATCATTTCAGTAAGGCTTTGCTGACTGACAGTTTCAGACACTAAGGATCAGACGTCCTGCTCTGCTTACAAGAAGCAAGAATTCACTTCTGTGGAAGAGACATGCAAAACAGTGCTTGCAGGATCCCCTGCTTGCCAGCTGCCTGCACTGAGCTGGAACTCCAGCAAAGTGCAAAGCTCACTGAAGGACGGAGGCCTGCCAGTCTGATTTAAACTGCCAGCTCTGTGGAGTCCAGGCCTTGAGCTCCTGATGTACTACATTTAAGAAAGAAATAAAAAGATAATGTAATAACTCCTAGGTTTCAGGTTTTGCAGTATAGAGATTAAAGAGACTAAATCTCATTCAAGATGCCCATGGATCTAGCTTTTATAAATTAAATACTGTCAGAGCTCATTCTCTGATGCGCCCACATCCATACTATTGAACATTTTAAGTGTATGATAAAATGTGTCTGCCTGCAAATATTACTTGGAATGGCCTCCAGCCCCTGCTAATTCCCAGACTGTGCCCAGAATTGCCTGTGAAAGTACTAAATCATCTGGGCCAAAAGTTTGCCAGGGAACAATCTAGTAATTTAACACAGTGTGTGAGTTCCAGTGCCAAGTGTCTGAAAAAATATATCCAAGGAACACACACATTGAAAGGATATAATGGTATTTTTTCCTCTTCAGTATAGACCTATTTCTGGAGATTAAAAAAATTAAATAAATGTTAATGTTTACATACTTGTCAACAAAATATCCGATAACAGGGCTCTCACTGGTAGTATTCGGTGGTTTCCAGGTAACAATAACATAGTCTCTGTTAGCATCATGGCATTTAACATCCATTGGTGCCCCTGGTGCTCCTGCGATCAATGCATCGGCATCTGGACCACAAACAAAAATAAATTGTTTTTTCCCCCCGCTCCTCTGACATACATCAAAAAGTCAAAGGGAAGACTTCTAGTTCATTGTGCTACTTGTTTATGTGAATGGAAGCCCAAACATTTCATGGCATACTAATTCACTGCAATAATGGTTCAGGACCATAATGTCTACATTTGTATACAGACAAAATGTTCAAGGGTATTTTTGAGAACAGAAGAGCTTTTTAGGAACCAAACACCCATTATCTTCCACGAAAATTAAAAACCTAACCTACCCATGTGTTTTAATGCTCCGTCACACTGAAAGCTGTGTCTCAGTGTGTTACCAATCAGACCGAGGTACTCAGTAAAAAACATGTAGATCAGGAAAACAAATCTCTTAAAGAATAAAAAATTTGCAAACTCCTGGAACATTTATAATGTTGTGTTTCATTCATAGTCTTGTATACCACCTTTAAGATACTCATTTGTGGCTTCATTTTGAGAGATATTGACTAATCTGCACCCACAATTCCTAAAGAAATCTTTTAACAGGTAAAGTTCTCTCCCTTCAAAGGAGTTGTAAAGTAGTTTATGATCAGTAACAGATCACAGCCTCCATGAAAAAAGGCAAGAGAATGCCCAACAGACAACAGTAGAGACTCCACAGCACATAGCCAGGGTCCTGGGCATGCAAAGGGATCAAATATAATATAAAATGGACAAGAGAGATACCTAAAATTTACCCATCACTACAACAAAAACCTGTAGGAAAGTTTTTATATATTAATGGGTGTTTTTCACCTGAATAATGTCTTTCTTGGAATGTAACCTTAACATAAATAACTTTAGCAAATTATTTCTCATGAGAACAGGGTGCCAGAGTGACTTGTTCAAGACACTGCAAAGCTGATGAAGCCCTCGCACTAGTCCTGTGAGGAAGTTGGATTTCAAACCCCTGAAAAGACATTCACTCCCTCTACCCCACACAAACTGTCTGGATGACACTCCCACAAGGCACATATGCTCCAATATGCTTTCAAGAAAAACAAGGTTTAAAATTAATACAGCTACAGTGGCCTCAGTGGGGCTGTTCCAGTTTGACCACATCAAGGATGCTGTCCAATGTGTTTAAGAGAGTGAAAGAACTGCTCAACCAGAAATACTTTTATCTTTCAATGAGAAAAATATAAAACTGAATACTAAGTCCTGCTCACAGGTACGTGCAGAATCTCATTTTTACTTCTCTGGGAGCTGTGCTTGGAAATGTGATAAAAAGCTCTGACCTTTATTCTATTTTAATACATTTACCTCCTTTTATCTATATCTCTTGTGAAAACTCTGTTTCTTCAGTCATCTAGTTTCTTACTTTGCTTCTTTTCTCTGGTTAATGATATTACTGTGACAGGTATAGTAGTAGGAATATTTATTTTGCTTTCTCCTGCATGTATCTCTAAGACCAGGCACAAGATTCAAGAATATCCAACAAAGCTCATTCCCAGTTTCCAATCTCTAAAGCCAAAACCATCACAGTGAGAACCAATTATATGGAAAGATGTTTATTTCCTACCAGAAAAGGAGATGAGAAAGAAAGAAACAAGTTGTTTCTTCACAAGCAGTTTTTCTGGTTCTTCAGGAAACAAAATGTCCTCAGGAGCATGCTCCTCTGAAACTCCCCATTCAGGTAAGGTGACTGGCTTTTTAGTACTGACTACTATGTACAAATCAAATGACTATGAAATTCCACAGAGTATGAATTTCATACTTCAGTTATTACATAGGATTTTTTCATAAAACTAAACTTTATAATGTTTTTTAATTTCTCCTCAAGAACCAGATTAAAAGCTTACCTCTTACAAACAGGTATGCACTGCATTCACTGATTCCACCTCTTGAAACCATGCGCAGGGTGTATAAACCTTCATCATCTTTGTTCAGATGACTAAAGGAAAGAGCTGCCTGGCCTTCTCCAAAATACAGCTTTGTCCACTTGGAGTCCTTTATCAGCACATCTGGAAAAGAAGACCCATCAGACACATTACAGTGCTGCTGGAACAACCTGCATCTAGTGCATTTCTCTGCTAACCTGGGACACAAACTAGTATTTATGCCAGTTTTATTCAGAATGACAGTGCTTTGATGCTATGAAAACTCTACAGAGTGTAAGTTGCATTTCTCTAAAATTATTTGATCAGTGAATTTTAGAGAACATGAGGTCTAGTACTATGCTATGCAGTGCTAAAAACAAAATTCCTTTCACTATAATTTTTAATACACTGAGAGACAAAATGTTACCCACATTTAGAAATATTGACATGAAAATCTGCCATACCCTATAATGAATGCAGGGTGGAATCTTGTTTCATTTTTAATAAGTTTTGCTTCCTGTACAGGTCAAATGTCAGTTTACTCAATTTTTTCTTACAAATTTTATAAAATAGATTTCACTTTAGTCTGAAAAATGCTATAAATATACACCAAACTTAAATGCTCAAGGCATGCCTGTTGAGCACTGAATTAAATTCAATGCTCAAAGGTGAGAGGTGGTGACCCATGATTAAAGCACGTTAATCTGATTGCCTAGTGAAACCAGAGCAAAAGAATGAACAGGATATTTTATGCTAGGCAAGGGACTTTCTCATATCATCCTTTTAAATAGCTGATTGGATTATTTTTGATTTTTAATTCCCTAAGGCAAATCACATACAAATTTATTGTAATCAGTGCAGCAGAACCCCCTTTAAAAGATCTGAATACCTATGAATGTTTATTATTCTATTGCTTAGATAGATTTTGGAGCTGGTGCTCAAACATTTGCAAAGAAATCAATGTTCTCACATACCAGCTGAGTTGCATAAGAAGGTATAAAACATGACACACATTCAGATAATAGAGTATGTTGAAGACACAGGCTACTAAATCTTACAGCAGTAAATTCCAAAATCAGCTAAGCATGTAGTAGTTTTATGAGAAGCAAACAAACTAAATTTAATCACATTCCTTCCCAAGAGATCCTTAGTCATGGGCTCCTTACCTAGAAAACCTGAGTGTCCCCTTTCTGTCATGCTTATCACAATGGTACTTTGTGTAGAGAGACATGACGTACTTAAAATTAAATCAGAAAACATCTTCACCTAGAAACTTTAGCCAATACATGAGCCCTGTGGAAAATCCTAAGCAAAAGAAACATTGATTAACCAGCATCTCTGAAAAGCTGGTCACGTATTTAGACTGCAAGCTTTAGTGGATTCATAGCCACCATAGTTTGAATATATAGAAACTATAGGCAAGCCTGTAATGCTACTAAGGCCAGAATCACCCATTTCCATTCTTTATGTGTACCAAACAGCAGAAGTTGAGGAGGCAGTTGTGTTTAGTAAGAGCAGAAAAACTTCTCTCCCCGACACAAGGCCAAAGATCCACCAGAAATCATCAGAAGCCTGCTTTTTTTTAATGCAGTTTGGATGAATGACTTTGTAGGCAAGATAATTAGAATAAAGTTTTGAGGCCTCAAACATATTTAAAATAGAATAGAACAAGTATTCATAAACCTACCACCACAATAATATAACAATTACAAGTTCTCACTATTTAGTCTATTCACGTGTTGTGCTCTGTTATTTCTCCCAGAATTTATTTTCAGAAGACTAACCCTTAGAGGCAGTGTGTCTCAAGCCTCACATGCTGTTTTTAATATGTAAGATAATTTTCCTAATACACTACTCTAATTAAAATTCATACAAAGAGTGGGGAACTGCTATATACTGAAACTTCTTTTCATCATGTATTTCTTGTTCTGCTGAAATTTCAGCTAGATTCTTCACTCCATGATTTTTCCTTCTGAATTCAATTATTTTATTCTAGATTACCATAAAAATGGTTGCAGAATGCTGGTACATATAGCTTTATAGTGTTTATATTACATTAGAGATCAATAACAGAAACTTCCTGCTATCAGCTGAAGTCATGTCACAGATAGATACAGTTAGATATAGTTTAGATATACATTCCTGAGGTATTCTTTTCATTTAGTTCCTTCAGTATCTTGAATGGCTCTATAACTATCCTAAATTGTTCTAAGTGGGCCATGAATAATAGACATCATATTCATGTTCATGAAATCCCAAATCAGCTCAGAGGATTTGATTGAGCTGACTTATATGCCCCTAGGAGTCTACTAGATACCCTCAGTAAGGCTCACTAGTGTGAAGCTTATTTATGCAAGACAAACACATACTTCTCCTGTGTATAATTATTAGAAGTAAATCATACATATCCTTCTCAGGGCTTTAGTTGCTATTATTTGATTAACACAAACTGAAAAATTTTAGAAAGAGTAAAGTCTTAATGCAAGAGTAGGATTAAATATTATCTCTCTAAAGAACCAGAATGTCTAAAGCACATGACATATGACAATTTTTTAACTTCTCATTGCTTATATTTATGCATTGCCTCCAACTCTCAAGGGACTCAACACAGGGAACTGTAGCATTTAACAATGGTTCATAGTGCATGAATTCCTGCTGCATTTGGGAACAAGCTCTGCCAGTTAATGTACCTGTACATCTCTTGGAAATACTGTGATCTGTGTACTTGTAATGAAGGACAAATCTAAGCCTGTTTGTAACATCCTATTTCACGTAACATAAGTAGAATAATGGGATGAGCACCTATCTGACTCCCTAGCAAAAACTTATTAGCTTAAAACAAACCAAGTTTTCATCTCAGGTATTCACAAGTAAGGACTTACTAAGTTAAATAAGTGGTGAAACAAAGAGATATTGTTACATATGAGGAAGGAATTGTCATTATGAAGGCACAAAGAGAAAGGGTCATGAACTTTTTTCCATAGTGCAAGAAAAATTCATGTTCTATGAAAATTGGAACTATATTGTGCATTCCTTGAAAATTAGAAATTTTTCCTAGCTGCAGCCTCAAACTTAGAATTTGAGAGATTTGGCATCTTGAGAAAGTGTGCCCAGTAGGAGACAAAGTAAAGGTACCCTTGAAAATTATGGTTCATCTAAGAATGAAGTGAGCAATTATTTTTAGTTATTAAATATTCTGAAGAGTATAGCAAAATTCCTGTGGGAACAGAACCTGAATTCAAGTAAAAGTCTTAGGTTATTCACCAGACAGGAAAAGCCTTTTTTATTATCTCATATTTTTTACTTTAGTGACATCTAATAGTTCATCACAAGGAACTATCCACAAAGATAGAAAAATAGGAATGAAAGATTAAGTAGCAGTTTGTTCCCTGAGGGATCAGATGTGAATTTATGTAAAACTATAATATACATTAAACAAAGGCATAGCACACAGTAACAAAATCATTCTTTTTCTGATTTTCTTATTCTTGAATTTTCTTGACTGCCTTATTAATCTTACTGTCATTTCTTAGTTTATATATCACATTTTTTCCACTATGGAAATTTCTGCCAACTTTATTTGGGACCAGTCCAAACATCAGTCTTGGAAGTCCACCATCATCAAACATGGTCCCTTTGTGGACAGGTCTAACCATCCAAAAATAACCAAGGCTTTCCTTGGTTACCCATCAGGTAGAATAATTACTTTAGAATCCTACACAAATTGTGGTTGGTGAAAAGTGGTGTGCTAAATATCTACAACAGGCTTCTATCTATTAAGTAACAAGTTCTATGTTTCAAAACCCTTTTTTGCTGCAGTGAACAAACACTACTCATCCAGGTTCATCTACCCCAGTATATGGAAAGTTTAGTGATGTTATTTTGAGTATTTCATGGTAAAGACTGCTTCCCCTGGCATAACAGGTTTCACAGAAGAAAGAGTAAAGGTAAGAAGCCTACTAACATGGCACATAAACAGCAGAACAAACATGTTTATCAGGCCTGGCTTCTGTAAGTATTGCCTAAGTATACATTCATGTGATTTTAATATAAAATTTACAATAAATGCTAGAGCAAGATTAAAGTGGAGACCCAGACCCATACCTCAGTACTTCAAACTTTAATTTACTGCCCTGTGGGTACCCTTCAGCTCAGTAGTCACAGTATTCAACTGTGGGTCATTGTGAAACCTAAGAACTGGCTTTGTATCTCTTCCAAGTAAATGTTCTAACTCTTTTGCTATCGCAATATGAGGTTATCTCCTCCTGCTGTTAAAGTGTGCTCAAGAAAACATTGACCAAGTCACTTAATTGAGAGTGCAGAACTATAAACTCTAACTAGAGATACTTCTTTTTCTCTATTCCAGATTTAATTCTGAGAATATGATGCTCTAAACCTGACCTGTATCCTCAATGTCTCCTCCAGCATTTTCCAGGTAGATTCTATTCAATGTAATAACTTACCATCTCTATACCACTCAGCACGAGGTCTTAGTCTTTTCAACTCTGGAGTAATCAGCATAGAACACTTCAAGGTCAGTGTCTCCCCTTCAGTTGCAAAAGTGACTCCAAACTTCTCCAGAAACTGCACGTCAATGTGGGTGAAGCAAACATCATATGACAGGGGCACTATGCATGAGAAAATGAAAGCATTATTGAGTACAAGTTAATTGTACTTGGCACAGATAAGTGTCTGATCTGACCAGGAGATGGAGTTTTCTGTTATACTGTATGCTGATCTAGAAATTCAAGCTGAAAAGCAAGAGCATCTGGATAGCTCCTGCTATAACTCAACTATTAAAGAGCAAAGTCAGAAGAAGCAAGTTGTATCCAGTTTTCTAATCTGTAAAACATTACTCTGACAAGAGGACATAAATTATCTAAGCAAATAGGATAAAAAGGCTTACAGTGGAAGGGCATTATCGCAGCTGGGTGAGGCTCTTCATCCTCTCTGAACCCTACAAATAAACATACAAGAAACATTCATTGACATGAGGACTATATTTATTTATTGTTTTAAATATAAAGTAGGACTTACTTCGCACAATCACAGCACAATTAGTTGATGCCTGACCGTGGACGTTTGTTGCAACTGCTGAATAGGTTGCAGAATCATCAAAGTCAGCTCTGAAAAGGGAGAGGAGAAAGCCAGATGTCTCTTCATGCAAGTAAAAATTCTCTTAATGATTGATATTACAGGTCAAATGGTGTCAACCTTAAGGAAAGTGTATAAAGCTCTTTACTAGTACGGAAAGTGTAGAAGTGTTTGCTTTCTGCACAATGCAAGACATCAATGAAAGAAAATCAGAAAGCCGCTACTGTTTTTAACTGCAGTTTTATCGAGCTTGGTGTGAAGGCTGCATTAACTTGAGCAAACCGGAAACAGCCTTTAGAGAATGATCAAAAGGAGACAGCTGGACAATGCCAGTCTGGCTATTCCCTTTCTGTATGTAGCCTTCCTTAATCCATCTTGCCCTTGCCTCTCTGGGAGAGAGACATGGAAAAATAGTATATGTAATTCTTTCTAAAATTCTGCCTTCTATGGCTATTCCCAGCTGGCAGACAGCAGTATTTCTTGCCTCTCTCATATCTCAGACCAGGAAAACGATTAAAAAATCAGGAACACTGATCAAAATTGTTTATGTGCATACATGGCTTGGTTTGTTGTATCTTTTGGTGAGAAAAATGATTCATTATGCAAGGACAATATAAAAAAATATAAAGCAAAAAATATTTACTTGGTGCAAAACACTGATTGTGTTTTACTTCCTTCCTTGAAGTTCTATGAGTACATATATGACCAGTTGTTAAGATGTAGGTATAAACGTTGATGCTTCAGTTCTTTTCTTATTTAAAAAGGAATCCACCAGGAATAATATTTAGTATTAAATTTAATGGAGGCCTCTCAAAAATTTTCAATTATGAGATACAATATTGTGCATGCATTCATTTTGTTTCCTCTCAGAACAACAATTTGTGTCTTCTTGGCATCTGCCAAGTGATGAAATTCTGATTACACTTGTCCTCTAAGAGGTCATATATCCCATATGTGGGAGAAGGAATATGTAAGAGTGTTTTATGGAAATTGATAACAGGATGCCAAATTTGGAGTATGTAACAGCTGTTACAGACACATCAGACACTTATTGTTGGCTTCATACATATGTTCTGGACAGTGTCATATCATAAAAATGATACTACATGTACTGTGATGGCTAAAGCACAACTTGATGATAGTTCCATTAAATTTTGATTTATCTCTCTAAATTTACAGGTCTAATAGCTCCTCCTGGAGGCAATCCTTCAGCCACATATTTCACAAAACCAAGAAATCAATTATAAATTTTATTATACAATTAATTATCAAAGACATAAGGGTAAGTCTCAAGACTAGACTACATAACCAAAAAGCCTGCAGATGGGTAGGAAACCCTAGTACAGTCTGGAGAGGCACACTGAGACTGAAAAACAATTTAAAAGAATTTAATCCATAGAATTGCTAAGCTTGGAAAAGACCTCTAAGTACCTCAAGTCCAACTATCAACCCATCACTTACCATCATGTTAAACCATTAAAACATGACTTCCTGACAGAGTTACATGATTTTTGAAATCTTCCAGGAATGGTGACTCAACCACTCCCCTGAACAGCCTGGTCCAATGCTTAACAACCCTTTCAGTGAAGAAATTTTTCCTAATATCTAAACTAAATCTTCCCTGTTATAATTGAGCTTATTTCCTCTTGTCCTGTCATTTGTTACTTGTGAGAAGAGCCTGGCTCCGCGTGGCTACAACCTCCTTTGAGGCAGTTGTAGGAGCAACAAGGTACCCCCAAGCCTCTTTTTCTCCAGGCTAAACACCCCCAGCTCCCTCAGCTGCTCCTCACAGGACTCGTGCCCCAGACCCTTCCCCAGCTCCGTTGCCCTTCCCTGGACTCGCTCCAGCCCCTCAGTGTCTTTCTCACAGTGAGGGGCCCAGAACTGGACACAGCACTCCAGGTGTGGCCTCAGCAGTGCCCAGTACAGGGGGACAATCCCTGCCCTGCTCTTGCTGGCCACACTACTGCTGACACAGGCCAGGATGCCTTTGGCCTGCTTGGCCACCTGGGCACACACTGACTCATGTTCAGCTGCTGTCACCAGCACTTCCAGGTCCTTTTCCACCAGGCAGTTTTCCAGACACTCTGTGCCCAGCTTGTAGCCCTGCCTGGGGTTGTTTCCATCCAATGACAGAATTCGTCACTTTGCCTTCTTGAACCTCAAACAGTTGGCCTCAGCCCATTCATCCAGCCTGTCCAGATCCCTCTGCAGACTCTTCCTACCCTCCAGCAGATCAACACTCCCACCCAACTTGGTGACATCTGCAGACTGAGGCTGCTCCCGCTCCCCTTATCCACATCACTGACAATATCAAACAGTTCTTGCTCCAACACTGAGCACTGGAGATCACCACTTGTGACTAGCCACTAGCTGGATGTAATCTCATTCATCACCATTCTCTGGGCTGGATGTTATTAAACAGTTTATTTTCATGAAGGATTTTAAAGAAATTGCAATACCTGTTCCCAGAGCTATATAAAGCTTAATTGATCCTGGACTTGTTTGAGAGATGTCAGACTTGACAACACTTCTTTGCTATGAATTTTTAAAAGCAGAACATTATTTTTACTATCCCAGTTTCACACTATTTAACACTTGTGTAATAAAATGCCGAAAAGCTATATAAAACTGCAGTACAGGACAATTTCCTAAGGCATGTTATGCCTCTATACTGGAATGTACTTAGTTCATGCATTTATGACAGTCTGGTACAGTATCTTACTATAACATAACAAGTTAACAGCAAATGAAGAGGCTCAAAAGTTTCTTACAAAGGGCATTGCAGAATTAACTGTTTTGGAGCTGTAAGGCATTTTTGTCACTCTGCTATAGCCCTAATTTAAGGAACTATATATGGAATATACAGTGAATAGTGTAAATATAGTACGTAGTATATTCAATAACATATATTACACATTGGCAAATTGAATAGCATTCATCCCCAGAAACTGGATCTTGATTGTCCTAATGTCGATGTTTTAGAACAGCCCTTGCCAAGCATTGGTGTGCTCCAGCTCACCAAAAGGATTCCCACACACAGCTCAGGAGATAGTAAGGGACCTTTTCCAGAAAGCACTCTAGATGTCTGGCAGCCCTGTCCTGAAGGGTAAGAAAATTAGTGTAGCTCACGCCAGGTGGTCACTGTGGTAGAGCATGCCTTTAATTTGCTCTGTCAGGAAGAGCCAGGAGTGCACTTCCTAGGCACTGCTGGCAGGTATATGCCACAGCCTGCCCTTGCCCCCAGGTACCTGCCCTATAGAGGCTTCCTGCCCTTCAAGCCACAACCCAACCCACATCTTGCAAAAGACTTACAGAGATGCACAGTGTCTTTACCTGCATGCTCAGGTTTCTCCTGGATGAGCTAGACCCTCCCAAAGGACGGTGCACGCTAACACCTGGCAGGACATTGCTGGGAGAGCCACCCTGTGTATGCTGATCAGGCCAGATCCCTCCCTGGCCCAGACATAATTTAGACAGCACACAGAACTCAGCTCATATATGAGTGATGAACATCATACCAGCACTGCTGCACTAGGCCATTTCCTCACATAATCAGAGAATTACTTCAGGCTGCTTCACTTCTCTCAAATCCAATTTAACTACTCTTTAACATTTTGTTGTTGCTATAGAGTGTTAACAACAAAGATTAAAAGATAAGCATTGCTTGACTGAGGTTAACTCTGATTAAATCTCACTTTAAACCAGTCATTATCTGCTCTCAGTGTTGGCTTCATTTTTCAGCAGAACAGATAAAATAGTCAAATAGGAACCAATATCTGTAAGCATTACACAGGATTTAGGATCTAAAGAGAAATTTATTGTTAAATAACAGGTGGCCTAAAAATAAACCAGAAAACAGAGAAACATGTATTGTGAACTCATTTGGGGTCCCAAACTGTGCCAAACCACTCAAAGTGTTAGAAATTTAAAGGTGTAAGAACTGCAAAGTTGTCTCCTAAAAATGAAGAAGTAGAATGGCAGATACCTGATTAACTTTTCAAATGGATATATATCTGTGCTCATCTCAATACCCTCCCCATAGTTTTGCTCTCCTAATAAACAGTAAAATACATTTTTGATGAGAATTTTCTGTTTGTGATGGTGTCCAAGGTAGAGAAAACAGAATATGATCTTAAATGTATCTAGAACAGACAGCAGATTCACAAAAGGGTCATATCTTTAGCCAAAGGGAGCTCAAAATCTGAAAGCAAATATTTGACAAAAGTTAGTGATAGAGTTATAATTAATTTTCTTAGAGAGAACATGAGAAAGAAGCAACTGACCAAATAGCTGACCACATTCTCACAGCATGCTTTGATTTTTTATGAAGAGAAATGAGGTTCTATGAGGTTCTAACTGTTATTATGAACACGCAACTCCACAGGCCAGACACTTCTTGCTGGTTAAGAGTTCATAAGAACTCTACCCATTTTCTGTAGCTGACTGCTTTGAAAGCAATTTATATGTCTTTTCTGTGACCACTCATCTGACTCTCCAGAAGAGAAATAAACCATCTTAGACAGCCTAGTACTCACTGAAACACCTTTAAATCTTATATTGAAAATGTAGAGTTTTAGTGGCTAGGAGCTAGACAGTGCTTTTGTTTCATATCCACTCTGAAGAGAGTTGGATAGGATAGCAAGTTACATAAGGTTATGACTTTTCTGCCAGATAATGCTCAGATG
Organism: Poecile atricapillus; assembly: GCF_030490865.1. Taxonomy (NCBI): domain Eukaryota; kingdom Metazoa; phylum Chordata; class Aves; order Passeriformes; family Paridae; genus Poecile; species Poecile atricapillus. The sequence continues at coordinate 21,319,520 of NC_081251.1, read as the reverse complement.
GAGGATTATCCTGGAAATTATCTGTTTCCTTGTATGCTAAAAGAATCTTAGATTTCCTAAATTGCACTGTAAAGTGCACTGAGTCAAGACCAGTTAGAAACTACATTTGAAGTACCCAGGAGGCAAGGTGTGGTCTAACAGTTATTCTTGTTTTATGGTGTTTTTCAGCCTTTACAAAGGTCAGATAAAATATGCATAGAGTACATTTAGGTAGCATAAAATGTGAGTGCAGAATTGTATCTGTCCCAAGGTACTAATACTTTTTTGTGAAAATTAAATTGCTCTGAATCCACATGAGGTTCTGAAGTGCTAATACTTGTATGGGGAATATTCCCCAGGCAGAAACATCTATTTAAGATGCATATATTCATCCAGCTGCCTAGTGTAGATTTAAACACAGGAGTTAAGAGTGAAACAGCATCTTTGCCTGAATTAGAACACATTTCAGTGCATGTAAAGAACACGAGGCAGTATGTAGTAAATTACAGAGTTAAAAATTACTCCTTTGGATCCAAATGACAAAATTTTCGGTGTTATGGCTTTGTGATATCAAAATCTGGAAATACTCTGCAGAATTGCCATCTCCTGATTCTCCAGTCAGAATGAATCTGTCTCTTTTTGTTTGGTTGGATTTCATGTTTAAGGAAGAAGGGTCTCTGTTATGTGGTGGTCACTTCCTCAAGCCCACAGCTACTGCAGCTACAGGGGACAGTGACTGACAAGTCAGAAGGTCACATATTTGGGGACTGTTGTTTACCTTTCAGCAAGGAAAGGAGAGCAGTACACCATTTTTCTGGCTATACAGCCACTGCTACTGCGTACCTGCAGAACCCAGGGAGCTGCAGTCTATCACCCACCCACCTTGCACAGCTCAAAGGCTCTGGGGGCTACGCCAGAGGATCGCCTTTGTCTCAACACCTCTGCTCTGCTCTGCTTCCACCTCCAGCCGAGGAAGGGCACGCCTCGCTCTGTGCCTCTCCAGATTAAATCATCTCAAACCTTTTGTGCCTAATCAAACTGAAATAGCACTCTACTGACCGCACAGGGTCATTTGTTAAACGAGAAAGCTAGAAGAGAGGGTTCATTCAATTTTTAATCTTTTCCTTTTGAAGCGGGCTGAGGATGGAGCGGCAGATGGGGGGCTGCTGGCTCAGGTGTTACACTGCACTCTGCTGGCTCTGCCGCACGCTTCTGCCCGTGCAGCTGCAAACCTCCTCCTCCGCCGTGACACGCACTGCTAGGCTGTGACTTCATTAAACAGGAAAAGGAGAGGCCCCTAACAAAAGGCAAAATGCTGTGAAATCTTGAGCCCTATGAATCTGTGCGGCCACACCACACTGGCAGCGCTCTGGGAAGTGGAATGTCCTTCCCCGCTCCTGCAGCCCAGCCCAGCTCAGCTCAGCCTCCCGCTCACGGAGGGCTGGGATCAGGAATACCCCAGGCACGATACCTCAGGTATCCTGCTGTCTCCTCCACGCACCAGCCAACGTAGCCGGGAATATTACAGCCAACCACAGCTGAATAAAACCAATTTATCCACTTAATAAGTCATCACAATAAACAAAGAAACAAAAAAGCCCAACTCTGTTGCTAAACAAGTAGTAGCAACTAAGAAGTTAAAAATGTCACAGCTGTTAATTACAAAAATACTCACTAAGATGGAAAATACTCTGCAGCTAGACCGCCTTCATTTTGACTACCGCTTATACAGAAATCTTTTCTTGTAATATGTGCCTATCCACAGTTAAATTATGTGGGATAAAAAATACATTTTAAATAAACCCGCACATTCTCAGACACGTATGATTCATTTCAACTACCTTGAGCTTTTCCTCCAAGGATTCCTCACAGTCTCCTCCTAATAACCTATCAGATGAGAGTTGAAAGATGGGATGAACCACTACCCCAGTGCATATCACTTCTGCTATAATTATAAGATGTGCAAAAAATAGACTTGAACTCCAAACTCCTTTTCTTTACTGCTCAAGGGAGATCTTGAGCTCAAACTCTCATTTCAAGAAGTTTAAAAGGAGCAAGGAAAAGACACTATATGATCATAATAGCACTGAATGCACACAGAAAATGTGGTAATTGAGAATGTTGCATCATAAAAAATATGAGACAGAGAAATTAAAATTATCTCATTACGGTATAGGCTTATTGGTTTTGGAGAGCAGCAAACAGTGGGAGATGAAATTGTGTCCAGTTACTACTTTAAGACAACAAGGTGATGGTAAGGTTTCATTGCCTCAAGAATGTTTCCACTGGGATCAGGGAATACTCACGGGAATAAATATCACACTTGCATCAGAAGGAAAAAGTTCACTCCCTGGGCTTCGCTGAAGTGCTAGAAAAGTAGCCAAGAAATTCCAAGGCCGTTCTGAGCGGCTGTGGATAGGATTACATTCAGCTCAGCACTTTAATATGAACAGCTGAGAAGAGCACAAGAGAAAAAGTGGATAGGAAGAAACTCCTGGTGGCTCCACCTCCCAGAAGAATAAATTATTCATAAAATACAAAATATAAGTGCACAAAGATATTAATGGAAGATACAGAATTAATTGACATATTTGTATAAAAACATTAATCATTTATATAATTTAACCATTATCTATATATCTATTTCTTTCAATACAAGATACACTTAATGTTAATTATTCACTAGCAAAAGTATTCACTTCCCTTTCCTGAGTGTCCATTTTCTGGTTTTTAGGATGGAAAATACAACTGATGATGAAGTTTTGAAATAAAATGGATTAGCAATAAAGAAAAAATATTTAAATTAGAAATTCTAATTTAATAAACTGTATAAATCATAACCATCCCCCAGTAATATTTTAAGTGTAGAAGGGAAATCTGTGGGAGAGCAGCCTGGAACTTTTAGGTGGAAAAAAGACCACACTGCCAAACAGAATGAAAGAGAAATGGAGCAAGAGTCTCTGAAGATGGCAGCTTGGTTGAATGTGAGGGAGTCTGCATGAGTACATACAGGTCTGGGACTACCAGACACGGGATGGGGAAACCCAAGTGGGTGCCAATAAATGACTCTGTGATATGTCTGAACTTGCCTGAAATCCAACTGGGTCTAAACCTCCCAAAGCTAGTTTTGCCTACATGGCTGATAACCACAGAGAAAAGAGATAAAAAGCACCAAGGGCATGCAAGCCATTATTACCCTTGATGGTAATAATTGAAGCCTGATGGTTACACATGCACAGAAAGCAGCATCAATACTGATTCTCATTTCTTCTAAAATATATTTACTCCCAAAATGTCACAAGGGAACTTATATACCACAAACTGGCATCTGGACTGACCAAGCAGTTCCTCAGGAGTGGCTAACCAAGGGAAATAAACAGTCACAATCACTCACCATCAGGAAGTGACCAAAGTTTCATCTCCTGAATGGCACTCACACATATCCAGACAAAGGAGAGAGTTTTCCATTTCCCTGCTAAAAGGGAGAGGAATGCAAAAGGACAAGCTGTTTTTGTATTTTAACCTCCTGTTACTGTCTTCAAAAGTAATGTTGGTGGGAAGAAACAGCGGTATGGACAGGTTTCATGGGTACAGAGAGCAGTTAATAAGTTATCCTGGGGGTAGAAGACTGGGTGCCTTTGAAGCATCTTAGGAAGCAACAACCTGGTGATTCTTGCTGCCAGGTTCTCTCTACAGGGATATGTTTCTCCCATCCTGAGCTATGAAAAGGTTGACAGCTGGGCTGGACTTGGCTGCAGGATGACAAAGGCAAGAAGTTTTTCCCAAAAGCAGAAGGAATGATGCACTTATTTTCTGTACTCATGCAACAAGGCTGTGCTCAGGGCTGCTTCCACTGCTAACAGATGGAGACAGGATAGAAGATTAAATGTTTGGCCAGCCAAGTGTTAGCCACAAATATTCCAGCTGTTTCAGCACAGCTGATGCTCATGTTCTGGAGAAATTAAAAGGGTCTCTGTTCTAGATATTAATTTTCTTTTTAAATATTGCAGTCAACACTTTTATTTGGGTTTTGTTTTTTTTTTTAAATAAAATAAATAAAAATAAAAATACTTACATCAAGTCACGCAGTCATGTAACCTTTCATTTGTTTCAGAAAGCATGGGATTAGTTTATGGGAAGCTGTTATATCAAGCATGTTCTATATCACAAAGTTAACATTTTGAAAAAATAAAATTAAATCAATTAGAACCTTTAAAAAGTAATTTACACTTCCTTACTTTTTGGAAGTAAAAAAATAAAGGAGATGAAAAAGTAAGCAGAACCTACCATACAGTAAAACAAATACAGCTATGTATCCCTGCCCTGTCCAGCTATAATTTTGTTTACCTAAAAGAGTTTCATCATGACAAGAACATAAAATCTTCCACTTCAAATGCTGAGAAGATATAATTCTAATAAATAAAGGAACTACCATTTTTTCAGCTACTTGCCTTTTCTTATTATATCTTGTAGATTGCTGAAGTTAATGAATACAAATATCTAACTTATGATTTCATTTTCATAATCTAATATTCAGGTACTCAGTGAACCTTCTCCAGCCTAAAAGTGAATACCAACAGAAAAGTGTGTTGAATTTAACGATTCAGCATTTGTGTGAATTTTTAATTGTATTTGATATAAAATTCTTTGTATAGAGTATAAAAAAACTGTTGTATTCTTGAGAAAGATTTACCTGTTTATATGTAACACATGTACTCCATATTTACTTTCAATTCTATACTTTGTTGGATCACTTGCAGGAAAAATCAATTCCTCATTTTTGTACCTGACAATCAAGAAAAAAATACAACTCATAAATATCAGCAACTATTTATTCATTTCAAGATATCATTTACTATTTTCTGAACTCTCACTCTTTCCATGGAGTATTTTCCAGTATGTATGGATAGGTACATATTGGGCCATGAAGGCAAAGCAGGACCATCATAGCAGCAAGGAAGTGGAAAGAGATGTGCACTCAGTCAAGAAGATGAGGAAAAAAGTAAAGAGAAGATGGCATGGGGCTTGAACTTTCAAGTCCACTAGTCCTGACACAAGATGGGAAGCAAACTTTATCTTGCACCACAGTAAAATGCTTCAGCACAAAAATGGGGAGCAGCAACAGAATTATGTCTTGTGTTAGGTCTTTACAGTGCAGCCTGAGGTTTTCATATATAAAGGACAGCACCTGCCCAGAGAGGAGGACAGCTGCAAGGACCTTTATGTCCTCCTCAACAGAAGCTAACACAATGTGACCACAGATACAGCCCATTACAACAGTGGTGCTGTGCATGTTTATCCAGGCTTAGAAAGCAGCCTGTGAGTTCTGTGTATTTTGCCATTTGCTACTTTGTGTACAGGAAACTCAATGTCCAGAAAGACTGGAATGCCTTCCACTGTCAGCCTTCTGAAATGCATGAGTTTGCTTCTCACATTGCACGGGGCCACTCAGCAAGTTTTCCTCCCACTCCTTCCACTGCAGTATCAACTGCTACGATCCAGCACATCTAGGAGGATTATAAAGGGGATTTAACAAAGCCATTATATGCATGACACTTATCAGCTATGGCATAACTTTCAAATGAAAAAAGCTTAACAACATTTTTAGAGGGCTAGGAAAGGCCAGTCTCTTACCATTGTACAACAGGGGTTGGAAATCCTTGCACTGTAAAGCAAAGGCTCACAGACATCTTTTCCCAGACAGTGTGAGACCTCAGGCGCACTAGAATTTCAGGGGCTCGACTTATTCTTTCTTCAATGACATGTCTTTCCAGAGCCATATTTTCTTCTACCTATTAAATAAGGGAAAAGAAGCATCTGGCACCAGCCTCAAATAGGGTAGGAGATCTAACTTCAAATTCACAAAAGGTGCTTAATAACTACTCATATTTGAAGCACAGGCCTAAATTTCAATATATCTTGTAATTATTTTTACATAGGAAAAATTTTTGCAAAAAGATTCTACAGGTACCATTCTTTGCACAGCAAGTTTATCCAGATGCTCTCGAGCACGGTGCCTGGCTGTGTGAATCTCTTTTTCCAAAGCAGACAACTCACTGGCAAAACGGATTCTTTTCTCATCACTTACATGAGACTTTTGCTCATGACTCCTGTGGGACAAGAAAATAAATCAGGTAACCGTTATGAAGATTTAAGTTTGTCACTGAAACACATCAGGCAACAAAAGACTCTGAAACCATATCAGTAGGATGCAAAATTAGGAATCATTCTTAGCATCTATCTGTGTACCCTGAGTATGTGAGATCCTGTGAATTTTCTTCATATTCTTTCCCCTGGTATTTGTGAGGCCATAGCTCTAAGTCTTGACTTCTGCTGTGGTTGCATTGACATGGTTCTCCACTGTCCTTTGGTAACCAAGATCAAGAACCTGCCTGGCCTCCTTCTGGCCCGTGATTTTCATTTCCATGGACACAAGAAGGCAGATGAGTGACAGCAAGTTCTGTGCCTGTTCACAGCCTGTTAAAAGTTGTGCCTTGCTTACATAGCACCTTTAGTTCTAGAAGCTTTAGAACCTCGGAGCTGTTGCAGCTCCATGGGCTGTATCACCTGACCTCACCTGAAAGATACAGACCAAGGAGTTCACAAGGATTTGATAAATAGTTGCATGCAAAAAAAAAAAGCTGTCCCATGACAAGGATGAGCAGGAAGTATTATAGAAACTAACAGGAAAATATAAAGTTTTGACAAATTTATGAGTTGCTCCCTGAAGACCTAACTCCATAAACTTTTCAGAATTCCTGAAAATATCCTAACTCATAAACGTTTTTAGGAGGAGCTAGCTCAGTTTCCTTCATTCATGCTGATTCAGTAAACAGCTTATGCTACTCTTTTCCTTCCCAGGACAAAAGAAGGTATTGAATATCAGATATTTCTAACATGTCTGTCAATATAGTCAACACATGGCAAGACTCTGAAAGCATAACCCAAATAAGAAAACTTCCATGAAATTCAACAAATCAAGATATTTTTATGTGATGCTTAAAAACAATTTAATTCTTCATACTTCATAAAGTACATTTCAATGTACTTTAAATACCAACCATGTCTTGCCATTTTTTCTAATATTGCTGAAATAAAAAACAGTTTTTAAAACCTAAATTAAACAAAATTATTTCATTTTCCTAGAGATTTCTGTTCTGAGGTTATATATTTCAAATCAATCCAATTACCAGAACCAAATGGATGTATATGATTTGCACAATATATTTTCTACAAACAAGACAGAATTCCTTCCTTTAATATAAATCCTCCATGTCTTTGGTGCAGTAACTGTAGAGCAAAGCAGAGCAGAAACGGTGAAATTCACTAAGGGGAATATTGACATCAGCACAGTTACTCTGGGACTTCTCATCAAGGCAGCAACTGAGACATGACACTAATATCCCTTTTGATATTCAGGAAAGAATTTAAAACGTTTAAATTTATGCAAATTAGCAATTTAGGAATAGTGGAGTGGCTCTGTTCAAAACGAGTTCTGGGTACCAGGTGGATTCTAATTTATTTTTATTTTAAAGCTGTTTTCAAGGGTCAGAGTGACGATCAGGGGAATAACTCTGGGTTGAAATATGAGACTGAAAGTGACACTCAGTCATTTAGTGTTCCAGCCAAAATAGATTAGTGAAGAACAGTGACAGAGAAGCCTCCAGTCTTGTCAACTCTGAAAAGAGCCTTGGCAAAAGAGTTGGGACCAGAGCCACTACGCAGGTCAGACTGGACCAACAGAGCTTTACCTTTTCCTGGATTCCTGCATTGCTTCATGCGCCAAGGTGCGTGCCCTCCTGGCACAAAGTCTACACGTTGTTTTGCCCAAGCCAGATGATTCATAATAAGCAGCCTGCCTGGAAGCAGCCCTTCAAATATAAGAGACATTGTTATAATCCAGCAATTCAGGTAAAACATGAACTCACAAACGTCAAAGAAATTACTTTGAGCTGATTGAGCTGAACACCACGACTGAGCACTTTTCAGTGAGAAACCTTTGCATCTTCATTGACTGCACTTGTCCTTCAAGGGCTTAATACCTATCATCTGTCACAGGGGATCATTAGATGTTTTATTTCATTCTATTAAATTTATATTTATTTCAGCCTTCAATCATTCAGGTGTAATGATTGCATTTCAGAGAACCCCAAGGGTACCAGCCCTTCTAACACACAAACCATGAAGATTCCCCACAGCAATGTCTATATCTCAGCTTTTCTATATTTCACTGAACTTTCTGCAACTGTCCTCTTTCATAAGGGAATCTGGACCAGCTAGGTAGGCATGTTAATTACCAAGTAGGGAGAAAGGTGATTCTGAAGCAATCACAATACAAAGTTTCACAACAATTTACATTGCCTCAGAGAGCAGGCACACAACCAACCATATAAATAATGTGTATTTTCTGATTAAAATTCAGAGATTTCAAATGAGAAGTATTGAGCTTTCATTTAAGTTTAAAAAAAGGAAATTGAATCACAAAATCTATAGTTATAGCCAACTTCAGGAGAAGGAATATCATCATGTCATATGGAAGAATGGGTAAAAAGCTGCTTCTGTGACTTACTTAATTTCATAGTAATTTTTCATAAGTCAGAGTTTCAATTTTAGCCTACAAGGAAGAATTTTCAATTCAGAGGTACCAAACAGGACAGATCCTAAGCTACAAGGGCTGTGTAGGTATCTTGCAATGCTGCTAGGAAGTTTAGCTATGCTGGTGGGAGCATATAGACAAGGAGCATGCCAATGAAATGAAGTGCAAAACTTTCATTCTGTAGAAATCACATTTTTTTGGGGTTGAGAGGAAAGGTTTCTTGTTTTTAAGAACTGACTACCCAAAACATGACACTTACTTTCTCGCTGCATATTCCTCAAGTACATATCTTGTTTGAATGTTGCGATAGGACTGATCAAAGTGCTTGTGCCTCCTCTGGTAAAATGGCACTGCTACTGAAGACATAATTCCTCTGTGACAACCAGCAATTCCTGCAGAGAGTGAAGTTAGCCATATATTTAGCATGCAGACATTTAGCTATATATTTCAGACACTTTGGTTTGATATTTTTTGATATGAAGACATGTGTGTGAACATGTCCAAATGTATAAAATTGCACCAATTTGTGACAAATAGAGCTATCAGCCACACACGTGGGTACCTCAGGCTGTATCTTATCAGTCATACAGTGTGAGCTATAGAATCATAGATAATAGTGTAAAAGATATTTCCCTAGATCATTTTTCCCCTTCTTTGTAGATGTCATTTAACGCCTCCAGAGAAATTTCCAGGGATGAAAATTTGACAGGTTTTTGGCCATTGTTCGACATTTCAGCTCTCTGCTCTTCAAACTTTTCACTTTTTCCATTTTGGCAATTTATGCTCCCTACGTTTTGTCCAATTCACCATGACAACAAATAGACAGTATTTGCTCACTTTTGTGAGCCTGTTGAAGATTTTCTTTACTTTTCTTTCCTGTGGTCTTGTTTAAACTCAACAAAGCTGGCTCATGCAATCTTTCCTTGTGGGCTTTTTTCTGGACTATCAATCATTCTGGTTTCCTTCTTGCACTCTTTTTCCAAAGCATGGCATAGTTTTTGATCAATATTTGGATAGAAGGTTTTAAAAAATATTCAGGGTGCTCCTGAAGCAGTGTGGGGGATAAAGCATGTTTCCCACTGAGTTAGAGTTAAGCAGATTACCAACCATATCATTAAAAGAACACAGAGGTGCCTGCATGTCTTTGTGCTCATTAGAAATATGATGACAACTTCTTGCAAAAGTGGGGAATATCATGAGCCATGTTGTAAGTAGGTGCCATCTTGTATAACTGCAATCTCAGTTAGGTATGGGGTTCTCTACTCCTGCGCCATTTATCCCAAGCAGTGGTGAGGGATCCCAAATGAACAGCCAAAACCTCCCCCACAAGCCACCTACACTTCGGTGACAACAGAAGCAAGCTCCCAATATGAGTCTATAAAGCAGATGAAGATTTAGTCAGGTAAATTACTGCAGTAACACCCAATACCCTGCTAAAAGCTGAGGGGACTGTCCCTGCTGTCACGCTCCCTGTATGGTGCAGGCTGCCAACTCCATGCCAGCACCCAGGGCACAGGCTGAGGCACGGCCTGGGATCCACCTCAGGGCACCCATGGCAAGTGAAGCAACACCAGCTCACCCAGGGAACACATTAAGAGTGTGTCAGGGTCCTGAGGACAGCAATGGACCTGACTGTCCCAGCCCAGCCTCCCCCAGAGTTCCTCCTACCCTGCCCATAGACCAGGACCCTATGTCAGTCCCCAGGGACATCAGTTTCTGCCCCAGAAATGACACAGCAGAATCAGTCTCCAGCTTCCCACAGTCTGGCCCTGCCTGGACATGGACCAAGCCAAGAAGAACCTGCCTCAGACCCACACCGAAAGTCCAAATTTGTAACAAAAAGTCGCATAAATAAGCAGCTTCATGATGTATATCAAATTGTCATGGGGTAGCTTTACCTTTAAGACAGCTTTGGGAGCTAAGCAAGTTGAAGCTGCTGGTGGCTGATGGGAGTTTTTCCTCCTGACCAATTATCAGTCATTTCTAAAATTGACAGCAGTCTTGACCATTAAAAAGTGAAGTCAACTTGTGAACACCCCTTTAAGATGTACAGTCAGAGGTCTCTTGCTCTCTTTGGTTTCCGGCTTCTGAAAAGGTAACAGGGCTCTGTCTTGGCCTCCTCCCCCCCTCCTCCAGGCCGGACAAGGCCGCAGAGAGCGGGGCGGGGGGGAGAAGCAGAGCCGGCCAGCCGGGTTTAGTTTGTAGTTTCTGCTGCTGGACTGAAACCTGACACCATGAACACTTGCAGCTTTTCTAAGGCTTTAATTCTTTTACTACCTGGATAAACGTACAGATTACTCTTTTTTCCCAGAAAGACAGAGAGAGACAATCAACATGAAAAAGACATCATAAAACCACCAAAAACAGTGAGGAAAAGAGTTAAGTTTAAATAAGAAAGAGGGAATAAGGTGATGCTTTGCAGCTGAAATATCTTTCTGTTGAAGCTATGGAGATGGACAATAGTACTTTAAAAAGACTCCTTTAATTCATGATAGAGTATTGGGAGGAATAGAGTATTCAAAGTGTGTATTTTGAGCGAAGAGAAAGTACTTGTTATACTGTGAGTTGCTGGAATTGAGTAGAGTGAAGATTTTGAAGCCTTGAGGGCAAAGAGAAAAATGTTTTTCCAAGAAAGCTCACAGAGACAAATGAAGAAGACTTTTGCCTTTTAATAACTCATCCTTAAAATGACATCCCTAAACTCATGGCCCATACACACCTCATCGTGATGTGAAATGGGAGGAGTGAACTGATGACAGATTTCCGGGCAGCTGACATCAGAGCCATAGAAAACTATAATAGAAATAGTTTTCTTGTGAGAAACTCCGTAAGTTAGCAGAAAGAGACTTCTGTTTCTCTACAAAGACTACTGAAAAGACTCTAAGAAGAAATGGGACTGTTTTTAACCACCGAAGTTCTAAAGTTTTTTGTCTCTATGTTGTCATGTGTACAAAGAAATGGTCAAGTGGTGGGAGATAAAAGGGTTTTCTGGAAGTTTATTCTAGTGTTCTTATTCTTGTAGTTTACTTATAAACTGTCTCTATTACTTTTAAGTTTTAAGCCTGTTTTGCTCTTGTTCTAATCTATATCTCACAGCAAGAAATAAGTAATTTTTTAGTTACTGGTTTAAAACCATGACACAAATGAAAACTCAAAGGGATTTGAATAGAAATCTTATAAATTAATTTAGAAAAAACACTTAAGTTAAAATAACAGTATACACCACATTTCCAGCATATAGTATTTATTAAAAAAAAATGAAATGCTAGTCATTGGTGAAGTAGAGTGAAAAACTGTAACTGTGTCTGATTCTTACTTGCAGATAACCAAGGGCAGAGTGAGATGCCCCCAAATGATGATGTTCTCATATCAGCTACTTTTACTTTTCCAAGAAAAAGTAAGGAGCAAACAGTGCATATATTTAATAGAAGTCACATCCAATTTTAAAATGTTCAGAGATCTAAAGAGATTTTTACAATTTATCACTTCATAACTGCATCTTCTGCATAACTTAGAGTTACCTTTTCTGCTCTTTTTCAAGAGATATGAGAATGACAAGTCACAGGTTCAGTAATGAGAGCTTTAGGCAAAGCACAAGACACTGCAAAACAAAAATTAAACAGGTTTACAACATTACTAGGGGGCATTAAAGAAATATATTGCCACATTTATAGAGAAATAAGAAAGTTAGCATGACCCAAGTTAGTTCAGCACCTCACAGAGATGCTGCCTTAGTAAGATGCCCTCATACAATGCTGAGCTGACATGGATCCCTCATGGACCTATTAACTCATCATATGACACAATGTCTTGGTTACATGAGCAGAGTTGCACAGACCCACGAGCAGCTTTGGCTTCTCCTAGTTTTGATATCTGTACATGATGTAATGCTACATCTGCAGACATCAAACACTGGTTTTCCTCCTGCTAACTGTGACTATTGTGTATATGACACTGGATTTCCACATTAGTTCATATGTTAACTGGAAAATTAATGGTATAATTTTCCTTTTTTTCCTATTTTTGATTAGCCTTTTTTGCCTCAAAGAAGGTACAAAAGACAAATACAGATTAAGCTCACTCCACTGTTCAGCGCTACTCATGTTTACATGTGGCCATGTTAAATAATTCTGTGAATTTATCAACATGCAATGTAAATTTTGCTATGTATATAATTCACACTGAGATCCACTTTATAAGGATTGTAGAGAAAATCCCATTTATCTGGATGGTTGAGTCTAAGTTATTTTCATTTTTGGGAGAGGAGAAAACACCATTGCTATTTACAGTCCAGCTTTTTTCACTAAATGTAAAACTTACATTTTAACTAGTGTATCTTCTTCTATTTGTCAGCACCCAGGACTCCTCAAATTTGGGTTCATATATTTTTCACATTACCCAAACACCTTTAGTACAGAAACAAGTGTAGCCATTCTCTCACAGCCTTCATACAAGAAATTCACTGAGCTTGTTAGCATCCAGGCTCACTTTGCCTTCTGTTAACACAGAGGGGAGCTGCCTGGCAACAATTCCAAATGTAATAATAATCACCAGTTAATTACAAAAACGTTTGCAGAGTATGTATTTAATACTTAATAGGGCTGAAAAGACAAGTATCAGAAGAGCAAAATCGAAGTCTCACTGTAAAAGCAGCATATAGGGTATTGAGCTCCTGATAAAAGAAGTTTATACTGTATTCCTAGGAACAATATGTTGACAGTTTTACCAGTTTTCCACTGATACACATGTATATGACATGTTTGAAATATATTCTAATATTTAGACAACCTACCACTAAGAAAGTTAGAGAACATGATATGCTGATGACAGCTTAACCCCAGTGCAAAATTTTTATTAATGACAGTGTCTGGAGACCTAGTTACACTGGTAAGTGAATTGGTAGAACTGACTCAAAAATTAGATGAAGGAAGTGGTCTGGCAGAGAAATTGGGGGAAAAAAATCCCAGTGGAAAATTGAGAGTCCAATAACAACAACAACAACAAAGCTTAAATCCAGAAAAATACAAATTAATTATCTGACTGATTATAACAAACAAAAAAAGTAAATCTCAAGTTTTATTTACCAAGTTCTACTGCAAGAATTTTGGAGGCCTTGCTGAAATACGTGGCCTTTGTGTCACAAACAACCCTTGAGTTACATCCATGCACATCCTATGAACAGCCCTGGATTTCAAGAAAAAGGCCTAGAATTATAGGAAAAAGCTTGGTCCTAAAACATTTGGTGTCTCATCTGACCTTTACATGGTTAGTGCAATGTAGCACCATTGTACTCCTCTCTTTTTATTATTATTATTTTTCCTATTTGTTTCTATGACTGTAAATGCTGAGGACATCAAAAGGACATAAAGTGTACCAATCTATGTGCTGTATAAACCACTCACAAGACAAACACAAAGAAAAATATTACCTGAGCCAAAGTGTCCTTAAGGATTAATGGCATAAACCATAGGTGAATTAGACTAGTCAACATAAATATGTATTTCTTCATGTTTTGTACCATGTATGTAACAACTTTTACTTGACCGTGAGTAAAAGGCCAAGCTCCCAGGTCAGGATATGCATAGTTTTGTGACACAGTAATACTGATCTGAATAGAAAGCCATCATCTAGGACCACGTGACAAGGGGCCACATTCTTGAGCAGAGAAGCCAAGGGTCTGATATAAACATTGTTAGTCTGATAAGTGAGTTAATTTAAGCTTTAAAGGACAAGCAGTAAATTCTAGCATGATCATTTACATTGCCTCAGAGAGCAGGCACACAACCAACTAAATTGATGGATGGCTTGACAAATGCCATGGTAAGAAGAACATGGCTGCACTAGCCATAGATAGACAGCTTGCATTCCCAGATTCACAAGGCTCGTGTCATGAGCAATGCACTGTACAGTATGTATTTTCTCAGCCTGACCTGCCAGTGCTGTACCATGCAACATGCACTTCTCTGCTCATCTCTGTTCCTGGCATTCTGCAGACCTGCCAAAAGTTATTCACAAGTTCTTGCTTGTCCTCACATAGCCAGAAATTTCTTTGACCATTTGCACATACTTGAGGGCATGTTCTGTTTTTCCCACAACTTAGACATTTTTTCTCTGTCTGTCTCTTGTTCTGCTAGCTGTTCTCTACATTGTTCAAAGTGAAGCTTTTTCAGGAAGCTGCCAACTTTTACTTCTATGGTGCATAAAAGCCCCTGATATTTAATTGATGAAATATATTTAAATCCATATCACCTACATAGCACAATGAAAGATAGAATAAAATGCCACCTTCTATTAATTGGTTGTTCCTGATGACCAGTATAAAAAATTCCCATATTGCCTAAAAAAATATGTGATCCTTTCCAAATGGTTATATCCATGCTGTAGAGATTGTAGACTTAATAGCAAATCATCATTTTCTCCCATAAACTGCCTTTGGTGGAAATCTTGTAAAACCACCTTGAGTCATTATGCAGTTCTAGACACTGCAGTCTAAACAGAATGGGATGTAGAGGATCTGGTTAATTTTTCTCCATTTTGATAAGAAACTAATTTGATAAAAAACTGATTTGACAGAATTTCTAGTATGTCTCTCCAGTCTTTTTTCTCTGTACACATGTGTATATTTTGATGTTCCACAGAAAATTATGTTTTGTGAATAAAAAACCTCAAATATACTGTCATTTTATATGTTTCAGTCTTTCCATTGAAGATCTTGTTCAGACTGCATAAGAATTCAGTTTTAGCTTTCTTGATAATAGAACACAAATGCTGATCATTTAAAAAATAAAAAATTATATGGAATTCTCACTTGCTTACTCTGCTGAATTCCAGATATCATTCAGCAAGTTTGAACACCTTTTGTGTTTTTCTCTTTGATTTTTTTAGCTACATCACAGTTGGTTTTATGTTTACGGATCGCACCTCCTTTTCATGGAAATAGTATTTTCCTCAATTCACCAATTGATTTTAAACAGTCAAATAATCCCCCACAATGCATGCATCACTTTTTTATTAAACATAATTTAAAATTTTAAAAAAATTTTAAAAATTGAGTTCTCTATGTCTACATATCTGAATATCCAGCAAAGCAACATTTTCAAGCAGCTGACAGTACCAGCCATCACAGCTCTGCCTATCATTTTTATTTATTTCATATGTTTTCAATGACATACAGGTAGATTCAGCCATTTAATGCAATCATTTGGCTACAGCACATCTATGGTTAATTAGGATGAACACCTTCATTTTGTAATAGTCCCCAGATGGCTTGCTTCACACTCTGGCCAGAATAGTTAGTGTGGAGGTAATTTGAAATATATAATGGGTGGTCACAGTCCTATCCACAACCCTTGGTCAGGACCTTTGTTCTGTGGAGATGAGCAGCAGGCAGAGTCATGGGTACCCTTCCCTCCAGCAAGGTAATTTTTGTGGAGGGAAGCACCAGTTCCTGTATTCTAATGAGTTTTTAAAAGAATGTAACTTTGCATTTTCTGTGATTCTCATGAAGGAAAGGAGTGGAAGCTTCCAAACTTACTTTCTTTCCATGTCTCTGATAGAATCTGAACAGTACATATCCCAGACAGGGTACGAATGTGGATGTTACCTTATGAATTCATGATCATATAAGACTGGGAATGAAATGAGGCTAAATTTGCCCATATTGACTTGAATCCTTGCCACTCTAACATCCCAAACACACAGAGTTCAAACAGGTTCTGATAAAGTTTGAAGTCTTCCCTTCACTTGGCAAGTGTATTATCTCCCTTCAATGGGACAGCTAAAAATGTTGGACAGTGAGATGATAAAAATCATTTCCCATCATCCCAACAATCATTATCCTTCATTATGGTACTTTTATTAGCTCATAGGCATTATCAACACACAGGCATAATTTCGAGAGCATGAACTTGATTTCCCAAGACTCTATCAGTGGTATTTAGCAGGAATTTTCATGTGGCACAGAACATATCACTTAGCTTAGAGCAACACAGACACCAGAAACGCATCTTCTGGAAATGTGTACTTGAAAGCATGGCAGACAGAAAATAAAAGCAGATTGTTTTTTGGCCCATTCTTCAACAGGCCAAATAGTTTTTCCAGCTACTGTATGGTTTTATGCTTAATTATTTACACACAGACATCAGAAAAATCATATGGTATAAGCTCACAAGAAAGTGGTATTGCCAATATTTGTGTAATTGGAAAAGCATACATACGAATAAAGCTATGGATTTCTTTAATGTAGTTCTTTATATGCAGAAAGAAACAGAGGAAATGTAATGCACAATAAAGGAAACTATGCACAGGACAAAACAACCTTACTTTATGTTTTTGTTTTGCTTTTCTCTTCATTAATTAATTTGTGTCCTACTTATTGCTTGTTTTCCCTGAGGAAAGTTGTTTTTTTTTTACAGGGAAGCACCCAGCCTCCTCTTACAAGCACTCTCATTGTTCTGTACAAGAAAAATATGGATAGAAAATGGACTTACCAAAAGTTATAGAAAAACGGCAAAGCAGAGAGGAAGACCAGCCTTTTCCAGCTTAGCAAACACTGCCCGAGGAACACAAATAATTCCCCTCTCTAAAGGCTACTGCCCCTTCAGTCCTATTTAAGGGCAGATGCAGTGCTATATTTAGAACTAACCAAGTGATTCTCCCAAAACTGAGGTCAGCCTGATATGCAATAAGAGAGTGATATAAAGGCAAAAGAAAAGCATTAGCCTATATGCAGTTTAATACTGTATTTTAATAAAAGAAATAACTCCTTCCTTAAAAAGGAAGTTGTTTATGTTAAAAGTGGGGTTTCTTTTCCCAGCAACACCAAGCACATGGGAAGCAATTAAATGTCAGAAAACACTTTGAATCTTTTATTTAGAAAAGTTTGAAATTTTAAAATAATCAGTAACTTAGAAGACCAGTGAGGAGAAGTAAACTCCAGAATATTATTAGTAGAGACATGAGATTCCCTTGGTGCTTTGGGCTGTAAAATGAGCCTCCCTATTGCTTCCTTAAGAGCTCTCTGGATGTGAGAATGTCTGCAACATATGAAGGCATACTAGTTGTATAAAACCCCTATTTCCATCTCTATTACATCACCAGTCAATCTGACTGAGACAGATCTTTCTATGTCTTGTAGGTAAAATGGGAAGAATTTAATATGCACAGATACATAAACATGCAGAGGAAAAAATACAGTCAGAGCAGTCAACGCTGTGAGACCTTGGTGGTCCCTGATGGTTCCCAATTATTACTAACTAAAATGGACGCTTGCTGCCTTTAGGGCTCCTAGGTTTCTGTGCAGAAACCACAAGGCACCACTGTGGTGGCTCTGACATGTCCAGATGGCATGTGGTAGCAGCACTGGCTCTGCAGAGCTGGCAGGCTTGGGAACAGGCACTCTGCCCCATTCTGGTGGTAGGCAACCCCAGAGATTGCACCCAAATGGAGGAAGGGAAGGAAGGGTAGGACCTCTGACAAGGCTTTGTGACAAGCTTGAATAATTAATCACATTCCTCTTATTCTGTCTGAAAATAGGACAACATGACACGGAGAACCTGGCTATATGGCAGACCTAATCACACCTCATGACTTAGCCCATAATTACTCAAATAATCAGTGAGTCAGCAACATACAGAGGGTAGAGAATTCATTGATCTTAAAATTATTTGGATATAAAAAGATCTATTTTCAATTTACTTATATAGAAATCTGGTCAAAGTCACTACATGACAATCTCTTCCAGTGCTTGGTATGTGACACTGATACATGAACAATGTTCTTTTTAAGTCATATATTATTCTCATGTATACGTACAGGAAAGCAGAGCAAGAGGTGGAAAAGCCTTTAAATAACTGATTTTTATCCCGTCTACAGTGTTCATCCAAGTTTCCTAAATAGGTCTGGTAAGGATCTTTCTTACATTTGTATCATCTAGGGCTACCATTTGCTTGAAACAGACTTCTCCCTTCCTCCCATTGATCTTGAATTATAACTCAGTCTGACAGAATTAGATCTACAGAGACAGGCAGAGTGGAATGACTGCATATGCCCTGAATGTAGATGTTGCTTCAGAAGCAGCTGTCAAAGTAATTAGCATGTAATAATCCACAGCAAACCCACTTTACTTATCCAGCTCCATCTCTTCTTCCCTATTGAATTTTCCTGTGGGAGGAAAAAGGTCATTTTTCAGGAAAACTTGAAAGTTCTCACTACACTCTGCTTTTCATTTCTTGTTCTATATTTATTATCTCTACAGAAATGGAGGCATTTACAGCCTGCTCTGTCTGCCTTTACACTTGAGCACTCTTCTATTTTAAGTTTTCTTCAGGGTGTGGCTGGATGACAGAAATATGGAAGTGCATCTTAAGGACTCTGGGAAAAATGCCAAAGGTAAGAACAAGCCATGTAGGAGGGCCAGTCCCAGGTTATGTCCAGGAAAGACAATAGATAAATTCTTCTTCTCTTCATAGGTGTTACAAAATAAGATAGAAGGGAAAACTGCAATATTGTGTTATTCACTGGTGGTAAAATTTAGGCAGCAGAGCACCAAAAATTATCCAACTATGAAATAATTTACATTATATTCCTACTTTTCCCCTAACACAGAAAGTGCCTTCTCCTGATCCCTCCACTTCCTAAACAGATCTTCCCTAAGTACTTTTCTAAAGCAGAGATTTAATAGGGTACCAAAAGGATTATTCAAGCAGTTTGAACTTAGAATGTGCTAAAATCCTTTTGTGAATTTGATATTTTAGAATTACTTCTTTATCTTATGCCAGTCTCTTGATGGGGTTGCTCAATTGATAGAGGCCTAAGTAATGTCTCAACTACTCCAGCAAAGGGGAGGACAAAGAACTGAAATGGAGCTCAGGAAAAAGAGGTGTTAGCTTTTTAGCCATTTGATTAAACATCAAAACAGTAATGAAATGAAATGTAATGGTGTTAGAAGAGGTATGTTTTTAGCCAATAAGGGTGCCTTAGTAGCAGCCTTGCGCTTTTAGCTTTCTCCAGCTCCAAGAAAGCATAATGCATCTTTGTATGGCAGCTTCTGAAGTCCAGCTTTGTTAATATGTTAACTACTGATTTCTTCAAATTCTTGATGCGTATTTACAGCTTCATTTAAATTAAGAGATTGGTAACTAGCAATGAGGTTCCTCATCTCTGCAGCAGTCCTAGTTATTCACACAGCCTTGTGGTGAGGTTTTTAAAGCCATGCTAGAACAATGGACACTGTGCATTGGTGACCTTCGAGCAGTCTCTCTTCACAGTTACCCAAGTCCCAGCATCTTCCTTGGTATTACAAATGAAAGACAAAACAGTGCATGCAATTTCAACCACTTAAAAAATTAAATCATGCAATTTCAACCACTTAAAAAATTAAATCATGTTCTTTCCTCTGTTAATGGTCAGAAATTGACCATTGGTCAGAAATTCAGGATTATCAGTTATGGGCTCCACATAGAAACCAAATAGAAAGTGTCTCAGAGGAGAATATCACCACCTGAAGGACTGAACTCAAAACACTTTTGGAGGGAGTACACATGCTCATGAAGATTAGGTAGCAAGAGAAAAGTAACAGATGCTCTTAACAGCACTGTAAATCTGCAGATTTGTGCAGTTGAGCACAAGTCCCCAAGGGAAATACACCTTACTGCCTCTTTCAGGTGGGGAGAGATCAAACCCATACTGACTTCTAAGAAGCCTAAGCACTTCTCTCTCTACCTCCTCTTTTCTGCTTATTTTCTTTTTTGTTCTTGATGCATTTTCTCTTCTTCTACTAGAACTTCCTGATTTTTTTTCAGTGCCCAACTTGCAAGTATTTTAAGTCTGACTTCAAGCAGCTGAGAGCTGTCAAAAGCTGAAACTACCCTTCCCAGAAGTGAGACTATGCTGTGTGGACATGAGACCAGAGAAGAGTCAAGTAATTTGGAGGAGGAGAAGGAGGAAAATACACTTCCAACTAAGGGAAGGGTGTAAAACTCGCAGGAGAGAGGACAATGGCAGCTGAAGGAAAACAAAACAACAACAAAAAAAACCCCACATTAGATGCAAGGTGTTTTAAATAGCCAGACAAGGATTTTCAATCAGCAATTTATATGAGCTAGACTAAACTAGATCAAACAATTTTAGCATAAGTCTTTGAACAAATACTAAGCGTACAAAATGTTGGGATTTTTTTCCTGAAATATAAGGCAAAGTAAATCTTTTAGTAAGTATCCTCATTTATATCTAAGAAGACAAACACACCACTGAGTTACAACTCACTGAGCTACAGCAAATCAATTAGTTTTTTTAGATATCTAAACAGAAATGTGTCCCCCTGTCGTGCTGCAGGGGAACTGTGAGTATATGGGACACTGGGAGGAGACAGAGCCAGAACAGATGACCTAAACTTACCAAAGGGATGTTCCAGACCATATGACATCATGCTCAGTACATAAAATGGAGGAAAGAAAGGAGAAGGGGGGGACATTTGGAGTGACAGCATTTGTCTTCCCAAGTAACTGCTGCATGTGATGGGAACCTGCTCTCCTGGAGATGGCTGAAAACCTGCCTGCCCTTGGGAAGCAGTGAATTCCTTGGTTTGTTGTGTTTGTGTGTGCAGTTTTTGCTTTTCCTGTTAAACTGTCTTTATCTCAGCCCAGGAAATATGTATGTAGTATGTTTTACCTTTCCAATTCTCTCCCTGATCCTGCTGGTGGGAGTGAGCAAGTGTTTGTGTGGGGTTTGGCTGCTGGCTGGGGCTAGACCATGACAAGAACACAAAACCTCTCTGGGCAGCCAGGGCCAGCTCTTGGGTACTCTCACAGTGGGGGAGAAAAAGATAAAAAGAAATTTTCTAATGTTCATAACCTCTGTGTTTGGGTTTGTGTCTCTGACTGTAACTGACTCTGGTTCTGTCCCTTTCTCATCTTGGGCTGGCAGAAGCCAAAGGTCACTGGTGAAAGCACAGACATGAGACCCTCCAGGTTCACAAGTGCACACACATTTGCTGTCTGGCTGCCTACTCTCTCTCTGTCTGTCTGTGTCATGCTTGCTGCAAACAGATGCACACTCTCACTATGGCTGATGTTGCAGCTACCCCACATCCATGGGTCCCCCAGATAGTTATACGTAGGGTGTAAGGGCACCTAAAACCCCCAGTCTGACGCCAATAGCCAGCAGCCAGTTCCCCCAGTAACTGTCAGTCAGTCCATGCAATACTGGCACGCATGGATGAAGAGTGAGGTGTCACAGATATACAGTTAAGAAAGGTTTGAATTAAGACAAGACAGACTGTGGTGATCAGGCACAGGGCTCAGTCAGATAAATGTGTTTTATATGCTGTCAGCCCTTTCTGTAGCCCTTTCTAGGTAATCCTCTCTTTGTTCCTCTGATTTCTTCCCCTAAGCATTTCTTCATCACTTTATGCAGGTCCACCAATTCTCACACCCCTGGTGCAGTGCTCAGGATCTTCACTCACCCCATCCCAACATCTTCAGGTAAAATCTTCTCACATTCCACATATCCTCACACATAATGTGGAAATTATCTGCTCCTGTTTCACAGAGGAAAAAGAGAAGGAAAGGAAAACATAGCAGATCACACGGCAGGGCCTGCATGATGAGTCCAACGTGAGAGCTGACATGAAAACCTCAAATGGTATCAAGTTCAGACATACCCCTCTATTCAAGGTCATTGAACTTTTTATGGCATATCCAACAGTTCATGTCACTGAAAGCACAGAGCTATGACGTGTATGTCTCATGCCACACGATATGCTGCCTGACATATATGATCATTACTGTACTTTAGAATAATGAACTTCTACTGTATTCCTGGAAGCAGGTAACTCTCATTAAAAAAATCACATTTTTTTTTTATTTCAGAACTAAATTACTTACATCCACAACAGCTCCAAGGAATGAAGATCTAGCAAGATTTCATTGTAAATGGGCAAGAACTATTGCAAATGCAGATCAGGCACAATTTTCTTAAGGAGTTGTAGCAGCTGGACCCCTTAATTCCTGTTCCTCACTACTGCTGTATGTCTTTGATTCTGTAGTTGCTATAAGCCAAAAGAATGAGTTTACCATGGGTAGATATAACAAGAAGTGTGCTAAGAATGATGGTCTCAGGCAGGCCCCAAATTTGCAGTGTTTTGATAGATTTTCTTATTTTTAGTAAGAACAAAGGAAAAAAACTTCTGTTTAGCAGAAGTGTTAATGAACCACACTGATTCTTCTCCAACTACTCAGTAATTGCTTCTCCAGGTCTTCAAGAGCAATGCCATAGTGCATACAAAACAAAGCAGTATTTCATTACATCTTCACACTGAAGAGATCTTCTTGATTATTCCATGACAATCTCCAAATACTGTTTCTCTCTATGATCCATATAATGGTGCTTCAGGTCAAGCTACATTTGGAGGTTACCAGTTTTCTCCATTCTTGCTACTTTTGCTGAAATCTTTGTCCCTGCCATTTAACTGATTATTTAATCTTCTCACTCTTTGCCATTCAGTTGCCACTAAATCAGTCATCCACCAGTATCCTTGACCCATTTGACAAGGCGTCAAAGACTCATTTCATTTCAAAGGGTGTTTTTACCCAAATAAAAACTGTAGGATTCCCTGCATAAACACTGTTCCCATTAAAATAAAACTTAGAAAAGTTATTCTCAATTTGTTCTCTTTTTTTCATCATTCATCCAGACTAGGTCTTTTTTCACATACTGGCCTGCTCTGCAACTGTATTTTAATTATTTATTTTAATTTTAAATTTTAATCAAATTTAAATTAAGGTAATGTTTACATTACTGATTGAGAATCTTAAAGATATAATTACATATATTTTGATTTCTACCTTACTGATATCTGAATCAAACAATTTTTCTATTAGTCTTAACTTTAATCTGAGATTGTTATGTGTTCCAGATACACAGATAGATTGAGACGGCAGTAAAATTTTTGCACCTTTTTTATTCTTTTTTTACTTTTTTTACTTTTACTCTGATTTTCAACTGCAATTAGGCAGTATTAAGTACTACCAGCATCTGGTATCCACTGTAACATATCCTAAGTAAATGGTAGGCATATTCAGAGAGCTGCAAGACCAAAGCAGGCTTTCATCCAGCTTAATAAATATCTTGAGGCTTACGTCACTTCAGAACGGCACAGAATGTAAAGCTCTGAATGCTTAGGACAGCTGTCCTCCTTCCCTGCCTCAGTGGCCTTTCTGATTACACTTGTACCCAATCCCATCCACTGGCAGTGTTTCCCAAGTGACACAAATACTGCAGCAGCACAGGAGATGAAAAAATCTTGGGCTGAGTGTGGTCGTCAAGATGTCTGTGTATTTATGACAGGACAACAACAGCAACATCACAACATTACAGAAACCATTGAGGTTGCCTAGATCCCCAGTGAGTTCAACAAATGAGAGATGGATGTTCTTTACCTGACAAAGGGACCCAAATCAGCTGCCTGGAATTTCCAATGCATAGGAACTCTTGATTGGAAACACATAGTTTGAAGGCAGAGTATCATAGTCATCGCTGCCTTATTTATACCTTAGAGTCGATTTAGTTGTGTCAGCTACTTCTGTGCAGTGACACCACACAATTGATAAAATATGGTTAAAATACCAGCTGGCTGAAGTACTTGTACTATAAAAGGAAATAGGTCTTAATTTGGATATATACAGGAATTAATCCTTACTCATTACTCACACTTTTCTCCTACTCTTAATTGTTTAGTGTATGTAAAATAAAGTGCCTTTTTTTCTAAAATTTAAATATGCTTAGCATTACTTTCCTCACTGTAGTTTTTTGCTGGCTTCTCAGATTTAAAAAAACACTGTATTTTGTTCCTCTGAAGGTGCTTATATACTAACCCTCAAACTTCACCTTCCCACTGCTTTTGCACTGCAATTGTTAGACAGATATTGGTTCAATATACTGACTGCATTCTGGCAGTGCAGTATTCTAGCACAAAGATGATAGTACTCTGTGAACAAGGTAGAAAAAAAACAAAGAATTGAAACAAGTTTGGGTTTGTAATTTTCCAGATGTGTGAAAAAAGAGAATGATTCTTTGGAGATAATGGAAGCAGGCAAGGAAGTAACAAGGAAATTAGAACTATGTATTGACATAATAGTGGATGGTCAACCAGAGATGAGAGACAGACATAGATCATGGCAAACATTAAGCAGTGGAAGAAATAGTTCGCAGTGATACCTTACCAGCAGTGTGCCTTTGTGCCTTTCTCCAACTTTTTATTATATTTAGTGTAAAAAAAATTGTGCTGCTTTTTTTAGAGTTGAAATTTGCCTATCATTACCTTCCATGTAATAGTTCATATCAGAGAAGCAGTATGAACTTGCCAGCAGTGTGTCTTTCGGGCCAAGAAGGCAAATAATATCCTGGGGTGTATTAGGAAGAGCATTGCCAGCAGGTCACAGGAGGTGATCCTGTCCCTGTGCTCAGCCCTGGTGAGGCCACGTCTGGAGTGCTGTGTCCAGTTCTGGGCTCCTCAGGGAGAGAGAACCATGCAGCCCCTGGAGCAGGTCCAGCAGAGGACTATGAAAATGATTAAGTGTCTGGAACATCTTGTACAAGGAAAGGGTGAGTGAGCTGGGCCTTTTCAGTCTCAGGAAGGGATGACTGAGATGGCTACAGGTATCTGAAGGGAGCGTGTCAGAGGATGTTTCCAGGCTCTGCTCAGTGGTGCCCAGCAGTAGGACAAGAGGCAATGGGCAGAAACTGATGCACAGGAAGTTCCACCTGAACATGAGGAAGAATTTTACTGTGCAGGTGACTGAGCACTAGAACAGATTGGCCAGAGATGCTGTGGAGTCTCCTTCACTGGAGATATTCAAGAATCATTTGGGCACAAATCCTTTAGGATGGCCTTGCTTGAGCAGAGAGGTTGGACCGCAGGATCTACTGTGGTCTTTTCCACATGACCCATCCTCTGATTCTGTGATTCTCTTACAAAAAAAATAATATACCAGAAGTAGGAAGTGTGTAGGAAAAGGAACCTTACCAAAAGGACACCTTAGTATTATGGTATTTTCAGAAGTTTTCTAGGAAATGCTAATTAAGCAACCTGCATTGCATTCCTAAACTGTAATATAAAAGCTTCGACTTGAGCTTCAACTTTGTGTCTATAAAAAGACAAATATCCATTGTTGATGTTTTTTCCTGCTAAATCCTAGGTAAAATTAGTATAAAGATGTAAAGAGTATAAAGCTGATTGTGATAGCTGCTGATGAAGAGACTGCCTGACAGCTTGGAAGATTATGTCCTTGCAGGAGTCATGAAAGAAGCCAGTAAACAGAGGCCTGGGAAAGTAAGATCTCTTTTCTGGAATTTAGATGGGCAACAGAATATGATGACTGGTTTTCTGCACACTTTTGATGAATCACACACTTTAAACATGAGTTGATACATGTGGAACAGAGCTACTGCCTCCATTTTCATCCAGACAAAAGATATGGCACCAAAAAGAAAACAGGCTACACATGAAATCTCCCTAATAGCAGAAAGGAACATACGTGCAGCATTAACTCCCTTTCTAACAGAAGTATGACGGGAATTTCCTCATGTGGCACATGCCCTGGGACACAATTGTGCCTCGTGACAACCACATAGAAATAGTCCACTAAAGCTCAACTCTCAGGTAATATAGAGCAGCTGTCTCAACAGTTTGACTTCTGATTTGTTGTGTGCCTTCTCCATTATTATTGCTTGCTATTCCACCTCCTCCCTCCTCCCCATAACTCCCTTAATAATTCTCAAGAAGAAAAGGGAGATGTCCAGATGTCCCATCATTAATGCCAGCCCAGAGGATGAGACAATGACCATGATGACAATGACACTCTCACTCACCACTCAGACAGTAACAAGCAGGGTAACACATAACTAATAATGGCATCCATTAGTCTTCTGATGGGTCTTTCTGCAGGCAGTCAAACTTCCTGCTGATGGAACTCACAGGTACTTGGAACATGGTGAGTTCATGAAAGCAGCCCTCCACATCCAGCCCTCCTGAATTCACAGCTGAAGAGGTGTTATATTCCTTCCGTACAGGACCTGACCTGCAATTGGGTAAGCGGATGTAAATTTCGTGCAGGAGCAGCACAACACATACATTTGCTTTGTTCTTTAAATTTTTCCTAGGGACCTGATATTTGCTGTAGACAGACCAAGGACACCAAATGTACCTCTGGGCCTGGTGTAATAAAGTCATTCTAATGTTAAGACAAAACTGATGAAATATACACCAGGGATGTTAAGGAGGAAAAGGTCAAAGATCTGCCATTCCAGAAGCTAATGAACATTTGCTTGGTGAATGTATTCTGTTGAAAGAAAAGAATAGAGAACAGCAACCAAGTAAGGAGGAAAGATAAATCTTTCTGTGTATGAAAGAGATCTGAAGAGGAACCAAGTATGATGATATCTTTCTAGACAGATACATTACAGCTAAAGATCAACACCAAAGATCAACAACTTCCTCCAGGAAATAATTTAAATAGCAGCTGTCCAAAGACAGCTGCCTGTGAAAGTTGTTTAAAATTAATAATACCCAGAATCACCTCAGATTTCTTTAAAACATTCAAGGAAGTTTCATGACTTGATAATTCTGGCCACCATTTACAAGACTACCAACTAGTATTTCATTTACCATACTTGGAGTAATTGTTATGTGCATTATTAAAATTTTTATACATAAATATTTACACAGACATATCATGGCAATGATTAAAGGATTAGAGCAACTGATATACAGGGAGAGGATGAGAAATCTTGGCTGCTTATCCTGGAGATAAGAAATTTCAGGGGATTTTATGAATGTGTATAAATACCTAAAGGAAGGGTCTAAAGAAGACAGAGCCAGACTCTTTTTAGTGATGCCCAGGAATGTGATTAGCTGTAGATTGGCCCTGGGGAACTGAGATGTGGCCAAGGGCAGGGCAGGAGGAGGCTCTTATTAACTCCAAAGTTACATTTGGGAAGGAAAGTTGAAAGGTGAAAGTCTCCTCCACACCTTTGAGTTCTCTTCAATCACATTGCATTGTGTTGGCCATCAGTGAAACTGCTTTGATCAGGAAATGTCTACTGCCTGCCCTATACCACAGAATGTAGCTTTTGGTGAGTAAGGAATCCAAAATAACAGAGCAAGGTTTCCATGAAATAGCATTTGCCTTTAGACAACTGGTCCATTCAGATGCTGGATTTTATTTTAAAGCTGCTTTTAACTTCTTCAATATATTATGATTCACAAACTCCAGTTTTAAATAGGCAAGTTTCAGTGATTTCAATATTGCAAATTGTTTAAACTTTACACTGCAATGTAATGATAAATGTCAAACTTCATATTAAATATCATACTTATATAGATATTATCTTGCATTCAACAGATAACTACATCTGTGAATATGGAATTGCTAGCAAAGGCTTCTCATGTCCAAGGAGGAGTTTCAGGCCACAATGAAGGTTTACTTACATTGTTTATGAATTCTTAGGATACACTTCTGTCTTCCCTTCACTTCACTTCTGAGCTTTCCTGAGTGGGAAAGCTCAGGACAGCAGATCAGCCATGGGTGTAGGGCCCAGCCTGCACCATGTAGTTTGAGGAACAGATTGGAGATCAGCCATGAGCCGGGAGAGTGGCTGGATGTGAGACTGCTCCCTCCAGCCTCATAGCTTTTATTGCTAGCGGCTCACCAAGACTGAGACCAAGGTCAGAATGAAGGAAGCATTAGGCCATTTTCCAAAGGTCTCCTGAGGGACAGCCTGCTCTCTGAGCTGGAGACAGCCACAGCCCTTGGCCATGCAGCTGGAGGTTTAGCACTCTGCCCTGCCTCTGCCCATCCCCTCATCCCTGTGCTGTTTAAGGGGGGCTGGGGCTCTGCTCCTCTGCTGCAACTCCTCCTCTTCGGTATTGACTTCCACATGGAAAAAAAGAGACTGAATTTTCCCTCTCTGAATGGCTATTTTTGACACTACCCAATCTCTGAAATTTGATTATTAAATATCAAATTGAACTAGCTTACCTAGGAGACCATATAGAATAAACCTGCGACACACAATACAAACAAGAGAGGAACTTCTATTTATCATTAGAATCAGTACTGTTTCAGTTCAAGGACTTTTTCTGAAACTCAAAAGTCAGAGTGCAAAATACATTTGCTATCTAGTCTAGAGCGGAATATACGTACTTGTGATACAAAGTTTCTCTCACAAATAAGATCTGTTTCCTAAAAAATCATGTAAGCATTCACCTCTGTCAGACCTTCATGCCTTTCCTGGGGTGCTGAGCTAAGTCAATTTTCGGTCAGTGTAATGGGACTTATGGGGCCATTCCAGCTGCTGTAACTCCAGCACTGTGCCTCAGATCATTTATTCTGAATATAATTTTTCCAGGATCATTTATTTTGGACACTATTTTAGTCCCTACAGGCTGAGAAACAGAGTGAAGGAAAAAAAAAATAATTTGGAGCTTCTCCAGGATTTGCACAGCTAAAGATCTTTCCCACTCTCCACATGACTCCTGAGACAGCATAAAATTAACCTAGGCTAAAAAAACAGGGAAATGTAAGTGTGTTGTTAAAGGGATGACAGTTATAGAAGCTAAAGAACAAAAGAAAGAGGCTAAAACCAATAGAAAATACTAAAAATAAAAAAATATGTCAGTAATAATAAAAGGAGAAATTATTTGTTGATTACTCTTTCATAATAAAACACACTCACATACTCTTTAAAACTCTTCCTCCCTTATAAATAGCAAACCAAAGAGTCAGATTTTCAAGGCAGGGAAAGCTACTTCACTTGTCTTTTCCACACACACACTAAATCTAAAAAGAAAAAGAATAGGCCAAGAAATAATAACTAAGAAAAAGAGATGTTCAAGGTCAACAGTCAAAGTATGGAAAGGCTTATTTCTCAACCATGGTCTTTTCATTTTAACCAGACTCTCATTTATCTTCCAATATCTCTACCTTGGGAATTTCATGCATAGTTTTTAAATAAACCCACTAAGCAGCTTAATAAAAATAATCAGCCTATCCTTTATAAAATAACTATTTTGCGAAATAACTCTATTACATAAATGCAAGAGTACCTAATCTCCATCCCCTTATGATGTTCTCTGAAGATACAGATAGTACAGAAGCACATCAGAAAGTGCTTTTATTTGGGTTCATGTTCAATTGAAAGCCTACTAGCTATATTACAGGCATTGTTTTCAAAACAGCTAGTCCTGTAAAATACATTGGCCAGAGAAAGCAGCTTTGTCCTTACCAGACAGATTAGTTACTTCCTTCTTTTTTTTCTTTTTACTTTGAAAAGGCAAAATATTAGACAGCTATGGCCAGATGTTTTGTCTAGTTATTCATCTTCCTCCCTTGAGCTACTCTGAATGACTTAAGTGCAACTGAAATCCAATTTGGCTCACTAAATTCTTTTGACAGATGAACTAGGAAAATTTCATAGCCACAAAACCTTTTTTCCTTTATCAAGACATTTACTTTTTCCAATAAATGCATATGACAAACAGGTCATGTCTGAACATGGTTACCTTCGTAGCATCTGGCATATAAGCACTTCTGTCAAGAAAAAATAGAGATTTTAAATGTTTGGCTCTGACAGACCTTTTAGTGTGGCTGGAATGGTTTCCATTTTCAAGTTTACCTAAGAAGCCTCTTAACTTATGGTTAACTTCACAGAGTAATACTCATATCCTTGTGTCACTTACCAACAACTGCAGCACACTCAGCGAAGTAATACAGCCATTCCATTAATAAAAGAAATGCAGTGGTACAGAAAAGAAATTGATTTGTCTTCTCTCCTCTCTGCTCAACTTTTTTTTTATCTTTTTTTTTCCCCTGTGATTAGGGTATGCCGCCACTATGTTATGAAAATCCCTCAGCACAAAATGCAAAGTAACATTGTTATTGTAGAGAGAAAGTAAAAAATGATAGCAGGACAAGAATGAACGAACAACTATTTCATTTGTGATTATTAAGCTCTGTTGGGAGTTTTTGTATCCGCTCTTTTTCCTGCTTTTCATTTCACAGCAACACAAATAAAGCTGCCCTTGTTGCTGCTCAGTAGAAGCCACTACCCACTAGATGGGGCCCAAAGGCAAGAAGTTGTCAGCTCACAACACCAGGTTCACTCTGAGAAGCTGCATTTCCAGAGGAGAGTTATTACAATAAGGGCAAAAAGTGGTCAGAAATATCAGAACCTCAAGTGTGTTTAAGAGTTCGAGCTGAATTTGTAATTTAGTTCAGAAGGGTATTTAAATTCTATGAGCACCTATATTTCCAGAAGGAAAGCACAGACCCTCCACCACACAAATTCTTGTCTACCTAATCCTTAAACCCTACATTCTTAAAAGGTCCCTGTATTTCACCAATAAAATTCATAAGGTTTTTCACATAACTGGATCTGACTACATAGAATTATGGCTACACCTACTTGCAGGGGAGGACAAGCACAAAATCATGTGTAACAAGTAGCACCACATGTTTCTTCCCTTTTGGTCCAGACAACAGCAGTGCCACCATCCCTTGGGAAAATACATTTCCAACAAGCTACAGTCCTCAGAGACATTTCAGCTCTATCTTGGTCTGCTGGGAACTCAGCTTTTCACAAAACCACATCAGCTTCCCTGCCCAGATTCTGCTTCGTAGATACACATAGATCTACAGAAAATGTTGATCTTTGCATATTTAGTGAAAGAAGGTGTGCAAAAACAGCCCCTGCATCTACTTCTCAGAGGAGACATTGTTCTTAGCCTTGTGTTTAACAGCACATGCAGTAGCCCTCTGAGTAAGAACATAAGCTTTTCTCTCAGATTCATCAGATTTGCAAAGTAACTTTATTTTTGTATATCATCACTGCACAGCAGCAAGTGCAGTGATGGGCACCAGCCCTCAGCTTTATGAAGACAGCCTAGACTTGTTCATGCCAACATGGATAACAGACAATGTGAGGCTGGCTGGGTTGTTATCCTCTTTGTCTGTCTGGATCAGGCCCTGGAGTGGCAGCCTTCTCTACAGGCAACTTCTGAAGGTGGAACACACTGGCTGCTCATCAAGCTTCATCTGTCAGAGATCACCACCTCTAACATTAAAAGTGTACTCGTAGTGGGTGACTCCCTTCTGAGGGAAACAGAGGGCCCCATATGTTGACCACCGCACAGGGAGGGCTGCTGACTCCCTGGGGCCCAGGTACAGGATATTTCTGAGAGACTCCCTGGGCTGATTCAGCCTCTGATTATTATCCACTGCTGATACTCCAGGCTGGCAGTGATGAGATTGAAAAGAGGAACATCAGGACAATTAAAAGGGGCTTTAGGACACTGGGTCAAGTGGTTGATAGCGTGGGAGCAGAGGTAATGTTCTGCTCAGTCAATTTGGTGGCAGACAAAAATGTTGAAAGGAATAGGAGAGCCCACATTATCAACAAGTGGCTCAAGGGTTGGTGTCATCAGCAAAATTTTGGGTTCTTTGATCATGGAACAACTATTATGGCACTTGCTGGAACTGGATGGGCTCCATCTCTCTGTTAAGGGCAGAAGGATTTTTAGCTCATGAACTGACAGAACTTGTTGAGACAACTTTAAACTAGGTTTGAAGGAGGAAGGGGATGCAGCTGGGCTCTTGGGAAGCAGGCCCAAGGGTTGTAAGCCTGAGTTAGGGGTGAGATCAGTAGCCCAGCTGAGGTGCATGTACACTAATGCATACAGCGTGGGCAATGAGCAAGAGGAGCTGGAAGCCATGGTGCAACAGCAAAGCTATGATGTAGTTGCAATCCCAGACGTGTGGTGGGATGATTCAAATAGCTGGAGTGCTGCACTGGATGGCTACAAGCTCTTCAAAAGAGACAGGAAAGGGAGAAGAGGTGGAGGGGTGGCACTTTATATTAGGGAAGATTTTGATGCCATGGGTATTGACTCTAACGACAATGAAGTTGAATGCCTGTGGGTAAGAATTAAGGGGAAGGCCAACAAGGCTAACATCCTGCTGGGAGTCTGTCATCATCCACCCAGCCAGGAAGAAGAGGTGGACAACTTATTCTATGAGCAGCTGGAGAATGTTTCAGAATCACCAGCCCCTGTTCTTGTAGGTGACTTTAACCTACCAGACATCTGCTGGGAACTAAACACAGCAGAAAAGAGGCCATCCAGGAAGTTCTTAAAGTGTGTAGAGAACAACATTTTGTCACAGCTGGTGAGTGAGCCCACCAGGGAGAGGACTGTGTTAGACCTGTTGTTTGCAAATAGAAATGGGCTGGTGGGAGATGTGGTGGGTGGAGGCCACTTGGGGCACAGTGATCATGAAATGATAGAATTGTCAATATTTGGTGAAATCAGGAGGAACATCAATAAGAATCTTACATTGGACTTCCAGAGGGCAGACTTTGGCCTGTTTAGGAGACTTATTCAGAGAGTTCCTTGGAAAGCAGCCCTTAAAAACAAAGGACTGCAGAAAAGATGGGTGTACTTCAAAACAGAGATCTTGAGAGCACAGGAACAGACTGTCCCTGTGTGCCAAAAGATGAGTCAATGAGGCAAACATCCAGCCTGGATGGGCAATGAGGTTTTGAAGGAACACAGGAATAAAAAGAGGATGCATCGTCTTTCGGATGAGGGTCAGGTCTCTCAGGAAGTATTTAAGGAGGTTGCCAGGGAATGTAGGAAAAAAATTAGAGAGGCCAAAGCTCAGTTCAAACTTAATTTGGCAACTTTGTAAAGGATAATAAAAATGTTTTTACAAATATATTAATGGTAAAAGGAAGGGTAAGACCAATGTTTACTCCTTATTGGATGAGGGTGGGAACTTAGTAACTGCAGATGAGGAAAAGGCCAAAGAGCTTAACACCTTCTTTGCCTCAGCCTTTAGTGGGAAGACAGCTTGTCCTCAGGACAACTGTCCTCCTGGGCTGGCAGATGGTGTCAGGGAGCAGAATGTTCCCCCTGTTATCCAGGAGGAGGCAGTCAGAGAACTGCTGAGCTGCTTGGACATTCATAAATCTATGGGACCCGTTGGGATCCATCCCAGGGTGATGAGGGAGCTGGCAGATGAGCTTGTGAAGCCACTCTCCATCATTTACCAACAGTCCTGGCTCACTGGTGGGGTTCCAGATAACTGGAAGCTGGCCAATGTGTGATGCCCATTCACAGGAAGGGTGGGAAGGAGGATCCTGGTAATTATAGACCAATTAGCCTGACCTCAGTATCCAGTAAGGTAATGGAACTGTTTATGAGTGTCACATCAGGCAGCCCCTACAGGATGGCCAGGGTATCAGATCCAGCCAGCATGGGTTTAGGAGGGGGTTTAGGAGGGGTTTTAGGAGGAGTAGGTCGTGTTTGACCAACCTGATCTCTTTTTATGACCAGGTGACCCACCTGGTGGATGTGGGAAAGGCTGTGGATGTGTCTATTTGGACTTCAGCAAGGCCTTTGACACTGCCTCCCACAGCACACTCCTGGAAAAGCTGCAGCCCTCGGCTTGGACAGGAGCTCTCTTTGCTGGGTTAGGAACTGGCTGGATGGCCCAGAGAGTGGTGGTGAACAGTGCTGCACCCAGCTGGTGGCCAGGCACCAGTGGTGTCCCTCAGGGGTCTGTGCTGGGGCCAGTTCTGATCAATATTTTTATTGATGACATGGATGAGGGTATTGACTCTTTCAGTGGTAAATTTGCAGATGACACTAAGCTTGGAGCATGTGTCGATCTGGTGGAAGGGAGGAGAGCTCTGCAGAGAGACCTGGAATGGTTGGATGGATGGGCAGAGTCCAACAAGATGATGTTTAATAGGTCCAAGTGCCAAGTCCTGCATTTTGGCCACATTAACTCCCTATAGTGCTATAGGCTGGGGATGGTGTGGCTGGACAGTGCCCAGGCAGAAAGGGACCTGGGGGTGCTGGTGACAGCAGCTGGACATGAGCCAGCAGTGTGCCCTGGTGGCCAATGAGGCCAATGGCCCCATGCCTGGATCAGGAATGGTGTGGCCAGCAGGAGCAGGGAGGTCATTCTCCCCCTGTACTCGGCACTGGTGAGGCCACACCTGTAGTGCTGTGTCCAGTTCTGGCACCTCAGTTTGGGAAGGACATTGAGACGTTTGAGCGCATCCAGAGGAGGCAACGAGGCTGGTGAGGGGTTTGGAACACAAACCCTGTAAGGAACGACTGAGGGAGCTGGGGGTGTTTAGCCTGGAGAAAAGGAGACTCAGAGGTGACCTTATGGTGATACAACTCCCTGAGAGGTGGCTGTAGTCAGGTGGGGTTGGTCTTTTTCTCCAGGCAACAACTGACAGAACAAGAGGACACAGTCTCAAGCTGTGCCAAGGCTGGATATTAGGAAATATAGGTTGGATATTAGGAAAAAGGTTTTCATGGAAAGAGTGATAAAGTACTGGAATTGTCTGCCTGGGGAGGTGCTGGAGTCACCATCCCTGGATGTGTCTAAAAAAAGATTGGATGTGGCACTCGATGCCATGGTTTAGTTGAGGTTAGGGCTGGGTTGGACTCAATGATCTTGGAGGTCTCTTCCAATCCAGTGATTCTGTGATTCTATGAAGATAACAGGAGGTTCCCAGGTATGGCAATTTAGTCATCAATACTGTAACAGTATTTAAATTCCTCTCTTTTGGACTATAAGACATGGCTCTTTCCCAAACAATTCCTGAGTACAGGCAGGATTCAGCCTGAGCAAAGCATCATTGGCCATGGCAGTTTGGAGGCAGTCCTCCTCTGCTAGTAGGTAAGATAGTTTTATAGTGCAGTATGAAGTATCCTAGGGATGCAGTAGTTCTAAGGATCAGCCATGACAGCCATAACCCTTCATTTTAATAGTATATACACATCTATCTATCTATCTATCTATCTATCTATCTATCTATCTATCTATCTATCTATCTATCTATCTATCTATCTATCTATCTATCTATAATACCAGAATCTGGTAGACTTAAAAATGGAGCAATTGCTAAGCAATACTGGAGTGAGGGCAGGGGAGAGACAAGTACCACAGAAGGAGTATGGAGGTCAGGGTCACCAAACATCTTCAAAGTCTGTAATTGTAGCAGGGGAGAACAGCATAGCTTATGAGAACAGAAAAAAATCCTAAAAAAGGAATGGAATCATTAAAGTGTAAATTCAGGGTTTAACTGGAGCAAAGAAACTAAAACAGACAGGACTTGTCTATGTTCACACATAGGCTGGTGCAGAAGAAGGAGCATGAGGTCCAGATAACACTGAATATTTGTGGTGACCAAAACAGGAAGGTGCTTCTGAACAGGCAGGCCTGGAAAAGCCACTAGTTCCTGATGACAACTAAGCCTTCTTCAGGAGCTGTGCAGAGTAGGTCCGCACTGAAGAATGCCATCTCTCTGCTTTACAGAGCTTTCAAAACACTCCCCTTCCATCCAGTAATATAAGGAAGGGGGAAGGAGATCTATTACTTCAACCTCATGTACGTGGCAGCTTTTCTTTGCTGCCTCCTACACTTCATCTGCCACTGCCTTAAGTCTGCCCACTCCCCCCCTTTCACACAGTTCTTGTACAGCTCTGTGTCAGATATTCCTTCGTCACCTGCATGCCTTGTTTTGCCAAGGTCACTTTCTCACATGCCATCAATTGTTCTTTCTCCTCACATCCTTTTCATGAATCATTTAATCAATCAATCATTTTCCATGTTTGTTATCCTCTTTGAGGGCTTTTCATTCTCAAAGTTACTTTCCTCCTGTGCTTTATTAGACTGTAGTCTGCTGAGCTCTATCCAAAGTTCAGTGTGAGATTACACGTGAGTGGGTGAGCCCATAAATTCTCAGACAGTGCTCTCAAGATAAATAGAAGCATATACTGTTAGAAACATGGCATCTTTGTTCAGTTAATCCTGAAATTACTTAATAGTACTAATGGTCTAATGTATGGTCTAAAGACACTTCTAGAACTTACAAAATACAGAGTAATGCATTTCAGGCATTGAGATTATTAGCAATAAACTAAAAAAAAAAAAAAAATTAAAAAAATAGAATATTGTGCAACTTTAGATTAATAGATTAATAGGAATATTACTACCTTAACAAATTTGTCATAGTATCCAGCCTGAATATTTCTATCTGGAGAGTAAGCAAAAATTAATCTGATTTCTTTCCTAAACAAAGAGATTGACTGAGCTCTTTTACATAATGAAAGACTTTTCATGTTCCTCATTCAGAGTTTCTTTTTCTAAATCAAACATAGCCAGTGCTCTGAAGCTTTCTTCATTTCCCAAAACTCATGTTGCTTCCCTCTGAACTCTCTCCACTGAGTCCACATTTCCAGTCAAAGACAATGCCTGAAAGTAGATGCAATATTTCAGCCTGTCTCACTCATGCAATTAATCCTCATTTTACAAATAATGCTCCTGTTCAAACTTTTTTCTAAATGGTAGATTTCACTTTTATATATATAACAGACTCACATGGTAACCCAATATCCTTTGCTTCCCATACTATCCTGAGGGACTCAATGGGATTCTGTCACCTGGCCAGCTGCACTGTTGTTCATTAAATGTGAAAAAAAATTCACATTTAATTTCACATCCACAAGATGTGAAATTAGTGTCATTCATTACTTTTGCTCAAGGTATGATGGGAATTCCTTTCTTTTTTACTCCACTTAGAAATAGCCCACAGCTTTCTTGCTGTACTGCCCTCCCCTTGCTTTTTGCAATATCTGCATGACTTCATCCCCAGAAAAAGCTGCATACTTTGTGTGATAAAGCACTTCTGGAAAGCAAACCCCTCCTTGTTTCCATGAAGCTCATTTTTATTGCCAGCCGTGGCATATGGGAGAGAAGACACACTCAGGCTCCATGTGGGTGACACAGAAGGTAAGATCTGTGGAGGAAGCAGGAGGAAACTGATACATTTGTTACTACAAGGCAGGGAGCAACATGACAGAGACCAAATGGCTGAACCAGGAATAGTGTCCAGGACCTTGTTCACAGAGAAGAGATTAAAAAATAAATTAAAAGAAAAAAAAAAAAAAAAAAAAAAAGAGAGAGAAACCAAACACAGAAAAAAAAAAAACCAAAACAACAACAACAACAACAACAAAAACCAACAGCAAAAAAAAAAAAAAACCACAAACCAAAAAACCCAACAGAACAAAACAAAAACATAAACCCCGTAAAATTATTTCAAGCATCACATTGCCTAAAAAGTCTGGGAATGGGATGGAAAAAAAAACAGCCTTTCATTAATTCCAGAAGATTAATAACTTTGAATTTTGAGTTTTCTTCCCTGAGACCACCAGAACACAACCTTTCAGAGGAATAACATGTTCAAATCAACAGCCTGAGCTTGTTGCCCACCTGGAACATCATGTACAACATAAAGCAGTCTCAGGTGAGTCTCCCTGAAAGCAGCATAGCTCGGTCATAGCCTGAGTTAGGAAAAGCATGACCTGCATCTACTAAAATATTCACATAATTTGTTACAGTTCTGGATATACTACACTCCCTAGTTAAGAGACTTCACAACTTGTTGCTGCACCTTCCAGTTCTACATTCTACTATTTGCCATCTTTGTGCTACCTCCCTTTGACAGCATCGCAGTCAGCTTCTCCGACACTGTCCTGCAATTCCCTACACATTTTCAAAGCTTCTTTTCTTCTGAAAGAAGAAAAAAGGTAAAGCTAAGGTATTTCATTCACTACTAACCTGTTGGAGCAAAGTCCTCAAGAAAATACATGTTTTTAATATATCTACAAGTCAATAAATGAGATTTTCTCCCTGAGGTATTTCTCTTTCTGAGCTTGTCTGCATATATGGCACCAGTGTGGCACGGACATATGCTTAGTTTCCACATAGAATAATGTCACTGAATCTCACAGGTGAAATTTGATCTAATTACAGTAAAAAAAGATCTGTTCTCGATTGTCTCACCTGGGTACAGCATTTTATCAGCAAGACTATGCTGGCACAAACTGTTAAGCTCAGCACAAGCATCTGCTGACACAGCAGCTATTATTCTTAAGGTTCAAGGATATTTTATATCTATTTAGGGAGAAAAATAATGCATGTGTATGGGAGCATACAATATTCTTTAAGCATTGATTAGGCTACTCAAATGCAGAAAAAAACACCTCAGTTACACAGTTTAACAGAATAATGTCTTTGATGGATTGGTTAAGGGTTTAGAGACGTAATGTATTTTATGTAAGATGCAGTGACCCCTCTGAACAGCAGAGGACATTTAGTTACTGCTACTTGTCCTTTGAATGGTATCCAGAAAGAAGAACACTGGCACCAGTGAGGAAACTCAGCCTGAGGATAGGCAGAGAGAAAGGCTCTTTTGTGTGGCAGCAGAGGCAGAATCCCAAATGCTCATTTTCACACACGGACAAAGAAGGAAGGGCAACATTTATCTCTTCTGTTTTTTCTAATTTTTTTCCAAGGTCTGCAGCAAAAAATCCCTCCTAGGCAAGCTGTCTACAAGAAAGAAGCATCCTTGCAGGGGCCCAGCCTGGCAGATCCGCAGTATCGCTCACCGCAAACCTGATCCAGCAAGAGAAGCTGCTGTGAGAGGACACAGCATAGGAGAGCTCTGAGAGCTGGGTAAGAAAATGACAGATACAGCTGCCACTCTAATCATTGCACCAAGTTTCCAGTGATGGCCTCATTTTGCCACATCAGTGACCCGATGTGGGATGCCAGAGGAACTACTCACAGCAGCCAGTGGAGAAGATGGTAGGAATTACAGCTGAAGAAAAACTAGAGTAGCAAAGCACAAGATAAGCTTACCACCTAGTGTTGCTGCTGCATTTTGACTTCACTTGTTAAGCAAGACATGCACTGCAGCAAACTGGGCTTCTCTGCTGAGAGGAATGCAAACTCTAGATCAGAGGGATGACAAGAGACACCATTGCCTACAGTGATTGTGGCTCACAGCTGAGAAAGAATCAATCATGTTGGTTTTTACTCCTGATTCTGGGGCTCTTGAGCCTTTTGCATTAAAACTCTGCTCAACCAAGAAAGGGACCAGAATCTGAAGCAATGTGCCTGCAGCAAACCTCAGTGTACAGCACATTTTTATATCCTATCTCTCAATGTTTTCACATGGAAAACAATCTTTTTAGGCAGCAAAGACAAGGTATGAATGTGCATGGTAAATCCCAGTGAACCAGTGTACTTCTGTTCCAAATACAGACAAGATTTATGACAAACCCAGTTTTGTGCTCACTGCCCACTTTGTAAATATATCAATCATTGTGATGATCTTAAGGGTCTTTTCCAACCTTAATGATTCCATGAAACTAATGAATATCAGATTTTTTTCCAGGCATACAAAACTTACTCGTCTCCAGTGCATCACAGAATCAGTCCACATGCCCTGGGAACATAAATGCCTCCTTGGGCACAACAGAAAACCTACAACACTGTCATACAGCTCCTTTTACATTATCTCCAAGTCCACCAACTAGACCTATCACACTAACAATCTCTAATTCAGACAGACCTCTCAGAACCTCCTTTTGGGATCAGGAACTGTAAATGCAGGGAGAGATATCAATCCTGTGTGTCAGAGACAATTGGCTGTGGTTTATTGTATATGAGGGAAAAAACTGTTTCATCCCTTTTCTCTGTTCAGGGAAATGTGAACTCTTATCATCAGATCCTGTTGATGCAGCCAGCAGTCTAGAAGTGTTTCTAAATGCCTTGCTCAGATTTTTCTGAGCAAAACGCTGCATATGGCATGAAATAATAAAACATCTGATGGCCTGTATGAGGGAAATAACTCTAGCTATTTTGGAGAGTAGACATTGGAGTTAGATATTAGTTACTCCTTCAGGATTGTTTAAAAATAATTTGGAGTACTGGCATATGCAAGCATTTCAGTAACTTAAACTCTAAGGTTTTGATCATACCATCTTTCCTAGTTAGCTCTGCCATAAAGCCTTCCTCCCTAAGTGAACTGCACCTTACCCTAGCAGAAAAATTGTCTCCTTAATTACAGTGCTACTTTTTCCACTGATCACAATCAACCACACAGGGAAACTTTCTGCCAGTCTAACTCACTCCATCTATCCAGGTCATTCCCACAAACAGCTGACTTATGTGTGAAGGCCCTAATACTTCACAGATGTCCCTGTTACCTCTGTATAAATCATGAGCTTGGACAAGTTACTCAGCCAAAGGGATAGGAAGCACCAGAGACCTCCTAGTAAAAACACTACCATCTAGTATGGGCTTAAATAAAGGTCATGAATTTGCCATTAAAAATGAGGGAGAGATGGAGATGATGGGGAAGGATTGAGGCTGTCAGGGGTTCCCGATGCAGCCAGGCACTGCAGCCTTCTGCAGAACTGGGTGCTCTAGGCATGATTATAAAAGCTGATCTGCTTCAGATAGCCCAGAGAGTGAAAACAGTGTAGAGGCATCAGGCCTGGCACCAGAGATGTCCTCCATCCTGTAAATAGGATGTAGAGCTGTAACCTGTTTTTCTGTGCAGGTGAACAAGCCCACACAAGTAATGTCTCTGCTTCTACAGCCTCTTCCCTGTCCCTGCCTGCTCCTCAGCCTTCCCTGCCCTGTGGTGGGGAGAGCTGGAAGCAGCCCTTAGGCAGTTAAACGAATCCATGAGGAAGCAGAGTGGGGAAGAGCAGCCCACAGCTCCCAGCCCCTCTCCCTGCTCATCACAGGCTGCCGGGGAGATCGAGCCAGGGCTATCTGACAACCCACTTCAGCTCTGGATTTAAGCACTTTGGATAGATTGCAGCTAGAGACAGGACAGGTTTGACACCCTCCTCCCACACAATTTCTAACTGACTGACTGTTACTCCATCAGTGTTTTTAAATTTGTATTAACTCGCAATGGATAAGGCTCAATGCTGTTTTGCCCAGACATACAAACTTTCAAGCTCTTTCAAATCTTCAAAAGGTGAAAACCAAAGCATTTTCTTTTTTTTTAAGCATTTCAGGTTTTCCTCCATATTCTGATCTGAAATTACAGTGTGTTTTCTTGTTTCAAGGAGGTGCAATAGGTAACAGAAAGCCAAATATGTGACCCAGGGGAAGTATTTGAATGGAAGCTGAGCACAGCTCTCAGACTATAAACCTTTCATCTCTCACTCTCAAGCCTCTACTTTGTTTATGCCAAGTGGAATTTAGTAGAGTAGCAGTCATTAATGCTAGTGAATAAAACTGCAGGCTGGGTATGGGAACAGGCCTTCTGTCGGAGCACAGTTCTTACCTTCCCTCAATGCTTATGCTCTAGTCATGTCTCATCTGCTGTGAGAGATCATTATCCCCTGCCTGTCCCAGCACCTCTGCATTGCCACTATCATTACTTGTCATCCAACCCACCAGTTTGCATGTTTATGCAAATTTCATGTCTTTTTCTTTACTATCGCCTGCTTCATTTAGATTTATAAGCCACCTACTAGCAGTAAGGCAATAGCTCTGTCTCCTCCCATGTGAGACACTGAAATATTATGGTTAATGGCTTACACATTTTTTTAAAAAGACTTTGCCCATTATAGCAAAATTGTATAAAGAGGATGTGACCACCTAAGCCCGCTGCCTGTCTGAATATGCCTCCTGACTGGAACTGGACTGTGAGTTAAGCCACCTAACAGGAACTTGAGATAAGGGTGGCATTATTGTCCAATTATCTTGTGTCTTAGGAAAGCAATGTATCCACAAGGAAAGCCAAACCCAGCAGCTGTCCTGAAAATCAGCTCTGGCTGGGTTCAGGGTGGGGGAGGCCACAGCGCACAGACTCATTTACTGAGGCCAGGTTTGCACACACTTT
The DNA here is from genome assembly GCF_030490865.1 of Poecile atricapillus. Lineage (NCBI taxonomy): Eukaryota > Metazoa > Chordata > Aves > Passeriformes > Paridae > Poecile > Poecile atricapillus. The sequence goes on along the minus strand of NC_081251.1, from coordinate 21,277,156 downwards.
CCCTAGGCCAGGATGGGAGGAGGAGAATTTTTGGGTGTGTGGTGTAACTTTGGTCAGAGGGAATATCCACCCTCCCTTACACAAACTGGCTCAGTTGTAAAACCTTCCCACCCCAGGAAGGGCACATCCACGGGTCATTCACAAGAGAGGCAGCTGAGGAGGGATCACAACCCATCAAAGACACCCCCCCCCCCCCACAAAGCACCCCCAGACTCATTCTTGAGGCCTTGCACCAGAGGACTGCACCTGATGCAAAATGATGCAACCAACCCAGAGCCTATGGCAAGAAAAGAAGTGTAAAACTTCCCTGCCAAAGGAAGTACCTGGCCCCAGCCAGCCTGAACACTATTAACCCACTGAACTCTGTTTTTTGTGGGACCATCACAACCAATAAGACCAGGAGAGGATCAGTGGGATGCTACCAGGATCCACAGAGCAGTGGGTTTTCCACTCAGCCTGTCTCTTGTCACTCTTTCTCTCCCCACACCCCTTTCCTATTTTTCTCCCTCTCTATCTCTTTCTCCCTGTCTCACATTTACTGCTAAATAAAATCCATACTATTGACTTTCAGCATATAGTCTCTTTTGCACCTTAATTTGGGCAGAGGTATCTCTGTACCAATAACAGGATCTTAACATCCCCCAGTAAGTAACTTACCTCTGGAAATACTTGATTTTTAACAGATAAACATTCATCAAAAGACTCAAAATACTGTTTCTTTATCTTGAGATATTTCTGACTGATTTTTTCCCTTCCTTTTCCTAGTTCTGTTCCAGTGATGCTTGCAACAGTCAGATGGACAACCCAACTTAAAATACTGCTACTAGTATCCAAACTCTGTCTTACATAGATCTTTGAACTGTGTTAAAAAACACAGTGTTCACAATCCCAGTGGTCTCTTGCAGCTTTTTGGGCTAGATACCAAACCCTGCTATCATCATCATAATTCAACCAGTGCTTGTAACCATGGGATATTTTATTTTAAATGATCGTGGAGTACGTGCAGTCACTGTCACCTAGGAGATGCTGAATGAGTAGGAGTTTAGCACAGATGATTTTGAAAAGTCATATTTTCCAGGGTGAATCAGATGATCCTTTCTGTAGCTGAAAGGTGTCCATGTGACTAGTGAAAAATAAAACATTTGATATATTCTCTGCTGAAAATACAGTTGATAACAACTGTGATCACATCTGGCATTTTAAGGAGTTGTGTACAAGCAGAAAAGAGAACAACAATGAAAAATGGAGAAGTAGCATGAAGGCTAAGGAAATTACTGAAATCCCAGTTAGAAGAAAAAATTATGTTTCCTATATATAATTATGTAAATTACTACCATGAATGCTGTGCTCATAAACTCACCCATGAATAAAACAGAAAGAAAAAGTGCGAAAACCAGAAAGAAAGTCATCTGCCTAGATACAAACTCTTGGAAGCAGTTGGAGGCATCCTTTAAAACAGGGGATATTATAAGCTTTAAAAAGGTCGTATGGAAAGCGTCTTGCTTTTCTAAACAGAATAAAAAGGTGGAGGAAAAAACAGAGCCTGTAAGCTTAGCTGTGTGCATCAACACAAACATCACCCTGCAGACAAAGCTTTGTCTACTGCCCCTTAATTAAAGAAGCTGTCCTACAGTTTTCTTAGATCAAAGAGAGAAACAAAAAGCAAACTATATGGGGAGGGGGAAAACAATAACATCTCTGTTTCCTTCTTGAAATTTACTAGGGTAGACACCATTTTTACTACAGAGTCACAGGCCTTTTCTATTTACAAATTCAAAGGCCAGTGCTAAACTTTAAAAGATGTTTGTGCCAGGCTCTGTTTCCAATTACCTGCACACTGTGTGGTTTCCCAAGTGGAGTTTCTGCTGAAGCTATAATCAGTCTAAAGTAAGTCGTATCCACAAATGGCAGCTTGGATCAACGGGCTGTGCTCCACGTCCACAGCAGCCCCATCCTGCCGACAGGAAATTGCTGTCTTTACACAAGAACCCAGCTAAACTTAGATACATTTGGCTTCAATTCACATGTAGGCCAGCTACTCAGGAGAAAACTGGCAAACGGATAGGAGGGGAAACTATTAACAAGTATTATAGCACCTCTTTGTGAGTTTTCCCTCTCAAGCGGCTTTCAGTGGTGAATGCAAGAGGCTGCACAGGATGCTAGAGCACCCTAAAGAAATTATTTGCCCTGTTCATTAAACTCCAATATCTGTAAAAGGTTTTTAGCATAGAGACATCCAAGTCTCCAGATTTGAAAGGAAGAGGAAGCTATATGCAAAAGGATTGCTGGAAACAGCTCTTTCCATAAGCAGGTTGTGCATCTGAAATAGAGCAAAGCTCTCCTGCTGGCTGGTTTGGATGAAGACAGAGCTACCACACTGCCAAAAGGAACTGCTGAGTGTTTCTCCTTACTCTGTTTTGAAATTTTAAACCAGACGTGTTGTGGCAATCACCAGTGGTTGGCAGAGGCAAGAATTGACTGTTTGGTGAACTTCACCACCAGAAATATTTAAAATGTCTTTAATGGGGATGGCTAGTGTATTTTAGATATCCTTAGATCCTTACAACTGCACTTTGACAGACACCGGCAGAGGTGTCCCAGAAGCAGTTTCTCAGGAAGCACAGATCAGCATTGTTATCTTGACTTCATGTATCCAGATTTGCAGCCCTTGACAAGGCCTATGAAATATAATGAAAATGCAACCCTTTCCAGGGAATGTGTGGTTGGCTCTTTTCTCCCTTGTATTAGGTATTAGGGATTTACTTTTTTTTTTTTTTTTCTGACAGAATTTGAAATTCTCTGAAGTTTACAGAAAGAAACATTTCAACACTGTAATGAGATTTTAGGATTTCAGAAGAAGAAAAAGGAAGGTCCTATCTGTTTTAATTCACACAAAGGACTCTAATGACCTGTTCAGTACTTTTGACATAACTTTTCAGAGTGAAGATAAAAACATAAAACATAATCTCATCCAAAATCTTAAAAATTTGAAGTGAAAAAACTGAAAATTGATTTGTAACCTTAACTATGTGCAGATGGCAAGGCACTGAACATCATTTCAGATAGTCTCTCAAAAGAGACTATGAGGAAGCACACCACTTTTTCATCACACTTCTCTCAAGACTACACGTCCTTGCTGATATAAAATACAGGGCTGGAGATGAAGGTGGAGGAATAGTCACAGCAGAGGTATTATAATTTCCATACTGTCAGGGTTTTTACTCACCTGGTTCCTCCATTGCAGATATCTGTGCCTCTACAGAAAGGCAGGCATCCCACTGCCTTTTCAGAGCCCAGGAATGATGCTGCAAAAGGCCACAAACAGGGACAAAAGTAGGAACAGTTTCACTCCTTTTTTATTCTGGTCAGCTTCACAGGAAGAAAATATTCTGTTCACATGGAGCAAATACAGTAAAATGTTGAAACAGTAAAATGCACTCCACAGTATTAGCCAGTATTCCCAAAGTAATTTACTGATGAAAAAACCCCAAACTTATTTCCAACACAGAATGGGTTGAATCACCTTTCTCTCCATCCCAACCCTCCCCACTTTTCTCTTTGGAGAGAACTGAAGCTTTAACAGCTTTTCCCCAGTAATAAATGGAATTTTATGGCAGAATCAGAAATGAAACTAGGTTTTCTTGATGTCTCTACTTCCTCATACAAGAGCAGCAGGAACTAATTATTCACTGCCCATAGAATTATCTATCTTTTTTAAATTATGTACAAGCATATGTAAGAGTCAAAAAAACATTAACAGGGAACTGTTTCCCAGATAATCTGCACCTGTGATTACTTCTCACTAAGAAAGCTTCACTCAAGCCCCTTTTTGCTCCCATGTTCTCTCCCCACCTGCTGCCATCTGCCAGAGCACAGCATTGCAGAGTGCCTGTGCAGCACTGTGGAAGATGAACTGCTGCAGTCACTCAGCTGGCTCCTTTGCCTTTTTTAGTGCCTCTAGATAGCAGGGAAAGTTCAAAGACAGCAAACCTTTTGCCTGAATCCCTTCACATTTAAACTGCACATGAGGAAGCGCTGGGTCCAGTGAGGGGACCTACACTCCAGCTGTTTCAAATACAGTAGCAACATCAAGGGTAGCCACTGCAAATACTGACTTTTTTACTGCCCCTTCAAAAATAACTTTTACAAGTTCTTTTTTACCACATGTAAGCTGAGCTTTTTTCTTGGCTCTTGGGAATGAAGGGCAACCTTGTAATTTGAGTTAAGAGGAAGCCTGGAAGTGCACTCTCCCCGGCGACCTACAAAGGAGTAACAACTGAGCCGCTGTGCCCCTCTTGTTTTTGGGAGAGGGAATATACAGTTCTGCTCATTTCTGCAGGCACTGAGCCAGGCAGTCTGGTCAGGAAAGCAGTGGGAGCCAGAACAAAGAGTATGAGGTGAGCAGAGACTTCCTCTTCTTGCCTGGAGGCACAATGCCCCTAGCTAGACTGGGATAAAACCAGGCATATGTAGTGATAGGTACTCTGACACACATCTGTACACCAACAACCTGCTCAAAAAGCCTGATATAGTAATGGCAGCAGGTATGATGAGATGAACGACAGGCTGGGCTCCTTCCCATTAGTGTGCCTGCCAGATGAGTAAGAGCCAACATTGGCCATTTATGGACCAGGTTTGTCAAACATTCCATATGCACTGCCATCATACCTTTATACTCCAACTCTGTCAAAGGCAAACTGGACTTGAACACAGACAGAATCTACATTTAAATAATACTGGATTAATTGAAGAAGCAGGTAAGAAGGCAATATGAAGGAAGCTGATGATTAATTAAGGGACTTCTTTCAATTTTTCTTTCAGTAATTATTTTGAAATACTTAATTTGCTTTAGAATAGGGTGAAAGAGTACTGCACTCCAAGGTATGCTACTGAATCACACAATCAGAATCAGCATTTGCTTTCAGTAGATACACAGGAGCAGAGAACTTCAGTATGAATGCAAAGGAAAGAGGTTCATCTTCTCTTAATTAGCCCATGGAAATTCCTGCACCATGCTGCTCCCAACCCAGGAACTCTCATGGACCTGCATGACTTTGCATTTTCCTAATAGTTTAAAATGTGTTTTTAAGAAGACTCTCTGCTGTCTAGGACTTCATTACAATCTAAAAAGAGATTGGAAATTATGAAAATATATATTCCTTATTTGTGTTCCCTGAACTTATTTTTAATCTCAGCTTTTATTTCTCTAGTTCTAATAAAGATTCTGTGTTTTTCTTTTATTAGAAAAAAATGGGAGAGACAAATGATCCATCACTGCAGATGACAGATCCCCTTACCTGTGCCGAACAGTTAAAATTCCTACAAATTTTCTACTGTCAAACTCTGCAATGATTTTTCACATTGACAAAGAACTGCAGATCAGCAGGTCAGGGAACAGAAAGGGATGAGACATGGAGATGGGGATCATGATGACACAGGAAAAGAGAACCACCTTATCTGTAATTAGTAAATTAGTCCCCGATCACCGAGATAATGTTTTCTAAATAGTGTGGGAACTAACTTTATTCTGCTGCAATTTGTGCTCTTATTTTGCTCCTCAAAGACCTCCTAGTTGGTCTATACCTTAATCCTGCAGCTACTTTTTGCTGTAGCTGCAGTTCTGCAGTGACTAAAAGCTCAGATAGGCTTAACAAAAGGTGCCAAACTCTTGCCTTAAGTCTGCATTATGACTAATTTAATTGCTCACAACTTTCTCTATTTTCTTAGGAAGTGAACAGCTCATGGTTCCATTTTGCCAAAAAGCAGATAGATTAAGTCTTCCACACTTCATCTAAAAATTTAGGTCTGTATTAAGAAAAGAAAATTATCAGGCTATAGAAGGAAAGTTTGCCTCCTGAGGAAAGGAGTTTCAGTGGTTTCCAATAGATAGTTTTTCCAAATTAACAGACTCCCTGTGTTACCTATTGAAATATTCGAGTAGAGAGACAAATGCATACAATCTCTAAATGGAAAAAAAAATATATACATGAGAGACGTAAAAAAAGAGAAGACTGCATAAGAAAAAAAGACAAAGGAAAAAAACAATCAAAAAAATAAGTAAAAAAAAGGAGGATAAAATGTCATCACCTTCAAGACTCCCCATGTATAAAGCTGCTCAGCAGGGAATTTGAGAACAAGCATTGCCAGCACAGGGGGAGAGCACAACAATGAAGGGCATGGCACAAGGTGGCCAGGCATGTACTGTTTTCTCTCTCCTTCCCAAGGACTCTGCATCAGGACAGCTGTCATTCAGAGGATGCTCATTCAGCTCCTTCTTGTCACTGCTCACTGCCAGTGACCTGCCAGGCAGGTGTCACTGCTGTCAGACAGTCGTGCTCCCCTCCCTCTGCCTGAGCTTGCTCACCAGCAGCTGCTCTGGTTGGGATTTATGAGACAGAGATCCTCTTCACAGACACTTTAAGAAGCCTGCAGGTACTGCCACACTTATTGCTTCCTAACCTACTTTTAGCAACATGCTGTTATTTAGCCTAGGACTTCTTCCTTCTCTTGACACCTGCCTGGATAATCCAATCCTGTAACAGGAATGGGGTTGGTCTCTAGGTGCAGATTTAAGTTTCCTTTGTCCCCACCCATGACGGGTACATCTGTCCACAGGCTGTAAAGTCATGTTTGATGACACTGTTGTTCACTTGATAATTACTCAGTATGACATGCGAGTTCACAGCTATATGTTACCTCCCTGTTTGCAGTCTAACAACTGAGTATTTGTCTTTCAAACAAGACTTCTCTGCCTTCAGGGGAATACAGGTCAACACCATCTGCTTGCAGATGTTTTTCTATGAAAACTTATTGTGAATTTTGAATATATGGACACATGTGACACATTACACCTGGAAATGGGTAACAGCAGAGGATTCTGTGTGCCCAAACTGAGAGGTCTTTGAAATCCAAATCCTTTGTGCTAAATTTGTTTGGTTTAGCATTTCAGAACTGGAAAATTAATCACGGCACAGGTTATTGGACCAAGCCACATAATTTACCAGACTAAACCTGAAGGTTGAGCCTGGGGCCTAAGCATCCTGAGAGATGTGCAAAATGTTCAGTGAATCAAGCAGGAGTATATACTTAAGATAAAACTTCATTGCCACAAAACTTTCCAATACGTAGTTCACAACACAGAGAAAAATTAGAGTTAAAAATTTTACATTCTAGTGAAGAAAAAAAAACCCAAAACACATTCAAGTGACTGACTGGTTGAGTCTTATTCAGTCAGAACTTTTCTGTTTTCCAAAGGATGCCCCCAGTGATTTTGTAACAGACTCAAAACTCTGGGGCTGAATGGAAAAAAAAATCTAGTAATCTAAAATGTTTTATTGAGCTATTCCAGATCTACCCTGGTTTAATCAGCAGCAGAATTTAGCCCTTCTTAAGAAAATGTAAGAAAGCCTGCAACGGGGCAGGAAATAAAAGAAATTACAGCAAGTTCAACCCCACATAATCTATGAATATTGGAGTTTTCAACTAGGTCATATGACCTCATGTCAAGCAAAATATCTGATGAGAAAATAAGTAGGAGACAAAGTAGGAAATTTAAATTGTGTTTGATTCTGTTTTCACTTATGCTGCTGTAAATCTACTCCAGCCAAAAATCTGACATATGTGACATAATACAGGAAAGTATCCTGGAAAAACCTACATGTAACTTCAATAAATGAATAATGCACTTTAACATACTGACAACCAAAAAGATAAAAAGGAAACAAAAGTTAACTGGAGTATATGCTAATCTGCTAATCTGCATTTAGGAAAATGCTTTCACTGCAGAATATTTCAAGTTCCAAACACCCAGGGCACTGTGAAATGAAAGTATTTCTTTTTCTTTAAATTAGCCTTAGAAACATTTCATAAATATTTACCTGTGTGATAATGTGCATAATTTTGTCTTTCCTTTGTAAGAAAAAACATAATAACATTTACTGATTGGATGGATAACAAAGAAAAAACAACAATTACCCAGAAATTCCTAATGGAGAGCATAAGCTTTTTTTTAAGTATTTATTTCATTACAACATAAATCGGGAGTACATAAAAAGCTTTACTGATATATGCTTCAAAAACGAAACTATTAATACATCAGTTACACATGTAATTCACCTGAACTGTGAACAGTGTCTAAAGAATTTGTATTAGTTAATCTGTTGAAAGTGGCAGCATAGACATTGCTATTTCATGATTTCACAAATTTGTCCAGGGTTTATCCACTAAGATTTTTTAAAAGCAAAACAAGAGACTCTTGCAAAAGGCAGCTTATTAAACACCGTGGTGGTTTGAGAAGCACTGCAGGTACAAAATGATAAGATTAGCAATATAATTGATAAAAACCTACCTTGTTTAAGAAATATTTGAAAAAAAGCCATCACTGTCTCAAGTACAAACTGTGGTTTCCCTTCCCTGCTATTTGTTTCAACTGGACATACAGTAGGTACTTTTGACTCTGAATTCATCTCTTCCCTCCTATCATTCACTCCCATTTCTTTCCTTTGAGTAATTCATGAAAGTTAGTCTCCAAAATAGCCTGCTGTTGCAGTTTAATCCCAGGCAGTGGCTCAGCCCCACACAGCCACTCACTCACTCCCAGTGATTTGGGGGAGAGACTCAGAAGGGGGAAAGTGAGAAAACTCATGGGTTGAAATGAAGACAGTTTAATAACCAAAGCAAAAGCTGCACCTGCAAGCAAAACAGAACAAGGAATTCATACACTGCTTCCCACGGGCAGGCAGATGTTCAGCCATCCCCAGGAAAGCAGCACTCCAACACACACAGAAATGACTTAGAAGACAAACACCATCACTCCATATGTCCTCCCTTCCTTTTTCTTCCCCTAACTTTATATGCTAAGCATGACAACAAATGGTCTGCAATATCCCTGTGGTCAGCTGGGGTCAGCTGTCCCAGATGCATCCCCTCCAAAACCCTTGTGCACCACCAGCCTCCTCACTGGTGGAGTGGGCCAAGGAGCAGAAAAGGCTTTGGCTCTGTGTGAGCACTGCTCAGCAACAATGGAAACATCTCTATTACCAGCACTGTTTTCAGCACAAATCCCAAACACAGGCCCATACCAGCTACTGTGAACAAAATTAACTTGACGCCAGCCAAAACCAGCACTTGTGCTGATTCCTAATACTAGTGGGTTCATTCCAGCAGCTCTCAGCATTCAGTAGGCCTAAACAAATGAAAAGTGTGTGATTATATATTCTGAGTGCACAATTTTACTGAGCTTGTGTGTCAATCTCAGCTTTGAGTAGCAGTAATATAGTCAGAATAGTTCCAGTAACATTGTAAATGCATGGAACTATTACAAACTTGCACTACATTATCTCAGAGTAGGAGTTGGGGCAGCAAATAGGTAGAAACACACTTTGCTGCAATAGTGCTTGGACTCATACTATTGGTAACAGCCAAACAGCTGTTCTGCTAAACCAGTGCAAATCTGGTGTGCAAAATAACAGCAGAAAAAAGAGAAATTAATAAAATGCTTTTTATTACAACTGCTCAGCAGTACTACCATTTCTCCTTTTTATGTTTTAAGTTTCCCAGGAGCAATGCTATGGGAAAAACCAAAAAAGCCCAAAGATAGGATTCTGTCTTGATCTGGATTCATTCCAGCAGAAAACACTACATACCAGCCCAGACATAAAGTACCAGCACCACTGTTAAGCTTTGTGATAATGAAGGGAAACACATCTATGGAACAGTCAGTGGAATACATGATGTAAATCAAGAAAAGCAATAGCCCACTTGTGATAACAAGTGGTAACTGGGAAACAGCACTCTGAGAGCCAATCAAACAGCACAGGAGAGGTATGGCTTTCATGTGAGTAATTTATTCTCTTATCACTTCAAATTTTACCAGGTATTTATTTACAAAGAAACTTTCTGTGGACAGAATTTACATCAGTGACTGCACAATTTTAGTTATTACTAGGGTATGACTAACATCCTCCTCATGTTGCTCAACAGTGCCAGTTTTGATCAAATAGGGTTATTCTTCTGCCACTTATTTTTTCACTTATTTCTTCACTTAGTTTCAAGTGTAAACAGAATTTGTACACATGCTTTTGCTGCAATTAAGATTTCTATTTCATGGAACCAGTTAATAGAAACAGTAAAGTTTCATCTGTTAATAGTATTTCTTTATTGAAACTGGAATTTACTTTTAGATTCAACAAAGGCTTTAGGCATTTCATTGAAATGAATTTTTCACTGAAAAATTAGGGCAACTATCTCTCACATGTCCCATTGAAATGGGAGGACTTTAAGATTCAGGGGAAGAACACCAGCAGGGCAGACTACATCTCTCTAGCTAGTCTCAGATCACTCAGTGAGGATGGCTAACTTGATTTGTGAGACTTTTAGCCAATTAACATACAATACAAAATGCATAAATATTTAGAGATCATGACTAGCTCCAAGAGTTCCTTTAGTCTATTGACAACCAGAGGGTGGGAGATGTGAACTGAATGTTTGCAGGCTAAGAAAGCACACACAGATCTCTGTGTTCCTGTGCAAACATGGTAGACTTCAGGCTACTCTAGATAAAATGGCTGTTTTAAAAGCAAAACATATGCAAACAAAACTTGAGGGTGACCTGGCCCTTTGGTTTGTACCTAAATTAAACCCTATTACATCAGTGGTTTCTGGATATCCCACTTGGTAGGTAGGTGTGGAACTGCTCTGAGCAGTTCCAAATGGGTGGAGGGGAACTGCTCAGCAGCTCCACATGTCAAAGAGACAGTTGTTGCTAGGTTTAAGTAAAACTGTAGGGCTTTGAATGACAATTGCAGTCTTTAAATGCCTGAAGACTATCTAAATTCTGGTTTTAGTATCCAAGTTTGGTGGGGGTGTTTCTTTGTGAAGATATAACTGGGGGAGAAAACAATTCTCAGCAAACCTGCCTTAGGTCTACCAGGGAGGAAACAGAGGCCACAAAGTAGGAAATCTGGCTAGAAACATGCTTCTGTTGTTAATCATCAGGCTGTGACTACACAGTGTACAAAGGAAACAGGTTTGATAGACAGCTACTAATGAAGCCCAGACTCTCCCGTTTCACTGTTTACACAGTGAAAGCAGGTAAGCACTTGATTCAACTCTTTTTAAAAATCGGAGCTAGCAAAAACACAAACCACTGCAGGTTTGTTGAACACTTACTACTGTAAAACTTACTTGCAAATGTATTTCTTCTTAGTGTACAGCAATAAATATTGGAAGAAAGGATATGGTTCATTCTATCTCCGAAGTTTGTGCATTATTGTCACATCTTAAATCATGGAAACTTCCCAAAACTCATTTAGAAGCATTTTCATGCATTAGCAGAATGAAAGTGCTTAATTAATGCTTAATTAATAGGAATGCAAAACCTGGCTTGATACCTCACTACGCTGTAGTATAAGAACTATACTACGTAAGTCTTTGAACTGTGAAACTGCGTTGTACTGCAAGAAGACGTTTCCTTGAGTGTGTTCCTGGTGATGCTACTATTTTAAAATCTGGCCTAGCACTTATGTTTCTAGTTTAAGTATGCACCTAAGCATTGCACTACACAGCTTGAAATACTTTCTACAGTTAACATAAAAATTATGCTGAAAGCAAATATGTAATTTTTATTTCCTGCTCAAGCTACAATGCCGTAATTTAATTTAGAGTCAATATTTCCAAGGATTTTCATCTGAAAATTAAATCAAATATTCTGAGAAGGATATTAAATTCCACTGCACCAACCTGTACTGAGGCTAAGATAAATGTCACACTCCTGCCTGGCTGATGCTTTAATTAGCTCACTAGGGAAGAGGTTCACTTGGCTAAGAACTTCTAGGACTGGACCACCGTTTTCTATAGAATGTCTAATCAGATTGGCTGCATTAAAACCCTGTGCAACAACAATGAGAAGAGAAAAAAAAACCCAAACATTAAAGTGAAGGAAAGAAATATCTATGAAGTTCACTATTCTCTTTTGTACAGATGGTGTCTCGTAGGACAGAGCCTGCTGCCTTCCTTTGGAACTAGCAATTATATGTAAGAATGCTAAAGTCCTATCTAACAAAAACATCTTAATAAAACATAAAAAGATCTGCTTTTTTTTTGATGCAAGGTCCCTATGTCTTTCTAAAATATGAATCTATACTAGAGCTTTGAGTATAAACAATTCTCTTCCACAGTCCACTTGAGTTCCATGCTGAATATACAGCAATGTACCAGCAAAAACACAGGTTCTTTTTTCAGAAAAGGTTTCTCAGTGATTTACCATAAAGCTAAAACATTTGCCTTGCCTATTTTTTTTTTAATATAAAATGTATAAAATGCATGTGCCCTTTTCAATATAGTATGTCTGGGTAGACATTTTACGTTTTCCAGTTCTGAGTAACATGACAAAAAGTGTGCTCCAACTTTCCACAGGCAGGAAGAAGTTTTGTATGGTTTTGCCTCATCTGGATGCTGCCCCACAAACAGCACTCTTGGGCAGTTTAGAACCACAATGACTGCGTACGCTATCAGTACGTACTGCAATTAACAAGAACTTATTGATTACAGCAATCATTAGTTCAAAATAAATAAAGCAATCTCTCAATCAAAAGACAGGGAAGTAACATCATACTAGTGCACAATATTATCAACATGTGTAGCACATTTCTATTTTCCATGTCCCCTTTTGATGGTCTTGAAATAAGTGGGAAAGGCCTTTTGCCACAGGTTGGTTTAGGTTAACCTTCCTTGACCTGCAGTCAATTAAAGAGCATACAAAGTACAAAGTTTTTCCCCAGTTCTAGTGTCATAGATGGTCATGTCAACTGGTTGCAGTCTGCACAGCTTCAGTTCATTTTTAATTTAAAATCTCTGATCAAAAAAAGTAATAAAACTGTATTTTTTCATACAGAAACCATTGCCTTTTCAAATAAAGAACATATCAGTATTTCATATCTACCACAAAATGCCACATTTTAAAAAGGTAACTTGACTTTTTTTTTCTCTTTTTTTGCATTTCAAGTTAAACATCTGGCACACATTTGTGTTACTTAAAACATTAAGTTTGGTATCTGTTAAATCATCTGTGGTTGAAATTCCTGGGACTAATACAGTGCCACAGCTTCCTTACACTGTCTATTGCACCATAAATGAAAGGCTGTGATGGAGGCATTCTTCCTATACTTCTTAAACACAAGAAATAGTTGGTTTAACATGAAAACAAATGCAGCTAAACTATGTTGCCAGCAATGTTCATCTCTCAGTATCATCCCAGAGGAGAAAAAGCCACAAATGACAGAAAAGGCTCTAGCCCAGGTTGCAACTATGTGTAAACACACAACCAACACTAATGTCCCATTATGACACTCTTGTCAAGAATATTTTAAAAATCCAGGTGTAAAAACTTCTTTCTCAGATTGGGGATTGGCACAAACATAATCCAGAGATTATCCTTTATAGCAGCTTTTACTTTTGTGTGCTTGGCTTTTCACACAAAGCACAGCAAACATGAGAAGAATTACAACTGAGTTAAAACCAGCTCATGATCTTGAGAGCAGAGCAGAGGAAAGGGCAAGTCCCTTTTCTCCGCAGACACAAGAGAGTGGGTCTCCTCCGTAAATAGGAATTTGTGGATCTGCCACCCAACTCCCCCCTCAGGAAGCCAGAGCCAGGTTGGCCACCTTACAGTGGGAGGGAACCCTCCTGGTCCCCGGTTTTGTCCAGCCTCTCAGGCAGGGTAAGCACGAAGGGTAGGAGGACACCCTTGACATCTAAGGGAGCTTTAAGAAGCTCCCTGTCAAAGGTGCCCTTGAGCCCACCATCTGCTTCCACCTCACCGTCCTGGGCCAGGCTGAAGCGAAGGGTGCCAGTCCGGTTGACGCAGTAGATGGTGTTGCCCAAGGGGGCACAGCGGAAGGGCTGGATGGGGCCACCGCTGGGCCGCAGGCTGGCGCACTGGCTCCAGCACTTGGCCACTGTGTTGTACCGGAAAACTTCAACACCACCGCTTGTCCCGCCGCCTGCGCCCTGCTCCCCACCACGGCCACTGCTCACATCAAAGCGGTAGATGAAACTCTTGAAGGCCACCATGTCAGCAGAGCGCCGGCGGCTGCTGTTGTAAGGGCACTCCTGCCACTCGTCACGCTTGGGGTCATATTTGAGCAGGCGATAGAAGAGGGAGCCTCCTGACACATAGATCTCCCCGTTGCAAGTGGTGGCCTCGTGAGCCACAGCGAAGGCACCCTTGGGCAGAGGTGCCACAGGGCTCCAGCGGTCGGCCCGTGGGTCATACCTTTCCACAGTGAAGAGGCACTCGCCCCCCACAGCATAGAGGTAACCATCCAGGGCCAGCAGCTTGAGCTGCGAGCGGGGCTGAGCCAGCGGCCGCACCTGGCTCCAGGTGTCGGTCAGGGGGTTGTAGCAGAAGACCTTGTCGGAAAGGCGGGCCCTGGGTTCGCTGCCCACCGGCCCTGTCACAATGCCCCCTGCCAGGAAGAGGTAGTTGTGGAGGACACACATGGCACAGCCCTTGGCATTGGCCTCCTCGGGCAGGCGCGTCAGCACCCTCCACTCGCCGCTGGCTTCCTGGTAGCAGTGAATGAGAGAGCCACTCTCCTCCAGCGACACCACTGAGGAGGGACTCTGTGGCCGACTGCTCTCGCGGCTCTGCGGCCGGCTGCCACCACCCGGCCGCTCAAAGGCGTCGCTGACCTCGGCCACCAGCAAGCAGGGCCGGCCGGCATCCATGCGCTGCTGCAGGATGAGGTCCCGCTCAGCGCCACTGAGGCGGCCGTAAACGCTGGGCTCCCGCAGCACCTCCAGGTAATGGTCGCTCATGAAGCGGTAGGCAGCCTCCCGCAGCTCGGCCAGCCGCTGCTTCTTGGCCAGGCAGAGGAGCTGGTAGCAGTTACCGAGGCAGAGCTGGGCGCGCATGGCCTCGGCGGCACAGTGCAGGGCACAGGGCATCTGGAGGACGCGGGCGCCGCTCACCACCTCAGCCAGGTTGTCGTGCCGCACCTCGCCCATGCGGGCCGTGTACACGTAGTCGATGAGCAGCCGCAGCGCCCCGTAGCTCACCCCCTTCACCCGCAGGACGTCCCGTGAGGCGCGGGCACGAAAATAGTCACTCTTGGCCGCCAGCACGGACTTGTGCGCCCGAATGCGGCGGCCCGACACCTCGATCACCAGGTCGGGCTCCTCCGGCGGCCGGTCCCGAGGCCCCACCACCTCCTCATCCTCCTCCTCCGGCTGGCAGGCGGCGTTGTTGATCTCCCATTGGCTCTGCACCACCCGGCCGCCGGCCGCGGGCGGCTGCGGCTCGGCAGCGGCGGCGCTGAAGCAAAGGGAGGAGCTGAAGCCGCAGGGGGCGGCCGGCGTGGGCGGTGGCGGCGGCGGGGGAGCGCCGTTCGCCACCCCGCTCTCCTCCTCCTCCGTGGCCGCGCCGCTGCCCTCCATGGAGCCGCGCTACCTGCGGCGGCGCCGCGCCTGGTCCGTGCGGAGCGCTGCCGGCCGCCGAGGCGCGGCCATCACCTGCGGGACAGACCCAACAGCGCTCAGCATCCGTGCCTTCCTCCGCTCCCCCGCGGCTGCTTCCCCCCACCCCGCCTCTCAGGATTAGTATTCGGGGCCGCCGCTCTCGCAGGCGGTGCCGTCTCTGGTTTCCGGGGCTAAACCGCGGCTTCTCCTTTCCCTGGCGGATCCACCCTGCAGCTCGGCCGCCTCCCGCTGCTAATCGCACTAGCTCAGCCCCCGAAAACCTGAGCTCTATTGGTGGGACGGGGGATCGCCCGGATGAGCACCTCAACAGCCTGAAAAGCAATTCTGTTTTTCCCGTTGCTCTGCAGAAATTTTAAGCAGTCTGCAGGAACTGCAGTCCTTTTCATGACACCTGGTCCCTACGCTGCGCTGGGTGATGAGCAAAAATCTCCTTTAACGGCAGACACTTAGGAGTACTATCATAATGTATTCACCTTGTGCAGTTATTTCAGTGGAAGGCTGAGGGTGCAGTCTCTTCTGGAAGGCGATTCCCCACTAGCCAACTTTGCCTTTGCATGACCTTCGGGAAGTTCTCTTCGTGTCAGTGCTCCTCATATGCATTCCCCCCTGTTTAAAACAAAGTGTGAAAAGATTAGTATTTTTAAAATCGATATATGCTCTTTTTAGTCAGAAGTTTGAGTGCGTTTAAAGTTATGTCTCCTTTAATAATATATCTAGAGTACCTTAAAAACACTGTAAGTATGCTAATAATCCTAGGTGTTTATGAAACACATTTTTCTGTACTTGGGATGAACAATCTCACATTTGTGTAGCAGCATATGTAGCTGCAAAGCATCAGCAAAGTGTTAATCAGACTTCATAAGATTGCTTCATGTCTTTATTCAAAGATTTATAGCTTCTGTTAATAAAAAGTAGAAGCGAGGAAAAAGAAAATCACAATAGATAATTAGAACATGCAGTCTCCTGTGGGAAAAGGCAGGATACAGGGAAGGCATAGCTGTAAGTAGGTTAGTCTGTGTCAGCACAATCACCACTCAGTTGTACCTTCATTTCATAAATATAGTTTTTAGAATTTAATGGCGTGCCATTTCTTTGCCTCATGTTTGTTTATGAATTTCCCAGACTTGGAACCAAGCATCAAAACTTGGTTTAAGTTTTCATGAGTGATGCATAAGAATTGTCTAAATGTACTTAGTATAATTTAATAACTATCTGCATCCCTGATGCTATTTTTAAGGAGGTTATTAATTTCCATTAAAATCCCTTTTGTCAGTTTTTTCACAGTCCTCAAGGAACATTCATTTCTATGTAAAGTATGCATTATGGCTTCCTTTCAGCAGACATGATTCATTTACCCTGTTAAATTAGCATTAGGGAGATCTAACTTTTTAATTTTTATTTTTTTTTTTACTGAAAGCATAATTTGTAAGTGACATTGTCTGGAAACCCCTGACGCAGACAGGACATCTAGAAGCTCATACTTGCAACACAAACTTACTTAAATGCCAGTATTAGTATTCTGTCATGGCTTTTTATTTTGTGCACTTGACCGATCAAGGGCTTTCTACTACTTTTGATCACATTCAGTTAGACTGAATCAATGCTAAGGTTTGGTTTCTGGGTATTGGAGAATTTCAGACCATAACAACAGCATTTTAAAACTTAATAGAATGAGTAGATATTACCAACTTTATATTCCTCATCTGAGTGTTTAAAAATCTGGCACTTAGGAACCTTCTGTGACTGTATGAACTTTGGCTAGCTTTAGTGGCAGACTTCCTGCCCTCCAAATCCAAACTCTGTAGATTAAGCTTTACTGAGTTTTCTATGGTTTTAATTCAACAAGAAGAAATGCAGTGATCTGTGTGCATGCTCTGTGGGCCCGTGGAAGTTGTACTGACTCATTAACAACTTAAACTGGGCAGCATCCCTGATGATGTGATTATGTTTTTCGAGTCTTAACAGTACACAGAGCAACTACTGTAATTGACAATATTCTGGCCATTCCTGAAACCACTTTTCCTAACTTCTGCTTATGTACCCCACTACAAGAAGGGTTGAGTAGCTTCGGATAGTTTCAAGGTATTGGTCTATGGCTTGATTTTGCAAGTGAAACTATAAAGGAAGAATGAAAGAGAATGCTATACCAAAAATTACAAGTATGAGTGATTAAATGTGACAAGTCAAAAACAGTAACTCAAATACCAGTAAGATCTCTCTATGGTGCAATGTATTTCTTGCATTATGTCCCAAAGGAAAATCACCATTTAGAACATTCAGAGTAGTTAAAACAATAACCAGAAAAACTTACCAACTTTCTCAGCTAATGGGGAAAAAAAAAAAAAAAAGGTGAGATCCTCCTCATGCACCGTAATTGTATCTTTTCCCATATTCAATTACCTGCTTAGTTTAGGAGTTTGATTTGACATATTTGAAATGTTATTGAGAAAGAAGCTTGTAACAAACACCTGTGTTAACACATTACAACTCCTGTGAGGAATCTCAAGCAGAATGAAGGACTTATGGCATTGCTTGCTAATGGCAAGCAGCAGAATTCTGAAGAAAATTATCCTCTGGTATACCCAAAGCTAATTACCAAGAATATGATTAATTTCATGCAGAGCATAAGAAGGACTTAAATCTAAGTACCACCCGCAATTAAGGCAACAAGGAACTATATGGGGAAGCTGAAGACTCAGAAAAGCTGAAGGAGGGTTTGGAGGATTGTATCAATGACAGCAATGACCATAACAGCAATCTCAGCAGCTGTGTCTAGTTGAAAGAAAAATACAAGAATTACACAAAGATGAAGCTGGAAAAACAATTGAGAGAAGTTGTGGAACCTTTCCATTATTGAGTAACATGAATGATCTGAGTTAAAAGGTCATGGATTTAGTATGAAACAGAAAGATGCTGAAAGGCCCTGATGGAAATACAATACTCAATTCCTTCTCCCTTCTTTTCTTATCTTTATTATTAGTGATCAAAGAGTTGTACTGCTATTCTGGCAACACAGAATATTCAAAAAGTACAGAATTGCAGAAGATACTTGATAGCTGTAATGAGTCAGAAGAATCTGACCACCCAAAGATCTCATCTGGCTTAAAATAAACTTGGTTTTAACATTTTTTCAAAACTCACAAACAGGATAGGTACTGGAAAAGGAAGCACACTACTGAGAGTACCTATGGACTGAGGTTACTTTTTATACTGGGGACTTTTAAGTCAGAAGCTGAATTACTTGGTCTGAAAATGTTTTCATTATCATGGGTTTGGTCTAGGGATGATGTAATGTTAATGGACAGAGGAGCTGCCAACAAACATGAACTGTATTTACAGACTTGGCAATGACACACAATATCCTGAATGTGTGGCCCCAACCTCAAATGCTGTGAGACATTGCTCAAGTAACAACACAGATAAGAAGGCACAGTTTTTCTGACAGAGAAAGTGTAATGAAGAGCTGCAGGTAAAGTTTCCTGGCATTGCATTCATTTGGCAGTCCTTCTGATAAAATCCAATTAAATGCTTGTATTGAATTGTTCTCCCCTCGTTTTTTTTTTTTGTGCAGTGCCAATAGCCTTTGATCCAAACCACCTCCTCTAGCAAGACCCACTTCCTCTGGGGAATATGTGCATGTGAGAGGAATTGGGTTACTTCTCTCCAGTTCACAAATGGGAACAGCTTTGACTCAGTCTCATGGTAAGTAAAAGCAGTGCTTTCCCTACCATAAGCAACTCTAATTTATATAGGCAGGCTATCCTCCCCAGGAGACTTACCAGTTCAGAAATGACAAAATGCCACTCTGCTCCACCTTAGTGAAGAGGTAAAAATGCTTCTATAAAATATAAAAATGCTTTTTATAAAAACTTGGACTTCCAAATTTTTACTTCAGTAGAAAAGTCCCTTGGGATAGGGCTGCCAATATGATTGAGATGATTAAGGTGTCCAAAGAGGCAGGATGATCAAAAGAGAAAAAAACATCCCTTATATTCATTTTAAAAACTAAACAATTACTTAAAAGTAAAACTGGCCAGGATGAAGTGTAGGCAGAGTCAAGTGTAGAGTAGTTTGCATACTTATAAAAATAGTCTGTAATACTCCTTATCTCTGAGTAGATCTGTGAAATTTGGAGGAAAAAAATATTCTCTTTGTAGATGGGGAAAACATCTGGAGCATGAAGATGCCATTTCTCTGAAAGGGCCTGCACTGCTTGGATCGTATTACAGATTTAAACTCTAAATCTTAACTACTTTATTAACCTCCTGTTTGTAAGAAAAAAGTACAATTGTCTTTCAATGTGCCACCTCAAGAAAAACAGCAGGAAAAATAACTCTTTCTCTCCCCTTTTTAAAGTTACGTACGGTACAATGCTAGTGTCTTGCCCTGACTGCTGGTTATATGGCTTTTATAATATTGTCTTCACACTCAAGTGTGGATACAAATTTTGACCTCTCAAGGTGCTGTAATTTTTGTAATTTTTTGACAATATATATAATCGACATATGAATTGGTTTTCATCTCATAACTATAACATTTTCATAGAACCACAAAAAAACCTGAACATTTAAGAATTGCAGTTTATAACTACAGACCACACAAGAAACATGTGGACAGCAGTTCCTCATCAGAAACTCAGAGGAAGAAAAGGCTGTGTGTGCCTGGGCAGGGAGGAAGAGAGAGAGGAAATAAGTCATAATAAAAATATTATCAAAAGGCTGATTAAATTGATATTATAGCTAACAAATCTAAACTAAAAATATAGAAGTTCTAAACAGTCATCACAACCAGAGAAAAGGTTTTCTAACAGTGATATCCTTAGAGACAAACATTCTCTAAAAAGGAAACTATCTTTTTGAGTTCCTTCCAGTTTAGACTCTTCAGAAATAGTTAGGGAGGAGTAGTGTCTCTGAGGAGTTCTCACAGCAAAAAGGAAGTAACACTCCTACAAAAACAAAATCTAGCAAAGATTAAGTGCAAGTTCTCTCCAATATCCCTTAGAGTAAAGAAAGTCTAACAAAAAAAAAAAAAAAACAGTCAGAAAAAAGTTTTGAGTGATTACAATACCTTTGTGAAAAACTCTAGTGTCTTTATCACTAATGCACTGCAGGTCAAGAAATAAGTACTGGATGGCAACACCATACTGTATGTAAAAAACTTTTTATGCAGAATTGCTGCTAATTCTACACATGGGCTCACAGCTGCACTTCTAGATATGAAAGCATGTGGTCATGTCTATGATAAACTGAAGTTTGGTTGCTTTCATCATATCTGGGCACAGTTAACACTACATTGAATTGACAGCAGTACCAAACATACAAGTGTGGTGCTACAGTTGAAGGGACAAATGCAGTCCTTGAATGTGTGTACTGGGAAATATGGAGCGCCCACAGGGAAAATACTACCTTTCCTCTACAGCATTAGTAGGTTTGCAATGGAACATGGTAGTTGAATGGATGGAAGCATGTATGGTCAAGGCTTTTACATTCTGGGAGTAGCATTTCAAAATATGCGAAGACAGAGAAGAGTACCAAATTATTTCAGAGACAAAAAAAAAACCGCTTCAGTGAGAGACTCAGAACAGCACTTTGCAAACAGACAAAGGCTTACTCCATGCTGTACACCAGCTCCCAAGCAAAAAAGGTGATACCTAGCTTAGGCACCCTCTAACAGCCACATGGCTTTGGAGAAAAGGTGGCTTGTGCTACTGGCCTGGAGAACTAGTACAGCAAGCCTTAGTCAGCCTGAGAAATGCAGAGCTGACATTTCTTCAGGGCTTGGTATGTTTGCTCTGTGACTTGATGACTGTGCACAAGTGTAGGCACATGAAAATGCTGCATGCTGAAGGCTTTCTTAGGCTGGTGAAGAAACCCTAAGCAAACGAAGTGTAATGTAAACAAAGCAAAATATTTATGCTACTGAGGAGAAAAAAACAAGACTGCTAGAGCATATTGTGGTTAATTAATTTTTACCATAATTGATGGGGAGAGTGAAGGATGGACTTAAGGAAATCTATAGAATAAAACCCAAAAAGTACATTTAGCTTAGGAGGATCCTGAGTGAGAAAACTGTCAGGGTATTAATATTCAAAGACAAAGAAGCATCCCATGGAGGAAAACATTTTTATCCTGCCACATACTTCTGTCAATACTGGATTATGGTTCATATAGGAGGCAGGATGCTGGTCTATGTGGACATTTCATCTGACATAGGAAGATCCTTATTCTGATGTGATGAAAGGGATCTTGAATATGTGCTTTGCTGGAAGGCACTTCAGAAGCAAGGGTAAATAAAATTTGACAGGAGCAGACTAGTTGATCTAGAAATCCTTTCTGACCTTAAATTCTGGAAATTGCCATACACCAGAAGCACTGACTAGAAGCAAAGCATCAGCTTGTGATGATTAAAAGCCTCATTTAAGCATTAGTGTGTAATGTACTGTAATGTGGTAATGTTGACTGTAGAAATGCTTTTCTGTATTAAACTGCATTGTCAACAAACTGCAAACATATTCAAAGTCTCTACGAACACTTTGGCAATGCTGGTATTAACAAAGAAGGAGGAGATTTCTGAAAATCAAAGTAGAGTCAGGCTTGGTTTTGCATTCTAGAACAGCACTTGATCTCCACAAATGCACTGCACTCTTCCAACACATCTGCTCTGTACTGCATTTAATACAGAAGATGGAGCAACATTTTTGGAGGAAATAAAATTCCTGCTCTAAGATAAAACTGGATTTTGCTTTTTATATCATTAAGTAAAGGACATACAGATTGAAGAGCCCAAAGCACCAGAAATCTGCCAAAATATGTCACTATTGTGCTTGAGAAAGACCAAATGTGAGAGGTAACAACAGACTTCAAAGGGAAGCAAACAGTCCCATTTTTCTGAGACTTATACCTAGGAAAAGAAAGTAAAACTTCTAGAGAAGACAATAATGAAAACACTTTTCTTCCCAGACAAACTTTAGATCTGGTACTTAAGAGAAAAAAAGCCCCACTTTTAGAAACTAAACAGTTTCACTAATTTATTGACTAGGTGGTGCTAAGAAAGGCAGAGGTCCTTTAGATACATGGTGAATAGCACCCTTCTCATTTCTGGAGATCGTACATGGTTTCTTTGCCCTGATTCTTCTTCAAACTTAAGGTTTACAGTCATTCTAGCTGCAACTAAAAATTACATTACAGGTACCTTGATTTTAGGAAAAATTCCAGGTTCCTGCAGACATTGTCTCTACACAGACTTTGGACTGGATTCAAATATGGAGAAACCTGCCACAGTGCTAAACATTGGCAAAGGCTGACTGTGAGGGCAGGTTTATCTGGCAGCTGGCAATGCAGCAAAGATATAAGACAGCCAGATCAGATAGCAGAGCAAAACCTCCAGCATGACAGCCCTAATCTGAAAAAAGGAAAGAAATCAGCTTGCACAGGCTTCTCTCTGCCATGGCAGAAATGCTACTGGTACACTTTGCTGTAGGTCCTGTAACTGTGACATATTAGGTGACTCACAGGAGTTTGACTGCTTTTATTTAATGAAAATCAAGGTGGATAGGCATAGGGCTATATTCCTGCACAGAACTGATCTGTGGGTGGGATGCACCTCCCAGCTCTCCTGAAAGAGGGGCCAATGCTCTGTGTCTGCGCTGCACTGCACAGCACTGCTGATCTACCTGTAACCAGCTCCTGGAAAGGAATCTGGAACATACACACAGGTTCTGCACACATATGCATGGGTGGGTACAATTAGATGCCAACTGATTTGGATACTCAAAAATCAGCACATGAGAGCTACCAAGGGCTAGCCAGGAGAAAAATACCAAAGACCACGATGACAAAGTGCTTAGCTTGTGCAATCAGGGGACTTTAAGTCTTGCTTTGAGTGCCTCAGCCCAGAATCCTCTGCAAAATAAACCTAAATTACTTTCAAAGATAGCAGTACTGACTCTTGCTGCTACTTTGCCTTTCTGTACAATAATTAGAGCTCTGACCAAGGCCCATGGGAAACTTGTCACTACCCCTTCCCTTTGCCTGACAAGACTAAAACCCCTGAATATCAACCAAGTGCCCAAACCATCAAGTCTATGAAAGAAGGGTTACTCTCCTTCAGACTAAAGTAGTATTACTTTTCAGAGAAACAATAAATAATGTTATTGAGGGTGAGGAAGAAGAATCCTGGGTTCTGCTCCCTGCCAAAAGTGAAGTTTCAGTACTTCTTCCCATTGCCTTTAGCGGGTCAGGGTTCAGCTATATTGGCTGGAGATCTAAGCCATTCTGGTTTATGCTAGGATTAAAAAACACTTCCGCTGATTCTCAAAGCAGAAACGCATGCTGCAGTCATAGGTACTTTTGTGGCAAGCCTTTACTATCAAGAATACCTGTAGGCTGTCAGCCCAGATTTCACCAAACAATGGAAATGCTTTTAGCAGCAGTGACGTAACTGAGGGCTTAGCAAAGTCTGAAATGACTTTATGTAATTGGAATTAAACAGAGAAAGAAGAGAAAATTGAGTATAATGCATGCTGTTTACACTAACAGAAGCTAAAACTTGCTGACCACTCTTGACACAGAAATAAAATAGGTTTCTGTTAAAATACTCTTATTTTCATGACCTGACAATTTCTGCCTTGGATGCATAGCATTTTTTACTAATATGTGGATTTCATATGGTGAGCCTGAGTATTCAGGCAAGGGTTTTCTGGCACTGATTTCTCTGACTAAGCTCAACTTTTACATCAAGAATTTAGAGCAGGCAATTCAGTATCTCCCACTACAATGTTTTTTTCCACTGAACAAGACAGACAGGTGTCTAAATTAAAGGGAAAGAAAAGATTGCCTGGTTATCTAATCTTATTCCTGCAAGAACAGGCCAAAGAATTTTACTCCAGTACCAAGCCAGTAACTTCTGGATGAATTAGGTCAAAATGTTGTTCTGCTCAGATCATTCACCTCACTTCTATTCGGTTTCTCAGTTTTGGCCAACGGCCTTGATGGAAAAGCAGGTGTCAAATAGATCATCCTAAATACCTTGAAGAAATGTACATTCTGCTTTTCACTTTTGAGTTCTCTTTCCCCAAAATGATCTTTTCTCTTTCTGAAGACACATAGAGACTGGCAACACAACCATGAAGGGTGATGATGATCACAGGACTGTCCCATCTGCTTTTGGGCTTTTTGACACAGAGTAGAAGTAAAGACTGTAGTATGTCTGACTAATCTATGATTCAAACTTGTCATTTTCAAGTGCTACAGAATAAAGGGTTGCTAATGTATGCAGTTAAATATGTAGTCACAGTGCTATCCTTGAATTTATTAATTTGCAACCTGGACAGAGCTGTACAGCCAGGATTCAGAGTAAGAACTAAGACTTTTACATCAGAATGCATGACAGAGAGATGTTTGGTTTTATGGTTATGATTTGGGAGGTGTGAAAAGAAGCTTAGATTCAGGAATCCTGGTTTGGGGTTCTGATCATTTAGAGATTTTGATGTTTCATTCAAAAGTCTAAACTTTGGTTGCTTCTGACTAGAAAGATTTTAGATACACATCAACAACATCTTAAAGCAAATGCTGAGGCTTTTCAGCCATTGTCATGTGAAAAGCTGCCTGATTTTGGGGGTACAATCCAACTATTTATTTCCTATGAGACTGCAAACTGTCTTGGCAGAAATACTGTCCAGCTATGGACTAACAGACTCTTCCAACTCTCTTGCCTGTCTCAAAGGTCTTCTAGTACAGAGAATGAGTGGTACAGACCTCATCCTGAACAACAAGAAGCAGCACTAGTGAATTGTATCACATGAATGCACATGAACAGTCTTTGCCCTCATTCTCCTGTATCAAAATTTAAAACTTCTTGGGACACATGGCACTGACAAATTCCAAAGCTCACACTACAATACACTCAAATGACATTTACTTTTACTGTTTCTGCATCTACTGTGGAAACCAAACTTCAAAACTCAAATTATCAATTTTTATTGAAGAAGTATGTTTGTGTACAACTGACTTCCATGGCTTTGAAGAGAACAAGGCTTGTGCTAGTAGCCTGCAACTAGAAACAGCCACCTAAGTTTCACAGAGAATTTTGATAAAGCCAGAGTCTGACATCACTTTAAATCCCAACCCCACTGTAGTCAAGGACATTTCCCATTAACTTCATGAGCATCTGGATTTCTTACACTGTTGTACTGGGTTTGCATGGCAAGGTTTTGGCAGTGGGAGGGCTGCAGGGGTGGCTTCTGTGAGAAGCTGCCAAAAGCTTCCCCATGTCTGATAGGGCCAGTGCTCGCCAGCCCCAGGACAGACCCTCCACTGGCCAAGGTAGAGCCCATTAGTGATGGTGGCATTGCCTCTGGAATGATAGAATTAAGAAGAGGAAAAAGCTACTGCGCAGGAGCAAACTGCAGCCAGAGAAGCCAGGAGTGAGAATATGTGAAAGAAGCAGCTCTGCAGGCTCCAAGGTCAGTGCAGGAGAGGGAGGAGGTGCTCCATGCGCTGGATCAGGTTCCCCTGTAGCCTGTGGCACAGCCCATGGTGAGGCAGCTGTGCCCCTACAGCCCATGGAGGTTCTTGGTGGAACACAGATGTGGAGGATCCCACACTGGAACAGGTGGGTGCCATGACACCGTGGGAAGCCCACACTGGAGCAGATTTGCTGGCAGGACTTGTGACCCCACAGAGGACCCATGCTGGAGCAGTCTGTTCCCAAAGGACTGTACCCAATGGGAGGGACTCATGCCGAAGCAGTTTGTGAAGAACGGCAGCCCATGGGAAGAACTTACACTGGAGAATTTTGTGGAGAACCTTCTCCCATGGGAGAGACTCCTTAGTGGAGCAGGAGAACATTGTGAGGAAGAAGGAGCAACAGAGATAACGTGAACTGATCACAATGCCCAGTCCACGTTCCCCTGTACCATTGGAGGAGGGGGAAAGGTAAAGAATTCACGTGCAAAGTTAAGCCCAGGAAAAAGAGAAGTATGGTGGAAAGATGTTTTTAAGATTTGGGTTTATTTCTCATTATCCTACTCTGATTTCCCTAAGTCGACTCTGTCTTGCTCGTAACAGCAACTGGTGAATGATAGCTCACTGTGCTTATCTTAACCACACAGCTTACAATTTTATTTTCTCTCCCCTGTCCAGCTGAGGAGAGGAGTAATAGAGCAGCTTTAGTAGGCACGTGGCATCCAGCCAGGGTTAATCTACCACAACTGTACAGACACATGTAAACGGTAGCTTTTTTTTTTAACTAAACCAATGCAGGGAGTTGCAGTAAAAGGAAAGATGAAAGAAAGCTACAGGATAAGAGAAAAACTCTCCCATGAAGAGATTTGTCTTTGACTGACAGAATCAGAACATTTGTTGTTCACAAGCCACTCCCATAGCGAAAGGTTGGCTTTTAGTTCTTACGAACACCTAAAATATGGGTTGCAGAAATAATAGTTCATTTCCAGAGCTTAGGGCCCGTTTTTTCAATCTACGCACAAGAAAGGGGGAAAGCAGAATTGCTTCCAAGAAAAAAAAAAAAACTAACAAAACTATTGTACAACTCTGACAGGCTGATAGTTTGAAATGATTCAGAAGTCCAAGAGCCTTCCAGCAGTTAGACACCCAAAGCTGAGATGCAAAACTTACCAAGCTCCTTATGTACTCCTGGAGGAGTCAGTGTCCAGAAAAACAAGAAAGAGCTTGTGCTAATCTATGAATGCATAAATGTAAAATAACTTCCAATTAATGCAAATCATGTTGTGACAGACAACATAACAGCATGGAAGATGCTTGACCAACATATGTTGATTCATACAGGATGATTGTGGTTTCTGGCACATTTCCAAGCGAGTTAAAAAAGGCTGTCAACCTGTCTGTTTCAGCCAGAGGCACAGCAGTGGCAGCTTGTGAAACATCACACCTGAAAAGCATTTATGTGACACATCTTTCTTCTCCCCCGACACACAGTGCAAAATCTGTAGAACCATTGGATTTTTTTTCTCGTGCTTGTTTTGCATTAAATAAACTGACTTAACCAATCATGAATTCCTGCCATCCTTGCTGATGAGGTATAAGAAAAAAACTAGGAAGTACCAAATGTGTAGTTCAGAACAAAAAACCCCAGCCAGCTCTTCTTTGCATTAACACTCAATCCCCCATATACAATACTGACCCAGTCTTGTAATCCTTC
Source organism: Poecile atricapillus (assembly GCF_030490865.1). Classification (NCBI taxonomy): domain Eukaryota; kingdom Metazoa; phylum Chordata; class Aves; order Passeriformes; family Paridae; genus Poecile; species Poecile atricapillus. The sequence goes on along the minus strand of NC_081251.1, from coordinate 21,249,502 downwards.
CAAAGCCAAAACTGCCAGTTAGCATCCAAGGAGCATTTTAGGATGAAGAAAAGGGTGCAGCATTGCCAGCTAATTGGTCCTGATCCTACAGAGAGTTACACACAGATTTAAACACTCTGTTCACAGGACCAGCCCCACTTGTAATGCCAACATCAGCAGTGTAAACTGAGTGCTTGCTTAATTAACTGCAGGAGGAAGGCAAAATCTCTGTCCATTCACTGTGTTGTCACATGGTGAAGAGTTCTGGCACAGGGAAGCGGGCAGGAATGTATGGCCCAGGCTAGGGAAAGAGCCGGGTCCCTTCTTGCTCAGTGAGAGTGTGCTCAGTCACACATCAGGTTAATCTGGTTGTCAAATCCTGAACTGCTATAAAGTAATTCTTCAGTGAAAGAAACTAATCATGCCTGCTCACTGACAAAACAACACTGAGAACAAACATGAAGCAGAAACAATAGATGATGACAATTTAACTGAAAAATAAAATACTAGGAGTAAAAATGTCATGTCCTGAGAAGGCTAATGAGATAAAATACAATTAAAAGGAGCTCATTTTTAAAATGGGTATTTTCAATGATGTGAAGTGGTATAAAATGACTTCTCTGCTTCTGTTCGGAGGCAAGAAACAGGCTCCCAACTTCAACGCTGTATAATGTCAATAGGGATAAACAGAAAAATCCCTGCAAAATCCACAAAGGATCCCACCAAGAAAAAAAAAAAAAAAAGAAGTATTAAAAAAAAGTCTAATTCTACCTTAAAAGAAATTGCAGGATTTCCCTTCATGTTTTATTATACCCTTCTTTAGCAGTCAGCTGCCCCTAATATCCTCTTGCAACAGGACACTACAGAATGCTGAAACCCCTGGTAAATAGGATCCGGACACAGTCATCTCACCACATCGTCGTCTCTATGGTAACCTAGGCCAGCCCTAAATACTATAATCCTGCTTTACCATAGTAAAGCCAGTTAATGACTTTCATTGAATGTTCTTGCCAAATAACAGTGCTCTAATATTTATTGACATTTCAAGTCTGTCCATCTCTTTGGACTATTTGTTATATTGAAAAGTGATGCAAACACAACATTTGTAGAAGAAACAAAGCTACTACAGATTTCAGCCTTTTGATATTATCAAGATGCAGTCCTGCAAACTTCAAATCCTAAGTAACAGCACTGACTTCAGTGACACCACTGCCAGGAGTGAGTCCTGCAGAGCACAGAGGAGCTGGGGCAGGCATGGAAACAGTCCTTGGCTCTTGGCATGTTCTCATCAGACAGTGCCATTAGCAGTGGATGACCAGAGCATCCCACTGGCATGCACTGGATGTCCTAATTAAAGAGTGAATAAATGCTGTGTTATGGGCCCTGGGAAGAGAACACAGAACAAGTAGGATGGGCCAAATAGTTAAACAAGAAAGGAAATATTGCTTTGTCAATACTAGTGACAGTTTAATTATTATTTTCCACAAACGTTGCACTTAATTCCTTTTTGGGAGACAGATGGTTAAGTCCCTGGAAAACAGAGAAGCCCTTTTGCTCCTCAGATCATACAGAAGGATTGTTCTATTTTATTGCTATTCTATTTTTTATTGCCCTACTTTTTTTCCTAGCTTTTTGCACCAGTTTTCTATTGTTTGGTTTAATTGCTGTGGAAAAGCTTTACAGAATATTATTATCACTAGAGGGTTTTATTTTTTCTTGACGGGTGAAAAAAGTTGGCTATAGGGTTTAATACTATAATTTTCTGTGCTAGGTGTAAGTTTGGGTTCAGGGCTCTCCTTTTTGTTGCTTTAAAGGACCAGACATAAAAATCTACCTACTGAAATTCAGTACAAGTTCTTTTGAAGCATCTTCTACCCTGCAAAATCGTGCACGAGTAGGGCTCACCCAGGGCTTGGATGTGCTTTTAGTAGGATGGGGTAGCACGCCATGAAGAATTTATAGCGGGAAGCAATCTCCTGCTGTTACACATCCCTAAACGTTAGTGTAAAGAGACACATAGATTTTTAATAGGTCAGCAGGATAAAAAAATAAAATACGCAGCCATCAGGGTTGGCTCCTCTGCGACATATGGACAAGGGATATGGAGATATGCCCGGCCACCCCGCTGCCCGAGGGAGGTGGATTAAGGGGGCCAGAGGAAAGAGAAAGAGCACGATTAAACCTGACAGCGCTCCAGAAACCCTACTCACACACACGCAGCTACTGTGGCTCCGCGTCGCGGTCCTTACCGCAGACCTCGGCAGACACCGGCACCAGCCCTCCCCGGAGGCTCCGCGTCCCCGGCCCCGCTCCCGTCCCGCTGCCTCCCCGCTCACCTTTCGAGCCCGGCACCGCTCCGGGGCAGCTCCCGCAGCGCAGCGGCCCCCGCGCCTCGCCCAGGCAGCGGGAGCAGGCGGGGGAAGCCGGGAAGGCGGGTGGGAGCGGCGCGGCGATGCCAGGCGAGGCAAATGGCTGAAGCGCAGGGGCCGGGCTGGCGGAGGGGCCGGGCGGGCGCGGGGCCGCGCTCAGCCCCTTTGTTCGCCTGGCAGGCGGAGGGAGGAGCGGGCACGGACCTGTTGCTGCTGGAGGAGGCTACGGCGAGGGGCAGCGGCCGAGCCCGGAACGCCGCGGGATGCCGGCGCTCCCCCACAGGGCTGAGGCGGGGCGGGCGGCGGAGCGGCCCCACCTGCCCGCGCTGAGGAGAAACTCCCCCCGTGTGGCGCCGGGCGGGGAGCGCCGGGTCCTCCCTCCCTTCCTCACCTCCGGGCGGGGCCGGGGAGCCGTGCCGGGGGCAAGCGGCGCCGCTCCCCCGCGGGAGGCAGGGCCGGGGGCTTTGCCGCAGGAGCCGCGGCGCAGCGCCCCGGCTGGAGCCCCGAGGGCCTGCGGGCCGGCACCGCCTGCTCGCTGCGGGAGGCGGCGGGGAGGCTGCCCGGCCGAGCCTCCGGCTTACTCAGGTGTCTGCCGGCGGAGGAACCACGCCGTGGAGGCCAGGTGCAGTTGGCACCAAGCTCCCATTTTCTCCTGCGTTTCAAAGCTGAGACTCTCATCAGATGCCCAGAATTAGACTCACTTTCCAGTTTCTTAAGAAACTCTTCACATTACATTATTTGTACTCTGGGTCTGCTCTCGGCACAAGCAGCGGTACCTAACCCAGCTCAAGTGCTACGGCAGGCTGCAGTTTGATTTCTGCCAAGTCAGCAGACCTGGTCTCCTGGTCTTTCTGACCCATTCCTGATGCTGGGATATATCGTATTGTGTTTGCAACATACAGTTTTCCTGTGATATTGCTGCCTCAAAGCACTATTCATCTGCAGGTTTTCTCCTTTTCCCTCTCCACTGACTCCAGGGTCCTGTCAGATTGGTTCCCCTGCAGTGCCCAGTGAGTGGCTTCTGGCCTTGGGAGACACTCCTGAGCAGACTTGAAAAGCTACTACCGTCTCCCGTCTTAAATTAACCTGACAATTAATTGCTTCAGTGCTGTCAGTGTGACCATTGCAGCTGTATGTTCTTCTTGTTGTGAAGTTGTGATGGCTAAGCGTGGTTTGGGGTCTTCTCCTTCATTTTGTCCCATTGCTTGTACTTTTTGACATCAGTTGTGCTAAACTCTTATGTGTTGACTTAGCACTTAATAAACTGAAGTGCTTGCATGCAGTGCTGGGTAACTGTAACCACTTGAAAGCCTTGGCTCCACTCACGTTGTGCACTGACTTCAGAGCAGCCCTTAACCAGAAGACTGGTTTTCAAGCAGAGGTCGAGTTCCATCTTGACTGAGAGAGGCAGCGCTCTTCTGGGTGCTATGGAATAGATAAGCAACAATCCTTAAGTGTCACCAGGGTCTTAGAAAAGACAGTAACCACAACATGTGGCTTTAGCATAACTGCAGATTTGTCACTGTCCCCTGATTTGGGTCCATTACAAGGTAAAAATGAAAGTTCTGTTACGTGGTTTTATTCCTGGCTCGCTGGAAGAAATTTCCATGTGATACAGGAGATGTATTAAAACCTGCCAGAAATAACTCCTCTCTCTGACATCAGGAATTAATATTCTTGCTGTTTCATGTTACTTTAAATACTATATTATTCAAGATGACACTAAAATTAGACAACTGATACAGCTATGGGAAATTATTTTCACTTTTAAAATCTCTGTTCTATTTCTCTGTGGATTATTGTCTCTCCTTAAGGTGGCTGACTTCTATTCATACTGATGAGAGTTATGTGACCGTGGCAGCAGTATAATATCTGAGATCATATGAGATCATTCTGACTCATGCTTTCTGAATACATGACAATTTTAACCACCACTGGGTTTTCTTAGCTTCTCTTCAGGTTTAATTGCCACATCACATTCCAGTATGAATGCACATAGAAGTGTCTGAGTTATAGTTTGTGGAGACAATTTGAAAAGCAGTTGTGTGTAGGAAGTAGCATATTGTGTTTTTATGGGCCATATATGCCCCTGTGGCTGGAGCCAGCACAAGACCTACAAAATTGGATACAAAATCCAATCCCCATGGAGATCCTAGCCTGAGAAGTCAGGTAGCACTTGGCTGTTGCAGACTTCATCCTCTGCCCTCACTGAACATTGCCAGAAAGCAGATCATGTAGAATGCCCTCAAGTCTGCTTTATCAAAGTTCAGCTTTGGACAGCAATTCCATAACTTAGTCTACTTTCTTCCCATCAAGTTTCTTTGCAGTTCCCCATGTCCCTTTGTCATTAAACCCATTAGTGAAAACAAATATAAAGGAGTTGCTGACCTTGTAGCATAACTTCTGCAAAATACTGCTGCTCTATGGATCATAGGCCAGGACACTTGCCATGGAGAATAAAGCTGCTCATCAGTTAGCCTCACAGTTTCTCATAGAACTGGAGGTGATGAAAAAACTGGGACACCCATTGTGGAAATCATCTGTTTTATTCCCTTGATTTCCCTACTTAACCTGAGTTCCCGAAGCTCCATTTAATTAATGTGCAGGAATAACTATGTCTGAAGGGCAATTTTTCTCACCTATCTTTGACATCTTATCTTAGGATGAGGTGAATCATCCTTTGGTATTTCTCATTTTTCTCCATTAGCTGTAAAGTCAGACTGGTACAGCTGTAGACAGTTTTTAAATACCTGAATTACATGAGATGAATCATTGTCCCAGTGTAGAAAAGGCCTGGTCCTAAAGAAATCAGGTATCACACAGTTTACATGATACATAATTTGATGCCTGATATGCATTTTGTAGCACAGTTGATGCAACAAATATTCAAGGGAACTGATAGATTATTGTAATGCTGCTACATGCTATGAGCATTGCTGAGATCCTGTGTCCTGCAAGGGGCAGTTAGCCTGGGGCAGCAACATTAGAGTGCTGAGTAGAGGCAGGAAAGGAAGCCTTTGCTGTTTTCTGTCCCAGAAACCTCAAGTGGCCCCTGCCTAGTCACATACAGCAGACTTCCTTCTGGACATGCAGCCCATGCTCAGTAATACTCATATTACTGAACAGTGGTGCTCAGTAATAAAAAGGAAACACAGTTTGGAACAAAATAATTTTATCAAGTGTTTCTCTGGTTAAAAATAAAAAATCCAAATGAAGAAATAGTAGTGGGAAGGTTTTTTCTTCTAACACACCTTTCTGTTTAATCCACATCAGGCAAAACAAAGTATTCCTTCTAGAAGACATAATACTGTGATGTCTCCCGTGCAGCAATAGGCAATACTGCTGAATGCCTTTCTCATGATAGGGTCACCATCTTGATCCAGAGCACATCTGTTCAGAGCTTATCAGGGCCATGCTCTTCTAGGGCAAGGTAATATATTTATTTTCTTTCTCCCACTGGCTGCACCAGCAGGTGCATTGCTGCCATTCCCAGCTTGGAGGCTTGTCTTGCAGGATTGGACTATTTTGGTAGCTGGAGAAAATGCACAGTTCCTCAGCCAAAATTAGTCAGTAGGTCGCATCAAAAATTAATCATCCCAGTCTCAGGTGGTTGATTCTTGGCAGAACTTCTCATTTAAGTAGGTTAGGAATAAATTAAGCAAATAATTATTTTATCCAGATGAAATATTCACTCTATATCCTATGAATCAAGAAGCTTTAAGCCTTCCTACATAGTAGGCTCAATGTATGTCACAATATGTGCAGGCTAGCTTCTGTAAGCAAGCAGTCCTGCAGACAGTGCACCCATGGCAGCATGCAGCTGCATATGGGTCCGTGTTCAACTTTTTACCCAGCTAATTAGGTGGGCTTTGCAGCCTTTTCTCACTGAGCCCATTACATTGCGGGCACATGTCCAGCACACTAGGCAGTACTGGTATGTCTGCACAAACTTGTCACAGTGTCTTCGCACTGAACAGCTGTTGGTAGGCTGGTTTTAGTTTTCTGGATTGGTTGTTTTGTTGGGGGCTTTCTTTGTGATTTAGATTGGCACAAGGATGTATTGAAAAAATAAATGTTGCAGCATGAAAATTCTGGAATAGATAATTGTTGAAACTTGCTGGTATTCCTTCTTTGAATAGATTACTGGAGTATCAGATACATAGTGGTAGTAGCTGATGTCTATGTTCCCTACAGTGCCCAGAGATCTGCTTCATGGCTAGAAGCCAACATGTAAAACCAAAACAGAACAGAGAAAATAAAACCTGACTTCTTTTGCTCATCCTGTTCAGTTTAACATCTGAACACTCCTGTATGAAATACTTCTTGGCATTGTAATACAACAGCCTCAAGGATTGGTTTGATACTATTGCTGGAACAGATAAAATAGTTATTGTATTTCTGCTGAGCAAAGATGCCTAAAATACATTTTTTGTATTTGGAATACAAAACCTATACATGGTGTATACATGATATGTTGTATACATCTGATGCAGGGCCAAGCTGATCTGCCTGTATTATTTTTCACACATCCCTGTAATATGCCCAGAAGAAAAGTGCTGGTTGCACCATCAGGATTATCAGCTTGTAGCAGATAGAGCCTTACAGTTGTAATGAAGAACAAATCGTAAAGATTTCTTCAGTGTTGGCTTGCATACTTCTGTGCAGCAGAGATAAATCAATATTGGTTTTAATTTAAGAAAAAGCAACCAGCATAAAAAAAGACCTTATTACCACAGACATCTGCCACCCAAAAGAGTGTTCTGAATAGGTGCAGCAGCTTTTAATGGGGTTGAAAGCATCCAATAAGGTTAAAAGATGGGGAATACACAGCATTTACTTAGATGAACAATTGAGAAAATGTGCACATCCCTTAACTTGCTAAAAATAAAATCCAAAAGAATTTGGGAAAAAAAAGAAAGCCTACCCTAGCTCTTTACATTGCTGAATTTATCCAATAATTTCTTCCCAGCCATAATCAGCGACAGATTGTTCCCACTGCCTGTCTCATCTACATGTGTCTATGACTATGGCCTGTGAGCAAAATACCTCATTATATATACATTTCTCCCCACATGCCATACGGAATATTATCATGTATTGGTGTAGGCTATAGCCAGCTTTGATCCCCTGAAAGGCAAGGAAAGGACTGGCACATGGATCCCACCTGATATGGCCTCACAGTGTGTCTGTAACCTCTGAAGTGCTCTGGAGTTCAGCACTGCAGATGCAGCTTAAGTTAACTAATGGTGTCAGTTGCTTGTGATCAGGATTAAAAGCATCACAGGCTGCTCTGAGCGACACTGCAGAAGAGCGGTTGCTCTTACAAATCTTGGGGGTAATCCTCCTCATTAATCTATGCAGTCTGTGCTACCCAACTCTACAGAAAAAAAAATCTCCTTAGAAAGGGAACACTAAAAAACATTTAGTTAGTGTAGTCTGGCAGTCGTGTTCTGCAGCTTGAAATGCACACAGAGCAAACCAGAAAAGCCTGCAGGAAACAATTTAAACAATTTGATTTGGAAGGCGTGTGTGAATGCAGTTTTTGTACCCACATTGAAGGTGATCCTGATGCTCAAGGTGAAACGTACAGAGTTTCTCTCCAATGTGGAATAAGAGAAAGGAAAAATGAAACGTCTTTAACTCTAGCTAAGTTTTTTTAACATAAAACCACACTTGTTATCTGCATTTGGGCATTTAAGATACATAGGTTTCAGTGGAAATCAGGTGCTTCAGTGATTTGAGAAAACTCTGCTGGAGGCTCAGCTGAACCTTTTGATGTCAAAATACTACTGAAATTGTATTTCCAGTAAATTCTTACAATTATTTCATCTCCCCCAAGGTGTATAATTTTAATCCTAGGCGTTCTGGCTCATCTTGTAGGTTGGGACATGCACTAATGATAACTGTGGTTATCATTGGAGTATGACAATAGGTACAACAGTAGAAATTGAAGTTCTGCTGTCAAGGCCTGTTTTTCTGGAGGAAAAAAATCCCTTGGAACACCCTTGAAGGTCATGCTGTGAAAGACTAACTGCTTTAAAGTGTGGTTTATGGAGCTTGGCCAAAGCACTTGAAGTGCTTTTGGTCATATATCAGCATTGCTGCATTTCAAATGGATTCATGCAGTAAATCTTCATTTGTTAGGAAATTTTCAGATCCTTTCATCTGAAGCTCTTTCAGTGTTGCTTTGTTGACTCTGTTTTAGGAGGAAAAAAGTGTTTCTGGCAGTTTTGTAGCTGGGCACATCTTTAAAGAAAATGCTATTAATCAAATAAACACAATTACAAGGCAGAAGCAACTAATTCTGAAAAATATCGAGCTAGATTTCTCAAATTGAACAGCAGATAGATCTGGCAGTGTGCATGCTGCATTTGTGAGGAAACAGGACATAGATCCTGCATACAGCTATAAAGCCCCTAGATCTTAAAAGGTATAGGAAGTAGACCAGAATTTTGAGCTGTGGCATGGTGCAAGCAGCTGATGAACCATCCCAGATTAACAGTGGCACTCTTCATACCAGCTTGGTACCTGTATGGTACATATCAAGTCTATGCTGTTAGGTATTTCTATCTCCTGAAAGGTCCCAAGTTGCAGACTGTTAGGCGACCATCCCATAGTTAGAAGGTTGTATGGATACATGCAAGGCTGCATCAGTATCAAGAAACTAGAGGCAGAAAGCCTATTGTGCAAATGGCACCACACAGTTTACATCCATGTAGTTAATCAGTCCCTAAAATACAGCATGTACGTGACCTTGCCAGTGCTGTCTGACAGGAGCAGGCCAGGCCAGGCTCAACCCCAGCCAGCCAACTACTACCTGTGATCATAGCTCAGTGCTCCAGTTGTCACCCTAGTCCTGGCCAGTTTACTCACAGAGACATTTTCCACCACCACATGTACAGGACACCTGCAAGGAGATTGTTTAAAGGACTAATCATGGGCTTAGAGAGCAGCAATGGCTTTAATCTGTATGCTTTTACAGACTCATCGTAAAGCTTCAAGTCAGGCAAATACTTTTCAACTTATTTTCTTCCTAGCTACAGATACTAATCTGCCTTCTTAACAGGACTATTATTATGTGAAGTATTATTACTATGAAGCTATGTAAAGCAATCTAAAAATACTGTTATCAGCTCCATGGTGTCACTCATTGCAATACAGACTAACTCATGCAGAACCCTCCATTACAGCTGCACCTTTCAAATGACTGATATTTCTCACCTGCAAATGCATTTTACCAAAAAAAAAAAATGTCTATATGCAGCTAGAAAATTAAATAGGATAGAAAAGAGAGGAACAGTGAAATTTAAGCACTGAGCAGTTCAGAAAACCCTTCCCAATATTCAGGCCTCTCTCAAAGAGGCAGTAAGCAATTTTAGCCCTCAGATTGTCACCATAAATAACGAACTATAAATTCCCCTTGGGACAGAATCTGTCTTTCAGGTGTGCACACATATCCTGTGCTCATATGATTTTATGTTTTTCAGAATCATGCATTAAAGAGATGTGGTATACAGCCAGGAGCAAAAAGGCAGGCTTTCCTAGCAACCAAAGAATTCTTAGTAACTCCTCTTGTTTATACTAGCACAGGTACACTCGAAAATACTATTGCTGAGTCTGATAAATACAAGTCTCTGTATTTAAACGCAATCATGGGATTATGTATGTATCCATTAGGGCAGATTAATTAGAAAGAATTGCCTGTTAGCAACTGAAAATTAATTTCCTCTCTTAAAGCCTTTGCTCTGCAATACTCATTTTCAAAATTAATGCTTCTCATTTTTATGCAGCATGCATGCTGCCAAAGTGCTGATGCTTACTCCACACAGCACAGAAGAAAGTCTACTGCTTAGACACTATTTGGGTCCATTGATACAGTAATCAAACCTTACAAAAAATGACTGCATATTTTTCAGAAACTGCATTTGGTGATGTTTAAATTGTAGAAATATAAAACAAAAATTCATCTTTGTCATCCTAACCACATATCCTATTTTCTCTTGCATGAGTCTATTAATATATATTATTCATTAACGCATGACCCAAATTCTAGCCTTCTAGTTAAAATGACAACCCAAGATGTTCTTCTGAAGTTAAGTTTTATCATATTTTTTATTCGACATTTTTCTCAATTTATACTTTGAACATAAATACACAAGTTTTATGGCTCATGTTACAAAAGACACTACTATGTGTTAGAAAACATATATAGAATGTAGTGTAGTGGTTACTTTTACTCCCCTTTTTTCCTATTTTCATAACTTCTGTTAGTCTAGAAAATCAGTATCAGAAAGCAAAATCCAGCCTCTGAGCAGCACAGTCTATAACAGCTATAAGGACTATTTGCCAGCTGTAAGAGAAACTTTGGTTCCTGCCTGTTTTCATAGTAACGTAATACCAGTAAGTTGCATGTCAAAAACAAACATTGCACCTTGTGCTCGGTTAGTTACTAAACTCTAGTTCATGACAATATGTGTTTTTAAAGACAGACATACAGCTTCTCTTTTGCTTTACAGCTTAGTAAGATAAATAGGTATTTTCAAAATAGGGAAAAGAATGAGGGACCCATTCTTTTCTTACGGAAGTCAGTGGCAAAACTCCAGTGTCTTTCAGAAGAGCAGATTTTTTTACTATGTTTTTACTGTTCTTTTGATAGAACTGAAGAAAATTTCAGCTGACAGAATAAATGTCTCTTTATAACTCTTAAGAATTACTGCTAGAGGATCCTGTAATAACACCATGCATTGACTTCCAGCTGAGTGTGTGGTGGACTCTACTTACTGCTCCTAGTCATCAAGATCCATCAGGGAGTAGATGTGATTCTCCAATCCTGAACACAGGAACATGGAATACCATGCCCAAGGAGCATGTGAAATAAAACCTGTGGTCTTTTTGCTGCAGTGTAGCCAAGGGATACTAGATTATATATGCTTTATACACAGAAGAATCTTTTAATTTGTTTTTCAGTATACATACATTAAACTTCACAATGAAGTAGTTCCACACAGTGGGTAAAGAGCAGCTCCCAGGGCCATAGCTATAGAAGAGTGTAGAAAATGAAGCTGGCCTTGATTTCTCAAGCCAGGGGTAGCCTAGGCAGTAGGTCAGGGAGAAGAATAAAATTGGGGAAAATGTTGCCAGCTGCCTGGCTTAGAGGCACTCTGCTTTTTTCTTTTTTTCCCCTACCAGAACTTAAGCCAACACTAAGCCTATGCCAACACTGACAATACTCAACTGAAGTTGCAAGACACACAGCAAAAGACATGGAAAAAGAACATAAAACAGTAATGAAGATCCTAAGCCTACAATCCCATCTGTAACAAGTATCCTTTGTGACTCATTGAAATCCATGCTATTAATGACTCAATGGAGAATGGGAAAATCCTCTGAAATCAGGATGCATACCTGATTTTGAAATTCCTATTTTGGTGCCACTTAGCAGGCAAAGACTGCCTTCACCAGCATTCTCTCTGTCCCACTCACTGGCATCAGGCATCAGGGAAGAACTGATGTTAGTCCAGTGATCTGTCAAACTTGCTCAGTCAGCCTACACACTGATTTTGGGGTCTCCTTGATAGAGGTTTGCTTTTTAAAGCAGACAAGACTGAAAATTTTAGACATACACAAATCATCTGCAAAATTAAGAAAATAAATTTCAGCAACATTTTACAAACCCCAGCCCTACTGCTATATCCAACAAAATATCTCAGTCTCTAGTACTGTTTGCCTTGAAATGGCACATGCTGGGAAACACTGCCATTATGGTTGATAATGATTTAAACTAGACAGATCAAAACAAAACATAGTGGAATCAATTAGAAGTCACAGAAACAATTTCAGGGCAAGTCACCCTCTTACTTGGATAATAATGGTACCAAAGTAGCCAGGTTTTATTTGGTTCTAGTCAATGCCTGTATCTGACAAACATTCTACTTCAGATATACTTAAATGGCATTTTACTGAACTGATGGATACTATTAGAGGTCTTAACAAAACTGAAACTTAATCTTTCTATTTTCTCTGTATTTCAGTCTACTGACGAGGGAAAAGAATGCTTCCAGTGACTATTCAACAAGTTATCTGAATTAAACAGATTTTGACAGATGGTATCTCATCACCATTTCTGGCAATGTCTTTATGAACTGAAGCCTTTGTCTTGTATTTCACATGTGCAGAGATTAGTGCAACAGGCAATTTCAGTTCAAACCCCAAATTAAAAGTTTCCTTTGGAAAGACATCAATTCAGAAATAAAACATTGATTAGGTCCCTACTTAGAATTAATCTTTTTAACAATACCAAAGCGACAGCTTGCCCATCTGAGGGAATGAAGCTGTGCACCCCACTTTCCCAGTATCCATTTACAGGACTGTGCTTTGCTGAAACTGGGTGAAAAGAAGTGCTCATCACTCAGGTATGACCATTATCTCTGGTGTTACACCGTGACATTACTTGATAGATGCTTGCCTGGGGACAGAGCACAACTCAGCTAATGTAGGACTTATAGTGATTACCTGCACTTCCTATAGATATTCCTATATTAATATATTTCTTCCCAATTAATAACTTCTTTATTAATTTACTGGATGTGCATGCCTCCTTAGAAATGTTACAATCCCTGTTTAGCTTTGATATTAAGTTGCAAAAGGAAGATGTGTTAGCAGCTCTATAATGCACAGCTGTCCTGCATCTGTATTTTCTATCTGCCTGAAGCCACTGCATCCTTGCAACTTTCTGTATAACAAAACCAAGTCGCATACACATTGCACCTACTAAGAAAATTAATATGCTTTTTGTACAGCAACATTTCTAATAATACTGAGCATTAGAAATTAGTATTTAAGAAAATCTATGTTCTATGTTGAAATAAACAAATACTGATTAATTAATTTAGACAGTTTTGTTCCAGCCAAACTCTGGTTTGTGGAATGAAGTTTTAAACTATTATAATTCTTGCCAAATTAATATTAGCTCACATTAGACTACTTATTATTTAAAAATATTTGCTAATTTGTTAAAATCTACTGATCCATGCAATATGTCACTTTGGAAAAAGTAGGAACAACTGATTTATGTAAGCAGAAATCAGCTGAGACGAGGCATGTCTTCCTTGCCTTCCTAAGTGCTATAGAATTTAATTAACATAATTAAGATATTTATAAATGTGAGTATAAATAAGGTAAGAGATTCTAAAACCATTTAAAAGTCCCTAACGGTTCCTTTTTTTTTTTTTTTTTTTTTGTAAGTATCAAAGACAGCACCAATAGCTAAACATTTTCCAATACCCTTAACACTGCAGAATGTTCTAAGTATGTGAGGACTGTCATGCACCCTTAATCCTGTGATCCAAGCCTACTGAAATTGCTCCCAGGTGTATAAAGTCTGTCTGCCTGGGTCCCAAGCTGGCATTAGCCACAAAAGAATATCACACTTTTTTTAATAGCAAAAACAGTCTTGGATCTTATTTAGTTCAGGTTAGATATTTAATAGCGGGATTTGCCAGACCATCACTGAAGACACGAGTTCATCTTGTCGCTGCTGCTTGGTTTTCTTGTTCACTCTTCTGTGTCCTTGGCCACCAGAAATTACTAAAACTGAACTTGCTTTCATTTTCTTAGATTTTTGTCTTTTACTTTTAAATGAGATATTGTGATCCTTCAAAAGCTCATAAATGTTACTATCCTCTGGTCTGTGTTCTAGGGAGCTTGATCCATGAGACAAAGTAAGAGATCCAGAAGATGATGACAAGTCACTTCTTTGTGCAATGGACCCGACTGAATCCCCCAGCCAAACTGCAGTGTCCTGGGTGTTACTAAGGGAAGAGCCCGGTCTTTCACTGTGCAGAAAGTTCTTTTGGTCATCATCCTTAGGTTCTGGGCCAGGAGGGAGGCTGTTCCTCAATTTGTTTCTGTTCTTCTTGTTTATAGATGTAGCTGTTACAAGAAACTTGACTGGGCTATTGTGTGCATGGTATGACACCATTCCTCTTCCTGGAGCCAAAAGAAAAGACACAATTAAAGAACATTATTTTTCAGACCACAGTGTTCTACCATAATTAGTTCATGAAATTTGCTCAGAATAGCAGAACGCTTAAAACCCTATTATATGCATCCAGTCTTTCCCCTTGTGTGGACACTATTTACAGAAAAAAAATAAGTACATAAATAATGTCCTATCATAAGTGTTTTAGGATTAATAAATCAGATTAAATAGGGCATATGAACTTTACCTGAAGCACTTTTGTGCTCTGTTCTCACTACAGCATGAGCACATAAATACTGCTGACGTTTTAGCTGGCATCAACACAAATGTAACACTGAGTTTTCTCCAGTAATCCCCACATATTTTGTGTACCCCAAATCAATCCTGTTCTACCTCTGTACCTCTCCAGAACAGCATAAGAACATCTGTTTCATTGCAACAGACCCATCCACACTGTACAACAGGAACTAAAACTCATCCTTCTGGTTGTCTAGTTACCATTACACATTCATAAGGAATTGACTGAAAAATATTTTTTTCTTTTTTAAAGTATTTAATCAGTGGGATATTGGTGGTACAAGGAAGATTTACACAGTGCAAATCATCAGAATGTATGAAAAACAAATTGCACATGGTCAAATTGAGAAGCTATAACAGTATCAATAGATGTGCCTTTTACAGCAAAAAAAGGGAGAAAAAAAATTGAATTCTACCAAGTAAGCTACAATATGAAAAAGAGCTTGGCTAGCAAGGGGAAAAGCCTACACAGCTTACAAATCACTGCATCCATCCCTAACTCCCAAATGCAGTTCATGTTACAAGAAAACACTTGTAACATTCCGTTTTTACAGAAGTATAATCATATAAAGATGAATTATCACTATTGGAAACTTAATGGGGACAAGCTATGATTTTAAAATTCAAAATACATGTATCAAAGACTATAAAAACACATCTCTAAAAGTAATGTTGCTAGATCTGTGAAATCTGACAAATCTTGATCCCAGACAAATGCAAGAATATATGACATAAACCAAAATAATAAAAACAGGAAATGGAAGAATGAGAGATTTTTTGATTCTGCAGCTATGCATATTCTTGTAATTGCATTTATTTTCAACTAAGATAGGTTCCAGATTTTTACAAAGCATTTATCCTGTGTCATACCAGATTATTGCTGCGTATTTTGCTGAACACAGAGGATTTCATTTTCATTTTGTGAAGTTACATAATCTTTTTTTTTTTCCCCCTGGAGGAAGCTGCAAACAGCTTGCCTCATAAAATATGCCAGCTTCCCTCTGCAACACAGAAGCTTGAGCAGAATTCTGAATCCAAAACACTGGGGAAAAGCCCCTATTAAACACATTTTTATGACCTTGCTTCTGCTAGTAGCTTAAACATTTGTATAGTGATGCAGCAGCATTTGTATGTTTGTATTTCAAATGGGATAATATGAAAGTAACTCATAAATACATCTCTCCAGATTGCAAAAAACCTCAATCACTGTTAACAAAATGAAATTTATACTCTTCCAAGTCTCCAGTTTGGGGGAAAAAGGAACGCAACCAATTTATTCAATAACCAGTTAGACAACATGCTCATTTTTCAGTCTCTAAACCTAATGCATCTATTTTCCCTAAATCTGGAAAAAAGACTGTCTGCATTCTCTTTTCATTCCCATATATTTGGCTGTACTCTGACAGGATTAATGCCTCTTAAATTATCTCTTAAAAACAGTTGTCCCCTCTCAAACAACTGGGACAAGACTAGGCAAGTATCTGGATAATACTGTAAAGCTTGGAAACAGCAAGTATAATTTCATCACATTTTATCTAAACAATACATTTAATTTGGCAGGTTCACTTAAGTTACTGGCAGAAGAGAAGGGATATCTTCAGTACTTGATCTGTTTGAGAAATTTCACTCACCAGTTACTTTGGGAATCCCCTGCAAGCGTGGCACTGGTAGCGCTACTATTATGCCCAGGTTTGTTCCAACCAGCAATAACCCATGGCACACCAGGAGGCTGGTCACAGAGACACGCTGCTGCCCTGTGGAGTTTAGCAAGTGCTCCGTTACTGAACAGTGATGACCTTTGCTTTGATCAAAGCAACTTCAGGCAAACACAATCACCTGTAGCATCTCAATTCCACAAAGCACTCATTGCAAAGGCAAATATTTTGCTGGATTATGGAATTACAGTTTACATACATGAAAATTTAAATATTATTGAACATCTGAAACATTCTGCCCCAAATGTCTGAACCACAGCATCTAAAGGTAGACACAGACTGTCTCTACAAACATGCTTTTATGAATAGGCTATGTTTGTATATTCCAAATAATAAAACTGAAAGGCATTTCGCAATACTCGGTAACACACTATACTCAAGACTCAAGCCTGCTCACAGTTACTTTTTTCTCCTAGTTTTTGATCTGTGAAACTATCAGAACTGCTGAGTCCACCTGTCTAACTTTGGGTTCCCGCATACAAGTATGGCATTGGCATATTGGAAGAAGTCTAGTGGAAAGCGACCAAGATGATCAGGAGACTGGAGATATTAAAGGAAGTGCTCTCTGCACCTACCTGATGGAAGGATGCACAGAAGACAGTCAGACTCTATCCACATGTGCACAGTGATACAGTAAGACACAACATGCTCAAATTTAGAGCATGAGAAAATTGTATTCTACACAGGGAAAAACTGCATCACAATAAAAGTGGTCAAAAACTGCAGTGGGTTGCTCAGAGAGGTTATGAGATCTCCATCCCATCCAAAAGTATTAAGAATTTGACTGGACAAGACCTTGAACAAACAGTCTAATCAGGCCTTCTTCATGAAGGATGAACAAGACCACCTCCAGAGTAAGTTCCAATCAAAATTACTCTATGATTCTATAGTTTTCTACAACACTATTTACAGAATTGCTATTTTTCCAGTGAAAACAATGTAATTTTGGCATGCAATGTTGACTAAAATATGTTTGATTCAGTTTAGATGGATTTTCAAAATGGCCTTGACAAGTTTCAGAAGTGGAAACTATGATTTGCCCAAACTTTTGCCCAAGTTTATGGGGAGGAGCATTTAAACTCTGCTCAAAGCTCGAAGTTTCAGGTTCAAAACATATATATTCTCAGATTTATTATTAACTCTACATGTAAGAGAGCAGTCATTCCATCTTCGTCATAGCCCTCTAGCTGTGAATCACTCCATTAGCAGGTAGAAAATTTTAATTCCATGTTTGATTTAACTTGAATGAACCTTCATGTTCAACACTTTGGAGAAGGATCTTAATTATGGTGTTTCACAAATGAATGCATTTTCTTTCTTGTCCCTTGAAGCTGAGCTAATTTTCATCCAAGAATATATGAACTGCAGGCTCAATGGGGAAGCAGGGAAGGAGCAGCTTGACAGTCACTCAAAGCACTTGACTAGAAAACAGAAGGCAGACCACAGTTCAAGTCTTTCCTCACAGAACTTTACAAAACCAAAATATTAACCCAGCAGTGGTGTGTTTTAAGAAGCTCATATAAGATCAGATCTGGAATCCAAGGTTTGTCTATCTAAAAGCACATCCTGAAACACCCTAAAGGCAGAATGATTAGGTTATCCTGGTCAGGTATAACAAGGACAAGTAAGTTTAAAAGGCTCCATCTACTTGTGCATACCTTCAGGGACTTCTGCATTGAGTTTCATGATCTGCAGGTGCTTATGGTGGTAGGGTGCATCATCCCTCCTCAGCTAAATAAGCAAGGATGGTCTATGTTGTACACAAATTACAAATCTTTTGAAGTTTGCCTTTTCAATGGGTTTGTTGTTAGGTTTTTCTTTGTTTTGTTTTGGCTTTTTTGTGATATTAATTGGATTAATTTAGTTTCCAAAACAAAGCACACAAAGGCACTCCTTCAGCACAAAAGAAGTCCCAACAGTAATGCCCAAACACCTCTGTATCTGGAATTTTCAAAAATCAGTATTTGAATTCTATGATTTAGAGCTCAGGCTTGCTCAAGTTATATATGACATGTGAGTCCTCTCCCACCATTTGTGCCACACCAAGTGCAAGCTGAGGTGAGCTCAACTTAGAGCTTGTTTTACAAACTACACAAATACTTGAGTACAATTTTTTAACTTTTAAGGTTATCAAAAGTTCCAAGTGCACAGTTGCCTCTCAATCCCCTGCAGAAGCAAGATGCTCCCATTTTTAAACAATGGATCTTTAATGCTTTTGAAGCATTTAAAAGATAACATTATATTAATGATTTCCTGCTCCAAACCTGAAAAAACTTTTAGGCAGTAATTTTTACCTGGCAAGTATGCATTACTGTTTCCATAAGTAAACAACCAAATTATCACCCAGCAACTTAGAATCTTAAACACTGAGTACAACCTAAAGCATGAAACAGCTACAGTGAGGTCAAAACAAAAATTGCTTGCTGTGAAATCTTGGAAAAGCACGAAACATCTGTATCTGAGAAGATACTTTGAAATAACACAAATCAACTAAAAACATATATATATATAGATTAAAAAATACTAACTTAAAATATTAATTTATCTGCTAGCCAAGGTTTAAAATCATGCTTTGTTATTTTCTGACTTTTTGTTTTGATATATTTCAAATTCAGAGAAAAATAGTCAATCCAGTTATCCAGAATGTATTATGCAATACGCAGACAAATTAACAAGTTGAGAAGGGAAAATGTTAAACATATATTCCAAAGCAAATAAAATACTAATCTTTAAATAGTAGCTTTTAGCTCACACTGTTCCAATGAGGAAAAAAAAAAACCTATTAAAACCTGTAAAATAATCTAACCAAGATCTTGACTTTACAAGAACCAAAGCAAATAATTAAGCATGTTGTCTGCTCTGTGTTCACCCTTCTCAGGTTTCCATTACAACAAGCATCAGAGATGGATAAATCCTCATAGATCTGAATTCAACCCCAAGTAGGTGCAAGGACATTGCTGCATATCCTCTCACATGGCCATGCTGCTCTTACAATGTAAAAAAACAGCCCAGAACTGCTGGGCTAACCTAAAGTTTCCTCATTTTTTTATCATTCTCCAGCAGTGATCATAAAGCAACTGCATTTTGTGGTCTGGCACCTGGCAGGGTGGGAAAAAAGCAAGCTGTAAAGCCTCATAGTAGGGTTGGTTTTCCATAGAGAGGAAATGACACTTTATTTTCTTTGCTTTTACCATCTGTTTCCAGGAAACACACATGTCATTAGAGGATATATGGATATAAACAGAATACATCAAGAAAGCAGAAATCATCTCTTTGTTAAACAGGTAACCTGTCATCATCCATATGAGCAATGAAGTATCAAGGTCATAGTAATTACCGTAGTCTCTTTAAAAAGGCAAATTCTTTTAGAGCTGAGAGCAAAAACAAGTTTAAGGATGTCCTTTAATAAAATACTGACTGTGACTATGAAAAAGCAAGTGGTCTGTTCATGTATGATTTTTTTGGTGTGAGCTGTGACAAAGGCTGGTGCAAAATTGCCTTTGTTGATCCTTCAGCTATGCATCAAAAACATTTAAGCATAAACTTGCTCCACAAACGTATGTTGCACAAGTGAAACATGTATTTGTCTTCAAATGTTAACAGATTTCTCTGCTGCTCAGTATGCCCTCTGTTAAGATAACAGAGCTGAGCTTGGGATCCTTAAAAGCAATCCAGCTGTACTGTGAATCCACAGTGAACTAGACAGTGAAATAAACTACTAGCTGGATCTATAACAACGATTATGTTCTTCCTCTCAACCATTCTCTTCCTTTCTCATGTGGCATTTGGTCTTTCATTACAGAACACAATCTGGTTATATATTATTAAAAATATTTCTGATGATATATGAAGTAAATGTAGTGCAGACCAGTCTAGACTAAATGTCTATCCCACAGTCACCTCTGTGACCCTGGTTTCATTTCCAGTCCTGAATTCCTAACACAAACTTTCCATAGCTCCAGAAAGTGAGAGCCCTTCAATCTCCAATACTCAGAAGTGGACTGCCATGGATTTAAAATTACCTCCAGCAGCTAAAAGAATCTGCCAGACACAGTCCGTATTTTGCATTACTAAACTTCACCAAATCATAAGGACAATTGCCTTCTGTGCCATTTCACTCCCCTGTGATTCTGTCCTTTACAAGATGGAGAGCTTTGAGATTTAAAACTGTCTTCTCCTAAGAACAAAACTGGGGAAATTTAATGCTATGAGAACTCATTATTATGGTTATGAGACCCTCCTACTCTGCTTAGTTACTGTAGTTATCATTTAAGTACAGTACTGTAACTCACAGTAGCCATTCCTAATAGCGACAGTAAGTTTTTCATTTACTTGTACAGTATAACAACAAAAAAATTTAATTAACTTAATGAAGCAACATTCCTCATATTTACATCACTTTAAGGGAAGACAGAGGTGACGTATCTAGGTAGCCTACTGGGCCACTATTACATATTGTTACTACTAAAATCCTGGGAAAAGAAGTCCAGCTTCTTCAGTGTTATACAAACATCTTGCCTTTTTTAATCTCTCTTCTTAAGATGCTTAGCAATACTTTTACACCAATTTCTTCTTTCATTTCAACACCTCTTGAATTTTTACTTATCTGTTATTTCTGCATATTAAGGAACTTCTGTTGAATTTCAGAAAGCTAACAGAGCTGTTTCCTCTAAAGCTAAATGTCATAAAAATCTCCCATGAGGGCAAATGCATATATTGTAAATACACAGCTATTTCACCCAGTTTCACTTTGTTGGTTTTTTATCTCAGTATATACTATAGAACTTGATTTACTCTTTAGCTCCTTTCAGTTCTGAAACTGCTGCTTTAATCCTTACTGCTGCTTTATTATGTAAACTCCTACTACTCTGTCTTTTAGCTTTTGTTGTTGCAGGATTTTTGAGATCATATAAAGAGGCCTGAGAGCTCCTGCTAAATAATTGAAATTCAGTTCATTTTTAGAAAGGAGTCTCCCTTTGAACATTTGCTGTAATAAAGTCCTACTCCCAAAATAAACTTCCATTTCCATTCAGTAGTGTGCTTTCTGCGAAGGCATTGAGAAAAAAAAAAAAAAAAAAAGAACTAAAATGGGTAAGAATGACACCAAGGAGCTATAATTAGCTAGAACTCTTTTACAAAAATATTGGTATGTTATAGCAGCAGTTTTGTTGCCATGGCAATGAACACAAAGCTAAATTTTTGAATATTTTTATATGCAGAAAAGTATGTATAAGGGAGGTCTTACTTCCCTTTTTCACCCCACCATGAACAGCAGAATATCCTAAAAGTTAATCTTTTTACAACTGATCTTGATTTCTTTGCACAGTTTTGATGAATTCAATCAAATGATAAAAGACAGGTGATTTGCTGTTCAGTGCTAGAGCTACGGTCAAACACCACATGTAAAAAGCACCCTGTCTAGAACATGACAAACATAATTTATAATGGAATTTTATTGCAAAGCTAATGTCATCTGAAAGAAAATATGGCAAGAAGACAGAGACTGAAAAAGTGAAATATTTTTGATGCAAGTTTTATACCTAATTCCTGTGAGAATATAAGAAAAATCTCTGTGTGAGAAGAACTGACTTCAGCTAATATAACTAAGCTGGCACACACATTGCCCTTAAAAACTGCAGAAGCTTGGTCTATTCCAGTCTACAGAGAGACAGAAAGAATGGCTGTCCACTCATGGATACCTCGTGCTCAACCATGCCAGTACCACTTTCCTGTCTCTACTCCCCGCACTGCCCCAGCTCCCACCTGATGTTCTTGCTGATGCTACGGTCCTTGTCACTCACTTGCTAAACTGATACAAGCCATTTCAACTGCCTATTGAACAGCTTCTGTCTTAAATCACGTAAAGATCTTTAAGTTTTAAAATTTTATCCTAACAACCACAGGTTAGATTTAAGTCTAACCATTTAATTCAACAAACTAGAGCTCCAGTCAGAAAAACACTGAACAAACTCCAAAATGGTAGCATGGGAGTGGTTCAGCTGAGTTCTCTGGATCTACTGATGTAACTAAAATTAAGCAAGGGTTTTCTTGGTCCAGATGCTAGGCAAAATGATTTCATCATGCACTTGATTCTAAGGTTCCAAATTAAATGCTAATCTCTGTAAAGTAAAAACATTTTCATGACAGATTACATTGTCCAACTGTTTCACGGTCACACAAAAAATATGACCAAACAGAAGAATGAACCTGCTTATCTATCTATTTACATTGATAACCTCTAAGGAGAAGAGGCTACTCAACCAGCTCAGTGCACATTGTTCACCTGGGCAGCAGATGGACTATGACTTACTAAAACAAATAGTCAGGAAACACATCAGACTCAAAGTCCAAGATGAACCTTCTGATTCTGGCCCAATCTACAGCACTAGAGAACAACAGTGATAAAACAAAAATGTTACCATATGCTGCTATTCAGCTACCTGGCAACATATTGTGAACAGGTGTGGCTATGTTAACATCCTGGAGGTGTTTCAGTGTCTCGGTGTGGAACAGTCGAAGAGTAGATCCAGATGTGAAGGCAATCCAGACTCCCACTCCAGCCACAGCCATATGAGAGATCACCATCCCTTCCTCTTGATGGGCTTCAAAATGGTTCTGCAAGAAAAACAAGGGCTCTGTGGGGAGATGCAAGTCAAGGATATCAGTCAACCTTTCTTACCAGCCTTTCAGTGTAGGCACTGTATCTTCATCCTCTTTGACAAGGACAAAGCTTCCTCTGCCTTGCTCAGGATATGTTCTAATAGCTGCATATGATGTGTTAATTTCCCTGGAACTTTTTTGGGAAATATATCATCATTAGTATGGAAGGATTCTCAGCTTTTGATACAAGGTTCCACCTAATGACAGAATAACTCAGATTTTCTGTTTTTTAAAAATTTTGTATGATAGGAGCTGGCAAGCCCAAAACAATTCAGACTTAAAAGGATTTTGTATTTCTTTATCCTCCTTTGGGAAAACTACCACAGCTGTACTTTCATCTACAGCAGAACTTCTATTTCAACAATAAAAAAAATAGTTTGTTCTGATAGGGGGTCTTTTCATAACAAGAATAATAGAATGTTATAAAAAGTCATATTTAGAAAGTAGAGTTTTTAAGAATATAAACACACTGTAATTTGCTCAATTACACACGTAACAATGTGAGCCTTAATTCTGCAGTTTTGTTTTTGATGCTTGTTTTTCTGTCCTTCAAAGAATTGATGCTTCTCATTATAAAAGCTAAAATCCTCTTTCTAAATGTAAGTAACACAGCACTTTGAAGATAGACCTTTTTCCTTGATCTAGTGCCAGTTACAACCTGGCTCCAGGAAGGCAGAAACCTCTCTCTGTATATCTCTATTAACATGTGAGATGAAGCTGTAGTAAAGTTTCTTAATCATTAACAAGAAGGAGGGATTTTTTTCCTCCCAGTTTTGTCTTGTAAGAAGACTGTCTCTGAAGCTGAACACAGCCTTTGATTGTTGTGCCAGCTATTATCAGAAAACCAGTATGATAAACACAAAACTTACTTAGCTAAATAAATGGCAAACTGTTCCTTGGATAAAAATCTCTCACTGAGGGGTATGGAAATAATAAGTGCTCTAATATTCACTTCATGTATTATCTACTCTTTATGACATTTGCAGACAAAATGCAGAAGTATCTCCTACTTCCTTGTAAAATACACTTAAATTTTCTAGGTGTTACAATTAAGAGTTACATTTTGGTATTGTTTTTTTTCATTAACATCTAAATAAAATAGGGTTATAGATATATTTTCCAAATTTTCCATCAAAATACAACTAAAAGGCTAAGATCAGAGACAAAGAATAAAAAGGTAGAATTTCCACAAAGGATAACTTTTGTTATTATGTTTAGTAAGCACTTAATTTTCTTTTCATACTTTATTACTGCATAAATTATGATTTTCACAGAGAAATTTGTTGTTTAAAGAGAATGGGAATTATCTTTTGTGTGTTTCATTTGTTAACATTATTCTTCAAATGTTTGGTTTTTTAGTAAATGAACAGAATTTTCTCTTCAGCTGTCAGGCAGTGGTTCAATTTTTGAGTGTTATGGTATTATCTTTTGATTCTTTGAATAATAACACTGTGGAATGTAAGATAAGCAACTCTGGCAGGCACATTTATATTCAGTTTTCCTGCAGTAACCACTATTCATTCATTATCAAATGATATACACAATTTGAAAATCATAAAATTTATTCAACAGAAGAATTTATCTGTAAAAAAGATCTTCCAATGTCAGAAGCAGCCCTTATGACTACATTGGCTAATATTCTCATCATCCATGTTCCATTGCAAAAAAGATTCCAAAATATTTTCTTTGTTTATAGACTCATACATCCCTACACTGGTGACTAATTGCCTTTTGAGAACTTCTAGGGGATACATCCATAGCAGCTGAAGCAAACCTGACCAGCAACTTGCACTCTTTGAAATTAGAAGGAAAATGAAGAAGAGTGTAAAAAAATAATTTTCTCTGGAGTGATCTGACCACAGCTGACTACTATGTTGGTGCCACTGAAAACGACTTACACATGCATTTTTGTCACATTCCATTTTAACCAGCCAACTCATTATACTCCCACTTAAGTCTGTCCTGCCATTCGTACAGCTGTCTGCTGGAACACACAGACCCATTTGAAGTAAAACTGTATATTGCAAACACGACAAGACCTGTAGAAAGAACTATTCTTCTCATTGAAAGGGTTTCTAACATGGAGCAAGAGCATACTCCTAAACTTCACCTTCTTATGCATAAATTTTCGCATAAAGGACAGCTTTGACATCTGTTTCAATTACATGTCTATCTGAAAACCAGTGAGCTGGCCTTTCACTTCTATTTTTCTCTTCTTTTTATAACAAGAAACACAGATACAAAGGAACAAAGATGTCTTAGTCCATTTGTCATCAAAATAATTGAATTTCATTTTCTTTTTCTCTTTTAGTTTTCATACCTACATTTCTGTCTATTCAAAGCCTGGATTTTCTCCCCTCTGGCTCTGCCTTTCTGTCTACAGCAGCACAGGAGCTGCAGAAGGCATTGTGGATGCCAGAGCCCAATGCAGCTCACCAGTGTTCCAGCAGTGTGAGACACAGCAGAGCCCTTCTTTTGAGGGAGTGGTCATTTACACCAGACAGCTGCACCAAGAGATGAAGCACGATTTCTCCAGGTTCAGGGGAAGAAGATAATGAGGGTCATTACCCCCAACGTCAAATAAATGTCTCACTGCCTCAAAGAAGTTACAGTACTTGGGTAACACACACTCATTCATGTATAGGGATTTCCATCTGTTTTGTTTACTCAGCTGAAGACTTCAGTGTAACTCCTGTATAGTTAGCAAAGTTTTAAAAACAAGACAAAACAGACTAAGAAAGAATGACACTCAACTGGTAACTTTATTCTATTAAATACTCTGGCACTTTTTGAAGTTTTTGAACAAAGGCAAACTGCCTTTGCAGAGTACAAGATGCTCCAGCCACAGAGACCATTATGGGGTGTAGGTCTGTACCCAACAGCAATACAGCTGTCAGATCTAGGGTCATTACTAAGCGACAAATTTCTTCACAGAAAGCGGATCAGAGTATGTAATTAATATGTAACAGCAATTGGTGCATTTCTCACCTGTGCCCTGCCAAGGATCTTGAGGCATTTTGCCATTTTGGGGTATTGTGCCAATACAAGACATTACCTAAAACATTTTGTTACAGTAATATATCATTAGAACAAATGAATTGAGAATCTTACCCATATTAGAGTGGGGGGGGGGGGGGGGGGGAAGCAGACATGAGTAATATCCAAATCCAATACACACAATAACAAACATGCTTGTTTACTAAAAATTATTAAATAAAGAAAAAAATCTTAAATAAAAACCTTAGCAAAGCAAGGAAAAATGGAATGAGATTGTCTTCAAGGATAACATACTCTGCACTTAGCTAATGCACAGATAGTTAAATATGAGATACCTATGAAGCAAAGAGTGCCTTGTAAGGACAAGTTTACAAAATAGTTTTGAATATGCTCATGGGCTTGCACAAATTTTGCCTTAAAACATTGTCAGATGCCTTTACAGGTAATCTACATGACGAAGGGCACACAGTATGCATGCATGACAATAGCAATGAACTAGCAAGCAGCTGCATGGCAGTATAAATGGAGTATCTGCACATAAAGTATATGGAGATATGAAGGTGTTCAGTAAAGAGGGAAGAGTAACAGGTGAGCCCTGTGTGACACTTGGTTTCTTGCTGATAGAGCAAAGATTAAGTTTATACAAAAGATCTTGAGTCAAATCTTTACTACTAACTCTCAACAAGAGAGAGCAGAGGGAGAACAAACTTTTCCTTGCTGCTGCTTCCTCTTGTACAACAAAGCTTCTGCTCTTCACAATAAGGAAGAGGCAGCTCAGATGTTAAAACATTTGACATTGACAGAGCTTAAATTGCCCATGCATCATATAATACTGAAACAATATTGCCAGTGGACATGGTAAGGACAACAGAGCAGATCACTTTTGGAAACATAAACCTAGGAAGTTATCAAAACAAGTCAGGTCACTGAGTAGGCAGCAACACTGAAAACATTAGAGACCTGTTTAGCTAGGTGAGATGAAGAGAAAAAGACCAGTATGTCTTAATACCCATAATGAAGCAACAGAAAATCATTGCTTGTTCACAATTCTATGAGGAAGATGACATGCTATGCCATGGGTATTTGTATGAAATAAAAAAGACGACCCTCAGCCAGATGTACAGAAAATTGTGGACATGATTTTCTGAGCCTGAAAGAGTTTTCAGCTGGTTAGTGGCTGATCTGTTTCCCAAGGGAAAGTCTTTGGGGAAACTTTTCTCTCTCACTCTCTCTCTGTTTTGTAAATAGGTTTTTGGTTCCCAAAACAGTGGTGTACAGATGTTCC
Organism: Poecile atricapillus; assembly: GCF_030490865.1. Classification (NCBI taxonomy): domain Eukaryota; kingdom Metazoa; phylum Chordata; class Aves; order Passeriformes; family Paridae; genus Poecile; species Poecile atricapillus. Next base: position 21,222,220 of record NC_081251.1, on the reverse strand, counting down.
GAATGTGTTTTCTCCTGTTCCACCAATGGGACAAGAGAGTTGTTGTTCCCTTTACCAATCATGTTAAACCTGTATCAGAACACCTTACAAAAGGGCTGAAAACCCCAAAATAAAGACTTCTGCCTTCTTCGGATGAAAAACCTCAGCTGTTGTGATTGAATCCATGCTTCTGTTTCATGTCCACTAGTGACAGAAAATCATCATGTTCATGAACAAAATTATTTATATTGAAAAACACTACTTAACCCATACACACCATTTCTTATGGTGCTTGCTGCAACACTTATTGTGTGTACAATGGACGTTTTATTACCTGAGCTCTGACTACAACAGATGGTTTAGTTGAGAAGAAACCTCCTGTGATGCTTTTATAGGAAAATCTGTAGTAACAGCTGAAAAGTAAAACTGCCATGTCTGAGAGATAATGCTAGAGTACTTGTTATTTTATCTCTCCAAACTTCTGTTTTCAACACTGCAGTCTATGACATTTTATTTAAGAGTGAAGAGTAAGATTTAAACACTCTTTAATCCTCAAAGGTTGTTTAACTCTGAGTTTGTTCTCCTCTGCCAAAACAGCCCAGCATAGTCCAAACTGCAGCCATACCACCTGATTTAGGGAGAGCATTGTTACAGAATTAGGCCAGAATTGACAAGCTTATTTACAGAGATCTGGCTGTGAGTATCCAGCCTCACACAAGAACAACCTGGCTATGATTTCTTACCGTTTTCCTAATGACAATCTAAGAGATTTTACCAAAGTCTGTAGAACAGCAACCATGAAACTAACAAAAGTCCATTTCAAGCACCTATCCAAATCACTCATCCAAAATCTTTCTCTAATTGTACCATTCAAACTACCAACAAAACAAGCCTTGAAGAAAAGTGAAGTAGGAGAATCTATGATCCAAGCATCTTATTAGATGAAACAAATCACTCAGAAAACACAGAAAAAGACAGAGGAAATTAGGATGTTAGCTGTTTCCCCGCAAACCCATGACAGTGACTCACAGAATCAATTGTACCAAACGGACAATTGTTGGGAGAAAACACTATCATCAAAGGAAAAAAAATGCAGCAACAATGCACACAAAGAAGGAGGCTGTGAGCTCATCATGACTCCTGTTTGAAAAAACTTCATGGCTGTAAACATCATGCAATTCAGTGACATTCTATTGTAGGTTGAATGAGAGGTTGAACTACTAATGTTTCATCAGCTCTTAACTTGGGACTACAAGGATGTTCTTTTGGTGAAAGCTGTAATTTTGACAGAAATAAAGGATTAACGTTTTCTGGAAAATGTGGTCACAAATGTGGATTTGAACCCTTAACACTCTTCTCTCATTCTGACAAAGCCAGCTTTTGTGTGACTATTCATCAGAAACTGCTCTTATGCAAATAAAATTTTTGTAGGTCACCGAGAAGCAAAAATCTGAAAAAATATATTATGACATTATCACAAGGTGCAAGTAATATCTAAGTATATAGAGGCAGTCTCTCAGCTAAACCTTCTGCTGTAAATAACATGAAATTCCTATAGGTGCCCACTTCTCTGCTGCCTTACCTCAGATTTCATTTTTAAGAAAATCTTGTGCCCCAAATGATCCATCATTTGCAAGCACCTTACAGAAACCAGTGGGTAAATGGGAGCAAGGTCTAATGAGACATCAGCAGAGAACACAACAGCAGAATTACAAACTAAAGGAGTGAGATTTAAAAGAACTGAGACCACATTCAATAAAAAGCTTCATGAATCATGATGCTTCTTAAACAGATTTTCATCTTTAAAATTTCACCGCTTATACCGTGAAGCGTAAAAGGTGAGTAATGCTTTTAAAAGTGTTTACCTCTATGGAATGCATCACAGTGCTGATTATAAAAATTTGTCCACCACATGCAGCCCAAATGGTCTCCTCCATCACAAGCAGACTTCTAACAGGCAGAACCCCCAATTTAACTATCTTCTGAGGTTCCGTGTTCCATGTCCCATCTTCAATAAAAAAAGAAGAAAGGTTATACACAACCAAATGGTGATCTTTGCTTTAAAACAGTTCTGAAAATCACACTGCTTGAATTTCTGCAAGTTGCCACTTCAAGCTACGCTGTGATTTGTTTATGGTTACTTTTAGCTTCCAGGGTAAATTTGTAAGGATAAAACAACATTAATGGGAAAATCCAAACATAAGTACTCATGTATCTGTCAACAGAGCAAATTTTATCTAGACTAAATGATAATTCAGGAGTACCACATTGCTGTTCTGTTAAAACTGCTTTCCTCCCCAGAGGAAATACAGTCAGAAACCCATGTCTGACAACTGTCTCCAACACAGAAGGAGCTCACAACCAACTTACTTCAAGATGAATCAATTTCTAACCAGCACAGAATCATCTTTCATGTGCAAAGTAGTCAGAAAGATTTTTACTGTAGGCTGTAATGAGTGCAGATCACTCTCTAAGAGCATTTTGATAGAATGGACCTTCCTGGTACTAGATGCTTCATTTAAGATGGAAAACAAACAAACAAAAAAACCCCAAAAAACCAAAGCAATAGCAAAAAAAACACAAAACAAACAAAACAACAACAACAAAAAAAAAAACAAAAAATGAAAACTTGGTCTTGTGCCATATCTTCACTTTTCTTACTTTTCCCACTAATTCTAAAACCCACAGTGTTTTTTTTTGGACTGCATTTATCAGATCTAAATTAAATTGTGTATGTAGCACAGTCAATTATTCAGAGAGGTTCTGGTAAGAGCTGCATGCTTCCTCCTACTGCTATTGTCACTGTCAATTGCCATCTCTTTGAAACAAGGACTAGCAGATTATTTCTCCCCAAATTTAAGAACCAGCAACATGAGCTTCTTGAAACAGTTGGAGTTTTATCTTTTATACACACAAATTGACATATTAAGTACAACAATAATAATTTTAATGTTTTCATATTAGTTAATATATTGTAAGTGCTTGCTGAATACAGTCTCAAAGAAAACATTTCTATCTATATATTATGATTTATTAATAATATACAAATCTGTAACCCAGATTAAAAGTAACTGGGTTTTACACAGACATAAAATAGTTCAAAAAAAGCACCATTTCTTCATTGAAAAGCCTTCTTCCTGCACAAACTGCAGTAAAGTTGTCTACTTTTCTGACACTGGTTTCAACTCAGTAACCACTTGAATTTTGACTGATGAGACCAAAGTAAACACATCTTTAGGCAAGCACTGAAGTACAATTTTTTTTCTTTTCCCTCCTGAAAACAAGTACATCTTCTATTATTTGCTTAAAGAATGGGGGTACAAAATTTCCTGCTTCACCAATTAGAGTGGCAACAACAATAATGAGAAGCGTCAATTCTGGAGTACTTCTCCAAATTTCTGTCATCTGTGTGATACAACCTTCGCTGAGTCATTCTCAGGATGTGGCTCTCTTCTGAAAGCATCTTTGTAGAAGTGACATTTAGTTTCAAGATGTCAAAATAATTTTCATTATTTTAGTTTGCATTGAGAAGAGTGCTTCCAGTTATTAGCCTGCAAACTCTCCCAGCAATGTCAGAGTCACTCTGTTCTCTATGACTCATATGTACTATTAGCAATAAACAAACTTCTGGAGAAGTTTTCATTCTTTAGCAACCACATTACCCACAAATTATATTCTAAATTGGAGGCTGCCCATACCCTATGATTGCTGTAACCACTGTAGTCAGTGCAAAGCCTTCAGAGAGTGAAGTTGCGTGTCACAATTTTCACTGTGCAAGGGATGCTGACTGCAGAATTTTAACAGCAATCTGTACGTAGCACCATTCTTAGGGATAAATCCAGCATAATTCTGGTACATTCTTCCTGTCTATTTTGAAGGATAAGGACTGTGAGTTTGGGCAAGGACTGGATATGCTGAGCAAAAAGCTATCTTTTCTAGTTATATTTTCACACTGAAAAAACATTAACATAAAACAAAAGTTCATGGACAACTCTTTCTCTTAAATACATTCAAGCTATACATTAATTTATATATAAAGCATAGCTGATACTGAAAGAACGGGAAAATAAGGATTTTCAGGATCTCGACTGTGGACTCATTTGCATTTTTTTTAAATTAAATTTCAAACATCTAATGTGGTTTTTTTTTTTTTTTTTTTAATCTGGAACTCTATGCCCTGAAGTTCCATGTAATTCCTCAGATGACTAAGCATTAAGCCTTATTAATAATTTTGATCAATGTAAGAAGGTGATTTCAATACTATCAATGTTATAAATACCAACTGAGTCATGAATATTCGATTCAACATATATGCCTAAAAAATCTCAGTTCTCACAAAACCCTTTTCTGTTGGTGTATGTGTTAACACAGTACTTGACAATCCAGTTTGAGTTCCATAGGATTGGACATACGAAGCAGGTGAGATAGAAGCCCCATGTCTTTCATGCTACCACAATTCATGAAAAAAATCCCTGCAATCCCACTTGATGTATCAGCCCAGCAAACATCCAAAGCTATCACTCTACCCCTATGCCCCTAGATATGTGATAAAGCTATTCTCTGGTGCATTTTTATTTCTTCCTGCAAACATTGCTGTCTTCGAGATCAGATAGCATCTGAGACAGATGAGGGGAAAAAAGTGTAGGGGCACACTCTCTAGTCTAGTAATTATAGCGGTATTCAAAGGATGTGTCAACTCTGTTCTAGACCCTGTCTCAGTGAATGACTAATTAACTACACAAAGTGGAATGGCACCAAGAGGACAAATTAAGCCCTATGCATCTCTCTCCTCTGATTTTGTGGCAGCCAGGAAGATCTCTTGAGAGTGGAAAGCATGGGTAAAAATCCACTAAAGCAAGGTGAGGGATTAAGCCTGATAATCCAACATACTTCTGTAAATGCTTTAACCACAGGCTACTGGCTAAAAATAAGACGACGACTTCAGTTTGCTGACCAAGAATTTTATCACCCATCTCTAAAATTACTTAGCAAGTCTGTGTCTAGCTCACAAGTGGTTTAAGACTATCAAAATCACACTTTGAAGAAAACATAATACTCTCCCTGCCTCTCTCTCCAGATCTCAGCAGACCCTGTTCAATACCTGCCTGCACAGACTTCTCATTTGACACTGGCTGTTTCATGTTATCTGTCTGATCCGATGTCCATTGCTTTTAAAATCTAAGAGAAAAGAAGCATTATCTCTATCTATCCCACTTGTGTAAACACCTGCAGATTCAAGACATGTAAACACATGCAGATTCGTAAGTAGTTTCAACAACTGGCACTATCCAGGTACTTAAAATTAGTCACAGCACTTGCAAAAAAGATAAGGAACAGCTTTGTTTGATGCTATAAAATCTTTTGCTAGTTACTGACTAAAGTTTATTTTTTCCTGGCAAAAGACGAAAGAAGCAAGAAACAGAAGCCAAGATAAAACTTTTGCCAACAGCATCTCAAGGAATACTGTATGGATTGCAGATACAGCTGTTTGCAGGAAAGACATGTGTCTACAAAATCTAAGAACAGGGCCAAAGATAGAAATTAATCCAGGGGTTTCTGGAAATTAGATGTTATATATTTATGTTGGATATAAGATGTCTGATATTTGCATATTAAATAAGTATTTTAAAAATCCAGAAGACATATTTTATACTAATAGATCTGTGTCATGTCACTGTGTTATGTCACTATTTTTAATACTCTTTGTAAGTTACATGCCATAGTTTATACACCAGTATTGAACAGCATCTTGCAAGGCATATATCAGACTGTTTAGCTGCAACAAAGGAAGGTCTCTCATGCTCATAAAATATTTCTAATAATTTCTATAATATTTAATGTAAATGGAAATTATTTCCATTAGTGCATTTTGTTATTAGTCTTGTGATTTTTATGAATTTGAAAAATTAGTTATCCTTCTATTTAATCAAATTTAATCAGATAGGAGAAGTTTTAAAACAATGTCCATTTTATCTTTCTGTGGTATGTTTCCACAAAACCCAACGAAGGAAAGTAATACTATTTCACAATAATTTATAAGGATAATCTCCCAATTATTAATTTATAAATATTTAAAATATTTAATACTTTTAATAACAGTAATTAGTCGGTGCACTGAGCTCTTCATGTCAGATAACTTATTAACATGTAGTTTTATTTCAGAAAGTCTTTTCAAAGTTTGTGGTAGTCTTCCCTTCCTTTATGCTTTCAGTCAAGCTGAACTGAGCAAGCACTTTTGTTGACAACTTCCTCTCTTGCTTAGCAGCACTATTGATGGTTTCAACAGAGCTGCCAACACAGCCCTGGGAACAGCAGTTCTTGGTTAATTAGTGCAGTGGAGCACAAACATTTTTTCCATCACATGGTACATAAACCAGCACTGTGGAGGAGTAAAATGGTACCTACAGAAGTCAAAAGTTTAGCACACTCCCTATCACTTGAAAATAAGATTAGACACTCAGACCTGCTCTTCTAAACAATGTGTAACTAGGAATGTCCTACATTGTGCATGCATACTCATTTTTTCTTCCATATGCATCAAATTCTTCAAGTGAAACAGCTGACAGAGCTCTTCGTAAAATTATACAGGGGTGGTACTGGAGGACCCAACATGAAATACACGAATAAGACTGAAAGCAATGTCAACATATTTCTGGTAATGAGTATTATGTGACACTGCAAAGACAACAGTATTTTGTCTCTGTTTCAGTATCACTGCTCTAGTCCTGTCCTTAACAGCTTAATACCACTGTTTATTTTTCACAGCAATACCTCACAACGTCTACTTGAAGTGGTAGTCACATGCACAAGCCAGAAATCCACTCTTCAGACAAGCTAGAGCAGTACATGGATCCACTCAAGCTCTGACTTCAACATCAGTGTTTTACATTCCACATACTCTTCTTTCCTCAATTTGTCTGTCAGAGGACAAGAATGTTGTACCAAGTCCATCAAGGTACCTCACAAGTGAACTGACTTGCTACTCTTTCACTGTTGTAACTGTCTCCCCTTAGCCTTGTATTTCCTTTCAGTTTTTGTCACTTTCCTTGATATTAATCCTCTGAAAATGCTCACTTGATTAGTGCCACAAAGGCCTCTTTAGACAGGTAAGTCATCAAAACTTCTGACCAACTTCAGAGTTCCCTAAGTTCTTACCAGTGAAGTCTCTTCTGTTCTGTGCATGGCCAAAATTGCCTCGGCTATTATTTCACCTGACCAAACTCTTACTGAAATACTAAAATATTAATTCTTCTACTTTCTGCAACAATAATTCTGAGTTTTTATTTTCTTTTTCCTGTTTCTCTCCTGTACTCTTTACAGGACTTTATGAAAAGGAAATGTATATCAATGTCTAGAAGAAAGGAAGTAGCTGGAACTGACTACAGTATATCAGGAACAGTACACCTATATTATATAAAGATTGTGATTTCCCTTTCCTAAGATACTTTTGTGAATGGAAGTCAAACACGCTCTGACCTTTTTTGCTATTACATCACTCAGAACACACATCTGCAGGGCTGTCTGCAACCATCACAAAGGGATTTTGTTATGTTTTTTAAACAAAGACAATAGAACACACTTTTTCCTTAACCTCTTCTAAGTATGTTTTGCATGGAAATATTAACTCAGCCTGAGGCAAACACTAAATGCAGAATTTTTCAGACTGATAACCGTGCAAAAGTTCATAGACCTGTAAAGTAAGTCCTCCCCAAACAGTGTCAGAAATTTTGCAATCTGCATCATTCCCATTCCTATATAGAACAGCACTTAATTCACTAGCTGTCTCACAGTTCCCAAAACAAGTCTTCTCACTCACATAAAATTAAGAATCAGTGAGGATAATTATCAGGGTACTATTTTTTAAATTAACATATTAGCTGGCCTGGACCCTAGTGTTCTGTGACATTTCCACAAATCACCATGTTAGCTCACATTTATGAGCCAAGTAGATTTTACAATATCAGCACCTCAAGACTTTGCTTTTAGTTTATGTTCAAATACATCACAATATGTATTTGCAAGTACTTAACAAGACGTAAAGTACTAAAAAGTACTCAAGTACTTTTTACCTCATATGTGAAAATATATGGATACAGAGGTGTCTCACTAAAATATGACTACTTTCCAGAAAGAGAGTTGTGCACCTCCTACTATCCCACTAACATTGGAGCCACTTGCTCCTTGGTTTACTGTACAGATGTCTGTTTCCATTTTTTACTACTTCAAGACAAGACTTTGCAGGAAGAGAGCACTCTGAATGCTGTTGACTTGACAGAGTTTTCTAAAGAAAGTCAGAAGAAAGCACTTGCTGTTTATAAACAAACATCATGGATATTTATATGCACTGATTCCTCTGAGAACAACCGGAGAAATTGGAGCTATTTGGGTCCTGAAAACCAAATGAAACAAGTTATGGGTCTCTGACTACATAGAGTAAGGCATCGAAATTCAGTGAGTGAACTGATCCACACAGTTTCTGCCCACGGAGGAAGACAAAAGGACCCCAGCTCTGTCACAGACTGTGAGATAAATTTTCACACTAGAAGAAAGATTATACTTTCTCATTCATGGAATCCTGTAACAGGCTGAACAAACATTTTTCCTGTGCATCTCACAGCATTTGTCCTTCTCAGGCTTCAAATCGAGATGCAATGCAGTGATATATTTCACATTCACTTTTAAAACTTAATCTCCTTTATGATGACAGACCAAAACCCAAGCTGAAGTGCATGGCTGAAAAGTAACCCCCTCTGCAGAACAGAAGGCAACCCTGATGAATTGCACAAAGCTCCTCAGAGGTTGCATTCCCCCTCCCTCCCATTTCACTTGGATTCCTTTGTTTGGTAAATAGGTCAGTGCTCATAAAAACACCCCTCCAGGGCATACTGCCTCACATAACCACAGCAGCCAACTATAAAGAAGACAGACACTAACATGGCAGCAGCTGAATCACACAATTTCCATGGGACATGGAGAACTGAAATAAGCTACACTGACCAAGCAGTAAGGAGAGGAACCACAAGATAAACTGACAGGAGTCAGAAAAATATCATTATTTCCCATCTCAAAGTTCCAGTGATCATGACTCAGACTTTGACAGGCCTTATGAACATCTCACTGCCCAAAACCAGTGTCTTCAGAAGAAGACAAAAAGGGGATGGTAAAATCCTGGTCAATGCAACAGCCTCCATCTCATAACCAGACTGTAATGCAGTCTGGTTAACAGCTCTGCCCCATCTCTAACATTCTCTGCAGATATGCAACCCATGAATCCTTTCTTAGCTATACTGACAAGGATGTCAGCTGTGTTTTTGAAGTCATCTTTTCTGGAAGAAGTTGAGTGATAGTAACTGTACTCTTAAAACAGCTTAAATTCACCAACACCATTCAGAGAAGATGACAGGTTCACTTTAATGCCCCCCCAAGGTATGTAGAGAAACTGAAATACCAAAAATATTATGAATCTAGGATTTAGACCTCACTCCTGTGCCTCAAAAAAGAAAAAAAAAAATGCTATTCAGTGGTAAAAAAAAAAAAGTTTTAAAGGGAACTGAAATGTAATGTCTGGCTTTGGATCAGAGACAACAGCTCAACAAGAAACCTACTGGGTTGAAGACAACAACTGGACAAAGGAAGTCTCTTTCCCAACACTTTTTCCCAAATCCTTTGTTGCTTGTGAAGAAAAAAAAAACAAAACAAAAAACAAGCAAAACAAGCAGCCTGTACCTTTCCCAAACAAAATTTTTATATGACCTAACAGGGAACATATAATTTGTTCCAAGATTACAGATACTGAGTTTGGTTCCTCAGTTACAGACTGGTAGGATTTAGTAGCCAAGGTACAGTGCCACACAAATGCAGCTGAACTGTTCACAGGGAACATCCTCACTAGAGTAGCATGACAACCATCTTTACTGCAGCTCACACAAATAAGGCATATCTCTCCTTACTCTGTACTTTGCAAGGTTAGGAGTCTCTGTGGTAACATTTCACTTAAAACATTAAGGTTTCAAATCTTGAGCAAAGCCTCACTGATTTTGACTGAATAGATATATATGCAATACTGCAGGGAAGTTAGTGAGATGTACTGGAAGCATCTGAACCACCTCTGGAAAAGACACTTGTGGTTCAGAAGAATTGCCTAGGATTATCCTTTATTCAAACTATTTTAGCCAATTATTTAGCTAGATACAAAACAACCGTGATGTTAATAGAGAAAGGAGGCCTACCATGAAATACATGAACTGCACACATAGGAAAGACTTATCCCATCTGTACAGTAAAAATGGGGTTGTCATTTAAAATGAGACATACAGAAATCTCTACCAATAGGTTCTGTGTTTCATAAACACCAATACCAGGTAGTTGAGAGAAATAAGCACTGTGCTGTGTAAAATACTGTGTACTGCTGTTAGCACATAAACTTCTGGACTCTTGCAACACTGAAGACTTTAGGGTTTAAGCAAAGGTGGAAAATCAATTGTCATATGCATGTATGTTGAAAGTGGGAAGAGTATCAAAGTTCCTACTATCCTTCAAAAAGAGACAGGTCTTTTCAGACATACCGGAAAGAGTCATAATCCTAGTTCAGCAGTTTTACAAAGAATTTTCAGGAAATATATTAGTGGAAAATTACTTCTGCCAAAATACACTGACATGTGAGTTCCTCAGGATGCCATCAAATCATATCACTATGCAGCATTACCTTCTGCTTTTGTGTAGATTGAGATGTTTCCATTTACCAAGCCAGCAAACAAGTATTGAGACCTATACGTTAAGCTCATAACAGTTGATTTTTCAGGAGTGAAGAAGTGTTGAAGTCGAATTTTCTTTGAGCCTTGACAACTTTTGTAAATAGAAATGCTGTAGAAAGAAGCAAGAAAAAATAGACCTGTGAAATTATGCTTTACATAGTTCTTGTTAGAATATGCAAGAGAGGTTTGGAATAAAATACTGGGGGAAAGAGGATTTTCTCCTTCAATTCTTGACACCCCAGAATGTCTGTGTAGACAACTTGCAATTACTTAACACTGACATATGACAACACATTCATATTATCTTGTCTGCAGAAACAGTTATTCAAAAAAGAGGCATAGTAAAAATTCTGTTCAAAGCCCTTATTATTAGCCTATCTAAAACTTTCATTAGTTAAAAAAAAATAAATTTATATTATGTGGAGAACTAGGGAAAAGAAAAGGAAAACTCACTACCAGATGTCACTTACACTTAAAATTTCCATAATTCCTACTGATTGTTACAATGGGTATGCTAAGAATATTGTTAAGGCTGGAATTAAATCACTGATTTCTAGAAATGGTCAGTAGGCCATCAGTCCAAAGAGAGAAAAGTAATTCATGTCAATAGTAAACAGCAATATTATTTTTTCACATGACAAATCCTGCATAATATGGCAGGGCAGAAGATTAATGGATTCCTCTTTGCCACTCTGAAAATTTTCCAATACCTGAAGATTATGTTGCAAAGTTACAAAAGCAGTATTTATATTTTCAGATATTATGAACTAATCCTCTTTCATCAAAAAGATGCCCTGCTTTAATTTCAAATACCACATGGTGTAATTTTAAATAATGTAGAGAGCATTTTATCCCTGATTTAAGTGGAAACAATACCTTGAGGTCACTGGGATAACATTTTGATACTTTTTTAAAAAGTAAACATTTTCTTAGAAGTATCTCACACAATTTTTTCTATAGAATAGCAAACTTAATCAATAAATTGTACACATTACACCAAAAGCAAGAATCACCTTCCTTCTTCCATGCCAAGGCAAACAGTAGGGACATTAGAAGTTTTTGCAAGAACATTTTCAGAGTCTGGAGCTTTGTTTTGCTCTTTCAGCTTCTCCTCCTCTGGTATGTAGACCATGCAGAGAATCCGTGATTCCACATTGAAGCACTCAATAACCTTGGGGCTGGAGCTTTGAAATGAAACTATTGCAATCTGGCCCATCTGATTAGTACAACTGCCAATCTGAAATGAAAAAAGGAAAATAAATTAAAAAAAACAACAGACCATAACTGATACCTGTCTCCAGGAAGATCAGCATGTACAAGAAGGAATGACTGGAATGTTAACTGAAGAGTGCATCTCAAGTTGTATGTGCGAATATGAATTTTCCTGCATTAAGACATAAGAGAATAATTCAGCACAAATACAAGATATGTCAAAACATTATATATACAAACTTGCCTTCTATGCTCACAAAAAATTTATGTTCTTAAAGCATAAATAATTTTATGGCCTATTCTGATATCTGATTCAAATGTATATACATTACATAATGCAATTACTGTAAGTATCTGTGAAACATTATTTTAATAACTAGTGGTCTAAATTGTCTCAGGTTCTTTTATAACAGGTAATATAGCTGAGGCCTGTCCTTTACACAGTAACAGGTCTACAAAGAAATGCTCTGTCCCTGAAGAAAGAGTCTGGAAAACTTGCTGATAATTTAGCTGAAAGCTAAATTCTTCCCTGATCCAGAACTAAGCATCATCAACACGCCCATAAACTTGTATATTTTAGGGATCAGGGAGAAGTCAAAAAGAAAAGAGAAAGTTACCCAGGTACAGGACATGTTTTGTATAGTAACATAGTAACTCCTTCTGTTTATATGAAATAAAATAGGAAAGAGAAGAGTATTTTGTAGCAATAGAAAGATTTAATTTGCATGCTTTTGCAATGATTATTTATAAATGGCAAAGACAAAAAGAAATTATATGGGTTGCCTTGAAAAAGACCACTAAGAAAAGTTGTTTCTAACTTTTAATTTGAAAAGATTCCCTTAAAATTTCACTATTCTAGTAACTAGAAAAGCTTCTGAAAACATTAGCTTGCCTTTTTTTTTGACAACAGCTTCTAGCCACCTTATTTTTTTCTGCTGGAATATCTGCATACCTGGGGTCATAGTAACATACAGAGGAAGCTGTTTTCCTGTGCAGATTTAAAAATATTATTTTTGGCTAAAACATTCTTAAAATACAAAAACAGACGGTAGGACTGTGTGTGACTGAGTGTAAGCTCATATGGGTTTTAACAGCAATTGTTACAAATTAGCACATAACTCCCTTCTGAATGTGCTCAGCACTTTGGAATTCATTCTGTGCTGCACAAATCACACACGCTTAACTGACACCCTGCAGAGACTGGCAAGATCATGCGGACAAATTAGTAGCTAACCCTTTATATTTAAACAAATAAACAAAGACAACCCAACATTTCTTTCATATCTACACATGGCCAAGAGTCACAAAAAGCAATGGAAAAAAACAGGACACAACCACTTTCAGATTTTAAAGATTACATTTACCCAAAGAAAACCATGTTCCACAGCACAAGAATCTGACTCTGTTTCTCCAGCAAGGTATGGTTCAGGATTATAAGCAGCACATTCAATCTTCAAAAAGAGGAAAAGAGAGTTGTTAGCACATTAAGAAAATATGCCTGTTTCTGTTTATTTTAGTTTGTAATTAACTAAAGCATTTAAGGCTATCAAAGAATCTCATGAGGCAAGGAGTCAGTTCAGTTCACCCAGCTTCCCATGGGCAGGGTCAGCTGCACAGATATTGTTCCTGATACATTCCTTATCTATCCCTACAGACCTTCAAGGCCAAAGACTACAAATTCTATTTTGGTGATCTGCTCAAGTGCTTCATGACTTGTATTAAGTTTTTATATGTCCCCAGCCTGACACCATCCCTGATGTAATCATTAGCCTGTTACCTCTCATCTCTGACACCAGATACTTCTCTTTCTCTGCAGTTTCCTTTTACATGTAAGGCTGATATATGTCATGACCCTGCCTGAGACACCTCTTCATTAGCCTAAATCAACATTATCACTTAATTACATATAATTTTTTTTAAACAATTGCTTTTTCAAATTTTTGTGCTTAAACTTATTATTGTCACTTTTTCAACTGACACCTCTCCAGCAGATGTATCAGCCTGATGTGTATATTTGAGAGCAGTTTTCTCAGCTGAACACACCATTCTAGCAGAGCTGGTAGTAGCACTACATCATGGTCACCTCTTCAGAAGCCTGCTTCTACACATCTTATTCATTACTGCTCTTTGTAACAATATTGCATTCCTAACCAATCCTTACCTTGCTGGTCTATTAAAAATTACTTTAACAGACCAACTAAACCACCTCTTCAATCTGGATTTATGAAACTCCTAAATTCTCCTGGAGCATACCATGTGTCTGTCCTGCTGACTGTCATCCTTTTTATTTTTCTTTCCCCCCCCCAAATTATTTCTCCAGGTGCCTTAGTAATTTTGAATGCTAGTACCATCATTCTTCAGACTTCAACTCCCTTCCAATCTCATGTCATCATGTTACTGTCAGTAAATTAATAACAACACTCATGATTTTATCATGCAGGCCATTTAAAAAAATAACGGAAAGCAACACCAGACTCAAGGTCTATATTTAAGTCTATCCCATATCCAAAGATCATTCATGAAAAAAACATTTTTATGACCAGTCATGGATTTCTAATTTCCCTAAAATCCACGGCAGTTTCCTAATGCTCATGTAAACACTTCAAAATATATAAGAACAATTCATAACTGTGTAGAGAATAAAAAGGTTTCTAATGAGGTGTGATACTACTTTTTACACAAGATTCTCTATAATTCAGACTAATGTTTTCATCTTGGACATCAATGTGCTTGTGATTATATTGTAGTGCTAGAGACAACTCAGTATTAACTTAGACTACTCAGCATTAACTCCCCATAGCCTGGCAACATCACCCCCCAGCAGTGAGCAATTGAAAAAAAACCCACAAAAAACAAACAAACAAACCAAAACAAGTCGGCAAAAGTTAAAGAGTTCTAAATTCCAAATTTACTTAATTTTCCAAAGTGCAAAGAATTTTACAAATCTCCTTGAAGTCAGCAGGCATTAAAAAGTGATTTGTCTTAGTAGAAAAAACATTATTTATTGGGCAAAGCAACTTACTATATACACATAAAAAATTGAAATCAACAGATGAGAATAAGAGAAAGAGGAAAAAAAAAAGAGCTATCCAAGCCTGTCTTAGCATGTCTCATTTAACATATGCTGAAGCTATCTATTTATGGTGATTTACAGTAGCTGTGACAATGAAATATATCACTAGTGAAAAATAAGACAGTCTGCATGTTGGATATTTCCCAGGCTCCTTGTTACACCTCTGTGTCACTTTGCATCTTAGTCAAGTGATGTTTTTTTCTATAGTTAAACCCTGGTAGTTTAGTTCTCAGTCCTGACAGAAGCCCAGGATGCAAACTTGCTCTCATGGCTCCTTAGACCACTGGGCAGCCTGAGCAGCACACAGAGAGCCAACAAACAGGATTATCCAAGCCAAGGTTCTCTTCCCACCCTGAGCTGAGACCTGAGAGCCAAACTGCAGCTGAGGCTGCAGTAATACTTAAGTAAGATTTTCTACTAATATCAAGGACTTGGGAGAACAAGTCCTTGGAATGACAAGGAATGACACCTGAGCTCACATCCACATTACTTTAGGAGCTGCAAAACTGTCAAAGTTAGCCCAGGGCTGAGGCAAATACTGTCACACACTGCTCTCCTGAGGTGACCAAGGCATAGATCCCCAGCCAGCTGTAAAGGTGACAAACTCCCCTTTCCTTTCCAAATAAGAGGACTCTGTTCTAATTTGATTACAAGAGTTGAGCCTGGGCATTCGCAGATCTTGGCACGCATTTTCAGGACTTACAAATGCCTAGGCTCTAAGGAAATACATACATAATTTAAGTTTCTGAAAAAAATTAAATTAGCTGGTTATTTCACCAGTGGTGACTTTAGAAAGTAGTCATTACAGAAAAAGCTGTTTAATGATACAAGCATGACGCGTTCTATGGGAAATCAGAGAGTTTCAGTAAACTTTCACTGCTCTGAAGACCAGTATCATAGGAATAGATTGTCTTAGCACCATTACACATTTCTACCGCATTTTGAACCACCAATTCTTTTCCCCCAACATCCAGGCTTATATACCCACATTTGAAGTGAAGCTGTCAGCTGAGCTTCCCTCCTGTGTAAGCTGTTCTAGCAGGGAGGGCTTGCAGACGCACCTCTTAAAGCAGCACCCATGCAATGACTTTGACTTAGCTTTGGGATTCTATCCACACATACACATTTTTATTTCCATCACTCTTTTTGCACAAGACTTACTGGCTGATGGTCAATAAGAAATCCTGTTGATACACAGGAAAAATAGCACCCAGCACTCTTCCCTTCCAACTATTGGCTTGGTACTGTACTTATTTTTATCATTAAAGTCAGTGGTCAATAAGACTTCGAACTGGACACATTGCTTTAGGAAATGATCCATTAGGACAATTTATATATCATTGTTCAGAACATGACATTTTACATAAGATTCCATGAAACATACTTTTAAAAAAATATTTTAAAAATATTGTTCTCTGTGCACTAATAAAAATCAGAAATTTGAGGAGGATTTAGCAAAATAATACCAGGAAAGGACAGCTTTCATGGAGATCAGACTCCTGTTCTTTGTAAGCTTTAGGTTACTTCTAAGCCACAAACACACACATGGAAATCTCAAGATGAACTAAAATTTTCCATCAGCTCTGTTTACACTGAGTGATTCACTTACATATGAAAGTGAATGTTATGCTATGTAAAAATAAACATTATGCTCCTTAGCACCTCAAAGATTGCAGCATTTTGCATTCCTGTGACTCTTCTTTAATTGCTAATAGTCTTAAACCAAGGTAGCCACTCAAGAGAAATAACAGATGTGAACTAATAGATGTATTTACAATATGGTATTATTTAGAAATTATATCACACAAAAAGATTATTGTAATCTCATATCAAAACTCCATTCACCTTAAACTCCTGTTGCTTGGCCATCATCACTGGCATGTGTCTAACAAGGAGAGGATGTTTTTCCTTTTTGATTTGATTCCCATCATCTTCTATGCAGAACCAACCTAACAGGTTATCCTCCGCTGTAATGGAAAGAACAAACAATAAACACTCCACGATCCTTTACTGAATAATCACCTCTACCTTTCCACAGGAACAGAAAGGAATTCTGACAGGACTAGTCAACTCCCATATGTTCTTATGCCATAGATGCATATGTGACAGCTTAAAACTGTGAGCAAAAATTCAGTTGAGTAGATTACGTACATACTGATAATGCAAAAAAAAAACACCTTACATTAGCAAAATTATAAGGATAGTCTCTAAATGTTCTTGTAAATTGAATATTGAAAGAGGAAAAGACACATCAAACCTCTCCTCAGACTCTAGGAAATCTGTTGGTTGAACAGCATTTTTCTGCCTGTTTATGTAACATCACTAACAACTGCCATCTATCATAATTATAAGGACCATCCTCCTAGAATGACGGAAACATCCATCCTCTCTTCTTTGTTGTTCCTTTGCTTGTCTTCCATGAGACATCACAGAAGCACTCTATTTTGACCATGTGCTGGTGAAACTTGCTTCCAAGCAAGTGAATGTTTCTCAGCTTAGGCATTGAAAAGTCCAAGTATATTTGGAAACCTATTCCCCTGTGCAAACACAGTAGACTAATATCATCACATTTTTTATTGCTCTAACTTAGAGATTATTTGTGTTGGTTTAGATGCCACAATTAGTAATGAATACAAAAATTTCATTAAAATACTGTTGAAAATATATTTCTTCATAATGAGTGTTTTATCTATAATGTTATTACTTTGTATTGATACAAAATCACTACTAGTTACTGTATTGCAATTTTAAACATCTACAGACAAATTTTCACCAAAAAAGGAAAATCATTCTCCAAAAAGTAAAAATAAAAAAATTATACTGTACATTGAGAGCTAGTCTAACTTGTTAGGAAATTTGAATAACTAAGAATTACCAAGGGCCAGTTTAGCCATTTGTAAATTGTTGATCCAAGACTGTTTGATAGCAGGGGTAAATGTATTGAACACAGCTGTAAAGAAAGTTGGCCGCCCAGACCTGCAATACAGAAAAAAAAAAAAACAAAACACCACTATAAATGCAGGAGGTATGAATACAGCCATGGCTAAAAATGTTGAGCAAGATGAAATTTCATTATTTTCTAATACTTAGACAAAGACTTAGCTCTGATTTAAGTGTGCAGGCTATGATATGCCATTTGTCCATCTTCCTACACTTTACATGAAATGTTATGAGGAACTGGTGAAGGAATACAGCAGTGACTGTTCCCTATTAGATGTCACCACCATGGCTCCTCTCTTGCATCTTGCATCCAGAACACTGGGCTGAGGAACAGGAGAAAAGCTACAGTGCTGCTCTGGAACATTAAAGCTCCCAGCATTACAGCATAAAAGCAAAAGTAAGGGGCTTACCATGAAGACAGAAGGGAGGGAAGAGCTACAGATTCCCAAACCCTCACTTGTGCATCTATACCTAATACATAAACCAATTTAGAAAGCTTTGTAATCAAGATTTACACTGACTTGTCCTGTTTTCCTGGGAGTTGCAGCTGAATTCTACAGCGATCTGCTGCTCTGATTTCGTCTTCTTTTTTCAAAATCAGTTTTTGTAAACCTGAGGTCCAGTCATGGGCTACGGATTGGTTTAAGTTCTGAAAAATTAAAAAAGCTAAGATTCAATACCAGCCTACCAGCCTGTCGCAAACAGGATAATAAGGTGATTCCTGCATATAACAATGACACATGGGCTTCAATGAGACCACATTTCCATCATGGATAATTTAGCTGTATTTGTAAACACAGTTCAGAAATACCTGTAAAATATTTTCTAATGTATTTCATCTGAACATTTAATCTCACATTGCTCAGTTGATGATGCATAAATGGCATTCCCAAGCATTTGTCAAATAAAAAAATGTAAATTTGTATCAGGTGTATGTACAAGCCTTTTACTTTATTGCAGCATCACAAATTCTGTTACTAAAGAAAATCTTTTGAAAACATCTACAAATCATACTGAAAATATGCTTTTGTTCAAATCTTTGAATCAAAATGTTTACAGAGCCATCATGAAAGATGTGTGGTCTAAATCTGTTTAAGATACTGAAACAATAACTCACTGCAAGTTGAATGTTCTGTTGCAGAGAGTAAAAGCTCACCTGAATGAAACAAAGCATCGAGACTGATAAGTACACAAAAATACACACACTTTCTACCATCAGAATTCTATGATAACTTAAGTGTTTCCCAAAAATAAAGAAGCTGACCTCATTCCTCAGCTAAATTCTTGTAATGATCTTACACACATCTACCTGAAAAAGACAACTGAATTTTAAGTTTTCTAAGCATAGTTGGCTCTGACTGTCAGTGCAGGCAGAAAGGTTTTTTATATGGTGAAGGGTAAATGTCTTATGGTATCTGTGCTACACATATTCCCAATTATGCAGATGAAATTCACCTTCTAATGCCTGTGAAGCTTTGTTCAAAAGCACTGTTTTCATAAGCTTCATTCAAAGTACACATTTTCACAAAATGCTGTTTTATTTAATGCCTTGACTCTGAAGCCAAGATATGTCAAGAGAAACTCAGCTTTCATATACTGATTTATATACACACATTTTCAACCTGTGAAACTCAGCTTTCATATATTCATACATCTATGTACATTTGCAACTGTGGTGGCAGGTAGAAGTTAAAAATTTCACCTAACCACATATGAAATGTATAAAAAAACCAAGCAAAAAGAAACTGAAGTCTCAAGACTTCATTTCATGTTAAGTACTTTATTTTTTTGCCAGAATATAAGCTAAATCAAAGGGATGTGAACAAAGTTAAAGCAAAATACTTCTAAAATTCTTCTGAAAAATCCTTTTGTATTTTTGTGATTTATAGTCAGTTTTAAGTACAGTTTTCCCCCAAAAGCCAGGATTATGTGCTTGGATGGAGATCAAGAACTTCCTCCAAATGACCATCCTCCTACTACCATGTCTAACTGCAGGAATCCAATTTCTTAACATCAAAATGTAATTCTGTTCCCATATAAGCTTATCAGCTACTGAACAAATGCAGACACTTGTAGCATCCACCTACATTTAAAAACAATAAAGAAAAATAATATCAGAAGGACAGCTGTAATCTATTTATAATACTTAGCAGTAAATGCATTACTAGAGGTGACATTTATTCCACTTTTTTGCAGAGAGAACTACAGAATGTCTTGCACAGATTCTAGGGAGATGCAACTATACTAGTTTACAAGAACAGACTTGAAAAATAAATCCAGCTTTGTTTATTACCTGATAGTTTCCTTTAAGGCTGCTTATTAATTGACTGATTTGACCAAGTACATTCAAGTCATGTAAAAGGTTCTGCAGATCATGGTACAGTTGCCCTGGTCCCATATAGAGCTTGTCTGAAATGAACAAAACCATAAGGTTATACATAATAAAAAGATGCAATTCTCAGTTGAACAAAGAAAGTATCACAAAGACGATATAAACATATATTACATCTTAAAATCAGAGTGGCTTATTTCTACATATATCCTCAGAATTTCACTTCGTTGCTTCAGCTGCTTCTAATGTCCCTGCAGACAGATAACTGTGAAATGCACCCCAGGAAATAATAGGCAGTAGCATATATCACATACAACCTTTGCACTTACAGGCATTACCATTGGCATTTCCTTTTAGATCATCTTATTAGCTACAAACAAGATTCAAGTTGTTCATCTAGTATGATGGAGAGCACTATCTACAGTTTTAATATCCCACACAAGAATTGTAACAAATATCAAAGCTTCACTGGCCCCAAAATCTCTTGCTGCCATGAAAGTTTTGTTTAGCACTGAACAACAGACTTGCTGAGCACATGAATGCAAACATCTTTCCTGAAGGATGTTTTTGGTTACATGACAAGAAAAAAAATTATCTGCAGCTTTTGCTATGATGGTTTAAAATTCAATATTTGCTTTATTCAAGTGAGACAGTTCTGGGTCATATATCTATATTCTAACTCTAACACAAGCCTGCAATTTCACTGAACCACTTGAAATTTTACTGTAATCATGCTTAAATCAAAAAAGGATCTGTTCTTAGATCAGTAGCAAATCTGAACAGCAGCAGAAATATTTAATGCTAATAATAAGTACAAGGGCTTATAAGGGAACAGTAATTCAGAAAAACACACTGCTTACTAGGATAAGGTGTCCATTTAAATGCACAAAGCTTGCAAATCCCTACTAATATACTCTGACTACCATGATGCTAGGAGTGGAATGGCTATATAATTCCTTTGGAAACAACACTCGCTCTCCCATAAAAGAACCCACACTGACTCATACAGAGTCAGCATGTTTTCCTTTGGCTGAATGACAGGAGCAGGACTAGATTATCTTGCCAGGACACTCCTGCAGATTCTTTAGCTCACACAGTGTAGTTTCCAAACTATGGATCCTTCATCCCTAGCACAGCCTTGGAAGGCAGTCTGTGGGCAGCAAACACCCCTGGATGAGAAGGATTTCAAAGTTGTGTTGGCAAGAACAGGATCTAAATACAGTGCTGGCTACTGGCTCTGCAGACAGCTGAGGAGCACAGACAGGAGCTGTGCCACCTGCTCTGGCTACAGGGCAGAGGATGCCAGGCACAGCTCAGATGCCACACACACCGCTGGTGCCTCTTCTCCCCCAGCCTGCTGCAGGGGGCACAGCACAATGCATCAAACCTATCAGGACAAAACTGTCCTGATAGCCTAAGGCAGAATAAACATAAAAATTAAACATGTATGAAACAATGCTACTTAAATCATTAGGATATTTTCAGTTAGGTATCAAAATAACTATTTTCTGAAGACATTTTCCTATTTGGAGGTATCATACAGATAGAGGCCATCACAATGTTTTTCTTTAATGCAATTTGTTATATTAAGCTGGAAGTCTGCCTTAAATCCTGAAAAGCATAAAATTTCAAGGCTCAAAGAAAATATTAATGGCTACTTTATTTCTGAGTTGTCCAGTTCACTGCAGGAAAATGCAACATAAACCTGAAATATTTCACATTCCCATAAAATTCCAAAATATAATCTGGCCTTCAAATCTTCTGGTAAATTGGATCAAATAAATTATTTCTGTGCACTGTACTTGAGCATCAAACAGGGGAATGACTTCACTTTACTACTGTTTACCCATCCAGATAATAGATGCAACTATCATCCTCTTCTTTGCCTCCTTTGTATGATAATTTAAAGAACAATCTAGCCTTTCTTACCCTTAAAACCAAATTAGTCCATAAGAAAAGATAATTAAATTTATTGTATACCATGAAAAGAAACAACTGCAAAGCAGATCTAAGAAAAAGAATTTTGGAATTATGGTCAGTTGAGTATATTTGCAGTTTTGTTTCAAAAAAAATAAAAATTAAACACTTCTCCTGAACTGCAGACTCCATACTTTCATTAAGCTGCATTTTCACTTTCTTCAACCCAAATACTTGAAAAATCTACATCTGAAAAGATATGCTTCTCTCCTCATACCTATCTTCTGATAGCTCACACCCTTTTTCTTGCTAGCATCCACAATAATTGTAATTTGTTAAGTACCAGAATCACTAGTTCCTAGATGCATCAAATTGTTGATTTTGATGGGGCTACTTTCAAAGAAATGTGCAGATCAGTGTTAACAGGAAGTCTGGTGAAATCTAGCTAAAAGCCATAATGTGTCTGGCACTGTAAACAACAGAAATTATATCATTCTTGCTTCAAATTTCTCTAATGAAAAGATAATTTCTGGAAAAAAAAAATCTACCCTGAACATAAATAATTGTTTTATTAATTGAGCTTTTGGGAAAAGTTCAGTCACTTATCATTTACAAATTCCACTACTAAACAAACCAAACAGCTGCTGTGAAAAAATTACTACAAGTATTTTTGAAATTTAGCTGTGGGTTTGAACCAAGAAAAAATTTACAATGATCAGGCTGTGAAAAGCTGAGTCTATGAGGCTTCACTTGTACAGGATGAGTATTTTCACCCAAGCAAATTACATTAAATTCCAAAATTCAGGGTCACTCTTTGTTGCTCGATAAAGATAGTTAGCAGAATTTTTGTTTATTGTTGGAGAACAGCCTTTAATGCAACATGTAACTAGCAGCATCCAGGCAAGTCCTAGATGCTGCAGGACTTTATGCCATGGTATTCAACTGAGTCCATAAAGCAAGCTTAAACTGCTTACAGAGATGGGCCTGCCCTGGGCAGTACATATAGAACCACCATGCCTAAGAATCCTTTTCTTGAAGCCTCAAATAAACTTACAAATATCTTCGTAACAGCCTTGGAAATAAGGCATAAATCTTAAATTTAATTCAGTAATTGTCACCTGAGTCTCTTTTGTCTGTGTCATGCATATTTTATAAGCTATTAATAAGTCAAGATAAAAAGAATGCAATATGAATGTCAAAGCAAATAAACTAACCTGGCATCTGAAAGGCTGTCACACAGGAAAACCAAACAAAAGTAATTTTAGGCTCATTCATTAAAAGATCACATTCTTAGTACAGAAAAGGAAGCACAAAATCAAAACAGTAAATAATTAATGACAGCCTGCTCTCATCCTCTGTTTGAGAAAAGAGAAACCGCCAAGAAGAAATTTTAGTAATCAAGGACTAGATCAATAGGCACAATTAATATCAGACTTTTACCAAGGTCCTTATTGGGCACAAACTGACACAGAAAAATAAGACTTCAGAAATCAACAATGATGTAGATTTATCAGAAGTGAGTTCTCTGGAAAGGGATCACTTGGATTGTGTCTGGATAATAGAAGCAAGTTATAGCAACTTTATCTCTGAACTGGGTCCTGTAAGGGCTACTCGCGTCATCTTTTAAAATACAACTGGCTCCTCAGTGGTTAACCAAACACTGACTGGTGATCCTGAGAATTGTCTGATGGAGGGTTTTTCTTGAGTGGAGGAGGTGGGGGAGAACACTACTCTGTTCATCAGATATTTCTCAGTTCACAGCCACAGACTGGCTGCTTCAGCCCACACGTGTTCCCTGACCATTCAATTGCTGGCTATTTTCGGGTGGGTGTTCACTCCTTTTATCCATAGAGAGTGCACTGAAAAACTCTTGGCTTCACTCCAAAGCAGATACATGGTTGGTTTCTTTTGTACTGTGAAATATTTCACAAATGACAAAGACGTTTCCTTCTCATTTCTAAGCCACTCTTGTTAATTATCAAGCTCTAAAACAACTTATTTTTCCTATGGGTAAAAAGTCTTCTATGGTTTTAGAGAAGGCTCTCCCCAACACATCCTACGTGCTACAGAGTGTGCCTGGGCAGGAGACAAGGCAGCATGTTGTAACCAATAACCACATATGTGGCTTCAAAGGCAACTTTTTTGCATTCCACCTACAGATCAAGGGTGAAATCTTGGCCACATGTAATCCAGCAAGAGTTTTTTTCACCAACTCCTTTGTTGCTAAGATTTTACCAGAGGAATTCGTGCCTCCCCGCAACAGGCAAGTTTACTGCCAACAACCAGTAATTCTTGCAAAATTCCCAATTCCTTGCTCAGCATTAAAATTAAATACACTCAAGGTTAAAAAAGAAAACAAAACCACAGCTTGGTTTAGAGGGAAGAAAGGAGGTTAAAGTTTAAATTTATTTCGCTGCTATGTAAAATTGGGGAGAAGATTTTGCTTTTTCTAACCATTTCTTCTTAGGTCAAGATACATTTGACTATAATGCCAAACATTTATTTTACCTGCTTGTTTCCCAGGGTTACTCTTAGCACCACAGCTTCAAATTCATCAATTTTGCCTGGTATGAAGCAATTTTTATAACTGAAACAGAAGCAACTCTGGTTGCTTCTTATAAATCTGGGTGATTTATACCCAGGCATTTTCAAAGCCTGCAGCAATACTCCCCAAGTGTAGTTAAAGTCAGCTTAACTTGGTTCAGGCAAAAGTAGAATTTTGAAGGTTGTGAATAAATACAGACATGCTAGAGAAGTGTCTGTGTGATAGTGCCTAGGCAGAAAGGGAGGATTCCCACCTCTGGCAGAAGGCTGCATTGCTGGGGAGCACAGTGAGCTGCCACAGCTCTCCCTCTGCACAGCAGCTGCTGCTTTAATAGGTGCTGCCACAGCAGCTGCTCCCTTGGGATTGTCACCCAGTCCCTTGGGATTGTCACACCAAATTCTTCCCCTGAATTTCCAAGTTCCATGGCCACTTCAAGCATATTGGTTATCATAACCCTGAACTGATCACATCCTCTTCTTCCTTTCTAAGTATTACAAAGGGACACATTTATTTTCCATGGTTATTTGCTACCTGTAAGCATTTTCTACTAGCTCTTGCTGTGTGATCTGATTTGCATTTGTGAGTTACTACTTCATCACAGATTTATGCTACTAAAGATAGAGTAGATGCAATCACCCATAATTTGAACATCTATTGCTGGGCAAGCAAACAATGGTTCAGCTGGTCCCATCCCATACTAAACTCCTGTTTATTCCAATTAGAAGGATTTTCTTCAAGTAATACAATTCTATAAATCCAAATGTCACACAAATAAAATAAAAGCCTCAGTCAATATACTCTCAGTATTGCAACTATTTTTGCAAACATTTCTGTATTGCCTATAATGTTGAAATGAAATACTGTTAATAGACAGACTGTTGGGTGTCCCTTTTATACAAAGTAACTAATATAGACAACATCTGCTTAGAGTTTAATCATAGTAATGACCTTTTCTCCACATAGTTCAAAACCACAACACATCAATAAAAACTGTCTTTGGAAAAGCCATACTGAAATGAGATGAAACGAAAACCAATGCATAATGAAAATTCAAGGTCCTTATAAAGATTACTTTGCTTCTGAGAGACACAGAGCCCTGATGTGGTCCTTATAAAGATTACTTTGCTTCTGAGAGACACAGAGCCCTGAAGTCATGCTAGTGTGGCACAAAATGGAAGATCATGAATGCTTAAATGCAAAAACCACAACTGAATCTGAGAAAGGCTCTTTTCCTGACTACTGAGGGGTAATGCACAATTAATGATACACTTGAAGAACATGCCAGATTTGAAGACCACTCTGAAAGCTTGGTATATCCCAAATTTGTCTTGCCATTTGCAATCTGGCCTTTGAGGCTGAGCACACTTGTATTGCTTCCTCCCACTGAGCCATCTGTGTGCATCCAGGCAGCACACTGAAACACCAAATGTTATGAAAGGAAGAGATTTGGGCAAGTTTCAACCCTCTTACAGAGCATAAAAATCACCTGGGATGGGGGAAGAAGTTACGTATGTGGGAGGTAACTTTAAAAGCTGCTATGCCTGAGGAAGGCATAACAAACTGGTACTTGTATAGGATTACACACTTGGAACAAATAACAAAAAAAACAGGCTCTTACACAACATTTCAACTACATTTAAACCTGAGAAGCTTGCACAGTATTCTGGAACACGAAGTATTATGATACCAGATGAATTCCTGATTGGTTCATAATAAACTGGACAGATATGAGATTGTTAACCTATTTTAAACCATGTTAACCTATACTCTTTAAACTATTGTTAACCTATGTTAAACTATGATGATGCAGAAGTAATATATTTAAATCCACCATTTAAGTGTAGACAGAACTGTTCAATTCTTTAAATTTTTCTTTGATTGTCCTAGAAAAGTTTTGTTGATTTTTTTTTTTTCCTGAAGTAATAATAGCCAGACAGCATCCCACTGCTTAATTTAAAATGCCCACCCTTAGGACAAGAATGGAGACTGTGAAGGACAATGTTTACCTGAAGTAAAATAGTTTCCTGTACACTGAAGATCTTGATAATTAATATAAAGAAGAAAAACCAGAAATTATTAAGGCCCAAGATCACAGTGGTTGAGGAATTCTTCCCCTATACTTGGTACTGAATCCTGCTCCTATAGATACACTATAGATACACTGGTTCGGTGTGGCAAAACACACCAATGCTTTACAGCTTCTTGGTGGAAGAGAACTTTTCAAAGTGAGAAACAGCATTCTTCTTTCACAGGTCTAGTGGAACTACCTTTCTCAGTACAAACAGAAAAGGAAATCTTTACGTGCCATTATTATAAGCATTATTATTATAAACTATCTATTGCAGCAACTAATAAACAAAGCTGGCAAAAAGATTATGAATATTGGAAATACCAGAAACACTAATTCATTTAGCAGTTGATAGTGATGTTATATAAAGTATTATTTCCTTTCCCTTTGCAGAATCCCTTATCACAGAGCACCTAGCTTTCTCTAGAGGGCTGGTGATGGGGGCGCCCTTCTGTACTAAATCTTTATCTTTCACAGAATTTTACACATCTGAGCACCTGTTATACACCAGAGGCACATCCATACCTCTGATACACACCCTTCCTGGAAATTCTGTGTGAGTGTTAAAGCCAGTTACAACACAGATGAGGTTCTTAGATGCTGAACTACTGATTTCCTGCATGCTGTGTTATAAAAGCAAAGTCCCTGACAGCCCCTATATCACCACCTTCCTCATATTTGTGTCTTCACTTGCTCACTCATACTGTTCCTGTTTCCACAGATGCATCAGAGAAGCATGTGGTGCAGGTTCAGTTGTCTTGTTTCTCCTTTATGAGAGTTTGTGAACAGCCAATTGGAATTTGACTGAAATAGTGATAAAAAAAATGTCCACAATCCTGGCTTATGACCTAAACAAGTCCATGGGTCAATTTAAAGTTCATCACAGAAAAGCAGACTTTCTGCCCTCACCTGGCTTGCTCTTTCACACTAAATCCATCTCCTGATCTCCACAGTTGCATGCACCCAAAAAATCTGAGCCACAGTAAGTCAACTCAGTAGGTCTCCTGAGATTATACCACAATCTCAGGTCCAAACTACTACAAGTTTTTGAGTGGCATCAGTCTCCAGGTTTGGAAATTTAAGCAAATGGGAAGTCAGGAATTATGTCAGAGAACAAGAGTTTAATTGGTAGCCATCAATGAAAAGCTCACATGTGTCTTTGCAGTACAGCCCTAATTTAGGCTTAGTAACCTAGCGTGGAAAGAAGCAGCACAAGCACACACATAGTATTGGGTGATAAGCAATAAACACCTTGAGTTTACTAGAATGCAAACTATTCAGTTCAGACATGGTGTAAGCAAGCAGTCAGGATATAGTCAGCACTCTCCATCATCAATCACCATGAAGAGCTTTATCATAAACATGAAATGACACTGTTCAGTCTAATCATACTTTAATCATGTAAACATCTAAACATAATTTATGTTCTTAATTATTGAAATGGATAATCTGAGTCTCTGAAATTAATGTATTAAATTAACTATTCTCACTGGCATGAGGAGTGAGGGGGAGTTCTTCAGGTCCTAATCACAGAACCAAATACTACACAACACCCAGCACATAGAGTAGAGCTGGGAAACAAATTTCACAAGTCCCAATTCTGAAAAAGCATTTTTAACATGCTTTACCTCACTGTCAGTTGCTAATACCTTTCAATTGGTAATTACATGAATGGTGAGACCTGTCTTTCTCATTATACCAGATCTAAACACTGAAGAAATAGGTTGCATAAAAACTACCATCTAACCACGAAACTGCTTATTCACTGATCTTGAGGAATAGCAAGATAAAATCAACAGCTTGCAACTTCAAGTAGTGAGTAAGGTATTGAATTCATAGTGCTATACCATTTGTGAATAAAATTATGCAAAATAATGCAAAACCACCAAGGAAATGTAAAGCCTCTGAGACTGTGAGAAGTAGTTCATACATTGAGAGCGTGGCTTCAAGATTATATTAAGCTCCAGCTAATCCTGACCGCACAGGGAATTTCAGATATAAAAGGCCATAAATATGTTTCCTTCTGACAGAAGCAGTTGTACTGTGTCAGAGATTAAAGCAGCAGGGAACATGAGAGAGAAACACTGGAGCCCTGATATGCTCATTAGAGTGGACCCCACAGCCCCCAGTGTCACAGTATCTGGGATAATGGTCAGGGGTCTTCCTGGACTATGTACTGACTGCAGCTCCTGGCTCTGTTCCATGAGGAAGACAAATGATGTAAGCAAAGACTTGAGAGTGAAAGAAAAGAAGTGCCATGGCCCTTTCTCTCACAAAGCCCAAAGAGAAAGGCTGAGAACAGCATGGACCTGGAAGCCCCTGCCCTCCTAAGGAGGGAGAGGGGTGACACAGGACCTCTGCAATGCACCTGCATGGGCACAAAGGGTGAGAGAGAAACTGGATGCAAAAAGACAAGCGCTGATATAAACAGACAATGAAAGTACACATGTGAAGGCATTTAAACAATGAAAGTACTGCAGGGATCCCAAGACAGGTCTGCAGCCAGTTGTAAAGTGGCTGAGCTGACAGAGGAGTTCCCACCAGACTGTAACAACTCATGTGGAAATGGCACTGTGTGGAGCTCACCTCCCTCCTTCATACACACCAGCTGGGTTTCTACTAATTTTACTACTCTGTGTCATGATGTGGATGAGATCCCTGGCAACACAGAACAAGGTTTATAGGAAGTGGATGGCAAATCCTATAACAGCTATAAAAAATACAAAAGGCAAGGAGAAGAATCTCATCCTGCATGGGTGAGACAAGCATGTAACACCTACATTTATCCTTCCCTAATCCACTAGATAGAAATTTATGCCTGCTTAACAAAGTGAACTATTTAATGTCACCCCATTTGCTCAGAGGAACAGATTTTTGGCACTAGATTAATTTAAAATCTTTGGTCTTCTGTTTGCATATATCAGTGACAGTTTATAAACATAATAAATCTCCTTTAGTGCACAGTATTGTCTTCAATAACATTAACTTTAAAATAAAGACTTACATTATTAATGTTTATATATTGCATTGAGATGAAAGCTGGTTCAATCAGCAAGTCATGCCACATAATTCTTTCTAAAATCTTATCACCAGTGCTGGAGTTGATATGCCACTTAATATTAGTTTTGCTTACTCTGGATATTGTATTACAATTGCTGTGCCTTAGAGGGATCATAAAGCTGACTTTTTTTTTTCCTCTTCAGTTCTGTATCTCTCATTAGACAAACCTGCAAAAACTCCCTGCTTTAATGTTAATAGCAATCACAGCAGCACTATCTCCATTTCTGAAAAGAGCTGCAGTTCCACTGAGCAAGACGTTGACAGAAACAAGTGCACGCTGCAGCCCATCAAACATCCCTCCCTGTTTCCCTGGCAACACTCAGAGGCCAACACAAAGTGACTGCATCAAACAGAAGGAAACTTGGAAGAGAGGAATAATTTCTGCACTTCAGCATCATGTCACTACTATATTTGACAGTAAATAAACCCCAAAGAGATCAAGAAGATGATCAAGTGGAAACAGAGTACAAATGTATCCCTGGAAGTCTGAATGAGAAAGGGGAACAGCCATGGCTTAGCAATGCTGAGCTTTGCTCTCAGTTACAAACTATAAATCTGTGAAAGAAAAAGATGACATTAAAACCCAGCCATAAGCATACTAACCTGATTTTTCAGTTCACTGTTTTTTTCAATGCTCATCACTGCATGGATATAGAGTACAGATGGGTCTGGTTCATTTCCCCTTTCTGCCATTAGACATACGGCTCAAGTTGATGTTTCCTTGCTTAAGTAACTGTCTGGTTCAGCGACACTGAACCAGTACACAGTCTTACCAGTCTGTCACTCTGCAGGAAGGCTGTACTTTCTGAGCTTCTGTAATCTTTAGCAGCCAACTTAAATTGGAACTAAGAAGACAACTCTACAGAAAAACTAACACAATTAGGTGTGTATTCAAACTTGTCTGTAAAGGCCAGTTCAAACAATTCTGCATTCAGTGTAACAGCTAGTGCAAACACAGTAGTATGTGCAAAGACAAGGCTATGATGATCTTCTTTCATGATTGCTTATATTCATTTTAGCTGGATCATTTGGCAGAAAAGTTTCATTAAACCAGAGGGAGGATTTTTTCAGTGTACCCAGTATCCTTCAAATCCTTTTTATTACTGATCTTTTGATCCTTTTTATTAGAAGACTGAATTAATAAAACAGAGCTTACAAAGACAAAAATTAGTTCAGCTCGCATTTTACCATTTAACCTGAAGGTTGATTTACAAATGATCTACCACGTAATTTCTTTTTTTTTTTTTTTTATGATATTGTCACCAAACATGATAAAGCTGAAAAACCTCAAAAGCCAAGAGGTTCAAGTAAGTTCTACATGACTGTTCAGTAAGAAGTTTTTGTCTCTCCCCTCATGCTTTTCTTCCCCATATACGCATGCTGACATGCAAGGATTTGGTCTTATCAGCTGTGAAATTGCTGCACAAAATCAGAGTAGGAATATTCAAGAATCTGTTCCTCCCACACTCACCTACAAAAGGGACCCCCAATTCTAAGAAATGCACTTCTTTATATAGTCCTCTCAAGGTTATGCATACAGCAGCTGGTAAATGATAAGATAAAGGCTTTAATCTCATTCTCTAAGTAGTCCATTATTGCTTAAAAGAAGTTACAGGCATTAAGTAATCCTTGAAATAAAGACATAAGTGCCCATAAAATTTTCTGTATCTATTTACAAAGGGAGGAGCAAGAACACTTGACAAGAACCATCCTGGAGAGTACAGGGGGATGTATAGTGTAAATGCTACACTCTGATGTTGCAGCATTTATGCCTCCTTATAGCACAACTGTGGGAAAATTCATGTGGGAAGCCAAGGGTGCAATATTAAATAAATGTAGTGTGAAATAATGCCTAGAGCTAGCACTGAAATCAATATTAATTATAATCCATGAATAGGAATCAAATTACAATCTAGAGATATTAGACCCATTTAGTATTACCATATTTAGGCAAAAAATAGGCTATAAAAATAACTCCTTATGTATGAAAGACTAACAAAGTCTTAAAACTCATATTTCTCTTGAAGGCAGTGGCAGACTTGTAGGGGGGATTAAGTAGCACAGAAGAATTTGTAAACTTCAGAGCTTGAGGTCATTTTTGGAGAGAGGTTAGGAGGAAATTCCCTATTAATATATCGTTTCAAAAACATTCATTAAGGTTTTTTTTCTGAAAAACTAATTTGAAGGGCAAGATTTCATAGGTTTGATAGAAGTAAATTCTACCATGCAATAACCACTTGTGTTCAGATTCTTAATTATAACAACAGGGTGGCTTGTTCATCTTTGCTCTAACTATGGGATAAAGAATAGAGGCAGAACCAGTGACCACGAGACCACTGGCACACCACACCAAATCCACATTTTTGCATGTCTCCATGCTCTCATGCTTTAGAATTCCTTGCTCATTCATGCATAAAATTCTAAACTACAACAAATACAAGTAATTCATGTTGCAAGGCAGGAATCTGGCTGTCACTTTATGCACTCTCAGTTTCCAAAGAAAAAGGCTCTACTACCCTTCAAGTTACAGAAATCTTCATGGACAGAATGCTTTCCTTTGTTTTCAGTAGCCCATTGAATTTCAAATACAGATTTTAACAAAGTAGTTTGTAAAAGTCAGTAATATTACTTGTCACTTACTTGGCTTAGAGTTAATGATGACATTTTCAGCAGGGAGCTGGGGTGGGAACCTGCAGTTGTCTCCTTGGCCCTCACTGCTGCCATACTCTATGACGTCCACTTGTCCCAGCGGTACGCTCCACTTCAGTAAATACCTCTGGCCAGTTGTCACAGTGCCACTGCTTTCATAGGAAGAGCTGGAAGATGCACAAATTACTGCTGTGACAAGCAAGTGTGTTTCATGGCATACTATTTATTATTTTGGCCTCTAAAATCTACTGTTTAGCAGCTTGAGTACAGTGCACAACTTGAAAGAAATACACGCATCAGGCTGACTTTCATGACTGACCTTTCCTGGCATGCAAAGAGCAGCCATGCAGGTTCAGATAATATGGTCTACAAACACCACAGGACTGCCAAAACCAATTCTTACGTTTCTATACCAAAACATAAATTACCGTCTTTTAAGATCAATGTGCATTCTGAAATCCTAATACAAGTGCTTGGGATTATACTTTGGCTCCACATTTTTCTTATTTTTTTGAAACACTTCTTTTTGGGCCCTAACTGTTATGTTTAGGAGAGTACAGATGATGGGACCTTTGAATGACTACTGGCAACAGGAAGGACAACATAACCTCTGAAGGGCTGACAAGCCAACATTTCTGCCAAGCCCCACAGCCCAGACTGTTCTGTACAGCAAGCCTCTGCAACTGCTGCAGCTTCCAAGAGTAATGCCTGAGCTGCTGCTTAAGAAGTGTGTACCACAAGAGGCATTTCAGAGGAAAGAGCACACTGAGGAAGCTCATTAGGAATAGAAATGACATTAATACTAATTTTACTTTGTTTATGTCATTCTCTTATTCCCATTCAAGAACTAGTAACAAACATTTATTACAAAGGACAAAAGAAATGTTAAAGTGAACAAAAAAGGTTTACTTCACAGAAAGTATGACTGAAATCCAGTAGTCAAATGCTTGAGAGAAACCAGCAAAATGCATTTACTGAGAACAGTAACTAAATGCTGAAGTTCAGCTAGTCAGCTACCTATTTGCAACACAGACTTTTGTTTCAATGAGGAAACAAGTATGAACAAAGCGCACAACTGCCACAAGTTAAGTAAATATTTATAAATTCTTGACCTAGCTCAGAAGAAAAAAAAAAAAAAAATAGGACCCATTTGTTCAGCCACTAGGGATAGCATCTATCCCATCCAACTGCTGTTACTACAGAGTTAGGCCACCAGTTCCTGCTGGTGTCATCTAGACTGTGTGAAAAGAAAGACCTGAGGGTTGTGTCATCTGTAAAAATATCTCTCTTTTGCAAAACAGGAATACTCAAACATCCCAGGTGCCTAGGGTACACTAGTTGCAGAGGAATTTTCTATGGCTTGCAAAAGATACTTACTTACTTTTACAAAGGACACGACCCTTGAGGGTCAGACTTGGCAGGATCATGAACTTTTAACATGGAAAACAAAAACAGACTGCACTTTGCTGCTTCAAGTACAAACACAGAAAATCCAAGACTTTACTGGTATGAAAGAAGATAAAATATGAACAGTTAAAAAACAATATCCAAGTGTTAGGAAGAAAGTAAAGAATTTATAGAGGTAAGGATCGCAGGATGATTGACATGAACTTGTTAGTTTTCTGAAGTGTAATTATTACATGGCACTTCCCACTCACTATCATGAGACCAAACAATCACACACTTAGAAATATATGTACAGGACTCATATGTAAGTAATGAATTAATGTATCGACTCATACTTAAGAAAAGCTGTTCTTGGAAGATTTTAATGATCCACATTTTCTTTGTCAGAAGGTACCACCACATAAAACAATTTATGATACAAGCAACATATGAGTGTAAACACAACCTTGGCATACACAGACACTTAGTAACAGTAATAATTACAGCAAACAAAAGCACAGAAGGAACTGAAAAAATGCTTTTTTCAAAGCATTTCACCTTTAATCCTTCAATGTTTGGTCTCAGAGAGAACAACCCTTCCCCATCTGGAACTTTGTTAGTGAGTTCCAGGTGTGTTCTGGCAACCTGTATTAACTTAACCATTAACTAATGGGTTTTGGTTTGTTTGTTTGTTGGAGGTTGTTTGTTTGTTTTGCAGAGGGTTGGATTACATTTACAAGTTGTGTCAAGTTACAATCTGTATGTGTTAGAGTTTGAATTTAAGGAAGAGGAGAAAAAAGTCTTACCTTGACATTCCTGTATTCCACTAAGCACTAATACACAAACACTACAGAGCATTTCTTTCTGTAATCTCCAACTGATAAAATTTTCCTACAAATTTACTATAGAACTTCCAAATATCAGCCAGCAATTTGGAGGAGTACAACAAAGCTAGTTATCCATTTAGTATGACTACTCCTAGAAACCATTAGCCACAGCAAATACAACAACACAAAGGCAATTTCCATCTGAAGTTCAAACCATCATCTAAAAGATACAAATTAAATCTTACCGAATATTTACTGTTGCACACATCAGCACATCATTTAACATGAAAAGTCGCCGTTCTTTGGTTTTGGTAATTTCTCCTTTGTCATTATAAACTGTCTCAACCATGTCATCAGTCCGTATGAGGTATCTGTTTCCACTGCTGAGTAGCTGGATTTTGAAAACAACCAGCATTGTATATTATACACTTTACATCCAACATCAGCACATAAAATACAAAAACAATGGGTTATCACTTGCCATCCTAGCACAAGTGATTGCAGGTGGATTTGCCAAGGGAATTAGGTCTCTTTATTAATCTGGTTTTGATTTAGAGAAGCAGTAACTTCTGGTGCCCATGTGGACTTAAAGGGCTTTGCATCTTAACGTAGACAATGGTTGCTCTGGGAATCTTCCACACTGATAAAGGTTTCTTGGCCAAAAAAATGCTTCCTTCCACAATTTCTCTGATTTCCTTCCTTAGTCCCTTCTCTCATCGTCCACTGAAGACCTACACTTGATTCTAGCTGCCCAGAATGGAGGCCAGAGTGTGAAGAGGAAGTGTTCAGCCTGCTCTGTCCCCTGGGCTCACACAGCTGAGGAGTGCAGCTGGCAGGGTGTCACAGACTGTGGAGAAGATGCCATTTCCAAGAGATCCTTGGCATGTAAATTGCTTCCGACATTTGTCTTCAAGGGCTGAGGATCAGCCACTGTGTGCAAGTGTGTACTAGTCCCTTACATGTCAAACACACCTCCATAGTGTCCAACAGAGTAAAATGGTCCAAAACTTACTAGTTTTCTAATCAACCACCTCCTTTCACCACCTATTTTACCCTGGCTGGCACTGTTCCAAAACTGTATATGCAAATATACAGACTCAGGAGGGCCAGCCATGTCCCGGGGGGCATCAGGCCCAGCACTGCCACCCAGGCAAGGGAAGGGAATGTCCTGCTCTGCACTGGCCTCACCTGAATATTTTGTGCAATTCTGGCTGCCACAATGTAAGAAAGATATGAAGCTATTAGAGTGTCCAAAAGAGGGCCTCAAGGACGGTGAAGGGCCTTGAGGGGAAACTGTATGAAGAGTGATTGAGGTCACTTGGTCTGCTCAGTCTGGAGAAAAGAAGACTGAGGGGAGACCTCACTGCAGTTACAACTTCCTTGTTCTTCACCCAGAAGGTGGCTGGGCACTGGAACAGGCTCCCCAGGGTAGCGGTCACAGCACCAAGCCTGATACACTTCAGAAAGCATTTGGACAATACAATGTCAGGCACTTGGTGTTATTCTCGGGGGTCATCTTGTGCAGGGATGGGAGCTGGACTCTATGGTGTGGGTCCCTTCAAACTCAGCTGATTCTGTGATATTAACACACAAGGTCTGTGGGACTCTGTGAGATTTGGAGTGACTACTCATGTATATATCAATGAATCCTCCACTGCATAACACACAAAACCTTACAGTCAATATCAGCTGACAAAAGGTAACCTGGGCCACCTCTTCAAAAGCAGATTCTGTATCTTGGAACTATTTGCAGATGATTAAGAGCTGCTTCAAGAAGCAGGATTATGACAACTAGAAAAGAAAGTAAAATGTCTGATTCCACCTTCTAATGCACTTAGAATTGAAATACTGTTCCAGTATGACAATAAATTCAGTATTTCATTCCTGGTAAATAGCTTAAAAGAAGTGTTTTCTGGTTGATTATTACTTTCCTAAAAGATGTGCTTTTATGTATCACCAAAAACAATCCCATTCCTTCAGCACATCGCCACTACTTTATCTCAGAAGTCCCCAGGATAACAACCTGTAACTTGACAAAATCAGTAATTGAAGCATTTATGCCCCACTTCACAGGAAAGAAGGAATCATTTATGATACAAATAAAACAATCATACATATATCCACAGTACAGATAGCTACTAATAAATTCAAATAAAAATGATTATTACTTCCTTCTTACTGAATGTCCTCTAGAGTTCTTTCCAGACATTTCTATTGTACAATATAAATATATGAATGAAATAGACTGATATTTTCCTTAAAACAAGGGAGATGTTGGACCCATTCAATAGCACACCCTGAAATGCTTCATAGTTGGAAGCACTGCTGTATAAGGATGTGGTTCCTTTCTTTACACAAGAGTAATTCCTCACTTCTAGGAAAAATTAAAAGTTTAATTTTTCCATGCAGAAAATGTGCATGAGATTTTACTATATGTTATTTGCTACACTGCTACAGAACACCAATACTGCTGAGGCTAGTTCATTGCCCATTCCAGCACACAGTGGTGAGCCTGTTCAGTCCCAGAGGTAGGTCACATCTCACATTTACCACTAGAATTCCCCATTCTGGTTGAGCTCTACAGAAAAAACCAACAGAGCTGTCTCTTTGGTCTCTATTGTGGAGATTGCTCAAGGCCCAGAAACTGACTCTTCCATTTCCATTATACTTTCCTACTTTCCTTACTTTGTTCAGGTAACGTTCATTCATTGCTTTTGCTATTTGTTTTATTTCACAGCGCTGATCTGCATCCCTTTTCCTTTCATTTAACTTCTCTGCCAGTGTCTCAAGTTCTGTAAGAGCCATCTGTAGAGGTAATCTGTCAGGATGTCCTTTATTAGTGTTCTTCAACATATCCTGAGGGGTAATTATATGGAAAAAAAAAAAAATCAAATTTATTTTCAAAGTCAGGTTCCAAAGATTACAGGATGCACAATTACAACTACGTTCTTTACTTGAGTACTACTAAAGAATAAGACCAATAAACATCTAATGAATGTTCAGACAGCACGTTGTTTAACTTCCGGAATATCTTAGTAATTCTTTAAAACTATATGGAATGGGATTACATACATTCTTATTTGAAGAAAAAATTACAGAGAAGGGACATAACATTAAACAATCTGGCAATCAGTATTATACTATAATAAGTATGTGTCTATAAACAATGATTTAAAATGAAAATTTTCTGGTATTTACTATCATAATAATATTGTATCATCTTTATTACTGTTATTATTCTTCATTAAAACATGGACAGCATACTCCTACTGAAGTAGGAGATATTACTTCATTAAGGTCACAACAGCCCCTCCAAGTCTTTCTCTTTTGTAAGCATACAGTAGGAACAGTTTGAATTATACTTTGTCTCCACTCCCACAGCATTTAAAAATCCCTATATATTTACTCTGTCTTCCTGCCATAATAAACTTGATTGTTCCTACTACTTCAAAAACTTTCACCATGGCTTCTGACTCACATGCTTCCCCCACAACTACCTCTGCTCCTTTATCCATAGTAATTCCCAGACCTGCAGCCCAAAGCCTGTCCTCCTCTGCAGCATCTGCAACCACAGCTAACACATAGTGCTTACTGGGGTAGATCTGCTGTGGTCTGGAAGGAGGTACAAACAGAGTAAATTTGTCTGGAGCACATATCTACTGGGGAACTGTGCCCTTCCTGCAGTTTGACTGCCTGTTGCGATGAGACCCAAGGACTCCCTGTCAAATCTGTAGTTTCCATGGGAAGAGAAGCAAGACGCTGCAGGTCAGAAGGAAGCTGCAACATACTCTAGCAGGTCCTGTGAGCCAAGTAGTCAGAGAGCATACTGTCCCACATCTCACACATATTTTAAACTATCCAAGGCATTAATTTAATCCTCTTATTTTTTAATTCCATGGAAAGTAATACAACTAAGTTCCTATCATGTTTTGAAGCATTACTAGCTAACAAACAGATATAAACAAGTAGCATACTTGAACAGCACCTTTACTAGAAAATTATTTATAAGCTATATTTTACTTAACAAGTAATCTATAGTAAATCTAGTTTACTAAGGCTTTCCTGCAGTGCCCTTACTGCCTGTCTCTGCAACCAGACTATGAGATCAGCATGCTTAACACACTGAAGTTTTCTCTTTATTTCCCCATGATCCTCTAGCAGAAGGCAGCTACCATGTAATCCCAAGGGTAAACTATGCAAAAATGCAAAAGGAGCCTCCCTTTGGTAAACAATATTTACCTGCAATAGTAGAATGAACTGTGGAAAACGTTGGATAGGTTTCATCATTAAACCATACAGTGTAATGCGATCAGGGCTTGATTCCTGACATTGCTGCAATGCAAGAAAGCCACATTTGCTACCATGAGCACATTTCCACCAGTTACAGAATGAAAGGAAAACATTTCTTTAAAATTCTTCTACACTGTTTACATTAATTATAAAAGGAACACTATAAAGATTCCATTTACTATGAAGATTTAATTTAAAAACATTAAATCTTAGAAAAACTCCTCATTATTAAAAATGATGGCCTGCCATTGAATTGAAATATACTTCTTAAATAAATACAGCTGGGCTAAAGCCACAGCAGCAATGCAGCACCTACAAATCTAAAAACCTACCTATGGGTTTTTAAGAGGAAATCTAAAAAAAGCATCATAATCTCAGTGCTATGCAAAGAGAAATTTTGATCCTCCTTATTGGAAGAAATGAAGGAAAAAATGTTGATTTATATTTGGAAAACAAAATATTAGAATCCATTATTTCAGTTACCAGGAATGGCAGATAGAACCAGACAAATTTCTTTTGCATGTACAAAAAAGCCAGAAATGGTCAGAAATAGAAAGATTAGAGGAAATATTCAATATTAAAAACAAAGCAAATCTAAATTATATTCAACTGGTGTTGTGCTTAAATTGCTATTTATTGCTACAACTATCAGCTTCACAATTTATTTCCATAGTTATCTATAAAACCATCTATTTTTTTCCAAACAGTAGAGAATTTGATCTTCATTGCTGGTGGGCAAATAAAAAAAGGTAAAGAAGTGTCATCTGCCATCAGAGTTTGGCTGTATTTCTGCAAGCAGAACCAGTGTGGCACTGACAGTGATGAGAGGTGTGGGTTATGTCTCTATTGGAAAAATACACTTTTAACAGTAGAAGTATGATGACATTACACACTCACTAGAGAGTCTGATCTTCATGCTGCTTAAGGCTTTCAGTGTATCATCCTGCACAGAGTTGTCCACACTCCAAAAAGTTGTTAGTTAATTTAAGATCTGAAGACAAACCCCTGCCACCCTTCTCTAGGCAACCTATGTTGCACTAGGCACTCAATTTTAGTGTTTTGTGGACCACTGTAACAGACCTGACAGGGTGACCAGCTCTGAGAGGCACAACTCAATTCAGGATGCTTGGGGAATGAGACAAACTGAGCTTTCAGACTGAATGTCACAGACAGCCCAAAAGCCTTGCTTTCTGTGTACAGTCTCTAAGGTGTCAACTCTAGGGATTCACAGCACTTCGACTGTGTGTGCCAGGCTCTCCATACACATTATGACAAGCATCATATGCAACAGAGCAGTAAGCATTCTGCAAAAAAAAGCACCAATTTCAACCCCAAGCTAGAAACACAATCTGTGGAATGGAAATCCAGCTACACTACTTCTCACAACACAATAAACAAATTAGAATTTGAATAAATTCCAAATTAAAAAGTGGCTTCATATGGTGAACTACTATTTGAAGTTCACCTGAAATGGAAGAATCCTAATGTTTAGTCAAAATAAAGTAATGCAAACACCAATGAACTGATTTGAATAACAATAAAACTACTGTGCCTTTCAAAATACATCCCAGATCTAACAGCACTTTACTATGCCAAAAATACAATACTGGAAGGGCATCCTCTGGGTTTTTTTTGTATCAAACCCATAAAACAGACCTTAAGTCCATAAAAACAGTAAGACAACATACAGTATCAGCAGTCAAATTTCCTCCCAAGTTACAACTCATACTTTCTTATTTATCACATATGCACAATTATTTTAACATTAAATGAACTAACCTTTAAGAAGTCTAAAAAAGCAGGTTTGGTGGCACAAGATTTCTTGAGAATCCCAACTGCAGTACTGAAGTTGTTTACATATTCACTGTATGCATCCAATACCATAGATTTAGAAAACTGAAAAGAAAAAAGGGCAAATCCTAACTAAAAATACAAAATACTTCTGGCTGTTAGGGACTTACTCAGAGCTAAGGGCTTTGTTTTGCCTAGTGTTGGATATACAGAAATGCTGGTAATACCCAAAATAATCTTTCTGCAGAAGACAGGCTGGAAACAGAAGGATATAACAGCTGTGAATTACACAAAATGTATTTACAGAAATTGCTTTATCTTGGCTAGAACACTGGGGCAAAACCTGAGGATCATGGGCAGTCAAAGGGCATCCACTGAGATTCAAAGTGACAGTTGAGATCCCCGGATCATCTCACTACCTGTCTTCCAGATTAAGTGAATCAGCAAAGCCCCAGGGCCTTCACACCCTGACTTCAGCTATTAAGGAGTTACCCAAAAGCAGACAGATTGTGTGGTGTTACCATGGGAATGGTAAGATCACCAACCATTGCCTTCTTGGTAATTTTATCCATCTCTTTCTGGTCTCATTAAGACTACCTAACTTCCTTCAGTCACAACAAGGCAGGTTTGCTTAAAACAAATCTTTAGTAACTATTTCATTTTGGGTAAACTGTGATCAGATCCCAGCTCTCTTACAGCAGGCATGAAAAGGTGGTTATTTCCAGCACCTGGGTGGCAATAAGACAAAGCATTCAAGCCAGAAGGCAGGCAGCCTGTTAGAGCCACATTCATAGTGAACGTCTTTCTATCAACCAAGGCATCTTCTTGTTTTCTCTAATTTAAAGCAGTTAATTAGCACAGCTAAGTCTGTCTTTTACTGAATTCCATTTCCAAATTTCCATTCAGAAGTATATGATAGGATAGAGTTTTATAAATGCTCTTTATCAGTGCCCCATCTCAGTTCAAACTCAAGAATTCAGGACATTACCTGCTGTGGTTTCTTTCTACTTGCACACTAATAGGTATGACTACCCATTTTTTACGAGAAGCTGAGCCTCAGCCTCACCTTAATTTTGGTAGGTTTGTAATATTTAATTTCTCATAAAAATAAACTGTTTACTGAAATGTCTGCAAGATTAATCAAAGCCTGATAACTTTTCTCACAATCCTTTCACATCTGCCAACCGAGCTGAAGACATGTGTTGGTGTCAGTTCCCTTATCAGGATAGTACATTCATACTCTGACAGTTGCCACAGGCATTGGAGAACATGAGAATAAAGCAGCTAAGTTAGAAAGATATGGAGATGGAAAAACAAGCCTAAAATAAAAACAGATTATCTGTTCTGACACATTTGCTTACTGAAGCAACGAAGACATCACCGATCATTTCAACAGAGTCCCACTCAGATACACGACTCGCCAGTGCAATCTGAAACATTGAATGGCACTGAAGAATTTCCTTAATTCGATAAAAGACCATTTTAAGTTTTCTTTCACTTAGTAGTTTTGGTTCCATATCTGAAAGGGGCTTCTCATATTGCTGTGGGGAAAAAAAAAATGATTTAAACAAACAAAAAAATGGACTTCTGTAAATAGAAACACAAACTTATGCAACAGTACACACACACCAAAATCACTGAACATTTGGCATGAAGCATCTGTAGCAAAATCTGTATTAGTCATATGACAGATTATTTAATGATCTTTAATGATTCTTTTACAAATATTCAAAATTTTAAAATGCAAAACATATTAAGGTACCTCCAAGATTCTTTTGAGAGCGTCCACA
Source organism: Poecile atricapillus (assembly GCF_030490865.1). Taxonomy (NCBI): domain Eukaryota; kingdom Metazoa; phylum Chordata; class Aves; order Passeriformes; family Paridae; genus Poecile; species Poecile atricapillus. The sequence goes on along the minus strand of NC_081251.1, from coordinate 21,179,607 downwards.
TAATTCTTCTCACTGTCAACCACAGAGCCCAAAATATACCTTCTCACAACCTGTGGAAACAACAAAGTTTTGTCCAAAGCTCTAATCAGGTAACATATTTCAGTTGGAAATTATGATGATAAAATTCTCACATTAATAAAACAAAAGAAATACAAGGCAATTTCATTACTGGAATTGCAATAAATAATACTGTACACCTTTTCAAAAGTAATTAAATTTACTATTACTCTAAAACTACTTATTTTAAAGAACACAACAATTATTGTATCAATATCTTTAATTGTTTACTGACTGTTGTAATTCCAAGCTTTACTTTTGAAACTTGTGTTTTGACTTTGGCATTTAACAATGCTCTCAGGCACCTGGTGCAATTTTTAGGCCTGCCCTGTGCAGAGGCAGGAGATGGACTTCAGTGATCCTAGTGATCTTCTAAATCAGGATATTCTATAATCCTATGCACCTTAAATGTCTATATGTAGGCATTAATGGAAACAATCATAGGTATAAGATGATGTTGACTACTTCACTGATTTGCTACAACAAAATAGGCAACAATTTTTCAAAAATAAGTCCTAAATTTTATTTTTTAATAGGTTTTATAAATTTATTAGGAGCAACATGAAGGGTAAACAAGCAAATACTAATTGCCTTTTAAAGTTAAGGCAATATAAACTGTACCACTGAGAAAGTATCCAAGTCAGCATTCTCTTTTGAGCATTACCATGCAGAAGTGAAAACCCCCATATTATCTATATTTATATGCATTGACAAGAGTTGTAAGAGTTTAAGGAAAAGCTACCATATTTCACGTTAAACTACAGGCTATTTATTACACCTCCTTCTCCACCTTCTGCTTCTGTAATTCAGCTCAAACGCACTTAGTATGTACATGCGGGTGGCACGACAGGAAAGACTGGAGAACCAATCTGGTTTAGAATTTGAGCTTCATGCCATCAACTGGATTTCTTGTTGGTTAAAAGGATTTGTTTTCACCCAAATCCATTTCCTAATCCAGCTCTCCCTGGAGGTTTCAAAGGGGGACTATGAGGAAGAAAACAGCACAGAGGTAGGATCAAACCACTTTCCATAACTACAAGAGAAGTAAAAACTGCTCATTTTGCTATTTTAAGCTAGCCTAAATGACCATGAAACTCAAATCTCAGGCTTGCTCCCTTCTGCTCCAGAACCCCACAGACTCCTGCCTCTTCTACCACCACTGCCTGCACTTGTATTTTGAATTATTAAATGCACGTTATGTGAAAATTTTCTCTCTGGGACTGGCATTTCAAAGGAGGACCTCACAATTATCTGAGGCTTTGCTTCAGATATATTCAGTAAAATTAGTTGCGTCTAATCTGTGTTTAGAATGGATTTAGCAGTGTCTTATTTGGTACAGCGGATCAGCAGCTCTGGTGAAGAATACTAATCCTACTTTTTGTCACAGTTCATTCTTCTAAAAAGAATAAACATCTGTAGAAATAAAAATTTCAGGCTCTATAACACACAAGAAGAATACTTAGTAGTGGCTTCAGGTTATTGCAATAGATATAAGTCCTAGCCCTCGCAGGCACCAGGATTTAAACAGAGGCCATCATGCCACCTGCTGTTCGAAGTCAGCATGTCCGCAGAGCAGCTCTGCTGTGACAGGGCAGCTGGGCTGGAAGGGGGTCCTGGCCTGGGGTGCCCGGGCTGTGACCTCTTCTCACAGCCAGGCTATGCTGCCCCCACCCCGAGCTGCTCCAGTGTTTCTGTGCACCTCAGCCCACCAGAGCCCTGCTGACCAGGTGCCAAACTCCCCCACACAGCTGCTGCACCCCTCCAGTTTGGCATCACCTCCAGATGTGCAATGCAGCTGGCATCCAGATACTCATACAGGCTTTAAATGCCTCAGCCTGCTCCTGAGGGACAGCACTAATGCTGACCACCCACTGCACTTTATACCATAGACTCACTGAGCGTGGCATCCTCACCTAATTTCCACCCACCTTTTAGTCCACACATACAGTCTGTATCTCACCTACAGGAGTATAGGAATACTTCGGAAGACAGCTGAAAGCCCTGTTAAAGCAGAGGTAAGTGACACACTTTGCTCCTCTCTGCCCATAAAGTCATCACAGTCACCTCTTCGCTCAGTCACCTCAAAGGGGCTCAAGCTGGTCATGCACAAATGGACTCTGCTCCATCTATGCTGATTTTTCCCCACTCACCCTCCCGTCCTACTGAACGCAGACATAGCTCCCAAGAGCATGTGTTCCATCACTTTTGCTGGGACTGAGGTGAGGCCAGACTCAATTCTCCTTCTTGTGGGTAAGAGCGTGACACTTTTTCCCAGTCTTTTGATCACTGTGATCCAAGATGACTGAGAAAGGCCTTTCCCACAGCATCCTTATATCCATCCCATCTGGTCCTACAGACACCTGTATGTCCAAATGGCCTCAGCTCAGCTGCAGACTAGGCTTCATCCCAGCAGACCTGCCTCCGGGCTCATGGGCTGAGTCCTGAGAACAAGCCTCACCGGTAAAACCCAAAGCAGAGGTGGCAAAGTTTTGACCCTTTATCACTAGGTCTGTGCCCCACTAAGCAGCATATCATGTTTTTCTCAGCTTCCTTTTTGCCAATGTAGTTATCAGAAACTCTTCACTGTTGCCCCTCACATCTCACTACCTCCAACTGAGCTTTGGCTTTCCTAACTGCATGCCTGCCCACTTGGACAGCTCCTCCTGGGCAGATGAGCACTATTTGTCACAATTTACACAACTATTAGCAGTTTGTTCCAAACTACAAGCATCTGTGGTTTTTTTACAAAAGAGGGTAAACTTATTTCTACAAAATACCGTGGAGAAACTCAAATTCCTATTTGGAAAGAAGGAAAGAGCATTCAGACTGATGCTGAAATCTCACATTATAATAAAACCTTACATAAATGGAACACAGTTTGGTAGTTGCTTTCGTGTAAGATTATCACTTCACTGTGCTAAACACAAGAGAAAAGTAAACCTCATCCAAGCAAAAGGTAAAACAACAACAAAAAAATCCCAAAAATATATAGCAGTTTCCTCAATTGCCCCTTAGTTTGTTTTTTTGCTCATTTTCTTAAGGTACTTGACCAACTAACTCATGACTTGATACCCCAAGAAGCTAAAAACTCTCATACAGTTATTAGTAGTCATAACAACACAGTAACATGAACCCAAGGGATTTATTTTCAGCCAAAACTTCTTAACTGATGCTGTTTCCAGTATTTTTTGAAGTGATTTCCACAGTGACTATACAGTTTGAGGTGGAGAACAGCAAAATAAACTCTTCTGTAGACTTGACTTTACTAGGGATTATTTTTATTTTAACCACAAAAAACCTTTAGATTCAAAGAGCATACAGGATATTCTCTATATTTAAAATTGAAATCCCAGAGCACATGGAACAACGTTTTCTGGTTCAATAAAAACACTTTAACTCTCTTCTTTTTTTCCCTCATGACCATCACATTCAGTTTAAGTATTTAGGTAGTGAAACAATATAGTTCTTATAGATAATTTTATAATGGAAACCAGCATTTTGCACCTCTGGGCGAATTCAGGATTGATGCAACTATATGCACACCCACCAATTTTCAAAAAACTACTCATTCAGTTCTGAATTTGATGTCCACTTAAGAAAAATGCCAATATATTTGAAGACCAAAGGCAGCTAAGAGCCATTGGTGCAGAGCAGAAGGGGAGATGAGAGGCAGAAGACCAAATTTCCCAAGGCTTACTACCTGCTGCTGCGATAATCCTTCAGGCATAGGAGTCATAATTGCTTCTGTATGCATACAGTCCACATCAATAAATAAATTTAGCTCTTCTTCTTCCAGACAAGATGATCTATGATCTACAAATAAATAACCAAAATGTCAGCTTCTAGATGTGGATTGAAAGAAGAAAAAAGCAAAACCAAGCCAAAAAATCAAAGAACCTATTGTCCAAACACAGAAATTATAAATTTTCAATTACCAAACAAAAGAAATTTTTCAGCACTTCTGTATCATCTATGCAATCACATAAATGCTACCACCAATAGGCACTCTAATACAGAACACCTTTCAGAGGCATCCTAATATCCCACAGCTGGAGACAGCCTGAGCATCTTTTGCTTGACTTCTACTCCCTCTCCTCAGCCAGGAGAATGGGGCTGTCCAGAGGGCAGGACATGACAACTTGGGTTAAAGCACTGCAGCTCCAGGGCCAGCAGTTTTAAAATAAATGGTCCCTGGGAAGAAACTGAAAACATCCATATTGTGATCCAGCTAAAAAAATTCCATACACCCTTCTATAGCTAACCTGAAGTAACCAAATTAGTCAAAATGTTTGCTTTCATCAGAAAGGAGTGAGAGATTCTGCATGGCTCTCTGGGTAAAAATTTTACTGAAAAAGCACCACCGAAGTGTACTGATAGGTGGCAGTAAACAGCCAGCCAAACAACCAGACACGAGGAAAGGAGACAAAGAACAGTATGAGAAACTGTCTTAGAATAAAAAGAGAAATAAGGGAATAAGGAGACCTGATGGCTGGGAGAAACTTGTGAGTTTAGTTAAAAAAAAAATTCACTAGCTCCCTGCTGGTTTGGGAAGTGGTTATGGGATTCAGCCATCCCCAGATATATTGTGTGTGCAACCTAATCTCTAGAAATATAAGGAGTAATGCCAGGTCCATTGTAACACTGCCCTGCAGGTCATTTTCATCTGTTCAACGGCAAGAAGTTGAGGATACACTTAATGATCACCTCATTTTTTGTACCTTTCTATATTCAGTCTGTGAATTAAGTAAATTGAGAAGCAGTCAAAAGTCATGACAGAGACATAAGATGTGTCCTGGCCCATTCAGAAGGATGTAACTTTATGTTACGTCTCTCAATAAAGATATTTTGTTCCTGCCTTGTGGTTTTAGCTTCCTAAAATTGCAGTTTAATAAGCTCTGAAGTTACTACCATTTAATTAGTTGGGCAGAAACTTGAGCAGAAAGATATACTATCCCTCAAACTTATCTGAAAAAGAAACTAGTTGAATTTACTACCACCTCTCTCTCAAAAAAATCACCTGTGGACAGCTGCTGCCAAGGCTCATGACAAAGGGCTGTCACTTGCTCTCAACTACAGAAAGAATACAAATACTTATGTGGCTTTTTGATTTTATATCACTTTTTGTTTTCCCAACCCAAATTCAGCTTTCATCAAAAATCATCAAACTGACTAAGCAGTACAGTCCTTTCCCCTATTTTCACTTGTAAACACAGAAAGCATTACTCCTTACCAGTGAGGAACTTTTTAAAATAGCTAACTAGTTCTCCACTGAAAACCATGTCTTAAAAGCACATTTTCTTTACATTCAAGAGTTATTTGATGGAAAGACCAGGGCAGATTTAGTAACTGTGCTGGTTTTGGCTGGGGTAGAATTAATTTTCTTCACAGTGGCTAGTATGGAGCTACATTTTGGATCTGTGCTGGACACAGGGTTGATAATACAGAGATTTTTTGTTATTGGTGAATAGGGTTTACACAGAGCCAAGGCCTTTTCTGCTGTTTGTACTGCCAGGCTGGCTAGGGTGCTGAGGGTGGATGGGAGGGTGGGAGGAGACACAGCCAGGACAAATCACCCAAATTGACTAAATGGATATTCCAGACCATATGACATCCTGCTCAGTATATAAAGTGGGAGGAAGGTGGAGTAAGGGGAGGGGATGTTTAGAGTGATGGCATTTGTGTCCCAAGTAACTACTGTGTGTAACGGGGCCCTGCTCTCCTGGAGATGGATAAGCACCTGCCTGCCCTTGGGAAGCAGTAAACTGGTTCCTTGTTTTTCTTTGCTTGTGTGTGACTTTTATGTTCACTATCAAACTGTCCTTATCTCAACCCACAAGTTCTCACTCTTACCCTTCTAATTCTCTCCCCAGTCCTGATGGTAGGGGAGTGAGTGAGTGGCTGTGTGGGGCTTGGCTGCTGACTGGGGTTACACCACGACAGTAACTTAACATCACTTTCATACTCCCATCTACCTGTACCTAGGGCACACTGCTTGGTGGGATTTTTTGTTATTAAGTCGACCCTTCTCTGTGGTCCTCATTTTCTCAGGTCACTCAGGTATTTGCCCCAAACAGAAAAAACTGCTCAAGATGCATTGACCATACTGTTGTCTGAACTGAATATTATACCATACATTTTTTATACATCTGATTTCTTGCATCTAGCTCTCACTTCCCACTACAAAAATTTGCTAGGCCATTCATCTTCTTTCTCAGAAATTATTAGAGAATTTAACAAAGAGAAACACTGTAAAGGCCACATACCTTGAGAAATGAAAGATTTTGTCCGAATGAAAGAACGACCCTTCTTCACAGCTGCTTTTGTCTTTTCAAGTCCATCTTTGGTACCTTCTCTAGCAGCTCTCATAAGCTTTTGCATCTGTAAGATAAAAAATATAGTCTACATGTTCAGTGAATAATAGGAAAACATTTGAACCTGCACACTTTTAGGCTATCAATATTGTCCAAATGAATATATAAGTAGAGAGAACTATGAAAGCTCAGAACTGAGCTCCTGTATTCCAAAATAAAGTAAAAAGTGGAGACAAGGACGTACTTCATGGCAATACTGTATGCAAGTCTAAAAGAGCAAAAATGCTTAAGAACCCTTCTGCATTCAAACAGAAACTTTAAATAGTCTCAAATGTTATCTTATGGAACAAATACCTACTACTCACAGGTCATTAATGGCCAGAGGTCTTGTCCATCTTTCAGTGTCCCAATAACTTTTCCAAAGTATTTCTGACCTAAAGATAATCCCCTAGACTCAGTTATATATTAACTATATTCTTAAACAAACACTGTTATAAAGGAAAAAGTTAAAACTAATAACTTCATTATCGAAGAAATACATTTATTTAATTAAGAATTTCATAATCTTACAGTACACTACTACAGCCAAATAAAATTTCATGGAACAAAACAAAAAAAACCAAAAAAAACCACAAAGAAATTTAGCTTTGCTGAAAAATGTTTATTATATCCTGCTTTGTACCTCCTCTTTCCCAAAATGTCACCACAACAAAAATATCTCCACTATTGTCAGAACACAAACAAAGCTGTCTTGTTGCAATCAGGCAATTTCTGGGTTTGAGATTCAAGCTTTAAGCAAAAACCCAGTCTTTCATACCAGCTCCATTCAGAATGGAGAACAGGGAGACTCCCAATTTCATCCTAGCTAGGGTTAGGCTAGCCTCATGGAGCCAAGGTCTCAGAGAGGCACTAGGGTTGTACACTTGGCTCACACTCTGGGATAAGGGCACCAGTCAGCAGAGAAAGACAATTCCCTATCTCATTTTCTGAGACTGCTAACATTAAAAGTAAGCATGAGAAAGGGTCCTCGACCAAGTATTTTTAAGACCATAGCAATATTATAGTCTTTAATTTAAGACTGCACAATAAAAATTCAGGACATTCAGAATTCATTTCATACAAATTATTGTCTACTTTTTCAAGCTATTAATAAAAGACAACATTGTCTGTGTTGGAAAAGCAATGATTTAAATGTAGCTAGTTACAAAAATCAACTATACTACCTTCAGCTCATGTTTTTGCTTTAGTTGCTGAATCTCTACTGCTCCCACAGTGTTTGACATCAAATCTTTCATCTTTTTTTCATAATGCTCCTTTAAACGGGTTAGGTCATGAGAAAGCTACAGTGCATAAAGAAACACAATCTTTTCAAAAAGCCATAGTGAAAACTTCATGCTAAAGCACTCACATAAATCATGCACATTGCCCCACATCTATCTACTGATACAAAGACAACTAAGGGAAAACTAGCACTGTAAGGAAACTATCACTGAGGGAAAACTATCACTGAGGGAAAACTATCACTGAGAGATATCCAGTCCGAGGAAGGGAGCATCACTCCTGGGCACTGCTGTACTCCACCAGGTGCTTTTCTGTAAAGACAGGGGCAAAGCTACTTAGACTAAGGCAACTATATTGTTATATACATTAATTGTATTTTGCCTATCTCTTAAAAACCACATGGAAACAATACATCAGCTTTAACCATAAGCATTATTCACTGGAGCACAAACCCTAGTCTGTATTTCAGACTATCCTTCAAAACAGTGAATCAGAAGAATACTCAGAGACTGAAGAACCTGTGGAGATTACTGGAACCTGAGAATATGGAAATTGACAGGGCAGTGAGTCAAGTAAAGAGGCATTAACAGGATTCATGTTCTTGTAGTTTCCACATGCATCATAGCCTCATTGTAGGAACTTGGGTGTAACCATCTCATGCATGAATATATTCATTTGCAAGGTAAGGAAACTATCACAGAGAAAGGAATGCTCTGGAATACTAATTACAATTTGTTAAACATTTTGACAAAGGTAGATAAAACAGGTTAAAATGCAACCAGGAAAGAAAAAAAAAAAAGAGGAAAATATTTGGTGTGCCCTATAATAGAAGTCCAGTGGAAAACCCCTCAGCTTGATATCAACAGAGTTATTTGGCAAGAGATCAAAGCCTCAGGAAAGAGAAGGCCTACTGAGTTGAAAACAAAGCGACAGGCTCAGTACGTAGCTCCACTAGGCTGGGTCAGGATGCAATTACCTCTAACATGATGATTCTGGCATTACAGCAGTAAAATGAAGACTAGCATCTGGTTCACAGAAAAAAAAAATACAACAGCACAAAAACTTTCCCCTCTTAAAATAAATTAGTAAATAAATAGAATAATAAGAATCATAACAGCAAGGTGACTTAAAGGGAAGTCATACCAGCACTTAAAATTAAAAATCCCACCTCCGACCTTGCCATACTTTTCAACTAATACTAAAATTATTAGCAGGGCAAGGCTCTGAAAGGCTACAGAAGGCAATGTTCTGGGAAAATAGTGTAATATCCATCACAAGACCAGAGGAGAAGTGAGAGTTAGTGCAGGGAATGGATACAGAGAAAATGGACATAAAGAAGAGCAGTGTCTGCCCATGTTGAAGTGCCACTGCAGGGACGGCTGGGGTTGGTTTTTTGGGTTGTTTTTTTTTTTTTGTTTGTTGCAGGTTTTTTTTCAGCAGTCCTAAAGTTTCTTTCCTCATTCTCTGCTAAAACCCTTCTTTAATTTCCCAATTTCTCCATTTCCCAGCAACCCATCCAGGTGCAGGAGCCTCTCTGACTTTTTCAGCCATCAGCTTAAGTGCTCCTCACCTGCTCACACTCATCCTCACAAGGCAATCCCCAAAACCTTTTGTCACAGGCCTGAAAAAGCCATCTGCAGGGCAGTACCCAAGGGCATACCCCTCTTCTCTCATCACTCCTCAGATACTCTGTGTCTAGTCCTGGTACAATCACATTCAACCACTGCCAACAGCTTTCCATGACAGATCAAAGTATACTAAGAGTTTAGGAGTTCCAAAAAATGGCTTTAAACCTTGCTTTGTTCACATACGTAAATTGATTCTTATGACTTTGGCCAAAGCTGAAGCTAGGGATAATAAGAGAAGATTAAAGAAGAAAAAAAAAAAAAAAAAGAATAAGTCAGCAGTTATGTTAAGGCTCACACATCCACATGCAAAGTAATTTCCTAGTCTCTTCCAAGGTATTTAAAAGAAAAAATAATCAAACTCATTTTTTTCAGTCTTGTTAAAAAAAACCAAACAGCTGCAACAGCTTAAGTATGTCTAGTTAGAACAAAACCAAGACAAAAACAGAGGATGAGCACTCAGCTTACAAAGTGCAGATTTGGGTGGGCTCAAGTCTTGCAGTTAACTGCTCACTCCCTGATTTCCAAAGGACAGGCAGCAAGGATGGAGGTGAGGGGAGAGCAGATAACATGTACTGGAGGGAAACACAGACAGCAAGGCTTTTATTCTCATCAAGTTAAGAAACCTGCAAAATGAAAATAAGGGTCCTATGAAATAACAGCCTGTCTGCAGCCCCTTCACATTCCAGCCACGGGGTGCTGAGGCAGCTCACAACACACAGTTGCCCAGTGGCTCTTAAGGGGTCTGTCCCTAGTCAGCACAAACTGGGGAGCCTCTCACAAAGAGGATACACAAGGGCAGAGGAAGAGGAGCCAAGGTGAAGAGAAGGCAAGAGCCCAGGGCTGCTCTCCCTGTGCAATGGGAGAGACGCAGTGAGGACAGGCATCTGTGGCACCTGTGTCTTCCTGCCTCCTGCAGAACAGATGGAGCCAAAGGTACTAGAACTGAGAAGTGTCACAGATTTTAATCATGCCACCTCTCTTCTCTCTGAACAGGTAGAATTCTCTTTGATTACAACAATCTTTTACTTTTAGAAGTTTTTTAAGCTCAGCCACTTTCAAACAAGCAAACTGATGCAGATCTAAGACAGAAAGCTAGGGAACACTAGCAAAGAGTTTTTTGACTTTTGAGCACCTAAAGATCCCAAACCTTCAATTCTTGTCAGACTTGTCCCCATTTATTCTCCACATTATTTTCCACACTTATTTACCACTTACACTAACCTAGAAACTGCAAAAGAAGAGAAGGTGAGGAACTGCCCATAAGCAAAAATAATCTCTTTTTTTATCTAATTTGAGTTTTTTAATTTTTGTAAGAAGCTTCTGTTTAATATTTTCATCTCTTTTCCCTGTTACATTATATTATGTACTGTCACTTCCACACTGATTCATACCTCCTTTAAAAAGATGCTGTTGGCATTTGAAACTGAATTGAGGAAATAAAGAAATACAGGTGAGAAAGGCAAGTATTGGAAACCAGAATAACCTCAATGACTGAGCAGCACTGCAGGATACATACATGTCTCTTGTGGTTGCCTCGCAAAAAGGAGCTGGGAATTCCATTTCTACACTCAGAATCACTCTGTTCTTCATAGCTTTCAAATTCACTTGAACTCCACCCATATTCCAGCGAGCTGTTTCCACCATCATCACCATTTTCAACATCATCATAAATCATTTCCTCTGCAAGAATTAAACCAAAATTTAAAAAGCTACACTGAAATGTATGTTTGTTCAAACACCAAAAAACTTGTTCAGGGTATGCTATAAAGAATTGTACAGATTTTTGTATGCACACTAAAAAAACTGAATTAAATACAATACTCAAATAGCCAAAGCGGATTGTCTTTGTTGAAAGAGAATACTAAAGAAAGTGTTATAGGTACACACCATGACCCTTTTAGAAACATGTGCTACTCAAATGACACAGTTGTGTCCAGATCCCACAAAAACATTCAGAACTTCAAAGGAAGTTTTAACTGTAGCTGTGAAAGCCCATCTGCACTGAGAAGCATCATCCTTCCATTTGTAAGCTTGCCATTTGTCCCTACGGACATCAGCTCAAATGATAAATGTTAAAGTATTGCAAGAATCAAATGGAAATGTCACTACTTCCAGCAAAACATATCAGACCAAAGTAGCAAGAAACAATGGTTTTATGACTCATCACCACCAGTCAGTGGAGGTCTCCCACACCTGACAGCTACCTTGCTCATAATTTACTCTAAAATTTGAAGTATTAACCTTTTCAAGACATAACCTTTTCAAATCTATATTGCAAATGCTGTCTAAAGTACCTCCTGTTAAATACACAGGCCTTTCCATCGGCACAGATGTCAAGAACATAAAACTTCCTCAAAATAAAATGGAAAATTTAGAGCCAGTTGCTTATCAGGAAACAGGAATGCACTCTACCTTGAAGCATCATTTGTCATTACAAGTAGAGAATTGTGTGGACACTTGCCATGGCACAACACTTCTGCCAGAGATCGCTATTGTCAGAAGCTATGATGCAACATTTACAACTGTCTCCTATCAAACTCAGTAAACAGCAGCTGTGCTTTTAAGACTGATGTTTCATTTAAACAGAGAAAAAATATACTCAAAAGAAAAGCTGCCATGCTTTACACATCCATCTAAACCCTGGATTTTATTATCAACATTAATTAAATTCTTTATAATCAACACAGATTCTAGTCTAATTTGGAAGATTCCGATTTTTTTTTTTAAAAATTAAATCCCCTTGCATATCAAGACTGTCCTTAAAATACTTTTACTGAAGAAGACATCTTAGTGGTAATCTATCACAATGAGTAACTTAAAAGAACCATCATAGTAAATTAAAATAAATCAAGACTTATGCAAGTCTAATTCCTGTGCTGTCAGCTTTGGGGCAGGATTTACCCCATGACTGAGTGAATTTATCTTGTCCATGTGCTAATCAAGATTGTCTGACTGAAACTTCAGTGATTTGTGTCTCCCTGACAAAATATACAAATAATAAACATCAAGATGATGAATGCACGAAGATGAAATTTCCCTTACTACCTATTTCCTCAGAATCTTTCAGTGTCTTTGGGGGAAAAATTAAAATCAAACTTTTAATCAATGTCTCATGGATTAAGCTAAAGATTCTCATCAATATGCTCAGCAGAACTCTGCTCCATATCCCATATCCTAGCTCAGCCACCTGGGCCTGGTGTATGTGTTTCCTGACTGATAGCAACAGTGCGAAGATGTCCCTGCTCAGAGTAGCAGTCCACTGAGGGAACTTCCAGTAACATAAGCATTCAAGTCATGAATGTAACACAGTACTTTCGAATAATAAATCACAAAAAAAAAAAAAAAAACAATAATAATTTCTAAAACACTTTGCCTGAACGCTACTTAGGACAAGAAATGAAACTGTTACAGCTTTAAAGATTAATATGGTTTTCACACAAGAAAACTTAAATGTTTTCTTGATCCATTAACAATTTCAGTATCAAACACCTACACCCTCTGAGAACCATGATGAGTAAGATGCTGAACCACCAATGAGCCAATTCACTCAAACACAAAATCAGTCAGTAGCAACTGATCTTTAAGCAGACTTCACTACACCTAAAAACTGCAAAACAAACCTGAGCAAGAACTCAATGAAATATGCTTCTGGAGCCCTAACTCCATCATACCCAGTAAGGGTAAAATCTTGACTCCAGCAACTACTTTGAGATCTATTCTGCCCCTCTAAACATGGTCACAATCATCAGGAGTGGACCACTTCCAATCCAAAATAAAACATTTCTGTAGAGTCACAATAAGGATAGTGAACAGCCACTCTGGACCATCTCTTCCATCTATCAAACATTTATACATTAAAGGGAAATTTAAAGGAAAGAGCTTCTCTCTGTAACTATGACCATGATACATAATCATAATCATCAATTATTTAAAACACCCTTTTCCTACAGCTACAACACTGTAATTCTCTAATATGCAGAATAATCAAGCATTTGGAACAGTATCTATAAAACAAAGCAGAATTCAGCTTCTGAGAAGATCAGTATAGGAGATAGTCTTTTAAGTGCTAGTATAATTCTGAACTTTCTAAGACCTACCAATTATTGACACAATGTTATTTCCATTTACACATATTTTAGGTACTTAACGAACATATCTGTTTAGTATACATGAATATAATTCCATTTTACATTGCTTTCAACATTAGAAAGACCTCAAACCTGGTTCAGACTCTGAATCTTCTCTTGGCACATCATCATAAATTACTTCATCTGGGTCTAAAACCAAGACAGAAAAAAAAACCAAATGAGAAATTTTGTAGAATTTGAATGAGACCAAGTGTTTAAGAGGCATTTGGACAAAGCCCTTAACATGCTTTCAGCTTTCAGTCAGCCCTGAAATGGCCAGGCAGTTGAAATGCTGTAGGTCCTCTCCAACCAAAATATTGTGCTCTATTTTAAAAAAATTTGGTTATATAGACATATATGAACACAATGGAGATATGATTCACTTTCCACTAGCATTTTCCTTGCACATCTAATCATTTAAATATTGCAATAATGCACAAAGCAGTATATGGCATTTGTGAACTTTCAGAGTTTTGTCTGCATTGTTTATGATGACCTTTGGTAGCCTGAAAAAAAAAAATCCATTTCAAAAGCCAGTATTTCTCCCTCCTTCTTACAGAAGTATGGTATGTTCTGTGCCTGTTGAAGGCTGCTCATTGCCTTACTGAATGGCTATAGAAAAGCTGTAATTGACCTTTTAAAAAGAACCAAAACTAAATAATGTAGTGACCATTAAAGTACATTAAGAGGCAGAATGACAATGCAAATTCTTCAGTCACTTCATGAAATATGTAAGATTAACCTCCAGCCCAGTGGGAATGGCTGAGAATAGGCAGCCTGTCCTCAAACCACACAGTCTCTGTTCTGGTTTAAAATGCATCTATCAGCCAAGAATCAACAGGAAACACCCAGACAGTGGCAATTCCTTCCTTTCCACCTCCTTCAAGTACTTATTTGCCAACTACTGCACAAGAAGAGCAATTTCAAATACAGTTGCAGATCAGAATCTGGAGCTTATTTCCACTTATTTCCACTGCACATGCATTGATGAAGCCAAGAATCTTCCACCTTCCAAAAGGTGAAAAAGTGAATGCTAACTTTATTCTAAAATACAATTTTATTACACTGTTGAATGTTCCAACTGGTACAGCTTGGTTCTAGCACCCATCTGAAAACACACAGTAAAAGTGAACACAGACATTCCCATAAAATCTGCTTGTGCACATAGACACACACATACATACTGCTGATCACAACTTAAGATTGACCACTTTCCACAGCTGTACTTCAGTACTCACTGGTACTTACTTTCCATCCATGCTGTATTTTCAGGATCTGCAACCCATTTGGCTAGGGCATCATCCTCTTTCTTGGTCTGGTTATCTTCACTTGAAAAAGAGGCATAAAATAGAAGAACTAAAAATTACACCACAACGTTTTTAAACATCCATGAATACAAGGCAGTAAATATCTTTCTGCCTTCTAGTTTCCACTCCAAGGCTGCTGATTACTCAAAAATATTGCTTCAGTACATAGTTGGGTGATGAATAATCTATTCTGTTTAATAGTTTGAGAATTTTAGTCAGAAAATTGAAAACACTCTCCTTACATTTTTAAAAAAATTGAAAACAATTTCTTTACAATTTTTAAAAATACTCTGCTTTTGAGTTCATCTACCAGAACACAAGAAATTCTCTTAGAAACAGCTAAGTGAGAACTTCTTTTTCATGATGAATAGGACTACAGACATCCTGGGTTACATTAGGAGCCATCCGGCAAAACTGTTATCCTCCTCCACCTGGTGCCTCTTTAGCAGCTTGTCTAGTTTTGGCTTCCCAACACTCCCCTGCTAGAGAGCTGTGGAGAAATTGAAGCTACCTCTAGAAAGATGTAGAGACACTGAAGTCAGGGACTAAAGCACCTGGTTTACAAGGAAGAAGATAAAAGACATGGTGATTATTTAGTCTGGTTGTTATGGGGTGATCCAAGAGCAGCTACAACTATCCAAAAGATAGCTACAGAGGTGATGGAATCAAGGTTATTTTTTTTGTTTGTTTGTTTAGGTTTGTTTTGGGGCCCTTTTTTTTTTTAATGCCAGACAAAGAGGGAATGGTCAACAGACTGCCCACTGGAAGATTTGGTTTGGACATTTGAAGAGGTAGGGGGAAAGGTAGTACAGAAGGGAAGACTGCTCAGGGAAGCTGTAGCACCTCCATCCTTGGAGGGTTTGAAGGCTCAGCCAGCAAGGTCATGGTTTATCTGATGGAGTATTGGCAGTGGTCCTGCTGGAAATAACAGGCTAGACAGTCTCCAACAATCTGTTGCATCTGACATTGCCATCACTCCATAAAAATTCAACCCATTGTGTCATGCACAGTTACACACACCAGTGATGATTTTAGTACAGAATTACAGGAATAAGAAAGTGAAAAAAACCAAATCAATGAACAGCGAACAAACATCACACATGGTGATTTTGCGTGATCAAGCATCACACAAGCAAAATAAAATACTTATCAAATGCAAGCTTTCTTAGGAATTAAGGTTTTACAAATCATTAAAACATGATGAGCTAGCAATCACCTATTCTGAGGGTCCTCCAGGTTTACAGAATTATAATGACATTCTTCACTTGCTGACTGTGTACCTGCCAAGTAGAAAAAAGAAGAAAAAGAAAATGCTTGCAATAACACAACAGTTTGGCTCAAATGGCACATTTTAGCATAAGAAACTGATTTTATTAGTTCATAGCTAAAGAATAATCTCCTTCTTTGTAACAGTTTTATTCTTACACCTGTTCTTAAAAAAATACAAGTTTCTTCACGCCATGAATTTTTGAAAACTAAGCAATTCAAAGACACAGCCATTTGTTAGAAGATCTGTTAAGAGGAAATTAAAATGCCTGATGCATTTAATTCTATCTATCAAACATATTTCTATACAGGTAATAAGGACCACACAAATATTTGCTTTAACTTGACAGTATTCCTAAAAGGCAAAGGCTGGAATAAAGATTGGAATTATAGAAGAATTCTTGCCTAGCTAAAGAAAAGTAAATTCAAAATACGAAAAAGGAAAAGGCAGGATATGGGGAGCTTTCTTTTCCTACTGTCTTGAAATTAAGCTGTCAACTCTCTCAACTCTGGTTACAAAATGCAACTCTTGTTTCTGTAATAATCCATAGTTATTTCCCTTTCCAGTTTCTTCTTCTGTCTTAAAATTGTACTAGATGACAGAGAATTCATCAAACCATCAAGGGAAAAATTCCGCAGCAACTCTAAATCCACAAGAATTGGAAAATACATAAACAGAAATATAGGAAAGGAAAAGAAATAGAAAAGATATATATAGATGCATATAGAAAAGGTAAAAGGGAGATTAATTTTGCCAGGATCTAGAAAAAAAATCAATAAAAGGTCTGAGAAGAAACCATTTGACTTGAATACTAAACTCTGGATCTGGAAATTATTTCATTACGTTAAAAAGGAATTAGCATTAATGATATTCACCCAGGGCAGTGCTATACAGGAAAGGTACCTGAGATTAACCAAGGATTCCCCTTCAAATAAAGTAAGGTGTGTAAATACAGTACCTTCTTCATCTACAGAAACACTGCGTATGATGACAGGACTGGAGTATGCTGGCAGTATCAAAGGTAAGTTGGATGGCACAGCATATCCGCAAGGGACAGGAACAGAATATCCACCAGACAAGCTGGGACTAGCACATTCCTCTTGGGGACTTGGTTCTGGTGATGAGGATGGATCCTTATCTTGGATTGGGGAAATATTTATGACTGAGTAGGGATTTACTTTGGCTGGAGTGCCTTCTGCAGCAGGTTGTGATGTTTGCAGCTTCTCACTGTTTTCTAAATTATCAGCTCCTTTAGTTGAAAGATTAAACAAAAATACAAAGTTCAATTTTTTTATACCTGTTCAAGCTGCTCTAGTAACACTTTGCAAGTATGCTAAACACTGACCTGATTTTTATTAAACAAACTGCTTACACCCTATGACTCAAAATTCCCACACAGGAGGGCCAACATCCCCATTTTACAGATGAGCAAAGAAAAGCAGAATGAGTTTACAAAAATGCCTATGGAAAAACAGTATCTTAACTGACATAGTAACTCATAAGCACAAGTCAAAATAGTCTTAAATCCTACAGGTTAAAAATCAGCATTCTAGATGAATTTTAATCCTACAAACACAAGAAATATTTTAGGGGTAGTCATGAGGACAAGGAAAGTTTCACCGAGGTACAGCAGAACCACAGGCCCCTCTGAAGGGAACAGCAGAACTGCATCCCAAATGATTAAATGATTTTAAGCTGTAAGCACAACTTCACAATAAGGGTGAGCAAGCAACAGATGCTCAGGGAAAGATAGTGCTTAAGTTACAGGTTGTCAAACTGCACTGTACCTGAAGAGTTATCTACCTTTAATTGCCATAAGCACAATGAATCTATTTACAAAAGGAAGTTGGATCAAAATAAACAAAATCAGCTGTTAGCAATTTAAGCAGAATACAGCAATTTCCAGACTACACCTCAGCACCGGGAACATCTGTATATGTAATAAAAAATGTTTCAGTATTTAGCAAAACTCTGTTTATGAAGGAAATTCATACATTCAAACTCATTTTATGCACAGCATCTCAAGCTCAGCAACCAGCAAATTTAGCTGTGAAACACCTTATCTCAAGACATTGGTGTGCCTTAAGACCAGCAAGGATATACATTTTTCCTGTAGCATGACATTCAGACTATGTCCAACCCATTGGTGTGGATATCACACTTGAATGGGAAACCTCACAGGATTTAGACGTGATGGTCACTTGCCCTGTCAGATCTACCTGTTAGATCTACCATGATTGTAACAGGAATATTCAGCAGGAATATTCAAAACACTTGCAGCGTATTTCCATGTGTGAGAGACTGGACTATGACTCAAAACAAATTGACAGCTTTCAGAGGTGCCTGGGTGCTTTGCTGAGGCCAGGTTTGCAAGCCCACAAAGAAAAGACAGTGAGCTTTTTGGTGTGTAATGACAAACCTCTGGTCAAGACAGAGGGGGTGAACTTACCACCACCAGAGGCTACAAACTGGGCTCTGAGGCCTGTAAGAGGCAGACCTTGGGGAGACAGCATCATGGCAAACTGCGTTCCCTTACACACACACCTTCCTCCTGGGAAGGTCACATTTACATGTAGGCTTACTGACATTGGAGGCAGCTGCCTTAGAAAAGCTCATAAACTGCCAATGACCCCTGAAGTGCCCTCAGACTCATTTCTGACACCCTCCATCAGACAACTGCATCTGATCAAAAGATGATCACACTTGCAGAGGAGGTGCTTGGGCACTCCCACCTGAACCTGAGAGTGCATTAACCCACCAGACTTTGTATTATGTGGGCTTTTTCACCCACCTCTGACAGATCAAGACTTTTACATGTCACTTCAATCAGATCTCATCACAGATCCATGGGTGGTGATTATGTATCTTCCTACTCTCACCCTTTCTTTCTCTTTCTTCCTTTCTTTTTCCTTATATTTTTTCTTAAGAGGGTGGCACTTCTATGCTTTGATATTGCCATATTACTATATGTGATAATAACCAAAATGGCTACATATATGCTTTCCAATGCAACCAAATTGTTCCAAAGTAAACCCAGCATGTATATTTATGAACAGCAACCATTAAGTGTCATTTCACTCTAATCTGCTCTAAGTGATCCAAAAAGTAGAGCCTGAATTACCCTCAGGGGCAGGCCGTACCACCATGGAAAACTCTTGTTAAAGTACTTTTATTGTACTGTCAACAAAAGGCATCTTATGATCAGTCTTGATTATTTAGCCCAGTGGAGGTACAGACCAAATACTTACCTGCAGCACCAGCCTCTTGGGGCTCTATGTTATTTCCAGGGCCAGGAACAGGTGGCACAAGGGCTTGCCTGTCTGCTTCTGGTATCTCATCTCCACTGTCAAAGTCAAACTGTTCTCCCTCGTCCTCCTCTTCATCATTCGGACCCGTGGCCTTCGGTTCATGTTCTAGAACTGTGCAAAGACACACCTTTGGTTGTTTGCTCTTAATAATGATCTCATGGGACCAGTAAATGCTCCACATTACAAATGAAGCTTACACAATGAGCCCTTAGAATTTTAGGTTACTGGAACAGAACAAAAGTTGATTGATGTGTTGACAACCTCATGCAGTTTTCAATAAATCCTTTAGTGCAAACAAGGAAATTACTTGGAAATAAACAAGTAATAATGCAAATCCACTTGCTTTTGTCATAATGAGCCAAAAGATTTTTAGAAAAACACCTAAACAGCCATTTTAAAACAAGAAAAGTTCACCGATTAATTTATTTGCACAGGCACTTTGCAACTTTATAACTTCAAGTCATTTTTCCTTTTTAATTCAAACTCCTAAGTCTATTCTTTCCTAACAGTGCCCAAATACCAGTGACAATAACTGAGTTCACACACTCCAACAGAGACCAGCAGATTGTTTTTCCTACTCCAATCTGAGACAGTTTTAAACCAAGGACCTCAAGCAACATGCTGTTAGCCCTATTACCACACACAAGTGCATTCTGGTGGAGGGAGGGTGTGGAACCTTTGAAGAAGAAATGTCTGAAATAATGACACCCTAATATGAATAGGAATTGAGGTTTTTTTTCTCTTTGCTTTTGAAGATACTGCAGCACAGATTTGGCACTGTACATCGGGCTGGGGAGAGGGAGCAGGAAGAAGTACACAGCAGTTTCCCCCATGCCATTGGGGAAAACCCATGAAAATTTAAACCCCTTCATGTCCTACAGCATAAAACAATATCCTAAAAAAGATAAAGATGTAAACACACAAGTATATAAAAACTTACAAAAAAAGTTATAAAAGTTATTACCCGAAGGTGATAAGGTTCACCCCCCCTCCTTCCTCAAGTAACACCAAATGAAAAATAAGTCTTGCAAAGATGATTGATCTGCTGCATCGTGATGATGTTATCAGCTATCCTACCATCCAGGACACATTTTTTATCTTTATGATAAAACTCACAGCACCCCAAAGCTCTAGACTGCTTAGATTGTCATGGTAATCAGCATTCCTGCCAAGGCTTCTGTTTCTTCAGGAAAGCTCAGCTCAGGCTGAGCCAGCATATTTTACCACAGCCACAAATAACAAGATCTTTCATGCAGCCTCTCTGCAGGAGAAGAAGTGAACTAATTGCGAAAACAGTACAGAACAAAAAACCCAGGTTATCCTGCATTTATTGTCATGTGTTATGGCTGAGGCAGCAGGACATTTAATTTCATTTTGATGAATTCCTTTCAAAAATTCTTCCGTATGAAGTCAGGCTTCTCATTTTTGCTTTGTCCATTAGCATTTCTTTTTTTCCTGAAAGATGCAAGAAATTCTTCAGAGCTCGTCCAAGTGATTAAAGACAAACATGGCATTCTTCCTAATTCAGCATCCATCTGACTAAACTGTAACACTTTTTGCTTGACTGTGTAATGGGGAAAAGAAACAAAAGAGGGGAAAATGTCTTTTCAATACGATAAAAAAAAAAAAAGGATGTGACACCTAATTTTTTTTTCTGATATGGCTGTTAACACCACCCCCCTTCATTAATTTCAAAACATTTACTTTGCATCAAAGACAAACAAGGCACAGAACCTGATAACTGGGCACTACAGCCTGGAGAGATCCCATAAACACACCACTGATGGGACAGCGGGTTAGGATTACAAAAAGAGACAAAAAGAGAAAGAATACATTGTCTGTCAGAAAGGGTAGACAGGAGCCAAACAAATATCCTCAGTTCAGAAAGTTTTAAAACTGTATTTCAGCTCTGTATCACTTCTACATTTGCTTAATTCTGCAGGCATAAACTTCAGCCTTTTAAATTTACAGATACCTTCCATCTCACATTTAATAAAACAATTCTCTTTAAGCTTGTAAGATCAAGGGCATACTATTTCAGTTGATGGAAAAAGTATTTTAACAACACAAATAAAAAAAAAAAGAGGATGAGGGCTTTTTGCTTCAACTTAGGAGCTGATCAGAACTGCAGATAAATACATCCTATGTCACACAAAAACAGACAAATTCCTGTTTGGAAAATACCTATTTTCCACAGTTCTTTGTGTATGTCACAACAAAACACAGACAAAAAGCTCTTTTTAAGTGCTACAATTAGGAAGACAGACTGCAGTTAGACCCAGGCTGAATCTGGCTAATAGGCACCATCACAGATCTTGCAAATTTTCATGCTCATGAAGAAAGCCCCAGTTCCTCCTACCCCTTATCTGCAAATCAAAAGGATCAAACCAAAAATTGCATGAAGCAACTGTTCTTACAGAAAAAAAAAAGGCAGGGAGAGGGGGAGTTTGGTGAGTGGGTGTGTGAGGGCAGGTTTTCAAAGGCACCCTCCCTTGTAAAAAACACACAGAGGAAACTTTTTTTTTTTTTAACCATCATTTTAAAATGCAGAAATTCTTTTTCTGAAGTAATAATCACACAATGCTTAGAATGACAGTCTCTGTCTGGAATTACTTCAAATAATTAAATTAGTTACTAAAAATCCAATTTTCCCTTTCACCACGACTAACATCCTTAACTTTCTGTGTGCAACCAGAGCAATGGGAATACAAAATTTGATTGAACTTGCTCATCTTATGGCAATGACACTCTGAGAGCTCTGTAAATGCTTCAGGGAAATTCTTGCATTTCTAAAAATTTATATCTGGAGTCTTCAAGACCGAAAAAAAAATCTGATATAATGGAAAACATTGTCTTCAAGTTAAATTAAGTATGAAAGTGCTAATTTAGAATCAGAAAAAGGAACACATGTTCTCATAACTGTGCACAGCACACAGATTTATGACTTTTTCTGTGCTTTGTTACCCAGTGAAATGACATTTCTTAGGTTTACTTCAAAAATAAGCTCACTTAGGTTGTGTTTACAGAGACCTGCTTGGGCATAAGCAAATTTAAAAAATCTTTAGTTGCTCCGCGACTTGCAAAGCATTCTTGGCACCATTTGCCTTCCCATCCATTATCCTCAAATTATTTATAGTTCAATGTAATATAGCTAAGGAGTTAAAAGAGTGACATTAATTTTAAAGCCCTGATTAAGTCACTGAAGCTTCATTAATAGTTTTCTTAAACAGTTTATTTTAGTGACACAGAAGTAAGAGAAAATAGCTCTGCATGTACTATCAAGTGCACTTTGAATATAATATGAACACACCAGAAAAAATAAAAGCTCCCCAAATGTCTGTCCCCTCTTGCAATCTTGTAAATCCACGATGACCCAGAGGTCAACTGAAAAAGTCAACTTTCTTCCATTAAAAACCATGATAAAGGAAGAATGAAATAGAACCACAATCAGAAACAGTTCAGCAGTCTGGGGCACAGTAAGAATAAGCCTGGAAGCCCTGGACATAAACAGGCATGTTGTAATGCAGTTATGAAAAATGGTATGACCCAAAGAATGTAGCCCCGAAAATGCAGACTTGTAAGTTCTTTCCCTTATCTTGTTCCCCCCAGGTCCCCTTATTGGTTGTGTAAATTCCCCCACACCCCTTTCCCCTGCCTTGAAAAAGGAGTGCCATTCAACACCTCTTTCTCTTTCCCCCCTGCCATCCCACCCCGAAGGATCCCAAGAAATAAAGCTCTGACTGCCATCTCAACAAAGGGAAAGAGCCTCGTTTTTAGGGCCTCGTCTGGCAAGCTAAAACTACCTCCCCAGCCTCCCTGGCCGCTTCAGGGTGGACAGTGGTAACAGAGAGGCTGGGGACAAAATGATAATAGCACAGGCATGCTGCCACCAAGAAATATGAATTATTTATGTTTTAAGGTTTGAAAAATATTGCTAGAAATGGAAAATTTCTACATTTCCATTTATGGAAAAATTATACAGAAGCCTTCCAAGAAATGGAAGGCTTCTGTGTATTAGGGATGTCATTTTTGAAATCAGTTGTACCAATTTTTTTATTTTTTTTTAAAGTTCACAGGCTATTATGGGACAAAACCAGAAATGTATCTATTATATTTAAAGAACTTGATAAATATTTTTGGTCACTTCTGCCATGACTGATGAAGGAAATAAGTGTGCAGTGCTTCAAATGGCACATATCTAATTATTATTTAGTGAAAAATATGAATACAATACTGAACTAAATATGAATACAATACCAAAACACACTGGCAGGAGTTGCCTGCTCTTATTCCAACATGCAGTTTTAAAACATTTATCTTTTTTATGCATTATTTTGGATTGCAACAAGACACTTAGGACTGCAAAGACATACCTTCCTTTCAAATGAATTCCCCAAATGTTTCAACTTTCTACATACAGTTGAGTATCTTGAAACACACAAGAAAATATTTTTAGTAAAAAAAATTTAAAATGCTACTACTATAGAATATTTGTAGGTATTATAAAATTTGTTAACTTACACAGGTTGCAAGTCAAAATAAACTGTCAGACATAACAATCAAAATGATTATTATTTATCCTTGATACATTCCAGAGATTTCTCTGATGAGATACCCTTCCCTTTACAAACCTGTATTTCTATTGCCGAGCTCTTTATGGAAGTGTACAAAAGAAATAAGTATTGAAAGCATACAGATACCAGGAAACAACTGAATTTTTAAAGGTACCATTATTTTTGTAAAACTAGCCATTTGGGGCCAAACATATCCTGCTGACTGTGCTCCAGGATAAACGGGATCTCAAGCTCTTCCCTTTTTATTTCAGAAGAGATTTAATAGCAGAGGCTTGGTGTTTGTCAGGATGGTGAACCTTGTGCTAGGAAACACTCATGTCTGCAGAAGCTTCCAGGTTTGGCCTACTTTGTAAAGTAACAGCTGCCTCATATTCAGCAGGAATTTGACGACAGGTTTCAAGAAACTTGCCCACCACTGGACAGCCTCTTGTTTCTCCCAGCTTGAAAGCACTACTTAGGTTGCATTCCTACAGCTAGAAAGCAACGTGGTATTTTCAACCCACTCATCTCCCACTTGTGACCATTAATTCTTCAGTTCCAGGACAGAAAACTGCAGTTAAATATTCTTTCACTCTGGTACTCAGCTGACACATCGTTCTTCTGCCCTTCCTCAAAGGACACCTTCATCAGCGCAGGGAGAGCAGCGAGGTGCGGGGCAGGAGGGATCCTGCAGGAGAAAGAAAGGCTGACCTGTACGAGCAAGTGCTTCTGCCAACACTGCCCTTCACTGACACTTCCCAGTCACATGGGACATCCACCAGTACAACACTGGCAGCCATAAATCACCTCCTCACACAGTCACACAGGTGGAAAGTATCTCTTTTGCTCGGGGAAAATAAACATCTAGGACAAAACTGTGTATGCAAAAACACACGAGTAAGCACTCCTTCCCATGGGAAGCGGATCAGAGCCAAGGACTTTCATTCCCCATGCACTCTCAGTTGTGCTAAGCTGGCACTGCAGGGAACCCAGGTCCTTGTGCTACAAGCACGCTGCTAATTACACACAGCTCGCACACACATCCAAAGCATGACCACAATGTTATCATTATCAGTCTCTCTGGAAAACAGTTTAAAAAAAACCCCAACCAAACTAGAGTGTACATTCATGCAAAAAGTGTTTCTAGTGATGGAAACAAAAGCAAAACCACATGAATTAACAGCCTTTCCCTGCAAATAAATAACAAAGAAATAAGTACAAATGCCTCTTCAGTATTTTGCAAATACATACACTACATACTAATTATGTTGTTGAGCATGCACAACAGATATTGTTCTTCTGAATAAAAAAAACAAATTCAAAACCAGAGTCAGAAGAGTAATGAATCTGCCTGTTCAAGTTTCAGAGAGCCTTCTAACAACAACATGCCTAACACCAAAAAAATTGCATTCCTTGAAATAAAGCCCAAGTCTGTGGATGGATGAGATTTACAAATAGAAAAAACCCTGAAGTTTACAAACTACTCACAGAGATAAAATTTAAGTATTAATTACCTAAAATTTAAAAGAACTGAGTTGCAAAAAATCAAAAGTCTAAAATTTAAGCATTAAGACATGAACCAGGCCATCCAGAGAAAAGCAGGAGCAACACCAGCAGACTTGTACTCCTTTGTAAAGCCTCAGCATGCTTTTCAGTGCTGGCTACCCGAAAACCAGCAAGGCAGCTAAATAAAATCAGTGTTTTGTGGCCATTTACTTTAAATATTCAGCACACTTGTGGCACTGGTATTGCCTGCCACCGCTAGAAACACAGATCAAGCCTAGTCCCAAGGATGTCTTTTCTACCTCAGCACCATATTGGCACGTTCTGACATACAAATTTCACCAAGAAATTTTGCGGGTGACGTAAGGAAAGCCTGTACACATGTTACTTGGAATACTGCATAAATACATAAGAGATCCCTCTCTAGGCTGAAAAGCACCTATCTACATTAAAGGCTACTAGCTTTCCATCAGTATTCATGGAATACCAATATATATATATTTAAGCCTTAGAAATCCAGAAGTCACCTATCTGAATTGGTATAAATGCCACCAGGCAGCTTAGCTGAGGTACAACAGGTCTGCTGATGGTGGCTGTGTAGGTGAGCTCAGCCTCAACCACTGTACACATGACCCCATGAACTCTCCTTAAACGTGCTGCCAAATGGACAATCCACACAGAGAATAGGAAAACCAGATAGCTCTAATAAAACAGAAATTAAACAGCAGACTACAAAGTCATTGAGAAAATTAAATATCCAGCTCTGGCACTGCAAGGACAGAACATGTTGGTTAACCATCAGGTACAAATGACAACCGAAGTAAAATAAAAAATTTTCTACAAAATGTAGCTTTGACCATGTAGTCAACAATTTTATGAATAACCATTTTTAAGGAAACTTCCACCAGTCAGAGCTGTCTGGCTTGTTATTTACTTCTATACTTTTTTTTCTATCAGTTATCAACTATTAATATCTAGTTTTCCAAATAATTAATTTTACTTTGAAGCAATTGCTGCTTAATGTTTTGAGGTATTTATCTAATACAGTCTGTTTCATTATAATTAGCAATATAAAAGTGCTGACTCATCTAGCAATACCTTGGACCAAAAGTTGTTTAAAAGTAATTTGGAACCCTGTGAAGCAGAAGGTAGTCAGACACACCCTGAAGATCTAAAACAGAGCATGAGATCCCACTTCTACAGAAAGAAAACATACAGCTTGGGTGCATAAACTGACTATTGTACTAAAGAAAAGCTAAAAGCCAACCAGAGCAAAAGCTTGAGTTTTTAGGTCTTGGATCATTCTAGCAACATCTTTCTACCAGGATGACACAGTCTGGTTAAAAAGTTAGCAAAGGATTTGACTTCATTTTTGGATCATGTTTTTATCTCCACCCTGCCAGCAATTGTACACACTTCCTAGACTGAGCCTTCTGGTGACTCTAGCAAAGGGATACTTAAATCCTGGATCATAGGTGCAGGCTGAACAACCCTTTGTCTAGCAATGTCAATACTTAAGCACTTATTGGGTGCCCCCAAAAGCACCACTTAGAACACCTAAAAGCCTCTGAATTCCAACAGATGCTGATACACATTCATACACTCAGCCCACCTCCACAGCAACAGCCCAGGAGGGATCAGAAGATGCACGCAGCCCCAGGCATACAGCTGTCCTTTTGGACACACTGCCAAATGTTCCTTGTTCCAAACAATTACAACTCCATCTAACACTCTGAGCACTGAGTGCAACCTGTTTACATGTTTAAAAATAATTAAGATTTAACTTTCTATTTTCCCCTTGATGAATTCTGGACAAAGAAACAAACTAGGTACTAAATTTTACAGCAATTTTCTGTATCTTTTACCAAAAAAAGTAATCTAGAACAGAATGGTAATGTCCTGTAAATCCAGGACAATACTGGAAATATTTAGGATTTCAGCTGGCTTCTTTCCTCCTCACTTCTATGGTTATCCCTTCATCCAGCCTAAAGGGCACTAATCAGAGGGACTGATTTATAAACTAAGCATAATATATACCAAATATGACAAATCCATTATCTCAGCAACTAATGAGGAGGGAATTTTATAGCATCCTCTTTCTCAGTATTTATTTTAATTATTATTTGAACACATCTTGATCTTCTTTGTCCTAACATGGTAAGGTCCAGTTTTAGCTCAAAAAAGACCCTGTGGAATTCAAGCAAACTCATGAAAACAGTAATTTTTACATCACTGAACTCTCAGAAATCCTATTTTACCACAAATTCTATCACTTTAGTGGATATTAGGGAACAATGGTGTTTCCTTGGGACCTTCCAGTCCAGAGCTCTTCTCACTGCTCCCTTTCATTAGCCATGGAGGGGGAAGGAAGCTCTGCCTTGGCCCCCAGACTGGCTACCATAAGCAAACATCACCATTCAGACCTTCAGCCAGTCCACATGGAAGTCAGGAAGGAATTTCTTCCCATATTAAAAGTCTTGTTAAGAATTGGTTTTGTGTATTTGTTTTCCATGGCCAGGTTTTGCAAGTGCAGGGTCTACAGTGGTGGCTACAGTGAAAAGCTGCCAGAAGCATCCCCCATGTCCAGCAAGCCAATGCCAGCCAGATCTGAGAGAGCTGCTGTGAGGAAAATTAACTCCATCTCAGCCAGACCCAATACAGTTGGCAAGTGCTCTACTCATGCAAATGTGAATGGGTCACCATCTGACATGCATGGGGAAACAACAATCCCAGCCAAATTTAATTTTACTTCTACTTCTCTTTGCAATACAGGAGACTGCTAAGATCCTCCAGACAAATTACTCTTAACCAATTCACTGCTCGCAGGGCAGCACCTGAATTTCCCTCTGTCCCCCCTGCCAACGAAGAGAATGGGGAAATACAGGGACTGGGAAGTCATCCATCCATCAGTTGGCATCCCCATGGCACAGGAGCACCTTCCCTTCCCTTCCCTTCCCTTCCCTTCCCTTCCCTTCCCTTCCCTTCCCTTCCCTTCCCTTCCCTTCCCTTCCCTTCCCTTCCCTTCCCTTCCCTTCCCTTCCCTTCCCTTCCCTTCCCTTCCCTTCCCTTCCCTTCCCTTCCCTTCCCTAACTTCTACCAACATAAGGTTATCCAGAAGGTTATCCAGAAATTATCATGCTTTCACCTAAACAAAGTTATTGAGCTCAACAACAGACTATTTAACAGTAAGACGTATTCTTGACCTACTAAATCATCTTCTGTATTCATTTTCATGAAATTATGATAAGCCTAGAAAGATTATTTCAATAAGGAAGAAAAAAGAAGATCTATACAGGGTGTTGGAAGAGTCTTCTCCCAAAAATGTTTAACAAGTATGTTTTCCTCAGATTACTAGGCATAGCTTCAGTTCCTCCAAGCAAGAAAAGCAAGCAGCACCTAAAAAATGTTTATTGTATTTATATGTATTTAAGTTATTATAATGCAGACAAGATTTTATCTGAGACAAGCTCAAGCACAAGGTAAGAAAATTATAACAACTTATAAAAAAGTGAATATTTCTGTAAACTCTAGAGTAGAATCATTACAGAGGCTTTAGGCATGGTTAGTGAATATTTATTGAGTTCAGGGAAATAGAAGTAAAAAACTAAAAAAAAAACCAAAACAACAACAACAAAAAAATTCTGAGTTCTTTGCCAGCAATTTATAGGAAAAAAAATAACTCACCTTCTTCTTACATGTTGGCTCACTAAAACTAAAATTTCAGAACTTAGTTTCAACTGTTCAACTGTTGAAAGAATACCCAAAAATCAGCACAAATTCCTTTACAAATTTTGGGTTTTTTTAAAGCAATCAACACTAGTTACCACTAACCAATGATCAGGCTTTCCTGCAATCCCCTGTAAGGCCTTTATCTCATAATCAACTGCTCTTTCTGATTAACATGTCTGGGCCTTTTCCCTACACAAATCTAGCAAGTGAAGTCAAGTTACTTTAAAGAGCAGCTGAGTAAACAGGAAAAAACCCAACAAAACAACTACATCTTATTATTCTGAAAGAAAACACCAAATACTGTCAAAAGAATGAAGTCACCCACCAAGAAATCCATAACAGTAACATCATTTAACATGTTCTAGACATCTAGCTAAGTTTTTACTGTTTTTCTTCAAAATAAAATAAGATATATAATTACATCTATGTACACTGTGCTTGCTTTGTGGGCACTAAAACCAAAAATAAGCTATTTATTAATCAATTTATTTTCTTTCTGGTTTTTTTTCCCCCAACACACAAATATACTTGGCTAGAACTAAAAACACATAATTAGGAGTGACATGTGACACCATAAACAGTTGCAAAGGGAATCTTCTTGTTGCTCTTTATTACACAACTTGTCTGAATTGTCACATAAATAATTAATCCTTACCTTAAACAATGCATTTTCCTTCGTTTACTGAGAGAAATGTGACCTTTAGAAATAAATAAATTGTTCTGTTACAGATGGGATGTCAGACACCAGCAAGCTATTGCCAGTTTCAAAAAACAAGGAGCCATTCATAACTACAATTCATATTCTGTTCTCATTCTTCTGAAATCTTGGCTCCCTTTTTACAATCATTTGTAACTGTCAGTATGCTGAAAATAGATACCTAGCAATATTGTTTAGCCCAACTCCCTTCATATCTGCAGCTTAATTTAAGCAACGTCTTATTTTCCCAATCACAGTAAATAAATACAATTGTAGGGTCTTCAGTCTTCTGAAAAGTTCTGTACTTTCAGAAACTAAATCATAAAACACACAAGTGCTTCTCTTGTCGATATTAAAAAAGCCCAATTTAACCGCCTCTTGTTTCAGTCACAAAATTAACTGTTTAAAATTGTTAACACAGAAATAAACTATGAAATGTTTTCACTAAGCAGTAGAAAAGGTACCTAAATAATCTGAAAGAAATACATATAGGATACAGAATAAAAAGCAGCTCCCCGACAGAGAAATACACCCATCTCTACAGGAAAACACAGCAGCTCATCAGAAGCACCTTACCAAAGTAAATAAAAAAAATTTATATGTTGGTGGATTTTTTGTTGAGTTTCAGTTTTTTGGGGTTGGTGGTTTTTTTTTGGGTTTTGGTGGGGTTTTTTGTTTTAGGTTTTGTTTTGTTTTGTTATAATATGCAAGGCCATCCCAGTGGAAACTTTTACAAGAGCACAGTTGTTTCTACTTCAGTCTCTACTCAAGGACTCAGGCTAGACTTCCTTCTCAGGGACAGAGGAGCAAGGACTATTTTAGTGTTCTGGCCCTGACAGGGAAACAACAAAAAATAACTGCGGAAAGACACAATCACAGCACTCAGTTGCATACAGGATATCCAGATTTAAGTACTTGGGCTCCTTGCTCTACATGTCTCCATATCAGGAACAAAGAAATATCCCACTCATAGGTCTAGAGAGCTGATTTTTTGTATAAAAAGGTGTACAAAATTGGTGTCTAGGTGATATTTTTAGTCTATTACCAGTTTTAGGAAAAATAAAAACAAAAACATTTCATTTCAAAGAACATCTTAAATCCCAAACTTCAGCAAGACAAGGCTTATCTTACCCGAGGAACTGGGGACAGTGGTGTGGGTGAGTGAACATCTAGCTCTCCACTACGCTTGGTCCTTAAGGGCACCTCTCAAATGAAGATGATTCTCTCTCAGGTAGAGAGAATATTTGGCAATAATATGAAGACTATGCATTCAAATTAATTCTTACAATGCCCTTGTACAAACACTGCAATTTCAGTATTTTACTTTAAAATTTTAACAGATCATTTATGTTAATTTTCTATAAATGAGAAACAAACAAAAGCATACTCAGTATGAGAAAATACACCCAATGCTTTCTAATAGTTTTCACAGAGAAATCATATGAGGCATATTGCCATGTACCAGAAAGAGTGAGACAGACATATTCAGAGACAATGAAACTGCAAAACTAGCCCTCCTTTACGCAGAAAGTACCCCCAGTTTACTTTGGGCAAGAAGCTGTTTCTCAGGTATCCATCCTGCCAGGGAAACAAACACAGCTTTCCTTTGGAAACAGGCCCTGATAAACACCTCTCAAGTCCTCACTTAAAGAAAAGGACTTCCACTTTGCAAGATCACCAGATATTTTCCAAGTAGAGGAATGAAAAACTGCCAGACGTGACATCTCCTAATAAAGCAGTAATTGGACAAGTACAGGTCATCACGAAAACACCATCCTAACATTAACATCCAACCTCCAGTCCCAGCTGTTCAGTGTGAAGGTAAGTCCTGTACACGAGAGACTCAAGTGATTCCAGATTCTCAGAACTACCAGCTTAGTAATTCCTCCCTCCACAGTGTGCAGTCTACAGCATATCCTCTTCCTGTCTAAATGGGTTTGGTTAAGGACACTCCATTGCAGCAATTAATTAAAAGCATAATTATAACTTACAGCCACAATAAAATTTTGCCATTTTCATTTAGCTTTCAAGAAAGGATTTTTTTTCTGTTGACAAAAAAAGAATGATCCTCTATTTTATTTCACAAGATAGCCATGGAATTCTTTTGTGTAAGAAATTCTAAATACCTGCACTTCAGCCTAAATTGATGTACAAACACACTAAAGAAGGGAACACAAGCTAGCACTATCATCACAAGTAACCATTTTGGAAGTACTTCTTTGGATTTTGCTCTTAGCCAAGGAAGTCTTTGCATATACCCCACTCCCACTGCTCCCTGGTTGTTAAAACATACATTCCCTTGACACACATAGAGAAAAATACTAGGACATTTTTAATCATGGCTTGAAGAAGAAGCTCTTTTTAAATCAATCTAGAGGACAGAACACAGAGGCAATAATTTTTCCAAGTTACTCACTACTTGAATTTGCTCTGAGGTAGGAAAGGTAACCAGCACAGACTTGTCACTACCTGATTAGCAATGCATGAATGGAATGTCCAAACACCTATGAACACATAAGTTGCATAAGCAGAATAAATTAAAACAAATAAAATATGTTACATTCCATTCCTTTACCCATGTAGTTTTTCCTTATCAAGAAGTGGCAGAAGCACCTTCACTATTGACCTTTACTGCCCTAACTTAAACAAGGGATAGATGCAGATGGCTATGGCTAATGAAAACACATTATTTAACCTTTCACCTCTTTTCTTGCAACATCCCCATGACAAAGATGAAGGTTTACTACTATTCTTCCCCTTTTCATAAATTAGAATTGATAAAAAATAAGTTTGGAGACTTTACCTGAAAATACCATAGAAAACTTACTCAACAAGAATAGAGCTCAGATTTATAGTGCAAGGTATACACCTGTAGATAGAAAGGAGCCCACGTGACTTTCAGCACTACAGCTATCTTTGTTAGGACAAAAATAAGTAAACATAAAAATTCCCACAACATCATAAGAACTTTCTTTTAAAAAGAGCAACTGATTTAATCTGTGGCCCAAGCGTGAGATTTTAGAATCATTACGCCAAAAGTAAGAATTTTTTTTTAATGGTGTAGCAAAGGGTTCTGCACCCAACAGGAATCTCATCCTCACTATGAGCTAGGATAACCCATTCCTGTGCCCCTTGTTCGAAGGCACTGACAGTGCTTCACCCCTGCTGAACAGACACATGGATGGCTAGTGCATATGCATGAAACATAAATCTTCATTTGTTAGTTAGTATGTATACTTGCTGTCATACTTGGCCCTAAAATCCTCACTTCTTTCCCACCTGCAAAACAGGTAATGAGAATTATCTAGAAAGTGAACTAAAATGTCTTTTAGTGTCATTATTAAAATTTATCTTCACTGATAATCCCTTTAATAAGTTTTTAAGAGAGTTAGTAATGGCAAACTAAAAAAAATATGCAAGTTCCACTAGTTTCAGACAAAGCTTTTTCAGATGAGAGAGAAATCACAGAATATTCTGAGCTGGAAGGGACCCACAACGCTCATCAAAGTCCCCACTCCTGGCTCTGTACATGACCACCCTGGAATCATACCATGTGCCTGAGAGCATTTTTTGAACTCTCTGAGGCTTGGTGCTGGTCTCTGGGGAGCCTGTTCCAAACTCACCCACTACTCCCCTCCCCTCCTCTCTCTCCCCACCCCCTCAAAAAAAAAGTATCAATTAATATTGACACAAAATTAGGTAAAGCAGACTCTCAATTTATGTTAAATAAATCTAATCCCAACCTATTAAGAACTGACATGTCTGAAACTAAGGACATGATACACATAGTTGTACACGGCACAAAAACCTTTGCCAAGAAAGAACTTGAATTCTGGAATCGTACTGAACTGCGTCACCCTGAAAGCTTGTCAGAGAATCAAACAAGCTGAAATGCTGCACAAAGTTGGAGCAGTTGCTGCAATTACTGGTTGTCTTTGAAAAACAGCAGCGTCTGCTAAAGTGGAAATATTGATTCCTTAGGGATGACTCTGACTACAGCACTACATTGCTTTGGAGATGGATTATCCCATAGAGACAGTTTCACAGCATCTGTCACTAAACAAAACTGAGCTAAATTCAAGGTCCTGACCACATGGATTAGGACATGGACAGCCAAGGAATTGTTGCCAATAATAGCCTTAGTGATATCTCAGTGATTTCTGCCAATAATGTTGGCCAGAAATCTAACCCATTAAAAGCTGATTTCATGAGTTTCTGCTTCTTTCACATTCCCAGCTCCCTAGGTAGTATCTAGTAACACCTCTATCTGTGGCAGTGCCCAACTAGAGAAAAAGCAGTTCTGATCTAGAATGAGAATTCCCAAATTCCTAGAATTACAGCCAAACAAAATTAAGATTAAATATTCTTTTATACTCAAACGGCTTCATGTAAGTCCTGTGTGAACATTAAGTGAAATGGCCTATAGGCATTAATGTATATTATTTATATATATTAATATACACATATATAAGTGTATATAATAAAGTACAAGTCCATAAGTAATATTGTCATATATAAGGAATAGATAATATTTTACAGAAAAATCACTATCTATACATACCATAATAGCAACATAACCAAACTAAGAGCAGGTTCAATCACAAATCTCCATACATTTATGTTTTGGGATGACAAGAACAAGCACATAATACTTCTATGAAGTCTCCCAGCATCCAGCTACCAAAAGCCAAATCCTGTTAAATATTAAAATATGTAGTAGCAAGCACTACACAATGATGTCCTTACAGGAAATCAAACAGGATAAAAAAATCACCACATGCAATGTTCTCTTTAAGCATAAATGCAAAAGGCAGTGAGACAGTGTCTTAGTAGATCCTACCTTTGTGCTCTCAGAAACCTGGGTTACACCAGAGGCCATCCAGCTACCAGCATACAGCAGGCAAGGGGCACTGAGTGTTGACTTTACACAATGAGCCCCTTAGTCCAGCATCTGTAATACTCTTCTGGAAGTGTCTGTGCTCTGACTACACAGGGTTGCCATAGAAAACACATATTTTCAGATTTGGACTGCAAGGATCAATTGCTCCCAGGTTTCTTCCCAGCATGTTATAACTACACCAGCAAGTGAAGTCCAAGAACAAGACAGGGTAGATGACAGGAGCTAATGTTTCAACAGAATACTACTGGGACCAAGTCTTAGGGTGATATGGGGAAAGGTAACGTCACAGAGGTAAAATCACTGCTGGAAAGATAATCAAATTCTTACCAAAACATTTGCTTTAAACTCCAAACTATTTCAATTACCTTCTGGTGGTGGTGGAGGGAAATCCTCTGTGTCCATTCTAGTGTATCCACCGCACCTTTAGCAGATTGGAAAACTCTGCAAAAATGAAGGGAACATGTTTTGTAGATTAACTCAATTTCCAAATACTGAGACACTCCTTTTCAATTTGGCCGAGCTCGTACCTTTTAGCTAATACCATTATGGAAGAGAGGATATTTGCCTGGCTTCTTGCTTCAATATGAATACAGTCCAAAATTTTATGTACACAGTCCTCAGTATTGGAGCCAATTATTTTCATGATCTCAATAAGCCAGCTGAAGAAAGATGAAGTTTTAAACTATTCGGTACTCTGCAGTTCCCTCTGTGACAATCACAAGGAGATTACTAAAATATGTTATTTCAATGTCTGTTTGGAGTACATATTCCATCTCAAAATCTTTGTGAAGGGGGAATGGATAAAAATTCTAGGAAGCTTATCAGTTTTCATAATGCTTTTCTTTATCCACCAATCAGAAATAACAAGATTTAACTATACACCCTGTACACAGTTTCTTTCCACTGTTTGGTTTTTTTGCTAATCTTAAAAATTCTGCTTGAGTCCCTCTACTCCCACCTTTCCTAAGGAGAGTGAAGTACTAGCAAGCAAGTTTCTGAGGATCTTTTCTTTCATCTTCTTTTCTCAAATGCCATTGATCTCATGCCTTAAGGAAAAGAATATCTCTACAAAGCATTCCTCTACTTTGATACTGAATACACAACTGAAGAGAGCAAAGCCCAGAACCCATGAGAGACATCATCTCTCCTTCCCCATAATGCTACTTAATAGTGACATTCCAGTATCATCAGGAAGGAAAACCTATTGTACTAAGCAATGCACACATTTTGCTCCCAGATCATTTTCACTCAAACTCAAGAGACAGCATGTCAGAAAGACAATTTCAGAATAAGGCTGAGGAGGAAAAGTAAGTTTCCAAAAGCTACAAAAGACAGTGGAAGAGTCAATGCTGAATTTTCTTCCTACTCTTGAGTGGCCCATAGATATTAATCTGAAGTTATCTCTTCTGCTGGTAACAAAACAGCTCAAACCCTTGTAAAGTCTCCATAGCCCAAATAGGAAAGGATTAAGTTGAAAGAGACAGTGAAATGCAAGGTACAGTGGCAAAATATTAAACTAAATGGATCAGGATATAACAGTCAAATCACTTGCCACTTTCAGAAAAAGTGGTAGTGAATAGAAGAAAAAAAAAAAAAGCTTCAAAAAAGGATCCAACCCTAGAAGGCACCAGGCAATTTACCTCACTAACATTAGATCTGCAAGTGTGAATTACCAGGACAGATGTGCCAGGAAGGATAACAACCCTGGTAGTGCAAGATCCTATTATGATGAGACAATTCATAACAACTTCATTTACTAAGCATACAAAATTCCCTTTTAAACTGTCTTAAGCTTTGGAAACTCTTAATCCAGTCCTAGACAAAATCAAGTAGCTTCAGAGCCAAGACTCAGAAAGGATTCACCCACGTATACAACACCTGTCTCTAACACAATATGCTTTCAGTGTACAATGTTCCTTCTAAAGCTTCTCTACAGTTTATATCTGCAGAGCTCCAAGGCGTGTTCCTGCTTACAGATGTCTGGAATGCATCCTGCCACACCAAAACTGTCAG
The DNA here is from genome assembly GCF_030490865.1 of Poecile atricapillus. Lineage (NCBI taxonomy): Eukaryota > Metazoa > Chordata > Aves > Passeriformes > Paridae > Poecile > Poecile atricapillus. Next base: position 21,142,926 of record NC_081251.1, on the reverse strand, counting down.
CCAAAACAAGGGAGAGTTACAGTTTGAAGAAATGGCTAGTTTTCTATATTTTTTTAAAGCTGCTCATGACTAGAGCATAGATTTTCAAGTGTAACACATGTAACAGCCAGCAAACCTCTGAAAGTGAGTCTCAGCACCTTTTCCAAATGCATCTTTGAGTAGCTAAAAGGCTTTCAAAATGATTTTTTTTTCTTTAAAAATATAATGCAAACTTTTAAATATCTATCAAAGTTAACTTCCAACGATGATATTTTAAAATCAATTCCTTCGTCACCAGCAAATATTAACAAGACAGAGATGAACCATGGAGCTTGATTTCCATTTTGATCTAGCTCACAGTGACATGCTTCAAATTACACAAGAATTGTGTAAAAGGACACAGACTCAGTGTTAGAGTCCTACCCACTGACCTGCTTGCTCCCATCTGAACAGTGCAGTTATTCACAAGAAGAAAGATACACTTTCTCACTTAAGAATGCCCCAGGGGTTGATTTATACATTACATTAACTCATCTTGAAGCTCCACATATTTTTTGCTACTTTTTAGATGCTGAGAAAAATCATGCAGCAGGAAAGAGAGCTTGTGTATTACAGATTGCATTAACACCCTCCAAAAAGAAAATAATTGCCATATTATGTAGCAGACAGCACATTTATGAACAATCTCTAATAGCACCATATTTCAAAGAGAAGCTTTTCACTCTTCTTTTGAGAGGCATGGGAACTAACTCAGCTTAAAGATCTTTAAATAAATATTAAGGTAGATGACTTAATTTAACTAGCAGCATATTGTACATTTGCATTTGTAGCTCAAGTGCTTTTCACATTGATTCTCCTCCTAGAGAATACACAGATACACACATATACACAGCACAGTTTACAGGTGCATTTAGACAGTAAAAATGAAAATCAAAGCTCAGATTAAGCTGAAATGGACTTCTGAATGTTCTCCCATACACTCAAGACAGGCGTTTTCAAAATTAAATAGGGTTGCTCAGGGCCTTTGTCCCCCAAGTTATGAAACCCCATGAAGGTGGAGTTTTCACCACCCCCCAGAGCATCCTGCTCCTGAGCTTAACCAGAAGGGTTAAGGAAGGTTTTTCCCCGTAATCCCAACTGGAGCTGGCTTTACAGCAGCTTGCAGCCATTGCCTCTCATTCTCCTGCTGTGCACTCCTGAAAAAAGCCTGGCTCCACCTTCTTTCCAACCCCGCCTTGGGAAGCAGAAGACTGCAATTCAATCCCCCTCCATCCTTTCTTCTCAAAACGACACAAACCCAGTTCTCTCTGCCTCTTCTGACCTCTTCCCATCCCCAACCATAGCACTGGCCTTTACTGGACTTGCTCCAGTTTGCCAGTCCCTCACTTGTACTAGGGCTCACAATGAACACCGAATCCCAGATGCAGCATCGAGACCACTGAGTAGATGCCAGTTGGCTTAACATAAAATTACATTTAAAAAATTAACAGCTTTTAAGACACAGAATATTAAGATTTGGTTCCAAAGGTATTAAAAAAACTGCAAAAAGAAAAAATCCTTATTAAACATGTGCTATTATATTCATGCATATTCCATCATAAAATTACAAATATGAATAATTGCCCTGACCTACTCAAAATTACGTAGAGGTTCTAAAAATTTGGAGCTCTTTTCCCTCATGTAACGTTGTTTTCTCAAACACAGTGTAACCTGTGTTTAATGACTCAAACTGCACCCTTCCGGACTCCACAGCAATCACAGGAACAAAGGGACAGCAAAAAGCATTCAGAGTTACTTAGCTGAAAGTTTAACATTTCCCACTGGCATCCAGATGTGAAAGGAATTTACCTGACTTGGTGCTCATCACCTTCTTTGCTTCAGATGTGGGTAGAGATAGCAGTGACTGCTGTGGGCCACAAAGTTGGTCTACAGCTTGTCTCCTTTCCCCCCATTCCCCAATATTTCTCCTCTGTGTCCCACGTACAGCAGACACAGGGGGAGAGGAAAAGGAGCTCCTGGACCTTTGAAAAAGGGCAGCTGACCCGCTCTGGTCTAAACATTTCCAATGTCTACTTCCTGATGTTTTCATCCACTCCTTTCCTGCCAAACTGTTAGGAGGAACAAGTAATTCTTAGTCATATTTATAGATTGGAAGAGGAAAGATAGTTTTCCAATTTTTTAAGTTCCCAGTTTATCTGCCCACTTATAGCTGAACCAATCTATCTAGGCAAACCCCAACTATCCCAATCCTAATGGACTACCGTTAAAAAAAAACCTACTTGTAACACAATAGCATGCTTTTATTCCAGATGTTTAGCTAGTAACTTCCTAAGTTTGGCACTAAAAATCAAGAAAAATCATAATAAATGCATGCATCTTCAAAGAAAAAAAATGCAACAAGTCCTTTATTATACTGCAATATATTCAGTTCCTTGTTGCAGTGTGTTTCTTGTTAATGGTATGTTCTCTTATTGCCCAAGTTGATGGTTTGGTCCAACGTAGACTCTCCCACCCCAGGTTGTCAATCTCCCCTGAGTCTCCTGTCAATCCTACCTTAGGCCCACCGCATGCTTGGAATTCCACTTTGGAAATCGCCTAAATTTCAATGTTTGATTAGTCCATGTGACCCAATTTCCTCCCCTACCTCCCTCACTGGACGATGATTTTGTGAACCCTGCCTTTTACCCTCCCCAGGATATCTCCAATTAGCTGATGCTTTGTACCTTCCCTGTGAACCGCCTCCCTATTTCAGCTGTTGCACACTCGTATTTTCTGTCTTTTGCCCCCCAGATTCCCCAGAGCAATAAATCCTCTATTATCCCATGCAAAAGAACTCCCTCTCATCCTTGCTTCCTCAGAGTGCAGACTGACAGCCAAAAAGCCATAAAGCAAGTGCTCTAGTCACACCTCGGGTCATCCTGATCCTGGGGCGTGACCCACTCCTGGTGCAGGCTGAAGTGACAGAGCCAGATAAGCACCAGCCTATGCATTAGTTCCTGACCAAGCTTGCATTGCTTTCTAAGTTTTAAGTTGATATGTAAGGAAAAAATAAAAGGAATTAAAACACCACATTAAAACCAGACGTTCATGGGCAATGTTTCTAATGCAGAGAAGTCTCCCACAGTTAAAGGAGTCAGATCTCCAATGGCAGTAACACTAGAAACCAAAATCCTCCAAGTGTGAAATGGTCCCTAAGGACAGCTCCCAATTCAAATTTTCCACCAGCTACACTCACCTTTGACCATGGAAGCTGGCACTGAAGGAAGTGTGAGTCTGTGATGTTTCACAGCAGACCTCACAAACACAATGTGCTAATACCTGCCAAACCTGTGAGACTGAGATTCTGATTCCACAGCGAAGGGCAGTGTCAGCAAATGAAACAAAAGCAAAGACACCTTTATACTTGTCCAAAGACTATAGAAGAATGTCAACATTCCTCTCTCAGACTCAGTTTTCCTTTCTCCTAACCTCTGGTAATTCCTTTTGCCTCCAGGACTAGGTTTCTCAGCTGCATCTACGTAACTGATTTTGTTCAATTATTTCCTCTAATTGTGGGACAAACAACAGACTATCAGCTCTCAGCTAAAGGATTACAAATACTGATCAACGTCTGCATTTCCACTTCAACAAAACAATTTTCCGACAGTCACTACTTGTGCAGAAGTCAGAATGCAACAAAAATGGGACTGGCACAAACTGCCAAAACTACAAGGCAGTGCAGCATTCAGAGCTGGGGGCACAGTACTTATTTACTGAGCTCCCAAAGGGCACATGCTGCTAAGCTTTCTCAGCTCTGTCACCCTAAGAACTGTGCAAGTGACTCACATACCTTCTCTTTAGAGTGTGTGCACTGTAACTGCAGCAACATCAGGAGTCTTCATTCTTAACACTGCAGAGAGAATGAACATTTTATAATATGAAACAGAAGCTGAATCAAGGAGGCTGATTTCCAACAAACTGTGACTTGTGGAGAAAGCTTAGTCCAAGCAGAAATGCAATATCTCTGAGAAAGCCTGAAAGTCTAAAAAACAAACTAAAAATAACAACATCAAAACAAAAGTTGCGAAGGCAAAACTCATGAATGTCTAAAATCCCCTTGTTTCCACATCACTTAGTGAATATTGCTGTATAATGCCCAACTGAGTATTCCCCCTAGAACTACAGAGCTCCCACCGGGAAGTAAATCGTGCTGAAATTTGATATAAAGATTCTTCCAGTAGGGCAGAGAAATAACAAGATAAAAGAAGGCAGAAGGTAGAAAGTTAATTTCCCATTTTTTCGTGCTGTAGCTCAAGAAGGCTCTCTTACAGACAGAAAAAATAAAAACTGATTGTACAATTTGCTCTCCATACAAGTTATTCCTAAGAAACATACAGTAAATTTTTTGAAGAGGTGTCTACAGTGAGTATGAATGAAGAAGCCATTTATATTATGACAGCTTCCCATCCCATGCTGTGAGTAGAGAAGTCTGTATCAAGACTGGATCATTATTTCTTTTAATGTATATTTGATTTTATTAATAGCTAAGAGTCCTGTTCTATATGAATTTTATTCTTAAACTTAGCAAAGAAAATTACTGAAATTGCAAGCAATGGAATAAAAAAGGAAGTACATAGGTTCAGGTAGAAAATTAATAGGAAGACCAATTCCTGACTCAGTTAAAGTTGAGCGACATTCTATTTCTTACAACAATTCAAACAAGGTCAGATCTGCAGAGATGCACATTTTTCAGAATGAATAGAGAATCCACTTTATAAAAGCTACTTTGCTTATCTGCTCCCTTTTCTCATATCAAACAGTATCCTGCTCAAGGCCAGAGAAAATACAGCCACAGCAAGCCCTGAATAAAAAGCTATGATCTACAGAGACATCCCAAAAACATGGCTGAAAATTGGTTTTCTAATCTTCCTTTTTAAAGGGTTTGACTTACAACATTTCATCACCTAGATTCCTGCTCAGTACATTACCTAGCGGAAGGGAAAGGAGGAGGAAGCAAAGATTGCATTTGTAGATTTGTCCAAAGGATCCTGATCACAGTGAAATCAGCACTGTTAATTTTTTTGTATTTAAGTTCCTCCCCTCTACAGATTATTATTGCAAGGCAAATTACACAATTGATAAATTTGTTCAGGTTGGCAGCAAGTCATGTAGTCCAACCTGCTGCTCCAAGCCAGGCCCACTACCAAGTGAGACAAGGCTGCTTTATCTGCTGAGATACTGAAAAATCTCTAAAGACAGACTGCACAACTGTCAGGCATGCTGCTGCCTTGTTTTGTTGTCCTCCTAAAAAAAACCATTGACCTCATATCTAGCTAGAACTACACTTACTTCAGTTACGGCCATAGCCTGTGATCCTGCCCCCTTCCTCATAGCCTGCCAGCTGGTGGGAGCACACTGCCAGGCCCCCATGAAGATTCTTTCTCCTACAGGGCACTGCTGCCATTCCCTAGCATTGTAGCAGCCTTGTGCTGAACTTCCTCAGTTTTACCCACATCTCTCCTGTACTGGGGTGAGGTGTGGACACAAAACTGGATGCAATACTGCAGATGTGGTTTGATAAGTCCTGAGTGAGAGGAACCTTTCCCTCTAAGACATTCCTTCCCAGGTGTGTAACCTTACCCTCCTCATTGCTGAATTCCGCAGAGTTCTTGCCAGCCAGCTCCTCCAATCCACCCAAGTCCTTCTGAATGACAGCCTGAATCTCAAGCCCATCCACTGCCCACCCCTTTCCCCCAGTTTAGTGTCACTTGCAAGCTCCATGAGCAAGGGCTGGTGGACTTTCACTTCATGCATAACATTAAACTGGACACATCCCATGATGTACAGCTAGGGTTCTCCACTGTTACCAGCCTCAACCATCCACCTCCAAAACCAACCATCCCACCAGGCTTCCACCCATCCAGCAGCACACCCACCTAGATCACAACCATATTGTGCAAAATACCTTGCTGAATCCAACACAAGCATATGGTTTTATTAAGCTCAGTAGCAATATATTTACTTTACAAATAGAAAAGCCATGACCTACAAATATTTGGGGAATCAGAGGAATATGGATATAAAGTAAACCACAAAAAGGAAGAGGTTCCCAAACATGCACTTAGGACACCTAACCTTTCTAGTGAATGAGCCTTGCTCCTGTCTTTTGTCCTGGCAACTGTATGAATACCCAAAACAAGAAGACAGGCATCACCCCAGGATTTGCTGACCATCCTGAAGGTCAATGGTACCATAAAAAATTGCAAGCAACTGAAGAATTAAAAGGAAACATTGGCATTATATGCTTTAAGTCAAGAATGATCTGTTTTCTTCTGTGCCACACAAACTAGAAAACTGCATCACTGGATCAAGACAAAGATCTTTCATGTCCCACATGCTAGCAAAATAAAAATATATTAAGAGCATTTTTCTTAATTTCTGCTATCATTTGATAGTAATCAAGTAACTTCATCTGGAAAAGCAATCATACTTCTGCAATTTCCTTTTTAAAATTTAATTCAGATTAATCCTTTTCAATGCTGGATATGAAGAACTATCTTAATTGGCAATATCCTCACCAAGGTTTCTGTTCTTTAATCAGAGAAGATTCTCATATGCTGCAGCACACTTCAATTGTGACATAAATCTATACAGGGTTTAGTTGCATACATATTATTATAATACATGTGCAATTAGAATTATTATGGCCAGAGTTTAGAAATGTTTTTTTATTAAAAATGTACCAATATAGTAATTCTGATCACCCTTACATGTAAAATACAGTAATTTTGTCACAGGGAGTATATCCCCTCTGAAATATGGTTTCATTCTCCAGCAAATCAAGGTCTTAACTTAAAAAAAAGAAAGCCACAGAAATGTTATTTATGGATACAGTCAATAAAGCATTTTTTCCCCTCCAACTGTACATTAGTCAGACATTCATTACAAAAGCAGAAAGTCTTGTTTCAACTTGCACTAAATCTGTCCATCCTAGTTTTACAAGGCATAGGTTGTCTTTCAAAATACTGATGACAACTGATGAAAATTTCCACCAGAAGCTGTTTCCAACAATGTAAGTGAAAGGATACACTGAAATGAATATTCAGTTACTACTGCTGCCTGCAAACCAGGTCCTGACAGAGATGCTTTACCTAAATGTTTTCAGCTCTTTGGGTACTACTGTCCTTGGAAAAGTAACCATGATGTCTCTCATTGAGGACAACTCATTCTACCTGATCATTAAAAAATCATCCAGTTGAACAAATGTATTTCACCTGATGAATAAATATATTAAGAACATAAATAGTCTTATTACTGAGTTTCAAAAATATATGGAGTAAAATGTGGAAATACATTTCTAATAACAAAGTTAAAACGTACACTCTAGAAAAATAACACTATTTTCTTTGATTTTCTAACACCAAAATTTTATTTAAATAAATCAGAAATCAGGTAATGCAGCTGTTAAATCATTAATTACAGGAAGAATGAAAAGTACTAATAGCACCTGCTAAGAACAGCCCTTAGCTTCAAAAAATGTGTAATGGAAGCCAGATTCTCACAGAAGTGTAAGTTCTACATCTAGTCCAAATATCAGCAGTCTTCACTCTTTCCTTGAATTAGAAATTATCTAGTAGACATCTTTCTTCTCAACCTTCTACAATTTGAAAGAAAAGTTTTTAAAACTCGGCTTAGTCAATCCATAGTTTGCAACAATACCAAATATTAAGTATGAAATTCTAAAAGGATACTGAAGATAAGATTGAAAATTGCTTTAGATAAGTGAAAAATATAAAAACATGAGACATAGGCTCAAGACTCACTGTAATCCTACCAGAAAATCTAAATATTGCCATCTACCTCTCACTAAGTTATTATCCCATTTTACAGATGAGGAAGTAATGTTTACCCTCTTTCTTGGAAGTTTTTGAGATGTACAGTTTGTATCTCTGAGAAAAAAATATTCATACGATTTCTGCAATTTTTTTTAACACATTTTGAGAAACAAGAGATTACAGAAGAGAAACAAGAGTGAATATTTGACCTTGAGCTTGGATCCTAATAGTTCACATTCATGGTTCAGTCCCAAGTAACAAATATTGTACAGTACAGTAAGTTACTGAAACAGATTTTCCCAAGATAATGCCCCTATTCAGCAGTATGTAAGTAGAACAATTTATTTTGCTCTGCTTAACTGCTTCACCCACGCATTTGACATTAAGCTTCAGGCTTCCTGACTGAGCACTGAACATGTAGGACATAATCAATGTTGTGCAGTTATGCATCACTTCCCACAGTCTTGCTGATTCAGGCATTTCAGAATAAACATGAATCAAGTTTTTGATCTAAAAACACAAGTTTGAAAACATATTTTTCAACTCTTAGCATTACTTATCATCACTCCCTTAAATACAAGTTCTACTTTTACATGTTCCTGGTTTCTAAATAACTTACACTATTTTGGTTCAAGTAAAACTCAAGATGCTTTATGATAAGAAAGTGTCCAACGGATTAAAATCTCAAAAGATGCTAATAGTAATGCAGCAGTTTTCTTCCATGGATATGTGACAGAACTAGAGTCACAATATTCTGCTCTTTGTAAACCACACACTCACACGTACAGTGACATTACCGAGAGATATTTGAGAACAAAAAGAATACTAAGACATAGTTGTACAGGTCCATACCAAGAATTCTGGTTTACCCTGCTCATGTGCCTCCAACCTCCTTATGATAAAGAGCCTCTCTCCTGCATGATACACCTGCAGTCTCCCCTAAGTAGTTCTCAGGCCTCAGTTTATGAACCAATCCCTGAAAATTTCCAAGCATCCAGGCTTACAGCTTTTCTACTCGCTGAACTACTTCTAGATTCAGAAATTAATTTACCAATATTAATTCTCCACTAACAGATGCAGTAACAAGAATGACATTGTATTAAAAGGGAGTAGGAAAAAAGTGGGGAAAAAGTATATGTAATAAATGCTGATTTAAAACAAATATGATTTTAGATATGAAAAATGCCTTCCTCACATGTTGTCAAATACATACAAAATGAAAGACTAATTCATACAACTATCAATGAAACGTCATTTATAGTTTCATTATAACATACAAAATGTTCAAAAAGTAAGAACAATTGCACTCACAGTGTTTAACACTGTAACTCCAAAGGAAGTTTCTCAAAGGTACAATTGCCACAATAGATATTCCACAAGAAGCATCCAAGGATAGTCTGAAAATGCACTTACAGCTCAAAAAACCATCAGGAAACTGAACTTACAGAAAGACAGTTTAACAAATACCTTTTAGAGATCATATGACAAGTCCATGGGATCCCTTCTAACATTCTAAAGTAAAACTGTAAAATGGAAATACATAAAAAAGTGAAATAGAAGTCACTGTACACAAGCAGAAACAAAAGTACCATCCCACATATGTAAAATTAAGAAAATAAGTACCTCACATAGCTCATTTCTCCATAACATACAAAATTGAGAACAGTGTACTACAGATGCACAGATAAACTGACTTCATAAAAAGTCTGAATCAAAAGTCTGAATGTCTGAATCAAAACTAGTCCTCTTTCTTCTGGACTGCAGCTTTTGCTTCCTGGATGCTTCAGAAATAGACTGAAGTTTATAAATTTTCTACATCAGATTCTAAAAATAATTTCTAATTTATATAGAAGCAGTTAATAGACTTCCTGTTTTACAACTAAGTAGTGTACTATTCCCAATTGCATTAAATTCCGTTAACAATTATGAAGTCTAACAATAGCCCTTCAGATTTGTTGTGTTTCTTCAAATGTTTATAAACTATGCAATGATTCCTAAACTGCTCAGAATTAACTGAAGAACTTCTTTGTTGTTGAGATTTCTTCACAGAATCATAGAATGGTTTGGGTTGGAAGGGACCTTAAAAATCATCCAGGTTCCAACCCTCTTGCCATGCATGAGAAAGGGACATTTTCCACCAGCCCAGGTTGCTGTTGCTCAGAGCCCCATCCAAGGGGCCTGGCAAGATAAAGCTTGTTTTACAGTATTTCAGTATGGGAAAGGATTTTTGCAGTCTACTGATGAGTAAAATCATAGCCTATCTGCTAAGCATTAGCACAGCTCAGAGTCAAAGAGAGCTCCTCAGCATGGAGGGTAGGAGGTAACCCCCCCTGTTCAGCACTTTAGTATGCTCATAACTGGCCTGTCAGATTGGCTCTGCACAAGACTCGTACATTTGGCTTCCGTGTCTCGGAGCTGCAACGCCAGACCACACACACCCATCACGCAGCACTGAGGCTCCTCTCCATATCCTGTGGCATACCAGCTCCTGAAGCCCGAACCCATAGGACCTTTCCCATAGGAAGCCATGGTCCTTTCTCCTACCACATCCATCTGTGGGTACCAGCCACAGAAGCCCCACACACTGGACACCCAGTACCATCACAAGACACCTGTCGTCATTCACACACTAAGTCACATCCCATGTACAATGCCACAGGTAATCTAAGGAATCCATAGAATATATAAAAATCTTCAAATCTCACTGTAAAGCCTCTGGAAATATCAGATTTCAAGGTAGTATCTAAAGAACTACTGTTCATAAACAGATAAACACATGTAACTAGTTCATGGAGTACTAAGCCTGAGGGTGAGAAGAAAAAAAAGAAAAAGAAAAAAGACAAGATGGATTAAACAAAGCAAGTCAGATAGATTATCAAGATCAAACAGATCACCCAAGTGAAAAGAATGAAGGGCCCATTGAAGAAAACGGCTGAACAGCCAGAACCTCTGCCTGAATAATGGGCTTGAAGTTGTAGGCACTGAACATGTCCTCACATTCAGGCAATAAACTTGTGTCTCCTGAGTGCCAACAGAAAATTTTAAAAATGTTATACTTCATTTCTACCACAGAACAGATTGCTCATTGGGTTTCACCAAGCAGAGTGAAGGCTTTTAGGAAAAAAATATTTTATTTATAATAAAAATGGCTATAAACTAACACATGTTGGTATAACCTCACTGTATTTATTTAGCATGAGAGTTTTTAAGCAATGCTTTTTATTTCCTGACTCATGAAAAAAACCACACTATCCTACACTTTTTTACACTAACAGTTAAACTGCAAGACTGAATAAACAATTGCTTTTTACATTGCAATTAAACAACTTAAAACCTGCTAGCCCAAGGTAAAAACCATGGTCTTAGTATCTTTGGGGAAAAAAGAAAAAAAAAAAAAAAGGATTGAAGAAATATGTAAATGAAAGAGGACAGAATTTAGGATGAATTAAATTGTTTTGGCCAAAAATACAAGCACCACCAAAAAATCTTTAAAATAAACCTTTGCTGTGGTCAAATTATTAATAGCTGCCTTTCCAAGCTCTTGGTACTGCCTACTGACACAGCTTGCTCACTCACTCGTCCAGTGCATGACTGGGCAATCTTTTAAAGCTCTTCTGACTTTACCCTGTAAGCGCAGTGTATCTAGAAAAAGCAACTACATGGTCCGGGATCACCACAAACAACTATGTAACTTCTCCAATACTTGCACCGTTAATTACAAAGAAACCAAAGAAAAAAAATACATAAAAGGACAGTGTTACTGTGAAGAAGTATTTTTCCCCCGTTTCAAGAAAACAAATTTAATTGCAGATGCCAACTAAAAACCTGGTTAACACCAGCTTTGAAGAACGGGGAAGGAAAGGAACTCCAGCCCCTACGGGAGCTCTATTTTCCACAGCCGTGTCTGTAGCTGATGGAGACGGGAGAGAGGCTGGAGCCGGCGGCTCCCCACACCCCGGAACACGAGAAAGCCCCCGCGAAAACCTCGCGGAAAAAACTTCACCGCAGTTCAACAGCGAGAAGTTTGGCCAAGGCGTTTTACGGATCCCTCGCACCTTCCTTCAGGGACCCACCTCGCACGGGCAAAGCCTATTTAATGACAATCTCACACCATGCGTCTCCCCTTCCTCCCCCGCGGCGGTGTCCAGCGGCTGCCGCCCCGGGCCCCCGCAGCCCCAGCGAGGCAGCCCCCGCCCCTGGAGGGCGTCTCCGCACCAAACATCGAGCCCACCCTCCGAGGACCAAACTTTCCGTGACAACACAGGAGCAAGACCCCGGCGCGAAGCGAGCACCCACCTCCTCCACCGCGGCGGGAGCCGCCGCCAAGCGCTCCGAGGCGGCCGCCGCCCGGCACGGCCCGCTCCGCCCCGCTCCGCCGGGGCTCCGGCGGCCGCCCCGCTGCCCGGACACGTCACTCACCGTGGAGCTCGCACTGGCCGCCGGGTGGAGCTCCTGAGCGCCGGCGGGAGCCTCCCGGCCCGCCCCGGCCTGGCCCCGGCCCGGCCCCGCCTCGCTGCGGCCGCCGCTGCCGTCAGCGCCTGCCCGGGGCCGCCCCGTTGGATCCCCGTTGGCCCCGGCGGTCGGGCCGGCCCGAGCCGGGGCGGGGCGAGGCGGGCATCTCGTGTTCCCCCGGACCTCGCCGCATTCCTGCCGCCGATCGTGACACCGCCCCGGGGCGGGAGCAGATCCCGCCGCTCGGCCCTGCTGGCGGGGACAGCCCCCCGAGGCGTCGGGGCAAGCGGCGGAGACGTGAGGCTGAGGGCAGTCGGGCCCGGGGCTGGACAACTGGGCACACTCGGCCTCATGCTCACGAATAGCCCCTGAACACGCCAGGGTACACGCTGGGCCACGGCGCTATTTTGGGTTTTAATCTCATTTATAACTTGAAATCCAGTAATAGTTTTCAAATAAATGCTATCTAGAGACGCCGGCATCTCATGGCGAACATTTTTGCTTTTTGCATCCCTTGCATGACAGTCCTCACAGCGAGTATTCCTGCAGACCACTGAGCAAGGCAACCACACAGCCACCCAAAACCCGTGCCACTTATGCATGGAATGCTTGTCCTGAGAGTAACAGTAGCACTTGTACATTCAGGATTGGCCATGCCAGTTAGTTAAAATAGAAAAAACCTTTACAAGATGCAATCATTTTGCAAATGTGTACTTTACAATATACCCGTGTATACATCTGACAAACTTCAATAAAAATAAATGCTCTTAAGTACATTATAAATTCTTGAATAAATTATAAGTCATTACAACTATTTAATGTTGTTAAGTATTATCTAAAAACTTTGGACCACTTTTAAGAATGAAATATTCAAGCTAAATGCTGTTCAAAAATCCGTGCATCATCCAGCAGTGATCCCCGCCTATTTAAGTAAACTCATTCTACAGTGAGTCATAAAGCACACACAGTAAATAGTAAATTCATTGTCGTTAGAGGAAAACATTACTAGAAAATGGTGGCATTTGATTAATCTGCCTTTCCCCTACATTTTCTCTTTGTCTGTAGTTTAACAACACAGATTCACAATTGTCCAAGTCTTTGTGTGGGTTCATACAGTCTAAATCACAATGTTTTTTAACTATTCCTTTCAAAAAACATTCCCATTTTAGCAAATTTATTTATTTTTAATGCAGTTCATCATGGCATAGACTGAAAAACGCTTTCACATAGCTCTACAGGTTCTATGTAAGAATTTCCAGTGGAAGGAACAAGAAAATTGGGCCATATGTAAAAGTTAAGGCCAGGAATACCCTTTATGGTGTTCAGTTCATATCAGAGACCACTCAGTTCAATCACAGACCATTTCATCCTGTTGTTTCTGTAATTTTTAAAATATGTTGCATTTCGCTCACGCCAAGCTGTCATTTCAGGAGCTGAAGTGGTGGGGAATCAATCTTTGGCAAACTGTTTAATAGTACTTATCACAAGAGGCCACTTTAAAAAGTAACCAAGGACAACTAGCTTGATTCTGTAATTCAAAATACCATTTACTAGCAATATCCTTCTCCTTTTGAAACCTATCTCACAATCTATGTGCATTAAATCCTCCCTTTTATAATTACCTTTCAAAGATTATATTTCACAATTATCTTAGACAAAATTGAAATCCTTCTTTAAGACTTTTTGTGACCCCTTTTGATCTTTGACAGGTCCTTTTTTTGATTCTGGTGACCATACATATATTCCAATAAAAGGTGGCTGTGGAAACCTTGTTGGACAAATCCAGCAATAGCAGATCAATTTATGAAAAAGAAAAAAAAACTAACTTTCCAAATAACTTGCACTTTCCTACTGTTTTATAAGGCAACAGCCTTATATTACTACAGCAGTAATAATTAGCACCCTAATCATTGCAATCAAAAATTCATTATTTATCCACCCATAATTAGTTGTTGACAATTAGACTACAGATAATGGCTGTCTCCACTGTTAACATGATGCTTTTTACAACCAGATTCCAAGAAGTTGATGTTTAAATTGGTTTTACTGGTGATGCTTGCATGAGACCACACCAAAATTTACTTACTATCATTTCTGATTACTGGGGCTTCAGCAAAGATGCTTCACCTCCAAGCTACTGCACATAAGCCATCTACCCCTTGCATCTTCACCGTACATCTGCACTATCCATCGACTCCAGCTCATGTACCAGGCATCTGAAGGACACCATCAGCCCCGGGTGGTGACCTGACCCCCTGCAACACAATGCCATGAAGAAGGGGTGCCTTTTTTCTCTCTCCATGGAAATTGGCATGGTTGAATGTACACCTAAATTTATGACACCTAAGATATAAGACATCATTCCAATAGATTGCTTTCCAAAACACTGCATGAAATCTGAACAAAACAACTAAAATTTAGGTTATCAAGTTCCCCAGGAAAGCCTAGTTTTCTCAGATTCTTCCATTTAACAGCCAATGTAGCTGGCACTTTTTCCTAGGGAGTATTCATCCACTGGAAATTCTGTTGTTCCCAGCTGTATCCCCCATGAAGACAGTATGTCATTTGCTTACTGTAATTCCTTAGAAACAACACCAAGCCAAGACATCCAACGAGCTTGCTTAACTTGAGCATCTGCAGAACACATGCTGGAGCCTTGTCAAGTTACAGGTCCCTCTCCTTACAAAACCAGACTGACTTATTTATTTATTTATATATACTATATATTTATTTTAAAAAATAAAAGCAAACCACAATTTTCCTAAATTCAGACTATTACATCAAAAATAACATTTGGGTTTATAAAAACACTGCTTATTCACATTCTGCTTTGATGCCTACTGCTGACTCATCTTCCACATCTTCCTGAAGCACCAGCACCACAACTGGGAGACAGTTCTCAGTTCTGGGCACATTACTACAGGTTAACCTGACAATAGAATTTTATAATATTGTGAACTTTTACCAGCACTACAACTTCTTTCACAAATGCACTTCATTTCACTTCTTTCCTTCTTTTGTGAGAAGTATTTGCAAGTCAAATTCTCAGACTGCCAATTCAGACAGACTAGGTATAAATTTTCCTACATTTTAATATTTCTCAGGAGCAGGGCCCTTGTGTTACATCATCTCATTTGTCATGGGAGGTACATAAGTGATAGTACAGCTGATACCATAACTTCCTGTGATGGGTTGACCCTGGCCAGCAACCAGACCCTCACCCAGTTGTTCTCATTCCACACTGGGGGAAGGATTGGGGAAGAAAATAAAATGGAAATCTTGTAGGTCAAAATGAAGACAAGAAGATCCCTTAGCAACTACTGTCATGGGCCAAACAGGCTCAGCTTGGGGCAATTTCATTTTTTCCCGATTAAAATTAAAAATGGGATGGTAAGAAACAAAGACAAAAGTAAAAAGACCCTCCCCCTCTCTGTTCTTCCTCCTCACCAGGCTCAACATCACTCCATTCCCAGCTCCTTGGCCTCCTCCACCCCGAGGGGCAGAGTGGGATGGGAACTGGGGTTGTGATCAGTCAATAACCGCTCCTCCCGGTACTTCTTCCTCCTCTTGTTTCTCCTCTGCATTAGTGAGGGTGCCTCCCACAGGCTGCAGTCCTTCAGGATAAACCTGCTCCTTCAAGGGCTCCTCCACGGGCTGCCCTGGTGCCTTGGGGCAGCTTCTCTCCCTCCTTCTTCACTGAACTTGGTGTTTGCAGAGCTGTTTCTTTCACTTTGTTCTCCTCACTCCTCACTTTTCTGCAGCACTTTTTGCCCTTCTTTACCTATGTTAAATATGATGATGCTCCTGCCTCAGCTGTGGCTCAACCGTGCCCTGCAGTGGGCAGCTGGATACGACTGTGTCCAGCTGTGTCTGGCCGGTACCGGCTGTGCCCGGCTGGAACCAGCTGGGTCCGGCTGGAACTGGCTGTGCCCGGCTGGAACTGGCTGTGTCCGGCTGGAACCGGCTGTGTCCGGCAGGAACCGGCTGTGTCCGGCCGGAACCGGCTGTGTCCGGCAGGAACCGGCTGTGTCCAGCCGGAACCTGCTGTGTCCGGCCAGAACCTGCTGTGTCCGGCCAGAACCTGCTGTGTCCGGCTGGAACCAGCTGTGTCCAGCTGGGGCAGCCCCGGCCTCTCCAGACAGAACCCCCAGTGCTGCCGGGACCTGGGCACTCATACCCCAGACAGTCACGTGCACAAGTTGTTTCTATAACACATTCCTACAGTTGTTTCACTGTTCTCTGATGGCTCTTCTTCCTTCTGAAGCTGATAAAGGGAAAAACTTGAGTGAATTTCCTCTCAGGAGCACCACAAAGCGCTGAGGCGGTGCAACCCTGAAAGACAAATGCAGCCTTTGGCCAACTGTTCCTCGGGGAGGAAAGGAGGTACTAGAGTAATACAAGACTTTATATCAAATACTATGTACAACTCTAAGCTGTCAACATGTAATAAAAATGAATAAGTGGGGAAAGTGACAGAGTATTAGGACGGCTGGGAAAACAAAAGAGCAGATTGATTTGTATTCATGAATACGCAAAAGAGTCTCCAGGGGTAAAAAATAATTATGTAAGATAAAAAGGCAGTGATGATACAAGAATAAATTAAATTAGAACAGACTTTAGGCTCTTTCAGCCTTGGGCAATATATTGCTTAGCAATTTTGATGGCCTAAAAAGTTTTTAAACTTAGTCTCAACCATGTCACAGTAATATCATGCTGAGAGAAAAAAGGAAGAGTTAAAGCAAAAGAAAAACTACATATTCAATATGTAACCACAACCTCGTCAGCAGTATAAAATGTAACAACCAGTTCCATAAACCTCATCCAAAAGCTTTTTTTCTTATTTAATTCCTAATGACTCCTTAGGAAGGCTACTGCCACTTTCCAGGTTATACTTTCTACCTGTAAATACAACCCACAAAACAAGTTGAACAAGCTCATTGGATGCTATCTGCCTACTCTATGCAAACCTCTGTGCAAAAGTACTTTATATACTTCTGTAGTTTGTCTGCATGGCTTTTTCATGGTATCATATTTATCACCTTGATTTACACTTAAAAGAGCCTGAGAGCAGAACTGCAAGGTTCAGAAACATAGGAAAGTCAACTCTCTACCTTCTATGAAATTAGTCCTTTCTCAGGTATATTTTGTCCCCTTCTTGTTGCAAGCCCCATGCTTAAACTTGAATGAGCACAACTTCAGTAACAAAATGCTGTGTACACACAGTAAACTGCTTTTAGCACCAGAAGCAGCAAGGAAAGAGAAGGAAGTTGAAGATCTATATAGCAATATATAAATCCAAGCAAATACCTGGAGCTGTCAGAATCAATTACCAGTACTAAAACCCCACAATTCTTTACAGTGGACATAGTGGTGAAAACACTGTCAGCTTACACATCACGCTAATGTGAGCCAAGCAGTCAAAGTAGCAGAGGCAATCATACAAGAAAATAAAAATTTCAGAGCAGAAGTACTGCCTCTGAAAAAGCTAGTATTAAATTGTCAGTCTCTCTGCTCAGGTCATACTCCTAAAGACTCAGAAGTAACCCTAACTGGCTCTAAGAACACACAGTAGCAGCAAGCACATTGGCACAGCCAATTTCCTTGCTTTCTGATTTGTGGATGGACGAGCAGGCCCCACTCCTTCCAAGCTTGGCCTATCTGCCACCTTGAACTATGAACAAGGTCTGCTGTGGCCTTGCAGGTTTGCTGTACAATCATCATTCCACCCCATTCATCAGTACTCAACTTAGGGAAAAGCGGAAGGCACAGTGTGCTGCAAAATATTTGTGCCTGCTCTGTGGCACCACCACCAGCAGAATGTGGTAGTCAATCAGATCCAGAGCATGAAATGTCTCCTCCAATACTGGAAACCCATCTGGGGGCTGACAACTACAACAGGCATAGTTTCCTTCATTAATGACCACTGCTTGCATTTTTTGCTTCTAAATTAAGCAACAGTGCAATGATACAAGACCAAAAGATTGTAACTGCTGTATATAACATTGTTGGCACAAGTCTGCTCCAATATTTTTCTAAGAATATGTTTAACACTACCAAGTAAAATGTATTTACCTATTAATTGAAACACCCAAATAGCAAAACAATAACATTTAAATTCATTTTACAGATTATTTACCAGAAAAAAAAGGGTACTTTACCCATACCAACACTATAATACATTGTTCTTCCCATCCCAGTCTCTACCCACACATAATCTCACAGTTAGTGGAGCTGTACACAAGAATGTCTTGCTTCTGCTTCAATTAATCTTGGGGACTGTGCTGCAGAGGCAGCCAATCAGTTGCTTGCACTGTGCATTCATATAAGAATAAATAAAATGCCAGTAATGATGCTGTTCCCTTGACTAACTAACTAAAAAGCATCAGGAATTAATTCCTGAAAAACATCCTGAAAGAAATGCTTAGAACTGTACTTTACTGTTTTGCAGTGGGGCAAGTTTTTGGTCTTTATGTCCATTGTTTTTATTGTTTATTTAAGGTAGCTTACCATGAAGCATCATGTGGTACCAAATGAAGTATCTTCATGGTCAGAGCCCAATGCAAAAATGGACCACACACTTCAAATACACAAGTCAGAAGGACCATTCCCAAGAGATGGTTTTTAAACTGTTTTTAATACATACTTATATATAGCACAGCTTCTAGTGTTCTAAACATGCTTGTGTGAATTAGACATGAAATGCTGGTGAAAGGACAGTGGTTTGCAAGATTTTTATAGCTATTTTCATTAATATGACATTACCTTTGTCAAGTTTAACATTTCAAAATAAATCACTTTTTTAGTGCATGTACTGCAAAAACTGTTTGAGACACAAATAGCAAGTAAAAAATAGCAGGCATTATATTAATCAGTAAATGAAACTCACGAGAGACAGCTATTCAATAAAATACTTTTATTTATGTAAAAAGATGCTTTTCAACAAACATTACATTGTACAAGGGAAGACTTGAGTTTGCTTAACACTTTTAAATTCACTTTAAGGGGGAGTCTCCCTGAGGTTAAAGAAGGTTTCTTATAACTGCACATCACATCAATATTTAATCCATGTTATCAGGAAAACATAAAAAGACTCTGAAAGATTTGGACATGGATATTTAGTGGAAGATGGCAGGATGTATTGAAAACTACTAGACAAAATTATTGCAGTGGTAATGTGACTCCTCCAACATCATGACCAGTACTGCAAGTAAGAATAAAAAATAAAGAAAATTGGTGGGTTCAGGGGGGAAAACAATGACAAGTTTTGGAGAAAAAAAAAACAGGATATAAACGGAGGAAAACACAAACTGTGATTTAGGAATGTTGTATGAAGACAGTAAGAGCCAGATGACTGAAAAAAGTGTCTCAGATCAGATATTTTTCTTTAAAAAAACAAAAAAAACCCAAACCAAAACAACTGAAGACCATTATCCTCATCACAGTTTGCTGATTTGGGTTTTTGTTGTTTGGATTTTTTTTTAAAAAAAAGCTCCAGTCAGAAAGGTGACACAAACACCACTCCTCAATTCAGCTCGTTCAACAAGAAAGCAGAGGCAAGTCCATAGCAATCACCTTGGCAAACAAATAATTAATCCAAAATCACATTATGCAAGTTTTCCAAATCCACAGCACCATACCCTGTGACCCAAACCAGACACTGCTGAAGCTAATTGAATTTTTCTAGATGGAACTGTGGATGAGGCTGTATAAGAAGGCCCAGGACTGGGATAAATTTCACTTAATAAAATTTGTAACAAGATTTAGCTACTCTACCTTTGGGCTGAAAAGGAACACTTACTTATAAGGGTAAACAGACACCAAAATCCTCAGTTCAATAACTTTTTCAGACTTGTTTCAGAGCAACGTGTCTTTCACAATAATAAACCAGAAAATCCTCCAAAGGGGACCAGTCAACAGACAGTGAAGAATCCCAGAAGTCTGGGATTGGAAGAGACTTTACAGATTACCTAGTTCCAACACTCCTGCTGTAGGCAGGGACACCTTCCACTACTCCAGATTGTTCAAAGCCCCATCCAACCTCACCTGGAACACTTCCAGGGATGTGGTATGCACAACCTCTCTGGACAACCTGTTCAAGTGCCTCACCACCCTCACAGGAAACAATTTCTTCCTAATATAATCTATCTCTCCTTCTTTTAGTTTAAAGCCATTACCCTTGTCCTATCACTACATGCCCTTATAAAAGGTCCTTTTATACTCAAGTGTAATAAAAGAGGCTCTGTGTAACAGAGCTGCTAACGCCAACACAAAGCCATGAAGGAGATGAAGAAGAAAGGTCTGTATTTTTGTTGTGTTGTATTTCTTCAGCTGGACTGTAAAGTACCCTTAAACCAACAGAAATAAAATAAGTGCTGTTATTTGCTTTATAACTTTCTTGTTCTAGCTGGTCTACCAGTATATAGGTTAAGAGGGGCTCTAACATTAACATTATATAGTTAAGACATGCAAACCCCAAGTCTTTTTGTGAAAAAACTCACACTAGGATGCAAACTAAAAAGACTGAATTATGATGATAAAACCATAATTTTAATTTAAGATTTTAAATTCAATTAATAAAGTTACACAAATTAATAATATATTAAACTTTAGACATCTGGCACTATGACATAAATTTCCAGCTGTCTTTTTTCAGTCTCAATTAACTACTAACCCCCACCCTCCATATTATTTTATTTTAGCACATAGGAACTTCACATTCTTTAGCCAGCCACTATAAGAATTACACAGTCATCCCACACTTCTGATGCTTCCATTTTCTGTTAGGATTCTTCAGAATTCTGTAGCTGGGATTTTAACAATTATTATCTTGTTTTATCCACTCCAAATCTTCAAGTTTTGAACTTCACAGAGTACACCATCATTCTGATACCATATGACTTACTCTCTGCCTTTCTCCCTGGAACTCTTGCAAGTGAGGTTTGGATTCTGCAAGATATGCATTCAGATCATATTTTTTGGCTCCACAGGCAAGCAATTCATCCTTATGGTTTCTTCCAAAGTGCTTTTAACATTATTCTCCCTCAGACAACTCCTCAAGACAGGTACACCATTTCAAACTTTTGAGAACCCTTTTTACTACAGGATGGCACCCAGGCAGGCAACACTGCAACTTAATTTTGCCCATCTTAAAAATAAGTAGGTAGCTCAAAATTTAGATTTTATCTATTAAATATAAGCAGAATAACAGACAGGGCTGTGTAAAATTGCTGTGACCCTCAGCCTGGTTTTGAATGGGCAATTTCAGATATGCACCACTTCATCATTATCAACAATATCTGGATATGTATTTGTGACCTAAAGTAAGCAGTTTCCTTCACTTCATAGAACAGCAATCAACTCTGTACTCACACAGAGTGAATTAGGGAACAGAGCAACCCGACTACTCCCTTCACTCCAGAACAAATCAAAGACATTCCCAACAAAAATTAATAAAATGGGGCTGTTCACACCAAAGAGTGCTTCCCTCACATGTTTAAAACAGTATGTTCCACCACAGATCAATCCACAAAGTCTCTAATTCATGGCTTGATCTAAAATTTTTCACAGCTTGGGCTTTCCCAGTTTTAAAGCTTTGGGAAATAAACCTGTGTAGCAGTCCTGTCACACAGAGTTCCAATTAACCATTTTTTAAAAATCTCATTTGTTCCATGCATCAAAACAAATAACCTCTGTCATTCTCCTGCCACTAGGCGTCACTCTCTTCTATCGTGATCTTTATCCCTCCATCCACTTCCCAACATTTCACCCAGGAACCATCACACCAATATTTTAAGTGGGAGAACATCCATCACCATTAGTCCCTATCTAAAGAACAACCCGGTTTCTCAGGTCAAGGAAAGATTTTTGTGATGCGGCAGATATAGTGCAAAGGACTGTTAGTGTCACTTGGTATGTTCTTTAAAGTTAAATTATAATATTAAAATAACTGAAATCCTACAGGAGGTGATATGGGCTTTCCTCCATAAAGGAGTCACCTCAGGTTCTGAAACCATCTAAAACTAATTGCATTCCCAAAAATAAGAGGAACCATAACAGAAGCACTAGCGGAACTAATTGCATGACCCATCATGTGGGACCTACAAATGAAATAATTTTACTAATCAAGCAGCATTTTTTTTCAAGGACAATACACAGGCACCTTCTGGTGACTTTCTGGTGTTGCCACTTGTATTTCATTGATTTCAAGTCCAGAAGGGGCCACTATGATTACCGACCAGACCACTCAAATGGCAAATGCATGGATCTCCACATGCATGGTTTTGATGGATATGAACTCCTGCCATACTAAGGGCAACCTCGAAAAACTACAACTTTGACAGCAAAAACTCAAACAATTACTTTCCTGTTCCTAAAGTGCACTTAAAAGAAAAAAAGGAAAACAAATACCGAAAAACCCAAAACCCACAAACCAGCCAACAACAAAACCCAAACCCAGGCTATGACTGCATTCTACCACTGACCAGTTCTTCCACTTGGAATGATTCACTAACACACAGAAATTAGGTACCCATGCATACCTAACTTGGATCATAATTGATCTTAATAAACAACACAATTTTCAGTATCAGTATCTCCACCATATGTGAAATAGGATTCAAGCTAAACTTGATGCAAGTTGAGCTTAACAGATGACTTACTGTAAAGCCACTTTGAAGCATTAGGAAAGAAAACATGTCATTAGGGAGCACATTACTACTAAATTATGAAATACTGTCCAAGCTGATAAATTGTTGATGTAATTCATAACAAGGGTTGAAGTTCTTGTATGTATACACATAAGAAATACAAACAATGCTTTTCAACACTTGTGATGCATACAGAGTGCTACCAGCAGTCACTGTGTCAATGCGCTTCTTGCAAAATCTTCTAGTTTACGTGCAAAGAATGATTTTGCATTGTACTCTTCTGTTACCCTGCTGGGAAATTGCTGTTTCAATGCTATATCCTCTTCTTTTGATGTGTTTCACCATTTAATTTTCCATTTTCCACTGCTTTATTTTCAAAGTTCCAATCAGTTGGGCTGAGGAGTTGCTGAGTTTTTTTGTATGTCCAGTATGGGTTAAGTATTAGTGTAACAGCAAATAATCCAGAGAATAAAACAATAAAGTGAAGAAGTCCCAGATTTTCTACAATAGAATTCCAATTGAAAATACACACCCACCACATGTGGTAGGTAAGAATCATGCGGCAGTGGAACAGATGGATCATCACCCACTGGTTTGCCTTCCAGAAAAGGGTGTTAGCACGGCCAGCCTAGAAAAATAAGAACACAAAGTATGCAGAAGTGAGATTGTTACTTCAAGATAAGGAACTGAGGAATCTGTAGAACTAATACAAATATCCAGCTTTCATATACACACACTCTCAGATATTTTTTCCTCATAGTGCAGTGTTACTCCACATATATATGGCATCCCTAACTTGGTATGGATCTATACCATCCCACTGTGCATGCACACAGGACCAAACAAACCTACATGGAGGCCTGCACAAGTGCCATCATGACAAAAGCAGGTATGACCATAACACAGATACCAGTTGGATAAATGCAGATTTGATGAAAAACTATCCAAACAAACCACACAGATTATCTATGAACAAGTGAAATGCATGAAAACTGTTACAAACATAATCTGAAAATTATCACATTCTTACCTTCAGAAGCATCCAGGAAATGCATGTTGAGGGAGTACTCATCTCCAGTAACATTCCCATCAAAGGCAGATAATGTCCAGATTTCACATTAATTACTAAACCAGCCAAGCCACCAAAAGCAAGCAAATGATGAACTACCAAGAAAACATCAAAAGTTCTAAAAATTATGTTGGACACGTGAACTGCTACATTTTCAAGCAAGAAAAATCCAGCTGCTATTAAACAGTTAAACCAACTCCACTTTTGCTGTGAATAAACTTTGTCAGCATGAAAAACGGGATCTATGAGCAAAGCCCATAACCCAGCAACACAACTCTGAAGTCCAAACACACCACGTGTGACTGCCATATTCCAAAACACCTTCTCCTTTGCATGCAAGGCACAGTAAGTAGTACTTCTCCAAGAAGACAACCAGTGAGACAGAAGAAATACTCCCAAGTAGATTAAAAAACCAGCAGCTAAAAATGTCAAACGAACTTCCCACAAGAGATAGTCCCAGTCAAAAATGGTCCCAAACACCGGATCATCATTTGTAGGATTCATTTCTTCTCTTTTGACACTTCTCATCCCCACTATAGTTTCCTTCAAGCCTATTTAGTCTCTTCTGTTGTGCAAACCAGTAAGCATGAACTCTTTCATCTGGAACAAGAAGAAAATATTTAAGTGAATTTTTAAGTACATCTATATATATATATATATTCTAAACCATAGAGGGCTTACATCCACCGCAGTTATGACTTTGATCCTGTTGCCACTAGGTACAGTCATCCCAAAGAGAGGTAGACAGACAAAAAAAACCTTAAGCAACAAGATTTACAACTGGCCTGTGAAGTCCCTACTAGCACAAAATAATTTTGCGTTGAAGCAAAAGCAGAAGAGGGTCAAGTAGGAAGGCAAGAAAGAAAGAGAAAATACAGGAAGAAAATCCTGTTTTATTACTTATGAAACTTTTATTTCAACAGCATTGCGCAGTTACTTTCCTACTCCCCTGCTTCTCCTGCACTGATTTCCCAGCATTTGCTACAGCTTTGGGTGCAATTCAGAATCATAAATACAGATCCAGGACATAAAACTACAGAAAACTAATGCAGTACGGGGGACCACTTATACCAAAAAGGGGCTGTAATGATCATGGCTCAAAATAAGACTCTGCAATCAGTTTATGAACATTAAGCCACTTTCCAAAAGAACCCATATTCAAAAATGGAAAAAGAGTATGGAATGCAGACAAGCAGCATTATTACATATTATTAGCAACATCAGTGTAATTAGCTGAACAGCCCAGCATTAAGTGCCTCAAGTTGTCTGAAACTTCCTGAACACGCTGTAGTTCAAAAACAAAGGCTTGTGGGGAGGGAAAAGCCTGATAATACAGAAATACATCAACTCCAGGTGGTTTTATGAACCATATAGATGATACGAGCAAGACCACCACAACACCCGCTCCAACCTGTGAGCGCTTAACAACAGCGTGCGTAAGGGAGTCTGGTCAACGCAAGTGAAAAGGCCACAAAGACCACCGAGGGCACAGCGCACGGCAAGAAGCTCCCGCCTTGCTTCAGCAGGCAGCAAATATCACCAGCACTCCCCGGAGTGCACCCTGTGGGGCACCTACTCGCCCTGCCCTTTGCTCGCAGGTGCCCCGCTCTAAGGAGGGGATGGACCGGGAGCCCCGAAGACCCTTCGGGCATCCCCCGGCATCACACCTGGCAAGACAGACTCGACGTCCCAGCAGCCCCCTCGCCCTCATCTCCCCGGGGAAAACCAGGGCAAAACACACCAATCCCACGGCCCGACCAGGCCCTGCACAGCGCGACCCACTACCGCAAGCCCTGGCTCTATCAAGGCCGCCACAGCTCCTCCTCCCCCGCACCGACACGGCACCGACACGGCACCGACACCCTCCGTAACCCTCCCCCGCTCCCGGGGACCCCGAGCTCCTCACGCAGACCTAGGGACCAGCCCCGACGCACAAACCCCGCTCCTCACCCACAGCGCTGCCCGCAATGACAGGACAGCCCTTCCCGCCTGCGGGACTGCCCTCCCCGCTCCCCCAGGAGCGCCCGGCCCGGCCCGGCACGGCCCGCCTGGGGAGGCCTCGACCCGGCTCGACCCGCCGGTCCCACAGCACCACCCGCAGCCGCCGGGCGCTCTCTACGCATGCGCCGCCGTCAGCACCAACCACCGAGCGCGCCGGGATGGGGAGAGGGAGGCGCGGCTGTACCACTCGGGCGGGGGGGGCATTGTTTACAAGGCGGGCTGAACACTGCCACCCGGGAGAGGTTAACCCTCGAGAGATGCCTGCTCAGCAAGATTGACAGTGAAAAAAAAAATATCAGTGGTGACATAGCCAGTACATTTAGCTATAATTATCCAGTTTCATTAAAGACAGCAAGTTATTAAATGGATGTCACGATGTTCTGCTACATGATTCTCTTCATATTTGTGACAATTGGTGTTGTCATCCCAGTGACTCAGGCTGAGTCTCCCGAGGTGGCTGAAACTACCCCGGGAGGCTTCCTCGGCTGTGTGACAGGCCCACACCCCCGGTGTACTTTGTCTTAAACAGGAGTGACTGGCACGGACTCTGGATTTTGCCAGGAAAACGCTCAGTGCCACAACAGATCAGGTGATTCTTCAACAAGAGCAGCCAAAACAGACAAATAAACAAGCCACAACTTTCGTCACGTGGAACCTAGAACAGCTGAAATCCTAACCTGTGCCTACCTATGATGAGAGACCAGAGCTGGAAAATCTGCTTCGGCAGGCTGACACGTTCTTGGTTTCCAGATGGGGAGAGGGAAGTGCTGTCATTCCCTGTGGAAAACTGTCACCATAGCAGGATAACTGGTCACCAGGGGTTTTGAACATTTGCTTTTAATTCCTAATGGAACACCAGGGTCTGCGGCAGACCCATGTGTTCTGTGAAAAGTAAGATCTGTTCATATGCTACCTTAGTAGTTTACCTACAGGCAGCCAGAAACACCTGTTTGTTGGGAAAGTCTGGGGATAAAACCTACCTCTTGTGCCTTCTTATAATGTGCTGGGTGCAAGGGACCTTCTCTCTGAGCTCCCCTGCATTCAGCCCAAAGGGACAGCAGGGCTCGGTGCCTACACACCCAGACACTACCTGTGTGCCACTGAGGTGAGTCACAGGCACAGCGCACCTGCCTCTTCCCTACCAGTAACCTCAGCAGGACCAGGCTCAGCAAGAAATGCTTTCAGCAAAAATACTGATTTAATACAGCAGGCACAATCGAGTGACAGATATCCTAATGACAAGCTCTGGCAAATTTGTCTTTTAGACAGGAGGATTCATTTTTGCACAAAAGAGATATTAAATTTGTTCCAAAGCCTTGGGATTTAGTTAAAGCCATTTACTGACGCTGAAGGGGAAAAAAGACCACAGGGCCTAAGAGATGTGAAGTAAGAAATCTGGCAGAGTTCTCACTTGAAAAGTACTTCCTAGCTGACAGTGGATATTTACTTATCTGTTTTCTAGCAGGTGCCAGAGCTGTCCTGGGAAACCTGAAAATTATGATAAAGCTGATCAAGCAAAAGCTGGGAGAAAGAGAAAAGAAGTTGGAAGAAGTTTCTCTCTCAAGCAACATGATGGGGCTTATGTACCAAGGGCATGTGTTTTAGTTTTCCCAAATTTTATTCTTTGCCAGAGTAGTCTTCAAATAATTCCTTTAAATTGTCAAGGAAGTAGATTTTTTTACTTACATATAAAGAACTGCGACCGTAATGTCAAAAGCAAGATCACTTGTGTTTCTTGTGGATTTTCTTTGTCTTTGCTGCCTTTCTTGCCTTCTCAAAGCAAGAAATGTAGTAAAAAAAAAAAAAGTAGCATCTTTTAGTTAATGGCAGCCATAGCCACGTTGAAATAGTTCAATACAACAACCATACTTACTAACAGCTTTTTTATAGGCATTCCATTATGATCATGTCAGTTATTTCAAAGTAGCTCATCCTGCAGTGAGGCTCATCTTCCACATTATGTCATATTCACTTATCCCTTTTACAGACATTCTGTCTGCATACAGCATGTCCAAAGCTAAATTTCCTATCTAGACTGTCTCAATTTCGGAAGAGTTTCTCAGCGTCCTCAAAATGTCATGGCTGGAAGAGCAAAGAGCACCTTCTGGCAGGGATCCCTGCGGTCTGGATGATCCACTCACTCCTTGTAGCTAAAAGCCTCTCCATACTGATCTGGTAGTGCTTGCCTGAAGTAAAGGACTGAATCTTTTTCACTTTACAATACCTGTGTTTTGTTGCCTCCATGTCTACATTTATACATCCTTCACCATGTGAGGGCTGCCTTTTACTTTGAAACAAGTGGTTGCATACCTGCTGAGAACTAAAAATTATTTCGGTTTTCACTGTTCCCAAACCATGTGTATAAATGTCGGCTTCAGACGGTAATTTAGATCATACTGCTACCTCAAATGGACCCATGCCGAATTCCCAGGAACCCTTTAGACAAGTACCAGTTAGTCCAGGCGAACTTTAGCCTACCTTAGTGTCATAGCAATAATTAAATAGTGCATGTGGTAACAAATCAGTAGCTCCTCTGTTTTATTTACAAATACACAGGTACCTGATGATAGTTAAGAATGTCTTTAGTTTTAACACTTGTTTTCATTATGCACCAAATCAAAGTGCCATGATCCCAAGTCCTGCTCCATATGCTTCCAGGGGCAGACTAGTCCCCTTTTGGTGGTGTGAGAGCACATAAAAAGTAGGCTTAGGAGATGTATAGGGGACACAAGGACAACCAGTGACACCGTCAGTGAGAGGGGAGCTGAGCCTACTGTTTGCGAAGAGACTGCAGGACTACAGTAGGATTTTATGTGTAAGTGGTGGGAATACAGAATATGGCCTACCTGTGCTTCCATTGCCACTCACAGTGAGGTGAGTAATGTGTTTTAGGACCAAGTTAAGAAAGGAGTTTCAAACCTATTATCAAATTAATCCATCCACTGCAGAAAACTGTTTGTTCTGTAAACATTTGTCTTGGACATGTAGTGGCACAAAAGTCCATAGTAAGCCACTCTGAATTCTGCCTTTTGCAGTGGCAACAGCAGGGTTTTTTCTCTCTGCAGGAGACATGGCGTGATGGGGCCTGAAGTTATCTGTGGCAAAAGAAAAGAGATGGAGATTGGAAGAAAACCTGCCTGGTGAAGCTATTCCCTGATCATTTTATAGCTCTTTGTCATCCTCTAAGTAGCATATGAAAGAACTCAAGTTACTGCCTAAGGTTATTTTCATTTTCATATCATATATTCATTTTAAAATTTCAAAGCACCAAACACTTGTAGTCTGTGTATGTTGAACTAAATCATATGATGATAAATAAAACCTGAGCTGGTAATCTTCCTAACAGAGGATAAAAAGTCTACTGATAATTTAAAAGCCAAGACCTCACTGACTTCTCAAAAGGTTTTAGCCCTCTACTCCCAAAGTTTTAGAAAAACTCACACATTTACAGACATTGATTCATGTATATAGGCTCAAATTACGTTGACCTGTCATGTAATCCTGTATTGCAGTGATATGCTCCTTGAATTATCTTTTTAAACTGAAATTTGCACCTTTTTCACTTATTAATCTACAGTCTGTGTTCAAATCTACTAATTGTGAGAGCTTTGGTTCAAGTCTGTGGGAGGCTTAGTGAATGCCTGCCTCAAGGAACACTGTGGCAATACCAAATGTGTAATCTTGGTTTTTTTCAGTGCTTTATACACACTCTCAAAGTTCTTCTGATTCTTGTCCAACAAGTACTTATGCAGTATTCCTAGATGCAAATCACAATTGTTAAAATGAGCACTTTGAACATGCTTGTTTAAGGCCTATTTCCTCTTAGCTAGTAGGAGGTATACTTGACTTCTTTTAGAAAACCTGTATTACAAGGCTTTAATGTGTGTCATGGATTCAGAATGTCTTTACATTACATAACATATTCATCCACCTGGACTTCTATGCTTTCCTCAGTACTGGGAGATTTGCACAAACTCTTTTTTGTATTTCACTTATTGTCAGTTTTAAATAAATTAATCAACTCCTTATGCTTCAGAACAGAGTGAAAATAGTTGCCTTGAAACACTTGATATTCTCAAAATTTTAAACAATTCAGATTTGCTGAGCATCCACACTTTGAGCTACCAACTATGAAATTGTCAGTTTCTGCCTGCTTGAATCTTTCCAGATAATGGAAGTGATATAGAAAAACTTGAGATTCTTTACTCAGTCCCTCTGTTTGTGAACACTCCATGAAAATGCTGGAGGTATGAAACCACTGTTGAGTAGTGTTGGATATCTCAGTTTCACTCCAAAAGCTCCGTTACATGTTGACATAATTCAGCATATTACTCATTTCCATGCTGAACCTTTGAAATCTGGCCATTCCTTATCCACTGCTTAGTTGGACCTCACCAAGTACAGCCTTTGGACAATTATTCCTTCACTATTTCTTCTCTTCTCATTCTTTTAATTCCATTTAAGGCAAGATACCCTATTATATTTTTTTCTAATCCTAATTTATTTCTATTTTAGGCTTCTCCTGCTCCATCCAACCATTTGTGTCATGAATTTATCTGAATCTCAAATTCTCTCTTCTGCTGGCTCTACAGTTGATCTGTGAATAATAAGTCATTGCAGCTTCATTTCTTCTTTGTCCCCTTAAGTTCATACCTCACTCCACAGACTTCTTAATCTCTTTCTGTTTTGCAAGCTTCCCTTTATATTCTGTCTACCATAAACATGTCTGTTGAGTCATTGCTTAAATATAATATTTTTTTTCTCCCTCTTTTCACTACCTCTATCTTGTTGATGCTTCTTTATGGTCCTACCTGGGGATCTTCACCTTCTAGTGCCCAGTATCACTGATGCCACTAACCCCTTCTTTTACCCCATAGGAATAATAAGTAAGAATTATACTGACTGTATTCAGTCCTGGACTTAAGTTCCTCAGCTGCTTCTGGCTGGCTTCAAGTAAGTACCACGAGGTGATGATAAGATCTTGGGTTTCCAGTTGAACTTTTTTATTCCTCCCTCACCAAACAACATGTCTTAACAATGTTTGCTGGAACAAGTTATTCTGCTGTAATATTTAAGCTCTTGCTTCACAGCTGTAGTCATGAAGGTTAGTCTTAACTGGTGTTTCAGGTTGACCCAGAACGTCTAGTCCTTCCTTCTCATTTCTCACACAGTTACCTCCAGTGCCTCTTCAGGAATCAAAGGGAAATACTGTGTCTGTCTCCTGAAATACATGCTTATCGTTCTGGGGTTTTATTTAGCTTCAGGTAGTCTCACCTGAATAGAAACTAGGGGATTTACCAGCAGGTAAAATGATGTTTGTCAAACGAGAGCAGCCAGTGACTATTTATCAGTCCATCTCTAGACCATTTTTCAGTTGTATCTGTAGACAGCTACAAACAGTTACTGTGAAAATTATCCGAGGTAAAGACCATACAATTACTGTGCGGCAACAGCATACAATTACCGTGGGCAGAAATGAGGAACGTTTCTGTGGCCTCAGTCAGTAATACGACAAGTTTTATTTTGGGGATTTCACCAAAATGACAGCAAATCCATCATAGTAAGAAGATTCTGAACAGCTTAAATGGTTTCTTGGAATAAGCAGGCCATAGGAAGTAAAGAAGATGGAAGGTGCCTAATTATTTTCTCATTTTCAGCCTGATCCAAGTGGAAACATTCAGTTATTTCAAAAATTGCAGTACTGTGCAATAATTGCAAGAGTATAGAGAAACAATTAATATTAGAAATTAAAAGGAAAATAATTTTTTGTTACAACGTTTTGCTAGGAATAGTTGGAAGAAATGTATGTTTAAAACAACAGCGGTGAACAGCCTGCTTTTATGGCAGGTTACTTTGAATCTGCAAAAGATGGAATTAATTTTTTAAAAATTTTAGTCTATTTAAATTTCTTTAGAATAAGAAGATTCTTACAATTTACTTCATGAATTTCTAAAAATAAATTCTACGCACATTAATGTTAGTAAACAGCAGTTATGTTATCTCTTTTAATCCTTAATACAGATTTTCATTTACCTAAGCCTGTGGTACTGCAAATTCTTCCTAATACCGCCTTTTTCCTCAAAGCTGGGTTTATATACAATGGTCAGGAGTCAAGTATTTGATGTCTGCTACAAATCTGTCAGTGTTAAATGAGCCTAGAGCTTTCATCAATCAGTCTTCTATTTACTGCATTGGTGTGGTGTGCTGAAACAGAAGGCATCATCGAGTACATGAGCATTGAACTGATTTATACCAGTTCGTGGTCAGGCCCTGTGTGGGCTTTTCCCATTTCTTTGTATTCCGTTCTTCCTGAAGAAGAAAAAGTAAACTGCCCTTTTCATTATTTTGCTAGACTCTTGTATACTGCAGTAGGTTCATCACATAGTTTAATGTGAAAGGCAAGACCTAAGGCCTTTCATTCACAAGTCATATCCACAGAGGGCAAAGAATGTATTTCAGGGGTAAGAAGGAACATGTGTCAGAGAATTTTCTGACATGTTATCCTCTCCTCTTTCTTGCAAGCTTAATCAAAACCCCACTGAAATAAACCATAGCAAGTTACAGGTATAACCCATTGTAGTAGCCTTTAGAGTATTTTAAGGAAATTTAGAGGAAAACGCACAATTAACAAATCATAGAATTTTAAGGAAATCGGGTTTTATTGTGATCTTCCCTTTGCACATCAGGTCACAAGAGATTTTTATATTATGTTTTGAGCATAATGGTTGTCTGGTTTCATCCAAAGTAAAGGATCTGAAAAGTTTCACAGAAATCAGTAGAAAGGAACTCCCATGAAAAGAAAGGATGCACCACTAAACAAGAGTTCTCTGTCCTGTTTGGCTGCAGCTCCAGACATAGCCCAAACTCAACATCAAATCACCAGATTCATGTACATGGGCAGCTCATTCTGCAAATTGCTAAGGATAGCAGATGACCAGTGGGAATAACATGTTGTGAGAGGAATTTCTGATGGAAAAATCACAGGGAACAAGTTTCCTTTGCCTTGCTTCTCTCAAAACAATTTGATTTTGCGATTCATAGTGGCCTCTCAGAATCAAGAACAAGGTTTTCAAGCTTTTTTCTCAGAAAAGTTGACATCCAACTTTATCAATATTTCAGTGGGATTCCATACAGTGAAAAGCACAAGTAAGTCTTTGTGAACTGAGGCTGTAATCTATTAAATCTATGTGTAAATATTTTGTCCAGTTCAAAGGGTAATGCTGTGGCATGGCCCCACTGGTGAGCAGCAGGCTATGGAAGGAGCCAGTTTTTAGTGGTCTGAAGGCTAAACTGGGTTCCAGTTATATACCCACCCTCCTTCATTTGGAAATGATGATGCTACAGGACAACACTGTATCTGTTCACTAAATGTGTATAGTTTGTTGGAGATGAGTGTTGGTTACTGTTCCAACCTTTTACTTCAGAAGGCTTAGGCACTTGAAAATACAGCACAAGGAAAACTAGAATATATTCTGCTTAAGTTTACAGCTTCACATTGATAGACTCTTAAATAAAGCAGCCCTCAGTGATACTATCTTCTCACTTCCACAGAACTTGACAACTTCCCTAAATGTGAAGTCAGCTGGTTTTCTTGTTCTCAAAAAAAGAATCCTCATTCTCGAACACTTAACCAATTCTTAGCCTTCTTATGTATTCCAACACATCATTTTGCAATCAGTTATGTTAATAAAGGAAAAGCCCCATTGAGAGTTATAGTAGAGGTCTTCACTGTAATCAGTATATTTTTTTCTTTAAAGTTACCATCTGGACTGAACTGAAGTTGCTGTATTTGTGAATTGACAGAAAAGTGATACCTGCTTACACAAGCTATAGAAAGTAATGGCCCTAATTTTTTTGCCAGCTATTTGGAAGAGGAGACCAAAACTCCCATGCATCAGGCTCATTTTTATGTATAAGCATTCCAAATGAAATTAATGTCTGAATAAAAGAGAACAAACTGAAGGCAAAAGAAGCCAGTTAATGAGTCAACACCTCTGTTAAAAGGAGACAGTTTTTACAGTGTCAGAGGTGCAGGATCTCTGCTGTTCCAGCACCTCCAGGGGATAGGCTATTAAAAGAAACTAGATTTTAGCTGCCAAGTAATTCTATTTCTGATTTGGTCTTAAGGTAATTAAAGGTTTCATTATTAGCTCAGTTGGTTAGAACATGGTGCTAATAACACCAAGGTCATGGCTTCAATGGCTATGTGAGCCATTCACTTGAGAGTTGGACTTGATGTTCCTTGTGAATCCTGTCCAGCTCAGAATATTCTGTGAAATAAAATGTCCCTTGGGAAATGTTTTTCACAGAAAGGGGTGAAATAGCTACACAGAATAAAACCTCCCTTAAAGTCTTTTAGCAGGACTAGCTCACTTTTCCCTATAAAATGAAATATAAATTTACCTATACTACCAAAAATCAAACTGACAACCAAGGAGAGAGAAGGTGTACTCATGAAATCATTGTAGGATAGTTTACTGAACATTTAGCCCTTCAGCACATAGAAAAGAATGCTACACTGACAAGGCAGTAGATTTGCATTTGCTAAGGTTAAAGTTTCATTCTGCTGAAGAGGCTGGATTTAAAACTGCATGCCAAAAGAATCAGATTAATCATTACCACTGCTGAAGAGGATAAACAAAAAAAACCAAAACTGCGTACTTCTGAATAACAGGCTTCTGAAGAAATCTGATATCAAAACTTATTACAGCAGCAGTAAGTAATAAAATACGAATTTCACCTGAAACTCAAACGTTAAGTATCCAGGTAGATACTCTTCTTATTTTACCCCATTTAGTTAGTTATATATTCCCTAGTCTTCATTTTGTATTCAATACAGAACCGGAACTGGTAGTTGGAAGCAGCATGAAAGAAGTGATTGCATTGGCAATAGCAACAAATTGCATAAATACAATCTGTTAAATTAAGTTTTTGTCATTTAAGTTATTGTGATTTACAGACCCATCATCTATTGCAGAAGGTGAATTTTTCACAAAGTGACCTTAAGAATGAAAATGAGAAAATACTTTCAACTTCTTCCAAAGTAACAGTCGGGAATAAGTTCAAGTACTAATTGGTAGTGCTGCATAACAGAATTCACAATATGATCACAGCCACTGTCTTTAGAAGTGAGTGGGAAGTGAATAAGAACAAAGAAGGGAGCTTTTAGAGGGCTCAATGGGCAAATTAAAATCCAGCATTAAGGGGGAGGTATGCGTATGAGATTGGGATAAGTAGAAGCTGTCAGAGGAAAATCCTACTTTCTATTGTGTTCCTTATTTTAAATGAGAAATCAGGCAAAACTAAGGCTGCTGCACATGTTCACTGCAAGATTTGACTGTGCTAGCAGAAGATGTTGTCTTGAGCTGACCACCTCTCCTTCACCTTTCATGTTGCAGCTTACTGCCCCTTCTGATCTATTCCTGAGCTGCTTATACTCCTGTCAAGGCAAGCTGTGTTACCTTGGCCAGTAACCCTTTTCTGACCTGTTGCAGTAAGCTCCAAATAGGGAAGGAACGATTCTGCAAATGGCTTAGGTAACAGCTGGGATGGAACGAGAGTGTCTGGCAGCCGACCTGTCATGTCCTTTTAGCTGATACAGCCTGGAGGTGGTGAAAGTCTGG
This sequence comes from Poecile atricapillus, assembly GCF_030490865.1. Classification (NCBI taxonomy): domain Eukaryota; kingdom Metazoa; phylum Chordata; class Aves; order Passeriformes; family Paridae; genus Poecile; species Poecile atricapillus. Next base: position 21,107,342 of record NC_081251.1, on the reverse strand, counting down.
TTCTTCAGAACTATTGGTGACTTCCATGGCTGCCACTTGCAATTTCATATGCAAAAGTTTCATAAAGCACCAGCCCTTAATGGTAGAAAAAGTGGTGTAAGGGCTTTACAAAAGAGAAATCCTTGACTGAATCTGTATACCACTGACCTTAAGTTAGGCCAAAGTGTTATATGGCTATAACTGGCAAAAAAAAAGTTACACCAAATGTAAAATAGTGTAATTTGACTAGCAGCAAGTTTTAACAGTCTTCGCCCTAAATTAACTGGATGTGGCACTCGGTGCCATGATTTAGTTGAAGTGTTAGGGCGTGGGCTAGACAACCAAGGTCTTCAGAGTCACATCCAACCTGACCTTGGAACACTTTCAGTGACAGGACATCCACAACTTCTCAGAGCAACCTGTTCCAGTGCCTCACCACCCTCACAATAAAGAATTTCTTCCTAGTATCTAATATAAACTCAGCCTCCTTCAGTTTAAGCTTATTCCCCCTTGTTCTATCACTACATGCCCCTGTAAAAAGTCCTTGTCCAGCTTTCTTGCAAACTCCCTTTAGATACTGGAAGGCTGCCATTAAGTCACAACCCCTCCCCCCATCTTCTCCAGCTTTTATGCTGCTTGTTCCATCATCATCAATACAGGTGAAAGGTCCGTCACTGTGCTGGTCTGGGTGACATGCTGAAATGCATCTGCAAGTTACAACACACTACATAACAGTATCTACTGCTTGGAAGCCCCCAGAGAGCAGATTATAGTCGTTTGACACATGGTCCCAGGGAGGTGAATGAATCACTGCCAGCCAAGTAAAAAGGAAGAGCAATGATTAGGCTTTGGAATTGCCTGACTGAGAACTTAATGAGAAGCACGCTTAGATGTCTCTTTCCTTGAAAAATGACCACATTGTTCCCAGGCTGTACTGCAATGCATTTTAAAAGATGCAACTGTCATGGGGTATCTTTCAGCAGGGTACAGTTACAACCCCAAATAATGTCACCTTCTCTGTAATCTCTTTGGACAACAATGCTGGTGAAAATATGCCCGTCTGATCCAGCGTGGCCTCTGTGAAGGCTTGCTGACAAAGGTGGCAACATGACCTAGAGGCCAGGATGTGCCCCAGTGGTCTGTTTTAGGGTTGTTGCTGGCTGTGGGAGGAAGGAAGTATCCCCTGCAAAGGATATCCTCATACTGTGAATGGAAGAAACAAATCAAGACATAAGGATTAACCCACCTAACCAAGCTAAACACCGTTATTTTAATGGAATAAATTAAAGAACTCAGTGATTAATATAGGCCTTAAAATTATTTACTTCAGTCCTCTGAGTAACACAGGTCAATGGACATCCATTATTTAATTTGCTTCAAGTCCAATAGATGTTGCTGAATTAAAGTATATCTACCAAATAAAAAAAACAATGTTGTTTTGATCCTTTTCAGTGATGAGCAACCCTTGATAGATTATTTCAAGAGTTAATATGTACACAGATAACTACTGAGAGCATTATTTATGGTCTGAATTGGTTTAACTTCATCTTCCAGTCCCTGAATCTCATTATACCTTCAACAGCTAGATTTGGCATTTATAAATTGTGATCAAGGAGCCTTTAATCTTTTATCATTTAAATGAACAAGCTTTTAGGATGATTAAGCAATCTATAAAAAGTTTTGTAGTTTTAATCCATAATTTTTTGAATCTTTATTTGTTTGGAAGCAGTATTCTAGTAGTTGTTTCAGCATCTCAGCATTCAGAAATCTCTGGATTTCTTTCTACATTTCTTTTCCCTGAACACTACTGTGGAGGTATGTTCTTTGTGCCTGAAGCCATGGTCTTACTTATGACCAGGGCAGGTGAGCACCCTTTACTGTGATCAAACTCTTGATCTCCCACTAAATCACTGTGCGACTGCTCACATATCCCCCAGCATCTCTACTGGACTCATAGGTAGGTGTTCAGCCTCTTCACAGAAACATGATTTTTAGCAGAGATGCTGTAGCTGAGAAGTAATAGATTTTTAAACAGCTCTAACTGTAATTTTCTTTGTTATTTCTGCTCAGTCTTTTTCTGAAGGACAAGGCAGTGAACTTAAAACACTATTGAAGGACCTTTGGTCTTACTTATCCACATGAAAATAGGCTGTAGAATGTAAGCATTTTTAAAGAAAATAGTTTTTATATATGCATATATTTTAAAATAAAGTTATTCAACTGCATTTGTTAATACTTTTGTATTGTCAACACTTTTGTCCAAGAAAACATGGCATAGCTATTCTATTGAAAAGGACAGTTGTTTTAAAAAATTTTCTTTTGTAACATATTAGCTGAAAATGTTCAGGGGTTTGTTGTTTTGGTTTGGTTTTGTTTTTTTTTTTTTCAGAAAAGCAGCTCATAGACAGATGTTAGGTTAATGAAGCTGAAGAAATGACAAAAATAAGTGTGATGTGATGTTGCCAGATCCATGCCAAAACATCTGAGCAGGGATGCTATATGAGCAGCTGGGGAGAGCTGACAAAATGTGAAGCAGACTATTCATCCCAGTACAGTATGAATCTTGTTCAGAAGGTTCTAGGAAGGAATGGAGGGACATTTAGAAATCACATGATTATTAATATTCATTGGAAATCACAACTAAATTGACAGTAAGACAATTTGGTGGGTCATGAGGGTCTTCAGCTGACCAACACCAGATTTCCATAGACTCACATGGATGTCAGCCTTCTACAGTGCAGCAGCCGCTCCACAGAAAACATTCATCCTGCAATAAACCAGTCCTAGCTGTGGCTGAAAAATGATTTCTCAACAGAAGGGACAGCTAATCTGCTACCACAAAGACGTCCTAATGTGTCCCTTTGCACTGTCAGCAGCTGTTTGCCCAGGAAGAAGGCGTTGGGAGTGTGCTTGTATGTGTGTGAGGAGGGCACTGACAACCATCAGTGTCATCAAGCTTGTCTAATAAATACTCCTGTCATGTCTACTTCTGTCTTCCATTTTGCAATATCCTTAGGCTCAATTCTCAAATCCCTTTCACCTCGCTTCAGTGCCCGTTTCCCCTCTCTCCTACTACTGCAAAGTAAGACATCCTCAACCTCTTTTCCCTACCAAAACAATACTCCAGCCTGTACCTCTTTCTCTTACCCATCCCCAAATCTCTCTTCTGCCAAACTACCAAACTTTTCTCTTACAAGCCCCATTATCCATAATCATGGGGTCTATCTCTCAGCATCTTCCTGCCTCAATATGTTAATCCTTCTGGCTGATATTCCTTTCCTATGGTTTGGCTTGTTCACACTTAACGGGTCATGTTTCTGTAAGACTGCTTTAAAAGATGGAGGGAGAGTGGCTTAAAGATTGACTTCTTAGAGACAATGACAGCTCTGTTTGTAGCATGTTTGTTTTCCTGCTGACAGGATAACAGCTTGAGATGGTTTCAGTTTCAGTTAAATCTTGTGTGTTCTAAAATTAATGCATGAAAGATCTCTTTCTTCACACAAAGAACAAAATTTAGGCAAGACAACAAGGGAGATCTCACTTATTTCTTTCTTAGCGTTTCTCAGCAGCTAAGTGATGTTTCTCCAGGGACTGGCAACCCTGGAGAAACAAATGGCTTGGTGCCTTAGCTGCTTTTAGCCCAGACCTCTTACCAGGTGCACAGCAGAATGGCAAAAACTGATCAAAAGCTAATTCAGCAGAAGTGCCTAAATTCAGGAAGATATATGGAATTGAGCCCATGTATGCCCATAATCATAAAAACATTTATGTGCCTGGTTTTATGAGCTAGTCTGCAATGGTATCATTAAGCACCATCTGAGTACTGTGAAGGCTGTGCCACAGATGATGTAAATCACTGTCTAAATCACACTTTTCATAACTGCCTGACATAGAGGACAGAAAATACACCCTGTGAAATCCAAGGACATTTTGGGTTGGAGAGTATATAAAACACAAGTATTTCTCTGCATGAAAACCAGTGTCAGTATTTGAGGAGATTATACTGAGAGAACAGAGGTAGTGAGCAGAGCCCAGAGAATGTGGCAGGGTCAGGCAAGCATCCCTCTTCAGTACTTTAAAGGACACTGCAGAGGAGAAAGGAGAGTGTTGACAAAAGTGATTCTGGAAAAAAACCAAAAACCCTCATATGTATTTTGGGTGCAATAAATATCAATTTTAAATATGTGAACAATATTTATTGGGGACAGCCTCATTGCAGAGATTTGTGCTATTTAATGTTTCTATTTCTAATGGAGAAGAAACACTAGAAAAGTACCAGAAAGAACAAAAAGTAAGAACAGAGGTTTCCTTGTTGAGTTAGGAGCAGTTTCTATATATGAAACTTGTTTGGCCATATAAAACCTGCCAGTTGGGAGAAAACAAGTGAAAAATTATTTTAGAACAAAAATTTCACACCTTTATCAGTGTTGTACTTTGATGCCCTGTTACTTAATCTAGCTTTCATATAGTTAAAAACTGAGATTATGTTCATTAATACGTCTTAAAGGAACCTCGCCTTGAGGAAACTTGATTTTCAGTTTCTTTGTTGTGATTCAGTAATTGTGCAAAATAAGATAATATTCCAAAATATTTATTTATGAAGGTTGGAGGACTGCTTAGGCTCTGTGAAAGAACCATTTGCCAGCCACTTATTTTTCTACCATGGGTTTCCTTAATGCCTCTTAGCTGTTTTCTTTATGTGTTTATTTTAGTAAGTATATTTTAAATTAGGCATCAGCTATGTATTAGAGGGTTGCTTTGATACAAAGGCATGGTTTTTCTCACCTAAATGAAATTTTTTTTCAAGTTCTTTTCAACACTGCAACATTTTTGTTGAATGTATGTATGCATATATAAATTGAAATTATAGAATTTTCCTTAAGCTGAACCATGGGTGCACACCTAGTATGTGGAAGAACAAGTAGGCATGTGCTTGTGATTTCTCTGATTTGAAAACATCCTTCAGGCAACTTATCTGTAAAATAAAACAAGGCGCACTTTGAATTTTTACCATATTTAGGAAAATTCTGTTGGAGGAAAATGTCACAAATATTCAGAGGTCGGCTCTGCTTTTAGGCAACAGGGAAGCAGAGGAGAAAAGGAGAAAAGAAATCCTAGAGGTCTTCAGAAAGGATGTTCGTGGTGCATAGCTCAGCCTTATACTGTATGTTCCCAGTTTCCCTCTAGTCAATGGAAAATAAACATGTTTTCTAGGGAATATTTCATGACAGCTGAGCTCTGTGTGATCTGGGACCCAAAGGAGATCAATGACCTGGTCATCATCTTCTAGGACCATACGTGTGCTGATGACTTGGCTGTTGGGAGCAGGAACTTGGTGCTCAGCAGTCAGAAGGTGCTGCTGCAGTCAGGGTAGGTCAGCTGCAGGCGAGGCAGGGAGTCACGCTGGCTGCGGGTCGTGCAGCCCTGCACAGGAGCCCTACACAAGCATGCTTTTGGGAGCAATTGGGCTCCTTGGCAATTGCACAGTTTGCTGCACAAGATCTGAGGCAAGGCAGTACCAGTCAGGCTTTGATGAGAGGGCCAGGAATCCACATGTGCCTGCCAATCCCTGGGAGCCAGCCAGCTAGGGTTGTTTCTTTCTGGCTTATCAGCCCCATGCACCCCCATGTCTCTCAGAGGCAGCCCAAGAAGGGTTGCTAAAACAGAATAAATGTGATACTGGCAGGAAGATTCAACACAGGTCACAGTATAGCAGGCACATCAGTTTGCATTGAAAGTGTGCTGGCTGTTACTTCAGTGAGCTCTGTCAGCCCACCCATTACAGAAGGAGAACAATAGTATTTGCAGAGAGGAGAAACCTCTACCCAGACTCCCATCTACCACAACACATGTGATCTCTGCTGTTCCCTCATGTGTTTTCACTGTCTCTGAGAACCACACCAGACAGTGATTCACTACATCTACCATTGCATCCTCTCATCCCATCTTCCTGAATGACCACTTTAGGTCTGAGGGTGCATTTCTGACCCCAAGTGCAGAATATTCTGCATTTCTTTTTTTTTTTTTTTTCTTTCCCCCTCTGCTCTCCACAAATAATCTGGCATCACACTAGGGGGAAAAAATGACTCTTCACATGGGTGTTGTAGGAGACAGAGCAGATTCTGTGTAGAGATGAAAATATCAGAGGGATACTGAAGGCAGCACAGGAGCAGAACATCTGAACAGGTTTGAAGAATAGAAGGAGAGGTCCCTCTTACCACACTCTCTCTGGACGTTGAAATATCAGTCAATTTCTGAAATGGTTCAGAAACTGAAACAGAACTGAACAGTTCTGAAACTGCTTTACTAATGCAGATTGAGAGACAGAATGAAGACAAATGTCTCCTGCATCCAGCAGTCCAGATAGCTGTTTACCCATGGTAACAACCCATAGCCATAGAGCATCCCCAGTAGCCCACCGTGGCTGCTCAGACTGGCTGGGAGTGTATGAAAATACATCAGCTGCAGAACTAATGGAGTTGGCACTTCATCAGCTGCCTGGAATTCTCCGTGCTCTTGTCAAAGACAGCTTGAAGCAGCAGCTGGTTCTTAATCTACTTAGATCAGACCATTAGACAGAACAAGGAAGCAGCATAGCATTGTACCTCTGATGTAGGAGTCAAAAAATTAGCTTATTCTCTCTCACTTTCTTTATCCACTCTTTTATCTTTTATGTCACTTTCTGCCTTCAGTAAAGAGTACTTCTGTGGAGGGGAGCAAGGGAAATGGATACCCAGCATGGCTCCATCCTGCCAGGCTCCAGCCTTGTGGCTGCCAGGGCCCCAGGAGACCTTAACCCTGCTCAGCTTTGTGGGAGATGCAGATGATCACAGATGCCTTCATAGTGCTCAGCATTTGTGCCCCTCAGTGGAACAGGGTCCAACATCAGCAATGTGTGCCTGAATCACAGGATTCTGATCAGCCTTTTGTAATGTCAAGGGGCATTTATTGTCCCATAGCTCCTGTCCATATGCACCGAGGCAATGTACAGAGGCACTCACTGCTGAAGCTTTGGAATTCAGTCTTCACTGGGAAGGAAACAGATCCAGTTAATATTTATTTTTCAACGTATCTGTTTACTTTCTAATGCAGCAGCTCTAAATAAAGCAAATTAAACTCTTTCAGAAATTAAGGCCTGCAGAAAGGCAACAGTCTAATTCATCACACGTTCACAGTCTGAACTCTTGCATAGAGGCGTATCTTGCAACTATTCCAAGGGCTTCCCTAACAAAACAAGGTAGGGGATAGCACAGCTCCTGTAAGCATTACAGGGGCTGTGCTCCCAGGGGAAGGTATGACTAGTTGGGGGCAATTTTAGTTACACTCTCTCTCTCTTTAGTTCTCTCTCCACCCTGTGGCTGTATTTGGCTTTACAGACTATTTCCTGAGCAGCCAGGGACCTGTGGCAGTGTATTCACATGCCTTTTCCAGGGCTCTAAGGCAAACTGTACTGTTTGGTTGTAGCTGTGTCTCCATCTAGGGTAGGAGGTGTTCACATGTATTGGTCAGGGAATGTGTTTGGGGGTCTCATCCTCATTTTTAATGTCCATGTCTGGTTTGAGGCAGGGACGAGAGATGCAGCTTTGCCTGACTGGGAGACACACCACCAGTCAGTGGCACAGGGTTGTCGAACCCTGGATGGCTCTGGGGAATGAGCAACCTTATGCCACTTAAAGGTTGATGTAATGTTACCTGGGAAAGGCTGGCCTGTAAAAAGGATTTTACAATTCCCTGATTTAGTTTGTCTTCAAATTTACAACTTTAAATGATCTAAGAGTGGCCTATAAGAAGTACTACAATAAATCCCCAAAATAATAATCACCCTACTATTCTTATCTACTGACAGGTTATGTCTGATTTATAATTATTACAAATAAGGTCAAGCACAGAATAGGACTGACTTCTATGATAAGAGCTCCACGATAAAAAATTTCAGTAGCTTCATGTAAACTCTGTAAAACTCAGTAATTGGGATTGAAACTCTCCCGAGGACTGAATTACCAAGGAAACTCACCTGAGTTTCAGAGCTCAGAAATTTACTGCTCAAAAAGGGTTTGGGTGCCGGTTCCAACAATAATTTTACTAATAAGACATGTCTTGCTGCGTCTCGCTAACAATTTATAAAAACAACATCAGAGTGGCACTACAATACATCACAGCAAGAGAAGTGAAAGAGTAAATAAATGAATAAGATTTTGTCTTCTGGACAGAAACTTGGCCACAGCATTCTGTGTGTAAAGATCCGACACATTTTGAACAATCTTTCATGGGGTTTGCCACTCTTTGGCAAATTCTCCTTGCCCTAAATTCTCATTGGAGAAACAGCGTATGGCCGTGATCCCACAGCCGCAGGTCCGCAGCCGAGGGAACCTGCGAAGAGCTTGTGGTGCATCCACCAGCCCTGGCACGGCGGAGCCCAGGTGGCTTTCTTGAAGAGCTCAACTCCCAGCTTTACCTGTTTTCCATTTTATTTATTATTGATTTCAAACCACGCAAACAAACATAACCCCCACGCACATTTTCTGCGATTAAAAAAAAACCCACCCGAGACCTGCAGCTTTCCCGTGCCGCTCTCCGCCGGGCGCGGCGCTGGCTCGAGCCGCCCCCTGCCCGCCCGTCGCTGCGGCTCTGCTGCCACCTGGCGCGGGCACCGGCACCGGCACCGGGACCAGGACCGGCACCGGCACCGGGACCAGGACCGGCACCGGCACCGGCACCGGGAGTGTCTGCCGAGAGTGCGCAGGGAGGGACGGACACACAGTGCTGGAACCGGGCAGGGTCCGTCTCGCCCGGTCTCGTCCCTGTCTCAGCGCCTTTTCCAGCCCGGCAGAAGGTCACGGCGGTGTCACCAGGCGGCCAGAAACCGCTCGCTTTGAAGCTCAGGATCCTGAAGGCTCCGCCGGCTTTCCGCAGCGATGCTGGTGCCCATGCGGGGCTGCGGCTGGGCGGAGTGTGGAGATGACGCCCCCGCTGCGGGTTTGAGCATTTATCCTGGTTACAATGGCAGGGAATGGAGCACTCACCCCCAGAGCAGGAGCAAACAGCGAGCGGGCTGTTGGTTACCGCTTCCAGAATGACAACACCCCCAGATGGGGAAGCTGGGACATTGTTCCTTACTGGTACACAGACTCCTTACAAGGCTCTCCATCACCTCTCACGGCCGTGCTGGCTCACAGTTGGATGTGGAAGCTCCAGACGGCGGTATTGCCAGCTGCCGCACGTCCCGCCCGTGTCCCCGTCCGTGTCCCCCATCTCCTCCCGGCTGCGGGGACGCGCCGCTGCTGCTGCTGCCCGTGTCCTGCGCGCTGCCAGCGCCCCGGGCAGCGGCGGCTGATCTTCCACCGGCTCAGCCGGGAAGGATCCACGGACGCCAATTCCAAGGAAATAGACAGCTGCTGTCGTGAAACCAGAACTTACTCGGAAAGCACGGTGTCAGGCATATGGATATTTAGAGAGATCCTGTCAAAAAAGGGCACAGCTCCTCACCTGCAGAACGACTCCTCAGAGCAAATGGTTGCAGTGGCACTGCTTCTTTGCGTCACTACTACACTTTTCAAGTACATTACTATTAACAAATATTTTTTTTCCCCATTTAAATTTAACCCAGTGCTAGAAATCATACAAGAATGGCAGATGAAGCGGGAACTTCCCTTGAAGAGAAATAGAGAAGAAGATACAACAGCCAGAAGGCTGGTGTGGGACAGGCATGACACAAACCTGCAGAACTGAAATTACTGTTTTAATTAAATAAATAAGCTTTTTAAGAAAACAGTTACTTAAACATCTTTAATGTTTATTTGTTCATAGAATGAAATGAGATTTGAAGCTCCTAAGAAGTCCCTAAAATCTTGCCATTTATCCCACATGCCTAAGGCTACAGCATGCCCAGTGAGTGCCTGTCAGTCTTGTGGGTTTAGCAGCGATAAATATAATGGCCCAGCTTTCATTTATATTGTAATACCTTATTAGTGTGAAGGGGTCATAAAGTGAATTCTGCTTCTTTTCAAGATTTAGGAGCATAAAAAATAGCAAAGCAGACAGATGGGAACATGGCAATTTTCTCCCTGATTTCTGAAGAGAAACATAAAATTGAGGAGAAGAAAAAGGTAGATTTGCTGAATTCTGAGCATTATGCTTGAAGCAAGTACAATGCTGTATTTACTCAGAGCATTTAAGGGGAGATGGTATCACTAGAGCATGTAATCCAGCCTCCTGCACATCACAAGCCATTAACATTCACTCAGTCATTCCTTTATCAGGCTTCATGAGTTTGACTAATGCTTATTTTCAGAAATCCAGTTATTGTGTTTTTGAAGGCCAAAGAAATGAATTTGCTGCTTTTATTAGCAGCTTGTTCCAGTGACTAATCTCAGCCTTAAAATGCAGGCCTTCTCGGGAGTTTGAAGCAGTCTAGCTTCCCCTTATGCACTGCCTGTTGTACTTTTCCTTGCTAGGCTAAAAAGCCTATTAATTCCCAGTACTTCCTCCATGGAAAATACTGATATTTTGAAATGAGATGACATTTTAGATTTTTGAGGTTGGAGTAGGGTAGGCTGGGTGGAGATTTTTTATAAACTAAACAGATTATTTTTGTGCTCACCTGTTAGACATTTTCTGAAGCTTAATGCAACTTTCATGACTCTAAATTTGGGGGTGTTTTTGAAAGGCTATATATGGAGTTGAAGTTCTACATCAAAAATATCAGATAAGGGGGGTTTTAAGCATAGTTAGAGCTGAACTTACTTTCTTAGCTGTTTTACATGTAAATGCAGCAAGAGCTTGTTTGAAGTTTATTTTTCTGTCAATAATTTTTTTTTGTTCCATCAGAATGTTCTGATTTGTAGGTGTTGAGATGACTTTCAAAACTAGACTATTTTAGGAAGAAGTAATTAAGGGATTGGACAATTCACTGTGGAATGTCTTTTAATTTTTTTTTTTTTTTTGGTTGCTCAATTTATTTTCATTTTTTCTGGTGCAGACAGCATTTATCCAGAGAAAGCAGTACTAATATTAATAGCAGCAGAGCAACATTAATCCAACATGGTGGAAGAGAAGTCTACTAGAAGGAAACTGCTGTCAAAATGTTATGGAAGATAACATCTACAGAGGAGAGGAATATCCTTTATCCTCTCTGCTCTCAACCAGGATGTGACTGGTACCCTGGCTACTCCATTCTGACTGACTAGCTATGACCCACCAGTTAGTATCAGACTCTGGTAAGTGATCCTTTATTAGCGCTTTGAAAATCCATTTGTAGTTAATAAAATTAAATTTTAAACTGACCTATGTCTTTTCTCTAGGTGGGTAAACACAGGAGATACTGTTGCAGTCTGCAACCTCAGGATCTCATCCAGGGAAGCAGCAGGATTCTGGGGACCAGCATGAAACACCAACGAGACGGGCTCCCGGTTCATGAAACCATTTATTCAGCATAGGAACAAAGTCACGTCCAGAACAGAGAGCCCCGAACAGAGGCACAGCAGGGGTTTTTGAGGGACAGAACCGAGGGTTTACACCTTTGAGGGTGGAGTTCAGGGTCAGGGACCATTAGAAACACACCAAGGGAGAACCCCCCCCCAGGGACTCAAACCCAATCAGAACTCCTGGGCCGCCCTTCACAAGGGGTTTGGGGTGGGACAATGTAACTCTTTGTCTCCCTGAGGCCCCTGCCACAAGATACTTAATATCTCAAGAGTAGGAACAGCAGATTTTTCCATCCACAAATACACTAAATGATGGTCTCATTAGAGAAAAGTTGCTGAGCATAGACTGAGCCCAGCCAGGTGCAAAGTTGCCTTCAATGAGTCTTCTGCTTGGCCATTGCCTATGGTAGTGGACCAGAGCAGGGAAGAGGGGAAATCACAGTCTTGGAGAAGGTATTTTCTCATGTCAGTTTTCATGTGGTGACAGTTCATCCTCATATTTATGACGAATTTTCATTTTCAAATTGTACTTTTCTATTTCCATCTGAAACTAATAGGGTTCCTTTTCGCCTCCAGTATACAGAAATACGTTCCAAACTCTCATGCAGTCCTTGCATATAAAAGACAATTTGTTCACTAGAGCAAAGTAAATGATTTCTATCCCATGACCTCTCATTAACTCAGCTTTTTCTACCAATGGTACCAGACAGTACTGGGGTGTTGATTGCTGCAGCTATTAAAAGTTCCCTTAATTGCTAAATTTCAGGGTAATTCAAAGGTAAACCCATATGGGCTGGATGGAACTGTCACTTAGACAGTCTCTTTAAAATAACTACTTGAACAGATGCTCAGTCAGGCAAGAACTGTCTTTCACAGCATTTTTAGCTTAGAAGATACAGAGTTATTTATTACTTTCACACAACACTGTAATAATTTTATTATTTTTGGAATTAATTGTGTATCCTAAAACAGCAATATCCACCTTATAGACCAAGTCTTACACTGATATTTTGAAACAGAAAAAACTAGGTGGTACCTAACTTAACTTCCACTTAAGATATGCCTTAAATTGTTTTTACTTAGAGGTATAAAAGGAGGTGTTCTGTTTGGTTGATTCAATGGTCTAAGTATAGGCAGTCAGAGGACAAACATAGAAAATTCCAATTGTAGATTTAAAGTTTGAGTGCTGTTCATGAATCCACAAGGGTAAGCCCAGGCCACTAAAGGAAGGGACAAGGTTACTCAAGCATGAGTACAGAGTCAACAGCAGGAACTTTTCTAAGTCTTGGTATACCTGTCTTATGTTCAATGAATGTACTTCTGATCCTCCCTGGCATACTATGGCTGTTTATGCATTATTGAAATGAAATTACATCTGCAGTGTTTTCTAATGAGTTTGATTTGTTGGTTTATTTTTAAAGCATTAACAAGATCTGAATGTTACCTACAACTCCATTTAAAAAAAAAAATTGAATAAAAAACCCAAATAAAATGAACAAAATATATTCTGTGATTCAGCATTCTTGATGTTTTTATTTATTAATTTATGCCTCATTGTTTGTGCTGTGTCTTGTAATGTGTCTCCTGGCCATTAATTAGAATTACTGAAGTTCTTTTATGTTCAGATGAGTACCTTGTTTAATTTCATTTTGTAGTTTTCTCCTTGCTGTGTTATAAATCCCTGTGTTTACTTGTAGTTTCTCACACTTGCAGACTATGTGACAGCACTATCAGTGGGAAAATGGAGAGAGGGTGCTGAGAAACCATCCATGAGCAGACTGGGAACTTGCACATCCTGCTTCCCAACAGCTCTTTTGGCCTAATATAAGCTGTATTCAATCTATTCTTTATGGACTGAGGGACAAGATGGGGTATTTTTTGCACTCTTGCATTCTGCAAGAGGCTTTTAAAATCTCCCAACCCTTCAACCCCAAACTAAAATCCAGTTTGGTATGTGAAAGTACTAGACTCTTCCATCATTTTTACTGACCCCCATGTGAACTGGTCTCTTAAGAGGGCTGAGATACAGCTGAGTAATGATCTATTGTTTTTTTAGAGGCACTGATGTGGAGTAGCTGAACATTTACTGTTGGGTAGCCCTGAATTCAGTATGGGCCAGGAAGGATAAGTTCCTATTCCATCCCAGCAGCCAGTCTTGGCCTCCATCAGCACCCTTTTTTGCAAGTATTTCTTCCTGTTTCCTGAAACATCCCTTTCCTACCCCCTGGCTCTTTTCCTGCTCTTCCTCTGCAAGCTTGCTGCCCTCCTTCTCAGTATGAGCTAGATTTCTTGCTCTAGATAACTTATTGCTTCCTGAGCCCAAGACAGGGGAAAAAAAAATATCCCTGGAGATACTTCCTAGCTTCCAGTGAGCAAAATCTTCTCAGCCCAGTCTCTTCAAAGCTGGAAGAAAAAAGTAGAGGGAAAATCCTGGTCTCCTATCCTGTCTGTTACTGGGCTCTGCATGATTGCTGTGACCTGAAGCTCCCAAAATCCCTCCAGCTTGAGCTGCCATGCACAAATGGATTCTGTTTGTTTTTTGTTTTTTTTTTCCACATGACTCATGCAGAGCTGAGCTTTACTCTAGACATACCATGGAGTTCCTCAGTGCTATCATGCTGGTGAAATTAGTATTTTTTAAAATACAAACAAAATTCATTTTCTTCCTAGTCCCACTTAGAGAAATACATTCTTACGCCTACAAATGTTCTGCCAGATAATTTCATGAGATGCTGACCAATGGCATGGAAAATTTGAGACTGAAGTTCATTAATGACAAATACTGGTGTAAAGGAATCTCTTTACATATGTGTGCATGTGTTGGGAACACAGATGCAAGCTGGTTGTTTATAGTTATAGCAGATGAAGCCAAAGGGTAGAAACTAAATTGAAATTAAAATTAAATAAATTAAATTAATAAAGTTTTTTGAATAGTGCAAGCATAGTGCAAGGAAACATTTGTAGAACTATATGACAATCCCTCAAATTCTCTGAAAAAGAGTAAATCATTACCATTGAAGAAAGTTCTTGAATTTGGTACTTACACTGACTGCTGATATATTAGTTTAATGCATTTTTTCTGTAAGGTCTGTCTACAGAAAAACATTCGATTATTTCAGCAGCATACAATGATGGCCCAGATGTACCAGCACAGTCCCAAATGCAGTTTTCTTCTCATCTCATTTATAGGAGCCATAGTTCCCATTGCACCTGCCCTGCAGGTGCAGTTGTTTCCAATCAAGTGGTGTAATGCATCTTGTCAGGCAATGGATGCTCAGCCTCAAAGGTTATGAAGACCTGAATTTTTTCCCCCCGCATCACTGCAACATGCTGACAACATCTGGAACAAAACCCCTGTGGCAGAGGGACAAAGCTGGGGCCAAAGTATTCTTGGCTGAGAAGAAGCAGGCACTGAAAATAGACCTGATGACTCCACAGTCTGATCACACTTTGCCTTTGAGAAAGAATTTCCACTCTAACCTATGTAGACTCGCTTCAGAAACCATTATCCCCAAATATATCTCTTTGCTGTGATGGAGAGCTGTGATTCCAGAGAGAGAAATGCGTTACTGCGAGTTAAATCTGTTCAGGAGTTTACTATCACTTTCGGGGAAAATGTGCTCAGATACAGCAATGGGTGGCAGTATAAACTTCTGAAACACGGAGAGCTGTGCTCTGAAGTGCTGGCTGAGCCTGGTGGACATGGCAGCTGCGCTGTGTCCGTGCCAGCAGCCCCCAGTCCAGCTGTGCGGCAGGACACAATGAGAGGGTGCGGCAATTCTGCTGCACGCTGCCTGCCTTTGGAAAGACATCCAGGAGGGCAGGCTGGGAAGGAGATGTGATGTATGCCTCTCATTCCTCACACTTTCCAGACTAGCAAAATGGGACTGCAAAAAGCTTCTTCTGTCCTGTTTGACACAGCCAGAAGGACTTGAATAATTTAGTGCCTCCCCAGACTGTCCCTCCAGACAGTATTCAAAAGTATTCTCTAATCTATTTGTTTCTGTTTCCTTCTTGACAAAGAAGGGTGGTAGAACTACATTTAGACCAATTTTTTTATACAGGATATACTGGTTTATTTATTTAAATGTAAGCAACAGTGGGGTTCCTTCGAGAATAAGCTAAAATGAAGCAAGAAGGGTCAAAAGGGGCTTATCTTTAACCAGCATTGTACAAGGAGGGAACTCCCAGGACCCTGGAAAGTGTCTGTTTGTTTAGAGCAAAAGCAAATAACATTATAACTTTGGAGATATCCCAAATGGGGGACACATTAGCAGAGAGAACACAGTGATTTGGTGGGGGTTGAAAGGGCCGTCAGCTCCTCATGATTTCTGAAATTCAGATCTCCCTTGGGTAATGTAAGTTAGTGCAATGAGAATTACAGCAAGTTGGATGCTATTTTGGTCATAATCATCTTTAATTTTTAGCTACTGGAAATGAACTTGTGACTGAAAAGCATCTTTTGTTCATTCCTATCCATCTCTTGACGTCTCTCACCCACTTCCCCAGGAACAATTTCCCTCATATATTTTACCTTGAAAACTACCCCCTTTCATTAATTGACTGAGAGTTATCACTCAGCTTGTTCCTGAACTTACTTAACCCTTTTTTTCCTCTGGTAAAAATACAATATTAGCTTCACCAGAAGCCATTAATTTTTCTCCAAAAAGTCAGTTGTCTCAGTATAGCATCTGACACGAGATAACACAACAGATCATCACAGAAGATATTTACAGATATTTAATTTGTGACAATAAAGGTAAATACTTAGCAGCTCATGGACCAGCTATTCTGTTTTCCAGAAAAGAAAAGTTGATCCCAGAAAGAAGCCCAGGAAAGGTCACAATCTGTTATGTCTCACAAGGTAAATGCCATCAAAGTGAAACACATCACAGATGGTAAATGTGCCCCAGAGGCTTCCTACAAGTCTTTCACATGGCCATGAAATGCTGCTGTCTGCTCCTCAGGTCCTCCTGTGCACAAAACCTCTCCTCTCCTTGTATCATCTCGTTTTCCTGCAGCACAATAAATTCCAGGGAAAACTCTGTAGCCTCTGACTTACAGCAGCATTTTTATTGCACTTACCTTACTTTGATTTTTGGAGATAAGCAAGCTGGGAAATGACACATAGAGGAGACCTCCTCTCCACACGTGCTATCACAGCTGGTTTACATGTGGTCTTAAGTGACCCTTCAAACTGAATGGATAGAAATTCACATATATCTCCAGGTATTAAGCTTTTTTCCTTCAGTTACTAATTAGAGGTGTAAAATCTAATGGAGGGTTACAGCTTCTTATTTGTTATTTCAAATGAGGACGCTCTTGAAAAATTTGTTGATCCCATGTCTCAGTAAATAAGATGACAGTAATGTGTATTTTGGAAAGATTTGAGAGAATGAAGTGAATCTGTGTGGAGGATTAAAAGATCTTGAATTTATTATACACCAGTTTGTCTCAAAACAGTCAAACCACCTCCTAATTGAGGCTGAAAAGTGTCTCAATGAATTAGCTCATCTCATGCAGAATCTGTTTGCTTTCTGGCACAATATGCATGCATGCATTTGATTTGAGATCTGGCTGTGGAAGCTGATATATAGTGTGAATTAGCCAAAAAATGCTCTTTCACTGTGAAGGAGAATTACAGTAAAGTCCTATTCCAAATCAGCTAAGGCAATCATGTATTTCTAATAAGCAAAATAATAAAGACTATAGCACTGACATTGGTTTTGCTCTATAGCTCTTCCCTTTCCTCAGCCTTTCTTTTCAGCTTCCTCCTTCTGTGATTTAGACAAGCAAATGGTTTATAATAAGATACAGACATGCACATACCAAACAGAACATGATTTCTGGCCATTTAAAAAAATATATATATAAAATTTACAGTTTCTCCTCTTTTATTTCTGTAAGGATAAATATATACATAAATATTATATACACACATATACGTGTGTATATATATATATACATACACAGATATAAAGCCACATAAACTCATACAAATATATAAACATTCATAAAATTCTAAATACCAGATTTTTTTAAGATTTTGTCAATGCTTCATAAATTTATAAATATTTTACAAAATTCACTTTGACATATTTAAACCCCAAAGGATAACATTCATCTGCTTCCCTTACTGTTCAGTCATGATTTATTTCCTATCTGGAAAAACTGATTTATTACCTCTATTATGATTTGGATTATGTCACTTTTTAATACACTGAATTCTTGATTTTTACCAAAGCTAATTTCCTTTTAAGATTTGTCTGAAGCAGTCTATTATAATACACTCCTCCAGGATCTGCATTTAAATTGATTTGTCATTATTTTCTATTCCATTGACCTAAGCCCTGTCCTCCTCAAATATTTCAGTGCCAAGCTCTGCAGCGAATGTGGTGGTGCTCAGTTGCAAGGAGGAAGCCAAGTATGGTAATGACAGGTGCAGAGTCCTCTGACAAGCAAACTCCTCCGTGTTTTGGATAGCTCTCACCTGTGAAGGTGAGTTAGTGTCGGTCACAAAGGATACGTGAGCCACACAACTACCACAAAGACTTTTGAAAAGATTCTGGCTAAGCAGGTTACTAATGTCTAGTCCTGGTCAGGAACTGGGCTTCCATTTAGGGGTAAAGGCTGAAGTGATGTTACTCCTCATGTAGAGCAGAAATTTTCATCAGTTTTTTTTTCTTAATTGCAACACCTTGAGCAGCCTAGTGCCTGCTACTAATAAAAAGGGATATGAACCTCATACTGAGAAAAGAACATTGCTGACTCAGCTGCTATCACCAATTTTCTACAATTACCTTTTTTAGTATTAAGGTGTTTTATTCCAGCCCATCTCTGTTCCTTTGTGAGCTGATAACCCCATAACACACAGGAGAAGAAGTGGAGACCCTGAGCACTCACCTCCCCAAGTGCTGAGGCCAGCAGAGGCACTAGCCTCTTGTGTCCACCTTCATGGTCAGCTTCTCCATCTGGGAGGAGCTGGGGAACAGCACTGGCAGCTTTGGCAGGCGAATGCCTCTTTCACAGTAGAAAATGGTCAGTTGCTTTTAAATAGGATCAACTGTGGAGTGAGATGAGGGTACCAGTGGTCTAGGCACATCCCTTTCAGAGCATTGTGTGCAGCCAGGATGCTGGATGGTGGCTCCTGTGGCTCTTCAGGGAGTTCTGACATGTGGATCACAGCTGCAAAGCCACATAGGATATGTTTGCTACCTTGTCCTTGAGTTAAATAGTTAAACAGGGATTCACTATCCTTATCCAAAGAAACAAAAGCTAGACTTTTCTGCTAATGATGCTAATAACCTCCTTCCAGGGAATGGGGAAGTAATTTCATTAACAACACATAAGAACTCATTTGATTGAAACAAATCAGTCTTTTTTTGATTCATCTTCTGAACTCTGTTCACTTATGTCATGCTTGCTAAATATTTTGTAATCACTGTCTTTCAAATTTTCTCCACTGCTTCTCAATTCCTCCAAAACAGGATTTAATATTTTAACCAAAACGCAACAGTATTGAACAAGGTGGAACAAGAACCTCTGTAGCACACAGGAAATGTTCCTACATCCCCAGCATCTGACTTGCCATTTTCTCAATGGCATCTCTGAGTACTCAGCCAGTCAGTGTCACTTTAAGGCATTATGAAATTTTTCTGCCCATCTCACTTGTCAGCATTTTGTGTTTGGGTGTTTTCTAGAGATCCAGAGGGTAATTTCTGCCATCTCAGACAGAATGTGGGTGGAAGTGGCTAAGTTGAAGATAGCAAGATTCAGAGTCTCTATCCCACCATTGCCCAGATATGACAGTCTGGTTCCTAAACACAGGCAGACAAGCACACAAAAAGCATCCTGTCCTGTGTCCCAGACCTGCTGGGGCTCATACCTGGGACAGAGACAAACACCATCTCCACCCAAGTCTGTTAGAAGTCCTTAGACCCCTGACATAGAGCAAAATGCAGTGCCCATGGAGATTTCTACTGAGCAGCCTGGATGGGGAAGGATGAGCCATGTCTCAGATAACATGAGTTTGATTTTTATTGATCTGAAGACTTCTTCCTTCTATGGGTAATTCGTTTTAGCTTGGCTTGCAATGTCAAGTCCAATAATGTGTGCATGCCGCAATATAAGATTATGTATACATGGATGATTACACAGCATGATAATTTGTTAAGCCACACTAATTTAATGATATGCTAATGCATTCACTATTAGATTTCCTCTTTTCTTAAGAGCGCGTCATTTAGCGAGTGTTGATTTAGCATCAGGTTGACTCTCCTTTAGCTTGCTATCACATTTTTTTGCTCTGCTTTTTCTCAAAAGAATATTCTGCCACATCTGAGTACAACATTTAATATAGCATTCAATATATCATTCTTTTGTTTTTTCTTCACTAAATTCCATCACACTGAATATAGAAAGCATGCCTGTTTTCTTGGGATCACTGTCAATTTTGATCACATTCTGTGCAGAACTTGTAACTACTCCCAGGTCAATGAATATAATACTGCCATGTCAATGACGATTTTTTTAGTGAATCATCAAAATTGTCAATGAAATTGCTGAATAGTACTGAGACCAGGTTAGATTTTTCTCCTTCTCACAATTCAAAAGGCCTTCAGATTTCACAAAAGGTCAAACATGCATATTTAAAATAATATTTTGAGATGCATCAGATTTAATTTTAGAAACATTTAATTTAGAGAATATTTTCCTAGTTTTATATGAAAATGGTACACTGGAACTGAATCAAAACCTTCAGTGAAATGAAGATCTCTCACAGCCTACTCTTTTTACCTAATTCCTTAGGCCATTCATCTTGTTAAAGAGGAAAATTAAATTTGCTGATGTGGTAGGATGTTGGCAAACCAGTGTTGCCTACTTTTTATCACTGTATTATCCTCTAGCTACTTAAATATTGCTTGTTTAAAAAGTCATGGCAAAATTTGTGCAGGGATTGTTAGGGCTGCAATAGGTTATGTAAGGTACTTGTCTACATTTCAAAATTTTCACACTTCAGCTGTGCTGCTACAGTTAAAACAATAGCAGCCTTCCACAAACCCACTGTCAGTGTCAGTGCAGTTCAACTGGAATAAATATGTTAATTCCAGAGCATGTACTCTGAACCTGATTATTTGGTTCAGCTATTTAAATAAAATATATCCCATCTATGCCCCAACTTTACTTGACCTCAGTAGTTCATCAGCGATGCCTGTCCTCATTTATACGGGTGTGCCTATAATACTGAGGCTGACATTCAACCATCTGTGAAGCTGTTGTACAAGAAACAGCTTGCTTGTTAGTCCTGAGATCCTTTCCAGATTGCAGGAGGGATCAGCCTATTTTAGGGAACTTATGAAGGCTAAGAGAAGCTAAGAGCTGGAATTTTGGCTAGAAGTGATCCAGGCCATAGTTCTGATATAATAGTACAGAACTGCTGTAAGTGATGCTCCATGTCATAGCATCCAGTGTTAGGACATAGATAAAAACAGCCACTAAGCTGCTTTAATGACTTCTTCCTAAATTTCATTCTTATTAAAAGTGCTGGAAAATTTTGAGCCTTTCACAACAGATATTAAAAATTAAAATTCCTTCATAGAAGCAATGAGCCATCAGAGTATCAAATGTTTAATTTTATTGGTATTTTATTGTCAAGACCTTTCACAGTCTCTTTGCACATTATCTGTCCATGGTGTACCTAGCACCAGCCATTAAATCAGGAGATGTCATCTTCCACATCCAGGTGTCTCAGGATACCAAAATTCATCGTGTCTGTGTTAAATATTCAAACAAATGTCTTTCTCAAACTCAGTCCCTTCTTGGGAAGACACACCTGAGGGTATCTTCCACATCATTATCCCCTCTTTTTCTGATGGCTTCAAAACAAATGACAACTTATCAGATGCTGCTCTTCATTTTAATTAATAGCATCTCACTTTTTCCCATCAATTTCTCTCCTGTGTCTGCCTATCTGTTGTTTCTTATCTATTGGTTGGGCTGTAAACTCTTTGTGGTCAGAGAAAATGTCCAGTTTGTAAATGTAAAATGTCCAAATCTACAAGTGGTCTCCAGCTAGAGCTCCTAAGCATTACAGTAGTATATATAAAACATGAACAATAATAATCCAATGATTCAAGCAACTAGGCACCTTTCTATGACAAATAAATTTATATTTTTTGTATTATTTCAAATACCTCCTTTGTTTAAACTAATATTTGTTTCATGCCTACCATGGCTTTTGTCTAATCGAGAAATGTGGCCAAGTATTGACCACATTTTCTGCTGAGTTGCTAAAGCCATTCCAAGAAGGAAACTTGTCTGCCCTGAAAGAAGAAAACCATTGAAGTAGGCTAGAAGCTCTTTTTGGTTATTCTGTTGTAAACAGTAAAAGCACACAGAGATGCTTCAAGATTCATTTTGTCAAAACAAATCCATTCAGTTGCTTCTGCCCACTAATGACTGCTTACAAGTAATTCAGTTTTGGGTGTTTTACAAGCAAAAGAGATAGTATTCTTTCTGTTAATGATGCACAATGTTCTCACTCAAAATCAGTGGATGACATTCTATACCTATAGTATTAATGACTATAAATCAAAACACATTGATGGACTGGCATATCTTATTCCACTATTTGCTATTTCCACCATATTTATCTTTATATGTGTCTTCCTTTGATTTCAGCTAAAATCCTATCAAAATTATTTTTATAATTTATTTCTTACACTCTAAAGGCTACAAGTCTAAAGTAATAAATTAGTGTTATCTAAAAATTGCCTAGTTGGAAATGTCAGATTTAACTAATGCAAAATTTAAAATGTAATAAAGAGTGTACTCTATTTTTTCTCAAAAAATTTAATTGCAGAATTATTTACAGGAGATGAACATAAACAATACATAAACCAGTTGAAAGAGGCAGCTTCATAAAAGAGCCATGGGGCAAAATAGTGAAGCACATTTTCTTACAATCAGCTGGAGGTGAGTAGAGAACCATGAAAAAAAGAATAACTCAATAATAAAACAATTTTCAAATATGTCTTCAAAGTAACAAATAACATTCTGGTAAAGAAGATATTACTGAGAAGCAATAAATTATTGTAGCAATGAAACAACATACTGTACATTCAATTTAGGTATCCTGCATGCTACTAAATAGAATTTATCAAAAGAACCATAAAAGCATGAGAAAGAATTACATAAAATAGTTTAATTCTAGTGAAGTGTAGCTTTATACAGATGGTGAATATTTGGCACTCAGTTCATCCTCATTGTTGATATGATTTCTTATGTATATATATATTTATATATATTTATATATACTTTTAATGATAACTAAACAGCTAGTTTCCTGGTACTAACATTCCTTGAAGTTCTATAGGAGGCATTTAATTTAGTCCTTAGGCCACACTTTATTATTTTGGCGTGTCCATGGTAAATGAAAGTATGAGTTTTGTCTCTGTACAGAAAATCCTGCACAGTCATGGTGGCTTTTCTTCAGGAAAGAACAGTTTTAGAGCATGTAAGCCAGACTACTTGAAGGGGAATTTTGTTTCAGTCAAGAAATTAATGTATAAATTGAACTAAATAATACATACATGCTGAGCCCTTTTAAAATGAGATGGCCATTCTATTAAACCTCCAAAGGGTAAATCAAAGCATGGATAGAAGCATGTGGATTCCATGGTAATTATAAACAAAGCTGGCATTTCTTTGTGAGGACTCTCTTCAGAGACTCAAACCTACTACTGAGCCCTCTGCATGACTCTGACCTACCTGAAAGGAAAAATGAGCTCCTGCAAAGTAATGGCACACTTGCTACCTTGAACAAAGTCCTTCCTACCTCAGACTTGCTGAGTCAGATATTGATCTGAATTATATTGATTCAGATCTGATATTTCTTTCTGGTTTCAGTTTCTGAGCATTGATTCTAATACAACTGGGATCAGAACTTATCCCGATGCTCTACAATAATTCACATCTCACAAATAAGAAACTTGTATGACTGTGACAGTGAAGTTTTAGGATTGGGAAATAGTGTGTTGAATGAAAGAGTGGCAAGGTAAGAAGAAGAAAATTCCTCACTAATGGGTTATGTTTGTGAATAATGACTATATATTCAGATAAGCCTCCTCCTTATTTATGCTTAGGTGAAAATATCCATGGTTTTGTACCTAGAGAAGTAAAAAATCCTGTCCAACAAAACCAATTTAGAAAAATAACAATTTGGCCTTAATAAAATATACAATTAAATTGCCAGCTGATGAAAACTGTCCTGTGTTTGCTCAGTTAAAGAGTAAGCCGTGTAGACAGACTAATTCACCTTAACTAAGATCTGACTTCAAAAGCCCAGTTCTCTTCTGGCAATGAAGGGTAATGGGACAAAAGCTGTGTGTGGAAAGGTGGATCAGTGAACGTGCAGTCTTCTTCTGCTATCATCTTCTATGAAATGTGATAAGCATTTAATGAGAAAAGATCTGGAATACTATTTTTAGATACAGAATCATAGAGTTGTTTATGTTGGAAAAGACATTCAGTAGCGAATGCCATGGCTTCTTTCAGATATTGGAATTTTATTTCATTAAGAGGAGCTGAATCAGCCCACATATGCTGGCCAAATTTTCTTTTGGGCAACGTTCCATTTCAATTTTGATTTTATACTTGTTGTCCTGAACAGCCTATTATGTAGTAAAACAGCTACTGCATTATGCCATAGAGGTAGCTGCATTTCAGAGATAAATTAAGCAATTTCTGTGGATACAGAGGGCTTAATTCCTGACAGGACTCTGTATATGCATATGAGTGTGCTGTAAAGCATCTGTTCCTGAAAGATGGTCCCTGGAGGTGAGCACGGTGAAAAGCTGCTGATGGGCCATGGGGCTGCAGTAGGCAGTGAACCTGCCGCAGCCATCGGTGCTGGGGATGAGCTGCAAGAAAGTGGCACAATCTACAGGAATGTGTGTGTTGACTGTGGTTCCTGGGTCTGGTTCTCTGGAACCTTGACAGTGAAAAATCATTATGTGTATATATTGATATATGTATATATCCTCTTTCTGTTCTGTGCAGTATGAAATGGTGGCCTCTCATCTGCCGAGAGAGGTGTCCCCATTGCTCTGCCATAAAAGAACCCTTAGGGTTAGGGCTGAGTCTCACGAAAGAGCAGCTGCCCAAACCAAAGCACAATCATCATGCCTAAGTCCTGTGCCCCACGTCATCCCTCGGGTTAGCTGGGCTGGAGGGCAGACCTGGAGAGAACAGGGCGTTTGGGGGAGGCTGCTTGTGCAGCAAGTACCCCAGATGGATCTCTCCCGCTAAAAAAGCGGGGGAAAATGCACTTGCGAAGGGGAGACTTGCCAAGATTCCTGACCAAGAGGGCTCAGCTGCTGGTGACATCAGCTCCTGTGCCTGGCACCAGCCAGGAGTCTCCTCCGGCACCCTCCCATGGTGCTCCTCCACTACCGGAACCTCACTGCTGCTGTTAGGAACAGAAAAGGCAGAGATCGTTCTGGAAAGTTAATTTGATGCTCATCACTCCCTGCCTACTTCCTGGGGGATGGTATGAGCACTGATTTCCCTCATCTCTGCTTTGCTCAGGTCTTCCTCTTGGTTCAGTGAGTCTTTTCTTCTCCTTCAGCACTGACTCAGACTGTGAGGTCCCAGATGCTGGAAGGGTGCTGTGGAAGGAAACTCCCCAGCAGCATGGGGACAGGTGGGAGAACTCCTAGCATCCCGCCACGCTGGGTTACCTGTCCCAGCTGCAGCCCAGCCTGGAGTTTGTGTGTTGGCTAATAAAGTGCTTGCAGATCCTTCTGGATGAAAGGCACTGTATAAATGTGGGTGTCAACCTGTCATACAGCAGGAAGCACCTCTCTAGACATTAAGGGGTTTGTTGTATTCCTTACCTCGAGCGCAGTTGGCGGGTGGTATCCCTGCATCATAAGATGCTGTGGGAACAGTAATGGGAGTTACATTGCTTCATGATTCATTTAAGCTCTCTTACACGGAGGCTCTGGTTTCACAGGGTTTCAGTGCACACAGCTTGACACCTGGAGCTGCCAAACCAGTTTCAGGCCTGAAATCGGCATGCACAAACCAACGCTTGATGGGTCAGCCTCCAGTGTGCCCTTGCCACTGGTGCCAACACTGAAGTGCTGAGGAGGACATCAAACCCACCAACTGGGCAGGGCAGGCCCAAGGCTTTGAGTGTAAAAGGCTGAGCTGGGCTGATGTGGAGGCTCGCTGCTCGGGGTGAGGGGCCGGGGGCCCTGCATGCAGAGGGCCTGGGACAGAACAGTGACACTGCCTGAGGTGCCACGGGGCCAGGGACCTCTGAAGGGCACTGCTTCCACGGGCCACGAGCAGGCTGCGGGCCCCATGTGACACACAGGCCACGTGTGACACTCCATCGCGTAGCTGTTACTTGCAAAACCACCCAATGACCGAACATTCCTTGACTATATACTAGATGCAGTGCTGAGGAAGTAGAGTACTAATTTACTGATACAGCAGGACGTGGGCTTATTTTAAAACAAATAATTTCCATTATATGAAATATATCTATCTATGTTATGTTATATCTATCTATGTATATGAAATTCACACATTTTCCTATGCACGCTTTAATTCCTTCCTGATTGATCTCAAATCTAATATAGTGTCAAGGCTTAAGCATGAATTAAAATATCGCTTTTTGGTATTAAACTGTACAATATTGTTAATCTTTGCTTTCTGCCAAAGGCCATTCTAATCAGGTGGACATGAAATAATAAAACAATTCATAATGTACTTCACCAAATTACAAAGAATTTCAAATCTAAAAAAATATACAAAGCAAAAGTAAGTATGGCAAATATCAACAATTTTACCATTCAGGCCTTTTTCCTTATTTAAATTTTCTGAATTCTCTTTAGTATACTTGTGTTTTACAGGCAATGACTAAATGAATCGATACTTTCTATAGTTTTAATGAGTTAAAATACATATTAGCCCAATTAATATTTAATTACACACTAGGCTATTTTGCTATATTCAGCTGTTCTGAGTGAGTCTATACCATGAACTCTCAAAGAAGAAAACATTCTAGTTCCTATCTTTCTGTTTATTTATGTTCCTCCTACTTTGGTTTTGTAACTGACTTTCATTTTTGTGATGTGGAGTCAGATTACAATTGATCTGGTTATATGTTTATTAACATATGGTGTTTCTCATGTCAGAGAATGAAACAATCTGACTTTGATTTATTTCCAACACAAATATGATGAGCATAATGTTATCTTTCTAAACTAATCAGGTGTCCAATATGTAAATTGAAATGGCTTATTTGTCTTTAAAGATACAATGTTACCTGTACAATAATTTAATATATTGCACTTCAAAATGTAACATGCACAGATAACATTATCAGATTTGTTGATAGTTTACTTTCGATTTTTTCCAATTTTTTTTTGTGGGGTTTGTTTGTTTTGTTTTTTTGTATTTTGTTTGTTGGTTTGAACAAGGTGGAACAAACAGAAATCATAGATTTATAAATCTTATACTGAGAATTTTTTTATAATACCATGCGAAATGTAGAACATAGAGTCCTCCAAGTCAGCATTATTAGGCCAGCTGGGATCTCAGTTTATCTGTAATCTGTTTGGTTTACAATTTCTCTTCATAAAGTCTGATTACTGGCAGGATCAGGTACAGCTTGTCTTAATTGCATGACCTGTTGCTGTAAATAGGAGGGTTTCTCCTGTAAGTGTACAGAAAATTAGATAAAATGTATCAGCTGCCATATGTGTACAGGTGTATGTGTCTCTACTTTCAATTTCTTCAGTCGAGGGAAAATACTGGCTTTGGTTTTGTGTGAATATTCCAATTAGCAGCTCCACTTTAAGATACCAGTTTTCAAGACTAAAGATGCCTCTGCATGTTCTTCTGTATTTAAAATAGTACAATAAATATAGGAAGTAGCATAGACATTGTACACTGACTAGGATTCATCTCTTTTCCTTAATAGAAAATGCCTTGAAAACACAAGGGATGGGAAATATAATGTTTTCATCTATAGAAGAATATTTCAGGGGTTTATTCTTTTTTATTCCCTTTTTTGTTTTTTTTTCTTTTTTTTTTTGCATTCTTGAAGGATATACATTCTTCTTGGTTTTTGCTTCAAATATAGTTTTAAGGCTATTTGGCAAAGTATATACCAGATACCAGGCTAAATTTACAGGGGTGTCTTCTCACAGAAACTTCTCAAAACTTCATCTCTAAAGATTCATACTTTGAAGCCAAGCATGCTTTATCATCTGTCCAAAGACAGAACTCATGCTTAATACCACACACTATAGGAAAAAGAGAAGGAAAAAACCAACCAACCAAACAAAAGAAAACAGATTTGAAGCAATGTCAGATCTGCATAACCTACGGTACTTCATGTTTCCAGTCATCCATCAGGCTGCAGGGTGTGTGGGATTTGGATTTAAAGTGCTTAACAGGTGAAGAACCAAAGTGCTCGAGTATAATTAAAGAGTTGTTCTGCCTATGGCTAAATAAGTTGTATTTGTTAAAGCAGGTAAAGAGGAAATGTGGTAACTGGGGCTGTCTGTCTCACTGGGTTCTCATTCTTTTCACCTAAACTTGTGTTCAATAGGATCCAAACCTTGGTATTGGGGGCTGCATGTTACTCATTTTATTGCGTCTTCACCTGAAGACTTCTAAGTGCTGGATTACTTGGTTGGCTCTGGAAGGTAGGTGAAGTGGAATAATTCTGTCCTAATTTGTTTTAAATTAAAGCCTCTTGACTGTGGTAGCTCCCACTTCTCTATTCTGACCTTATGAGGCTTGAAAATATATTATTTTCCCTATATTCCATGGCTGGAAATCACTTATCTCTTGAGTCAGGTTTTTTGTTTTCTTTTTTTTTTTTTTTTGTTTGTTTTTTGTTTTTTGTTTTCTTTTTTGTTTTTTTTCCTATGTCTGAAGCAAGCAAGAACCTTATTCTTGCCATAAATGATAACTGCATAGAAAAATAGTTCTAAAAAAAAATACAACTGTAAACCACAGTTTACCTTACCTTAACATAACCATTTAAACTTATATATACTTACCACTCACATTCATATTTCTTAAACTGTTTACAACATCACAACTGGCATTTTAAACAAGCAAGATTTTTTTTGTTCTCAAGGATACCCTGGAAACTCAATTGTTATAACAATTTGAGAGTTTGAAATAGTACATGTAGCACAGCTCTTGAAATGAAAGAGAGAAGGTTTATAAAATAAATATTAACATGTAAAAGAACTGTTAAAAATGCAATGAGTGGTCCAAAGGAGTGAGTATAACTTTTTCTTTACTCATCTTACTACAGAAGATCTAACTTTTTAAGGCTTCCATTTTACTTTCACCCATCACTCAAGTCCTCTTGCATTACAATTTTGCTTAGGTTTCAGAGTGTCATTATACTGCTAACAGCAAACGTTTCTTAGTAGACATTCCCACCATCACCAGACTCGTATGCTTCTTGGTTTCTGATGAACTTTGGAGTTTTAGTGGCTGGATATCCCTGTTCATCTCCAGAAACTTGAATGAGATGAGACGCCTAATGTTATTTTGCAGTAACAAAGATGAGAAGAGTGGAAGAGCGCATGGGTAAATATGTTAGCTGGATTTTAGGAAAAGAAACTGGAGGTCAAGGAGATAAATGGGTTCTTTCTTTCCTGCTCTTTACATTAGTAGCACCTTCTACTTGGATTAGCTAATGCCTCTAGTGAATGGTGAGATGCACCCATTTATAGTTTGTTATTCTTATCCCTAATTATCACACATTTTATAAAAATATAAATAACAAAAAGTAAGCTGGGTTCCATCTCAAGAGGTGTTTCTTGTTGTCCTCTGAGAATATATTGGATAAGTCAGGTCTTGACAAGCCCTATCCATTGTAGCTGATTGTAAGTCAGACAATAAATACAAAAAGAAGTCATTCTTGCGGTGAGCTCAGCAAATTCTGAGGAAATCAAAAGCATTCCACTGTGCTTATGGCACAAAGAACACAACATCAAGGGCATATTTAGTGGAGAGAATGAGACAAAAATTACCAGGTAAGTGACAAACTGTACAAGCATTTTGCTTAAAAAAGGAACTCTGCAGCATTCTGTCTTTAAAGCCGGGTTTGAGCCTCTGGGATGTAGATCTCAATGCTGTCTGCACGCTCTGTGGCTGAATTCTGCCGGAAAGAGGCTGCTCGCTTGGCAGCCATCAGCCGTCTTCTAGCTTCTTGTCGTTGTCTGTCAGGTAGGTCCAGAGATTTTTCTCTTGTGATAGGGAATTTTCCTTTTGGGGGCTTCTTTGGTACAGGAGGGGGAATCTTTCTTTCTTCCTGCAATAGGGCATTAAAACTAAGGGTGAGCTGCATGTAAAAGGTACTTGTCAGCAGAGCATGCACATCAAAGACATGAAATGCAAAATACTGATTACATACATCAAGCATGCTCAATTTGTGCTTGCCCATCAGCTGACTTATGGATTACATGAACACCTATCCACACTAGGGACACTGACAAAACCCTCTTATTTGACAACCATTATGCATTCTGCAGTCTTGTGCCTGAAAAAAGACTGCGCTTCCTTCCACCATCCTTGCAGGTATTGGCACATGCAATATGCACACCTCACTTTCATATGGATTTGTTTAATTTAAGCTGACACATCATTACACTCATTATAAACAGAAACACATACTGTCTCTCCAATAAGAATTCAGCACATCTGTGTGGTCTGATCAAGTGAAAAGACTCTCTAAGATTAGCAGAACAGGATTTTTGATTGAATTAATCATACTGAGTTTAGCCTCAGCTGGATATGAGATAGCAGCTGTGTATACATGTCTATTAGTTTAGTCTCCTCCAGGAACTGCTCTATGCAAACATTCAAGCACCAATCAGAGAGAGAACATAGGGCTAATTGTTCTTCTTGCAAGTCTGGGCCATTTCAGAGAAAATTATTCTGAAGAATTATCAAATTATAAGTGAAAGTTAGTAGATTTTGTTACCAAAGTAGCTGTAAATTTCTCTGCAGGTGTTAAATCAAGAATTATTTTGACCATTTAGAGACTGTGAAAGATCATATGAGGGCCTATTATAAAGGCATTGTACACTAATTTAGGTTGGAAGAGATCCTCTGGAGGGGATTTCATACAATCCCCATTCAAAATGCACTTCAAATTATAAGAAACTTTGAAGTTAAATCAGTTTGGATTTTTTTTTTTTAATTTCATGTTTAATACTGAACTGCATAGCCCTGAAGATGATGACTCCATAGCTTCATTTGTGTAGGTATGGTTATTATGATAGATCTTTTTGCCATATAATTTCTTAAAGTAATGGTAATAATCTAGAGTATGGGCTGTTCCTTATGGAGAACACAGTTAATTTGATGCACAGCAGGATTCAAATAATACAAAAATTGAACTGATACACTTATGATTTACAGACTCCTCATTGGGGTTTTCGGTGTTTATTTTTTTTAATTTATTTTGGTTGGTAGGGTTTTGTTTTTTTTATTTTTAAACTAATTCTGATTCTACTATCCAAATGCAATAGCCAAGACTAAATAACTAAGGTTATTTAAAAACATAGTTCTGCATTAAACGGGAGCAGTGCTACAGCCTAAGATGCTATTCCCTATGATAGTCAGTTCTACCTGTCTCTATTTTCTTTTTCTCCTGTTTTCATAAAGGCTCCTTTCCTGTCATCCCATCTTAATTTTTTGTCCACTTTTAGTTATTTCCCTCTTAGGAATATCACTGTTGCTGTCACTATAATAATTTCTTACTTCCAGTTGTCACTAGTAAGCAAGAATTGCAAACTCACCATCCACCAACCCGTTGGCTGAAAATTAAAATCCAAGAGGAGCATGAAGAAATGAAAAAGTTGTCAAAATGCCTCCTAATTTCTCCCAAACCAAACAAGTATTCACCTGAGGCCAACAATACTAACTCAAACCAAATGCTGTTTTCATCTGGCTGATTCAATAGTCAGTAAGGACAGTGGGATAATCAAGGTAAGGGATGAAGTTCTAGAGAGGGGAAAGGCAGTTTCAGAATTACACTGCTTTTATGGGCAATTTGTCACCTTTGTGACCTTTGGAAGCATCCTGTGGGGCATCTCCCAAATTGTGGAGTTGCAGGGCAGGGGTGCAGGGAGTTTACCAGCAGCACTTTGTCTCCCAAAAGTATAAAAGCTGCGCTTTAGTATGACCTGTGCTATGTTTTGTCACATGCTTTTTTCTCTTCCCTGTTCCATTATCATTTGTGTCATGCAGGCAGGGTTAAACACTGCAGTGTTCAAGTTTGAGCAGCCCCAGATGTAGCAGAGCGCTGAATTTACCTTGTTTGAATTCTTGGGCTATTGTCTTCAGTCTGAATTAATAAGAACATATTTCTGTTCTAGCCTTTAGAATGTGAACCAAATAATTCGAATAAAAGAGTCATGGAGTAAACTAGCTTAGCAAAATCCATTTTATTTATTATAAAATTCAGCTCAACATTGTTAAAAAAGAAAAGACTCCTCACATCTAATTAAAGTTTCCATGTAAAAATTGGGCCATGCCAATTAAATACCTGCCAGCGTTAGAAACCTATTGTGTTTCACTATAGTATTTAACACAAGGAGACTGCAGAACTACAAATTGCGAGTAAATGGTATTGTCCGCGGTCTGCTTACCTTCCTTTCAGGTGATTCTATTATTTTCCATTCATTGAGTTTCAACTGGTGCAGTTCATCAAACTTCATGCTGACATCTTCAATTGAGAGCTGCAGTAAGTCCCAGAAACCTGCAAGGTCCTGGGAAGTTGGTCTTGGCATGGCACTCGGGTCCTGAAATGCACAAAGGAGAGAAGATGAATACTTCAGGAGGCTTTCAGCAGTGTGCACTGAGGCAGGAAGGGCATGGTGCCAGATTTCATTGCTGCAGCACTGCTCAGTGCTAAGGCTCTGCACGCTCTGCAGCTGGGAGCTGTGACTGGAAAGCTGTGCCTCCTACACAACCCAAACATGAATGAGTTGGATGTCACATGAGAACCTTCCTGAATTTGCGGCATGGGAAGTTCCTTAGCACCATATGCTGTGCTGACCTGCATTTCTAAAAAGGAGCAAGCTGACAGCCTCTGTCTGCTGATTATTAAAGGCAAGGGGAACATGGTTTGTATTCCAGCCAGCCTGAAGTCTTCCCGGTTAAAAATTACATTCACGATAGCTGATTAAGACAAAACAATGTCACAAAGACGTTGTCACCTTATGCTGAACTTGATGTTTACATTGTCTTGCATTTTCAAATGTATACATGATGTATGAAGTCTTGATGGGATGCTTGGATTTTGTTCCCCAGGGAGCTGTATCACACTTAGGAACTGGGAAGACATTACCACCAGGTACTGCAATTAAGAGGCTCTGTGTGCGTAAGACTTAATGGAGCAAACATTGGTGGTAACAATTAGCAAGATGACCCTGTATTTGATAATTAACCTGATCCCAGTGCTGGATTAAAATTGTATTATAAGGTAGTATGCAGACTCTTAACCCTATGCTGTCTGAGCACTGGTACTAGTTCAAGAAGAGAGCTTTGTCACTTTATTGAAATAGGGCTTAATTGGTAAACATATCTGTGAAGGTAATGAAGAAATGCCTTTTTCATTCCAGGACAGGAGGAAGCCATTATGATGGTCTAAAGAATGGAGCTGGGAGAGAGGACATCAAAATCGTGCCAAACAGACTCTTGATCTCTCCCTTCCTGGGAAGACTAGTTTGCTATGTTAGCATCACTGCTGTTATGGCACGCTCTGTTCCCCACCTTTTTCAAATCTAGTGGTTAAAGGCATTTTATATTTAAACACAACCCCACAGTTGTCTAGAAACTGGGAGATAAGCTTTGCTATTGAATTCCTCCCTTGAATCACACATTTCAAAGGGTTTTAAACTATGAATCGCTGCTCAAACTTGGCTTTACAGATGCCACTGTGAGAGATGAGTGCTTGGAACTGAGCATGATAACATGTAGTGTTGCCCATATCTAGACTCCTACTAGAATCTGGGCCAAGAGCAACTTACAAGTCTTCTTCACTAGAAAAAAAGGTTCCTTTTAATATGGAACTTCAGGGGTTTAAGATAACTGGCCATAAAGATTATAATAGACTTCTGGGAAACTTTATAACTCCAGATTAGTGTTTACTGTAAACTATTTCATTGGGTGGATCCCAATTTGTTACAAAACAATTTGAAATGTATGTCAGTGGTGTTACTTACTCTACAGAGGTCAATATTTCAGGCTTTAGAAACAGACTGCCTGTGTGAAATTCATGAGGACAGTCCCTCAGCAGTCTGTCTTATCTTACAATCATTGTCTCCTGCTTGGTCTCCTCAGTCACTCTCCCCAGTTTCCTCTAAACAGCCAGAAAGTTATGCTACTCATTGCAAGGGCATTGCCTTCTGAATCAAGGCTAATTGCTGTTCTGTACCTTTGTGCTCCCTACTCTGCTCACAGTGTTTGAGAAGACCATGACCTCCAGCATGACTCCTGCAGAGGGCTGTGCCATGGTTGGTCTGGGCACAGGAGGGCTGCCTTCTGCTTCTTACACATCCACAGGTCATGAATAAATGCTGGCACAAATGAGTACTACTACAGCCAACTAAGTTTTGAAAAGATTGGCTTCAACCTGCTTCTTCTCAGAAACTGCTTGTTTATTTGTGTCTTACTTGGAATTCAGCTTTGAAGCCCTCCTTTTGAAGGAGGCCTAAAGCAAGCAACAAGTCCCTAGATGGTGCTCAAGTTGCTCTGTTTTAGCCTACAACTATGACACACAAGCTGAGTAGGATCTGTGCTGACTAGAGAGCATGGAGGAGCACACTACAAAGGAAAAAAAGGTTACTACAAAAAGTAATGTGAATAAGGCAGAAGGGACTAGTTATTAATCAATAATCATGCTTTTTTAAAGTAGTTAGTGGGAACAATATACATGTAGGAGATAGCCAGATTCGTAAAAAGAAAACTTCATTGAAGCTTACATTTCTGTGAATTTACCCTAAGTGGGAGTCTTTGATAAGAGTTCCTAACACAGAGCACAATCAAATGTGCCGTTTGAAGTTCCCATGATCCTTTAGAAAAGTCCATAGGTGACCTTCATGGTTAAATTTCAGTTTAAGTATATTCCTTTAAAACCCTTGTTGCATTTTGAAATGGCAGAATTAAATGCTGTTGTTCTGTGTCCTACATTTAAACTTATATAGGCTGAACACTGTCAGAGAAACTGCCGTGTGGCAGCCCTGTATGTGCTGGATGCTTTAGAGAGGGAATGCACAAGCTGGCAGCATTCCCCTGGGGCACTGATATGCTTCCTTAGGAGCCTATGGAAAGCCTGCTGTAGGTATGTACTAAGTCACTATTTAGCAACAAACTTTATCATTAGGTATAGGAAGAAAAGCCTCCAGACATCAATGACCTCCAGTCAGTTTTACAGCTTCTGCTTTCTGCAGAGCCCATTACTGATTTAATGAAAGTGAAGGATATTCAGAGCCTAAATCTTGAGAGTGGGGTAAAGCTGCTGTTATGGAGTTTAGAGGTTTATTATCCAAAAGAGAAAAAGAAAAGTAAAATCTTGCCAGCTTTTTGGTTGTGTTGTCTACAAAATGGAACATTTCTCCTTGCACTCCTATTGCTTTTGCAGTGATGAATTGTTCTCACTCCTGAGCAGCTGATGGCTGTGCTGAGCAGGAGCTGCATCTGCTATTGCAGTAATGCTCTCGAGAACAAGTGCTAGGCCCACTTGAAGATAAATGAAGTGGAGGTTATGCTCTCTAAATCTTAGTTTGCATAGCTTAATCAATCAGGTAAGGGAGGGCATTTTTAAATTTGCAGAGAGAAATTTTCAGACACTGATGAAGATTTCCTTCTTTTGGTATGAAACAAGTTGCTAGAGAGGGAGCACACATGAGGTACTTGATAATACAGATGTGGTCAAGTCTTGCTTTGTATCTTTCCTTTGTTATTCTGTATCAGCTTTTAAACTTCTTGATTTGAAGAGTTTTTGAAGGGGATAATTGGATTTTTTCCTAATGAGAAACATGTATCTTAATATTTTCTATCAGAAGGTATGAAATTTTTAGCATTATTCTCTCAGTATTATTTCATTGCAGGTATTCTGAATGTTTAACTTTATGGATGGGAAGCAGCAAGTAGGTCTTTGCAGAACGGATGTTCTGTCTTGAAAGTTGTGGGACAAATCCCAATGAGCAAAGAAAAGTATGTAAGCAGATGTATAGCTTATATCTGCTGTCATTCACACAACAAAATTCAGTACTTTCAAGATATGAGGTTTAGGGACAGTCAGAAGGAAAAGATACACTTGATATTTGAGAGAGACAAAAAAGGTGTTCTACCAGCAGCTGTAGCTATAAGAATTACATTCTTCTATTGATTAGTATCATCTTGCCACAATGTTTGAATTGCTGATGGCTGCTGCTATATTAATGAAGATAACATTTAGAATGGAATTAGTCTCTTATGAACTTCCAGAACAATAGCAGTAACCCTCATAAGTAATATAATGCATCTGTTCCTTTAGCCTCAGGACATCTCATTTATAATTGGCAGCACAAATTATCCAACTCAATTTTATGAACATTATAGATACCTCATTTCCATGATCAGTCCTATTTTCAGGCAGGTAGAAGGCTGGATCATGTATTCTCCACTATTCCATTTTACCGTTTTCCACTGATTGTAATGTGAAAATTTCCCCCTTTCTTATGTGAAATATAGTTACTATATTAGGGTATTGCAAAAATAAGCCACAATATTATGTCTCAGAAAACTTGAATTTGTTCCCTTCTCATTTTCTTTTGTTTAATAAGGACAGCAAGAAGACAAAAGCAAAACATGATCAGACTGAAATTACTAAAATTACATATTTACTTAAAAAACATATACTAGCATCATACTTAAGGACTAAGTTTAAAAAAAAGGGTAAGTAAATTTGGGACATGAAAACAATTTTAATAATAATAAAAAACAATTTTAATAATTTCAGAATGCTACTGCTTGGATGCATTACAATTGGTTTTGAAGTAAAAATATTAAATTCTAAAATTTAAAGTGGCATTTTGTGTGGTATATTATGGGTGAATAACTTAAACTCTTCAAGAATAGCCAGGCAAAGTGACTTACCAGATTTTGCTGACAAAGCCAATAAAATTGCTGGAATTTCTGAGACATGAGGAGCTGAGCACTTCCAACAGCACTTCTGATCTTACCTAGGACTAAGCACACAGGTTGATTATTACCAATAAATGTTTTTTAGCAGTAAATACAACATACAACTCAAAAATATGCAGGTGAAATTCCTGGTTATTTTAAAATGAAAGTAAATATTTGGTCTTGTTGATTGTGATTACACACATAAAATGTTTTTAAAAAAGACTGAGGTATAGCAAAGCTCAGTGAAACCTTATCTTTTGGCAATAATGAATGAATAATAAATGATATATTAATAGGTCAAAACAGCTTAGACTTTACTTGCTTAAAGAAGTAGGAAAAACCATGGGACTATATTCAGCCTCCTGAAGTGGGCATCCATCAATTAATATGATTTTGAAAACACTCTTAAATTTCAAAGTAAATGACACCTCTCCCATTTACATTTGCTCATGTAAATTGGGAGCTGTAGAAATTGTCTTGCCTCAAGAACCAGTTGGATGTCTGTTCCTTCTGCTGTTAAAGGCACCTTAGATTACATCTTTTGGTTCTGTGATTGCAAATTACTTTACTCACTACACTTGTGTGGATGATCCCTAGGTGAGATCTCTTTGTCTGGTCTGAGGGTAAAGTTGTGACATTCAGCTGTAATATAACATATTTCTATCATAAGGCTTAGATCCTCACAGAAATTACATGTCTGAGACACATTTTGGTACATCCACTAGGAATTACAGGTTCTCTGCCCAAGAAAAGATACAAAGTCCTCAGCACAGGAGCTTCAGACAGAGCTGGACTCAAATAGGTGCTCCAGGACTTTGCTGAACCAGGATCAGCCCCTGTGGGTGTGTTGGTAGTTCCTCACTGTCCATGTACATGACCTTACAGTATGCACTGGGGAAAATGACCAAACTCATTTTACTTGATTTTGTTTCCAAGAGTGATCTGTCTAAATTAAAAATTTTGAATGAGTTATAATCAGTGATCTGAGAACAGCAACTCAGCCATGTTAGGCACTTATTTTTAGATGGGTTTAATTTCCTCCTGGAGTTGCCTCTGTCTTTCTTTTGACAGTACTACCTAAGGGGATTGGCTTATTCCTAAGAAACTAACTCATCCTGACTCCCACATTTGCTGGGATAAATATTACACTTTGGTAGGTAGCACCATGCTTTTCTTCTTCCTACATATCCTTCCCTACACTTCCTTTCCTCCACATCCATCTCTATGATGAAAAAAAAAAAAAATTAAAGAGCATTATAAGCTGTGGTCTCAAGGAAAAAAATATTTTAGCAGGAGTATTTCTAGATCTTTAAATAATGTTAAACTTATAGAGAGGTGGGGTAGACAGGAGTTACTCTGATATATTTAACTTCAATTTGGAGAAACCAAGTTTGATTATACAAACAGGATGGTGAGTGTGGAATAAAGCTGTTACAGCACAACTGATCTGCAGCCCCTGATATAGGAAACATTAAACTGTGGCAGGGCTTAACATTTTGTTGTTATTTAGAATAAGTACCAGAAGGAATATGAAAACAGTATTTTGTTAGTAGATTTTAAATTTTAATTCTGCTTCCTTTACTCCTGTGAAATATCTGGTCACGTACATTTAGCAGCAAGAGATAATTTGAAAGTTTTGGGCTCCAGTTACAATCTTAGTAACTTTCAAAAGCAGGTGCTGATGTGTAGAGCTGTGGTTCTCAAACTCTATTCTATTTTCTGTTAAACAAACAGTACAGCTGTGCCACAACACTAAATTAAACAGAGATATACATAATTCATCAGTCCTGTGTGACATCCATTGTAAAAGGGTTAAGTGGTTCAGGCTGCATGAGTTCAGGTCTGCACTGAGGTTTGTTTTTGTTCTGTTGGCCAAATGAAATAAAACATTTTAATTGGTTTGGGGTTTTTGATCACCAAACCCCTCACTTTCCTCTACAGTGTTATTGGCGTACAGAAAGGAAAATTTGAGTGTTAAAACTTGGACAAGCATACAAAAACATAAATAAAAAAGAAATGTTTCATTTGATCTGACATAAATTGCTTTAATTTGGTTTTCAACATTTTTAATAAAGGCAATAACTTAAGTGAAAAACAGTCTTGTATCCTCCTTTTTTCTCTCAGTGATCTGTAGCTTAGAACATCTGACCCAGTGTGGAAAAGGACCCTGTCCTTTTCCAGGATGAGGAATTGTGCTGTAGCAGGTCCCTAACATCACCTATTCCATGCTATGTTCAATGATTCACTGGGCAAAAAATGAGTGAGGGTGATTCCATGGGCTGATGGTTATATTGGTTGTCTCTAGTGAGTAAAGTTCAGTTTTAGTTTCCTCTGCTGAATTTTACAGTTCATAGCTCAAATACACAGTCTGAGTAAGGGGTATTTGTTTTAGCTCTTCTGCAGAAATACAGATCCTATCAGAATCTATATCTGTCTGATATTTTCTAGTGAATCTAGTTACCTGAACCCTCAAATAAAATAAACATTAATTTTATCTTCTTTATCATGAAACATTGTGCCAACAAGCATTAGTGATTTAAGGCCCAGTCACACTGGTCAAGACTTAGGCACTGGCAATGTAGCATTTTGGTGGGACACATACTTGTCAGGGATATAAAACTGTGATGGTTGCATGTGCCACTGAGTCACAGTGCTGAATACACATGTATAATTACAGCCCTAGCATTTACTAAAGATCTAACTCTATTTCCATTTTAATAAGTAAATCAGATGTAATAAAACATAGAGGTTAGAATCTCTCATATTCATGCTACTCTGCTTTGCTGTAATTAAATTAAAGTATTAAAACACTTCACCTCATAATCTTCAGCACAATATTAATAGACATCCAAAGTCTTGTTATTAATTTCATGCATTGGGGAATTATTCTGATGAGTGCAGATTGATTACCTCCATGAAAGAATGATGAATGTTAGAGACTGAAGAGATTGAGATGTTTGGTGATTACTAGAAGATTTTTCTTGTAAATAAATGATGATAAAAGCTACCAATACACATAAATAGATGTGTTCTTCATATAATCCATATACCTCCTTGCATTAAGATAATTTTGTATTTGCCCAAATGTCAGGAAAGAGTCACACAACTTTAATTCTGCTCCCTGAAGCATTTAAAGCACTCCATTTTTCTTGAATGGTCCTTTATAACTTCATCTCTGAAGATATACAAAACCCTGACCATGACTTCAGTAAAAGTAGGTTCAGGATTTACACCCTGACTAGAGATTATGTAAATTTCACAATTAACACAATGGTGTATTTTCCCCTGTATGTATGGAATTGCTTGCGAAATTCTACAAAACCTTGTAATCAAAAATGATTTCATATCACAAAGGTAGAGACAAAAAGTTAGGTCTGTATTGATGAAATTGATTATAATCTGATGCTGTAACTCTGATCGTGACAGGTTAAAAGCTCTGTTCCATTGTGCCACTGCTGCACCAGCAGTGAGAAACTGCTAACAATTAATCTGCTTCTGGCATTCATTACTGTCTACTTAAATGACATGTTTTAATTTAAATTTTCATTCCATTTGATCATTCCATTTCCCCCCTATACCTGTAAATAATTTACTCCACAATCTGAGAAAATATGCCTGGAAAAATATTGAAACTGGCATTTAGTTCACTCTCCTAACTCAACGTAGGGCATGATATCTGTAAAATCTCTAAGCCTAAATTAGTAATATTTAGAAATATCTTTTTCACTATTAACAGAGCATGTAGACACAAAAATAAATGTATAATGTTCAGATGGCATTTTTGGGACAACACAGCCCCCAGCTGGCAGTGCTCTGGAGGGTAATGGGACCCTTGTTTACCAACTGGGACTTGATGCGAATTTGCTTTTTACCTCAACAAAGCTAAATTCAAAAAGGAGAAAATTTCAGCAGAACAATACAAATGCTAGGAGGAATTCTTGGAAGACACACTACAGGACTTTACAGACTGTTTCAGTACAGTTAAGACATTCTTTAGTAATTTACAACACTCCAGCTGGAAATTTCAATAGCTCCTGAAGGATAGATTTGTGAAAAACATTAGAAAATTATGTCAGTAATTTCTCTTTGGTTAAAGTATAACCAATATTTGGTCAAACACCTAAGAAAGCTTTTATGGATAATTCATGAATATACTTAAATCAATTGGCTGTGAGGGTTTTTTGTTGATTTTTATTCCCCTAAAATTATGGGAGATTTTATTCTGTGTTTTCTATTATTATTCAGTCCTATTAGTAAAACCTTTGCAGTACTGTGAAAATCAGCTGGAGGATTAGCAAGGAATGGTCCAGTATCCACAGAAATAAGGGGAATGGGAGAGAGAGTCGATACTTTGAGCTCCTACTCTAATATCTTAATTTTTTTCCCCATTAGAGATCATTTTACTGTTATGCCAGCAAAGCTCCTAAGCATGATGCGGAAGACACCAGCAAAGCAACCTTTCTGCTGATATAGTTTATCCTATAGTGAATTTTTGCACCTATCTAAGGATTTTTATATGAGAGTAAACTCTGTGGAGCAGTTCCCTGTAACAAAGTACTCTAGTGGCCAAGCATGTGGCACCAAGAAGCACAGAGTGTTTTCTTCTTTCCTCTGCCAGTGTCTGCCTGCAAGCTCTGGGCAGGGACTGCAGATTCCTCTCCCTCCTCTGCTCTCCCTGCTCCCATCACTGTGCTCATGGGATGCAGAGTCCTTCCCTCTTGATCTTCAATAGCTTTGTGACACTTGAAATTGTTTTTCTTGTCATCAGCTACGATCAAATAGCCAAACACAATTTTCAGGGTGTAAAACTGAAACTCCAGTCAGCACCCACGAGACACACGTATCTTTGCCTAGAGGCACCCTGTGAGTGCAAATGACCAGATGTCTAACCCTGGGAACTGTTACAGACACATATCTGTATTTTCTATATATAAATGAAAACACACACACACACACACACACACACGCACACATACACATATGTAATAAACAGAACACGAATAACTGTCTCCACAGACAGTATAAGAACTTTGCAGAGGCTTCAAAATAAAACTCACAGCAACTAACCAAATAAAAAAATGCTTTGAGAAGAAGGAGAGAGAGGTTATTTGTGCTGCAATGATCTCTTTTTTCTAAGACCTAATGAGTGAAGTTCTTAAAACAACAAGGGAGAAAAGCTACAGTAAAAGAAAAAATCAATATAGCAATTAGATGGCTTTTGGTGATCTCAGGGCTATTGTGTTAATACCAAAACTGAAATTGTTTTCTAAAATGTAGTTCTATTTTAACTGTTCCCATGTTTAAAACAAAATAGAAGTGGTATCATAAGGACAAGTTTCTCCTATGAGATGCAAAGCTATATTTGGTTTTCAGGTACAATTAATATATCCAGGCCAAAAAGAAATTATTCAGCTTTAAGAGTGACAACTTGAATGTGCAAACCTTGCTGTTTTGTGTTTTGGGAATAGTAGTCTTGCTGGAAGATGGAAAACTGTATTTATTTGCTTTTGGCTCAGACATTTCTGATTATTTTCTTCAAGGAACTGGCAAATGTTTAAATACGTCAAGATACATTTCATGCTGGGATATCATTAAACTTAAGTTCTTGAGGATACATGCCTTACAACCTCTGTAGCTGAGACTGGAGATACAAAATGTTCTAATTCTCAACAGGAAAAAAAATTATTCACACAGAGCTTTTAGGATGCTGTGAAGCTCATTCTCCTGGTGAATTAATCTTTGAAAACTTCCTTTTACTTGATGTGTTATTAGATGAAGGGATACCATTTAAAAATAATGTAATTTGGAAATTATTTCAGGAAGATCTCTTGAAGTGAGTCACATACAATAAAAAACTGGAACTTTGAAGTTCACTTTTGACATGCAGCTGAACACAGATTCTGACTTTGCAAACACTCTGCAGATCTATTCTAGAACATCTTTAACCTGTTAGGGAGGTCAAAATATTCCCCCAAGCACAAGTTATTAATCCATTTTTTTAGTTTAAGAAAGAGAGATTTCAATGGCTTCACTTGTATTTTATCAACTCTGTTTTCAGGAAATTGCCCTTTCTTTTCCTCTTCCAAATTTGAGTCCCTCTGCAAACAGGGAAACAAAATCCCAATACTATGTTTGGGTTTTTTTTTTCTGAAATATTCCAAGTTAAAAAGGTGTCATTAACTCCAAATATTAATAAAAATTATGGAAGCCCATATTTTCTTCATGTCCTATGTACAATTTAGAGAAAACTACCTTCTTGATTGCCATTTCACCATGCAGCAATGTGTTCCAGAGTATTTCTGGAGTGCAAAAGTCTAGGTTCATCATAGTTCCCACCATAGTATATGATGGGAAGGACAGTGTTTCTGCACCTGAGAACAGGTAGTTAGCTGAAGTCAGATCATGGAAGTTTTCCTCATGTAGTACCCAGTTTCATATTCCAAAGAGTAACAGCTCTAACTGCCTCTCCACATCTCCGAGTGAGGGGGCAGTCCTGATGCGAGCGTGTTCCCATTGCTCATTCCATATGGCTGCAAATCTGGGTAGGGCTGTGCAAAAGGAAGAGCTTACAGAGAGAGGAGGTAGGAGAAGCCCAGCTCTTGCCTGCAGACACCTCGCTGGGAAAGAGAGGGGCTAACGGCTTGTGTGTTTCTCCCCTTTGCTCCCTAATAATCTTGCTCTTTCAAATGAGATCAAAGTCCTGCTCTTTGAACTTCTGCTTCAGACTGAAAACATTGATGTTCTTATATCACTAACAGGTGATCTGGGAAGCAGGTGCTTTGGGATTCTTAATGATAACATTGAAACGTCAGTATTCAGCACTGCAAAGGCTTGAAGAATTGAAAAATAGGACATATGTGAAAAAAAGAAGTACTGGGTAATAACCATTATGAAAGGCTTGGAAAGTCTTCCACAGGCTAATCAAAGCAAAATATGTTACTATTTAATAGTCCCTAGGAGGGTGTTAAACTCTTCATAGTATCAATGGAAGAGGAAAATTCTGCCATGATGAAAATAAGGACAAAACCCACAGTCCAGAAAGCGCCAGAGGCTGAAGAAAGGAAAACCAGCCTTACTCACTGCCCCACCCCAAACCATCAGTTGTTACTTGTCAGACTTGTGCACAATACAGCAGGGCAATATGACTGTGAAATAAAAAAGTTATGACGTAAAAACATAGACATTCTTTGTTTTGAAAAGGTCAATGCAAAAAATAGAAATTGGCCTTTTAGTCACCATGCTGGACTGTCTTAATATTTGAGGGTACATCATAGCAAGAACTCATTGAGGGGGAAAGAAGACAACCAGGAAACTATTCAGAGGTGATGGTGAAATTTGTAAGAGCACAGGGAAAGATGCTAGTAAGAAAACTTAATATGAATTCATTTGTGATCTGAGAAAATCTCAGCTGAGACAATAATTCAGATTGTCAGGAATTGAAATATTTATAAAAGTGAGCCAGAAGAACAAGGATAATTGACCTCAAAGGGAATCACAGTGAGCTGGCTACTGAGTCCTAGGACCACTTTGATATATTACTACCATTAGCACTGTCTTGGATCTTGTTCCAAAATAGTCTACATTATTTTTCACTTTATCCCATCATTCCTTTCAAGGTGTCCACAGGACATGAGAGAATAATAATGATTCTTGACAAAACTGTAAGAAGAAAATACAGCTGAATCTTCTAATAATGCATATGCCTGTCTAACTGCAGAAGTACTTT
Organism: Poecile atricapillus; assembly: GCF_030490865.1. Lineage (NCBI taxonomy): Eukaryota > Metazoa > Chordata > Aves > Passeriformes > Paridae > Poecile > Poecile atricapillus. The sequence goes on along the minus strand of NC_081251.1, from coordinate 21,062,990 downwards.
AACTATTGTTCTTGCCTGCTTTCTGTTCCTCAAACAGGCTGAAGTACCTGTAAAGGAAACATTTTTAAATGTAAATTTTTAAACATTTTTAAAATGACTGCTCACTAAGAGTCAAAATCACAGGTTTCAGGAAAAGGGCAAAACAATGTCCATGTAAGAGCACACAGGGTGCTCTGGCAGAGGGCCAAGCACTGGAGCCATAGAAGTGAGTGGGAAGGATGTGTCAGATTTGGAGCTGTGGATGGAGTTGTTGCACCATCTGAGCTCTGTGTAATACCAGACTTTGATCCTGCACTGGACTCTAGAGTTGGCTCTAACTACTTCCACAAAACCTTACTCTGGGAAACACCATCTTGTGCAGCCAGTTGCAGGGCAGTGTTCTTATGTACTATGGTTCTTTGCTCCTACAGAATGGGTGAGGACAAACCACAGCTCACAGCTCTATCCTAACAGATTTCATATTTTAGTAAACATCTGTAAGAAAATACACTGCAATGTTCTTACTTTCTTCAGAAAGATCATTTTCTTCTGCTTCTCTTTCCATTTCTTTGCACCAGCCTTCCATTCTCTTAGTTTCAGTGTGTAGTAACTTCATAAACCAAGATCCATCCCGTCGACAAGGAGACATTCGACCAGTCTCTACTGTCTCAATGGCTGGCTCTAGCCAGGGTTCTGGTGGTGGAAGGTTTGAGGTGTCAACTGGGGTCCTATAATCTTCTCTGTAACTGAACAGTCCCTGTGTCCGTACAGTTCTCACTGCACTATATTGGGTGGGTGTGCTGGGCTCTGAGTGCTGCTGGAATGACGAGCCAAATTGAAGTCCCTTATCCTCCATGGTGATGTGTCCTGGAAAACCCTCCAGTTCCAGGTCGGCCTGGACAGCTGCTGTTACGCTGTTTGAGCGCTTGAATCGTCCATGTCTTGGTGAAGAGGGAAGAAAGAAAAAATATTAAGACATATAAATAACATGTGATGGTACAGGGGCACAGAATAATTTTTCAGCGAGAAAGAGCAGATTCTGTTCTTGTTGGACTTTATGTTAAACGGGTTTTTTTGTGTTTTCTCACTAAAATTACATGGTGAGTAGCAACAGAGAAGAAAAACAAAATTCATAATGGAATCATTGATCTAAGCAAGGGTACAAAAGAAAATCATTTAAATTATCTCTGGAAGCAAATATTGATTTATTCTCATACTACAAAATTACACATATCATTACTAAATAAACTGGAAATAACTAGCAGAACTAGAACTTCCTGATAGAAGTCTGTAAAGTATATATATAAAAATTTCAAGTGTTCAGAATTTTAAGTAGAAAAATCTGAAAATCTGCTCAGTTAGGACTTTTGAGAATCCTGCAATAAAAGAAAGGTAATATCAGCATGTTTAAGACTGTGGGTTGGAGGTTCTTTTGGTCTTATAGGGTGCCCATTAAAAGTTGATTTTCCACTATTATATAACACTGAAAAATGACATTTTAGAGAAGCTTTGTGTTAAAAAGTTAGAAAAGCAAAGATTATTTGTGAAATCTTTTCACATTGGAGTCTATTGTCTCAAATTGTTTTTGATGGCAAAAGACGATTAGCAGCCAGACACTCAGCTGTGGTGAAATGAGATAATAGTCCTGGTCCAGTACTTGACAAACAGTACCTGCCAGGCATAACCTGTGGGTCACTACATGGGCCAGCAGCTTAAAAAAATTAGAGAAGGACTGAACTAATCAAAAAGCTGATTCTAGTTCTGAATAAAGGTACCATCCTAAGAACTGTGTTTCCTTTTGTGGACTAGGAAAACCTGGATCAGCATGAGGAGTCCTATTGAAGGAAGACTGTTCCAATGCATAGCTCTTAGTATTTTGTCAATAATGAAATTATATTAAGCCATTATTTCATTTTAATACTTTAACTTCCTTCTCTCCAATTAAAAACTGGAAAGTTAGATAAATGTGAAGCAACTGCTAAGTAATCTTCACAATTTTTTCCAAATGACAAGCATGCATAGAAGACATTTGGCTTTGGGAATTATTTAGTGGCAGCACCCGTTATGTGTTATTTATTAATCTGTTTACAAATGCATGTTGTGTTGTGAAAGACTACTGATTTTTGAACATGCTTAAATTACCGTTTTTCATCTTCCACTTGTATTCCAACAGAGTGGTATTCCCGTAGACCTCTACTTTCAGTATCTGAATCAGTTGCTGTTTCCACCTAATTCAACACAAAAGATACATCTGCAGAGTGAGCATTGGCAAGTCAGCATAATTTTACACACATTCATTCAAAATTAATTATATATTTAATCTCTTATTGTTAAAAAATACCTAGCATAGTAAAATAAATGCAATAGGTATTCAGCCTGGTATTATTGTTTTGGTGCTGTGTCTTATTAAAGTTTTGCACAGGTGCTTCTTCTAGGTAATTCCATATTTCAAACCCAAGCAGAAGCAATGACTCAGTTTGGTGGCATCAGGGAGTAAGCTTGGTCTGGAAGGGCTATTCTTCAAATGAGGAATCCACAGGATAACCCTTCCTTATATTATTACAAACCAGTCTCATTATATTCCTTGATTTACAAAATAAAATAAAATCTCAAGTAGCCCCATAAGCTTGCAAGTGATAAAAAGAAATGGAGCAATGAAATTTTATCGACAACTGTGTTGACAAATATGAAACCATTAAATGATATGAGGGATACAGCAGAATGCCCTATATCACCTTTTTTATAAAACAGTCCTGAAAATGCTGTATCAAGCAGGCAATTTATGCACTTTTTATAGCATTGCCATCTGAAATACACTTACCAAAATATATTCACAGTAGTTTCCTTCAAGACTGAGACTTGTGTTTGCAAGTTTCTGTGGGATTTTATATAGCACTCCCCCCCACCACACCGCCCCCAAGTCTTTGACACAGAGCAAGTGCTGCAGTATGCAAATTATACTGAATCAAGGGAGAATCAGGAAAAAAAGGAAAAGAATTGAACTGACATATCCTTCTGAATGATATTTTCGCTGTTGAAAAAAAAATATTATGAACCAGTTTTTCAGTATGCACACTCCATTTGTGAATTCAAGGAATATATCTGATGATAAAGATAAGAAAAGTTTTACCCTTGCAGCAGTCACAGGCATCTCTGGAAAGAGCTTGACGGTGTTTGCAGCTGTGTCTCAGCTGCACAGTCCCAACCCCACCTGGTTTCTGAAGGGATGCAGGGACAAGGTGGGAGGAGGGTGAGAAAGGAGTGCATATGTGGACTACACTTCCTGAAGAAGGCACCTGCTGATAACTTCTCCTTCCATCTTTAAGCGGTAGCTCAGTGTACATTCACATGGAAGAGAATTCCAGCCAGCAACGAGTATCTTGTGTGTGAGTCTTGGAGATGTTCATGATAACAGCTAGTGCAGGAACCCTTTAGTAAATGTTAATGGCATGCTTGAACTGCACAGTGTAGCACCAGGCACAGGTGTGCTAAAATGTCTGACCATCAGTGTGACAACAGTCCAGGAAAGACACATTTCCCAGAAATTATCTTTATTCTGCATAAGGTTTAGGGGACAGTGCATGCTGCCATCTGTTTCCACCCTGGCAGCTGCATGGAAGCCCACTGTATTCATTTTGATGGGCGGTGCATTGAGAGAACTAAAATATGAGACTTGGTAACAGTCTCCAGAATGTGGTGTTGTTAGTAGAAAAAGAAAGATTCCTCTAGACATTCGCAGTAAAGAAAACCCCTCAAACACAGAGGTAGAAGCTTGGAGGAAAAAAAAGCCAGAACAACCAACTGAAATGATAGGTAAATTGGTTTCCTAGTTAAGGTGGATCTTGGCTGCAAGATGAGTGAGAAGCTTCAACTGCTTGGAGGGGTCACAATCTCTGAAAGAACATTGCTCTATGGAAAGCAGCCATGAGGTCCAGTTGTTAGCACAGAGATGACTGTCAGGAAATGCAGATTTACCTATAGCAAAGAAGAGTCTGAAAGAGCCTTAAATAACAAATTGTAGTCTAAGTGATGGACTAGGCACTCACCTAGTCCTTTCAGTGATTTGAGGAAAGCTGCATATAAAACACATTAATTTCCTGAATTAACTGAGAAAAGAATGAGATACTCATGTAGGCTGCTGGGAGGAAGCAGAGAGGCAAGTTACACTTGCAGCTTTGACTTCTGCAATGAAACTTCAGTCAAACATGTGTGGACAGGTTTTGAAGAGTGAACTCATTCTCAGAGGTAGAGGAGATGGTTGAGAGGGACTTTATGAATATCTACAGGTATCTGGAGGGAGGGTATAAAGAGGATATTTCCAGGCTCTTCTCAGTGGTGCCAAGCAATAAGACAAGAGGCAATGGGCAGAAACTGAATTCAAGGAAGAGCTCCTTTACACTATGAGTGACCAAGCAGAGGAACAGATTGCTCAGAGGCTCCCTGGAGATATTTAAGAGCCATCTGGATGCACTCCTGTGCAATGTTCCCTGGGATGACCCTGCTTTAGCAGGGAGGTTGGACCAGATGACCCAGTGTGACCTCTTCCAACCTGACCCATTCTGTGACTGTGTAGTGAATAAGAGCAGATAACACAAAATGCTTAGAATGTGGCTCCTGGTTGCAGCTGTAGGAATGCTAGAAGGAAGATAATGTCCAAGGTGAGGAAACATTTTCTGGAGGATTTTCTGAAGGATGTTGTTTGGTGTTGTTGAAATCCATAAAAAAAAAAATGGAGTAATCAGGAAATCTAAACTGCTGCTAAGAACTATAGTACTGGGGTTCATCCCAAAGCAACCAGTCAGTCTTGAGTTAAATCACATAATTTAGGAGCAGATTTCCCAGAGAAGTTGTGGATACCTTAACCCTGAAGTGTTTTGAAGGCCAAATTGGATGGCACCCTGAGCTCCTGAGGTCTAGTGAAAGGTCTTCTTGTCCATGGAAGGAGGCTGTAACTAAATGATCTCTAAAGTCCCTTCCAACACAAACTATTCCATAATTTAATTCTATTTTATTATTCTATTGGACTGGGTCCAAAGGAAAAGACCATCATAATTTCTTATTACTTCCACTTGTCAATCAAGTTCCTGGAACTTGTTTGACTGAGATGCAACTCCAGATGATGATGTCAGTGATGTAGGCACAGGCTCCAGAGAGTTACAAGCCTTAAGGTTTGACAAGGGAAAAGAGGTTTGTGGGTGGCCAGACTGAAGAAGTTGAGCAGGTCAAGGATTTATCAGGGCCTTCTGCTCACTCACATGGCACAGCATAGAAGGACAGAATGTTGCGTGCCAGTTCAGACCTGAGACAAAGCCAGAGAGATGAACCCAAGCTGACATCTCCACACATGTCAGACTTTGCCTTCAGCCCTTTCCAAAGCACTGCACTTCCTTCAACGAGTGATATCTTTAGGATGGCCATCTTTATATAATGTTCTCCTAGGTATCTAGGGAGTGAGTCCTGGGGTATGAGGTGTAGGCCAAATTCCTGAAGACAGAAATAGGATAAGGAGGGTCAATTGTATCATAGTTTTGGGGGTAACATATGGCTAGCAATACTCTGGAGGTGAGCAGTGGCCAATGGACAGAGAATAGACATTTGCTTTCTACAGAGATGGCTCAGCAGCTCAGACATAGTGTTATCAGAAACATGGTGGTTCAAAGACATAAACAAGGAAAGGCCCCTACAGAGAACATCAATCAGTCCATCAATTTTTTCTGGAACAAAGCAGGCAGACTTGCAACACACAACCTTCTTCCTTATTGCATATCAAAAACATACCTGTTTTTGCCAGCTACATTGTTTGGTTTAGTACGAAATAGCAGGTCTTCTTCTGAACTCTGCTTCTGATGTGTGGAGGCAGATTTACCTTTTATATTTGGAATGGGTTGGTTGCTTTCTATTGATGCAACACATCGAGAAAAAGTCTTTTTCCTCTATCTGTTTTGAAGTGTTTGCTTACTGGCATTTCACCTGGAGATATAATCCTCAGTAATTTACCCAATATGCAATTGATACTTAGAGTTAACAGGCACAAATGAAGTAATATGCTTTAAAATTTTATTAAAAAAAAATCAGAAAAATTATGATCCAGGTATCAAAACAAAAATTATATTACTTATTTCTAAATATAAACACTTGCCAAATTATCCTTCCTTCCAGCTTTCCAAGACTGACACTAACTGAATGACCTGATGATTGCCGTGATATTTTAATGCTTTCGTTTTCTCACTATGCCTTGTAACAGCAGGAGAATGTCAAATTTTTGTGTGAGTGTGTGCAGGCAAAATCTAGCTTTACAAATATTGTAACAACCAACAAAATGGAGGCAAATACCCACACAAGTAAAAGTGGAAAATAAGACAGTAATTTGCAATCATAAAGAAAAAAATGAACAAATAAATTACATTGCTCTATGACAGATATTGTAAAGACTTGTGCTAGAAAACATCAGGAAACTCTTTAATCTGATTGGCCAGGCTAAACTCAAATGAGCAGGGGATAAAAAATAATGATTGTGTGGCTCTTGAAACTCAAATAAGTTTTACTAAATCTGTTTTTATATTCCTTGATTCATTATTTTTTTAATATTTACATGGGTTCTAAAAGCCTTAATATTTTCAAATTGGTTTACAGTCTCAGTAAAGCAAAATAATATGAAAAAAATTATCTTTATGTGTTTATGATGGAATCTCACTCAAAAGAGGAAACAAAAACAGTCAGTCATACCCAAAGCAGAAGAAAGGAGTAGATCTAAAATAGTAAATCATCTTCCTCTCTCATTGCAAAAAAAGTTCCTTAAAAATTGGCATCTTATGCCATGAAAAATGCTGTTGAATGTCCTTATGTCCACTAGGCTTATAATATTAGTAGCAAATGTAATGGAGCACCTTGAGATTATTTCTCTTACAATGATCCTTGTGGATCCCTTCCAACTCAGGATATTCCATGATTCTATGATTCTATGTCTTACCTTGCACAAGTCCCCTTCACATTCCTTGCTGTTGATACAAGGAGCAGACAATAGTATTACTCCTTAGAGATCTGTCACTGCTGACTGATGCAGCTCTAAATTTGGAAACTAAGTATCAGTTACTAACACTGCCTTGGTAGTAAAGGATTCACAAGTAAATAGTAAGAACACAAAATTATTTGAATAAATGCAAATAATTATTGCAAGAAACTCGCTTGTTATAGTCAATCTTAGTATGTTTATAGGCACTTATTCTAACAAAGAATACATGAACTAAATTATTCTTTCAAAGTATTTACTATGCATTTTTAGAGAATATTTTAACTGCTCTAAAACCAATCTTTATTTCTGTGTTAAAGCCTTATTCTGCTCTTAAACATGAGCACTGCAACTGCAATAATATTGCAGCATCCTAAAAATTCCAGTCTAAGCTTCTGTGCATACTGTCTCAAAGGTAGACTTGAAATTAATAAATTCAATGCATAAGAAAACAGATTTTAACCTGTTGACTTTCGCTTCTCTCTCATAAACATTAGCAGTAAGAGTCCTTCAGGCCACATTATCACGCCCCATGCGACTTCACTGCCCTCAAAGGGTTTTCACTGTTATAACCAATTTATTCTATAATTAGAGTTTAATAAACAATCTCTCTGATGATGTACAGGAAGGGAAATAATTCACCCTTCCTCTCTTGCAAAGGCTTCTTAGTGATAATAAGACTAAAATAGAGTAGAAAACACTACTTTTGACACTAGATCAAGTACATGTAATTGTGAATTCAGATAACCATTCTTAGGTATGGGGAGACCTTATTTGTATGCAGCGACTTCAAAGCAGGAAAAACACTTCAAATAAAGCTACAGTACTAACAGCTACTGATATCCTTAACTGATGAAATATTTTAACCAGCCAAAAACATACACTCTTTCAAAATAATTTTTATAAACCCAGCACAATATACCTATACTTTCATGCTTTTGAGATATTTTGTGTCTCACCATGGAGCTCCATCTTGCCACTCTGCTACTTCCCAGCTGAACATCTGGACTACTCAAACATGTGGCATGGCACATTAACTACAAATTACCAAAAAGAGAAGCTTGAAAACTTCCTGTGATCTTTTAAGAAAGGACTTTTTACTAAAAATACAAGCCAGAGTTTAGAAATGGGATTCATGTCAAACTTATATGAGATTGTAGCAAGAAAATAATATACACGGTAGAGATTACTGATAACTTTTTTTGTGCATTTAATGCTAAGTGTCAAATTGCTCTGAACCAGCAAATATTCACTGACTTTTCCAGGCAAAGGACTTCATACACTCCTCTCACAAAAGCCCAGTCTGTCATTTTAGGAGGGAAATTAACAATACTTACTTCTATAGCTTTGGATAATTTATGATCCAAAAACCAGCGTAATCAATGCAAATATTTCTTTTGATTGCTGTGTAGACACTGAAGTAGAGCACTGACTAAAATGCTATAACCTAAATTGTACAAAGAAAATGTAGGTGCCTATCTAAGTACACTTAACATATACCTATATGTGTTAAAAGGGGATTCTAGTTCGAGAGTGCAGAATATCATGAACAGTATTTTTGCCATGTGAAATGAATAACTTCATTACATATATACATATATATATATAATTATATATAATTTTATATATATATATATATATATAATTATGAAGAAGATCCCCTTTTGTCTTAAAAAGACTTAGGCAAGCAAGCTATGGCATTAATCTCCCTGGATACAGCCTTTAATTTATAAGAAGGATTTGTTCAATGTAGATTCTGAAGATTATAAAAAACCCACTAGGTATTTTGAAGCGTGATCTTCTGATGATAAATGAAGATGACTGAGTCCATTCTCTACGCTACAATTAGTGCTTGTCTCCAAAAATACAACTGTGAATCAGCCTTCACACTTAGAACGTTTGTTTCCAACTCATTAGTTTCCAGGGTTTCTGCTCATTTTGATATCTTTTAAATAGAGAAGAAACAAAGGACTGCATGTTTTGAGGTACTTGAAATAAATAGGAGGAATTTCTTGACATGTTTTCTCATATATTTCACATTCCTAATGCTTTTAATATGAAATGGTTTATAACTAGAGCAGATTTGAAATGTTAATCATTAGCATATATAGCAGCGTGTGCAAAAGAGCGAGGAAAATCCTGGAAAATATCTTAGCAACAACCTTGCTCTGATTTAGTGCTTATTTTACTCTTGACAATCTCTACTCTCCATTTTAATTCACATACTTTGATTAGTCTTTTGCTGTCATGATAGAAGACAGATATGAAGTTTACAGCTACCAGGATTACAAGAGTCTTGTTCTTTTTATATCCATATATTCTTTCAATTGCTGACTAAATTTTTAATCTCAAAATCAGTATTTTGAAATTCATTTGAATTTATAAGTCGGCATTTTTTTTCCCCAGTGCCTATTGACATGCCTGATAATTTTAGTCTTGATTTAAATATGTGAATGGAAAAAATTAAACAAAGAAAACATCGAAAAACAAACCAAAACCAAAACCAAACCAAACAAACCCCCAAAACCCAAAGCCCCCAGTTATTTTCTGGAAAAGATTCATTTCCAAAGCTTTTGTATTTTTGTTCAAAATTCCCATCTGGGATAGGACTAACATACCCTGAGATGGAGTAGTGTATCTGTGTTCTTGTCTGTCTCTGCAGACAGGTGTTACAGACGTATAGCAACTCCAGTGCTTCCCCAGGAGCTTGGGTTCTCTATGCATGTGAGTGCCAACCCTATTGACACATGCCTAGCCTGCCAGGGCTTTTTAAAAGGACTTCTATTCACTGCGTGGATACTACAAAAATCACATTTCTCAAAGACGTGAAGCCCTAGGGTGGGTCCGTTGTATTTCCACTTGCAGTGGCACCGCTGGTCACTCTGTACCTTTGTTCCTCTCTGCTCCTGTATGAAGCTCTCTTGGCAAACATTCTCCCATCAACATGTTAAAGGAGTGGAACAGTAAAAAATGCACAAATTAACCATCCTGATAGCAAATTAACTAATGCAAATAAATGAAAATTCAATGCATTACCCTGGCATGGCATGCTAATGAGAAAACAAGTCATTTAGTCAATCAACAAAATATGCAAATAGAAAACATCCTTTTCCAGGGTACTTTGACACAGAAGTCTAAAAGAAATTAAATACTGCTACTGTACTTTGAATGCATAAATTATTTGTGTAGTTTGCAATAAGAGCATACTACCTTGTGGTTTTATTCTGTACAAACTTAGCAATAGCAATATAACAAAATGCATTTCCTATTTAAAAATACTTCAGAAATGTATTTTTCACACTAATGTTTGAAGCTTAGTGCTGAAAAAAATCCTGAACAACTAAAATGTGCTCAGGATATTGTTGGAAATCCAGCCTAATCTAATATCAAGTGGTACAACAAAGCAGTTTGTATTTCTTGAAAGATAATCAATAGCTCATCCTTCTAAGACCTGCTGTTGCAAACAACATTTGCCTTTCTCCATGTGTGCATCTGAGGACCAGTGTTACAGTCCAAGTGTCTGATGACAAGCTGCCATGGAAGATCCGCTGCCCCCATGGAAATCATTGCACAGGTGTTTTTGTGGATTATAAACACCCATTATGAAACACATCACACATAAAGAAGGGTCAGGGCCCAGTGAAAAGTACTGGTCATCAGCTGTAGTAATGAACAGGATCAAGTGATGTAATCAAAGTTCCAGAATTAATTGCTGGAATATCAGGACTGACCATATCAAGACACCAACAGTGATAAATACCACCATGCACAGTCGCTGTAAGGGAGAGATAAGAACAGCACTAGATTCTATTCCTTTCTGAATAGTAAGTTTCAGGTTAAGGGCTAAAAGGTACCAAAGATTTCTTTACTGCTCCTTTGAACTTTTCAGTGTTATCTCCCAAGCTTCTCCTCTGAACAATTTAGGATACACAAATTACTTTGTAAAACATTTGAAAAGTAGCCATCTAAATATTTTGGTTGGTAAATTGAAGTCTACTCTTCTGCATCCAAAGAATCAGAAGCAGATACTTTTATGTCAAGGAAATGGACAAACAGCTTTCTGGCAAAGCTGATTCCTTCTCATTAGTCTAATGCATTATGGAACAGCAAAATTACAGCATGCTAAAATGTTAACCTGTAAAGTTCAATCAACAGCTGTGACATGCTTAACCCAAACACTTTTCTATGACTATATTATGAAATTAATGGAAATGAAATTACTACTTTTTAAAGAAAATAATATACTTTCTTTTATATTCTTGTATATTTCTAATATACAGTCACTCACTAGGCTTTTTTACATGGACGATTACCTTCTCAAGATCTATGTTGCTGTCTCCACAATACCTGTGTCAAAATAAATGTCAGTTTCTCTATAGCTAATCTAGCAAAAGTAAGCACAAAAGTGAACCCAGTGATGTGAAAAGGAATATTCAGCAGAACAGAAGCCTAAATTTTCCTCTACTCCTGTCTCAAAAGACTTTGCATTCTTGTGAGTTCAACTTCCCAATTTTTATTATTACTTGGTGTTCCCTAAAGATTTGAAAAAAATGACCATTTTTAGCTATCTAGTACTTACCATTTAGCAGCAGGAATAGCAATCAAAATTTGCATTTGGAATTGTCTTATTTCATTTGCCTGAAACAAATGAACTTTTGCCTGAACTTGACTGAGCTTTCCACAGTCTGACACTCATTTTGTCAGGTGAAATAAATATTGCTGGTTTTGATGGACAAATGGACGAATGCTCTAAGACTATGTTTATTAATGTTATTTTATTACTTCCCATCTCTAATTACGCTGTATATAAAGCAGAACATTTCTTTCTCTTTTTTGGAACCTTCTTCCAATCACAACTAAAAGGGCAAGGGTCTCTTTTTAGGCAGAATACTTGAAGATTGAGTGACTTTACACATTTTCCAAGGTCAAAAGAGAAATATAATGGAAAAAGTACAGTAAAGCATTTTCAAGCTGATGAAATTCTATAAAAAGGACTGTGAATTCATGGAGGGAAGGAGATGAACATGCTGTTCACCTGTAGCTCTGCAGTATAATTTTCATATCAAGTGGTAATGACAGGTAACCTCCCTAGAGATTTATTCATTCATTTTCTCCCAGGTACAGTGTATTAACCGAAGACTTTTCTGCACAGCCATGATGTGAATTGCAATTAACACTAAGCAGCCAGGGGTTGTTTGTTAGATTATTAGAGGAAGTGAAGCTGAATGACTCATTCTATGCTATTTACAGGAAGAAGACAAACAATTCATCACAGACAGATGTTAATGATAGACTACCTGGATCCCTATAGAGGAACGTCGACTCTTAAGAAACTCCTCTGCCTTTGTCACCAGGATGGCCTTGTCACTGGTCCTTATGGAGGTGCTCTGGCTCTCGGCCGCGTGGCGCTGGGCAGCCGCTGTCTCCAGGGCGAGGTTCATGGCCTTGTTGCTGTCCAAGCTGTCAGTGGAGTTGTACATCCCTCGCCCATCCTGTGGCCATGGGGATATCCTCTGAGTCCGGCTGTCGTGATATGCATCCTGGGTGGATTCTGTGCTGCTCTGTGCCGTGACGGAGATCAGTGGCTTGGAAGTGGTACGAGGGGGTACTGGTGGTGGTGTTTTTTTGTAACTTGTATAAGTTACAGCTATGGAGAGAATTAAAAGAAAAAAAAGAAAAAAAAAAAAAAAACAGAAAGAAAAAGAAAAAGAAAAAAAAGAGATAAATCAAGATTAATCTGATGGAAACTTGACAACAGAAATACCTTAAGATTGTGCTGCTTAATTATGATGCTGTAATGTACTGCTCTTCATAAACCTCACTATTATTTGAAAGTCTCAGTCAGAGTCATATGGCTATACAAAGAAATATTTCATTTCAACAAGGAAGAAGGAAGGGGTGGAAATGGGAGTCCCAAATTACAGTGAAGATGAAAGAGAGTTAGCGAGGATATATGTGTTAAGACTTGTGCTGGGTAAGTACACACTGAGGCTTCTGAGATTACAGGATAAAGCTCATAAGAGAAATTAAGAATGATTTTTCCCCCATTCTTATAATCTGAACTGTGAGCTTTGTACGGATACAGTATATGAAGAAAATAGCATCAATATATTGGAATAAAATATTAGTCAACAACTTCTACTTTGTGGTATGCCACACTTCAACATTTTAAAATCCTTCCAGGTACTCTGGTTGGAATTAGACAAGGTTGGATACTTACTTGTGAATGAAGTATATATTTTAAAAATATCCACAATACAGTTAATAAAAAGAAATTCAAGACATGTTAATATATTGTAATATATGCAAAGCTATCGAGAATTTGATGAGCAGAGCAGTTCTGAGTCTAGTTTAACATAGATTCTGTCTTCCAGAATAAGGCTCAGGAAAACATCCAAGAAAATGCTATAGATGCAGAACTGTGAAATACTGTGAAATACTGAAATCCTTATAAAATTTAAAAAATTTCATAGAGATTAATATTTAGTCATTAATCTTACACAGCTGAATTTTCTAATTGTCTAAGCCCACTCTACACTTTTCCACTTTGGGGTTTTTTTGGTACTAATAAGAGTATTTCTGTTGTGGAAGAGTGTTTTCCCCAAAGTACATATAATCATAATTCATAAAACTAGCAACTGATAAAAAAAATGCATTGTGATACATCATCCTTTATGATGGAGAATGGAGAAACCGAGTATTCTTGTATATTTACAGGTGTAAGTTTGTCTATTGTTACTAAATGGATTGATATTGCAAGTGACTCAGGCAACCTTGGAATTGGGGTTTCTTGAGTCCAAAAAGGATTCTGTAAGAGTTCTTCTTCCCATTACACAGGGATTGGCTGATGAGCAATGAAGTCAGCCTCTCCAATTGTGGGGTTTTTTTTAATATAAGGCTATGTTGCAGCTATCAGGAATGAAGAGATTGGCTTAGGAATTAACACCTTGGGCTGCTAAGTCTGTATCACCAGGCTAGCTTATGTGAACAGTGAGTCTAGAAAAAGTGACTCTTAAATGTTGCCTCTTGATAATCATAAATAAAAGTGTTACCATACATAAAAGATAGAAAGGCTGATCTAGGAAAGAAAGCCTTCATTTAAAGAGCATTTTGAATTATTGATGCTGCTCAGTTCTGATAGAGATTTAGAGCCTTGCTCTGAGCTAAATTGCTCTAACAGGGTGAAACAAGTAAAACACGTGAAACATGCTCTTCAGAATTTGAGATTGTGCTTTTTTTGAGGTACAATTTTGTTGTCCTATCACCAGTCTTATCTCCTGTCAGTTTTGTAACCAGCAATTAAGAAGAAAGGAAAAACTCAATATTTTTCAAATGCTTTAGGGAGTACAGGAAGTTCACAGAAGAAGGGGGAGGCTGTAAACGTAGAAATTATGACAGTGTCTAATGTACTCAAGTAGTGGGTATGAGAAATGTTTCACTAAGAGATTTGCCATAAAGCTGCTCCCCTACTTTCTGCCTGCATATGTAGATGCAAGTGATCGATGTACTGGGAAATATTAAAAGTAGAGAAAATGGGGTGAAATGGGGTGAAATAAGGTGAATAATGTCCAGCACAGAAAGCCAATTTTACCTGTAACATAAGACAGGTTATCGCTATGATAACTACTTTATTGTTTTTTACATCTGTCTTCATGTAAAAGAATAGCAGTGAATAATGCAACATATGGTTAATGTGATAATGAAACTTCACAAGCAGGTATATCCCTACTACTTGAGCAGCAGATCACTTCTCTGTCTAATGAATATAAATGTTAAAGTGCTGCTGCAACCCTTCAGAGCCGACTTAATCTTCATTTACATTTCTGAAAAAGAAAAATTCTCCCTGTGGCAAAACCAAAACAATTTATTGTCTTTTTTTCTCCCACCCACTTTTTTCTCCCCCTAGGACTGAATATTTTATTCTAAAAAAGTCTGATTATTTCAGTGAAGTGACATGATTTAAAGCCACCAAGTATTAGAGTAACTGCAGTATTCTGGCAAGAATTTGATTGTTAACGCTAAACAGAAATTAAAAATCCCAAAGATATTCAACATCCAGTAGACTGGAAGTTTGTGAGAAAGTGGCTACATGTTTGCAGTTAAATATGGGAGGAGGAAATTAAATTAATTCCAATACAGTCACAGAGATCAAATATTGAACAGGGAATAAAAAAATCCATCTCTACACTGTTAATGAGTTTATATCTGGAATAACAGTCTCAAGGACAGAAATCTGGGACTAATTGGAGACTAACAAGATCAAGTAAGAGGACAGAGACATGCATTTGAGAGTCAAATCTTGCTGCTAAATTCTATTTGCTTAAATCAGTCAAGTGAAGTAAATGGGATAACTTCATGTGTTGCTGACTTAAGAGATGACTACATAACAGATTAGGGTCTTATTAAAGGAGAAAGTAACAGTAATCCACAGTTTACTGTTCATGTTTGGGTTTAGATCTCTAACAAATAAGTATTCTATGTCACTTGCAAATTGTTTCCATTAATAATGGCATCTGGGAATAGTCCTGTTGACAACAGTAACGCTCTTCTATTGTGTCTAGTTGTTGGTCCTGGCAATCACAAATATAACACATTATATATGGGAAGAAACTTCCTTCTTCTATATTTCCTTCTTCTAATAGAAAATGAACTTTTTATTTGTCATCTGCCTATGCTGATGGACAGGGGCTCCTGTTACCTTTGCATTCTCTACCTCATAAATTTTATTTGCCTTAGTAGTTATTAGTCCAAAGCAAGCATATAAAATATCCTCAGCACTGCTTTGTGTCTTCCCCATTTTTTGCCACAATTCTGCAAACTCCAGAGCTCTGGAGGATTTTGGTGGCCCCACAGAGAGGGTTGGTGCTGGGCAATGCAGTCCTGGGGTGCTGAGCACTGACTGAGGACAGTGCCCCATAGCTCCACAGGGCACTGGTGATAAAAACTGAACTGGGAACGAGAAGAGTGGGATGGAGAATTCTTGTTTTCAGCAAGGACAAGCTGAGCATCAGAGGCAGCACAAAAGCAGAAGATGAGACCATCATGAGGCAGGGGTGTGAAAGATCACAGCACCAGGAGGGCAGGATGGCTTTAGACAGATTTAAATTGTGGACTTGAGCAGATCCCAGAGACCTGCTCCATGTTTGGACACATAAAACATCAATCCAGGAAAACCTCCTGTTGTTCCTGGTGCTGACCAAAGATTTCTGATTTCTTTAGTTTTCTGATTTCTTTAATTTTTTAGTGGTTTTTGTGTGTATATCCTGAACTTTGCTGATATTTCTCTCACCAGTTCTGCTGCTGAGCAATGAGGCTCAGGCAAAGTAAATGCAACAGGCCTCTGTAATGCTGTTAATCAGCTTGCAAAATCTATAGCTCCTCTGAAATGCAAGGAAAAAGAAAGTAGATGGCACGACATAAATATGTCTTCTAATGAATAAACTAGAAAAAGAAAGTAAAATTTTCTTTCTAGTTGTATTCAACTATGTGCTATATTGGTATAAGAAGCAGAATTTATATTTTGCCTAATTTAATGAAGTGGGAAAAATATTTTTTAAAATTCCTAACATACATTCTGTCTCCCCCTCTTAGCCTCTAATAATCAATCAAAAAATTACAAAAATGGTAAAAAACTGTTCTAATTCTAAACCATGTGGATATTTCAGACTCCTATTTGAATCAAAGTATTAGATGTTTGGTACTTGCCTCACTTCAACATAAATATGTTCAATTGGGTCCACTGGATTTTCCTTTAAGGAAGGACATTGTTAGAGAAATGGAGAGAAAACAAAATGGTTCTGTGCTGCTTCATAGTGGGCCAGATTAAATAATGATGCAAACCCATATAAACTGTCCAGGAGAAATGAGAAGGAAGCAATGCAGTAAAACATGCATTAATTTGTCACCCAGTCAGGAAAAAGTGTAAAACATCAGATTAGTTTTGAAAGGATTGATATCTTAAGTGCCAGACCCTCACATACACAAGATTGCCTACCAGTGCTGAATTTGGCACTGAGGTGGCTATGAATGACCTGTTCTGTAAACCCCACTAATTTTTTTTTATGTGCTGTGTGATGCCAGCCAGGCAGCATCGGGCACAACCAGAATATTTCCAGATAATTCATAAGCAACAGTTTAACTGATAGAGCTGGAAGCAGAATATCCCCCTTAATCTACACTGCATTTGTCTAAACTTGCTAAAAGTTACTGTTAATACAGCCATGGAAGTCAGTTATTCCACCCATATTTCAGCGCCAACAAAGTTTATACTAGAAATGAAATCACTAAAATAGGTCAATGTAGATATAACTTCAGGTTAGCCATAGACCTTCACAGGCACAAGGCAGCAGGAGAAATGCGATCTATTTGATGAAATAGCAGTGGCCGTGGGTGACATTCAGAACACCTTTCAAAAGGCAGCCTTTTAATAAATCACCACTTTTGGTCCATTTGCAAGACAGAATCACCTGAGGGGTTTTTACAAATCAATATAACCATTAAGCACTCAGTCAAAATAACATTATTTAGCCTGAGATCACAAAGTTAGCTGGATGATGAATTTACATGAAAGCACCATCAATTAAAGGAAATGGTTGTGGCAGGAGTAAACTGGATTTTCTATTTTGTAAGGAGGTTTCTTGAGAAGGAAGATAATTACTCTGCAGGGAGCTTGAAGCTGCCCTGGAGGCAGAGGTCCCAGGGGCATGTTGCTGAAGGCACACAGGGCTTCTCTGAGGAACCACAGAGAAACACAATGCAGATGCCAAGGCTGGCTCTAGATCTGCTTTGCACAGGGAAAGTCAATACCAACCCTGAAATTATTTCAGAAGAGGGAAAAGAGATGTTCTCATAACGAAAGGCAACAATGAAATCTAATCCTGTATCAAAAGAGTATTCAGTTTTGGAATAGTTTTTGCGTGTACCTTTTTAGCCAAAGGCTTTGGAAGTCCCAGCTAACATGACTAAAATGCCCTGAAATCTCTTCACTGTTCTCCATCATGGTCATTAGAATTTCTGAGTTACTCCTGAAATAAAAATGTACCTATGGGTGCCTAACAGTTACTTCTCAAAACACAGAATGATGATAATTAAAAGAACATTAAGAAATCAAGGGGGACTTCTGAGAAAAAAAAAAATCTCAGACATTGAAAGAGTTTATTTCTCACAAAAATAATTAATTTTTTGATGGTTTTTCTAACATGGCATAGACATCAAAAATAAGAATACAAGTCCCTACTTAAAAGAGAGGGTGTTGGGACACATCTTTTTTATATGCCTCTTCTTCCATCTACACCAGTCTCTGATTCCAAACATCATTAAAAGGAGACTGTAGTGTCAAACAAGCCAGTTTAATTGTGCAAAATAATCTGCTTTTATTAGTCAAATTCTGAAATGTTACTAAGGGGTTTCCTTCTTGAATCAGTTATACCTTTAAAGTTCAGTCATAACAAAAGGATTTTAACAGGCTTAGTTTTAACATGTGTAGCCTCTGATATTTAATTAAGAAAAATGGATCTCTTAGAATGAAGAGGAAAATGTTGAATCAGACTGTTTGAATCGAAGTAAATCAGTAAATCAGTCTGTTTGGATCCAAGTTTGCCATTTTCAATGTGTGCCCTCAGTGACTACCTCAAAACCTACACGGATGATTGGGGTCTCTGCTTTCTCCTTTCAGTGCTGGAGCAGTATGCGCTCAGGCTGCACAGAAAAAAAGAGTGATTTGCTCCATTACCTGACCCTAGACAGGCACCTGAATGTAAATCAAGTCCTTCAGAGTGCTCCTCTAACACACCCACTCGTACTTAAATTGAAATATTATCTGTCTCTATGTGAGTGTAGGGCAGGAGAGGGAAACATCACATACAGTCCAGGGCTCTCCAGCTCTTTCCTTTGCTGCTCCCTGGAAAGGTCCACACCTTTGCTTGCTGCTCTGGTGGTGAAAGATCCTGTAATTTCTGAGGGCTTTCCATGCTCAAGAGTTTCTCCATTTTTAAGGTAGTTGAAAGTGGGTCTTTTTAATTGTAAGGTGTCGCTATCCTCCTCCTCGGTGGGACCCCTCTGTCCCACCCCCCGTGGTGCGAGCCTGCTCGTCTCTGGGCACAGGCGGTGGAAGGGGTCCTGGAGTGGATACAACACGGACTCAAAGTATCTAGACACAGGAGGCTCAAACTTGCTGGAATAATCCCGGGTTTATTGTCTGTGTTCCATCCGGGGCAAGAGAGAGCAAAATGCTCAGGGTCTTATCTCTTATACCAGGGGGCAGGGGTGATTAGGGGATGCAGGGAGGTCACAGCCAATGGGAAGGGGGAAGGGAAAGAAGGTTCTCAGGTAGGAACCAACATTACACAAACCAGAGGTGAGTTTTACCCTTGGGAGGTACCAAGATTTTTAGATGCACTACAACACTGGACACCTCGTAAGTCCCCGGCTGATGGCTTGAGAGCCAGCGAGACCCCTGCCTTGGAAAGGAGGACTCGAGATTACCTGGCAGGGAGACTGGGTTGAGAGTGCCTCGGGCATGGGGAAGAAAAGGGCTTACGGAGGTGTGGGAGCCGAGACCAGACGCTGGGACAAGCACCTAACATCACCCAACGAGATATATTATGGACTATATCAATATTATGGACGATTCTATTAACATTATGGACGATTATGGATGCCATCAACATTATGGACGATTATATTAACATTATGGACGATTATGGACGGTATGGCTCTTCCAGTGGACTGTTTTTGTCTTCTGTGAAGTTCCTTTTTTTTGTGTATACCTCCCTGTACTTTCCCCTTTCCTCTGTTCCTAAGGGCAGGACAAAGGGTGAAAAAAGCCGAAGTGGCTCGGGGTTGCTGCCGACTCCCCGTCACCCAGGTGTCTCTCTGCCATCCCATCCCCTGTTTTCCTGAAGGCAGGCAAGGGACGGAGAACATCCAGAGTGCTGCGGGTCTGCTGCCGTCTGCCCGCCGTTCCGTGTCCTACTTCACCCCCTGTCTTTCCATATTCCCCGTTCCCTGTCCGGGAAAGTCCGTCCCGGCCTCCCCCCCCCTTCCCAAGATGGCGCCGGCCACGCGGCCTGGGATCCCTGGTTTCCCGCCTTGCTCCTTCTTTTCCGGTCCCCAACCTTCCCGAACCTCCCAGTAACTCCTGCTTGGCCCCATCCCTTTGTTCAGCTGCTCCACCCCTGGGGGCTGTGCCTTTTCCATCGTGGGCAACACCTCCTCCGGGGAAATCGAAACTGTAACCGAGCTCCGAAAGCCAGTGTTACACCAAGATCATCTAAAGGGCGATGCCCACATGGAAGCCGGAGCCGAAGCTGGAGATAGAAGAATTCTGCCCCTCGTAAGAGGAGATCGAAGAGCTGCACCCTTCCAAAGAGAGAATCCTAAAGTGGAAGAGACTGAACTAAAAAACATTATGTTTGCATTAAGTACCATCACCGTTTAATTTGCCCGGCGTGGTCCGAGATTTAAGTGTTTGTTTGTAATTTTGGTTTTTTTTCTGTTTGCCTAATGTGTTTTGTGATTGAGTTTTTGGTGTCCCACAAAGCAAAGTGGGTGCTCTGTGGAGGAGGTGAGATTTTAAGGTGTATGTTTGGAAACATTTTAAGCTCCTAATTAAAATTTGAAAAAAAAAAAAAAATAATGAAAAAGGAGCAGATGTGGCAGCAGCCTCAGGGAGACAAAGAGTTAACATTGTTCCACCCCAAACCCCTTGTGAAGGGCGGCCCAGGAGTTCTGATTGGGTTTGAGTCCCTGGGGGGTTCTCCCTTGGTGTGTTTCTAATGGTCCCTGACCCTGAACTCCACCCTCAAAGGTGTAAACCCTGGGTTCTGTCCCTCAAAAACCCCTGCTGTGCCTCTGTTCGGGGCTCTCTGTTCTGGACGTGACTTTGTTCCCATGCTGAATAAATGGTTTCATGAACGGGAGCCCGTCTCGGTTGGTGTTTCATGCTGGTCCCCAGAACCCTGCTGCTTCCCTGGACGAGATCCTGAGGTTGCGGACTGCAACAGTAAGGATTTTCAAACCTTGCAAAAGTAGTCATTAAAACTTACCAATGTCACAATTTGTGATTGAAATTCAAGAGATAATTTTGGTTTTAATTAAGTTATTTTTTTAAAATTAAATTCTGAATAAATTTCTCTCTAACATAATCAGAGAGATACTTTAGTGCTTAACCTATCTTTCTGCTTCCTCCCTTTTCTCATTCAGGCCTCCATGATGAATCCTAGCCAGTAAAGAGATCAGAGAGTTTCTCAGTAGAGAGAGTCTCAAGTTTGGGCATCTGTGAAAAGACCCTGTTTCTTCCTTTTGAGATTAAACAGTAAGAAACAGTGAGATATATACTATATATCACTGTGACATATATATATATATATATATATATATATATATGAACACATGATATAAAAATATCAGTGATATTTTTATGAGATTTTTTGAAAGACTGCTTACACTCAGGTGATTTTTACCAGCATAATTTATATGATGGGCTGCACTTTATTTAAATTATGTACCTGAAAGCATTGTCTGGGTTGTATGCATCTACAACTTTGTAACCTTTTTCCTGATGGATCATTTTACATGTCTTGTGATTAAGTAAACCTGGATATTTGTTATACCCTAAAGTCAGATGTTAATTGGTAGTGTCATGTTGGCATAGTCTGTGGGGGCAAAATGTATTTATCCTGTGCCAGTATTTTAAGTAGGGTCTTTTAGTAGCAGTGAATTACATCAGACCTTCAAGACAATTTTTGGGAACCATACATGGGAATCCATCTCACCTCACATTAGTCACTGAAAAATCCCCAGTCATCTAGGTCTAAGTTAGCGGTCCAATCACTTTTAGAATTACTGTGAGAAAAATAAGCAATTCTGGGGGAAATTCTTGCCCGTTTTAGATGCTTATTTTACCAGGAAATGAATCATCCAATGCTTTTCTCTGTCAACCATAAAGACAACCATGGACAACCAGCTCAAATTAGGATATCTAATTTTGCCTACTACCATCACTGGAAGTGCTCAAGAAACAAGTGGGCTTGGCACTTGATTTAGTTGACATGGTGGTGTTCAGTCAAAGGTTGGACTTGATCAGCTTGGTGGTCTTACCCAACTTTAATGATTCTGTGGTGCTATGAAATGCCTAAAGGGATGAGATAAACTCCATCCAAAAGCTCTGTTCCTGTCTGTCCTGGGGTGACTTTATGATACTGGTATCCCCAGTCGTCTGGTTTATGTTATATATTAAGTTCTTCACCTTTAAGACTGGCTCTGAGAGCGAAGTGGGGGAGAAGAAGCCGCAGTTTGTGTTAAAGAAAAACATCACTCCCACACATCCCGCTCCTGGACTGTGGTGTCTGCAGCACGGACAGACAGCGGGACAGAGCTTCTCTCTGGCTTTTAGTTAGCTTTAGCTAGCTGAGGCAGAGGAGTTCCCTGGACCTCTTTTTTTTTCTTTGTTTTCTTTTCCTGGGTCTGTTCAAACCTGCTGTGGACTGAACACCCAGCCAAACCCCGGGAGCTCACGCCTGTGGCCCACCGGGGCCTGGGCCTCGGCACTTTCCAGCGCCGGAGGGACTGATAAGAACCTGAGCGAGCCGAGCTACACCACATGAAAAGGACTTTTCTTCCTAGACTTGCCATCCCATCAAACAGCAAGAGGTTTTATTATTTAATATTATTCAATTTCTGTTAAATAAACAGCTTTTTCCACTTCTCTCCAAGGAAATTTTTTTCCTTTCCCAGACCAGCTGGGGGGGAGGGGTAATTTGAATTTTTTTTCCCTGGGGAAATCCCCATTTGGAGTTTTTCTCCCAAATTCGCCCTAAACTAGGAGACTGTCACACACCGTTTTGCACTGGGACATAACCTCTCCTGTCTTTTGTTACCAGTGATCATTGGAAAGGTGGCAGTTTCATCTCCCCTGCTCCACATCCCCTGTGTAAAGCATGGGCTGGTGCTTATCTGGCTCTGTCACTTCAGCCTGCGCCAGGAGTGGGTCACATCCCAGGATCAGGATGACCCGAGGTGTGACTAGAGCACTTGCTTTATGGCTTTTTGGCTGTCAGTCTGCACTCTGAGGAAGCAAGGACAAGAGGGAGGTCGTTTGCATGGGATAACAGAGGATTTATTGTTCTGGGGAATCTCGGGGGCAAAAGACAGAAAATACGAGTGTGCAACAGCTGAAATAGGGAGGCGGTTCACAGGGAGGGTACAAAGCATCAGCTAATTGGAGATATCCTGGGGAGGGTAAAAGGCAGGGTTCACAAAATCATCGTCCAATGAGGGAGGTAGTGGGGGAAATTGGGTCACATGGACTAATCAAACATTGAAATTTAGGGGACTTCCAAAGTAGAATTCCAAGCATGTGGTGGGCCTAAAACAGATTGACAGGAGACTCAGAGTAGATTGACAATGTGGGATGGGAGGGTCTGGGCAGGGCGATAATTTGGACCAAACCATCAACTTGGCCAATAACAGAACATATCATTAACAAGAAACACACTGCAACATCTGTGAGCAGGATGGTAAAGCAAATCTGAATTTGCCTGCAGTAATGACTGAAACCTAATTTCCTGCACCTTGATCCCTTCTGCTGAAGCTGCTACATAGCAGCCAGTACCAGCTTTGCCCAAGGTAGCTTCATAACTCCAGACTGGAATGAAAAGCAAACCTTCTGTATTTCTATATTTTTTTTAAATTATATGACCAGTTTGAGGCACTAGATTAGACCATGCTGTTAATCCCACTGAAAATGTTGATATTGGAATCAGTGGAATCTGTCCAATTCATACCAGCTCAGGATCTGGACCATTATATTAACATATTATTGACACAGACAAGAATTGTGGTTCCTATTTACAACTTTTAAGAAAAGTTTTTCAAAATAGTGCATCACTGAGACACTGCTGCCAAATGAATTACATATAAAAAACCTATTTTTAAGCAGCATCTGTCTTTGACATCTCTCTGATAAACAGAATCTGAGCAGCACTTTTTAAAACTAATGAAATCATTAGTAGGGCACATAACCTCAACTAAAATTTACTGGGGTAAGTCAAAATTACTGGATGATATTTTTTTAAAACAAAAAAATAATAAAAAAATAAATCTGTGTCTGCAACAGGTTAGTCTCAATATTCAGAGTACGTCCTTTAGGCTTCAGTTCTGTACATGTATCTGATTTTGTACGGGAAACTAACAATTAAGTGGAAATGGGACCACTAAATTTGGAAAAAGCTGGAGCCTCTACAGTCTCCCTGGAGAAGAAATGTATAAAAGGAATTACTGTAATCAAGTAATTCAGTGTGCAAGATGTTACCTCCATATTGAGAAAACTTAGGTCTGTAGGCAGCTCCATATTACATAAATGATAAATATGTTTTGACAGTGTAATTAATGTTAGTCTCAAAACAGAAATGCAAATCGAACAAGACATCAAGATCAGAAACTGTAGGCCTTTACTAAAATTAAAAGAGATGTGGGCAACACAAACCTCATAGATTGCTGATGGACTGGTTACAAAGGGTTCTATTTTGGATCAGTTAATTAGCAAGAAATTATAGCCTAACCAGTATCCTGTAGATGGCACAGTGAAGTGCTGACAGCTGTACTGCTCTTCTAAACAGTTCCTATGTGTCTCTAAAGTACTGAAGTTGCATTAAAAACTACCATCTCAGTTTTTCAGTTACAGGAAAGAAAACTCTAACTATATTTCATTTTCAAAATGTGTGTGTGGCTTTTCAGGAATACAGATTGCATTTGTCACATCATCATCGCAGTAAGAGACAAAGAGAAAAAAAGTTCCAAATACTAAAAATCGCTCTTCTTGTGCTACTCTTCTCACATTGAAATAAAACAAAAAATTGAAAATGTTTTTCAGTAGAATTTCTTCCTGAACTCCCATGTATCCTTGTCACTCAATTAATTTAATTTCCAGCAGCCTCCTAAACCCCTCATAAATCTATTATATAGGCTTATAATTGGTTTTGTTTTTTCTATTTTCTATTCTCTTTCTTACAGTAACTATGTGTAGCTTGTAATTTTATTTAACTTCCAGTAAGGAATTTTAAGATTAATAGGATGAGGAAAACAATTTGCTTACCTACCCTTAAGGAAATGTTGCATAATTTCATCACTATATTATGATAATAATCTGACATTAAAGAACTTAAGTGATTACTAAATATTTTAAATAAATGCAATTTAATATCTTTAACAATTCATTTAATCTGCAGAGATTAAACACAGTGTCTGGACACAGAGTGCACTTTTTTTGTCAAATCCAATAACCATTTTACCCAAGAAGCAGATGGAATCAGTATGAGTGTCAAAACCAGTGCTAAGAAAGCTACTTGCAGGCTCACAGCCCTGTATTTAGGTGTGGAAAATGGTGCTGCTGTGTTTTGATCTCTCAGATTTGTAATTCAGAGCATGATTTTCTCAGTTATCCTTGTTTGCAGTGGGACCCGAATTTAACCTTAATTTTCATTCTATAGTGTAATTTGAATAGGTTTAATTTATGCCTTAGATTAATGGAAGCAGCTAGCTATACAATTCTGTCATTGTGGACTATTTTAATAAAGAGAGAGAAATGGGGATGTCCAAAAGACAACGGGTACAAGTTATAAAGGACATATATGTTCACTGGCTATAATTGGATATTAAGGTGATTGCCTTTGACACCTACATTTTAGATATATGTATCACATGAGATGAACTTTTATGGCAGAAATTTGTATAATTTCTTTGACTGGGGGAAGGAGACAGAGGAAATACATGTATTTTTCTGGATACAGGAATGTCCCAAAAGGTAAAGAAATACATACCAAATTCATGACTCGTTGATGTGTCCTTGATATGCTATTCTCATTCTCAGAAAGCCAAGTGATAGGTTACTCACTTCAAACTAATTATCTCCCATAACCCTGGATGTCCTCTAGCTTCCCTTGAGGAGTAGTAGTGTGCTGTTAGGATTGCTCTGGTAGTTGTGGTTTCCAGTGTGTATATTTTAATGGACTATATACTGAGACTGACCTGTAGCCTTACAGCAAGTAAGACTTTGTCAGGAACTATCAAAGTTGTATCTGTTGACAATAAAACACCTCAGTGTAGGCTGAGGTTTGTTGATTCTGTGTTGGTGCACAATATAATACATAAACTGTATTCAGTCTGAGTCAAACTCACCAAAACATGGGTTCTGAAGCTTTCCTCCCTAAACAACAGCTTCTTGTCTAAAATAATGCAATTCTCTTCTAGGTCCTGTGTAGATACCTCAAATGTCTCAAATGGTACCAGTCAATTGCCTTTGAACTAATCAGACTTTGTTGTCATGGGAACTTTTCTAGACTGCACAAAAGCATCTATGTTCAGTTCACTTGACCTGGAGACTAACCCAACACAATTCAACTAACCTGTCTGGTCAAAGGCTAATTCTGTCAGGTTGTGCCCTAGGAATGTCACTAATTTATTTTTTCTGATTCTCTGGAAAAAGTCCACCCAGTATGTGTTAAGTATCAGGTTTATCAATTGTCTTTCTAGGGTAGATCTGAGTCTGAATGAGTTTCCTCATGCAGAAATGGATCAAATGATGTTTGCATAGCTAGCACAGCAAGGAATGCTATTCCACTGCAAATATCATCATTATGGCTCCTGACATATAGACCTTCAACAAAAAATCAGGACTGAATGCATGCAAAGCTTCTGAGAAGACTCCTTAGAGTTTATTGTCCTTCACAGAGGAACCCAGGAGGAGAAGCACAGGCAGGGTCCTTCTTTTTCACTGCAAGGAAGCATGATGAGTTGGTACTTTCAGGGTCACCCACCCCGTGTGTTTCCCTCAGCTGCACAGACCCTCTGGCAACCTCAGGGTAAATAGGTGGGCTGATATTTACATCTGCTGCTGTCAGCTTCTACCATGTCAGGAAGGGCTCAAACTGAGCAGTGAAACACCTTCCTTGAACATTATATTTTTTCTGATAAATCCTACTCTTTTTTTTTACCATATAATACTATAAAGAAAACATAGCTGAGAAAATTCTGTGAACAAAATAGCTTTGAAGCCAAATTCTGCCGGGGAGACAGCATAGGTGTCCTTTTTAATAAAAAAAAGCTGTCTGGCAAATCCAGTGGTTTACGGAGGAATTTTGTCAAGCACAGAACAGCAGGAGCAAGAGAGAAACACTCATTACACACTTTTAAACTAACTGTAGGTGGAAGTCTGTGACTTCGTTTTTTATCTTTGACTCTGAAGATAATTTGCACCAGGGAGAATGAAAATATGAAAAGCTCCTGGCTACTGCTCCAACTGCTTTCATGCCTCATCAGCTTGAAGAGGCCAGGCAGCCCTGATTAGCACAGCCTTACTCCATCTCTGGGAATCCCAGATTTGTGAACAGTTGTGACTGTTGATGCCCCTTGCCCATCCTGTCGAGCTCCTTGAACCAAACTGTTTGTGCCACCTTCATCCTTGTGACTTCCTGGGCCTTTTCTACTGTGTAGAGCTGCTCTTGAACAGCATAGCAGCAGAACTTCAATATGTTTAAAAAAATTAAAGACTAATTTTGGTCTCCAGATACACTCAGAGCAATGAAAATTATGTATGTGTATCCAAGTGTAGAACTGAGCTCATCATTTGCTAGGATAAAATTTATTCTCACAGCACAGGAACACAAACTGGCACAGCATCAAAGGATTAACTCAGGATGCCCAAATGCACCCAGAGATAGATGGTGTTTCCTGCAGAGAGTTAGAGTGTCAGATAATTCCATAGAGCCCCAACAGAAATTAAGAAAAGTCGACATAATAAATTATGATTGAGAACACAGCCTTCTATATCTTATTTAAACTCAATGCTTTGTGTTTTTAAACATACCTCTTGTGGATTCCACTGCTAGCTATTACCTAGCAATAGATACCAGTGAAATCCTCTCAGACTGAGCATTTCTATAGATAGAACAGAAATTGTTGGATGTTACTTCACGCATAAGTTTGCCCTCATTTGGCTGGGTTTTCCTAGCCACAGTGCATCAGATTAAGAAGATCCAAACAGCCACCTGGCTGAAGTATCTCATACTTGAGGAAGTAAAAGAAAATCACACATCTGTTGCTCATAAATATTTTTTCTTTTAAGAACTGAAGAGCATTTTTTCCTCACTTTTTATATTTATACACATTTATAAAATTACTTCTGAGTTTTCTCTTCCCCAAGCTGATCAGTCCCGACATTCTTATGTTTTTCTCATGGGAGGGGTGTCATATGTAGTAGCACCATGACTTTTTCCCACCTTTGGTATCCTCATATGTGGCAAAAAAAACCTGACAAACCAGCAAAACCTAAAAGCAATAACTAGTGTTATTATTATTCAGACAGTAACCAGGGAATCAGTCCTTTTAGGGTTTAAAGGGGTAGCCATGCTATGGAAAGGTACAATTTATCTCTGAAATATCATATTCTTATCCATTTACTTTTGTAAGCACATGATTACGCAATCAGTTCAATGACCATGAGAGTTCTGTGGCTAAGTATCAAACATGGGCTGTAAAAATTCACCTTACATAGCTCTTTATTTGAAAATGGGGAGCTGAAAATATCTTGAAGTCAGAAGGGAAACCTGTAATTCCTCAGGCATCCTGAGTAATTGTAGGAGCTCTGATTGAAAACTCCCTCATCCAATGTGACCTTGTTTGAATTAACTGGTTTTGGAATTAGTACTGAGTAGTTCAGTAAATGTGGAATTCTCTGAAGTTTACTCATTGCCAAGCAGAGTCCAGATGACTAAGAAAAGTAAAATGGCACAAAGACAGTTCCCTACTTTTCATCTTCCTCAGTAAAGTCTTTAGCAAGCATGAGTTTAGTTGAGCTACCTATGAATCAATAGGTATTGATTCATGAATGAATGAAAAATTAATTGAATGAAAGAAAAAATGAGGTGTGTGCACAACTGAGAAAATAATTAAGGTTGGAAGAATTACATTATGCTGCACTTTCTAGAAGAATTAAAAATTTGATAGAGTATACTGGCAATTTAAGGCTAGCAACTATATTCCCTTAATCCAGCAATACTTTATGCTAAATTTCTCTCAAGATTAGCAGGAAATCCCTGAAGTGGGAGAAATTACTTGGAATTGACATTTAACATAGAACAGAAATCCAGAATGCCTTTATGTAACCTGACCAAGTTCCCATTGTGCTGAAGTCCATAGCTGGATGGATCCTTTTATCATTAATCCATTCATTTATCATTAATCCAGTAAAAAAATACTGTTGTAACCAAAAAACCTGGGTTAGAGGAACACCTAGAGTAATTTTAAGAAACTGAAAATGATCTTCTCTTTTATTCATCAGACTGAAAACCAAAGAACTTAACAAGGACTAACCAAAGAGGCTGCTTAGTCCGTAGTTGCTGCTGGAGAAGGATTTAATACATCTAATTGAGTCACATATTTAGTATTTCTGGCTAGCTGTTTCAATTTGAATATAAAAGCTATACACACTGAGTAGATATTCCACCTGATGGGTAAACATTGTGAGCAGTGGTCCAGAGGGGAAGTGTTTCTCTCAGTAAAGATGAAAGTGTTTTATACAATGTATATATTGTCATCAGGAGAAAATAGGTGTGCCCCCACACCTGAACAGATGATAAACTGAATAGTTCAGTAAATGTGGAATTTACTGTGGATGATAAACTGATATTCAAGTTGGCCAGAAGTGCAAATACCAAGTTACTCTCTCAGGGAAGGGTTTTAGCATGTTCTGCTTCACAAGAGACCATCCTAACTGCTACCTCCATTACCACTACAATTCAGTGTTTCTGCATTCATTGTGAAAACAAACTACAAAACCTGTAAGGAAACATTCTGAAATAGTCTATAACATACCTAGTGGTTAATATGAAGGACTCTCACTACAGAACTTGCAACAAAAATAAGTAGACTTTGTCAGACAAAGGGGAAATGAGGGAGGGGGTGATTAATATCTTCCAGATGTCCTTGTTGGTGATGTTTTCATAGCACAGTCTAGTGTACCACAGTATCTGAACTACTTTTCAGTAGGAGAAGCCAGGTGTTGCAGGTGGGATAAGGTGTTACTGCGGCACTGCTCCCGACCTCCTACCCTCCATTCCTCTGCAGCCAGGGCTTGCTGCGGGCTCAGCTGGCGGTGGCACAGCCCAACATCTCTGTCAGCTTCCTTCCACAGCACCGTGCCACACTGCCTGCCTGCCACCGTGTCACACTGCCTGCCTGCCACCGTGCCATAATCCCTGCCTGCCACCGTGTCACACTGCCTGCCTGCCACCGTGTCACACTCCCTGCCTGATACAGTGTCACACTCCCTGCCTGATACAGTGTCACACTCCCTGCCTGCCACCGTGCCACAATCCCTGCCTGCCACCAGGAAAGAGCCTGCCGAGCTGACAGTGCCATGATGTGCTTAGACAGCAGGGAGCCGGGCTGGTACTACCTGGGAAAGTGACCCAGTTTTTATGAACTCTTCCTGAAAAGTGAAGCATCGCTTGCAGGAGCAGCAGAGCTGTAAGTCAGTAGCACTTAGGATGACTACTGCATTCAGTGACTTCCCATTCAGGAAATTACATGTTGTCTGTGATGCAGGAACGAGGTGGGAGGCAGCAGCAGCTGGAGCTGTATTTTCTCAGCTGTGCATCTGACAGCTGTGACTGGATTCGGTTCAGAGACAGAAAGCATATGCTGCCATTCAGGGCTTTTAACATCAAGTATCTTTTACTGGGTTCATTATCTCCTCACAAAATGAAATGTGATGGCTAGAAATGCCCTAACCTCAATGAAACAAGAGTCTCAGCAGGAATAACACAGGCCAGGTCTTGCTTACCATGGGCCAGCAATGCTGGTGCCTCCTTTGCATTGTCACTTGTCTCATTCATTTTCAGCTGGGGCAGCAGGGAGTGCCCTTGGCCTTGTCACAATCTCCTTCAGAGGCGGAGAAGACTGGTTCCACAAATAATTAAACTACGTGGATCCATGCAGAAGTTTTGTTCTTTACTACGAATGTTTCATTGGGCTTTGTAAAGTTGTATGCAGTTAAGAAGAGCCTGGAACTGGTAGTTCTTTTTCCATCTATTAGAAAATCCTGTTAGCAGAGTCCATTAATAATGTCCCACATAATATTCCTTATAGTTGCAACCTCCTGAAAGTCATTAATGCATCTAGGAATATTTTAGGAAAATGCATGCTGTAAATATATATTCTATAATTTTGTAATTGAATTCAGAGATCAAATACTACTATTTTATTTTAGGTTTACATTTTTAGTTACAAGAATTAATTTTAAGCTAAGCCTGTGTGTTATGAATCAATTGTTTTATGACAATGATAAGGGGTAGTCATGACCTATATAACTGAAATTGAATGGAATAATTTAATTGAAATGACTGTTAATTTTCTAAAAAATTCCTTTAGATTTTTTGCCAAGAAGAATTTGTTACATCAGAAGCTAAAAAGAAGTTAATGTAATTTTCTTAAGAATTCAAAAGACTGAATTGAAACTAAAAACTAAAGTGAAAGTCTGACCTTTCTGACATTTATTTGAATGTCAAATATCTGCCAACACCATTTTCACATTTCAGGCAACTGCTTCTTTTACAATTTTCAGAAAGAGATGAAGAAGTAAGATTTTTGTAAAAATTATAGTAAGGATAGGAAATGTAGCATCTCCCTCCAAAGTGACAAGGGCTGAAGAGAGAAAAAATGGAAGAATTACACCTCGGATTTTAAAAGCAAGAACTTATTTGGCAACTGAAGTTTCCCTTAAAAGTGAATCACATAATCCTTACTCTTCTTGCATATCAGATAATTATTTCTGATTGGCATATTTACTTTCTATAGAAGCTGAGGACAAACTTGCTCAGTGGCACAGAGACGACATTTTAATTATAGAATGACACTCAAAACTCTATACAGTCCACAGGCTTGGAAATAATTTTGGATCAGGAAAACACCTCAAATAATCTTTTTCTCCAGATTATCAATATCACCTCAGCACAACAAAGAAGAAAAATTACATTGTGGGCAAGAAAATCAATCTGACAAATCATATCTGAGATGAGGGAGAAGTTATGTGTGAAATGAAGGTTAAAATTTTCAAAACTACAGCATTTAACCAGCAGACTACTAATCAATGCAAAACATTTTTCATAAGTATGAAAACACTGTGATGCAAACATACTACCCAAAAATATTCCCAAAAATATTATATTATTCAGCTTTGTCACTCTGAGGAAAATAAAATAAATTCTTTTCTGTGAGAATTTTGGGCTTATGTAGCATATAAACTTAAGACAGCTTAGGCAAAAATCAGACCACTTGGTAACCAAGGTAATTCTGAAAATATTCCAATTTAGTCCTTGGAGTCAGACTCCAAAATAAGCATCTATTTGTGTCTTTTGCCATTGAAAGTGTCTTCATAATGTTCACACAGTAATATATGATAAAGATGAAAATTAGTCTCTGGGGTAGAAATAAGATCTCATTTTATATCATGATAGCATCTCTATTAATCAAAGAACAGAAACATCCCTAGAGGGGGCACTGTAAGCAACAATTTCTAGTTTTACACAAAGTTTTATATAACAATTAAAATACCATGCTTAAGATAAAATAACATTTTATGCTACTTCTGGAATGCAAATGTATGTTATTCAACCACAGCTTCCTTTCTAAGCTCCCACTGTTCTGTTATACAACAGATGTGTCAAGCAAATAATTAAAAAAGTATTTTTATATGATACATTTTGCACTCATTTGTACCTTTTGTAGATGGGTAGCCTGCACTACAACTTAATAGTATGTGGCAAAGACAATACCATAATTAGGAACTGGCATTAACATACTTGGAAAGGTAGAAGTGAATTTGGACCAGTTTACGAAGAGTACATATTTCCTATGGATTTAATTTTAATTATTTACCGGCTCACTGTGCAATCTTTTCTCTACCTCTACCTACTCTTCAATATTTTCTTTTCTTTAGCAATATATGCTGAAATTCTAAAATGGATAAAGCTATCGTCCTTGCTAAGCAACTAATAAGAAAAAATTAATTGCCAGAAGAATGTTAAAAGATCTTAACAGTGAGTGTTGCAACAATGAATGCTAATGGCTACTGATGAGTAATAGATGTGTGAAGCTTGCCAAAACGTTTACAATTCAGTGCACTGATAAAATTGGTTACACCTTCCCTATAAGTAATTAATTACCTTTTACATCAAATGCCTTCGAGTATTTAGACCAAATATTTTTAATATTACTTCTCTTTTTTTTTTGTACTTTAACAACCTAAATGAAAATTAGCACAACTAATCTCATTCAAAAGATCAATTACTTGATAGATAAGCCGCATAAATATCTAATAATATTGAAATGATACCATTTGCACTTCCATTTTTATATTTGCACTTAGATAACCATACATATATGAAATGGAGGTCAAAAATCCAGGTCCATTACATTATACATGCAGGATTCTTCTCAGAAGGAGCTTATTCCAAGATATAGCCACAATGGTACAGTATTAAAAACATAAGAATGCTGGTATCAAACATTATCTCTACACAGGGGAAAATGTTTCTAGTGTCAAACAGCCTTTTAGCAAACAAGCTGATCTGTTTTTACATGCAGAGCAGTGGAAGGGTCAGTGGAGAATTGCTTACCTGTGGTTGACCTGATGGTTGAGGTGATGTTGGAAGATGTCAGCGCAGGTATACATTCATCATCTTGGGAATAGCCTGCCTGAATGGCACGCAAGTAACTGTGGCTTCTTGTTCGGAAACACCCAGGGAGGTCAAGGGCATCCATTGCCTGAGCTTCAACTTCACTAAACACTGATTCACACACCGATTCAAATTGTCCATTAACCTCTGCTTCACTCATCTGAATAAACAACAACAATGCATTTGATTTTTGACTTGCTTTTTTGTGATCATCACGGCCTCAACATCTCAAATGGACACCTGTACATTGATGAAGAACTGTTTTAGCAAATAGTTAAAATGTAGTAATCCCTTCTGATCACATTCACACTGTTTAACTTACATCAGCTGTTCACATGTCTATATTAAATGCATCACACATTACATTAATGTTACATTTAACATCTTTTGTCATAGCTGAGAAGGGACCTAAGCCAAACTCACCCCCTGGCTGACTGGGTTAGGCATTCACTGCCACGGAAGAACCTTTTCTTCAGCAGCATTATATAAAATCTGATACTTCTAGCTGCAGGTGTGCTGTGGAACCCTGCCTGGCAGAGCAGCCCAGCGGTGCCTCCTGGAGCCTCTGCCAGCTGTTCCCTTGGGGTATTGCAGCAGCAGCCTCCAGCTCCCTGCAGTGCCTGGGCAGGACCCAGCACCTACTTGCCAGCCCTGCCTTGCAGGTTGGGCACGATGCAACGCTGAGCCTTCTCAGAGGCAAATTTCATGATAAACAGGGCTTAGGCAGAGTGGCCAGCTTGGGGAACCTCTCAGTAGGTAACCATATGTTGCTGTTTTGAAGATTACTGCCTTAATTCTACCTACAGCATTTGTCAAAGGTTCACTGAAGGCAGCCCTAACTGTAAATGTACCTGAATAATTCAATATTATGTTTATCCAAAATCAGATAGGAAGTTAACACTGGACAGATACTTGCATGACTTTCTGAAAATATTTTTTTTTCTAAAAAGTGAGTGCTAGAAATTAGAATCACTATGAATAATTTTACAAGTTAAATTTATGGCATCGCTAAATTACACATCCTGTTGGTATTAATTTTCCTATACAGCTGCTAAGTGCTCCTAGTGCTTTATTCATTATGGAAAAAGAGTCCCATCAAATGTTTTAAACGTTTTAGGGTTTCGGTTAAGTAAATGGAAATTTTATAGAGAAGTTCTGATGATTATGAATAACTGATATTTTAATTTTGCTTAAGACATTTTGGCTACTAAAAATCTTCTGAAAAGGATTAAATTACTCTTCATAAAATTTGCTTTTAATAAAGTTAAGTAGACTAATGCAACCTCAAAGACATCAAAAAAATCTTACTCTGAACTATTTTACAATATTGTTGATCAGGAAATAGATGGTAATTTAGTCTGTAGACTCTTAGTCTACAGTCTTAGACACTTCTTTCAAATTAAAGTTATTGACAATAGAAAATTAAAAATTTTCAAACTTAAATTAAAAATATAAACCATGGAATTCAGCATTCTTCGTGAGTCTACCCTTTGTCAGGTGTGAAAAAGGAAGGATCTCACAACAAAAAGGCATAAAAAATACTATAAATTATACAAACTGCTATTATGTAGATGGAACAAGAGGAGGATAGGGTCATGGAAAAAGAACAGGAAACAGCAGATGTTCAGAAGTTGATATTTTAATACATTTGCTTTGGGTAATATCTATAAAATTAATTTATCAATGGTCTGGAAATACCTGGACTGTGAGGTAGGAAGTGTGTGCTAACACAAAGTTGCATAGGTTAGTGAACACTGAAAAAGCAAGGAGCTATATCCAGCAGGTTTAGTTAATCTGGCCAATTGAGCAATCTACCTGCAAATGAAATCTATTGTAGACACCTTCCAGGTAATGCATACAGAAATAAAGAATTTTAACCACTACTGAAACCAATTAATCATCACGGACAGCTCAGTGAACACTGTGCACAGACATGGTCAGAGGCAGAAGATGTTAGACTAGTTCTATGTGAGAACATTGTTAGGTTGCAGCTGACAGCATTTGCTTTGAATGCAGGATTTAATACACATGAAACTTTCTCAAAAGTAGAGTGTAATAAAAAAGACAAAATAACCAAACCAGTGTAATATAAAATAAGGCATCAGAATGATGGCAACAGTTTTCACAAGAGAGCTGTGAAAAAAATAGTGAAAAGTTTGGAAAATGATTGATTGTTTCTAATTCTAATGTGTTCTGCATAAGATTGCATTTAGAATTACCTCACATAAATAAAGGAATTTGACTGAAGGGCATTAGTCTAGGCATTAGGTGACTAGCCCCTCCCAGCTCTCTACAGGCAGGGAGACTGACAAGCATTTCCAGAGGGCTCCCAGCCCACTCAGGATGTGCACTGCCCTGGAAGAAAATTTTTTGCTCCATTAACTACAGAGGAAGCTTTAGTTGTTGCCTCAGTTAAAAGCCTCAAGTTAGATGAGTCGAATCCAGGCCTGAATAGCCATGCAATACAAATCGAATATGAATGAATATGAAATTGCTTTAAAAAGATTTCTCTTTTAACATAAGCATTGTGTACGGATACCCTTAGGTGGCTCACTAAATGGTCAAAGAAATATTAAGTACCATGTCTGAGAAGAGGGCAGGGCCCATCTGTTATGAAACAACACAGGGAGAAAAAGTCAGGACCAATAAACATTAGAAACATTGGGAGTTTTATGTAAAGTCCTCTGCTAAATAAAACATGCACATTATGGCTTATTGCACTTCAGGTGTGATTCAGACCTCACTTTACCATGAGTTAGGACTAACAGACATAAAACCAGTAGGGAGGAAAACTGTACCTTTTCAGGGATCCCCATACATAGAAGAGTTGATGTAACTTACTCTCTCACCCAAAAAGAGTGAGGGATTTGATTTAGGATGAATCACTGCTCCTTTGGAGCATATTTTTCTCAATCTATATCTTAATCTGGAAACCCACATTTACTGAAATCAGAGAGGATATTTTCAAATGTTGAGTACTGCAGAAGTATACTCCTCATGCTCAGTCTGAATCTTCTTAACATTTAAATATTTAATATGGACTGAAAAGAAAAACACCAGTACTTATATTTTTAATGAAAAAAAAAAAATGGAAAATGTCATGTTTTATAGTGTCTCTTTGCCTCTGGCATTCAGTATTTTTCTTGGAATTTTGAGTTACATTCCTTAGAACTGAATTACTTCCACAATTCACATCCTCAGTTTGATATTAATTTTAAAAATGCAAAAAAACTAAAACCATCCACTAGTTACAACTCTCACATCTGCAGTTAACCTATAAGAAAAATTATAACAAGAATTTCCCACCTGACTAACACAGCTGGCCTGACTGAGCGTGCTCACTGCTCTCATATAGCTCTGATTCCTTGAGCGAAACTTTGGGGAATTGTAGTTTGCAGAGGGATCCAGGTTGTGACCCCCAGGCACGTCACTTGCAGTTTGAAGGTAGCTCTGACTACAAAGGAAAGAGGAAGAAAAAAAGGAAAGGGTGTAAAACTACAGATGGAATCAATTAGGACACTAAAGACAGTAATTTGTAGGAGACACACAAACCCACTCCCCCGGGTCCAACTCTTACTCTTTATAAAGCATCATAGACCTGTTGTAGCCCAGTGTCTTAGCACAAGCAGAGAATCTGTCTGTGACTGCTACCTAGATATTATAAAATTTTAAGTCTTTGCTCTATTTAAACATATCAATCCTCCTGGCTATTAATGCTGAACTTTACTAAAAGACAATGTCTAGGTCAACAGGAACAAAAAACAGAGCTAAAGCACAAACCAAAGTAACTAAAAATCTTTCTTTATAGATAAAATCTGCTACTTGTAATCTGGTTTTCATCAGGATTTTAGGCATCAAGAGCCCTTTTATCTTCAAAGAATTGATACAGCTTTTCAAAAGATTAAAATATCCCATGTTCAGCTAAAAAATAAATTAATAACTCCTCAGAGCAATTGCATGAAGCTCTAGAAATTATTTTATTACAACACATTTCCCGTTTTGCAGGACTGGGACTGTAACACCACACTGAGCCCTCTTCTGTATGCTTTCACACTAAGAGTATGTTAGTCTTCATGTTTTGTTTTAAATGTATTGATTAACATTCCAGGAAAATAAATCTGAGAAAAGTGCAGTACTTTGCCTTGAATACAAAACATTAAACTGGTACACCAGAGTTCTCAGAACCTCCGTAAATTATATTTCAGAACTTTCCCCAGCACATCAGTGCAGAAATTAATTAATGTCCAAGACAATATTTGGTTTCATGTGGTAAACAGGCAGCTCTTATATTTATTCCTTAAAGGCAACTTGAACAAAAACACTTTCTAGGAAAATAGATTTGTGCCAGTTGAATGCCTAATATTGACCATACAGTTACTTCATGCTGAGCTGGCAGAGTTGTTCAGTCCAGCAGTGTCTATGACATGTGCCTGGGCTGCTGGAAATTCCCCTGTGAAAGGGGAAGTTTCCTCTCTGTAAGAACCAGACCACTCAGTGAGTGAGAAAGGCATGAACCAGGTTCAACTCCTGTCACAAGAGGAAGCACAAACCAGGGTTTTGTTTCTCAAACCATATTTATCAAACACGACCATAGGCTGGTGCTTGAGGAAGAACTCAGTTTGGATGCAAACCCTGAGGGGCACTCTTGGAGGAATCTCAAACATTTCATCATTTTGTATCTTTTTGCCTAGAAAAGCAGAGCACTGAGATCCATCTCCCCATATAGACATGTCCTTTGATGTCTGATGGGTGATGATCCAGTATTCCCTCACACCAGCAGCTGCAAGAGCAGATGGGATTTAGAGACCCTTATACTTGGAAGGTCTGTTCCCAGGCATTTCCATGTGTTCTCCCTTCTCGGGGTCGACAAAGACATAATCTTGCTTCCTTGGTGCATCTGCCTTAGATTCACAAAATTATTTGCTTTGGAAAAGCCCTCTGAGATCATTGAATCCAATTGCTAACTGAATGCTGCCAAGTCCACCACTAAACCATGTCCCTAAGTACCACATCTACATGTCCTTTAAATACCCCCAGGGATGGTGACTCAGCCATTTCCCTGGGCAGCCTGTTCCAATGCTTGATAATCATTTCAATGAAGAATTTTTTCCTAATAAATTTGCTGGAGCATATCCAAAGAGCAACAGAGCTGGTGAAGCAAAAAAAGTCATGTGTTTTGTTTTAATATTTGTTCAAGGCAGGCATTATTTCCAAATCCTAAGAAATTTCCCTGGAGAAAAAACCAATTAATTTCTTCCTGTGTATTCAGTTCCTTCCATGGAATGTCTCTGTAACCTCATGCCAGAGATAAACTATGTAGAAACTATGCTACAACTGCTAAAACTAAAATGAAAATGTATGAGATTATTGCAGTTCTGTGCTCAGAGGTTAATTAAGTCATTACAGTCAAAGTAATTCCATGATTAAGGTAACAGTCTGATAGTGGGTTTAATTTGGTTCTAGATGATAAAAACAAGAACATTTTTTTGTTCCCATAGGTATGAAGACAAATAGATTAGGTGAAGTGGTGTAAAGCCTCACTATCCACATTTAGTTGCTGGATGTAACTAAACTTCCTTTCCTCTATGTATAGGCTGATGACTGACTGCTCTGTGTCATTCTGATTTTTGCATATGCTTTATTTACTCGTGTGATTACAGAATGGATTCTGCTGGAATGGACTTTAAAGATCATATAGTTACAACCCTCTTCCCAGGGCAAGGACATCTCCCACTAGAACACATTGCTCAAAGCCCCATCCTACCTGGCTCTGAACACATCCAGGGATGGGCAACCACAGCTTCTCTGGACAACCTATTCCAGTGCCTCACTACCCTCACTGTCAAGGATTTCTTCCTGAAATTTAACCTAAATCTCTTAAGTTCAAAACTGATCAGCTCTTGTCCTATCACTACCTGCCCAAGTAAAAAGTTGCTCTCCTTCTTCTTTAAAAGCCCTGTTTATCTACTGGAATGTTGCAAGGATGCCTTCTCTTCTCCAGGATGAACACCCCCAGATCTCTCAGCCTGTCTTCACAGAAGAGGTGCTCTAGCCTTCTGAGCATCTTGTGGCCTCCTGTGGTCCTGATCTAAGGGGTCCACATCTTTCTTGTGCTGAGGACTCCTGACCTGGACATACTACTCCAGGTGGGGTCCCACAGGGGCAGAGAGACTGTCTGGTACTTTAAATAATCTCTTTGATGATGTTACATTAGTATTTTTCAAAACAAATAAGTCCCTCCTGGATGTTCTGTTTGTCATCATCAGGTGGCAAAATCTAGGTTCTGAGTTCATAAACAGTTTGTTAAATAGATGTTTGAGATTTCATTAAAACATGGGCCACATTAAGAAAAGATAGAAGGAATAGAATTAAATTAGAAATTACTGTATGAAATACTTAAGATTAATTCATTCAAGCCCGATTCTAATAGCTGTCCCCTTTGCTAAATAATGCTTAACAACCTAGTATTTAATTAATGGGATTCTGGTTCCTTCTTAGGTATTGTTATCATTAAATAACATCAACAATTTTTACAGCAATAATTTCTTATGGAAAGAAGCTCAGTATTCCATTGTACAGCTGGGAAGCTGAGTTTTGATGAATGAGTTTGGATATTACTTGATAGCTAAACAATTTTTCATTTATCAGAGAAGATTAATTGATCCATGGAACTGTAGCAAAGTAAAAGAAATATTACATATAAAACCCATAAAAGGCTGTAAAAGCAATTTTACACTCATTTGCTTAACACTTTGAAATTTTCCTGATAAATAGAAATTCTTAGTTTTTATTTCTAAGATATAATCTCAAAGTTATCCTCCAGGATAAATGTGTTGATGCATGGTGAAAATTATGACCTTGCTATAAAAATGATCTAGAAGTGAAATACCAGAGTTACATGGGGAAGTTGCTCTCAAATGTCATGCTCTGCTACTCAAGGAAGTTTTATGCTTGTCAACAATACTAGAAAACACAATCAACATCTTAGTGAATGCTTACTCTTTAATGACATACAATCTATCTATAAGCTGAGGAACAAAATTCTTGACCTTCATTCCTAAAACATAAAAGTTCTTTTGCTTTGAAAAAAGAAAATAATTTTCTTTTATGTTCTGTAGCAGCATAGATGATCTTATATCTCAGCTGATCACTGCAGAAGAGCAAGACAAACATGTGCAAACGAGATGTTTTAACAGATCATCTCCAGGACCACTAAACAAATATAAACAGTAACATTAAGGAGGTGGCTCTAAAACTCAGTACTATGGAAAAGGAGGAATAGGGCAACACTAATAGGAAAAATTAAATTAGTATGTCTGCTCTCTTCCTACTTGCTTTTCTGAATAGACTAGATTTTAGGAAGAGATGTCTTATAAAAGCTTTTCTGCCCCCAAGGGTTACTTTCTATTTTCCATTGACTTCAGAAGAAGTTCATGGCAGCCAGGCAGAGGTCTTAAATTTAATGAGAAATATCTTAGCTGAAAGAAAGGCTCAAAACCTAAAGAAATTCTGGGGAAAAAAGCACTTCCATATAATGACCTTGCAGCTGTTAAGAACCTCTACTCTAAAAGTGAAGGACTCCCAGTGAAGATAGCTAAATTTGCAACAGCACATTCAGCACTCAGCAGATTGCCTGTGTTCAGGGGGTGAAAAATACTGTATTGTAACCAGATAAAGTGAGTTATAGCATGACATGCTTATCTGGGACAGCATGCCTATCACCCTGGTACAGAGTGAATGGCAGTGAGGTTAGGCTGCATATTCCAACAAAAAAGTAGATTAAGAATAAGGGAGGAGACAGTAGTGCACAAGCAGTCCTAAGCTGTTCCTAAGAGTCTTGCATTACAGTCTCTATTTTCTTGCATTTCTCTAAACTGCAAAAACTCAGGCTTCTGTTTGTCCTGATGCTCCTACTCGAAAGCTGCCCCTTCCCCCAAAAGGCATTCACTTTTACCAGAACCCCCAAGGACAGCTCTTTTTCATTTTTGACCCACCCAGATCCTAATCCTTACTGCTCCTTTTTAAGTCCCAGCTCACAGTTTCCTGTTCAAAATCTTCTAAAACACCCCCTGAAAGTCAGCACTGGGCCACTTTCCCTTCTGTCCTCTGCAGATTTCAAAAGTACCCCTAACACCTCTATTTGTCATCAAAGTCCTGCTCAACCTGCTAGGGCCACACAATCCCACCCCCTCATTTAGGAGGCTACCACTAACCCAAAACCTCTTTGACTTCTTGTGGAAACTAACTGTTCTTGCCCACACTTCATCAAGAGTAAAATTTAAGAGCAGAATGGGGGAAAATAATTGCAAGAAAACACCTGTTTCTTTAACCTTACAGCAAGCAACAAGATGTGCTAAAAAACTCAAACCCAGAGAAACAAAAAAAAAAAGATTTTATAACATTCTTTTGACTCCAAACCCCCAATTTAAATTTGTGCTTTTCCTTGTCTTATAGTCATCCTTAACAGGACATATATCAAAAATATAGAAAGAAATTTAAGTTTTCTTGTACTGCAATCAAAAAGCTCTACATAAGGTTTGTGAAGAGATTTCAAGAGATGGAAAAGGATGTCTACATCGCCTTATCTTTTCCTAATTTAGGCCTTTCTAGCAGAAGACTTGGAAAACCAGAGAGCTAATTAGAACATGTTTCAATGAAAGGAATGATAATGCAAGCTAATCCAGTAGCTGCAATAACACATTAACTAATGATAAGGGAAGGGCATTAACTAACGATAACAAAAATACTTTTATTTCCTCATCTACAGCAATCTAATATTTAACCTTCTGTTTATTTTTTTTTTTATTAATTGTGTATTTGTTAAAGGAACAAGAT
Organism: Poecile atricapillus; assembly: GCF_030490865.1. Classification (NCBI taxonomy): domain Eukaryota; kingdom Metazoa; phylum Chordata; class Aves; order Passeriformes; family Paridae; genus Poecile; species Poecile atricapillus. The sequence continues at coordinate 21,020,435 of NC_081251.1, read as the reverse complement.
ACTTTATAAATGAGAGAGCTAATAATAATAACAATAATTTTGTTTTTGTTTTCCTGGATTCCATTGTTTTATATAACTTTTGGAAAGTATATGGGAGCATGGACAGTGTCTGAAGTAGCATGGTGAATTCACATATGGCGCTGGGGGATTTGAGGCATTCCCACTGTGATGTGTCCCACAGCACCTCACATCACTCAGTCAAAATCTACCCCTTTGTGTAGCATTTGGCCCATCCTTTGTGGTCACCGAGATCAGATGCTGATGAACACCCAGGATGGTTTGTGGAATGTTTCCTGAAGTCTCTTGTCACTGCTGCAGGATGAGTATTGCTGTGAGCTAGATTTACCACACACATTACTGCACCAAGACTTATGCAGATATTGCATGTTCTGCAGAAGACGAATCATTTTGTCATTTGGTGAAAAGGTATGTATGGTAACAATGTCCTTTTAGGACAGCTTGAAATGCCAGAATTAGAAAATGGCACGGTTTTACAACTTATAGCTAGTCCAATACAAAAAAATAAAAAAATCACAGAAACAAGCAGGTTAGAAAAAAACTCTGAGATCATCAGGTTCAACCAATGACCTAACACCACCTTGTAAACTAGATCATGGGACTGACTGCCGTATCCTGCTTTAATCACCTTCAGGGACAGTGACTCCACCACCTCCCTGGGTAGCCCATTCCAATGCCCAATCATCCTTTGTGTGAAGAACCTCTTCCTAGTGCCCAACGTAAACCTCCCCTGGCACAGCTTAGGACTGTGTCCTCTTGTCCTGTCACTGCAAGAAGAGGCTGACCCCTGCCTGGCTGCAACCTCCTTTCAGGCAGCTGTAAAGAGTGATAAGGTCTCCTCTGAGCCTCCTCTTCTCCAGGGTGAACAATCCTCACTCCCTAAGCCGCTCCTCACAGGAGACTTGTGATCCAGACCCTTCCCCAGCCTTGCTGCCTTTGTCTGGACATGCTCCAGCACTTCCATGTCCTTCTTGAAACAAGGGGCCCAAAACTGGATACAGGAATTGAAGTGTGGCATCACCAGTGTCAATGTGGTTTAGCCCACTACAGCTGAGTACAGGCTAGAAGCTAGAAACCCCCTACCTTCTTTCTACAAATTCTAATCCCTGAGCAGCAATACTTGATAGCCAAGACAACCTCAGGGGAATAATGAACTTCATAACTTCTGAGAAAGGGATTTCTCAGTCACACTGCTTTAGTTTTGTTTTTTTACTATCTGCATTTTCTAGTAAGTGATTGACATCACATACTTTGTTATAAACCTAAAACCATTGTATAAAACAGTATGATTCTGAAGCCAAAAATATACTTGCCAAGGTCATTCCTTGATCTACTGACATTCAAAATAGTGATCACTCCCCAGAGTGGCTCTTCTCTGTCAAATGTTCAGCCACCAGTGCACCCTGGGTCAAGAAGGCACCGAAAGTGAATTAACATCTTCTGAGGCCTCTACAAGTGGCAGCAAGAAGGTCACCTTCTGACTCTGAATGGGTTTATCATCTTTATTCAGGGAGCATCCAGTATAAAGGAAGTCCATGTTCCATCAAATTAATTTTTGAAATTGCCATATTCTAAAGTCATTTTTTATTTTCATGATCATGCCTGCATTTGTGCAAAAATGTGAGAATGAATGGGAACATTAAAGAAAGTACAATCACTTCTGTTCAAATCAGTATATGCAATTTAGAAGTATCTTTCTGGGACAAAAAGATAAAATTTGTAAAAGTATTCCTCTTGAGTGCCTAAAAGGGAGGTGCACTAGAATTACCAAAGTAGCAGCAGTTATCAAAACCTATTTTATTGAGAGATTTGCATTTCAATGGATATTCATTTCTCTATCTGGATCTATCTTAACTATGTCTTTCTAGATATATGAAATAACCCATGGACCAGAATCTAATGATTAAGCTTAGCCAGCAGTGCCATTGTATAGCAGCTGTGAGTCACGCTGTATCTCCATGGAGTCCTGCTGGAGTCAATAGAGCTCTGCAAAGGGGCCCAGATGTGCCTGCATACAGCCCATTGGAGAACTCAGAGTGTAGACATTAAGTCTGATTCTCCTTTCGAATAGCACATTTAGTTTGGCTCTTTAGAAAACAGAAAGTGCACATAAATCTCATAAATATATCTGTAGCACAGAATTATTTTTCTAATATTTGCCAGTCTGAATCTTCTCTTTGATCACTGGTAGATATGAGAATTTGGGACAAATGTAATTATTTAGATGCCTAGATAGTTCATCATTGACCAGTACTTTTTAAAAAAGTGTGCCTGAAAGATACTTAACATTTGATTTATTACAGGAATATTCTAGGAATGAGATGGAGACCGCTGTTTCTATCCTTATGATATGCCTACTAATCCCTGGTAGGACAGAACTCTTACTGTCAGTAAGTGTTTAGGGATTTGGTACAACATGAACCAGAAGAGAATGAGAGGAAATCATCAGAATCGTTAAACAGTCTGGTGATTTGATCACTCCTTGCAAAGATAGAGAGGATGCAGGCTCAATCAAGCCTGTATTCCAAATGACTCAAAATATGTATGTAATAGAAAAGTAGGATATGAGAAATCTAAACTCTAAACTTTCTAAAAGGTGACAGATTTACATATATAGCTAATCTATAGTTAATCCTAAAAGTCTTGTTCCAATATAGTATTTTGATCTTGCCCTGACAAGCAGGCGACAAGCTGGTCAGCCTCAACAAAATTCAAGTGGATGCTATGGCAAAAACTTAAACGGCATTTAAAGCATCATATAGCAGTTCAGCAAATAGGTCTGTGGATATAAACAGAACTCAAATGTTGGATATGTGTTCCTAAATCCATTTGTGGAATTGAAATACTCATTAATTTCTTCAGGAAGCTCTCTCACTTTTTTTTCTTTTTGCTTTTGGTGCATATACATGTACACATGCAAAAAGTCCTAATTGGGTAGAACAAATGTAGACTATGAGCTATTAGGACTCATTAAAGCATCTGAACATGAACTTAATTTAAACACACATGTAAGTCCATTAAAACCAGTAGATCTAAAGAAAATAAGTGACCTTCATGCTGAAGTTGAAGATTTCTGGAGAAGCAATTGAGTAGAATTGGGAAAAGTGAATATAAATATAAATAATATAAATATAGAAATAAATATAAGCACAAATATAAATATATATAATTTCTGTATTTTTAACCAAAAGCATCTTAATTTTCAAATCCTTTCCTGAAGAAATGTTTCTGTACGCATCCTTTATAGTCCCATTTAGTTTATATTGAAAACTAAACAAATGAGAAAATCAGATTTTGATCCCTTTCAAATGAAAAGTAAAACTAACATATTTGTTGGAAGCAGGAGCAAATAGACACCAAAAACCAGAAGCATATTTTCACTTGAATGTCACTATTTATACTTGTTGTATTGACCTGAATTTTACTGCATTTTCAACACAATCCATCATGTAATTGCATTTTTCTGAGAAAAGCCTGCTTTATTCCTGAAAAGACTCTGGACTTTGTTTAGAGCCTTAGGATCCCCCTTCCACCCCTAATCCAGGGTAATACATTTCAGCCCTACAACATAAAGCTGGTATTTACCAAAATGAGGCAGGAGAACTGGGCTCAGTGACTCCCTGTGTTTCACACTGTGCTACTTCTCAGAGAACAAGATTCCTAACATTGCTTAGGAGCATTTGCTATTATTCTGCAAAGGAAGAAATGATGGGATGTCTTCTGATCCCACAAAAGAGGTTTCCTAGGTAGCCAGGTGACTGTCTGCCCTTCATCAGCATTCCTTCTTAACCCTGCAGCCTAATGTAACCCAGCTCTTATTGACTGCAGCAGAGAAGACTATCACCATGCCAGTGGCCCTCTGATTACATTATTAGTTGATAAGGCTTTGTAATTAGCCCTCAAACTCTCCTCAGTAAATCTCCAATTTCACCCCTCAGAGACTCTGAGTAGATGCTACTACACTACAGGGCCTCAGAAAGCTACTAATGAAGTGTGTAATGAGGCTTTTTAGAGCCAAAAGATTGAGGGGAAAAAACCCAAAGATAAATAAAAAGCATATAAAAGATGAAGGTTTCTATTCTAGTGATTTTCCTCATCTCTTCTATTCAGAATATTTCTCAGGAGTGGCTTAAAAACCATTCCTAATTTAAAACACAGAAGAGTTAATGGCAAATTGTAGTTTACCTTAAAAATTAAAAGAGGCTTGGATCACTGGTGCACAGCAATGGATAATGTTGAAAGAGGACATTAATTTCTCTAGCAAGGAAGGTGTGCTTCAACTCTCAATCTGTGACATTTTTGCAGCACACCCACTTCCCCACATGTGCACACTTACCCAAAGCCTTTTCTGGGTATGCTTGCCAAGGGGTGTGTCTCAGGAGAAATACACACAAATTTGTTTGGCACTAAAGAATAACTGAGTCTTCACTGTCATGGGCAAAGAGGGATGAAAACCCACAGGGCTGGTCTTATGCATTGCTTCCAAACTTCTCTTCTGGCTTTAACTTTCTCATGTTGTAAGCATGTTATGGTTAGCACAAATGGTTGCAAATGGATTTTTTTTTTTTTTTTAATGGAGATTTCCCATATGTCTTAGAGGAGCCTGTGTTGTTCCATGATTCCTGCTGAGCCAAGGGGTCTGGCAGCTAAGTGCTGTCAGATCTGGTTGTGGTTTAATCCCCTTGCTGTGTGCTTTGACAACACTTTTGTTTCCATAATAAATTCTGCAGAACAGAATATGTGGACATGCCTTGGATAACAGTCCAGATAAGCATTAAGTTAGTGTGGCCATGGATGGATGCAATCTCTCACTCTAAAGAGAGGGAGAGAAGTGAAAGGTCATTCTTTTGCTCTGGTTTACTATAAACCTAGAAAACATGTCAACCATTTCAGGTTTTAGACATATTAGCTTACAATACTGGATAAAGTGCTTTGTGTTGAGGTACCAAACTGCGAGTAAGAGGGGCTGAAATATGGACATGCATCACGCTCTTCAGGTGTGCAATGGATGTAAACAACCTACAAAACAAAGATGTTAAACATCTGAAGAAGGCACAGATGCTCTCTCTCTGTGAGAGTGATTCATAATTTAAGATACTCATTTCATACAGTGGCCCAGATCTGGCAGAGGATTAAGCGAAAAACTTAATCTTGGGTTGTCAAGACAACTTGAAGTATCACTGGTATTGGACTGTGGTAGTTTGCCAAATAATTTGTACTATGGCAGATTCCCTTCCTCATTGAAACACTACATTCTTGTACCACCTCTGTGCTCACCCATCTTTCTGTCTGCCCACCCATGAGCTTAAGGTGTCTGGACTACCAGAAACAGAAAAGTCTGCCATTCAAGGTTTACAAAACAAAAGTACATTTTGCTGTCATTGAATTTATTTTACTGTAGTTTAACCGATTTCATCTTCATAGTTTCCTGTGAGTCACTTCAGAGCATAATGGAAAACTTCAGCACAGCATGACTCCTCATTTGTGTGAGTGATACCAATATGATCTTCAAATAGAGCGTATTTACTTTGGGCTAAATGCTATTGTTATCACTTTTGACTAAATGGTGAGATGGTTTTCAGAGTCTTTCACAACACTTCAAAAAGGAGATACTGAAAATGGAATTTGCTATTTCTACAATATTATTCTGTTCATTTACATAATCAGTATATTAAGTACTTCTTCCCTGAAAATAAAAAACATCAAATAACTGTATTATCTTCAGTTTTTCAGAATTGCTCTCCTATTTCAGAGTACAAAATTCTTGTTTTATTTTCAGCTTTGTTTTCTGGATCCCAGTGCCTCTGTTGCTTCCATCTTAGCTTTGCTTGGTTTTGTCATAAATACAGAAAAATGGCATTTACTAGGTTGGAAGGATACTCTTACAAATCATGGGGGTCAGTCCCTCTTCCAGGATTGCACAAAACTTATTTAGGCCAGGGACAGACACTCCCTTTGTTTCAGCTATCCATTCCATAAACTGTTCAGTTGTTTTGATCTTTAATGTAAGTGAAAATACCTAGCAGTTTATTTACAAACTGCTGCCTTCCAACACAGTTTAACTTCATCTTCAGTAGCATCACAGTACAGCAGAAAACAATGGATTGAATAGGACTTGTATTTCACTTCTAGTATAGCAAAACTGATATCTGAACAATTTTGTATAATCATTAGTGAAAAATAATTTAAAAATATATAAAAACTAACTTTTTTTTTTTCCCCAGGGCTACTGGGAGTTAACATAATTTCTACATTAAATAGGACTTCTGGCACTATTCCAAGGAAACAGAAAGTTGAAAGGAAGCAGATTCAGGTATGTGTCCTGTCTCCCTCTCAGCAAGTCTGATTGCATTATAATTTGCTCAAATGCAATTTCCTAATAATTCTAATAAATTACACTGGCCTTCAACTTGATGTTATTGGACTAAGTAGTGCAACACACTATTTTGTTTTTTGAAACATAAAGAATTTAAATTCATTTAATCTAGATATCTAGGTGCATTTAATTTTTGAAAAGTCCAGAGAAAAATTTAGCCCCCTTATGCTATAGCTATACTCAGAAATAAGCCAGGTCCATTACCCGAACCTTTGGCCAAGCTTTCTTATCCTACAGCGGGATTGGCTGCATCCAACAGAGCAGGTCCCTGAAGCATGGCTTGGCAGTGTGCAGTGGTGAGACAGGTGGCCTAGGCTGGAGGTGGGCTGGGGATGCTGCTGGCTGTGCTGTCTCTCTGACAGAGGTGGTGATCAGATGGCTGTGGTGGAGTGTATGACCTGCTTTTGTCAGCTTTATAAACCAGCACTGGCAGACTATGCACTTCCACTTCCCCACTCCCCAGCTTGGAGTAAAATATACTCCCTTCCAAAAGCTACCCAAAAGATATTATTTCAGAATTTTAATGCTTCTATTATGTATCATTTACATTTATCTATTTGTATTTATTTATTCAGGTGCAAATATGCATTTTTATTGTTTAGAAACTTTTAATATTCGATTTGCTGAATCTTTGAGCAACACCAACCAGTAAAATAGGGTTTATTTGTGTTGAGGCATAAACAGAATTTAAGTGGGAAAAAAAAGTCCTTGCAAAGATGCCTAATAATACTCAGAGGAGAAACACACATGTCAAACATCTGTTGAAGGTTAACTGAAGGCTGTTCTAATTTTCATTTTATCATATTCAGGATAGTGATGGAAAACTAGGCTTTTTCTTATGAAATCCATCTACTTTTGTTTTGCAGCCAATAAATATGTTTATACTGCTGCCAAAACTATCAATATTCAGCTTTTATTGAAAGTGTATTTGTGCTCTGGCAGACCCCAGTTTGAGCTACCCTGTCACCCCAGCAGAGGACTAAGAGAATTAAGCCCCCGTTTTATTTCTGTGCACTAGCTCCCTGCATCAGGGTAAACAAGCTAAAAAGCCAGATAATGCAGCTGACATCTTGAATTATGTAATTTCTCATAACACATGCCAGAAATGATATTCAGCCCTGCTACACATGAAGGAATGCTGTTCAAAGCCCCTGGCTTCTGGTTCAGCAGCATGATCAGTGGTACAAATGGTGCTGGGCTTGTAGCGGGGATTACTGAGCCATGCTGTAGGAGGAAGGAAGGCTCTATAACCATTATCCATTGTTACATCCTTCATAGGCATTCACCAGACAGAAAGACAACCACAGTGACAGGGAGACAGATATACTGGGAGGAGATGGCTTGTGGTGAAAACCCAAGTTTAGTATCAGCACTTAGTTTTTCTGTGCAGCAAGAAATTTTCTGTCTGCCTTAGGATTGCTGAAATCTGTAGATTTTTGCAAGAATGGCTTACAAGAACCAGAACAGTTGTCACATTTCTGCTTGAAGTCCACTGGAAAAACCTGTGAATATTAGGCTGGCAGATTCAAGGTGTTGCCCTTCAGCTTAAGGAAAAAAACTGAGGACTTAAAAGATATCTGTCAGCAGGAGCATCCTGGCTGCTCAATTATTCTTAGTCCAGTGCTAGTGACAAATTTTCAACAGAACTCCTAATAATATTTTACAGTGTTACAAAAAAGCTTCCTCCCTTTCTAACTGGTTAGTGGTAACTACGCCATGAAATCCTCTGGGGCCATGAACAAGCACGACTGTCAACCCCAGTACATGAATCAGCAGTGCACCTGTGCTTTAATCAATTAAATTTTGAGTGGTGTGTTTGCAATACATGGAAAACCAACAGAAGACAGAACATTTGGTACTGGCCTACTAATAAACACCTGCCTTCAGGATTTAACAAATCAGGAATACTTTTTTGAAATACATTCCTTATTTGAATATGTATGTTTAGTTATGTTTAGTTGCTGTCTGAATCTGTTTATAAGCTGTTGACACCAAGACCTGTTGCCCACTAGAAAATTTGTGCTGCTACCCAGATTTCCTTGTGGAAGGCCCAACCATAGCTGGAAACAAAGAACAGCATAGAATGTATTTTATTTGGTCTCAGTGCTTGGAAAGTTAGAACAATGTCTAAGAAAATAATTCAGTTTGTGGCACAAATGAGGTAAGACATACCCTCCAAAACTGGGATGACTGAAACCAAAGTGTCTCTTGGAATGATCCCTGGCCTACAGCAGTGCCCAGGCAATGGCTGGGACAGCACAAACTCTTCAATAATAGTGAAAGTTGGTGGCTTTCTTGCAGTTAGCAAGGTAAATAATTCAATTTAATTAAGCCAAAAGGATTTTTGCCTAGGGTTTTTGTTTTATTTTATTTTATTAAAAGGTGAGTCACTACAGTAAACCATATGGTATTACCTACAGAACAATAAACAACACCTGGTCAAAGGTTTCACTCTTAATTTCTTCAGTTTGTATTTCAGCAAAAAGCCATGAGAAACATCCAGTCGCATTAATAGAATCTGAAAATTCTCAATTAGGCTGCCACTTTGAAACTCCCCTGACAAGTATATTTACAGTTTACTTATAAAATTATATATAGAAAAGATAAAAAAGGAGAGGAAAATGAAGATCTACTGGAAAACATATATAGCTATGTATTTCTGTGTAGTTTCAAGATTTGCTTTAGTTATTTAATAGGACATATTGTAGATAGCATGAATGGTAATATGAATGAAAAATAACCCAGTCAAACAAAATCCTCCACAATGTGTTTAAATTACTATGATACTGTATAGCTGATACGTAAAGCATTACACTGATAAAAAAGGTGTAAAATACCCAAAATATGGTACAATTATATATTTAATGTCATATTTAGTATAGAATAGAGTATATTTTCTATTTCAGAGAAAGCAATAAAATAACAAAAAATTATAATAAAAAGCAATCCTTCTAGAGAAGAAAAAAATCAGAACTCTGAACTTGTGGCATAAAATATGTCTATATTTCCTTCAGTAAACATAAGAAATTCATTCAGAAGTAGAAGGTTTATTTCACAGATGGAAGAAGATGGCAGGTTCTCATCCAGTTACCACAAGAAACTGTAGCTAAGTTAAAATGAAGGCAGAAAATAACCTTTTACACTACGGATATTTTTTTCCTATGGAAGCTGACCATTGCCCATAAGACACAAATAAAAGTTATCCAAGTCATGACAACTTCCAGAAAGGTGTCATGAAGCTTACTTTTGATGATCTCCAAGTGGTCTTTGCCCAATGGATTTTAATAATGACTCTGGTCGAACTGTTAATTTTGGCGATGTCTTGGGGCTAGTATCAGAATCACCACTTTCTTCATCTCCCATGGCCTTAATATAGCTCCCACTTCTCATTCTTCTGCATGGGATCTCTTCATCTTTCCCACCAGCTGGGTATCCTCCCCATTCATCCTGAGGTACCTAACAGAGACCATAAAACACACACAGAATGTGCTTTATTCTTTTCACATGCTTAAATACTTCTTTCCATTTTTCAATTTACAAAGACAAGTAATGATTTTTTTTTTTTTATTCTTCAGAAACAGATTTCTTATAAAGAGATTTCTAAGAACCTGAAGAATTTGCCATTTAACTTCAATTTCGGAGTTGGAAATTTTCAGTTTATAAATGTTAGTACCCAAGGAACAATGAAGTCATGGATTGTGAGCTGAGCTGCAAAGTTGTAGTGGTTTAGATTTGTCAATTCCGTTTCCCGGCCAACGCACCAAATAAATGTCGTGGTTTTAAAGCAGTAACTAAAAAATGACTAGAAAACTTACTTATTTCTTGCTGTGAGATATGGATTTGAACAAGGGCAAAACAGGCTTAAAACTTAAAAGGAATAAAGAAAGTTTATTAACAAAACTACAAGAATAAGAACACCAGAATAAACTTCCAGAAAACTCCTTTATTCCCCACTACCTAACCATTTCCTTGTTCACATGACAACAGAGACAAAAAACTTTGGAACTTTGGTGTTTAAAACAGTCCCAATTCCTGCTAGAGTCTTTTCATCAGCCTTTGTAGAGAAACAGAAGTCTTCTTCTGCTAATCTATGGAGTTTCTCACAAGAAAGCTATTTCTGCTACAGCTTTCTATTTTTCTGATGCCAGCTGCCCAGAAATCCTGTCATCAGTTCACTCCTCCCATTTCACATCACTCTGAGGTGTGTTAGAGGTCAATAAGTCTAGGGATATCATTTTAAGGATGAGTTATTCAAATGCAAAAGTTCTCTTCATCTGCCTCTGTGAGTTTCTCTGGAAACAGAAGTTTTCTCATTGCCTCTCAAGGCTTCAAATCTTCAACTATTACTTCTCCTCACTCTGTTCCAGCACCTCACTGTATCACAATTTCTCCACCTTTTGCTCAAAATCCACACTTTGAACACTCCATTCCTCCCAATATACTCTGTCATGAATTAAAGGAGTTTTCTCAGGACACTATTGTCCATCTCCATAGCTTTAACAGAAAAATATTTCAGCTTAATTAAAGCATCTCCTTATTCCCTACCTCTTCTGAAGCTTAATTATTTTCATGGCTGCTCTGGAGAGTGTGGTCACTGTCCCAGCCCACCGCAGGTCAAGAGCTTTTTCTTTCTTTACTCAGCAGTCTCTGGTGAATTCAGTCACAGCAAAAACTGCAGCCGAGCCAGGGACCGGCCTGGCCCGGCCAGAGCCCGGGGCAAGCCCCGCAGGCCCCATCTCCCGGCCGGGAGCCGCTGGGCCCAGCCCAGCCCCTGCCCGGGCCACATGGGCTGGGCAGGGAACGGGAGGCCAGAGCTCTGTTACCTTTCACAGCCAGGAAACAAAGAGACAAAGAAATTCCCTGGCTTAGGTCTTAAGATGGTGTTCACAGGTTGATCTCACTTTTCAATGGTTAAAACTGCTCTCAATTCTTAGAAATGGCCAGCTGTTGGCTAGGAGAAAAACTCCCATCAGCCACCAGCAGTTTTAACTTCCTTAGGTATTTCTCTTTGTTTTCTTTAATGCCAATCTATCACAAATGTCTATTTGTAGACATACTCTAAACTGCAGGAAGCAGCTTAGAGATGCACATAGGTTTTCATCTGATAACAATAAGTTAATCAAGTATCTCAGACCTAAAACTTATTGAAAGCAGAGCACTTTGGGGTTTATTAACAAGAGTCTTTATAAGGGGCTTTCAGGCAGGTGAATAGCATAACTAAGATAAACTAAGCCATGATCCTGGCATAAATGAATGGGATTATTATTTAGGACAAACTTCTGTAGAAAAAAAAGAAAAAATGGTAATTTGTCTTTTTTTCTATTTAGAAACTGCAAAATAGTTGATAGATACTGTAATATATCAGAAACGCAACTAGTTAAATAATCCATGTTAAAAATGATGTTAATAATGTTAAACCAGTTGAATAATGCAGGATTGCATTTGCTATTATGCAGTTCAAGTGGATTTCCAAATAGCAAAATTTGTAGTCAGATAATCCAGAGCTGGTGGATGGAAATCTCTCTGCACCACAAATTACCAAATAATTGAGCAGGATTGTATTCTTCAATCCAAAGCGAAATCAGCCTTGTTTTAACACTTATGATTAAACACAGCAAGCCTGTCTCTGCCAGTATTGCTGTTTTAAAATTTTTTAAAAAAAATTAATCTTCCAAGATGCTGAGTCCTCTGTCTCTAATCCAGAAACACAGTTATGCATTTATTCAGTTTAAAGGATATAGGCAACTCTCTGAAATGCATTATAAGGACTCATGGTTAAAAAGTAGGATGCGACAGAGTTCATCAGTGTACCAAGGCTGATGCTCCTGGTAGCATCAAAATCTTTATTAATATTATTATTCCAACTATATTAAGCAGTTTAATGCCTTTATTTACCTATATACTGTAAGTCTGAAATCTCGATTAAATGTATATTTAGTAGTTTCTGCAAAGCAGGATGTCTAATAAAGATTTTCATGTCAAACATATTTGAAAGCTTCTACAGTGTTCACTGTGGAGCTGAAGTGAATCCTCCCATTGGTTTCAGCAATGTTGGGGACTTGGTTTAAAAAACTAACATGATCTGCTTGCCATCTTTATGGCCCTTTCAAAACAGACAAATTAACCATGCATACCAGGTGAACAGACCTGGGGCTTTGAGTCCTAAAAAGGCATTAAGAGAGCAATGAAGTTTTAAAAAGTGGTGAACAAGTAAAAATAGAGACATGAAATTAAAAATCCCAAGTTATAGACAGAAAAAAATATAAGACTGAAGATGAAGTCAGATAAGAAGAGATTAAATAGATTGCATATATCAGAAAAATGTTAGAGATAACTATCAGAGAAAAAAAAGAGTCATGTTCTTATACAAAGTAATAGGACAGAGCATAAATCTAAGTGAAATATGGTTTAGATTATGCAAAGAAAGAAACTTTTCACATTATTCAGCTTTGGATGGTGATTGGAAAGGAAGCAGCAAAAATCTTCCCAAACTTGAAGTCTGTAAGCGTGACACATCATTCTCATTTTTTTTCTCAGACCTAGTATGTATAAGATTAATGTTGTAGGAATGTTTTTTATGATTCTATGAGACCTAGAAGTCTTTTACAAATTTACAAATAGTCATAGTAGGCATAGCCAGTTGCTTAAAATACTAAATATATACATATATTTAATTTAGCATTTTTAATCTAAAGCTGACAACACTAACAACAGTAAAAATCTAAATTAGAGAGTTATTTTATTATTTGATATCATACAAACATATTCTTATTTTTATATATTCTTTATCAAATGTAGTCAGAATGGATAAAGCCAAAATCCAAATGTTGAAAAAGCAGTTACTGGCATCTACATAAGCCCACTATAAGATTTACTGTTCAATTTTCAGTACTGAAGCTGAATTATCATGTCTTAATATTATTTTCTAAAAAAGCACCCAAAGAACCTCATAACTTTTTCATAGAATAATTATTTTGGCTTGAAACTTTTTTCCTTCATTTTAGTTCAAAGATAATTAAATAGAAAGTTTAAAAAGACATTGATCAGTAACATTTTACTTACTCAAATGCAGAAAATTATTACTTTCTCAACTTTACTTTGTCTGAAATTCCATGTTCAAATAGCAAGATAAGGACTGGATTTAAATGAGTACAACACAGGCTTGTTTGTTGATTGAAGTTGCAATCTTATTTTAAAAGATAGGAATGACTGATTTTGTACATTAAAGTATCTAAAAAATTAAGCTTCTTCACTGTGATAAGGACAAATCTTACATTTATGTGCTTTACTGTTTCTGTTGATTACATTTCCTTTGCTGTCTGTATTCGAAAGTTATATGTATTCACATAACAGCTAAAGACCAAAGCTAAAAACTAAACAAGTCCTGCTCCATTTGTGTGTGTGATGTGCTCATGGTACACAAGGCAACAAGAATCCCTTTTTAATCAGACCAACTCACTGGCTATCACAGAAGCATTTATAGTTGTAACAAAATTACTCACAACTAAAGTTTTTGGTTTTTGTTGGGTTTTTTTTTTCCCCTTAAGCCATTCAAAGGAGAACAATACAATGAACACAGTGAAAATGCTTCTGGAACCTGGTGAGGAAGTTTGACCATGTGCTCTCTCAGAATGAAACCATCCAGAGCTTTAGAGAACAGCTGGAGTCTTTTTGCCATCTTCAAAATAAAAACAAACAAATAAACAAAAATTGTTTTTCCTCATGGGCTGAGAACAGAAGCAAAATTTGAGTCCCAGTTCAGCCTAGTTCTTTCTTCATTCACTTGAGCTGATAGGTTAATACTTGGAAAAACCTTTTCAAATCCAGGCCATCTCAAACCCCAACATAGCTTTAAAGGAAAGCAAAAACATTATATGAGTGCAGGAAAGATTTTTATTTTGAGATATTAACAAAAATATTTAAGATCATGTATGACGGTCATTAAATATACATCTTCCAAAATATGGGAAGGGCTTTACAACTTGCAGAAATTCTATCTTACAATAGTTACCAGCCCCTGAAATTCCCATCTGCAGGGCTTGCAGCTGCTAATTTGGAATAATTACCCTAATTATCTACTTACATACAGTGATGAGTGCTGATATTTATAATGTCTAAAAAGGCCTTCCTTCTGTTCTAGATGTTAACATGAATCCTTGTATATGTAGTTTCTATCCACAAAGGAGTTAGACTGCATATTAGCATATGAATTTCCTTTTGCAAGAACAAGTGGCTGACAAGGTCTGGCTGCTGATCTGGTTGCAACTATCACAGAGAATGATGAGTCTCCTTCACAAGTATCATTCACTGTTGCTGCAAGGAGCACCAGGTTCAGAAAATCTGACATCTTTCAACTATCCCTCTGCTGACATATTTTGATATCTCCCATTACTCACCTAGGGTCAATTTTAATAAAGCACTTGGTATCTAACACTACATGTTATGAAGCTGAACTGAGAGTGAATTCCAGAACGTTAGGAAGGATCCTAAATTCCCCATAAAGGCATTTAGGAGAGTTAGTACTTTCAAAGCAGAATACAAAGGGTCCATCTAGTTATCACTTAAAATGTAAAACACAAAAAATATCTCAAAAAGTTCTCCTTTCTTGGACTTACTGTATCTAATTACAGGCAGCAGGAAGGTCTGTTATTTCTCTGTCAGATCCTAAAATCATCATCTGAAGACAAAAGTTTTGTTTGTTTGTTTTTGGTTTGTTTGGGTTTTTTTTCAAAGAGCAGTAGCCTTATTCTTTCCTTCTATTATGAAACAGCTGTGGAAGTGGAAGACTTTCTTGGTCACCTTCTAATCAATAATGTTTGGAGAGCTCAGGAAGAAGAAGACCTAAGGCTCATAAATAAACTGTTATGCTCTCCTCCTCTTTTTGTCACTCCCAGCCTTTTCATCAAACACTGACAGATTGCCTGGGGAGGGCAGGTTAGGAGAGAGGGATCCATTTACATAAAAGGGTGTGATACAGTTTGTGATCAGCCATTTACCTGAAAAGAGGGAGCTTAGTTATAGCCCTCTAGGACAAACACTCACGTGAATTTTATGTAAAATTGTGGAGCCTCTAAATAAAGAAAGAACTGTTTTTGCTCCAAACTGATGTACATCCTGCTGCTCAGAATGCAATTCAGGGAACTGAGACGATGGTGTTTGACCTTCTATAAGCTACAAGAAAAAAACAAATTGTCATTTTCACAGTAGGTATTCTAGAAACTTTGTTACTATTAAAACAAATTTCCTTGATTTAGATGAAATGTCACTATCCTTGTTCTTTGTTAGAAGTTTGTGCCTTAAAATACTCCTTACTACTATTTTGGCTAAATACCTAGAGTATCACACGACCAGTTAGCGGCCATGAAAGTTATGATTTCTGAATTTATTCTAAATCTTATTTCCATCTCCCTTTTATAGAAATTTTACATATTTGTCTGAGTAGAGTTCTTATTTTTCTTCTTTTATAATATGTTTTACAGTGTGTTTTAATTTGATTAAAATGGACCAAGCTGCCCAGATAAGTAGCTGAATCACCACCCTTGGAGGTATTTAAAAGACCTGTAGATGTGGTGCTTAGAGACGTGGTTTACTGGTGGGCTTGGCAGTGCTGAGTTAACAGTTGGCCTCAATGACCTTAAACATAATTTCCAGTCTAAATGATTCTATATTTCAGTTCTTCCTATTGAGTGTACTGATTGAGTGCTCAGACCAGAACAGACAGAGGAAGGATTTTGGACCCCTAACTGGACTTCAAAAGTAAGTCTGTCCCCTGATTCTCAGAAAGGAAGAACAACAGCATGTTGTCAGGGAAAACAGGGATGGGTTTAACAAAGATACAGAACAAACTATAAATCATGGATTTACTGAGGTTGGAAGGGACTCTGGAGGTCAGCCTTCTGCTCAAAGTATGGTCAAGTACAGTAGGTTGCCCAGGAATGCTAAAAAGAAGGTGAAGGCCTTGAGGGGAAGCCGTATGAGGAGTGACTGAGGGCACTTGGTCTGTTCAGCCTGGAGGAGACTGAGGGGAGACCTCACTGCAGTTACAGCTTTTTGTGATGGGAGGAGGAGGGGCAGGCACTGATCTCTTCTCTGTGGTGACAGTGACAGGACCTGAGGGAATGGCCTGAAGTTGTGCCAAGGGAGGTTTAGGTTGGGTATCAGGAAAATGCTCCTCACCCAGAGGGTGGTTGGGGACTGGAACAGGCTCCCCAGGGAGGTGGTCACAGCACCAAGCCTGACAGAGCTCAAGAAGCGTTTGGACAGTGCTTTTGGGCACATGGTGTGACTCTTGGGGATGCTGCTGTGCAGGGCTAGGAGTTGGACTCTATGATCCTTGTGGGTCCCTTCCTGCTCAGGATATTTAGTGACAATTTGACTGTGTCCAGTCGGGTTTTGAATATTTACAAAGATGAAGACTCCACAACCTCTCTAGACAGCCTGTTCCAATGTTTGACTACACTCAGAGGGAAAAAAGATTTACCTTATACCTTATGAGAAATAGGTAACCTAAGCCCCCTGAAACTAATTCTAGGAATGTGAATATCTAATCTTGTATCTAGGCAATACTGATGACAAAACTGGAAGAAACAATGAAATATTCATTCTTCTGGATTTTGACCACTATTAATTTGATTTTTTTTTTTAGTTTATTTCAGTTTAGGATTTAGCTAAAACAGTCAAAATGGCAACCACCATTGACATTTCAAAACAGACCTGCTCCTGTTGTTCCATCCACTTCTATGGCATTTTCTCACAGCTTCCAGAATTTTAAAGACATTCCATGACTAAACTGCTGATCTGCTTAAAACTGCTGATTACTTTACTATCTAAAACAGAACTCTTCTAAATAAAGGGCTTCAGCTGAGGGAGATGACTATCACTTCTTCATATTTCTCATTCCCAAAGGTTAAAGTGAAGATTACCTACCTCATAGGAGTTCTGTAAAATTTAATAAGCCTGCTGGTATAAAATCAACTGAAATATTTATTTTTACCTAAATCTTATTTTAGTAATACAATTTTCACATTTTACTAGAAGCAGAAATGTCTGCACATGGAATTAGACTATACATGATGTGAAGAAGGATAAGATATGAAACACTCTGTTGGAGTGTAAATTTTTTAATTTTATGCTTTCTCAACCTGGCCAAGAAGATGACACAATCTGAAATGTAGGTAAAATGTTTTCTCTTAGATCACGTCTTCAAGAGCCTCAGAAAAACAGCCTTTGTGCACAGCTGCAAGCAGATGAAAATAAATTACAATCTTGGAGAGCAGACAGCGATGATTTTTTGCAATGTTAGAAAGTTTCCTTGATATTACAGTGGGAGATGGGAGCAGGACCTCCTGTGTTTTCAAAAATTTCACTCAAGATGGAGCACCAAGCAATTACAAGAATATTTTTCTGAAGTTAATGGCACTAAGACATTCCCCTGTTTACTGTCTGTTGCTCAGGATTTTTGCAGGAGGGAAGAATGCAGTATCCAAAAAGAGAAGTTTGTTTCCTCAGTAGCTAATCTTGTGTCTACAACACACCAGAATTCTCAGTGCACATTTTTGACTAGCTACTTCTGTGTGGCCTTCTTTTCTTTTTTTTTTTTTTTTTTTTTTCTGATGTGCTGATTCATTGTGCAAAGAACATGAATTATTCAATGAAGTCATTGAAAAATCTCTACAAAACATGCCAGGGACTCCTCCTCACCACTAACAATGTAATTCTTCATAATTAGCTTTAATTTTTACATGCCACCCTCTACTCCTTGAACTTCTTGACAGCTCAGAAGCACAGAGAGTTCTTGAAGAATTCCCAAAGGTGTGTTGACACTGTCCATCATGGCAGGAGCTAATCTGAGAAAACAAGAGTCATCTTTACCTTTCTAGCCATTCTCTCCAGGCTTTGCTCTGAACAGCCATAGTATTACAGAAAGAGGAAGGAAATAATGTAGATCCCAAGCAATATATGCTTTACATTGGGTTGAAAACGACTTCAGAAATTTGGGATTTGGTAATAATCTGGACACCCATGCAGATCACAGAACACAAACATACTATTCTAGCTGGGAGATGTTCAAATAGGAAAATCATTATTTATTGCCAGATTTTATTCTCTCATGTGGAGTTCCAAGCAAACTGCACTAAGCAATCCATAAAGGAAAGATTCCTGTCCGGTATACTAAAATTGCTTCTGTGTTTTTTAAAGAACTGTGCTCTTTTCACTTGAATATTGTTTTATAACACATATCTCAGAAGTGATGAATTAAAAACAACAAAAAACCAGAAAACTATGTAAAAAGAAAAAAAAAAAAAAAAAAAAAGAACCAGCACTATGTTTCCCAACTGACTCTCCAGGAACAATGTGAATTATAATTTGAGGGTGGCTAAACAATGGAATTGGTGTTGTAAAGACTTTGTGGCTTTGTGTATATGATTTGGATGAAAGTGGGCCAAATTCCCACCCCATTACCATCTGTGCTCATATTGATGGCACAGATCAGTGCTTGAAGTTCAGCCACCTGCAAACCCTCTGCTGTGTTGTTGGGTCTCTCTGGAACACTCAGGATCATGTGCTGTTAAGACATGGTGGAGCAAGGTGCTGTCAGACAGCAGCAATGGGCTTGTGCACACTGGGTGATTTTAGCCTGCTAAGCTCACTGAGATCTTATGCCAGAGCTTTGATGTAAGATGAACTTGGACTGAAGGGAGGGCTTGGCCTGTACTTGCGTGAGAACCTGTTTATAATCTCTCAATCTAAGAGATAAAACCAGCAGTTTCAACCAAGAAACCTGTGTTTCAGTTGGCTGCATATTTTCTGTGGTATGTGATCAATGACACTGCTTTGTGGTCAGCTAAAGCCACTTTAAAATTATATTACCATTAACTCCAGTGGGGCAGGTTTTTCTTAAGCAATATTCAACTTTTCAAGAAATGCTAATGGTCAAGTGACCTAGAGTGCTACATGAAAAATTACCCTACAACACTAAAAAGGATAAGTAAAGGTAACAGTTCAGTTGAGCTGGTGAGTTGCTCCAGCTCACTGTGCCGCTGCACAAGGAGAGAGAGGGATGCAAATGATGTGGTGACTGCCTTAGGGCTGGGCAAATAGTGGGTCAGTAAAGACCCACTGTCTTGGCTGGAGGTCGCTGCTCTGAAGCACTTCACTCCCATGCTGTGGAACAATCTTTACCTCTGAAAAAGTGTGGTTACTAGGAACACACCTTGGCCTGTGCTAAGTACTGAACCAAGGGTGCTCAGGAGGGAGTTTAGGAAAAAAAGCTAGCTTGGATGAAAAAAATGCCTGAGACTTGCTGAGCCACATAACAGTATTGAGGATCAGAATGCAGTGCCAAGGAAACTATCCTGACACTATATAATTTGATAGAATAGATGTAGCATAAGGTAGCAATTAATTTAGTAATGGAAATTCACAGAAACATCAAAGATCAAAACTGGTAACTTTGCATGCATGCATGCCACAACAATAGCTTTTCTGCCAAGAAAGAGTTTGCACCCAGAGTTCATTTTCCTATGTCTTTGTCTTTTTGGACCAGCTCATAGTTGCATATTTATTTAAATCTTTTTCTATAAATTGAATTAAATGCAAATTCAGCTAAAAACCAGCATCAAAAAAACCTAAACAGGATTGCAGCCTGTCTTACTACAGGTGAAAGGGAGTCAGGAATACACCTGCCAGCTGGGCTGCCTGACCGACAGGCAGCAGACAAGGTCCAGAGGACCACAACATCAGCAAATGAAGCTGACTACAAGTTTTTCTGAGTTAGGCAAGACCCCACAGACCATTCAAGGTTACAGAAATATAAAGCAAGAGAAAAAATATGCCCATAAAAAGAAGAGAAGGAGAGGTGCTCCCAACAAACTTACAATGCACAGTACCTCTGAAAACACAGAAACTAAGGAGCAAGGTCTCCAGTGTTGCAGAGCTATTATAAGGCTAGAGAGGGATGAACCTAAAAGGCAGCATATGCAGGGTGACTCAGAAAGTGGCCTGTAGTAAACAGCATCATATTTAATTGAAGCAAAAAATTATATCACTTTTTTTTTTCAGTTTGTTACAGGTCTGCTACTGAAAATCAGTACATGTATTTAAAACACAAATATTTTAAAGGCTATTTAGTAGCTGTATTTGCCTCTCATCAATTTTTTCTGATTTAAACTAATGATTGACATAATTTTTTGAACAGTTAAGTTCAGATGACTGCAATTATCTACCTTCCAGAGCAAAATGAGTATTTTTTCCCTGTCTATCTACTATGTAATGCCTATCCACATACCTTTCAAAAAGCGTTTCCCTACCAAAGTACCAGGAAACTTGTCCAGCTATAAATTTTTATATATAACAATGAGCTATTTAAATACATTTGCAATTCCACTTTAAAAAACAAGCTTTAAGCACAGAATTGTAAGATGGCCAAACCCAGAAAAGACAAAAACAAAACAAAAAGACAAAGCAACATTTGTGAATACTTCACCATTTTCAGTCACCTCCTTGCAGGAAAAATGGCATGGACTGCTCAAGAGAGGAGCTAGGTCTGCCCTAGGCAGCCAGACTGTGCCCTAGGAGAGTGTGCAGTCATTACAGCCCCAAGGGTGTGTTCCTGGAAGTCTCCTTCAACAGATGGCCTGACTGTATATAACAGTAAGTTACTCCTGTATGAAAACTTCTTCATTACCAGTGACACCTTTGAGTAACAACTGCAAAGGTCAACCTTCAGCTTCAGTGAAGTGAACATTGAGAAACAACTTCTAACATCGTAAAGGAGGACAACTCCCCCTGATTAAAGGGCAGTGGGATCATGGCCTCTCTTTTCTGCTCATAGCTTTGACATGTTACATTCCACAGTAACAGGGACATTTTCGGGCAGCTTTAAGAAAATACTAACTCTGAACTCCTTCTGCTCTTCTTTGAAAAAAAGTTTCAGTAATTAATTTCATCCAATATGAGGATTCTAGTACATGGGCATGGAAGCAGTGCACTGTATCACTGACTAACAGAGTAATTCAAGATACCAGGGATTTAGGACAGCTGTTTGGTCAGAGCTTTGTTTTACAATATCATTGAATGAATGTATTTATTTAATTTATTTTTTTATATATTTTTTCCCCTTGGGAGGGGTATGTAAGCATTTTGGGATTTGTGATACACAAACCCATCAGCATTCTGTAAATACAGGGAAGTGAAAGCTTTATTACTCCTTTTTGTTTAATGCTCCACAAGGTGTTGCAGGCTGACATTAACACTGTGGATGGATCATAGGGCAAAATCAGTCCCTTCATTTCCCTTATTGTCTGGGCACTACCTGTTTGTCTTGCTCATCTCCACTGCAGGCTGGGAGGGCATAGGGGTGGCTGAGACATCCTTGTGAGACTGTAAGGGGCTGTAGAACACCAAATGGTGCAGCATTTGTCCATGCTGATTTAGGATGCAGACTGCCCTGCTACCCTACTGTCTCTACTAGCTTTTCCTGCTGTGGAAACAACCCAGTTAATTCTTGAGTGGTGGCTGGTCATAAATCATTGTGAAAGCAGCGTGGGTGATAGTGATTTGGATGTATCAAAACTCTGCTAGCTCCACAGTGTGCACTCACTGGTAGAGGATTGGATGTAGTTTCTGTAATTCTTGCATGGGTTTTGTGCCCAGCAAACAGATACAATCTAGTTTCACTAAAATGAAGTGCTGAGAAAAGTGCATTGAGTTCAAATCCATCTATCCTTGCAAACTAGAGGGAGAGTGCAAAGCAATGGTGTGCCTCACAAAGGCAGCAGTTTCATTTATGGGAATCTGTATTGTCACCAGCAGAGTTCCTGGGAAAACGTAACTGTGTGCTTAAGGCCTATTTATCCATTAGCTTGTCCTCAAAGGTTTTCTCCACGTAGCCTTAACTTAAACCAGCAAAGAGCCTTGTTGAAACTGCTGCTTTTTTCTTTTTCTTTTCCAAGAGACTAACTCTGTGCTTTTCTTTCATTCTGTAGAGTACACAGCTGACATTATTATCCACACGCTTAGCAGTGCCTCGGCTGTAACCGATGACGCTCGTACTTAAATACACTAGGAAGACAGGAGTGGGTTGAAGCCATTTTTAGAATAACATGCTATTTCCTTTTTTAGTGCTGACTCATTCACTGTACCTTGTGGTATGTTTACCCCAACTGCTTGCTGCTTTGGAGGCTGTTGAATGGGTGAGTAAGGAATATTAATCAGTGACACATCGCACTTTGCTCCAGAGCTACACTCTTGGTCTGTGTGATGCCGTTGCCTATCTTTTGGATCTATTGTATGAATTATTTTTCTTTAACTAGCATTCAAAGTTATTTCAGTTCTGGAAGCCGTGACTCTTTTGTGCACATAATTTCAGCACAGTTATCTAGTTCATATCCTTTTTTTTTCTGTTAAAAATCTTTGCTCCTTGCTAGTACTCATATCAGAGTGGAATTAATCAAAGTCATTGCACTGTACACATGTGAAACCTAATTAGCCAAAACAGCTGATGAAGACAGAGGAGATCTCACAGCTCATTTATCTTTTTCTTAACATATTTTATATTAAAATTACTTGGAAAATAGTACTAGCCACTATAGCTAAAACTATACAAAAATGTGCATTATTGCATGTGAGTTCTACTTGGGCTGTTTTGCCTGCTGAGTGATGTGGCAAATTGTTTGGTGCCCAGAAATGCACTGAAATGCTCAATTTGTCTGCATTTAAAATAGAAATTAAAGGCCCATACATAATTCCTGTAGCTAATCATTCACAAGATGTGGTCTGATAAATGCTGTGAGTGTACAGTTACAAATGGTTGCCCTCTGCTCTTGAGGTGGTAGTTGATCAACCGAGTGACATTTCAGCCCTCCCAAATGAGTTTCTCACTCTTCTCCTCTCCCTTGTCCCTGCAGGTTCCCATCACCTCCACTGTAGAAGGAGTGATGCAAATCTGATTTAGGTTTATACAGCTTTATTTCAAATAATTTAGTTCTCTCAAACCATCCACTTTATGACTGATGACCACCCCTGCTTGAAAAAGGCATCTTGACTGAATCACCTCTGACTTACAGCACCACACTGCCAGTCCAAGGAGATGCCTCAGCTGCAAGGACTCTGTGTGGAGAAGGGAAAGTGAAACCCTAAAAGAGGAGCCTTAAGAGATTAAGCTTGGAGATTTACCAGGTGAAAGAAATAGCTGCTTTCAACTCTATGACATGACTGAAACATAAAATGAGTAGACACCTACAAAATCCCTTGTCTCACTCCTGTTTCCAGGCATTTGTTAATTTGATGGCAGCTTCCTTCATAGAAAATTCCTATATTCACTCTTGAGAATTCCAGTTTGAAGGAGAAGAAGCTCAGTAATTATGGTGGAAGACAAAGTGGAAGCCCGGAAACATAAGCCAGAAAACAGTCTCAAGCACAGGTCTAAGACTGCCATGGTCTTTCAGTTTGAGATTCTGCATATCAAAAGTCTCAGTGGAAAACAGAAGTAGAAATATTTCATGCAGATACTTAAAAAAATAATAGGAAGAAAACCAATAGATAGAAAAGTGAGTTGGCTACTGAGAAACCTCATATAACTAGGCAGTAGAACAAAAGCCATATATATAAATAAATTGATGATATTAATATATAAACATAGAATTATTTTTTTATTCTGAGTTATGCTTGCTTAACTATTTGTGTGTTTATTGAAGGTCTATAATTTCACAGCTTTATTTTAAAAATAATTAAAAATATATAGCTGGAATCAGTCAGGACAAATGTATTTAATATAACTTTAAAAACAGAAACCCTGTGAAAGGCCTTGGGGTTTTATGCTAATCTGTTCACTTGTGTACCTCAGGGAAGTCTCCTGCTGCACATGAGCTTCATAATCCCATGAATTCTCATTGCCATCTACTTTTCAGCAAGGCAGTAAACTCTTCTGGGCAGGGATTCTGATATGTTTTTCTACCTTTCTTAGTTTCTGAATCTAATGATTATTTTTATCCAATCATTATACAGTGATGCTGCTTACATTGCCATAAGAAAAGTTTAATATCCCTCCTCAGTTTTTCAGATAGAGCAACTGAAGTGTGCAGTGATTAGCAAATTACATTTCCTGGGTCAGAGAGAAAGTTTGTGGCAGAGCTAATAATGGGACATATTTCTGACCTTAATGATTTCATTGTGAGAGCCCAACATCCCTGAAAGTAGAAGTTTCAAAACCAAGCACTTAGTTATGACATTGACAGAATGGAGTCCCCTCAATTTTTTTGCTGGCCATGGGCTAGTGAATAAGCCAGCCTCTCAGTCTGAAGGATATCTATGCTCTGAATGGCATATTCAGATATGATGAAACATGTTTTATTTTAATATTTTATAATGAGAATATTTCTGTTATGGAATTCCTTGTATTATTGCTTTGGACACAAGTATAGATTCCTTGTGGCAGTAACTAAGCACTTGAGTCTTAACACATTTCCATTATGGGATCCCTGTGAATAGAGAATGGGTACTATTCCATTTTTAAAGGGTCTTAAAAAACAAAGACCACAAAGTCTCTGTGCAGCAAAAGATTTGAATTCACATCTCCTAGATTTTAATCTGGATAAACCTTCCTAATTACTGAATGAAAATTCCTTTCTGTAGTAATTCTAACTCACAAAAAGCATAAAGAAGTGGCTGTAAAGAAGCATGCTTTTCGACCCCTAGGCTTGTCACTGGGCTTGATCTAAAGCTTAGCAATAGCCAAGTTAGTCTGTGAGCTCAGTCCTTCACTTTTCACTTGAGAATGATGACGTTGGGAGTAATTTATGTTGGGAGTAAGAAGAAGGCCAATGAAAAGTAAAAATTGATGGCTTCTGCAAAGACAAATGAGATGTAGGGGTGGGGGAATGGGGAAGAGGAAACAAACATGATTGAGAAAGAAAGCACTAAACTCAAAAGAGGAATAGAGGAAGCAGAATTGTCAGGGTAGAAGTATGTAACGGGAAGGAAAAAATCTAGTCATATCTAAACTTCTCTGTAATGTCACAGCTGTATGCATAGTTTTAGAACACAGACACTTCACACAGAGTGGAAGTCTGCACATGACGCACTTCCAGTTCTGGCTCCTTGACTTAGATCAAAAACTTCCAGGGAAGTGCAGTCTGTTTTACATACATGAGAATGTACTTGGATATGATAAAATACCACAGCTGTCAGTCTAGATTGGAATCAATTTGCATGGTAATGCTCTGAGGGCTGCAATTTATTTTCCTTTCTCTGCAATGAGAAACTTTCCCTGTTTCAGTAGGGAAGACTGATCCTGGATGTCTGCGTATGCATTTGAAAAGATCTGGCTCTTCAAGTGTGGCTCATTGCTACTGGACACCTATAACTCTGAGAGGAGAGAGTTCTGCAGGGCCCAGAGAAACTGAAAATCTCCAAATACATAGATCTGGACTAGACATTTCCCCATGTTAATGTGAGAATTGATGAAGTTCTGGAGAAAGAGGAGTTCCTTAAAAAGAAATAGAACACACTCAAAACAGTGTGACTTTGCAGGCTATAGTTAGTATAAATTACTAAAGGAATACTTGTATTCTACATTTTTTCCAGTGACAAAACTAGCTAAAAAGTTGTCCTCCAAGTAACTCTCCCTACTGCTCTGCACCCACTACAGAGTTCTCTATATAATCTGATGTGCTTATGTCACTTGTGATGGGACTGTGCTGGATGTAGGCCAGGTAAATGATGCAAATGTCTAAAATTAGTATTTTGCAAAGTATTTTTTAAACCCATGTCACTTTATGATCCAGATCATTTTGCAGTATGATAAATAGTTACATTAGGGTGACTTTGGGATGGCAAATGGCATCAAGCAGAAGGTATTAAAAATTAAACGTAGGAGAAAGTGGGAGCTTTTTTGTTGCTGCAAGAGAAAACGTGCAGAACACCATCAAAAACAGTTGGAGGCCCAGGCCTGAAATATCTCTCTCCCTGAGGTACCCATGTATCTTTTAAAACAGATGTTGTTATAGTATGGTTTCCAAAGAAGTTCAGTTCAATATGATCCTGGGTGATACAATCATTAAAAAGAAATAAGCAAGTGATCATCACCACAGCAAAGCAATTTGAGACACCAGTAAATACATTCTTCTGTTACTTACAAAAACTCAGAGAAAAGGTATAAAAGAATGCAAAAATAGGATTCCCCACAGCCTGCTTTTAAAATCACTCATTCATAGATGTATTTGAAACACTTTTTCTAGCTCTCAGACTGCTGAGAGAACTGCTCCTTTTTTGTGTGATATATATATTTCATCAAGGGGTTCAGTGTGAATTCCAAAGATGAAAACACATCTACTGACCTAAAACTAATTTATATCACACCTGTTTTATAGTTTTTAATCTGTGGTCTATAAACAAAGACAAAAGCCAGAGATTTCTCACTTTAATGGAATATCTGATATCTGCATTAGGAGAGTCATACAGAAATTCTTTGAGAGGTACCTTTAATATATTTTTTACGATGACTGTGGCATATACCGTGATGCTCTTTTCATTAAAAATCCCAAGAAAATCTTCCTCTTACCTGAAGGTAATGGCATGGCCTCAAGGAAGGTTTGATTTCCTGATGAACCAGAGGCTTATCTAAGTTCAGTGATGATTTGCGATAAGCTTCTTTAGCCTGACTTACTGTAAGCGTGGACCAAGAACTCCTTTTCATATATTTACTATCAGGGGTCATTGGTAGCCCTTCACAAGCCGAACACTTCACATCATTGTTACTTTTGGAAGTCTTCAATGAGAGATCCCCAAAATGCCCCTGGAGTGCCTCAGGATAGCAATGGGATATGTGATCTGTATGGTGCCTATTTACCACACTAGGGGTTCGGTAAGTGCTATCGCTGTCCAAATTATCATCTGAGCTCCACCAGCTACTCATTCCAGACTTATGCTTGCCTTCTGGTTTTCGCTCCTTACTTTTACTCCTTTTGCTATGCTTGGAATGGTGCCCATGATGATGATCGTCCCCTCGACTGTCCCCCTTTGTTCCATTAACATTGCCCTTGGATGATCCTTCCAGAGAATGAGATTTAGTAAAAAGTTTCTGGACGGAATGAACGAGATGGCGTATCCTTCCCGGGCTCTCACTGCGTTGTTCCGCAGCTGTTGAGGTCCGCTGGTACTGTAAAGTATGAAACCCATCCCGGTGAAGAGGAAGCTGTTTCTCAAATTGGTCCAAAAGATTTGCAGGAATACGGTTAATCTTAGGGTTCCCGTGAGACATGGCGCAGTCGTCTCTTGAGTCGTAATGTGAGCTGTAGTGCATTCTGGGGAAAGTGCTACTTGACATGTGATCGCCCATTACCATGGGCATCATCATGCACTCAGAATGGATGGAGCTGCGTGGGGAGCAACGATGGTGGTCCAGCGGGCAACTCTCCGTGGGGCTGAGAAGATACGATGGCCTTGGCTCCTGCCCATGGTGGATATGGTCGTGGGTATGTTCACAATCTTCAGGGGATGCTAAGCCACAAGTATGAGCTGAACATAACTGTGGTTGATTGCGACTACCAGATAATCCTTTCATATTCCTCGGAGCAGGAGAGTATCTTTCTTCATTGAAGTGCTGAGAAGGCGACCATGAGTACTGCTGGTCTGTCATGAGAACACATAAAACCTGTGTTATGTGTCTGATTAAAAGATTAACTTGAAAATTCCAAGTATATTGAAAAACGAAACATTTTTTCTCTATGACCTTGGTGGAAAGTCTCACCATTCACAAAATTTCTTCCACCATTTAAAAACTGATTAAAATTTTTCATTATGAGTAAATTATGGTATGAATACAGCCTCCTTTCTTTTTTCAAAATTGTCTGCTAGAAATTCTAGATGTTATGAAGCTATTCATTGTGTAAATGTACTCAAATTTAATGGATACATTCAAGTATTCAGTTTATTATTTAATATTTTTAGCTTATATGTCAAGCTTTGTGGCTAATCATTTAGCCACATGTAACTAAGTTACATGGGTCTAGTTTCTATTTTGGTGGTTTCACAGCTGGATATAGTAAATGTATCCTTTCTCCATGGAGTCATTTTTGTACCATAAATTGAACTTCATTTTCTTCAATGAATCTCAGCTTCATGATCCTAAGTTCACTCTTCATAAGTATAAATAATAAACAGCAAGAAGAAAAAAATATGAATGTGCTGAAATGAAGCTAAATTTTGATATTGTTGAACAGATTATCAATAAGCATTTCTAACTATTTGAACATCTGTTGTCCTTAGTCCAGAGGTATTATTGCTATTACCATACATGTAGAATATTCTCAGTTAGGCAGTTTCCCCCTTTTTATGACCACACTACAAAATATTTACTTAACAACTCTATGTTATTCCTGAAAAAAAGCAAATACGTTTAGGTACAAGCTATGGAGTTTTATATACTTGATTACTTGTTCCTATGAATCATGTGCTCCAAGTTGTAGTTATTATGCAAGCATGATTGCTAAATAAGAGTAGCTTGTAAGCAAAGATTTCGATACTTAAGCCTTTGATTTTTTTCTCTCATGCAATTTCTTGCAGCTGTCAAATGTTACAAACAGAAAATTAAAAACAGCCCCAGAAATACTTCAGTTTGAATTTCTCATTCACTTTCCCTTTTCAATTTCAGCTTATTTAAGAAACATTTCAATAGCAGACAAAGAGATAAGATGCAAGATAATCCTTTAGAGGATAAGACAGATGTGTAAGTGTTTATACAGCCCACTTAGCACAGCCTTTCTGCAAATTTGCTGTAAGAATCTAAATAATCTTGCACAGGTGGTTGATACAAAGAAGCTGCAGGTCTCAACCAGAATGGAAGAGAGAGAATATATATTAACTGGACACTTGAAACCAGGCTGTAGAGATGACACAGTAATTGACAGCATTTGGAAGGGTTTCTAACCATATGACAAAGCTCTCCTAAATCATATTTCCACTGCTGGTGAAAACTCAGTGCCTGTGGATATGGTCATGAAATAGATCACTACTCATATCTCTCTAATTTAATTCAACTAATATGTGTTACATCACGATACCTTCAGTACATAAGGCAATTGGTTGCAAGTCTTTAGCATCAGCTATCTCTTAACCTAAATGCCATATATTTCCTATTATGGAAAATGCTATTTCCTATTATGGAAATAGCTTTGACAATTTTATTACACCCTAATTTCAACAAAGTTGCACACAACATTTTAAAATGAACACAGCGTTAAACTAATAAACAGTGAAGTATTCTTCAGTGTAGGAACAAGGATGCTACACTGAAGTCAAAGATGGGTTTAAGGGTACTAATGCCACCTCCATACTTTATCATGGCATCAAACTGATGGGTCTGTGCCTTTACTTGTCCTTTTCTGCTTCTATTTTGTTTTCCTGTCTGTTTATTTTACTTTATTCTTGGCTATTGCCACATTAAAATAAAATCTTATTACTGACGATTACTCAATGTGTTGTCCTATTTAGGTTATAATACCTTGCATAAATGTAGTTACAGGAAGGAAATATAACTGTTTCTCTGAAATGACGTAATTTTGATTATATATAGACATGGCAGTAAATTATAACAGTGCTTTGGAATTCAGCCACATAAGTAGTCCTGTAAGTAGTGGTACTTTACCCAGGATATTACCAAACATTATCAGGGGAATAATAATGGACCATGTGCTGAATTTACTTAGTCTGTACTTCCCATAAAGGGTTCCCAAAGCACCTGACAGAAATTACTACCGTAGTTCTTACAAACCCATGAGATTAGATAGACTGAAGAAGTTTATTTACAGTGAGGGTGGTAAAACACTGGAAGAGGTTGATAGGGTTGAAGATTTCCCTGCCTATTACAGGGAGGTTGGATTAGATGACCTTTAAAGGTGCCTTCCAACCCAAACTATTCTATGACTCTGTGTAGAAGGTACTGTTCTCATTTTAGAGAAATAGGAAGTTGCAATATAAGAAACATTTTCCAAAGTGCTTGTGTATTTTTTGATATTAATGTTCACAGAGGTGTGAGCCAGAGGGATGTGAAAGGAATCTCTTCTGTCACTCTAACAGCATGAGAGTCAACCTCAGGCCTTTTCATCACAATCTTGCACATCTATGAATGAATATAATTTGTACTATGCCTCACCAGAGTATGTAGACAAAAGAAAGTCAGGGCATGGCAGAAATCCAGAATGAAAAAAAGAGAATAAGGAACTAATTTTAAATGAGTTCTCGAGCACAGAACTGCTAGTCCCTAGTGATTTCTTTAGGCCTCATGCAACCTCAAACATAGCCCAGAAGGCTTCAAATATTTTCATCCTGTTACATCTCTAGGAATATCAGATGTGATGATTTGACTACACTGCAATGAATAATCTAACAACAGCTTTTCTTTCCCTCATGGCTCCCTGTGACTGCAGCTCATTGCAACTATAAAAATATACAATTTTCTCTATGTTGCTTTCACATAGCATGCTTTCATGTAGCATTTTATGTGCTGCATGAAATGTCTGAATTATTTTAATTTGAAACTTAGTAGCAAGAAACTGCTATGGACATTTTTTAAGCATAATCAAAATAATTAGAACATGAATTAAGAAGTAGATGTTTTCCAGAAGTAATTGCCCCCTCTTAACACTGTCATAGAGAGTAACTAAAACTACATAAACTCCCAAATTACTTTCATGCGCATCATTTAAATTTATTAGTCCAATTAAGTTTGTCTATCTAGGACATCAAACTTGTTCCGTATCCTAGACACAACTACTTCTTCATACAAACATTTTGAAAAATCTTCATAATTTTGAAATACAATATATAAATTTATCAAGTAATTTGTGCTTTCTCCAGGAGACTGGAATTCAAGCTTTCTTCAGGAGACTGAAATGTTTGACGAAACATTTGACCTGAATGGAATACTGTGTGATACCAAAGCAGTGTAATTGCCCATGTGCTAGCTCTTAACCTGCCAAAAAAATGTGCTAGCTTAAAATTCAATTAAGCTAACATGCTTTTCTAGCATTTGCAAGGGGCTAAAAGTGTGTCTATGGTCAATGACCACAGCTCAGCTGATTCATAAAAGTTCATAAAGCTACAGCAATCTTTTTTCTCACTCCTTTCAAAAGTAATATAATATTTTGGTATAATTAAATAGTTTCATGTTGGATAGATCAAACAGCGACAGATTGGACTGAAGTTTTAGTCAATATCTTGAAGTTTGGGTTTTTTTATATCGGCTCTGGGCAATCACTCTAAAACATAAAATGCCACCATCAGAACTAAAGAGTTTAAGGGAGACAGAAGAACAAATAAACATAACCGAAAGCAGATAAAAAGGTAAAGGAATAGGAACAGAGAAAAATATTTTATATGAGAGCATAGACATGGCTTTCTTTAGATTTCATTAGAAGTAAAATGGAATCCTTAAATTAACTTCAATGGATAGTCAGATAATACTTAAAGACTTGGGTTGGAGGTGGACCTAGAACAAGACATAGGCTGTTATGCCAGAGAATCCAGTAATTCCAAAACCTTGAAAATCCCTTAAAGCTCTTCTTTTTCAGAGACAATTGTACAGAAATGTCAACCTTAAACCTCGACAGATGGAAGGATTTCTGCATCCCTTCCTATCTCTTTCAACTCTTTCTCTGTTATGCCATGTCGTGCCCTGTTTTTTCTCCTGTGTTCAGTTCTGGACTTTCTGAGAGTTGTTCTCTTGCTCCAAGCAGATGTTCCTGTGTTTGGGGTCTGGCTACAATTTTTAGATCATCCAAGATTTTTCCTTGTTCTAGTCAGTATCAAGGAAAGAAAGATAGGTTCAAGGACCAAGAATAATGTTTGAATTGATGAATTAGAATTGCTATTAATGTTCTAGGTCAGAAGGCTAAAACTCTCTAAGTAGGTAAACATAAGAGTTGTGCATTTCTAGAATTCCTGGAACATTGCTCTTGGCTAAAGAGCATCAATATAAAACCACAGAAACTTCTCTGATATTCAAAAGAAGTTCATGTCTCCACAAATCTTTTTGTGTGTTGTCTATCAGGGCATGATAATACTCTCTCAAACTACTAAATGATGCCTGAGTTTTTTCTTACTTTTCTTTCTATTGAGAAACTAATTTGAATTGCTTTAGTGTTATAAGCCTGTCAGTAAACTGCTTTCCCATCTGAAAAGTCTCTGTTGTTTTCATTGGAGAAGGAACAGCTCTTCTGCCTAGTGTAACCAGGAAAATGCATTGCTGAAAAGTGATACCTAATCTAGCTTTCAAAAAGAGGTGATAGACAAAACTAGGCTGCTGCATGCTGCTGTTTCACACAGTTGAGTCAGTGTTGCAACGCATTATGAAAAATATATACTCACAGCCTAACCTATAACTAATAAAAAATGAAATATTGGAAAATGAGCAATTAAATAAATAAGTAGACATTAAACATGAAAATGGATAATTAAAATGCTTTAGCTGGAAAAATGTCTGTCCAAGGTCTGCATTAAGTAGTATTATATAAGCATTGTTTCCTCATTAACTTGTTATAGTATTTTTCTCTGTTCCATTCTAGCCTTGAAAATGAATATTTACCAGAATTGAGAAGAGTGACTAATGGGCCAAATGAAAGGGAGAAGTTCTGGAAATGCAAATGCCTTAAGCTTCTGCTATGGTCTCATGAGATTTCAACTTATTTATGTAGCACAACATCTGGTTTAAAATTTACATAAAATTGCAAAGATTGGGTGACCACCTTCCAGTTTTAGAAGATGACTTGTATTTTCTGTGATGTGTGTGCTCTTGCAGTGCATTGACCTTTCCGTGAATTCCTACATAACTGCACAGGCTGCTTACTTGGAATATTGAACATTGACTGGCATCCCCCCAAAGACAAGTTATATTGGTTCTCATAGCACTGTTGCAACAAGGTACTTTTTGCACCCTGTCTCTCTGCACAGTCAAAGGAAAGAAGCAGGTGGTTAATGGCACATGGGCTGCATGTGGATGCTTGGTTTGTTCTGACACATAAACCTGAAAAACAAATACTTCTATATTCAGAATGCTGGCCACTGTGTGTCAGGTGTGTATGGCTCTGTTTCCACTAGTGGTGTACAGAGAGATAGAGGGTGTGTTAGCCCATACAGTTAAACTGTGGCCATCACTGTTTCATACTATGTAAATAGGAACTGCAACATAGGTATGATTTCAAGAATGCCAGCCAAAGATTGTTACAAATACACAGTCTGGATGTGGTTTTATTTTTGACTGAGAAACGGGCATGATTCTTCTGGGGCCTAAGCTATGTGTCCAAAAATGACAGATGAATACCATCCTTCATGTACACATTTGTCTCTGCTGATCATGGCAGAAACTGTGGCTGACAAGCTCCAGTGCAGAAATCTACATCAAAAAATGCATAAGTTTAGGTGATCTGAGGCACATAGATACTGCTAAACCATGGAAAATGTTTTGACAGCCCAAGCTAATTCAGTGGAACCACATGACAAATAATGACCAAGAGTAAGATGGATTTTATGACTCCCATGTTAGATAAAAATGGACATTCAAATTGTATTCTTAGAGCAGCACCAGAATCCAGAACATACCAAATTGAAGCAAAGTCAGAAAACCCAAAGGGAGAGGTAAGAACCATGTGGAATGCTGCAATTTATTCAGTATAGTCAGTTTTGAGTACTGTTATGCAGGTGTGGACCATGTGGAACAAATATTTGATAGCGCCAAATCCTATTCAGCCCAACAGTTTTCCACATCTATCTATTTTTCAAAAAAGATTAGTAGACTGACAGTCCAACATCTCAAGGGATTTATTTCTGAGATAAATAAGCATGGTAAGAGAAAAGGGTATATAATAAAAGGAGTGCAGAATAATAGTCAATGAGCAAGAAAGGAACCTTGGAGGTAGTGAGCAGGCTGGTGGGGGACACAAAGCACAATATACTGGGAGGAAGGAAAGTACAGAGTTGTGATAACTGGGGAGAGCTGTGATCAGGGACAAGCTAAACCCAGGTTACAACACTGACTGCCTGGCATGGAGAACAGGCATGCTGTGTGTGAAAATGAAGAAATGTGGAAACAGTATCTGAGGAACAAAGACATCTCACATCTTCTGGGTGGAAAAATCGTCCCTTGGATTGTATGGAGAGGATGAAAGTCACAATATTGTGCCCATGCCATTAAAAAGGACAGGACAGAAATCCATGAGAGGCAATATGGAATTTGTATAAAGTTCCAGGATATGCCTGTGGAGCAATGCATGGAGTCCTCAGGATGTTGCAAAATTCATTTCCATCGGTTTAAAATATGTGATGTCTTGGTACCAACTAGTATGCAGCACACAGACCTTCACAGTGCTTTTCAAGTTTAAAGTACACTGCCATTATTCACCTTTCAACAGCGCTATGACACAGGTAAGTCTACAAAATTATTTACAACTAATATTTTTTCACAGAATCTGTATGATCAGAGAAGTTTTGGAAAAAACACAATATAGTAGGACTAGACTGACCTAAAATAAATAATATGTAGGTTTATTTTCTGGAAAAATCCAGCTATATGGAGTCTACCGGGGTTTCATTATGTGAATATCATTGAACAATTGGTAATTATGCCTTCAAATACAGAGCAGAAATGCTAGCCCAACACCATCAAACTTCTTTCATTCCTTATTGTTCCTGGCTTTATGGATTTTCTTTCCAAAAGGATAAAATTTTGTTGCTTACAGTTATTAGGTCATGAGACAATCCATGCCCTGAGGGTCATAAAAGTGCCACTATTTTCTCAGCAATTAAAGGAAGCCAAAGTAATTGCAGCATACAACTCAAAGGTAGACACAGAAATCTATGCACAACTCTGGAAGTACAAGAGAAATCCTTGTCATGTTGATAGCAGTTACAAATCTCCCATTAACTTAATGGGGCCAGGATTAGTTGTAAACAATTACTGAGAAAAGTTCTTGGTCATTTTACCTGTGACATCTGTGTTATTTGAGGTAGATCATCTCTAATCAGGGCTGCATTTTGCAGAATGCACAATTTTTGCTGAACTGGAATAAATATATTAGAAACCTGCAAAGGTTCACATCAGAAGGACAATGGCATGGAAGGGTAAAACTGGTAATTTTCAAATACTGCCTGTGATAACATAATTGCCAATATTTAATCCCAAGGATCCAAACCATTTGGACCAACTATTCAGCTGACTGGAACCACCAAATCTCCAGGGTTTCTTTTCTACTAAGAAATATTTATCATTGATTATTAAATATAAAATAAATAATGCCGATATATATGATCATATATGATCTCCTTCCCTGTTTTTTTTTTTTCTTCTCAGTGTTTCTGGAATTCTTCGGAATTTGTCCAGTTTTTATGGTGATATATCACAGAGCAAGTCTTCCACCCCATAAGGAGATTGCAAGAACTAATGCTCATGTATCCAAGCAAAAGTATTTATTGTATATTCCTTCTAAATTGCCCTTTATTATTTTTTTAAAACATGGATATATTTTAAAGTTTCCACTTATTTTACAGAGTGGTCTTCTGAGAAAGAGATAATGTAATAATTAATTATGGAAAGCATTGATTATTGCCATAGAACAATAACTGCTCAATTTAAAATACCATTTTATTTCAAAATTACCTTTATATTTCTGGGTTTTTTAAACATTAATCCAGGTTTTAAATTATCAAAACTGAAGAAAATTGTTTGATTTTCAGTTTGCGTCAGCATCAGTTCTTTGCATACTTTTGATTCTCTAAAAATTTTAGTTTTAGCCATGATCTGACCCAAAAATTTATTTTACTTTTTGGAGTTCATCATTATCTGTGCAGGTATGCACTCTTGGTGCAGCCTCTTGCTGTTTTGCCATTGTATAGTGAACTTTTCTGTTCAGTTCAACCCACTGAGATGGAGGAGGACACATCCTGATTTTCCTATGGGGTACAGGAAGAAATAGCAGCCTGGTGACAAGATCCCTTTTAAACCTGTTGCCATAGTAACAGGCAGACAATCTTCCTCTTTACATAACCTCCAGATTGGGAATTTTTCAAATCAGGGTGCTGTCTCTTTTCTGCCTGGCTGAGCTCTGTTTTGGATCTGTGACAAGCACTGCAAACATTAATTGCCTTTCCCCACAATCACTAGTGCCCAGATTTTCCATGTGGCAGGGAAGGCCCAAAGAGTGACTCCTGTTCCTGGGATAAGATGGAGGTTTAGGTACCCCCACTCTGGGTGAGTTTGAGACAAGGCATCTCAATATGCTGCTTTCTCTTATGAAGAAAAATTACATTATAAATAGGTGGAAAAACAAGAAGTTGAACAATGAGAGGTGACAACTGAACACTCAGCAGTGAACGCTGGGATTGCGTTAGAAATCTTTGCTGACGTTTGCGCTGCTGCACTGCTTCCACCAGTGCAAATTCCCTTGGGAAGACAGTGACCTATGTGCCCAGCACTCTGACAGAAAACTGTGGTCATCTACCTCCACACTGGAAACATCTCCACCACCCTGGTTGTGCCAAATTTTTCCCACTCCCAACAGAACCTAAGCAGGCAATGATGAATGTGGAGGTAGAGCATGGTAACTTTTTCTGAGGAAATCTAGAGGGCACCATTTAAGCTGCTCATCATAGAAGTACATTTAAAAGGCTTCACAGTTCATCCTTTTGACAAGGCAGAATCCAGTGAAGATACGCATTGAGGAAGGCAGGTGTAGCTAAGAAGTCAGTGTCTCATCTCATCTCATCTCATCTCATCTCATCTCATCTCATCTCATCTCATCTCATCTCATCTCATCTCATCGCATCTCATCATCATCATCATCATCATCATCATCATCATCATCATCATCATCATCATCTCATCTCTGTTGCAGTGGTCACTCTCTTTATGGGAAGG
Organism: Poecile atricapillus; assembly: GCF_030490865.1. Classification (NCBI taxonomy): domain Eukaryota; kingdom Metazoa; phylum Chordata; class Aves; order Passeriformes; family Paridae; genus Poecile; species Poecile atricapillus. Next base: position 20,983,137 of record NC_081251.1, on the reverse strand, counting down.
TAAATGTTGCGTGTCAGGTACACACCCAGGTGTTACAGAGGTCAGCAGGCCACGAGGGAGAGAAAAATGTCCTTTCTTTGCTAACATCCCACATGTGAAATCATTTAGAACAGAAATATTTGTTTATGAATGCATAACCCCCTTTATTTTCTGTAGTAGAAATGAATGAATAATTCATTACAAATATCCTATTTGATTATTCTTACATCCTTACAAATATCTTCGCCTGTTTGTGAATTGACCTTGGGCTAAATGGGATTTTTGCAGTAATTTGACATTATGAGGTATTTATTTTTTAAAAATAGTTTCTGATCTGCAGATTGTCAGTAAGCATTTGTTTCCAAGAACCTAAAATTAAAATGCTGGACAGTTAGCATGTTTTTATATTATCAGACCATATGACATTATTTTGTTCTATGACTGAAAGAAATTTACAGAATAAATTCTCAAGCATAGCTGAAAGGAATTTAAAGTTCAAAATTTATTTTCTGAAAAACGTTTCCTATTATTTCCTTAATGTTTTCTACAGTCTTGATTATCATATCAATAAGCTTCTTCACTAAAGTTTTAGGTACAGAAAAATGAAGGATATGAAGTGGAATTATTTCAAGATACGATGGGATATGAAAAATAAGAAAGGATTTTTTTTTTTTTGCAGTATCTGTTCATTTACTCACAGTAAACAATTTATAGGGTGGTACTGAATAATTTTGGGCACATCATATTTAAAACCATTTGTAAATTTGAAAGACTTTTAAACTGTCATACCACGTGGCTATGTATTTTTATTATATGACAGAAAGATAACCTTGTGGTTAGAGGATTAACATGGGAAATCTGCAGTCAAGTTTTTTACCAGCCATGAATTATTTGTATGGTTCAGGACAAGGCCATGGGCAGGGGTGTCAGTTGCCATGGAGAGGCTTGACCTTCCCTCACTGGTTTGCAGTGATCCTTTGTGCATATCTCTTGTAGGCTCCCTACTTCAATTCCCCATAGGACTAGAATAAAATTTCTGTACCTCTGAGTGTTAGTGTCACAAACCAGGGAAACATTCAGTCTGTGGTCCATCTAAGAATTTAGACCAGAGTATCACTGTGCCTGCTGATTACTGGGATGAGTGTCACTGTAGTGGTTACTCTGTGCGGCCAAGCCATGTGTCTGACTGAACACCAGCTCCAGTCAGTCTACAGATGTTTAACCATCCCTGGATGCTCTGGGGAAGGGTGCACCGTGGCATGGATGTGAAACAGATGAGAGTGAAGAGCTCACTGACAACCCCTCCTCTGTCCTTGGGAAAATTTCCTGTAGTTCGTGGTACATGAAGCTAAAACCCTTGAGAAGTGTTCAGACACTGACTGCACAGAGGAAGGAGGGATAATACGGTAGAAGGACAGACAGACTGAAAAGTCAGGACTTTATTCATGCTTTCATTTCAAGAACAGCCATGTCCTTTCTTCCTTCCATCACATAAGGTCATAAAGGCATGATCATGCAATCAACAGTGATTGAATAACCATGAGTTACTGTCTGACATTTGGACCTTACCAATTAATCAAAAACATCAACTGTGAAATGAAAATACATTTTTGTAACCTGCCCTTAAACTCCCTTACAGTTTACTTTGCAATTTGAGCATGTTAAGAGCATTATTAGTAACTGCAACCTATTTTACATTTTTCAACCTTTTCCTTAATATCAACTCAATAACCATTCCCAAAGAGAAAACAGCAATTTACTGCAGTAAAAAGCCTTTAGTGCAAGTTCTCTTTCTTTGCTTCACATTAGAAGCTGCTAACTATAAAACTTGTGTAAAGTAAATGTTTTCCTTACCTGTAAAAATGAGTTTAAATAATTTTTCAATAATCTATTTTTCTGTCTTTACTCTGTGCATGTACTACCTATTAAAATATAGGTTTAAAGAGAAGTTCATCCCATCTTCCCTGTTCACATTTAACTATTTGAATACCATTCAAACACAGCATTTTTCTGTGTCTATTGTTAAGATTGCACTATTTGCTTTTGACACCTAAAGCACAATACTGCCTTACCTTTCACATTCCTAAAGTAAACAAATCTGAGCAATTTTCAGATATCATAGAAATTTTCAGATAGTGGTTGTTTATTTTTTTTAATACAGTAACATTGATTAGATAATATAAACACCAGATAGAAGAAAGCTTGGAATGAAAGAACTCCAGTTTCAGTGAGTCTTACAGTGAGCTGCTTGAGATCATACATCAGATCTCTTGCTTCCATCACCATGCCCTGCTACCTTTATTTTTTTTTATTTGGTTAAACAGATTTCTTATTTGAGATATTCCTAGTGAAAAGGATAGGAATTTTTGCTGTAAATGTGAATCTTGTAACAATATTTATCACCCTGAGGTATGGTAACAAATAAATGTTATGGAAAAACTATGAAGTATTGTTCTCAAAAACTGACTGTTAATGCTTTGATAAGCTTTTTTTTGAAGGAATAGATTACACTTCTGCCTGTTTTAACTAATGAGGTCTTTTACAGAATCAATAGTGGGAAAGAGTTGAGATCAGTCCTATCCCTTGACACATTTTTCCAATTAAGGCAGTGGATAATTTTGTTAAAAATATTTTTTAATGACTATTCAGCATTTTCTCTCTGGTGTGATACTGTGCAAACATTAATTAAACCCCACCAAAGCCCCAAACCTCACTAGGAAATTCTGAACCAATTTTACAAATAAGGACCTGGAGCCAGAGATCTTTCAGCACCAGAGAGATCATAACTGGAAGCTCCTTGGGACAACGAGAGTCTAGAATAATGAATGGCCCTGCAGTTAGAGCTACCTCAAAGAACATCATCCTGACTCTGTCTTGACTTAGGGCAATTTGTTTTACTTCTCAAGGACAGCCCTTTCTGTGTTTTCTTTGGGGTCTCTAGCAGTCTGTCAGATTGAGGCTGCTCATACAAAATTATGACATAGTCATTGGGTTATGTATATACAGAAAAGAAACAAGCCCATTTCCATAGTCCAGGGATTAGAGTATCCACCCAGAATCAAATTTCTCTCCAATGAATAATTAACTTGATACATGTGCAACAGCAAGAAAAAGTGAAGTCTGAGAAAAATCTGTTCACGGTTTTTTCACTTATGTTACACATACAGTTCATTGATTTGAACACAAATCTTCAAGTGATAGAACACAACACTGGGGCAAAGACAGAAAGACAGATATGTCCTGTCCATCTGTAGACGTGTAGCACATTAGCACAGCTGTAACTGCAGAGTTTGTCTACACAGAATTTAACTCACTATCCCACAACTTTTCTAAAAGTCTTTCCAATTTCAATAATCCTCTCTGCGAGACAGAGAAGGGGAGAAGGGGATACCATGTTCTCACGTTACTGATGATATCCAGTCCACTTTGACTACCTCCAGTTTGGTAATTAGGTCCTGTCAGGAGGACAGGATTTTCTTCAGAAAATATTAAAGACATCCACCTCATCCCATATATTATCTAGCAATCTTTGGTACTTTCAGAGGAATGTAATAAGGAAAAAGTTTAGGAGCAAGGACAGATTTTTCCTTGCTTTTGGGATATTTTTTTTTTCATTCATTTAGCCATAAATAGTTGAAATTTTTGAAAGCAGGTTAATTTCTTTTTACTCTAGTTGTTACTTGTTGTTCTTATTGCTGTTTACTTCCCTGTTTCTCATTTCTGACTAATCCCCCATCTTCTTCCTAGTCAGGATTCTGGATGATTGGTCAGTTAGAATATATCTTTTTGTTAATCTTTGATTACCTATTTTGTGAGAGGGTCCTTGCTCCTGTAGACACCTGACATTTAATTTTATTGACTTGTATATAATTTGCTCTGACTCCAGAAATCCTGCAGTTCTTTCTCAAACAAATAGGAAGAAGAACGATTTTGACATACTTCTAAAGCATGACTTATCTCATTCTTCATTAAGCTTCTAAAGTAGGCCAAACCTGCTATGTCCTAGAAAAGTCGATTACTCTTCATTGACTCTAAAAGAAGTCCTGAAATCTACAGTTTAGACATCTACCTCTGAAATACTTTCCAGTTCTCAGATGAGATGTGCTCTAACCCAGAGCATCTGAACTCCTTCCTGTGTGCTGTGAAATAGGACAGCTGGGTGAAAAAACTGCAAATGTCCAAGAAGGCTGAGAATCTTTTTAATTTCATGACTGCTCCATAGGATCCACTTGTGAGATTCCTAGGAAGTCTCACATTTAACGATATCTTCCCTTTTCCACCACTTTGACTAAGGCAGAAGCTGCCTGAGGCTTCTTCAGTCTTTTCCCTAACACATTGTTGTGTCTAATCTTTAGAATGTAGCTTTTTTTTTCACTTGTTTGGAATGTTAAGTGAACAAACAAGTCCAGTACAGATATTTTACATTGAACATTTATGACACTCTCTGATTTGAGTGCAACTGAGTGGCAACACTACTTGTTTAAGAGATTGGCTAAATGTAAGGACACAGCCTGTCTGAATTCATGCTACTTGTTCTAACTGCTTGGGTAGTTTTCCTTAACATGGCAACTACAATTTATCTTCCTAGCATTGAGTAGTAATAGGGGCAGGGCAAGAGTTTGTAATATTCTTGTCAACTACAACAATATCTTAATAGCAAAAAATAAACCGTTGCAATATATTAACATGAGAATATGTAGAAAAAGAAAAATTACTTTACACTGACTTCTGAAATGTAAGTAAGCTCATGTTGAATAAAGGGAGCATTAAGTAGCAAACACATAGAAACCACTTCCCATATTGCTTTTCTAAAAATAACCACATGAAGTAATTACATATAAATCAAAATTTTGATGGATTTCACATAAACCAGTGACAATCTGAGTATAAAATTCCAGGAACAGAAATTTGATTTTTCACAATCTAAATGTATGAAAGTGAAGCCAGTTGGACAAAGTACTAGCTTTGTAAGACAGAAGTATCAAGATTTCACTCATGGGCTTTAAGAGTTTTTGATTTCTTCTTGCTTCTGTTATTATTTCAAATTGATAAAGTAACACTGAAAACTCTGCATTTAGGATGTTCTCTAAAGGATAAGACAAAAAGACAAAAGAAGGAAGGTCGGTAATTTCCTTGAACACCTTCTTTTGAGTTCTCAAAAGAGAGAACTCTTTTGGTGGCGAGGCTGTGCCACAGAGCAGCCTCCTGTGCCCAGCCCGCGGCTGCGCCCGCCTCGGGGTGCACAAGCAGTACCAGGTATCTGAGAGATGTATCTGTACCTAGCTCCTCCTCTGGCGTCCCTGGAAAACTGAAGCCCGACTTGAGCAGATCGCCACCCTCTTCTTCTGAAAAGACAGAAACAAAGTAGCTATTTAATAACTCTGATATTTTTCTACATCCAGACATAACTCTCCACTAGTTTTTAAATCCAGTCAGTGAGACCTATTACCATTTGGGACCTTTGTTAATGTGAAGTTGCTGAGTTGCTATTATCTGCAGTATCTATCCCTTTGCCAGTTTTTCAAGTGTTCTTCTATTAGTAATATTATTAATTATTATTATTTTAATTTTGCTAGACATTTTCAAATCACTACTGTCATAATATTCATAAATGACTTTTTTTGTAACATCTTTTACATTGTTCTTTCCAATTTTTCTTAGTCACGTTAAATTGTATTGCCTTTTAGCCTTTATGCAATTATTCCAGAATTATTCCTTATTGTTGGTCCTCCAGTTGCACCTCTAGCACTTCCCACACATGATTCTTAGGCCACTTTTATTACCTTTTATACACAAACATTCCAATTCTGCCACTGTGAACTGTGATAATGCTGTGATGATGACTTTTTCCTATCAATAGCACTTACTTTTTTTCCCAGAGATAATTTCTGTGATTCTGAAAGAGTATTTAAATTTGGATGATATGTATATTCTGTACGAATGCAGAAACCACCTGAATGGCCTGAGCGCAGCTCTGAGCTACCCTGCTTATACCCCTTTCAGAACTGCAGTTTGTTGCCTCTGCATTGCCCTCTTGTCATCCTGGCATATAAAGTAATTTTGGACCAGGCACCTAGTCTGGATATTTCTGTACTGGAGCTGCAAATGGAAAACTGGGTCAGTAACAATTCCGTGAGATGCAAGATTTGCTTCAGAATACATACATTATGATACAAAATATGTCAGTAATATGTTTCATGTATTTACTCAATATTACATTTTTAATTTTTTTTTTTCTTATTCTTCATATTTGCTGGTGTCTCAGGTGGGTGGGAATTATTGAGTATACACAGCCTTCCACTGTCCTCTTTCTTATTGTCTATGTATGTTGCAAGACACCCCAGAAGAACTGGGAAATAATGGAGTACCTCATATCCTCTCACTGTACATTGAACCAGCAGCTCTTGAAAGAAATATAATATCAGGTATTGCAAACCATGTTTTTCTACTGCACCACCAAGGACTGATGACTTCCAAATAACTCTCATCAGTTCATGTTATCATACCCTCAGGCAGACATTTCTGCAAGGTCGAACCTACTCAGACTTTTCTTAGGAGTACCTCAGTGAGACCAGCTGATTTTTGTGGTGCAGCATACAATAGATGCACAGTTTTGCCTGTTTCAATGCTCCATTTAACAAACATATGCATTTTGCATATTTCTTGGTCAGGTTACACTTTATATTTGTACTCCAATTTCTTCCCAATTATCTCACAGCAAGCGAAATGAGTGAGTATACTCATGTGGATCTCTCAAGCAACTGTTCTGGGGTTTTGATAATTTCTGAGGTTAAGAATATCTAATTGATAACAATGAGTTGTATAGCACAGATACTGCATAGAAAATTACTTCCAAGGATGTTAAGAATGTTGGATAAGCTGAGCTGTCAAATAAACACCCTGTTTATAAAGTCAATTGTTAAATAAACTCAGTCTGCTAAAATACAGCCTACAAGAGATTTTAGTAAGTGATGGATGAAAAGTCATACACAATTTAAAAAATGACTGGCATATGAATTTAAATTAAACTTCATTTGGAGAGGTAATGGACAACTCTAATTAAATAAAAGCACAAATTAGGCAGTTTCCATGGAGACATTGCTCACATGATCTGCCTATATTGTGTAACTCATATGCTTGTCCTCTAATGTGGCTGCACTGGAATCAGTTATAAGTAATGAAAGTTATAACAAAAATATTCAGAAGGATCCTTTACATTCTTATAAGTAAGTAGGAGATATTACTGCTAACTTCAAGATAAAAAGGATAGTTTTATATTTTTGAAAAAGCTATTAATTTAATCCAAAGGTCTATCTTACACATATATTCAGAAACACTTACAGAATGAATGCATAACATTATTTTCCCTTGCAAGAAGTCAGCATCATAAAACAAAACTGGCCAAAACTAGACTAAAATGCTAGGAGTAGGTTAATCAAGACTAAACATTTGTGGGTGTGAAGTGTTTGAGGGAAAAAAAAAAAAAAGTATTTTTCAAAATTAAAGGAAAGGTCATGCAATGCGATCCATAAGTCAGATTTTGACTTTGCTGTAAGCATTGCTGTGCAAATTTGGACAATCCACTTAATCTCTTTCTGTCTCAATTTCCCATTAGAATTAGGGTTAAAATTAATTTCTTTCTTGTAGCTGTACTACATTTGTTAATGTCAGAGAGCCTGTTGTCTAGAAAAACCTATAGAGAGCACAAAGAGATAAAATGTCCTTCCTGCAGAAAGGTTGTATTCTGTTATAAATAGGGTCAATAGCAGATATTTGAAAGGAACTTAGAATTCCAGTAATTTCCTTAGGTTTATGAATTGTATGACGGATATGAGTAGGTCTTAGTGATTCGTTTATTTCCTAATTATGAGGACTTTTTACTTTTTTCTATTTTATCACTATCACCATGTCATTATTTCTATTGTCTTTTAAAAAGGCTTTTGTCATTTCAGCCCTTGAAGAGATTAAATTTTTGTGTTCTGCATTTATGAAGCATAAATTAATCTAGAGTCTTGGTGGCTCTTGCAGTATTACACAGATAATCTTTGTATGAGATTAAACTGTACTCCAAACCCATATTATTCCTTCAGCAACAGACATAAAAGGGCTTTGTTTCTTCTGTTTACATTTTTCCTAGAAATTGCCATTTTTATTATTGACCATAAAAATGAAAAGCATGGCCTTCATTCATGAGCACACTGCATTCATGAACGCTTCATATCTCATAGTAAGGGAGTCAGGCAGATTATCACAGCATTCTCACTCATGCTGAAATGCAAGTGTCAGAGGATGAGTGCATTCATTTCATGTCATTCACCTTCTCTCTCTCTACAGGGCCTCTGCTTGCCCTTTGCTACTGGTAGAACATCCTACACCAGTGGACATAGAAGAAAGTCGTGTTCTTAGCATGGAATGCTTCAATGGACAATGAACTGCAAACAAAGAGATTATGAAAATAAGATGATTTGCAATATAAGTGTTTTAACAATGTATGGAACACAGTTCACACACAAGGGACACATCAATACACAAACTACTGCATCACAGACAGGTCTAAATAGAAATCAAGACTCTTGCTCTGAACCTGAAACTAAAACATAGCAAGAAAAGTCTTCACTGTCAACAGGTCTGAAAACATTGACAAAAAATGAAAGGCTCTAAAAGTGCAAAGACATTTGCTTCTGTTAAAGCTCAATGTATAGTAAAATGACGCTGTGATCTACATAAGTAGCAGAGCACAAACTATCACTTACATGTAGTATCTCATTTTCCTTTTTAAGTACGTGATGTATCTGTCATTCATTCCAGTGCAACACTGCACAGATGACACTCAAAACTGTGATAGGAACTTGTCACAGCTGAAGTTCTCCAGACTTAAGCTTGGAAATGTCAGGAGATATTGCTGAGTTGGAACCAGCTTGACACATCTAGATGGCTCATTCAACCCCGAAGCTACTGCATATGGGAAATGGCACAGACCAGTGCCCAAGATCAAGCTAGTCTGGCACAGCTTTTGTCCCCAGTACAGGCTGGATGTCTGTCAGAAGTGTGCCCTGCCTTGTGCTGTTTCCATACCCTGCTAAGCAGATGTTCTCTAGGGAAGCACTGCTTGGCGTGGGCTAAATCTGGTCAAGCGTATGAGCTCTGGCAGGGATGAATAATCACTTTGCCCATCCTTCAAATTTTGTCATCTCAGCTTTAACCCCTGTCTACTCTATGAACCTGATCTATCAGTTTAAATTCTTTTTCTTCACCTGCAAAGTCTTGCCTCTTTGTTGGCCCTCATTTTTTGTGCATTCATTCTACCCTTAATAACCAGGCATGCTGTTTCCATCTCCTAATTGTACTTCTTTTATAATCTATCCGTCCACAAAACAGGCCCCAGGGTCAGTGGACTTGTTGCTCACATACTTTAAAAGGTTCACATCAGCAAGACTTATAATCATTTAACTGCCTTCTCCACCACAGTATAAGAGTAAGACTGAACTAGAACTGATATTGAACTTCTTAGTTCATAGGATTTTGACTTATTTATTATTGCTCTGGACCTCACATCAATTTTTTTTCACTGTGTGCTTTTCTTTCAGCCAGCAAACTCCCTACGGAAGCTGTTGTGTTTTAGCTTTTATATAGTGCCTGGTATTATAAGTCTGGCAACAAATGAGAGAAAACACAGCCCTAAAAATGTCTGAATTAAACTGCAGCTGGAATTTCATTTGATCACATAATGACAGAATGTGTCCAGAGGTTGAATATGGGACACTCACCACATCACTCCATAATCAGGGAAAACAAAATCACCTCTACCAGGCTAGGGAAACTTAAAGATCTAGAAGAGAAATCTCCTGTACCTCAAGTCCTGCTATGCAGTCAAAGCATTTCTTGCAGGTGGTCTTTCAGCCTGGCCAAAGACAGCCCCAGACCGCTCAGTGTATATCATGAACACAGAGAACTGACGACTGGCCCCGACCTCAGAGAAACAACCAAATGTCTGCATGCCTGGGAGATGTTATGGACTCCTGACCCCTCCTGACAGCTAATTGGATTGGTTTGGTCCTTCCCCAAGAGGCTAAAAACACTTCTAGAAAACCTATTCTTTTCTTCACCCAGTCCTCAAGAGGTTACATCCAATCTTTATCACATCTATAAAGCAAACCAGGCATAGTGAAGGCTCCTCCTCCAGCCATGAGGTCAACTGGCATGCTCCAGCCATATCTTCAAGAACAGTTTGGATCCATCTAAACTGTGATAAGAAATGATCCCTTGTCCATGCTAATTCCCTTGCAAAGCCTGGGAACTATTTGGGACAGAGAAAATTAGTTGGCCGAATATAAAACTAAGAAAGGGATCTGTCAGAGCAGCATTACAAATAATTAAATTCCTATTTGTTTGGCATTGTCCTGGCACTGTTTAATTTACTACAGATGTAGCCCAGGTGGCAGTATTGTCAAATACAATATTCTCATGCATTGTTCTCATAGCATGCTGATAAGCAACAAATACACAGAAGGACAGCAGGGCTGGGAAAACTCTGATTGAAATGAAAATTAAAGCTGATAGTAGCAGATTTAGGGTTATTGAGGTTTTCCTTTGCAATAGGCCTATGTGAAAAGTATTAACAGTTAGAGGAAGTAATTGTTTAATTAAGTTGCTTTTGCTTTTTTCATTGCAGCCTCCTTTATTCTTGTTCTTATATTTCTCTCTCTTTCTCTCTCACACACACACATGCACAGAGAAATGCTCCTGATGAGTTCAGCAAAGATCTTTTCATTCCAGTATGCTGGTTCAAGCACTGGCCCAAAAGGATATTGCTAGAAACAGGACAAATACATAGACTGCCTAAAATACCTTTTCAACTTCCTGCAACCAGCACTTAAGGGACTTCCTGAGACAGAAGTTTAATCTAGACCGTCATTTTTAATACGCACCAATGGGTCTATCCTCTATGGAATTATCTAATCTTCTCTGAGCCCATTTATACTGATAGCCTCTACTGCATCCTGTGCCAATGCACCTCACAATTTAATTATTCTTTATTTGAAAAAGAATTTCCTTTTTGTTTGTTTATCAGGATGCCTGATAATTAAATTAGGTGCCTCTAGTTCTTTGGTTGTGAAAAATAATGGATCAGTGAGCCCTACTCATTATGTCTATATAATTTATAAATGTGTAGACCATATCCCTCCCCTCATCCTCCCTTTTCCAAACCAAAGAATGTTTAGTATTTTATTATGGCAAAGCCATTCTAAAACTTTCATTGTCCTTTTCACTCTTCTCTGTACATTTTTCCTGCTCTGCCATGTCATTTTCAGACACAGCAGACAGAAATTCAAATGGCTTTATAGTATGGGTTTGTTTTTTTTACTGTGGTATGGTGTGGTTCTCTTCTTTTGTTTTCTTCTATTTTATTTTTTAATAATTCCATCTGTCCTTTTCATAACCTAGAAAGAATTCATTAATCATATTAAGTTGGGAGAGAGATTTTGTTTGGTTTTCCAAACACAAACCTATTTCTCTAATATTCACTAATAAATATTGAAGAATCCCGGACTTTTACTTAGCTCAGATTACCATCAAAACTCTTAAAACAAACCACCCTTCACACCCCCTAAAAATCAGGACTGAGGAATTCCTGCTCTCTTGCTCTCATCTAGCCTTTCCACTTTTATACAGTATACTTCCAGACAGCAGGACTGTGAAATCAGGTATTAGTTTTTAGTGACAGTAGCCAGGCACACAGCCTAATAAATCAGGAAGACGAAGCTGGCTGTGTCCCCCAGGTCCTATCTTGGGAAAAGAATAAAATAAAATATATTGCAGGGGATCACAGAAGATGTCAGGAATCATCTTGGTCTTGGCAAACTAACTCTTACCTCCCAGCTTTTGGCAGCTGAAAATCATCCATAAAATATAGCTTGCCTTAGCAATATTGTGGTGATCACCTTGAAAGGCTTTGGTTCCCCACAGCAGCCTCTCCTGAGCCAGCCAGGGTCATTTTGCTCCTTGGAGCTCAGCTTCTGAGCTGCCTTATCCCTTTTATCCCAGACATCTGCAAGTTCCTCTTCCCTTCCTCACTTAAAGCAATTAATGCAAAAACATCTTGGATGATGCTGTGAAGTCCTAAACTAAAGTTACTTTTCAGTCATTCCATCACTTAAATGAATAATTCAGTTAAATAACTCTTTTCTTATAAAAACAAGTGACTGCAAGCAATAAAAGAGTAACACAGTGATAAGACATTGTGTTCAAACTCAGTTTTGTGTGACGTGCTTCAAACTGTCTCTGAAATTCCTAGAAGTTCTTCCTGGATTTTTCATGGCTGAGTGACTATGTCAAGCCTTGAACAAGCTATTTGTCCTTTATTGTTTTTCAGAATCTGTGAGAGGAATCTCAAATATTCTATATTAAAATATGTAAATACTAAAAAATGTAGTTTCTCATTATTGTGAATTATAACCCACATCCTGTGAACCTAGGAGTTCTGGATACCCCAGAAACATCTTTAGCTCTCCCTACAGCTCTTCAGATTCCATTATATTTCTTTTTGCATGCAAACTGGAACAGTTGCCTTAGGTACCCTTTCATCTTCCACCCACTTTGCCAGCTCTTGGAAGGACTTACAGCTACCTCACAGAGAACACTTGAGGAGGTCCAAGAGGTCTAACTTGGACCTTGGCAGAGAGGAAATAGAAAACACATGTCAGGAGCACAGAAGGATTTTTCACAGCTGCAAAGGCTTAACTATCCTGTCAGAGAAGTAAAATGCTCACTAAGTCTATAAAAATACCTGCTGAAATTACATGAAAACATACGTAAGAGAGTTGAAAGTGAGGAAGAATGCCAGAGCAAAGTCCAGTAGTGAGAGAGGAGTAAGTCAGAAAACTTACACCCCCCTAGAAATACATTAAAATTGTCACTGAATTACACTGGTTTGTGAAGAGGAAACAGGATATTTCTCTTACTGGATGAGTGTAGTTATTTATTGATCTTTCTATCTTCTGCTTATGCATGGAAATGAAAAGTCACGTAGGAAAAATAAACTGTAGAAAAAATTAGCCTTTTCAATATATTTCAAAATCACTTTTAGAAAAGGTATTTCTTTAAGACTTTCCTTAAAAATGATTGAAATCTCTAATAATAAACTATGTTTGACAGAACATGGGTTTTTTAACCTTTCCATTGTCAGGTTAAACTAGAAATTCTCACACTATATTTTGCTTTACTCTTTGGTAAAAACCACAGCCAGATACACAACAATTATTACCAGTAGGTCATGGCATTCTGATTTTACAGATTCATTTTATGGTGGGGCAAAAGGTCTGAACAATGTCTCTGTCTTTCAAATGTTCAATAAATACGATATTTTCACATTAGAGAACAACTGCATTTGTCACACTGATCTACCATGGTAGGAGACATTTAGCACGGAAAACCTTTGACCCCAATGGGATGTGAGGGCAAAGTCAGCAATTCCACTCAGAACTGAAATTAGCTGTTAGTATCTGCAGCTGTGAAACCCCTCAATGAGGCCTTTGACATTATATGATGAAGCTCTCTATAACTGGAGAAAGGATGTACATATGTTTTTATCTATGTGCAAGGTTAAAAGAGAGCAGAGGGGGGGCTCAAATATGTTCATTCCTACACAAGACAATTTTGGTGAGGATTTCTGCGAACACTTAAATGCTGGTAAGATTGACAGCTGGTGGAGTTTTTTATTTAGCAAATATGATTACATAATATGTAATATGCAGCTTCCTTTTGGCAATTTAAGCAGATATGAAATGCAGTACCTATAAATGTGCCCCTTTTCTCTCTCAAAAATAGCAATAACCAGGACAAGTTTTCTTCCTAGAAAAAATCATGGTTCTGGAGCAAGTGCAGCAGGCAAAGACTGATGGATCAGGATGCCTCATTTCTTTGCCCTATGTTTTCATCCTCCTGTGGATGCTGCTGAAATTATGCTCAGCGGCTCAGATTTAATGCATTATCCAGCAATTGGTTATTAGTTATTGGTTATTATCCTCCCCCATCATCTCTCTGCAATTGCAATGTGAGACTTGCTCTCTCATCTACTTCCTTCCATCTCTCATCTTTCCTGTGTCCCATATCCCTCTCTTTTCCATCTCCTTCAAAGATATGCTTTATTTTTTCTTCTTTTTCCTTTTAATTCTCCCCCATCAGTCTTTTCTTTTTTTTTTAATCTTCTTCGATCTACAGTCCTAATACTACTGAGGTACAAGTAATATGGCACAGGTTGAAGGTCACCTGCAGATTTTGAGTATGATGCATGCACAGTCCTAACAATATGCTTTTACTGAGTTACTTGTACCACTAGGTCTTGAATGGAGAACTGCAAATATTTAGAAAAAACAAAGAAATTTTCCTTGTTCCCATAGCAATTTTCAGCTGCAGATTATGAAATCACAGCTTAGAAATAATTTTAAATTAATAAAATTTTTAAGTGAAAATCTAAAATGAAAGAAACATCTATATTTAAACTAATTTCATATAGTTTTATCCTTTTTCACAAGTGAAAAGAGATGTCAGGCAGAACATGTTCAAGGTAGAAAAATTAATCTTCTGAAAATGTCAAAATACAATGCTTCAATAATTGAAAATCTTTTTTTTTCCTCCTGCATTTTTATTTTAAGAAGGAATTTGTTTGGAACTGACTCATAAACAGTTTCAGTTTCAGGAAGATTGTGCTTTACAAAGAAAAGGGTTTTGCCAACTACCTCACCACAGAGAGCTTTCTCACTAATGCATTTGTTTAACACTCTGCACAGTGGGTGCAACCCTCCTTGGATCATCTCTAGTTGCTCTAGAAATGGTGTAATATATAGCAGATATTTCTGTGATTGCTTAGGATAGACAGACACACTGACTCATTGCATTTAAAAACCAATTACAATGGGGCTGAGGTGAACCTTTCTGTTTGTTGGTTGTGACATTCAATTACAACCTCTGCAGTGGCTGGGTTATTTGGATTTTCCTTACGAGACAAACAGAAATGAAGGAGAATCAATTCTCTGTGTGGCCAGTGAAAACAGAAAGCAAAATGATAAGCTGTCTGTTGTGGGATGGGCAGAATCAATATTTAAGATGTTGCAAAAGGTATACAGATGCTTGGCCAGTTCCTAATCTTAAAGTTCACTGTACTGATCTCATCAAAAGAGACAGATTTTTTATTTAATTTCTCAAGGATAAGCTTTTCATTGAAGCATCTGGGAAGCCTGGGCACCTTTGTCTTCCTCCCCTTGGTGGGGAGGAGTGGGCAGCTCTACACTGATCTCTGTCCAGCCCATTTCTCCAGGGACTAAGGAAAGCGCTGGGTTGCCAGGCTCATCACCTGCAGTCCTCAAATGAGGGCCTAAAGCAAAATGACATTAAGCCAGACTGTCATGATTGCTTAAAAAGGAACTGAGAAACTGAACACAAATATTTGCTCTCAGCAAAGGTGCTATTTACTCATGTCACCTCACTGGCTGTGGTTATGTTTGTAGCTGCTACGCTGGTAGAGGTACAACCTAAATTTCTTCCACATTTAAGTGCTGCTAATCCTACTTGAGCAACAAAGTAAAATAGTTTCCAGATCTTGCTCACTATAAGAATTTGTCTCTGAGGTCTGTGTGTGGGCAAATACAGATGCAGAGCCAAGGTCAGTGACATTATGCACATGGACTCCTACACCTGTATCTGCAAGGCACATTTGCACAGATGTTCACCTGGCCTTTTCCTGCCCTGGCAATGATACATGGTCAGGAATACATCCAACTTGCTCTTTGGAAGAACTCACACAAATGAAAAATTTAACAAGAAAAAATGGTTTAATAATATCAGCTTAGATAGTTGATCAGATTTGATCAGTTTAATGTGCTTAAGAATATCAGCTCTACTGAAGTAACCATTCATCTGCCTGTAAGGTAAGTCAAATCAGTTAAACCATAGCCTGTAAGATAAAATTACCTGGAATTAGATCATATCTGCCAATAGAACAGTGTAAAGAAGTTCAGTTACCAAGGGTCAGCAGACATACAGTGACTTAATAAACTACTGCAACACACTAGTGTGGCAGGGCTCTCTCTTTGATCTGTCCATCATAGACACAAAATATATAGGAAACAAACACATCATTCCATTTACAGTAACTTTTGGGCAGTTTCAGTACCTTGAACACATTATCTTTTAATTTCAATTTATTTTTTGTGATAGATTGGCATTTAAGAAAACAAAGAGAAATACCTAAGGAAGTTAAAACCGCTGGAGGCTGATGGGAGTTTTTCTCCTAGCCAACAGCTGGCCATTTCTAAGAACTGAGAGCAGTTTTAACCATTGAAAAGTGAGATCAACCTGTGAACACCACCTTAAGACCTAAGCCTGGGAATTTCTTTGTCTCTTTGTTTCCTGGCTGTGAAAGGTAACAGAGCTCTGGCCTCCCGTTCCCTGCCCAGCCCATGTGGCCCGGGCAGGGGCTGGGCTGGGCCCAGCGGCTCCCGGCCGGGAGATGGGGCCTGCGGGGCTTGCCCCGGGCTCTGGCCGGGCCAGGCCGGTCCCTGGCTCGGCTGCAGTTTTTGCTGTGACTGAATTCACCAGAAACTGCCAAGTAAAGAAAGAAAAAAAAAGCTCTTGACCTGCGGTGGGCTGGGACGGTGACCACACTCTCCAGAGCAGCCATGAAGAATCTTCCATCGCAGACAACTCCAGCTGCTGCTCCGGCAGAGATCACAGAACCATCTACAAAGCCTGGGCAAGATTTTAACCTTTTCATTACCCAGATGAGACTTGCAGATTAATCCTTTTTTTCCAGAAAAAGAAAAAGAGAATAATCAACTTGTAAAGAGACTTTATAAACTATTAGAGACAGTAAAGAAAATAATTAAGCCTCAGAAGAGGTAGGGAATAAGGAGATGCTTTAATTAAGCTGAAATATTTTTCTGTTAAAGCTATGGAGATGGACAATAGTGTCCTGAAAAAACTCCTTTAAGTCATGACAGAGTGTATAGGGAGGAATGGAGTGTTCAAAGTGTAGATTTTGAGCAAAAGGTGGAGTAATTGTGATACAGTGAGGTGCTGGAACAGAGTGAGGAGAAGTAATAGTTAAAGATTTGAAGCCTTGAGAGGCAATGAGAAAACTTCTGTTTCCAGGGAAGCTCACCAAGACAGATGAAGAGAACTTTTGCCAGATGAATAACTCATCCTTAAAATGACATCCCTAGACTCATTGACCCATACACACCTCAGAGTGATGTGAAATGGGAGGAGTGAACTGATGACAGATTTCCGGGCAACTGGCATCAGAAAAATAGAAAACAATAACAGAAATAGCTTTCTTGTGAGAAACTCCATAGATTAGCAGAAGAAGACTTCTGTTTCTCTACAAAGGCTGATGAAAAGACTCTAGCAGGAACTGGGACTGTTTTAAACACCAAAGTTCCAAACTTTTTTGTCTCTATGTTGTCATGTGAACAAGGGAATAGTTGAGTAGTGGGGGATAAAAGGGTTTTTCTGGAAGTTTATTCTGGTGTTCTTATTCTTGTAGTTTTGTTAATAAACTTTCTTTATTCCTTTTTAGTTTTAAGCCTGTTTTGCTCTTGTTCTAATCCATATCTCACAGCAAGAAATAAGTAAGTTTTCTAGTAATTTTTTAGTTACTGCTTTAAAACCACGACATTTTTACCACAATCTTACTCTAATAGCTGTTCAGAACAGCCATAAAAGTTTGCTGGGATGTTTTAGTCATGCAGTATTTCAGCCATGGCTGCATTTTCAAGGGGAGGAGGAGAAAGGCATGCATAAGGGTCTTCAAGCCCAACCAAATGATTACTGTTAGGCTCATTTTGCTTCTCCTTATCTTTGCTTATTCAAGGCCATAAATAGGGACACCAGAAAGACCAGAAAACTAAAAAGGAATATTGAGACTTTAATTCCTGATGCAATGCTCAAATCAGGCCCAGTCTGGTAGTGACAAACTCCTTGGCTGACAATGAATTAGAGAATTCTGTGAATTCCCACAAGAGAGGCATGCCATCATGACAAAACTTTAATCTCTTCTCTGGTGTCTCAGAATGAATGGGCAAGAGGAATATAATAGCCTGTCAGCTTCTTAGCCCATCAGAGTCAAGTCACATCAGCAAGACAGTACTAGGAATCTTGCTTCCATGTACCAATTACTCACCCATGCAACTGGATGTAGTTCCTGTGCTGTCATTCTCGTAGCTCTTAAGGACATTTGCAAGTTTGAAGAATGCAAAGATGGTTTTGTTCTATGGAAATCCATGAGTTAGGCCTCCCCGGTTTTAGTAATTTGGTCTCTCAGTAATGGGTTATAAAATGAGTTTAAATCAGTGTTTAATTTCTGCTCTTTCAGGACAATGGCAGTGATTAGTACTAATGTTTGACTTCCACTTCCATCTTTTAATGCAGCTGTAATACTGTCTGCATTTGGCTGCTGCTTTAATGATTACTAATGACTTTATTTTGAAAGTAATATTACTTTTTGTATTCATTCTCCAGCCTCTGAGCAAAAAGCTAATTTGAGTCAAATTATGCAGTCTCTTCATACAAGACCTTCTGTTGGTTTAACTTTATTTGGAGTCAGTCCAAAGGAAAATGGCAAAGGCACTGAAAGCACACCATGTATTTACAGGTGGCAGAAAGAATGTGTGTGTAAAAGTGGCAGCTAAAAAGAAAGCAAAAAGATGCCATACTGACAAGAAACATATATCAACAACTTTCCAGCCATTAGTTCCAACAGTGAAAGCATTTAATGGGTTAAATTTCACTATTGCACCCACAATTCTCATATGCAGAGTCATCTCCCCTTATGTCCATGCAGACAATGGTGGCTGTGCTCTGTGCAGTATCTGAATTAAAATTTAACCTCTAGGCATGTGCTATTTATGCATTCCCTCCTTTTGAATTTCCTGTGGAATTTTTCT
Source organism: Poecile atricapillus (assembly GCF_030490865.1). NCBI lineage: Eukaryota > Metazoa > Chordata > Aves > Passeriformes > Paridae > Poecile > Poecile atricapillus. The sequence continues at coordinate 20,964,217 of NC_081251.1, read as the reverse complement.
TGGCTTCGTGATGGCTAAGTAAATTTCTTGGGGAGAGTGTAGTTGAGAGTTTTGTTGTTTTTCTTTCTTTTTTCACTTATTATTCCTATTCTTAGAAAATATCAACTCCTTGAGACCTAAATTTCTTCGCAGGAATGTATCAATTTTGATGAAGGTTTCCTCTTCCAGCCAAAGAGAGAAGGAAATCTGCCTTGGAAGAACTTGCTAATTTTGACATTGATTCAGCATAGAAGAAGCAGCTGTCAGCTGTTATTTTATCTGGGTCAGATTTGGTGTTAGAAAACAAGTCCCTCACTTTAATCAAGCACTCAAAGTTTCTTGGTGTTCTGGACTTGATATTTTCTAGGTTCTTCTTGTTGGACCTATTTAAATTTAATGATTAAATGGTTAAATATTTTTTAAGACAGAGGGAAGAAGATTCACCATGCCAAAAGTCAAGTCATGTCAAGTAGAATAGAAAAAGCAGAAGATCATTTGGATTTCTCATATTGCCACTACTGGTCATAAACCTCTCCAGCCACTCATTAGAAAAAAAAAAAAAAAAAAAAAAAGAAAGGAAAAAACATAAAACATAAGTAAACATAAAGGTTTCAGTTTCTGCTGAGTCTGTCTGGGATGAAGTTTACTTTCTTCATGTCAGCCCAATGAAGGAGGAAGAGGAAGGATGTTTGTGGTTATGGTAATAACCACAATATGTGGTTATGGATTTGTCTTCCAAGTCATCTCTCTCGTTGCTGAGTCCTTTGTTTCCAAGGAATGGATACACAGTTACCTGCTGACAGGAAGCAGTGAATGAATTCCTCTGTTTGGTTCCATGTACAGTTCTTTCTTTATTAACTGCTATTATCTTGGTCCATAAGTCTTTTCACCTTCCTTCTATTTTCTCCCCATCCTGTGGCAGAGGGAATGAGGAAGCAATTGTGTGGGCATTTGACTGTTGGCTGGTGTCAGCCCATGCCCCAGTTTTACTGCAGTCCTGAAAACTTGCAATCCTGACAAGTCCTGTGGTAGTGAAAAACTATTTTCTATTCAAATATTTAATTCTCCAAATCAGACCAGTATCTGTTTGAATATCCTCCACACTAAATTTGAAATTACTAACATTTGCACCACCCAAGTGGTTGACTTAGTTGGACAAAGGCCAGTTAGACTCAATCTTAGAAGCCTTTTCCAACCATAATTATTGTGTTTTGGAGCTCATGCCATAAAAGGAAGAGAAAAGTTTGGTTTGTTTTTTTTTTCTCTACAGAACTTCTTTTGAAGTTTTTGGATTTATGGACAAAAGGGGAATTATCAGTGACTAAGAATTACCACCTTTGAACCATATAGAACATTACATATTTTGTTGAAGTGCATTCACTGACAGAAAATCACATAATATGCTCAAATACCCTCTTCCTCCACTCTGAATTTTACTACATCATCAAGGCAGTGAGAACAGAGCCTCCTGTGCTATCTTATTCTCACCCCAGTAGTTTTCCATCTCGTACATGCTGATGTGTGCTTATCCATCTTCAGCCCTCTGTTCTCACACCCATAAACACACTTGCTCAAGATCATAGGCCTTTTTATTAAGAATCATTACAGCACATGAAACTTTAATCTGGCTAGAAATCACCAGTTGCTAAGCAATAGCAACTCAGGCCTTTGCCACTAAGAACAGACACTGGATCCTGGTTAAATCTTCACTGAAGCGTGAGCAACGCAGCCTTGTTGCCATCAGTACTGGAGCTACAAACATCAACCAATCTGCTGAACTAATTAATGGAAATCACGCTTGATGGCAGGATAAATATGTCCATGGATAATCCTGTCCAAGACAGCGTGACAGGGTTTCCTTCACAATTCATTAAGTTATAGTCCTCATGTTCTGGACACATGGACCCAACCCTGGGTAGACCCAGGTGACTTTAAAATATCCCCAGCTGTCCTCTTATGTTTAGTTTCTCATTTGGCAACAGCTTTCTTCTCAAAACTCCAATCAAAAGCTGTAAATAACAAGAAAAACTACATTAAAAGGACTCCCAGACAGGGAACTAGTATGATATCTGTAAACCGCTGCTCAATCTGTGTTGCAGTAATTTCTCCTTTTATTTTTTCATCTTGAATTGAAAGATTATAAACACTATTCTCCTAAATCTACAAAATCTCATTGCTGTATTGCTCAGCTCATGGTTTCCTAATGCCACAATGCTAGATTTAACATATAGGTAAAGAAATAAGTAATTAACACTAGATTATTATGATTATTCCTAGTAATATGATAGTATTATGATAGTATTTCTAATGCTTATTAGAAGAATAATTGAAAACTGTTCATGAAAAAAGTCCACAATCTGGGACAGCAAAGCTCTCAAATGAAAGTTAGGACAACTGGAAACTCTGCAGCCATAGAATTTTTCATCCTGGTCTTTTAGTTTTTTTAAGAACACTAATGGCTTCAAGGATGAAAAATGGCATTAGAAAAGCTAATAAAAACAATAAACAAACAAATCTTTGGGTGCCCTACGTAGGAAGATATGGATGTCTCTTGCACAGGTCATGATTCATGTAACTGGCAAATAAATATTGTGACAATATACACATAAGACTTCTGGAAACAGACTCTCTAATCTACCACTATAGTAAATAAATAATAGTAATAGTAGTAAACGAATGGATATGCAAGTGAAGTGGCAACTTAGGACAGCACTGTCTGTATATATTGAATTAAAAAACCATCATTGATTGGCATATATATCTATTTCCATTTACAGGAGCCAGATTTCCCCTGGAGATGCATCTAAGACTATACAGAACATATGAATGTGTAAGTAAAAGTAATTTCAATGTTTCAGTCTATACTTTATAAAAATTCTGTAGGTCTTTATTCTGCTGTTTCAATTATGTCATGTGTCATAAACTATGAAAGTTTTAAAAGTAGACACTGATGCTTCCTTTGGTTATTTCAACAGTTCTTGCCTTTTTCTTCTCCATTTGAAAATAGTTAGGAGGAATACAATACATCTATAGAAAGGACAACATCAGGCTGAAAAATAAAACTTCCTTATATCATGATTTATCAGATATTAAGATATAAATTTTATAGGCATTGTGGTAGAAACTTACTGCCTGCTTGCCAAGTGCAACCTAGAAAAATCTTTACCCAGCATACTATGCGGGAATTTATAAGGGATTACTAGAATCCTTCCTGCCTGAAATGTTTAAGATATCACACTGTAGGTTATATTTGATTCCCTGATTCTAACAGCCTTTCTCACAATTAACAACATTCTTTTGTCTTTTCCACTATTAGTCCAAGCATTTATACCCAACAATATATTTCTTCTATTGTTTGTAAATGATATTAATAAATGATACATTTTGTTCAACCTTCTCCTTTTTCCATTGACTCAAAGTCAAAAAGTAGACACAGAAAATAATTGTAGAAATCCTTCAGGATCCTTAGCTACATGTCCAGCCTGCTTTTATTGCTGGGATTTCACTTCATGCACCACCTCCCTAATTTCTTTCTTCGATAATTCTTTTAAAACCTTTTTTTTTTTTTCTTATGGCTCCAGATTATTTTTGGTACTGTCTTTATGCAGTTGATTTTCAATGTGTGCCCAAAACTCACCTCTACATGAAATAATTGGTCCTATAATAGCCTTGTAACTCTCAAGCCTGGCTTTTATTAGTATTTCAAAGCTGTCAATTATCTGCTGAGAAAAGCAACAGGCATTCTTACTTTGTACTTGTGATGTTCCTTAATTAATTTTCTTATTAAATTGCAAGTAATTAACATTCTCTGGCATTTAAAGTACATTTTTTACATCAGAGATTATTGATCTATACATGTTCAAGATTTTCTCTTTCGCTATCAATGTTACATTTTTTCTTTCCATTAATCTTACAGCTATTTATTTCATCCTTTGGACTCTCCTATAATAAGATGCATCAATATCCCCTAAAATTCACAATGTTTATTACAACAGCTGCTTATGCATATACCACTGGTGAGAAAAATATTAATACTCTGATTTGTTTAAGTAGGTGAAGACCAACATTTGTTTGAAAAGCCTTAAAAAAATATAACATATGGGGTAAAAGACAAATCATAAGCAGAGGAGAAAGAAATAGTTCATACCAATCAAGCACTTTCAAAAAGAAAAGCCTTTGTGGGAAAACTGAAAGAAATCTTGTTAACATAAATGCTGCTCAGAAAATATCCAGTGTTTTCTGGCTCCTGTTCCCTGAAGTCAAGACATTTTATGAAGATATTTTAATCACAATAAAGCTTCACCATAGCTGAGCAAGGGAAATAAATTCATTCTCCCTTGGAACCCTTCCTCTGTTCTCTAGGAGCATGGCTGCAGCCCAGAGACCTGGCTGAGCAGCATTTTTAGCTCTGAGACAGGATTGTCATAGGAAGTGCCCAATATGGGAGCATTTTTCTAGATGAAGAATTCAAAATTTAGAGGATTTTATATTTAACTAGAATTTAAAAGAATTGCAATATCCTTCATGAAGTGAACTTTTATTCCTAGATGCAGTTACAGCTTTTACATCTCCAAAAAATATATTCTGTTGGAAAAAAATGGAGGGGAAGAAATAGCACCTCCTGGGAAAAACAAACAAACAAATAAACAAACAAACCAACTTTCAGATTTTGTCTGAAAGTAAACAGAAAGGTGTGTAAATAGAAAAAGAAATTAGAGAACAATGCTGAATACAAGTAAGGATGTTCCTTTAAAAAGGAACTAATACAAGTCTAGCTAATTCTTGGGATGTTAGTCCACAGAATCTGATGACTGGTAACTTGGTGTTTGCATGAGACATCAGTTTACCTCTCCACTAAATAATTTTTTTCTCCATTATTTTTAAGTTTCAGGTATATTTCAGCATCACTATTGTACCTGGTATATAAAACCACACTTTTGGTCAAAATGAACCTTTCACTTTTTCAATTGCCAGTAACTTCTTCTTGTTGAATTAATGTGAATTGTGGTGAGTTCTAAAGTGTGGGTTCTAAAGTGCCAACACTCACTTTCTGATTTTATGTTTTTAATCATTAGCAATAAAAATAGAATTTAGTTTACTGCATGGCTGGAGTCCTGAGGCTTCTGTCTTCAAATGCCAAATGTCTTGCTTAGTCTAGGCAAAGTCAACCTTCTGAGAAAAACAAAACAAAATAAAACCTGGAAGACAGCTTTTCAAAATGTAGAAATTTGCTTAAATTGTTTTCCAAGTAACAAATCCATGGAAAAATAAATCGTGGAGATAATATTCTGCATTAGAAATTACTCACCAGACAAATAATAGGTCTTTTATCTTGTTTCATTCTTATATTTCAGAGTAGCTTTCAGAGTATCCCTTAGTCTGAATCATTACTTTCTTGGAGCCTGTTTCTGCTATAACAAAATGCTTACATCCAACTTTTTGTCACCGTGCATCAAAATTAAAATCTAAATTAGATTAAATAAGCTCATTTTGCAAAACTTTGTTATTCATTTCCCTTTTTCACTTTTCCTTACTTAGTCCAGCATTTTTATTGATAACTCTTCACAATTTATACAGACTGCACTTTGCTAAAAAACCCAGAACTTAGCTTTTGCTTTTCTAACCATCTTTTGACCATCTCCTTTTTTGCTTTTCTTAAGGTGTTATGTTTGCAGTACACACCATCTCCATTCTGTGCAAAAATGACCAGATGCCTAATTTGGGGTGTTAGCTCTCTATGGACAACATGAGCAAGTCAAACTACAAAGTCTTACAGGAAAAGTAGTAATAATAAAAAACCCTCATGACAAAAAATGTCTTCATTCATGATGAGTAGCTCCTTCATTCCTAAAAACAATTTTGAGTTGATGACAATGACCAAAATGCATGGAAAGGATGGCCAGGAGTTGAACACAACAAAGACTGAGTCTGAAATGCATAGAAAATGTTAAGGCTCAAGTTATGCATGGTGCAGAAATCAGAAAGCTGCAAAAGGTGTTTTCCACTTTTTTTTCCCAGCCCATGGGCTGTAGACTGGGCACCTGAAAGATGCAGAAAAGGTTTTATCAAGCAGAAATGAGGGGGAGATTCACACATTTTTTAAAAGGAAATCACCTGTTTACAATTAATCAGAGAGGGGAAAAAGTGACACAATTCCCTTTTCAAAGATTTTACTTTCACAGAACTGCTTTTGAGCATGCCAAAAGAGCACATCTGAAGCGTAGAAAAATTAATGAAAGAAAAAACAATACATAGAAAATGTGAAGCACTGCTCTTACAGGTGAATGTCAAGGGAATAAGGGGTTGAGTAGCAACAGGATGCAGTTTGCTGAATTAAATGAAGAGTCTGCATGTCAAGGCTAAGAACAAAGTGATATTTTTACCTTAGCTTTCCTCTGAAGATCTGTGCTGTCCTTTCTGCTGCTAGACCATAATGGAAAATTTGACCTTTCAAATCTTTTTCCCTAAATTTCTTGTGATAAATATTTCATTTAATACACAAAACTGAATTCAATATCCTATTTTCAATTTTCAAGAGACAAGTTAGTACCATTGGCCATGCTTTACAGGGCATGTTGAGGCTCTCATGCCCTGGCCTTTCAAAGATGAATTAAAATTCACAATTACAGTTAACTTTCTGAAAAAAAATAAAAAATAAAGGAATGGTGAAGTGGCAGCATCTGGTCAAATGGGAGAAAACTGTGAATAAGGGACTTGTGAGTCCGAATTATTGGTTTTGCTGTTGGTTTGATTTGAAACCTTGGGTAAGAGGCAGTCTCTGCCTCAGCTATTCAATCTCTGTAATGTGAAATACAGCTGTACTCTTCAAAGACAGCTCATGAGTTTCTGTTTGTGAGTTTATTCAGGTCTTCCTTGCCCAAGTGGCAGCAATGGGGCAACAAAAGCAGTGCTGAGATGGAGTGGAATGGGCAATGTTCATGGAACGGCTGTGTGTCCATCCACCTGTTCACTACAGCTGCTTGTTACCTGTGCAGGACCATGGCATCAGCTGCTCCCACAGACTGAAACATTTCATTTTCCTTACACATTGCCTGGTCTCTGTTTGCCCCTCTCCAGCTTGCAGTCTCATAAATATAATGATTAAAAATATTATGGTTATAAAATATAATACCAAGCAACTACTAGGTCCAAACTGGCTTAATTTTTTATGTCCCAGCTCCTAAAACACACATTTTAGGCATTCCAGCATGCTGTCACAGCTCATTCAAAACAAGTAGGGACAGAAACATAAATCCTGTTAAATTACTTCTAAAACAGAAATTTATTGCACCAGTATGTTGCTATTTATAGATCAGAATAGCTGGATGGATAATTTCAAAGCAGAAAGAGATAATAGATTTGCACAATGTAAAGACTAGATTCAGCACACAGATGCCAAAATCTGGTGGTAGGTGCAACACTTCAGCAATACTTGAAAAAAAAAAGGTAACGTGCAAGAATATAATAAGGAAAGCTGTCTGCTTTTAATTTAAATTAAAAAAATCAAGAAAATGTTTAAGACAAGTGTTGAAGAAAAACATTGCTATTTGCCTAATCGATATTTTACTACCAAAGCTAGAGAAAGGTTTTCCTTGGACTAGGCTATCTGCATAAGACCATTGGAATTCCATTTTTTCTTCTATCCACTGTCATAATTTAAGTTTGCACTGAATTTGATGAAGAGAGATATTTCCAACACACTTAGAGCTAACTGTATAATTTCTACAGTAAAAACAAAGAAAAGGAATGTGACCTGTGAATACATTCAAATACAGTATAAAAATACATCCAATACCTCTGAAAGTCAGTAGGCATGGCACTATAGAATAAAAATCTCGTATTTCACTGTTCTGTGATACAGATTTTTTTGAGGATGTGGAAAATAGTCAAACATAAATGCATTGAGTTATCTTGTATTTACATGTAAGATTCACTCATATTTAGACCATATTTAACATAATCATGATACATCCCTTTGTTAGTCCTACTCTACACTACCATCCTGCTCAAGGCAATATCTAAATTCTGTTTCCATGGCACCATTTACCTTCCCATGCCACTTCTGTGTGCATTACTAGAAAATCCCAAGAAATGTTGCAGTGCTATACCAATAACTGAGTTATCATAAGCTGTGGAAGGAAGCTGTAAACAAAGCAATATGTACCTTATTTCTTGATTTCTTGGATTGGTGTTTGTGTATTTTTTCCTTCATCTGTAATCAAACTGCTATACTTTATTCACAGCACTGTAACACTCTTTCAGTCCAGCTGGATCATGCTGGATTCGAAGGAAAAGCCTACAAGTTATATAAATGAGAAGTACTACTTACAAGTAAGAAGTACACTAATAAATTAACCAATCCCCAGGAATGCTCCCAGGCTCTGGAGTGTAGTCAGATGTGGAAAAATTGTTAGATTGTACTGCTGCATGTTTTTTGCTCGTACCTCCCAGCATAAAACCCCACATCCTAAAGGGGTTTCAGCAGTGAGATCAGAATGTTGCAGGGAGATAAAGAGATCCCCACCATTTCCAACACTTTTCATACTCACATCCATGTGCACAGGCTTATTTTGGAGGCTGACAGATTTACTAACAAAAGGTGGTTCAGATCATGCCACATGGTTTCATTGCCTGGCACTATTCCAGGGTGTCTTTCTACACAGATGTAGATACAGCACCTACCCCATGCAGGGATGTTAAGAGCAGAACAGCTTTTACAGCCATCTCACCATGTTGCATCAAGGCCAAAAAATTTTAAACATCTGTCTATAATTTGTTATGCTTTTATTAGGATATTATAGGTTTAATATATTAAAATAGATTTAATTCACTCATAATAGCTACATATTAATGAAGATGCCTACATATGTGCTAAGCATGTGAGCTGCCACATACTCAAAGATTTATTAAATATAATCAATGAACTCTGTATGGTGAGCTCTGTATCAGTGAGGCCCCACTAATGAGATCTTTAATGACTGTCATGGGAACTTAGACATCTAGCCATCTTTGTCTGTAGGTACATATATTTGACACTAATTCTGAACTGAGTTCTGTCCTAATGCTTGCCAGCATTACCTAAGGCCATTCTAAACATAAGGAAACAAGGAAAACAGAGTAATTTTCTTGATTTCAAAATTTTGAGTGAAGCTAAAGAACTGAATGATAAATGAAGAAACTACGGTTTTAATTTGCACATGAAATATTATTCCTTCTTTTCTGTTCCAGCATCTTGGCTAACTTTAAGGCCTGGCAGCTTGGGCTGCATAGGTCAGCTGACTTGTGTCTCTCATTTAACACTGGGACTGGAGCACATTCCAGATCCTTTTGATGTCCAGGAAAAAGAGCTTGGGGAAGGCAGGTCCTTCTAGCATGCAGATAGATGGAGCGTGCACAGAGAGCTGAGAAGCGCCCAAAGTATTTGGTGGATACTTTCTATGCTTCACATTCTCCTCTCTCCCTTTTGCTGAACCCTGGTTTCTCTTTTTCAGTCCTTCCATCCCAAATTCCTTCTTGGTCACTAGGAAGGCGACTTGAGTAACACAGAACTCATTCACTGGCAAGTGGCTAACAAGGACTTGGAGTTCTTCCCTTTCCTCTTCTCTGTTTCCACTTTCCTCCTTTCCATCTTATCCACATCTTGTCAAGACTTCACATTTGGGAAAAATTTATTTCTGACATATAATTTTGTTTAATACATGAAAATTGCCTCATGGTTTTTGTAAATAACCCTAAAAAGGGGAAAAGTTCTACTGGTTGACTATGTTTTAACTCTTAGTTAAACTCTTTAAACTCTTATTCCTGTTGAAGATACCAAAACTCAAGTTATTAACAGCATACAAGTGCTGTTTTTAAAATATAAATTATTTTCATAAAAAATATTTTAAATTAAATGTGTGAGAAGTAGCTACTTGTACTATTAAACTGCTGAATGACCTTAGCCAGTATTTCTTTGATGACTATCACCAGAAACATTCAAAAGATTTATATATAAAAAGCATGTATTTCATCAGTAAAAACAGCTGACTTCATATTTTTAACAAAGGCTCAACTTACATCTACTAATTTTCATTTCCTTTGAATTGCTAGTTAATTTATTGCTTAAATAATTTTGTAATTTCTGAAATTATATTATTACAAATGTCTGACTGCAAGTGGGCATCCTGACCTATTTATAATGCTTTTTAAATATATTGTAATGTGTAGTCTCTATAGGCTATGTAGCAATAAAAATGACAAAAAGAATAAAACATCCTCAGTGCACACTCTTCAAGTTATTTAACCAGTAAATGGTCTACAGGGTTAGTATATACATAAATATATATATATTTTCTGCAATTTAGTGACAAGAGTGCACAATTACCATATTGACAGTTTCCCTCATATTTGCCTTCAGCAATTTATGCTTTCTATAAAGAGAAATCTGTCCATTTTATTACATTTGGCACAAAGCACTTAGATAATAGTCAGAGCCTGGAGAACAACATAAGATAAATTACCAGTAATGGTGCAGCTTTTCCCCACTACACTTATAAGAACTCAGCTGTGCTACAGCTGTTGCCAACTATTGCTAAAGAAATTAAGCAGTTTTCTCTCTCTCTCCTCCCAACCTTCATTTATGAAATTTTCTTTTTTTACTTTTCAGCAAAAAAATGTGTTGACTTGTGAAAACCATTAAAATGGAGGTAAAGGCAATCTGTACTACATCACATAATGTTCAAAAATGCATCCTGCAATTCTTTCTTCTGGTTTTCCTTCTTGCCTTTTTTTTTTTTTCTCTAATAGAAATATGAGATTGGAAGCTCCTATGATGGAAAGGGTCTCAGAAACTTTCTGTGTGATAGGCTCCTTTTCTGTAGCCATTAGTTAGTATCTGCTACATCTCTGTGCACAACTGTACATTTGTGTGACTCTCATGAAGTTCATGATTATGTTTGATCATAATTGAATATGTTCTGAAAAGAAATAGGGTTCAATTGCTTGTTTTGACACTAGTATAGATGTGAATGATGCGACATACTGGAATTTAAGCAATCATTTTGACAAATAATTCCCATTTCAAACTTACAGAACTCATTTTCAGGACTTCCTACAGAACTCATTTTCAGGACTTCCTTCTCATATCTGCTCTGTCTGAATACATACAAATATAATATAAATACCACCTATCTATCTAAGCCAGGATCTAACCGTATTTCTACCTAAGTAAAAGTCCAAAGGTTTAGATCTCAGAACTGCACTATGTTACTAACTCTATTTTTCCCTCAGAATCTAACATTTTTCACTAATTTTGTTCATCTGAAACATATTGTCCTAGCTAGTAGAAAGCACCTTAATTCCATCAGGAAATGCAAGGTAGGAATTTTTTTCCTACCTATCTAATCTATTCCCTCAAACTCTATTTTTTATTTTCTACACTGAGCAGCCCTCTCAAGATATCCATAAAATTTCCTGTATTAAATACTTAAATGCACTAAATATTACCCATCAATTATTGTTCAGTGAACCAAGAAGTAAACAATTATTATAAAAATACGTCTCTCTAATATGCACTTCCCCTCGTCAGTATATCTAAGGTTTTATGATGGAATAGTTGGTAGTTGATGTCACTATTCATAATTTATGAAATAGGAAACAATCAAGTAGGGTTTGGTTGCATGAAGTCATGCCACAGGCTATGGCAATAAGTAGATCGCCTGAATCCCTGGTTAATGCACAATTCAGATAAGCTATGAACACAAAAGAACCATTAAAGACAGAAGCAATGAGTCAGTTGGTCTTCATAGGCTGATAAACAGTCTCTAATTACTCCTCTGTTCCAACAGACAAATCACACAAAAGGATTTACTCTTGCTCTTTTATGCCAAGTGGAAACCTGAGATTTGGGATGCTTTCCACTGAGATGAAAAAGAATCAGAGGAAAACTCAGCTAATGTAATTTGGTATTCTTTTCACATCCCATCTGAGACACACTGTGTTCAGGCTTTTATAGGAAAACCAGAAAAAACAGTTGGGCTCAAGGGCTGTCTGTGTCTCACTTTTATTTCCATCAGACAATTTGGCTTATTCAATATCTGAATAGTTATTTATGAGAAGACACATGTTCACTTGTCCATTCTGCATAGCTTATGTTTGTAAGATATGAAAAGCAATTAACATGGTGATGAGTCTGAGTCAGTAAGTTCTGGTGAGGGAGGGTGTATTAGCTTGGGCTCAGCACCCTGGTAGCCACATCCAAGAAGCTTTTGTTTGCCCTGGAGCAGGGCAGAACAATTTCATGTCTGTCCAGGAAACAGTGGTTTAGACCCAGAATCAACTGGTTCCCTCAGCTTCACACAAGGTTTCTAATTTTATTGCAGTCAGCAACAGCTCCTCCAAGTTTGTGTTTCCAGATGTTTTGCTGCTGCTGCAAAACACTGAGCACGGGGTACAAATAAACAAACAAACTGGTGTGCTGTCTAAGCCACACATAGCTGTAGTCTGCATTGCCTGGTCTGTAACCTGTACTTACAAAACTACCTTAAAAGTGGCTTAGGATGTATATGTGATTTGCAGAGATATTAGACTGGCATAGACATAAAAAGGAAGTCTCTTTTTGAACACTTATTATCTGGATACAGCATCCAAATGGCTACTTGAATATGTCACTTAAAATTTTGATAAGGTGACCATTCCTGGCTGACTACTTCAAAGAGTAATTGTGCTTTGAAGTGATTTTGAGCTCTTGCACACATCTCTGTGAAACAGCCATTACAGTTATTTCCAGGAACATATAAGGACAGCACACATAAACTATGTCTTGAAGGCTCAAATCTACCTTTGGACATAAAAATACGGCTTTTTCTGAAGTCAGTGAATTTCATATCATCCTCACACTAATAAAAGGAAAATTTTCCACACCTTGAGCCTGCTATTACATGCATTTCAAAAGCTCCACCCTAATTATGTGTTATCTATTTTCTGTCCCCTCCAAGAAATAATGTTAGAAAAACTTGTAAGAATTATGTTATAGCACAGAGTTCTCACAGACAGCCTGTAAAATGTACAGCCTAAATAAGTCTGAAATGGCACAGCTTTCTAAAATATCTGCATTAAGGATGATACATGTACTCAATTACATGTATAAAACACAGGTACATATATATGTACAGATATATAGTACATAGATGTACTATACAGCTATGGCCTGAAACAAGGAAAATACATGTTTGAATAGCTCTCAGTGGTAATGGGAAGACACTCAAATGCTGCCTTCAGCTGTTTCCTCTGCTTTTCCAAGCAGGCTGCCACTTTACCCAAGCCTGCAGGAGTCCAACAAAAAGACCCTGACTGACTCTAAGTGCAGCAGATCATCTAGCAGAGAGCATCTCCAACACAAAACATGGAAGAAGGGAAGTGCTGTTCAATGTTTGCCAATAGAAAATGGGCTATAGAGAATTTGCAGCTATAAGGATCTTCCTTTAAATTGGAAAAAAAAATTCCAAAGCAGCTGCTGGACAATGGCATCAGTAAAGTGATATTTCTCACTACTCTCCTCATGACATCATTTTTTCTCTTTTGACCTCCCATTGTTAAAATGATACCTACACATATTTACAGTCTGTTAACAAATTCAATTGACGAAATCCACCAAATATTGCTTATTCAGTAGGGAAAAAAAACCCTAAAACTGTTTCTGAAAACTAATCAGGATGTTTAGCTAGCCAGCCTCTTTTTCTTCATAAATAAAATGAGCCTTGGGTCTTAATCTTCACTGGGGCAAAAATAAAATTAAAAAATTGTCATGAGGAGGTTGACACGTAAAGACTGCTATTAAAGATGTGAGCACTGCTACTGAAGAGCAGCCAAAAGACAAATGGTCAGCTGTCTTGTGTGGTGCCCATACACTGCTTGCCTCGATGCAGGGACTTGACTCCACATCTCTCAATGACAGCTAAGTACCCTTACCACAAGACTAATGTTATTTTTTTCTCCAGTTTTAGCTGTTCTGTCTTGTTCAAATAATTAAGCATTTAGTGACCCCTGAAGAGTCTGTTTCTCTAATCCAGTGTCTAGGACATTTTCTTGGCAAATTGACCTGTTAATCTAAAAGTATTTTGCAAAGACATATTCAATTTATTCCTATCAAAAAGGAGAGATTTGGGGTTTTTTATTCATCCCTGCATTAATTCTCACAACAGTTATGTACCCCTTGATTCAGCACTGGTTGCCATTTTTCACAGTGCTGGTAAGTGAGCCATTCTCTAAGTAACACATTTGCAAAGTGCAACAAAATGTTTGTATATCATAAAATGGGCTTAACATATATAAAAAAAAATAGACTGATAGCAATTACTTCTGAAAATGTTGTTATTATTAGGCTTGGAAAATAGCTAAAGAGTGCATATATATAGCTAGATGCAAAATACACACTTGATACACTTGTGTATACTTGCTTGGTATACATTTATAAAGTCTGAATATAGGGTTTCCATCTCTCATATGGTACCAAGTACCAAAAAATTAATATTGAGGCATATATAGACTGCTGTAGCAGAGAAACCCATTGGATATTGAGTGCCTCCATATGATAGTGGGTCATGAACTTTGTTCTTTGATCCTGCATTAGGCACAACTGTATTTAATTCCTTTATGAACTTTATTAAACAGGAAGAATATCAGAAACACTGTAAGAATCCTATCTCTGCAGTGACCCAAGAAGTTTGCTTGATGACTGCCAATCTCTTCCAAGCTAAATCAGTGCATTGAATGCAAAGCAAGTCTGGCCCTTACAGCAGCTCGCTCTGCCCATCTCTGCTTGAATATCTCTGTTCAAAAAAAGTATAGCTCTGTGTAAAAAAAAGCATACCCCATTTATGCCATCCTAATGTCTACCTGTTTCCAACATTTTTATCTGGAAATTCATAAAGTGGATTTGGGCAGGCATGTAAATACAGCTCTAATTTCCTCTGCAGGATTTGACAGGTAGCACAGGTGAGGATGAGCTGAAGCCTTCCCACCTGGGCTCCCTCCAGACAGCACATGGCCGTGTCCTAGGGCTCCTTCTCCAGGACACTTGGAATGAGAGAAGACTGCCCCGAGAGGGGACAGTTTAGCCACTTACTGTGGCCCATTTTACTTACCAAAATGGATTCAGTGAGAGAGGCTAAGTAAGTAAAATTGAAAACTGTTGCAGGGCCAGGTACAGTTCCGGGACTAGTGTTACTTGTTGCCACAACCTGCTTTACTGCCTGCCTGCTGCTGCTTGGCTTCGAGTGCAGCTCCATACCTATTTGAGAAGGATCGCTACAGTGACCCAATGCTGCTGGCTCTGGAAAGACCTAGGGCCAGCCTGCCCTTCCTCCTACCACCAAGCCTGCTGAGGGGACAGGCTGTTGCATGAGGCCCATGCTGAGAAGAAGGTTCTGCATCATCCCAGCTTTAGCTCTCCCATCAGCCACCCAATTTTCTGCCTCCATGCCAGAGTGAGAATAAACTGGATCGTACTACAGAACATAGTGAAACAAAGTTAAAAAAGCAGCCCTAAACAGTCAAAGACCATGCCTCACAGCCTGGGCTGTTTTTGACAGATTTTATGTACCTGTCCCTATTGTTTTTCCCCATGCTGGCTGCTGGCTTATTTTCCTATGCACAGTTGTTGAGGAAGTGGTACGAGGCTCAAGTGATGCAGCAGTTGCCATGGAGAGAAGCTTGAGTTTGCACTTTATTTGTTGTATTTATTTCTGAAAGGCAGCATGCTACTGTATGTAAAATCTGCATGGCTTGCTAGCACACAGGATGACACAAACCTGGGGCTGTGTTCAAATAGAACCTGTCTTTGGAAAAACACAGTAAAAGGCTGAGCCTCATTTGCAGCTGATTTTATTTCCTGTTTGGGATTGGATTTCCCTGGAGACTCATGTCTGAATTGTCCACTGAAGCAGAATTAATACCTAGCTGAATTAAATGTCTTTTTTTCTTTCTTACCTGATACAAAGACACTTGATGCCAGTGCTGTAAAATATGCAATTTCAATAAGACATTCAAGAGTGAGTGTAACATGGTCTTTTATTCCTTTTTATTTATTTATATAGCAACTAGAATCATGCAGAATCCTTCCTGCTTCCATGAAAAAGGCTTAACTTGCATGGCAATATTTACAATTAATTAGCCACTGAAATTTCTCTTTCAGCATTACAGTAAATCTTGCCATGCTAAAGTGACACAGGAGAAGTGTCACATTCTTTTTAGTTTCACTTTATCTAGTGATGCCAAAGCAGTGTGGAACTATTAGGTGCAAATTGTGTCTTGGATAAAGAATCTTTTTGTCTTTCATTCACTCCCTACCCACAAGTTTTGAAAGTTTACAATAGTCATGGTTTGGAACTAACTACAGGAAGATCTAGTCTGTATTTGTATCACTGTCATTAAAAAGAAGTGTAGAAAGATAAGGTAATTCTTAAAAAAATATGTGGATTTTGAGTGAGCTGAGGACATGTGGGAGGCGAGCCTTGTTCTGGCTGGACATAATTTTTAAATTATATAGAAAACAAATATAGCTTTTCTAAATATATTCCTTCATAAAAATAAGTAAAATTATTTTCAGAGATATAGCATACTTGGCGTAATTTGAGATCTTAAAATTCTGCTTATGTCATTTGACAGACTCAAGAACTGTACTCTTTCCAGTGTTCTGTGCATTCCTGCTGCCTGGGGAAACAGACATACCAGCCAGCCATAGAGGCTCTGCAGGATGAGCACTATGTCTTTCTCCTTACTCACATCCCATTATATACTTGCAGCTGCTTTGACAGTGCTAGTTATCTTTTAATTGGTTTGGTAGGTATTATAAAGTTAGTCATATGCAAAGATGATTAATTAAGGGAGTTCATATCCATATTTAAATTCAAATCTAAGGAGCAATATTAAATTTTGTTCTTTTCCACAAGATGAAATAGAGGACTAATCAAAGGATAAAACAAGGATAAATAGATTAAAAATAAGATTAAAATAAGGATAAAAAGATCCATAGTTATAAAGGGATGGAAATTAATAGATTGGCGATTCTGAACTATGAGAGTTATTTAATGGTCCACACACTTGAACTGTATTACAGAACTAATTTCAAAGTAATATATTTCATTAGCACAATATATGTACTTTCATTATGTCAAAGAAGTAATATAAAGCCTTCATTCTCACCTAAGAAGGTCATATGGCCTGTTGTCCTCACATGGGAGAGCAGGCCAGTAATTCAGCACTAGAAAAGTTAACACTGAACTTTCCAAAAATTTGCATGGGAGTCTTACAGGACTGAAGTAAGCATATGTCAGAGAAAAGTCCCTGAAAGATTTAGTCAATTGTAAAGACACTGGAGACTGCAAAAAACCCACTTAATGCATATAAATGATTTGTGATACTGTCACTTGGTAGCTCAGATTTTAGAAATTAGATATGGCACTCAGGCAACCTTAAATATGGACATTGGTAAAATCAGCTGCTAAGAGAGGTCTAGAATGCAGAATCTTCTACTTTTCGCTGGTAGCTTCTTTGTTGGTCAGGAAATGCCCCTTACAGCAATATGGCAAGTTCTCTGAAATGTTAGCACTGCTAAACTAGACTTCTGAATCCTTCCTAAGCTCTACCACCATTGAAAAAATCATAGGCCAGGCAGCTGACTTCTGTCTGAATTTCCAGAAGGGCTTTATCTTTCAGTGACACTCATAACACACAGTGACAGTTTGGAGTGCAGCACAAAGACCTTTCATGCT
Organism: Poecile atricapillus; assembly: GCF_030490865.1. NCBI lineage: Eukaryota > Metazoa > Chordata > Aves > Passeriformes > Paridae > Poecile > Poecile atricapillus. The sequence goes on along the minus strand of NC_081251.1, from coordinate 20,946,488 downwards.
AGAATCCAAACTCTCAGCAGCTGGGAGCTGCATCACACCCTCTTCCCATTCCCACTCTGAATTCCCCAACACATGCCTCCAGCTCTGGAGGCAGGCACAGAGAGCTGCAAGGTGGCACCCACCAAGTGCAGAGCAGACTTGCAGATCTGCTGCCAGGGGTTGCACTGGGGAGCCTGTCCCTACATTACTGGCATTCAGGACACTGATGGTAAAAACCACCACCCCACAAAACAGCCCTGGTTTTCATTATTTACTTTAACCTTTCAGGAGCAGATCCTAAAATTTGATTTCTCTCTTTTATGCATACAGAGCCGAGCAGTGTGTGCAACCAGCTGCAAAACACAGTTAACTGGTTGAAATTGCAAACAGGAGATTTATAGGCTTCCTGGTGTTGACAAGGTAGTACAAGTTGACAAGCAGGTGACATGTCAGCTTAAAAAATCATCAGTACACTTGAACAGATTTATTTTTTTGACTTTTGGCATCCTTTTTTTTCTTATCCATGATACCAGAGTGGCATCCTCCAGGACCCTCAGAAACAGACTGTCTTGCTGTAATCTGTGCTGTTACAGACCAGCTACTTGGAAAGGGTTAAATACATCAGCCATTCTATTTGAGAAATGAACAGAAGCAAAAAATGCAATTCCTTAGAGACCAGCCTTTTCTCTGGGCAAAACTCTTGCATCAGTCATTGAGGAAAACAGGGTCTGCTTCTTAGAGGATGACAAAAGGAAAAAAAAAAAAAAATCCCAGACTCCAACTAATAATTATTTGCCAAACAAACCCAAGTGAGTTCTTTGAAAGGGTGACCAAGGAAATAGATGACAGAAAGGTGATGAAAGCGATCTTTCTGTATTTCACCCAAGCATTTGATAAGCTGTCAGATCAAAAACTGGTGCGGAAATGATAAGAAAAGTATTATGTTGATATCAATTAAAAGCTGTCTGTCATCCCAAGCCAGAAAATGCTAAGTAATTAAGTAACTAGTTAAAAGGTGGAGAGGCAGAGGTCTTGACATGAGTATGTCCATAAATCTGGGTTATTTCTGAGATTTTTAAACTATATTTTATGTATGATTTCTTAGTATTTATTTCAAATGAATAAAATAAAAATAGATGAAGGAGGAGGAGGACTTGTCCCTGTATGATTGTTACTTCAATTCAGAAAAGTATCTAGAGTCCACATAAGAATTTGTGTACTCCATGGATTTCAATTTAAGAGCATTATAGTTCATTAGAAAGTGAATAGAAAAAGTCAGCAAAAAATAAAAACCAGATCATTGAAAATTATTTTTATGACTTGAGCTCAGGGCCATGCTATATATGCTGCACAAAACACTCAGAAGGATGAATAAACTCTCTTTCACAGAAGCCAATGGAACCCCCACACATTGGTCTTAATCAAACACAGAGATCCTATTCTAGGTCCCTACTCAAAGGCATGCCAAACTAAAGCCCAGGTAGTGGGGAACCTCCTGCATTTCTAGAGAACAGCTGAAATTCAAAGTGCAACACAGAAACAAATAACAAGAATTCAGGACAAACTTGGGATTTTTTGCAGCTTGAAACAGAAAGAAATTAAGGAAGGAAGAATGAGACTCTTGAGATTCTAACTAAACGAGATGATTCTGCAAAATCTCTTTCACTTTTCTGTCTTCGTATATGACTTTCCATTTAACTCTGTGCAATTGCAACTTTTCAGTTTTAAGAGATCTTCATAATTCAGGATCAGGTCTCTATGACCTGTCAGTATTTTTAATAACATATGTTCAATTTACATTCAGACTTTAAGAAAATGGGAAATTTAAATAGATTAAAACATTTGTGACAGTCTAAAGCAAAGAATTGCACTACCTAAAAAAAAATTCATTTTTCTCTATCTTATTATTAATAATACATGTATCAAGTGTATTAAGAACTACAAAACACAAATATGTCACATTTCTTTCTCTACAGTATTCTTTGCAGTATTCAAAGTCACTGATAGCTCATGAATAAGAACATCAAAAGCTGTGTGAGAATACATTTCCCACTACCTCAGCAATACAAAGAGCTTTAATCTCAAGATGATAGGTTTACAGAGGTATTACTTAAACATAAAAGTTTAATCAATATCCTAAAAGACTCGTGTACAATGTAATTTTTAGTATACCTTTGTACAGTAGAAAATACTTAGGACATGAAAGTTTTATATTTCATGTTCACGATACAGAAATTTTCAAATTGGGTCCAGTTCAATATACAGAAGCCATTAGACTAAGAAAAACGTGATTTTTTTTTTCTTTTCCCCTCCCTTACTTTTCCACCCCTGGAATACAGAATGGTTCTCTACCCTTGTCATGTGGAGCTACTGCAATCTAAACATATTATCAGCAGCAACAGAAATGCTATTTCTGTTTATAAACAAAAGGAATAGCTGTAACAACAGTTAAACTGGCAGCTTTGGGCAGGTAATTGTACCAGTTCCACTCCTTGGCTGTTTTGCAGTACTGTGGTTCAGCTTGCTTTTTCTGACTGGCAGCTGGGAGGAAGGATGGAGGCAGCTCCCTCTTACAGCCACAGAGTTCCCTCATCATCAGCTCATGCTAGTCCTCACTGTTAGACACTGCTGCATGTTCATGCTCCTAAATTTCCTCAACTGCTACATCCAACAGTGCCGTTAAGAAATTACTGTTTTGACTTTTCACTTGAGTGCTTCACCTTCCTGTACAAAGAGTGCTAGGAGTCCCTTAAAATAAAGGAAAGCTTTACAAAAGACAATGAAAAGTAAAAAAGTAAGAAAAAAAGCCCAAACAATTATTAGACCTGATGAAAACTTCAAGGTACTTTTATTTTAAATAATGTGTGTCTGCTTTATAAAAAGGTGGCTAAAGCATTTTAGTATCAGGGCTTTTAAAATATTTTAAATATGTGACAACACTTCCAGAACCAACTCTAATCCCACATTTAAAACTTCACATTTTTAGGTGATACAAAAACACGTTACTTTTTACAATGCAGGTAACAAGGTTTTTAAAGATTCATTATGAGAGGTCATCACAGAAGACTGAAATTTGCTGTGAGCAGATCATTTCCCAAAACAGTTAAATTAATCACAAAATTGTTGGTTTTGAATATTTTTCACCACACACCATCATTTCATGCATGTATTTATATTTCTTTGGTGTTTTTCACTATAATATCTCAATACTAATACAACATCTGCTCTGCACTAAGAGACTGGAGGTTTCAGAATAAGGGTTTAAATCTTCTGTGATATTTTTTATAATGCATATTTTAAATATTCCATGTGCTTCCAAAATCTTGCTTGGAATCCTGGCCTAAAGCATTACTGCCTCACTCCCACCTGAATCCTATGTGATGAGTAGTATCATAAACATTTGTAGTGATCTCTTGTAAATTTAATAAAATGTTACAGATTGAGGTTTAAACTACTGTTATTCATACTTACGGTATTTCCTTAACACTCTTTGTTGGTGTTCTCATCAGTGCCTCCATAATGCAAGTGTATTTATTTAACATCAACTTGGGAGTTCACTGAGTCCAATATAAAACCTAGAGACATTGATGGGACTATTTTCATTAATTTCAGCTTTCTTGGGATCAAATCTTTAGGAATATAGCCATATTATAATGCTGTTTCTAGAAAGAATAATTTACCAGCCCATCTGGAATAGAACTCAAATGCAGAATAAGATAGTATCTGTATTTGAAATATCCAGTTCCAAAGACTCTTTGAATTGGGGTGGAAACAGCTGCATAGCCAGAAACATCCTAGTGTACCAACTAAATGTTAATTGGGTACTGGAAGCATACTGTTTTCAAAAAGAGTAACACAAATGCAATGCATTTTAATTCATGATTATCACATGTATTATTAGCATAATTAGTGCCCATTCATAAATCCATAGGCATGGGTTTGGATAGGTGGACTATCTGTTCTTATGGTGGTCAGCTGGACAGCTGGGTTTGCAGTGTTGTGATCACTGATAAAGTTTGGCCAGTGGTTGGATACCAACCACTGGTGGCATCTCCACACCCTAAAACTGGGGTCAGTTCAACACGTCCATTACTTTCTGGAGGAGGTGTCAGTCCCCTGTCAGCAGCATCAATTTAGGGGAAAGATCAGTACAATGCTGTTATTCACAAGAACTTGGCAGAGAAACAGGTTGACAATAAACTTATGGTGTGCAAAGGTAAATATCAAGTCCTGCATCTGACATGTAATAGCCTCTTGCCTCTGCTGAGGCTGGAGGTCAATTGATTCCAAGGCATCTTTGCAAAATAAGAACTTGGAATTTCTGGTAGATAGAGTTGAGTATGACTTAATGGAGCACTCTTGAAGGCTTTCAAATATTGGACCAGTTTTTCTAGAAAGGCTGCAGATATGGCCATCCTTGGGGATGTTGAAATTTGACTCTACAAAGCCCTGAAAAACTCCAGGTTGGCATTGCTTTGAGTAGAACCTGGACCAGATGTTATGCAGAGCTCCCTTAAAAGTTTTATTATTTTGTGATTCTAGATTTTAACAACTTGCTCATAAAAATATGGAATACTATGCATTTACACTGATTGGAAAAGTATTAGCTCTGTTGTATACTACATAAACCTGTCTCCATCTTTTATGAGTGAATAGAGTCATACTTCAGTATTCTTGTGTGGTATCATATCCTGTTGAATTTTCACTTCATAAAATTGGGACAGCATATTTGTCATTCTTAAAGCAAGAAATAATTTTGAAAGTCTGACACTGCAACAAAGAATGTACAGCATACTCATAAGGCAGATATTTTCTAGCTAGAAAGAATGCTTGCATCTGTTTTATATGATTTACTGACTACCTTCTGCACAGACACAGCACACCATTTGTAGCATATGCTCTTCACTCAGTATGTTTAATAAATAGATTGCCTTCTGTTCATTTGATAACACAGATACTTGCCTTAAAAAATGACTTTGTATACCCTAAGAAAATGTAACCTCATGGAACAGGACTTAGCCTATAAAATGGCATTTTTTGACAGTGCCATGCAATTAAGGGGCACATCCCTGAGTGCACACAGCTACCTGGAACACATAAGTTTACTATACTCCTTTCCACTGCTAATTGACCTCTTTTCCAGTGTACCTCTCCATGGCACTCCACTTACAATGTTTTTCTTAAAACCACTTTTTACTATCTATCCCATGGATTTTTATTACCTCCAGACTAAATGTGTTGCAATTCTTTAGTTAACCTGAAGCCTTTGAAGAGGCTGTGTTGTTTCTTGGAGGCAGTGAAGATCTTTGCCATGAAGATGTAATGTGTGCTTGTGTTTGTGTCACAGCATCTGTATAAATATCAAGCTTGTTCTCTGCTGTATGTTGAAATTTTCTGTCTCTGCATGGGTTTTGTCCTTTCTGTCACCATGTTCTGGCTATCATCTTTCCTGCACTTCCTGTGGTTTCCCTCTACTTTGCTTTCTTTTGTCTCTATGACTTACAACAGAAAACAACAAATGAATGTAAGCTATTATATGACACAAAGAATGTGGCCTCATGTTGTCTTTGGTTTTATTGATATTGCTGTAGCTTCACTGTAACTCATTCTAATTGTTCCTCATGTAATAAAATTATATTTATTTTAAAAGAGAGGAAGTGTCAGTACCTTCTAGGAAGTGAAGACCCTTAAAATAGCAGTGTGTTCTGATTCAATGCAATAAGAGCACCCAGCAACTGAATTTCAGACATTACCTGTATCCAGATAAAACCATTAAAAATAAACACCAACTCTTCTTCTAAGTCAGAGGGTTGATTAAATAGCCACTCTGAAGTGGCTTTTGAAACTGAAATTCTCTACTATTGAACTGAAGCTCTTCATTCCCTGAGCTCTCCTACTTTGGATGACAGTTTTTCTGTAGTAAAACTCTACATTAAAAAGTCAAATAATGTGATCTTTGATTCAGCTGCAGTGGTGCTTTTCCTTGATTCTAAGAAAGTATAATCTCTCCCCTGAGAAACAAAGTATCAACTGAGATTAAATTTTACCCAATCGTATTGATAACCATCCTTCAATGGACTTCCTTCAATTAGATTTCAAATGCACAATCTCAAGAAGATGATGATTCTCGATGTTCTAAATTGGATATATTTCATTTTATATATATCATATATTTCACTTTACAGATTTTGCAAGATGATGGAACATTAGGGTTAGTTCATTTATAATACAGAGTTCTGGATTTTTCTCTTTCCAGAGTTTATTTTTGCCATACCAGTCATTCAAATATATCTCATTCACCTGCTGATAGTCCATAAGACACAATTTTATTGAGATCATAGTTTTTTCCTCTGAGTACATCTTCAAATTCTAAGGCACATAAATACTCCAAAGACAAAAATAACACATTTGAACATTTAGTTTCTATGGAGACAAAACTAAAATGTCTAATGTGAGTTTATATTCAGCCTGATGCCTTACAGGTTAGAAGCACTTCATTAAGCCTTAGAGAGAGATATTATTCCATAAATAAATACAGAAAAAAATAAAAGAGGACCACCCAAAATCCCAAATCCTGTGCTTCCAATACTTGTGTATTTTAGTTCTGTAAGAATTGCTGCTGGCAGCCAGTTTCTGTTTTTCTATTCCCGCCCTGCATTAGAGACTTACTGATAGACTCAAGACATAGTTTGTGTCATTTTCAATAGAAAAATCTTTTTGCTGAAACATGAGAAAACTCAAAAGTCAGGACTTTGAGGCTTCTAGCTTTCACTCCAAGTGTTTGGAGAATAATAGCTACAGAATTAAGTGCTACAGATGCCTAATGCTGCTAGGTCAAAGTAATGAATGTTACATGTCTGACCTTTTAAGCCAGGATCAGCAAAAAAGGGCCTGAAAAGCACAGCATCATGATTAGAGCTGTAGAAGTACTTGTGAGACTTCTTTTAGGCAGCTGGATACAGAGCACACTTTTAAAAGTGCATTTTAAATGGCACTCTAGTCAGTCTTAAAGATCATATTTGAAGAGGTGTTGTTCACAATTATAATTTGCTTTAATGATGTTTTCTGAATCCTGTGCTTCTGCAAGCCTTATTAGTTAGCTTAATGTCTCAGTCAGCTCTTCCTTTTTATAAACTGCAGGTAAAATACAACTTGAGATTATCGGTACTGAGGGCTCCTGCAAAGAATTTTGCCAGGCTTTGATGATTATGCCTGAGCCAACTTCTATGTGATAATTGTGTAAGTTGTCATTAGAACAGCACTGGGCTTCAACTCAGTTCCCAGCAGGGCTTTTTTAGCTCCAAACTGTATCACATTAAAAATGGCTGCAAGGTGTTTTGGCTTGAAACTTGCTCACAAATGACCAACTCAGAGCCTGAGCAAAATGACTATAAATATAGACATCTAGAAGAACCATGAATTAAAAGTGTGGGAGCCAGGCTTGGTCATTTTAAGTTGATCTAACTTGATTTTTATACTATTAAGCCTGTTTATCCTCCAAGATCTGCCAAACTTTTTGTGTTAAAAAACACCATGTATCGTCTAAGCTAAAAATTATTTTGCAAAAAGATATAAAAAGCGAAGAACAGCAGCATAAGACAGAAAGTGGACAGAAGTTCCACTGCCTTCTGAACTAACCCCAGTTCAGACACAGGTGGGAGCAACACTGAAAGTGTTCCCAAGTGGAGGCTGACAGCAGCGAGGTCCCTGCCCCTGCCAGGTCTGTGTCTGCTCACTCTCTGCTCTCCTGGCTGTCAGCAGCTTGGAGCCAACACCAGCTGCTCCCCTGAGCCCCCTTCCAGTTGTGTTCCCCATGCCTGATATCAACACTGTGCTCAATTCAGCCTCCTTTACTGGCAATGAGCGTCCATAACAACACTTTGAACACTGGATTCTCACTTACTACACCTGGCATTTTCCACCCAAAGGTTTGTTATGCTGCAGACTGGCACAAGGAAATTCTGCACAGACTGACCCCATGTTTAGTTGCCTACCTATGTCACTGTGTTACCAAGATTTGCCACTCAAATAAATACGAATTTAGGGACTTTCACCTCCATTTTTCAGAGCATCATTAATATTAGTCTCTGCAACTGCCATTTTACTACATATTCTTATTTATGTAATGCCTTATTTGTACTTTTGGCATAGAATTTATGACCCAACTTGTGCAATCAGGTTGTCCATTGTTTGTCAATTTGTAACTAACTGTGAATGCAAGACCAAATTTAAAAGGGAATAAAAATTACTAGAGATAGTTTGTGAAAACTGGAAAATAGTAGGGAAATGCACAGTAGTGACTCTGCTTAGGCAGAAGCCAGGCATGACACCGGAGCTGGCAGAAGCTAAGTGCCCAGATGGCACACGGGTATTAGCTAAACAGTGCTCACACAGTTGTAGGGTAGCAACAACATTGCCACTGTATGAGCTGTTATGTGGGATGAAAAGTCAGACAATGAACACAATTCATGGGGAATTAGACTTCAGTATTTCCATTTGCCTAAATAGGAACTCATTTGGTACATGTTATTGTGCTCATCAGTTATTCTGATTAAGACTTGCCTGTATATTTGATACCTTATCAATTATTATGCAGAGTAGCTGATGGAATAAACATTTACCTCTCATTGACTAAAACCCCAAGAAGAGATTTATATTACTTGGCCAGAATTCTACCCAAATACGTACATGTACTTTAGAAGCCTGAACATGTCTTGCGTGTTTATCTGGCTCAATGAGAGCCAAACTCAGCTGCCTAAATGAATCTTGGCAAACACTCCTGAGTCCATATACAGTCATTGTGGAGATAAAGTGCTATTGGGTGAATAGGCTGCTATTTATCTAATCTTAAAGCAGACATCTTAAATAGGTCAGATGAATCTTATCCTGAAAGTACTTGCTTCTCTCCATTTAGTGGAGTCTGAGGTAACTAGTTTTAACAGACACCTAGAGTGTAATTACTTAGAGTTAGGTGAAATGAATATCACCTCTGACAATCAAATGTAGAATCAGATACTTAATGTACAAATAAATCATGTCAAGGATTCCACAGTGAATTTCTTTAAAAGGAAAAATTGAATGAACCAGGCAAGTCTTATTAAATCCCAGATGAATTTTTCCTCATGAGTAAAACCCAGAATAAATCTTTTTTATCTCAAAAGTTCTTCTGTATCTCCAGTACAGAAAAACAGCAGACCAGAACAGTTAGACTAACATGAGAGACAGACACACTAATTGCAACTCTGAAGACTCTACTTCAGAGAGGTCTTCTCTGCTGTCTCCTCTTCCAAAAAAGTTTTTCTGTAAGGCCCAAATTTTGTAGTTGGTGGCACAACCTCCCATACTCATCTGTGACATACTGCAAAGGAATACCTATAGCCCCTGCCATCCCCAGTCCTTGGCATTTCCTGCAACAAAACCTTGTCAGTTTTAACTCCATTCATTTTGTCCCAACTCAAGAAGATGAATAGCTGTCTAGGATGATTTAGCAAGACTTAAAATTATCTTTTAAGAAAAAAAACCAGTGAAACTGCAAGCAAAACAAGACAGACAATTCTATAAGGCAGTTACTAACAATATTCTCTACTACATGTGTAGACTATTTCTTACCCCAAGCCCCTGCCGGAGATGACTCATTCATGTAGAGACTCTAACACATGGGGAACCCTTATACCACAATGCCTACCAAGCCTGTGACCCCAGCATCGATGCACCATCTGACACATGCCACTGCACACCCCTGAGACCTGGCCCACAGCTCACCAAGAGCAGAAGGTGCTCGGTGTGGGCTGGGCTGCCCATATTGCTGAGTAGTTTGAAGCGAGGAGAGCAGGGCACAAAAGGTGAAGGTCACTGCTCTCCACTTTCTCACACCTGTGTGGGTGCAGGTTGTGGAGAGGCTCATGTCAGAACTGCAAGCTCAGAATTGAGAACTTCCAGAATCCACTGTCCTGCCACAGTTCTCTACTGCCTGATGTACGGAAATCAGCTTCCAGAACTGACCTGCTTGCTCTGAGGGAGGCCCTGTGAAGTCAGGGCTCCAGCTGTGCTTAGACTTACTTCCATGCCAAAGTCGTGTAATAAAAACTCGGGCAAGTCAGCAGTGTGGTTTTTAGCTATTTTGAACTTAGTATCAGGGTTTGAGAACAGTGTGAGTTGCATTAACAATCCAGAAGAAAGTTGTACTAAATCTGGTCCAGAATATCTATACATTTATAAAGCTTGTATTTTGTACACTTTTTAGAAATATTAAGAATATAAAGTCTACTATGAAAACAGTATAAGACAGTGATAGTTATACATACACAGACATACACACACATATATATATATAATTTTTTTTTTTTTTTGCCCTAACATGGCTAAAACCTTATCTAGCATTCTTTGCATATCTAGCAGTGATGGGAAAATAGGTTAAACTTCAGCTATGTAAGTATGAAAAACATCTCAATGCCCCAAACGCTTCTATTTCAAGAAAAAATAATTTACTGTATTGTGCAAATTTACTAAGTTTTTGGTATCCACAGGAGAAAGATCTTGTTCACAAAATGTGCTTTTGTCTCAATAAATAAAAAAGATGGCTTCAAAGACATAAAAAGATGGAAACAGTTATATCATTATCTGTAATTTTTATTGCAAACATGTATCCTATTGCATAACTATATATATATATTGTTATTATATAATATTGTTATAATATTATGTATAATATTATAATATATAATATATAATATATGCTGGAGAGGTTTCCAAAGGTCATGCAAATTGTAGGCAATATTTTAAAGACTAAGCACTAAAATAGAGGGAAAGAGGTCAAGAAAACACAAAGCTATGATCTTAAATAGCAAAATAATAGACTATGTAACTTTTTACAGTATATGAGGAGTAAATAGTGTAACATCTATTCAGACCATGAAATTCACTAATATCATTAAAATGCATGACAATCAGGAAACAGCTATAATCCACCTTGACAGAAGTTAGTGCATCAAGCAAATCCTTACTTGGGAGTCCTGTCACTTTCTTAATTGGAGTAGTAACTGGATTTGTTTGAAAGAATTAAATTTATTCCTCAAATTATATCACCAAGTAACAGAAAAATCAGACAGAGCAGAAAGATTGCAGAAATTATTGGAAAATAATTTTTTTATTTTCCAAATAAAATATTTGGACAGTTGAGAGCACGTTCCTGGTGACAAAACTTATTTAATTGAAAGGAATCAGATCATGCAAGGAAAGATGTTTGTGAGACCAAGCAGGAAGGGCTGTAAAGCTTTTATTTTAAAATTAAGTCAGAATATTCTGAGCTAGGACTTTAATATCTCTAGAAAGCTCCATAGATATCAGAGAGTGGGGGTGAATAGGATCATCCTCCTGGTGCACAGCGGAGAGAAATGGCAGAGCAGTGTACCCTTTCTCAGTCCGTCTGAAGTGTCATGGTTCAATTATCTTCAAAGCCATTACAATAATGCATACCAGGAGAGGAGCTGCCCCCCGGTTCTGTGTATGCCCTAACAAGGAAACTTGGCTATCTGAAGGCTACAGAAGAAAGAAGTGCAATAGTCAGAACAAGATAGCATCTGTGTACCAATGCAGACTGTTGCTCAGGATTATATCTGTACAGGCTCTATTTACATGCTGTGCTGGTTTTGGCAGAGGTAGAGTTAAGTTTTTTCACAGCAGCTGGTATGGGGATGTGTTTTGGATTTGTGCTGTGAACAGAACTGGTAATACAGGGGTGTTGTTGCTACTGCTGAGCAGCGCTTGCACAGAGCCAAGGCCTTTTCTGCTCCTCATCTCACCCTGTGCCATCAGTGAGGAGGGTGTGGGTGCACAAGGAGCCTGGAGGGAACACAGCTGGGAGAGCTGATCCCAAATCACCCAAGGGATATCTCACGTCATATGGTGTTGTGACATAAAGCTGGGGGAAAAAAAAGGAAGGCAGGGACATTCAGAATGATGCCTTTTGTCTTCAGAAGTCAGCATTACACATGATGGAGACATTTATGGGGACGGCTGAATGGTGAACGAATTCTTTGCTTTGCCTGGGTGTGCAGCTTTTGCATTACCTCTTAACTTGTCTTTATCTCCATGCATGAGTTTTCTCATTTTCACCCTTTCAATTCTCTCCCCTTGGAGGGGAGTTAGTGAGTGGCTGTGCTGGCTGGGGTTAAACAATGAGCTTATTTAAATGAAATGGGCCTGGGCTATCACACAGGCCTTGAGGCCAGCTGTCACTACACAGCTCTTTTTTGTACCACTTTCAAATCCTTCATCCCCACTTCCAATAATAAAATGCCTGCATCCAAACTGCTTTTTGGGAAAGATGCCTAAGTCCTTGAAACACACCCAGGCACACACACAAGGAATGTCCTGGCACTTAACTACATGGATGGCCACATGCCAGCAAGGGAACTCAGACCACAGCCCACATCAGTTTACTGCGGCAGATGAAGCAACAGGCACTGGGCAGTAGGGTTCACTGAACTGGTGCAGCTGGGACTCAGACCAGGTGAAAAAAAAGGGATGACCTGGGCCTACAATAGATGAGACTAGATAATTACAGACAAAGAGGAAAGGAAGGTTTGATCAAAGAAAAGTGAGAGGAAAATTTTTTATGGTTACTTATATTTCCCTTTGTTACTGTGACAAAAATCCCAGCAATGACCCACCAAATGCTTGAAGGAACACTGTGCAAGTTTTATGTTAGTTGATGCCTTGCTTGCCGAAGAAATGCACTTGCTCCCTGATTTTTTGAGATGAAGACACTACAGCATCTCCATATTCCTAAAGAATTGCTTTCATCTTATAATATTCAATTAACTTGGTAGGATCACATGCTTAACATAAATGTAGTGTTCCAGCAAAAACTTCTTTTGCTTGGCTTGTTTATATGGTCTCTTACAGACAGATAGTTCTCTATTTAGCAACTCCATAATTTGATAAAATAATAGGGAAAATATGAGTTTCAAATTCCAGTCTGTGATTTCAAGACAAATATATCACTTTTCAATTAAGCAAGAAATAAACAGTTATAGTGGGTACATTTTACATGATGTGGAAAGTGTTATGAGAATGCAAGTAATTCTCTGCAGAAAGAAAACAAATTTTTGGCTACATTCAGTAAGAAAGTTTTATAAGATGCAACAGGAAATGAAGTTTTGGACAAAACTTATGAGGGCTTGGCTTCATTTCTGAAGCCTGTCGTAATACTCACGGCATTTTTTGCTACATCTCAACTTGGAAAAAATATGATATATAGGTGATACTGAAAGAAGGCAGGCAGTCTTAATTGCAACATGCAGAATAAACAATGTTTGCTTAAAATTATTTGCATTTTCCTGTAATGATATGTATTTAAAACATTGGGAAAAGATATATAAATCAGATTTAAAGGGTGATAACTTCCTGATTATGTTGCAATTCAAAAATTGCCCAGTTAATTATGGTGAAAGGTATTTCCATGGAATAGTATTTTATTTCAGCATTTGCTCTTGGGGATTACTGCCCAATATTGTCATTAAAGTAAAGCAAAAACCTGATGGTGGATGAAGCATAAACATTGTTTTTTAGATAAAATGTCATAAGTATTGTACCTCAAGCACTTACATAAAAATTCATGAGCTACCATTTCCATAGCAACAGGCAACATAATTTAGCCAAGATAGCTGCTTTCCATTCTAGGGACTTCACTGTCATTGCAGTTTACAAAATGCAAAGTATGTCTTCTAAGACTCTAATACAGAAAACAGACAAAATGCTGGAAATGTTGAGGAAGGCATAGATTTTATTGCAGATGCAGAAAGATGCTTCTTTCTCTTCTCACCTGTATTTCATGGGATTCTCTACCGTTTTCAACTCACCACACACCAATCTAGTTCTCCTTGTTGTGCAGGAGGTCCAGTGAAAGGCATCTGAAGCTGGCCTGTCTCTCATGTTAGTCTGATTCTTTCTGGAATGTGCAGAAGCAGCTTCTTCACTGGCCGATTCCTTCTTTCTCTCCTTCCTCCTCTCAGTTACCAAAATAAAATTCTCTTCAATGCAGAGAGTCAGCACAACATATCTGGGGCACCTGTTAAATCTCATATTGAGCCTACACACAGTTACTAATTTAACACACTGCTGACACACTCCCATAGTCGTAAGTCTTTTGCTTCCCTAATGGTTCCTTGAATCTTGCTATTAATCTGAATCACTCTAAAGTACTTTTAAAAACATCTGGCTCCATATTTTTAAATTAAAAAAAAAGTCTGTGAAAAAATTTTAAAATAAGAACTTAAAAAAACAGCAGAACTAACATTCTCACTAAAGGTACTCTGAAATTTCACACTTGAGTAGCTATGGTTTAAATGGAAAGATCACGGGGAGCAGCATCAATTTCTACCTACTGGAAGTATAGGACTGCAGTCTGCTATCCATGCCTTGCAAAGAATAATGTCTTATACTATTTTCTCAGTGAGGTTGGAAAAATTCCTTTTGAAGGAGAAATCTGATTGATGTCAGCAAGTGAATCACCACCTGTCCATGGGAAATGGATGCTTTTGAAAGATAGCTATATTGGACACTGCATTTGATAGACTCTGTAATGAAGTGGTGGCTCTATCTCTGAAGTTCCCCTGAGCTGACCCCCTGACAGGGACCCTAAGGCATTCACCTCCTCACAGATATTCCTTATTATTAAAATATGCAGAAGGTAAAAACACTAAATTTTCTACTTCACAACTGAGAATTACTTATACATGGTATTAGTATGCAGATAATTTTTCTGACTTCTAAGTTATTTTCTCATTTTGGCAAGTGCACCGATGACTGAAACTGGCACAGGTAGCTGGAAAAGAAGCTGTGATGCTGGAGCACAGTCACTTGTTGTGTGGGTAGGTTACATGATTATTTGTCAGGAGCAATGCAGGGATCAAGGGTAAGATGCAATATATTCTACTTATGAGCTTCACCTAAAGAACGCATAAACATGGCAGCTAGCTTCTTTTTTCCAGCTACAATGCAATGCATGATTTCTTATATCTAAAGATCCTGACACTTTCCTGATAGAGAAACAATCCTCTATTTCTGCATCCATCCAAACAAATATGTACAACCTGACTATAACTTCATTCATACAAACTAATTACGTATGATCTAGCACTTTGATGAAGGCTTGAATGTTCAGCTGATATAAAAAGAAAAAAACACTACACCTACCAGAGTAATTATTACGAGGGTATTTTTATCCTGCAGTTGAACATACGCAATAAATGAGCATTAGATTATGCTACTGAAATAGTGCATGAACCTTTATTATCCTACAGGACAAATTCTGTAATCCCCTCTGACAGACTCATAATCACAGCAATAACCAGTTCTTGACCTGTGAGGCAGGCTGAGTATCCCTGCCAAATTAACAGGAATAGTAACTATTCTGTTTCTGTAAAATTGATTGTTAAGCACCAGAACTGTAAAAAGTCATCTCCATATTAATTAACAGTGCCTAGTCTTGCATTAAAGTCAAACACACATACACAAGCCACTGATCTTGATAGATAAGTCTTACACAACCACCTCCAAAATTTATGACTGCAGGAAACACAGCCATATTTATTCAGAGATAGAGACAAGCAAGGAAAACACCAGTTCCTATCATCTATGATCATGATCACTTCCCTGGCTGAAATCTGAATAAGGAAACAGTTCTAGAGCTATGTAAAAAATAAAATTTAAATTCTATCAGCAAATTTACTTTGAAGTAGTAAAGACTGCTTGTGGCATTGTAGCTTTAAAGAATGTAATTTAATATTTTCATAAGAATGTGTTTATATAGCTGTATGATTTATTATTGTCAAAAATCTTGTAACAGAAAAGAAATACGTGACTCATGATCTATGCAATACATAAAATTTCTGGGCAGAATCTGGTGGTTTATAGAAAATAATCTGGACATGTATTCTCCTTGGATAGTTTTTGTAATTCACAGCTCCAACTGCTCATTTCAAGAAAAGGAAAAATTTAAAGATCTGAAATAAATATATATATCAAAATTATAAATTTAAAAAACATTCTGAGGTGACTTAATTTTAAGTAAAATGATATTTGATAAATTAATATCCATAAAAATAGAACTAAATTAGAAAAAAAAATTTTTAAAAATCATCTTTTTTTTTGCATACAGCAAACAACTAAAATTCATTTAAAAAGTGCTGCTGGACCACTTAATTGGCCACTGAGGATAAAAACAGTCATGATTTATATTGTGTCCTGTAACATTTATATATTTTTATATATATATATATATATATATATGTTAGAAGAATATACTTATATCAACTACTTATTTTGTAAAATATTCTACGTACAGTTTTCAGCTGCTACAAGCTGACCTAAACAAGTAGCCAAGGAGTAACATTGGACAGTACATAACTACAGTAAATACAAACCCCATCAACACAGTATATTTAATATTTATTTATTTAAGAAGCTACTACCTGATGCTATTTATTTAAGAAGCTACTACCAATCTACATTTAATCCATGCCTTCAAAATGAGGACATTAAAGATGCCAGGATTAGATGAGAAGTCAAAGCTTGCAAGAAGACAAGCTTTGACTGCCAATATGGTTTCCCTCTTTTCAACTCCAAAATCAAATTATCCTTCTTAAGGATTTGCCTTTGTCTCCAATTCCAATTTGATATCTTTCTTCATATGAGTTCTTGTGGACTATAGCATTAGTTTAAAACATCTGAAAATACTTCTTTTAGGAGACTTTAACATTTCAGAGTCTTTCTTTGACCTGTTTCTCTTAACATTATGAAGTGCTTCAACAATCTCCTTCAGCATCACAGTCTAAACACAGAGCTAAGACTAACTGAATGACAGCTTGGAAAAATTGGTGCCTTAATTGAACATTGGTGATAATTTGACAAACTCAGTATCATAAATACTGTAGCCCTTGCTGTTCTCAATTACTTTTCAGATATTTCTAAAAAGATATGCTTAATTAAAGAAGAATCAAGCCATGACTTCATGCACTTGCAAATGAGAGATACACCATGTAGCTCTCAGTATCTGGTAGAGTCCAAATATTTTTTTTATTTATTTTAGTTCCTTTAAATTCTGTTTGGTGGTAATGAATGAGGCATATAATTACTCTGATTCATCCTGTACCCTTAACATGAAATACCCCAGAGCAATTAAAAACAATAATTAATAAAATATCAAAAAAGAGTTAATTAAAAGCACAACTGAAAATTAATCATTAACTTCACATTAAGAAAGATCAAGAATTGTACAGAACTCATTAAGACTTTGTATAATTCATGTTATATAAATGGCTAAGAAATTACTAGTAGTACCTGCGTTACCTCTGTATCAACAGCTCTTTATACAATTCTTGTTAAACAAGTATGAATCATAGCTAAGAGCCAAAGAAATGAGACAAAGTAATCCTAAAGAGTAAAATAAACTCATGTGGCAAAGCATCAATACCATATGTCTCTGTGAGGCTCCTAATTTCAAAGGAGGAATATATAGTTCCTTTACTTCTGAAATTGCCATATTTTCAATAAAAGTGTATATCTTTTCCATTTTTGCTTTCTGCTTATATTTAGGTGGAAAATAAACCAGTGAAGTTGAGGATATAGAAATAAATGTTTGAATACAGGAATGAATTGCACAGCTGTCAAGTTCCTACATGATTGGGCAGTTTCATTTCTTTTCCCATCTTTGTAACCCCATGACTGCGCTGTACTCTAGAGCAAGGACACAGCAGCATGCTGAGCATGCCCCAGCTCAGCTTCCCCAGAACACATCTGTCTCCCCACCCCGGGAAAGGTTTGCTCAGTGACATGCAATCCTCTTAGCTCAATCACCCAGAAGAGGCAGGCTCCAGAGCAACCCAGACTGAAAACATAAGTGCTATTTTGGATCAGGAGCCTGAAGGAGCTCAGAAACAAAACAAATAAAAAAAATTCAGTCAATTTGAAATAATGTTTTAATATTTCCCCCTCCTTCTCCCCTCCCACAGAACAAATTCCCAGAGCATACTTTTCATGTTGTTTTTTTATCTGCAGGTTCATCTGGAAAAACTATATTTTTAACAGCAGGACTATGCAGTTACATCCCAACTTAGACTCTAAAGGCAAGATAGGGTACATACAAAATTTCTCTTCATGGCTTTTATTGGAGACAAAAAAGTCAAGGGGCAAAGACAGAACTGTAAAAAATTAACAGAACTAAAAAATGTACGAATTTGGATAAAATCTATACTGGATGAATACTAGATGAGTACAACAAATGCAAGATGACTTAGTTTGTGATTCTGTCCATTCTATTTTAAAGAAGCTCAAAAGGAGCTCAGCTGTAAGTGACCTTTTTAGTTTTGTTTTGTTTACTAGATCATCATACTCCACCCTCTTATGGTTGGATGACTTTCATTTTATGTTTTGGTTTACTTTTTTCTTAAATCAAGCTTGTCTTCAACCTAAGCTGACAAATCTTACTTTTTTTGAACATTAAAAATATTGTTACAGTAATTCAGTAGAAAGATAAAAAAAACCCTCCAACACAGCACTAGGCAAGCATTTCCTCAGATAAAATCAAAATGATAGTTAGCCAAAACCAGCTGCAAGATAGTATTTTCTTCAAATTTGTTCTTGAAAAATCTGTCAGCTCTAATCAAATAACAGTGAACTTTGATATTCTGTTGTTGATACTCTTGAATTTCACTCAGTGTTATTTGTCCTAAGCCATCCAATCTTCATTTTCTTACCAACATTTCATATGCAAAGGCAGAGCAAAAGGATGAAGATGAGACTTTCTGTGCTTCTGACTCAATGTACAGCAACTGCAAATAATATGGCTGAGAAGACACTCTCAGATAAACTTATATTTCAACCACAATAGCCAGTACTTGTGTAGTGAATGAAATGTCCATTTAAGTTTTTGACCCCGCAGGTCTGTGAATAAGAAGGTGCACAGTTCAACAGACCATTAACTAATTCATGAAGTGATGATCATTATATGGTCAAAGTGTTATTTCTTCTGGAAAACGAGCAGATCACTGACCAACTACCTTGATCAGATACACACAGGAATTAAAATGGATATTTTGAGTTCATATTCGATTAGCATTTGAGACACTCTTTCTCTAAACACTTCCCACAGGACTGCACATGCCAAGTTCCTTCCATAGCTCAAGCTATTATTCAAAGACCTGAGAATTCTCATTCCAGTTAGAGCTATCTTAGTTTTACTGACAGTGCTGAAGATGGCAGTCTGCTCCCTAGACTATTAAGGGAATTTCAAAAATTAAAAAAAAAAATAAAAATGTATATATTGAAGTTGAAATCTAGCATTACATTGCCAACAGTGAAGAAGTCTTTAAAAAAACCCAATATCTTTGTTCCTGAAATATTTCAGAAAACCTCAAGCCTATTTAGATTAATTGCAACAAAACAGCATTCATCATTAACACAATGAAAAACAGTCTGTGGATCTTACCAGCCAGCTGGGTACTTTGGAGTGGTAGTAGGGAAAAGGGAAAACACTACATACTAAAGCTGAATTAAAAGAAAAATCAACAGAGATGCAGAAGCTGTATTTGGATTTCCTACTATAGATTCCAAACTCTGGTGATACCTAACCAATCTTTATGTGATCCAGAACAGGAATTCTTAAGTGTGCTTCACAGCCCATGGAAACCAAAGCAGACAATTGCTATTAACTATCTTCACCGTGGAGTTTCTCTGAGTTAAAGGTACATTCTTAATCTTCCAACTGAGCTAATACAAGATATTATTTATTGGGATGCAGTCTGAGGAATGCATTTAAATAGGGCTTTAAAGTCTCTGACCCTTTTTCCATCCCATTCCTTAGAGACAGATCCTGGCTAATTCTCCCTCTTCTTTGGACTAATGATCACCCAAAACTCAGTGCCCACTCAGATTTCACCAGTTTGAAACCACTAGATGTCATACACTGGCATAAGAGCCCTCTCTTTCACCTCAAATCTCATGTTAGCCACATCAAACTAGGGAAAAAATGCTCATTCTTGTTCTGTCAGTTACCTTGTAGGATTACCACTTGGTTTGCTTGACACAGACAATCACCATAACCTGAACTGTATCTAAATCCTTAAAAAGGGAGAATTAAGAAGGAAGTGTTATGTACAAATAAAAAAGTACTTCTATATACAGCATTTACAAAATTCTACATGAATATATTCTCATACTTTTTGAAAAACAAGGGTTCCTAGGACAGCTGTCAGAAAACCAGTCTTACAGTGTGAGCCTTAAAGAGTAAAACATATCAGATTTACCAGAACAAAAGTTGAAAGGTACCTTGACTACTGTATAAAAATTTTTAGTAGACGTAGGGGTGATAAAATTGTGATAGTCTATGAAAGAGGCCAGGTTTGCAGGTCAAGGCAATAAGTTCATCAGGCCAGGTGGCAGAGTTTCTCTGCACAGAGACCTTTCAACAGGTCACTGCAATTTGTCATAGACACTTGTTCAGAAAGCATACCTGAAAAAGGGGGAATTTTCAGTGTTGCTGAAAAAGGCATAGCAAAAGGAAGACTGGCAGCTGAAATTAGACAAATTCAATCTTTCCACAACATTTCAATTTCCTAGCACTAAGGGTAATTAAATATTGGAATGGCTTACCAGGGGAGCTGGTGGACTCGCCATTGCTTGGAGCTTTAGGACGAGATTAGATATCATTGTAAAAGAGATGCTTTAATCCAGCTTCTGGAAGTTCTCAACATGCCCATAACACTTGCAGCTCTGCATTAAGACAATGACTATAATCAAATCTCGTACTTTAGGGTTTCAGCTAATCAACTGCAAGGGTTATAAAGAATTTTTTTTTCCCCTTCACATAAAAACCAGACAGATACTTTAGTGTGGTTTATATACTGATCTGTCTCTGAAGTAGCAGAGATTGCCCAAATCTACAGAAAACATGGGGCAGCTGATGCAGTTGCCAGTGGTGATAGGGAAAGTACTTCCTCTTAGCCTGAAATTCACAAAGCAGTCCTATCCAAATGGGAACTCACATGAATTTAAAGTCATCTAGATAGATGCAAACCCCTTCTGCCCTGGAACCTGTGTGATTAGGTCAGGGCAGAAGCAGGTTTGGTCTGTCTGCTCTGCTAAGGGTCTGGCAGCAGCACCCACTCAGCATTTCACTGACACTGCTACATGACTTAAGGAGTCATTTCATGGTCTGCTCCTGCAGAGCCCTGGCTAAGGGTCAAGTGAAAAACTATTGGATCACCATACCCTTAGAGGTTTTGTTAATGAATCCTGCTGGATTAGCTCAAAGGCTGTGCTTTTTTCCAAGGTGAGATAAATAGAAATCTCAAATGAGTTTGGTTTGTGTTTGCTCAGCATGTTAACACACATATCTCAGCTAATTAACTAATTGCTATTAAAGAGGCATAAGTAACACCTTGCTCTCTTCTATCTGCTGAAAGGTAACATACTTTAGCCTAACTAGAGTAATCATGTTAACACATAGGTTTCTGGATTTACTGTTCTGTTTTCCAGCATATATACATAAACATCCCTTTTGGTTTTTAGTTTAGCTACATCTGTAACTACACATTCTGCACTATTTTAGCAGAATACTATAATGACTTGATTATTAAATGTAAATAAAGCTGAAGGCAAGAAAGAACATTCTACTACTTTTACCCTTTTATGTGAAAAGAATATGTCTTAACTGTGTCAAATAAAGCACAAAATGAGAGATGGTTCTTCTAGTGATTTCTGTGAGCTGCATAGTAGCATGTTCGTACTGTGAGTCTCCAAATAAATATCCCCTTAAGTGAAGTCCATGCCAGGCTCTTATGCTTATTGGCTGCCTATACTATTCTCCTACATCCCTTTGACAGTTTGTTAGATTCTAAAACATTTCTGCCTGTGCTAAATAACGGGTCATTTGATGGATTTCTGCAGAGCTGCACCTGGAATGTAATGCAAGCATGTAAATCACCTGTTGTGCAATTCAGGACATTTTCCATGCAGAATAAGGATGATTTGTCTTTGCCATAATTCTGAACCATAAGTACTAATACAAGGGTCTCTTGTCAGTATTGCTCATTATCATTATGTTGTCATATTACAAAGTAAGAATGGGACACACCATGACAGCACCATCTAGTAACATAAAATATTCATGCAAAAACAAAAGCAGACTCAACCTTTAAAAAGTAGAGAAAAAAAAAAAAAAAGAAGGTACACTGATCCTGCTTGTCTCAATGTCTATTTTGGTGACACATGCATATATTTGACAGGACTTATGACAAATTTACAAGATGGCCCTAATTAAGCAGTATGTTATTCCATGGGTATTCTTACTCAAACCAAGCCAAAATACTCAGAATAAGAGTTTCCTCATCTGGGATGAAAATGAAAAATCTACATGTACAGCATTCTGACTTCTCCAACAGATTTCATTTGTTGTGCTGCTGTATTTAAGTACAAATATCTCTGACAGAATCTATACCCAGATATGCTCCACACTGCACACAAAATTAATTGTAATGAACTTTATTGTTCTGTTGGTCTTTTTTGTTCTGTGTCTAACAGCATACCTAATGCCTACAGTGCAGGAATGCTTGGAAAACCTAAATGAATCTACTCTCCCATAATTTTTAAAGAATGATATTTAAGGAAAAACTGAAGGAGGAACATTATACTATGCACTAGACACTTTAGATGCCAATGACATAATAAATAGTAATATTGTTCTAGTGATAAATATCATCACAAATTTTGACTAAATCTCTTTTTTATACAAATATTATGCCTCAGTTTTCACAGCCTGTTCAACTGAAGGATTATTAAAGAAAATTTTGAGTACAGGGGGTCCACATATTTGCAGCAGAGATTTAATTTATTCAGAAAATTCTCATTTATATTCCTTCTGTGCCAAAATCTCTGCCCAAGTAACACAGAAGTTCACAATTACTTAGAATCATATTCTCTACTCTTGTATTTCTACTAAAAGATTCCCAACTCAAAATGGTTGAATTGTATAGCTGTAAAATTCTAATATTTTTAATTGAATATACTATTTTTAAATTTAAGTTCCACACGGCATAAAAAATACGCATCTACAGTAGAATCCAGAGCACTAATGTAATTGTGTTATCATTCTTTCTCGATTCTCTAACTGAAAATGTCTTACTATTCAAAACTGTTTTTACTGTTCTTTCCTACACATTTCTAGTAATAAAACTGGAAACTAAGCCTTGTGTTTCTGGAATCTTTGCTTTCCTTAAATACTGAATAGTGGGTTTTTTTTTTACCTGCCTTACAGAATCGCATGCAAGTTTGAATAACTTAAAAATCTTTTCATTAGAACTTGTTGTTTTGGAATAATTTTTCTCTCCCCTTGGATTGTTTACATTAATGATATAATAGTTAATATTTGATGCAAATTTTCAATTTTATTCTTTAAACTAGTGCATGTAGTTAAACTAGCTACCTTTTCTTCACTTATATGAAATCTAATAATACAATTTTGACACGTAACAAACTGCTGTCAGAAGCACATCAAATAAATTTTACAACACCCCTTTCCCCCACCCTCCAAGAAAACTCAATAAACTGAGTATAAAACAAACAAATAACATAATCTAATCTAACTGTCCACTTTACCTTGAAATGCATGCCCTGTTAGAGAATCCAAATCTGAAATTAAAACAGTGAAAAAATAATCTTTAACACTATTTTAATATTAAAAATCACAAAAAATCAAAAGCAAACCTGGCACCAAATATCACATTATCATCAATATAAAATTTTAATCATATATATATAGAAAAGCAAAACCAGAAAATTTAACATTTCATTATGGTTTTCTTCTCCATAGTTTTGTAGAGGTAAAATATTAAATAAAACTTTGAACACTATGAGAAGTTAATTCATTTTACTGTTTAAGACAGACAATTAAATAGGAATTTTAAAATACTTTGTAAATGAACTCTGATTTCAGAAACACATACCTTGAGTATAAACTTTTGTTCTACCTTTGTACATAACAATAATAATTAGAAAAGTGCAGAATGCATTTTAGATTGTACCCTCTTAAAAACATTTTCCTTATTGATCACAACAGATAATAGACCTGATTTTGTCTATGCTAGTGCTCATAATTTTTTTTTCTTTTATTTTTTATTTTTTCCTAATCTATCTGTTTTAAAAAAGAGAAAAGAGCTGGAATTATTCCTGCTGACACCATAAAGCATAAATGGAAGGCTTCACTGGTGACTTCCATCTGAAGAGAGAGCAGGAAGGCACATCAGTGATGCTGGAGGCATCAGAATGGCTCCTTCTAAATGTGCACTGAGACCAAAACTCAGAAGTCCATCTTTGAAGCACTTTGCACCTTTGGAAATTCCATGCTCTTAACAAAGATTTATTTGGTACCTTTGAGGAGTTGCAGTATAGCCAGCAGAGTAGTGGAGGCTGATGAAGTACAGTCAATAGCAGCTGTGATTGCTGCTGCACTGCCAAGGTAAAAGGTCAATTCTCAGAGACACATGGCCAAAAGAAACCCCTTCTTAGGCAGTGTTCTGTCACACAACACAGGCATGTGAGCCCATTTGGAGAACAAGTCCTGTTGCTAGCGGCAGTCCACAAGGTTTCTGTTAGCTCACCAAGAAAGTGTGAGACCTTCAGACTCTCCTTCCTCCCTTCCTATGACCAGTGGGATCACAGGGGGATGCAACAGCTACGCTCTCTTGGAAAAACACAACAGACAGATTGTGGCTGAACAATCCACCCTACTATGTTTACAAATGAGCTTTCTTGTAATTTTTAGGAATTGATTGTGTTTACTAGCAGTGTTTGAAAAAAATCTTTTAGTACTACTTATAAACTACTTCATCTTTAAAAAAAAAAAAAGTTGTTTTCTCATTGCAACAGTCAACAGATACAAGATTCTAAGTTAACGATTTAGGCTACAGAAATTCTGAACTTTTTGTAATGCAATAACTAATTATGAAAATCATTGGAAAAGTATTTACCAATTAACTCCTGGAATTGCAAAAGTAACACTTAAGACAGGAGGAAAGGTGTGTTTGGCTCTAATAACTTATAATAATTTGACCGAGACATTTACCGAGGATGGTGAACATGCTTAGTTTTGTAAGTGAACACAGGAGAAAAACAACACAAAAAGTAATAAATGCACTAGAGAGAATTGCTTTCTGAAATCCAAATTGCTGAACACAATGAATTAACTAACAATTCCAGTGTGGGGGGTCTCAAGCTTTATCATAAACTACAGAGGAAAAAAAATATCCTCAGGATTTTTTCTTTCAGAGTCTGAGAGACAGAAGAATGTTGTTTCCCCCTAGGAGTCCATAAAAACCACACCAAAACCAGATAATGCACAAATGGAACATCTAGCTAGGCAATGATTGCTCCCTGAATGCACAGAGACAGCACACAGCTACCTTGCAAATCAAAAGCACACAGAAAATATCTAATGCTTGAATTGTCCAAACTGTTGTCACTGTGCACATCCTCTGGCATGTCCTGACACAGCAATAAAGTGTTTGAAAACATTTGTTCTATTTAATTAATAAAAATATCCTGATGTAAAACTTGCAGATCCAAGAAAAAGAACAGAAAAGGGAAAAATTTTGCTCTTTCTATAGTAGTGAAAAAATCCACTCAGACACTAGGACTTAAAAAAACCCAAAAACCAAACAAAAAACCAACCAACCAACCAACCAACCAGCCAACCAAAAAACCCAAAATAAAACAAAAAACTGAAACCAAAACAAAAAAAATCCAGAAAAGTGCAAAAGTGGAAATTTCATGTACATACAATTGTAATTTGCAGCAGAAATCACTATTAAAAATGTTATTCTGAAAGAATTGCAGATAAGTTAATGTAAATTAATTAGTCTCTTGTTCCAGCATTACACTACTGTGTAATACTTTGTGTTAAGCTGATGATATAAATTGTGTATGTGTTTATTTTCTTACAAGTCAGCCTACACTAACTGAAAACAAGGTAGTTTGTCACCCAGGCATGCGTCCTGTGTGGACTGTTAAAAAAATCAGACCAACTTTGCTAGCTGAAACCAGAAGATTTTATGGTTTATTCAACCCACAAATCATGATCCACATTCCCCAATTCCACCATTACATTTCACAAAGAATGATATGAGCTGACACTGCACAGGCAGGCAAGGTAGTTTCCCCTATAAAGATAAATACACTGTGCAACATTTCCCTGCTAGTTCAATACATGAAATTACTGAAGTTATAATGGAACAAAACCTTTGCTGGAACAACTGGAATATTTAGTCTCTGCCATAAGATTTCTTCTACTCTTCCATGGACTCCAAGGGCAGCAGAAAAATCATCATTTCCTGTTATTGTTAAGAGCATTTCTCTGTTTCCTTGACTGATTTTCAATTAAGCAAGCCTGAATGGGTGAAATCCAATTTTCCTCTGTTCCATTTATTTAGTGAGTTGCTCAGATTTGTTGCTATTCACTTTTATTTTCATACATAAGACTTTCTAAGCAGCAGGAATCTGAGATGAAAGTGGAGTACATAAAAGTGACACACACTTTCATTCCCTTTTTAAGGCAACATAGCTAACATGTCCACATGAGCAGTTATCAAGGAATTGCACTCATGAAATCCAGACCTGATTCATATTATAAGTCATTGATTTAGGTAATAAAACTGGTGATTTAACAATAAAGCTGACTTTGAGCTATAATGAAAAGCATGAATTTTTAAAAAGAGAATATGTGTGTGTACTTTTAGCAAGCAGTACCTCTGGTACACCACATTTTATTGCCTCAGTGCAAAACAGACGTTGGAGATGGTACAAGATTTTCATGCCAATAAACTAATTATTTCTTCCTAGAGTTGATTAGCAAAGATGTAGTCCCCTCTGTATCTTGCCTCCAAGGCCCATTCCCCCTGTTTTACAAACAGTGTTCACTGCACAATGTAGTGCTCAGCTTTTGACTTCCCCTCTCAGGATACTCCACGTGCTGTGCTTACAGTAAAATACCAAAGCACAGTATGGCTGCCACTGACACATGCTGGCAGAATGCCAACACAAAATGAGCACAAGGGATGACTTTTTCAGTGCACAGGAACACACATTTAAGGTGCAGAGCACATTTAAGTCATTTAACATTAAAGGCTCTCCATGGCATTGGCAGCAAGACGATGTAATACCAAACTATCTCTGGGAGCTGGTACTTGCTTAGAAAGGTTAGAAGAAGCTAATGAATGCTAAATCGTGCTCTCTTGAAAATACAAGATTTTGCCCTGCTTCTAAGTGTTTTAACAGCGATTGTCAGCAAGAAATAAATGTCTCTGCTTTGCTAAATTTCCAGTTAGACTAAATCTTACCTTATTATAAGCCCCTAACTGGGCAGCAGAACTCAGGAACCCTTTCAGATGTGCACAACACCTGGACCATGAATTCTACAAAGCTCATATCTTCTTTAAACAAGATCAGTGAAGTCCAGCTGCTCATAATATTTGGAATACAAAGGGCTGGTTGCAAAGAAGAGAATGAAGTGACATAGAGTT
This sequence comes from Poecile atricapillus, assembly GCF_030490865.1. NCBI lineage: Eukaryota > Metazoa > Chordata > Aves > Passeriformes > Paridae > Poecile > Poecile atricapillus. The sequence goes on along the minus strand of NC_081251.1, from coordinate 20,918,937 downwards.
GCAGCGACTGAAGATGAAAGATTATTTGCATTAACTAGAAGTTACAACTGTAGTTTTGACAACCAAGTCAGTGAAAACTGAAACTATTGGCACATAACTCAGGATTGGAATGGGATTGTGAGCTTGACTGCACCAAGATTTGAGGGTTAATTTGCTACTACCCAAACCTAAAGCCAGAGGTTAAAGTTCAAGTAGGCAAAGAATTCTTTGTGTTAGCCTCTAGAGGTGGAGAGTTTCCTTCAGCTACAGAAATTATGCAAATGATTCACTGAAATTTTTTTTTCAGCAGAACAACTCTTGCACAGTCCTGTCGCCTCAACTTGGATCTCCTCATTTATTATTGTCGCTATGATCCTAACCTACTACAATTAATCTGTTTTCAGAGTCTCATTTTCATTAATAGGTTATTTTCCTTCATGGCCCACCAATCCTTTAAACAATGGAAATGTAAACCTTTTCTGTGTAAAATTTCCCTGAGAAGTTAAAAAAAAAAAAAAAAGGGCATAAAGGTTGCACTCAAGAATTCATAACAATGCAGACATCCCTCACCCTACTGCTCACTTGTGCTGGTGTTTGGAATTCGTTTTTATTTTTGGAGATAATTCAAAGAAAAAAAATCCAGATGAACAGTTAGTTATGAAGAATTATCAATATGACATTTGAAAGACTATTTTTTCCTCTGATTCAATTTGATAGTATTTTTTTTGATAAAAAATTACATCATACTGAGACTAGTAGATTACATTTATGCTGCTCACCAGGGTTTGATTTAACCAGCATTCCTTCCTGTGATACCATTAAGAGTAAGATTCAAACTTTCTTTTCTTCAGTAGAGATGTTTTGTTGTGAGATATGTGTCAGAGCTTCCATTAGCTCTAATGAAGAAGTAGTTGAAATTGAGTCAATTAATTATATTGAAAAGTAGGAATTAAACTTGTACAGAGGAATAAGTAGAACAGCTCCTTCCATTGACAAGATCTCTAATAACTACAGTGTGAGGTTAGACAGCTACACATCTACATAATCTGTAGTGTAGGTAATTGGAGATGAATCTCACCACAAGAATCTTTCAGGTAAATAATATGCATATATGGCTGTGGATCTGAGACAGTCACAAGAATAAAATGGGAATGATTTAGGCATGGAAAAATTGCTGGTTTAAGAGTGGCAAATTTGATGGCTTCAGATGTCTAAAATGAAAATAAATTTAAAATAAAAATTAAAATAAATCCTGGATAAAAATAAACTTAGTCCTGTCAGCCTCTAGTGCAAAAATTCACTGATCAGTTTTTCCCCTCTCTTAAAATCATATGATAATTATACAGGTTGATACTTGTCACTTTAGATTTTTGCCTTCTGAATGATGCTATTCCAGGAAGAACTTGAACAATGGCTACAAACTGAAGCACAAAAGGATCCATCTGAACACCAGGAAACACCTTTGGTGTTTTTTTTCTTCTGTGAGAGTGACCGAGCACTGGGCACAGGTTGCCTAGGGAGATTATGGGCCACATATGGCTGTAGTGTTGACAGATTAGGAAAAAAAATGAATTATTCCTGATGAGAAAATTGAACTGAGGGAGACAGATCACAAAAAAAAAAAGTAAATTATTAGGGGAGCTTTATTAATAAGTCTGATTTCTGTAATAGAAAACATCTGTTATTATTATTATTAACTGGTAATCATTCACACTGGCCACTGAAGTCTTTGCACACACAGCTCACCTGAGTGTACACTCACAGTTTTCCACAGTGCATGACTGGGAGGCCAGCACAAGCTGTCTGCATAGAGGCACAGGATCATAACAGCACATGGGGGCTCCCAGGTGGGTTGCCCAGGAAGCCCCTCAAAGGCTCCTTCACTTCATCACACATCCCCTGCAGCCTGGCCACATGTGGCAGCAGCACCTACCCTGGCCAACTAAACTGGATCATGATTTGTTTCTCTTCTTCCAAAACATGTTTTCCTCATTTTTTCACTCTGTCTGACTTCAACTGAAGAAAAACAACCACTAACAAAAAAGAAACACTCCAGAAACAGTGACCTCACATTTTGAAAGCCATCATTAATCCATTTTCTTCTGCTGATGATCTCAAGCAATTGGTCTGCTTCATGCTTCATAGTATAATCATGGCCTCAGGGCTGGTTTATCCAAATTCAATGCAGGGTTTTAAAGAGCGTCTTAAAATATGTTATAGAACCTATAGCTGCATACAGACATCTCAAGATCAGAACAATAACGCTTTCCAAAGTAGCTCTCAGCAGGAAAAAAAAAGTATGTTACAGATGAAATCCCAGCCCTGGTTTCCTGCAGTGATGGATGCTGTGCTGACTGCAGCAGCAGCACCCACCCTGTTTGAGCACAGAGACTTTATTGTGGCAGCATTTCCCAGCTCTCTGAGAGCAGTCATGGAGGACACCTATCATCTGAGGTAGGTATCCTGTAATTTGAACCCTGTGGAGTTCATCACAGCTTTACTGCCTCATATTGAGCCAGGATTTCCCAGTGGACTACTACAGGTATGCCATCCTCACCACATGTAATAATCCATATCCTTTCAGGGAGGCACACAGCATCATCTACAGGCACACTGCTATGTACATATATGTATTTATGTAAAACAAGATACAAATTAAAAAGTTTTGCAGAAAGATCAACACAAACATAATTCATGCTTTCCCAGTGACTTCCACTTGTGTAGCTGGCTTAGCCATGGAAGAGGTGAGAGCACCTCATTTACCTAATGAACTTCAATATCTTAGGATTTCCACAAACCTTTTTAGCATCAAAAACACTTTTAAAATTACATGTGCCTGATAACTTAATAACCAACATCTTAAAATCATAGAATAATTTAGGTTGAAAAAGACCCTGAATAACATCAAGTTCAACCATTAATCTAGCACTGCTAAGTACACCACTAAAGCATGTCCCTATCTATACCTATATCCACCTATGTCCACATCTATACCTTTTTTAAACACTTCCAGGGCTGGTGATTCCACCACTTTCCTGAGCAGCATGTTCAAATGTTTGACATCGCTTCTGGTGAAAAAGTTTTCCTACTATCCAATATAAACCTGTTTGCTCATGCCCTATCACTTGTTCCTTGGGAGATGAGACCAACTTCCCCTCACTACCAGCTCCTTTCTGGCCCTTGTAGAGAATAACAAGGTTCTGTCTGAGTCTCTTTCTCCAGGCTCAAAACCCCCAGCTCCCTCAGCTGCTCCTCATCAGACTTGTGCTGCAGACCCTTCACCAGCTCCATTGCTCTTCTCCAGACATTCTGCAGCCCCTCAGTGTCTTTCTCCTAGTGATGAATCCAGAACTGGACACAGCACTCAAGGTGTGGCCTCACCAGTGCTGAGTACAGGAGACAATCCCTGCCCTGCTGGGCACACTATTGCTGACACAGGCCAGGATGCTGTGGCTGCCTTGGCCATGTGGGCACACACTGACTCATGTTCAGCTGCTTTCAACCAGCATCCCCAGGACCTTTTCCTCTGGGCACATTTCCTGCCAGTCTGTCCTCAGCCTGCAGCACTGCAGGGGGTTGTTGTAACCCAAGGACCTGGAACTTGGTCTCGTTGAATCTTACACAGTGGGCCTCAGACTATGCCTCCAATCTGTGCACACCCCTCTGCAAGGCCTTCCTACCCTCCAGTAGATAACACTCCCACCCAGCTAGGTGTGATCTGTAAGCTTTGTGAGGGTGTACTCCATTTCCTTGCACAAGTCACTGACAGGACTGGCCCCTAACATGAGCCCTGGGGAGCAACACTCAGGACCAGCTGCCAGTTGGATCAAATTCCATTCATCACAGCTCTCTAGGTCTGGCTATCCAGACAGATTTTTACTCAGTGAACAGTGCACCATCCAAGCCATTGGCTCCATTTTCTCAAAGAGAATGCTGTGGAAATGGTGTCAAAGGCTCTTTATTTGTCCAGGTGGACAATATCCATGAAGGAGATCAAGTTGGTCAGGTAGGACCTGCCTTTCATAAACTTGTTCTGGCTGGGCCCTGGTTGTCCTAACCTCACATTTGCTACCTTCAAGTCACCTGACACCTCTCTGCTTAGCCAGGGTTGCTGATAATTTATGGACAGTGGCTTGGTGAGCACTTCCAACAGCTCCCTCAGTACCCTTGGGAGTAGTTGGGTGAATTCCATCCAGCCCCACAGACTTAATGATGGCTCTCATAAATATCAAGCTATCAAATTTTCAATGAAAACTATAAAAGTTAAAAATATGTTAAATAAAATTCAAACTGTATATGTTATGTTGAGATATTTATGAAAAAGTTTGATGAAACTCTGAAGGTAGGTTCCAGGCAAATGAGGAGTCTCAAACAGAGGTTCTATAACATTACACCAGAAAAGAAGAGAGGAAAAAAACCCATTTCCTGAAGAGTGAACATCAAGATAATGTGTCTGCTCAGTTTTGCTGCAGTTTCTTTCTAAATTTGCTTTCTTCATGAGAAAGGCAAGAAATTCTGTGAAATTCAACTGTTTCACTTTATGCCACTAATCATGTCAAATACTATGACATGTCTTTCAGAATCTGCTTCTTCATGTCAAATTCATTCAGTTCATCTCATTCTTTCACTTTGGAAATGCCTCTTCTTTCTTACTTCCCCTGATTTTTTTTCCTTGCAAATTACAGAAATATAAGCTCTTGAATCAGAAGATTTTTCTAAACAAAAGATTATTTTCTCTCATTTTCAACACAGCATCAGCTTCTCTTCCACTAAACCATATGAGATTGCTTTCACATTTGTGTTCAGCTTGATCTGGTCCTTCATATATCATTCATTATGTTTTGCTAACCAAGAGACAGTATTCATATTTATTCTCCTGTCCTTCTTTTCCTTTTATCAGATAAAACAAAGCAATCTTTCAAGCCTTTGATGCCCTGCCTGGTTTCAGAAGGACTAAATAACTATGTTTATACATTGACATATAAAGTACAAAGTTGAGCTTTATATGACAAAGCTGACTCAGTGATTTACTAAATAATAGGACAATTCCGGTTATACTAGACCAGCTGAGTCTTCTAAGGACTGTAGCTATGCAAAAGCGAAGGAGGAAGGGAAAAAATACCAAGCAAAAAAGGCAGCATCTACTTAAGTAGCTGTGGCTTGATCCAAACCAGCAACTGCATGCCATGCAGCTGCTTGCACACAGACCCTCACCCTCGTGGGTGGAGAATCAAAAGGTAAAACCTGTAGACTGAAATAAGATCAATTTAATGACTGAAATAAAGGATGGGAGAGGAATAAAATTCGAGGAAGTCAAGTGATGTAATATGCAGTTACACCTGCTGACCATTGCAGTGATTGGTTCCCCCCAGTTTACACACTGAGCATGACATTGTGTGGTCTGGAATATCCCTTTGGTCAGTTTGGGCCACCTCCCTCCCAAATTTTTGTGTACTTGCTCACTAGCACAGTATGAGAAACTGAAAACTCCTTGATTTAGGGTAAACACTATTAGCAACTACTAAAAATGAGAGCGTTTCAATGTAATTCTCAAACTAAATACAAAACTCATCACTGTACCAGCTAATAAGAAGGAAATTAACTCAATCCTCGTTGAAACCAGGATAGCATCCACCTTTATTCCATGACCATGTCCTACACTTTCCAGTACATCCCAGCAAACTGTTGTCACTCTTCCTGTGCCTTGATATATGTACTTATACTCACAGACATTTCACTTAGTTTATGGACCATCCCTAAAAAAGTCCATTGAGTTAATTTACTCCATGCCTTTAGACTTCATATGTTGTTATAGCTTTTCATCAGCATAGGAAAAATATCGTATACTGTTGAATTGTTGCATACTGGATCCAGCCAGCTGTCCCTCTTCTCCACCTGTTTGGAGGCAGGGCTCCTCTACTACTGGTAGTAGGATTCTCCACTTTTTCTAAAAAATGCATTAGAATCTGTTTCCATTGGATCAGGAATATAAAGCCCTAGTAGTTACCAGTGTAGAGTGTACCCTAATGCCATCAGACTTAAAGGCAGAACCCATTTTTATTTCTGGAGCGACAGGAGCTAACTCTATTGGCAAAGCACCCCATGTGACTTTGCCTGGAGACACTGCACATCCTTGATGAGGTGTGGTTCCTCTCTCTTCATTAACAATGGCCAGTCTCTGAAGTGGTAATTTAGGAATGCTGTCAATGTTTTCCGTGACAAAACACCGGAGTTCTATCAGAAATGCCTGCAAGATACCCTTTAATTTCATAGAGGTAAGAATTGCATTGAATTCAGAAGGAAAAGGCTGTGAAGCAGGAGAAGGAATTTCATGGGGGAAAGTTTGTGATAATGTAATTAAAATCTCTATGCACAAGGGAATGAAGTAAAGGCTGAATTGGCTTTTGCCCACAGGCATTTCCAGATTTGATTGCTTCACTTGGTTTGTTTAGCATTCTTTCAACACAGTTTTGTGCTTTAAACATTGCTCATGTGGAATATTACCAGAGGAGAAAAGTTATGTCATTTTATAACTAGCTGGAATCAGTGGAATTATTCCAGTACAGAATCACCATCCAGTACATCCAGTACAGTTCACCATCCAAAGTCTTTGATTTTTTAGATTTTAAATATTCAACTATTAGATGAGATAACAACTATTTATTAATAACCTAAGTCCTAGGTAAGATTCTTCTGAAGGTTATTGTAAAATACATGAACAAGTCAATTACCAAATCTAAATCCAGGATACATATCTAAGCTACAAGTTAATTCTGGACTCTGGCATGAAAAGAGGCAAGCAGCCAAAATGTTCTGGATCTCTTTCACTTTGACCAATTTGACTTTGAAAAACTTTTCTAGAGAAACTGCTTTATTCTCTGGAAAAGGCTCAGTTTTGAAAAAAACAGCATTTTCAAATGGAAGCAAAAAAATTACCAGAAAATTTCAAAAATAACTGTATTTGAAGCCAAATCTAGTCTACATATGCAATTTCTAAATGAAAAATACCTCCTTTCTAATTTTAACATTTCTACATATTATACGTTCTGGAGTTTACTTTAAGAAAATCTGTACCACTAGGAAGGTTGCATTAATTTACTTTTTTTTTTTTAAACCATCTTTAATATGGAATTAGATCCGCCTCCAAAATTAACTGATTGAACTTTGTAGAAACAATGTTTCCCATCTGGGTATATTATGAATATGAACCTCAATGCAACATTAATATCATGACAGCCATAAAAAACACCCTTTAAATCTGCCCCTAATCCACAACCTCACAACTCTGGAGATTAAAATAAAATAAAATAAAATAAAATAAAATAAAATAAAATAAAATAAAATAAAATAAAATAAAATAAAATAAAATAAAATAAAATAAAATAAAATAAAATAAAATAAAATAAAATAAAATAAAATAAAATAAAATAAAAAATTATGCAACTTAGAAAACTCAAAGTCCCCTCCAGTAATGCATGTTTCCAATTGTAATCTTAACTTGCCTTCATAGCATTGCTTGGTCAGCTTGTTTTATAGCATGCTTGCCAGGAAATTTGGTTATGATATTTAAAAAAACCCAACCAACCAACCAACCAAAAAACCCAAGAAAAGTAGTCCAAACAACTTCTGATTGTTGTCTTGTTATTCTACTTAGCATTTATCCTGAGCCAATTGAATATTGTGAGAGGATGTGTTATAAAAATAATAAAATACACAATTTTTAATAGTGTTGCTTAAAATGTACAATACAATTGTTTTCAAGCACTTATTATCAATGAGAAAAAGGAGCTGTTTTCTGTGTCCTACAAATCTTGCAGTGATTTAGTTGTTAGAAGAACTATTTCACTGACATAAAGTGGATAGGATAATATCTTTCGTATTTCTTAGTTTAATTTTCTTACTGCAACTGAATGTGGCACACAGTGTAAGAAAGTCTAATTATGAGAGAAAACTGAAGTCAGCAGCCTCAGGCAAAACAGTTTCTTAGAACTGGCTTAATAATCTCAGTAGAGATACCATTAAACTTAAATTAATTTGGATTTTTTAAATTTTTCTTTTTTTTCTGAGACAGCACTATAAAATATTTTATTGAAGTATTCTTAGCAAAAATTTATAGCTTTCTAATTCCTGAACAGATTTTAAATACATTTAAGCAGCATTTCACCCAAATTTGTTGCATGGCATCAAGAATTTGCTAACATTGGGGAAGTTTCTGAACGTGATTGAAGGTGTCCCTATCAAATCCACTCTAAGCTTCTTCAGTAAGTTCAGCTCTGTACTAAGACAAACAGAATAGGTTGTAAGCAATTAAAGCTGCAAAAGTGAAGTATTATTTTCTCCTGTCCCTAAAGGCCCCAAAGACATGAACTGTCTGCCCTTACATTTCACATTGCTGCTCCTCTTCCCCGTGAGATCTTGGCCTCCTCATCTTCTCCTCACACATATATTTATAAAATATACTTATTTTCTCATCAAAGAGATGTTGGACATTGACAACACATCATCTCTCCTCTTCCAGCCTTTTCTCTGTGGCAGCCATCCTGAGGGAGCAGCAGGATGTTACGGCAGCATGAGTGGCAGGAGAGTTAAACCAGTGGGGCAATGGCTTCTGATGGCCAGTGTTATGTGCTGCACCAGAAATTTATTCCAAGCTCTGAGTCAGCTCTCTTCTGTCCCTAGATTCAACAACAGGATCTACATGTGCCCTAATTTTCTTCATTACAAGGTTTCCTAATTTTTGACTATGTTTTCAGTATTGCTCATGTATTTTTGGGCGGAAGAGACTCAATTATCTTTTTTTTGTTATTTTATTGTTGAAGAAGACCTACACTACTCTTCTGCCTAAGGGCCAGCTGAATGAGTGAGTTCCCAGATAAATCTGGGATTCTAACCTACAAGGACCAGGCATCAGCAATGAAAGCACCACGGCTGCTGATTACATACGGAGGTCAAGTGTATAAATGGATCTTTGCATCTGGGTTGATGTATATTCTACATCAGATGTGCTCTCTCCTCAAAGAAGAGAAAAAATAATCAGACATCGCTAAGCAGAGTCCTCAGCCCTTCTGATTACAGGCCAAGGGATCCACTTCTTTTAACTAATTATTTTATTACAGTTTTCCTTAGACACAAGATATGAAAAATTCATATAAAAAACTTGAATATATGGAGAGGTTGTGCAAATATTCTGCCAAACTTTATCCCTGACCCATGAAACTGGATGCATAAAAAAAACCCTGGAGAATAATATGCTTAATGTTTGCTTTAAATTTTCTCTCTAACAAACTTGTACCATGTTGGCCAAAGGTTTGAACAGTAATATAAAATTCTTCGAAATTAATCAATCTCCATTTCTATCATTAATACATATTATATCAAACCCTAACTCTGAGGGCAGTTTTCACAATGATATCTGATAATTTGGTGCATATTACTTAAAGTAGGTACTGGAATAAAAAATAGCTTTAAAAAATAAAATTTAAATTTTGCATTACATTCATCAACGCCCATATTGAAAGACTTCTGAGTCTCAAATAAAAAATAAATAATTTTCTGTACAAAGACATAGCAAAAGTTGGCCTTTATATATTTTAGCTGCATGTTAAAGTTCTCTTTTGTAATACAATGCAGAAAGCCAGTAATTAGAGATGCAAAAAAGCCAAAGGAAGGAGTTCAGAAGCATTGGCCTATTCCCAGCTCTACTACTGCTCTGCCGAGTAAATTCAGGAAATTTCCTTAATAACTATGTCTGCATGTAGCCTATGAAAAATTAGCGATTATATATGCTGTTTGTTTAGTATCCTTCTATAACCGACAGACAAAAACACATTTCCAGGGGGTGATTTATGCCACCTGAAGACAGGTATGAAAACAGAATAATAGTGCACAACTCTGGAAAACTTGTGGGACAAGTACTTATAGAATACTTACAAGTAGATGGAGGAAAAAAAGAGAGTTGTTAGATACAGACCATTTTTCATTCTAGTTCAAGGTGTTTTTAATGACTTTCTATATTTGGCTTTGCACTGAGTGTGTTTATTCTGGCCTATCTGAGCAGAGCCTGGGGTAACTAGAGACAGATACCTGGAGCAGCAGGCTCACACATTCCTGCTATGATGGAAAAATACTGCTCTTTGGTAGCTGTGGCTTGTAGGACAAATAAGAATACTTATTTCACTAATTTTATTAAATTATCTTGATCAGGTGGAGAATAGACAAGGTATTAAGAGATTACAAAGGGAAAACAAAGCTTAAACATTTTAAGGGGAGGGGTAGGGAACAGAAGCTGACTAGTCATAAAGCTGTAGAAATTAGAAATTCTGGGGAAAGGAAAAAATTTAAAACAAATAATATATAAGCACTTGGAAGAACACAAGCACTGGAGTGGCAAGCCACATTTTGTCTTTCTAGAATAAAACTATTTCTTTTTGTGTTGAGTAAAAAATCTTATATACGAGGATGAGCCTTAGGTGTGTCTTAATTGACCTTCTTATGTCTTTTGACACTGGCCTGCATGACAAAGGCAGCAATGTCCCAGACAACGGGAAGTACACATTCTAGATGAAATGACTTTCAATTGAACTGATGGAAAGTCAAAAACTCGTATCCTAACCATTTACAGTTGAAATCACAGAATCATCAAGGCCAGAAGAGAGTTTCAAGATCATCCAGTTTTACTGTTAATCCAGCACCACCATAATCACCCCTAGACCATATCCCAAAGTGCCACATCCAGACATCTCTTGAACCTTCAGGGACAGTGACTCCGCCACCTCCCTGGGCAACTTAATCCAATGTCTGACCACTTTCAGTGACATTTTTTTCCTAATATTTATTCTGAACCTCCCCTGGTCCAAGTTAAGGCCATTTCCTTATGTTATGCTAAATAACTTAATACTGATGAATTAGTAATGGCAATTTGGGTTTTTTTGATCAGATGGGATTGCTTGACTGACTGGTTATGTCATTGGACAGCACAAGGGCAGGCTTGCAATTATCTTGTAAAACTAAAAAAATTCTTAAAGAAAAAATAAAATAGGATTGGATTTAGTAAGGAAAAGATACTGAACTCAGCAGGGAAAAATTAATTGTAAGATATCAGCTGGAGGACAAATTGTCATGTGTCTGCTTTACGCAAAATGTGTTCACTGTTACAGTTCAGCACACTTCAGATCAACAATATCATGCTGTTTGTGGAAAGAAATAGGGAACATAGTGGGATATATAAGCAAGGGCAGAAACTGAAAAACATGGAAAGTTGTCCTATTTTCACATGCAGTACAGGTTAGGGCCTCAGCTGTCTGCAGATTTGACAGGAGAGACCGTACAGAGGAGACACTGTTTAGAACTCTGGAATACGTGACCTGTGAGAAAAGACTGAAAGAGTATTTGCTATAAAGTCGAGTATGAATAGAACTAACAGGGTAAAATATCAGTCTTCAAATGTGGGAAAGGTTGTTGCCAAAGGGCAGGAATAATCTATTTATATTTTCATATGCAGAAAAAAAAAAATAAGGAGCTTATTCTGAAACAGGGAAGACTTGTGTCAAATATTAGGTGAAATTCCTAACAGAAAGCATAGTGAAGCAGAGGAGCAGAACTGATGGTGATATTATGGTCTTTCCAATATTGGAAGTAATGAAAAACCAGTTAGATCAAACATCTGTTCAACATCACCAACCCTGTAGGGGCAGGAGATAGATTGGTTGTTCTGTACAGTCCTTTTCTTGGCCTATTTTTCCAAAAGCTTGTGTTATGTTTATTAGAGGGATCTACTGGTAATATTGTGAATTAATATTAGATCAGTCCTTGTCAGTCAATAAACAGTAGATCCCTAGAACATTTTCTACTCTGTCAACATCAGAAGAATCTTAATGCAATACAAATAGCTTAAAAAGAAAAGTTCAAAAGATTTCTCAATGATTGCATGAAGGAATATTTAATAATACTTAATGAAATACATATTCATATAGTTCCTGTGCCAATTCAGGTTAGACCAAAGTGAAAGAATTTAGTGGGAATGGAAAACTGAATATTACAACTAAGGGCAATAAAGAATTGTGGCAAGCACGATGACAAATAATAAAACCTAAATTAAGTACTCACATAGTTAAAAGAAAACCCATAAAATTTTCTTTCACAGACTGCTGTGCGATGCTTTCTTGAAACTCCCCATTAAAGTCAAACCAATTGAGACTGAAAGCAGGGCTGGGCAGAAACATTACTACCACCACAAAAGCAATGGATAAATAAAAGGTTCCATGTAGATGCTGTTTTGCTTTTTTTCTTTTTTCATAAGTTTATACATTTCTATACAATAGAAAATCAATCTATCCCTTGCTTAAAGACAGGCTGTAAAAATAAAGCCCTAATTTGCTTTTTCATCGGTATTAAGTGATAAGCATTTATTAACAGAAAAAATATGTTTCTAAACACATCACTATTGCTATTTTTATTCTGAAAATTTCACTTTTCTCAAGTAATGTAACTGCCTTATTAGAAATCTCTAGTCTGAGTGAAGCTTGGAAATGCTACAGGTAGTAGCCCTGACAAGGGTCAACAGCAAAAGACTCATTTAGTCCCTTTTTTGGTGTACCAGAAACAAAGGGAGTACAAAGATCAGGAAGACAAATGCTGTAATAAGAACTTAGATACAATATGAGGTTTTTTCCTTGTCTGCATGGGAGTTCTGCCTGGGTATTATTCTTTGGAACCCTTAATCTGAAATATATAAAAAAACCCAAACTAAAGTTCAAAGGATGGTAGCAGAATGGGAATGGGAAGGATTTTAAGAAATCAGGAGAATATATTTCCCCCTTTCCCCAGAATTCTGATGCAGCAGAGGGTGAGAATATCCCCCAGCACTGAATTCAGTGATGCAAACCCACAAAAAATACATGCTTAACACTTATTTACTTTTTATTTTCTTAAAATTCATATGAGTAGTACAAAACTAAGGGGAATAAAGGGCATACTCCTGAGGACTGTTTTCTGTAAATGCAACAATCCTACTTCCCTTCTTGTCTCAGTTAATACCACTGAGCTATGAATTCAAAAACTGCTCATAAAATTTGTATTTCCAGTTAGCCATAATCATCTTATTGCTGCTATTTTGAAATTTTGATGACACTTCTGGCTGGACAGGACGTTGAAATTGCCTCTAGCAACAGTAGAAACTGTGTGAACAACTCATACAAAACCTGTGCTCAAGTGTATAAAAAGTACAGCAGTTCATTTTTTTTGTAGCTAAACCAGAACATTAGTAGGACTCAGTAACTGTGAAGTTTTGAGCCTTTAGCTTTGTTTTGAAACCTCACATAGGACTGGCAGGAGCAGTAAGTAAATACCTTATATTTATCATTCTTAGCTATAATGGATGAAACATTGGGTGTACAGCAATTTGTGGGAGTGCAGATTATGACAGAAATTTTCAAAGTTAAAAACCAAATTACTTGGGGAAAGATCATTGTGGTAATCAGTTTCACTTTGGCTTTCAGACCACAGATTAAGAACTGCAGGAGAACGACACTGGTATGAACGGCACTACTGTGACAAGAATAAACATTCACGTTCTGCTCAAATTGATCCCCAGAGAAAACCAAACACTGAATGGCTCTCTAATTTACACCTAATGAATCGCTGCTCTGAAAGTAAGCACCATCTGTCAACAGGGAGGAAATCCCTTCTGTCTTCAGTGACACAGGTTGCTCTCTTTTGCCTATATATGGCACTCAGAAACTTTGAAAAGGTAAATTTGAATCAGAACTTGGCAATATAATATACTCATAGTAAGACAACCTAGAACTGTCCTAAAAATGTCAGTGTATGGATAACAGAAAAAGCAAAAACATAGTATTATTTCAAATTCCAGCATTTGGTTCCCAAACTGTCTTCTATACTTTCCTAAAAAAAAAAAATTCACAGCAGTGGCAGACAATATATGTTTTATTTGTGCTATGTTCTTTCAATAGTCTGTGGCTGGGCGTAGCAGAAAGCCCTGGTTTGCCTTCTCCTAGTGGCTGCACCTTCCACTGGAAGGTCAGGGCTGCTCCTGCCCAGGGGAGGGCAGGAATGTGCTCCATGAGAAAAAGGTCTCCAGCTCAGAGCCACAGGCTGAGGGACAGCTGTGGCTGTGTCCCCTCTGTTTGAGGGCAGCAAACAGAGCCAGTGGCACAGGTCAGCGTGCCTGTTTCCTACTGCAAGAGAAGGGACTGAAAGCAACTTGCAGGGGTCAACAGAGAGCTTCCTGGGTTGGGATCAGGATGGGAAGAAAGGATCACTATAAAATAAGATTCCTGCATAGATGGGTAACAAAATAAAGTGTGGCAAAAACTCAAGTAATATAAGTTTTCTAATACCATGTTTAGAGGCCCGGTTTGCAGACAACACAAATTGTCAGAGACTTTGGAAGTCATTAGAGCTCTTATGGTAACAGGGTCATAAGCATTTATACATAAACTGTTCATATATAAGAGCACTTCAAACTCTCAAACACTTGTGGAAGGGAAATGATACTTCAGAACTTTGAGATAAGAATTTCAAATGCATTGAAAAACACTTTTCCATGTCACAGACTTCTCACATTACAAGAACTACAATGTGCTCACACATGAAATAACTGCAGGGTTGAGAAAGAGCAGCCTGGGGACCAAACGCTTGAATCCTCTAGCACCAGGAAGGGGACGTAAGGAAAAGCAGAAGCAAAGTGTGGGTTTCCTTCTGCTGCAGCCAAAGTATGATGAAAGCTGTGGGGCAACCAAAAGAAAGGAAAGCCTTTCCAATCAAAAATGTCAGTGTCAGCAGACCTCAAAGAACACAGAGAAATGGAGGCTAAGCCAGATAAAGATTTCTAATATATAGAAGGCCCAGCACTGAATGAGCAATAAGAGAGAACAGAACTAGCCATATTTCTTCCAGAATAAATCACCCTAAGGCAGGAAGGTTCATCTGATGACATGACGTTTCTCACAGCCAGTTTCAGGGTTTACTGCTGATATTAATTTTAATTTAGCACTTAAGTAATTTTATACCTTTTTCCCCCTGGCTGAAAACTGAATCTGAACAGTTGGATATATCTGAAGAGCACAGAAAAATGACTGAGTTAAAACAGATATTTATTGTAATAAAACTTGATTTTATTTCTAGAACCCTTTATCAATAATCACAGTAAAAATATCAATATTTGTTAATGGAATTAATATTTTTAGCCTCTTAGTAAAAGCAAAAATACTGTTTTATTAATATTTAGCCTCTTGGTACTGGTAATTACAAAGGGGTTCTACCCGCTTGTGGTGGAACTGTAGAAATTTGGAAATCATTCTAAGCAAATTGAGGTGTGAAATTAAAACAGAAACCCAAAGAAATGCAAGCAGACATTTAAATCCCTCTTATTAACTTGAGAAGCTTATGTAGAATAGTAATAAGGGTTAAAAAAAAAAGAAATAAAATAGAAAATTGAAGAAATTATAGGAATGACTGAATATCACTAGGCATGATATAAGCTACCTAGGAGGGAAAAGAGTAGGGAATAGAGCTTTTCCTAGCTGGAGTGTGGGACAGTATATTCTTCCCCATCATGTACCTTTTTCACTGCAGCATGAAACAAATTTAAAACAACTGTTGCTCTGATCAAGCAGAAAAACTCAAAGGTCCAAAAGCAACACTCCACAGATTCACCAAAAAACGTCACAAACTTTATCACTCTTATAAAGCAAAAATGAAATTTGCTGTCTCCTGCTGATGTTTGTGTGTTGTGAACTTGCACTGTGAGCTGACTCTGTCCTTCCAAAAAATATTTGCCAGGGAGCACAGAAAGCCGGTGTAGCAGCTGTACCTGACGCTGATGAAGAAGACATACAGGCAATAAATGCAGTAAGGTATTTTCATTTTTGTTATCCTACTGCAGAAACTTACAGGAATGCAACAAGTTCTGAGAAATGTATCAAAAAACTGAACCTGTCCTGCTACCTTGTCACAAAAATGAGAAAGTACACAGAACCTGTCAGAAGACATGGTAAATTAAATCATCCATTAGCTTCTGCCTGATCCATCACTTGCAAAGGATCTTGCAAGCGAACACTCAAGTGCTGAATAACAAGGTAAAGAACGAGGTCTTTTGATGTGCACAAAATTTTTCCAACAAAATTTTAATAAAGTCTCTGACAATTTAAATTACTACAGGTGATTTCTGTTTAAATCAAGAAGTCTTCAAAGTAAATGCATATAAAGCACTAATCCATTGGAATGAGGTTAAAGAGGATAAAAATCCTACAACTGCAATTTTAAATTACTAATTAGAACTATTGCAGCTGTTCTTTTTGCTAACCATTAAACTATAAAGATATGAAGACAATGAGAGGAGAATGACCTTCTATATGTCAGAGAATATTGCTGAAGGCATCTGCAGCTAATGGGTCTGTGCTTGCTCGTGCAGAAAGAGTAAATAGGTTTATTAGCTTACTCAGCTGGAAAATGCTTAACAGCTACTGGTCATCTGATAACAAATTTAATTCATAGTTCATTTAGCTACAAAAGGCACTGATTTTTTTATGTTGCTATTCAAATGTCCTGAAACATAATCTATACCCAGAGGGGGTAAGACAGACTCATGAACCCTGGAACAAAATGTTTTCTATTCATTCTGCCCTAGTTTGCATCCTGTGCCACTGCATGTTAGGTTCTTAACATTTCAACATTGATTTCTTAGAAAAAGATCAGTTCATGTAGCTAGAGATAAAAAATGGAAAAACTGAAAGCTTCTTGAAATTTGTATCAGCCTTGTTGCCACCACACAGATTTCCTAATTGCAAGATGTGTTTAAAAAATATTTTTTTAAAAGTGTACTTTGTAAAAATTTTAATGCAACAGTTTTGCTCTCAAAAAATATTTTGGGTTTGATTTGGATCAGATTCTTCAGTTATGCATAAGCTACTGTCCTTATGTTAGCTGTCTTGCACTAGATGTGAAGTCGAGAAAAGGTCATACCTACAAACATTTGCCTGCAGCTGCCTCAGTGAGCCCTTCCCAGCCACTGATCTTCTGGCAGGTTTTCCCACTCACTAAGGAAAGAACTGCAGCAAACACTTGCAAGAAATGAACACTCATGTCCAGGTCACAGAATCAGTGCTACAAGTTCACCTGCCTTGTTTTGCTACCCATAGGAACTCAGGTAACAGCAAAGACTAAAGCAAATGGAGAAGCTCTGGATTACACAAGATCAAATATAACCACACTATCGAGCTGCAATAACACATCCATATAAGGGAGACAATTAAAATGTATAAATAAATAGGATGACAGCAGAATCCAGCACATATTTTTTATGTCAAGAAGCAGGGGAGAGAAAAAGCAAAGAAGATTTTACCCCTAATGAAGCTACAATGTGGGTTTTTTTTTTTTTCTCACAGATTTTTTTTCAGACATCCATTTTTAAGCCAGGTTTCATTTCCTTCCATGATATTGAAGCATTCTGTTTTTATTCCAGTGATAATTTCAACTATTTTGATTTATTTCTTATATTAGCTTCTTACTGTCAATAAAAATTCATAGGAAAGGTAGAAAAAATAGAAATATTTTTGCTAAAATTCTGGAATAAAATAATTAATTCTGTGGCCTGAATTATTGTTAGTACTTGTAGTTGCCTAATATTCTGTAAGTTGAACAATCATTCTTATGCGTGTGAAACCCATCAGAAAATTTCCTGCTCTTAAAACACAGAAATGAAAAGCAATTTGTTGAATGAAACTGCTGTTGCTAATGACAAGAAATTTTAAGATACATTTATGTCTTTATCACAAGTATAACACAATTGAAGAAAAGTCCTTAAGTTTCTTTGTAAAACTGTGTGGAAAATGTCATTGATAAATTAAGCTGAGAGGTTTGATTAAAATCTGTTTTCACCACTACATTTTCAGATATCTACAGTGTTGAAACATGGTGGAATAGAAAAGACTTTTTATTTGACATTCTGTCCAACACAGCTTGATCTTCAAACAGTGAAAAAGAGCTGTGGTGTTTTCTGGTTTAGCTCAGAATAAATCTAACAGCAGTCTGACAGTGTGAGCACTTTAGACAGGTTAAGAGCGTGTGAACCCAATTACCACAGCCATATTTCCCTTGGTTAAATCAGTTAACCCACACATCACGGTCACTTAGGGTGCTCTTTACTCCTCACTCAGCTTTTCCATGGCAGTGTTCTCTTTACACATTAAAAGGATGCATGCATGGGTGTTTTCTTCATAAACTGTTGTAGTTGTAACTCTTCAGAGCAAATTAAATGCTCAGACTACAGCATTGTCTTTTATATGCTTTTAGAGGTGTCTTATGGCTCAGAGAGGTTTTGTGTGCAGACTTCCAGATTTAAACACCCACATGAAAAACACAGTTTATATGTGAATCACACACTGCAGTAGAAAAAGCTCATCAGATTTCTAAAAAGGATGGTATTTTTGTAGAAGAGATCCATTAGTCTTAAAATATTAACAGAGGACAGTAATAAATCTATCCTATTTGCACACATTGCTCTAGCTACACACAGCCTGAAGTCACTCTATGCTCCTGCACTTGTTTTTCCTATTAACTGCCTGTAAGTAAATAGCTTCCCACCTGAGGGATCTATAGGTAAGAACAGATTCCAAATGGTAGATAAATCTTTGATTTATTGAATCAGGACTGCTGTTCTTACTGAAAAAATAACTTTCTGCGATATGAGAAGTACAATCTTTTGGTAAGCAGTCTTGTGCAGGTGTAGTGTAAGGAAAAGTCACTCTTACAAACAGCATTACTGTTTGTAAGAAATCAGAGGGAAAACATTAGAGAAATCAAGAAGAATTAGCAATGAGTTAGAAGTTTCCATTATCCAGTGGAAACCTTGTCTCTAACAACGCCTGTTAAAGTAATGAAAAGTTCAGTGTAAAATGGGTACCGGCTCATGGAAGAGAGATTAATGATGCAGGAATTCGAGAAAGTGGAGAGGTGAGAAAAGCAAAGAGAAGAAACTGCTCTGAACATGATGAAAACGGGAAAAGGAGAAGAAAGCAAGCCAAAGAATGAAGAAAGGTCATGACAAATTCTGTTTATTTTCTCTTGGAAAAAAAAAAAATCAGCAAGACTCTGTAAAAAGAGAGAGGTGGAAGCTTTGAGAAGTAATTCAATAGAATAAAGGTTACTGAAACTGTGGGTATGGCATTCATTTGTGCTGAAGATGTAGAGCTACTGCATTCATGCATTTGATCATAGAAGTTATAAAGTGATAAAATCTTTTTCTCGCTGTACTCTGCTCTTTTTTCTACCTCAAAATGTGTTTGTGCAAGGTACTCTTTTTTGGTTTTTTACCTTTTGATTTATATGTCCTGGAAAATATTTTCTGGGTTTTTCTTTTTATTTCTTCCCCTACCCCCATTGTCTTGAAAGCCTGAAGAAGAAGAAAATCAAACTGATGTGGGAGCTTCACATCTTATAAACAAGTTGAGCATACAGTGGTCCTTTTTAACTTTCCAGTATGTTCTCTAAATAAACTTTGTAGAAAGATGCATTAGGCAAAAAAACCCAGCTGAGGACATATGCTAGGAAAGCTACTACTGGTAACAGTTTGGTTTTCTGGAATTTTTAATAGCTAAAAGATGAAATCTAAACATATTTAGGTAGCTTGCTTGTTTTAGTTCACTCTCTTCCACAGTATTAGAGTATTAATATTTTAGTCTGATATGAATATGTGTTTGTGGGAATTTAATCTTTCTGTGAAGCTAAACACAGAGGAGCAATAATAACTACTAACTAAATATTTTGCAATATTTTGTTAATCAGAGAACCATATTATTGCAAAAAACAAAATCCTGTCTCCTGAGAAAAAATAAATGGAAAAAAAAACCCTAGGTATTTTCACTATGGCATTGTATTTATTTACCAATACAAAGAACTGTATGGTTCTAAAAATTTCACCTCTTGTTAAAAAAAAAAAAACTACAGTAGAAAACAAAACTAAGGTATTTTAGCTTTGGTACAGTGCATTTATTAATAGGCTGAATTGTTCTTAGAGGTTTTCCTAAGTTTTGTCACCTAATAACTTTTTTCCTTGTGGTAAAACATTTTCCTGTCCCCATAAAAGTCTCTGAAGTCCAATCTATTTTATATTTAGCTGCTGTTGATTTATAAACCATTGTTCAAGAAAATGGTCCATGAAAAAAGTAGACAACAAAATCTTAGCTCTTTATATCTAGTGAGCTTGTTTTCTGTTGATGATAAACTTTTCTTTTTGTTAGAGTAAAAAAATAAGTCTCCTGATCATGTAATAGTCAGTCAACTGGAACTAAATATCTTAAATATTATCTTGAACAGCTTTCAAAACACACAAAATAAAAGTAAATCCCAAATGACAGTGTTCTTCAGAGGACTAAGAAATTATGAAAATAAAACCACACAATAGTACCATAGAGAAGGAAACTTTCAGAATGTAACAGCCAGTCACAATTGGCTAGACAAATGAACACTGAAAGGTATAAAACAGCATATTGTTTTTTTATCAACAATTAACATTTTGTTTGACTAATTTCACAAGTCATGTCCTGCCAATATATGCCACCAGTTTTTGTCAAACTGAAAAAATTTTAAGCTAAAACACCCCATATTTATGAATGCTTTATTTGTGAAAGTAATAAGTACAGAGTCAGGAATGTCTCACATAACAGACCTTTTTAAAGATGGACACTGAAAGCATACTAATGACAAAGGTATCATTTAAAAATCTGGGTATAGCTAATCCAGTATATATTGTATCCATGGAAAGGAAGGCAGAGCTGTGTCTAATGTTGCTCTGCCATATCACACAAAAATAAATTCCTTTCACCTAGAAAGACCTTGTTCATTGAACAACACTTGGGGTAAAAATACAAAAAATGTGATAACATGGAATTTTTTAAAGTTTATATCCTATATATCATATCTAAAAAATGCAGTTCTCTGAATGTAATATAAACATTAAATATACAGTCAACATAGTACTAGTTGTTATTACAATGACTACAGTAACAAGGCCACATTTTTAGGTAAACATTAAAACCTACTATACCTCTGCCTGTCAGTATTGATCCTACTATCCAAGGATTATTGATGTCTATTACCAATTTTAAACGTAGAAAATCAGAATGGTTTTATGTTATTATCAAAGGTAATTCCCTGTTCATGGTGCAATAACACTTCTTAAGACTGATGACAGTTTGGTTATATATAAATAACATGAGGAATTTAGGAAATTGTCAGGCAAAAGCATCCATTGATGTTTGCAGGCTGTTTTTGGTACTTTCTCTTCATCAGCAATAATATTAGCTCTATTATGTATTTCCTTGTTTGTGCCAGGGATAGAGAAAAATACAAAAATGTATTTTTACAACAGAACTATACCTATTGTGGGTCACTTCCTGTTGAGCAATCACAGAAGTATAGCAGGTGTCTTTGGGAGTTAAAGCACAAAATGGTAACAGAAGCCTTAAAAGACAAGCACAGTGTGGTATTAGAGAGCCTGAGGAAATGAACAGAAACCACAAATGATCAATTAATGGTCATCAAAGGACTACAACCCCAGGAATGGGGCTGAACCCATTATGGAGCATAACAGAGGACAAGGAATATTAATTCAATACTGAAATAACAAAATATATGGAAAATGCAGTGGAATTAACAGGAAAGGTAGAGCATGACAGCATTTGCAAAAATGGAGGCAGAGGAGGCAGAGGGAAGAAGAATGTATCCAGCTGTGCTTGCCCTGGTTAGGGCTGCTGCACCTAATCAGTGCAGAGGGTCTCCCCTCTCCCTTGGCAGAGAGGGCAGAGATGCCATTCACCACATTTCACTACTCCAACTTAACAATTGTACCTAATGTGTTATCTTTTGCTGTGCAGCTTGATTAAGCACATGAGAATTTGGAAGAGCAGCGTGTGTGCTCGAGTGTCTTCTGTTTTGATTTTTACACATGGCCAAATGGTTGATCCTGTGGCACTGAGACACAGAAAAGTGGACGCTATGGGTGAATAATGTTAGCACATTACTTATGGAGACTATTTACACGTGATCTTCCGTCCACTCCATATTGTTATATCTGAATCACAATTATTAAATCATACCTGAGTGACACCTACATCCTCAGTGAAAATACATGGAGATGTTAGTAACTTCAGTTGAGGATTAGGACAATACCTGAGCCAGAACAATTTTTTTAAATCTTTGCAAAGCTTTAAAATCAATGTCTAGAGGGGGATTATTTATCTCTGGAACTAACATAACTAATTTACTTGTTTTTGTCAAATGTTAAGTTTACAACTGAATGAGTCTTTGTGGATTATTCACAATGCTTGTCTTTAGGTATTCACATTCCCTAAACTAGTCAGCAGAATGAAAGGGTACCTAAATTAAACCCCTATTCCTAGCTTTGGGGACACCATCTCTTTTTCTTGATGGTATTCAAGCCAGTTAAACAAGCCATCCAATTTGCTTTTCTGAAAACACTCTTACAGACAATGTGAGTAGAAAAAAAAAGTAAATTTAATGAGCAGATTTCTCTCCCATCCTTTAAAACAGAAGCAGGTCAAGACAATAAATCTATCAATAACAAAGTACAAACAAGAGGCTGTCACTGTACTTTCTATTAAAACATACTGGTTTGAGGTAATTTTTTGTTACACAAGCAAATGCAGTTTTTTAGTCCATCCAGCTAAAGGCTGAGACATATGGAAGAAAAAAACAACCAGAAAACCAAAGGGAATTTATGAAGACTTTTAAGGATCTAAGTTTTAAAACTCTTCCTTCATAAGAGTTTTGGGTTTTTTCTAATTTGCATAAAGAACATTTCAGGAACTGCCAAAAATTTCTACTTACTAGTAAAAACTTGTACTGAAATCTCCTTTGTAAAAGGATGGGTGTCTGAAAAATGAAGAATGTCATGTCGAAAAGTGGTACTTCACATACCTTTAAAAGTACATCACTATAAGCCACAGTTCAGCTATGAATGCTCCTCCAAATTCTACATGCATAATTGTTGTATTCCAAATGTGGTCTTCCTATATTTTTACAATAATTAAAAGCTATCACAGAAGTACCTAAATATTAAAAAAAAAAGAAAAAGCTACAGTTATGAGATGTGACAGGGACAAATAACCTTTCCAGGTGATCTTAGTAAGATTTACTTTCAAATTATTCTATTTTTTTTGCTTTCAGTAAGCATGTTTCACCAGTACTGTACAGAAAACCACAAGTGATTAACCTGATCACACATTAACAAAATCTGTTATATTTCCCCTTTTTAAAGAAGTACAGTATAATTTCTCTAAGATACTGTATCAGGCATTAGTATCCATTCATCTCTCTGAGAAACATCTGTTATGGCAAGTGAAGAAATGACCCTCAGAATTCACATTTGAGCTCCCTCTGGCCTTGTCCAGGTCACTGGTGCAGAACAGACTCTTGTTCCATGATTTTTATGTAGGCCTCTTTTTCAAGACTTGAGGGCCTTAGACAAAGCTATGAGGATTTAGAGATCTGCTCCAGAGTGACACCAGGTTACAGATATAAAGAGAAAGCTTCCTACTCTGATATGGGCCTCAGATTATAATCAGTCATTGATTTTCCAGGTAGGCAGTAATGATGTCGCAATAAGTCTGAGGGCATTTGAGAGACCTTAGGGCCTTGGACAACTTGTTAAGGGATCAGGAGCACAAGCAATGTCCTTCTCTATCCTTCCAGTTGTGGGGAATGATGAAGGAAGAAACAGGAAGAGTCAGCAGATCAATACCTGGCTCCAAGCCTGGTATCACCAGCAGATTTTAGAGGTTTTTGATCATGTGTTTACACAACACTGAGCCTGCTGGCAACAGACAGGACATACCTATCTCAAAGGAGGAGAAGGATTTTTGCACAGGAATTGCCAGGGCTCACTGGAGGAGCTTCAAAGTGTATTTGAAGGGGAAAAGGAATAAAACCAGAATCACTAGAGAAAAGTCTGGGGACAGCATGTCAGTGTTTGAGAGACAGTGGGATAGCAAAGGCATGTAGTCTGCCACTTCAGGAGAAATGGGGATGGAGATACATGCAGGAGCAAAGACATAAGGTAGTTAGTAACCACGGAAATGCCTGAGAATAGTCACACAGAAATTAGAGCTTCTTCCCCTGAGAAAGGTGTCAGGATCAAGAGCCCAGATGTGTGCATCTACACCAATGCACCTTGGGATTGATTCAAAGGTATGGGGAGAGCTGGTGGAAGAGCTTATGGAAGAGTTCACAGAGCCATTTTCCATCATACACCAGCTGTCCTTGTTACCTGGGGAGGAGACGTCTGGAAGTTAGCAAATGTGACACCTATCTACAAGAAAGGCAGGTTTATGAAAGGCAGGTGCTGCTTGACCAACCTAATATTCTTTTATGACAGAGGGACCCACTTCTTTGATGAAAGAAAGGCTGTGGAAGTTGCCTTCCTGGGCTTCAGAAAAGCCTTTGGCACCATTTCCCACAGTATTCTCTGGGAGAAACTGGCTGCTCATGTTTTGGGCATTGCACTGTTCAATGAGAAAAAACTGGCTGAATGGCTGGGCCTAGAGAGTGGTGGTAAATGGAGTTGTATCCAGCTGCCAGCAAGTCATGAGTGATATTCCCTGGGGCTCAGTGCTGGGGACAGTTGTGTTTGATACCTGTTTGATATCAACAGTTTGGATGGGGGGATCAAATGCAGCCTCCCAGAGTCTGCAGATCATAAAGTGAGAGTGTTAAGCTGCTGGAGTTTAGAAACACCCTACAGAGGGATCTGAAATATCTGAATTGATGGGTTGAGGCCAGTTCTGTGAGGTTCTACAAGACCAAGTGCTAGATAGTGCCCTTCGGTCACAACAACCCCGGGCATGGCTTCAGGCTGGGCTCAGAGTGGCTGGAAAGCTGCCCGGTGAAAAAGGACCTGGGGGTGCTGCTTGACAGCGGCTGAATGTGAGACAGTGTGTGCCCAGCTGATCAAGAAGGCCAAAGACACCCCAGCCTGTAGCAGCAAGCGTGGCCAACAGGACTTGGACAATGATCATCCCCTTGTACTCAGCAGTGGTGAGACGACACTTCGAGTGCTGTGTCCAGTTATGGGTCCCTCACTACAACGAAGACACTGAGCTGCTGGAGTGTGTCCAGAAAAGGGCAGTGGAGCTGGTGAAGGGTCTGGAGCACAAGTCTGATGAGGAGGAGATGTGGAGTAGGGGCTGCAGAAAAGGAGACTGATACAAATACCCAAAAGGAGATTGAAGCAAGGTAGGTATCAGTCTCATCTCCCAAGTAACAAGTGAGATGGTGAGAGGAGATAGTGTCATGTTGTGCCAGGAGAAGTTTAAATTGGATATTAGGAAAACTTTCCTCATGGAAAGGGTTGTCAATCGCTGAAACAGTCTTCCCGGGAAGAGGTAGAGTCACCATCTCAGCAGGTATTTAAAAGAGATGTTGATGTGGCATTTAGGGATATGATTTAGTTGTGCACTTGGCCACGCTGGATTAATGGTTGACCTTGATGACCTTGAAGTTCTTTTTCAACCTAAACTATTGTATGATTCTATACCAGTGAATATCTCTTTTGCAAAAACATAGTGATTGCTTATCTTCCTGATGCACCAAATTCCATGGTGTCTAAAACTCTATGTTGGCTCTAGTGGTAAATGGCACATAGCAGGCTATTTCCAGGGATTATTTTCTACTAAATGGCTGCTTTCAAGGGTTTTTTTTTATGTGTAACACAAGTTCTTAGCTCACTTTCTGCAGTAACTGGCAAAGTTTTACTCTAAATAATGACAATTACAGCATTACAGTCATAATAACTACACAATTCATTGTGTAGCTAGAAATACACCAAGCAACCAGTTTTATGGTGAAAAAGAAGTGAAATAAAATAACAACAAACTTTCATTGTTGGCCATCTGAAATGCAAGTATTAATTGCCACTAGAGCCATTTTAACAATTTTTCTGTCATGTCATGTTAATATTACATTTTCCTTGCCAACTCCTTCTGAACAGTTGGTTAATGGAAATTAATACAGCTTGCTAAGTTTCCTCAAAAGCAGCAAGGTTAGTAATGAGGTCAAAAGAGGAGGAAAAAGCCTTAGGCAGTGATCACTATGAATGAAAAGGAAGATAAGGAAGATTTGCTCTTTTCCCTGTCTGAATATGTAAAGGGCTCCTTGGGTTACAGTCCTGCCTGTGAAAAAACACTAATTTGGGCTTAATGGGATTCATACACTGTAGAAGTAAAAAGATCTTTTGTATACATGAGAATTAGGGAGAAAAGCAGAATGCAGCCTTTGATTTTTTTGATTAATCCATATTACAGGAAGCCGGCTGCCATTCTACTAATTTGAATTTTTATACTTATTTATTTATATAGCATGTGTGGTAGCCAAAATGACAACAACTGGATGCATTATTTCTCCTTCTATTTCCTTTTTTCAAATGTCTAGAGTTAAATTTAAACATACAGAACTCTAAAAACTATTTGTCTGGAAAAGAAAACAAGTGGACAAATTTTCTTTTCACTAAAAACATTTCATTATATTTTGTTAAAATTTAATATATTAAAGATTTTCTTTCAACATTTTTGAATTGTGTCAGTTACAGCACTTTCATCTTCAGCTGGCAGTTTATTAAATGAAGAAATCACACAGTCCATCACATCAAGTGTTTGACTGAAGGAACAAAAAAATGTCAAGCTGTCATCACATCCCTTTATTATTATTTTATTGCAAAATTATCAGCTGTACTGAAAAACAAAATTCATTGCTGATTAACATGATGAAGGCACAGCTTGTGAACAGTTTAATAGGATGAACATTTGGAGGTCATTCTTGTGCCATTTAAATTAATAGGAATTTTGCCATTGAGTTCAGTGGAAGCAAGACCAGATCCTGTGCAGTGTATAGTATAGTATAATTATACTATATATATATATATATATATATATATGTATAGTATAGTTATACTAATATAATTTGAAATGATAGCAAAGAAAATAGCACAATCAAATTGGTTTAGTATAATGGAAATATGAAATTCCTTCTCTTGGGCTCCTAGAACTTCGGCTAATGAAATATATCTGTATCTATCTATACAACCATGGCTATATAAAAAAAAGTGAATGTATATATTTTAGGTCATTCAAAATATTTTTTTTTTTCAGAATGGTATCACCTGAGGTAACACGAGGGTGCAATTCTAGATTATACACTATATACTGGACTGCATTCATAAGCATCTGAAACTTTAGCTTCTAATATTCTGGAAAAAGTCTATGGAAACATACACTTTTCTAGAGAAAGAATATGTCTGCCTTGAGATTGAAACACTTTTTCCATTCCAGGAGTGAATGCCATCTCTTTACAAGGTCTGGCTTAGTTTCCCTTAATGATTAAAATCAGAGATAAGAATTAGCTCATTGACATTCCAAGGTATAGACCCTGTAAAGACCATGGCACATGCAATATAGATAGGAATTTCCTAATGGTCACAAAGATGTGGAAGTTGACTGCAGCATCTTATAGAAACTGTTACAATGGTCACTTAGTCATACATGTCTGTTTGGCCACTGCTCTTTTGCATCCCAAAGTTAGGCCCTTTGCAATCATCAATCTCTTTTTAAATATCATCCAAATGTTACCATTTAACATCTAACCTCTCTCTCTCTTGTTCCTCCACTTATACCTTTATTCTCTTCCTCTTCATTCCTGCTTCACACTCAGTTGTTCCTGTGAATCTGTAAGACACTGCAGTTGCTGGGTATGTTTTAGGTCCTACACATGGGTCAGTACAGCCAAACACTGCTAAGTAATCACCAGAGAGTAATACATGTTTCTAGAAGAAATGCTTTTCTCCACAACAGGCAAAATAGAAAGGTAGTCATAATTCACCTCATAAAATTGATGAGAAAAGAGGAGTGAGCAGAGAATGCCACCAAGTTTTGTTTACTCTTTTTGTGTCCCACTAGATTAGAGCATAAAGAGCAAACCTGTTCATTCACTAATCTGCTTACAACTTTATAGATAAAAAGTAGTATGAATAAGGAGAACTACAGGGAAACACAAAACTGATACTCAGAGCAGAACTTCATCCACTTTTTGAAATAAAATTTATATTTAGACACAAATCAAAATATTTCTACAAAATAATACCTTAGTTAAACTAACCACAGTAGTTGGTAGCTCAAGCTAGAGGAAAGTTAGGTTACTTGGACTAAACGACTGTTGTGTCCTTATTTTTTTTTTAAATCTGTATTATTTTCAGTTAAGTATATTCAAGATAAAAGTATGTTTTTCAAGTTGGATGGTATGAAAGGTGTTTGGTTTTGAGTCATGGGTAAAATTAGGGGAAGAAGGGGAATTCCTGGATGCTGGTTTAACTGATTTTGCAGTTTTTGCCAGTTTTTGATTTTTGCATTTAGCATGTTGAATTTCACTTCCTTTCTTTCTCAATTTAATAAAATGATCATATTTTTCTTTCAGAAATATCACTGAAAGCATACTACAGCCTGGACCCACTAATTAATTTTCTCTTTTAAAAAGATCAACTGATTCTTTTCTGGTTTATGGTTATTCCCTAAAATATTCTAAAGTCTCATTTATGATTGTCCCACACATGGGTTGGGGCAATTCCAAGCACAAATATAGGTTTGGATGGAGGCTGGATTGACAGCAGCCCTGAGGAGAAAGTCTTGGCAGTGTTGGTTGACCAGAAGGTTGACATGAGCCAGCAGGGTGTGCTGGTATCCCAGAAAGCCAGTTGTGTCCTGGGCTGCATCCAAAGCAGTGTGGCCAGCAGGGTGAGAGATGTGATTTTCACCCTCTAATTTACTCTCATGATACCTCACCTGTGTCCAGCTCTGGCCACACCCCACAAGAAGAATGTGGACCTCTTGGAGTGAGTCCAGAGAAGGGCCAAGAACCTACTCAGAGGTATGGAGCACGTCTCCTATGAAGACAGGATGAAAGAGTTGAGATTGGTCATCCTGGACAAGAAAAGGCTCAAGAGATACCTTAGAGCACCTTCCAGTAAACGAACAGAGCCTTCAAGAAGGGTGGAGAGGGACTTTTCACAAGGACATGTAGTGATAGAACAAGGAGGAATGGCTTAAAACAGTCAGAGATAGGTTTAGGTACACATTAGGAATTAATTATTTGCTGCAAGGATGGTGAGTGCCCAGAAATTTGCAGATGTCCCATCCCTGGAGGTGTTCAAGGCCAGCCTGCATGGGAGCCCAAGGAACTGGTCCAGTGGAAGGTGTCCTTGCCAATGTCAGGGGGCTTGGAATTAGATGATCTTTAAGGTGCCACCCAACACAAACCTTGCTATTATTCTATGATTCTATGAAACAGTTTTGCCTTTTTATTGCAAAGCCAAAAATAATGAGTTAAAATGTATTTTGAAAATAAAAGTCACTATTTAAATACTTGGACTTTTATTACTTAGATAGTTTATGACATGATAATTTCACCAAAAAGAATGGCATTCAATTAGAAGGACACAAAAACTATAATTTAGAGGTACATCTTAAATAATATTAACTTCCAGCTGCAAAGACCTGGTCAGTATTACTGTGCTAGGAATGTGAAATCATAAAGCACTCATCTTTCATGAAAGAACAGTCAAATTAATGTGAGTGGAGCAGATGTCTCAGCAGATCAATAATATCCCCTTGACAGCCACTAACATATGCCAAAACATAACATCTGAAAGACAATGAGGAAGAAAAAGACAATAAGCCCTAGTTACGCTATCCCAGTTTTATCGTTAAGGTGACATCAAGAAGTTCAAACTGAATACGAAACATCCAACAGAAAATGCTCACATTCTGCTTAAACATTTATTTCGAGTTTAGAGGATGAAAATACAAAGACCACAACTGAGCTGCATGGAAGGAATGGGTTCAATGGTAAGGGGGGAAATAATATCCTACTTTTAAGGGTCCAATATCATTATTATACTTAAATACATATTCAACTCCTGTGAATATGAGACTCATGTGAGATCCTGCCCCCAGAATTATTCCAAGATCCAGATTCTGCTGCTCTTAAATTAGTTTTTTCTTTATTCCTCAAGCATTTACTAATATGGGAAAAATGGTAGAACCTATCTTTAATGTAATATGGCCACATGGGAGCATGTTTCCTTAAAGCATAAACAATGGCCATTGATAAGAGGAATCTATAGGAGTGACTTGATAAGGGAAGAATTCCAATTTTCCATCACTGTCTATCACACACACCTCAACATCAGCAACACTGACAACTCCATCTGGATAACTATACTAAGTTTGTCAAACCTGTCCAATGGAAACAAAATTTCTCAATATATACATATATACATGTATAAACATGGATCATTCACTGTCATTTCAGTCTAATCCAGCCAGAGGGATCTATTATTAAGAAATTAAGAAATCCTAAGCACTTATTTGGTGTATAATTCAGTTGTGATCAAAACTTTGAACTTCTGCTTTAATTATCATGGGGTAATAAAAAAATGGGGCTAGCTCCTAGGTAAGATAAATGATAGTTTCACTGTTTCCAAGAGGTGTTTGACCAGTTTTTAAAAACCTCCAGTGGTGGAGGTTCCATCACTTACAAAGAGAACTATGACACTTCTTCATTGACTTTGCCATTTTCCAATAACGAAACAGGTCAAACTTTACAGAACTGTAATTCGTCTCATTCACGTATGCCAGACTATCTCCACTGCACCACATAGTTCTTGAAGCACAATGCCCCAAACATCAGTTTTCTAGATGGCTAGTCTACCAAAGGCCACATTTCTGATTACCTTAAGCATCTTTCTGGCTCTACTTTAGATTTGTGCTTGCCTTTTTTAACAGCACAGTGGGCTCACGCTCAGCTTTTCTGAAAAACTGCTATCAAAGCAGCTGTCCTCATTTTGTATCACTGCAGTAAATAATTCCAGCTTTATGTTTTCACATGCATTGCTGCTTTGTCATTATCACTTTGAATTCCAATCCCATCACCCAGCATATGAGCTCTCTCCCAGTTTTGGATCATTGCAAGACACAATAAACATACTCTATTCCATCATCTAGGTTGTTAATAAAAGTATCCTAGAGAGTGTACTGCATCAAATAAAAGATATATGACAGCTAGTGCTTTGCTCCTCTACTTTATTTGACTTTTTGCTCTAGAATTTTTCTGAGGATTGATGTTAACTGTCAACCTTTGCCAGATTGTTCTCTTTGTTCTGTTTACAGTCAAGCAGTGTGATTGCTTTTTTCCAATTCTCTTGATGTCTCCTTCTGCACAATCTCAAATATAACAATGAAGAGTTTTGGATGCAGACATATATAGGGTAGTAACAAAGTTCATGTCATGAAACTGTACAGAATTATACTGCTTACTCAGCACAATGCCCTGGAGCTCTCTGCTCTAATCATGAATTGAGAGATACCCTGGGCTATGCCAAAGTCACACAATGCTGCATTTGCTGCAAAACTAATCACCAGGGAAGATAAAAATTGTTTAAATAGAAGGAGAAAAATCTTTACTTCTGCTGACAGGCACACAGGACACAGGACACGTGCTATGACTGGGACATCATCTACCCCAAAACACATATCACTCAATGATGATGAAGAACCATATTTACTAAAAATGATATTACTAGTCACTGTAAAAACCTGGACAGTAAGGAGCTAATGTGCTACTATGCCTCAAACACCAATGGCCATTCAAGTGGACAAGTTAGGGCAGGATGTGGCTGGAAAGGGGGGCTGTAAAGAGGTAGGGCAAATTTCCCTGTTCTGATCCATGGTGACTGCACAACATAAAGAACAGTGAAAGCAAAGGAATTGGGTCAAAAAGTGGTCATGAACAGTCTACTGAGAGTCAAACCAGTAGTGGGGTATTGAGATCACCAAAGACCCTCAAAACACCCAACCCATTTCCAGAAAAGTCCAGAAGAACCGACTGTGCATGTTCACACGTTTACATGATGAGCGAGAAACCTAATCCCACAGCAGGAAAAATCCACCTATGAAAAAGTACCCCCAGTAGAGGTTATTCTTTGGAATAAAAATAAGCATGGGCTCTTAAAATTAATTTTTTTAAAAAAATAAAATAACTAGACTGGGGAATGATATTGTCATTTGAGATAAGGGCTGTAGATAGCTAACAACGAGATAATCAATTAGACCTCAACACTGAGGTGAGATAAGTGAGCTGATCAAAATGTAGCAACTCTCCATGCAACAGAGACCTCTATAAGAGACTTGTTAACAGCACACAAGAGCAGCTGTGCAATTCATAAACTCACTAGGGACTTGGTACAGGTGTACAAAGACATATTATGTTTAGAAAAGTCAGAACAATGAACAAGGGAATTGCCACTAGATGTGATCCCTACAGTAATATCAGTATTTGCAATTGCAAGACAGTTCACAAATCAGTACATATCTGAACTGGGCTCAAATCCCGACAGTAACCTAATAATGATAAAATAAAAAGAGCTGGTAAGAGAACTATGATCAGACTTCAGAGCTTTAGGAAATAATTTGCTGAAAATTGTTATTTAATGAATATATACAAATTTAATCCAATAATGTTAATTATCTTTTAATTTTGTTTAATGATGTTATACCCAAACATACATCCAATTAAAAAAATGATCAAGTAATACTTGGAAATTATTCTCTGCATCCTGGATGAAAAGATTCATCAAGGAAAAAAAAAATTAGATTTTATCTTACTCACAGGATTTTGTTTAAATAATTTTTAATTTCAAATAACCATTACATTTTGTTTAAATATAACTATACTTAAAATTATCTGCCATATCACATATAGTTTCCATCTCTATGAATCAGAGCCATCTTTGTTAGCAGGAAAGCACCTAGCATCACTTAGGATACATCAGTGAAGCCCCTTCGCTCTGCCCTCAAAGTGAATGGTAGGAATGGTAGTCCTTCATCTGATACAACCCTGACAAAACACCTAAAGACAGCA
Source organism: Poecile atricapillus (assembly GCF_030490865.1). NCBI lineage: Eukaryota > Metazoa > Chordata > Aves > Passeriformes > Paridae > Poecile > Poecile atricapillus. Next base: position 20,885,961 of record NC_081251.1, on the reverse strand, counting down.
TCCAGCCTGGGATTTTACATTTTAGCTCTTCTTATCAGTCTGAAATCAGAGCAGATTTCCAGCCTTTTAAAATTCCTTTCAAAGGTGGCCAACCAGAGTTTTACTTCGTTGATACCACCAGTGGAATGATAAATGAGGCAAAAAGCAAAGATTTATGAATCAGGGACTATAATATAGCATATTCCCCCTAACAGTAACATCTGACTGCTATGCAAACCACACAGAAAGGTGACCTTGGTGAAACAGTCCTTAAAAAATGAGAGTTCTTAGCTATTCCTTATATGCAGTGTACAAACATATTGCAAAACTATCCAGCTGCATTTGATTTTTCTTCAGCCTCTCTCTGAAATAGCTTTTAGCTCAGCTAAAAATGTACCCCACAATACCATTTCTGGTTTATTAAAGAGTTCACATTTCATTTTAGAAACAAGCAGCAATTTTTTTTTTTTCCCAACAATTTTCTAGGTCCTACCATATTTTACTATCACGTATTTTATCTTCTGCTTTATAATTGGAAATAGGAACATAAACAGAAAAGTTTGAAAATATATGCCAGTGCAGAATGCTGCTTATGGAATGCTGGGATGTTTTATCAGTCTTTATTACCATCAATTGTTTGATTTTTATTTGATGTCTTTCTATGCTGGGCACTGCACAAGCAGAAATTACAAGACTATTTATCCTTTGGAATTTATCTCCTCCCGTTGGTTGGACTGCGATTGTGATTGTAAAACAATGAACAAAGATAAGAGAAGGGTGATCACAAGAGTGATTACCTAATTTAATTTTGAGCTTGCAATGTCTGTTTTAGGAAGGATATGTGAAAAAGGTTTCCCAGGCTGTTAGCAGAGTCTTTTGACAATTTATGAATGGCTTACTGATTGCATGATTTAAATGTTACCTTATTTTTCTTGCTTCTTTTTACCCCATTTCATTACTTCTCCTGTCTATCATGACAAGCAAATAACAGTCAATTGCAAGACCAATCTATAATGCACCATAAACTGCATGGACACTTGGGGAATGCCACCCTGTTAAATCAGGATCTTGATGAATGGCCAGTTCAGTGATAAGAGCCTTGTCTAGTGCAGCACTCCTGTACCACAGGAGGGAAAAAAAGCCCTGACAAACCTGACAGACTGTTCTTGAAGCCTCTTCAAAGCAGAAAGTAATAGAATGAAATATCTGCAAAATATAATACTGTTTGCAATGTCAGAATCAGCTATAACTGAGATTGTAAAGCAGTTTTCAATCTAGTTCCCATTTTTGCATTCTCATTTTAAAATCATTAACACTCTAGGCTTGATATTTTACTTTGGTGAAAAACACAATTTTTGATAATACATATTTACAAACATACTTTCTACTTTCTACTATGTTTACAAACATACTTCTTTCCAAAAGAAACAATTTTAAGTCTAAGGGCAACAGTACCAATGTCCCAGCTATGCTGTGACCTTATCAGCCTCCCCGTTGCATGACTTTGACCACTTGTGCAAACTGTAAAGAATTTTTAAAAATAGGCAGTTAAGCCAATGGCAAAAGTCCTATTGCCTTTAGCAGGATCAGCACTTCACTCAAACTTTGAAGCTTAGGAGTGATACAAGGGTCATCCTTAGAGAAGAGTTCATCCTTCATCAAATTTGCAATACAAGAGCAAAAACTGGGAGTGTCTGAGTGCCCTATTGGGCAGGTAAAACACATGCTTGAAAGAAAATGTAGTGTGGCTTAGGCAGAGCACATTAACCAGAACAGGTATTTGTCTCCAAAAAGTACTTTTATGGTCTAACCTTTAGTCTTTTAGTTATTGTTCAGTCTTGTTTCAGTTATTGGTTCAGTCTTTCCAGGATTTCTTTCGTTCTGTCTTTAAATGAGGCAGAATTAAAATGATCTAAGACTTTGAAAGCTGCTTAAAACCTTAACCTCTCTAAAGCCTCATACATTTTACATTATCTGAAATATTAGGCTGCCTTACATTAGTTTAAAAATAAATAAATAAAAGTAACACAAATTTGTTGGCTAAGTAGCCAAGAGAGAGTTAGCATAATTTATTAATATCTTGCATTTAAGGTTATATACCAGGAGACAGGATAATAGTCTGGAATCCAGACTCTGAAGAGTTTTCAAATCTGAATAAATTTTAAGACTTTTTAAAGATTAATTAATAAACATTAGGGAAAGTGACATTGGCTGGATGTAAAGTGAATGTGACCAAACACACTATATAGTATTCTCTGAGCTCCTGATCTCTAAAGTCATACAGAACAGAGATTTGGCTAAAAGCATCTTTTGGCTTATTACCATGTCATAAACCCGGGTGCTCTTGCCCTGGAAAACAGGGCTTTCAGCAGGATAGAAAAATAAGAGAAAAAAAGGCATGATTATAACCAAATTGAGCTTAACAGCTTACAGTTAGCTTTGAGAGATGTTTTTCTTACTGTCCCTACACTTTCCTCCTTTGGAAAGTGAAGAAAATTTCTCTTGAGTTATTAGGAGGTATTTACCTATGACAGCAATGGGATCGTTTTCTTAAGAAAGGTAAACAATCAGTCAAGCACAGCATACTTATTTCACAGTTCAGAGGCTTTTTTGTTGCTTCTGCAGCTCATTTATTTTCTACAATATTGTGAGAAATTTAAAATATTTTTTTTAAAATTGAAGTGTTTGTGAAGTTTTAGAGCTGAACTGTACATTTACATTTTTTTCCTATTGCTACAGTACGTTGTCATAGAATTTGACTTCTTTTCTTTGTTTCTATGGGCTACAGGGCCTTCTAGGAATCAATGATATATCTCTATGGGGAAGAAAATAGAGAATTAATAGAAGTCAGGATGCAAAAATCATGGTATTGCTCCTGGCTGTTGCCTTTCTTCAAACCCTGCAACAACCAGAAGTGCTTCAGAGAGGAGTGTAAAATGAACAGGGAGGGATCAACCTTAGAACACCACATACAACTTCCAGGCTTGGGATTTTCAAAACACAAGGAATACTGATGAATGGTTCACAACATACATGGCTATGGACAACTGCTGTTCATGTAAAGAGAGACTCAGAAACATAACATGATGAAAAACCTGGGTGAGATTACCCACAAGCAGGAGCTATTTGGATTTCTATTTTGACAGCCTTATTATATCAATGAAGAGTATTGATCTTTTCCTCTGTAGGTTTAAGCAGCAGACACACAAATAGAAAACTGAGTTCAAATTAATCTGTTCATACTGTAAATAAAAGAGCCACTATGAACATTATTACCTCCTTCACCTCAAGTACTTTCTCTTACTCCCTTACCTTTCAACATTTCAGCATTTAAAAAATCCACAAATTCATAATAAGATTAGTTACAAGCAATTTGTAAATAAATAATTCACATGGAAAAAAATACTTGTAGTATCACATTTCATATTTGGAGGAGTTTTTTTAGAATTTAAGCACTTTCTACACTTATATATCTTAACCTGGGTTAAACACTTGTTTACTCATTAGTGATACTTGCACCTAGTTATTCCTGATAGACTCATAGTGGCATGTTTGAAAATACTGTTATAGAAGTGCTGTATTTCAAAAGTCTTTTCAAAGCAGGAGTGAAAAGGAAAAAGTCTATTAAATATGTATATATTTTTAATGAAAATCCATATTCTAAGGAGACACCTGTGTTGCCAAAGGACCCAAGCAAATGATAGAATATAACTGTGCATTGGTCGTACTGCTGGAAGAGTGAACAGGTGATCAAGGATGGTAAGAAGTGAACATTTGTGAACTAAACAGAACATGGGCAGAAGGTTGTGAGATAACAGCAGTAACAGTGAATGATTTGCAAGACCAGTTTTTGCTTTTTTTTGCATAACGTCTTCATATTCTCACTAGGTTATGATGAAATTGTAAAGTACCAACATTATTAGACTAAGAAAGGTCATTAACAAAAAAAAAAAAGGCTTGCATTAGTCAGCATTTGTCAAACACAAAGACCAATCCTGTTACTGACATTTTCTTCATACATAAGAGGATTTAGTTGCCTTAACCCTCTGAAAACAAAGTAGTTGATTGATGAAGTTGCAAAATGTTGGGGTTTTTTTTATTTTAATTTGTGAACAAGTAAGAATTTGAGGCACAGAAAAAAATTTACCATCTCACTAAGCAACTTTAAAAGATGGATGAGAAATCAATAGTACAGCACTTGACAATATACAGCCAAAATCAGGTGGTTATGTTGATGAGAAACACCACAGTTAAAATAATTTAACCAAGTGAAATGCTAGAATAATATAAATCTTCTTTGCATCTATGTACCTTTTTTAATAGACATAGACAGATATAGATATAGATATAGATGATATAGATAGATATAGATTTAGATTTAGATATAGATCATACAGATCTTTAGATGGTGGGGGAAGGATTGATGCATCTGAGTTAAATAATGGAAAGGAACAAATTATTCCTGTGTTTGAAAGGTTATTCTTCTGTGAAGAATAACAAAAAAAGCATTCTCTAATTATATAGGTTAGAAAAGAGAGAAAGACCAAGGAGACTCTACCTCCCTGAAAAATGAAAAGGGAGAACTGGAGACAACATATATGAAGAAAGCTGAGATACACAGTGACAACTTTGCCTCAATTGTCACTGGCAGTCAGGCTTCTCACTTGTCTTAAGTTCCTAAACCTCCAGGTGGGGCTTGAGGTAATGAAGTCCCTCCCACTGTAAGTGAAGAGTAAGTTCATGGCTGTTTGATGAAACTGAGAAGGCCCAAGTCTGTGGGGCCTGACAACACACACCCCAGGGACCCAAGAGATCTGGCTGACTCTGTTGCCAAGACGCTCTCCCTCGTATTTGAAAAGTCATGGTGGTCAAGTGCAGTCAGTCTCCAGCAGTGGAAAAATGGAAACATCACTCCTGCTTTTAAAAAAAGGGGAATGAAAGGAAGATCCAGGGAACTACAGACCAGTGAGCCTCACATCTGTGCCTGGGAATACCATGGAGAAGATCCTCATGGAAGCAATTTTATGACACATATAAAACAAGAAGATTTTATTGGAGCAGATCCTGCCTGACCAATCTGGCAGCCTTCTGTGGTGGACCGACTCCAAGGGTCAACAAGGAAAGACGGGCAGATGTCTATCTAAAGTTATTTAAGACATTTGACACAGTCTCTCACAACATTCTTTCTTATCTCCAAATCAGAGATAAGACTTTTCTGTGTTTCTATGAATTCTTATTTCTGTCCTCAGAATTTACATTGCCAAAAGCTTCCCAGTAAATAAAAACTGAACTATCATAATGGCTTAATGTGAAAAAGTATTTAATAAATCATAAAATCCTAGATTCCATAAACATGAATCATAAATATGCTGCTATTTCACAGTTCACTGCAAGTGATGAATAATCAGATATAAACTGTCAGTAATTGAATATACTTACAAACTTTCGGTTTGCCACAGTGATCAAAGATTAATCTGTTCAGAGCATTTAAGGCTTGCATGTACATTCACCCTGCCTGCTCTTTGTCGAGGCAGACTTTTCCATTAAACTGCTCTTGTGCTTTGCTTTTCACAATGTTCACCCAGCCCAGTTTCTTACTTTCTTATTCCTACTTACTCTAGAGATAAATTTATCACCCTTCTAACCTCTTATTCATCATTCCCTTCAGTACCTGAAAAACACTAAATATCTCACTAAGCATGCTTAAGACAGACACTAACACAGTCAGGCACTGTAACTCCATGCATTTACTACTTTATATGACATAGCTGTCTGTGACAGCAGGGCATGGGGCTCCTTGCCAGTCCTTGCCCCCACATGGTGCAGTGCAGCTCACAGGGAAGGAGAGAGGGGAGAGAGCTGTCAGGAAAAGCCATTTCCACCCTCTCATTTCCCAGCATCTCTTCTGAAACCCAAGCTACCCACTCCAGTAACAACACCCTAGAGACACTATCTGGAAAAATCTTTCATTGAACTGAGGCAAGAGTCCCAGCTTTTGTCTACATTGTACTGCCCCACAGTGACAGTAATGCCACATATGCTAATAAGAAGAAAAGCATAACATAAGCAGTGTGGGTGCATAAGTAGGTAATATTTTTAGCATCTGGGTTTATCAAGCATGGCCACTCCTAATTCTCCACACATTTCACTGGCACTGGTGTCACATACTCTTAAATTGATGTGTGAGGAAAGAAATGATGGGAAAGAACAGCAGGAGGAAGATGTGAAGTAGTGAAAACAGAAAACATGGAGATGGGAAGGGACTGGAAGTATTCTGGTCAAAAGGCTTGGACATCTGTTTTAGAAGGAAAGGTAATGAAAACTAGTGTAACTACAAAACTTTTTAACAGTCTGTTTCAAATTCCAGTCTGTCTTAACTTTCCTGTGTAATTATACTCTATACCTATATATACCTATATATAGGTATATATATATTATATATCTATATATAATACTCTATATATAGGTCTTGAGCAAGCTGTATATGTCATGGGACATGTATTTGTATTCATCTATAAATACCTGGTAAAAATACAGGTAGACCTTCTGTTTAGTACAGTGGAGAGGGACTGGCAATCTGTATTGAGTTTCCTGATTTCTCTATGTTAGCTCTAACACACACGAGCAAAACAAAGCAGCTGACAGAAGCCCTACTGATTCACCTGTCTCTGTGCTCTCTGCTTAAGAAATGAAAAGGAAAATGGGAAATGGTTGTGTTTCAGATATCTAAGCAAAGGTTCTCATATGAGATTTGAGCCATTTATTGAGCTATTTATGAGTAGATTATTAAAGGTTTGCTTTTCTTCCTGCCTTTTTTTCCCTGAAGATAGAAATATTGGACACTGTAACATATGATTCAGTTTCGATGCAGTCCTCATCAAAGAGCTGAAATGACAAGAAAAATTTCAGCACCCATTCTCCTAGCTTTCTATGCTTTTTTTGCCTGAGGTTACAAAGGTGAGCTGCATAAAAGGAAAGGCTGGAGAGGAACAGAGTGTTTCACTGATCAAATAGATACCTAATTTAGACATTATATCTGCCTTCATCATCTAGATTCTCTTTAAAATCAGTGATGATAAACAAGTCACAATTTTATTTTATCCAAAAGCTGATGTCAGATGAGTTACACTCCTACTTCTCTGCCATGGTTATGAAGTCAGCCTTGTACAACTCATTTTCATTCAGAAACCCAAATTGCAAAGCCTCATGTTGAATGAGATTAATTCCTTCCACTTGCTTCTCCACTGAATGCCAGCACACATACCTACCCTTTGATTCAGATCAGAATATTTAGTTATTTTTATTTTTTAAAATTTTCTCCTTTCATCTGTCTCATACATAAACCTAGTAAATGGCTCCAAAGCATTCCAGAATTCATCCTTAAAAATTCAAATTTAATCTGTCATCTACCATAGTTTCCTGGACTCTGACCCTTCCAGCCTCCTTTCCCGAATGCTCAGAAATTGCTCATTCCTAAAACCAAAAGCTTCTCACCTCTGACTTTACTGACTTGTTGTCTACTTCATAATCACATCTAAAGATAAATCCTATCTATTTACTACACTCAGTCTTTTTACTACCCTTTCTTTGCTGCAGATTTATGTTTTCTCTATCTCATAAAATTGATATAGGTTCATGTTTTTCTATAAACCAGACTAAAATTCATCTTCATCTGCTTCAGTTTATGAATCTCTGTGCTGAGCATCTTATGATAAAGTTTTCTGTGAAGGATGGTTTGTAAAGTAATGGTATTGCTTTACAGAATAGATATTCCTCTCCTATGAAGTAAAGGAATATTTGAGAGACACTTTGACTTTTTGCATTAGTTCACAAATCAGGTGTGAATGCTGAATACACAGGAATGCTTTTGAGTAAATATTAAAGGTTTTGACAGAAGTTTGTCCATGAGATGCACAAGAAAATCCTGCAAGCAAGTAGCAAATTAAACCTTCCTCTTGTTTCTCATATACATATTAGGTTTGGATTTCAATCACAGCAGACACAAAGAACTCAGTTCTACAGGGATTTGAGACAACCTAGCACAAATATGTACTAACGTATATGTGTAACTAATAATCGTACTGCTCCCATTCTATGTTGCTGTTGCTCTAATCTAACCACATTTATCTCATCGCCTCAGGAACCACCTTTAATAGCTCAAATAGGCTAAAAAAAGCTTTGCACCACTTCATACTTTCATATTTTGATATTTTAGTGATTCAATATTTCATGTTAATAACATATTTTTGAAAATACAAACATTTCAATATCACAGAATTTGAACATTTAAAGTATAAAGAACCCCCAGATGTCATACATACTCTGGAACCTGGAGCCTTTTGTTCTAACACTGTTCTCAGTAAGTGTTCCTGCTATGAAGTAAAACTCATCATTGGATGCATATTGAAAATGTCTTAACATCAGAATACACATAAGAAGTAGTTAGTTTTTATGCATGCAATTGTCTGTACTTTCATCCCAGGAGAGGTGTATCTTTTTAAGAACTAGGCAACAGAACAAGGTCAAAATACTCTCTATACATCCCTTTCAAATGAAATGATATAAATTTTTAGCTTCTTCAGAATTTAGGACAATTTCAAATTATCAAAACTTCTCACAAAATTTTCAAGCTTTCACCATGCTTTATACATGACTAGTGTTGTTATGGTTAGAAAAGCTTTTCAGGTGTTTTTTTATCTTGAATGTTATACACACACTGTTTGCTTTCCCAGGTTTTCAGAATTTTTCCAAATAGATTTTTTTCATAAGATCCACATTAAACACTCCAGTGAAGTTTGAACAGACTTGACTGTACCCTGCATTCTTTGAAAGTACATGTGGACAGATTTAGTGCCATTTCTTCTCCAGGTATCCCAGTCTTTCAAGAGCTCTATGCCCAACCCTGCCAAGGATGCTAACTCTCCATTGCCCTAAATCAGAGCTGAAAGCTCACTTATTTCCCTGTTGTGCTCTCAGTCTTTTTGGTTGGCAGTAGACACCGCAGAGTTCAATGAACAAGTACCTTGTACAAAGGGCCTTGAAATGTCATTGCATGATAAAGTGATACAGCTTAAATGTAACTTAGATTTCAAAGGTTAATCATGGACACTGAGTGATTCTGCACTGTGGTTTTTATGAGTGCTAAGGAATCAGAAATAAGTCAGAATACAATGGATTTGCACCTGAATGAAACACTAGACCACAACAGAAGACTTCAAACCAAATGAGAAGAGTCTCTTACTCTTGATACTTCTAATAAAGACTCAACAGCTAAAACACTTCTGAAAAATCCTCCCAGTGCTAAAAAGTTAGTCTTCAGTACTAGATTTGTCTCTACTAGGTTTGAGACAAATTTAGGAGGAAACGTCCTGAAATGAACCTCTCCTCTAATGAAGGTGGGTTTCAACACTCCCTCCCTCACTGATACAAAAATAATTTCTTAGAGGAAAGTGAAAAAAACTGTTTACTTCACAAGCAGAGTGCCCACAGACATGGGAACAAAGAATAATTGTTAATATTGAACCTTCTCACTGTGGAGAAAGCTGGTGGATTTTAGAGTTCTACTGGGCTTCTCCCAAGGTCTGGAGCTGGGATGAGGTTCTCCTGCAGCCTCCACAGTGGGAGTCACGGTGTCCCACCTCTCTCAGAGTGGAGCAAAGCCAGACAGCTCCAGAAGGAGAAGCCACAGTACTGGGGAAAAACTTATTGCCTCAGCTAACAAAAAGAAACTAGATTAAAGCAAAAAATGTACTCCTTCTCTCCACTGCAGAGCTGAGAAAAACAAGTGAGCATGTGAGTGCTGAACACAAACTGCTGAAAGAATTCTTCTGGCTTCCCCCAGGCCCAGCTTGAAGTTATAGCACCCATTTCTGGGCATAAAGCAGGTGATTTGGGACACAGTATTTCATAAAATCACAACAAGACAAAATTGTAGTAAAAAACACAACCCAGAAACATACTGATAATATCTTTCAAAGGAGAGAAATAACAGAAGTTTTCCACTGAGCAGGATTATTTACTTGTTGTGGTTGGGGTGGATCTTTTTCCAGTGTGTTAGATTATTTTATTAAAGGCTAATCACCACCAAAGTGCCCACACTAATCACCACGACATCCAAGCTCAATGAGGACTGGAGGAGCAGTGAGAGGCAGAGGAATCCAAGTAACCTAATCAGTGAAGAGTGGCTCACTAAATCAGCTGCTCCCTAAGACCAGAAAGGGGACCTGTTACCCCATGGTTCCTGGGTGAAACACCCCAAGGTGATGCAGTGAAAGAAACACTCCCACATGGCCACATTCCACACTGGAGGGAGTAGCTGTCCTTAAAGTTTGACACTCCTTGTGGGATGAAGGGAAGAACATTTTTGGTAACTGTGTAAAACTTTCAGTAGGAATATTATAAAGAAATTTTGTGAATGTGAAGAATATATTATGAGGTGTTTAGTGGAAGGACTCAAGGTGGAGAAATGTAGGTATCTATATAGCTTAGAGAGGGAAAGGAGTAGGAATATAGAAATCAATCAGATAAATGGGGTTAATCAAGTGGAAACAGGCAGTAGTACATAACACCTGTCTGACTATGTCCTGTGCTTGATCACCACATATGTATTCTATACACATATTTAATCCTATCATATATACCTTCTGTGTGGATGCACTTTGTTCTGAGTGAGCAGAGGCAAATGCTGGTGAGCATCAAGCTGGACTACATAGCAAACAGGGTGAGAGAACAGCCAGAGCGGGGCTGTGGGCCTCCGAGGCTCCTGTGTCTATGTGCCAGCACCAATAGGTGCTCAGCCTTTTTGAGCCTGGGGATACAGAGCCATAAGAGACACACTGCAGTTGGCTGCCAGACTGCAGCCTCAGGCAGTATCAAAACTAAATAATCAATGGTTGTAAACCTAAAATGCTGGCATTCACAAACATTAACATACATGTGTTCAGTGTCTGAGTAGGAAAAAAGATATATCCAAAAATCTTTTAGTAACTGGAGAGGTTACATGTGTGGTTAGAAAGTCAAAAATCTGAAAGCAACAAAAGGAGCAAACTAGGCAGTGTTTGAAAATAAGGGTGGAAAAAAAGGAAAAAAGATTCAGACAGAAGCAGAACTGTGCAAGGACTGATGAAGACAAAAAAAAAAGAATGAGAATAATCTAAGCAATGAAGAGGCTTGTGAAACATCTGGGAAAACAGAAATGGAAGACTAGATGCAACACATTTGATATGTGGGAGAGATGATACCTTACTTTTCTGGAAAGGCCAATGAAAAGGTGGAAATAATTAGGCATGATGAGGACAGTGCGGAATTATCTACTCTGATGAGACAGGAGGAAGTAAAAAGTATCTGAAAGGGAAAACCATCAATCATGAGAGAGAAATGGGATTCCCTCAAAGAACATGACCTTCAGAGCTAATTCTTCTCAAAGAGTATATAACCACATGGGGTTTTCCACAATTCTTCACTTTGTATTTCAAATTATGACTCATTAAGACAGAAAATCTTAGCACTTGAAATACCTTGCACCCAAGTTTTTGATAAACTATGCTTCTCCAAAATAGTGCTTATTTTTCCTTGGTTCTGAAGGCACAGTGTCTAGACTCTTTCCATTTGACATAACCTAAATATTTTAAAACATATGTGAAAGTTCTTGTAAATATTTAAACACAAATATGTCAGCACATCAGATCTGAAGTACCATAAATAAATGTTAATGCTTATTTAAATAAAGAATAGCCAATTTTGATGAATTGCAAAGCAAGTGGTCGACTGCTGAGATTCAAAAAAATTACTGTGTCACTATTCTGAGGGTAAGAGTATAAAAGTGAAACACAATGATTGCCTATTACTCATCCTTCCCACACAGTCCAGTAAGAAATGCATTTCTAGCACGAAGTTTCATAAGAACTTGTTGACGGCTCTTCCCTGCTTTGTGGGAGGGAGCAGCTGGTTTCACTGGATCTAACTTCTGATCTCTATTTCAGTCTTGCAGATTGTTTCCAATATGGCTATGAAGAGAGGGATATTCAGTCTATCAGAGGCAAGAGACACAATGAACTCTGCTCTCTGAATCTCTGCTCTGAATTCTTTTACTGTTTTATGTGCACACATCATTGTGAGGTGGCTGTAAGAACATTTGTTTCTTCCACTATTTCATTTTGGCAGGGTTTTTGTAGTGCTCTTCCAGCCTTTTTTTTGACTATGGTGTGCAGCATTCCCCATAGGGAGGGTAAAGACATGCCAAGGAAATGGACCATGCTCCTAACTGAAGTGGTGGAGAGAGTCTCATCTTCCTCTGCACAGTCCTGTGATCCAGACAGCTGCACACTGTCAGTCAAAATTCCTAAGCTGGCACATGCACCACAAAAGCTCTCTTTGGAGAGGGCACTAAAGGAAGATGTGCCTTTCTGTATCCAACACTTTCTTGGAAATTTATATGTATTCCCAGGCTAATAAACTGTAGTATTCAGGCTGAAGTATGTGCCTACAGACTGGAGCTGGCGCTTGCAACCTCTACTGAAGTATCAGTTCTGTTGTTTCCTTTTAGTTTTCTTTTGGACAGCATCTAGTGATTGCAGTGAAAATTAGGACAAGCTGCTTGATATTCTGGAAAGGTGCTAAAAGATACGCTTCCTCATAAGAAGTAAAAAACAAAAACCCCACTATTTCCATTGAAAAACAGTAGGCAACATTATAATTAATTAGACTTTCAGTGACAAACAACAACAGTTACAAATATATATTATATACACAAGCAAAAAATAATGCATTAAAGAACATTATTTTCAAAAATGAGCCTTTCAATAGTTAGAAAGTACAAGAATTAGTTTACTGGGGTACTTCAATTTGCCACCCTAGCTTGATTGGCCTTAATTGCATGGTCTGATTCTATTTTGCTCGTGGTTCTGGCTTCACTCAGAGCTCACAATGATGGGTGCTTACTTAACATGCATCTCTACAATATTCTATTCTGTTGTCTCAGGGAGCAGCCAAACAATACCCATAGGTATTGTTAACCTCACAGATTATTCAACTCCAGCGATCAGCAGCATTTCACAGATTTATTTTCTTTATGCCCCATATGGTGTATGAATAACAGGAATATTCAGAAAATATGTCAGATAATTAACATTCAAAGTCCATTCTGAACTGCTCAGAATTCAATCTTTCAGACAATTTTGTTTCATATATCCCTTCAAATATTCAAAGCAGCCTCTGTCCCAGCTGAGGAAGATCAGAAGTTCTCCATAGCAGACCCCAATGCATCAATTTTGATATCAATAAAGAGGAAACACTTAATTTGTCACCCTTTGCAGGAAGGGTGGTAAAAAGACATCAACTAGGAACTGCAAGAGTTTCTGTTTTCCCCAGTGTTTTTTCCCACAGTGATTCAATAAACTCCTAGTGGCTAAAACAATTTTCCTTCTTCAAATATTGAAATCACTAACATTATTGTCTCATGCTTTTGAAACTTAATTAGATTAAAAATCTCCTTTTCTTTGGTAAGGTTACAAGTCAACTGCTCTGTGTGTGTGTGTGTGTGTGTGTGTGTGTGTGTGTGTATCTCCACACATATCTCACATACATGAATAGAGCCGAAGATGTTCCTAGAACATGTGAAATATAGGATTAAGGCTAGAAGAATCAAACCTTTTTGATAATTTCTAAGGAAGAAACATCTGCGTGTTATCTGTCATGTCCAGTGTAAACATTTTCACTTGTGAGAACAGGAGCAGGTTGGCTCAGTAGGGTTGGGACAGTCACACTTCTTGATTAGATCTCAAAAAAGAGTATGAAAGAATAAGAATAAATTCACACAAAATACTGTAGGGTTGCTTTATGACTTTACTGCATTTTCAAACAGCATCATGATAAATGGGGAGATAATATAAAATCCTTGGAAATCCATGTGACACCATCTGGCAAGAATTCTCAAGTGAAGTGTATTGGTGTCTGTTTCTGAATGATAACATTTTTCCTAGAGACAAGAAACTGTTTCAGCTGGCTAAAAAATAACTGGTACTCACACTGTAGCTTTCAAATTATTTTCTGAGTCAACCAAGTTGCTTCTTGTATTTTAAAGCTCTGCAAGACTCTGGTATATAAATAATTCTACTCTGGAACTCTTCATAAAATCATTTTCTATCAAGACAGGACATTTTATCTGTCCTGCTAAACAACTGAAGTTGCAGAAGATTTCTCCCACCATTTCTTAGTGAGACAAATCACAGATCTGCAGTATTGACCTGAATGGTACAATTTATTTTTTAAGGGCAGGTATACTTCCCCAAGAAGTAATATTCTTCTGAATTTAGGAAGAAGGAAGAGTCCAGTTTATTCAATGTCATAATAGGAGGTCTGAGAAGAAAGAGAACATATACAAGATTTTTTTTTTTCTTCAAAAATAATGAGCAGCCATATCAGATTTAATTTTAATTAGTCTTGAGGAATTCAGTGAGAATCTAGAGGGAGAAAATTAATTGTAAAAACAGCTATTATAGTTAATATTTTAATTAATTGGGAAATGGGCTAAAACAAATAGCGGTAATAGATTTCAAAAACCTCAAATGTCTCTTGAAAAGTAAATCTAAATTGGAGTAAGCAAGCTAAGGTGGAGATGCTGGCGACAGTATTTGTAGATAGGAAGCAGGGCTAATACAGGACCAAAACAGAGGAGTGACAGCATCATCAGAGGCATCGATGAAGACATCTCCCAGCAGCTGGTTCCTACTGAATTCCAGGCTCTGCAATTGCCAAGAGCTGCTGCCTTGCACAAAAAAAAAAATGCAATATCATAATGGGATTGACAGCATCTGTCTCCTTAAGAGAAAATATCTTCTGGTTCCTGTGGAGACTCAGCCTTTAGGGGAAAAAAATGCAACTCAATTGGCTATGAACTCCTCTACTGTCCTGACCAAAACAAGGGCAGAGAGCTGATTGTTTTTGTAAACAGCTACAGATAATCTCAAACAACTAAGAATTTTCTAATCTAAGTGCATTGGTTTGCTGAAAGCTGAATCTTTTGCTGTTTCTGATATCATCAGTGCCATGAGATGCTTTTCATCTTTGTGTGCACACTTCAAATTCTGTCTTGCCTTTTTTCAGTCTGAAAAAACAAAGTAGTACATTTAGTAGCTTATTCAAAAAAATACATCCTAATAAGTGCAGAAATGCAGTAGAACACATATCAACTAATCTGAGCATGTAGTTTGAAAATATTCCCATTAGCAAGACTGTACTTTTTGTTACCAAATGTACAAAGACAAATTGTACATATGTAAAGAAAATAGAGGAAGTATAGTTAGAGATATTTCTGGCTGAGCTAGGAGCTCTTTAATGATCTGAAAGCAGAAAAGGAATCATAGAAACACATGGGAGTACTTTATGTTCATTCAAAAATAAATCCAAAAGACTAGTGTGAAAAAAACAAAAAAAGTTCTTATTGGAACAAGGAAGAGAAGGCAACAGAAAGGGTTCATAACTATACTTGGACAATGAAAACAAAAGAATGTAAAAGAGAACAGAGACCAAATCATGAAAAGGAAGGATAACCTATTACATTGCCTTTTTTCTTAAATCTTTACATGAATAACAAATAATGAAGATTAATTTAACAGAATGAATTTAACAAGCATAATTAAATGCACAGATAAAATATGATAAAGGAAGATGCAGATCAGACAAACGTGAGCAATGGGGCAGATACTGAAAGCACACTTGGAAGTTTTTAAGTAATTAGCCATTGAAATTCTGAATATTACTAAGTATTTATCTAATATTTATCAAGGACCTATAAGAGAAGAAAAAAAACCCAAAACATTCAATGAAAAATTCACATTTTTATTCACAAAGAAACACCTAATTAACTTAATAACTTTAAAGACAAGTATTAACCATGGTATCTTCAAGCTCCTAGAAGACAAGATAGTAAAAGAGTATATGCGCACCTGTCAGTAAGAATTCATCAGGCCAGTCTACTTTCCTTCTACAAGTCAATTGGATAAAAGGGAAGTTGCAGATATGATATATCCTGACTTTTAATTAAAGCTTCTGACACTATTGCATATAATATTCTCATAAAAAAGCTAAGGCAGGAGATGTAATCACCATCAAATGAGTGGATAATCAGTCGAGAAATTTCTCTCAGCAAACAATTACTAATTATTTTAAGCAGGACTGAATCAGGGACTGGAAGGGCTGAGACTTACTAACTATTTTCACCAATTCCACTTATGGAATAAATGGCAAAAACAAGACCAAATTTGATTGTTAGACTAAGGGCAGAGGGGTTCTAAGCACATTGGAAACTGGAATAAAAATTATTTTTAGACTACAATTTTAAAATTTCAGCCACTTGATGGAATTCCTGGAGGCAAGCACAGTGTTGTACTTGGAAAACAGCAATCAAACATAGTCATAATAGAGGAAGTAAAAAGGTAAGCAGCAGCTGAGCAGATAAAGATGCAATAATTTTGCATAATTCAGCACCAGTGAGCTCCAAGTAATGCAGAATCCTCTTTACACAGCAGCACTTTAGGGAAGGTGGAGATAATAAGAAGAAAAATTCAGGGAACAGTAAAAGGGATTAAAAAAACTGTACTTCAAGCAATAATTAGTTTGAAGGTGAGAAGATTGAGCATAACACAGTAATATTCTTCCAACATGCACAAATGTGCTATAAACAAAAGGGTGATCAATGGCCACTATAAGGTAGAGAAGGAGCTAGTGTTATTTGCAAAAAAGTACTATAAACACTGCATAGCAAGAAAGCAAGAGAGCAAGCAAGAAAGGAGAGAGCAACAAATAAGAGAGAGAGTGGAGAGAGGGGAGGGAGGGAGGGAGGGAGGGAGGCGGGAAGGCAGGCGGGAAGGCAGGGAGGCAGGGAAGGAGGGAGGGAGGAAAGGAGGGAGGGAGGGAGGCAGGAAGGCAGGCAGGCAGGAAGGCAGGCAGGCAGGAAGGCAGGCAGGAAGGAAGGAAGGAAGGAAGGAAGGAAGGAAGGAAGGAAGGAAGGAAGGAAGGAAGGAAGGAAGGAAGGAAGGAAGGAAGGAAGGAAGGAAGGAAGGAAGGAAGGAAGGAAGGAAGGAAGGAAGGAAGGAAGGAAGGAAGGAAGGAAGGAAGGAAGGAAGGAAGGAAGGAAGGAAGGAAGGAAGGAAGGAAGGAAGGAAGGAAGGAAGGAAGGAAGGAAGGAAGGAAGGAAGGAAGGAAGGAAGGAAGGAAGGAAGGAAGGAAGGAAGGAAGGAAGGAAGGAAGGAAGGAAGGAAGGAAGGAGAGATTAGGAATATAAGACATTTATTTGAAAGGTTTTAAGTACATATATATTGCTGGTCCAGTTTGTTTAGGTGTAGCTGGTATTGACAGAGAAGGAACTAAATTACATTACTTTTCTTCTTTGATGTCATCAATTTGAATCTGTCATTTGATATTGACTACTATAGATGATTCAAGTATAAGCAAGTAATATATGCCACTTCTAATATCAGAGACTTCTAAACTAATAATTGCTGATGAAGCCACCTCAGGCTTTTAATTTATTTGAATCATTGGGATGAATTCATTAGGGTAGGAGATGCAAACTTAGTAGCTGCAGACTTTCAAATGTATAAGGAAAAATATATATTTAAACAAATGGACAGTTAATTACTGTGAGGAATTTAATGGTATATTTTTCTTTTAAATACTCTGTTGACAAGCCTGATATTAAAGGAACTATTACAATACTGAATGGACTTTGAAACCCATCCTATTAAACTATGAAGGAGATGCAGAGGAAATCTTTTATGTTACCTGAATTTCTCAGGTAATTGGGAAAACAATTTGATCACAGAGGAGGTATGTGCAAGGTTGAGTCAGCTTGCCCCATATGCTTCCACAGCAGTTCTGAATACTGAGTTCTGCTTTGGTGTTCAGACCATGTGGACAAGCTGAGACGTTCAGCAAGATACTGATTACTCTTCAGTATTATGTGGGTATCCAGTCCAAAAATCACACTTTAAAATTTTTTCCAGAAGCACACAGTAACACTTAATAGAGGGAAAATTCCTATTGATCTGGAACCATATTTAAAGCAATCATATCAAGCTTAAAGAATGGAACTCCTCTGAGTTTCACTACAGATGCAACATATCTGCATGAACAAATACAGTTTCATTTACCAGAAAAAGATGAATCCTAAGCAAAATGGAGCATACTGGCAAATACATGATGGAACAAGAACTTCATGGAAAAAAATCCTCTAAAATGACATATAAAATTTAAAAATCTGAAAGATATTAAAAGTGTTCAAATTTAATAATCAAAAGTTCATCATTGCACCCAGGAAAATCACCAGACACATTTCTTTTAATACAAATAAAGTGGGATTTAATTTTTAAATTATCTCCTGAAGACATATTTCGACTCTTAGGGGAGTGATTACATAAGGAATTGTACTCTGGTTCAAACTTCGCATTGGTATCTGTGTTTGTGTAGATAAACAAACCACACACCTTTAAGTGCTCAAGAACACCTGCAGCTTTCAGAGACAGAGAAGTTAAGCTATTACTGTGCTACACTGAAAATTAGCTTTGTGATTTCTAAAATGACATTTGAAATAGACACAGGTAATCAGGATGTCATTATACGTACCCTTATCATCTTATTGTTTTCTACTGAAAAGCATTGGTTCACTCTTTTTCTCTTTCTGTTATTTGCATCCTCAGTGAGCTCACTCAAAATTTGGGAGCAGATTTGGTTAGTCAGTTTTTGGAGTTGACTCTTTGGTAACCCAACAGAGAACCAAAGACCCCAGCCATTTGGGTAATATCTTGTAAATCACCAGGATCTTCTACAGAAACAAATATTTGTCACATTATGTGTTATAAAAATGTCAAAATGCCACCTAAAACAAAAAACATTTTTTACTCGGAAACCTGATTCTTTATCTTGAAATGTCAAAGTATTTCTGGGGGAAATACAGTAATAGTTTCTGTTTGATCTGATACTTTTGTTGTTTATTTCAGCTTTTGTTGTAAATTTCAGCTTATATTCATAAAGAGGTCAGACAGGGATAGTCTCTTGCTTTACAAGAAATTACATATTTTCCTGTGGTTTTCCTGTATTAATATAGCAAAAAAGCTTAATTCTACCTGTATTTTCTAAGTAAGGAAGTCACATTTGTTATTATAACATTTTCAGATACAGTATAAATAAGAATTCTGCTACATTTGAAATGGATATTCATATATATTTACTCGATCACTTCTCTTCCCTGATCAGATCTAATACCTAAATAAAAAATAAATAATAAAATTTGACATAAAATTAAAGAATAAAGAGAACACCACCGTTGTAAATGAGAAAACTACTCTAAATTTTTCCGACACTGCCTTAGTGCTCTTGTATCATAGAAAAGAAGAGAAAAAAGTATAGATACTGTGCAATATGAATCATTTATGCAATAGGAAACAGTTATTAAATTACACAGAATAGATCTGTTTATCCAATTCAAGCTTCGAACAATTTGTTCCAATTTAGAGAAAGGTAAAAGGACATGTAAACCCAAGTGCAATGGAAAACACAAAATGCATTGCAAATACACTTTATGAATTGAAGAAAAACCTCAACAGACCTACTTAGATTAAGATGTTCAGTTTCATTTAGCCAGAGTACAGAGAAAGAAAAAGTATCATATTTCTATGTTTTACCTAAAAAAAAACCCAACGCAGTTAAAATACCTTCATAACTACCAATTTTGCTAAGTACATGAAATTATTCTATTGCTTACCCCAACATAAATACAGGTGACAGTCCTAGTAAAAGGTAATTAGCATATCCAATGATCCATGAAGCACATAGATTTCAGTGTAGAGTTTAATTACCAAAGTCTCAGACTAGGCTGAATATTACTTCGAGATTTATGAGACAAATAAAGGATTATGATCCTGAATGTACTTTTGGTACAAACACATTTTCTAGACTACTCAGGTAGACTGAGGACCATAAAAGGTCTTCACGATGGTGCACAGCACAGCAGTTCAATCATATGTCCAGGCTGTAGTCAGAGGGCTTTCACTGTCACTAGCACTGCCAGTATAGCAAGAGTTATTACCTAACAGAGAAATTCATCTGTACCAACTGACACAGTTAATCCAAACCACACTGCAGATCCTACTTAGCAGATTTGGAGTCTTACTCATCTTCAAAGCCACATCCAGAAAGAAGACATTAAAATGATATAACCTTACTGATCTCATGAGGTTAAAAACAATTATATTTATGATGGTATACATTAATGTAAATTCTAAATTACATACAGAGAAATTATTTCAGAAGATATTCTATTTACTTAGATCAATCTATTTTTTTAAGATCTTAAAAATGTAAATGGCTTCTCCTTCTTGTAAAGATAGTATAATTTTTTTCTTTATTACTTTGAACAAACTTTCAACTGAATTTGCAGATGAAAAGAGAATGAACAGGAGCAATTTACTGAAATGAATTGCTGTGCTCATGTGATAAAGACTTTGTGAAGGTAAATATAATCTAGGCTGATAGAGCAAACACACAGGAGCATATGAAATACTCTGTGATGTCAATAACTCAAATGCTGATTGTTCTCTGAATTTGTTCCTGTAGTTTTGAATGTCAGAATCCACTGCTGTAGTGGAACTGGAAGCAGCTAGTATTAATACTGGGGAGCAGATTGTTTAATTCTGAAATGCACAGTGCAGTTCTTGCTTTTAAAATAAATTCTTTCAATTTCTCTAGAATTACTTTCACTGGTCCTTGTGCAAAAATACCAAAATAATTAGAAAACATTTGAATAAAACATTGTGATTTTCTTTCAGGTCAGGAACAAATCAAGAAAAGTTTTAGAATCTCAAAAGGAAAGTATGTGCACTAAAAAGGTCAGAAATACTTTTAATGAAATTGTGCTCATTTACAACACAGGAAAATACAGCACAAATAGTGCAGAATTGATGAAAATTTGACCTTTCATGAGACCACAATGTCTTCTACTATAGTTTCTCTGGTTTGATCTAATCACAGATTAGATCAAATTGGATCAAATTAGCTGGATTCCTACTGGCTATATATCACCAAGAATATAATATACTCCAGTTCATAGGAAAGTAGAATTCTTCAGTCACTCATTTCAAAGGTGATTCTACCCCTGTATTCTGCTCTCATGACACCCCAGCTAGAGGACTGTTGTCAGCTCTGGGGCCCCCAAAAGAAGGAGGACAGGAAGAAGAAGGGCCTGTTGGGATGAGTCCAAAGCAGGCCATGAAGATGATCAGAGGGCTGGAGAAGGTTTCCTATGAGGAGAGTTAGGGTTGTTCATGAAAGAAAGAGAAGAGAAAAGGCATCTGAGTGATCTAAAGGCAGGTATACTACCTCAAAGGGGCATACAAGGGAATAGGAGAAGGAACTTTTACAATGGCATGGAGACAAGGGGGAATGGCTTAAAACTGAAATAGGTCAGGTTTAGATTAGATATTAGGAAAAAAATCTTCACTATGAGGGTGATGAGGCAATGGAATGAACTGGTGCCCAGAGCAGTTACGGATGCTGCTTCCTTCAAAGTGTTGAAACCCAGGCTGGATGGGGCTTTAAGCAACCTGGACTAGTGGGAAGTGTCCCTGCCTGTGGCAGGGAGGTTGGAACTATATGATCTTTAGGGTCCCTTCCAACCCAAACCATTCTAAAGTTCCATGAATATAATAAAAATATTACTAAGTAAAAGACCACAGGAACCTTCTTAAAGGTTTCATTAAATTAAGGTCATACTTTAATTAACAGAAGAATTATAACAACTACTGGGAAGAAAAATGAACCAAGTTTGTTGAGAATAACCAAATGTTTTGATCATGAATTAAAGTCTTCCTAAATTAATTAAAACACCATTAAATACCTTTTAGCATTTCTTATTAGAGACCCTAGATGCATGCTCTGAAGACTTCCATGGCAAAAGAAACATTAATAAAAACATGTATTTGTGTAGCATAGTTTGTTTTCTAAACAAAGTATTATACCAGTTTTAACCACCTTTAGAGTCAGAAGAAATGTCAGTAATTTTGATATTCTGGGGATGAAGCTACCATAAAAACAGAGAGGAAAACACAGATTCGTAATTTGGAGCTGAGAGAACAATGCCTTGCATACTAGCAGCCCATAAAATACTCAACTGAAATGCTGATTAAAGAAAAAGTATTTTACTGTTGCACTGATATATCAACATATATTTGGCAGCTAACATCGAGAAAAGGAAATTAAACAAATGGAAACCAAAACTAAAGTTAGATTAATGAAAGAAATAAAAAATATTTAGCCAGAAAATCTTTTTGATTTGAAAATGCAAACAAGGACTTCAGATCTCTCAAGGTCTTTGTTACCTGTGCAATGCTTTTTGATAAATGTCTTATTCTACATAAATGTCTTGTTCTAAATACCATAACACCTATATTTTTGTATCACAATGGCAAAGCAAAAAGGGTATTTCTCAAAATTGGTTCTGTAGGAACAGAAAACTTTTAGAAATGCCACTGTTTTAGAAGTGCACCAAGCACAATGTGTTTCAGGAAGAGAACTGAGCAGCTCTGTAATGTGTCCAGCATCATGCTACAGGAGCAGCAGTGAACCAAATGCAGTTCCTCTGCTGGGCTTCTTCACTCCTCCATGCACACTTTATCATACCAAAATTGCTAATGTAAATTCAGTGTCTGTAAATACTAACCCAACTAATTCTGCTTCCAACACCAAGGGGTGACTCTCTTCTCCAGCAATGTATAAGCAAGAATCCCCCTCTCCAAACACAAAAAAAAGAGTTTTAGGAGTCCCTGTGGCTGATCTGGAGGCAGAACCAGGCACTCAGACAATATCATATCTAGACTGATTTCTGATCAAATGATTCAGGCCTTCCAAGAATGCATTTCAAAGAAAACTGGAGCAGTCACTGAGGGTGGGATTCATCTGACCAAGAGCTGATAGCTGCAGTATTCTGTGCAGGTATCTGCTTCTGTCACTGATTTTACAGTCAGCAAAGATTCATCTGAGAATACAGGTCTTCCTTAAAGAAAAGTCAGATGAGCAGATTTGAGGCAGAGTGTGGGAAAACAGTGGAAGAATGGTGAGGATTGTTGCAAACATGCTCAGGTGACTTGCAGATGGTGTGTTAAAAAACATACATGTCACACTAATAGTACTTTAGTCTTGTGTGCTTGACAAGCAGAACATCTGTGTTTAGGAAATGCAGGCCTGTGATACTCAGAGGCACCCTGTGGAAGTTGCCTGAGACTCCTGCCCTGCTGTGGGAAAGATCAAAGCCCAGTGCCTGAGTGAATTCACACAGTGCTGTGTGAATCCCTGGAAGCCATGTGGGAACAGCAGGTCCAGCCAGCCTCTGGCACAGAGTGAGCTCCGTGGTGCCTGTGTCCCAGCCCGTGTGCCACTGCCCAGCTGCTGCCTGGAGGGTCCCCAGGCTGGTGAGGTTAGCAAAATAAATTCACATCTTGCATTTAATCTGTGGCTTTGAGTTTGTTCCTGTGTCCTGTCTGTCCTGAGACACTCCCACTGTCACTTTTCTTTGCTGCTTGTTTTGGGGGGCCAGGTAGGTGCAGGATGTTAGACTATGGCTAAAGGGAGGGAAAAGAGTAATTGCCACGGCAAAAACTGAACTCGTGAGCAATATACAGAGGAAAGGAGTAGCAAGAGAATGGAGCAGGAAAAAAGGATAAGAATGAGCTTTGGAGAACAGAACTGGAAATAGAGAGAGGAATAAGGAAAGAAAAAGAAGAGATGAGTAAGAAAGTCCTCTTGCTTGAAAAAAAAAACAACCCATAAAACCAAATAATCCAAAAGGTTAATTATATTTATTCAGGTTCTTAATTGATTGAAGTATTCATTTTTAACAGTGCTATTGATGTTCTCTGCACTTAGGAATAAAGCTGAGGCTCCAGATATGAGAAACTCACCACTTTTTATTTTTCTTCCCTTTTTCACTTTTTTTTTTTTCTTTTTTTTTCTTTTCCTTTTTTTTTTTTTATTTTTAATTACTGGCTAACTTAGGAAGACACACTTTTCCATTTGCTACTTCCTCTCATCCAATACTGCTTGGGTAACATAGGAAAATACACTGGGTTTTTTTCAACTACAGTAAAGGAATCAGTGTTCATATGATGAAGCTACTCTCCTGACATTAACATAAAAAACTTAAAAGCACCAGGAAAAAAATACAGAAATAAACAAGGACTTTAAGGTTAACCTTCCTAACCACAGTAGTTTATTTCTTCAGTAACTGAAATAAATTGAATCCCTGATTGGCTAAAGAAGGTAAAAATAGATATTTGGTAGTTAAGCAAGGATTCAAACAAAGGATGGTTTTGAGGGAAAAATTTTACATTGCTTGTTATAGCTGAAGAAAGAGGTTGTTCCAGGCTTATAGAGAAAGCAATGTGAAAATACTGCAGAAATTTAAGGTTCTGCAAGGTGGATAGTCAGTAGCACCCAGAGTTCTGGATGGGTGCATTTTAATTAAATCAAAATAAACAAACCAGAGCAGGGCCAAATGTGAATCAAGCTGCAGGCAAGCTTGACATATGAAATTTGAAGGTGAGTCGGAGGAAGTCTGAAGTTGCTGAAGAAGGAGAAAAGATAACAAAGAGAGAAGTGTGGGGTAATTTGCTTGGGGAAGAAAGAAGGACAGTAACTGTATCTGCAAGGTGATGAAAAGCCTAGAGCAGAGGGAGATGCTGGGTGTACAGGTTGGAGCAGAGATGGTGTTCCTTGTCAGTATGTGGCTGATATACATAACCCACTCCAGACCTAGGAATGGTGCTCACACTTTACAGGTGTATCTAATCCTTTTTTTTTAGCCCAAACTTGCATAACAAATACACTTTTCTGAATTTTGAAAATTCATTTATGGGTCACTGTCCACATTTTGAGTTTAAAGCAAGTTGGTCCCTCTATTTTTTAATACTGTAACTGGTTCATTGTGGAGCAGCTGAGTAATCAACAGATATTCTTATTTTTGGAAACAAGTTTAGGATTAAGTTTATATCTGTAGAGATTAGTAACACAAAAAGTTTTTCAGTCTTGTTCCCCAGGAATTCTGCAGGCTGGGACTTGCAGTGCAGAGGACATGATGGAAGGGTTTACAAAACATATGCAAAATGGAAAACAAATTAAAAATCTTCATCCATAACTAACATTACAGAAGTGATCATCCTGGACAGTGCCACTTTCAGTGCACTTGTTTTCCCACATTTTTTTTCTTAGATTGATCAATAAATAAATAAAAACCTTGCTAAAAATTCTAGGCTAAAATAGCACTTGTGAGCAAGAGGTAGGACGGCTTGTCAAAATACTTTTCCCCATGTATTTCACCCTCATTTTACAGGAAAAAAGTAAGTATACAGCTCAAATGTTCAAGTGATCTAGTAGGTACAATTGAGATGCGTTTTTTATCTAAAATGAGACTATAAGTTTTTATAGTAAAACTATTAAATCTAAGGCCATTTATCTTATGACTCCTTACATATATGTACCCTGATTCACAGTGAAAATCATGGACACAGCTGTAGGCAGAGAAAACTTTGCTTTATGTATAGAAAGCAGGCTTTTTATCAATTGCTAGAATATTCCCAGAATAGCAGGCTTCAAGATATAGTTAATTCCATTAATTGTCAAATGCTTTTAGAATTTAGTTACATAGAAGCATTTTGCAGGTCATTAACTGCTATGTTTCTCACTAATAGGGTGCTACATTAAATCGTAAATAAATTATATTAAACATATTAAGTTCAACACTGATTAAAATGATAGAAAACCTCTCTTTCAAGACATGTACACTTTTGCCTGAATGCCTTTTTGCAAGAAAAACAGTCTTGTGCTGTTTTTGTATCTGCAAAGACACCCGACAGGAAACTTTGTTCAACAGCAAATTAAACTTCACTCTGTGTTTTGAAGGGATGAGTTAACTGCTGGAGGTATTGTGGGGTATCTGCATATCAAAAGTGCACTGGTTTGATAAAATAGATGTAAGCATCCTGACTGTCAGTTAACAACAGCAGCAATGTTCTCATGGAAAGTAGGCTTTTAAAATATGGGCTTGCATACAGAAAGAGTTCATAAACAGGTCCCATTTCAGATATTTCAGGGTTTTGTCATTTGAAGTCATTCTTAATTTCAGCTTTGTATTTTTGGTAACATGATTATACAAGTACAGCACAGTAGAAATGCTTACATTCATTCTTGAAATTCATAATATATAGCCCTTAAATCACATTTTTTTTTCCCATTCCATTCAACATTGCTTCACTGTAGTATTCAGCTTTACATTCTTGACAATTAGGGCTGACTTGATAATTAAGAGCCAGCTGAAGCTTAGTTTTCAATGGGAATTCAATGGCAGGTGGGGAAGCCCTATTGATTTATGAAAAAAAAAAAATTTCTCCTTTTCCACAGCTGTCAAAAAAATATGCCTAATCCAACAAAACATGTCAGCACAGGCTTAAGCTGGTTATTATTATGAATATATAATGAAATATTTAAGCTTGACTGCTTAAGACAAAGCATGTGCTCAATTGAGCAGCTAAGCAGAGAACTAAACAAATAATGTATTAGCCTTTCTTAGGCTGTTGATTGATCAGCAATTTCACAGCTGAACTTTATATTTAAAAGTGCATGCATTGTTCTTGGTCCAAGGCCTGGGAGCTGTATACTTCAAAGTGTCTCCTGAGATCTTGAGGAAGACTTCTGTCATTGTCCCCATGGCCAAATAGGTCAACAGTAAAATGTACAAGTGTCTTGTGATAATGACCCTTTGTCTCATTCACAAGCCTAACTTCTATATAATGCTGCATTAGCAATATTTTTGCTGCTCCCATGGCACCTCCTTCTTCTACCCTATTTTCTTTCTGGGGTTTTTGTTGTTTTGTTTTTTTTTTTCAATAACCTCTCCAGTTTTGAATTTCCTCCAAGAACCGATTATTTCACCCTCTTCTAGTAAAGGTGCCAGCAGGTAACTTGCTCATCCTCAGCTACTGAAATATGGATCTGAGAATCTGAGACTTTTACACATTCCAGACACAGCAGCTACAATCCTGCAAGTGACTTTCTTTCCATCTTCAGAGCACTGCTGTGGTTTGGGAACAGCCAAAGGTCCAACATGCCTGAATTCTATAAGTCTGAAAGGCTCCAGTCTCACCAGAGCTGTAGTCGGGATGCCACAGCTGATCAAACAATTGCCATCCTGTTGCAGATCTTCTGAGAGCTGCAGCAGGTTTCATTCCTCATCACACAGCCTCCAAGGCAATTCTATCAATCATCCTTACTAGCATACTCTTGTGCTGCATTATAAGTGCAGTCCATGGACATTTAGGGACAAGTGGCAGTGGAAGCAGAGAATGATTTGAAGGACTTTTCAAAACATTTAATACCTTTCTATACAAGAAATAGGAACTATGTCTTGGTCTTAATTCATTAGTACTCAGGCTGCAAGTTGCCTCTCTGACTACCCACTGAGCTCTGGGAAAAATAGTTATTAATCAGAACAGTCATAAGTGGCAGCATTCAACAGTTTGATTTATACTTTTACAAAGCTTAATTGATCGAAGTAAAACAAAAGAAAGGAAATCACAGTGGGAAGAGAGGGAAATAATTTGTAGGTCACTTTAGCCAATCTTGTCTTGTGCATCAGTTTGGGAAATGAGATAAAGGACAGAATCGATTTGGATATCAAGCTTACCTAAAAAACAGACGTTCTGTTTCCAAACTACATTTAATTCCTACTATATGCTTAATTACAAAGTATTTTTTTGCATTAACACCTTTTCTTTTTCTCATTAAAAACTAAACAGGAAAACAACCCACTCACTGAAGCTGTGATATGTACTCAGAGAGCAGCCCTTGAGCTCGCCTTTGTTACTTGATGTAAACATTCAGATGTCTTTTGAGGATCAAGGCTGTTTCCCTGCTCAGTGCAGTAAAATGGCAAGAGACACAAATTGACTTGAGGGGAAACAAAACATGTTGATAAACAGAATATTACTTCATCTTTTTGTTTCTGAAATACAATAAAAACACAAAAATCACACATTAAGTGGCCAGACTTGGATTATTGAGTCACTGAAGAAGGTACTTGTTTTACACTCAGCTTGAAATCAATCCCTGGGGGCTGATGCAGGTTAAGATCGAGGAAGGCCAGTGAAGTTGTTTTATCCAGGGCTGTAAGCTCAAGCACTTCAATGAATCCAAAGTAGACAGGCTGATGTCAGCATCCTGAACATCACCAAGAAACTTACTGGCTGCAAGCATAGCAAGCTTACCCTTTTAGTGTTCCAAATAATTTTCAGCAACATTAATGTTGCTAAAAGAGAGATTTTAAGCCTAGTAATCCACTGCATGGTCTCTCCAAAATGTGGTATTACTACAAATGTCTCTTAAACATATTAGAATATATGAGAGGCCATGCTTTAGATCTTTTTATCCAAATAAACATTTTTCAAAATGTAAAAATGTAGACTATAGGAAATACAAAACGAAGTTATGTAAATGGAATTATTCACTAAACAGAGATGTTTTGTCCATAAACTTCCTTTGTTTCATTTTGATTCCTTACAAACAGAACCAGAATAGGTGACTGAATTTTGCTTTTGGTTAATGTGTTTGTCTATTTCCCTTGTACCACTATGCATAAACAGCCATCTAGTCCTTCAAAGAAAGAATGATTACATAGGCCACTGGAGATCTATGTTACTCATGTTGTTCTATGTTAGACTTTAATCCAGACCAGGACATTCATCTGGAAAACAGACTCAGCTTCAGTGTTCCTGTTCTGAACTAAGTGGAACAGAGACTGAAGGACTTCTCTCACATCTGAAGAAGAGCTTGTCAATAGTGTATATTTGTTTTATAAAACATTAGTAAGCACATTGTTATCTTAGTCCCTACATTTCCAGGATATGTTTTCTTTACAACAGGTCTGACCTTTTCTTCAAAAATTAACCTCAACCTAAACTTCTAGATCACTCCTTTAAAATTAATGTTCATTATAGTCACTTCTCCTGAGGAGAGACACTGTATCAATGTTATTCCACCAGAAATTAGTCAGAAAAAAAGCTTTCCAGAAGTTCAATAGAGCTAGGGAGCTTAATTTACCACTGTATGAGCAATTACTTCTCCGATAAATTATGCAGCATTTATTAATTAATGTATTACCTGTTCAAACAAGAAACAAAATTCTCTACTGTGCATATTTTAGTAGATGGAATATGATACATGATGCTGCAATGAAACAGAAAGAGGAATGGAGGGAGTTATGGCACTAAATTCAGGGTGAGACAGGAAAGATGTTTACCACAGGGTGAAAAATGTTCCATAAGGAATTGGTGAGTTGAAGAGAACATCAAAGCTGTGAATATTTACAATGCATTTATCTCTTTCTAAGCAAGTCAGAGAGAAAGAGCCTGACATTTTTGGAACTGCCCTGCTGTGTTCCCACATTTTTGTTTGAAAACAATTATCATTAATTTCTAAAAATTTATTAAAATGTTGCTTCTGCTAAATAGTGTCACTTTTGCTTAATAAATTCCCTTTGTCTTCACAGTACATTTGATCACTTTTTAGATCATACAGCTTATTAAGAAGGTCTCTGTGGACTCAACCAAAACATACTAGATGTTATTTGTAATTTAAAATTTACTAAGCAACCAGTCACTACAAAACAAGCATAAACATTCTGACCACAGTTTACTCCTTATGTATTTACTATACTGAAAACAGAGATATTTAGATAAGATATTAGGAAAAAATTCTTAATTATGAGGGTGGTGAGGCATTGGAACATGATGCCCAGGGCAGTTGTGGATTATCACTTACTTGAAAGTGTTCAAGACTAGGTTGGATGGGGCTTTGAGCAACCTGGTCTAGTGTGAGGTGTCCCTGCCCATGGCAGGGGGGTGTTAGAATGGGATGATCTAGAGTTCTCTTCCAACACAAAGCATTCTCTGATTCTATTTAAAACCTGTCTCACAGCCTTTTGTTGCTGTGGTCACTTAGATTGCCATTGAATTGCACAGCATTTTGTGATGTGATCACAGCTGATTCACAACAGATTAAAATGGAACACTGTCCTCTTACTACGTAATTGTACTGTTTACTACTACAGCTTTTAAACCTTAAAAGTAATCCAAATGTTGATTCCTTGTTTTTTTTTTCCTAATTCTCTGTTGGAAGCCCTTAATTCTCAGGCAGCAGTTTTTTGGATTTTTTTTTGTTTTTTCTGGAAAAAAACAGCCTCTGACAGACAAAGAGATATACTGAAAACCATATAGAGTGACTGTATATTTTTTTAAATTTAGCAATAATAACATATTATTTAATATGACCTAATATTTAAAAAATGTATTTCTAGCAGTATCCCAGAATGCAGTATGGGACATTATTATTTTTAACTCCAAGTACTGCATTTATATCTCCAGAGCTAGCTGTTCCTGAAGCTTCCACTGTAAATGTAATTCATCAGATGTTAACGAGTAATCTCATTTTTCAGTTGTGAGGGTAACGTAGGTTTGCTACAGAATGCTCATTTTAGTAGTAGTTACAAGTAGTAATTGTACTTTTACAGCAAGATCTTGTGCTCAGTCAGCAGGGATAGTAGGCAACTACACAGTCAGGTAGGGCTGTATTTTGTTTCTGCTTCTGTCAATGCTCAACTTTGGATTCTCCTCCAACTCTTCCTGTTATCTCCATCATTCTTAGACAGACAGTAACAAATTGCCTACTTCTTTCCACTGTGAGTTGGAATGATTGATTTGTCAATGTCTAGTTAAAATATATTGTACAAGTCTTTATATGTCTTCATATTCAGAGGCTGATCTTTCTAAAAGATAATGTTAGGAATGGAGCACAGATGCAGGCACAAAGTATTCAACCTCATCTGTCTGGTAGGAAAAAAACTAGTGCAAAATTTCCTTAACTGTCCCATTTCAAACACATTAATCATTTCAGTTTGTGTTGCCTAATCAGTCAGATACATCAAGTCCTGAGCTTGCTCTGTTGAAATAATTGTGGCAGAAAGGTACTATGTGGTTCAGCAGAGCACAAATGTTTTCCACAGATATATTAAAATGCTAAAATGGGGCCAAAATCACTGCAGGTATTAAAACCACCACCCTTTAGAGGCTGTGACACTGGAAAAAAAATCCTGCATCAATGGAATAGAGCATGAATTCCAGTTTTCAAGTTGGTCTTTGTCTCTCTTCTGTTATATCTTCTATCATATCCATGGCTGATCTTTTGTGCTAGATGATGCTTCTGTATATGGTTTTCCCAGTGAGAGAAATGGATGTGTTTAATCTCTTTCCATGGTGTCTCTACTCTCATGTCACAAAATGAGAACTTGAAGCTCAGCTAAATTGGCTTGGGAGATCATAAATCTGTCTGTGTCCCCTCAAGTTATGGGTAATCTGAGGTCATCTTTTCAAGGTTAAAGACATTGAACACTAAGAAACGAATTAGATTTATAAAGATTCTGCAAATAAATCACATTTATCTTATTGTGACTTAAACCATGATCCAGCACAAGAAAAATCTTGTACTGTGTCATAAAACACAGAGAGGATCTCCCTTCTTTTGTTCCTTGCTGCTCTTGAATATCACTGTTGGTGATAGTTCAGAAGTTCTTTATATTTTCCCAATTCTGCTCTTGTGTAAGTCCCATCATCTAAAGCTTTACCTCTCTTTTGCAAGGTTTCTGGATTCTCCTTTGTTAAGGAGAAATTTGATCTCTTTTCTACCTGAAGTCCTCCATCAGTCAGTGACTCTGTTGTTTCTTTACCAAATATGTGGAATTCAACTTTGAAAGCCGAGTTTGTCCTTGTCATGTGTCTTGTAGGAGCTGTGTTTATACCTATGGTTGTTGAAGCTTAGAAACCCCACACTGCTAGTCTTCTGCCTAAAGGAACATATTTTCCTTTTACCTTTTTTAGGCTTTAGATCAATATGAAGACATTCATATACAGATTATAAAAAAAACCCATACTTAAAACAGAGTGCACTCTGACACAACCTTTGCAGGCATAGAACCTTTGGTATCACACAGGATTCCTAAATTACATACTGATAGCTGCAAAGACTTTCTCATGGCAGAGACAGTAATAACATGTTATTTTATGACAGCACTTTTACAACATGAAGTAAATCATTCCGAAAAACCCTCTCCCAAGCTGGGCTTAAACTCTCAGCAACTGGCTACCTAGAAAACACAATACATACATAAGTTTATGGTATCAAGAGTCAGATTTAGCTTACAGAAGAAAAGGCCAGAATTTGAACTGCATGGACTTGATGATAAAGTGTCTAGTCTGCTAGCACAGACCAAATAAGATTATTTTTGGCTTGACTTCAGGAATATCCTCCAGATCCTCTCGGTTGTTTCTGTGGTACAAGGCAAATATTGCAGTGGTTAAATAACCATTTAATCAGATGCTTCACCACCAGAAAACTGCAAATCACTATGTCTAGCACAAAACTATTTTTAACATAGTTTATACACAGTAAATACAAAGGAAACAAAGGAAGACAGAAAACACCGACATGTTCTTCATCAGTAAGGGAATTAATTTTCTTCTATATCTACATGATGAACTGAAGGTTATTGAGGAAAAGACAAAAGAAAATATCCATGGTTCCGTTCAGAGCATTAAGTCTTATTTCAGTTCACAAAATCCATAATTTACAATAATCTACAAGAGTAATTTTGTTCCATTGCTAGTTTGCTCTTGGTAAGGAACAGAGACTACTGAGATAGAATTATCTTAAAAGCTCCTTTTCAGAATGAAGCCTGATTTGCAAACACAGACATCCATTTCTTAAAAAGGACACTGATATTATATACTTGACAAACAAAAAACTTAATGGCGTAATGAAAATTCACCACAAGCTAAAAACCCCCAAAAGATTAGTCTGCACATATACTGAAAGATAAATGATTTTTATGTTTTAATAATTAGTCTGTCTCATAAGGAATGTTGAAAATGGATGTTAGTGTAACCAAGTTCAACATTCAAAGTTTCTAATTAAACTAGTCCGTTCTGAACAGTGAACTAAATTATTATCATTTTCTTCCACATAACTTGTTGGACCATCTACAAAGCCCTATGTCTGACAGAATACATTCATCCCATTACCTTTTCATGGGTGATGTTGATGTTAAATAAAACAAATAAAGAGGGAACCATGTCTTCTGTGAAGCATTAATGTAAGGGCTCATTTCTTTTGCTAAGCATGCTGAGGCATTCAGTGCTAGTCCATTTGTACCACTGAGACAAGTAAGCTGTGGGGAAAGAACAAACTCACTCAAGTTTCTGCTATATTGTGTGGGGTTAAAATTTGTAAAACCAGCTCTGGGGTAGGAACTGCACTGGGAAGGACATGCTGCCTCTTGATCCACCTGGAAAAGCATTTTTCCAGTAACTGGAACACTATGTCAAGATTTTTCTGAAATATTTTTCAGAGACCAGCACTGAAAATCTTGTTTAACATTCATCTGCACAAGCTAATTGTTATTAACACAGTTGCTGCCATCATATTTTTCATTTTCATGAACAATCAGTCAGCAGATTCAAAAAAGTATTTCCAACCACATACTGAAAGCTATTTCTTTGTCACATATTATTACATAAAAACATTGCCTTTAGTATTTTATAAGGAGTGAGAAGATTCTAGTGACTAAAATTGTGATGAAAGCCTGTGGAAAATAATCAGCAGGTACAGAAGACTAAATCAATCTGCTTGATGTTATTTGCTGTGAAAGTCCTAGTTCTGTTTCTACATAGTATTTCCACTAATATCAGTTGCAGCTCTGCACTAAGAGCTCAGGATTTTCATACTTTGTTGAAATGAACATTGCCAGAAGTTATCTAAGATTTATGCAAATGTACACTCTAGGAGAAACCAGCATTCTTTCTGCATGTTAAATTAATCTGTTAAATTAATGCAGGTTTTGTCTTCAAAACCATCTTCCTTTTACTAGCACACTATTTCTTAACCTTTTCAGATTAATGATCTAGAATCAAAGTAAAAATCATTCATGATATGCTCAGTCAGAATGAAATGTGTACATGTGTGCAGTAATAATCATGTACTTTATCTGTGCATAGGCTTCAGAAGATGGATTGGAAATATTCAGTCTTTAAGTATGTGGTGATAGGAATTGAAGTTTTTCTCTGCTTTCTGTTACAACTGTGCTTCTCAAACTTTACAATTGCAGATTTTTTTTTAAGACTCCCCCTCTACCAAGAAGAATTAAACCCTGATTGAGAAACAATAACTTAATCTTGCATACAGAAGATCCAGTGGCACCTTGAGCTTTTTGCATCTCACTCATGTTCAACTTCATATTTAGAATTAGCCTCACCTTTTCCTAGGAAAGGACAAAGATACTTACAATTCCCCAGTAGTGCAAGGCTCCTGTTGGATACAAAACTGCAAACTAAGGCAGACCTAAATTTCCTTTTAAGAAGGTGTCTGCAGAGGCCAGGATGACTATCTGAGCCTTCCCTGAGCCTGGGACTAAAGAACAGGTCCAGGGAGTGATATGGTGAAAATCAAATCAAATTTGCAAACTGTTCACTCCAATCTACACATTGCACAACAACAACAACAACAACAACAACAACAAAAAACCAAACCCAGAAAACTAAAAAAAAACCCAAAAAACCAACAAAAACCAAACGAAAAACCACAAAAAAACTGACCCATAATATCAGCTTTACCAGGTCAAATCCATAGTAAATTAAATTCATATGCTGAAATGTGCCACCTTTAAAAAAAATAATAAATCCTTATATTTGGCTAGAAATCCACCATGTTTCTTATCCTACAAAGACGCAGAAGTATGTTTCTAAACCATAAAGTATGATAGAAGCTGTAGGCAATATTCTGTAGACATTACTATTCAACAGAAAGAGTTCTGCTATGTATGCATAAAAAGAAGTATTACAGTTGAATTGCAGAGCATGGAAATTAGAAGCTAAGGGAAAGCATGGGCAGTTCACACTATAAAAGTTCTCATTTATGAGACATACTTCTAAAAGAGCATCTTTAAGAGGAAGGTCCTTCTGCAGAAATTAACATTCAGCAGACAAATCTGACATAAGTACAAGTACTCAAAACAGGACATTGAATGTAATATGAAAATGTGCTAAACAGTTAACAAAATAAGAGAAATGGAAGCAAGAACTGTACATATATGCACATCTACTCCTATGCAAAGGTTAATTTAAAATATCAGCATCTTGTAGGCTGCACTGACCTTACTCACACTGGCCTCCCCTCCAGTAAACACGGCAGACCTGAGACAATTTATTCCCCTACAGGAATAAATTACATTTGCAACTTCATCCACTGTTAGTAGAGGAAATATTCACATTCCTAATGCTGCATGAAGCCTTAAGTGTGTGCTGGCTATAGCCTTGGAGGCCAGCTTTTCTCCCCTCATCCCCAGAAATCTAATCAACTTTTCACTTATTCAGTCATATTGGAGAAAAAGAGATAAGATGGTCCTTGTGTTTGGTTTTGTTTGTTTGTTTAATCACAACAATGTGAAATGAATGTGCATTTAGGATTACATCCTATTTATCTAAATTAAATCAGGTTTTTTTCTTTTTCTGGTTTGCAAAACTCAGGGGAGTGGATCAGTAGATGAAAAAAACCAAGAATAATATTGTAGTTTTGAGTACAGCTGTTTCCTGTACATATGAGAAGTAAAAAGAGCTGAAGAATTAATATAATTTATTCCAAATATAAATTAAGCGAAGTCTTGGCGCACTTTATTAAAGAAAATAATTTATTTTCTTAAAATGAGATTTGTTTCTTTAAATATTTCTATCTTAAGTAACCACAAGATTGACTACAAAATAATCAAAATTAGTATCAGCATATTTCACACTCAGATTACATAGGACCTAGGCTTCTGAATATACCATTCTCTATTTCAATTCAACTAGATAAAGGGGGAAGCTTTATTACTATTTATAGACAAAATTATTAATTTTAAAAATGTCATATATAACTTCTTAAACTATATAAATATGATGTTTCAAAATTTAATCTTCAAATATTTCAAGTATAGCCAGACTATAGAGAGCTTTTTCAGCAACTAAATCTTTAGCAGACATATTGTAAACAGCTTTTTCTGCCTGCCTAAATGCAGGCAACATGAAAATGCAGCAGCAACCTTTGGTTCAACATTGTTTGAAGAAAAAAGATACTATAACTCTTTCCTAAAAGTCATGATACACATCACAGCTCTTCACTTCATATAAAACACAGGACAGTCCAGGAATAATGCCCATTGTGAACATACTCCAACTGGGTATCCTAAAGAAATTAATTGGTACAATCACACATATTAGCCCAGTGGGAAAGAGATTAAAAAATATTTAGGTTCATACAATCTCCAAATTTTGCAGGTTAGTTTTAAAAATGTATAGTGCAACTAACCTGCCTGTTTTTGTAAAAAAATAGTTCAATATTAACAGACTACCCAATGAAGTACAACAGCAATACAATTCTGTGAAACTTGAAAAAGTTTCTATAAAAATGACAAATCAAAATGACTTTGAGAGTAGCAACTAAAGTGTTAAAAAAATGTTTATTAACAATACTTGGATCAGGAGGAGTTTTCATATGACCAGTAATGTAATTTCATTTATCATTATTTAAATGCTACGAAGGAAGTTAAGCCAGGCACACAACTGTGTCTGTTCATGAAAATGAAGGTGTTGGTGTACAAATAAATCAAAGCAGAAAGACTGAAGATCTTGACCCTATATTTACATAAAATTTTTATACATAGTTGAATGGACTCAGCATTATCTCAATCACTTCAGGTAATAATTACAAATTATTATTATGTTCACAGCAGGAACCATAATCTATTTAAGAATTTCATGGTACATAAACAAAATATAGAACAAAAATATACAGTGGCAAAACTGTCAGCTCTCAGTGTAGATTACTAAATGTTAAGATTAGCAAAATGAAGATTAAGTAAATTCTTCTTATTAATAAGAATTTATTAAGAATAAGAGTTATTAATATGCCTGCAATAGTTATCCATGAGATACCAAGGGAAATGTTTATATTCAGAGCCAGAAATACACAGACGGAACATCATCAATATTAAGACATATTGACAGGTTTAGGGTATTTTTTGATCTACCTGCTCTCTAGATCCTTTATCTAAATAAGAAAAACAAAACCAAAATAAACAAACAAACAAAAAAACAAAAACAAAAAACCCTAAACCCAACCAAAGAAAATAAAACAGGTCAACAAAACAAAGGAAAAAATAGACTTCTTTCCCCCCAAACTCCAACACACTAGCATTAACCAGAGCACAAATGGCACCAAAGCTGATAGCACCTGAAATAAATACATCTCTCTAACACTGACATATCTGAAAAATAATTTTTTTTCATCAAGGGATATAGAGTTTTTTGTTGTTACTGTCAACTATTCAGTGATGTTTCTTATATTTCCCAAATTACACAGAATATTTTATGCATCTTGTGAGTAAATAAAATTAAACAGTACAATTTATTTTTATTTCAGAACATTCAAAACTTCTTTTACTAAATAAAGAATTAAAATTATTTAAATTCATTTTCCACTATTGATCATATTGAAAATCCTCCTACAAGTAATTGTGTAAGGATAAATCTGTGACATATGCTAGCATTCTTGCAACCAATAAAAAAATGGAACAAACTTATTTTTTCTCAGAGAAAGACAAAATTATGTGGGCATCCGAGTTCAAAATTTAAATCAACAGCAAAAAAATCTTAATCTTCTGACAATTGGATTTATTAGCAGATAAAATATAATTATGAGAAATTTCTGAATCTTTTGACACTTGGAGCCATTCAATATCTATGGCTGTATGAACTATTAACTGTTTAACTTAACAGAAGAACAAGTTTAGGATAAAAACCCCAGTGTGCAATGTGAAACACTAAAAAATAGGACTCATCCAAGCGCTCCTTTTGCATAGAATATTTATTTTACTAATTAAAAGACTCACTATTTAAAATTTGCTGCCACAAACCCAGCAAATCTAACAACCTCAACCAGTTCTTGCACTACTTACTGGCAAAAAATAAT
Organism: Poecile atricapillus; assembly: GCF_030490865.1. Lineage (NCBI taxonomy): Eukaryota > Metazoa > Chordata > Aves > Passeriformes > Paridae > Poecile > Poecile atricapillus. Next base: position 20,847,837 of record NC_081251.1, on the reverse strand, counting down.
GGGCAAAATTAATTCAAACTGTAGGTGGATAACACAGCCCAAAAGAGAGCTGAGACACTGAGGAAGAATCTGGATTACCTGGACAAATTACAGAAAGAGTAAGACACTACCAGAGTCATGAAGGATATTAAAAATGCCTGGAAGAAAATCTTTCATTTGTATAAGCTTTGAGAAGACAAGAGTGATCTAATGAAACCTTAGCTGGCACCAAAAGTACTTGTTTTCTGCCTTGATAATATAGAAAATTACATTTGATTATATCATCCTTTCAAAACCTTCTGTGAATAAATATAAAGGTTTAGAAAGAGCAGAAATATCTGCTACAGGATTTATGGGGATAACTGCTCCTGAAACTTCTCATGACTACACCAGTGTGTCTAAAAGAGTACTTCAGCTGTCACAAAGATTTAGCTAGATGTGTCTGTAACATGCCATCCATCCTCACTCAAAATCTGAGCAGGAATATAGCAAAGTACAACCCAGCAATGTTTACCATGACGACATAATCTGTCAATTGCAGATCACTTCCCCAGATGTAGCTGTTGTCACCTCTCTGAAAGTATGATATTGCTGCTCTTGTGTTTCCAGAAGATGGATCTGCTTGAAGTAGCCGTGCTAACTGGATTCTGCAATTTCAGTTTTCTCCCAATACTAAAAAAAACCTGATGGTCTTCAAATATCTTACAGTGACAGGAATGGTGACTGGTGCACTATCAATAACAGAGCAAACCTATGATTTTTGAAGCAGAACACACAAGTCTTTGTAGCTCATACAAAAGACTCATTCTCAAACAGAGACCTCGGTTTTGTCTAACTCATTCTCCTTAGACAGGACGTAAAGGACAATATGCTACACATTTAACTGCACAACCACAAGTTCCCAGGCAAAACACTGAAATGAGAAATCTGTACTCATAATTTATATCTCCCTTCCATATCTGGTATGTTTTCACTCTACAAAATATGCATGATGTACGCACATTGTTCCACACCTGTGCAGCAACGTGCATGCAGATAAATGCACTTGCTTCCTGCAGTGCAGCACTAACGGCTAAGAACTTGGCAAAGTGCCCCCAGCAAAGAGCCCTGTTTTACACTGTCATTTTTATGACACTGAGATAATCCAGGACAAAACTGCTGTTCTTGAAAGTTGGTTAGAGAAAGGATGAACCATAAGGAGAGCAGTGAGACTACAGATGACCAATTTGACGATCAGAATCTGAGGCTTGCAAAAGGCTTCCATTCTGTCACCTCTGTTACAGAAGCCCAGACATGATCAGAACACACCTAGCTGCCTGCATGTCTTTCAAGAAATGGTATAAACAGCTTCAGAGGAACCCAGAAAACATAAGATGTGAAACATCATCTTCTTCTCACCCAAGCTGGGGAGATTTCCCCATATCTACTATTTCTCAGATGAATCTCTGTTTAACACTTTGGAAACAAGCATAGGAGGACTACACTGTGGCATGTCTGTCCTATAATTCTGCAAATTCACTTTGATATACTCAAGTACTTTAAGGCACTTAGTGAATTTTGATTTTTTTTTTTTTTTATCTGAGAAGGAGGAAGAAAAAAGGAACTTGGAGGCAAACAGTATCTAACTTTAACTAATACTCTCTGAATTTTTCTCAAATTCCAAAAAAAGCAACCTAAAGTATCTCAAATTTCTGAAAATGTGTACAGAGAAAAGTCAGAAATTACACTTAGAACACTGCAAAAACTTGATTTTTTAGTTCTTCACTTCTCTTAGTGTACTATGGAACCATAGCAAAATTTATAGAACATTGTACAATGTTCTAGGAAAAGAATACTTCTGAGAATTTTCTGGTTTTGTTTTTTTGTTTTTTTGTTTTGTTTTGGTTTATACAACAGAGATAGGAAGTTTCTCTTAGAATGGCCTTTTAAAAACTAAGGTCATATCCCCAGAGCAGCTGCTTCTTCATTACAAAATCACATGTCAAACTTCTGTGAATGAGAAGTGTTAGGTAAGAATTTGTGCTAATCTGGCAAGGGAAAAACTTCAGATTCTAAGTCTTGTCACTAATCTAAGGTGACAGTTATATCAATATTTTTAAAATTAAGGCAGAGAATTGATAATTAGCATTCCACTAATACTGTGTTTTAGAGGAGAGACTGGTGATCCAGGAGACATTCACTCCTGGGAAAGTTCATTTCAGCATAGCTAAAAATGGAGTGTTATGTTCTTGAGGCCTGTTCCTACAGTAGTACGTATAGCTGTCTTTTGAATGTGGGTTTTTAGTCATGTAAATGTTCAAAAATATATTACCTTATTTTTTTTTTTACTTCCCTTTTTACAAAGTCCATATATATTTATTAATATTTGCAAAGCTGAAGAGGTATGAAAGAAGAGTAATGAAAAGAAAGGAAAACTATTGTTACAAAGCAGGCACAGCATACAATAAAACAGAACTAATCCAATGTATAACTTTAAAGTTGGCCAACCTTATCAGGAGAGAAATATCTAATGAAAGGCAAACAAACACCAATCTCATTTTTCCTTTTCATACATGTATCTGTATTATTGTAAATTTATCAAATAAAGGACAAAGAAAATTTAAAAATCAACAATTGACTGTTTATTAAAGGAATGGAGTCAAAACAAAATTCTAAAAGAATTTTTGTCAGTAGATAACAAAGGAGAAGGAGATAATTATTATTTAATTTACTGAGTTATTTCTCTAGATGCAAGGTCTCAAAGGCTTCCACTTCCAGCCTTCATATTGTAATAACTTGTCCCTCCTAAACTTATAAAACATTAGAAGCTGAAACTCTTTTTCAGCAGCTATTCAAGACATAAAGCTGAATGTCCTTCTGAACAGCCTAGAATCTATCATTTTCTTTTTTAGTTCATATACTTTGCTCCAGCATTTACATTGACTATTTTGAGCTCTGTTCCTTAGAAAGACTCCTGATGGTTGATTTCAAACTAAGTCAAACTTTTAATGTTTTCTTTATAACAGTCACAATGTTAATAAATAAGTAAATAAATAAATTAGAGATATTTTTTTCAATAATGGCATACTTTAAAAATCATATTCTCATTGTTAGGTATTCATTTAAGTAAAAGGAGGATCTCATCTTGGTATTCCATTAATCACTTGATAAAAACCCTAATACAAACCAACGAACACTGTCATGTGGGCAAACATTTAAACTGCATTAGTTTCTGCTTAATTATCTTAATTTCAGAAGTAGTATTTATTCACTTCATCTGCTAAAATGTGTTAGCCTCCCTGTAAATATAATATCTGATCAAAAAATATTTTTCATTTCTCTTTTGTGTACAATCTCTATGTTTTCCATCCTCAAACTGATGTCCTTAAATGTCTCTTTACACTCTCACTTACTGACAAATTAGTTTGACCAACACACAAAAGAAGAAGTAAATATTTCGGTTTTTGTTCTAATGGAATATTTCTCCCTTAAGATATTTCCTGCCTGGAACATGTGCTCAGCTTGATTAAAATAATTTTTTGTATCTAACATAGGGTAGAAAGTCTTTCATTTGTTTCCATCACTTATGTACTATTTCCAATCTATTTTACACAGATATTATTAAAGTGAAGTGTTCACCTCTAGCTGCTTTGAAAAAATATTAGTAAGAAAACACACTCACCTTCAGGCTCCCCACAGAGTGTACACTGTGACTCTGCAGAGAAAAAAAAGGAAAATTATAATTTCTTTATTTTAGGATGTCATAATTATATCCAAATATAACAAAATTTAGAGAACTCAAAGTTAGCACAAAAAATACAATTCTATTTTCAGCACACATTTCTTAAAAGGTGCAAAATAATTTAAAAAATAAAAATATTTTTGCAGGAAGAATTTTAAAACAGAACTGTATAAATGTTTAGTTACATTTATATAACCTTCAGAGCCTCTAGATGACTGCATTCATGTAGCAGGACTTTTTGCTTCCACATGATTTTTTGTGTTTTGATATGTTCAATACTGCAGTGACAACAGTCACTCAAATAAAAAAATTAAGCCTGCTAATATTTTACTATTGGAGGTAACAAACAGTAATAGTGAAAGAGTTATATTCCTTTTTCATAAAAGACTCCCAAGTTCTCCCAGGCAAGAGAAGTCAAACACTCATTCAAATCTGCACTTACACTCTGCAAAACATTCAAGTATAGAAATGAAGGAAATAAAACTCCATCATAACAAGCATACAATCTCTAAATGTGCAGTTACTATTTTATCCACACACCGCTATTTGGAAATTGGTTGTCTTAAAATCTATTTTGCATAATGTACAAATACATGAAGGACATATTTTGAAGTATCTCTTGAGACCAAGCTGTTTCAGGAGTCAGTATCAAGCTGTAGAACAAAACTACTGTTTAGAATCCAAATACCAAAATCAATTGAAATCCCAGGGTATGTAATCATGTTGGCAGATAATTCTGATATACTGGTAAAAGTCCTACTAGAAACAAGAAACACTATATTTTATATCACAAATCTCTGAAATCTTCATTTTAACCCTCAGCTGAAAAATGACATCTCCAACAGCAACAAGTGTGCTGAAGTAAATGTATGTATGTGCAGGCACACACATGCACACGTACATTGTATACATTTTAATATAAAATCAATACAAAAAGCAGCTGAACATGCCTGGCAAATAAAAGTCCACTACAAAACCTTGATAAAATTATCTCCACCTTGAATAAGAGATAGAAGATTTGACTTTAGCTGTGATCTTCACTCAAAGGCAAAAAATGTCAGAAAAATACAATATGAAACACATGCACTGAGCAGATTGACCTCTATAGCACCGTAGTGACACTGCCAGATTTTCAGAAGTACTTTCTCCATACAGATAAGAAGCTGTCTCACAGTAACCCCCCGTTGTAATGGCACTTGACCCTATATCTTTCATATATTTTAAACATGTTAATCACTGGGGTCTTACTACTGTTAGAGACAGTGGCATGCATGCGAGAAAGGAATGAGGAAAAATAAGTTTTCCCGGGCAGCTCTGCTGATCATAGGTAGATCACAACTTTTAGAACATCATAAACTTGTGTGATGAAAAGGAATGAAATTTAAAGCAGTTCAGAACCATGACATATGTAACCAAAGTTTGTACTGACAGACTCATTAGTGTCCCCAGCAGAGCTGGCAATCTAGAAACAACACCCCAATAGCAGGCTTGAGAAAACCTCCAGTCAAGAGCACAAAAAGCCTGGTCACAGGTAAATCAGGCCAGTTTCTTTCACTGCACAATGAAAAATGCACTTGCCACAACATGAAGTGATGCAGAGGAAACAGCTCAGAAGATCTTTTTTTCACATTTAATTCAAAGACTTTCTGAGATTTCACTGAGATGGGCTGTCTGCCTGTGTGTAGTTTGTTATCCTGATTGATAAGGAAGAGTAAGCCGAGACTTGGCTTCTGAACTTCTATTTTTGATCCTCTATGTTCTGCTAACAACTTCTTCACCAGTTTTTTACAACCCAAAGTCTGCCTGACATATTTTGCGCCTTCAAACACCATCTTCCAAAGGTGCCCACTCAACAGTACAAATTACTAGCTTCCCTCTTTTTCTTCATAAACATATATTAGTGCCAATATTACAAGTCTGCAACAGACTAGATAGTCTATCCGCAAAATAGGGCTTGCAGCTATGACTAGTGCCAGAAAGTTGTCAAAAGCTAGAGAGGTGTCAGCACTATCCTTGCCAGACTACTGCTTTTTTGGACTTTTTTCAGATGTTTATTTAGGGTCCTGTATCAGTGGGCAACCCAGGTGTCCCCCTATCTCAGCATGCCAGAGGAGACTTCATGTGGGGATTTTGTTTTTATGCCTTCCAGCAGCTGGGAATCATTTCAAACTGACAGCAGCACGTCTGTCTTTATCCTGGTAAGAAGCAGAATTTGTGGATGTGGATAATTCACCAGTAAGTCTCTGTTTATTAATTTCTCTGCTGTAGTTTGCCACTGGGGTGAGGAGACTAGATAGCCTTGCCATTGTGCTTGACACATACAGGTTGAGTGACAAATAAAAACACAACCACTTCTAGTAGGCATGTAAACAACATGACAAGGAGGTTGTACAGAGCCCTGCTTTCCACCGAGCCTGTGTGAGCGAGACAGAAATAATTACTTCTCTGTATAGTCTGTTTAGATCTGTACATTCTATGGCTATTGTTGAGAGATTGCATGCCCTCAGTTTCTAAAATGACTAAAACACACACATGGTACTCAATTATTTGTAGATTTACATTATATGGAAATATAGAAATCTGAAAATTCTGTTAAGAAGCTATGATTTGCCACTTACTTTAACTTCTTTTCTCTGTAGTGAAGTTGCTGTATGTTGGTAGAAAAGATCTTTCTGGAAGATGGCTCAATACTAAACACCTGTATTAATTGAAATTTTTTCTAATTTTAATTTCAGTTCTGGGAGAAGATGACAACAATGAAGGACATGACCACAGTATGCCGTTCCATCAGGTGAAATTACGTTGTTTAGGCTTAGATCCATCTCACCCAAAGTTGAGTATTAGCATTAATTGAGTGTATCAGCAAAATCTAAACTAGTCTCAAAAAATTTACCAATGAGAATAAAGAAACAGCCACCTAATCTGCCTTAGAAATTTATATAGCATGGAATCAAAATCAAGAAATCACATTTTTTTAAATTACCCATTTTTTTAATGTTTTAAAAAGTCTTAGACTTCATAATAACATTTGCTCCAAAAGAGGAGTGTTTATTATGGGTGACATCTGGGATGAACTAGTTCAGCCTCCCACTGAGCAGAGAAGGGCTTTTGCCTTCTGCTGGGGCTTAATAGTCAAGTCCTGAAAGTCACCAAGGATGGAGATTCCACAACCTCAGTGAACAGCCTGCACCAGTACTGCATCAGCCTCATTAACCTGTATTTGAATCTCTTGGTCTGCAGTTTGTGACCATTCTTCCTTATTATATCACCCAGCATTGCCAAAGTGACTTTTGCTCCATCCTGGGTGTAACTCTCCTTCTTGTAGCCCACTATGGGTCTTCACCCCAATTGACTAAATAAGCCCATCTCTTTCAACTGCTCTGGCAGAGGGCCCTTTGCCAGACACCCTCTCTTTCCTCCCTATGCTTGTGGAAGCAGGGAACACAGTACTCCATGTGCCACCAGCCTCACCAGCACCAGAGGGAAGTAATAACCTCAACAACTTACTAATCATACTCGTGCTGATATAGGCCAGCACACACTTTACCTGATAACAATGAGAATCTATCCACCCATGTGCAGTTTGGTATTCATGTTCATTCAGAAAAAAATAAACTAGTATATCAAGTCTTAATGAGATGAGTCCCCTGATCAAAGTCTCTCACCTATTACAGCAGTGCTAATGTATGTGAAATTATGTCCTTGTGCAAGTAACTTTTCTATACCCATGCTGGATAACATGCTGAAGTGGATGAAATAAAAGCAGGAACATGACCATATTTCAGACAAAGAGATTTCGTAAGCCCCTCCCTTGCACAATTCCTAGTAATGGATTATGTCTGTAAATATCTGATCCATCCAAAGTATTATAGTGATACTTTTACAGGAGGTATTCTTTGTTGCATTTTGCTAATCAATTGCACTTAACAAAGATGCTCCTTCAAGAAAACACTCATCCATCTGAGTAACTTTTTGTCATAGCTCTCAATAGTAAAATGACTAATATAGGTGAGTGTTCAGAGATTTAGGACCCAATAAATCAATAGAACAAGGAAAACCTGTATTTATATTATTAATCTCACTCTGTCATTTTGAAATTGTCTAGCTAACAGAAATAATGTTCCCAGATACAAGAACTTGCTGACAAAATAGGTCATAAGAAAGATCCTATGAAGAAATAAATTTATCATGAAAACACAATATCTTTTTTCTCTCCAAATATTATGAAACTTATTTCATTTCTATAGTTTTTTTTGTCTAATCTAAATGATAAGAACAATTAAAAATAATAAACCCAGACATATAAATGCCAACATTATTTATAAAAAAAAGTGGAGTTCAACATTCAATTTTAAATTAGAGTGAAAATAAATTATTCTGCTAAACACGTTAACATTCTGTTCTTTGTATATACTTTTCTTGTATGCTGGTGCAATTACCATCAAATCTACTATAAAGAAGTACAGTAAGGAAAACAATAAAAGGGCCATGTGAAATATACAAAATTGCCATTAAAAAAAATTGCAATTCAAATCATCCATGCAGGCTATATAATGAAATAAGACTGATACACCACATATAAGTAATAGTTTTAATTAAAGAAAATACTGGATGGTATTTCACACTATACTTTACTGTACACTATGCACTCAACAGGGGTTTATCCAGATTATGGAGTTCAGTCTGGATGATTTTGACCAGGTTTTATGGAAGTGACAATACTGTGAGAAATAATATGCAAAGGTGAGAAACAGTGCTGGGGATAACTTGTCACCTCAGCACTGCATTCAGAAAATGCATGAGGTCAGCACTTCTGAATATACCACATATCCAGCTCTCTATCTCCCCTTCATGTATGTAACAGGCCTTTCTGTTTCTCTTTTCATCTGATGCTTCCAAATACCCTGCATAGCCCTTCCCATATTATTTTTGCCCATATTATTTTAAATTTCAATTAGAGATATGTATGTTACCTATTGCTTATATTTCTCTATTTGCTTTTCCTTTTTTCCCCCACTGGATCTATTTACTGATTGGCCAAAAAAAGCAGATAGCTCTGTACAATTACTGAATATCACTGCCTATGTGAATCCAGAGTTCCATGCATAAGAGAAAAACTAGAAATTATTTTTGTTTCACAGAGAAATATGGACTTTTGGTTTGCCTCACATGAAACAATAGTCAGTTTCCCTTTCCCCTATTCACTTAGGCAAAATAATACTAATACTAATACTAATACTAATACTAATACTAATACTAATACTAATACTAATACTAATACTAATACTAATACTAATACTAATACTATCAATTTCCAAGAGGAAATTTAGCATATAATTCTTTAGATTTTTGTTCTAAAGGCAAGAAACACAACTGTTTCAACATTTTCATCAGCACCCTATGTCATGACACTCTTTACATCATTTTATTGATGTTAATGAAACAGAGTTCTGTGGCACTCAAGGAGACATAAAGTAGCCATGCACTATATTGAGATTTAGTGCAGCTGAGAAGCAAAGCATGATTTAAGGCTGAACTGTGAAACCAATTAATTTTAAGGAGTTTAATCCAATATTTGTATCTAAACATGGCTATAATAGCACCGATAAAAGCTGAAAGTATGAACTATGTTTTCCATTCTCTTTCCTCATATGTATTTTTTCTCCTACACCTTTTGTTTTATCTATTTTAGCTTTTTCCTCCTGTTGGTATCTCACCATTGCACAGAATTATCTGCTGAAACATCAGTGTGACAGACCTGTAGGATAAACTGCAAGATTTTATCATGTCCACCGAGATTATCCATTCACAATATCCACTTTGTTCCACACTGATGCTAGAGCAAATCCTTTGGAGATGTCCTGCTCCATGTTCAGTCACCCATTTAGGTAAGGTACTGAGAGACATCTCTAAAAACCAACTAGCCTTTTCTTCTACAAAGCCCATTTTATCTACAGATTTTTTTCCTAAAATGTGCCCTAAAGCCTCCAATAACAGGGAATAAAATCCTCCATATGCAGGTGGAGAATAAAATCTTTAATGCACTCAGAGGAAAAAAATAATAATATCTAACTGATATTAACTGATATTAATTTCCTTCATTTTTTTTCTCTATTCTAATTCCTCAATTTTTCTCTCTGTCATGGTGTGTAATACTTGTCTTTGCTGTTCTCCAGCTTAGCCATATCCTAAAGTTATAAGTATCTCACATTGAATACACTTCATAACCAAAACCCTTTGACTGCCTGATACAGCAAAATATTTACCTGTTGACAATCTGTTATATTTCTATTGGCCCAATTAAAGGCAGCACTATTTTCTTGACTCAAATGATATGTCACTCATCCTTTTGAACATAAATTTGACTAGAGGTACCCGGATCAGTTGTCATCATAAAAATGAAAGTAAGTCAAAGATGCTTTATTGATGCACTTTTGCAGTACAATCCCTATTAAAGTAATCCATGTAAACTAAATCCACAAAGCATTCAAGGTGTATTTTACAACTTTTTGTTTGAAACTATGAAGTGGTAAAAATAATTAAAATGACACTACACCAAAACACTGTATTTCTTTTAGTATTATGAATGATGACAAATGGCATAATAGGAAGAGAAAGCAAGTATTTTCGCACTTAGATATAGTTTGGGCCCGTTTCCATGAACTGTCATAGAGGAAATAAAAATTAATTCAATCAAAAGAAAACCACATTTTTATATCTATGGGTAAACATCTGACCATCTTGAAACTTGTTTTGTTTTTCTGTGGTTCATGTTTTTACTCAGAAAAATAAGTTGCCTCGTCATGAAGAACATGCTGAAAAATATATCCACAACAATTGTTTAAGTTGTTGTGGATATAGCAAACAAATGCATTTAATTTATTTGAAACTATTTCTACAAACACAAGAGCCTATTTTCTTGCCTGCCTCTCACTGCTGATCATTGTATGACCATTCTCAAGATGAGATTCCCCTGCATTTGCAATTTCAGCTTTCTTGAATACTTCCTTTCAGCTGTGGTATTTATAGCTAAAGCCTTTTTACTGCCTAGGGCTGGGCCTTGAGGTTAGGAAAATCAAATAGCTACTAAAGTTTTGGAGAATAGGAAAAATACAATAGGAAATAACTCAGCTGCCTGTGAGAGACTAGCAGCTGGGCTATACTGGGAAAGACAGAGCAAGGGTAATGAGTAGTCCTGAGAACTGAAGCTACTGAAAGAACTTTAAATATAAACAGAATAGCCATTATTAAAATAGAGTGAGCCTAAAGCTTAAGTAAATCAAACAGCCTGGCAGCAAACTTCGTATATTTTTGAGCAAATGAACTGACATCCAACAAATGCATAAAGCGACCACTAAGAGACCATTATTTTCCCCAGACAAAAATATAAGGTTCATGCTCAAAGCAATGCCGGAACCTATTCACAGTATTTGCACATCAGATCCTTCTCCATATGGAGTTTATACATTAACCAAACCAAAAGAGATTTCAAACAAAAAAATTACAGGATTAGAAAATCAGATATTTTCACAGGAAACCAAAAATAACTAGAGCAATAAAAAGCAAAATATTAGCCACTCAAGAAATAAAAAAGGAGCTAATGGTTCCCTTGGTCCTCTGGACACAAACACTTTCTTATCAAAGGAGGAGCCATAAACACAGTAATAAAAAGGGTCTGCTTTAGCACGCTTCTGATAGACATTTCAAATGCACAGTATCCAAGTGAAGAGTCTAAATATCCCAAACGAGTCCAAAAACGACCAGGTGATAGGTCTATATAGAGCAAATCCATTTGTATTTCTTTCCATTTTTCTCATTTTCTAGTGATGTTGAAGGTTAAAGTGAGCCATACTCCTCGCAAACAAGGTTAAGAAACTTGCCACCCCCTAATGACATTGTAGCATGCTTTTGAAAAATACCAAGGAGGGCACCGGTGATGATCAAAAATTGTAGAGTGATGACCCATGAGGGTGATGTGAAATACAAAACTGAAGATAGTCTGCACCTTTCTTGCTCCAAAAAGCCCTCTGGAGTCAATGCAAGTGTCAATGGAGTTCAACTCAGGGTCAATTGTACACTACTGCAAAACTACCCAGGCTATATATCATCATTCCTCTATTTTCCATCCCTTTTTTTTCTCAATATTCTTTCCTTTTGCTCATTTTAAGAGATTTCACCAATACTCTCAGAGCCTCATAAGAACAAATAAAAATGGTACAAATCCAAGCTGAGTATGATATAACAAAGAACCAAATAGACAGATGGCAAAAACTATAGTCTAGGACTGCACAGGTATAGAGTGTATCACATATTCTGATACTCTGGTACACTGAAGGTTAAATTGACTTTTTTTCACATTTTTTTTCTTTCACATAGGAATCAGATTTTGCAAGCATCTAAATGGAGCGGGGATTTGAATTGACAAACAAACTTAAGGAGGTGGTTTGAAATACAAAGGGTCTACAAAAACATGTAATAATTTTAAGAGGATGTATCCACATCTGGGCAAGACTTGACTAGGCATCCTACATAGAAAGTCAGTAATGTTTACCAACTCAGAACAGTATGGAATGGAAGAGACATTCTTGCCTGGGTAGTTTTTTATCCCTCAAAGCAGAAGAATACTACCTAAGTAACCTTACATTTCTCAAGGCATTGCCTGCTCAAGTTTTGAAAATCCACCAGGAAGGAGAATTAACAGTCACTCTGGGCAACTGTTCCAGGGTTTGACTACCCTCACAATGAAGAGTTTATACCTCAAATCTAATTGAAATTTCCCTTGCTGCAACATCTATCTGTTCCCTTCTGTCCTTACACTGTGCATGTCCATTAACAGTCTGGCTCCATCTGGCTGTAATGACCCATTAAGCAGCTGAGGACAGCAATTAGCTCTGTTCTCCTCTTGGCTTCCTCAGCCTCAGGCTGAACAAATTCAGGTCTCTACAGTGTCTCCTTGTGCATCATATACTTCAGTACCCTGGCCATCTTGGTGGCCATCCTCTGGACATGGTCCAATTTGTCTGCGTTTCTTATACTGGGGTGGGTAAGAATTGGGCCCTGCTCCAATTGCAGCATCTGAAGTGCCAAAAAGAGGAGAACAATCACTCAATTTAACCTGTTAGGTGTACTGATTCTGTCCAGTATGCAGTCAGCCTTCATTGCTGCAGATACACTTCTGAGATCCTTTTAAAAGTCATACACTTCTAGGTCCAAATTCAAACTCAAAAGGACTGTGATATACCACTTTAAAGCTTTGACCTGATCCAGTCCCAAATATGCAGTGACCTCATATGCTAAATGACTACTTGAGGACGTTTACAGCAGTGAATTTTGATGTGCCAGGCAGTGTCTACCAACAGTGAGGGGCCATAGATCAAGGTCTGATCAGTTGTATAAGACTTTTGAACCATCCTGAGAAAGAAACCACTATGGGTTCCTTCTTAAATACAGGCTGAGGAGAGCTAAGTTTACAAGAACACCGAGGTGAAACTGTCAGGATGTCTGCATTGACCAGTCTTTGAGATCTGATGATATTTCTAAATATATCTGCATCTCTCAGGAGGAGAGCTTCCATACAGCCTGTACTCTATCAGAAACATTGTCTTCTGGAGAGCAAATACAGAAGAAGCACAAATTTAGCATGAAGCACTAAAACTGATTTTAAGAAATTAAACCAAAATCTGTTCATGCTATATAACATTTGCTGCCAAATAAATAAGCATTAATAAAGCTAATCTGCAAAATTTTGAAAGTGGACTTAAAGAAAATATCCTTACTTTTCCATCCTAAACATTTTCAGGAAAAAAAAGTCTACTGTGATGATGATTTAAAACACTTCCATCTCACTGGATACAAAAAATGTGACCTTTATTTTAACCATTACAAAGGCACAAAGAGCTTACTGAAGGATTCAGACCCATGCTCAAAAAAATGAGTGCTTCATTTTCGCTTTTACAATAGAAATTAAAGATTTATTTAGGGTTATAGAAACTTTCCAGTCAGCTAAACAGGAAAAAAGAAATTGCTATTTTCTGTAAAAAGCATCAACTTCAAACTCACAACTTTTCTCTGGCAAAGTATTCACCCACACTTGTACAAAGACCCTAAGCTGGAACAAAGCGTAAAACTGAGGACATCTGGAGACTTTTTATGCATGATTTTCTATCTTAAACACTCCCCATGAACATACATAAACAAAACCAACCCAAAATTCCAGTTACAACTAAATGAACATTAAAAATAACTACATAAATTCTTTGATAAAAACATAGAGAATTGCAATAACGAAATAGGATTTGAAGGTGCAAAAGATGTTTTAAGCTACATTGAGATATGGAATTCAATGACTGAAATACTGACTGATAAAGACTTATCTTGTTGTAGGAACACTAATTAATTCAACTTTAAATAAGCAAAGTTGTAACAGCAGATTTAAAAATAACTATATCTTTTCAATTGTGTCAGCCCCTTGCTTTCTTTGGTGCATCATGTACACAGCAAGTGGTACCTCCTTCAGCCAGCATTGCCTTTTAGATTACTGCAGCAAGCTAGAATTCACTGCCAGTGATTTGACCTTCACTTCCTTTATGCCTTTGCAATGGTCTGGTGACTGCTTTAATAGCTAGCTACGTGGAAGTCCAAATCTGCAGTATTAGGAGTCTAAGTACAGAGCACAATCATTGAAAGGTCAAAATACAGATTGTTAACATGCACTATGGCATAGTTGTAACTGCTAAGTATCACAGATCTCTATATGTCGTGTAGAAACTTCAGGGAACCTGAAGTGTAAACACACAAAACTCATATGGGATACATTTGTCTGATTTTAAAACAGCAACAAAATGAAAATCTCAGCAGAAGCCTTGCAAGTATTTTAGCCATTGTTATGGATATATTGAAACCCTCATAAAACTCTCAAGATTAAATTAATGTATAATATACTCAGCTAATTAAGTACCAACCACTGGCATTATCATCATTGGAGCAAACTTCCACTGAACAATCTAGCCTAAGGACAGGATACTACTAATAGTCCCATCTGAATGTTAATGCCTTTTGGAAAATAAACATTTTGTTGTGTCAAACATAAAATAGAGCTGCATAATTGCTCTTCACTTTTGAGAGACAAAATCAGAAGTCCAGAAAATACACTAGTGCATATTAAATGCTCAAAATTTCTCAGATAAATCAACTGAGTTTAAAGCCATACCAGTTTCTCCCTATTCTTTAGAACTACCACCTTTCCTTTCCAGATGTATTAAGTAAAATATCTACTGAAACTGCCTCTTTCAATTTTAGGATAATGACAGCCACTATTCTCAACTTTCTAACAAGATACTGGAAGCAAGTTTACATACAAAAATTAAAAAAAACATTTTGATGGAGTAGTTTCTCTTTATGATCCAGTTTTTAAAATCATGCTGAGAAACTGCCACCCTTGGTCTGTTTATCTGACAGAATATTTGAAAGGAAAAAATTTGTTTCAATCATGAGAAATTTGATGTTAATGCAGCCTTTTCTTTTAAATAACCATTCTGAACACTGCTGACTGAACCCTAAACAGTGACGAGTGAGGTTATCTGTAGGACTGGCCATGAATTTAGGAATTATAAACACACACATGGGATTACTACAATTTTACTGGCCTCCAGCAAATTATTTGCAAGGTTTAACTAAGGGGAAAATTCCTGAAAATTTAAAAGTAAGGAGATTATTTTTAACAAGAAGGTAATATTGAATTACTGGCAGGAGACAAGTAATGAAAAAGTTATGATTGATGTTTCATAGTCAAACTATAAATAATACACAAATTACTCATAAATAAATGTCACAAATGAGTAGTTTATAATGCTAAAGAATTTAGCATTATAAATTCTCTTAATCACAGAAACACCCCTGAATTACTAATCAACAGAAAACAGATATACACACATGTGAAATCAGTTGTCACTCAGATTTAATACTTCACCCTTAAAAAAAAAAAGAACAGCATGATTTATCATAGCAATTTTTCAGGACTAAGTTTTCTTACTTAAAACATTTTAGTTATTGAATGATATAATTAGACAATTGTTGTTTGACTTCAAAAATTATTGTACCTCAAGTGTGACTGAAAAGCAGTAAACGTAACATTGGCTAAGATGGAGTTTAAACACAAACAATTTTCCCAATATATATAATTTTCTATTAATATTTTAGGCTCTTGAAACAGTTATACAGACTCCATGAACTAGTTGTATGATGTACTTGTAATGACATAATTCTATCTATTTGACTTACAAATGCCTTGTTTTACATGAAGTTTTCCAGTATAAATTATCTAGTCTAGCTTTATTATTTCCATAATAATCCATCAAAATTAATCTAATATATTTACACAAAGGAATTGAAATTATTTTTCTTTTTTTTATATTCTGAAGGCATACATTATTTTCTCTAGAGTTATAAATTTAGTTCCATCTCTTCCATGGGATTAAAATAATTGATCAAATGATTTTTCACAATAAAATTCTGGATGGGAAATGTGCCCCTGCAGCCCGTGGAGAACCACAGGGATGCAGAGATCCACCCACAGCCCCTGGGGATCCACGGGGGATGCAGAGATCCACCCACAGCCCCTGGGATCCACGGGGGATGCAGAGATCCACCCACAGCCCCTGGGATCCACGGGGGATGCAGAGATCCACCCACAGCCTCTGGGGATCCACGGGGGATGCAGAGATCCACCCACAGCCCGTGGGGATCCACGGGGGATGCAGAGATCCACCCACAGCCCCTGGGGATCCACGGGGGATGCAGAGATCCACCCACAGCCTCTGGGGATCCACGGGGGATGCAGAGATCCACCCACAGCCCCTGGGGATCCACGGGGGATGCAGAGATCCACCTGCAGCCCATGGAGGGAACCCACAGTGGAGCAGGAGGATGCCTGAGAGGAGCCTGTGACCCTGTGGGAGGCCCATGGAGACAAGGGCCCACACTGCAGCAGCCTGTCCTTGGAGGACTGCACCCTGTGTAAAAGTGACCCACACTGCAGCAGTTTGAGGGGGACTGCTGCCCATGGGAGAGACTCATTGGAGAATTCATGGAGAATTATCTTTTGTGGGAGGGATCTCACACTGGAGTAGGGGAAGGACTCCATTCCCTGAGCAGTGAAAGAAACAACCTGTGATGAACTAACCATAACTCCATTCTCTTTCTCCCTGCACTGGGAGGAGGTAGAGCTGGGAAGGGGGGGATGAAGGTGTTTTTATGGTTCTATCTTACTTCATTATCATGCTGTGATTTTTTTTAGTAATTAATATAATTAATATCTCTAATTCCAGCCTTTTTAGACCATGACAGTATTTGGTGAATGATGTCCCTGTGTCCTTATCTCAGATCATGAATGCTTTGTTAGATTTTTCTCCCCCATCCAGCTGCAGAGGGAGGTGATAGACAGGTGTCATAAGGTGACTTTACCTTTAAGGTGGTTGTGAGAGCTAAGGAAGTTAAAGTTGCTGGGGACTGAAAGGAGTCGCTTCTCCTGACCAATTATTGGTCATTACTGGGAATTGACAGCAATTTTAACCATTGAAAAGGGAGATCAACTTGTGAACCCTACCTTAAGATGTAAAGTCAGGGCACTTGGGTTCTCCTTGTTTCCTGGCTGTGAAAGGTAACAGAGCTCTGGCCTCCCGTTCCCTGCCCAGCCCATGTGGCCCGGGCAGGGGCTGGGCTGGGCCCAGCGGCTCCCGGCCGGGAGATGGGGCCTGCGGGGCTTGCCCCGGGCTCTGGCCGGGCCAGGCCGGTCCCTGGCTCGGCTGCAGTTTTTGCTGTGACTGAATTCACCAGAGACTGCTGAGTAAAGAAAGGAAAAAAGCTCTTGACCTGCGGCGGGCTGAGACAGCGACCACACTCTCCAGAGCAGCCATGAAGAATCTTCCATCGCAGACAACTCCGGCTGCTGCTCCAGCAGAGATCACAGAACCATCTACAAAGCCTGGGCAAGATTTTAACCTTTTCATTACCCAGCTGAGACTTGCAGATTAATCCTTTTATCCAGAGAAAGAAAAAGAGAGTGATCAACATGAAAAGAGACTTTATAAACTACCAGTGACAGGAAAGAAAAGAAGCTTCAGAAAAGGTACAGAATAATGCTTTAATTAAGCTGAAATATCTTTCTGTTAAAACTATGGAGATGGACAATGAAAAGAACT
The DNA here is from genome assembly GCF_030490865.1 of Poecile atricapillus. NCBI lineage: Eukaryota > Metazoa > Chordata > Aves > Passeriformes > Paridae > Poecile > Poecile atricapillus. The sequence continues at coordinate 20,829,939 of NC_081251.1, read as the reverse complement.
CCTTTAATTCATGATACAGTATATAGGGAGGAATGGAGTGTTCAAAGTGTAAATTTTGAGTAAAAAGTAAAGTAATTGTGATACAGTGAAGTACTAGATTTTGAAGCCTTGGGGGGCAGTGAGAAAACTGTTTTCTAGTGAAGCTCACAGAAACAGATGAAGAAGACTTTTTGCCTTTGAATAACTCATCCTTAAAATAACATCCCTAGACTCATGGCCCATACACACCTCAGAGTGATGTGAAATGGGAGGAGTGAGATCTGATAAGAGCAGCTCTGGGCAGCTAACATCAGGGCAATGGAAAGCTATAACAAAAATAGTTTTCTTGTGAGAAACTCCATAAATTTACAGGAAGAAACTTCTGTTTCTCTACAAAGACTGGTGAAAAGACTGTAGCAGGAATTGGGACTGTTTTAACCACCAATGTTCCAAAGTTTTTGTCTCTGTTGTCATGTGAACAAAGGAATGGTGGGTAGTAGGGGATAAAAAGAGGTTTTCTAGAAGTTTATTCTGGTGTTCTTATTATTGTAGTTTGTTAATAAACTTTCTTTATTCCTTTTAAGTTTTGTGCCTGTTTTGCTCTTGTTCTAATCCATATCTCACAGCAAGAAATAAGTAATATTTTTTTAGTTACTGGTTTAAAACCACGACAACAGGCTTGGGTGGAGGCCTGACATCCAGCTGGGGTCAGTCCAGTACAGTAATGTAACAAGTATCAGGAGGTAGCAGCATCACAGAACCCAAGTGCAAGGCTTAAAAAGTACCTACACCAAAATGGCATACAGAAACACAGAGGATAAAAAAACAAAAACAAAAAAACAACTGATACAGAGAAAGATGAAAAGGTACATATGAGAACTTAAAATGTTCTCAGTTTGGGGTTTTTTTTTAATACTGTAAGCATTGATTATTGCCAAACATCTGCAAATGTTCACATATGTGTAGCCACAAATAAATGTTCAGTTCATGTTTACTGGAAAATTGAAGCTTCTTGGAAGCACTGCTAACTTCATGTGAATTCCCTGGAGAGAATACTTGCCCAGTATAGCTAAATGAAACACTCATTCACAGTGGGAGCTTGGTCTAAGTGTGGGAAATGCAGCATCAATTCTGTACATGAAAATTGAAAGAAGCGGGACTCAGATGTTAATATTTTGAAACATGAGGAACTTAGAACACTAAGAAGTGAAAGATCAGGATCTTGGTATGCATCAGCATGGCTCAGCTAAAATCAAAGGAATCTCAGGTTTTTATTAATTATTTGGCCCAAGATCTTTCAATCTGTGGGTAATAACACAACTGGAGACAGAACCAGCAATTAGGAGAATGCAATCGGATTCAAAAGGTTTTCCATTATTTTTTGACTGGATGAGCAGATGGCAAATGCAGCTTAACACAGAAAAAAAATGTGAGATAATTAGCAGGGAAACCAAACACCAAGTTAGAGAATATATACTAAATGGAAATCTCATCTAGGAAGCTAATCAAGAGAGGAATTTGGGGGATATTATAAAAAATAATTAAAACCATCAAATCATTTCACAGCTGCTAGAAAAGAAGGCAAAGATGATAGCAGGTTACATTAATAAATAAATATACCAAAAAGTAAAGCAGTATTATTAGTGCTCCAGGCATTTATTAAAAACCATCTAGAATAGTCCATCCAGCTCTGGCAGGCATGGGAGTATGCAGCAAGGCAATGCATTACTGACAAAAATTGGTGTGCTTGTGGTACTCCCCAAGCACCAGACTCCCAGTGCTGTTGAGAGTGAGCCACTCCCAGTCTCACTCATGATGTGACAAATTTCACCCAAACCTAGGTAGGATATTTTTGTTGCTCTTACAAAACTGTTTTATGAGCTTTAGTCTTGGAGGACTAAAACCATCCTACTAAATTGGAATTGACATTGATTCATGGCCAGTTTATCCTTCTTCTGGCAATATAATTTAGACTATAATACTTATCTTTTTTCCTGCTGTTTACCTTCTTGAAATATTTATAGAGGGCAATCATATCCCTTCTTGGCCTTCCCCGTGTGTGTAAAAGTTGTCACCCATAATATTTTCTCTTCTAAAGTAAGCACTCTTCTTTCTTGATCACCACAGAAGTCCTATCAGCTCAATAGCTCACTTCTATTTCAGACCAAATTTCTGCTCTGTGAATTGGTCTCTATGCTTGCAAAAATCACTTCTGACATTGATATCTAAGTTAGCAAATGTCATGGTTTGACACTGGCCCACAGCTAGGCACTCATTCACTCGCTCACCCTCCCCTGCCACAGCTGGGCAAAGGAGAGAAAAATTAAGGAAAGGGTTCACGAGTTGACATAAGAACCAGGAGAAAATGCTCCAAGGGCAAAACAAACTCAGCTTAGAGGTACAAAGTGGATTTATTACTAACAGAGTCAGAGGAGGATAATGAGAAGTAAAATAAACCCTTTAAAACCACTTTTTTTTTCCCCCAACCCCTCCCTCCTTCCCACCAACAGCACAGGGAGACAGGGTGTGGGGATTTAGTCAGTTCATCACCTGAGATTTTCTTACACTGCTTAGGGAGATGAGTCCCTCCCACAGGAGACAGTTGTCCTTGAATTTCTCCAGCGTGGGTCCACTTCCACAAGCAGCAGTCTGCCAAAACTGCTGTGGTGTGGCTCTCTCTTTCCACAGGGTCAGTCCTCCAAGAACAGGCTGCTCCTGTCTGGGAGCAGGGCCCTCTCTCTCCAGGGGTCTCCCACAGGGTCACAGCCTTCTCCAAGCACCCACCTGCTCTGGTGTGGGCACCTGTCCCACGGGCTGTGGGTGGATCCCCAGGGGCTGTGGGTGGATCTCTGCATCCCCCGTGGATCCCCAGGGGCTGTGGGTGGATCTCTGCATCCCCCGTGGATCCCCAGGGGCTGTGGGTGGATCTCTGCATCACCCGTGGATCCCCAGGGGCTGCAGGGGCACAGCTGCCTCACCATGGGCTGCACCATGGCCTGCAACTCTGGTGCTTGGAGCACCTCCTCCCCTCCTTTTCCACAGCCCTTGGTGTCCCCATGTTGTTTCCCTCACATCTTCTCACTTCCTCCTCCCCTCTGGCTAGGAAAAAACTGTGCCCTCATTGTTTTGATTTTCTTCTTAACTATGTTATCACTGAGGCATTACCAACCCCTTTAATTGTCCCAGCTTTGGCAAGCAGCCTGTCCATCTTCAGAGCCATCAGGGATTGGCTTTGCCAGACATGGTGGAAGCTTCCAGCAGCTTCTCACAGAAGCCACCTCTGTGTCCCCCACCCCACTACCAAAAATCAGACCGTGTAAAACCAACACAGCAAGCAAGGAGCCTAAGGGAAGGGATGTGCTTAGCTGCCAGAGTAACCAACAACAAGTTGGTCTAAGTGGCTATTGGGAGCAAATCCAGAAGGTAAGGGCCATCTGTCAGCTCAGAGCTATCCATGTAAATCAAAATACCTGGACCTAGCTGAGAAAATAGGTAGATGTGTATCAGATGTCAACTGCACTGAGCATAAGTGTGACCCACAGGAGAAGTGGAAGTGGAAAGGGCTGGGACCAGAGGATTGGGAAGAGGGATTCTGGGGTAGAAACTAGGACCAAGGCTGGGGGCAAGGCTTGGAGGGAGTATGGTCACTATGCGAGAGAAGAGATGTGACTATGGGTCATGGGTAGGGGAAGACACTGGAGCAATCAGTGAGGGATGTATTGTAGGTAGCTCCAGAAGGTCTGGAAGGAAATTTTCTAGAGTAAATCAAAAAATACTGGGAATTAAGGCATTTGTGGACCAGGACAGACACAAGTAAGCTGCTCCCTTCCTGCTACTTGATCGTCCTTTTAAATTTTGCTTTGATAAGGAGATTAAATATACCTGACTGTCCATTTCTTTGGCAGTTCTCTTACTCTTCTATATACTATTCCCACCACCTTTGCCTACTCTTCTGCATTTCAGCAGGGAGTTTGGCACCTAGAAGACAAGTTGCTAAGAGGTTTGACAATATTGACATCTGGAAAGAGGAAACAAAAACCCAACACAGGACCCCCACTGGAAAGGCAGCCATACAAGCTCAGCAACAATCAGATTTGTTCATCTCTCAATCAGCACACATATTATGTTGAAATCAGCTCTTATACAAGCTGCTCCTACCCCAGCAGCTGGGATTTAGGGAACATGGGGGAGAGCCAAGCATACTGTGAATAGGAAAGCCTAGCAGATGTTATCGAGGAACTAAAGATACTACTTGCGGTGGGAGGAAGTTTATTTATAAGGAACAAGAGGAGAGGACCAGGCTACTGCAACATATGAACATAAGTCATGAATCTGTAACATCGTTTCATTAGTTCCAGCATTAATCAAACAACTTGGTTGCTTTCCAAATAAAATGTGCCATTGAAATGTTCAGTATAAACCTAATTTTGAACTAGTAAATTAGAGATCATTAAAGTAAATATTTAAGAAGATTTAATATAATGGCTGATCTATAAGAGGTATTAATTACAGTTTGATCAAAGAATAGAACACATAAATGTTTTCTTTGATTGTATCCCTAAAGTTTGCAGACAATTAGTGATTTCAAAGTACTTTTTAACCAGTATTGAAAAATCACAGTAATTTTTTTAACTGAACAGAGAAACTCTAAAGTACAGTTCTTAGAACATTCCCCTAAAGCTTGACTTCCCTTTGAAGTACTTTCAACCCATATATACAAGAAAGAATAAGACTTATACTGCACATTTTTATATGCAAACTATTTATTTCTTGTTCTTCTACCTGCTTCCTCTTTTCTACCTGGTAGGTGGGAAACATGAAGTTTTATCTTCCTATAACAATATAACCATAAATTTAACTGTACTGAGTAAAGTGGTACTTTGTTTCTGTTATTGCCAGTCATCTGATTAGTACTTCACTGAAGCAATGGAAACAAAACTGCCTCTGACACATTTCATCCCCAGGATGCTTCCAGATTCATATACTCACATAGAATCATATTGCCAGTTATCTTTGAGAAAAAATAGCATGTTTACTGTCCAAATTAAGACTACTTTTAAAGTAATATTCACTGACATGCTATATATTTAGTATTACTTACAAGGTAGATTCATTAACACAAATAACTTCTAACCAGTGGTAGTTCATAGTTTCTGAGAAAACATAATGCAGCCATTTCAGGCCGTAAATTGGCTTCATTTATGTCCCATAAGGAGTTGGCTGGATGGCCAAAAAACTAAGGAGTTATGGTCAATGGGCTTGATGTTCAAGTGTAAACCAGTGACAAGTGATGTTCTTCAGGAGTTGGGATTGGGACTGGTGACATTTAATATCTTTCTTGGGATGTGAATAGTGAAATTGAGTGCACCCTAGCAAATCTGGACCCTGAGATTAGCTCAGTTGGTTAGATCATGAGGCTAATACCAAGGTCACAGGCTTAATCCCTGTGTGAACCATTCACTTAAGAGCTGAACTCAGTGATCCTTTTGGGTCCCTTCCAATTTGGAATATTTGTGAAATCTGTGAAGTTTGTGGGTGACACTAAAGACATGGGGTGTGGTGCAACTGACACACTGCGGGGAGGCAATGTCTTCCAGAGGGACCTTCACATACTTGAGAGTTGGGCCTATGAGAACAAGGCCCATGAAGATCAACAAGGCCAAGTGCAAGGTCCCACATCTGGGTCAGGGCAATACCAAACACAAATGCAGGTGGAATAGAGACTGGATTGAGGCTAGCCTTGAGGAAAGTCTAGCTGGTGGACAAAAAGCTCAACACGATCTAGCAATGTCCACTTGCAGCCCCAAAAGCCAACTGTATCCTGGGCTGCATCAAAATAATCATGGCCAGTAGGTCAAAGGAGGTAATCCTCTTCTACTCCACTCTCCTGAGACCCTACCTGAAGTACTGTGTCCAGCTCTGAGGCCCCCAGCATAGGAAAGACAGGGACCTGTGGAGCAAGAGGGGGCCACAAAGATGACCAGAGGTCTGGAGTACCTCTCCTATAAAGACAGGCTCAGAGAGTTGGGACTGTTCAGCCTGGAAAAGACACAACTTGAAAAATCTACCCCTGAAAGAGTAGTTTTAGATTAGATATTAGGAATAAATTTTTCACTATGAGATTGGTAAGGCACTGGAACAGAAAAGCTGTGGATGTCCCATTCTTGGAAGCGTTCAAGGCCAGGCTGGATGGGGGTTTTGGCAACCTGGTCTAGTGGAAAGTGTCCCTGCTTAAGTCAGGGGAGTTGGAACTAGATGATCTTGAAGATCCCTTCCAACACAAACCATTCAATGGTTCTCTGACAAAGTATGTATACGACAGGAAAAAGCCCCATTCAGGAAACCTGTTCCATAAAAGGAGCATGGACACAAGGAAGAGCTCTCTAAAGTTATTCAAACCATACCAAGTGATGCAGTTCAGTATCTGTTACAGAGAAAAGCATTCCAGCACAGCAGAACTCTGAAACATGTCTGATCTAACCTGATACAGAAATTATATTCCTTTTTTCGTTATGTAATAGTCAACAAATCCAAAATTTGATAGTCTTTTTATGTTGCAGGAAATTTTTCTTCAGTCATGGAATATGTAACAAACATTCACAGAAATCAACTTTTACTAAAAGTGTCTCTCACAGGCATAATGAAACCTGCCTTATGTTAAATATTATTAAAGCAAATGCATGTTTTTACCATCCAACAGAAAGTTTCCTAAATATTAGTCATAATTTTATTACTGTTTCTGTTAAAAGCTTGTCCTGTTACCTTTGCAAAGAATTTTCTCAGGCAGAAAATGAGAAGCAGGACATGGACTTGTGCCACTTTAATAAAAAAAATAAACTGCAAAAGGTTGCTGCAACCTGTTATGTCTCCCTCTTTGACCTTTAGTCTGGATAATCAGTGATGGCTATTTTTCTGCTAGTCATTCTAAGATGTGATTCTTTCCCTCACAAAACAGCGCCCAGCAAGGCTGGCTTAATATAAAAGGCTCACATTAAAACATGGCTGCATTTTCCTTTCTCTCAGAAGCTGGAGAAAAGAGCACCGCATGTGAATTAGGTATGGTTTACAAAACTCTGGTGCATTTGAAATCTAATCATAAAAAAATGACTTGTGCTCAAAGGTTCATGTAAGAGCTTCCACTGTTTTGTCTCCAGTGGGTACCATCAAGAGCTTTTATTTTTTGTGTTGACAGTTTACTGTTCAACAAGTAGTTAGAGAAAGGACTGTGATTTTTCTGAATGTGAACAAGTAGCCATTGGGGGATGCAAATGTTATGTTCATGTACTCATGGGTCAGAATGCTATAATATACATTTTTATAGAGAACTGAAAAAAATAGAATCTTTCAGTAAGTGATATACTTCACTGAAAGCCTGTACATAAGCTATGTAGGGTGTTAAAACATTACTGGAAAACTGGAAAGCAAAATTCCTCCCTTAGCTTCCTGTTATCAGTTGTGGCTACTCATTTATAAGTTTATAGACTGAAAAAGATCAAAACCACAGTCAAGGCGTAAGAAATAAATGTTTATCTAACCCATAATTTTGCCCATGGGAATAAAGTAATAATGATTAATAATTATATTAATGATCATTATTAAAGCTGAATAAGGGCTTCTTACAGCTTGAATACAGACTAGATCTCACTCCACATATCTTGCCTTTGTCTTTAGTGCCATGTTTGCTTTTCTGAAGGGACATGAAGAAAGCTGATGTTCTGTGGTTGGGAGGACAAGCTTCAAAAAATGAGCTTCAGGATCCTATTTGCTGAAAAATAACACTCTCCTACAAGAGTAATCTCATCAAATTTATTTGTTTAATCTATGATTATAAAAGTTAAAACAATACTGGTACAAATAATCTGAGACCATTTTAATATATTAGATTTCAGTAGGTGAGGAATAAAGAAGGCTTTAATAAAACAGGAATCATGATATTCAAGTTTTGATAAAATGACATCATGAATGGTCATTAAATTATATTACACTTTCTAGGAAAATTAATAGGTGCTGTTGTGTAAGTTTAATAACCCTAAAATTTAGATTCCCACTAGTTACAAGAGCAATACTGGATAAAACATCCATCTATGCAAAACATTTCAACTGTAATAAAACTTACTCACTTTCCCCTCACCTGAAGTAAAGTATTCATGTAATGATCTTTAATTCACTGCTCATGCTATCTAGAGTAAGAAGGTAGTTATTGAAATACCTAAGGACAACAGCATAGGCAAGGCAAATTTCTGCTTTCCAGTGCTTGCACTGTGCACACAAAATCACAAAATCACACAATCACTTATGTTGGAAAACATCTCTCATATTATTGAGTCCAACCATTAAGCTAGCACTACACAATCTGTCTCTTGTTTTAAGGTTCAAGACTGTTTGCCTGTACACACATGCTGGTAATCGAGTTTGGCGCTTCCATACAGAAATTATTCTGAGATATGCTTGCTTCCCATCAGTGAATCCTAGAATCGTTTAGGTTGGAAATTACCTTTAAGATCATGGATTTCAACAGTTAAACTAACACTGCCAAGTCTTTAACCATTTCCCTAAGTGCCACATATACACATCTTCTAAATACCTCTAGGGATGGTGACCATCACTACACTGGGAAGTCTCTTGCAATGCTTGAAGGCAAAGAAAAGCCTGTCTTTTGCAATGCTTGAAGAACATCTAGGTTAAAAAAAAAATTCCTAATATCAAATCTAAACCTTCCCTGGTGCAATTTGATGCCATTTCCTCTTGTCCTATTGCTTCTCACTTGAAAGAAGAAACTGACCCCCACCCCACTCCTACCTCCTTTCAGTTAGCTGTAGAGAGCAGTAATGTTCTCCTGAACCTTGTTTTTCCAGGCTAAGCCATCCCAGATCCCATCAGATTTGTGCTCCAGACCCTTCAAAAGCTCCATTGTCCTTTTCTGGACTTGCTCCAGCCCCTCAATGTCTTTCTTGTAGTGAGGGGCCCAAAACTGAACACGGGATTCCAGGTGCAGCCTCATCAGTTCTGAGTACAGGGGGAGTTTCCAGGCAGAAGCTGACAGAACCAGAGGACACAGTCTCAAGCTGTGCCAAGGAAATACTGGTTGTATATTAGGAAAAAGTTTTTTACAGAAAGAGTGATAAAGTACTGTAATTATCTGCCTGGGGAGGTGGTGGAGTCACCATCCCTGGATGTGTTTAAAAAAAGACTGGATATGGCACTCAGTGCCATGGTTTAGTTGGGGTATTAGGGCTGTGTTGGACTTGATGATCTTAAAGGTCTCTTCCAACCCAGTGATTCTGTGAAATTCTGTGAATTCTGTGAAAATCACTGCTCTGGGCCTGCTGGCCACACTGTTGCTGATACATGCCAGGATGCCATTGGCCTTCTTGGCCACCTGGGCACACTCTGGCTCATGTTCATCCATATGTCACCAGCACCTTCAGGTACTTTTCCTCTGGGCAGCTTTCCAGTCACTCTGTCCCCAGCCTGTAGCCTTGCCTGGGGCTGTTGCGACTCAAAGGCAGGACTCTCTACTCAGCCTTATTGGACCTCATACAAGTGGCCTCATCCCACTGATCCAGCCTGTCCATATCCTCCAGCAGAGCCTCCCTACTCTCCAGGAGATCAACTCCCACCCAGCTTGGTGTCACCTGCAAACTGACTGAGGGCACACTCTACCCACTTATCTGGATCACAGGTAAAGACATTAAACAGGACTATCCCCAGTACTGAGTCCTGGGGAACACCATTCATGACCATTGCCATCAAGATGTAACTCCACCACCACTCTCTGGGCTCTGTCATCTACTAATTTTCTTTTACCTGTTGAACACTGCACCTGTTCAAGTTGGAAGTAGCCAGTTTCTCCAGAATACTGTGGGAAGTGGCATTAAAATTAGTAAAAGCCCAGTCTCAAGATGGTCTGCTCCAAGACCTTACCCCAAACCAAGGTAGGACTGACAGGCCTTTAGGTCCCCAGATTCTCCTTCCAATCCCTCTTATAGATGGGTGTTACATTTGCAAACTTCCAGTCAACTGGGTCCTCCCTAGTTTGCCAGAGCTGCTGGTAAATGATTAAAAGTTGCTTTGTGAATTGTTCTGCCGGCTCCTTCAGTACTCTGGGGTTAATCCAATCCAGCTCCATAGACTTGTGTGTGTTGAGCTGATGTAGCGGCTCATCAGCCATTTCCCCTTGGAATATGGTGTCTTCATTCTGCTCCCTGTCCCTGCCTTCCAGCTCAGGAGGCTGGTACCCAGAAACCAACTGGTATTACTGTTCAAGCTTGAGGTAAAGGCTGGAAATTCTCCTCAGTCTGCCTTTTGTTGCTGATGTAGTTATAGAGGTGGCAAGGAGCTACACAAAGCAATTGAGTCACCAAAGCTTGGAGGGCATGAAGATTGAAAAGACAGCAGCCACCACTGTCTCTCAGGTTGCAGAGGATATAGTACAACAGTATAGCCTTCTCTGAAGAAGGCATCGTGCCAAACCTATCATGTCAGACAAGTGCTTTTAACAGCTGCAATTAAAAAGACACCAATGTCTCCAGAGAAATATATTTTTCCTTCCTTCAGGTGCCTTTTTCTGCCATTCTCTCACTTTCATTCCTCCCCCATATGACAAAATCCGAAGGTCCAAAATGTACAAATGAACCAGTGGCAGGCCTGACATTCAATATCTGGCAATTCCCACTGAGATAGCAAATGGTACTTCATGTTACTGGGAAGTGAACATTCCTCAGAGGATCCCAGCATATGTCTCACAAACCGCACTTGAAACTAAAATTTTTTTTCTGCTGCTGTACAGAATTCCAGTTTACATAATTTTAAATCATAACTCAGTAATTTCAGTTATAAGGTCAAAGGAGTAATAAAAAAAATCCTAATAAGCTTAATCAATATGTTACAAGTTATTTTAAAGCAGGGGATTTTTTTGCACATAGCATCTACAAAAAAATGTAACATAGTATTTATGGTTCAAGTGTTCCAAGCAAATCTATAATAACCTTGCCACATAAAGGCTGACATGAATATTCAGCTATTTTATTAGTAATATAACATCTAATTTTTCTCATAGATTTTACCATATATCATAGGAAGTTAACAGGCAAAAAGGAGATGTTAATTGAGATAGGAGAAACCACAAATGTAAAGATATCAAATTAATTTCTGTTCACTGAAAAGGCAATGGCATATGGAGCTGTTGTGCTTAATTTTAGTGAACTCTGAGATAGCTAAGAAAAAGAAAAAAATGGTTACAACTTTATTTAATATAAACTATGTCCTATCTTTTATTTTATGATGTCCTATATTTTAGTTTTCTACTTCACTAATACATTTCAGCAATTTATACCTGGAACAGTGGACTTTGCTGTATCAAATTGCAAAGAAAACAAGGAGAATTACTTGAATACTTACAGTTACTTGGGATATCAGTGATTTATCCATGCTGATCATTGTTTAGAGACAAACAGATAAAGCAGTCTTTAAGTGGTTAAGTGAAAAGCAACTGTAGTGGTGTATGAGAAAGGATGTTGAGTTTATTTTTTTAAGAGCTAAAAGAGAATGATTTGAAGTCAATTTAATGTCCCCTACTGTGTCAAGTTGCTTGGATGGTACATTAAGGCTTTGAATATTTTCAGTTTTTTAATCCTAGTCTTTCTGAACTGAGAGACATCAACTGAAAATAAACAGGCTTTTGCAGTACCTGAGGTCACAAGAGAAAAGAGATGCAGGTGAAAAGGCTACCAAGGCCAGCACATTGGGCCAAGGTATCATTCATAACCTCAGCAGTGTCAAAACCTTGCAAATTAAAGCCTCTGGCTCCTAACTCCTTATTTGTCTGGTGCAGATGGGGTCACTTCATCTCATGGCAGCAAGTAATTATGAAGACAAAAACTGAGATTTCTATGACAAGAAACCTCTGAATTCTAACCAAATTACCTACATTTATAAGATGATTTGAATATTAAGTCATACACATTTGATTAGACAAGAAAATTTTACTTAGCTAATTGTTTTTATTTTTGTGAACACAGCACACTAGAGGACAGTAGAAAATTTCCTCTGAGATCTGCACAATAACAGCTTTAGAGCTGTGATATACACATACTACATTCTTTGCCCAAATGAATGACACAAAGATTGCCTGTCATAAGTGAAGTCAGTGAACATTATATGGAAAAGACATCAGAACAAAGGAGATAATTTGCAGATGATGTTAGTTCTGTGAGAATAAGAGTGTTATTTTATCAGTACAGAGTCAGAACAATAGAAATAATTTGCAGATAAAGTTTGAAAGAAAAGCAAGGGGGAAAACGGTATTTTTATCAAAGATAAAGTCTAAAGTTTGTGATGACTACTTTCCTGAAAAATTGGGATGATTCACCGCGGATAAAGGAAGCCAAATAAATAATTCGTCTTCACCCAAAAACGTGTCAGAGGAAATCCATGGGGATTTGAAATAAATTGTTTCATAAGCAAGGGCTACAAATGCATTTTTATATTGTGTTTTTGATTGGTTGGTGGGTTGGTTGGTGGGTTTTTTTGTTGTTTGTTTTCAATTATGTTCTGACTCCTGACATACCTTTTATTGTATTTTAGGTTCTCTGGGTGCACACAGTCCCTCATGTAGTAATTCCAGTTTTCTTCCATCCCTCTCTTACCTACATTTCCCTAAACTCATCCCAGTCCTCATCACAGGCTTCTTAGTAGCTTCTGTCCATCTGTGTGCCAAGGCTGTGCACTGACTGGCCCATGGGCCCACACACATTGCTTACACAGCCGACTTGGGAGTCAAGACTGAAGCCTTTCTGTCAGTTTGATTGAATTTGTGTATCTCTCCCTGTAGTTATCAAAATCTTCAGATCTTTGAGATCAGTGAGTTAACAAGAGTTTTGTTAAGAAGTTCAGTCCATTCTTCTGGGAGTTCCATCATGGGTGTTATGGAGAGCACCCCAGTTCCCCCAAGCACTGAAGCCAGTCAGTCACCATCACAGACACAGCTGCAACAGATATGTTGTCCTGCCAGACTGCACTGATCATGAGCAAGCTGCTCATCAGCTATTCCCAAAAAGCTCCAAGCAGATGACTTGTTTCATCTTATACTTCTTTTCCCCCTTCTTCCCAAGCTATTCCTGTTTACAGGAATATTCATGTTTTTCAACCCCTCCTAAATAAACCACTCTAATTTACCCTTTCCTCACTGGCTCTGGTTTTGTTGACTTTATACCCTTACTTGGTGACGCTGATATAGTTGTCCTGGTACTTCCTGCCTTGGTCCTTTGTTCTGTGCTACTGTGGGTTCCCTTCCTTTATCCATCGTGTCCTGCTGTCTCTTACAAGGCCATCTTGTGAATGTCACCAAAGGACAAGGGAGGCCATGTGCACTGCTCCCGTTTGGCTACGAGCACTCGCAGCTCGTTGTGTTATTATCTTGTCTAATGTGCAGTAGCCCAGGATCCACACACACATACCTTAACATTTTAAGGGGAAGATTTACAGACAGGCAAACTGACTGTGCATGCATATTAAGCTCAAAACTTAGGAACAATGGCACATTGCCCTGGTAAAATCTAACAGCCACACAAAATCCATCTCAGTCCCAAGGGAAATGGAATTTCAGGAATCTCCATAAGATAAGAGATAAGTGATAGTACCTGATGGAAAGCAGAAAGAGATTTTACTTGAGATATATAGATGAATGGGGTTTTTCTACTACAGTAAAGTTAGAGGTTGAAAGAAGCTCACTGCTACTTTCAAAACACAGATTTCCTTATGAAATACAACTCTAGAAATTAGACATTGCAGCAAGGCTATGTGAGAAACAGTGAGAATAATAGACTTTTATCTGAATGCTTTGGTAAAAATCAGATGTTAGAGTACTAGTAAGAAAAACACAAAAGCATCTATACACATCACGAATGTCACAAAGACAAAGTTGAAAGTGCTTTTTAACAAGCATATACAAACAGGTGTGAAACTGCATATATTATCTAGAAGACTTATTCTGAAATTCAGAAAAGACCTACAAACTTAGTGGGTATCTCAGGGTGGATCTAGCAAGAGAAAACACAATCATTGCCAAGGAGTAGGAAGTGGGTTAGCGATTATTTTTATTTTATATGAGGGCACGTCATTATTCAAACCTTTAATGCAAAAGTTCAGTAAGTTTCAGGAGGTGAAAAAAGCTACTGGGGAAGAGCTACCGTAGGTTTGTTTTTACCTTAAAATGAAATAAAGTGTCAGAGCAAAGCTAATATGGAGTCATTGTGAAATTATGAGGTTAACTATTATTAATTATATTTAAAAAAAATATTTGAAGTTCTTGTTCTGACTTAAAAAGCAGATTAGAAGAGGAAAAAAACCCCACACACAGTAAGATCTCTCAAAAACATTATCTAAAGGATAAATGCACGTGAGAGCTACTACCTACTGAGAGAAACTACACTGAAGATACAAAAGCAAACCCCTTTTGAAGTGTAGGTAGGAAAAATATTAAGAGCCCATTCTAACTGAATCAGTAATTTTTGATAATGATCTGAAAATGGAAAAAGGATAATTACAAAAAGTGAAAAAAAAATTCAGATAATTAATGATAAGCAAAATGGAGAACTCACATGCCCCATATGGATAAAAATCAAAAGACTGGGGTGCAAAACATCTTTCAATTAGTTAAAGACACAAAAGGCAATGAGGAGAAAGTCTACAAATACATTAGACAGTTATGGGAAGACAAAATAATGGAAGAGACCACTGTTTAATTGGACAGGAGACATAAATATGGATGATACACAGAGATGGCAAAAGTGTTCCACACAGGTTTCAATTACAATCAACCAAATCAACCAAATAAAATGCATTTTAAACAGTTTTCCAGAAAAAGAAAATAAGCTGAAGAATATGTAGAAAAGGTGAACATATAAAGCTTCAGAGAATGAATTACTTTAGGCAACTTTTCTAACTAGCGAAGGCAATCTCAACAGAGAGATCACCTGCAAGGATACAAGAAGGAAGCTGCAGAATAACAAACACATCTCCTCTATCTACTGGGATAAGGAAAGGCTGAGGAAATAGAAACATGTTAATCTAGCTTTGAAAGTCAAAATATTGCAAAATATATATATAAAAAAATAAAGCTATAAAAAGAATATAAGACAATCTATAAGGAGACAGTAAGTATTCGCCAAGCATAGTAAAGCCAATGTAATTGCCTGCCACCAGCAAATGTAAGAATTACTTTAATTCAGTTAGTGATACTGTTGCAAATTTAATAAACAATGTTGTTCATGATAATCTGAATGTAACTACTACTACAGAGAACCACAACTTTGGGGAAAAAAATCACAACCATTCCTGTCATTATCAATTTTCATTCAGCAAGTCTGGAGCCATGAAATTTGGAGAACATCTTCAGTGCTGGCCCAAATCTGGGACTACAATAATAATACAGCAAATAATTTACACAACTGCAGT
This sequence comes from Poecile atricapillus, assembly GCF_030490865.1. Classification (NCBI taxonomy): domain Eukaryota; kingdom Metazoa; phylum Chordata; class Aves; order Passeriformes; family Paridae; genus Poecile; species Poecile atricapillus. Next base: position 20,814,504 of record NC_081251.1, on the reverse strand, counting down.
GAAACTGCATTCATATCGCTGTAGGGGTAAAAAGCATTTTCCAGACAGCACTGAAATTCAAAATTATTTTGACAAAGTTCAGTGTGTTTAAAATTGAGAGGACAAAATTCAACAGAGACCAGGCAAGGTAGTGATTTTAGAAAGGAGAGATCATGTGCACTAACAGAAAAAGTGACTATTCAGTCAGGGAAGAACTGGCTGATAGAAAGCTAAGTGTTAACAGTGATCCCATAGCAATCAGCAAGGCCAATGGCATTTCAGAAAAAGGGCATACTTCTTTCTGGGTTATGTTAGTAGGAGATGCCTTGTGACAGGGTGTCAATCATTTAACTTCCTGAGCTGGTAGAGCCCTCCAGAGATTATTATACCTTTAAAAACCTTCCCTTTCAGAAAGCTATAAACTAGAGTAAAAAAAAAAGACCGAGAACCAAACCCAGCACATTTTAAGTGGTTTAACCAGGATGTAAGATTGAAAGAGTGGTCTTATTACCAGTGCACTCATATTATATGGCATGATGTTTCATATAAACCTTTTATGAGTAACTGCACCATGGTATATTCTGTAAAAAATATCTGTAATCGGCACACAGATTTTCATAGCAGCTCCCTTAATGTAATATATTCTCTGTTCTTTCTGATACCCCAATAGGGTAATGATCTTGAGCTGAAAAAAGATGCCTTAGTAGAAAAATGTAGCACAGCTGAAACAAGGTTTGAATCAGGTTTATTTGTCAAACAAACTAGAAAGTACATTACAATTTACTGTAGCATTCTGTTTATCCTTTGAATGGTTATCAACATTTAGAGTTACTGGAGACACTAAACAAGGCATGTGTACTGCAAGGGCTTTTCATCCCTTCATGACTCCTGGAGTTCTTAAAAAAAGGCCTATTCTAAATGTTTGTATGCTTTCTCTTCTTTCTATAGTAAAAGAAACATCATGCTTCCTCATCAGAACAAAATGTAGCAATATTAATGATCACTACTGATCATACAATAAAATACTAAAATCTAGACTGAGGTGTTTGCAAAGGTGATGGATTCCCCTGTTGTATCAGGAGTACAAGTTGGATCTTGGCAATGATGACACCAGTTTACTGTGGTAAACAGCAGCTGTACAGAGTTTTGTTAGAATTTAACTGCTCAGTATGGTCAGAATAAAGTCTACACTCTAGAAGGGGTCCTTGGGAGGAAAAGCACAGAGCAATAATAGATATATTGAGGGAACAGACTCAGTATAACAGTGAGGCCCCAGGGAATGAAACACAGGCTGGAAATGGTCTGTTCCTGGCCACTAAAGGAGTGCAACTTGGAGAGCTCAGCAGAATTGCTTTTAGAGCACAATAAAGAAAATAAAAAAACACACACCAAACACATAAATCTGGATACATATAATGAAAATTCTAAGGAAAAAACATGAAAGAATGTAAGATCACAACTCCTGTGAGAATGAGCATGAAGGAAAAGCAGGGAGAGCATTGCTCCAGCAGTGTCTCCCCAGGTTAAGGATGCTGTACCTGATTAATGTCCCACACTCCTTCAGCAAAGGAAAAAAAAGTGCTATTTGGCTTGATGTTCATCACATTTTGCTTCTGCAGTTTAGAAATGATATATGAAGTGTTATCTGTTACTGTGTACTTATAATGATGGTTTTAAAGAGTGGCATGTGTATATGTTTTTTTTATTCAGCAATACTCTCCTGCAGAGTAGCATGGTTGATACTGCAGTACCAAATCAGAATAAACCCTGATGCAACAGTAGATCATACTCACTCATGAGCTACTTTAGTATAGATATTTTAAAATACAAAAATATTTTTTAAAAATTCCTCTAGAGCATAATTAGTGCTGATGAAAAGTATTCAGTTATCCTGTCATCCTTACAATTTTAGAAGCTGCAAGATGCCCATTCAGTTTCACATATGAAGTACTAATATGGTCACATGTAGCAATGGCAGAACAAGCTTCCATAGGTTGATGTCAACAAATGTCAAGACACTTCCACTCAAAGCAAGATTCCATAGGATACAGATCTACAGAATGAGAGATTCTCTTTCAGATTGCATTAGAACTAAATTTGTTTACTATACAAAATTATAAGTTATTTGATAAAGAAAAGTTAAATTCATACACTGGTACAAAGTCTCCAAATTATCAGTCCTCTTTTACTTGAATGACTGAGCCAAAATAAATGCTATTTATTTTCTCTAGGCTGCATATCACATCTGGAGCCTTCTCTGCAAGGTTTAGTCTGTAAGTATGCACCCACGCAGGAGAGAATGGAAGAACCCTGCAATTAGAGCCCTACGCAAACCAAATTTTAGGCCTGAGTGTGTAGGATAAAACCAGACTATTTACCTAGCTGTATCTCCTTTGAAACAGGTGAGCAGAAGGAACCTAAGGAGGAATGGGGGCAAGATTGAAGTCTTTTTCCAGCCTTCTTGGCTAGAACAGCTGTGCTACTGCAGAGAGATACTAATTTTCAGCAGTAAATTGCTATTCCCCCAGAGCAAGGAAGAAGCAGAAGAGAAAATGTGATTCAGAGGAAAATCTGAGTCACCATACTTCCCCAGGCTGGTATTACAATGATGCAGTTCACAAACCACCTCTTGCTAAAGGCTATGCCAATAGGCACAATCCTACCCTAAATAAAGAACAGGCCAGTTGTATCAGCAACTTAGAGTTTCCAAAAGTAAGCTTTATATGCTGATGTTTAAGGCTTAGGGGAAGATCAAGAATCTAGGAAGTTATGAGACAGAGCACTTGCTATGTTCTCATTCTAAAATATCCCTGTCACATGCCTTGTGTCTTTTCATAGCACAGAAAGTCCCCTCTGTAGAATCAAAATGATTCCAGATGGATCATTTATAATGATTAGGCATCACTGTTTAAATGTAGACACCATGAATCATTCCGCAACAGCTGTCAGCAATTTGCCTTGGAAATAAAAGCAATCATCTACCAAGTTTAAAGAGCTACTTTATGGGAAAGGGATAGGAAGCATGTGTTCAATAAATACAGAAAGACACAAAAATGCAGAAAATAAAAATTATTTAGTTTTGACAAAGCATTCTGTAGTAGTTATAGACTATCATCAATAGTTATAGACTATTTAGATGGCTCTGGAGTCATGTGGTCCAACCAGAGGGCCAGTGCCCAATTTTGTTATTCATTATCTAAATAAACACCACTGAGCTATCCACGTATTTTATTATCAGAAATAAAATAAAGGTGCATTAGTATTAATTATTTGGGAAAAAGGTTGGTTTGGCTTTTAACAATATACACCCTATAGTTAAAAAGAAGTTTATTTTGTTTTGAGCCTAGATTTGTACACGTAAAGAATTTTCCTGCTATACATGAGAAAATAAGAGTGATCTTACTTTATCAGATTTTCTGTTAGAAAAGTAGAGAGGGAATAAAACTGGTACACAAAAATTGAAAAATCCTACTGTTTACGTTGGTAACCGTTATATTAGCAGTGCTGTAAATTATTATGGAACGATTCAGCTATTTCTGTCAAAAGCCCTTTTTGTGCACATGCTTAAAACTGCTCCATTTTGAGTTTCTAAAACAATGTCTCAAAACCCACACTCCTTTCAAAGGCTCAGAACCAGAAGTACACCTGCCCAGCAAGACATGATCAGAATCTACCTAAGACAGTAAAATCCTTCAAGTCATCAATGTGATCTCAGCATCACTGGCAATTGCCACTGATAGCACATGCTTGATGGGTAAGAAGTAAGGGAACTACTTTTTATTATTTCTATACCAGCTTAGAGTTGCCTTTATGGAGGAAGGAAAACGGGTCTCTTCCAAAGTCTTCTTCAGCAGAAGATATTTTGCTGTCACACCTCTCCTGTCCCACAATTGTGATCCAGTTACCAGGTTAGAGCAAAGGGTGGAGTGTATAGAATGAAAAAATTCACAGGGGTACGTATCTAAAACACAAGGGGAAATACAATTCTGCATCTCTGTTAGCTGGACATTCAGTTGGGAATTTCAGGAACAGAAATATATCATTTTCTGCCCCTGTAGTGTCTTGTTTATGTATATAATCCTCTGACGAAAATGCAAACACTGCTGTGAAATTTGTACTTACCACAGTACATTACAGGAAAAAAAGGAGGGGCAATATCACAGGAGTCCACTGTCCAAGATCACAGATATAGTCTGAGCACTCACATCAGCCACTGTAGAAGCAGGGTATTTGCTAAGCTATCTCACTGATTTCTGAAAACCCCAGTGTATTCCTAAAGTCATAACATGAAACACTAAGCTTACCTTTGTTCAGGGAAAGGGTAACTGTCTGAAAGTATTGACCTTCCAATAGGGCCCACCTATAGCACTGAACTGCGCTAAGGCTGTATTTATCTGACTTTTGATGAAGAGAAATCACATCCATTTTTAAAACCCTGCTGTGATAATTTAGGCTCAAAATATCTGTCCCCATTATGAACACAACATTTTTCTATGGCTATATATTTTTGTGGACATTTTTATTATCTGTGAATGTGATGTTTAATGTAAAAGGGAAAAAAGGAGAGGAGCAATGTATTCTGCAAGACTAATGGACAGCTAAACATAATTCATTAGGTGAGACAGGCAGTGCATAGAATGAGAAGTTAAATCATGCAGCAATGACCTTGGACTGAGCAGCTTTTCTGAGCTAATGTACTGAATTTTGAATTTACTTTGAGAAGGGGTCCTTTTTTATAATGCAATAAACACTATAGAGGGGAATTCATATAATCAAATGCAGATGACTGCATTAAATTACACTTAAGATTGCTGTCTCATAGCGAAGAGAGCTAACCAGCCACTTTAAAGGCACAATTGATTCACATACCTGAAAGGCAGACCTAAACCCACCTATTTCTCAGCCTTCATTATAAAAGAAGAAAGATATGATCAGTTCAATATGCAGACATCTCTATTATACCAGTATTGGATGGAATTAATTCCATCCAGAAGGACTAAGAAATTTCTGGTCTTTATAGTTAGCTTCAGGCATCCAGTTTAAATCTCATCCTAATTTTAGAACTGGGGGATGAGGAACATACCAGATATAATAACAAGGCTTACCTCCTACCTCCTCCTCTAAAAATACACAGTTTGCCTCCCATTTGCAATATACCTCAAAATGAGCTGACTACTGAATCATTTAAGGTAAATAGTTTTTCTAAGGAATTTCTTCATTTTGGGTTCTTTTCAATCAGGAAGAACATCTTTGTCCACTTTGCAAAATTTTCTTCAATAGAATTAAAGGAAAACCTGTGAATCTACATCATGTTGCATCATTTTATTTTTAATTTTTTTTTAAGAAAATACTAGAAAAAAATTAGGAAATAGTACTTTGTTCACTTTCCCTCTTAGACCATTATTCTCAGCTTCAATCTTATTTAGCATCTGGCTAAACTTGGCTGGCAGCACAAAGTGTGTCTAGGGAAGTAAACACAGTAATAGCATCAGGGCTGCACTGCTTGGGTATTGCTCAGCATGTCTCCATATAGACCCATAGTCCTCTAGCAGCGCTCACTTGGGTTTATATTTTAGAAACAAGACCCGAAGTAGCTGAATACTGTGTTAGTAAACACAGGTGTTCAACAGGGGCCCTGTCTTGTATGGCTGTGTTGTTGCTACAAAACAACTTAAAATGCATGAGGCATAGTTTTTAAACAGCAAATATCAAATAAGTTCTGAAACTATGAAAAATTAAGCTTTCAGAATGTAAGATATTATTCATCTGTCAAAACCATAGAAGTAGCTTCACATCCATTCTTTTCTTGTAAGAAAGAAATGTCATGCTACCCACAAAGTATAAGGCATAATGCAGTATTTGCTGTAGTTCAGCTGCAACAGAAGGAGAAAACTCTGAAAAAATTGCATCAAAAGTACCTTTCCGTAAATGAAGAAGAAAAATAATAATTCTGGCATACTACTTCCTGTCCTGGTCATAGTTATTTTAATTAAGCTTATTGGGCTCCTGTGTTTTCCAAGAAATATGTATTATTATTTATATGATTTTTTTTTTAATATTAACTTTTATTCCACTGACTGTTCTTATGTCAATCAATAATCAGTACTTAAACTGTTAGGAAATATCTGAGTCTGCTGAGAATTAGTGACAAAATGCAACACAGGCTTCCTAATTTCTTCTTCAGTCTTCATCAAGCTAATATTTTCTTCTGACTTTTCTATTTTGAAGCTTAGAGATAGTAATGATTAGGTCATATTACGACTGAGATATACAGAAACTAACTGAGGAAATGCAGGTCATTTTAATAAAACAGAAATAGATGTACATATCTAGAATAAGTTTCTTATTCATCATATCTGCTAAAAAAACCCTATAATGATAGAAAAGTAAAATTTCTGTAATAACTTTCACTGAAATATGAAATGTAAGGCATTTGCTGCATTTGCTGTTGTAAAATCACCAGCTTAGGGGCCATCTTGAAATGTCTTCAATGCCTTCATTCATTTCAGAGAAATTAACAAATTCTCCATTCTTCTGCTTTTTTTATTTTTTTTTTAACATTTACTGGCACTACACATGAACCTAGATCCAGCTGTCCAATTGTTCAATTACTCCAATTCAGTATTGGGTTTAGCATAAGGAAATCTACAACCCCTGGGTCCTTAACTTGGATTAGATCATGTTATTAAGCTATGGTTATTAACAATAGACTATAATGAAAGCAACTTGTTTGATTTCCAGTGCCTATTAATTAAAATTCTCTTAAGTATTCAGAATTTTGGTTTTTCTCATACTATATAATTTCTTCTTCTCCATGTAGGCACTGCAACTAAAATTCCACAGCTTCAGAGATAACCAGAGCACAATTAAAATTTCACATTCCCTGCAAACAACTATTTGCAAAGGCACTTAGTTGTACTTCTAAAGTTAATAATTTACTGTCTCCATTAATTATAAAAAGCTGAAGTTTTGCTACAACTGTTTGTCTTAAGAAGATCTAAGGAAGACAAGCTTTGGATGTGTTATATAAAAGCATGTAAGAGCAGTGTTACATTATTAAAGGGAAAGCTGCCTTTAAAACTGGAATTCATCAATATTCACCTTTTTAAGACATTTGACTAGTACACAAGTGACCTTGAAATAGGTTATGAATCTTCTGTGTAGGATGCATAACAAGTCATGGTCAATTAATACACAACAGAGCCCATAATCAGGGAGATTATTGCCTGATCTGGAGAAAACAGTCAAGGGCATTACTGCCTAATTTAGCTTCACAGTCAAATTGATAACTTCAGGACCTCCAGTACTCAGAAACCATAGCAATGAGCACTCTGGAAACACACACAGATCTCTAATAAACAGTGATGCTCTATAATGATGTTTAAAGATCTGTAAAACTTTAATAAAATAAATATTAGAGCCATAAATGGCATTTCATAACCTTGCTAACACAAAATTACATGGTCCAGAACTTTTCCCCTACTGCTATTTCTCAATAGAGAGCTGTCACCCAAGACAAAGAGTTTAACTCTGGGTTTCTTCAGGGGCACTGCCTAAGAAAAGTGTCCAGGTCCTCTCTGGAATAGGTCACTGTATGGATCAGATCAGGCAACCATTAGAAATACTCTTCCAGCTCTTCAGAGCTGCAGATTAAGCAGCATGTGTTGCACCACTCTTTGCACCACTCCTCAGTATCCTGCTTTGATCAGCTCAACCAGAGAAATGACAACAGGAGCCAGATAAAAATAGGAAAGAAAATATGAGGCTACAATTTTTTTTCAATTTAGACCGTGTAAGACTGCGTTCATTCTAATGTTTATACTTTATTTCTGTAGAGGCCCTGAACATCATTAAAACTCTTCTCATTAATATCCACTGTAATTTTTGTGGATGGTTTTTCACAGCAAAGATGACCTACCCTCCCTGCCTCCCCTACCTCCCCCCCCAGAAAAATCAGATGAAAAGCTTTGGTACCAAATTATAATTGATTGTTTTTTCTAAGTTAGAAATGAGTTTTCCATATGTCCTGAAGCAGACGAAAATAAATGAATAATAAATAAGAATGTTTTATACTTGTAGTATTTGGAACCTTTAATCCAAGGATTTTAATAGGGCTCTGAAAAGTATTTCCTAATTAACCTTCACTTTACTACGAACAAGACAAATCCTTATAACTTTCCTTTTAGCTCATGAAAAATAAGAGAAAAAAAGGAAAGAAAGTGTGATTTTCTTTCTATTTTGTGCCCCCATGCTAGCTTATAATCAATAATGCAAAACATTTCTTTAAGGTATAACACCTCATTGTCATTCTTCACACACATAAGTCACAGCGAAGCAATGTTCTCAATTCTAGTTAACTGTCCCCCCTGGAGGCAGGGGTCAAAGTCAAAATACTAGTGGTAGTCCTGTTAGTAAAGCAGTGAGAAGCCAATATAAGTAGAGGGTAAGCTGATTCTCTCTGTTGTGCCTCAAAACTCTGAACTACAGAAATATGAATAACGCCTCCACAGACAACCATCAAGAAGTAAAGAAGGTGAGGTCAGTATTTACTTGTTCCCAAGGAAATCATCGCTGCTGTCATCACAGGACTGAGGAATCTGCATGGCTCAATGCCAGGTACCATTTAGACACATGAAAAGTGATCTGACCCTTTCAGGCTCAAGAGGAATTTCCCTGTCTTAAAAGAAGGACAAGTGGGTAAACCAGATTGCTGGCACCATCATCCTCACCTTCCCCAGCATTATTAGGGATCAAGCAAAGCAAACAGATCTGCCAGAAAATACATTCTACTCTAATTAGTGCCTTGTTTGGAATGGTGTGAAACTGCTTTTTCCAGCAAAAAGAATATTCCAGGAAAAAAAATCCCCAAACAAAACCCACCAAACAAAAAGCACCAAAAAAACCCAAACAACTGCCACCACCCCCATCCTCACAGCCTGACTCAGCTGTTCTGTGCTGTTAATCCAATTGCTTTGCTGCACTGTTACTTCCCAGTGTAACTTCTCTCACTCAAGGCAGCCTGAATTGACAGAAATGAACTCAAATTCTGATGGTGCAGCATTCATGTCAGTCACATTCAATAGATATTGATTCCTCCCTCTCCCTTTTGCACAAACTGCTGAAGTAGGATAGGGGTCAAGGAAAGAATAAAGGAATTTTGGAGATTATCTGAGATAAAACTCTTCTTTGTCAGGGACAGAAAAGCGGAAAGTCATCTTGATTGCTGAAAATGCTGACTGAAAATTTCCATGCAGGTCTCACACTGATGACAGTGAAAAGTAGGAAACAACACTGGTTTTCATGCACCCTGTCATCAGAGAGTAAATCATGAAGTTAAATGCTTAATTTTCAAAAATGATTGCAGGAAACTGTAAAGGGAATTTTGTAAAAACAAAGCATAAACTATATGAAAAGCTTATAAAAAACTATAAGATTTAATTTATACAATCAAAACAGTAATCAGAACAACATGTGAGTATGTATTCAAAAGGTACATGCACATGACACAATAATATATCTCTGATTCTAAAAATAAAATTTCATGGAAGAAGTAGTAATCATCCCATTTATTTTAAAATTAACTTAGATCACAGTACTAACCTTATTAGAATTCTGTATTTGTTTATCAGAAATAATTGTATTGAATGCTGAGAAATGAAGACTGACAGATCCAAAACCATATATTATGTCATTCCATGCATTACCCTACAAAACTCAAATATTTTCTGCTATTTACTAATCTGTTGAATGTTTTATTTGCTATGAGTATTAGCTACCTGAAGAAAGATCATCTTATTACAAGATCCAAAATTATATCCGAATATTGTTTGTTTTTAAATCTGAAGCCTAAACAATCACCTAGCTACAAAATTTGTTGTTCAGTCTAAATTTCAGCATTGCATTTGCCGGCACACACATGCTGGTTATGAAGTTTGGTGTTTCCATATAGAAATTATTCTAACTGAGATACCTTTGCATTCTAACAGAGAATCCTAGCATCATTTATGTTGGAAGAGACCTTGAAGACTAAGAGTCTAACAGCAAACCTACCACTGCTATTCCTAGCCATTTTTAAGTGCCACATATATGCATCTTTTAAATATCTCCAGGGGTTGTGACTCAACCACTTCCCTGGGGAGACTCTTCCAATGCTTGACCATCCTCTTGAAGAAATTTTTCCTGATACCCAATCTGAACCTCCCCTGGTGTAACTTGAGGCCATTTCCTCTTGTCCTACCACTTGCTACTTGGAAGAGACAGATCCCCACCTAGCTAACACAACTTTCAAGTAGTTGTAGAGAGCGGTAAGATTCTCCCTAAGCCTCCTTTTCTCCAGGCTAAAACCTCCAGCTACCTCAGTCATTCCTCATCAGACTTGTGCTCCAGACCCTTCACCAGCTCTGCTGCTCCCCTGGACTCACTCCAGCATCTCAGTGTCTTGCTTGTAGTGAGAGGGCCAAAACTGAGCACTGGGTGCAGCCTCACCAACGCCAAGTATTGTCCCAGACCTGCTGGCCACACTATTGCTGACACAGGCCAGGATGTCATTTGCCATCTTGGCCACCTGGGCACACTGGCTCATGTCCAGCTGCTGTCAACCAGCACCTCCAGGTCCTTTCCACGGGGCAGTTTTCAGATACTTTGTCCTCAGCCTGTGGCACTGCAGGGGGTTGTTGTGACCAAAATGGAAGATCCTACACTTCGCCTTGCTGGACTTCATACAACTGTCCTCAGCCCATCTTGCAGTCTCTACATCTTCTCCTGCCATTATGAGTGAGGTACTCTTCTGATAACATTAGCGGTGGCTCCTTAATAATTAGGGAAGGGATTTTTGCACCGAGTGATCACATAAAACCAGCCCGCTTAGGAAATAAGGCCACAAAAACAAGGCTACAAAACAAAACAGAACACATAGAGATGAAGAACATAATTCAAGGCAACTGGATTATCAATATAAACTCTGAAGGCAGATTCACAGCTAGCTACTATTGCACATCATAACAGTACCAAAGCAAGATGTCATTAAGACACCCTCATTAACAGTGCCTGCCAAGGACAGGTAGAGTGCAACTCATCAGAGCTGTGCCTCCTATCACCCAGGAGCAGGAATGTAAGAGCTGGAATGGTTCACTACATAAAAAAATATTTACCAGGTAACCAGTCAGAACAGAGACAACCTGGAATGTGTTAATGGAGCAGGAGGATGGCTGACTGTCTGATACCTGCAGTGGATGAGATTTATCTCATACTTATCTCCGAGCAACAGCAGAATTTGCACTGTCTTTTTGCTACAAGTGCCTCAACACCTGCTGTGACTCAGGAGCCCATGCAGCCCAGGAGCAGGCTGTTTCAAAAGCGTTTGGCACTTCACTGTGCTGCCTCCCACCTGATCAAGCTTGGCTTTGCTTGTGACTCATTTAGCCCGCTAATCTCAGGAGAGGCAGGCTCCATCTCATGAATTCCTGTTACTCTGGCACTAGTTAACTTATGATGGATCAATTATATGAGACATTGCTGATTGGATCGGATCAGCTTATTTTCATAACCACCTTCACTTGTCAATTTTGCAGAGACACAGGTGTTTATGTTTCCATTATTCCACCTGTTCTACATCTTGTGGTGAAATAAGCCAGTCAGCTCTGAATAGATTTTCCTCTCAGACCACTGGCAGTATACAATTTAGCACAGAGGATTTAACCCCTCTTTATACCTTTATCATCTCTGGATCATGTCTACTTTGTTAAGATGTTAATATAAAAACATATGTAATCTCATGACATTGTCCCATTTTTTCCCATACTACACTTAAAATTGCAGTGCACTGTAGTTTTATATTATCTAGTCTGCTCTCATATCTGAGGCTAAAATGAGAAAACTCAGAACAAAAAGTATAAGGCCTTCCATCAATACTGGATATGTTATTTGTTGCCTCTTTACTGTCTGAAAACTTTGCTCCTATTTCTGAAGTTCATGCTATTGGCACTTCTTTTTTCTTATGATTCTCTATAAACATTTGCTATCCAGTATATTACCTGAAGTAACAGTGACAAGTAGACAAGCAGAGTACTCTGCTGGAGTAAGATGTGATGCTACAACCCAATACATACATTCTTCCATTCAGTGTGGATTATCAGACTGGAAACACTCACTAAAATCTGACCAGAATTACCTCACACATCAGGTTGGCTCATGATGTGTGGGGAGCAATCATGACAGTGTCTGCTCTGATCTGTGTAAGCCTTGCTTAGTATCACATGCAAAACACTAAAAGAAAATCTTTAAAATCCACTTTCAAGTAACGGACTGGAAGAAACGAATGCATTCATTTGCGGAGTGCCTTTAATGTCAGAATTTCCAAAATGTTTAAAAGCATTATGTCTTGAATTGAAAATCATCATTTCAGTTTCTACTATATAATATTTTTGTTTTCTTTGCTAGAATTTACTTTCAAGAGTTATACAGATTACAGTCAGACTAAGTAGTTCATCAATCAGTAATAACGGATGTTGCACAAGCTGATTTTCTTCTTACTCGTCACAAACATCTGGAATGGTTAATATTTGAAGTACAAGACACATCAGAACCCTTTTGAAAAAACACCCAAAACTTTTAACAACAATAACAAACACACACACAAAAACCCCAAAACAAAAACAAACTAAACCAACCAAACTAAAAACCCACAGAAACAAAAACAAACAAACAAACAAACAAAAACCCAACTAAAAGATCTATATTATACCATATTATGGAATAAGTTATCAGAATAATAATAACACTAAAAGAACAAGGAACAAACTTTATTACCTCAAAGTTGACTACTTCCCCCTATATTGCACTATGTTCAAATCAAGATATATTCACACAACACTTTCAATTTTATCTAAGACTAACTTTTTTCAACAAGGAGTAGCACAGATATTTAGGATCTAAAATATAATCTTTTCAGAATAATGCTGTGGCAAAACATACAGCCTTTGAGGTCATATTAAGGAGATCTTTCCTAATGGTGTAACTTTGGTTTTTAGTGCCAACCTGGAATATCCGTTCACAACAGAAATGAAAATTTCCAAATGGTTGAAAATACTCTTACTGTAAATGCATGTTTTTTCATATGAGACATATAAATCTAAACCATCTTTTCTTTCTGACTTCCTTGTAAGTAGTTACAGAACACTTGTCAAAGTGCAACTAAAGCTTAAGCATTTTGAGATGTTTGCTTGCAAACTAATTACTAGCTTTCTATCTAAAACATCAGAGGCAAAATTTTAACTACCATATTAATAGTTAAGTACATTACCAGGTGAGATTGTAATGAAACATTTTCAGAATATGCTGCCACAGTTCTCCTATTGAAACAAACCATTTTGAAAGATACACTGCTCACTAATCAATCAATTTCCTCTTGTTAATTAGAGCTAAGGTTTTAACAGATGTCCACATGTTCCTGGCAGGCACTTCACAATCTATAGTTTAAAGCATTTTGCTCAATTAATTAATTGTCTTTTTCATGTTTATAACAGGAAATACAAGCTTAAAGACCACAGGGAAATGATAATTAAATGAAGACTACAATTATTAGTCTCTGTTGTATTGGCTATTTGCAAGAATGCAATCTTATCCCGACAGGGTTAGATGAAATCATAAAACACTTGTCTGCACTTTTAGTCTTGATGAGATTGTGATATTTATGTTCTCTTGTAACATAAACTTCTCTTAGCTGGTCATGAACAACCAACCGAGAAAATATGTTTTGGATTTGTATGACAGATATTGAAGTAATATAGCAGGAGGTTGTGGGGAAAACAAGAAGGAGACATTATGTTATTTATGATCTCCCTCACGGCTGGCCAACTTTCCTCTCTTATTGGAACACCTATTAGTATGTTTTCTCCTGAGGACACTTCTCTCAAATGACTCCTCTCTTAATATCTTTTTTCTCTGCTTCAAAATATCAAGTTTACACGAATATTTTTTTTCCTTTTATGTCACATTAATTCATTCTTCAAAAAAAATTTTTTTAAAAAAAAGTGGTAACAGGAAAATGCTTTACTCTAAAATCTGATTTGTACTTTTGTTGAAAACAGACACTCTGTGGACTCCTAGTACATTTTTACACAATAGATGGGTGTCCTAGAAAGCAAAGAAAATATCTGCCTCTGTTGACAGTGAAATAACAAGACCTTTATTTTAGTTTGTATGCTTTCAGATTTAGTCTTCTGCTTAGAGTGACTCAGTCTATTCCTATTTTTCCAGATACATCAATATCCACTGTACCATCCTGGCACAACAAACGTTTTAAAATGAGGGTGAATATAACTTAAACACAAATTTTATATTGTTTAAGAATGAAACTAAGAAGCTGAACCTTGATTTCTAGTGACAGCTCCTATACTCTTCACACATGGAGAGAGTAACAAGCAGCACCTCTGAAGATTTTGAAACATGTGTTAAACTTTTCTCAAGAGCAACTGCTGGTAGGAGAGCAACATGCCCAAACCAAGCACTGTCAGCTTTTGGTAAATATTTCATTATTCAAGCTGGATTTTGTTTGAGAGCTTTCCCTCTACTAGTGTATCCAGTCTTGCTAACCACTTTTTTGTTCAACTTCACTTCTAAATGATCTGCCATCTCTGATGCATACTGCCCAATTATTAATTTATTATATATCTTTCTGTCTTACAGAGAATACTTACATTTTCAGAACTAATCAGTTCTGAAAAACTTTTCAGAAAAGTTGAAAAATCTTTCTGCAAAAAGATTCCCAGCACAATTTCTGCTGCACACAACAGATGGTGGTAGCCAGTGCATAGGGTGGTTGGAGAGCACAGAAATGAACACTTCAGAAGTAATCACTCAGGTTAGAAAGCACATGTTGGAAAGATACATTGGTTTTAATGTTTAATTTAAATTAATATCTATAGTTATGAAGTCTTTGTAGAGCTATTACTAAGCATAGTTAAAGAAAAGAGACCTCAAGATCTGATCTTGATACTTGTTTTTTGCAACACTTGCAATGCAGAAAAGATTAAGCCCAGGGTTTATAATTAATATAAACTAATGATAATATTTTATATATAAAATAATTAATAAAATATTAAGGAAACTACCTAAAAGATGTACTACCACTGAACACAAGGTTTGAAGTGTGAATAGCCAACCTAATAGTAGTGAAAATTACAGGCAACATAAAAATAATTTTTAGTATTTTACAGTGTTAAAGTGTTTACAGTGTGTTGTACAATATATATATATAATGCCACAGTGACAAAATTTGCAACAGCCAGAACTTTTGCCACAGAAAGTATCACCAAGTGGTGAAGAACGCTGGAGGGATTCATCATGTCTGAATCACAGTTGAAACTACAGACAGGAAATGCCTTAAATTACTTATCCAGTGTAAGGCTGGGCAAGAAGCTGTAAAACTTTTAAATGTATGTGTGCTCCTGGATAATGTATTTGGACTCACTCTCCAAATGTGGTAAGTCCTTTCACACTTCCACTGACTTCCACATGAACAGGAGGCTCTCAGCCCCTGAGGAACTGCTTTGCCATTGCCATGACTGAGCTCATGCATACAAATTAACAATGAGCATTTGGATCTGCCTAAAGTGGTTTAATTGGATTTAATGGGACAACTCATATGCACCTAAGGATCTGGGTCTAATTCAGTAAATAAAGATTGATTTCCATACAAGATTATCATGACAGAAGTAAGAAACCTGTCATAGAAGAGGTTTACCTAAACCAATGAGGCCTACAACAAAACTGCAGTTGGCTATAAAGCACTAGTACAACTCGTTCCTGTTCTGAAACAGGAATGTAGGCTGTTCCTTGGATAAACCAATGCTTACTCCTGTTTTTTTTAACTGACAAAATAAAATATAGTAGTAAGGATTTAAAAATCACTTGTATTTATTAAACAATTGTGGCAATTCTGAGCTATTATTATTCATTTAATTCATAAATCTCAGTACACTTCTGCTGAGTCACACAAATGGAAAACCTGGCCAACTGGATGGATATATGACTCGATTAGTATACTGAAACAAAACATCTGGTTACGTTTCTGCAACATAACTTATTGATTTGAATACGTGGATTGTGCAATTTAGATAGAAGAAACAAAGAGCAGTATTACTTGGGACAACACACAGGACAAGGGGCAGCAGGTAAATGGCCTGAAAAACTACAAGAGAAACATGCCCCAAACTATACCTATGGAAAAGAACACTAATGTCACCTACAGCAGTCTGAGCAAAAACATTGTTAGGCCATTTTATACCTATTCTACCTTTATTAGAATTCCTGTTTTTAAATAGGCAGCCTGGCAACAACATCAGTATACAAGTATATCCATCAATGAATTAGATTCCACTTGGATCCATACAGTCATACAAGGTGAACTTCATACACTATTTATGCATATATACAACTAACAGACTTGTTATACTGTATGATCATACAAAAGTGGAATCTTATCATCACTGAGAATGTACATGTGCAGACAGGAAATACTGCTTCTCTGTCTTTGATCAGCCTGTGAAATTTGTCCTCTTTGCTTTAAAAGGAGTGACAGTTATCTGCTAGGAGGTGGCAGAAACTGTACATTTCTTTGGGAAATGCAGCAGCCTCGGTTACTGCATGCCAAAGACAGGGAAGGGCTAAGACAGAAAAAGAGAACACACCTGCATCCTTGCAGCTCAAAGAGAGCCTGAATGATTGCTAAGAGCAGCAAAGGGCTGAGAGCAGAACAGGAGATACTGCCAAGGACCATCTCCAGTGAGGAGATGACTGAAAGCAAAGATCATCCTGCAAGGTCACAGAGAGAAGAAGGTCACTGATTTTTAAACCTTGCATTTACGTTCTGTTTCATCTGGCCACTTGGAGATTTCTATTGCTTTTATTAATTATTCCAGTTCATAGCCTAAGAAAATACGGCTTTTTGAACTTCAAAGCCATTTGGATCCTCTTTGGAAAGCACTTTATATGGAAAAAGGCCCACTGCCTCAAAGCTCTGACAGTTTTGGCTCTCTCACAGCTCTCAGTTCTCAATGAAAGCTTAATAGAAAGTACACTTTTCCACAAGGAAGATGATGTCTTTTACAAACTACAGAATAGAACCATTGGCAAGTACAACATAAAGGATTCACTTGAGTATGTACTGTACCTCCTACAGATTTGATTTACTCAGCCTTGTGATCCTCCATTCATGTAGCTACTCCTAGAAAGGAAAGAGGTGCACTAATATCGATGATACAAAAAGTCCAGGCAAAGGAAGCATAGCAAGTGTGTCAGCAGTAAACCAGCTGTGAAGCACTGAAGCTGGAGTCCAAGCTGGGATAACTAATAACACACTACCTTTAAATACAGATGCCTGTAACTGTGCCAGCAATCTGTGAAGTTGCACAGCTAGAACTGTGCTTTACTGCTTTAGATGCAGCTTTCTGATATGAATTTTCATTTGCAGTATTTGGCCTTTATTCTCACACTTTTCATTTAGAGACAAGTCAAGCTGAAACCATTTGAAGTGTACCCAGTAAAAGCCACCATGGCTAGCATTAATCTCCAAGCATATACTTTTTTAAAAAAATCAGTTTTCTAAAGAATATTACTATGATCAAAGGGTTCAGGTTCCTCATCAGCTTTAAATGGTATAGATTACCAAAAATCTTAAGTGAATTGTGTTATTATGATGCTTATTTGACAACTCTTCTTACTGTGGAACAGTGTAAAATGTCCTGCAAATACAAAGCACTATCTAAGAATGCTACACCTGTGCAATTTTATACTCTTGGAAGTTGTCAATTTAACATACTGGTAAGGATAACAGAAAGTAGAGGAGAAAAATATCCTTTTAGGGACAAATTCTCCTGATCTCAGTAAGGAAAATTTCCTGTCGGATTAATGCTATAGAAAACAGAAGATTTGGTCCACTGTTTTAAAGATTATTATTTGAAAAAAGGAATATAAAGTAATTTCCTAGTACTAGGTTTTGAGATCTTCAAAGCAGATATAGCTATACTTACTCTGTAAAGGAAGATGGGCAGAAAAGTCCCCCTGCCCAAACATAAAGAAAGCAAACTATTTGACTAAAGAAAGATTCTCTATGAAGTCTAAATAGAATATTTGAATAAATTAATATTAAAAACATTCAAACTGTATAATACTATGAACTTCTAACTGACATATTAGTAGAAAAAAAAAAATTAGGCTAGAGTAAGAGTTTTCTGACTTTACTGATAAGAAACTTCTCATTTTAGTTTAAAACTTTGAAGAGTCTTTTCCAAAAATATTAATATATTTTTTAATTTATATTTATTCTTCTACAGTAGCTGTGCAATTTGGGAATGAAACTGATGAAAATTAACTTCTACACATTTCTGGGATTTTCTCCAGAAACTGAACAGGTATTAAAAAGTTTTATACTGGGGATGAACATTAATTTAGTCTGCCTCTAATTGTACAGAGTCATTTAGAATAAGGAACACAGCAGCATTCAATTTTGTTGACAGATTCTTCACAGCTCTTGGTGCTACTGGTGAACAACGGGAGCAGTGGGGGCAGCTACAACATCCCCAACCATATGATAAAACTCTGCTCTTTTCCATGAAAAACCAGCATTCTATACAGACACAGGATCATAAAGAGGCAGAAAGCTTCTGTGACTAATTTTTCTCTTTTTTTTTTTTTTTTAGCTTTTATACTTTTTTTTTTAAAAAAGACTTAATATTGCTTCAACAGGTGACAGAAAATATGGCAGTTTTCAATCAGTGTTTGTGGTTCTGGTGGCTGTTCTGCTAGCTGGGAATATGATCTGAATTGATAGATTTGCAAAATGGATGACAAGCAGTTTTCCTGAGTTGACAGTGGTCGTACAAAGCAATTGGTCTGCTAAAGCAGAAAGTTAAATTACAAGAAGATCTGTGGATATTTCTTCCCACTTTTATGTGAAATCTGTCTAGACTGCCTCATGCCAATCTACCCACCATAGGGCAAAGTGCCCTCTTTTCTCTGAATTTATAAGTTTTTAATACAACAGACACCATAAAGCTTCAAGATTTTGACTCTGTCTCCAAAATCTTATAAAGAGAACATATTCTCTTTGTTCATCACAAATTCCCTAAGCATTGGCATCAGTGATGTACATCACATATAAAGACTGGTGGGTGTATGGTCCTACAGAAGATACTGGTGCACAGTTTAGCAAACTCCTTAATGGAAAAGTTTATGTATTTCTGTATAATTCAAGAGAAATTACTGAGAAATGCAAAGCTGTCAAGCAGATGTACAGATATTGGTTGCTACCATAAGAAAACTATATGTAATACCATACAGTTTTTACAAAGCCCCTTTAGCAGATTAATATGTCAAAGTAATGTATAACATAATTTAAAACAATTGCACAACCTTGAAGCATACCAAGCAAGAAAAAAAATAAATCATATTGTACTACTATTTTTGATGGCTATTGAATTCTCCAATTCTTCAGCAAAAATCTTTGATGCAGAATTGTAGGTTCAAAAATAATACAGTCCTTGACATCAACAAGTGCCTTTAGAAATTACAGGTGGTACTTTCTGGGGTTTTTGTTTTGTTTTGTTTTTGGCATATACCAAGCACCCACAACTGTATTATCTGGGTTCTTTCTAGTCCCATTTACAGGTAGAAGAAAATTATAGAGTCTAAGTCCAGTTTCACACGGATCATAGCACTTAGTATCAAACTCAGGAGCTTGTATTCAAAAGCACCAGCACCTTGATAATCAAGTTCCTGATTCTCACAAGGGCCCTTGTTCAAATCAGCTTCATTTACTGATCTGAATCCTGCAAATAACCAATGGCAAATCCATGTTTTGGCACCGAGCTGTAGCTACGGGCTGAAATCTTCTGGAGAATCATGTTTAGAGTGCTAACACAAAGGTATCAAATAAATGTGTTAAGGGTGGTCGCGTCTTCTAGACAAAATGGACAGTGCTGTGTGCTAAGTGCTGTGTGCTACTGATTATGTTATGTGCCTTCAGTGTGTGGCTTTTTCTCATAGGGACAACGTAAAAACTAATAGACACAATGTGAACAGGAGTCCCAAGAAAACTTTGAAGGCAAGAGAGGATAATAAACAGTTTCATATTGATACGCTTTCTGCTTCAAGTCTTCTAAAGTGCATATTTAAAATTTTTGAAACTGCATCCACACAATATGCTGCAGTTTACACTGTAACTTAAAATGCTACACAAGTCCATGTCAATATATTTGCTAGTCTTGCTAGCAAAAAATATTCTGTGTATCTAATACTGTTAATTGTGCTTACCACACCATTTTCTGCCATTATGTTTCCATAATATAAATAAATTCTGAAAAAAATAGATTTCTAATGGTATCTGGTTTTAAATATGTTCTCTAGCTCTGAAGGTGTTAGCATGAAAATTCAATTCCATTAAAATGAATGGAAAAGTGTGAATACTGATCTAACAGCATTTGAAGATATTTTTAACTTTTTCTTACTTCTAGAATTGGCAGTGTAATCTTAAATGCTTTTCTAGTTTCTAATGCAATGATATGCTCTTCATCACTTCTGCAGCAAAGAAAAGAATTCCAGAGGTAGAATTTCCTTTACTGCTTGTTATGAGGACATTCATACAATGGCATTTACAGTCACCACTCAGGCAAAACTCAAAATAATTGATTACATCTTCAATGCATTAAAATTTCCACTTTAGTTTGGTTTATATTCCTCCCTAGACTCAACACCTATTCAATGACACTTTTGAGCTTTTATTACTATTTGTGTCAATTATGTAGACTTTTTAAATGTTCTTCAAGAACTTGGTGGAAGTCACAGCTGGAACAAGATGAAAAAAGTAATTGTCATTCCTGGAAATAGAGGTACAAAGACACAAAATCGCCAGGAATGAAGAACCAAAAGAAAAGCCGAATAACCAAAGTTTAGAGATAAACAATGCAAGCTGAGTGAAGAGCTTGTTTTATTGTATACTTTCTATAAAAAATAAGGGAACAATTGCAGAATTCTGAACAGGGAATGTGTAAACTGCTTTTTAAGCTGTTTATTTATGTCACTTATGAACTGACTCAAAACAACCATGATCACTGTAAAGAATAGGATTTTAAATGAAAGACTTTCCTATGTTAAAAGCTATGAAGCTGGTTGTAGACTAAAGATTTTTGGCCCATCTAGGTCTAAAGTATAGTTATTGGAAGAGTTAAATGCACTCATCCAGTTCATGAACAGCTACAGGTATTGCTAGCAATGCAAAGAGCGAGTAATAAATGGAAATATCCGTACAAATGTTTTCACTATATTTGGTTTACAGTCTCCCTGAAGCTTTTGATGAACTCATGTCTTCCTCAAAAAAACAAATAATGAAATTCTGGTAAAAATCCTAAGTTCTAATAACACAAATATTTTTTTTTTTCTCTTTACTTACTAAGCAAAACAATATTTTGAAACTTAATATCTAAATTAATGGTGGCAAAAAAAGCATAGATGAACCAAACAAATTTTCTGAATTAAAATATGGAAGAAGGCTATTTCACCACTTCAATTTTTAGATATTTCAAAATGATGTTTTATTAGTCTGCAGAAATAAATGTTTTTCATGGCTTTAATGCATTATAATTATTGTTCCTATGCAGCAAGGTGCTGGAGGATCATTCTGTTTCCAAAACTAATGTAGTTGGTAGGCAAAATGACTCTGCGTGAGTATGTATGTAATGATCATAGCAATGCAGAAAGGAGCTCCATAAAGGTATTAGGGAAAGAATATTTTAAAATGAGTGCTTAAAGTTTCCTTAATAAATTATTCTGAATTCCAAATTTAAATGTATGGTATGCTCATAGACCAAAACTGGAATCTCCCTTTTTGAAAATTTTTAGGCATTGGAAAATCCATACCCAGAAGAAAGCAAATCTGTGCAGTGTGAATTTCCCTAGTTGCTGGTCAAACACGCAAGTATTTGGAGTCCTTCCTCTAGGTAGAACAATGAAAGTTCCAGCTATGTGATGCCTGTCATGGGGTTAGTTTACCTTTAAGGAAGTTAAAGTTGCTGGGGGCTCCTGGGAGTCTTTTCTCCTGACCAATTATCGGTCATTGCTGAGAATTGACAGCAGTTTTAGCCATTGAAAAGTAAAATCAACTTGTGAACCCCACCTTAAAGTGTACACCCAGAAGTCTGTGGTGTTCTTTGTTTCCTGACTGTGAAAGGTGGCGGAGCTCCGGCTGGCTTTCGGTTCTCTGCCCAGGCCATGCGGCCGGGCGGGGGCCGGGCCGGGCCCGCCGCGTCTCTCGTCTCCCGGCCGGGAGATGAGGCTTGCCCTGAGCCAGGTCGGGCTGGGCCGGGCCCGGCCCGATCTCTGGCTCGGCTGCAGGGTTTTGCTGTAACTACATTTACTAGAAAACTGCAGAGTGAAAAAGGAGAGGAGCTCTGAGCCTGCTGCAAGCAGAGACGGAGACCACGCTCTCCACAAGCAGCTATGAGGAACTTTTCATCGCAACCAGCTCCAGCTCCTGTTCAGCAGAGATCACCGAACCATCTACAAAAGCTTGGGCAAGATTTTAACTCTTTCTTATCCAGATGAGACTTGCGGATTAATCTTTTCATCCAAAGAGAAAAGGAGAGTGATCAACATGAAAAGAGACTTTATAAACTACTAGTGGCAAGAAAGAAAAGAAACTTCAAGAAAGGTAGAGAATTAAGAAGATGCTTTAATTAAGCTGAAATATCTTTCTGTTAAAACTATGGGGATGGACAATGAAGTCCTGAAAAGAACTCCTTTAATTCATGATAGAGTATGAGGAGGAATAGAGTGTTCAAAGTGTAAATTTGAGTAAAAAGTAGAGTAATTGTGGTATAGTGAAGTGCTGGGAGATTTGAAGCCTTGAGAGGCAATGAGAAAACTGTTTTCTAGTGAAGCGCACAGAGACAGATAAAAAATACCTTTTTGCCTTTGACTAACTTATCCTTAAAAATGCTATCCTCAAACTCATGGCCCATAACACATTTCAGAATGATGTGGAATGGGAGGGGTAGGCTTTGATAACGGCAGCTCTGAGCAGCTGATATCAGAGAAACAAGAAACTATAACAAAAATAGTTTTTTTGTGAGAAACTCCATAAATTAACAGAAAGGAACTTCTGTTTCTTTACAGAAACTGATGGAAAGACTATAAAGAGAATTAAGATTATTTAAACCATCAAAATTATAAAGTTTTTGTCTCTGTTGTCATGTGAACAAAAGAATAGTAAGCAGTGAGAAATGAAAAGGTTTTTTCTAAAGGTTTATTCTGGTGTTCTTATTCTTGTAGTTTGTCAATAAACTTTCTTTACTCCTTTTAAGTTTTATGCCTGGTTTGCTCTTATTTTAATCCATATCTCACAGCAAGAGATAAATAATTTTTTTTTCCCCTTTTTGTTAATTACTGGTTCAAAACCACGACATGCCTTAACTTTAGTAAAACCAAACACTATAAAGCAGCAAGGAACAAGCTTTCACAAGAGAAAGATATGGATAAGTTTCCTCCTGTTTCAAAGAACTATAATTTGACCACTAATTCTAAAGGTGCTCCTGGAAAAAAAATCCATGGAGGAGAAGAAAATCAACATGGACACAGGGATTTGCCTTTCATTGTTTCAGTGCAGGACAAAGGAAGGGTAGTTGGGAAAGTGGTCTGTGTGTTGTATATAATCTGAATAGAAGTCTTGAGCAAAGAGCCCTGTCAGTCTGGCTTCCTCCAGGGGCACGACATTCATTTACACAGAAGATAACTCCTGAGACTGCATAATGTGCTAACATGAATAATTTTTTTCCCTGCCAGTGGAAGATTTTACTGTACTATTATTATCAACTAATCTTCTTTATTCATTTTACAGGTTGTAAAGACAAGCAAAAAAGTGGATTTTTACAGTAAATGAAATATTTCACAGAAAAGTATTTTGACAATGCTTAACATATATATTTCTTTACGTAAGCCAAACTTGTAAGAAACTTAATTATGTCATCACCAATGTAACAGCCAAGGTGCCTACACAGCATGGATCGTTAAAAGAAAAAAAAATATCTCTAAAGACTGTACAAATCTATGAAGCTGTTTCTCCATATATTCTTGAAAAAAAAAATGGATCCAGTTTCAAAAGTTTTCCACTGTCTGAGGGATACATGATATGGGTCTGAAAGCATACAGCTGACTCAAACAGAATTCATGCTGGTATATGCTCAAATTTTTTAAATGTTGAGTAAGACTGCATGAAATACACTTTTAAGCATCAGATGAAGAATTGTTTTATCTTTCACTTATTTCTGCAGTTTCTCTCAAACAAAGAGGTCAACTCAATGCAAGAAAAATAATCATCTGAGAAAAATTCCTCAGGTGGCATGCGACTTCTTAGAACCTGATAGATTTCT
Source organism: Poecile atricapillus (assembly GCF_030490865.1). NCBI lineage: Eukaryota > Metazoa > Chordata > Aves > Passeriformes > Paridae > Poecile > Poecile atricapillus. Next base: position 20,790,106 of record NC_081251.1, on the reverse strand, counting down.
ACAGGAATTTTTTATCTCCTAAAATAATCAATACTTAGAATCACAGAATTATTAAGTTGGAAAAGACCTTTAAGATCATTAAGTCCAACTATAAACCTGACACTGCAAGTCCACCACTAAACCATGGAGCCTAAGTCACTAACTGTGATCCCCGAGTGCCACTTCTAGACCTCTTTTAAATACTTTCAGGGACGTTGACTTAACCACTTTCCTAGGCAGCCTTTTCCAATACTGGACAACCCTTTCAACAAAGAAATTTTTCCTAAAATCTAAACTTTCCATGGTGCAAATTAAGGCCATTTCTTCTTGTTCTATTGCTTGTTATTTAAAGATACTGATGCTTACCTTCTTTAACAAAGAAAAAACCAAGCAGTCACATTGCATTATTTTATAGGTCCTTTCAGCTGGTATCAATGTCGTTGCTTTAGTGTCAAAATAAGCCTGCAATTCTAAATTAAAAAGTAAAGAGGATATGTGGCTAATTTAGGTTTGTCTTAATTGTGCTTCCTACATAATCTAAGTACACCTTGTTTCTGTGAAGAAGACTAACTGTACTTCAGCAGACCAGAATTCCCATTGATTTAAGTGGGAAGGGAAAAAACATCTATACTTTGCTAAAGCTGCACTCTGTTTACCAGTAATGATTTTGTTCTCAATTTAGGAGACAGAATGTCTATTTGTCTACTGAGAAAATTCTACAAGACAATATCCACTTTTCACCAAAATATTAATTAGGCTTCTATTGTCTAACTGAAGTCCCACAACATAATCAATGAATTATTTCCCAACTCTTCATTGTATGCTTCGAGCATGTAATAGCACATTAAGACTTACAGCCCCCTAAAGACTTGCTTACTTTTCTTTGAGATTAAACTCTCCCATATCATGAAAGATCCAGTTGCCATGGGGGAACAGGACATTTCTTCCATATTTAGAAAAATCCCAAATTCTATCTCTTTTTTTTTGATTGTTCAGATTGTTTGGGAGAGGCTCTTCATTTTAATACTGTGCCTACTGACAAAATAAGTATTTTTTCATAGCCTACTTCTTTCCTCCAAGATGAACATGAATGCAAAAGTCTGGTTCCATTTCCAAGCTGCACAAGATATCACTACCACTAACTCCTTTTCACTCTGCATTACAGTGCCTGTATTGCTGCAAACTGCCTTCACAGAGGTGTATGAAAGAGAATCCCTATCATTACTGTGGCTTTAAGCTTCTTTTCACTTTCCATTTTGTATTATTTTTTTCTTATGCTCTACAATTTACTATTGTATACTTTTTAGTCTGGTAACAGCCTTGATGATACACAATAAATAGACTCTAATATAGAAATATATATATATATATATATATATATATATTTCTATCGATTGTTTTAATTCCAAAATGTGTCCTTAAGTTGAAAATCTACAGAAAAATGCAATTCAATTATGAAAATGCAATTCTTCATGTGGCATAAAAACATGACTATACCTAACATAGCCCCCCCATTTCAGAAAAAAAACTTAAAAAACTAAGTTCTCCAAACCTCCAAGACCTTGAGGTGTGACATTTACAGCAACACAAAGTTTTGTTTCTTTAGAATTCTTTTCTAGTTATGTAGCATTTATTTTTTGGTTATTAACATTGGAAATTTTCTTCTGAATTTTAGACTCCTCTCTCACACTCTCTGAAATTTTCTATTTTCATTCTGTGCTTCTGTTGTTTAAGTACATAAGTGTGCTTTGCTTCCTAATGCTTTCCAATTAGCAAAGCATTTACTGAGCTTTCACAGTCAGTGCTCTGTGATGGCAGAAACAGCTTCTGAAAATTTAAAAAGTTGAGACTAGCACTATTCAAATAACACAGGAGAAAGGGTAAAATATTTAATCACCATCTAGCTTAACATTTTTAATACATATTGAAAACAATTTTGTTGCAACTGGCAAAAGACAACTAAATTAAGCTTAATTTCATTAAAGCCAGCCACTATGTCTGTATGATAGGAATGTCTTGCATAACTAAATTGATAGAACTCTTTGGAGATAATGCTGTTGTGATAGATAAGAGAGTGACATGGATGCTATGCATTTTTCAAGAGCCATTTGATAAGGCTACACATGAAAGATAATTGTTTTTTGTCAGGAAACCTTACACAGAATAGAACATATTTTAGAGAGCTGGAAAATGCATTGTTCCATGAAAACACAAATATTTTTGTCTTGATAACTCTAAACCATAAGACAAACCTAAGTCTGTTAGTAGCACAGACACCACACTGGACTTGAGAAAACACAAAAGCATCAACCCATGCAATTTAGTACAGCGAAATTCTGCTATGTTGAAAAATATGGGTGTATATACTTATATCCTAAAATTTTAGTTAAAAAATGCATCCTTTCTGGACCATTACTGTGAATAGAAAGTAATCAATCTTTTCTACTTTATGCCAGCGCTTCAACGAAAAATAGCGTATACAGAAGTATATTAACTGTGAAGTTGTGTCTCCATTGTTTTTTAAATTGGAAATAAGAGGTGAATTGTCTGCTGATAATTTTCATTTGCTTTTTTTGTTTGCTTTCCCCCTTTTGGAGAAGTTGAGTTAAGACAATTAGGTGGCCCTACCTAGAACTGAGATGTATTTGATTTTAGAATAATATCTATAGTAAATCAGAGAATTTTTCAAATTACTCTGAGTAAACTGTATAAAGCATTATGAAAACATAACCAGGGTGACAATTCCTGCAGTGCAGTGAGAGAGATTAGATGCTTTGCATGTTCTCTGAACTATGAATTATGATATTCAGAGTGGTTCTATCTCCTTTGAAATCAAGTACTCCCAATATCTGAAGATCTAGCACCAGTTAGCTCATATATTCATATTCTCAGCATATGCTTCCTGTAAAGCTGATGAATCTATCATTCTTTCAGAGCAATTATATGCAAATATGCAGGGTCAGTTCTGTTTTCAGAAATTGTCATCAACGTTTGGTAATTATTAGATTGCTGTTTAGGAATGATAAGTAATAAAATGTCATTTATTCATAAACATTAGAAAACCTAAACATACCCTTTCTGCTTTTGATGAATATTGAAAAGTTAATAGTTATTCTTCACTTAAATTCATATAACTAGTTTGTATATCTAACCTCTGAAATTGTTTCATAATAAGCACTCAATAATGACATACTCCACTGATTTACTGTCTAGAATATCCATTGACTGACTGAACCCATGATGATGAAGCAATTGTATTCCCAGCAGCATCTATGCTTATACAGCATATGCGGTAACACATCTTTGATTTGATTTTATTTAAAACCTTATTCTGAATTCTTTTGCCTACTTTCCATATGGCTATATTTTTACAAGAAATCTGGAAGCATTAAATCTAAGTGCTTCATTTATCTACTGATCCCATTTATCAGCCTTTGACTACATGCTAACAATCTCTCTTGGATACACTTGGTTTATGTCTGTCTTAGACATCATCCTTGTTTGGGGTTGTTTTAAATAATATTTTACAAATATATTATTTTAAAGCTATGCCCTGGTTATGCTGTAGTCAAATGCTGATAAGGTTGGAATGACACATGACAAATCTCCAGATTAAAAGTCATTTACTAACCATTATGTTCCAGGGAATCTTCTACTTCCCTTTTTGCACCAATATAGTATAAAAATTCCAAGGAGTACACCAGCAAGGACATTTAAACAGCGGGGAGAGCATAAAAAGAATGAATGCTTCATCTTATGCTTATAAGTATATTTCATACAGTTCTGATAGCTGTGACAGCTTTTATTCTTTAAAGTTGCTGCCATATAACTGTTTTTGAAGAATTTGAAGCATCTGCTTTTTAGCAAAATATGCTAAAAAGCACTGGAAAACCTTCTCCATGTTCAAGCTTCCCACTCTTATAGATAACTCCTATTTTTTTCCATGGCTAGAATGAGCTCTTTTATTTGTTTGTTTCCATGGATCTTTTTACCTGAAAACATCTATTTATAAAGGAACCAATAGAAAATGTCCATCTGAAGAAAATGCTTTACAGTTTAGGAAAACAATGAAAGCTACTGAGGGTGTGGAGAAGCAAAACTTTTTCTATTACAGACTTCAAACATACTGCGTAACAGCTTAAAAAGCCCTGTCTGGTGGTGGCATCCATAACTAAAACATTATATAAAGATACTCCTCAAAAAAACCACGAGACAATACGGTCTTGTTTGTTATTTTATTGTCTTAACTACTCACCTCACCTACTTTGGTAAAGTTCAGAAGTTTCAGTAAGATGCAAGTTACCCCAATATGAACAGGAAAAATTATAGTCTAGATAAACGAATCTTGTTATGATACGGCAGACCTTGCCATCCTGCCCTTGCATTTTCAACATGAAGCTTAGCATTTGCTTAGACCCAAGAACAACATTTAAACTCCAGGCCTTCTACTAATTTAATTACTAATTATTTTAATTGTAATCCCAGCTGGAGTCAGTGCTTCCATATTGGCATGCAATAGCTTATAGAACATACCCATCATAAACTGTTGCTCAGTGATTCCATATGACAGACTTAAAACAAATGTGTTCTCATACAAAAATATTATATTCAAAGTTATATTTTACTAGATGTATTCACAGAATTAATTTCTGATAATTTGATCCAATGCAATCATTTTAGGTGCCTGGCTTTATAAAACAGCTTAAAATTCATTTTGCTGCCTTTCCTGATTTCAATCAGGAAACAAGATTTTCAGAATGTTTATGAATGAGTCAGAATACATCTGACATTAATACATGTACACCTGCAAAGATAAACACACAAAAATATCAAAAACTTCCTGGTGATCTCATTTATATTATCCAAGTAATTAATCAGTCAGACAAGACATACATGAAAAGAACTTCTATTATAATCACTTGCAGTAGCACAGTGACAGAAAAATTACATTAAGGAAAACAGGATGAACACAGCTATCATAACTTGTGCAGTGAAGTGAAAAAGATAAATCCAACATAAAAACATACTCAGGTCCCTAAAAATTAAACCAAAACAATACTTGCAGTGAAAGAGAGTACATCAACTTTAAATCTTAAACTATTCTAGTTTCCAGAGATATCTGTCTTATGTCTTACGTATTTTTGCCACTCTAAATTGCTGTCAGAGCGAAACACTCATTTTCCTTATACCTGAGATCAGGAGAGGACTAACATTTTTTAACGTTTTTTCTTTTTTTTTCTAATTAACTCACACCTTACCTCTCCATTCAGAAAGTTTTGTGGAGTGCCAGGAGTATTTTGATTATTGCAGTCATCAAGAATATTCATCTCTTAGAGAGTTTCAGTTCTTTACACCTAACTTAGAATATTTCCATAAAATGGAAGCTGAAAATATTCCCTCTCTGCAGCCATTGGAGAGAGACAGAGGTAAATCTCTCTCAGAGACAGTAAAAGTAGCTATTACTTCTGTCACCTTAAGCAAAACTCTGAAAGTTACCTGCAATAAATACTGGCTAATCTCTGTCTTCACCCCATTGTGTAAATAGGATTATAATAAATTCTTATTCAAATAATAATAATAAAAAATTATCTGTTGAATAAAATAGTTTGCAGACAGTAATCAAACACATTCATACGGTTTCATACTCACAGATCCCTGAATTATGATATAATGTCTGAAAGCCATCCAGATATGTGAAGTAATATTCAGCACTACTCTGATGAAAACATTGGCAACCTCTAAAATGCTCACAGAAATAAAAGAAATCACTCTGGATATTTAACCTTTAAACTATATATAGCCCTGTAGAATGACATGAGCCTGTGAATTACAGTAACAAAATCTGTTGGCTGTTTTTCATAATAGATGGTAAAGATTATTGTCATGATAATAGCTGTGATTCTGGACAGATTTCCACAGCAAAATGTATTACAAGTGGGCACCAGAGGACAGTCAAAGTCTTCACTCATTTATAGACATTAAAATTATCATATGGATATTAAAATTATGTAGTGTGGCTGCCTTAACGCTTTTCTCTAGTTATCACCCTGGATCATGATGGGGATAACTTCCTGGGTCATGAGCCACACCTGAAGGTTTTTGCCCTAGATATTCACAGATATACATACATCCATATGCACTTCCAGGAGAGAATGAGCATGCCACCCCCTTGCAGCAAAATGTATTACTGATAAAAGAATGGTGATGTAGTCAATTTCTAACAAAGCTGCTGTGACTATCTCAGTTCTAAATTATTCTAAAAAACAGGAGAACACTGCTGAAGTAAAAAATTACATAGTCCTTAATTTCTTGTTAATCAGAATTGTTAGTTGGTTCAGAATGGCATTGAATGTGTTCTAGACCCACTGAACCTGTCCAGAGAGCACTTTGATGGGGAAGAATTCAATCTCTCTTTTCAAAGGCACAGGGAGGTAAGCAAAGTATCAAGTTCAGACTCTTCCTCCTACCTAATTTCTACTAATTCCAGTCTGGTGTTGGTTTTTTTGAAAGAGTATTGATCCAGATTATAGAGTAACAACAAAAATGGTAATATTATTTCTTAGCTGCTCCTCTCTTTTTTTTCTAAACAATGCAGTGTTCTGCAGTTTACAAATTAATAACTCCCTCTGTTATACTCTTCTCAGAATATCAACTGACAGTATAGGAGGCAATGGGCACAAATTGCCTATAGAATAGAGAAAATTCAATAGAGAAAATTCCACTCAAAATTTAGAAAAAAACTTTTTTCACTGTGAAACGGATAAAACATTGGATTAATTCCCCAGAGAGTTTCTGCAGTCCCCATTCTTGGTGATAAAACTCAACTGACATGGACAGTGTCTGGGGCAACCAGCTTTCAGCTGGTGAGCTCTGACTGGAAAATCTCCAGGGATGTCTTCCAAACTCAGCTATTTCTGTTATTCTATGAAATAATTCCACCTTAAGGCATCTGTGAAACACACACTTTCAGCATAGAAGCTCAAACCATGACTGCATTCCCAGAAGAAAACTGAGCAGCTCGGAGCTCAAAGACACCTTTGACACTGGAGGTCAGTACAGTATTTCTTGCCTGATAATCTTAGACTTTACTCTAGGCCAAAGCTGGTGTTACCATTGCATTCCCAGGGCAAATGTTGGCATGAAAAAAATCCCATTTAGGCAATCTCTTTAAATAAATACAGTAATAATATAGCAATCTGATATTGAGTGCCTATTTTCTTTTTAAGATGGTTATTAACTGAAGATTCAGTTTTCCTCTTCTCTTGGCTGATTCTCTTGGCTTACTGAATGTCATCTGGAGTGAGGTAAATGGCCAGTTTTTCAAACAGCCCACTTTGGTACATAGAGTTCAGAGGCCAATTTATCATCTGAAAGGTGTTTCAGTACTGATTTATTATTCAATTTATAGAATGCTAAACTAATAGTGTATAAGATGTTTTTCCATCAGAATATTTTTTCTGATGCCGCACTACACAGTTTACCTCTGCAGATCCATTCTGTGGTTTTGTCTAGACTACCTGAGAATTATTAGACACAGTGAAAGAAAAGGAAACGATCAAAAAGTCAACTCCTTCCTAATTCCAGGCAACCAATACTGCCCCACTGATTCTAACCAAGAGCAGATTCCTTCAGAATACTTGATCACTAGTGCTGTAGGGGAAATAAGACGCAGAGCTTCTTACACATCCATCCCTCCCTTGCCCATTAGTTCGGTTAGTTCATTAGTTAGTTCATTAGTTCAGTTTACAGTGCCAATCACTTTCCTGACCATGTAGAGGTCATGAGAGCACCAGATGTGAGGAAAATTCCTTTTCTTAAATCTTGAATGGCCATAAAAGTCACGATATATGTTTGTCATTAATAATTTAATATTGATAAGTAAGTTAGGCTGTCCAAAACACATAAAATAACCATATTTTTCCTAAAATCTGGAAGTCATTGGCTATCTAAATGCATAAACACTCTTAGACACATCAGCTCTTATTTAAAACATTTATCATTTCATTTGCTGAGAAATTTAGCAAAAGTTGTCTCAAATTTTGTGCTAAAACAGCTTCTGCCTTGACTTCAGCAACAATTATTCTGTAAAAATAAAATTATTAATAAAATTATTATAAAATTAATTAATAAAGTTAAGAGGTAATAAACAGTTTTAACTATTTCTTGCTTCCCCTTCTACTTTAAATTACTTCAAGGATAAATTCCTATAACCAGGAAGCACAGAAGAGCCAACAGCGGAACCCAAAAGGCCCAAGTATTGCTGGACAGGAAACTACCTGTGGCATTCCTTTAGAATAATGCACAAGAAGACATCTGAATGTGGAAGAATTAGAATAAAAATCTAGTGAGGACAGGACAATTCTAATATACTTTGCTATACAGCAATATTTAAGTAGTATATCTGGAAATGGAAATTAATATATTACAGGAACCTGATTTTATTTACATGTATGTGTGGCACTTAGGGACATGGTTTAGAGGTAGACCTGGCTGTGTTATGTCAACCGTTAGCCTCAATGAACTTGAATAATTTCTAACCTAAATCATTCTGATTCTCTTTTTGTCTGTGTTCATAGCAATGAAAAGAGGATGAAGTTCACATTGGAACTTTGTGCATTTCTAACAGTTGCTGTGACTACATGCAGAGTGTCCTTGATGAAAAAGGTACTACTGGGGAAAGATGAAGGGCCACCTCAGGAGAGGGATGCATTCTCTAGAGGGATATAAATAATTGTGGAAGATAGAGTTGTTTTTTCAATTTGTGTGGTGTTTTGCATAGAGCACCTCAGATGTAGGAGCATAGTGAAAAACAACACCTTTCTTTCTCCAATCTATTTAGCATTTAAACATTACTGCTTTAGGTAAAGTGTCATCTACTGTTCCTTCTGCATGGCAGACATGAGGAACAACTATTGGGGCTGTCCTGTGCCAGCTTAGATAACTTCCTAAGAGAAAAAGGGTTTGTTTTGCCTTCAGTTCTTTTCCCAACTCTCATGCATAATTATCTGTTTTCTAGACCTAGGGACAATGGAGGGATACACACTGTGCAGAAAGAGCAAAAATTAGTCATCTAGAGACGCTTAATGCAAGGGACACTGCTGGGGCACAACTTGAGAGAAGGGAAAAGGACAGCATTTGGCCAAAACAGGTATTGTACAATGATAAAGCCTTTAGTATGTCCAGTTACCAACAGAACTGTTGGCAAAACTCGAGTCCTTAAACTGCTGACACCATTTTGTTCCCTTTCCATTTGATCCAGCTGCAGATGGGTGAATACTGCATTGAATGAGTTGTTGAGGTATTACCAAGCATTTTTGCATTTAAGTCAGAGAGGTATTGCCTGCCTCAAAAGGACAATCCGAGACTATAGCAAAGCTCATGGTAGCAGGATAGAAGACTGACTTTGTTGTTTATCACCCCATCTTGCTATTAGCTGGCTGGATTCAACCTGTTTGCACACTTGAATAAATCCTCAAATAAGCAGTGTCAAAGGCAGCTTTTCTTCCTGAAGTGCTGCAATGCTTTATTAATGCTAGCCTGAATTTCTTCATGACACTCTATGTATTGCATCTGTTGTGAAGTGAAGCTGATAGAACACACCTGGTAAATGATGTACTAATGCCAACACATCAATTCCTATGGATAGTTGCTTGTTTCTAAGTAAATGGCTAATTTTTACATATGGTATTTCTAGCAATCTGGATTGTTTCCCTATTTTCCTCTGCTGCATTAGCAGTGAGCAAAGGCATCTGACTTTGAGAAAATGTCCAAACTCTGTTTTCCCTATTTCTATGTAGAATCTATTTTAAACATTTATTTTCCTTCTAGCCTCATACCAAGCTAAACTGTATCAGCTTAAAAGGGTTCCTTTACTGTTCAAAGCATCCACATATGAGAAAGAACAAGAACACGTGCCAGGTACTGGGAAGAATATAATTGTGATTAACTCCTTGGCTGGATAATTTTGTCTGGTGATGGAGTTATGATTAAATAGCCATATTAATTATTTATTTAAGAATTCGTTTAAAATATAGGTCATGGTTTCCAAATGTCTGAGGAAAATGCTTTCCCTTAATCCATACAGAATAAAATAAAGACTGCAAGTGTCATCAGCTGTCCAGTCTGTTCTGAAGTGGGACACCTCAAGGCTGAAAATGGCACAGGTGCCTTAGAATGCCTTATTCCCATTTACCCTCATAGGTGTTCAAAGCCCTTTGAATTCTGATATCAGAGTATCTAATGTATTAGCACCCCTGTCACTTTTGGGGGTCTGTAACTGTAGCTGCTGGCCGCCTGCCTGCTGGGCTGTGTTTTCATTCCCCTCATTCTTCAGCTGCCAGCCAGCTCTCCCTGCCTGCTCCTCACAGCTCTTGTTGTTCAGCCATCTCTATCTTCTTGCTTGCCTCAGCACCACCATTACATCCACTAAACAACTGGGGTTTCTTCTTTCCCAAGTTTCCTTTCTTACAAAAGACTACCCTTCTTAATATCTAGCTTCATGCACAATTCAGAACAATTCTGAAAGTGATGTCAAGCTCTTTTCTCTAATAGGCAGAGCAGAGTCTGATCCTAGGAAGTCTGGTGGGAGTTTCTGGTTTAATTCACTGGCTGTAGATTCAGAGCAGAATTAGGCCATTTGATGCTAAATTCTCAGGATGTGTCTGAATAAAAATAGTACAAATAGTGTGGCATTCTAGCTCTTCATCCATAATATATTCATCTTGAAGTGCACAGCTGCCATGCATATATTTATGTAACTGCTATCTGTAGAAATATTTTAGTATTCATTTCAACTCTGAAAAAAAACTTCAGAAAAGTTAAGGAAGGCTAAGTGGCGAGTGCAAGCAAGCGAGATAGTCATTAGACATACGTGTCTTCAGAAGGCAGCAAATCACCGACATTTTCACCCAAATCACTGAAGATACATAACACGGCTGGAAAATGTACAGAGGAACAAGGATGGCCAGATATTTGAAGAAGTGAGGAATCTAAGCAGACCACAACTTTTCAGTTAATAAGCAGACAGCTTAAGGTAGCAATGATAAGCATTCACTTTTCACAGTCAGAACACTTGAGGAAATCCATAAAATAATCAAACACAAGGCTTAAACCAAAGACAGTGTAATTTATAGAACCTATTTCCATAACATTTTTGAAATCAATAGTGCAAACATGTTAAAAAACAAGACTGGATAAAACCATGAACAATTGAGACATCAGAAGATTTTACACACAATATGACCTCCAGCCTGAGAGGACCAGACACAACAGAAGCTGGATATGGATCAGACAGGAAGGTGGCAGCATTCCCTGCAAACCCTTATTCCTATCCCTACAATCTAATCTATTGTTTTTCATTATCAGCTACTGAGAGCTTTTGTCTCTCCCATTTCGGCAGCTGTCTTGCACTTACCCTACACTGTCCCCAAGCTTCACAAATAAAAGTACTGCAAGTAACCTGGTCTATATACGCAGTAGGTGCTGAGGGCTACAGGAACATCTCTGCCTCCCTGCTCTGCCCAGCTGGTACAGCTGTGCAGAACCTCCTCACACCTGCCTTCACTTCTTTTGGATTTCTGCCTCCTTACTTTCTAAACTTAACTGCGCAAAGTGTTTGGTGCAGCAATACAAGCACAGTCATATTAACTGCCAATATTTATATTCCCTTGCATCTCTGGCAGGCTCTTGGCAGTATAGCAACAAACATCCCAGTAACAAACAAGCTTTTAAGTGCACCAAGCTTTACTATTCAGCAGCTGGCATGTGGTCTCTGATCAAAACTTAACGTATACAACCCCAGCATGGGCAGCACACCAAATAGCAATAACAGTAACAGCACTAATAAACAATGTAATACACCGCTCTGACCTCAAGTTAAGAACACAGGTCAACTATCCTCCTAACTATACCACAATCTATTACTTCAGGGGCTCTTTTCCTAAGCTACACTAACACACTACTGAATTGCAGTGAGGTAGGTAAGTAGGAGCACAATGCCCATTAAGTCTCCATAAACAATTAACTTTTGCAGCTGAGCTCTACAATGAAACAACCTGTCTGCTGCCATGGGATGTTGTTTCACTTCATGTAGGTCATTGGTGAGGTAATAGACAATTTTACCCAGCAACAGCAGAAAAGTAGCAAAATCCCAGCACAACACATCCTTTGAAAGGCTTAATAAAAATATAGATAAAGTTTATAGCAGAAGAAATTGAAAACAAAAAAGCAATTACCTCACTTAAATGTATTTCAAATGTTTGTTAAGTATACAGAATTTTACTGCTAAAAATACCCCAACAAAACATACATTCAATGTAAAAAAATGCCTTAAACTTACCTCTTAGTTTACACTGATTTAATATATTTTTTCTTCTACTTTTCAACTTTCCTTGCATCTTGGGAATATAGTGGTTTTCTCCACCCGTTTCCTTCCTCTCACCTCCTCCCCCTCCAATCTGGCCTCCTTTCCTTCCTTGGAGGTTTTTAAGCTTTAATTTGAGAGTGTAAAGCTGAAAAATATTTGATACAATTTTTTTTTTTAATTAGAGAATTGAGCTCCTCACCATGGTTGAAGCATTTCTGGGAACAGCACCAAAAAGCTGGAAGCTACTGCACTGAGTAGCCACAGCATATCTCTTAAAATCATCACTCATTTATTTTTCCCAGACAACTAATGTTTCAGCATTTTACTTACAGACATGACTGCAGTTTAGGAAACTAGAAATGAGTTCCGAGTCTCTTTGTTCAATTTTGGAACGTGAAAACTAGATTCCCAAATTCCAGCGTGGGCCCATCTCCAGCTGGAACAGGAACAAGACTCACCAAGTGGGATTTGACAATGTATGAGCTGAGGCTTAAGTTAGTCACATTTTAAATGAGCTCAGAAGGGTATTGATGATTATATGTTCCAACTGGAGGAGGTAGTTGTCAGTCTGCCTGCAGCGTGCATGTCACCACACCGGGGAAGGGGAAATATTTTAAAGCTTGTGTGGGATTGGGCTTGCTGAATGGAGCACCTGGGAAATTATCATTTGGATATTGTTGGGGAAGAGGGGAAAAATATATAGGTTACATATAATCTTTAGGAATTCTGCAACATGTACTCACAGCGAGGGGTATTGGAGAGACTTGGCATTTCTCTATGCAAGTAGAAGCCTACAGCACTAAATTGTGCTTTACATTCTGTATGTATATTTTTTTTTAATCTTGATTTAGTATGGCTATAGGTTGCTTTCATCTAATAAAGAACATTCTCCTGATAAGATATCAAATTTGTGGTAATGCCAAATAAGCCATATCTTTTTTAAATGCTTACACATTTCAGGTATGTGGATAACAGCAATCTTCCTCTCCATTCCTTTTTTTGTTCATTCATTCATTACATTTCTGTCTTTCTTCTTACGTTACCCCTGCCTGACCAACAGCAAATTGCTCCTACAATCCACTTACTTGTGTGAAACTCATCAATTACATGTCTAATCTTCTACACAATCTGCATATTCGTTCAAAGACAGTAGTTCCTTTTAGACATTATACTGACTACAAACTGGACCTTTCACAACCAGAAAATAAAAAGTTTTAGTGTAATTGAATGTGTATATTTCTGTGTATTTAATTATGTATTAGGCATATAAAAGCAGTTATGAAATAGTTTATCACAGATGCATTAGCTTCTCATTTCTCTCAATCAGAATATGATACATTGATAACTCCTCCTGCTCATGTTTCTAACCTCTAAGTGTTGTTTATTTTCTGTTTCCTGCTGTTTACATCATCTGCTGACTTCATTAACATGCTGTTCACTTGCTTTCCTTAATACTATTAATGAAACTGTTAAATAAGGCTGAAACAGAGGCCAATCATTATAGCAGCACATTGGACAACTGAAATGTGTCACCAGCCAAGGTTTCTGCAGGAAGGTCTAAAAGCCTTTGTCAAAAAAGACAAATCAAAAAAGATTTGTCAAAATCATTCATTTTAATTGGTTTCATTAAGTTATTCTTTCAATTGACTGATGTTTAATTGTGGCACTACCATAAAGCCATTTGTGAAACCTTGGCATAGAAAATCTGACTGCTTATGTATTTGCTTTTGTCTAAACCAAACCTACTGGAAAGTTTGTATTTGCTTCAGACTGGGTTTTGAACTACTTGCTTCAGTTCTCCTTCCTTTTTACTTCTTCATACTCACTATTTCACACCATAAAGTTTACCCTTACAGATCTGAGATCCTTGAATTAACTCCATACAATTGATAAAACAATTAGGTTGCTTTAAGGCTGAACAGAAGGGTATGTGATAACAAACAAATAATATTAAATAGGAGATAATATTATTTACATAAATAGACACACACAGTGAAAATATATATGAATGTATCACAAACACAAACAATTCCAAATACATTTCCAGCATAACTAAAGGAACGTGAGAGATGTCTGTTAAACATCAGAAAACATAAACAGAAAAGGAAAATAACTATTTTACCTGCATAGTTACTGGTGACCTGCAAACACACTAACTGAGAATAAATTAGGCTAGATGTGAGAAGGTAAATAAGAACCATCAGGAATGTGAGCCTTCAGATAAGTCTTCCAGTACATGTAGGCAAGGCAATGAACCTTATATCTCTAATATAAAGTTGGCTTGGTTCACAGAAGAAGTTGTCAAGTGATTTTTTAAACAGGCAGCGTGACCATCCCTGATCTGAGACACAGTGGCCCTTGCAGCTCTGCAAGCCTGATAGTGAATACCAACAGTTCTTAACCCCTAACTTTGTCTTTGAAATTTATGATTCACATTTTCTTCATACTGAAAATCTGTTTTTCTGCATAAAAACTGCTTGGTTTTGATGAACCTTAATTGCCTCATTAAATCTAAAAATAAGAAAAATGCAATTTTTAATCTTCATTACTAAGAAGACAGGAGCTGCTGAATTTTTTAGGTGTGTCAAAGTTTTGGCCGCTAAAAATTAATTTTCAGTAAGTACACAGGGGGCAAAGCTTCAAAAGAAAGGGCACTCTTGAAGACTGGATTCTGACACTGACCAAGGTCTTTGTTGAAAAGCTCAAGTATGCTACTCCTAACATACAGCAACTACATCAGGGTCTGGTGCCTCCCCAGTTGGATCAACACAGATCTGGGAAGAATGGATACAATCCAGACCAAAAGAACATACCCTTGACATTTGTTCTTTTGGGGACAAAAAAACACGGAAATCTCTCATGGCTTAGAAAAGATAGAAAATATTTAAATTCATGTCCCCAGAACTATTTTGAATCTGAGAAGTGACAGAGCTGATAGAAAAGGACATTCAGGCATTTTCGTAATCATAGTATTTTGAGTATATAGGTCATTTCATTCTGAGGTTTTCAGACAATACTTCCGAACATTCAAAAATCTCAGCATATCTTTTTATACAAAAAAATGAGTCTCAATTAATAAGACTATCAAAAGATTTCCTTATGGGTCTGTATTTGATGTAATGGAATGAAGCATTTTTGGTCCTCCTTGGAGCATTCTCCTCTTGAGTTTTTAACTCTTATCAGTGGAAGAAGGAGCTTTGGTGGAAGTTATTTAACCTTTATGGTGAATTATTTACATAGATTGCTCAAAGAAAACTAACAGGGCTGGTACTCTAGATACAATCTTTTTTATTTGGCTGAATAGTTCTTGGCCTTTCCAAAGCACACAACTCATTGTTTTCATCAGCCTATGATCATAATGATACAAAGAAAAGTCACAGTAATTATAGAGCAGTCTTCATAAGAGCTATATTTAATAAGCTATGTTCATCCCTGTTCCAACTCCACTCGCTTCTGTCAAAAGCAAGGATATATTTAACCGTTATGTGCTAGCTTGCATAGCTACAATTATTATCCTTAAGAAAGCAGTAATGCTTTGGCCCTTTTACAGGTTAAACCTTATTTTCTGCCTGTTAACAAAAATACTGAACAGTTGAAATAAATTGAGAGTGCAGTAAATGTTCATAGACTTCAAAGCAAAGAAATCATGTCTATAAAAGGCTTAATAGTGTTTTTACATTTTCAGTTTAACAACAAAAATGGTGATGAAAGGTGGGCACACATATATCTGTATATTTGTATGTATTAGCATAAATAAAAACATATTATCAAGAAATATTAGAAGTGTATCATCAAAACCCTTTATTTTTCATTGGATTAGTATTAAGTACAATTAATAACTACTATTAACTTCAGAAGTTTTTTAAAAAATGGGAAAAATCCCCAACTCCTTATCTAGAGGAGATCACAATGAACATATGAGACAGCAGGAGGATACAGTCTGCTGAGTAGCACAAAGAAAAAAATGAGAAAAAAGTTGCTCAGTATACATCTTAGTACACAAACTGAGCATCAGATGTAATCTGTTGCCATCACCAGGTGGTTTACATAAACATTTATCTGTTATGAGGCCACTGCAAATGCTATTTTTGAATTGTTACTGGAAATTTATTTCAGCATAACATGAGCTAATAATAATAAGAAAAAAAACCAAACCATCACTAGCCTGGTTCTATTTGACCTGTTTGATATAACCAGGGGAAAATAATTCAGACTACCTTGCAGGAAGAATAGGCATATTACTGGCTTCAAAGTGCTCACTAACAGTAGCAACTTCTGGCATCATTTCAGTCTCACTGGTTCTTGATAATTAAAAATACTGTTTACTTCACAGTACATTTTTAATTAATAAACAAAATAATTTACATAGCTTCTTTCTTTGGCTGTTTGCTAGCACGTGTTCTGCCACACAAGGGTTTACTTCCTGCTGCCCTGAAGAGGAATCCTTGTGCTCACAGCAGAGAAACAACATGGCTCAGAGAAACAGATCCACAAAATCATCCTGAAATAACTGATCATTCAGGGTGGGAGGCATGAGGGGTGAAATTTCACATAAAAATTACGAGAAGGGCCAAAAAAAATTAAGATAATATTAACAGAATTCATTAATATCAGGTAATATTAATAGAATTCCAAGAACCAAACAACATACTTTTTGTTTTCATTCCAGAACTCCACACATCTTCCCTATTTTTAAAAAGCATGAGGTATAAAATCCTTCCATCTCATCTACTGCATGCAAGATATCTATCTTCCCACACTGACATCCAATAGAGCTCAGAATTCTGGTCTTATAAGCCTCAATATAAAATGTGCTGTTCTCTGAATTAGAACTTTGAAAGCATACATTGTGTTTATAGGCTGGCTCACAATCACAGGGATCATATGTGCCCATGCATGTATATGTGAGTACATGAGACAAAAGTACTGAACCTATTGATTAATTTCTAATTAAAAATGAAGACGGTGAAAGACTGGGAAAATTCTGAAGCAACCTTCTATTGTGATATGCAGAAGAATGCAAGCTGCAGTTCATTGGTGTCTCCATAGAAACAAGACATATTGGAGGGTGTAAGACATTGTCAGAGAACTAAAAAATTTCAGCTTCAGCGGAAAACAGAAAAGCACCTGAGGGATTTTTTTTAACCGGGAAAACAAAATTAATTATTCATTTCCTATATGGGAAGCATCCATTTTTAAATGAGTTACTTAACATACATCAGGATTAATTTATGGAGTGGCTAATCCTATGATTTTCTAATCCATAAAATCTGTAGAAAACACATCGTTACACTTCTAAGTATAATGCCAAAGAGGAATATAAGTAGGCTCTCAATGAATAATTGAAAGGTCTATTCAATGTGCTGTTAATTCTTGGTAACATTTTCACACTTGCTTTAGACAGTGCTTATGCATTCATATGAATATTGGCTCATAAGCAGAACCCCTTTTTGGCCTGTGCAAAAGGTGTTCCTAGGAGAATTAAAGGCAGTGGGGAGACATTGCTTCAAGACACTGTGCTGTAAACCTGCTCAGCATCCCTCCTACTTCAAATGAACAGAGACTCAAAGTGTGCAGCTGCAGCAACTATTTTTAAGAAGTTGAACCCACACACAGGATGGATTAAAAAAGGCTCATCTCCATATGCTAAACCTGAATCTATAGGCAGAGATTTTTTCCTATGTGACCAAGGGACCTAAGCCAGCTGGTAGCTTCATAGGCTGGGCTACTGTTCCCTGATTTTATGCCCTGAACAAGCTACTGAAGCCTTAGGGACAGACTTCCCACCTCAGAACCAACCCCAAGATCCCTCTACTCTTTTCCCTAAAGATAGATATTCTTTATCCATGGAGGTCCCCAGTACTGAAGGTACCTCTCACCTCCTTTTCTACTGAAACAAAAATGCTGTGGAAATTATCCATTTCCTCATCAAGACATTTCTGCTCCATTTCCTCAAAAGAGAAGAAAGCCTGTCCTGTACCCTGTATCCTGAGTACAGGGTATCTGTATCCTCTACCCTGCCTCCATGGCCTGGGGTACAGATGAGGTACTTGTGCTACACAAGGGAACTGAAGATGAGAACTGCCATTAACGCTTGGCTGGAGGTCTCTGCAGTAGTAGGAGCATCTCTTACGGCTGTGTTAAGACAGTGCATGTTAGATATCAAAAGAGAAAAGGTCTTTCAAGAGTAACTGGGCCTTTTCCTGGTGACATCCTGTGCCATGGTATCATGGTGATGATCCAACCCTTCCACGACTACTAAACGCTTTAAGGAAGATGAATATTAAGGAATGGATAACTATGAGACTTCCCAACCACAAACAAGACTTAGGGGTTCTAAAAAGATGTCTCAATGAGTGGTAAGGAAAGAAAAGGTTAAAGTGAAAACAGTTAATTAGGGCCTTTTTTGTGTGCATATCAGACAGAACCAAGTTCTGTACAGAGCACCCATGTTAGTTAAAAATCAGAGGTCTCACGGAAGACTGAGTGTTATGCATTTTTTTAAACAAGCATGATCTTCCTAATAAATATCCAGGTATTAGAGCTCTGCCAGAGGATGCAGACTCATTCTCTAGCTCTCTACAGACTTGCATCAAGATGCATCTAAGATCAGAGACAATCCTTCAATTAACAAAGCATGGCATCTTTCAGTCAATTGTCAAAACTGACGCAAAACAGAAGAATGGTACTATGAGTTACCATGACATGTTTATGTCCATCTGTGCTTTTTTAGCATATGTGCAAAGATGGGAATTCAGAGACATGTGAACTGATATGCACACATCTACACTACAGTTTCTCCAATCTTTGCACCAGGGCTGAAAGCGGTGAACTTGTAATCAGTCGCTTATCTTTCACAAATGCAAAGTGCTGCCTGCACAGAAAAAGTTAAAATTGATGGGTACAAATGGAAAAAGAGATTATTTTAAAAGAGATAGAGAAGATGATGAAAAATAGCTGATACAAATATTGTTTTTTTCAAGAAGGATAAGAATTAAGAAGATATAATTATTTTTGGTCTTATGAAGATTGTAATGACCCTATAATTGACTTTTGTACTTTGGATAAACAGTATTATCCTATACATATGCTTATATATGTCATTCTTGTCCACATCATCAGTCTTAGATAATATTAAGGCCATTTCTCACACAAGGAAAATCTACTCTAGCAATAAGAGATATCAACAAAATCATGTTTTTCTGAAGGACAAAATACTAGGCTGCTCTTTTAGGAAACCTTTTAAACTCTTACATGTTGGATCTAAAGGTAAATACAAAAGAGTTGTGTAATCTTGAGTACATCTTGCTTCACATCCTTCACTGCAATCACAACTTTGGACCTCCTGAATCCTTACAGACAATGACATAAAATGAGGAAAGGATACAATAGTCAAGTCTCTTTTCCCTTTTCCTGTACCCCCATCTATTTCCCAAAGAAGGCAATCAGAAAGGGAAATGACTGACGTTTTTCACTATTGTGCTACTTACTAATAAAAGTCAGACTGAAGGGACAGTGAGAAATAACACTCAGAAAGGAAGAGTGCATGACACTGATACGGTTGCTGATGTATACACCATGACCATATATTACTGCAAGTTCAGATTAAATTAGATGCAATAGTGAAGATGTCAATAGTGTTGACATATCTCAGGAGAAAATTAGCTATAGCTTACACAATAAAATCTTTATTATCTGTCAAGCATGCTTGACACTTATTTTTACAAATTACAATACTTTATAGGAGGCTATGCAAGCACTTTGAGTAAATGCTTTATTCTGCCATTGTTTATAGGTGATATTAGATCTAAAGCACATACCGTATTATGCAGTGATGGAATTTCAGTATGGTTTTGACATTAGTAATACATACTGAGTTTCCAGTAATAGCTCTTACAAGTTTTTTGGTCCCAGAAGTATGTTAGACATATTGCAGTAGGGTCACAGATGGATGTTCCTAATTGCAGTCCCAGGAACAGTGAGATCAAAGACGTCTACAAGATATTCTGTCCCCATACAGACCAAAATTTTCCAGATTCAGTTTATTTGGGTAGCCAAGGCTGTCTGAGTCTGCACAGGATACATGAAGTTTTAGGGCAATTACTAGAGAAAACACATTGGCCATGCTGTCTGTCATGGAATTTTGTCATACAAAGTTATCAGATGTGGAGAAAAAAATCAAGAGTAACTGCTATGAAAGACTGAAGACTACTGCAGTGTGTCCATCATTCAGGTCAGTGGTTATGGCTGTAGTTCAAGACTGGTGAGTAATGTGTTTAATTTCATACTTTGCCAAAGGCCTCTTTGGGGACATGGAGGAACTGACAGTCTCTGCTTAATTCTCAAAATAAGGATAATGATCTTTCCTCACTTCAGACGTGTGCTCGGATGACTGAGGCAGGTTGCTGTAGTGTGCAACAGGTTCACATACTTCGTTTCCATATGCATGGATACATATAAACATATATGTGCATTTATTTTCTCAGTGAATAACATCAAGGTCACAGTGAATTTAGATAAACATTGCAAGTTCACTTGCTTTCCTAAAATTTGCAGGTAACACATCTTACTTAGAAGGAGAGAGGATTTTGTAAATATAAAAGTTTTACCATATATTTCTTGAATCCATCCTAGACAACCTAGTGCAATATTCTTCCCCTAGTTATTTTACACTTTGGCATATACAATATCGATTGTGAGCATATTTGAGTGAGTTTGCTTGGGGTTTTGAGCATTATATATATGTAATGCTTTAAACAACTTCACAACTTTCCATAATTAAAATAAAATAAAGCAGAAAAGGGACACATTAGTTTTCCTGCCAGAGCTGCACTTATCCTTAAGCACTTTGAGCAAGGCACAGTGATGCACAATATGTTGCACAGTAATTCTGCCTGAGTAAAGCTCCTGATATTAAAGAATAACCATGCATCCAAGAGACAGTCAGCCTTAGGCACAGACAGATTGACACAGCGTGGTGCAACATTTTTGTCCAGAATCTGGAAATGCCTGCTCGTGAAACTTTGGCAAGAGTAAGTCTGCACCATATGCATCTCCTTGTAAGTTTAATTGCCTGAATGCGAGCTATTAGTCTACCTTCAGGAGTTACTTTTCTTAACAACTTCCTCCTTCATTGCAGTATCATGTCTAAATGAATATTAAGTCAAATAGATAAAAGGTGACCCATGGTAGTTTGAGGCTTTTGACCAAGCCTGAACTCAGAGCTAATGAATAAGATCAGTCAATCAATAAATAAGAGTTTGGTTCTAAATCAGTATTGATATTCCACAGACAATTGCTTAAGGCAGAGGTTCCTTTAGCGCACACCACAACTCTCCAACATCTTGATCTCCTGCCATCACTGCACTTTAGTACAGACCTCATTCACTTGCATTTCTCATTGCTGTCTCTTCAAACTAGTAAATATTGGAGCTATGCTTGATGAAAAAGGGATATTTAAAAAATCCTACTAAAAATTTGCACTAAGAAACAGTGGTCAGTCCCACTGAAACTGCATGACAGATCTGCAGCAAAATCCAAGATTTCTTAGAATTTGAATGTTGATGACCTAGTTAGTAGCAATAATGAAAAGAATCTTATACAGATAAATCAAGATACCTACAAAGAAATGCCATTTACTGAAAAAAGGCACAATGTATTTTACACTTCCACCTTGCATTTCAGTGCCACAGCATAATGGATCACTGTGAATAGAATGGTGATGGCTTCTTTAGAAGGCATATCTGTATGCCTGCTAAAAAGGAGGAGCACTCCATACTGTGTCCTGTGCGAATCTATTCAGATAATTTAACTCTATCACAAACTGCACAGACTGTACATATCACTTGCATATATTTTCTACATTATTGTCATCAGGATAGTCCCAAGATAATAGATGTGCTTTTTTTTTTTTTTTTTTTTTTTTTTGTCTGTCTTCCTTTTGGTATTATACAGTTTTCTTGGATATTTAATTTAGACTTGGTTTCATAAAATTTATCATTTAAATAAGCTCACTGTTCATTCTCATGCCTAGGAGGCTACATGAAAAGTTTTGCAGACTTGCACGGATGTCACTGCCAAAAGACATCTGAAAAATATGCTACTGCATAGTTCTGCCACTGCCATGGGACCTCTGCAGATGTGAGCCAACATGCTCTCTGTAGATGGCCTGTACAGGAAGGAATTCAGCATTGCTATCAACTTCAAGTCAAAGTGACATGGAATGTCACCTACACCAATATGTAAAGGAGCAATCCACATTCAAGAACATGGTCAAACCTCTGCTTGCAAAGGAGCCGTGCTGCCTGGTGCAACCTTCCAAGGGGAGCTCCTGGAGGATGAGATGCTGTGCAGTGCCGTGCAAGCAGTGGCACCAGCCTGCCACAGGGGCCGGTCCCCTCCCTTAGCACTAAGGGAAGGATCTCATCCCCTCTTGGAGGGCTGAGATGAGGCCACAGAGACACACAGGCTGCTCTGCTGCTCTGCTGCCCATTTGCTCTGATTTCTGCTGTGCTGGATGCTGCACAACCTCTCATGGGCTGGACCACATGAAAGATGGACAAAAAGAAGGCATGAATCTTATTCTACAAATATATTTTATCCTGCATTTAAATGGTTCTGAAATAGTTGATCCACATTGTCAAACTTGAGGACTTTTCTCTAAAGTAATACTTCAAAAACATTTACATTAACTGAAACACTGAAATTTATCAAAATATAGTTATTTTGAAATACTTCACAAGAAACTGAGTTTCTTTCCCTGGAAATTTTCATTGACACATTTATAAATACATGGAATACAATCTCCAAAACAGACAATAAAATAGATTAGGTTTTAAAGAGATGAAATTTTGCACAACTTTTAAATTTCAGATCAAGGTGTCATTTTTTAGGTAGGTCTGCCTTACATTCCATCCTTCTCATGAGAAAAGAGAGGATGCCACTGTCCAAAAGCTTACATGATTAATTTTCTGGCGGTTCCCCTACACATCATACCTGCACCCCATTCATACGACCTGGGGCTTTTTAAACTGATGCTCCATACATAATCAGATAAATGACAAACTTTCTGTTTTAAACATTCCAAGGAAAAAAGCACTGTACAGGCTGTGAGTGCCCAGGCCCCGGCAGCAGTGGCAGCTTTGTGAGGGGAGGCCGGGGATGCCCCAGCCGGACACAGCCGGTTCCAGCCGGTTCCTGTCGCACACAGCCGGTTCCAGCCAGACTCAGCCGGTTCCTGTCGGACACAGCCAGTTCCAGCTGGTTCCAGCCAGACACAGCCGGTTCCTGTTGGACACAGCCAGTTCCAGCTGGTTCCAGCCAGACACAGCCGGTTCCAGCCAGATCCAACCACCCAAAGCAGGGTGCACCTTGGGGACAGTTTGTGTAAAGAAGGGCAAAAAACACTGCACAAATGGTGGTGAGGAAAAAATTTGTGATATAAACCTTTGAATAACCCCCAAACCAACCCTGTGGTTGGTTTGGTGAGGGCAGAGAGGAGGAGGTGCTCCAGGCACCAAAGCAGAAATTCCCCAGCAGCCACGGAGAGGACTGTGGTGGAACAGCAGAATGCAGCCTGTGACAACCTCCCACATTGGCAAGTTGGTTGTGAAGGGTTACAGCCCATGGAAGCACACATCAGGGAAGATGTGTGTTGAGGAGTGGCAGAGAGAAGTTTTTATGGATGGACCACAACTCCTATTCCACATCGCCCTGGGTGAGGCCAAGGACTCAGAACAGAACAGAACAGATCTCATATTCTACAAGAAGATGATATATAAACATGTTCTTATTAATCTACATGAATCAACATTGTCTGGCTGAAAATAAGGATCTTTGAACTCTAAGTTCAGATTTGTGCTAAATTCTTGGGCAGGGAGCTTACTTTTTTTTTTTTTCTTCCTCAAAAGCATATGCTGCTTATATCTTACTACCACTTTAGACCTGAATGATATATTTTATTCTTTTAATACACTAAGCTCTTTGTTTAATGTTGCCATTACTAGTGAAACTTTTTGCTTTATTCTTGTTCTAACAGCGAGAAAAGAAAGCTATAAAAAAGTCTTCAGAAAAAGTCTCCAGCTGATGCAAGATTGCTATAATTCTGATTTTTCTAGGTTCTTTTTGATGCATAAAATATGTGAGGAAAACGAAGTCAGCTTTGGAGAATGTATTTTAAAGCTTGCATTGAGCATTCTCATTAATGTTGTGTGTAGTCTGGTTTTGAATTTTTGAGAAAAAGCTAACAGGTTCTCTTGCCATCTTAATTTGCTCAATAACCTCGTGAATATAATTTTTAATAGATACTTCTCACAAGTCAGTAGGAGCCAAGGTTTTAGCTTTCACTGGCAATGGGTTGAGCAGAAAGAACTAATTTTATGTCTTCTAGGTGAACATCAGGGTAATTTTGCATCCACTTTTGTCTACTAGTAAGTATCCCATTGATTTGAATAAGGGGATATATACTATACTATATATTTGCTAAAAACAAATGAAAATCATACAAACCTAATTTTGAAATCAACCTGTTGGTTGTCTGATTCTATTGATTTTTGTAAGGTTTAGGAAAGGCTTTGTAGATCCCTACTTCCCATTACTTAGGCACACTTATTTTATTTCTTTCTTATCCTATACACTTTCTCTGTAAAAGTGTCCTTCATTTAAGGGGAACAGCTGCTAGCACAGTAAACCCAGTGTCCCCTTCTGTGTTAGGAACTGTAGCTCAGAATCCTGTTCTCAACTGTTATTTTTCTGTACATGACACTTCACAGCTGTGTGAATAAGACCTCTTAAATTTAAGGATAAAAACATTAATTTAAATTACTTTATTTGGAGGAATCTTTATTATTCAATATCCAATACGGTCTTGATCTGTTCACAGATTTCAACGTCTCTGAAAAAATTTCAACCACATCAGCTTTGTCTGAATTCCCATGGAGCAGGGGCACAGGTGCCATACACATGTGACTAGAAACTGTGCAGTCCTCCAGCCTAAAATTCCATTAAAATCTCATCTTTCCATAACCAACTGACTACCCCTAATTGGATTCTTAATGGCACACTGCCTGGAAATTCAAATGTGGCCTCTCTTGATTTCAGAGTAACCCATTTGAACAGTTAAACTGACTTGTTAAGACCATTTAACATGAGTGAATACTCTAGAAAGCAAAAAATTGTATTACTTCACCCTTAGGGGGTAGAGAGAAAAAGATTCATATTGTATTCATAAAATTGGCACTGCTAAAAGAAAAAGACATAGCAGCTGATCATCTCATATTGAACTGTTAATAGAACTCAGAACTGAAATCAGTAAAACAGAAATTGTGCCATTAAATTAGTTTTAAAACAAAAGTTTTTTGAAATACAGTTTTAAATATTTGAGTTAATTTCCAGGCCTGCAGGCTACTTGCTACATAGGATTTGTCCTCTTTTTGTTTCATGCAAATATATTATGACACATACAGCACCTTTCAGGATAGCTGGCTTTCTTAATGCTTCAAAACTAAAATGAAATTAAGTGTAGAATGTGTTAAAGACTTGCACTTTCAAGAACTTCCTCACAATAGTCAGAAGTTAAATCCCACCAGCTGCTGTGTGTGTCTTTAATATATTTTCAATTACAAAACATTAATTTTTGGAAGCTAATGCAAATCTGCATTCTTTATTAGGTCTTTAAGTCTGCCCACACTTGACTACTGCTGTAATTTTATGTTTTATATCTAAAGAAATTAAAAATACAGTTGAAGAAGGGATTTGAAAGTGAGCATATTTGTGGCCAGGTTCCCTAAGTGACTTCCCTGATTTCTGTGAGCAGTCATTTTCACTGGACTTCTTCAGAGTCTCAGCATATTGACAGAAGAGAATCAATGGAAATGTCTGCCCTTCTGTGAAGACGGTTTCCCCTTCCTTAGCATAGAAAGAAACATGTATGAACACCATCAGATGTAATTTCAATCAATTTATGTCAGTCATGCTTCCCAAATATATCAATGGGGCAACTTCTGCACCATCATCTCAAATAATGCAGCTTTTTGCTACCTGGCGAAGTATTGCCATCCATACTTTACAGAGGAACGACTTACAAGGAAACTGAATGACCTATTAGCAACCAAAAATATTTTCAGCATTCATGAAATGATGAAGTAACATCTTCACCCTTCACTGAGGCACCTGAAACACTTGTCCTGCTCTTTTTTTTTCCCAAATACCATTGTAATTTATCGTTTTATTATTGCTGCTAATAGCATGATCACAGAAGTGAAATAAAAATATCTGAATCAAAGGGATTCATCTGGCAAAAAACCAAAATAACTGTTTTGCTACTTTTCTGAAAAAACACATATTGATCCCCCAGGGACCTGGCTTGCAAAGCAGTGGTATTGCATGAAACAGTGAAGACTGAAGTATTTATGAGCCAGCAAAATTGCAGCACTGTGTAAGAGTTTGGGAGATGCTGTAAATTATTCATGTATAAATTAAGAATGGAAATTTTAGAATTATCAGTTAACAGTTTTATTCACTTCAAAATTCCATCACTATACAATCATTATTAGTCCAAAATCTATCTTTTACTGATTTTGTAATTTAAAATGTACTCAGTCATTGAAAAGGCTTAACTGAGAATATTGTACCCACATTTAAATGTGTTGGAACCAGAATTTGGACCAGACTAGGTCTGTCACTAGAGCTCCAGGCTTGGGCACTGATTGCAGTGTGTGTGTGGCCATGGAGCAGGACATTGAGCTGAGTGAGGAAAAGTACCAGGAGGTCTTTGGAATCCTCCCTGGCTTTTGTGGCCTATGGTATCTGGCAGTATCTCAGGGGGGCACACACTGCTTTTTCTGGCTCTCTTACTGAAAGTATCAGTGTGTCTCTGCATATGTGTGTGTAAATGTCTGTGTGCATATGAACAAATGCCTGCTCCTGCTCACACATTACAGCAATCCTGGGTGAGAACAGGTAAAGAAGACATGAGATCCTAGGAGAACAAGAGAAGTCAAAAGTGAATCTCAAGATTACATTGTTCTAAATATTTGTCCTTGCTTACTGAAGCATAGATGTATCCATGAAGCCCCATGCTCAGATCAGACATGAGAGGTTTAATTCAAAGTAGTAAGTGTCTAGATAGGAAATATAGGGAATTCTGTCTGGGATGCATGGGACTGATAAGAAGCAGGCACTGACTGCACAACAGGCATATAAAGGATCCATCAAAGTAGTACTACAGAAGCTTCAAGGGGCACCAAACACTAAAGGCTGTGTTGCTGCGCACAGTCCCGGGAAAGGGAATTTCCCAGGCCGGAAAGCATTTCAATTTCATATTTGTTTTCATCTAGAATGGACCCAACATTTAGACCAGGAAAACTTATCAAGCTTTTTAATATTTCTTTGGATGAAGATCTGATTTAAAACGTTCTTTTTGGAAGTTAGTCTTACTCCTAGCTCCAGATTTTTTTCCTAGATCAACCTAGCTATCATCTGGTGTGCTTTAAAATGGAACTGTGAAATGGAACATGAAAATAAAATGGAACTGCGCACACACAGGAAAAAAAGAATATCGTTTATAAAAAGGCATGTTCTGCTTATCTCTGCATGTTTTGAAAAATAATGTCTTATTAAAGCCATGGTTTGGAGTGTGGCCACAGAAAAAGCCAAGTCAGCACAATCAGGCACACTTCGGGCACCAAGTGGGAAGGAACAAGTGTCTGTGGCAGGATGTGAGCCTCTTCAGATGAATTGGCTAAAGGAATAATGAAATGGTACCACAACTTCAATATGTGGCAGTATGGTTAAAATATGGAGAGATAAATGCCTAGACAGCAGTTCAGAGCAATAGCCTAAATTAATTGTCTAATTGTAAGGTATAATTTAAGCTTTAACTAAGTCTATGAAAATGTATGCAGACTGCATATTTATGAGAAAGATTCCATTGACTACATATAATCAATAAATTCAAGATTTCCTATGAGATTCAGCTATTAAGCCTGCCAATCTTTATGACACTACAGTATTATTCCTCTTGCTTTAAGTTGTTTTCTCCTTTCAGCTTCTGTTACGGCTGCACAAATGGGAAGAAGCCAAATTATTGCACTGAAGAAACGGTGAGGCTGAATAGATACGAAATGCTGTCAAACACATAGGGTGAACAGAAAAAATACGTTTTTAATTTCTTTTAGTTCTTGCCTACTACTTTTATCAGCAGTTGGACAAAGAGAAGGGAAATAAATCAGATGCAAGAATAGTTGTCCAGGTGACAATATCCCACTTAAAGAGCCATTGAAAAAATTTATAGGACCAAAAATACATGAAAAAAGCAGGGATAAAAAATTTATTTCTGCAGAAATGTATAGAACAGCTCCTGAGTTCTGTGCCCTCTCCTAGCCATGCAGGTGATGTGAATGGTGAGGAATATGAGGTTTGCGAGGAGTTTAATGCAGGCATTTTCTCTAGGAGAGCCAGCACAAAGACAAGCTTTCTAAGAATAAGTACCTCCTAGGTGTCTGATTCCGTTAAAAACAAGAACATCTGAACTGGGCCCACTCCTCAAAGCAATGCTGAACTCACTTCCCCCTCCAACCCCGCAGCAAAATTTCTGTAGGAGATGAAACACCTCCATTTGGGTTTCCTATCCATCACATAGAGAGGAGCAGCCACAGTGAGGGAGTGCGACTGTGACTGTGCTGAAGCAACATCTGATCACCAACACCTGCTTTCCTTTTAGATGCTGGCATTTGAAGTGCAGGAGCCCAATGGGGTCCTGGCAGCAGGTGCTCTGTGGTGCTACATGCAGGCAGGCAGCACAGCCTGGGGTGCACAGCACCTGGCTGCCCTGAGACACACGCTCGCCATGCTATCATTTGTGCCGTGCTGCTGGAATATTTTATCTTGACATGCCTGGCCTGCCCTTGCCCCTTGTCCCTCTGTGGACAGAGTACACAAAGTCTGGAAGTCCTCTTCCTCTTCGTGAACTCCTGTGAGATTTCTGCCTGCAGGAATAGCACCTGGATCTCACAAGCAAAAAGTAGCCTGATATTTTCTGGCCTCTGTTATTAAATGATGTGTTGCCCTTATCATGATCCCAGTTAAGCCAGTAAGTGTTTTGCCATCAGCTTCAGCAGAAACGTGTTCAAGCCCTAGAAACCAAGGATTTGGTGATGGTAAGTCAGCTAGAAAATTTTAAAGGGTGTTGTTGCTCTTGTATCAAATGTCAGATCGAGTGCTTAGAACTGGGAGGACACACAACAGATTACTATACAGATCAGCTAAAACTTGAACCTAGTGACAAACAATGCATTTTCTCAGAGATCATGGAAACTTATGATAATTAAATAATTCTTCTGCTTTGGATCTCTTTCTCTGTTAATTTGATGGGCAATAGTCACCTTTAAATCTTAGACTTTAATACTGCAAATAATTATTGCTACCACAAAAGCTGCAGTAGCGTTTATTATTTGCCTGCCATTTCTCTGAACATGTAAATGGCAACTAAGATGCAGTTTCGCTTTTCTTCACTAAAACAAATCTATGAATTACTATGTGGTTTTCTCTGTATATCACTGAATGTTCTACTGTGCGGGTTGTCTGACAGTAACAGACTTGTTACCCTATTTGTACCTTGGTAATGTACTGCTAAGAGGAATGAATAGCTTGCTGCGCAGAACTACTTCACTGGCACTCATACTGTCGTGTACAATTTTCAAGCTTTAGTATCAATTTTGCAAGTGTATCTGTCAAAAACAATTAAATTCAACAACAGATATAATTTGTATTGCACCAATCTATGCAAATCTTTCATTGTTGCAGGTATGAATATTTTATATTACACAAGGAGAAGTTAAAAGGAATTCAATTTAATTTAGCCATGGGGTCTCCAGTCAAGCATATGTGGTTTTGTATGTACTCCAGACTTTTTCCCTGTTTTTGGGAAGAATTCCTGAATTATATATATATATAAAAAGAAAAAATGTCATGCCTGTTGTATCCAAAGAAAATGAAGCTGGCACTTATGGACCTTGTTCTATAGTAAACGCTTATCACTGAACAGAACTTTTTTAAAAAATGAGTGCAAAAAGCCAGCTCATTTCCCTTACTACTCTAGAATAATTTATTATGATTTGACTTTTGATGGAAATGTGGATCCCTTATTCTTCCCTTTCTGTTCAAACTTAACTCCCTTTATATTCACATTAGAGACATCTATCTGGTCTCATCTGTACTACACGCATGAAACTGAATTTACAGAATTGATTATTTGTGATTTTTCTTGATGAACTCCAGCACAAACTCAAGCTTTTCTCCTTGAAACCAGAACCAAATAATTAACTACATAAATATATTTCAATGACAAAGCCAAGAGCAAAAATCTTAAATATCCAAGATGAAAAATCCCAAATATATAGACCAAAAAGTTTTCAGAAAAATACAGTTGAGATTTCTAACATATTGACAATAATAGAATGCCAGAAATAATAAGCAAAATTTATGGAGCATAACTAACATGACGTAATCTATGCTATGGAGTTCTATGACTCCTCCATATATAATTTAAAAACTTATTAGATAAAGCACAAGTGAAACACTGTATGCTCTATGCTATGGTCATTTCTCCTTCTGTATATTCTTTTAATTTTAAGAAATGTATATGCTGTTTTAAACATAATGGATGGGTTGCTTTTATTTATTTGCCCTTCAGTGTGCCTATTGCTCCAACAATGTTGATTAGCTTTTCTATTATTTTAAAATTATTTTATTATTTATCACAAGAAGCTGTTTACATTTAGTAGGAAATTATAATAGATTGAAAACCAGTAAAAAATCATTAATGCATTTTTTGGGTTTTTTTTGAAAATAAAATTTCTAAATAGCAGGTGGGCTAGTAAAAGCAGTGACTACACAATTATTTTTTTAAAAATTTTGTTCCCTAAAGATGCACCCTGCAAACCACTCAATATTTGAGATTTGATCAGCTAAGCTGCATAACAGTTGTATATCTGAAACACATTGCATACAATTTGGCCTCAACTCAGTATCTGCCACTTTCTTTTAGCTTTCGCTTAATATGCACAAAGGAAATCTGTGAAAATATTCTCATTTTTCTAGACCACTTTAAGAAGCCTTTACAGTAAAAATGCTTCCATGAAGCATATTAAGTAAATCTCATTATGTAACTACTTGAACAAAATAGTCTTTATTCTGTATACAATAAGTCTTTATTCTATACAATAGTATCAGGCTCAGTACTGCTGTTTAATCTGTTCATGTCTTGAAGCACCTTCACCTGCCTGCTTGTATTTTAAAACAGCATGTTTTGTTCAAAAAATGATGCCAGTAGTCACCAACTTTGCTAAACACACAGATTTTATATACCCAGCAAAAATATTGTTCTACTGTTTTCAGATTTCAGATGAAGCCTTTTAAAGTGTACTGTACTGGGCACTACATGATCATGTTGGTCACTTGTTGCTAAAGAGAAAGGATGTAGTCTGTCTCAAATGACAGGGAAACATGACAGATATGGATCCATGAACTAATTATGATCAAATACAGGAACTTACATTAATGCATGCCTGTAAAATAATCATGTTGATACTACAGAAATAAAACCTTCAAACTTCTCCATAGCAGTGAAAAAGCAACAGAAATTAGAACTTGTGAATTGATGACAGCCAGTGTGAACCTTTGTTCTTATTTTTCGCTTTTTTTCTCTCTTTTTTTTCCTTTTCTAGCTTTGTTCCTGCATAAACTTTTAAAGAGCAATCTATTTTGCCTGCACATCAGAAATCTATACTGAAAAATACATATTTATTGATTTTTTGGATAGGCATATCCAAAACTAGAAGGGCTAATACTTATGGAAAAAAGAACACCCCGAACCTCTACTGTTGAAAAGTTTAGAGCATGAGAAAGAGAAAAATACATATAGAGAATACTTCCCATATTGAAACATTTCAAGGCATTTGGACACTATTCACTTGCTGCAAAGTTGCCAAGTCTAA
The DNA here is from genome assembly GCF_030490865.1 of Poecile atricapillus. Taxonomy (NCBI): domain Eukaryota; kingdom Metazoa; phylum Chordata; class Aves; order Passeriformes; family Paridae; genus Poecile; species Poecile atricapillus. The sequence continues at coordinate 20,757,769 of NC_081251.1, read as the reverse complement.
AACCAGGATTGAATGAATTTCACTGAAGACCCAGTAACCTAGTGATCCTCCAGACCTCTGCTTAAAGGTAGATTTCTCAAAAAAAAAAAAAAATAATCTTAGGTCAAATCTTAACCCTTACTGTACAATTAATATGAGGTATCCAAAAGAGTGCACACTGTGTGTGTGATCACAGCACTTCTTAAAGCTCATTAAAGAATATTTCTGCTCAATAGCATTTTTTGTTAACAACATTTTTATAATGCAAAGGCTGTCATCACCATGCAGCAAATATGTGGGGTTTTGCCCTTATCTCACGTAGTGCACTTGATAAGGAGTACTACTGAATCTTCTGCACGCTGCATTACAAAGAAAACTGTCTTTCTGTAAGGCATTTTCTCTCCACTGCTTTCACGTGAAATAAGAGCTCTTGTAGCTGAATGTATCTGACTGTATTAATACTCAAATAAAAACTGAAACCTTTCTGCTTTATCTGAAGTATAAATCCCTGAAAAGATTCATGCCTTTCCAATTGTGTTCACTGTAATAAAGGTTAATATTGAACTGAACTTATCGTATTCTAGCATCACATGTTAAGTTCCAAATCTCTGCATGTGATCTATTTTCTTCTTTATTGTTGAAATTATACAATAGGTAAAATGATGGCAATATTATTAAAAATATCACAGCAAAAGCATTTTACTTAAACACAGTTCAAACCTATTGCTTTCATGAGTAGGAAAAAAAACATGGTGCAAAGTGCTCGGGAGAGGGAAGGGACTAGCATCTCTTGAAAATTAACTACTTTGACATTAATTAATACATCATTTTCTACCTGATGAGATGGTGTTGTAGAAAGTATAAATTGAAGGCACAAGAGTAAGAAATGAGTCATCTTTGACTTACCGTATCAAAGACTATTGGTGTATTGCAGTCAGCATCCAAACACAGAGCATGAAGCTTCTCACAAATCAGAAAAAATATACAATCAATGAACAAATCAAATTCATTGTAAAAATAAAGGCCAGAGATTAGAGTATGTATCCAAGGGTCTGGTTAGTCACAGCTTTGACTAGCCTGCTACACAGCTCTGCAAAACAAGTATACTGCAGCAGTGTGGCAAGCATAGGATTGCAATGCATGTCCCATATATTCAAGCATAATAGAAAACATGGTCTGGAGCTTATTCCATGTGGAAGTGGGGTCTGTTTTATGCAGGCAGAAAAAAGAAAGGTTCTTTTCCCACATAATAGAATTAGAAATGAAAATTTTTCTTGATTATTGTACACAATAATTCCCCAGGATATCAATTACATAAAGCAGGTGCCTCTGTCTCCTGTTTCCCAGATAAATGCCTGTAATCTCATTTCACAAATGATCCTATTTAGACAGGAGCCACCTATTGTGATGATATCATTTGCTCTAGTATCCATAAATGGGCAACTTCCTACAAAACGTCATGACTACTGACGACACAAATTTTTATAATATTGAGTGGGCAGGGTGGTTGATGGGGTCCCATCAATCTACAGCAGCTTCTTCTGATGTGATACCACGAATCCTGCATAATCACTTAAAAGACTGTAAATGAAGAGGAGCATTAAACCTCTCTAGTAAAGCTCATTAAAAAATAAAAAAAACCAACAAAAAATAAAACCCCAGAAAAACATCAAACAAACCCCCACAAAACTGGGAAAAAACCCTAGAGAGGTAGTAAAGGCAGATAAAACATAATGACAGAGCAGTGGCACCTTTTCAATTGCCTTCGGCACTCTCAAGGATACTGGTAGATATGAACAAAATCACTCTCAATTAAGAAGTGTAGCTGTCAGTTTCTTTTTAACAAATAATAAAAGACTGAATATCTCTTTTCCTTGTAAATTTCAAATATGCACTGACAGCAAAAAAGACCAGTGCTTCAGTGATACACAAATTAGCCTACTCTTAGTGAATATTTTTTAGAATTAGCAGCTGCTTGTCACAGGAACTTGGAATATGAACACTGTATCAAATTACCCTTAGACTGTTTGAAATCCAGGCTGCTAGACAGGCTTGCTTCATGCACTAGCTACATGGATTTAATTTCTTACATCAGTGTTTTCTTGAGAAAAAACATTCCATTAAATATATGTATTTAGGAAATGTTATGATACTCACAGATAGCTGAAATTAGTCTCCATCTGCCTGCTTTTACACATAGAGATGTGAGGAGAGTTAAAGGTGATGCAGCGTTCACTTGCCTACCCACCCTTTCCCCAAGGGACTCAGTTGTGCCTAGAGGCTAAAGCAAATTGGTTAAGAACTTGTATTTAATATTTTTCCTTGCAGAAGTCCGTAAGAACTTCAGAAGAAGGTCCTGTGATTAAAAAAAGAAAATTACCTGAGGGCATTTCTCAACAGGATCTTCACAAATCTTGGTTTACTTACTCCTGCTTTGAACAGACTGAGCTGCATCTAAACAACTTCTTAATACACAGGAAGAAATGCATTAAGATCCATCTGCATCAGTGTCTGGACAGTGCTCACCAGAACACCAGTCAAGCTGGGGTTTCAGGGTGGAAAACTTTAAAGTTTAAAAGCAAAAACCCCAAGAGAGCTTTATATAAATTTCCACTGATGTAGCTCCAGCAAAAGGGAGTCCACTTCTCAAAATCCAGCCCCTGCACTGTACATTCCCTTTTAATACTTTGCCCTTATTTTATAGTTTCTTTGGACCAGGGACCGCCCTCTACTAAAATTCTGTATTACACATAGAGACGGTCTCAAATGCAAGGCAGCACAAATTTTAATAATAAAAGCAACTCTTTCAGAACTGACTCCTACCAGAGTGACTCACTTCAGGTCTAGATAGGTTGAAAGCAAAATCTGAACACAGCATCCATGGCTACAAGGCACAGTATGCTGTCAAAGCAGAGAAGTCAATGGGTTTTTCACAGGCACCCTAAAGAGAAGAGCTCCTTCCTCAGAGATTGAAAATATTGGAGAAAACAACTTCAGAGCACTGAATAGCCATTTAGATACAAGCCTGTTCTTTCTTTCTGCCTCCCCCCCATCCCTCCTGTGCTCGTCTTCAAGATAACACTAGCTGATCTCCTTAAATATGCTGCTTAGGAAAAGACAGAAGCACAGCTTTGGCTCTGGATATCATAACCCCTTCATTTCAGTACTGGGTGGAAATAGAAAAGCATAAACTCTGTGTATCCAGATGGCATCAATATTTTCCATGTGTTTCCATGACAAAAGATAAAGATAACACAAGAAATAGTTAGAAAGTAGAAGTGTGTGTGAGTGTAACTGAGATTGATGGTCCAGAAGTTTCTCTCTTGGCTAGATAAAAGCTGATGAAATGGAAATGAGGAGAAGAAAAAAAGACAGAAAATAGCTAAAAAGAAAATTAATCACTGCTTCATCAAATTCAGTCCTGCCTTGGGAAACACCAAATGTCAGACTTCTGTGTTAATGTACAAAGTCTTTCAAGGCTGTTCCCAGGATGCAGTAGGCAAGAGTGTGCTTTCTTAAAACAATTTCTTTTTCAGCATCTGAGCCAAAGGATGTCACCACTCTTCCTTAACCTAGTTTTGAGGTCACCAAGAACACAGTGATGAGCTTAGAGCCCATTCCCATGCAGAGAAGAATGTTAAACATGGTCCATGGAAGATGCCTCAATGGTTCTGATATGCCTTTAAAGGCTTCTAAGCTTTAAAAAACATCGTGCTAAAGAGAATGGACCATCATTTCCAACGGCTCCCATTTGTTTAGGGAGATATTGTGGGATATACTCCAAGCATATTGCTGTCTCAGGAAGGGCCTGAAGGATTATACTGAAAGGATGAGTCACTCCAGTGAAAGCAAAGCTGCTGCACTTGGTCATGGGGAGATTGTCATAAACCACAACATCTAACACTAAGCAAGTACAGTGGACATCTGATAAAACTGCAGACCACACAACCGAATATTCTACCCGTCTTAAGGTCTCTCCTTTACATGTGGGATCTTTGAAATACCCTGATATCCTAACAAATAAGTCTAAATGTCCTTAAACCACTTTTGAAATTCCTAATGGTCTTCCTTTTTTTTTTGGCTTGTTCTTTCTACCACAACTGAAAACTAAATCTCTCCAAACATTACAGGCAGCTGATAACTCCGAACATTTCTGGGCAAAGATTTAGAAAGGCTGGGTCTTCTTTAAAATGTGTGGGCTTTACACTAATTGGAGTTGAAACCTTAGTTATACAACACCAGTGGATTATTGAAACTCCATTCTAAAAGGTAGGAGACAGAAGGATGTTACCTTCTAAAACACCTACTGATATTTTAGTAGATAGCCTCTAAAGCAGAGACAAAACAAATTGTTTCAGTTAAATGAGTTTGTCTGCTAACTAGGCTAACAACTAACAAGACTTGACTAATAAGAAACCCTGCCATCTCCAGTAATTGTAATGTATATTAATTAGTGGGGAAATACCAAACCAACAAAAAATTATGCTAAAAAAATTTACAGTGCTGTCCTTTTAAACTGCAGCTATCAATCAGTACAAATAGAAAGTGAATTCTTGCATGCCATCTTTTCCCAGAAGCAGAGTAGGAAAACAGCTACTGCACATTGTGTGATGCTTCCTTTAATTGTATTACTTAGGCCACCCCATGTGCATATTGATTAACAAGGCTTACTACCACTAAAACAAGGAAAAGCTTTATAAGATCTTCCACTTCCATTAGTTTCTATAGAAAACAAACAGGAAAATTAAGCAAACAAACAGAAAAATTAAGCAAGAGTCTTGGACAAGGAAATTTTAGTCTGCTATCCTTCATAATGTTTGCAGACAAGATCAAAAATGTTAAGTGTTATTAGTTTTATCCTCATTCTTTAGCCAGATCTACCTGTATGTAAATCTCTTGAGGAGCTGAACTGATGGGATCTATTGAACAGACATCTCTTCAACAGGCAACACATTTCTGTACCTAAGCAAATATTCTTCCTTAAATCCCTCTGAGATTCATCACTTTTGCTTTTCAACAGCACTATAGAAAACTCAAAGGAGAGTTTCAGCCTCATAAGGCCAAATTTATTTTTTTTATAATATACCAATGTTGATAAAGAATAATGCGCAGTTTTTAATTACTCATAAAATCCTATTCCCCAACAAAAAGCTAGAAATATCAATTACAGATATCACAACTAAATGAATTCTTAAGAATTATAATCACAGTAAATTATTAGTTAATGCCTAAAACAATCAGAAAAAAGGTCTGCTCACAAGCTCAATTTTATACCACCAGCTGCCATCCTGGTGTCCCAAAGAAAATTTGAACTTCACATTCCATTAGCAATAAAAGTGTAAAAAAACCTCTAGCAAACAAAAAATTATATATTCTGATATAAAAAACCCGTAATTTTCATTTCCATATGAATATTAAAATAATTGAGAGCAGAAATTTTCTAAAAAATTGAGGAGGGCTTTACTTTGATTTTCAAAACCTGGTTAGCACAATTGCTGATTGAAAAGGGACAATTATGGTTTGCATCTAGTGACTCTTCTAAACAAAATAGAATTGTTTGGTAAATAGGAAGAAAAGGATAAGAAGTTCTGCCTGATTTCTTTCTGTCTGTAAAACTGGGCATTTTACTAAGTCATTTCCTTTTCAAATGAACTCCCCACTTCTTTGAAAGGCAGCTGCATTGAAACATTTATGGCCCTAAAGTCTGTAAAGAATACGGTTTAACATAAGCAGAAACTAAATACTCTCTTCTACCCTAGGCCTTGATACTGTAGGTTGCCTGGTAGACTTTCCAGAGATCAGATGTTTGGTAGGGTTTATTTTTGTAGTCTAAAAATCTAATTCTTGGAGTATTTCAGACCTGGATTCTCTATAAATTAGAGCTATTGTGAAAAAACATTGCCTTTGGCAGACAGGAGATCTATAGAGAAAGTTTTCTTCATTGAAGATCAAAGCTATAAAATAGTACTAACATTGACCGGCAAAGCTATGGTATGTTCATAGCATTGACATGAAAAGGAGAGGGTCCTTGCAGGTTAGGATGTCAGAAAATCTTTATGTTTTGATAGTATCAAAGTGGAAGATGCAACTGTGAGCAAGACAGCTTTGTGAACAATGATCCCTCACTCATTTGGAGGCAAGACTGCAAAAACATCTGTCTTTTTAATTTAAAAAATTTAAAACTTAATTTAAAATTTTAAACATTTTAAACATTTGCCTTTTAATGCAAGTGTTGAAGAACAGTTGTAATAACAAAGAGAAAGACAATCCTGAGAGACTATATACAAAAATATAGCACTAATTCCTTCTTTTAAAGACAATGAGTTTGCTTCAAAAATGGCACTTTTTTATATTCTTTCTTTCTTTCTTTCTTACTTTCTTTCCAGAGCTTCCAGCCATCTCTTTGCAGTAGCATTCTCAGAATGTACTCAAGAACTTGGTATCTCAAAATTCTTATTGTAAATGAAAGACAAACAGTAACCACCTGGTCTCCCTGTATGTTTAAGCTTAGAGCAGTTAAGAACTTTCTCAGCTTTGCACTGTTTCATTTTGACAAACTTTATAGTGGGGCCATTATTTTTATCTATTTTTCTCAAGTAACACTGCTTCAGAAACCACTAACCTAAGAATGTTTGTGTAGGCTTTCTGACCTTTTTTTGTTTTAAGCAAAAATAGTTATCCTTGATTTGTAATAAATGACAGGCTTTATTTTTTCTTTTTGTTTTTTGATGTATGTCCTTTGTCAAACACAGTTCCTTCACTTCCAGTCCTGTGTTCCTTGCCTTTTCTTCCCCTTTCCCTCCTTCTCAATTTTCTAAATTCAAATAGACAAAAAAACAATGCAAAAATATACAAAAAAGTTATACAAAAAAGTGATCTTTTCCTATCTGGTTTTTGATTTTACACATATCTGATGTCTTTGAAAGATGACCAGTAGACTTTATGAGAAAACTGAAGATGCTGTTCTGAAAAAATCATTCTAGAAACTGTGGAAAAAAATAAAACAAATAGGAATGATTTGAAGATGACCAAAGTGTGATCAGGTTAAATCTCGTATCAAATCATCTGTTCTTCCTTGGCAAACATTTGGGAAATGGGGAGAGAAACATGACAGCAGCTGAAGATAGTTCAAAGGCTTTCAAAGGGTCTGGAGAGCCCAAAGGAGTCAGCTCACACAGCGAGGCTCCAAGCTGAAGTGCTGGCTCCAAGCCACAGGCATGAGAAAGAGTTTACAAGGTCTCAGTAATATTTCTTGATTGTTTGCTAAATATAGTAACACAGTCTAGATCCTCTGGGGCATAAATAAAATTCTGCTTCACATATTCTGTGCTTTGTTTGCCAGTATGCAAATATGGCTACTATGTCACCCCAATATTAACTGTGTCTTGCACTGCAACAACTAAAGTACCAGAGTTTGGACCTTTGCAAGTTGAAATGTGGGTTTGACATCATGTTCGGGTCCTGATTGTGGCTCATGATAAGCTTGGTTTTGAAGGTGAAACAAAGTCAAATTCCGTAACTTCACATGTTGCCAAGAGACAAAACAGTCGTCTTCTGGCCATATCGCATCAGAGACACTGGCACTAATCCATTTCCAGGCATCACAGCTCATAAACTCAGAACTATTATGGACTCGATAAAGTCAATCAATACATTAGTTAAGTGAGATGGAATGATTTAGCTCTTAGGGAAAGAAGTATAGAGCTCAGTGTTATTCAGTGCTGGGTTTGAGCATCCTGGAATAACGAATTACAAGAAAACCATTCAGACAGACACACCTGTCTTGGCACATTCACTTGAAATACAACCAGGAAAACAAAGTCTTTTTGTTTTGTTTAAATAAATTGAAAGGACTTCAAAACAAGGACTGCTTCTTACAATTTGTTTTACAAAAGCTTCTTGAAGAGCTTTTTTCTGAGACCCTATTTCATACCGAGTATGGATAACAGCTCAACAAGAACCTGGATTGGTCCTTTACAAATTTGGAAAGTCAAACTCTAAAGTATCAATGTAGGACTGGCAAGTTTTTCAAAGATGAAGAAAGCTATAGCACTTAAATGACTTTGGCCCACTGAAGAATGTGAGCTAGATAGAAAAACACAGTGTCGTGACAATGGGAGGAAATGAGGTACTCTGGATGTCACAATATGCATTAAAAATATATTTTGACACAAATTCTCTTCATGCTAACTTAAAGTAATAAAGGTAAACATGAATTTACACACATCCACATAACTAATAATGTATGTTTACTTATCACAATTTGTATGAGGCCTTTTTAGAAACTAACTAAATATTTTATTTTAGAAAGTGAATAAATTTTTTCAAATGTTTCCTATATGGAAAAAAAAATATTCACAACATAGGATAAGGAAACTGCGTCATTTTAACAAAAAAGAGCTGAATACTTAATGTAAATTATATACATATCCAGTATTGTAATATTCAATACTCAAATATATAATAATTTCCTATAATAAGAGTTAGATCTCCTTCTTCTTTTATTAGCCTACATTTTCATTTCAGAAAACCTTGCCACACCCAAAGGAAAGTTCCCAAGCTGACATGTACTACAAATTCTAATTCATTTTTTTTTTTAGCTTGAATAGATCCAGAGGCTTCTAGCATAAGCTATATCAGTGAAAATGTACATTGAAATTACTGGTTAGCCTGACTATTGAAAATAGTTATTTGAGCCATAGCAAACGACATAGTAGAAATATTCTTTCTGTAGATTTTTTATATTAAGCTTTATGTTTCTTGTAGAAAGACAATGTGAGCAAGACTACTCATTAACAGTGGAATGCAGGAAGAAGTAAAATCCTCTAGTAATAGTTCAAGAAAGCATATTACAGTACATCTGTAGACCTGGTTTTCCCTAAGGATGATTGAGGGCCAGAAAATGACATGACAAAGATACACATACCCAAATAGATTATTTAACCCTGCCAGTGTGCAAAAGAAAAACATCAGCAATAACATTAATATTCACAGTGGCACCCTTTGATGCTTTCATAATTTAGATTTGACCTCAGTGAGAAACTTGGCAAATGACTTTTGTTCCTATTTTCTAGTCTTTCATGAAAGGACAGTAACACCCCTACATCAATCCTGCAAAGTGATTGCCCAATAAGCATCCACAAATGCTTGATATCCAGGATTCTGCAGCCTAGAACTGAAGCACACTGGAAAAACTGATACATGTAGAAGTCACTATGGTTACTGCCTACACTTTCTTTGCCTCCAATAAGATCTTTCATTTCCATAAGCATTAAAATTCACCAAATGCACCAAAATTATTCAGACAAAAAAAAAATAATCTCTCTGGCTTATAAGCCTTTTAGCTGTGTTGCTTCTATCTTTTTAAGTATAGACTCTGAGCTGAGGCATATTATTCCACATCTTAATATAAGAAAAGTATTGCAGGAGAAACCTTGTGGTGGAAATGCTTTGTGGACCCCCAGCTTCAGCAGTGTGTGTAGAACAGCTGTCTGCTGTTGGCCAGTGCAAGGCTGAAACCCAGAAAACACTGTACAGGATGCCAAAAAAAAAGCTAGCTGGAGATTTAGCAAGCCAAATTCACATGATTATTTTTTTGTATTATTGTAAATCTTTCAAATAATAAGAAAGTTAAAAGTTCATCTTCGGTGGTTAGATTCCCTATCTATTGTAATAATAAATAACTATATGTAAAATTAATTTTGGGTTGGGGGCACTCTTCCCCTTATTTTATCTTACAGCAATCAGCATGATTCTTTCTTTCAATATTCTTATATAAATGTCAAACTGGCTAGAGCCTGTAACATTTCCTGATCGCATGGTCACTCAGTATACCAAGCTCCTTGAAATTGTATCCAGTGCCTGTGTCCTCAACAGTCATTTTAAACATTTCTTAGTTTTACCCTTTTACTTCCATTAGCTTTCTACTTAAGTTCCTTCCAGCACACTGAATGATTTTGTTCCCTGTTATAGCCTGTTATTTTGAAAATCTCCCTGAACCACCATTGTCAGTTCTACATACAAGTAGCCTATTTCTTCTTTTCACCTCAATTACCTCCTTGCAGCTCGTTGCTTTTAGTGTGACATATTTGACAGATCAATATATTCTTTATCACTTCACTTACTTTCCTTTATTTTTCCTATATGTAATTTTGCTGATGTTCCTTTTAGGTGAAAGTTCTTAATATTACTCTTCAATACACTCAATGAGGTCCTTTTATGGAAAACCCTTTTTCCCTTTTTCAGAAAGAGCAGAGTGCTCACTGCATACAGGACATGCAGGTAAAGTGCTTGACACCTTAAGCAGGAATTACACTGAACTGAGCTGTGGTTTGTAGAGAAGCAGTGCCATGAGAGGCTTATTCCTAAGGTTGAGGTAGGATATATAGTTCCCTCGACATCCAAATCTACAGAATCTCTTCCAGCACTGTCAGCCCCAATGAGTCAAACAGCATCCCCAATACTCACAGATGGAACTTTCCCAAAATCATAAATACTTTCTTAAAAGATAGATATGCAAATTTCCCTTGACACTTCAGACCAGATGTCCAACCTGTAAGAACTCAGAATACTGCCTATCACAACATTAGTTTTTTAAACCAGACTGGAAAATAGAGCTTTTCCCTGTAAGCCCTCACTTGCATAATAACAAACTCTTGCTAATGTCACACCAAACAACAAATCAGCAGTGGTCACTTTTTCATGTATCATTTCCATGTATGACACATAGATACATTAAAGAAGGGGAAAAGTACTAACTAGAAGTTTGAAGAATTCAGTTGTTACGTAAGGTAGCCAGCAATTTCTATATAAGTCATAGAAAATATTGAACAATTCTCTACTCAAAAATTTTCAGTGTAAATGGAATGTGATAAAGATTTTACTTCTGAAGTCTTAGTAAATGCACATGCATCCAGATTTTGATAAAAACAGAAACAGTTTAGTGGGATCTTATAAAACTTGTGGAAGGAGAGTACACCAAAATGCTGATATTTATTGGTAGAGTGCTACTCTGACATTTAAGCTGTCTTCTGTTATGCATGCTTACTTACTTGTGCTCCTGTCTTACTTCCTGGGAGAAATGCCAAAAAAGTAAAGTGACCTCTGTATACTAACAATTAACTATGTCACATCATGCTGCTTAAAATATGTTACAACCTGATTGGCATAGAAACACATTTTGTTCTGTTTGGGAACACTTATACCCAGAACAATGAAAATTCACAGCCCCAGCTTCTTGGGAACCAAGAAGTCAGCTCTAAATATGACTTTATACAGGTGTTCAGCTGCAGCATTGTGTGCTATAGCAGATATCTTAACTCACAGACAAGGTAATTTATAATGGGATAGTATTTAAAAAAGGTACAGATCTTGCTCAGATTAGATCAATCCATTTGGGGATCAAATGACCTGTAAAGATTCAAATTATCCTTCAGAAATCATTCCAAGCTGCATCCACATAGGAGACATGCCCTGACTTTACCAAAAGCACAAACACAGTGCAGATTCACAATCACAGCAACTGAGTACACAGCATAAAGAAAACACAGATTTAAAAAAGTTACTATCTTACAGAACACAGCTGGCTGATAGATTTAAGGAGAAGATGAAGATGTTGAGAAACAAGTGACTTCTGTAGGCCTGGAATATGCCAAGACACAGAGTGAGCTGTAAGGGTTGATCAAGAAGAGGGACCAGAGAAAGCCTACAAGGGAATAGCCAGGGATGGGAGCAGGGATAAAAGTCTGCTGGAAATAGGGAGATGTGCTTGGCTGGGGCTCTGCCGAGCATCCTTCCAGGAGCAGCGCTGCTCCTTTGAGGCTCTGCTTTAGCCAGCGCCTCTGTAACACAAGTGGACGGCTCCATCTAGAGGCAAACATCCCCTGAGCTGGTGGAACGGCACCACTGCAACTCAAACACCTTTCTCCACAAGTCAGAACCTTCTCAAAACAGCGCTCCGAGCTGCTGTCCTCTTGGCAGAGTGTCCAGCAGGAGGGATAAAGCTCCATCCATCTCACCTTCTGCAAAGGCTGAGCGGTTAAAAATAAAGCCAAGCTTTCCCTGAAGTCCACCTCTCAGTTTGAATGGTCTCCCTCACCAAGTCTTGCCAGATTGGTTCTGCTGCACCCATAAAATGACACAGATTAAAGGCTTACTCTCATTCTGATGGCAAGAATGGGTCCCACAGGCAAAAGGTTCCTGCACCCCTTTATTACTTATGTCTCATAGGAAATACGCAGTATTTCCCACGAATATCTTGATAAACACATCTATATTCAGTATCAAACAGAGCACCAGTAGTTAATATGAAGTTAAAGAAATGTTTCCAAAAATAATGAGATTATTGAATTTATAATACTTTATGTTGCAAAGGCCTTCTCTGTTGAACAAAGATTAAGCTATTCTTTTCTGTCCATCAATAAATAAAAAATTCCAACCACCTTTTAATACTGATAAAGAGCCCAGGAGCACCAAATCACACACTTCAAAGATTATAAGCAAGTCTAACTTCATCCTCTCTGTTGCTGGGGTCTGGACTCTGTGCCAAGCTCACAGAAGAGTTTCTCTTCTGCACTGATAAAAAAAAAAAAAAAAAAAGAAAGCCTTTGAGTGGATGTCTCTGAAAGCCCTTTTCTCCCAATCACAGGCTAAAACATGTATTGCAATATTTCAAAACATTTTATAAGCTTAACTCCACTGTTCCTTATTGTATGCCTAAAAGGGCTTTTTCAAATAGGGAGCAACCAGTTATATGAATATAATTCTTCCCAGTCACTGTTTTCAGGCTTGTGGGGTATGTATCACCAAATGTGCACTTTTTATAAATCAGTATGTTTAGATTCAGACAAGATGTGTATCTGAGCAACAGCACAGCAAGGAGCAACTGTTGTCTATGCATTACATTTCCTCAGATTACTCATTTATTATACAATAGTGTCCTGAATTTTACCCATCACTTTCTTCTGGTGTTTTTTAGTGAGGAAGAAAATTCGGATTCAAACTAGTTTACCTCTTCCATAATGATGTATTCTGCAAGTTAGCTGTAAGTAGTTAAGATTAAAACTGCTAAGCTGGTTATTGTAAGCAAAACACATTGGGGAGTGAGTGGAGAGAAAAAAATAATGCTCCTTTTCCTATAAAAATTAATTGCACAAATATCTGCTCATTTCTTAACCTACTATTTTTCTGTGTTTCACTTATTTTAGATGTATTTTTGCAGTAAGAATGAAAATCTAAATTAAAAAATGCAGAAGCAATATATCTTACAGTTCTAGGTTAGGTTTTGGGTTTCTTTTAAGGGCATATATTTCATGAAACAGTGTTTATTTTACAGAATTCATTGCTGAAAACAAAACTAGCAAACTACACAGTCATTTCTTCCCTGACTTCTTTCTACTTTAGGAATTCAGATCCAGTTTGCTGTTACTCAAAACAAAATTACTTGCAGCTATGACTCATATCTTTGTGGTAGCAAAGAATATAAGATGTATGTCTATTTATGTAGCACATGCATAACACCCCATTGGAAGTTTTTTAAGGTCTCTTCTAAGAGAAGAGCAAGAGCATGGATGGAGAAAAAGCTCACTGGAGTCAAAGGAGGACCCCAGTGGACTCTCAAATGTGTTTGCAAGTACATACATGAGCAATGACACTGAATATGTACCAACACCTATGGGAAGAGTTGAATATCAATCAAATGAAAACATCAGAGCTAAACTCCGAGAGGCTCTAGTGATTAGCAATCACTTTTGCTCAAAGACATTCCCACCTTGCAAGCTCAGCTTCATCCCTTGGCTTCAAACCCAGAACAGACCAGTCCTCAAGCAAGTCCTGCCTCTTTGCGGTGTTTGGCTTTGCAGTGTCCAGCACTGATTTAAATCAAGGTCTCAAAGACACGGGCGGCCAAAGAAACTGCACAATTAGTGTGCCTGTGAAACATATGCCACAGTCCCCAGCTTTACCTGGGTGGTCTAAAACTGAAGAAAATACAGGTGAGAGATGGACCTCAGACTTTCATTATTGCAAGAAGTTTTTGGAGACAGTCTTTTTACGAAAATATGAATTAATCTAAATGGATAAAACAGAAGAACAGCTTAAGTCAAGATACAGTGCTCAGAAAGGTGAATAAAATATGGAGGGAAAAGAAGCATGCTGAGAAAGATGGAGAAGAGGGCCGGTTATGGTATATTAAAGACATGGATAGGGCAGAGACAGTTCACAAAAATTTAACATAGCCCTCTCTGTGTTGGGAACACATGGGACACAAAACATTTTTTTATATTTAGAATGGCTTAGCCCTCTCTTGCTCTACCTGAAAATGGTAAAATATATGAACAGTGACTTCCGGTGACAGCTACACAAGTATCCATGAGTGTGATGCCAAAACTTCAAATGTCGAAATCGGAACAAGACTGAGACTATTTCAGTCATTGTAGATCAGTGTTCCTGGTCTAAATTAGTCAGCTGCCTGTTATGCAAGATCATCCTCCCTGCTAGTCATTCTCACAGGGTATTTACAGAACACTGTATGGGAGCGGTGAGAATCTGAGTGAAGGTATTACCAGGAGGAGGCTATTTAAAAAAGAATGTACTGCATACATTTTCAGGCAGACATTTAAGTAGACATTTCTATAAAGCATTTGCTTGTCCCCTTTGCATTACATATGCACACATACATACATACATGTATACACACATATATTTGTGTATACACACACACACCATGTTTTCATGTCATTGCAAGTAATGTGGGAAGGAAGGCATACATAAATATGTATTAAAAAATCTTTCTAGAGCATGAAATACTTCTGCTGCTTCTGGGTAACACAGGCTTATTTGGAAATAGCTTTCAAAATGCAGCCTTTGGAGAAAAGTATTTCACAAATCAAAGTGATTTTCTCAAAGCTTATTTTGCCATGATAGCCTCTACTAGAGTAGGAGGAAGAGGAAAAATTTGTTTTATATCACCCCAGTGGATTCAAATCTTCCCTTTTCTGGATGTTTGATTCAATGTCCTGAGCTAAATGTAAAACATCTTGTTAAAAAGATCACAACCAAATGCACATAAAATATTTCAGCACAATGATCTGCTGCTCTTCTCCTTCCTTTCTCTCTTACACACTCATTTCCTTACCCTCACTGCTTGGGGTTGCAATATAGTTGCATCTGTTTGAGGTAATTTCTGTCTGCTTAACTAATGCTAAAAGACTCCTTTTTGGAAAAATACAGAACAAGTGATCATAAGGTGGACTAGCTCAAAAAAATCTCATCGAATAGCTTTTTGCTGTTTGCATCATATAACAGGATTGTTCTCTGTGCTGTGTTATCTCAATTACTGTTCTATGAATAGAGTCAAAGAAGGCAGGGGGGAAAAATGTCAAGTAATGTTCCAATTTTTAACTATTATTTTTACTGTACATTTTCATTTTTATTTCTTTAGGGGTATACTACATGAATTAAAATCCTGATTCATTTTGTTAACACAGAATACAACATGATCTGCACTGCTTCAGGGTCCATCTTATTTCCTAAAGCTGGAGATAAAGACCCAGAATTGTTGAACCAAGCCAAGAGTTAAGCTACTTTTTTTTTGATAAATAGCATTTTTCAATAGCACTTGACCAAAAATGCAGGAGCTTCAGCAAAGCCCGCCAAACTCCAAATGGACTGTCTGATGATTTGGCACAACTTGAGATAATGCTGAAAGCAAGTACAGCCAAATTAGTACTTGCATTCAGTTAAAATGAAATGGACTATAATATAAATAGATCAAATTTGGGCCCAGATCCTGCAATTCAATATGCAGGCAGACTGTCAAGTGCAGAATCAGCACTTTGGTAATCAGAAATCTAATGAGAAAAAGCTCTAAAATGCCGGAAAGAATTATTAGAAGAAAAACTATTTAAATCATCCACATAACTAGAAATGTTTGCTAAAAAACACAGATACTAATAAATGAGTTACGAGCACTTACTTTGAACCTGTAAATGATTCTTTAAATGTAGTAAAAATAATTTCATGCAACAATGTGTCAAGCCAGTTTGGAAAAAGTGCTAAAAATCCTTGATGGCTGTGTTTATCCACAGCAGAGTAAGTGCATAGTCAGTATTAACCAGTAATGCACTACCTGAGCACAACACAAGTGACAAAGATTTTGGAAGAAGACTAAAAATGAGAAAGAGCGAAAGGTTAAGCATACAAATCCCACAAAGAAAGGAGTCTTTAAATACTGGGCTTTTTTGAGAATTGCAGCCTACAGTGCAGTTCCCCTGCTTCATGTTTGCTCTGAATTAAAAATAAATAAATAAATAAAAAGAAGCAGTTTAGTATTCTCAAAGAACCAGTTTTAAAGAGAATTCTATTAACATTAACACAATAGATTGCATCACGTTATATAAATAAAACCTTATACTGTGACACAAGGATCTGCTAGGAAAGTCAGAAATTCGATAGACAGAAATGCTGTGAAAAATCTGCAAACCTGAACACCAAGGAGAAAAATGAAACAAAGGAAACAGAACATGTTTCTAGACACTTTATGGATAAAAATAAGTACAAATAATAAAGGAACAACAACAACAACAACAGAAAGCCTTACCATGATGTTTGCACAACTGTGTGTCTGTAGCCCATGCTATAAATGTGGATACCTTCTATTTCCATCATCTCAGCCCCTCTAGTGGTCAGTACCTGAAGATCTTGCCTTCAGGAGGGACACAATCTATCCATATGTACCATTTGCTGTTGCTCCAGTACCTTGACAGATATTTTTTTTCTTAATTGTGTAATTTTTTTCTGGAGCTACAACTTGTCACTTTTTATTAGCATTTTTGTCAGTGCTGCTGCTACATGCATACATTTAATTGCTAAGCAACAAAGAGTAAGCTCTGCACAGCACATTCGATTACTGCACTGTGCCATGTATTTTCACTAATGCACTTACATAATAAGAAATATTAAAAAAAAAATAAAAAAGTAAAAATATTTATTTCTGTTTCCATAGCATCTAGAATCCATGATCTGAAATCAGGCTCCATCATGCTAGCCACCGGGAAGAGAGCTAACAGCTGAAGGAAGGTGAGGGCAAGTGGACTGAGAGAAAGTGCACAGAAGTTAAAAGCAGAGGTGAGTTTCAGTGTTTCCATAGATGAATAGGCTATGTCTAAAGCTCAGAGTTGACTACCCAGTCGTGATTCTCAGACATTAGGAAACTATTGCTGTGGCCAAAATACTTGAAGCTTTTGCAAGTATGGTGGTCTCAAGGTGGAAAACATTATCAGCTTTCAGAAGTTTATCAGTTTGAAAGAGATACATATGCATTGTATCAAGAAATATTCTCTCTTCCTTTTTCTAAATTGCAGAAAAAAACAGTGCAGGCAGTTATTTTCTCAGCAAATGTTACATGTCACTGTCTGCTCTTCATATCAAAATGTGTATTTGCCCCTGTCATTGAAGACTGCTGTCACCAAAATCTGAGTTTGGCTTTAACAAGGGCTACTTGAGTCTATCACACATGCAGCTACAACTCCATCTTTCCTTTGTTGAAACAAAGAGTTCTCTTTGCACTTGAGATGTACAAGGACAGTGGTCCCTCTTTTCTCCTGGTGTTATTACCAGCTATTTTGCAGTCAGCACCACATTTCTTAATGCCATATCTGCAACGTTCATTGAGAAGAGCTGCTTGGAAAACTAAGCCATGATTGTGCAGATGTACAAACTTGCACAACCACATACAGCCACTTTTATTTCTGCAGTAAGATTCAGAAATTGGGCCTGACTCTGCATCTCTTTGGTATTTCCCAAGTAGCCCAAACGGTACAAAGAACTAGATGGGGAGACCTGGCAAAATCCTCCCAAATTTTATTTCAGGATGCTATATACCAGGAATTACAGCAGGTAGACTTTAAGACAGGCTTCTAGACTATTAACCCCAAGAATCAAGGCGAGTGCTAGGAAAAGAGGTAGTTGCTTTTGACTTATGAACAGTCACAAGCAAAGTCCTGCCCAATAGCATTAGTATTTCCTCTGGGCTCAAATATTTTTGCAAAGAAATTGGAATTCCCCAATGTGTCCTGTCTGTTTTGGAGGGACTGAAACAAGGGTGTTCTGAGCACAACATCCTTTATACTCTCATGGGAAGACCAAGCAGAATTGCATTACATGGACCACAGCAGGAGACTATAAAGAACATTATCAAATTCCTAAACTTATTAAGTACATCAGTACTTAATCATACAAAGTGCTTCTGCATTAAGATACTCAACACATTAATTACTTAACCCCTGAAATAAAATACTGAATATTTGCTTTTTATTGCTATTTCATAGATAGATGCTTGGAGATGCTATATATTTCCTTCCACATTCAGACGTGGCTGGAAGGCCTAGGTAAGGACAGGTCTGACAACTCCTGCTCCAGCAGAGCATTTTTAGTTCAGAACCATGGAATATTCTGATTTGGAAGGGACCCACAAGGATAATGGAGTCCAGCTTTTAAGTGAATGACTTACACAGGGACTGAACCCACAACCTTGGTGTTAGGCACCAGGGTCTGACCAACAGAGCTAATCCCAGTTCAAACCTCATAGCATCTTGAGCCAGAACAGATGCCAGGGAACCAGCTGCCAACTGGGAGACCTTTTTTCTTGCCTCCTGGGTCACTTTGGGAGATAAATACGGAATAAAATTACAGACTTTCTACAATTCTTTCAGTGATTTTCTTATAACCCAGAGTCCTACAGTTCCTCAGACTAAGGATTCAACAGAAGGTAGCACAGAAAAGAAGTCTCACATCACAGAGACAGAAATTTTAAAAACCCATCAAATGATGTAAATTAATGGCATATTACATCATACTTATGTGCTGATAATTGTAAGAATTTAATCTCTTTCCTACCATACAACCTCCTAGCATTCAAAAACTACTACATGATGTGTGCTTCTACATTTCTTAACACATAGCTCATTTCTGGATCCTCACATTGAACATTAATAGCTTCTTCTGCTTAGCTCAGGACACCAGAATGACCTTGTTTGATGGGATTTCCCCTAAACATCAGTCTGAACACCAAACACATCTGGGCCTAGCACAACCTTCTTGAATTCATTGACACTCATAAAAAATTTCTGGGTTCAACTCTTAGTGATGACTCCAGAGTGACTGTGAAGCATTAGGCACACAACACAATTTCTGAATGTGAGCTGCAGTGACAAGATGTGCAATACAGCCAACAGGAAGGGAAGAGGAAGGCTGCATACAACCATCCAAATGGTCACACACTTTACAGCATAGGGTTCAAATAAATGCTTTGTTATTCCTCCATTTTTATAATTGCCCTTTAATGCAAGAAGAATTGCAGTCATAATTTGTTTGGCTTCAAGGAGGAAAGTATACAGCTTATTTTCATCCAAGTAAACAGGTCTTTAGTAACAACGCTATGTTTAATAACTCCTTTAATTTTTGGTCAGACCTGAATTGATCACACAGCTGGACTAGGAGCTCACCGGAGGTTCATTCCAATTAAATAATTTATTCTTCTGTTCCATTCCATTCCATTCCACTCCATTCCATTCCACAGTGTTGGGCACACCAGCCACAGACCCCAGAGCAGGCAGGGTGATTCCCAGTCTAGCTGGGGGCTGGACATCACAGCAGCTGAGGACTAATGGTATTTGAAAAGGGATTTTTTTTTTTTCCCTACAGGGCCCCATTAGAGAGCACGTCCACTTACAATAAAAATGAAAGGGATAGTAAGCCTGCACTTCGCAGACTCTTAGCATTCTTTTATCAAAAAAGCACTCATAGCAGCAGTAGCCTTTTTTCATACTTCCCAAATCATGAGGGTTAATGGGGTCACCCTTCAATGAGGTGGCAATACAAGCCTTACTGGACTCAGAAAACAATCCATTTCTGAAAATAATGTATCTGGATAGACTTGTCTCTATTAGAGAGGTCTTTTTCACAGACTGGATCCATCTTGCATAGACCACCAGAAAGAGAATAATCTTCAGCCAGTACTAAGTTAAATATATATGTATTCCTAACTCAAAAAAACTTAAAGATGTGTCACAGGAGACTGAGTCCAAGCCAAAATAAAACTGTGTATTAAAAAGACATTTTCAAAAGGGGTGTGTGTATGTGTGTGTGTGTGTATGTAAAAAGCTCAAAGATACTTCTCAGTTCAGGAAACAAAGCTTACATTTTGGTTGTTTTTTCCCTTTGCAGAGAGATCATTCAAAAGAAGCCAAAACTAAACATTCACTGATAACATCAGGAGCACCCAATGGGGTCCTTCCTCAAGTGCTTCAGACATACTTAACATCAACAGCTCCCAAGTTTTTTTCTAAGCTATTACTTTCACTTCTTCTATATCCACCATTTTTGTGAGGTCTGTCTTTAACCCAATCTGCTAATGTATTACTAGTGTTCCCACCACTGTGGGGAGAGAATTTTATCCAGCAGCCAACTAAGGAGCTGAGTAGTAGCTGTGAGCTTTATAGTTGCAATATTAATAATTTAAACCTTCTATAAAACAGTTTGTTAGGGATGGGCTTGAGGGAGAAAAACATTATAGGGCTTTCTGTAGTTTTGTACCTCAGAGTGATGAACAGTAGAGCACATCTTCAAGCACTTGTCTCCAAATCAATGCTTCCTTGCTTGTAAGGCAGAGGAAGAGAATGTTTTATTCACAAGATTTCAGAAATGGCTAAATGGAGCTCAAATGACAAAACTTTTAGAATATGTACTTTACTTAAGCTTTGAACCTGATAGAATCTGTTAAGATTTACACATCTGAGAAAAAGGGATCTTCAGTTTCTATAGTAGTGAGGTGTATTCAATCTCTGCTGTATTCTAAATTTTGCTCTCATTATAGTAACTGAAAAATCCTTCTCAATTCCAAACATTTCCATCAGTTCAGATGGAACTGATGGGGGGTGGAAGTGGGAAACATCTCACAAAATCTGCATTAATAATATGGGGGTGAGGGGTCATCAGTGAAATTCTAGGAATTATTCAAATTTTAGACTAATATCTCTCTGTATGGAGGCAACAAACATTTGATGTAATTCTATCATTCTGTAGAAAGAGCTTTTTGACATCCGAAAGTTTTTGTCAGTGAAAGAGGCCTTTGTCTGCTGGTTTCATTTGCTTGTGGTAACAAGCAAATGGTA
Organism: Poecile atricapillus; assembly: GCF_030490865.1. Lineage (NCBI taxonomy): Eukaryota > Metazoa > Chordata > Aves > Passeriformes > Paridae > Poecile > Poecile atricapillus. Next base: position 20,736,620 of record NC_081251.1, on the reverse strand, counting down.
TTTTGATACCAAAACAGAAAAATACTAATTTTCAGTGGTCTTTATTAACATAGCTGCATTTGCAAATCCAGGATCAAACTGAAAGCCTCCCATCTACATTTCCCAGAGGAAAAAGGATGGGAAGATGTAAGTGCTTAAGACTGTTTTGAAAGCAGAACTCTATTCTCTGTAGTTGTTGCCATCTACCAGCTCTTTTGTTCGTGCAAGATATTTGACAAGCTTGCTTATGTCTTTGTTTAGTCCAAATTATTTCTGCAGGGGATAAAAGACAGGAGACCTGTTGGAGAAAAAGTAATAATTCGAAACTTTCAGATATTGAAAATCAGGCTGCTTTTCTTTAGAAAGAATACTTACTAGGCTGAAGTAGGCCATCATTCATTTTCTAAAATAATGAAAGCATGGGATGAGGTGTACTTTGATTTCCTGATTATAATAAAAGTGGGAATAGTTTTTTTACTGTATGCAATGTGAAGAAGAAAACAGTGATGTTCTACTGACACACACAGAAAGTGTATCTGAAATAGCATTGCATTATGTACAACAGAAAATTAAGCATAGCAGGATTATGCAATATGCTGTCCCTCACCAACACTGGTAAACATTGAATGTTTACATAAATGGAACAATAGCATCTATTATGTTGTCTCAGAATACATATGCTTCATAACTAACATTATTAGAAGAGGAAAAGTCTGTTCTGTAAAAGCAGAGCAGTTAAGTGATGCTCATAATCCCTACCATGCGGTCCATTAACCTCAGAAGTTTTAAGTAGCTTCGTAGTCATCCATGGCATTTCAGATTTCTCACAGCTTCAAATCTGTGGGCAGCTTCACAAGCTTTTTGTAAAGTTTCTTATGACTAGGACATCTGTAAAATTCCCTCCAGACCTTTCTTCAATTCATCTTGTGTTAAGCAGTCAGTAATTGACATATCTGAATAAGGATATAGGTACATCCCTGAAAACATGCTCTACTGAATGCAATTATTGGTAATTTTGCATACTATAAGATATTAAATGCATTCTGGTTTTTAATCTTACTTTTTTCTTCCCATTTCAGTGTGAGTTTTCAATGAGCAGCATTCCCAAATGAAACTCATAGTAAGGAATCAAGATAATCAGACATCAATCTTCTGCCTTTTAGTAACTAATCCACCATTCAACATAGGTGTCCTCACCATTTACGTGAAATAAATTACTTATTTTAGAGTCAGATGAAAAATTGCAACACTGCCTAACACGTTGCTTAGAGACAACTGACAAATTTTCTTCCTGGATGTGTACTTGGGAAATATGAAAGGTATAACTGAGATGCTAAATTTTGGTACAGTGGGGTTTTTTTTAATTCCTTTGGTCCACAGAGGGAAGAAGTTGGTGAACCTTTGTTAATTCTGATCTCACGAAACTGGCCTTCTTTTCCTAGAAGGAATTGATTCAAGATTCAGTGGCAATAATAATAACATCTTTAAGTTGCCTCTCACAAATGTACTTGTAGTCCTGACTCCTTGACTAAAATACTTTTGTACTTCTGATACAGATATATGAGATGGGACTAGCCAAAGAAACATATGATGATTATGTTAGAAGAATTCAGAGATCTGCAGGCAGAGAAGAGGATGTCATCTCTTCCTCTCTGGCTGGCAGCACTAAATAATGTTGAACCACATAATGTAAGATAATATGAAAAAGATATTTAGATACTCAGAGCAGGTAAAATCTAAAACAGAAATACAAAATACACTGGACACTATATCTCAGGGCATCTGTTTGATTACTTTAGTATAGAGGAAAAGAAGGAATATATGCACCCTCTCAGAAGTCAAATCCTACCTATCTAACTTGCAATTCATCTTCTGTGATGAAGAATCTAGATGTAGAGCTTCTAAATGGCACATGGGTAGACAGCTTTAAATGCCCAGGATTATTCATTAAAAGATCCATGTCTGAGCTGTTGGTCTGGGGCTTTGAACCTAAGGCTTCAAATTACAGAATTTTTAAGGACAATATGTATTTGCACTCTTACAAGCAGGGAGAGAAAAAAACAACCAGATTTGTGACCTGAACATTAAGGAAAGATAGTTGCTTTAGATCTTGTGTTGTACTGCACAACTAAATTTGCTAAACTCAAACAAAATTTTCAGTGTCTCACTGGTATCTGGGTAGCTCTGATTTCCTCACTCCTGGTGACCACAGGCAGCAATCATACTGAATGGCTTAGTGTGCTTCAATACTGCCACACCAAGCCCTTCTACACCAGAATGAAACTCCTTTTGGCCTCACAGATTGCCTACTCTACATATTGTCCGTAGTTTAAGCCCACTTTTTGGCAGAGCAGCACCCAAAGTCTCCAGGGATTTCCGGAAAAGGCCGCTCTGGAAGCTGCTCAGGCTGCTGCGTCCCCGGCAGTGCTGCAGAGCCCAGGAGCTCCCAGAAGGCTGGGAGAAGGCTGCAGCACCCCCTCCGCTTCCTGCAGCTCCCACAGGCGCCTCAGCTCCGCTCCACAGCCCACGGGGATGCTCTGAGTCACAGCTACAACGTAAAAGCTCCATCTGCAAGAGGGTTCCTTCTCTGCAAGCAATGGGAGATGACATACTGACTGGGGGAAAAAAAAGGCAGAATGTGGCATTCATCTGAAAAATGATGCTGTACCAATGTCCCACATCCTCAGTCAGCTCCAGGGTTGATTCAAACTTGTCCAAATGGGGGGTGGAAATTCGTTATTTGCTTGACATGTAAGAGAAAACACTTCAAATTAAAGACAAATAACATATATAAAAACTTTTTTTTTTTTTTTATGCTTACCAGTGCTATGAGTCACTTTCTTTTCTCCAAAGAGAACTGTAAACTAACTAAACACTAAATATATGTTTGGTAAAACAGAATATCCAAATTTGTTAGATGCTTTATAAAGGTCATGTTCTGCAATATCACACTGATCACCCCCTGATTAAATTGCCTACTGCTCCAAATTTAATGAGAGACTGAAAAGTCTCAATGGTAATTGGGATAGATGATCCTTTAAAGAGGGAAAGTAAGTGGGTAGTTAGTTGAAGCACAGAAGAATGCTTATTAATGTGGAGGTGTAAGAAGTCCTTCCTGAGAAAAACAATTAAAGACTATTTTATTTGGAAAACATTGAATTTTTATTTGTGTTGCCTCATTGAAGTCCTGGACAGAGCATCAATTCTCTAACACATGGTGGAAAAAAAATAACAAAAAAAAATCCAACACCAGTAATCCAGCAGTCTGTCTTCTGCCTACAATTGCATACTGTATGGTAAATTTAATGATTTCAAATTTTTCAGTATAAAATTTGTCATTATTTTCAGGAACTCTCTAAGTGATTTGTGTCTTGCTTGGTTTCTCTTAAAAGTTTTTTACTTCAAACAAAGCCATTATCAAGAAATCCAAGTACACAAAAAGATATAAAGACAAAGACAATAGCAACTATCTGACTGAAAATTACAGAACTACTACATTAAAAAAAAAGGACTTATTTCTTCTTAATTAATATGAAGTCCATTAAAGATACTAAGTATTCTTTATGCTCTTGTAGTAAGATTATCAAAATGTTTTACTGGGGGTTTGAAGTGGCACTAAAGTAAACTGCTGTTAAATATGTCATTCAGATGTTCATCAGAAACACAGTGATAAAGGGGCAGTTCTTATAATTCTATATTTAAAATCATAGTCAGATCTTTTTCTGCCTAAAAAATAGGGTCAATTTCAAACAAGTATTATTTAAAGGAAATCACATGCACTATACTATATGAAAGATCACACAAGGCAATTGCAACTGATATTCTGGGTTCATAATCAACAGAATTACTGATATTTTTATGTCTTTAAGTCTGCAATTCTACTCATATTTGACTCTGACTAAAAATGCATATCAAAATTTCAGACTGACTTTTCTGAAGTCAAAATGTGCCATGAAAGCAATATTTAAGTTTAGAGAAGAAAAAAAAATAATAAAAAAAAAGGAAGCACTTAAGACCCTGTTTTAAAAATATCATTGAAAACTGGTAATTCAGTGGTTCTGAATTAAAGAGAAAAAAATACCATAAGAAAAATCTTTTCAGTCTGCTTTAGTTCTGTGAAATGACTAGTCCAGCTGTCAGGAGCTATGACAAGTCTGGGATCCTCAGGTCCCAGACAGGAGGATTGCACTAGTACTCCAGCATAAAAGCTCTTTCAGAAACCATATTTGATGTTCCTTGTCTGTTCTGTGCCAGGAGCGTGTCAAAATACAGATGAATTGTGGTTTAAGACTGGGGTTAAAATCTGTCCTCAAACATATGACTGCAGTTTGTTGCTCAGTTGAAAGGTTGACTTATTTTCTAGTTCCCAATTTTCTTTTCTTTCAGAGCAGGTATTTTATTTAGAGCCATATTGGCTGGGTGAAAAGGACAGGGCATAAACTACTTGGTATAAAATCTCTGACAAGGTACTTGGGAGAGTGGCAGAATGTACAAAACAACAGCAAAGTCAAGCTATAAGCAGCAGAAGAGATTGAAGCGTGAGCAACCACCACCATGAGCAACCTGGCCTTTTCCCAAGCTGCCAGGAGAAATGAACTTCAGTAAAAACTAAATTCCCTTTTCAAGAGAAGGCAACTGTTGGTTCAGGCAATTCCCACCAGGTCTATTATTATTTACAATGGAGGCAGACATCACTCTTGGCTCTTGCTCAAAGAGAACAGGGAGAGGGGGAGAGTTCCAACAACTTTCAGAAGAGAAGAGGCGTAACTCTTCACAGCACATTCTTGGGTGCAATGAGAAGGGACTTCATTGCTAATTATGGCTTATTAGTGCTATTGCATTTTAAGTTATCACAGAAGGGGTTCAGGTTAGAAAGTACATTATCATTTTTTAAATCTTCTGACTTACCTTTCCCTGAAGAGACTGAAGTCCTTTTGCCTATACCACAAATGAAAATTACCTTTCTCTAGCCCAGTGGTGTTAACCTGCTTCTGCAGGCTTAGAAAAGACACCCCAGTCTCTGATAAGAGGTCTGCCCTACCGTCTGACTGAGAAATTTCAAGCAAAAAGTCTACCCTCGCACCAGCTGCCCCCATCATGTCCTGTGATAGGTACAAGAGACACAGCAGAACAAGATCTGGGCACGTGAGAGGGTCACAGAGCTGGCATAAGCTGCATGGGAATCACATCCATAATAATTCAAGTCAGCCCTTCAGCTCTTCTAACTTCTGCAAGGGTCAGGCTGGACCCTTGCTCCCTCCTCAGCCTTGTGTGCCCATGAACATGAGGTAAGGTAGTGAGATGGCACCAGCTGAGGGCTTCTGATGCTTGGAACATGTCATAGCCTTACTCCAACAAAAACAAAGCACACTATGCTAAATATCGCTTTACCTCACCATATGCTCTTGCCAGGCGGGGGGTTTGGACCTGTTTGAATGTGGTTGTGTAATTATGACTGAACTCATTCTGAGACAGAGGAAGTTTGAAGAGGTGACTCCTCCCTCTCCCTTGAGCTTGGGATAGTGGAGAATACCCATGGCAGAGGCAGCTTTTTCTCTTTAAGTCTCTCCTCATCTTCAGATTTTGAGGAAAAATAAGAATCTACCAATATTTCTGGTGTAACTGAATTTTCATGACTGTATTTACCAGATGGTTTTCAATTCTGGGAGGAGAAGGGATGGAAATAAAAGAAAGGATAAGTAAAAAGAGAGGAACAAGAGAGACCATAGAAGCTAGCTTAAATGCTTGAGTCATAATATTTCTGTGATTGTTTCCATTGCCCAGATTCCAGTGGCATTATAACTTGCAATCAAGTCTGCAAATCACTGTCTTGGAGTAAGACACTCCTGGACAGAACAGATGGAGAGGAGAAGCAGGTAAGAGCAAGACATTTACAATTACTAAACTAGACAGTGGTTATTAATTTAATCTCGAAAGAGAAAGCATATTTTATTATTCACTCCGTCTAAACTCTATTCTGTAAGCCTAGTTCTTTTATAAAATGAAGACTGCATTACTGAAACACAAAATGAATATAAATAACATTTACATTCAACTAATAGTTCCTATATCACAAAGTTTAAGAATGCCAAGGAGATAAATCCAAACAAACCTAATTTCACATTTCATGTTAGGGAGACTCAGGAATATTAAAGCATGACAATATAATAGTGGAAAGGAAAATATTAAAAAAAAAGAGATCCCTGCATCATGTTTGGTTTTATTTTATTCTCTGCGAGGTACACATTGTAATTAATTGTGTAGGCTATATACTAAGCATGAACATTTAATCATGGAAATCACTGTCAGTTAATTGATTACTGTCAAGAATCTGATGATCACAAAACTTGTTTCTTCTTGATCCACCTTATATTGAAAAACTGAAAAAAAATGAAAACTGAATATTAATGCACAACAAAAATAGTACTCTTTGCATGCAAAACTTATGTGTTTCACTGAAGACACCCCCACTTCCTCCTACCAAACAGCTGTGTACAATAGTATATTCCAAAAAATTTTCTTTAATGCTAGAGCACCAAAGAATAGCTGAGGTAAAAGGAAGTCTTTTTGTCAAATGCCTTGTTTAGTAAAGACACTTGTATGTATTTTTATTTTATTTACAAATTTAAAAGCTGCTATCATATTACATAAGTTCTTCCAGGCCAGAATTATTTTACAATTAAGCTATCATCTGAATGAATCTTTAAAGAATTTATGGCACTTTCTACTCCATCTATTGGTGAAATATATAGAAGCAACAAAAGAGGTCTGACTAGGAAATTATGCATTATGGATACACATACAAACCCGTTACTAATCAACTATTCATGAGTACAGCCAGAGCAGAAACACATTGAGAAGTGAACTTTCAGCCCAAAATAGGAATAGTAAATCTCCAAACACATATATAAGTTAAGAACAATATCTAAAAGTATTTATTTTTTTGGTAGTTGGTGCATCAAATAAAGTATGTAGTATCTTGCTATGTGCAAAGACATGGTCTGAAATGCAAGGCTTCTGACAGTTCTGTTAAAGGGAAAACTTACCTGATGGTGATTTATCTCTTGTCTCAATGTCCTAAGTTTAAACCCACAAGCTCATGCTAATGCTTTGATCCATTTAAGCAGGGAATTTCTAAAAGAAATTCACCAAATCAGGGTAATTTCAGTGCTACAATGGGTGGTTCTGGGATGATTTTTATTCCAGGACAGGTTTTTCATACAGCATAAATTGCAACTGCTTAGTGGTGTACTGAACCACAAGACCCTCCTGGCTGGAAGGACCTGCAATTACCAGGCATGCAGAGCCAGCACCAATTTTCTTTCATACTGTAGGAAGTTAATGTACGATGACCAAGTGGTGTTCTCAGAAGTTTGATCCATTTTTAATAATAAAGTATTCTTTGTGATCAATAGCTTCCTTTAGATTGTGCACTGGGCTTTCTCTTGGCTTATTTTCCTTGTTATGCAGTGTCCTGAGTGTGTGCATACTGCTTACCCATCTAGCACCAACTTTAAGAGTTAAATCAGCTTCCTTAGGAAATGACAGAAGCCATTTCCTAACTGAAGAACAGTGGAGCTGTGGCTAACAGCCCTGAATGAAATGGCATTACACTGGAGTCTAAGATACAAAATAATCATCATAGAACTAAAGAAAAAAAATTGGATTTTTCAATTTCTGATTTAAAAAAGGATGTGGTTCCAAAGTTCAAGGAAAAGGTGGCTGAAAGCTCTACAGTAATTGCTAAAGCCCTTGCATCATTGAGCAGTGGCAGAATTGAGTAACTTCCCCTTGGATCACTACAGTGAACTCATTGTACTTCAGCAAGGGGTTCATGAAGACCCAAACTTCTCCATTCGGCAGCAGTCAAGCTCTTCTGTCAAGCACTGTCGGAGATGACACAGAAGGTAGGTCAGGTTGGGGCTTGCACCTGACATTAACACACTGCAAAGGGAAAAGGCAGAGATGAGAAAAGAATAGAGGGAATTTATCATGTATTATTTAAAAAAAAAAAAGAATCAACATGCTTCCCATGGACTGGATGTAAATGGAACAATATGCTCTGTTGTTAGCCAGCAAGCAGATAAAGTTGCATGGCATGCAAGAAAGAAGAGCCTGTTGGAGATAACTTTTCACCTGACAATTGCACAGACAAGTGGAAAATCTCATATGAGAGCTACTCCTAAAAGGAAGCTGTGGGTTCCTCCACAAAGATTTCCCACATACTGGTGTTTCCCAGGGCTCAGTGTTGGGGCCATTGATGCTTCCTCAGCCAGTTTGCAGATCACCCCAAGATGGCTGGGAGTATTGATCTGCTGGAGAGTAAGAAAGCTCTGCAGAGAGTCCTGGACAGGCTGGATCAAAGGCCTGAGGCCACTTTTATCAGGTTCAACAATACCAAGTGTCAGGTTCTGCCCTGGGATCACAGTGAACCCCTGCAGTGCTGCAGGGCGGGGACAGAGTGCCTGAAAAGCTGCCCAGTGGAAAAGGACATGGGAGTGCTGGTTGAAAGCAGCTGAACATGAGTCAGTGTGTGCCCACATGGCCAAGGCAGCCACAGCATCCTGGCCTGTGTCAGCAATAGTGTGCCCAGCAGGGCAGGGATTGTCTCCTGTACTCAGCACTGGTGAGGCTGCATCTCAAAGCCTATGTCTAGCTTTGGGTCCTTCTGTACAAGAAAGGCATTGAGGGGCTGAAGCAAGTCCAGAAAAGGGCAATGGAGCCAGTGAAGGGTTGGGAGCAAAAGTCTGATGAGGAGCAGCTGAGGAAGTTGGGATCATTCAGTCTGGAAAAGAGGAGGTTCAAAGGAGACCTCATTGCCCTCTACAGCTGCCAGAAAGAAGGGTGTACTGAGGGGGGGGTCAGTCTCTTCTCCCAGGTAACAAGCAGTAGGATGAGAGGAAATGGCCTGAAGTTGCAGCAGAGAAGGTTTATATTGGATATTAGGAAAAAAAATTCACCAAAAGGGTTGTCAAAAATTGAAACAGGCTATTCAGAGAAGTGGTGAAGTCACTGTCCCCAAAGATATTTAAAAGATGTGTAGGTGTGGTGCACAGGGTCGTGGTTTAGTTGTGGACTTGGCAGCACTGGGTTAATGATCGGTCTTGATTAGAGCTTACAGCTTTTTCAATTGAAATGATTCTGTGATTCTTTTTCATAAGGGAAGCATTGCTTGAACTTGTAGGCATGAAAAATAATTTCTCCTTATTTTAGAATTAAGGTTTCCAAACATGCTCATCAAATATCACTGAGGTACACCTTTTTTTTCTTTCAGGAAGAAGAGACAGAATAGATGTTTTTAGGCAAAATATCTACATTACTGGCCTCTGGTAGGAGTGGTGGGAGAAACTGAACTACAGCTAAACATCAAATTCCCAGTCACTAATGTTCAGTTTAAAACCTGATTTTCCAGGTGCTGAGTTCAATCAGTTATGTATAATTTTCTGATGATGGATGTTCACTTTACCTGAGTATAGCCATGTTAATCAAAATATCACTGTACCTTTGCTCTCCACGGGGGTCCTACTTTGCAATGGGACACATTTTAATAAAGAAGAATCTTTTCTTCTGCACCACTGATACCCATCCAGACCCCCTTGCAGAGGTTTCCTCCAGCGCAGCTGCATACATTTGGGTGCAAAGGGGTAAAGTAGTTACAGATCTAATATGACTGAAAGTAAAACTGCAGCCTCTCTTGCTCACATGCTCCCCTCTTTTTTTTTTAACTTCAACTTTCAGAGTACTGTGAACACTGGAATTAATAATGTTTGCTGCCTCTGCTTTTTTCCTTTTTTATAAAACCATGCTGTAATAAAATTGAGACTTCTCCAGAAGTCTCCACAAAAATCAGATTATGAGACATACTTACAATAATTGAAAATATTAAAGTAAGTCTATTAAAATGCCTTTTACCTCAGTCTTCAAGTTTTCACTGAAAGAAATTTGCATTTGCTATTTTCCTTACATGGCTTTTAGTCATATATCCAACAGGACAGATTAAAGTTTAATTATTTCCATTCACCTTGCAATGTTCAAAATGAAGTTGCTGTCATGAAGAATGTGTATGGAACCTTAATTGAAATAACAATAATAAAGTATTTTTTTTCTACTGCCATGTAGCAGAAAATTAATACTATGGAACACAATAAAAAGTTTCTTACTAACATTTAATTGGAAGATTTTATACATTTGACAAAAATTTGAGAAAATTATTTGCTGTTTGTATCTTAATTAAAAATAATAACCTAATTTAATTTCTTTGAATTGTAATTACATTTATGCAAACTGAAAACAAGAGGAAACAGTTCATACACTAAAAAGCTAAAATGTTGTATGCGGTCCTTTCTGCACACAAAATTATCTTTCTGTTACTCTATAGCTTTGTAATTGAGGTCAAAAATACTGGTCATAGGTGATCTTGGAGGTATTCCACACTGTCCTTCATGTCAGAAAGAGTACCACAGAGCTGCTCAGTGAGCACACCAAACCAGATCAGCTAGCCCAGATGTCACTAGTGAGATGACATGGTCATAATCTTCCCTTCTACAGAAACAAATTTATGAGTGGAAAAAATACTGCCTTCTGAGTTCCTCCAAATTTTCTGTTTATATGCCATTTATATGCCATTCTGTTTATATTGTCATTTTCCCTAAAGCACAGAGACAGCTACCTATAACCCCACTATAGAATGTGTATTCCTGTTTTAATTAGGTTCATTTGGCAGAAGTTGAGAACAAGCTGGCAGAATTTGGCCTCTCTGGAGGACACACAACAGCAGCCATGGGACACCCATGCCTTGGCAGGACAGCAGCAGGATCTAACCTGGCCCATTCCCAGTACTGCTAGATCATCCTCAGCTATTCTCATGGATGCTGCCAGTGCATTAGTACTGTGTCTTATTAACATTTAAGTAAAATTCTCCTGGGAGAATTGTAAGACACCGTACATATTTTTCATCAGAATACAAGATGTGCGTGATTCAGTATTCGTGCCCTTTTCAAATCACAATTTCCCACCAGCCCCAGCAGAGGCACTATCACTGTGCCAAGATGCAAAGAACAAAAAAAGTGGTGGACTAAAGAAAATGGTCAAAGATCAGTACAGAAAATACAGCTTGAAAAAAGTTAGCAATTGAAAAAGACCTTTAGAGCCTCTAATCTACATACAGTAGGTCACTGTCAGCTTTGTTTGCCTTTTTAAACATGAAGTACAAAGACTGCTTTGTAAATCTGAAGACATCAGATGTGTGTAAGACCACTGAGAAGGAAAAAGAATTCTGGGCATATGAGCTTCTTGGTCATATATAAAGAATTTTCTTGAGAGACTCAAATGCCCATATATGAGAAAAGCCTTCTATTATTATTATTACGAGGTGTGTATAAGATTGCCAAGAGGTTGTGACCTGTTCTTCCAGGAACTAAATTTTCTACACAGATATACAACTTCTTAAACAGCCTTTCTAGTGCAAAGTGAATGTGAAGGCAAAAATATATATAATTTACTTCCTTGACCCAAACATTTGAAGCCTTACTTTGCTTTGGTTGGCTCAGATTACTATTTAGAAATGTTTATTTAAAAAAAAAAAAATGTCCTCTGTAATAACAGTCAAGACAAGAAACTGGGTTCAAAGTACATTTTGTTTCCAGGGAGCACAAGTATTGAGAGCAATGGGAAGTTCAGAGGTAGAGACTCAAACTTCCTCAGCAAGGAATGAAGCAGGAGTGAGGAGCCTGAGGAAGAGGAGCAGAGAGGAAGTAAATAGCACCAAAATGAAGACAGGTCGGAAATGAGAAAGAAAGGATAAACCTGATCATCATCAGGAATTTAGGATACTCAGCATTATTCTTCTACTTTCAAAGCAAGAACCTCTGAATCCAGCTCATAGACAGACCTGTTGTTTTTATTCAGACCAGGCCCACAGGCTATTCACGAACTTCCAGAATATATCCCTTTTCTGTACACATCACTTGTCTGTGGCACATAAACACCAGCAAACAAAATTCACCAAGGAACATTTGCTTACTGTGAGGGTAACGTGCACAGCCTGTCTATGCAATTCTCTGGACAACTCTCTTTCCTCTAAAATAAGACAAGAAGTTGTTGGTAGGTTCTGTCCTCAGCCTCAGCCACCACTTGTCCTTGTCTAAGAATTGCCTGAGACAAAGACAGTTTTGGCCCCAAGCAAAAACTGCAATGGAAAAAACCCTCTGTTAACAATTCAACAACATGGAAAACATTAAAGTCTGTGGATTGGAAAATAACAGTATCTCTGGATCTGTGGATGATATTAAGATGTTTGCACTCCATGATTTTGTTTGCTAGTACAGAAGCAGCCTAGGTCCTACAGCCTGATTAAAAACATACCTGTAATTTCTAATTTAAAAGGGGGGAAAAAAAAAGGACAGTAGAAAAGGAAATGGGAAAGTAAGAAAAAGAAGGAGAAAAGAAGAGCTCAGAGAAGCAACCTGAAAAACCAACATAAAATCTGTGTAAAAAATGCACTAGGCAGTGAAACCTGTGCGGACTCTTAGATGAAGAGCTCATCTCAAACTGCTGTGAGGGACACAAATATCTGGCTACTGGCCCTGTAAAAACAAAAATCCTGAAGTTCTGCAATTCTGGGCCAAACAAAATACTTCTTTCAGTATAAATCATATTGTTATTCAGACTTAAATCTGAGAGACATGACATGAAGAGATAAATCAGCTTCGGATCTATTGAGTAATGTCTGAAAAAAAAAAAGTTATCTGTTTACTTTGAATAGATCTCTGTCAACACCTAACACTGCAGATCTCTGAACACTGGAAGCTGGGACCTCATGCAGTATTGCTGAGAGGCAGCTCTGCACCCCAACATTTGACCACTGGTTCCTGTGGCTTTACAGTGGGACTTGTAGCTGCCCAAACTAGGAATTAATACACATTAAAAGTGAGTTTTATTCTGGATTGGTTTTTTGCTCCCCTCTTCTATGTGCTTGCACAGATGTTTCCATGACCTTAACAGTGGGGGAATATAGGATCATCAGCCCAGCTCAGAACTGTCTCTTCCTATGTCAGCATTGACATGGATCACTTTGGGAGCATGTGGCCAGGCAGCCAATTCTCTCTCTACAGTGCCCTTGTGGAGGCAACTCCAGCAGTGTTAGCCCACGTTTGTGATGCTGTCACCAGTACATTCATAAAAATATTAATAAGAGTAACCAGAAAGTTTCAGAAAACCTTTGGGAGATACCACAATACAAAGAAAAACAATTCTTCAATCTCTCTCTTGCTAAATTGCTCACTTTTGGATTCTAATATCACTGCTGCAATAAGATATTATCACAGACCAGAATTAGTACTATGGGAGACTTGGTTACAACTGAACATGAGTAATTCAAAATACATTCATACATTTCAGATTACCCCCCAAAAAGGGGATTGCAACCCCAAATTGCTTTCCTCTTGCCCCACTCAGCATACATATAGAGATAGCTTGGTTTTGGTGAGGTTTGGCCCTATTCTCCAAAAGTGCAGTTTCTTACTTCTTGTAGTGCTTCTGCAGCACAGCTCACAGCTAATTACTACACCATCAGTTTCCAAAATGTTCCCTATCCATCTTAACCATTCTTTTCACCAGCTATTGTCAGGAGCTTTACATATTTGAGAGCATAATCTTCCTTTGCTTACTATTTGTTTTTATTATTATTGTACCATTATAATCTCATTATAGCTTTTTCCAGTTTCAATTATTGTATTTATTTTTTTTTCTGAGTCACTGTAATTGCTTTTAGTTTTTAATAATGTTTAAAATTTTCACTCTCCAAAGCACACGTTATTATTCCCATTATAAAATCCAGCTAAAAGGTTGTCAATAGTCTTAGTTTGCACTAGTCTTGGATTGATGTTTTGGCCATGCATGATACAACAACCCTGCCTTGCCAATGCCTCCAGCCTACAAAGGTAGATTCACTTTTAAACAACAGGCTCATCAGAATATTAGAACTCATAGGAAAACTGGTCTTCGTATTTGAGTGGAAGAGAACCGTCTTACAAAATCCTTAAAGCCTAGGAACATTACAAAGTTATTCTCCAGTCCATCCAGCTGTGGGAATTACCGGTTTTCTACTCTGGGTGTGATTTGTAAAACTACAATTTTTTTGACAAGACTCTGAACTTCTGTGACAGAATGACTATTAAGCTTACAAAACATAATCACTTCAATGAAGTGTAATGAAGTAATCCACCTCTGACAGAAAATAAGAAGACATTCTCCTAATTTCCTAATTATTTCTCCCAAATGTGAGATTAAGTGTATATCCACCAATCATGCACACATTCAAAGAAATTAAGTAAATAAGATCTGAAAATCAATCCTGAAATGTTTTCCTGCACAGAAATCCTGTAATCTCTCAAGAACCCACTCAAAACAGTACAGCTTTATATGGTTGCATGACTTGTCCATGAGAAATGTTTGCAGAAATGTTGATTCAAATTCTAATGATGCAATTTAAAAGTTACCATAGATATCTTTTTATCACATCACATTAAATTAATTTACATGTTACTGATTTGCCAGGATGGATTTTTCCTAGAAATAGAACTAAATGCAATGATACTGTAATACTTCTAAGAAATGAGTACTTCCCTTTCTCAAATAGCTTTGGACCTGAATTTATCAACAACTTGGCAACAACCTGAGCCCTTTATCTACAAACATTATCTAAATATGTGCACACAACCCACTGTAACAGTGACAGAACTTTCATCTGCAACAGGAAAAATACTGCATTCTGCTCAGGAAACACTTTGCAATGCTTTTGAGAAACGTGTCTCAGCATTTAGTCCCATGCAAATCACATTCATCATACCATAAGCATGTAATATTTGCATACTTTTAAAATTTGATTGAATTCAGCAGTTAGGACATAGTACATGCATTTACTTGCGTACAAAATTAGATTAGGAAACATTTTGAATATTTTGTGATGTAGGATCACTGGAAGTGGGCAAAGATGTATCTTGTGGATGGGTGTACTTCTCAGCAAGGCACAGCTTGACAATCCTGTTAATCCTCATTGCACTTCTTGCTCATTCAGAATTGATGCTATGAAATTGCTCTTCAGCTTGTTCATCTGCATAACAAGTGATCTCTGATCACTTCAGAGCCAGAAAGATCCATCCATGATAACATCAAGATGAAAGTTAAAAGCTCTGATGTTACAGACAGCTGGGAATAAGATAGTAATTTAACTGTAATCTTCAGAAGAATATGCAAGCTACATTGTACAGGTAACAGGATGTGGTGAAGAATATATTTTTATATATTTCAGCCTGCTCCTGGAGCCCTTAATTGCCAAAAAAGCAACTTCCATACGGTTCATTGTTTCCCAAAGACCTAGAAAAGATCATGAAATCTTCTAGTTTAGTCACCATTTCTCCATAGACATCTACATTTTACACAAAAATTCCAGTCAACTTGGTTGTCTAAATCATGACCTTTTAAAGAGGCACATATTTGGTGTATGCTGTGGTAGTCAAGAATTCTTGCATATATTACGTTCTCCAAAAAGACAAAATAACTGTAAAATTATTTAATTAAGCTACATGCAAAATTAGTTAGTAGTTCCATAAGAAATTGTGTGTATAGGCAGATTAAGTTATAAGTTAACAGTTACCATCCATTAGGAAGATATTAAATGTGACAATGCAAAACATGCTTATGAAGAGACAGAGACATACACAACTCTACCAGAGATCCTACATTATGGACAACCTTTATAATCATCTATGAATTTAGAGGAGTACCAGTTCAGAATACCTGGAAAGGAAAAATGTTTCTCAAAAACAGATCCCTGACAACAGCAATCAATTGTGTTAGAGAGGACATGCTGTTTGTGGGAATCTGGAAACTCAGTCTAAATAGCAACAACACTCTGCTGTGACTGCCCTGCCTTCACCTTGGCTGGCCACAGTGAGACAGTGAATGTAAAAGAATGGAATGAAAATTCCAACTTAAACTTTATCACCTATCCAGAAAATAAAAAAGAAAAAGAACCTCAAATCAATACACAACAGCAACAACAACAAAAAAAGAGAACCCATATCTTCATTTCTGCTGAAAAATTAGCTGACTCTTGGCACTATACACATGACTTCAGATAAAGTTCAAAAATGAATGTGCTGTGCATGCATGTCCAATACCAGGAGGAAGAAGAGGGAAATGACAAACCAAAATATTTTTTACTGCAAGATAAACCTCCTAGGTTCTCCTAGAATGCTCAGTGTTAAGCCAACATCAGATTTCTTGAATGGGGAAAGAAATATTTATGGTGCAGTATTTATACCTCAGTCAAAAGCTCCAACAGGAAGGCAACGAAATTCAAGTTAAATAACGACACAGTTTTGTAGGAAGCCATATGTCTTCGATAATGCCAAACAAAGATGCCAGTAACAGTTAAAGATGCTCTGAATTTTACAGCCAAGCATTACACAACATCAAAAAGCTAAGAATGTGCTAGGCCAAAAGACTACATTAATCAAGAGGAAGTATAGTGAATAGAAACTTGTTTCTTGTATGATTAAAAAAAAAAAAAAAGACAGAAAAAGGAATTCACATAAGTTATAAAGAACAAAATTAAAAGATAAAATAAATGTAGCAAAACTTGAGAGACAATAACAAACAAATCCTACAAGGAACTGAAAAATATTGGGCATGAGAATCTGCAAAATATCTAACAAACTGATAAAGCTGTCAATTTTTTTAAAAAAATTAAAATACCAACAATAAAGAAGATTTGAGTTATTTGCTATGCTGAGTTGTGAAATGTCCTAAGCAAAAGGAAAACACAGAACATCAGTGAATATATCTCTGATCTGTGACTGAATTACAACTAAAAGAAATCACAGTGATGAAATGGCATAGGATATCTTCCACAAGGGCTTAA
The DNA here is from genome assembly GCF_030490865.1 of Poecile atricapillus. NCBI lineage: Eukaryota > Metazoa > Chordata > Aves > Passeriformes > Paridae > Poecile > Poecile atricapillus. Next base: position 20,719,717 of record NC_081251.1, on the reverse strand, counting down.
ACAATGCAGTTTCAAAAGAAGAAAGATGACCACAACCTCCTCACATAAATTACTGGAGTAAAGAAGTCGGAGACCAGCTCTAGCAGAAAACAGAGAATGCAGCCCAGCAGCCCAGCAGTTATCACTTGCAATGGTTTCCAACAGAGCAATATCGTCACATCTACAAGGTTGACATTTTGAAGATGTCAACCTTAACACCAAAATCTGCCTTCCAATATTAAGGTGAATCTCGTGACAATTGAAAGGACAGGCCATCAAATCTATCTCATAGTTTACCCCTCCTTGAATTTTAATTCAAATAACAAGTACAACCAAAATCAAAAAGACATAGATTAATCAAATGGTTTGGGTTGGAAGGGATCTTCAAAAATCATCTAGTCTAAATCCCCTCTGCCATGGGCAGGAATATCTTTCACTAGATCAAGTTGTTCAAAGCCCTATCCAGCATAATTTTGAACACTTCCAATGACAGGTCATCCACCACTATTTTCTTCCAGTGCCTCACCACTGTCACTGTAAACAAATTATTCCTTATTTCCAGTCCAAAACTACCATCTTTCAGTTTAAAACCAATACCAATTCACTATAGTTCTTGGTAAAAAGTGTTTCTGTCTTTCTATAAGCCCCCTTTATAAGCTGAATGGTTTATGGTGCAATCTAACTTTTTTCAAGTAAACACTAGAAATGAAAACACAATCATAATGAAGGCTTATGGCCTGCCCCACGTGAAAAAAAAGAATGGCAAAATAAAATACTATTAGTCCTTCAAAAAATCTCTGCCTATGCAGACTGATGTGCCTTCATTTGCATCTTGAGTTAATAGTTATGAAACAGCACAGGAGGCACCCTCATGGAGCCAGTCTCACTGAAGCAGTAAAAAGTATCTCAAGGGCCTCTGTCCAACCTTATGCCCTGCCTAAAGAGGCTTTCTTTTGGATGATACCAAGACCCTTTTGTTTGTACACAAAGGTATGTACACATACCTTAAGCACCATCCAACAGCCTACTTCTTACTGAATATCAAAGTAATTCTATGTCTTTGAGGAGCACCATTCATCACCATTGTAACCCAGAATCCAGATTATCTCAGTCCCTGTCGCAGTAACAGTACTCGTAATACTGCTAAAGAATCTGAAAAGGAAAACCTACAAAATGGGGTTTTGATGTCTACCATTGCCACAAGTACATCAAGGCTTGGAGTGATGATTTGCATTTCTCTAGATCTTTCCTTATTAGCACACTGATTCCCATTACATAGCAGGTCTTCAATGAAACAAGTACCATGAGCTTTTCATAGAATTGAAAAAGTATTTTGCTAATGCTACAGCAGTTTTTTAAGTTCCTAAATTGTATTCAACATTACAAACTGGAGCAAAGGTGACTGCCTCATTGCCATCCTGCAGCCTGGGGGAAGAGTTCAGAGTAAATCCAGTCTCTTCAGAGACCAAAAACCAAGCAGGCTTCTCCATTCCTAACCTTGGCTATTTGAGCTTTGACTTTTCACTCCCCATAAGCCATTCAAGAAGTATAACATAGGCATAGGATTTATTGACTCATTTGAACAATTTATTCAGTTTTAATCTTTGAAAACCTCCTTACCCTTTTCAGCATGGTTAGTCACCTTGAAACTGGTATCACAGAAGGAGGGCTCTAAAACAGAAGGTAAGATCAGAAATCAAGCAGGGACTTTATTGTACCATCAGTATGAAGTTTGCCACTTCAACTCAAGCTCCCTGGATTGGCACATGTCTTCAAGGCACACAGTCCTCAGCACTGCAGGGGATGCACTGCCTGCTTCTGCCCGCAACCTGCCAGTCCTCCCAGCCAGAGCAGGGGGGAGGAGGAGGTCCATCTCCTCACTGTGTCTGTGTTTGGAACTCTAGAAGAGTTCTCTCCACAGAGAACCTTTTGCTGAGTAAAATACTTCAAGACTGCAATTGGGCATGGCTCAGGAAGATGACACTCCACTTTGTGAGGTGTAACTTATTCCACAAAAGGCTAAGTTTAATTCTTAGACAGCAGGCTGTACCTTTCCAGCTATGCCCCAAAAGACCATCCCACATAAACATGTTCAAAAGAATCAAAGGCAAAAGAAGCTTTTAGTTTCTGCATTAGTTAGCAACAAGTGTACTTCTACACTTTCAGATTTTCCTATTTATGAAGCACTTCATATAAGCACTCACTACTCTCCTCTGAGCTAAGCAAATATTAGCAACCGCAACCACTGGCACATACCAACTCACCACTGTGTTAGGAAAATGATTTAAGAGCAAGTAAAAGCCCTCAAAGCTAGAAGATAAGTCTTCAGTGAAAATTAAATAGATATTTTACTGTTTGAATGGTTAAATGAACAATACCTGTCACCAGACAAATTTGGACAGATATTAATAAAATGAATGTCCTGCTAAAGGGGAGGCTTATAATACAGTGCATTTGTTTACTGTGTCTTATCAGTATTACAGTTTCCATAGAAACAGGAGAGAGAAAATTTTAGCACTGGGCAACAAATTCTAATAATCTTTGGTAAAGAATCATTATATATATTTAGTGCAAATACATCACATAAGAAAGATTTACACTCAGGTATATGAAGCATTGATCACTAGTCCTAATGGACAGGTGTTCATGGCTGTAGATGATTTTTGTAGAAAATGTAGATGTAGAAGTCTTTATGTAAATGTAGAAGATGTAGAAGTCTTTATGGTAAGGAAAGAAAAGACACATCTGTAACACATGGTATTAACAGTCCATGCCATGATGATCCTTCCTCTTCAGCTTTTCAGTTCTGTATTGCTTCCTCCAACTGCCCTCCAAATTAGAAGGGGAGCAGAAAAATATTGAAGCATTTTCAATACATACATGCCTTTCCCCGAAGCTTGTCTTATCCCTTACATTTATAATCACCTGCAGCTTAACCATGATGTAATTTCTTATGCCTTGTGGGCTGATTTCTGTGAGTCACAATTTCCAAATATATTTGTGAAGGTGGTTCATGAATTAAACTTCTGTCAACTGAAGCCTCCAGCATTGTTCTGCCCATGTTCAGTATGGAGGCTCATGGCTCACAAGTTTTAATGGTACAGTACAGAGGATCAGTCCTTGGTTTATAAAGGACATTCAAGAAGCCATTACATAAGGTAAGAAAAACCGCAAATGCCCCCATGGCTTTTTGTCATCCCATCGTTATTCTTTGGTAAGTTTAGGTTTCCTATATATACCACTGAAAATCTGCAGATGATTCATCCCCAAGATTTGCTGTCAAATGAGCACAGTTGTGAGTTATGCATCTCATAGTTTCCCTGGTACTGTATTCTTACCCTCACTTCTTCCTGGATTTTAAGCTGTGTCCAGATAAGACCTGGGGAATTCTGGGACAGCAGCTTTGGCTAACTACATATTCAAACTCTCTCACTTAAGCATTTAACTACCTAAGTCCAACAAACCAACAAATTTTAATAAAATTAATATAACCTAGAATTGACAACATGCATCTAATCTTCTACAATGACTTTCATAGATACACTGAAATACTAGCCTCCTTTATTATGAAGTATCTTCACTTCCTCTGGTCCTTCCCTGCCCCAGTGATCTTTGTCTCAAGAAGGATAAGCTAATGTGTCCATTTTTGCTGTTCCCAAGCTCTTCCCCTGCTTTTCCCTGCCTATCAGCATCACTCCTCTCGGCTGGCAGATTGGGAGAGACTCTCTGGAGGTACAGCTGGTGTCTTAACCAATGCACAGTCATACTGAGACGACTAAACCACATGCATGGAAACATTTGCTACCGTTTAATCTCAAGTGCAGAGGGTGCAGCACTTCCTATGGTAATATATGTCTACAATAAGCACCACTGATGGCCTTGGGGAGCATATGCATTATTGATGCAGAAATGGTTGATATTTCCCATCGTGACAGAAAGGAGACAAGTAGTTAAATTGCTTCCTGTTGCGTATGACTGTAGACATTAGCAGCTGTTATTTATAGCTCCTATAGTATCCCAAAAGGCAGGAGAACCATGTCATACAGCGTTACTACAAATAAAATCATTCTAGCAGAGAAAACCATTTTATACATACAGAATATCACTGTAGAATGGAAAGCATGAACAGCTCAGATGTTTGATAACAAAATGTATGTGTTAGTACTCCCACCCAACCAGTTAATACAAGAAGATTTAAGAAGGACAGGAAAAACTGTACATTATTTAATAAAGTCAGCTAAAAGAAAAAAGGTACATCTGGAAAAAGTCTCCACCAGTACATCAGTGGAAGGTGGATGTCCTTTGCTGGAAAATGCACAACTAGAATGAAAGGGAGCGCTGATGGTTTTAATCATGGAGATGCTTACATACTACATCTCTTTTAAACTGTTATTCTATCCTAGGCAGTTAAATACTAGTCCAAAACATGAGCCAAACTATTCCAAACTAAGAAGCATACCTTAGAGCAGGAAAATTTTGTTCAGGCATCTTATGAAAATAAAAGTTATCTAACACTGTGGGCATCTTAGATGTAGAACCCAATTCCCCATACTTTCCACTTTTCTAGTAAAAAGGGGTGGGAGGAGTGGGAGGCAGGTGAAGAAGCACAAAATAAAGCAAACAAGAGTTTCATAAAACAGATTTCTTTTAAGAAGTTAGCAATGCGAGTTCTAGTGCTTATTTTTTCTAACTTATATGATAAATTCCATTATTCCCACAAACGTGAAAAAAAGTTTTGCTCTTCAAAACCTTGAAGAACTTCCACCAAATTGAAGGATTGTGATACAAATTATGTGAATCTGGAATAAAAGACTGGTGGTCACTTCCAGTGCTGTTTTGATTGCTTACTCCTCTCAGGACTGGGTGTCTTCAAAGCTCAGGAACAGATATCTTTTTAAGATAACAATCTACTTGTACAGATAAATTGCCTTTTAAGGGAAAAAAGTAATATAATTAAAATGTTTTAAAAATGGTTGCAAATAAAACACATCTATTACTTCTACAGTTTTCACAACTGACTTATGTGTGATTATGCATACCAGCCAAGAGGTCTGTTCTTGCTTCAGAGGTGCCTCAATGTAGCTGGAGAGGGAGGACAGAAGTGAGGAATGCAGACACATTTGTGTAGGCACCCCTGAGAGCTTTAAAAGGTAAGGGAATAGATTTTTTTTGGCCCACAGTCAAATTTCTTTAAGGGTAATGAAATATCAGTGTGGTCTACTGAACCCACGTAAAACCAATTAACTCAAGAGTCCTTCAGCACTATAGCTATATTCCTCTGAGATCTATAAGAGTTCCCTGTGCTCCTCGCCATTAACTTAAAGTTGTTCTAGAAAAACATACTAACATTTTTCCTTACTCACTGTATGAGTAGAAATGTCTGTATTTTGATTTCTCTGCTCAATTACACACTCTTTACCTCTACCCACACACTGTCTGTGTTGGCCAAGACATACCTTTTGGCAGTGAACTTCAAAACCATGTTCCTCCGCAAGAGAGTGCCCGTGTACAGTACACTCACACACTCGGAGCCCCTCAGACCATGTGATTTACATACTGCCTGGGCAACCGTTTCATAAATAGATGAAAGCATGAAAAAATAAAAATCCAAAAGCATGGCATATAGAAATCAGTCACTCTACATAGAGCTTTCATTTATCAAGACTTACGTTTTTAACATGGCCAGTTATCAGAGCTGCCTGCAGTTTCTGCGTCTGATGATGCACATTTCTCTCTTCCTTCAGCAGCTGAGCTGTACACACTGGAATGCTTTACAAAACATTTCAGAAGCAAAGGTCAAGTAAGCTTTCTTGAAAGGGATACTGTTTTCTGGAGAGAATTTCCTTCCTACACACTTTTATCTACCAGGACTCTTATGACGTTAGGCAAAGAGACTGCGAACACGCATGCCCACGACTGCCTCTAGAATTAAGCCTCACCAAGACAGAATTCCTTCTTCAGTCCCTGTTTCCCCCACACATATGAGGGTGAGACTGTTGGGAAAGTGCTATTTTTCAGCTAAAAGTTTACACCCAGTCCCAGGAGCACAGGGGTTAGGCAACACTTGCCTTTCAGGGGAGTATTTTATCAATCTTGAAACATTTAACGTGACATCTAAACTATTAGTGAAATATTTTGTTTGTGGTTTTAAGACTACATAATTTCAGCTGAAGCAAAATTGTGAGTTCTCATAACAGTAATAGGAGTGGAAAAACATCTCCCTGGACGAGCTGGTGGTAGTAGAGGACCTGGAACTCCAAAAAGGTCTTTGTACTATGCTTGCAACCAACTAGGAAACCATGCAAAGACTGAAGCACCAGCACTGTGTGCTGTGATCATTCTTTTTACACGACAAGCAGAATGGCACAGAGGTCTGTGCCAGCTGGAGCCTTAAAACATTTTTATGCTCACACATATCCAGAGTCTTCTAGCCTAATTATTTTAAGTGGACTAATACGTGTTAATTAGTTTTATAGCTGTCTTAATACTGAGGTCTGAGGTCCTAGTGGTCTAGAGATAAAAGACTTGGCCCCTTTGAAGTATGAGTCTAGCCCAAACTGCCTACATTTTTGCTCTTGTGGAGACCATATTTTAGTGGATAAAGATCAACAATCCAAGGTATATACAAATCCAATAAGACAAGGCAGTCTTCTGGCTAGTTTGAGATGGAATATGTCTAGTTCCTTATTCTAGATAGACATCTAGCAGTACTAAGTCTGAAATGGGCATCGGGTATTGCCACTCATCATTTCATCAGTTTATTCTTTTACAGTCCAGTTCAGTTCTTCCTTCTTCATCCTCTTCTGGTAATCTCCAACACCTCTACAGAGTCATGGCAACAAGTATTGCTTGTAACAGCCCCAATAATGAGTTCTATTTATTTTTGAATTTGCAGAAGTTGGCATCCTATGCCTATCCAACTAAAAGCAAAACAACCTTGACACCAAGGTAAGAGAACTTCTGGATTAACTAGAAGATTTAGAAAATATTTATTCTTCCTTTATTTTCTCCCCTCTAATTCCCATTTCCATGGAAACTAAGATGGAAAGTACCAGCAGGCAGCCTGCAGCTGAACATCTGAATGAGAATGCTCATGTTTAACTCAGCAAGCAGACAGCAGGTGAAATCTGCAGGAACTGTCTAAAATCTATAGCTACATCTTGAAAGCAAAAGGACAACTTCAGTTTCAGCAACAAACTTCTAAAGAAGATGATATATCATGCCAGTGAATATTCTATGTGGCAGCAGTTGATCTGATTTCCCCTTTGATAAAAGAGGATATGATAGGAAAAAAATTATCACAATGGCACATAACAAGAATTCATCACAATTAATTTAATACTTCAAAATGTTCAGATGGAAGATATTTTGGTAGTGAATATGGTAAAGATATTTTTGTAACAGGACTTTGGCTTCTGAACATTATGTTGTAATTCCTTCTGTGGAATCAAACTGGCTGCTGTACAGTTCATATATACACATTGTCAGCCCAGTCATCTGGATGGCTCTTCTTACAAACATCCATTACATTTCAATAAATATACACACACATATATATATATATATATATATATATAAATTAGCTAGCAGCAACATATTTGCTAGTTATAAAACACCTTGGTTTTGAGCATTAATTCACACTACTTGTATTTTAAAATCTAATAAAGTAACACACTTGTACTTAAAGAAAAAAAAAAAAAGCTATGTTAACTTCTTTGTCCAATTTAATAAATTTTAGTGCAGGAATTCTATTTAGTACCATCTTAGATTTTTCTCCAGTTCAATATTTGATCTTCAAGCAACAGGAAGGATAGCAAACAAGCAAAGGATGAAACATTCCTGTCTTGGGCTGCACTTCACCCAATGAAGAGATTGGTTATTATTAAATTCTTGCTTTTGTATATATAGCAATTACCACTCTCTCAAGAAGATATTACTCATTCTTTGCAGAAAGCAGAACATTGGTCACACTTTTTTCAGTGCAATTTTAGGCAATGCAATGGACAAAAGAGGATGATTATAATGAAGGATTTAACATCTTGCACAAGTTTGATATCAGCACACAAGAGATGGCCTGAAAATGTGTTATGAAGAAACTTGAGACAGCATCAATCTTTTTTTCTTTTATTTTTTTTTAAAAGTGTTGCTCAAAGTTTAAGAGAGTTATTTATCAGAATCAAGTCAGCAAGATAGCTGCAGATGCTCTTTATTGTACCTAGTTCTCCTTCTGGATGAGAGGGGAAATTCAAGATTACAGCGTCAAAGAATGAATCAGCCCAAGAAGCTGCTAGTGACTATTGATTCATTCCTTCCTTTGGGATCTTCAGTGGAGAAAATGAGCCCAAATTTGCAGTCTACTACATACCAAACTCACGACTACAATAGAAAAGAATAGTATAGAAGCTGTTTGCGCAATTTCCTCACTTGATAGAAGACTAATAATTGTGTATCAAGAGCACAACAGAGACAGACAAAACACACAGCTATCAGCATCTCTGCAGCACAAGAATGTCCATTTAACAGCTGTGGCGATGTAAAAATCACACTGAGTGCCTTCTGTTAAGGAGTTCTATTATGTTTTACTTCACCAAGTATATTTGTGCACACCTTAAGGATCATTTATTGTGCTAGATTATGATAAAGGGAGGCCTGGAATAAACAAAAATCAAACTCCAAAGAATTCATTCTTCTATTCTAAGACTGCTTAAACACAGAATACACAAAAGCATAAGATTTCAGACATATTTCCTCTATTTATTTGCATGAAATTTTCTACAGCTAAACAACCCACATGTACTGCCTGAAGAGTTCTATTTCAAGCAAGACTGAAAATAAAAATAAATTTTACAAATACATGCATTTAAATAAAAAGCAACCCACAGCAGTGTACATTGACTTCTTTGTTTCAAATCAGCATTCCTACCCCTCAATTTTTTGTTTTGTTTAGGAATGCCAAAACATATTGCATTTAATGACTGTCTTCATTTTGAGGGTAGAAACCAAGGACACTGCTCATACTGCATGAACAGCTCTCTTATCCATTACCATATCCAAGAACCTTACTATGGGAGGGAGGAAGGACAGCCTTAGTGTCTACCTAAGGTTTACAGAAGTGATTCTCCAGTAATGGAAAAGACTTCTGAACTGGCTGAAGATTTCCCAGTAATGGGGGATGGATTATGGCTGGGAAATGTTTATAAAGGGAATATGAGCTGACTGCATGTAGTGGTACACAGAGGGTGGTGGATGTCCATCAAAAGGGGTGGGTTATTTCTCCCAGCTGGAGCTGAGAGAGGATTATAATTCAAGAAAATAAGCAAGCTGTTCCCCACCAGGTCATTAGTACATTCACACTGTTTCCCCTTACGATCTTGTTACTAACACATGTACAGAGCATGTAGCTGCTTTTCTTCCAATTGACTTTATAACTAATAAGCTAATGCACCCCAGTTGTTGCTGTCTGGTTAGGAGATGGAAAGAAACTGAGCAGGGCCATCAATACAGTTCTTACAGTATGGTTATGGAATACAAGATGAAAGTATAGAATAAAGGTGTCTGGTCTGGGATCTTTTGCTTCTTGAGTAATAGAGTATGTGACAAACACAGTATCTGGATACCAGCTAACATAATAGCAAGCACACATTGTGCCAGTGCATGCTAAATGAACTTTTAATTAAGTAATGAAAATATCATTAATGGAAAGCCACAAATAAATTGACACTTAAGAATTGAAACATCACTCTCTGTTAGCAAAGCTTAATGCAAGCAACCCATTAGCTGTATTCAGTGTTTTATCTAGAGAATTAGATTTTGTAAATGCTTTACATGTTTGAAAATTAATCATTCTTTAACCTCTGAAACACCTAATCTAATAATTAAATATATATCTTCTTCCAAAACTGCATTGCTAAGGGGTGGCTGAATTACCATTTTTATGCTCCCTTTTGAAAGTCTTTGCAGGATATATTTTTATAGCTAAGTTAGAAGCACTGAGAATAACAGTTCATGGTAGAAGTACTTACACACCATCACCACTGGAAGGAGATCCTTGTACCTATTTTTCCATGCATAGTTCTCTTCCCCAGTTTACAAATACAGAAGACCAATACTGACAAAGTGTGGTCACTTCAAACTCCTACACAGCATAGGAAGGGACAGGGAGACATGCAGAGTACAGGCAGTCAGGGACATATTACTTCTCAGGCTAATTGCATATATTCCCCAGGAATCAAACTTAAGTCTGAAGGGCAGCCAGACAAAAGGATGGCCTGGCAGCATTGGCCCCATCATTCCCAAGGGCTCATTTCTTTCCCTGGGCTGCAGCTCCAGGGCTGGTACCATGAAAGAGTCTGGTCACGGGGGCACTCTTGAATGAGGAGCCCAAGAACAGCTGCCTGCATTTGAACTGTTGAATGAAGAAACTGCTACTGCGTCTCTCCCTTTCACTCATCCTACAGCATCTTGTTTTTCCCTAATGGTTTTGTCAGTCTCATTATATGGTTCTTCCCCTCTCTCTTCTCCCATCCCTCCACCTAGCCCATTTCTCCTTATCCTTCTCAATTTATTAGGAACACCCAAGTCTGCACATTGCTCAGTTCCTCCAAATGTGAACAACTGAACACAAACAGACCTACAGCTCACAATCAGGAAATTTTTCTGGGCTCATTTACTGAGAGTGGACCTGGACAAGATTATGTATTACGTATACACTTGAATGCGAATAGTACATTCCCCATTTACACAAATTTACTGAATTTCATAGTTTTAGTTTGGCCTAGTTGATTTAGAGCTAAAGTCTGACAACACAAAGGTTCATTTATCTCTAGCAGATGCAATTGATCAAACTGTAATTCAGTCATTCTCTTACTCAAGAAAGGAGATGAAAAATCCCCCATGTCCTGTCTGAACTCTCCTTCTCTCTGCCAAGTGTTTAAACACTGTAAATGGGGGAAGTGGAGGAAAATGGAACACAAATTTCATTTACTTTGCACCTGCTGGCAACTCCCCACTCACTATATAGTAGGAAAGCATAAGAAAAATACTGCAGCAGTCACACAGACACAATAGAACTTACAGATATTTTCACACATAAGTGTGCTTGAGCTGTACAGCACCTGTTACATAAAAAGCCTGATAGATTTCCTCTTCAAAGAGCTTAGCTAAAAATTTTCTAAACCACATTTTACATTAGCAAGCTCCTCCTTTATTTCTTATGTCCAAATGAGGGCACTACTGAAGGTGACTGAGATTTTAGATAAATAATTTTCTTGACATTGGTTGTAAAGGCATATTATACCCTCTCCAGATAAATGGTCAGCCTTACTGCCCAAAACCGGGCCATCACTTCCTGTAACTCTGGCTTTCATATCTACATTATACACTTCTATATAATTAAAAAGTTTGGTTGTCAGTGAAATCTGGATCAAGTTTCTATATTACAAATAAAAGGAAAAAAGTAATTGGCACAGGATATCAGCAAAGGAGCACACAGACTGGGCTGAGGTCATAACACCAAGTCAAATTTTCAGGAACTCTTGAAATTGTTATGAAGGCTAAATTTGTCTGCAATTTGTTTGCTAATTATAAACTTTTAAATTCTTGCTGGAAGGGGTATGGTATTAACAATCTTACTAGAGTACTTCTATCATGTTCATAGTCTAAAATGAAAATCAGATTTTAAATTTCATTTGAACATTAGCAGTCAACTACAAATCCCACTACAGCTGAACACAGTTGTCAAGTTCTCTCTGTAATTAGCTTTAGTGCAAACTGTGCCTGAAATACAGGTAACAGGGAGCCAAGGAGCAAACTGGTCTATTTCAATGGTATCTACTGGGTGAAAGGGGTATGCAGATTTAAGAGATGCCAGCAATCACATATATTCTATTAAGAAGATGTAGGAAAAAAAAGCTATATTTTTCTTCCTACCTATCTAAAATTAGTCAGTCAAATCATACCCAGAGTTGCATATGCAGTCACTTTCACTCAATTTATAGTATTTTTGAAAGGATTTTAAAACTTATTTTAAAATAAAGTGGTTTTTTATGTAATAAAAGAATGGAAAATTAAATCATGGCTTTCTTCTCTTCCAATATCATTCACATCAATTTATTTTTTCTTTCACAAACACATCACTCTAAGTTTCTTCCTGCACAACAATAAGTTACTGATAGTGATACTGCTTCTGTCTACTCCTTTAGTCTACTCCTCTAGTCTGAAAAATAAGCATAGGGCAAGCATTTATCTGCAGAGTTACATGCAACTTAATGCTTAGTACTTCTGTGAATCAACAGGACCAGACTGCAGACTCCAGCATTAAACCCCATTTCTTGACAAAGTAGTAACTTTCTAATTAAAAATGTAGAAATATTCAGAAGTTCATACAAATAACTTTATAAGCGACACCTGACAGCAACCTCTACAATTCTGCCACCTTCAGAATGTTAACAGAATACATAAAATCTTCACATGAAAGCAGATAATTTAAACAAAACATCCAAGTTAACACTCCCTGTAAGATAATTTCAATTATCATAAATAGCAAAAAGACTTCTCTACATAATCCAATTTGTGTTTGTGTTTGTCCAAATCATATTACGATATTAACACATTAAGAAAATAGTTTACCTGTGTTCCTGTCAGGTAAAATACAGCAATGCTTCTGCAGTATGCCAGGCAGAACCTGTGGCAACAAAAAAAAGGTGTTAATGGACATATATTTATATATTTTAAGACCATATGAAGAAAAGTCAGATATTTCTGGAATGCTGCATTTGCTGCATCTGATCACGGTTTGTGCTCTCAAACTGAACTCAAATTAAGTATTATGTGATGTAAAGGTGAATCCTGTTCATCAGGAACTGCAAACAGAGAAGAATCTTGCAAAATGAGCTGCTTACTACTTGCCTGTAAAGTTCACATTCTCCCATTGATTACAATATCAAAAGTTGATTAAAAGAATATAAGACCATAATCAAACATGCCCAACTTAGAAAGACGGTATGTTATCAGTCCGTGATGCTTCTGTCCCTGATTTCACACACGTGGCCCTGGGGTTATGGCATCCAGCTTGTTGTAAACCATTCAGGTCCAAATTCCAAAGCACGGCATTTTGCTCTCCACACAGCCAGTTCCAGTGGACAACACAAAACTCCAGAAGCTTGAGTAGGAAACTCAAGGGAATGGGGACAGAGAAAATCCACATTTTGTGGTTCACCACATCCACCATGGTGCAATGCTTCTGGCAGCCAGTGAGAAATGCTGCAGAAGTTGTCCACCAGCACTGGCCCTTTCCCACAGGCAGGATCTCATCCTTCTTCACAGATTTACTTATTAAATTCACCCAGTTTGGTCCAGACTTTGGTACTCTACTAGCAACAACCTGTACTTAAAGCACCCAATATTCAATTATAATCTGATTTAAAATCTACAATTTGCACCCTGGACAATGATATCAGCATCAGTAAAACTGTAGTTTAAATTTTAATGGCTTTTCTTTTGCTGTTTCTGAGAAAAAGCCAATTAAAAATCATGCTCCAAGACTGCTTCTTCAAATTTACCCTTGAAGATCAACACGCACCCTTTAAAGTGTGAAATGTAAAAGAAATAAAACCAGTTAGTTTATACACCACCACTGTCAGGAAACCTAACTTGGATTCTAACCTCTAAGAAGACTCCAAGCACTACCACAGCTGGCATTAAGTTCTGAAAGTCCAGGAAGTAAAATATTTTAGGGAATAGACACATTTCTATTTTTTCCCAAAGACTGCAATTGCTGTTTGGCTAAGATTAATAACCAGGGATGAAACAGCTCAGACCCAGACATGTACAGCCCCTGGGCAGTGCCACACATCCCCACTCGTCCCTGCAGGACTTTTCCAATACTCACTTTCACAACGCCCAGGAGGACAAACACCTCAGCTTGTGTGCCTTCCAGCAAAACAGTTAAAAGTATTAAGAAGCTTGCTGCACCATGCTTCCTGCTGGATGCACATATGCAGGGCCATTGCAAAACACTGTTTTTATTGCCATTATTATTCCAGGAGTCAGTCTGTGGCCAGAAAGCCTCCCTGAACAAAAAGCAATGGGTACAACTGACAGGGATGAGAATGGTCTACCCATCCAACTCATCTAAATTTTACACAAGACACAGCATTTAAATGTAAGCTTTTACAAAAGCAATTCACTTGTTTTGGCATTAATGTAAAGCTAAGCTTGTGGATAAAATGTAAAAAAGGCATACATAGGCAGCAGGCAGCTTGGATTTTGGGAAGAAATAACAATTTTCTGAAAACCACACTCATCATTCTACAGTGTCTCTTACATTTTAGAAATTTAAAATAATCCTAATTCTTGGAAGTACAATGCCATATGTACAAACTATAGCATTTTCCTTACGGCCATGGATATAAATAACAGCAGTCTTACAGGCATCCAAAGCATAAAAATTAGAATCAGAGAACAAAGAATTCCTAAAATGAGCTGAGACAGTTTTTCAAAGCAGTGTAACACAAAGACTGAATTTTAAAAACATACTGTCTTACTCAGACATAAAGTAACATTTAGTTCTTCAGGAATCTGTCACATTTTCTTCCCCACATTCATGAACGATGAAGAAGCATTATGAATTTATCATGAGCTCCCAGTTAATCAAATTAAGACTGAAATTAAAAGTAGAGACAAAAAAAAAGCAGATTCTGAAGTTGGAAGACAAATCCAATGGGAAAAAAATAAAAAATGTCTCCAGAAAATAGTTTGCCTTTCCTAGTAGCCTGGATATAGATAAAAGAACAGACATATGAAAAAACACAAGAAATATTTATTTGTCCCTTTCCTTCACTCTCTTAAGTGCTAAGTACGCAAACAGTACGGCAAAGTCTTAAACAATGCTTCCTGCTCCCCAGCCTTTTAACATGTTTACCCTGCACAAAGCCAGTTTCTGGCTGGTAGGAGTTTGATATCCACCTCCCACTTACTTATCTACAGTATACAGATTTTTACACTGTACCCATCTCCATGGTATCCAAGAGCCTTTTCACACTGCTCTCCTCCCACTTTCTCCCCACTTTGTTTCTCTACTCCCTAGGGAAACTGACAGGAGAATTCCTCAGCAAAACTGTCACCTTTCCCTCTGCAAGCCTCTCCTTTCCCCTGCTGCTTTCCTTTCATTCATTTGTATGTTGTAATACCCATTTTTTTGCTTAAAATGCCCAAAATGCCTTATCAGGCCCAGAGATTTTTCTCTAATTTTACAGAAGCTCCTTAGATTATTTTTTCCCCCTTTTGCTTGTTTGAAATTTACCTACACAGGCAATTTGAGGGAGAATCTTTACCCAAAGCAGACTTGGACTGGTTTCTGCTGTAGAAATCAAAATATGTGAGCATCCAGAGGGATTTACATACAAGGGGAAAAAAAGGCAAAAGAGAAACAGGTTTCAGTGATATTAACTGATGATTTAACCTTCAATTGTTTTATAAGCTCTCAGCTGGGAGTTAAGGCATTGAAATACTAAATTAAAAATGGACTCATAGATGCAGAAACAGAATAAATAATACAGCAGGTGGTATGTCCTTCACATCAAGATGCTTCCCTAGCAGTAGGCAAATTAACTTTGGTCAATGGTATACAGCTAGACAGTTCCATGTAGCAGGAACATTGTCTTTGCTTATGATGCCAAGACAAAAGCATCCTCAAATTCAGTGAAAAATACTGATTGTTGTGGTTAGATATTGATTTGGACCTATTTGCATTTGTTTTCATTATAGGTTGCTGTGCTTAAATATATATAAATATTCAGCTGTCATAACCAGTGTTCAAATTTTAACCTGTAGCTATACATATATAGGTACTCAGAAAGCTCCTCAGAGCAGCACAGGGTAGCTACAGAGGTGGTTTAATTTTAATAAAGGTCATATTTTTATAAGTTTGCTTGGAAACTTTTCTTTAATTACTTTAAAATAAGATGGGTAAGTCCTTTGAGTGTTCAGTGCACTTTTTTTGTTTTTCTTTTAGAGTGATATAACAATAGAGTGATATAACAAGCACTAGAATTTATTCCTAAAAAAACAGTTTCAGTTTGGAAAGTCTTAACTTCAAACCCACTAAAAAAATCCCCACTTTACAGAGAAGCAGAAATGTGAAGCAAAATAATTTTCCTGTGCAAAAAGCATCTGTGAAATGGATATCTACTCACTTAAAAGGATCTGCTGCACAGAGATGATCAGGCCTCTCTTTGCTACTGAATGATAAAAATGTTTTGCATTCTACTCCACTTATAATTGGACTGCTAAAATAGCCATAGAAAAATGAGATAGATACTATTTTTCCTTCTCTATTTACACTTTTTTCTGCTAAAAATTGAGTCAACTGAAAATGAATGCTTCACAGGTCCAAATTTGCAGAACACCCAACTCAGGAGTCCGAGTGCTTGATAAGAGAAATTTAAGGCAGAACTTAACAAGGATTTTTACTGTGATTTTTAACTTGCCAGAAGGAAAGGAGCTCAACTTGGATTTCAGGTCCAAGATGAAACAATATTTTTCTGCTTTTTACATTCTACAAATCCAGTAAACCTAAATACAAGTCAGAACATACCCTTTTAGGCATGCCAGACACACAGGTCCTGTTTGTGGCCCGTGTGGTTACATTCAACCATTTACAAGGACTGCCTCAGGGAGAACCCCCAAGGCTCCAAACCTCCCTCCTCACAAAACTATTACAGTTAGCATGTGAAGCATTTTGATTGCAAGAATATGCTAACATTCAAGAAGAAAATGTGTCCAAAAATACTGGGAAAATCCACAACAATTTATAAATCTTCAGAGAAAAGAGATTCCAGAATTTGAGATTTACTCATATACTGATGGTTGCAAAGAAATAGTTCATGGGCACAGTCAGCCACCAAGTGTGCCTTGCATCTTCTATGGAAGCAGCATGGTGACAATTCAGGTTAGATATTTGGGTGTGATCCAGTGAGTTTTTATCTTTTTGTCTTTCAAACATTGTGCCACTTCTTTGCAAAAGAGAGGCACCTCCCAGACCTTGCTACCTGCACTGCTCTGTGCTAAGCACTGCTGACTTCCTACTATCCACACTTGACTCATGGAAATAACTGTTTCTGTTTTCATTCGAACGATCCCATCCATTCTCTGTATTTGCTTTTCCTTATATTTGTGTCAGGGCTTTTGTTTCAGGAAAAAATTTCTTTGTCAGCTACTTCAGAGTGGGTTTGGTATAACGTTTGTAACTAGATCTTAAAACACTGGAAATTCTGTGCTCATGCTTCTCTGAATGTCTTCTGTTGCCTCCTATAATTAAAGGGGTATATTATATTTTTGTTTTCATTTGTATTATTGTTTCCATCTATTTTTGGCTTCATACCTGAGGATTTTAGATGTCTCTGTCCCATTAGCATTGTTGAAGAAGGAATGTCTCTGGAACCTATTCATTGGTGCTTCTTAAGCAGAAAAGAAGCATTTGGGATTTGACTGCTCACAGCAGCTACTTTACCTGGCAGGTCTGTAAAGGTATCTGACTTCAGACAGAGTGTTAAAAGTAGGCAAGGTTTCCTGTTCACAAGCTGTTGGGTGATACAAACCATCATAAATCAAAGGCTTATCATTACAGCATTACCATAATTCTTTCAGAGCGGACAGGCTCAAACAGGATAAGGGGAAATTGTTTTAAACTAAATTTTAGATTAGATAGTAGGAAGAAATTCTTTACTCAGAGGGTATTGAGGCACTGGAACAAGTGGCCCAGAGAAGTTGCAGATGCCCTTTTCCTGAAAGCATGCAAGGTCAGGTTGGATGGGACTTTGACCACCAACCTACTCTAGGGGAAGGTGTCCCTCCCTGCCTTATGGCACAGAGGTTGGAACTAGATGATCTTTAAGATCCCTTCTAACCCAAGTGCTCTACAATTCTATGATGATTCTATGCAAGCAGGTGGTGAAGTGCTGCATCAAGGCTCCTTTCCTTCAGACTTCTAACAATGTGCAGTTAGTTCAACCTACCAAAGCCAAAGCTGAACTTCTTAGCACTCCCACAAGCATAATTATATTTGGTTAATCTTAAGGGGTATCTAGTATCTAGTAACTGGTATCGAACAAATATCAGTTATCATTTCCATTCCTGTAAGAACTCAAAAGATGACCTTATTACTAGTGTGCCTCTTCTATATCTCAATTTCAGTTGTTATAGATGCAACCTACACCAGCATCTGCAACAGTTCCAAATTACTCCTGAAACCAGTCCTTGAAATATCTAGCTCTGGCAGGAGAGCATCAGGACCAGTGGCACCTGCCTTCCCAAGGCTTGCTCCAAAACCATGTGTGTTCCCTGTCAGAGAAACACAGACCCCACTTGCAATGGCAAAGCTGACCCAAGTAGAACATATTAAGACTTGATTTTTTTTATCTGTCTGGTACTGCTGGAAGCAGTAGAGATTTTGCAAGACCTTTCAATCATTCCCTGTGAGCTGTCAGTTCCTCTGTCCTCACAAGGAAACAACCTTTCCTCTTAGCTCCTGATGAGATGCACCCTGCTGCAAAGGCAGCTGGTGCCAAAATGTCTCTCACCCACGGTGGTGTGAGTGAGAAGCCTGTCTTGTCAGTTCATTTCATTGTATTCTGATGAGATAGCCCAGACTTGTCCAATTATGTCTCCTCAAGATTTTACTAGATTGCTATTGTCCAATATGCTATTGTCCAATATGCAATTTTGCATATACGCTGATTAACATCCAATATCCAATTTCATATATACACTGATGTTTTAATTCCTTTTACCAAAAGCCAATTTAATGTCAAAACAGAACTTGCTAATGATTTATCTGCTTTGTGGGATTTTTAGTAAAAGTATTTTCTTTTATCGTCCTCTGCCTTCCCCACCATTCCCAATTAGTTATCAAGAACATAAATAAAACATGATGATTTTGTGGAAAGGAGAAGTTACAATGAAAATAAATAAATCATGTTGGCCATATATCAAACACTTTGGCATTGTATCAATATATTTATCATTGCACACCTTATCACATTTAAATATGTATATTGTGTCCTTTTCTTTTTGAATAAAAGGAAATGTAAAAGAAGATTAATTTAAAGAATATTATGAAAATATTCCAATATCCATATTAATATGTGGTCTTTCAAATTGTATTACATCTCAAAAAATGTAATTTCTCTACAAGCCTTTCCATGATTAAAGGAAGTAGTGACAGCAACAACAGATGGAACTTTCCCATAGCAGAGTTTTCAACAAAAGGTGACAGATATTTAAGTAATGAGGAAATCATTGACTGCATTATCTACTTTTTATATCTCAATCAAAACTAAGGGAAAATTACTCCAGAAGAGAGGGTATAGTGCTACAGTGACCCCAGATAACATAGCTGACCTCCATGCACTGCCATTGGCTACATTAATTCTCCTATCCACTCACCATGACAAGCTAAGCTGAAACACAGGCTTGATAATTTTTTCATGACCCAGGAAAGAAAACATGATAACCATTATGACACTTTTCAGAGTAATGTTATCACAAATCTGCATTAGCATGAACTAATTATAATTGCCCTATATTAACACGAACATATAAACATGATTCATATAAACATGAATCTTTTAGAAGTTATAATCTCAAGTATAATCAGGATTGTATTTCATAAGAATATAATATACCGACTAAACATAGTAACTAGCCAAGCCTGAGGGAAAAAAAAACCTATGTAGACTGGAATTAGCTCTGAAGTGATTCAAAATAGCACCTTAAGACAGTCTTCATACTTAATATTTACTTAATAGTAGGAAATTTAGTGGTGGTGCTGGCAAGAGCCACAAATCCTATTTATTTCTAACTTCCTTTTCAGTATTTAGACACTTAGAGAACAATTCACCAGCAAGAACAAAAAACTCTTTTATATCTTTCATTTGTCAGGAATTTACACTCTTGTCTGACAGAACAAGACTTTGCTGCAGTGATATATATACTTGTGACCTCTGGGTCCAATTACCATAACTGGCAGCAGTTACAAGAGATTTCACAAATTATTTAAGATGTCTCAGACTAAACACAGCATAGTAAATACAGGTTCATTTGGAACTTTTCACTTTGTTGTTCAAATAATCACACTATTACACCATTGTCCAAAACTATGCCTTAAAAAATCTGGAACAAGGAATGTCAAAGTTCTTTGAAGCTGAGAAATGATGATGCTTTCAAAGTGCTCTGAATCTGAGAGATGATGATGATGTGATCCCTCCCAGCCTAACATTGCTGGAGGAAGAGGCCAAGACTTTTCAGTTGATATTTTAATTCCTTCTTCCAAAAGTAAATGAACAGGAGGATAAACTTCAGGACAAAAGCAGTGGCGTTTTCAACTTTCAGGTGAAGCATTCCTAGGTATCTCATAATCTGATTGACAGCAGACTGAACCAGCAGCATGCCCACATGGCCAAGGGGCCATGGCATCCTGGCCTGTATCAGGAATAGTGTGGCCAGCAGGACTGACCATTCTTCCCCTGTAGCTGGCACTGGTTAGGCCACAATTTGAGTTCTGGGTCCAGTTCTGGGTCCCTCAATTTAGGAAGCATGTTGCAGTGCTGAAACATGTTCAGAGAAGGTCAACAAGGCTGGTGAAAAGTCTGGAGCACAAGTCCTCTGAGGATTGGCTGAGGGAGCTGGGATTGTTTAACCTGGAGAAGAAGAAGCTCAAGGGAGCTTATCCCTCTCTACAGCTGCCTGAAAGGAGGTTGCAGCCAAGTGAGGGTCAGTCTCTTTTCCCAGGCAAACAGTGACAGGACAAAAGGACCCAGTCTTAAACTGCATCAAGGGAAGCTTAGGTTGGAAATCAGGAAGTTCTCAGAAAGGGTGATTTGGCATTGGAATTCCAGGGAGGTGGCAGAGTCACAGTCCCTGGAGGTGTTTAAGAAAAGACTGGATGTGCCACTCAGTGCCATGGTCTGGTTGTCAAGATGGTGTTAGGTCATGGGTTGGACCCAATGGTTTCAAAGGTCTTTTCTAACCTATTTGATCCTGTGATTCTGTGATCAAATATACAGTCATTGCACACATTTAGCAACTAAAAGAAACAAATTCACTTTCCTGAGATTGTACCTAAGGAACAAGTTTTGGTGTAAAATAGAAATCACAAACACTTCTTCTATCTCTTACCGCCATAAGCAGCAGTGACATCTCCTACCTAATGGCAATGTCTAGATTCAAGATATCCTGTCTCTGGCACGATAGGATCATGTGGATCATGGGCACAGAAATAAATGTGGCATATCTCTAGTAGTCCAAAGGTCAGCCACAACTTTCCATGGAGACTCTGAAGAGGTAAGAACCCAAGCTTCATCTTGTGCTGAAGAAGGGATGGCCAGATCAGCTGTCTCAGGAGTTTGCAGGACTCTGGAGCCCAGGTCCTGCATGTCCTACAGCATAGGTTCTGCATGTCCTACTTGCAGAGGTTCACCCAGCCCCTGCATTACATCCCTGAGCTGCATGTCCAGGAGGAGCAAGGAGGGGAACACTTCGGTTAACTGGATATAGCAAATACACACGGCTGGATAGAACACATCCAAGGGGTACAAGGGTGATGACTGTGAGTCCTCTCTGTCTTGGAAGGTGGCCACCTTCTCAGGGCAAGAGGTAGGGATATCCTGAGAAATAGAAGGCTGAAGACATGCCAGAGATTTTTTTCTTGTGGAATCTTCATCCTTGAGATTTTCAAAACTCAGATGAACAAGCCCTGAGGAACCTGCTCTAATTTTGAGAGCAGCCTGCACTGAGCAGAGGCTTGGACTTGATGATCTCTAGAAGTCTCTTCCAACCTAAGTTATTCCACAATTTGAATAAATTAGATTTAATGTACTGATACAGTCAAAGATCACAGTAAAATATAAGAATAAAATGCATCAGCTCCTCTATCCTCATTCAAATATAGTTTCAATTGACATATGTAATTTTTATTTGTACTAATGAATCTTATATTTGAATAGTGAGTACATTTACACCCACCTGCAAAACCCAAAAGCTGTATAGAATCAGAGCGGCTTTAGAAGGCAGCTAAAGACAGGTATTCCCTCAGAAGTTACTAGTCATCCCAGGGTTATAATTGTTTAATTCGTGAAAGAGTAAGGCATGGAGAGTTATTTGGCTTAGGAAGTTGCTTATGAAATCTTAACTGAGCTGCTATGATTTATCTTTAAGCATCTGTATTGGGTCTGACTGAGGTAAAGTTCACAGCCCTCACAGTGCTGTGCTCTGCATTGGTAGCTGGAAGGGTGTTGATAACAGACCAGTGTTTTAGCTACTGCAGAGCAGAGCTGTCCCTCTGACATCCCTTCCTTCATCAGAGGGATGAGAGTGGGCAAGATCCTGGGAGGGGACACAGCCAGGCCAGCTGACCCAGATTAGCCAAAGGGATATTCCATATGATGTCAGCTCAGATATAAAAGCTAAGGGACAGAGGAGGAAGGGGCAGCATTTGTGATTCTTCAGAGCTGGCCTCCCAAAAGAACCTTTACAAGCGCTGAACCCCTGCTTTCAAGGAAGTGTCCAAATATCACTTGCTGATGGGAAATAGAGATTGCCTCTCCTCTTGGCTTATGTGCGTGCAGACTCTCGCTTATTTCTTTCTTTCTTTCTTTCACTGTAATAAAACCACCTCACCCGCTGGTTGTTCTCCATCTTATTCTCTCCCCTGTCCCATTGGAAAAGGGAGTGATAGAGCAACTTAGTGGGCATCTGGCACCCACCCAAGGTCAACCCACTACATCGGATTGAATTTTGAGAAAATACAAATTCTACAGCTTGCTATACCTATATTGGAGTAGAAAAAACATCTTCATTGTCCCTCTCTAAAATACAAAGCAAAGTAACAACAGCTCCTTTTCATCCCCCTGCACTAGTTTATTAAGATACAAAGGATGCATGGGCAGGCCTTGCAAAGCCTAGTCTGCAAAGTCTCCTAGTTGGAGAGGATGGTATGGAGTGGTAGGAATAACCCTTCCTCCGGGAAAAGGACACCTTGGTGTTATCATCATGTCACTGTGATACACTGAGGCTACACACCAAAAAGGTGCAGGTAAAAGTCAGCGTAGAGCAAGGCTACAGGAAATCACAGCAAATACTTTTGGGTAGGGGAATTTTAAGCCCTTTAGCAGATAGGTCTTGGCTACCTCTCCATACTTGTAACTCATCTGACAGACTGTCAGCACACACACACACACACTATGCACTGCAGATACCACTGCTACTGTCCCTGACAGTTTACTCTTCTTTTATTTCTCCTAAGTAGAAGTCACAGTCTCCCTTATGGGACATTTTGGATCCTACATGCCTACCTGCTCTTTCCACAGGGCTGAATCCCTGCCAGGCAGAGCTGAGCTAGGCTACAATAGCCTGCAGCACACCCACACAGAAGAAAAAACTCCTCTCAGGAATGGTCTCCAGAGAGCACACCAAAACCAGAGCTGGAGAAGTGGAGGTGCCCCACCATCAGGGAGAGGGCTGCACCTGGTGGCACCAACCTCCACCATGCCTCTGGTACATCACTAGGCAGCACTTGACTCCTCAAAGGTTTTGTTAGAGATGTGGGATGTTTCCTTGTTTCTGTCTGACCCACACACCATTAACAAAGCCAGCCATAGCTTGGGCCTCTCAGGTTTTAGTCTGGGAGAGTATTGTGAAATATGTTTAGGCCTTGTTGCAGAAGATCTTTTTAATGCACTGTGTCAAAAAAATTTGTGATTCAAAAGCACAGATTATTGAGATGATAATAATAATAATAATAATAATATATATAAGCAAATGCCAGGGAATACCAGGTGGTATTTCTTCTTGCTGCTCTGGAATTGTACTTCAGATTTATGTGTGAAGCATGTGGATTTGAAATATTTTGATACCTATACTTGCACTTCAGAAGCAAATCCGTTAAACATGTAAAATAGAGTAATAGTCCTTCCACCCGTCTTTGTTACAAAAAAACTAATCGTCATTAAAAATTAAAGTTTATGGCTTTGTGCTAGGGCTTGGCAACAAAACTCTCCCAATGGCCTGCTTTATTCTACTGTGTAGGAGTCAAATAGATACAAAGACATTCAGCTCAAAAATTATGAACAGGGTAAAAGAGGATGTTTGAAGTATAAAAGTTACCACAACAAAAATAAAAAAGGAAACACCCTAGCTGTTTACCTGCATTTATGGTTCTGGTATCACAGACCTTTCCTGCTGTGAAGCGAACTCATTCCAGAAGTTGTGAAGCATTACTTCAACTATCCAGGAAGTTACTTAATGGTTTATAATTTATTAGTAGTTTGGCTTTTATAAAATATTTGATAAATCAAATTTCAAATTTATTAATATCTAAAAATAGACACCATCTATATAAAAATGGGGGAAACTGAAGTCTCCACTGTGTAAGGACCAGAGTCTGTAAATATTATTTGATGTTACATGTCAAACAAGGTTTTTATACATTTGGAGAAGTTGAGTTTATCACTTTGGAGAAATTGAGACTCTAGATATAAGTAGCACTCTATCATTGATGGGAGATCCACTGAGATGAATCAGATGTCTGATATTTCACCTAGCCATCTTCCTTGCCCAGGTGAAAGTTGCCCTGAAAACTGGGAACAAGACAAAACTTTTCCAACAGCTGCTTTGTTGTTCTGTGTAAGACAAGTCCATTTAGTCACCTTTTGGCCCAACACACAAACTGAAGTAGCAGCACACTACCAAATTCATGCATAGGCAGAACTGGGACATTTCTCTCCTGATGGACAACTGCAAGTGACAGAAGAAAACCAGAGAAGGATAGATTATTTTTAGGAATACTTATTTCATTGATTTAGGCTATACAATTCTTTCATGCAAAGAGAACAAACAGAGAAGGATGCCTGTGCCTCATTCATGCCTTTGGCAATGTTTTATAGCACAGGGTGATATAGATTTCAGAACACAAAGAGACTACCCACACCTCCTTCCCCAATGATCAGGCATTCTTATGGAAATAATAGCTTTCTCTTTATACAGAAATATTACCCACGTTTCATTCAATGTTGAACAGTGGGATAGTTTATTGCAAACCCCAGTCATCTGGAGAGATTTTGCTGAAGGTGGAATAAAACAAGGATAGGTCTCAGTAAGCAGGTTATAATTTTTTTCAGTACCAGTTAAACAGTTATGCTTCTGGTGATGATTTTTAGAGAGAGATCATCATTTGTGCAGTCAGTTTTTGAGAATACAAAATTGGAAGAGTGGTAGGGTGGTTTTATTCTGTGAGCTGATGATACTATACTGTTAAAACTATGGAGCTTCAATGCACTGCTCTAATCTTTGATCAGTTTAGTGTGTACATACCCCTAAGTAACCCAAAGATTCACACAGAGAAAGGGTATTTTTGATGCCTATTAAGGTGGAATGACAGAGGTAAAACACACACAATTATGTCTATTTCTCTGCAGTTGATGCTCCTCCAGTGCAGTGGGAGGAGCCAGGGGAGCTTGGGGAATCCCCAGGAGTGTAAGGAAACTGGCAGTCATAAAATACCTGATACACTCTTGGGGATAGTCTTAAACTGAGCACTGGAGATGACAGTGCTGTCTCACCTCTTGAGAGACAGGCAATAGAGGCACAGCTTATCTACAATATGGGAGATTGAGCTGCAAATCAAGTATCTGACAAATGGAAGTGAGAGAATCTTATCTTTTAAATGGCTGTCATGAGCAGTTATTGTGAGACAACATTCCTCTCTGATGTAGATTTTCTTCATTTTGCAGTTAGAAAAATGTTACTAACGTTATTCAGACCACATAGAGCTCTAAAATTTAGCTGTCAGAGCTCCTGAAAGAAAAAAAAAAAGTTCCTACCTCTTTGATAACATTCATTTAAGTATTGTGTACAATACAGAATTGCTTTCATAGAAAAATGTCCCCAATTTTAGAGCACTGGAGTGGTGAAGAATCCTGAAATTAATCAGAGGAATATTTGGATTTGTGCCAACTACGTCCCAGGACAACATGCTAAGTACTCCCCTATAAAGAAATTATTAACAACACTTTTCTTAAGCTCTCTGTGTTTTGGGGGTTTTGTAAGACTTGCATGGGGCAGTGAGGCTGTACAAAGTTAAATAGTTCTCTGACCAGGACAAATATTTTACTGTTTTTTTTATGATGTTTCTAAACTTTTCATTTACCATCAGAGAAATAAGCACAAGAACTGGTGGAAGGGTACAGGAACATTGTTTTGTTGCTAAATGTATATGTGGAATGACCTTTTATGTATCCATTTTCTTAACTACATGCTAAAGTAAATGTTGTTTCAGAGGCTATTTTTTTCTTTCTGTCTTGACTATGCAGTTGACAATAGATTGTTTTCAGCTTGTTTGTTTTTAATTCTTCATTTCATGTTGCTTTCAAGGAAATGTCACCTCTCAAGAGCAAAAGGTTAAGTCACACAATGCTGAACTATATAACCAGTCTGCTTGACAAGCCCAGGCTGCTGAAAATATTAAAGAATGAGCACTCGACTAGTAGGCAAGCCATCTCCACTGGCATAATTTCCTTTTTCAGTGTTTTAATTATTCTCATAGGTCATCCCATCTTCATACACATCAGCATTGATGTTACCTCATGACTGGTAAACACCAGTAATTTATTTTTTTCAAACTAGAATCTAGGATTAGTAATGAAATTTCCTAAGTCTGTCCCAGTTGCACTTTTGTGATGAAAGACTAAAGAGTTCTGTCACTCAGCATTTGTATTGCTTATTCTAGCCAAAATGCTATTAAAAAAGCTACCAAAAATGTTTTGACACAGACAAGATTCCAAAGTATAAGTAGCTTGTTTATTTACACAAATGTTCTGTACAACTAATGCAATATCCTACTAAATTTCAGACTGCCTTAGACTGATGAGTTTTTGTTATTCAAACTCAGAAAAAGCCATGAGGCAACTGCAGCTAATTTGCTGTTTGCAGTGCCTGGAGAAAGTGGCAATTCTTTTTGTGGCTCTCATTTAAACACCAAGAGATGATATTGTGATCTGTGAACTAGAACAGAAATATTATTGTTATGTGACATAGTGTAGAAATTCATATCAATGCAAATGAGGGGGGAAAACTTAAATAAAATAAATGAATACTTTAGTACCTGTGGGTATATTCCTTTGACCCATCTTCAGGAAAGGATGGTCCTTTAAATTCCATACTGATTTTTGTGGCAGATAAGTAAATGCTTTCTACCTTTCAAAGGTGACCTGCTATTTGGTGTCCATATTTTTTCATATTTAAAATAACAAGACCAGGAATAGCAAAATTATGTACACAATCATAGAAGGCAATATTTACACTGTGTTACTGATGAAAATATGCTTGAAGACCTTCTTTGTATTCACTTTTAAACAAAACATTTTTTGTTTTTGTTTTTGTTTAAACAAAGAATTAATTCATGCTGAAGCCTCTTCAAATGCATGGATATGACATGGTCTACTCTTGATCACCAACAAAATAGCATAGATGCTGGTCCACTCTTCAATGCTGGCTTCCTCACTGACATGTACTGTGTGCTTGTCATTCTTTGAATGATCTATGAATTCTATGGATTTGAACAATTGGAAAGGGAAAACAGACACTTGGCATTCTTTGCTGGAAATTGGATTTAAAAACATGGAAAACTGAAAGTCTGAATGTGATTACAGATTTAACTACAAGCATCAGGGGTCAAAAAACATAATAAGCCTTTGAGGTATCGGCAGAATAAGGTCAGAAAAGTGTAAGAGTCACAAAAATTTACATATAACTTGAGGAAATAGAACAAAATAGCACTAATTTGCCTCAGAATAATAAAATAAAGGGGTCATGTATATTTGCTCTTTGACTTGGCAAACAAATGCTTATTACAGTTCAGTATTTTGTTGTAATTAATATCCATTCACAAGTCAAGCCCTGATTCAGCAGTATGTCCACATTTAACCACATAGTGAACTGCAAAATATATACTTTATTATTTTGTTGGGTTGCAGCATAGACATAACTACTACTAAATCTATTATTAAATTATAAAGATTTAAATTAGTGAATCTAATAATATTTGCTATATACACATTTGGGTCATAACTTCAAAACCGGTGAGTATTTCAGATGAAAATTTTAACACAGAAGTACACAATGCAAAGGGTAAACAATGTCCCCATTTGCTACCATTGGATATGCATCGATAGCTATGATGCTGTCATCAGCTCCCATGCAGTTCATACTGCAGTGTTCCCTGCATCTGGACATCCCAGACTGTCCTGCTGTAGCCCTGAGTATGGCTTATTACACCTGTGATATTTTTGGAGACTTATGCTGAGAAAGAGAAATACCAGACCGGACACCAGAAAATTACAACTAATTGCTGGTTGGCTTGGTCAATATGTTTATGTTTTAGTGCCCCAGAGCAAAATTCATCCTTCAGGCACTGCTTTGAGAAAAGAATGAAAAAAAGTCACCAAGGCAGAAACAGTCCCTAGAAGATGTTCCACAACTCTGGAACTGCACCAACAGCAAGACTTCTTCTGCTGACTCAGCTACACTGGAACAGGTGGGTTTTGAATAAGAGTGTAGGCTTTGCCAAGGGAATAAAGGAAAACAGGAATATATAGTGTATATTCCTATTGTGCATATAGTGGATATGTAGCGTATGTTCCCTATATTATAGCTTTTACTCCAAGCTTTTTTTACTAAAGTAAAAAATGAGGGCCGAGAAGTTGTAATTAACTTATTTATCATTTTTAGACTAATGCTAGTTATACTGAATAATATAACTAATGCAAATTAGATGATAATTTTGCCCTGCTCTGAAGAGTTACAACAACATAGGGAATGCAAAACAGAAAATAAAACCTGCAGCATCATTCTTGGGATCTTAGGAAAAATGCTTTGTTCCCTGATGCCTTACCCCATACCACAAAAAGCTATAAAGATCAAATAATTCAATGGTCAAACTTGGTTCTATCAAGTGATGCAAAACAGTCTTTACCAAAAACAACTAGAGCACAAAAATTAATCTAAATTATTCAAAGTAACAGAATAGTCTTTCCCAGTATAAATACTTTACTGTTGACATTTGTTACAGTAACAGCTAGTAATAATAATGTTTTTTCTTTGAGTTTACACAGGACATTTTGGATTTACTATGGGGGAGGATACTACAACAGACCAGTGGTGGGTTTTTTTTCAAAGGGAGGTGATTAGGTAAACCAAAGGTGAACATAAAATGCAAACGGACAACCTAAAACACCAGAATTTTTCATGTTTTCTGATATTTCATGTGTTTTTTCCAAACATGTAATCAGCTTATATAGCTCCATTCACACCTTTATATTTAACACAGTATCCTAGATATTTTATTCAACAAACCCTAGAAGTAATAGTGTAAATAGACAAAACAGTAACTCCTTCTGTACCTTGATTCATCCAAAAGAACATCTGGAATGCATCATTGTAACCTGTGGCTTATTGTGAATTCTGCTTTTAGAAAGTCCACTAAAAACATGTTCATCCCTGTGATTTTTGTGTACAGGATAAAAGGAGACAAAGAGGGGTCCACATACAGCCTTGGGGATGGTCTGCCTTGGGAAGGCTGCAGAGGTTCCTGCTCCTCGTCACCCACAGTGTCCTTGTTGCAGAAGACTCACCTGTATGGGAGGTAGGTCAGCCACCAGAGCATGCAGCAGCTGCTGCTGAGCAGGCCCCATTTGCAGCACAGAGAGCTGGGAGGTGACTAAAACCATGAGATGATGCCATGCTGCTGCCAGCAGAAGAGGCTGTCCACTACTGCCTGCTGCCGAGGCATCTTCTCATATGCTCATTTGGCTGCTAACCTTGCCCGATGCCAAGCCCGTTCAGTTCACTGAGCTGGCAGAAAACAAATACAGAAATAAATTAATTTTAAAAAAGTTAATTTCTGCTGGCATATTGAGCTAGATCTTGGCTTCAGAGAGAGAGCAGAACTGCACGCCCAGGGATGAGGGGGACATGAGGCAAAGCAGAATGCCCTCATTTTATGCCAGCAGAGAGAAGAGGTCAGTGCTCTCTTCAGAGCTCATCCTGAGTTAACCAAACAGCCGATTTCAACACTCAACAGTTTTCTTAGATGCTTAAAAGTTAAACCAAGCCTTTTAGAGAGGACAGGTCCAGAGTTGAGGGGTCAGTAATCTCAGTAGGAGGCTAAGGACAGCAGGCAGGCAGATGCAGATCAGGGCAGGGACCCCCTTGCCTATCTGAACTGATTCACAATAGTATGTCTTCTTCTGAGAGAAAGTTGAGAGAGCTTAAACTTAAAACATCAAAATGCAACAGAAAGGGTAAATAGTTACTTTGTGAGAATTGGAGACTAGAGTCAGGAGAATTTTCAGCTGGAACTTTTTACTCAGTGCCATGAAAAGCAGAAACTGGATCTGATGGCATCAAACACTCCTAGGACGAACCAGGTTGGAGTCCTCACACAGTCAACTACACTTCAATGGGTATACAGGTCATTTCTCAAACTACTGATATAACCAATAACAATGTTTGTTCAAAAATTTCAAACTAAAAATCAAGTTTCCAGTGAATTACCTTTGCCCAGTACTAAGGCTGTCATTTCTCCTTAAAACATACCTGAATTTTTTCAGTCCCCCAGGACAGTGAAACTACTCTGCATGAATGATTCCTTCATGTGAAAAATTCTATTATGCTTTGTAAGCATAAATGGAATTCGGAAGTTACGTCTGACAAAGAGGATATCCCTCGTGAGACTGTCAAAGGAATCCATATGCAGTTTATGAAATGTGGGTGACATTATGAAAGTGTCATGCCACTGAACTCCTTTATATATGTGAAGCCTGCTATTTGTGACAGTGCTTCTGTCATTTAGCTCCAAGTTCAGAGATGGTGAGCAAACTGGAGCATAAAGAAGACACACCCAATAGGTGAGACAGCCAAGAACCACTGGACAGAATAAGGACCAGGAATGACTTGTTAAAGCAGTTCCCTGCTTTTTAATTTAGAGAGAACTTTTGGGTCAGAGAAATTTCCCTGGATGACTTCCAGATTTAGGTTGGTGACCATCTAAATAAAAATAACCAAGGAAGTGCTGGAAGCAGGGATCAGAACTACATGCCTTTGCTCACAGAGGAGAGTCCTGAACAGACAGCAAAATCTCCTTATCTTCTCCTGGAGAGTAGCCGAATTTCAAAAGAAACACAGTGCAGAGTTTTTCTTCTCTAAAATATTCCATAAAAGTTACACGATTTATTATGACTCATGTTTATCCTCCAAAGGCTGAAAATTAGACTTCTTCAGCTGCCAGGGACAGAAGCAACTAAGCTGGGGCTTAGATATACCCTGTGACTTCAGCTCCCAGAGACAGTCACCTGACTTCAGATCCTTTTGGGTCTGGACCCAAGAATCTTAACTGCATTTCCCTGGCTGCACTTGCCTAACACTTGACTAAGTCAGCTGCTCCAAAGCTGTTCTTGTTCTTGTACCACACACAAAGATAATTCTTCTTTAGGCAGTTTGCTCTTGAATTTAATGTTAGATGTTGTAGTATATGGACTGTGTATTTGCAGATAAATTCACAATATCTTATGAAATTCTGGCAATCAAATAACATTCTGCTCTTAGTACTTTGGCCTCAAGAAGTACAATTTTTCACTAAGTATAATCATGTTAAAATAAATACACTTGCTCTCTCATTCTGTCATTATAGATTATCATTATGGCCTTGCACTAATGTGTTATTTTCCACATGTCCAGGGATTTACAGGACTCCCTCAAGCTTTGAAACAAGCCATTACATATACAACAAAAGCACTGTTCTTAGTCTAATCATGTATTGCTTCACTTCTGTTTTTTCCTGAGGCTGCTTTGTTTTCTGGAACCTTACAATGTACTTACAAAAATCTAATGCACCTGGTGCTTATTTCTTTTAAAAATCCTGTGTAAAATGGCAGCAGACAGCAATAACACATGGTTAAAATCAGCCATCATAGAATTATAGAATATTCTGTGCTAAAAATGACCCACCAGAGTCACTTTAAAAAATCTTTATTTTATTTGTCAGACAGTTGTCTGGAAGAGGAAAATATGAACAATTCTTTAAAGCACCTTTAACACTTCTTTTTGGTTCAGATCCAGTCTGGTGGAAAGCACTGCTGGTAGCTGCACTATTAATGTGCATTATCGAGAGAGAACTCAGCAGAGAGAACTCTACTTTTCTTTTCTTTTCTTTTCTTTTCTTTTCTTTTCTTTTCTTTTCTTTTCTTTTCTTTTCTTTTCTTTTCTTTTCTTTTCTCTTTTCTTTTCTTTTCTTTTCTCTTTTCTTTTCTTTTCTTTTCTTTTCTTTTCTTTTCTTTTCTTTTCTTTTCTTTTCTTTTCTTTTCTTTTCTTTTTTCTTTTCCTTTTCTCTCTTTTTTCTTCTCTTTTCTTCTCTTTTCACTTTTCTTTCTTTCTTTCTTTTCCTTCCTTCCTTCCTTCCTTCCTTCCTTCCTTCCTTCCTTCCTTCCTTCCTTCCTTCCTTCCTTCCTTCCTTCCTTCCTTCCTTCCTTCCTTCCTTCCTTCCTTCCTTCCTTCCTTCCTTCCTTCCTTCCTTCCTTCCTTCCTTCCTTCCTTCCTTCCTTCCTTCCTTCCTTCCTTCCTTCCTTCCTTCCTTCCTTCCTTCCTTCCTTCCTTCCTTCCTTCCTTCCTTCCTTCCTTCCTTCCGCCACTTCCTTCCGCCACTTCCTTCCTTCCTTCCTTCCGCCACTTCCTTCCTTCCTTCCTTCCTTCCTTCCTTCCTTCCTTCCTTCCTTCCTTCCTTCCTTCCTTCCTTCCTTCCTTCCTTCCTTCCTTCCTTCCTTCCTTCCTTCCTTCCTTCCTTCCTTCCTTCCTTCCTTCCTTCCTTCCTTCCTTCCTTCCTTCCTTCCTTCCTTCCGCCACTTCCTTCCTTCCTTCCTTCCTTCCTTCCTTCCTTCCGCCACTTCCGCCACTTCCGCCACTTCCTTCCGCCACTTCCGCCACTTCCTTCCGCCACTTCCTTCCGCCACTTCCTTCCGCCACTTCCTTCCGCCACTTCCTTCCTTCCTTCTTTCCCTCTCTTTTCTCTCAAAATTTCATTACAACTATTATAATAGTTCCATTGCAATCCCATGCTCCAGATGGGACAGCACAGAGGAACACATGATGGCTCACTTGCTACTGATGTGTTTGTGTTTCTGTCCAATGAACACTGATGGTCTGCTCACTTGAAGGGACTGGGAAATGCTCCAAAATTCCCCAGTTCAGATGTGCCCAAAGAAGGTGTCTTGGCTATATTTACTTTTAGCATCCTTTGCAGTCCCTACTGACACACACCTCACACCAATTTAAAAGGGAAATTTTATGAATCCATACTGACACTTTCAGCAGGGACACTTTCAACACGGACACTTTGATCACATTGACCGTATGTTTTTATAAATGTCCTTCCATTCCTGCATATTGGCTGGAAATAAGTACTTTGGTTACTTCTTTTTGATAGTGGCTTCTGCATGAACTCGACAGGAAAAGTTTCTCATGCAAGTCATGTGGAAAGGCTGCTGAGACAAAACACTGAGAAGAAATGAACGGGGTGGATAGGAGGCTATTGCACAACAGCATTTGCAAATGCCATCAAGGAGCCTGAAAGAGATACCTGGTGTAGGGAAGTAATGTGAATAAATTGTGCTGCAAGGTAAAAAAAAAAAGCTGATACACAAGACAGAGGGAGAGAAGCCAGTGGGGAGGTGTGGACTTCACAGTGGAAGTCCAAGCTAGCTCAGGTGCCACCACCCTGACAGTACTTTGGAGGAGAACAGCAGCATCCAGTCTGCCTCTTCTCCTGGTGCAGCATGGGCAATCCCTGACTATCACAGCAAGTAACAACTGGACAAGGTGTGTCAGGAGGGATTGCATTCTGCCAGAGCCAGCAAGAGTGCCTCAGAGCTGGGTGAAAACACAACAGGGGTCTGCCCACAGAGAACCATAAAACAGGCACTGGTTGCAGGAGTATGAGCAGATTGAGCAACAAAGTGCTAAGGACAGACCCAGTGTGTGTGGACAGGGCAGGGAAGCAATAGCTAATCCTGGAGCCTAACAAGAGACCACAGTCCCAAAAGAGTGTTAGCTTTGCTATAAAAGCACAACCCCAAGCCCTGATACTGGATTTTGTCTTTCTTTAGTCTGATGTTTTACAAGTAAAGAGAGAAAAGATGCTACAGAGACAGCATCTGCCGCCCTCTAAAATCCACTACCAAGAATTGAGACAGATGGAGGTGTCTCCCTGCCTGTAATGCTTGAATCAGCAGCTTTTGTACAATGTAGCCTCAAAGTTGCTCAAGTTAAAGAGTAGCTTGTTTATGACTGCTGCAATGATCGCTTAACTTGGTGGAAATGTCCAGGTGCCTTTGTGGTGATGTGACATGGGGATAGCCACAATTTGCTCCAACACAAATGGCAGAGATTGTGGGATATACATCTCTTCCAAAAGGTTGCTGTTGTTGAGCTTTGCAGTACTTTGCATAACTTGGCGTTAAACAGAAGGTCTTGGGAGGTGAGATCTAGATAGAATTACCTACAGGGACTATTGATGTCTTTGCTAAAGTAAAGTAAATGGCAGGGGGAGAAAAGATCTGCTGGAGAACAGAAGAGAGAGAATACTCAGAAGTTAATACTCCACTGGCTACCATTCAGGACAGGAACAAATCTTCAGAATTTTCAGTTTAGACCAAATAAAAAGTTGAAATTTTCATTATCTGTGACACAGGTATGCCAAATGGTTTTCAAAAAATATTACTGTCATGTTTTCTTATATCTACCACAATATGGCCTGTACTGGCATACTTCTAGATATAGGTATAGTGAGGGCTTGTCCATTACTAGGATAGACTGCCTTGAGTTTCTTTGCTGGGTAGGTCTACTATGCTGCAATACCTTCAAAATATATGAGGAACTGTTAATAATTCCTGTTTCTAAAAAAAAAAAAAAAAAAACAAAAAACAAAACCAAAAAAAAAACTGGGCAACGGACAGGGAAGGGATGAGGGGGAAGCCTTAGGGGGATGAAGCAAGAGGTCCAATTCAAAACCTAGATTCAGTTTGTTTCCAAGGTAGACTAAAGGAAGTAGAGCACTTAGGTGATTTGAAGGTAGTATTAATCATTTTCTAAAATTCCCCAGAGGTCCATTTTCTAAATAAACCTGCATTGATAATAAGAGAAAGCTAGTTTTGAAAGCGATCCCCTGGGATTAGGGGAATTTGATAAAATACCTGTGTGAGTCAAAGGACTTAGTGCAGGGTAGTGAGCAATGAGGAAGATGAAGTCTTCCACTGGATTTAAACTCTTCATCTTGGGTTTAGTACCTTTAACCAAGCTGCACCTGATACTGCTTACAAGGAATGTAAGATAAATCAGGCATGACATTTACCATGCTTTCATGCATGTTCCTATTACTTTTACTTAGCTTACTTACTGTAAATGGTGGCTTTGTATAGACACTTCCTCCTAGACAAGAGACACCTATGATTTGTAATCAGCAAAAGGCTACAGAGCATAGAACTGACAGCTGCCTCACAGTCATATTTAAAGGGTTTGCAGACTTTGCCTTTATGTGCTCCTCCACTAATACCTGAGTGGGATACAGGTAATTAGCAGCTTGGAGAAGTGGTGAGGAGCACAAGCAAGATAAAAATTGGCTACAACTGGCTAAAAATTATCTAGTAGCCTTCTGTCTGATGCTTTCCAAGCTTAAAACCTAGACACTGTCTGTCTGTGCCCTCAAACCAAGAAACCCAGAAACCCTCTGCCTGGTGCCTTCAAACCAATGGGGGCCACAAGCGAGACAGCCAGTTCTGGTGGCAGCAAAAGTCGTTTTTCCACAAGGACCATAGGTATGACAGACATGGCTGAGAACAAGGTGGATGTCTGGTGTGCAGTTGAATCCCAAACCACCATTGGAAGGAGTCCATGGGGAGAGGATGGTGTGAGCTGCCCTAATAAGCAGATCATGGCTTGGTCACCCCTGATCTAGGAGAATTCTTTGCCTACATTAAAGCACAAAAATGCTTGAGTGATTTAACAGTTCAAGAATGTCAGCTTGTCACTGCAAAGATTATATTTGCACATAAATATTTGCATTCATACAAAAAGCTCTTGTTTTAGTTTTTTTTGTAAGAATGGCACAAATTTTTCTGTTGCTTGAATTATTGCCGATATGGGTTAGTTAGCTTCCTATAAACACCTATGTTTTTATTCCAGAATCTACAAGGACATCATTAATAAAACTGAAGCCTAACCCTTCTTAGTGTGGAGGTGTTAAATTGTTTGAATTGAAATAAATATGGAAAATTTATATCTCTAGTCATTGTTATTTGGTATTCCTCATTGTCCATGTAAAAATTGTCAGTCACTCAATGAGATAACAGAAAATATGGTACATCACTGTCAATTCTTTTATTTTTATTTAATTTTCCCTAAATTCTTCTTGAGAGTCCAGATCATTAAATCAGGAGACTGCAAAATAAACTTCCTTTACTAAAAAGTGTTCCTATCCAAATTTGCAAAGAAATTTAAAGCGAATGAAATTGAAAGGCTCAAAAGCCAAGTAAAATCCAAACAGCAAAAGTATTTTAATAAGAAAAAGCCAACATAATTTTTAAACAATCCTATGATTTTTTGAGGCTGACTCATGATTCCGTAATGTTTAAAGTTGGCAATACTGATACCCTGTGATTTAGATGACTAATCACAGACTGAAAAGCTAATAATCAAAGTAAGCAGTTTGTGAAGTACCCACAGACTAGAAAATATGTATCTCAACTACTCAGCAAAGGCTTATGTATAAATTGACAACAAAGAGAATCAGTTTATATAACTGTTTCACAAAGACAGAAAAGAGCTAATCAGTTAATCAGTTATTTTATTTGTATCACATAATGCTACCAGCTGCAGTACTGAGTGTGAAGAGGGAAGAGCATGAAATGGAGAGAATAACAGGGTAGCGCTTCAGCACTGCATTCACAGGGAACAGGGAAGTGTGGATGGAATTCAGCAAGCAAAATGCAAGAGTAAAAACTTCCTTGAAATAAGAGTGCAATTACGCTGCACACCAGATGAGAACATACCTGGGGGAAGGAGAGAAGCAAGCACAAATGGAAGTCACAGAAAAGTGATTTTCTGGCAATAAAGAGTTAAATCTGGGGTAAAAATGCAGATCATGGAAGATGACTATGGGGAAGACTGAAGAGAATAAAAGCAGAAGATGAAACATAATTTGCAGACAGGTGGAGGCAACAGGGGTGACTCCTGGTTTTTTGGCGGGTTTTCTGATTAGATCAATTTTTTGTGCACAGTAGTTCTCAGCTGGGCTCTTTTCAATCTTTTTATCTTATCTGATGGTAAGCAGACAGCAGAAGGAGGTATATGTAGCACATGCTTGGCACCAGTTATATTTCCTAACAAGAAGATGGATTTTTTTCTGTAACTCTGCTCATAGCAAAGTGATGTTGGCAGAAGCTAAAGCATCTACACATATTGAAGCTGCTCAATCAGCCTAGATCCCTTAAAGTAAAAACGACAAGGAAGAATGCTTTCTAATTTTCAGAAGTTAAAGAGGAATACAGCTGATATGACAGTTGAAGAAATACAGTTAATATGGTGGAACTTAATTTATTGACTTGCAAAGGTAGAAAACAAAACCATTTTGAAAAACACTAGGTTTCTCTGAATTAGTATTTTTGTTGCTACTTCATAGCAAAATATAAAGAATGTGCAGTGTTGGCCCACAAATTTGTACCCTCTTTATATAAAATTTATGTCTTCTTTATATAAAATTTATATTCTCTTTATCTAAAATTCAATAGAGCTGTTAGTAGTTTCAGAAAATTTGCCCGCAAAGGCATATTTAATTACAAGTCTGCCAAATGGGAGTTTTGCTTTCTTTTGAAGAACCTGTTTTAGGCAGGGTATTACATTAGTAGGATCTCTAATCTGATCCTGCATGGAAGCTCATATATCCCTGGGAAAAGGAAAACATGGCACACACTGTTTGAAAATGAAGGTTCAATAAAAGCAAGCAAACACAAGAAATTGGAGTGAATGGAGAAAAATGTTCCATTTAGTATTAGGGCTTCCGACAGCAGCTGCCACTGATCAGCCATTATTGTAACATCTAAGGTGCTGCAAAATTGGAGTGGATCCCAAAATTCAAAGGAAGATTGCAGACTAAACGGGAAAGACAGAAGGACGTATTTCACAGCTGTCATCCAGATAGGAAAGATATTCCACTCCTTACTCCAGATGGAGAGCAGCTCACATTTGGATGCAGGGAGTGAGGGGGTGACTGAAATGCAGGGATTCATTCATGAGCTGCATGTACAATGTAGCTCTTTTGAACATGTCGCAGTAAGGTACTGGGAAAGGCAGTGGGGACATAAGCGTAATTAATCCCCTCATGCAGGAAATGTAGGGGTCACTGAAGGGAGCACTGTTGCAGGATACATGCCTCACATTCTGAGAGTGTCTGTTTTGCGTTTAATAAATGCCTTAACATTAGCTATGGCACTCTTACTGCAGGGAACCCTTGTCTGGTGACAACTTCTGCCTCAGTTGACATAATTTCTTAATTAACTGTAAGATTTACTCAATAATATAGATAGTTTTATAAAAAGGCATACAATAAGGAAAAAAATATTTAAATAAATATATTGCAGAGGGTGACAGAAATGTCAGTGACAAAACATCCTAAAAATGCTTCATGAAAAAAAAAAGAGAGCTGTACCTGGGGTGCATCAGGCAGAACATCATTAGCCAATGAAGGGAGGGGATTGTCCCACTCTGCTCTCTACTGGGGCTCTCTCACCTTGAAAATTGTGTGCAGTTTTGGGGGTCACAATATGAGAAAGACTGAAAGACTCTAAGCTAAAGGAGGGCCACAAGAATAGTGAAGTCCTTCTCTCTCCATATTGAGGAGCTGCTGAAGTCATTTGGTCTGTTTAGCTTGAAGAAAAGGAGACTGAAGGGAAACCTCATTGCAGGTACAACTTCCCTCTGAGGGGAAGAGGAGGGGCAGGCACTGATCTCTTCTCTGTGGTCACCAGTGACAGGACCCAAGGAAATGGCCTGAGGCTGAGTCAGGGGAGGTTTAGGCTAAATATCAGGAAGAAGTTTCGCACACAGAGGGTGGTTGGGCATTGGAACAGGTTTCCCAGGAAAGTGGTCACAGCACCAAACCTGAAATAGCTCAAGAAGCATTTGGATAAGACACAGGCACATGGTGTGACTCTTGGGGTGTCCCGTGCAGGGCTTGGATTTAGGCTTGAATATCCTGACAGGTCCCTTCCAACTCAGCATGTTCCATGATTCTTGATTCTATGTAATGTACATGAAGTGGACAAAAGTTGTTATAAAGGTTCATAAAGAGCAACTCACCTTGCAATATACTCATGATAAACTGACAAAAGAACCCTGTGTATTTTCAAGAGGTGTTTTTAATAACCAGAGCATTTCAGTATATTTATTTAACTTAAAAAATAATAATATTCATGCAAAACATATAAAAATTAAACTGAAATAAATCTAGAAAAGTATATATAGACTTTGTAGAGGACATCCTGTACATTCTGTGTTCTTACTATTCATACCATTTAATATATGTTTACAAGACATGATATTGTTCCACCCAGTTCACCTCTCCCTAGACACTTGTAAACTAACATACTGATCTAACAATAGACATTAAATATGACAGTTTGGGGATCTGCCTTGGGGAACTCAAATATTTATATTTTATTTCATGAACACTTTGTAAGCTCATACACTTGTTTATGGTTTTTATTGCAACCTTGAATTGTTTGTCTTGCTTCAAGGAAAGGAGATGCTGATATATGAGGAGTGGTTCACATGTGCTTCTCTCTTCTATTTTCCCTAAGAATAAAGTTTGATTCATGTACTAAAGGCTTTGCCAGAAGCCTGCCTGTCCCTGACTGAAACTGTCACAGCCTCTGCAGAATTAAATGGCAGCACGGGGGAAATGCAAAGGGATTGTGCACAAGTTGTTATGAGACAGTCTCGATACAGCTCTGGAGGGAAAAAGGAACAGCACCCCAGAGCTCAGCCCTCCAGAGGGACCTCTGCCTTGGCCTCTATATCCACAGCAGTCTTTGAGTGCTGCTAAAGGTCAGGCCAGAGCAATCAAGGGTTTGAACACAAGTCAGGGAGTTCTGGAAGATCAAGATCTCCTCAGTGCTAGAGGGACGGTTATGAGAAGAGATCAGGACAGCAGGATGCCTGCACTAGAGTAACCAGCAATGCCTGCTGCAGTGAGCTTGGGAGTCATCTTGCAGAAAGGAGGCTCCCAGTAGTGCACTGAAACTAGGAACTAGTTTATCTCATGGAACTGCTCTGCTCTTATGATCATTAGCTCATTGCAGCTGTGTATCTCTATCTGAACAATTTATTTCTTCCCTGAAAAACTGTAAAATGTGGATGCATAACGACAACAAAATCCAAAATTTGGCAGTGCATGAACATGAATTCTTGCATTTCAGCCTGCATGACACCCAACAAAAATCTGCCTCATATCCACGATGTCTGCCTCAATTCACTCTCCAAGCTCACATCACTACTTGCTCTGCAGCCTCTCAGATGACCACTGAAATCTCCTTAAGTAAAATCCTTTTCTGAAGACCTGTTAATCTCCAACAGATCTGTGATTTTTGGTAGAGAAAAGAAAAACAGACAGCCATTTCACAGTACTGCTTGGGTGTATATGATCTGAGAACTGCCAGGATATAACCCTCAACTCCCCCACTGATGATGATGCTGTTAGATCCCTGATGCACAACTAACAGACTGATTAGAAGTGAGACTGTGGCCCCAAGGAAAACCTGAAAGCAGACAACCAGCATAGCTGCAGTGCAGCAGCTCTGGGCCCAGGACTGTGATGGTGAGCTCGGCTCACAGCAGCAGTGAGCCTGGGGATGGGACAGGGCTGTGGGTCAGACAGCAGGGACCCCCCAATGCCACAGAAAGCTGCCAGAGGGGCCGGGAGTATCAAAAAGCCAAACCACCTCAGCCATGAAGGTGCTGTACATATAGTGGATGGGATTCACATGACTCATATTCCTGCTCTCCATAGGCAACAGAGAGAAGCAGGCACCCTGAGAGAGACATCCAGATGGGTTTCTACAGCAGACAGATGAGCCATCTCTGAAAGCCTCTTCTCTCCATTGACTGCAAAGGCTGACTACACAGGATCCACTGCAGCGTACTCTGTGGCTCAAAGAAATTGAAAATTATTGCACCACAGTTAGCTTGACTCTATTTTCCAAACATACAACTCATCTAGGACTTCTATATATTCTGAATTTTGAAAACAAATTGTTTACTTCTGCTGGTTTAAATACTAGTTACTCACCAGTCAGTTTTGCATTTTGCTTCTTTTATATTACATGATAATAGGCATGAAAGATTTTTATTATAATATTTATAAGTATATTTACACACTTTCATCTAGCCTACACATAAATGTGTGAATGCAGATATTTTTAAAATTTTATTCTCAGCCTTCACTGTCAAGTATCATTGCTGTTTTAAAA
Source organism: Poecile atricapillus (assembly GCF_030490865.1). Classification (NCBI taxonomy): domain Eukaryota; kingdom Metazoa; phylum Chordata; class Aves; order Passeriformes; family Paridae; genus Poecile; species Poecile atricapillus. The sequence goes on along the minus strand of NC_081251.1, from coordinate 20,678,120 downwards.
AGCATTTCTATGAATATTTACATTTGAAAGTGTGCTACTAGAGATTTACAGTACACTTTCACATGCTGCATCTCAAATGCATATAATGGTATACATCTTGTTTTAGTCAGTAGACTCGAGCATAGCCTGCTCCATATTTTGCTGGGTTCTTCTGAAACCTTTGAAACAGAAATCAATTACCAGTGATTTCAAGAGGGTTTTGACTGGACACTTTATTATCTTATTAAAACAAGTGGCCCAGTTTACTTCTATTTTAAAATTCTCACTAAGTTGGAAGGCACAGTAATAGCACTGTCACTCTGAGAAATGCCATACACCTCACCTGAAAAGACATGTTTGGAGAGGTAAAAACACATTTGGAAAGAAAACTCTGTAATTGCTATAAAAGTCACAGGTTCTGTGAGGTTGGAAGCAAAGAGCAGCAAATGTGGTGGCTGACCTGAGGCTTATTATCTGCTTCATCCTACTGTATCATCCACTTCTACCAAGGCAAATGCTCATAAATCAAGCTCTACATAGAGAGCTGAGGCTAAATCCCCAAGTCCTTCACCAAAACTGGTGTTAATTTAACTTAATTTTCAGCCATAGGTTCTTGCTGTGTTTTTGACTGCAAGGTAAGAAAGCACATTCCTGTCAGATCCTTTTACTCTGCTCTAGATTTGTGTTCAGCAGTCTGGGGAACCTCCTCACCTTCCCTTTCACAGGAACACACATCCCTGCTGGCATGCCCTTCACAGAGCTCTGCGCCTCTGCTGCTGTGGGTTGCCCCCCAGGACCCCCCAGCACCTCCATGTCTGCTGGGAATGCCACCAGCACCCTGCAGCACTCAGACTGCCACCCTGCCATCAGGGACAAACAAATCTTCATCTCAGCTTCTGCCTCCCATTCCTTGTCCATATGCCTTCAATCTTAATTCTCAATTTATTATATTGCACTTGAATTAACATAGCAAAAGAATGAACAGAAACTATTTAGAGAAGAATCCACATAATTTTGTAGCATCTATATACCTTCCACACGCTTTACCAGCCATGTTTTCATTTAGACCACTGCTAAAGTACTGAGCAGCTTTCAGTCAATAACAAGTCTCTGCAGATTCCCCCCAGGAAAAGACATAGTCAAACCTGAAAATGAGACAGTTGTTTATTCCTCCCAACACAGTTGTAGGTTTTAATCAAAATACCCTGTGATACTAAGCCAAATACTTGAGAGAAATGAAATTGCTTCTGTATCCACACAGTTGTTTCCATCAACCAATCTATAGTCCTGTCAAAGAAACATAACGGATTTATTTGACAAGTCTTCCTTGCCGTCAAACCATATTGACTCACATTATTTGTGTTTGTTATGTTGAGTCTTCCAGGGTAACTGTTCCAGTATTACAATGGAATCCAGATTAATGGAAGAGGGGGGTGTGTATGTGTTCTAGGTCTCATTTTCTACCCCTGACGTTTGAACTATACTATAGCACTTTTTGAAGTTTCTGAAGTCTTAGCTCTCCAGGATTCACACTTAGTGGTTCAGAAGCCACCTCAGCTATTTCCTCCATAATTTTTTGGGGGGGAATTACTCAGAACTGACAACCTGGAAAAGCTTGGAAGATTTCCATCACCTAACACAGAGCTTTCACAGACAGCTGTCTGCCTTTTGCCAAGATAACAAGCAGTGCTCAGCCACTTCATGAAAAGGGAGATCTGGGCTGGAGAAACAATGCCCTGAAGAGTCAAGGCTGCTGTGCCTATCATTGCTGCTCGTGTGCACATCTCCTCAACGGGGAACACACACCTTTATTACCATTTTGCCATTTTCTTCTGAATACAATCATAATTAGTGTAATTATTATGCAAAGAGATCCAAGAAATTGCTGCAGAACATGCACACTTCCAGATGTGCTTCTCAAGGTGAAGTGCTGATGGTAATAAAATTGCTACTATACCTCCTAAATAACCATAAATTCAATGGGAGAAAATGAGGCAACCTAACTTGAGCTCTGGTAGGAGAAAATAAGGAGAAAGAACTCAGATTTTATCATAAGGACAGGGAGGAAATCAAAGGATAATGATTTGTCTTTTGTGTTTTAAATGCAGTATTTTGTCTGTCAGATTCATTCATCTGATACAAAGAGCAATAGCATATACTTCCAAGATAAAATCAATTATGTATTATCTTAGAGTTGTACATTCGCATTCTCCACAGAAGCCTTAATGTGACTTACATATAGCATAATTCTTATTCCAGATCCCTGAACAAAGCTAAATTTTACTAACAGTTCACTGTACAAATTCCAATTTATGGTTTTTCCTACATTCTCAGAGAGTATAAAATTGTAAAGAACATCTCTGCTTGAAGTAGAATATGAACTTTGAAATAGAATTAAAATAAAGGAGCAAATTAAGACTAGTTTGATTTAATTCATTACCTCAGAACACTTCTGCTTACAATACCCTCCTATATTTTATGTCAGTTTTTTAAATAAGTGAAAAAAGGCTTTGTTACTCAAAAACTCCTAAACTGTGGCCAAGTTACCCACATTTTAAGTAGTTTCTTAATTTATCTCCATTATGAAATAAAATAAGGAAATAACTCTTGTTTCTGTATTCCATTAAAGTGTTTCTGTAAAGTTAAAGACTATTTTGTTAACATGGCATTCCAAATTTCAAGCAAACTATTTTTGTAAAAGCTAAAAATACTATATGACATTTCAGATTATCTTCAATTGCCAGGTTTTGGCAGAACTCACAAAAGTACAGCAGAATTTGCTGGAAAATTTGCAGAGTTTACAATGCTTAGCATGTTTTCAAAGCGAAAAGTTAAATCCCATTTCCAAAAAGATTCTTTCAGGAACTTCATGTTTTGTTTTGTTTTTTGTTTTTTTTTGAATGCTTAAGGCATTTCAAGCAGTTAAATTTAAGCTTTTCCTTGACTATCCAAGCTGCCATCATGTTGTGTTTCAAGAGTGTTCTCACTAACAAGACAGCAGCCAGTCTATAAAACATTTCATTCATTCCCTTTGAAGAGATCAATTCCCATTAAGCCATTCTTGTGACACCTCTTAGAGGAAATGGGAATGGAAGGACATCGCATGCCAGTGGGACAGTGAGCCTCCATGCAGCAGGGCAGAAGGCAATGTGTGAAGCAATAATAGGTCAGTTCCTAACTGGACAAAACTTTGCTCTGAGAACATGAACAATGAAAGGTATAGTTAGTACCTTTCATTCAGTGTGTCTAGGGTTTTACTTTTAAAAGGATCTGTTATCAGAAAAAATATTGGAACAACCATAATCAGTCTACTGACAGACTAGCTGAGTGGTGTATACACAGATGAAAATGTGCAATCTTAGGCAGGAATGAGAGAGAGGTCAAATCACCTTTGTGAACTGTGCTTTCCTAAATATTAACCTGAATTCCTAAGCAATTACTATTTTCCAGAAGATCCTCAGTGATTGCATTTTATGGGGAAAATATGTACAAAGTAAAGTACATATTTTCCCCATAAAAGTAAAGTGTAGCATATAAGCAATGATCAAAAGAGCATTAATTGTAACAAACAGTATAGAATGATGGTACTCTCAAGTCCACTTGATGTAGGAGTATCTGATGAAAAGAGATGTTCCCAGCAACTCTTGCAAGATGCAGAAGAGATGATTACTACAAAAGAATCTGGCAGAGACTGACATTCATAAAAACCACACAGCTTCTCATGAAGTCTGGGCTGAAATGCCATGGTCGGAGTAGAAGAGCCAGATTATCGTTGTGTACAGCTTTGATCATGGACATTAGAAAGGCACTACCAAAATGTCAATGTGCTCAAGCCCAGCAGGTGGCTGACAGCCCTGTGGATAACAAGAGATGTGTCCTCTTCTCTCTTCCTAGGTTTGGTTTCCAGATTCCTTGTCAGAGCCCTTCCATGCTTGTGTCATGCTTGCTGCCTCTCTGCTTTAGTGTCCCTCAGTGAACATGGATCAAGCATATGTTTAGAAAAATCTCCCTAATTAGCAACTCTGTATTTTGTGTAACTGTGATATTATATAGTCACCATCCACCAAGTGCTATATGTTTCACTGACAGGTAAGGAGGCAAAATGGGACACATTTATGAGTCCAGGTGCTGTTAGATTTAACACTCTTCTCTTTCTCCTCCTATTACCTACTGTAACCAGAAAAACTCCACTAGGGAACTATGAATGCATCTTCTCATGAAAACTGCATAAAACGAGAATCCTGATATCATTGCAGTGAGCAAGGGCATAGCCTTATCTATGGAAATAATTGAGTGAGCAATATGACCTGAAGCCCAGTTCCCTTAGGCACTCACTTTCAATCTCCTGGACTTCCCCAGATGGAACTTTCTTCCGTACATGGCTGCCTATGCTCTTTCTTACAAAATACACTGGAACATTTCAGAGGCTGACAGGAGGTAAGGAAATGGGTTTAAAGTTGTTTCCATCGCTGACTAGAGTCAAGCAACCAGCATCTGTCACTGAGGGTGAGTGCTCATTAACTTCTTGATCCCTCTTACTACAGCTCTTCTATCTTCAATGGGCAAATGCTGGAATTTTTCCCTTAAGTTATCTTTTGTTTGGTATTTTTTTTTACCAGAGAAGGACACACAGAATGGAATAATTAAAAATTAATTCTTCTTGTAGTGCATATGTAACTATTGCAGTGAGTATGGAGCACTACGCATTCAGAACACCAGCAGTCCCTTCCTCAAATAAATACCCCCACCATCTCTAGCTTTTTTTTTTTATCTTGCCACATTAAGATTTACTTATTTTTGCAAAAGGAGAAAGTCCAAAGGACTTCACCAAAAAGAATGAAGTAAGACATTCAGACCAGTTTCTGGTAAACTGCAAGACAGAAGACTGATCCCCTCTTGACAGGAGAGGGAACTGAGTACCTCTACATTTTGCTGGGAATGCTGCTGTTATTTTATTGCTAGAAATTTGGGCTGCTCTCCAGCATGCTTGTTTTGTGCACAGTACTAGTGGGAAAGCAGTTTCACAGAATGAACCCCACAGATAAATAATTGTATATCTTGCAAATTCTAGGATTTAGGCAGGAGATCACAGCTGCTGCAAAATAACTTCCTACTTCTATCACATCTCCTTGAGGTACAGAGCAATTTGAGCTTTAATAGAAAGGAACGGTCTTTGAAGAGCACAGCTGGAGCATGTTTTGTGGGGTTTGCTGCTCACAATACAAACATGAGAAGAAAGAGGCTAGTGCAGAAATCAAACCCAACAACTCCAGGAATCAAAATGACATAGCAGTTTTTCTCCTTTCCCTTGAGAGACATCTCTGTTAGCACAAGGCTGTGTCTCCAGCAAATGAATGAAGGAACCAGGGTCTTCTGATTCCCATTAGACTTTCTCAGTCATATGGGGGTTTTGTATCATTGTTGGAGGGTTTTTTAAATGCCCATGAGAGTTTTTGCTAAGTCAGGGCTCAGAATAAGTACAGTCCTTGCTTGATTTAATCTAGGCCCTGATGAAATAGCCTAGTCTTATAATCTGCTGCACCTTGGCCTGCACATAAGCTAGGCAGCATTTCTAGTGTGGTATAATACAGTACTCTGTAAAGGAAGACTAAGTGGAACCAACAGCAATCAAACTGCATTTTATAAATCTTTCACCATATATAGCAAACGTAAGTCAGAAAAAAACAGGCTATGAGGCATATTTATTCATACTCTAGGTTAAATCTACAACGGAAAATCCCATTCAGAACTAATTTCCTTATTTGAAGCTTAAGAAAATAGCACATAATCCACATGATATCACACATTCACTGTCTGGATAATAGACAGGGGGACAACAGCTCACATAGAAACAGATAAGTAGTGGTAGATTCTGCAACAGGTACCTTAGCAAAAGGATACATACATTAATACAGATCTATACACATTTAAAAAGTCTAGTAGGGGTAGTTATTTGGACTAACTAAATTACCCTAAATCATAAAAACTTCAGACTACCTAAGTAGAACTTAATGAGGAAAAGCTAGATAGACTCTAGGGACACTGTTTAGTGATGGATTTGGTAGTGTTAGGTTAATGGTTGAACTCAATGATCTTAAAGGTCTTTAAACAATTCTATGATTCTATCTCTGCCAACATGCCATCTAATTCTGTTAAGTGAGCAACCAGGAGCCAAAAAAATTGAGTTAGATTATATTATTTGAGTACAGGGTACAGCCTGATCATTTGTGACAAAATTAGCAAGTCACTTTTCTATTAAAACTTTATGGACAGATATATACATATTTAAAAAGGCTATGCTTATTTTAAGTGTTTAAAAAGAAACATACATTTGAAATTTCTGGTCTTTCAGGCATTTATTTGGCATCTGTTTAAGATCATGTCTTTCATTTACACAATATATATACACATGTATATCACAGTGGTTTGGCATAGTATATGAGAGTAGTTACCTGTAAAAAAAAATGTATAAGATTATAACAAGACAGTTTATCGAAACTTTGGAGCATGACACAGATTTCAAAGCAGGGTCATTATCCAAGTGATGTACTTACTGCTTTATAAAGCATCAGTCAGAATCAACAGAGAATCACTTAAACCCCTATATCACTGGAGTTCATTTCAATCTATTTCAACTGCATTAAAACACTACCAGTATCAGTGGGCTCTAGTTACAGCCTGTGATGAGCTTTGTTTCAGAAAGTGTTGCCACAGTCAAAATGCGTGGCTCTCCAAGGCAGTTCACAACCCGTGTAGCCCTCAGACAGCACTTCACAAAACCCACAGTAAATACAGAGTAATAACTGTAAGAGAAGATTAGAGGCTCAGAAGGAGAAAGACTGGCTGCAGCCAACCATCAAAGACAGATGCGATGCATTCCTGGTTTTGCAATGGAAAGTTCTGATTTGCCCACCATAAACACAAAACATGCTGACTGCAACAGGTAAGTAACAGAAAGGTAAGTCTGAAGCAGCATTACCTCTCTGCTCTTTTGTGCCATCCATCCATAACTTCTCTTCCAGGTCATTTCTACTACTCCAGGGCACAGGGTAATGGCTGATGCAGGACAATGGAATGGAATATATCCATGCTCTCCTCCACACAACTAGCAAAGAGCACAGCAAAGCCTTTGTGCAGCTCTGGGAGCTTTGTGCAAGACAAAGCGCTGCATGTTAAGATCCGGGAAGTAAATTAGGGCCCATTTCCTGGCATATGAGCTCACGAGGAAGGGCTGCTGTTTAGAGAGCAAGTTTGGCTTCTGTCCCTGATGGAAGGACCAGCCCCAGGATCAGTTCACTGGATTTGACTACATTTACCTCAGCTGCTGAACATGAAACACACACAAGGCTTTCAGTGGGCTGCAGAGACCCAAAGCCACTGTCTCTTGCCTTACCTGCGTTGTTCTGTTTACCTCAGGATGGCTTGTGTCAATCAGTTACTCTGCAGCAAAAACACGTTTTTCAAGCCAAAAGTGCATGCAGTAGTCAAGGACAAAGAGCAGATATGAGGACAGCAATCAGCCCCTCTTTGGTGTTTGCTGAGCAGTCAAGCCTGGCTGGCAGTCAGACACAAGGCAATTATTGATGTGCAAACAGCACTTTGCACCCAGTTCTAATTTATATATTTGAATAGAAAACACATATTCCACGAAATTTGTTATGTGCACACCCTTCCCCTGCAGCAAAAATTTACTCTTGCAAAGTAAATTTATCTGATTGCAATACAAGGGTTCCATATCATGTTTGCCAAAAGCAAATACAATGCACTGGCCCTGTCCTCAGTTTTACTTGGTGCTTTTCTTTCTAAAGAAACACAATGTTACTAAATTTTCCTGGGTTTCATCGTTTTATATTAAATTATTTCTGAGGCTAGAGTAATTCCTATAGCAATTTATACCCACCTCTTCCTCCACATCAATTTCCTTTCCTCAACCTTAGTAGTATCCTAGCAAAGGTGATAATATCCATGGGAGATTCCCCAAAGCTTGGTCTGCCATGATACACGGTGACACACACAGAATGTTCAGAACCACTGGCCTGGGTTCTTAAATGGCATTGGGGAGTGGAGAGGATGGAAGACTTTTGAGCTGCTTAAGCTCTCACAAAGCAGAGATTGGACTCTGAGCCTCCAAACACACAGGGTTCTTACTTTGTGTGGCTCTTGTAGTTAGCAGTGAGTTCTGGGCATCAGGATAAATGCACTCATATTGGGTGCTAGGTATTTTGTCAAGGTACTAGATATATAGCTGTAAAGTATCTGATGCTGAAAATAATTACAAACTGAAAGATTAAACAGTGAAAAATACTATTCAATGGCTTCTGCACACTGGGGCCACATATTCACAAACAGTGAACTGAAAGCATGACTTCTGAGGTCATTGTTGTCTGCTCCAGAGAAGCTACAGCATCTGGCAGTTACAAGCTTAGGCATCTAAGAAAAGAACATTGAAAATACTAATATTTTTATCCAGGTCAGCAAGAGTGGCTACAAAAGAAATATTAGAAAAAGACCCAATGGAATAAGGAAGATGGCTTTCAAGATTACAGCTACCTTATATTCAAATAAATATATTTAAATGTCTGGTCTTCGAAAAGGTCATGGTCTTTATGAATAATTCATAATGTACTTCTTACTGGATTACTTTGCATGGGATAGCGTGTATCTTCCTCCTTATAAGGAAGGAAGACGTGTTTACATCTCAGGCTCAGCCTGTGAATGCAAGGCTGTAAATAAATTTAATTTTAATCTGGTAATTCTTTAATCACTGCAACAGGTAGTAGCCCACTCATGCTAATGGCAATAGTTTACTTAAAAAGCAGACTAGGAACAGAGAGCCATTAAAACTAATACTAAAACCAATGCAGCTTTTCTAAATTAGTGAATCTATAATATAAACAATAAACGTCACCCAATCTGAAGCCTGTATCTGGAAAATAAGGGCTTGGATTAATTTCTGTTGGTATATTCAAGTATCTTTCCATAAAATTCCTGCTTTGCCACCTTAATTCCTCCAGGAAAACTTCTGATATCAAAATGTACACTGAAAGTATATGTGCTAAATAATTTAAACTGCATTTTTACTGCATGCATCACATTTTCACTTTTGCTATTAATTTTTCACCATTGTATGATTATGTGCAATCAGAAAACAAAGTCAACACCTAGAAAGCAGGTGGCTTAAACATGATTTGAAAATTATGCTGTGACAACTTCTACATTTTTAGACATACTTACATGTTCATAAACAGAGACTACATAAATATTGATGAACAAAAATGACACACAAAGAAAATACAAAATATAGGGCTGCACAAGATCTACTGTATGCACCATGTATAGTATTTAAATTTATTTACAGCTAATGTAGTTTATAATTCACTTCATCATCAGGTACCATAATCCAAAATTGTACTTCAGGTACTGCTTTCCTGCTTACAGCACCATTAATTAATTACTAAGGTAAATAAATAAATAAATAAATACATAGCCTTACACCTAGTTCAGTTGAAGCATTTTCTGAATTACAGTAACATATTGATTCTTTCAATGTAATAAAACTAAAACAAATCCCAACAGCAGATGAACACTTAAAATGGATTTAGGACTCAAAATGGCTTGCATTATTTCTTGAAATGTGAGTTCAGAAAAAAAAACCAACCAAAACTTACAGTAGAAAATTATTATAATTTTGTACAAATGTTCAATCCATTAAAAAACCCCAAAAGCTCAAATAAATGTAGATAACTAAACACACACCTCTTTTTCTCACCTACCCCATCCCCTGGTAAAAATTTTCCTACTAGGATGTCCTGGTTTTGGTTGGGATAAAGTTAATTTTCTTCCTAGTTGCTGGTACAGTGCTGTATTTTGAGAATAATATTGATACAACACTGATGCTTTAGTTATTGCTGATAGTGCTTAGCCCTAAGTCAAGGACTTTTCAGTGGCCCATGCCTTGCCAGTGAGCAGGTGCACAAGAAGCCAGGAGGAAGCGTGGCCAGGCGAGCTGACCTAACTGGCCGAGGCGATATCCTACAGCATGGAACATGATCCTCAGGGTATAAACCGGGAGCTGCGACGCCTGCTTAGGTATGGGGTGGGCATCTGTCAGTGGGTGATAAGGAATTGCATTGGGAATCATTTATTTCTCTTGGGCTTTGCTCCGCTCTTTCCTTTTCATTACAATCATTATCATTATTACCGTTATTACTATTTTTGTTACTATTATCATTTGTGTGATCCGTATAATTATCAAACTTTATTTTGCTTCAAATATTAAACTGTTCTTATCTCAGAGCCCGGGGTTTACCTTTTCCCTTCCCGATTCTCCTCCATCCGGGGTGGGGCAGGGCGGGGCCGGGGTTACAGCGGGACAGAGCAAGGTGGAGCTGTGGGGCCGGGGTTACACCGGGACGGGGCAAGGTGCAGCTGTGGGGCCGGGGTTACACCGGGACGGGGCAAGGTGCAGCTGTAGGGCCGGGGTTACACCGGGACGGGGCAAGGTGGAGCTGTGGGGCCGGGGTTACACCGGGACGGGGCAAGGTGGAGCTGTGGGGCCGGGGTTACACCGGGACGGGGCAAGGTGGAGCTGTGGGGCCGGGGTTACACCGGGACGGGGCAAGGTGGAGCTGTGGGGCCGGGGTTACACCGGGACGGGGCAAGGTGGAGCTGTGGGGCCGGGGTTACACCGGGACGGGGCAAGGTGCAGCTGTAGGGCCGGGGTTACAGCGGGACGGGGCAAGGTGCAGCTGTGGGGCCGGGGTTACACCGGGACGGGGCAAGGTGGAGCTGTGGGGCCGGGGTTACACCGGGACGGGGCAAGGTGGAGCTGTGGGGCCGGGGTTACACCGGGACGGGGCAAGGTGCAGCTGTGGGGCCGGGGTTACACCGGGACGGGGCAAGGTGGAGCGGCTGGGCCAGGCCGGGCCTGCGGTGCCGGCCCCTCTCCCGCCGCCAGGGGGCAGCACCGCCCCGCGCCGGCGGCCCCGCCCCGCCCCCGCCGCGCGCCAGGCGCAGAAGGGCGCTCGCTGCACGCGCGCGGCCCGGGAGCTTTCTGGAAGAGCCTGTGGAGGTGCCGGGCTCGCTGTCCCGGCACGAATCAGTCCCCGCTGGGCCGCGACCTCCCACCTCCGCCCAGCCAGGAGGGTCTCCCCACAGCAGCCACGGCCACCGCAGCGATGGACACGGGTCGCAGGCCTGGGGCTGGCCTGGCTGTCTCCGCATGGCAGAGGGCGATGAAGGAAAGTTGAGGGAGGTTTGGACTGTGCCGCTGCCCGGGAGCAACAAGCGAGGGATGATCTCCCCGCTCTAGAAGTCGTATCGGACATGGACCATAGAGCCCGAGTCGTGGATGTCATTGTGTGCCGTCAGCCCTTTGTCTTCTCCACAAACACAGGCTGCTGTCCCTGAGCAGCGCTCCTGTCTGAGCCTTGCACAACCCTGCAGAGACCCCCACACAGCAGCAGCAGCGGGCGAACTTGGGGCTCTCCTTCTGATGAATCAGAGTAGGAGTAACCCTAAGGTGAGGAATGAACAGCAATGGGGGAAGCATGCTAAAAATGCAAAACAGGACACCCCTACCCTAAAAAAAAAAAAAAAGAGGAGGGAACAGGTTTTAAGTTCTTGCAGTGTGCACATAAATCAAAAATAAAACCATGGCTCCAAGACGCTTTTAATTTAATTAAGCATAGAAATGTTGCATGTTGCTTTTTCATGTATTCAGCTTTGCCATCGTAGACTGAGAATGTTTATTAGCAGTCTCTTTTCTCTTTACATGCAAAATACAGGAAAAAGAGACAATATAATTGAATCATCCAGTCATTCATTCACTGGGTTGGATGGACATTATTAACTGGGAAGACATACATGGGAATAGACTAATGAAAGATCTGAGCTTGTTCGGGAAAATCAGCATAGCAATGTAAGACAACCAGCATGGCAATATAGGAAGTCAGAAGTTCAGTGAGTTGATAATACTGAATTCTCTATACAATCCAAGAAATATAAATAAATAAATAAATAAATGTGCATCTTCGGGAAAGGGTATTTAACTTCTGTTTGGAAATTCTTAAACAGAAACCCACATGAAAGTACTACATACGTGCTACATTGACAGTGAATCTGAGACATCTGAAATGCATCAGACCCATAGAGCTAACCCCATATGTGTGTGCCCCACAGAGCTGATCCATGGACAAGGCAAGGCCTTACATCACACAGACAACAGGGAAATAAGCTGCCATTATTTGTACAGCATTCAAGGAATCCACAGTTTGGCTTTATTCCACAGTGTAAGCAATGCAGTACTTCTACTCCAGGTCATGGTCCAGACAGTCCAAATCAACAACATCCAATATCCAGCAGTTAGGCTTCCTAAACCATGTCCAAAGAAATTTGAGATATCTAAGGGTAGGTGCCACATAAGCCAGCATATTAGAGCAAATAGTTGAAGATTATGGAAATTTCTGAATTTTATTCTTTTTCAGTTATTTTATTTTTCTGGAATTCAATAACTTTTGAGAAAACAGTGTGAAGGAACTTATTTTAATTTAGGGATTGAAGCACTAATCCATGAACCCCAGATCTGCATTACAAAACACTTTCTTCCAAAAACTGCAAATGTCTCTTTCAAGAAATGCCCAGAGAAAGTCCACTTGGTAGTGGAAAGATGTGGGTTCCAGAGAATTAATCCTCCCTGTAAATAGGGCCACTTCACTACAGGAACAGGTGGAGCCTTACCAACAAAAACTCCTTAAAATTTAAAACTTTTTGAGATTTGTACATCTGTCTCCTGCCTACAGTTCTCAGGAGATTTAGCTCTTTACATATATCCTTTGTAGACAGAGCTACCTGAAGGACAGTGCTGCCTTGTAAATTTGTACTTCCATTTCCTGAGAGCACCTCAAAATGCTCGAAATGCAATGCAGTGCTAAACTCAGGGTGCACTAGTACTGAACTGTCATCAGTATCTTTAGCAAACCTGAAGCCCACCTCAGTCTTCTCTGCCTTGATTTTGCTGGGATAGCATTCCCTCAGCTTACAGTGCTGACAGGAGGATCAGTACCATGAGGTCTGGATGATGCTCAAGTATTAGTAGAACACCCTTTAAGAATGCACAGAAAAACTCAAGAAACTTGTGCAAGAAAGCAAACTGAGTTGTCTTCTCAACCACACAACCCCAAAGGCAAATATAAGCGCTGAAGATTGGGAACCAGTCACTCTGGATGCAAGGAAACCCTGAGGGATGGGGGGGTTGTTATATACATATATATATTTTTATATATATATAACCTTACAATAAATGTGCACTTATGTGCATTCTTCCCAAAATACTGCACCAGAGCAGGTTTCAGACTCCTCCAGGCAAGAACTCTGGATGTGCAACAGTGATAGCCTTGTTCTACTCTTAAGAGCAGCACACAACAGTGTAGACACAGCCAAAACCACTCATGTTGGATATGTAGGCATTTAAATCCCAGCCAAGCTCTTTGGTTTGATTTACAGTAAAAGTAGGGCTCTTTTACTAAAGCAAAATGAAATCAAATCAAAACAAGCTAATTCCTATTCCAAAAACCAGTAAAATACTTTTTTCCGTAACCTTTAGAAATTAAATGTTAGTTTGACTTGCCCGTCAGCACTCAGCACTGAATTGCAGCAGATCTTCTCTCAGCCTAATAAACACTGTAGATACCAGCTCAGTTTGTATGATGCTGGAGAATTCAACACCACTTTAATATATCCAGGGTGGTCTACATTCTTGATTAATGTGTATTTCCTCACTGCTTTGCTCTGTTGGTTCACAGAGAAAAGGTACCATCTTACCTGAACTACCAGGATTAAAGGATAAACTGACAATTCAGCTTTCTCAGAATTTTATCTCAAAGTGACAAAAATCAAACACACATATCAAAGGATTTGATGCCAAATAGCACTATTCTACCATAAAAGGTAGAAAATCATAAAAGCAGCATTAACAAACTGTACTGCCCACAGACCCATGTCTACCAGCAGTGGGGAAAGAAGCCCAAGGCGAGCTCAGATGTACAGAAACTACGACTTTGAAACTGGTGGACAATCCAGAGGTGAGGTGAGCACAGCCTGTCCTACACTTGCAACACCAAGTGCAGAGACTTTGAGAACAGTGAACTTGAGAACAGGGTAAGTGTGACCCCTCTGTCAGGTGGCAGCAACCAGCCCCTCACCTAAACCCACCCCAGGTCCTGCATGACTTCTCTGCTGGGCTGAAATACCAGATTTTAAGTCAAATCACTGCAGAAAAATGCACCTAAGTGTAGAGAAAGAAGGGCTGAAAGAAAGGGTGGTGGAGAGGAGGTCAGAGGCTCATTTAGCACCTGGCTGCCCCAGGGTTGCAGCATCTCATCCCTCCTCTGATCTCACAGGAAGCATTTCACACTCTCCTCAGACTGCTTCTGTGCAAAGGAGTGAGAAAACTCAGCCCAGGCAGCTGCAATTCTAAACCACAGCCAACCCTGCTTTTTCTGAAGCCTCCCTCAGAAATGGGGGGTGCAGGACAATACAGCTTTTCTTCCTCCCCATGTACTGGCAGGAATGTCTCCCACCTGTGGAAGCCTTTTCTTTTACATCTGTCCCACCACTGCAGGAGACATGCTTGGAGCACAAGGAGCAATGTTACCAAAACTAGTAATTCCCTGCTAAATTTTTTAATGCTCTTATTTATATTATTGTTTCTATCATTATTTTTTCTTAAATCATAAATTTGATTTATTTTGATAGGATTGCGTTAACTGGGTTAGTTTACTTAAACTGGATTTATTTTGTGGAGCTTCCCAACTCTTCTGACCCTCAGCACAGGAAGTAGCTGAGACCAATCACCAATTTCAGGCATGAGAGGAAAATAAGGACAAGATGATGCTTTTTGTCAATGCTTTAGTATTCAGAACAGGACCAAATAACACAGCAGGATGATGGTTTTGCTTAAAAAGAAGACTTTAGAAGAAGACTAAAATCGAGAAAGGATGTAATCATACCATATGAGAAGTTAATATTTTCAAATCCAGAACAAAAGGAGGCCCCTGCCATATGTATCTAAATCTTGCAAAGGTCTAAAATGTAGGTCACATCTATTTAGGACACTGAGCTTCCCCTTTGGCTAGTTCTACATGGCTTCACACTGAGATACTTGAAGAGTTGTTTGGTTCACCATGCTACTTAGCATCCAGTTCTGAAATAGTATCTCTCGCCCCTGGTATATGTATAAATTTTCTATGGGCTTCTCAGGACTGGAGACTCTGCTTTTGGGAGACAGGACCAAAAAAAGAGGCACTGCAGTGCTGGGGATGGGTGTGTGCACATCTTTCACAGATGTTTCCCTGAAGTCTCTCAGTGCTTCATTGGTAAAGGTGCCTTAGGGTGAGTGTGCTAATTCATGTTACCTGAATAGCACACAGTTCCTTCCTGTAACAGAGAATCTGGCCACTTTTACCTTGGCTTTAACTTATTAATATTTGTGTCAAAAATTAGGAAAATTCAACAAGATTATAAAGAATGATTTCTCGTAGACATGTGCATGGCCAGTTCTTCATCCTGAACTCTCTTATTGCTTCAACCTGCCAAGATTTCAGTAAATGCCTCCACAGAGTTGTTATATCAAAGCTTTTGCACAAACCTATGAATCAGAGACAGCATTCAGTCCTGTGTATATTCTTTGCTTGATACTAAACCCCCTGCCTGATTCAGGAAAATACAGACATAAATTTAGAGGGTCATTTGTTTAAAGTTTTCTTTGAAGACAAAGAATATGTAGTAACTCAAATACGGCCAACATATCTAAGAACTGAACACTAAAACATCCACCAATTTGATGTTTTTATGTTACTTTAAGTTACTACATTACTTAATTGCTTACTATTCTTTGAAACACAAAGCATGAGAAATTTTGAAGTTGAAAATACACGAGATGAAAGAGAATGCAAAACATCTCATCTTTAAATGGGGTTTTACCACCATCAGTTTTAATGTAAAGATTACTGATGTTTTTAAGCTCATTTTTGTACATGGCTCTCTGGGGCCTTGTTTTCAAACTAGAGAGTAATTTGGGCATTGTTTTGGACTTTGGCTCAAGCAGAAGTGTAACTACAAATCAAAGGGTCTTTCTGGGTGTTTTTGGTTATGTGTGTCAGAAAGGACAAGTATAAATAGGAAACAGTACGTTTGCCCTTGTGTACTAAAGTTGTCTGTCCATTTGATAACTTGCAGTAACAAAGGGGCTGAAAGGGCCTCTCACTGCTAATAGGGAAGGAAGAAGATATTTTCCAATTCTGTTTACAGAGCACTATGTCTGTGCATAGTCATAGTCATTCATAGATACATATGCATATGTATCTGCCAAGGGCTAAAGAAGTATCAGGTTACAAGGGTTATCCAAACTGGAAAGCAGTAGTATGCCGATGTGAGAAACAAATTGGCTATAAACTGCTAATCGTTGAAAAAATAGTCTTTTTCTTAGGAATACAGTGAAACTGAGTCATTACCTTCTCATTTGCTCAAGTAACCATCTTACACTTCAATTGATTTATTGATGAAAAACTTAGAAAAAGAACTAGTAAGCATCTTGGAAACTTTAAGGCACATTTTTATTGCTCACAATTGAGGTCCCATGAGCTTGCAACACTGGAATGCTGGACAGCCACCATTTTTTGTCTGAAAATATTTCTTTACAACAAATTTACTGCAGAGGATACTTCCATAACAATGTGAAAATAATAATAAAGCAAGTACAATGTATTTTTACAATGTCAGGTCATTGCAATCTTGCCTTTCTATTAATAGAATTAGTCTTTTCATACACAATCTTTTCTGTAGAAGAGATACATAGAAAATGCAAGAATTTACAAGCTTAGGCTTTCCTTGCTTATTTGAATTTCACAAATGTTCAGCATATATTTGGCAACTATTTTCTTTCATTGTGAAAGACAGATCCCATTGCATCAGGGAAGATGATGTTGTATTTGTTGTTTCAGCACCTCTCAGGTCTGGAACAAAACTTTAAAATGTCTCTTTAGTTTAGAGTTCAGTATTAATGTATTTGATAGTACTTTGTAAGGCTTAGTTAGTATTGTTTTATTCATATGTACAACATTCAATGGAAAACTTTAATTACATATTACTGATACAGTACAACTGCTAAGTCATATCTGGGACCATTTATTCAGGGAAGAAAATGAATGCAAATCTTCTAAGAAAAATACGAGAAAGGGAGAAAGAGCAACCTTTTCTGAGTAGTAGCATAACCTTGTATTTACATTTCAGTCTGGGTTAGATTTAATGACAGTTTTTTTTACAGTAATTTTTTGACACTGTACTTATGAAAGTATCATTCACATCCCCATGCAGCAAGCTCATCTGTAGAATGAATTTGGTACCTAGCAGTAGCAATGCCTCATCTCAGCTGCTGAAGACTGATGAAATGTAAGGGGCAACTCTGACAAAAGCTTGAATCAGTGCAGGAAGTGTAAGGATGCTCTGAAAGGTTCTTGATAAATGAAAAACACTTTCAACTCCATGGCATATGTATCAGCAGATTGCAAATTTGTGTGTTGGAGGGGCTCCCGAAACAATCTTGCAAAGGCTGCTGAACACCAATGAAAGGCCAACAGTGGCTGGTATTTGAATCTAGCCAACCCACTACAGTGTGGGTTTTTTCTGCCTTTCTTATTTCTTCAAAGAGATATGGGAAAGAAAGGACACAAATCCCTCTGTATCAACAGAATAAGGAGCAATACTCTCAATTCCAGCCTGTTAATTTCCACAAGCTACCAGGTGCCGCAAGGAACAAAGAGAGAAAAAAACACCAAGGAATTTTATCCTTCCACCAGCATTTTTGCAATGCAATGGCACCCCTGAGACTTTCATATTGTTGCTGAAAGGGATTTTAAGCACTGCACTGCAGTGCCATGTTGCTGGGAAGTTGCCTTATAACATCTAGATCAGTTGAAGCTATTTGTTCTCTGCCTTAGCTTGTGACTTAAGTGGCAACTGAAAGATGCCATTTGCACCAGTTTCTTGCTGACTTTAAGAAACAGCCTAAAACAACTTACAAAAGAATAGCTCAAATCCTTCCTGGAATGGAGTAAAGGGACTGCAGTCCATAGTGAAATTGTAAAATTGATGTGTTTATGAGCCAAAAAATTGAAATTTTTTTTCAAAATTTATTTCAAAAGTACAGCAATGAGTTATCACTTTTCTTTGAATCAGATGGTTGCAATAATGAAATACTATTAAATTTTCCCAACCAAACAGTCAAATCTGTGCTGTGATAGCAGACTCATTGGTGGTAAATGCAAGTGTAGTCCAAGGAGGATGTTGACTCCTGACCAAACTATAGCTTTGATAAGTTGGACTGTCAGAGAGCAATAAACATTTCCAGTTAATTGTCCCACAGACACAAAGCAGTAGCCAAAAGCTTTTGATATCAAATGGGTGTAGTAGGCAGACTGCTTGGTCATCTCTTAGTCCAACTGGTTGGGATCAGAGACATTTGGTACAAAATACAAGTTTTTGAATGGACAACTACTATCTGAACTAAGTTCAGTCCCAGCTGTGCCAGGAAAACAGTGGGAAGTGGAGTTTCCCAGGCTGGGTCTCAGAAGGGATAGGCACTGTGGAGGAAGTGGGAGAGGTCTGGAGAAGAGGAAGGTGTCAGGAAGGAGCAGGGCTATACTGGCTCCAAAGGAACCCAAGCCCAGAGGTAAGAAGCAGTGAAGGTACTGAGAGAGGAGAAAGCTAAATCACTGAGAAATACCATAAAATGTTTTGAACTGTTCACTAAAAAGAACTAATTTCTTTAAGTTGATCTTGATCCCTCAAAAAAAGAAGTCACTGACTAATCTGCATAGGGCAGCATAAGACAGTGGACAACCAGATAAACATGTAAATTGGCTGAGGCTTTAAAATACTTTCCTTTAATGATCTGTCTCACTGGATAAATGCTGCCTACATAGTACCTAGAGGAAAATGGAGAAGCTGGAGCCTTAACACAGACAACTTGATTAAAAGCTTAATAACTTGAGTAAGAGCTGGAATGGCACCTAAATTCTGGTCATAATGTAGGTTAAAGGCTGAGCTTACATCCAGACACAGGATTAGGCATTAGACTTGACACCTGGAGGACTCATTCCAGGGGGACCAGAAATGGGACAGAGATACTATTAATTCCGTAACCGTGTCACTAGTCTTAAGCAAGGACTCATGGCCAGAAACTTCATAGGACTATAAAAGCCTGTTTCTTATTGCTGCTCTTCTGTCTATATAATTATATATGTATGACTGTCTTCATCTGTTAAAAAACACCAAAAAACAAAACCAACCTTTTTCTGGTATGGTAATACAGTCCTTGAAATACTCTCAATAGGAAAATAATAATACTAACAATAATAATAATTGTAATATGGGTGTTAGTTATGGAGTACACTGCCTTTTCAGTGAAGGTTCGAATTAAGTAATTCAAAATTAACTATTACTATTGTTACTATTATTATTGTAATAATGCCATGAGAGAAAGATGCTCTAAAACTTCAAATTGTTCACAAAAGAGACAAAGGTTAGTATTTTAATCTTTCTCCCCCTCACTGATTTCTAACAAAAATTGTGTAATAAAAACAAAGGAATCCCAGTTGTTTCTTAATACCTTCTGAGCAAAAATAAATCACTTGAACTCCAGAGATATTTTTGACAGTGAGCTAAAGGTGTATTATTAGTGAGTAGGAGGCTCGGTGGGTGAATATAATAACTGCTTAAGTATGAGGGGTATATCAAAATCTGTAAGGAGAAATGTGGTTACTCTGTTTAATGGATGGAAGTGCAGTCACACAATTCATCTTCAGTAGTAATTCTAGTGAGCGTTGTAGGCATTTTTACAGCAGAGCCATACATCAGTATAAACCACAATTCTTCAGTTGGTTGGCAAAATCTAGTGCAGCACTTCTGCTTTGGTTAAATGCTCCTGTTCCCATTTCTATAAGTACAGAAGAACAAGAAAAGAGTAAACATTTTCACTTTTGGCATTCCACTTCAGATTTCCTATCTAGATCTTCATGTAGTTAGCTATTACTGCCTTCTTGGTATTTCTAGTAACTTCAAAAACATCTCAATGTAAACCTGCAATCAAGCACCAACAGCTTGACAATTATGCTTTGCCCTATTGAGAGAATTCTTTTGAAATGCATATAGTGATTTATTTTAAAATATTTTGCTAAATAACCATGTAATGTCTTTATATATTCTGCATTATATGCCATGCTCTCCACTGACTGTTGACAAAAGAGCTTTAGAAGGGGCAGGAACTTTGATCTTAATGTAATCTGGTTATGTAAGATGCTGTTAAATGCTGTTTCTGTATGGGATCTCCTCTTCTACAGGGATGTCTTAGGATGTGGTGTCAGGATTTGGCTTTGACCAAACTGGGCAATACAAGGCCAAATCAATCACAGTTACAGCTTTCCCTGTAACATAGGCAATTTTATTCAGATTAGAGTCATTCATATACTTACACATTAACAATTTTAAATAATTCCAGCTGGACCTTCATTCACAGGGCAATACAACCCATGACTAACACCCATATTATGATTTTTTTCTGCTGAAGTGTTCCTTACCTTCAAGACTCATCTTTGCTGAATCTCAGCATCTGATTTGCAAAGCCAGGGATGCTGTCCAAAAACATGTTCCAGTTTCCGTACAGTATGTACTCCCAACAAAGTGTTTCGCTTACACAGTTTTAGTCAGAGCTCACTATTCCACATTAAGCCTAGCTGTCAATTCCAGCATTCATAATTACATTTCTTAACCATGCAAACAAAGCTGAAGTCTGTTTGGTTTTCCCTAATTTGACCAACATAATTATCATTTCATAAGCCCTCCTATTAGCAAAATATTGGGTCAAATAATTTATTGATATAACTCAACCAAAAAAACAACAGAATTGTCCCAGAGAATAATTTGGCCTATTAGGTTTTCATTTAATAGTGAATGCCTAACCTGTAATTATCATCTTATGAAAATATAGCTACATAATAGAATCACAGAATAGTTTGGGCTGGAAGAGACCTTGAAAGATCCTCTATGCCAGTCCCCTGGAATGAGCAGGGACATCTTCAGATAGATCAGGTTGATGGGTCTGGGCCAAATCCAGAGGTGGATTTGATCAGTGGAAGACTGTCCACTGGCCTCAGAAAGCCTTAGGCTGCATCCAAAGTACGGTACACTTGTGACTTCAGGTTCAGCAGAAAATTCATTTTCAGTGTCTTGGTCACCAAGCTGAGGATATTGCCTTCAACTGAGACCTCCTGGTCTGACCAAACAGCCCTGTAGGAGAAAAAGTTCAGTATCTGTCCCCCTCCAAGATCAACAGCCAAAGCAGCAGGATAAAACAGCAGAGGCACAGGAGAGACTATAAATCATTGCTTGACATGGCAGCTCAGGATGAAAAGGCTGATAAATACCTGGCCATGTTTTATGCTATCCTAATACCCTGCTTTTCTGCTTCCCCATTGAAAAAAACTCTTACACAAGCACAGCTTGTTACAAGCAAATCGGCACATTTCAGAGTTTATAGCAAGAGCCCTGTGCCCTAATTCCAAAACTTCAAAAATGAAGGGAAGCACCTAAATCTCTTCTATACCATAATGAAAATACAGTAGATTTCTAGGTGGGAGCCAAATGCTACCTGCAATCTCCAATGCCTTGTGTGATTTGAGACCATATTACTTGAGAAATTGCTTCTGTCCCTGTGAAATCTTACTACAGTCAAGATCTTCAGCGATGTTCAATTGTGTTTTTATGGTGTAAGTGAGAAGGATTTTTTTTTGTGATGGGGGGTTGAGTTTGGGAGTACCCTCAGGGTTTGTGAAAGCTCAGGTTTGTTAACCTTCCAAGTGTACTGTAAAACTCCTCTTAGGCTGCAGTGCAAGGACAAGCTAAAAGCAGTGGAAAATGTTATATTCATGAGCTTCCTCTCGCACAATTTAATGTGTGCAACATATAGAAAAGATAAGAGGAAGACAGCTTTACTTGTTGCATTGCCTGTATGGTAGTTTATGCACGGAGAGGAGAATGTAAAACAGGTGATGAAAAAGTGCCGGCTGGTCACTTATTAAACCTGCCTAATCAGCACAGGCCACATGGAGCTTGGAAATTCATCTGACTATTCTGCTCATAACAGTATTGTCTTCTCTGCATGACTCCTTCATTGCTATTACCTTAATTTCTTTTGTTAGAAAAAGCAAAACATCTCTTTTATTTCCCTTCATTATTTACCCCTGTTTTGTCTTTACTTGTATTCCTTTTCTGTCTGTAGAATAGTAACTGCTTTTTTCTTTCAAAAAGTTGATGATTTGAGGCAGGGATTCTTGAATGAAATTTCAGGGTAGGAAGCTCCTTCTGGAAAATACCTTATTTTGCTCTGTCAGCCACAACTGTAGACATCTTCCTTTTAAGCTTCCATGAGCAACAATAGGCAGTTGAGAGGAGTATTGGTTCCTCACCAGCAACATTCAGGAATCAAGGAATCAACCAGATACTCGCAGTAGCACTTTTAGCCTGAAATCAGTGACGTTCTCTATGCCCCACAGTGTTGTCTTGTTCTTAGACCATGTCCCATACCATGAGCACAAGAGGTCACTACACCTGCTCCACTGCAGTGTTTCAAGCCACTAACTTTAACTCAATTTACCTCTTTAACGGGGAAATTTCACAATAATAGTATTAGCTATATGGAATGCTTTCTTTCTGTGGATTCTGAGATACGCTAGAAAGAAAAAAAGCAACAATCCTTACTGTATTATGTATTAATTTCCAATATAAAATGCCTGCCATTGTCTTTGAAAATGTTCTCTTTAAAATTTTCTGCAGAATTCAAACTTTAACAGATATATAAATCATGGAGGTACTTTTTGCCTTGTCCTGAAAAAAATCCAGTTATATTTGGAGAAGATCAAATTCAGAAATACTGAATGACAGTATTTCTTATCCATGTATCAGACAGCACAGGGCACTGTTGTCAGCCTGGTAACACTTTTCAATATTTTTTTTCTACGCTGTATACATTGCTTTAGAACTAATATTGGCTAGAAACAACTTGATAACATAGATATTTTATGTGGAACAATTCTCAGTTCCAGAAAACACTTCTCAAGTTAAGAGTGATATTCTTATAAGAATAGGGAAAAGAGCTAATAGTCTTTTATCTTGATCAGCGATGTGGAAAAGACAAATTAAGTTAAAGCACTAAATCTGTGCACAGTAAGAATTGAATATTTGTCTCCTAGACAAAGACCTTAAACATCCTGAGAATATTGAGCTAGGTGAGGAAGGGGAGTGCTGTCTGATATAGTAAAAAGTAAATTTACTTTGCCTTAAGCCCTTGGAGCTGCAAAGATGTAGAAAGCTTTCCAAAATACGAAATAACAACACAAAATAAAAATAACTAACAATAAAGAGAACTGGGACTTAAATCAGTCCAATGAGATATATGATTGCATTATCTCACTGATCCAAGTGATCCTTTTAAGTCCTAAATGCTTTATTCCTAAGAGTAATTTTTCATTACATTCTTGTTCATTGAGCAGGTCTGTTCCAGCATGTCACTAGAGCAGTCACACAGCTGTCCCCCTGGCCACAAGGCAGCTGTGTGGCTCTGGGAAGCAGAGGAGCCCTTCCAGCTTCTACTGCAGGTGCTCTGACTCCTGCCAGCTCACCAGGCCATGTGCCGGAGCAGAGCTGCACAGCCTTGTCTGGCATGGCGGTGTCTCATGGAGGAGACACTTGTTCTGTGACCTCAGACAAGACACCACGCTTCTCTGAGTGATTTTCTTTTAGACAGTGTTACACAGATTATGAGAAACAAAAGCAGCCAGGACATTTTGCCATATGCACTTATGCACTACTGCAGTAGGAATAAATAAGGATAAGAGAAATACAGCAAAACTATGTCATACAGGTACACTGTCTCTCAAAGTCACTCAAGTATCTGTGTACAGCTACTGCTGAAGGTCTTTTCCAGCATTCACAATTATTAACCATCTTCTCCTCATGATTGGTCTAACTAGACTGGTTGGATAAATGCCATTCTTAAGCACAAGTGACAGAGGCATATGGCAGCTAATAAGTGTGCTACTTATGCAAAGTTTCTTAAAAATACAACCATTTTTAAATCTAAGAAGGTTCTAAAATGTAAATGAAAATAAAATAATTGATGTTGTCAAGTCAGGCAGTTGGAAGTCAGGAAACATGAAATGTCTTTATTTGGCACTTCTGAATATGCATTAGGATACAAACTTTAATTACACAGTGACTGACTGATGACCAGAAGGACTCCCATTTAAGGCATTCAGTGCAAAAAAAAAAAATCACCACCTTGTACATAAAGTCATGCTAATGAATAAGGAAACTCCAGTGTTGCTAAGAGTAATAAGACCCATACTTCTGGCTTCACATACACACAAGAAGACATTAAATTACTTCAGAAAACAAGATAAATGAAACAACATGAGCACATCCAACATCTATGATCCATCCAGTATTGTTCAGGAGAGATTCGCCAAGTCCTTAGTGCAAAGTATGAGGGGATTGAAACTACAAACAAAAAACTTCTCAGTGTTTCTCGGGGGGAAGAAAAAGACATTATTTCAGTCTCTAAAATTTAACAGGGAAATCAAATCTATGCTCCAACAAAACCACCTGAAAAGTTAAAAGCAGAGAAAACCTTTTAATCTGTAAAAGGATAGCAATATGTAATTACATATTTAGACAGCTAACGTCTGATAGCCAAAGGTTTACATGGGATACATTAATTAAAGTAGTTTTGATAATTTACCTGCCTTGCTGATGAGCAGTTTTCAAAGCTATTGACTGGGAAGCTGATACTCTTTTACATAAGTCATTACTAAAGACTAGAATTAAATTCTGTAAGCCCCTATACATAATTTATACTTTCAAAGAAATCCAGGACAGTACTACAGAAACTCAAATTATGTGTTTTCATTTCTCTATTGAAAATATAAAGAATTTTATAAACTCAAGATTTGGTCAAATGTGGGCATCCTTAGGAGATTAAGCCAAGAATAGTTACACCAGCTCCGACTCACAGCCCATGTAACATGCAACAGTAGTGCCCTGCTTTCACCCATGGTCAGTAGGAGACATTTTAGAAAAGTCAAGAAACTGAATGCCCCTTCTCTGGATGCACACTCCCAGCTTTTAGCAGTCAATGGTTTCAGATCCTCCTGACTAGAAGTTGCATCTGATCACTCTGTGAAACAGCTGCTAAGAGCTCAGTTTTCTATGTTATGTTCAGGAAAGTAATTCTTTTTGATCAGCTAACACACAGAAATAAATAGAAGTGTTATATGAATGAAATTAGTAGAATGAACCTTTCTGAAAGCAGCCATGTCCACCACTTTCCTGGCTTCTCATTCCCTTCTCAAGTCAACTTCTCACTCTTTTAAAGTTGAGTGGTCGCAAAGAAGTGAAATACTAGGCCTGGAGTGAGCTGTGTTTCTAACAGTCAGGATTCTGGAAGTATACATGGGCTCTTTGAGAAGCACTGCTCATAGGGCAGTTCCCAGAAGCAGAGGCACGATTCAGCCCTGAGGGTTGAGAAGCAAGGGAGTGGACATGAGAGCAGGGAAATACAAATGGATTATTAAGAACATGACTAGAGTATGATAAAGTAAAACAAGCAAAAATGGAAAAGAGCAAAAAGAGGAATAGAGCCACAAGCCACAATGAAAGGTTTTGTAGAGAGTGGAAGATCTCATTTGATGAAGCTTAATGCTGCATAAAGCTCTTTTAATAATCTGATCATTTTTTGAACTGCTTCTCTATCTTTCATGTAATGTAGGTTCTTTTGTCAACTTGTGATTTTTACAATAGCTATTCACACTTCTAATTATTTTTTTACCACATTCTTATCCATTCTGGATTTAAAAATCTGCATTTTATATTCTTATTATACTAATGTAAATTTAGAGAGAAAATCTGAGTAGCAAGTGAAAAGATTTCACTGCTAGGCTACTTTTCATTCTCTATTTAGGACAGGAATTCCTTGATTCAAAAGCAATTACATAAAGGCAACTAAAACATTTAATAAGACTGATCTAAAGATGTTTATTGAAGAGAAACAGCATTGCTTGACAGATTTGAAGAGATGAAATAACAAATCACATTCATATATGGACTATAATAAGACTCCTATTGAAATTAATATCAGGATTGTGGCTTTGAACACAACTCCTCTTTGTATTTTTGAGTACTACCATCACAGCATTATGTTACCACACTAATGGCATGAGAAACTACAGAACTGCTACAGATTGCACACAACAGACAACTCAGCTTACCCTCTGTTTTTTTATTTACTTGCATCTTTTCTATATATAATTTACCATCATTCCAGTGTGTTTATCCCTTTACCAAGTAAAAGCTTCTTCACAAATATAAGACAAAAAAATCTTCCCCTGCAAAAATCAAAGTGCCTGAATTGAGACAATTGGTTAATCAAAAAAAGGCATTTGTATATGAAGTTTTTATAAGCCTCAGTGATGTTACGGACACTGAAGTTTTACAATATATTTCAGAGTGGTGCTAAATGTAACAGAAAGGTTCCTTTCTGCTTGCTCAGTTTGAATCATGAATTAATTTCCTATAGTTATCTCTTAAATGCCAGTCCTGTCAGTTCTGAATATGCATGATGAGTTACCTTTTCCAAGATATACCCTGGCCAAGCTCTTATGCTCATCAGCAAATGGAGCAAGAAAAATAATTAAAAACTGCACATTTGTTCACAGACCCAGCAAGGACTTAGATTGTGCAGAGCATCACCCTCATGCAGCTTCACAGCTTTTGGATGAGAGGAGATATATTCCCCTACAGTTTGCTTTCCCACCCCTTTATTTAGTTATGCTGTTTACACTTGCTCCTGTTGGGGATGGTGAATATGAGGCTGCTGTGCTGTAGGTACAGGTAGAGCAAATACACTCTTGTCCATTTCTCCTCTTAGATACACACAGTTTCTTAGCATGACTCACATTATTTCTGTAACTCCCACCACTTATAATTTCACTTTCCTGCAGAGTTCCTGACTGGCACATTGCTAGCACTCCTGGCCTTTCTTCTTGTGCAGCATTTTCACTAGCAAGAGTGAGGGCAGTCAAGTCAGTACTAAATCCAGATTGAAACTGATGAACTCACCCTTCCCAAATAACATAGCTTAAAATTGAACTTTCCTAAATTTAGGCATTAAACTTTTATGATTGATTTTAAAATTAAGATATTAAAAACGTGCCTTGTAGCACTTGAGCAGGTTTCAGGATATCTGAGATTTGTGGCCTGATTGGACACACTGACTTAAAATATTTATTCCTTAGGAAAAACACCACATGAACCCCTTAATATTCTTTTGCAACTGCTATGGCTAGCCCACAGTCCCCAACTTGTAGCTTAAGAGTAAACATAGGGCTTAAATATTCATTGATTTTAATTTGAATTAGCAACATATTGTTTCTTCTTCGTATTTAAATAATCTAGCATTGAGTACAGAATAGAATTTCAAAGAATTTCCTAGTAAATTGTGTGATTAGCAAGTGAATAGCATTGTTTTAAAAAAATCTGTAAGAAATAAAGCATCAAACTACCTATTCACTTCAGTAACAATCATGCAGGTCCCATACATATTTACTAAAACAATATAGATTGTCTTAGTGCTTTAAGTTGTTGTTTGTTTTTTTTTAGGGGGCTTGCAGTAACTTTTTATATAAATATACTTATATTGCAGTGTTTTATCTGTTTGCTTGCAAGTGGGTGATTTTTGCTGCATTGCTGATTACTGAGACTTTCCTTACCAGTAAAAGCTGGCAGAGAATTACCATTGCTTATAGGATCTCATATAGATCTGCTTTTTTCCAATACGAAGCTGTTTCCAAGTCTTTTGAAAGTTGTCAAAATCAACTAAGATAATTCTTGGATTAATTTGTGAGTGTCAATATCCAGTTATTGCTGTAGAATAAATATTCTATTATAGAAGATTAATATATTTTCCCAGTAGGAAAATCAGCCACGTGAAAGAAACATGGCAGAAGAAAACTATATATAATTAGGGTGAGAATGAGAACTCAGGTCAGTAACTGTGCAGTTCCAGTGTGGATGATCTATGCCTGCTCTGAAATTTTCAATGTGGCAAATTTCTGTCTGTAACATTATTTTCTTTTAGATGAGGGTAACTGAAAGAGATCCAAGTAAAAAGATGACAAATAAATGAACCTTGACTAAGATATCCATATATGATGTCCAGTGCCATTCTGAGATACTTGGGTGTGCAGGTACCTTCTGCACCAGTGGCAGGTCAGACACAAAAGCTATAGAAGACCCCACCTTCCTTAAGCACCAGCTGGAGATTGGGATGGTTACATATGGTTACCAAGTATTGCATTAGATCTGCGGAAATCTGAACAAGGTTCCAAGAGATCACATTAAGGAAGAATGTAGAAGTCCTAGAAATAGAAGCCCTAGAAAATTTCCTCAGTCCTGCACTGTGAAACCTTATTCATTGCCTTGCTTGCTGCTCCAGATGACCCACACAGACATAATGGGTGTTGCCCTTGTGTTTGTGTAAGATGATAAATAATTATTTGGTATTTATAATGAAATGAAAATTCTGGTATGACAATCTGCGGTAAATGCTTAAAACAGACTTATTCTGAAACACTTCTACATCTGGTATGCTAACTGTGGCTCAGTAAAGTTGAATGTATATTTTTAAAGGCAAAATCATAGCAGTTTTGCCCACGGAACAGGTAGGATGAGATTCAGTTCTCCTACATCTGAACTAGTCACCTCCATGCACCCTTTGCAGTCAGTCTTATCTATTCAGACACCTACTTTAGAATGAGATTAGTTACACTTTACACTGACTAGACCTCCACTGACTGTAAAGAAATGCAAGGGCAACAAGCTCAGATGGAGACATCTGCAACTGTATGAATTCCACACATTTTGATAAACGCCAATATGAATTGTACACCGAATCCCTATTCACATTATTTTTAGCTGTAAAAACACCCCTACACTTGCCATTTCAGATAGCAATAGCCTCCACAGCTAGCACTGCTTCCCAGCTCCCCACTGAATACAGAAGCACTACTATCCACCTAAGACAGGAGTTGACAATCTGAATGATTTACCCAAGGTTTCAGGAGGAGTTCATAGCTTCTTTTTAACTCCATACTTACCCTCACAGACATGGGCACAAAGCTAACAATATGCACTTCATTCTTTTGTGATGTTAATACTTGCAAAACATATTTAAAGCTTCTGATGATCCAGGATTGTGAGGTCTTATTGCGATTATTACATAGCTTGACTTCAGCCCCAGCTTCTGTTCAGACTGCATGGATGTGATCTGGTGGGAAGATTGCTGCACACTTCAGATTCCCACACTTCAAGCACTTGAATTTCAGAATACTGCAGTGATGTTTTGATAATAGAAGATCAATAAAGGACTTAATAAAGTGCTTGTAGACATGACCTGCCAATCTTAGTCCTAGGTACACAGATGTTGGTTCGTGAAAATTAGTGGTGACCATTCAAAGGTTTCATTAAGCCACAGAAGGTGTAGCAAACGATATTGTTTGGATTTCAAGTCAAAGTCTTGAACAAGACTTAGAGGCCAAAGAGCAGAAAATGTTAGTTTATGGGAAGAGGTCTCTTTATTTTATGGACTAGTAATTTCTTGTACATACATGACAATGAAGCATTGAGGTACCACATGCAAAGAACCAAGCAGCAAAATTATGCTGAATTAATATCCAGGTCCTCAACAAGGCAGAATTCAGCTCACAGAACCATGACACACAAATACTGGTGACTACAGTTCCCAAAGTGCCTATGCCTCTCATACAGTCAGTGGTGCCTCTAATAATACGCTGAGGCTCAACTCAGCTGCTTGCATACCAGTGCCTGGTGTCACTGCTCGTGCTCAGATGCAACACTCGACCTGCAGGCATTCTTCTGAAGAATGTACACCCTCTTTACATCCTACAACGCACATTCTACCCCCCACAGGTGTCTCAGCTAACCTCAAGCATCTGAAATACCACACACAGAGGCTGTTCAGCTGAATTTCCCAGTTTCTGTCACTGTACTGATTAATCTTCATGCTCTATAGTGGGATCTTAGCCATAGAGGAATTGAGTCAGTACATAAATACAGGTGACTGTGTTTATTATTATTATTGTTGTTGTTATTATGCCTTCCCCCAACTTCTGGGGCTGCCTATTGACTCAGAGCTCTGCTGATGTTGGGAGTTATCACACAGGACCTAAGAAGGATTGGAGTATTTTTGTGCAGTAGCTGAGAGTGACATGGAATAACTTAAGGTTTTTGGAAAGGCATCAGATGTCTGACTGAGGCAGAAAACCACATTCATGTATCTTAATTCCAAGCTGAGTTTCATTTGTAGATTCTGACCTAAATGCTACCCTAGGAATATGTAGCTAGATTGTAGAGCTGATTAGACCAATAGGTCTAATAGAGAATAGGTCATAAAGAATGTAATTTTAACAAGTAGTCCTTTAAGCTTGCAGAGGAGTTTAGTCTGATGGAAGCAATGAATGGTGCTCACAACACCAGCTGGCAGTGGTGTTTTATAGCTGGGTTGAAAACAGGAATACACATTGCACATGAACTTCATAAAAATGCAGTGAAACATTTTAATGAAAGAATATGCTGCCTGAATGGTGACAGTGCACACAGGCTACCATTGCACAGAAGAAAAACATTCACAGTCACTTTCCCTACAAATTTTTATTTACCTATGCTTAAATATGATTTAGATATTGATATGATTATGATAGATGTACACCACATCTATGTTTAGGTAATTTATTAACTAATTATTTCTCTTATTTTATGGAAAGAAAATTGTGAATGTATAACATGTCTAAACAATATTGAAACACAACTGGTAACAGGAGTGTTGATGAGAACTGGAGGAGAATAGCCATATCTGTACTGAACAGTTATCTTCTTTTTCCTCAGTGTCCTGCAGAGCTAGAGTAAGCTAACTATTCAATAATCAAAAGCAACAGAAAACAGTTTAGAAGTCAGTTGGACACAAAAGTGACTCAAATGTGACTCAAACACAAAGCATACAGGCCCTTTGGAGGAACAAAAAATGCTGAATTTCTAATAATAAAAGTATTTAGGGACCCATTGTGAAGTCTTTGGAATAATGAACCATAAAAAAACCTATTTGATTTCATGCTTACAGGGCAACAGAAGGGCTGTTTCTTTAATGCATGAACATGTGCCTATTTAGGATGCTGAACTCACTAGGACTAGGATGACTTACAGAAGTTTCATATGGAGCAATGCCAATATCTATTAAGGCTTTTTTAGGTATTACAAGTATTCAATTTTAGAATATGTATATTTTTTTGCTCTTACATATAAGGAAATTGAAATCTTACCCTGAATCATTACCAGCTTTCTCAGTTGAAATCTAACATTGACTCAGTTTGAAAGAAACTCCGTGACCGCTTCTAAAAACAGCTGTGTATGCAGCATGGTAAAACAGAGCTTTACAAGTTTTTAAATCCCAACAATAACAGTATCATTTAATGAAAATTCTTTTTTTGAACACTGAATTTTTTCTAATATGTCTGCTACTCAAAAAAGAGAATGGGTATGTGTATAGTGATGTGCATTATGTATACTGACAATTTATTCCTTTTATGATAGCAGAATTATGGAAGTATAACTTTTGACTAAACATCCAGTTTCAATGACAATTTTCTGTTTAACATTCTAACAGTCAGCAGTAGATTCAATTCATAAAAATGCCAAAAAAAGTTTAGCTGGAATAAAGTGCACAAGAATGGTTCTTTAAAAAAAATTATTTGTTACTTTTTATTTGTTGTATTATTTTAACTCTGGCATAAGTTAAAAGCAGCACAGTACAGAGTTGGCCCTTCAAAAACTGACAGTAGATCAGCCAAGAAAATGCAGGACACATCCATTCCAAGAACACCATGAATGAAGCCAGCATTTCCATGTCACTAGAACTTTCCACTTTTTAGCATTTTAAAACCAGCACCAGGACTATCTAGACATGAAAAATCTTGTTACAAGGACCAGCTTAGAGATCAAACTCCCCAGTTCAAACATAGCTGGTGAGGGAACACAAACACATTTCTTATGTGGCTGTTAAACTTGTCTTAGCAATACTTGGAGGAAAGGCAGTATCAAGTATTCCAAGCAGATTCTTCTGCCTCTGCCTCATATTCCCTATCTCTCAACCCATTTGCTTTTTTTATGCCAAAATATTTTATGCCTCTGATATTTTTATGTATTTAACTACAGGCAGCAATCAAAATGCTGGCACTTCCTGGCTACTAACATTTAAAGCTTCTATCACAAGAGGGAAGGAGCATGTCATGTACCCAGAAGGAATAGATTCATTACCAACAATTGCTATTATTGGCATGTTTCAAATAGACTCCAAAACAGCCTTTTTCTATGTCTTAACCTCCTGTTGCTGAGCAAGGAATAGAATCAGCAAGCATCTCAGGAGATCTGACAAAAATTTAGTTACTGGTAAGATGGGAGAGAGGGAGAGAGGGAGAGAGAGAGAACAAGAAAGAGAAGACAGCTACCCCAGCCCTGGTCCTGTGTGGAACTACACTAAACCAGACTTCTTCTGCTATGCAGATTAAAAAAATAAAAAAGAAAAAAAAAAAGAAAAAAAAAAAGAAAAAAGTGCCTGAGACAGGGCATACAACTCAAAAGTTCATGCAGTGTTAGGACACAAATTTTACCTTTCTGCAGAATTCAGGGCATGAGAATAGTTGTTTCAATTGGAACTTCATATTTATGAGAAGTCAATTATTTCTGATGTATTTATGCACAGTTACTTATTTTTAAAGCATCTTTAGCAACAGTGAGAAACTACAATCTAGAGATTCATTCTTTCAAGACCTGTTTAATAGTATGGCAAAATTCTCACTAATAAAAAAAAAGGCTACCTGTAGATTTCCCTGACAAAACTCACCATACTTACATATATATATATCCTTTATGATAGGAACCTTCCTCTGAGCCAGTCATCCCAAGCTCAGGTGTTGACACAAGCAGCACTTCCCAGGTGAGATGCAGCTAACCTGCCTTAGGGCAAGGCTACATCTCCCCTTAGGGCTGCTCATCCCACTCCACTCTCCACACCAAGGGAACCAAGAAGTTCCAATAACCACTAGTTACTGTCCCAGTGGAGCAGCTACAAGATGCACATTTAATAAGATTAACCTCGTATCCAGAAACAAAGTCTCAAGGAAAGAACTGAGTCCAAAAATCTGCTTGACCACCATTTCACTTTTCTTTAAAGTCCCATCATGAAAGCATGTACAATACATCTAATACTGTGAGAAATAATGGATGTAAATTATGAGAAGAAACTAACATATTTCATCAAGAGTCACAGGATTTGCTAGGCAACATTTCCCAGTACTGTACATAAGGGACCAGCATTATCCACAAATAAAGCAATATTCTTATTTATTTCAGAAAACATTCAACATAACAAATGAAAGTACCAACATCACAATGGTAGCAGTAGGCAAGGAGACAGTAACAAGTGAGCATTAGGGGAGAGCTACATTAATTTTTATAAAGAACTTAAAAATGCTTCCCTATTTGGGAAACTCTACTCTGACACATTTGACTGTGAGAGCAGGGCAGAAGAATGGTGATCTCCACAAGCAAGGCAGGAGCATTGCTCTACAGAGCCCAGCATGTGCAGAGCTCAACCATGTATGAGTGCTAGGACAGGGAAGTCTGTAACAGTGCAGGCAAGGAAGATGCAAACTGGGATTCTACCAGCACCTGACTTAGGGAAGGGTTACACAGCTCAGGACCTGGAAAACTTCCTGATGCACACAAGGAAGCCAGGGAGAACAAGGTCGGACTTTGAGGAACAGGTATCCTAGGAAAAAGGGAAGCCTGAAATAAAGGAGGAAGCACCACACCTGCACTTGTTACTACTACCCATGCCTTCAAAAGGCTTCAGAGTGAAGTTCTGAAAGACTTCAGAGTGAGGTTTTGGTGGTTTCCATAAGCTGTTCTATAGAATGGAGCTATTAATTAGCTAATAAAAGCTGTCATAGCAGGTCTAAGACATGCAATAAATACTGAGGGTCACTGGATATTTTTTTGCTTATTTAAACCATATCTTATATTTAAAACTGCTTATTGATTTCACTTAGACCAAAAATAATTTCATCTTCTGAAGCACTATTTAAAATAGATCAGCATTGTCAGCTTTTTCAAAGGAAATTTCTAAAAATTATGGAAAAGCACATGCAGCCCTGTACAGGATAAACACTAAATCTGTCCCCCTTCTCAGTCGTTACTGGAGATCAGCAGAGAGGATTGCTGACTGTGCTCTTCCCAAACACTGCACCCAGAAGAGAAGTCAGTGTTCCAGTGGCAGGGCAAGCTTTGGAGCTGGTAATTGTGATTTGGCAGCAAAATGCAATATGCTTCCCAGCTTCAGTATGACCTGAAGGCATCATCTTCGATGGAGAAGGCAGAGATCTTCAGGTGCCACTTCTCTCCCAGGCCCCTCCTTCAGGTTTCTCTGATGCCAGCAGAGGAATGGCCCAAAGTACTCAAGTAATTCTCACCATGCCAGTGACTGGGGCAGCTTGCAGAAAGTTCAGACAAGAGGCAGACAACTCACTGACACCATGGAAAAAGGGGCTGCCCCACTTGAAGTAAATTTACACTTGGCCACAAGCCCCAAGGATGGCACATTCATCAACAGTGCAGTGGCAGGGCAAGAGCCACTGTGGCACTTCAAGCACTGTTGTTCTGGTCTCAGGCAGCAGGCGCATCGTCAGTGGTCATCAATGGAAGGGGAGGCTATCAAACGAAGGGCACTGCACAGTTTGGGGAGAATAACTTGGTGATGCTCTCTCTTCAGCCATCAGCACACATCCCTGCTCAGTGTTTTGGGGTATTTGGCTACTTTTCTGACAGAAGCAACTACAGTAAAAAAATGCTTTTTTCACATTAGAAGAAAAAATTGGAACATGGATTATTTGTTCATAAACAACATAGAGAAGCTAAAAATACAGATTTTCTTGTAGGCAGTTTCTGATGTTTATGACTTGAAAATGTCCATGCTCATCAAAATTTTGCTCAGAGAGTTAACATGTACAAGTCACCTTTTCTGTGGAAGGCTACAGTGAAAACAACTGAAGTATAACACAGCCCAAATACAATGCTAAATCCCAAAACCCTGCTCACCAGCAAGGTGCGTGCTTAAGGATGCCTTTGCCAGCTGGCAGCTAATAACTGGATCTGAGTTCAGAGGTAAAACCTTCCTTGTTCACCCATAACTCAAATGGCTGAATTAAAACATTTCAGATATTTCAGATGGCTGATTTTCCCTGGGAAGTAGGCTAATTTGTGAAATCTAAATACAAATAAGATTAAGCAACTGACAGCTGAAATTTGCACGTAGCGAGCACAGTGCTCTCCAAGCACATCTAGGAGCACTTTATATGTGCTCATTTATTATATAAAATAAAAAACACAAATGCATTTAAATCTTTAGGATCCATTAGTTTTAAATTTACCTTACCACTGAAGTTTTTTCATCAAACTCAGTGGTTACAGCCACGTACTGCCTCTTAAAGAGCTCCCCTTAGTGCAGTGGCAACACAGGTTTTGGGCAGGATTTAGTTATTTGCAAACAGGTATCTGGTATTATTATGGAAAGTTTGAGATACCTGAGGTGAGCAGATTTGTATCTGTATTTGTTGGCAGATAGAGCACATGGATTACATGGTACCCTTCTGGAGCAACAGCTGAAGGGCAGAAGTGTGACTATCTATAGTCCCTAACATGGCCCTGAGCTCTTCACCAGTGGCAGGGAAGGGCCACCTTGGGGAGCTGGTGCTCCCTGGGCAGTGCTGGGTGCCCCTGACCTGGACACAGCCAGGTCTGTGCAGGCATCTTGGAGTGGTGCTGGGCACTAAAGGGAGCCCAGCTGCATTTAGTTCCAAGTGTAAGCCAGAGCTATCAAAATGCTGCCTCCTGTCAAAAATGAGAATGCTCTGTTCTCCTCGCCCCCCAGCCATTCCATGGAATCAAGCACAGATAAAGCAAATAAATTGCCATCGTGTAAGAGAAAGCCTGCAATATCCACAGTGACCAAACCACAACTGGGAACAGGAGGTTTCAGCCAGCCTTTTTTACTGCATCAAGAAACTAAATGAAGGTCCGGGTTCAGACACAAACACACATGGAAGGTATTTTTACATGAATTCACAAATACATATCACTTTGACACCAGCTGAAATTCCAAGTTGCCTGCTGTGAAAAAAAAAACAAAAAAAAACAACCAAAAAATGTTAATATCAAGGAAATTCTGAAAGATGTCGTTTCCTGGTGACAACAGGCAATATTCGAGGAAATTATTTTCGTTGATCTCTAAATAAAAATTTCAAGTCATGAGTAAGGAAAAAAAAAATTATACATAACCACTAAATGACCTTATATCATATTTCATTTTTTACAGGAATCAGTTAAATTTTGTTTTCATCTTTCAATTCATGGGTTTTTTCATGTATTTATGAACAATTAACTGCCTCCATATGGAAAAAAAGTGAAATTACTACTAGTTTCACTTTCATAATGACTAAATGAATACTACTTTTCTATTGCTCAGTATCATTAATTCTATATTATCTTCTGCCTTTCCACTTTTGTTATACTTAAATCACTTTATTTTCTTCAGTGGGAATATTTAAATTACTCTCAAAATTTCTAATTTAAGGACACTGAAGATATTGAAAACTTACTGTCTGGTCTGCAATCTTCCCTCTCTCCACTCTCCTTTGTGGAACATATATAAATGCTTGGGTATAATCACAGTTTGTTGCTTAAATATACAGTGAATTTAAATATATCAAAAAGAATATCAGAAAATCCTCTAGGTCAAACTATACAGGACTAATAGCTACAGCCAAAGAAACAGTAGTACTGGACAATTAAGAGTAAATTTTCATTGATACAGTTTTTAAGAAAATGCATCAGTAAATTTTTATGGAACAGTATTTCAGCATATCTATCATTCCTTCATAAAGGGGACATCTTGCATGCACATACATTGCTCTTTATTTTGGTACCTCTTGCAAATCTTTCAGATGAGATTTCACCAGTGGTTGTGATTACAAGATCTGGAAATATTTATGAAGGGAGGACAAGGCTGGAGGATTTTATGTTTTGCTCTGAAAAAGTAAAGACAGCTAATGATCACATTGATGTCTTTCAGAAGATAATTCACACAGGAACAGCCTGGCTGCCAGGAGAGCTTCGGTCCTTGTGCTCTAAAGTCAGACACACAGGAAAGGTTTATTCCATTGGTCAAGATCACAGCTTTCATGGCAAATTTCAGTGATAATAGTAAGATATTCCTTTAGGGTAACTTGGATCAGCCCATGAAAGATGTTGAAAAAGAGCAACAAATTTTATTCATCATTATGTAGAATTATGCAACTGAAGTTAATAGCAGAATAATGTTTTCTTTCAGTAAACATCTCCTTGGGGTTTGTTGTTTTGTTTTTTTTATTAAGTCACCCTATTTCACAGGCAATCTGTTTCCCAAGTAAAGAATAATCCAAACCTGGTATCCTGGCAGCTACCTCATATCAGCTGAGCCTTTTCTATACATTTTTAAATATCAAGATACATTATGCAATACTGATGTCTGTTTACCTATAGTTCATGCAATTTTATATTGTACTCATGAAAACATTAAAGTCTGTCAATCTTGTATGATGCAGTTCCTAAAATGAGTGTGATACCTCAGGAAAGGGATGTTATGAAGCTTGTTCCTGCCCCTTACATATAATCAGAACAAGGGAACAAAACAGTCATCCTCTGTATTGCTCTATTAGGATCTCTCCAGCATGACATTCTGACACTTTCATCAATATTCTTGATCATTTGTCTTCTTTTCTTCTGGTGCTAAGCAGTAACACATGCGTCCCTAAATCCCTGCATATTTTCCCTTTCTTCCAACATTGACCTGGGCTTGCTCCTGTGTCTATTCACCCTCCAGCTCATAGACTACGACATGAAGTGCAGGAAAACACAGATGTTAACAAGCTGCACCTATAGCAGTGATTGTTCTAGCAGTGAAGCAAAATGTTAGATTTCATTTGCAGGCTGTAATCAGAATGTAAAGCTTTACACATTCTTGTGATTCTCAGGTATCACACTACTTTGCTAAGCTTCAGTGTCTATGTTGAAGTAACAAATGGACATTTGTCAGTACACTTTAAACAAAATTCCATGCAATTAGGAAGCATACCACAAAGTTTTTAAAACAATGGAGTGCAATTTAAAGAAATTAAAAAATGCACAGAAAATATTCTATTAAAGAAAGTTTGGAAAAGGCATTTGTATCTTTCTTAAAAAACTGAAAAGAAAAATGTATTACATTACTCAGGAGTGCAACTAAATAGAAAATTACTCACAAACATGACAGGAAAGCTCCTGAAAGAGAATGCCATCTGAATGTGATATGCTTGTATAGGAGAAACTTTTTCATTTTATTGATCAAAGCATTATTCTACAGCCTTGCATACACTGAGCTTCTCAGCTTTGTATTTTGGTTTTTCTGCATCATTTTTAGAACAGCAATTCATGACAATTTTGGAAGGTGAAGAGAAATAGAAAAATCCCAGGCAATTGATCAGAGACCTGACATTTGTTAGCAAAGTAAGTGTGCTGCATAACTTATTCACAAGTACAAGTATTGGAGAGACTTCCACACTGCTCTGAATCATAAGCACAGTACACGTTAAAAATAATAATATATCAGATGAGACATTTACTTGGGTATGCACAATACCAAAAAGCCCCATAAAATGAAAAAGGTATTTTGAAATACAATAACTAAAGGGAGAAAAAAATACATGTAAAAAAAGATAATTCAAAATGAAACAACATAAAGGAACATTAACTATAAATAAATTTATAAATATATTTTATATTTACAGCGCTATAAATTACCTCAAGACTGAATACACATTACTATGTAAGGTATTTTACTAGTGGACATAAGAATATTTTCACTGATTTCTGTCACTTTTAACAAGTTATTTTAGCTGCAGAGAAACATTAATAGGGAGGAAAAGAGAAAAATTCTGGAAAGCATCCAAAATTAATCTAACAGGTTTTAGTTTTAAAAGAAAAATAACAACTTAAAAATGTTTAATTTAGATCTATTTTAATATTTTGGTCCTCTATTTCCTTACTTTCAAAGGTCACTATGTGCCTTTGAATTCATAAAGTAATGTATAACTTTCTAAATCTTGTTGCAGCTGAAACCTTGCAGTGTTGATAGCTCAAATTTTCATGAGAAAGGTCAGTGCAATATAAGAATGCATCATTTTACTGAAGGAGATGAGACTGAAAAGTATCATAGAAACAATTTTTCCCTTCAAAGTGTCATGTTAAGATTTTTGAGGAGTAAGTTATAAATTATCATTTAAGAAAACTGTTACTAAATTAGTTACCATCTATATTATTATAAAAGTACATGACATCATTACTAATTGCATCCCTTTTCAACTTCATAAAAACTAATTTCTTCTGAAACACGTCGCTATACTCACCTCTTGCATAATGAATAAGAGCTGACATATATGGAGATGGGAGACACTAAGAATCCAGTGCATTTCAAAATGTGCATTTCAAAATTTCAAAATGAAATTACTTTCATTTCAATGAAAGTAATGCTGCATTCTCATATGTACTGAAGCCTTTTCTGCATATAATTCTATAAACCACAGGATCTTGTGACAAAATTACTCTGATCTACAAACTTTAGTAAATTGGAGTTTCAGTAAATAGTCATGAAGGAGCCATGCCTAAGCTATATGTAACATTTTGATTTCTCAGTCTACTAAAACTGAGGGAAAGAAAAGAGCATTCCAGTTTATTCATTTGAATTCCAGAAAGGAAAAGAGTAAATTTAAATTTCTGTTAAGTTACTAAGAAAAAAAATAATTTACATTAGTTCTTTAAAAATGAATCTATTATATATTGAAGCTATTCTCTTAAATCCAGTAATTTATATAGCTCTGAAAACTAATTTTGGACTTCTGTGGTATGAATATAAGCTATTCCTAAGTGACAGTATTTGTAAACAGACCCTCAAATGAGTGAGATCAAAATCTGAGGCTCAAATAAAAATAAATTTATCATGTACACAGTGCATAACAGGAACATTTAACAATCATATTTTTTTCAATTTCTTACCTTTAAGTAAAACATTATGGCAAAGATGATCCCAAAATAGCCAAAAACCAGGCCAGATGCTAGTTAACAAAGCCACAAGTTATCATCAAAGAAAAGACCAGTTTCATGTCCCACTGCCAGAAAGGGCTGGAAACATCAGAGGGGCTGGAGCTCTGCTCCAGAGGGAAGGTGAAGCTCATGTCATTCTTACCAATGGGAGCCTATTGTCTTCCCAGCTGGAGGATACTAATACTTCTCACTGATACGCAGCATCTTCTTGCTGTGATCGTCTTTATAGTCCAATTTAAAAAAAACACGCACATTCTTAAGTCTACGTGTTATTTCCTATACACTGCATTAACCATGAGGAAGCCTGGATAAGAATTGAGACAGATACATAGCTTTTGCAAAACATTTGGTTGTATTTTTCCATTTCCTTTTCTAGCATTAAAAAAGGCCCAGATTCTTCTTGTAGCTTCAACTAGGCAGGATTTGAAATGGTGCAAGATCAAGGGAAGTGAATCAAAGGAATAAAGCAAGCATTGTCCTCCTTTCTGCTCATCAGGGAAGATAATTGTTATCAAACTCTAAAACTAAGGAATATATTTGTTCATTTAAGTGAAATCTGCTGTTGCACAGAGGATAACGGTGGCCTCATACTGATGCTCTTTGGAAAGAATTTCACTCTGCATGAATGAAGCAAAAGAAGCTGTCTTTTATATTACTTGGACTCTGCTTAGACAAAATTAAGATAATAAGATTGTTTATGCTCTAAAGCTTTATATCCCAATGACTTATTAGGCCATAAATCAGTAAGAATGTGGAAGATCATCCTGGGTTTTTTCCTTGCTCCTCTATTTTTAGAGTATAAGAAATAAAAGGTATAGTAACTGCTTGAGATTCTTTCACTACTGTCCGCTATTCAGGGGAAAAAAAGAGGTTAAAAAGTACCTTCCCACTTGTGGCGATTGAAGCTATTTGTTCAGTGTTATTTTTATAGGCTACTTGTGAAACTAGAAGGCAGGCATGAAAGCTGAGAAGTTTGTTCTACTCCTCATTGCCAGAAAAGCACAGAATAATACAATGGCATACTTCTGTATTCCTGCAGTTGCACGAGCTCTAAAACCCACCACATGAGAGTGAAATGGTTTGGACAGAGATTTCTTTAAGGTAACTTGGTTATCTGCATCATTAATAATAATTAATAATTGTGTCTGTTTTCTATGAAGAGTCATCAGCTTATCAAATTGTGAAACTAGGAGAATTGCTGGAGATTTTTGTGATACTTTATGATATATAACTTGCATAACATTATTAAGGCATTTAAAAGTTTCACAATACAAGCCATACCATTGAGAAGTAAAGAATCACAGCAAACTTATTCAGTTGACCTCCAATGCACAAAAATAAATTTCATTAAGAAAATCAACGTTTTTTTAAAAAATTTGCATGCTAAGGGAAATTAGCCTACACAATTAAATTGCATTCTCACCACACCTTAGGGATTACTGAACATACAGTATTATCTAAATTAAAGGAGAAAGATAATAAAAATAGTTTTGAATTGTTTTTCTCAGTACTGTCCTGCTGCCTCTCCAGGACAACACAGAGGAGTTGTTTCCTCTGAAAGGCAGCATGCCAGAGGCTGAACACTGCTCAAGCAGCCTGGCAGCTTCCAGGATGAAATACGTATCGGGGACACATTAATTGACCACTACACTAGAGTGGTGGTCAATTTCTCCCTAAATCTGTGTCTTAGTTTTATGCTTTTCTAACTGCTTTCAGTGTCATGATCAAGATTTAACCTTTACGTTTTCTAGAATAAACTTTGAAATGCAACAACTTTTGTGTTCAGAATGAGATCAGGTCAATCTGACAACATTAAGATGCTCTTCTTTCTTCTGATGTAACAAATTTACTTTTTAAAGAGAGTATTTAAGATAGAAGATGCTAAATTGAGAGTGGTGGAAGAATTTTACAGGGAGAAGGAGAAGATATGAAGGACCCAAGATGGGAAGCTACAGATAGACAAAAAGCTATGGTGTATACTTGAGCTCTTTCTCCTATTTGTGTAATGTCTGAATCTTTAAATTACTGATTTTTGTCTTGTTGGATTTATGCATTTGGTTATTTTTTTGATATGTTCCACTACTGTCAATTTATCTACACACAGCAGTTGCAGTGACTCCTGAAGATAACAGACACTGATTCCCCTTGTGAGATAAAAGCCTTCATCTATGGTATACCTCATGTATTTCTGCTAACTGCTGGTGTATACTACCTTTACTATCAAAAGTAGAAAGAAAGTCTTTTTACATCATAGGAATATATGCTTATAAAGCCACAAAAAATTTAGAGGGCTTAAGGCCAATGCCATTTTGGAAGTTATTTGCTGCTCATTTTCAAAACTGGCAAGGACAGAGAAATGTGACAAATACAGAATGAAAATGCATGGAAGATAAGTAAATTTTATGCACAAAAGAAGTATTTAAAAGAGTACATTGAGAAAGAGATAAAAGCAAAGTGAGACCTAATATATATGCATGCGTGGAAACACTGATTGAGAAATCTAACTGCAGTGATTTCCATTCTCTCATCACAACCAAGCGTGTACTAAATGAATAAACTGCTACTTGACATTTTCTAAATAAATATCATGGGAAGAGTACTTATTCTACTTTAATGAATCATTTTGTCCTCTCCAACAGAAAGTAGTTGTGATGAACTATAATCTGTTCTGGGAAATATAGTTCTATAATGGAGATATATATGGACTGAAATATGAGAAGT
The DNA here is from genome assembly GCF_030490865.1 of Poecile atricapillus. Taxonomy (NCBI): domain Eukaryota; kingdom Metazoa; phylum Chordata; class Aves; order Passeriformes; family Paridae; genus Poecile; species Poecile atricapillus. The sequence continues at coordinate 20,635,013 of NC_081251.1, read as the reverse complement.
TGTGTTCTCCAACAACTCTACTTTAAAAGAGATTCTGATTCATCCATGCCCACTTCTACTTATATTTGATCATAGCTGTTGACATACTGTATCTGCCATGCTGAGAGCTATTTCTCTACTAGAGGTAAGAAAGCCATATGGTTCGTGGATGACTATGAATTTTTGCAAGGCAAACTGAACTGATGTGTATAATTTTTTTTCCTGTAGCTATTCAAACAAAACTATCCATTTAGCAAACAGAACATTTTCCATTCAACGGGATATTTTGGCCCATGTAATACATTTCTAAGAACTGAAAGTCTTCCTTAAATGTAATCACAATAAATGGACTAACACTAACTTTCTGCATTAGTGGTCCTCTCATTCACCATGCATGGTTAAATATAAACAAATTCACTGCACTGATTAAGTAAAGCAGCAAATAAGACTTGTCTTGTTCATGGAGTAGAACCAAAACAGCTGTTTTTGTTTGACTGATGCAGATTCAAAGGCCCCCCAATGGTATACCTCATAAAAAATCAGCAGGTTATTTGAGGGGTTATGTTCTTTTTATTACTAAAACTTCACATAGGATTATCATAGTTATACAAGGAAATTGCTTTCACTATGCATAATTACAAACAAGAAAAAAAAGTTCTTGCCAAAGGCAGGTGTAAAATAACATTTTACCATTCTTGTTAAGGCACAAAAATCCATGTCAGTAATTACTCCGAAGGCCACAATTTAACCAGGCAAAGCTCACAATCAAGCTGAAGTTTGCAGACTGCATCTACAAATATTTCCGTCCAGAATATCTGCTGTCAAAAAACCCTTTCATAACTGTAACATGACAAGTGGACCAGGACAGGCAAAATTCAGGGGTACCCTCTGGGCAGAATGCTGCTTGATGTTCAGACACAGTGGAAACTGGACATGCAAGGTTTCCTTGGGATCAGGTATGAATCCTTCTATTCAGAGATATGTTTCTTCTATTGCATGTACCAATTACTATTAAAATAACTTGTTTCATGTATTGGAATTCATTAAGAATATAACTTTTAGTTTGGCACAAAGAACCTTGAAATTTTTGTCTTGCTGTGGTGACTTTTTTGTTTCAACAGCTTGGCATTTCCAACAGTATCACTATTAATATTTGTGGGATTTTGCGATATACAAATGTGAAATCCCAGTCCCATTAAGTCATTATGGTTATTACCATTGATTCAGCAAGTCTTGGATTTGACTGTGGTTTTATGTGTTACACAGACAAAACACATTCTCCTCAAGTGACTTGACAGAACTTAGACCTCTGTCAAGTCTAAGTCTGTGTTTGCTATTTATTAAATGCTTGTTTAAAGCATTTATGACTTCGCTCTAAGTGTAATTTCAATTTGCACCAGGAATTCAAACTCATTTCAGAGGGACTGAAAATTCTAAAAAGTTGTTACAAGTATGCCCTATACCATTCTAGTGCAAACTAGATATATGACTAACTAAATGTAAATAGCACTTTATAGTACTAAAATGAAAAGCTAAAAAAAAATCTGAAATCAACAAATTTATTTGATAATCCTAGATTTTAGTTCATGTGTTACTGAACAATGGCATGACAAATGCATTATTTAACTTAGGAATATTATGTCAGATCACACAGGGTCTGCCTTGAGCACTCAGAATTAAATCTCCAATGTATAACATTGTAATTCATAAAACTATTAAACATTGTCTGAGTCCATTTTAACCACATAACACACATTCTGAAAAGCATGCAAAATGGTGGGGGGGAAGAGCCTTTGAAACAAAAATTATATGATCTGCTTAGTAAAAATAGCTACACATAGTAAAATTAAAACTTGCAGTTCTGAAAGAAAATGTTTGGTGCAAACCATCTGGAAATGACAAACTATTGCTATATTGCTGAAAGCAGAGAAATAGAAAACTTCTACTATTCCTATTTACCTGTCTTCCAGATAAAACATAAAGACAGAAATGCAACGAATCAGAGATGTGAACAGCTGACACCTCAAATACAAGAGCATTATAAAATATTTCCATCCATCCTCTGCTCTATCCCCGAGCTGCTTTTTAAAATGTCCAGTACCATCACTATGCTCCCTTGACACATCCCACAGTAAAAAACATTTAGTTACTAAGATCCCACATGAGATTTCCCCATCATCTGCACTTGGATCTGCACTCAGTCACACTGAGGTGACCATTGCTCCTCGCAGGACGCCTGCTTTCAGTCTTCTACTGCCTAAATGGCTAGAGGTGTCCAGTGTTTCAAATTTTGTTAGCGCTTGTGTTGCTACTGTGAAGCAGAGAGAAATAGATATAGAACACTCCAGTGCTAGGAAGGGCACTTGCTTTCACAGCAGTGATCTTGGGCTCACATCACCTAAGGTAACGGGAGCATTTGGTCCCCTTCTTAGGGCTGTAATTTGGAAGAGATTCAAGTATCACCTGCTCCCAAGGCACATTAAGCATGTGTAAGAATGTGCCGTAACGAAGCAAAATTGGTAACAAACAACAGTAGGCTGTTGTCGCCGTAAATTAGAACCCTTTAAGTTGGAGGGAAGTTGAGGCCGAAGCACTTCTATATGGATTCATGGCTAAACGCCAAGCTGTACGGCACCGGCACCGCTGTTAGAACTGGGACACCAGCAGTGGCAGGAATTAGGTTACGAAGGCGACAGAAAACGGGGCCGTAGAAGAAAGCCCTTTTCCTGCACTTCCCTCCGGCTGGACGAGTCTCCCCGCTCCCCTGCCCCGGACCGATCCGCACCGGCCCCACAGCGGCAGGTCGGCCCGGGCCGGCGGGGACCGCCCGCCCCGACGGTGGCGGCCGACGGGCGGTCTGCCGGGAGCGGAGGCGAGGCGGGCTGGGGCGCGCTGCGCTCTCATTACGACGCTGAGTAATTATTTTATTTCTCCGGCAGACGGTGTTTCAAACGACCGCGGAGGCGCTCAGCCAACCCGCCCGCAAACACCGCCCTCTGTGCGGCGAGAGCCACCCGCGATCGCCCCGGTGACCGAGGGCTGCGCAGCAGATGCGCCCGGCACCCACCCCCGCGCTCCAGGTGCGCGCCCGCGGACTCTCCAGCCGCACCGAGCCCTGCGCACCCGCGGCGTGGCAGACGCGCAGAGCCGGCGCGGGGAACGTGCGGGACTCACCTGCCGCCCGCCCCTCCTCGGCTGCCGCCCCACCGCCCCTGGGGGCCGGGCCGTCCCTCCGGAGGACTGGGAGAAGCCTGGCGGAGCAGCACGGCCCCTCCGACGTACCTGCGCCCTCCCCGGCACGGCACGGCGGCCGGCAAGGGAAAGGGGGGCGCGGTGCAGGCGGCTGTGCGCGTCCAGCCAGCCCCGATCCCCCCGATCCCCCGGGCCCTCCTCGCCTCTCCTCCCTAGAATCACGCGCTGCCAAAATTTAAATCGCCCCGGCACTGCGGCTCCGCTCTCAGCATCCCCCTCCCCGCCGCTCCCTTCGGCCACACGGGAAGGTGCCAGACCGCGGCCGCCCCGCTCAGACGCCGGGCACTCTGCCGCGCCGCCGTCCTGGCCGGGCTGTAGCGAGGCGAGACCCCGCCACGGCGACACCGCGCCGGGGCCAGCGCGACGCCGGGACGCACCGGTGGTGGCGGATGACACCAGAACCGACGGCGCGCTGGCGCGCCCTCGCCCCGCTGCCCAGGCTCCCGTCCCCGACGGTGCGGTCCCCGCGCGGACCCGCGGCACCGGCACCCGCCCGTTCCCTCCGCTGCTTGTGCGGAGGCGCCCCGCCAACAGCCCGGAGCGCCTGCCGCCCCGACGGCGGCCCCTTCCCTCTCCTCCCCTTCCATTGCCTCCCCTCCCTCCCTACCTTTTTCAGCGCTGACATTCTAGTGCATTATTAGCGCGGCGGGAGCGGGCTGCGGCGGGTCAGGATTAAGGAGACGCCGGGAGCGGGAGCAGCGGCGCGCGCCCAGCGTCCCCCGGCGCCGCTCACCCGCCGGGGCCGCCGCGCGCCGCTCGCCCGCCCGCCGCGCGCCGCTCCCCCCGCCCCTCGCGCCCCGCGCGCACCCCCGCCCTCGCTCCCGCGCGCGCGGCAGGGGCGCCCCCGCCTGCTCTGCGCAGCCGCGCGCCCCCTGCCGGAGCCGGCGGGCATCGCGCCTGCTGAGGTGGGGCGGGAGGGGGCGGGAGCAGCTCGTGGCGCGGGTACGCCCTGCCGCAGCCTTCGCCAATGGCGGCGCTCAGCGCCGTGACCGACAGGCGCGGCGGCCAACAGGAAGGAGAGCGGGCGCGGGGCCGTGTCGGGTGCTCGGAGGGGCCGCGGGGCCATGGCCGGGAGCAGGAGGAACGGTGAGGCCGCGCCGTGAGGGGCAGGGGGTGGTCGGTCCCGCCGTGCTGGTCCCGGGGCTGGTGACGGAGGGAGCCGGGGGTGGGGGGGCGGTGACGGCTCCGGGCGCGGCTGCTCTCAGCCGAGGTGTGTTCCGGCCCGGACGCACCGCGCTCCTGCGGGACTCGCTTGTTCCGCTCCTCGGCGCCCTTCCCGCGGGGAAAGGCGGTGAGAAGCTGGGCGAGCCTGGCAGCGGGGGAGGCGGGAGGACAAAAGTGGCCACGGCGGAGCCTGCCCGCCGCACGGGCGGGGCTCTGGGTGCGCGGTGCCGCGGAGCCTCCGGGGCTGAGCCCTCCCGATCTCCTGTACAGCGCCTCTGGCTCGGAGGGGCCGGGGCGGGTTCTGTTGCCGCGTTTTCCTGCCTGAGGGTGGAGAGAGAGTAAATAAAATGTACTTCTCTAATCACGAAGTATTTTATGATGACACCTTTTTTCCTCATTATGCACATACGTGCGTGCTTGCTTGTTGTGAGTGATCATCTATTTTGACTTATTTCAATGAATTAGCTACTTCTGAAATAACTGTAGTGCTGTGCTTGCAAAGAATAAAAGCCTTCTGCTATCTAAGCACAGCTTAAATCAATTCCGTTTATCTAAATGTTTTATAGGACACGGCACAAGAAGAATGCAATAATCAAAATACAGGTGTTTCATAAGTAATATCTCGTTCTTGAGGGGTGTCGAGTAGAACTGAACTGTGAGAGAGCTGAATGCTTGCATCCTGTGCCTGGCTTTTGCCTTTACAGACAGTTCCTGCATCCAGAAACTGGATTACTTCATGGGAGGATAACAATTTGAGAGTGAAACTGATCGGCAAGAGTTAATGTTTAAGCTATTTGCTGACAGACTGCAACTAGAGATCGTTTGAAAGAGGTATAAATACATGGTAGTGTTCTCTGTGGTTAAGATGAAGATTCGTTGTGAGAAAGGGAGAAGGAGCAACTGTTCTGCTGCTGCACTTTGGGGATGTGAATTAAAAATTGGTATTTTCTGTAGGAAAGTGAATTAGGAAGAGTGAGTTCCTGCACTTGTGAATGAATGCATGGCTCTAGAGCTGAGAATGGGGGAACTCTAAAGCTCTCAAATTGTTTAAAATTGAGGGTCAGATAAAGAGCTAATTGTTTTGGTAGTGTGTCAGAGAAAGCTAAAATGATCATGCCAAGTGTATAACTTTACTGTTTACACATTGAGTTGGAAATCATTCATATTTTATTCAGCCACTATAAGGAGCAGTGACTTAAGATTAGGAAGAAAATACAATGAGAAATACAAGGATGTCGCAGGGGAGGAAATAAAACTAGAAGAAAAGAGTTTAGAACCTCATCTGATCATCCTCTGCAGCCCATAGCATATATGAAAACTGTTGACTTTCTATTGTGAAACTATATATATTTCTGAAAGACAGGTATCTTATGAAAGAGCTGAGAAGGAAGATTTAGCTGGTTCTCTTTAAGGTTTTGCTCTGTTTTTGTAAGAGTATGTTGAAGATGCTGAAGACAGATTTTTGTCTGCATTGCAAGTGAACAATGAATTTTTGTCTGTAATACAGAATAAATGTGATGGACCTACATGTATGTCATGTGTGTAATTGTCAGTGAAGAGAATTTAAATAATGAAAAGCCAATAGAGCAGGTGAGTGAGATGCACTTCACTCTGCCAGGAAAGGGTGCAACAGAAGTAGTTGAGAAAGCGTTGTTTTGTTTTGTTTTTTTTTACTTTTGTGGGGCTTTTTTTTTTTTTTTTTTTTTAACGTGCTTATGTACTAGTGGTTTGTGAGAGGGCTAGAGGTAGTACTGCTATCATTCTGTGTGTTATCAACAAGATATTGATCCTATCTGGGACAGCTGAACTCCTCATTTGTTTCTGTTAAATATCAACTATTGCATCTTGAAAGCTTTAGTCATCATTCGTGAAAGTTTGTGTCACCCCAAAATGACACTGTAATAAAGGGTTGTATAGAGACTGATGTTCCAGCTGCTGAAGGGTAGAGTTAAGGTATTGATGCAGGTGTAGTGTATAATTATTATTATTATTATTGATTATAATTGCCAGTAAAAAGTGGTAGAAAAGTTGTGCTGTACAAGGGATAATCTGCTGGAACAATAGGAGACTTCCTGTTGGAGAGATTAAACTGGAAAGCAAATGTGGACACTTAATAGACATCAGTGACAAATGGTTTTACATACAGAATATTGCTTCAAGGAGTGCTACTTTCCTCTCTCAGGTGAGAGAGCAGGATTGTAATGGGTGTTGAAATGGATTGCAGTTTCTTAGTTTTGAGGTTGTTTTGTTGGGTTTTTTTCAATGTCCATATGACATATTAAACATCTTAATTCTTGTGGAAAAGCACACAATTTCTTTCCTTTTTCTAGTTTCAGAGAAGGATTGATTGTTAGAGATCTTGAGGTTATTCAAATCCTTTTCTTACTTTTGTTTTTCAAACTCAACGTAATTTTTTGGCAAATATTTTAATGTTTTACTGGGAAAAAAGATTTTTTTTTTTAAAGTGGGTGTGTTTTCTTTCATCATATATGTTTGTCAGTAAGAGAAACGTTAATTGCAAATGGAGTGTGATGCCTGACATTATTTTTTGGGTTTTTTTTCTGTGAGAACTACCTTATTCCCCCACAATGTGACCAAAGATTTATTGCAGTTTACCAAGATGTAAATTCTATTTGGACTGTAATTGGCTAAATTAAAAATAGGTGAGGGTTTTGTGATTAAATGTGGAAGTTACACTAGGGTAGGTGTCCTTGACTCTGCTGTTGAAACCTTTTCTGGAAGGGGGAAAAGTAGTCAAGGAGAAAGGCCAACAAGGTAGTTGAAAGTAGAAAGAAGCAGAAATTAAGCGCCCAATGGCTTTCTACTTAGAAAGTCTGCAAGGGGAGCACATGCTCAGAGAGCAGAGCCTTACGTGATGTGGTCTTTAGGGTTCTGTGTTTTGTGTAGGTGGCTGTTTGGGGTTTTGGGTTTTTTTCGGGAGATGGATTGTGTTGGTGTAGGGTTGGTTTGTTCTTAAGAAGTTGGAGCAATTCTTATGTACTTAGCGTTGAGATAAGATGGTCCACAAGTGGTGGTGGGACTGTTTAAACATGCTAGGATATATTTAGGAGCAGGTGCATGAACCTGTGTTATTTAGTAGAAGTGGTGGTGTGTGCCATTAAAGTGTGTCTGTTTGTAGTTAGTTTGCCGCCTTAAAAATTCAGTGTATAACACCTTTCACTCAACACTAAGTTTGTTCTTGTTGTAAAATAGACTTCTGGAATCTGTTACCTCAGAGCAAAGCAGCTCACATATTCACCTGCTACTGGGATGAGGGAAAGAATTGGAAAAGTAAAAGTGAGAAGACTCACTTGGTTAAGATAAAGACAGTTTAATAAGTAAACCAAAATCCACACAAGCCAAGCAAAAGAAGGAATTCATTTACCACTTCCCATAGGCTGGCAGGTGTTTAGCCTTCCCCGGCAAAGCAGCGCTCCATTACTTGTAATGGAGACTTGGGAAGACACACAACATTCCCCCCTCCCTTCTTCCCCCCAGCTTTATATGCTGGGCATGTCAACATATGGTTTGGGGTATCTCTTGAGTCAGCTACTCCAGATGTGTCCCCTCCCAATTCCTTGTGTGCTTCCAGCCTGCTGCATTGGTGTGGTAGGTAACAGAAAGGGCCTTAAGACTGTTCAACGAAAACATCTGTGAATTACCAACCCTCTTTTCAGCGCAAATCCAAAACTCAACCTCCTACCAGCTACTGTGAAGAAAATTATCTCCATCCCAATCCAGCCCATCCATGCCAAAACCAGCACTGATTGTTACAGCAATATGTGGCAATCTTGAAACCAAGGTACTCTCAGGTAAAGATGTGGGAATAACAGTTCTTTACTAAGGAAATTAAAATAAAAATGCAGTAGTACAAAAAAAGAAAACCAACAAAAATACAACCCACTGATTAAGTCAGAATACAACCTGATGCCCTGTTGGTCAGGGTGTTGGTAGCAGTCTGATTGAATGGTGGCTGCAGTCCTCTTGGAGTGACAGACATTGTTCTGTTGAAGTAATGATCCTGTAGAAGGGTGTAGTTTTCCTCTGAAGGTTCAGTGGTGTAAATGGGTCTGGTCTTGTTCCTCTGGGAATCCAGTGGAGGAAGGCTGACTGTAGCATTCAAAGTCTCTGATTATATCCAAGTAGGAATGCTTGGCTCTGTTGCAGTCTGCAACCTCAGGATCTCGTCCAGGGAAGCTGCAGGGTTCTGGGGACCAGCATGGAACACCAGCGAGATGGGCCTTTGTTCACGAAACCATTTATTCAGCACGGGAACAAACTCAGATCCAGAACAAAGAGCCCCAAACAAAGCCAGGGCAGGGGTTTTTGAGGGACAGAACTCCCGAGGGTCTCCACCCCTGAGGGTGCAGTTCAGGGTCAGGGACCAGTAGAAACACAGCAAGGGAGAAACCCCCCAGGGACTCAAACTCAATCAGAACACCTGGGCCGTCCTTCACAAGTGGTTTGGGGTGGGACAGTGTAACTCTTTGTCTCCCCTGAGGCAGGTTGCCACATGGCTCCTCCCCCTGGGTGGAGCAGCTCACAGTGAGATTATGTAATTTTATCAGTCATGCAGTGAGACTCAGTGGCCCATTAACAAAAGATATCCCCCTAGAGGGAGGATGGGTCTTGGAAGAGATAAAGATCGCTGCCACACCTGGTTTCAGCAGATGGTAATAGAATACATAGTTGTGGTTACATCTTGCATTTCAAACCAAGAGAGATACTTGCAGAAGTTGCTTGATATTGTATAATCAAATACTGAAATGATTGCAAAGGGTGGTATATTTACTCTTTGAAGAAAGCTATGTAGAAATTCAATTAAATTTCTATTTTATATAATATGACCTTATGGAGATTCCTTTTGAATAACTCTTAGTGCACAATCTTGGTGGACCTTTATGCTCAGTGATACTACACGTGCCAATTTCATGGTTTGGTTTTTAAATACTGGTATCTTGACCTTCATTTTAGCTTGCTGCTTCTCCTCATGTGAAACTATTTAAAATCTGCAATTTTTTTCTTTTCAGCAATCTGAACTCAGAATGAGTTGCAGGTGTTTTGTTGTACTTTTTGATTTTTACTCTTTAGCTCTTTTGATGTCTGTTTTCCATATTACTACTATCATTTATCATAACATTTAACTTTAGCCCATATGTGGCATCGTTTGATCTTCACTTTTAGCCGTATGCTCTTTGCATCTAGTTTAAGGTTGAAGTAAGATTTAAACTTTCTGAAACTTCACACCTGTGTTGGCAGGAGATTGGTCTCAGTGAGCAGTGATAAGTGCACAGCCTTCCCTTGCCCAAATCTGTCTAGAAGAGAGAGGAAAATACCTTATAAAATTACAGAACACACTTGTTATAAATGCAAAGGCAAATTTGGGATAAAATCAAAAAGAGAAATTTATTAATAACAAAGAATAACAATGAGAGAAAAAAACCACAATAAAAATGGTCAGCGCAGCGCTGGGTGGACAGGGTCTACACCCGAGGTGTAGGGTTCCCAAATCCACGTCTGAGCGCTCTCAGGCTTGGGGTTTTATAGGATTTTTAAGTCCTCAGGCTAAAATTCCAAGCAGGCTCCATTCACCAACTGTTCTTGATTGTTCGGTGAATGGATTTCCTGGCTTGGAAAAATAGACCTAACCAGTGTCCGGACAGAGTCTCCTCATATGTAAAGAGACTCTATGTATTTTAATTTTGGGTTATCAAGGCAGAAGTGGTGTGATCCGGGGTTGGTGCCGATGGAAATCTCGGCAGAGTCTCCCCTTTGTTTCCAGTGATTGCATCTCCAACACTGGTCTGACAGGTGGGCGATTCAGGACTAGCGGCGGATACTTTTTCTGAGGCTCGTCTTTGTCGACTTTGATTGTTTCACAACTGAGATCTGCAGGGACGTTGGTCAGGTCCGGAGTTGGGTTCCTCCTCCGAGCTAGTCCTTTTGTTGTCTTTGATGGCTCTCGTCCTGTCTATTTTCCGAGCTAATGTTCGTTATCTGGGTGTTGGCTGCAATCCTTTGCCTTCGGAGAAAAACTCCCGGCCAGGCTTGGAAGAAGGTTTTTTTCCTTTTTATATACACATCTTCGGGTTTTTATTATTTCAATATATACATCTTATTTATATCTTTACGAATTTTTATTTACACATAATTTATTACACACTGAATTGGAAGGGAGCACAAGAATCACTGGAGTCCAGTTCCTGTCCCTGCACAGCGCCATCTCCAAGAGTCACATCGTGTGCCTGAGAGCTTTGTCTAAATGATTTTTGAGCTCTTTCAGGCTTGGTGCTGTGACCACTCCCCTGGGGAGCCTCTTCCAGTGCCCATCTGTTCCAGGCACCATCTGAGTGAAGAACCTTTTCCTGATACCCAACCTAAACCTCCCCTGACACAGCTTCAGGCCATTCCCTTGGATCCTGTCACTGGGCACCACAGAGAAGAGATCAGTGCCTGCCCCTCCTCTTCTTCTCACAAGGAAGTTGTGACTGCATTGAGGTGTCTCCTCCAGGCTGAACAGACCAAGTGCCCTCAGCAGCTCCTCATACGACTTCCCCTCAAGGCCTTCACCATCTTTGAAGGTTTCTTGGATGCTCTCTAACTGCTTTGTATCTTTCTTATATTGTGGCACTCAAACTGCACACAGGATTTGGGATAGGTCTGCAGCAGAGCAGAGCGGGACAATCCCCTCCCTTGCCCAGCGGTGCCTGGTGCCCTCCAGAACACAGTGGGCTCTCCTGGCTGCCAGGGCACTGCTGACAGTCTCGTGCAACTGTAGTTTATAGCTGGCTCAATTCAGTGGCCAGAATTATGGGTATTAATAATAGCAGCTTTATTGAGCTTTAGTAAGGGTGTACTCATGAGATATCTTTAGATGTTTTCAGTGAGGTCTGTTTGATTGTGCCAAGTAAGAAGAAGATAATGGTGCAGTTTGAGAAACATATCTTTAAGTTTTGTAGAAGATGGATAGTATGCACAAATTGAAACTAAAGTGAAGGTGCTCTGTTTTGTCAGGGCTGCAGTAGCAATACACATTTTGCAGGGTTTCACTACAAGGCAGATGGGATTCTTATGAACAGCGAAACAAAATCCTGGTGTTCTCATTGTGGTTATGTAGCTTCTTATCATCTTTGTCATGTCAAGTTTATTAGATGTCTAGGTGCTTGTGGCTGCAATTAAGGTGGCCTACTGACAGATCTCTAAAACCTTTGTTGAGACAGGATGACATGATCTATTAGTCAGATTCTTGTTGAACTACACAGTCATGTAGAATTTGCTGACAGATGTAACACCAGTCTTAATGATTTGAAACTACAATGTGACAGAGACGGTGCTTGGTCTAGCTGAATAAGTTTCTTTTAAGCTAAGAAGAGAAAATAAATGTTGTTTTTTTCTAGCAGTAAATTGCTGTTTTATATTTGCAGATTTGCATTTTGCTATGAGCTGGGTTAATTTGGAGGTTCACAGGTCAATCTCTCTCTGTAATAACTGTCCCTTTGTAATAACTGCTTAATTTAGGTGAATACATAGATATGGGGTGTTTAATCACTATATTCTTTTCCTTTCCTACCTTTCAATCCTACTGATATGTGCCATATACTTAAATTAGCTGCAGCTGTTCAAAAGTTTTCTCACAGACAGGAGAATTCTATATTACTGAGTTTTAGATAACAAAGTGGGTTTCCACATGCTGTAGAAAGTAATACTAAGTAATAAGATAAGCGGAGACATACTTTATCAACTACTACCTTAGAGCACAAAACTGGATTTTTTTTCCACTGTGGTTCTCAAACCTGTAAAAGAATAAGACAGGTGTAGAATTAGGGCAATTTTTTTGTCTAATGGGAAGTTGAAGACTAATAGATGTCAGTGGTCTTGAGACAAACCTTGATATTGTGAAGTTGTTGCTACACACTAGATATAAAATGATAGCATCTGTGTTTCTTCTGCAGCTCCTTGAGACATTTTGGTTAACAACCATACTGAGATGCAGCTGATAACCTAGTAGTTCAAGCACAGAATTCACATGACCTTGGATAAAACTAAATCCTTCCATAATTTCATTCCCAAACAGTACATGTGGGTTCTTTACACCATTAAATATGTAATAATAGCAGTTAAAATAATTTGTTTTGTGTAATGTCAATGAGAACAATTGTAAATTTGTCAAGAGGATCATTCCCGCCTTGTGCAGACATCCTGTAAAGAGCTGTATATTTTTTTCCCTGTAAGATACTGCTAAAGTTTTGTGAGTCTTGTAGAACTAAAAGATTGTGTTAGGAGCTAGTCAAGTTTAAAATAATCAGCTTGTGATGTCAGCATTTCACCATGGTGTTTCTCCTCAGTCTCAGTTTTAGAGTTTTGTAGTTCAAAAAACAAAGCCAAAAAAGCCTCACAACAGCCAAGCAAGTCACCATACCTTGTGGGAGAAATGGGATGAACAGCCTTTGTTCAAACAAAGTGCTCTCTTGATGAAGGCAGATAGTTAAAAGTAAGGTGTATGAGGCTGAGAGACCACTTTCCAGGCCAAAAGAGACTTCAGAATCAAGGTTTCTAACCTGTAGAGATCTCCAAGGGAAACATATTGCTATATAATGTAGGATTCCTTAACCTCTCCTTCCTAAGGAGAGGAAGAAAAAGGCCCAATGCTGAAAACAGTCAAGTTTTTCAAATCTGAATAGCAGACATGGTCTATGTGTATGTGCCTTAAAAGGCATTTAGGCACTGGGGAAAAAGCCCTGATATGAACTATGGAGTTTCTCTAGATCTTTTGAACTGTAATATTATAAGTATTGATATACAAGTTTTTGGGTCTCAGTGTAGGTGGGTGTGTAAAAGTACTTCTCCCAGTCATTCAGGCAAGATGGAGTAGTACATTTTCTGGCCTTAAGATGCAAGTGAATTCTATCCTGAAATATGAAGCTGAAAAATTACTTGGTGTCTTCCTCAAGAAAGCATGTCATAAAATACCAGTGCTGTTTGGAAGGAAGGGCTATAAATTCATACATCGATGCTATTTAGTGTGAAGTATGAAGACTGAAGATAAAGTCAATGATCTGCAGAATGGCCTCCTCTTTGCCTAAACACAAGGTCTTGTAAGCTGTTAGTTTCTATGTTTGTCTACAAGTGCCTCTTGAAAGAGACAGTCAGCTTCAGCCTGAATTTTCTGCTGCAGATCTTGCAGTCCTTGCTTTTTTATCCTTTTTATATCCTCTAGCTGCTGTTGTAAGAGCCTGTTACCATAGCTTCGCCTGCAAGATGAGGACTGCTTGCAGACTGGGAGCACAAAGCCAAATACTGTACCCATTCCTGTGTACATAAAACTGTACTTTGATGATAGCTAGGATTCCGCATATTTCACTATTTTTCCCCCAGATGGAAAGATCAATTTTGTTATTCCCATGACACTGCTACAGTGCTTTGCTTTTGGTTTTTGTCCATGATGAAATGGAAATACATCACTCTTGGCAAAACTGACCTTGCTGATAGCAAGAAAATCACATTTTCTGTTTCTTTCTCCTGACTTGAAAAAGAGGATCCCATCTTAGATGTTAGATATACCTTTTAGATGATCTGAACTGTCAAGCTACACAGAATGTAATTACATGTCACTACATCGTTCTTTTTCTCATATCCCTGCACAGCTTGAATGTTTTTGGTAAAAATGAGGAAGTGGGAAAATGATACCCTGTTCAGGGGAAATGGAATGTTTTGTAGTCAGTAAATACTCTCTTTCTTCCTTGATTTTAATCTTTTGGTAGTTGCTGAACTGGTATCCCAAATCTGGAATCTTCTCTGCAGGTAAGTTATCCCTATTCAGAGGATTTTGAAGTTAATAACTAAATAGCTATTCAGTTCCTTCAGGACTAGAATATGTTGTGCACACACTCAAGCTATCTTGACTTACTTCAAGCCTTTGATCTTTACAATTTCTAGCAATGATTTGGGGTCTTTGAGCTTTCAGCCAACTCCTTTTTGTTTTTCTTGTGCTTTTTTGGTTGCAAGGCTTGATGATTGGAGGTTTTGGTTTTTTCCGAGGTCAATGTGTGTGGCTTTTGCTTGTATTGGGAAGTTTAAGTCAACGTTAATAGTTTTAATTACCCTTGGAGGTTCTGTGTATTGATTTCCATTTACTCTAACAGGGGTCTGTACTCAGTGCACCATCATCCCTACTGAGTACATCTTGGGCATCCACAGGCTCATTGGCAGAATTGGTGTCTTGTGTACATGAGGTCTCTGGAGCAGTATCTAATCTGCAGGCAAAACAGAATGCCTTGCATGCCATCGGGCATCATAACTTCAGACTGAATTTTGCCTTGGTGGCTGAAATACAAACCTTTGTGAGGCTTGCAGAGCCATGACCCAAGAATCACTGTGTTAGGCCAGATAAACACAGAGTGAAGACCTTTGTTCATCAGTTTGGCCATCTAAGCAACTCCTTCAGAAAGGATCCAGAGGACTCTTAACTATGAAACTATCCTGTATGGTTAAAGTAAGCCTTGTGGGGAATGGTTTAAAGGAATGAACAGTTCCTAGCCTGAAGTTATCAGTCTTCCACCTGCTAGCTGGTAAGAACAGTAGTCTAGCTAACATTTTCTTTCTGTAGCAGTCTTTTAGAAACCTTTTACACTCTGTTGCTCTGGGTCCTGATAAACACAGTCATCTCTTTTTCAAGAGTCATTCTTTTTCAGATGGTTCCCTTGAGGATCTCTGGTCAAGAGTGTACAGCCATGATTAGGGAAGAGGGGATGATCCATGCAATGTGGTTGGTATACTCAACTAGGCAAGGCCCTCTGCAATTAGCTCTAGTTGATCCTGCTCTGAGCTTTGGGATTAGACTGGGTGATGTCTGGAGGTCCCTTCCAACATTAACAGTTTTGTGATTTTTGTGATCATGTTGTGAAGTAACTGTCTTGTCATGACATTCATAGGAGATGTGGTACTTTCATGATAAAAGAGACTTCAAGGATTTAAATCCATTTGAATATTGGAGAGTAATTCTTCAGTAACAGAGATGAACTGAACATTTTAATGAAGCCTTGTCCATATGTTCTGCATGAGGATTATCAGTCTGTCTGCTCTTTCTGTCCTTTTCCATTCTGCTGTACTATCTTTCCTTCTGCTGTAGCAGAAATAGCATATTAGCACATCTTGCTCATGGGATGGCTTCAGAAGAAGTTCCTGATTCTTCCCTTTTTGGAAAGCTTCTGTTTGTGGGGGAAACAAAGAGACCAAGTAGGACAGCTTGCAAGCTTCACCGAGTTCAGGGCTCCCGATGCCACTTTACTTTGTTCTTGCTGCCCAGCTGTGACTTAAGTAGGCAGGAGACAACCCAATGAGAAATGTGGTGGGGGTACTTAAAGTATTGATGATAAGTAGCCAAAAGTATGTGGCAAGGATTCTCCACAGAAATATATTTGAAGAAGCTGTTGCTGCACAGGAGTGTTTCTGATGTTGTTCAGAACTTAATTTGTTTAGTTCTTCAGCATGCTTTTGTTACAGCCTGTAGTCCTAACTGAGTTTTAAGTCATGCTGAGTCGTGTTGTCAACCTCAGAATTGTCATAAATCTTCACTGCTATTTCAGTGTGTTTGTGGATAGTCTGCTTGTGTATGTAATATGAATTCAGTCAAGATGTCAATTTAATACATAAGTGCTAAAAATGCATTTATCTGGAGTAGACTCCTTACTCTTCTTGCAAAATTAGTAGTAGGAAGATCATGGATGTTCACAGTTTGTATCAGTAGCCAGCATGTGTTCTGTGTTGTATTTCTTGGAGTTACACTTTGCTTTCTTCATGTGATATCAGACTGTAGAGATCTGGTGTTTTTTCAGTTTTCTGATGTGTTTGTACTTCACTATTTCCAGACATGAGTTGTCAAGAGTTAGCCATGGAACTAGTTTGGTACCTATTGCAGCTAATTCTGTGATTGAACCAGTGCTTATGGATATCACACTATGCCTTTTTTCAAGTAATTGCAGTGATAAAACCCTCTGGAAAGAGCTTCCTTTGTCATCTGAAAAATGTTTTGGTAGCTCGGTTAAGACTGTTAACTGCAAAGTAGAGTGCTGCTTTGGAGCATGTAAAGCTGCTGAGAATGGCAGAATGGATATTCCTCAGAGCCTAATTTCTTTGTTCACTTATACTGAGGACCACTTTGTTCAAAAGGTTTTGGGCTGCAGGCAGATTTTTATTTTATTTTTTATTCAGACTAGAATATATTTAGGATTCCAAATAGTTCAAAATAAGTCAGTCCATTTTTTCAGCACTCTCTGATGATTCTATGAATACTAACCAAATCCACAGATGATACAAAACAAGGAGGAGCTGCTGACTTTGTCTAGGGCAGGGAGGCCCTGCAGAGAGACCTCCACAGATTAGAGGGCTGGGAAATCACCAGCCATAGGAAGTGCAACAAGTGCTGGATTCTGCACCTGGCATGGGGCAGCCCTGGCTGTACAGGCAGACTAGGGAATGAGATTCCAGAAAGTAGGGCCATGGAAAGGGACCTGGCAGTCCTGGTCAATGACGAGTTGAACATGAGCCAGCAGTGCCCCGGCAGCCAGCAGGGCCAGCCCTGTCCTGGGGGGCATCATGGCCAGCTGGGCAAGGGAGGAGATTGTCCCGCTCTGCTCTGCACTCACCTCCAGTGCTGGGGACAGTTTTGGACACCACAGTATAAGAAAGATATTAAGCTATTAGAGAGCATCTAAAAGAGACCTACAAAGACAGTGAAGGCCTTGAGGGGAAGCCGTATGAGGAGCCGCTGAGGGCACTTGGTCTATTCAGCCTGGAGGAGACACCTCAATGCAGTCACAACTTCCTTGTGAGAAGAAGAGGAGGGGCAGGCACTGATCTCTTCTCTGTGGTGCCCAGTGACAGGATCCAAGGGAATGGCCTGAAGCTGTGTCAGGGGAGGTTTAGGTTGGGTATCAGGAAAAGGTTCTTCACTCAGATGGTGCCTGGAACAGATGGGCACTGGAAGAGGCTCCCCAGGGGAGTGGTCACAGCACCAAGCCTGAAAGAGCTCAAAAATCATTTAGACAAAGCTCTCAGGCACACGATGTGACTCTTGGAGATGGTGCTGTGCAGGGACAGGAACTGGACTCACTGGTCTTTGTGGGTCACTTCCAACTCACCAGATTCTGTGATTCTTCATTCACCTGAGGAGGGTGTACTGTTGGGATTCATTGCTTCCTGCTGTCTTCAGAAGGCTTGGAATGCATCAGGTTTCAAATGAGTACCTTTTAATGTCTAGGTGTCAACACTGCTCACTTCTATTTTGTTATGGTTATTGAAAATTGGTAGTTGTCTTCTGTCAGTGCTAAGGTGCTCTGACACAGATGTGAAAACTTTGTAGGCAGTAAAGAGCTCCTTCACTCCACACCTTGCTGCTCCTAGTATCTGCTGAAAACTCCAGCCAAGTGGATGTTACTTTGGTGAATCTATCACTGTTCCTGATCTAGATTCTTATTTCTGAGCAAAAGAGATTTTTATCAAAGAAAAACCTCAGTATCGATACCCTCCAAGGCAGGCATTCTATCGGCTTGCTTTCCCAAGCAAAGATATTAAAGATGGGGAGAGCTCTCCATGGGAATTAGAAGGAATGTATCACAGCAGGTCTGGTCTTGCTTTTTGAAGTAATGCTATTGTGTGTATGAGTATAGTCCTGCAATTTTAAAAATGGAAAGGAAAAGGTGATTTAGTTTGTGGGGGGAGATGGCTAGGGAAATCAGATATCAAGATGGGAAGCATAAAATCCACTGTAGCTATGAGGAGGCTGCTCTTCTCAGCAGATTTAGAGATGTATTTGCACATCTAGATTCATCAGTACGTCAATGATCATTTGCTTTGGAAGAACAGTTCCCTCAGTACAAGTGCTTGAATGTTAATCTCTGTACTGGTTGTGGATGCGTTAATTTTCTTCATAACAGCTCCTGTGGTGATGTGTTTTCTGTATTTGTGATGAAAATAGTGTTGATAACTCGGGCATCTTTTTGTTATTGTTGAGCAGTGCTTACATGGAATGAAGGTCTTTTCTGCTCCTCACCCCACTCCACTAGCAAGGAGGCTGGGAGTGCTCAAGGAATTGGGAGGGGACAGAGCTGGGACAACTCATCCCAGCTGACCCAGGAGGTATATCTCACACCATATGGTGTCATACCCAGCATGCACAGCCAGGAGAAGGAGGAAGTGGGGTACATTTGTCTTCCCAAGTAACACTGTATGTGTGATAGAGCCTGGCTTTCCTGAGGATGGCTGAACACTGCCTGCCCTACAGGAAGTGATGAATGAATTCTATGCTTTGCTTGTGTGCATGACTTTCGCTTTACCTATTAAACTGTCTTTACATCAACCTATTAATGGTCTCTGAATCCTATCTTTCTGATTCTTTCCACCATTCCATGTGGGTGAAAGTGGGCGAGCAGCTGGGTGGGACTTGGCTGCCTCTTGGCATTAAACCATGACATTTAGTAATGGCTGTACTGTAGTTTATTAAAATGCTGTAGCGTTAGTAGCAGCACTTGGGGAAGGGATTCAGGATAAACCTCTTCGATAACTTGCTTTAGTGTCAGAGATCTGCAAAAGGCAGTTAACTTTATCTCATTACACTGGTTATTTCCGTCTACTTTCTGTAGCTGAGGAGAGTAATTGTGGAATTTTCTTTATAGCTGTAGATTAACCCAGCAAGGGAACCTTACAAAAACGCACAGTCACTTGTTTATGTCTGTCTATATGGAAACTGTAATCATAGCCCATAAAGCATTCTCTCACATAGTTAGGCATTTACATGAGAAAGCATGGAGATACAGTTTGTCTATCAAGGACTGGTGGTTCAAGGATGAAGTGGTTTTTTTTCAGTTGTATAGTAATTTGCTGACAAGTTGCGTGATGATAAAATGTTTTTCTGCTAAGTTGCAGTGGGATACATTCTTCTTACAATTTTTAAGTTCTCTTCTCTTGGCAGAATTATTTCATTATGAATCTGCAGCAGGTTGCTTTTGTAGTGTCCACAGAATGTATATTAAATTTGAAGTTGCAGTTTAGATAATGTTTTTCTCCAAATGTCTTTTTTCCCATCCGCACATCCCACAATATATCTTTGACCGAACAAAATTCATGAAACTAGAGATGTTGCTTTGCAATAGATAAAAACTATTGGTAATACTTTATACTTTAGTATTGTCTTTTTAAGTTATTGAAGTATACATGTATATGTAAAAAAGATAATGGCTTTGTTAATGACTATATTATTTGCATATATTTCTTTAATCAAATGATACTTGCTTTTGACTAAGTTGTAGCAGATTGTCAGTGTCGTCAGAAATGGGCCCATAAGAAGAAGAGGCGTATAAGAATACTGATAATTCTGTAGAAATAACTGGTTACCATGTGTTTCTGCTGCTGTCTACTTCTAGTTTTTCTGTGTGATTAAATCATTGTAGCTTACTGATTTTAATGAGTAATTCAATTGCAGTGCCTCTGTTCCAGAAGAGACCTGCATTTTGAGCAGCCTTATGACACTTGCATAGGAAGGTTCTTATTTTAAAAATTAATGTGTTTTTAATCTGTAAATGTACTGTATTAATTTACTGCCAAAGTGTACTCAAATAGAAGACTTAAAATGTAACCTTGCTAGTGAACTCTGGTGTTTTAAAGCTGTTTTTGCAATTCAAGTTTTGAACTTAAATATACAAAGTTTCACCTGTGAGAGGCAGGGGCTACTCAAAATAGACTTCCATGGAATATGAGGGAAACTGTCTCATTCATTGAAGTTAATTGTTGGGGTTTCTGAAGTTTTAAAGTATTTCTAAAATACTGCATTTCTTCCTGTTAAAAAAAGTTTTCTTACCCTGCAGTGTTCTTGGCAAAATTACTGAAACGACTCTATGGTGAAACATCATCATCTTCTCTTGTTCATACTTCAAGTAGAGAAGAGGAGGTGGTTCTTGAAAATCTTGGATCAAAATCTAAAGAAAAGAATTTGGATAATGTTCAGATTTCATCAGCAGATGCTAGCACATCAACTAATACACCCTTTGAATCATTTCAAGGTGAGACTGTGTTGTCATTTTTCTGATAATATGCTTTAAATATAGCTGTTTTATTTCAGAAGAGTATAGTATGTCGGTTTTATTTCATTTATTGATACCAGCAGATGAATTTGAGTACTAGTGCTAGTGGTACTTAATACCTGGAACACTTGAGGTCCTATGAAAGTCAAGAAGTAGTCTTGGTGTATGTGCTTGGAGGCAGTGTTTAGTAGTAGCAAATATAAAAGTTCAGTGTAAGCTGTAGCTGTCTTTGATATAATGTTTCTTAAATAATGATAAAATGACTCCCACTGGTACAGCTCTGCTCAGCTGTTAGAGGTACAGATGAAGGTTGGTGGGAATACATGATCCTGCCCTCCTCCTGCAACAGAAACCCCATACGGGATGCAGATCCAACAGAAGGCAAATATTAATTGAGAGACTGTGTTAGTCCCTTGAATGATAGCTTTATGTTGTGTGTGTTTACGCAATGAGCATGGCACATGAATATTTGAAGAGGTAAGTAAAAGTCCTCTTTATTTATTTATTTTTTCAAATAAGTTGTAGAATGTGAATGGTGTGCCAAAAGATGGAGCTGGAAAATGAGGTAGCTGTGGTATTACTTGTGGGTAAAAGACTGTGCACAAGTATAGAATGAGTGTGAATTGCTTTGTATTCATGTAAAACCAGATTTTTCCATAACTGGGAGGCTGTTAGACTGGCTTGAAATAGAACAGTGTGTTTCCCAAGAGTGCAAAAAGCTTTCTACAGGGGAGGTGGTCAGCTATCCTTCTTACTTGCTCTCAGGGAAGAACTGGTTGTGGATGTGGTCTGGGACAGAAAAGTAACGTCTGGAAAGAAGTGAGCAGAATCATTAGTAGGGTTAGAACTGTGTGCTACCAAATAACAGACGTTTCTCTTGTTCAGGGATCTGCTTGGTAGGATTAATGAGAGGATGGGTCTGAATTGCAAAGGAGCTCTGAAGAGCTGGTTCAAGAATAACCTCTCAAAGCAGTGGCTTATTTAGACATGCAGAAAACTAAGCAAATGTGACAGGATGCCTGACTGAGCTCATATATGACTGGGAGAGCTGCAAAGGGAAGGTGAAGGAAGGCTAGCTGGGACAAGGTAGACACAGGAGCTGTGTCATCACGATGGAAGCAGTCCCACAGTGCCTGGCAAAGAAGAGCAGAACATCTGTTAACAGTAACCAGGTTCAACCAACACTCCAGTGACACCAGGCAAGATAGTAGTGACAAGGCAGTATGTCAAGTCTGTGTGTCAATGTGTGCATCAATTGGTCTGAAACATCCCTCTGGTTAGTTTGGGTCACCTGTCCCAGCAGTGTCTCCTTCCACTCACCTGCAACTTCTTTTCCAGCATGGAAGTACAAAAAGCAGAAAAAGCCTTGGCTCTGTGCAAGCCCTGCTCAGCAATAACAAAAACATCTCTCTATTATCAACCCTTTGTTCAGCACAAATCCAGAACACAGTCCTGCACCAGCCACTGGGAAAATTAACTCCACTGCAGCTGAAACCAGCATGCCATTGATGTAATAGAAGGCTGCATGGAAATTTCAACTTCTGTAGTTCTATATGTTTTATACTCAATTTGGTTTTCAAGATTAGTACTTCTGGTACTTTTTATGTAGTTAGTAATGAAAGGCATGTTTTCAAAAGGTTGATAAAGCATTAAACTTATTCTGCACAATGATATGTGATAGCATTGGGAACTAATGGTACTTTCAAAATAGGTAACAGGCTATTTATTTGCTCTATGATAAAGGTGTGCTAATTATACACATCTATAGAGTATTTTCTTAAGCCAAAACTATCCTCATTTGTAGAGAATATATACCATTCCGTATAAATTAAGGCCTGGGAAAACTCCCTCTGAAATGGGAGTTGGTGGGTAGAATTTATTTGACCTTGTGATTTATAACTCCTCTGATTTGTTTATACCTAATTCCTAATGCAATATTCTTCAAGATAATGAAAGAAAAGCTTTTTATTCAGAATCCTAATACAGGGAAAATACAGCTTGTGGGATAGGAAACATGGAGTTAAAAGAACAGGTTTATATTTAGGATTTTCACAGCAGAGCAACAAGGCTGTTTTTGAAATTAACAGCAAACTAGCAAACTGGATTTGTTTTCTTTTGGAGGCATGGAAATGCCACAGTAGTACAGGAAAGGTTCTGCTTTGATTCAAGTTCAACATATAAGTACTTTTAAAAAAAAGAAGCCTTGAAGTGATAAACTCAAAAAAAGATAAATCAATTGCCCATCTGGGAAACCAAACACAACCATTCTTTTCTGGTTGTAATTTTATTTAAATTTAACAAGCTCTTGCATTTGCATGTGATTTTATAACTTTGGACACTGAAAGTACATGTTTAGAGATACATAGAAGGTTTGAGCCATAAACTCTGTGGCCTTGATGAAGGAAATACATAAAAGCATTGATTGATTTTTTGATCATAAACTATTTTAACTGACTTCTTACTTCCAGACCAAAGATGATGGGCATAACTGCAAGACAGCTGATGATTTAAGTAGCAGTAGTCAAAGATGGCTAATTGAAAGCAACAATGGAAAATGAGGGATTTTCTTTTGTAGATACTAACTCTTTCCTAGTTTGAAAGTAATTATTTCAGTCCTACAGGACACTACTAAAAATGATTCAGCATCAATAAAAAGTTGAGGATTTCTTTAAAAATAAACTTAGTATTAAGTATTTGCTAGCATTAAATAACTGATTTTACTATAAAACTCATCACAACGTCATACTTGTCTTTAACAGTTATTCTCAGATTGTGAAAATACCATTACCAATTTGTCTGAGATAAACCACCACCACCTTCCCCCTGTGAGATGCTGATCTTTATTGGAATGCAGTTTGCAACATTGCCTTTAAATTTTATTGGCATGTCTCTATTGTCCTTCCAGATGCATACTTTTATAGGATCATACTATATATAAAGCATACTTTATATAAGATCATACTTTTATATCCTGTAAATATTTGCATTTAGATGCCTTTTTTGAGACCAGGTTGAAGTGCAGATGCTTAAGAAGATGGAGCTTCAGGACCTATGTTGATAATTGGTTCTCATTTAATTTTGGATAATTAACAATTTAGTATCAGGAAGGGTTATCCCGTAAAGATCCTAACATAGTTCTGGAACTGAAGCTTACAATAAGAACTGGAATAACTGGAGGTGGAAAGCAAATTCTGAAGGACACTGTCCTTTGTAACTAGCTCTTCTGTATGGTAAAATTCCTTCCTGAAAAAAATTGGGAGGGAGGAAACATGGAGGTGTCATTCTTCTTCTGGACCCCAAAGAAGAAGAGTAGTCATATCTTTTTACTTGAAAAGAGAAATTTTGTATTTTTAAAAGATAAACCAACCAAAACAAAAAGCACACACACATAAAAAACCCAACCCTTCCAAACCTGTCCCCCCAAGAAAAAGCCAACCAAAAAAACAGCCAAACAAACAAATGATAAACCCAAACCAAAACAAAGCACTTGCCTGTGTGCAGAATTTCAGTTCTAGAGCATAGATACTGATATACCTTCCCTTTGGATTATAGTTGTTCTAAATCAGACTTTTTTCCCCTTTGTACCAATATGCTTAGTGAGAAAATAAATGTAACCAAAGTAGGGATTCTTATTCCTCAGGACAATTAGAAAAGATTTGCTAAATATTTCTCCCCTTGAGGAATTTGATTCATCCATTGCAAGAGCTATAGTTCTTAATTTCAAAAGATATAATAAAAGATTTTTCCTACTTCAGCATAAAATTAAAGAGGGTCTAGATTACCATCTTTATTACCTTAAACCATTTAAAAGTTATACACACATAATGAACCTGATTCTTATGGCAGACAAAGCATTAAAAGAGCAAATGGAGAGGTTAAAGCTCCCAAAATAAGAGAACGTTTTCCCTAAACAAAGGATATTTTGTGAATATGCTTCCAAATGCTGTATTAAAAATGCTTTAAAACTTGTACCACAAAAAGAAAAAAGTACCTGGCAAAAGACTGGGCATTTTAAAATATAAATTGCTCACATTGGTTATGGGCTTTGGCTAAATTCTGTCCTGATAATTGATTTTGTTAGTTTTTGACCTTTGTTAGGGCCAGATCTGTTTGCAACAAGGATTAATATAATGAAAAACATTTCTTGTGAGGTCTGCAGTTCTGTGATTTCTTTACTTTTTTGTTGATATTTTAAAACCTCAGTAATTATTTCTACTACCTTTGTAGTATATATTCAAAAGTGACATGCATGCTTCTAACTAGGGATTTGCTTCTCAGAATTACAGAATGGGGCGGGTTGGAAGGGATCACAGTGAGTCAACTGGTCCAACCTCCCTACTCAAGCAGGGTCATCCTAGAGCACATGGCACAGGATTTCAGAGCCTCTCTGGGAAATCAGTTCCACTGTACAGTCACCCACACAGTAAAGCTCTTCCTCATCTTCAACTGGACCTTCCTGTGCAGCTGTTTCTGCCCATTGCCTCTTGTCCTATTTCTTGGCACCACCAAGAAGAGCCTGGAAATGTTTACTTGGTAGCCCATGCTTTAGGTACTTAGACGCATTGATAAGGTCCCCTCTCAGTCATCTCTCCTTGAGGCTGAACAGGCCAGCTCTCTCAGCTTTTCCTAGTACAAGGAAATGGCCTCCTTAGTCTCTGACCTTTTTCTTGGTCAGAATTATAACTACCTTTTCTAAGACTTGGGATTTACTGATGAGTATCTAGTATCTTTCTTATAAAAATGGAAATTTCAGAGTTGCTGAAGAAGGATAATTGTATTCAAGTGAAATACATAATATTCAGTTTGTCAGTAATAAAGTATGCTGTGCCACTTTTGATTTTTGCTTTTTCCCTAATTCTGAAAAAGGAATTTGAAATGCAGAGAGCCTAGTCAGAGTTTTGGATCCACAGTTTACTCTGTATTTATTAAATGAAAATATGAATGTCTTATGAAATGTGACGTATCCCAGCATTGTTATCCTATATGAGGAATTCATGTCAAAATTCAGTACAGCTATGTGATTATTTTGTGTTCTCCTTGTTTGTTCCACTGAAGTTATTGATGCTGACAGTGTATTGCATTTAAATCATCACTAGGACACCAGGACTGTGTCCTTCCTCGCACTAATCCTGTCTTCCTGTAGCCATTTTACTGCAGGAAACTTAAGCTAGTGGCAGAAATGCCTAGAAGACAGAACATCTCTAAAAATATGTATGAACTGCCCTGCTGTTTAGTTGATCAAATTGATTAAGCGCTTATGGTTGAGAAATTAAGTTCTAGCAATACTCAATGTAATAAACAACTTTAGAGACTTGTTAAACAATTTGGCTTTGCTTTAGTTAATTACTTTGAAAAGCTTTCTATTGTGAATAAGCTAAAAAGCAATGGAGGTTATAATTATTATACAATAAAGTATTGTCTCACACTCTTATAGTCTTTTCTCAAGGGTTTAAAAATTCTCTCATTACATGGTATATTACAGTGCTATTATGCTGTGCAAATGGGACAGATGTGTCCAGGAGTAGTATATTAGTCTGAAGATACCAGCCCCTGGTGGCTGTGGTAAAAATGGTGCCCAGCCAGTTTTACAGGCCAGTATAACTACATGCTTTAGGGAAATGTAGAAATCTGGGGTTTAGGGGAGAGGAGAAAAAAATTCTAAAACCCAGCCTTAAAAACCCAACCAATCCAAATCCCACAAACAAAAATCTCCCTTCTCTCTGCTCAGATTGAGTGGGCTGCATGTATAAAATCTATCACTTCTGTTTGTGACAGGTCTCCAGTTCCTCTAGCAATGTTTCTGTGGGTTTTGGAGGGGTTGTTTGCTGCTGGCTGGCAGATTCTTTCCTTTTCCAGTGTTCTTATGTATATATGTTAACTCATTCTTCTCTTTCACATGCTTATTTCAAGCAACTTAGCTGTCATGGGGAGAGCTGCTGGCCTCTGTGAGACCCCAGAGCAATTTAACAGGTAGCTCATCAGTGTGTAGCAGTTGCCTACGTAGAGTAGAAAATGCCAACTTTAGCTCTAAGTGTTAACAAACTCTAAACCTAAACTAGTCAGCTGCAAGAACTCTGTCTTGGTAAAGGAAATGGATAAATGGCTCGTTTAAGAACTTGATATAATAGCCTTGTTTCACCTAGAGAATGGCTGGTAGAACTAAATTGAATTGAACTGCAGCATAGTAATTTTGTGTTAGCATTCTCACTATCTGCCTTGACTCCTTGTTTGAAACAATTTTCAATGCATTGATGACAAAACAGGTTGTGTGAGACACCACTCCTGCTCCAATTTACACTGGGGAGTTAATCACTTAAGCTACTGTTGTCAAAATCATAGTTATAGAGAGTCAAATCCTATATTTTCTGCTGTTGCACAAGCTTACTTTCTACTTGTGTTCCTTATCAACTCTGCCCACTAACAATGATTAGAAAAGTGTAAATGTTTACAATGTGAGCTTGGTACTTAACTATGTTATGAGCAAATACTTTTCCATAATCTATTGTGCTTTGCATTGTTTTCTACACAAATGAGAATGGACTGTTACCAATAACTTCTAGTTGTGGAATAGAAAATGTGAGTTTAGAGGGGAAAAAAAGCTTTAAAACCTTAAATGTTGTTTCCTTTTACTCTTATGAGCGCATCTATTTATTTTCTGGTCTTGTTTCAGGTACATTCCAGTAATGACATAATCACTTCATCAGTGAGGATAATTAAGTAATTGCAATCTAGACATGGCCTTTTAGATTCAATGTTGTTGCATTTATTTATTTTTTTTAAAACGATTGATTAACAGGGATATATTTGGCTTTTGAAAAGTGTGTTAAATAAGTTCTGCAGCAGGAGAAGTAATTGAGCTGGGTACCAGCATAACATTAAGATAGCCTTATGTTCCTGTTTGTACAGCTAGAAATCTTAAACATCTAATCAAAATATTGCATATAGTCATATACCAGGGCATATATGGGATACATATACCATTTAGCTGTATAGTTTGTTTCATCATTCCTTCTATATTCAACTTCCAGAAAACACCAAAATTTTAATTCTGCTATCTGCCTGCAGTCAGATTTGCTTCTGAAAAGTGTTCTGTTTCTTGTTTTCCACATCTGTTTCTGTGCTTCACTCTCACATTGGTTTGTGCTTTTATGAAAAGTTTTCATTACTTTTTCCAAGGAAATGTAGATATTTTAATGGTTCATAGGTAAAAAGCAAAAACATCTTCCCCAGACCATGAGTGAGAATAAGAGTAAGAAGAATTTGTACTTAATCAAATTTTTCTCTGTGACAGAGAATGTTTGCCGCTCCTAATGTAGTGAAACTGGAGCTGAGTTGTAATGGCAGGTGCTGTCTCCAATAAGATGAGCTATAATACAGCCTTTCTACATGTCTAAAAAATAAACTATATCTTAAGTTAGTGTACTTGTGGGAGGTACAGAGGGAAATAAATATGAACTCCCTTGTTCCTTGTTTTTTTAGGAATTTCCCATCCCAAGTTTGAGCCTTGTAAGATGTCTTTATTGACCTCAGTTTCCTTTTGAAGTTTTTGGTTTCCAACAAGTTGAAGGAAAACACTATGATGAGGAGGTACTTCTGAGGATTTTCTCATTTTGTTTTCTTCCTTCAGTGCTCTAATCTAGTACCCTCTGTAATCTACACTTTCTCTTTTCAGTGAACTGATGAACTTTTGGGAATGTGAAGTGTCAGAAGGGAAGTTGTAAAGAACTGGCTTGTGTTTCCACATGCTGCCAGGCACAAGTGGTATACACCCTAAGAACTGGGAGCAGTCTTCTGTAACATGGCTAGGATTCTAAAAAATAATGTCCTGGGAATTAAATGTAAACATGCTTTGCTTGAATATCAAAGGATAGTGGACTTGTTTTTGTGTAAACGTAACTGAATAAAGTATCAGAAATTAAGGTCAATCAAAAAATTCAGTAGTTTTCTGCACCAATATGTTGTCATCATTAGTATTATAAAAAAAGAGGATTGAAATGAAATAAGTGTACTGCTTCCTCACGATGTTCTCTAACAGTTGCTGCTTAAGGATTTTCTGAGCCAGATGGATAACACGTATGTCTTTAATTATGACTTTTTTCTTTTATCACTTTTTGTTTAAATGTATGTAGTTGTGCAGTTTAGAATAGAACTTTAAACTCTGACATTTTACTTGGCAAAGAAGGAAATTTGTCCTTCCATAAAGAATAGCAGACATCTTCAGAACTGTAAAATTTAAAAACTCTGAACTTTCCAGAAGAAAAAACTTTTTCAGCATTCTGTTACATGTATTGGTGCTAATAAAAAATAAGACAGTAATAACAGTGTATTTGAGATAACTGGGTATCCAAAAGTCATTCAGAAGGCTTTTTTGTTTTATATTTAGAAAAATATGGAGAATCTTTGGATGGAATATATATCTTCTGCCAGGAAGTGGCTTGAGTGACTGCCCTTGTTTATTCCAATAAAGGATAATGAGGTAGTCTGTAGTGAGTGGTAGAGTCTGTTCTTTGGTTTGGTTTTTTTTTCCCACCTAGTGCAACTTCTCCAGTGTTGAGGGAGAGAATACTGTTGAAGATTGCAGTCACACAGTAGGAATTCCACCCTCCAAGGAAAAGCCCTGTACTTTCCAATTGTACAGAAGACTAAAAGCCTTTTTCTTTGTAGAAAGCACTCTAGTGCATGTGACACTGGAAGACAAGCCTGTGCTAAGTCAACCTGGGAACCAAGGTTGTTTGTACATAATGTAACACCTCATGTCCCTGAGGTTACCTTAATGTACCTTATCATGGCAGACTGAAATAGCTTGATGTCTAGGAACTTGGGTATTATCTGAACGAAAATGAATATACATTGGGGAATGGGTGGTATTTAGGTTCACTGAATTTGTTCATGCTGTTGAAGGACATTTTGATGTCTTCACATTCATCAACAGGAAAAGTATTTTCCAGTATCACAGTTCAGGAGGACACTCAAGGTGTGTACAGTTAGCCACTGATATCACCTTTGGTACACTTTAGCTTATGAAGGTTTTTGAAGGAGACAACTCTTGCCCAGGATTTGTCTCCTGTCTTTATCGATGCTTGTCTTACTAGTCAATGAAGGGAAAGTTATTGTGTACAGATAATGAGGTGTATATGTTCCTTGGGAATTGTCAGAGTTTTGGGGTCATAGTCTCACTTGTATACAATAAAAATGAGGAATAGCTATAACAGAGTCATATTCTAGCTTACATAATAAATAAAAACATACTTGAATATGATTTTTCTAAGGGAAATAATGGACCTCATTCAAGCCTTATTTTTTGTCCTGGTCACATCTACTGTAACACTGCACAGAAAATGCCTACTACCAATAATGGCTTTTGTAGAGGGTACCACACTGAACTACTCAGACTGTATTTGATTCAGCATCAATTCCTCATTTCCTGTGTATGATGGTTTAGGAATTACACTCTCAAATTTAGTACTCCCACTAAAAAGAAAACCCCCAGATGCTCCCCTCCCCTTCTCCACTGGGAAACAAAAGGCAGAGATAGATCATAGGTCAAGAACAGAAGTTTACTGGAAGCAGCAATGAGATACAAAACAAACAGTAACAACAACAATGCTAATAACAATAATGTACAAAGAGAGGATGATTTATGTCCAAAATGTTCACCAAGCCAGGGACTCTGAAAAACAATGACAGACAGCTCCTCTGCCTGGTATTCTCCCTGTGATTGGAAAGGAGCACCTTTCTTCTTGGAAGCAAGACTCCCTTTTCGCCAGCCCCTGCAAGTGATGTAAGGTGGTACTGAGTAACACTGATGTCTTGGCCATGTTCTTTGGGCACAGCATGGGGCAGCCCAGAACTCCTGGATCAAGTACTCCGGTGGGCTCAGCCTCCTCAGTGGCTGTGACTATTGCACCTGGCTGCTGTAAAAAATAATTAACTGTCCTGGCCAGATCTAGGAAGAAAAGCACACTGTGCTTTTCTATAAAGACTTATTTTTGGGAATGAATTCTTTCCATCTGTTTGGGAAAGTGATAGTTGAGTGTTTGCAAGGGGTAATTTTGTAGAAAAGATCACAATCCTGTTAAGATTGGGCTAATTTACAGTTGTTTGGTGGGGGAGCTGCAGGATTTTCTAGCTTGACTTGGATTCTCTGATCTTATGAGTTCTGCCCTACGGGAACTTAACATGAGTGAGTTATCAAAGCTTTCTGAGTTGCAGAGAAGCACTTCACGGGAGAGTTTTTGTCTGATTGCAAAACTGTACAGGGTGCTGGCGCCAGTCACTAGCAGTGGGACTTGTGTGAGAGGAGGCTGGGGATCCCCTGTGCTGGACACAGCCAGTTCCAGCCCACCCACCACAGGGCACAGCTGAGCCCA
Organism: Poecile atricapillus; assembly: GCF_030490865.1. Classification (NCBI taxonomy): domain Eukaryota; kingdom Metazoa; phylum Chordata; class Aves; order Passeriformes; family Paridae; genus Poecile; species Poecile atricapillus. The sequence goes on along the minus strand of NC_081251.1, from coordinate 20,604,172 downwards.
CAGCTGAGGCAGGGGTACCCTAGGAGAAACTTCTTTAAGAAACAAGGTAACAATCCCGAGACAGGAGGGAACTAAAAGGAGTGGCAACAGCGGAATCCCTAGAGTCAGGGGAGGAGAAGGTACGCTGTTGTTGAGTATATGTTCCTGGAGGATGGCAGCCCGTGGAAAACCCCAGTGGGGGAAAAGGAGGGAGCAGCAAAAACTTTAAACATTGATCCTACCATCTCCTTGTACTTCTCCCTGTCTCGCTGAAGGAACTGGGTATAACCTGCAGTGAGAGGAGGTAGGAGTGGGAGTAAAAAGAGCCAGCAAGGAAGGATTCTTGTAGTAGTGATCTCTTTGCTGTTGACCTGTGAGCTCTCTTAGTCCTGTTTGCCCCATTGTAAGCCACTGCAGCCTCAGCCTGCTGAGGGGAGAGTGAGTGAGAATCTGGAAGTGATTCAGTCTCTGACCAGGGTTTAGTCTTACAGCAGGAAAAGGACCGAGACTATATGAATGTGTGCTATGACCATGTTTGTGTCTGAGGTGTGCCTAAGCATGGTTTGTGTTCAGGCAGTCTGGAAACCATGCTAGTGTTATGTACCACCATTCTGAGCTACAAGTAGGGGATAGATTAAAGATGCTGAAAAATAAACTTAACAAAATACAGTGGCTACCTGAGATGATGACTGACTGACTGACTGACTGACTGACTGAGAAACTGACAATTCTGTATGGCTGGAAGCTTTACCTTTATCTCCTTCTAAAAAGATCTTACACTTGCTTGTAGTACGATAGCAAGAGATAAGGTCACTGGCCAAGCAACTGGCATGCTTGGAGATGTAATGTTGGGAACGGCATGGTATAGGTGCTTTGCCCTGCTCTGAGGATGAGTTCCCTCAACACTGCCTTCCTCATTCAACTCAGTGCACAAAGCTGAGTTACATGCCATGGATCTCTGTGTGGGGAACATTAATAGAGGACAGTTTCAAAACATTTCTTCTGTATTCTTGGTTTGCCTTAAAGACAAACATTTTCTCTTTTTGGGGCATTGTAAATGACCTTTAGCTGCTGGGGCTTTTTTTTCCATAAAATAAAGCTTCAGAAATGGGGTTCATTACTTTTAACTAGTAAAAGGAGAGCATTCTTTAATATCTCTAGTATGTGATTACTTTTGTTAATCAAAAAACCCTCTTAATGTCACAGTTTTACCAGTTCAGCCATTTTCTTTGCAGCAGTGGTTGACTTTACTACCATCCCATCTCAAGGAGACTGGCCACAGGCTGGAAAAATCCAGATGTAGATATGGTAGCAGTTTGGTTTGACACACTTGCACAGGATTCACAAAGACTAGTTCTTGATTTATGAGCTTGGAAACTTCTTAAAGATGCATCTGGTGTGAATAAATATGTAATTTGGAGACCCCCATTTAAAGAGGTAAAATTGAAAAATATAGTCTTGAATAATCATTCATTTCCATCGAAGGAATTCCTTGTAGGTCTGTGTGTTACAGATGGTCCCTCAAATTCTGTTATGTGTAACTATATTGTTTGAGAGGTTATTATCCCAATATAGTTACTTCTTACAGTATTAAAAGATTGGAATTCTTCAAGACATATGTATATCAAGTTTAATGTTTTCCTGTTCATTTTTGTTTTACAAAACCTAAATAAAAATGGAAAAAAGGTGAAACTTGAAACCCTTCAGAAGGGAATAACTTAAACATTTATACATCCTTATAATTTTAAACTGTCACTAATTAGAACTTAGCATTAATCAACCTTGGTGGGGGAAAAAAAAAGTCAATGCAAGTACTGCCAGTTCAATGATTTGACATCATCTACATGGAAAGGATCTGCTGAAGAATTATCTCATGTTAATTTCTAATGGATTTTTCCAAGTTGCATGCTCTTCATATTTCTGTATTATTTATTTATTTATTTCTCTTTATTATCCCTCAAAGAAAGTATCATCAATACTGGAAACTTTCTGGAGCATTCAAGAAAAAGACAGTATTATTCAAATGTATTTTCAAAGCAAATTTATTCCCTCATGATGGAAAGAATGGTGGTGTTTTCAGAAGTACTTTGAATGTTCAGAAATGTACTTTATTGTGTTTGAAGTAGTCTGTCTGCAAAATGTCAGTGCATATTAAATTCCATATTAGAAATACAGAAGTAATTTTCTTTAGGGAGCTATCAGATGCAACCCCATTTTAAATATTATTCCAACCATAAATAAATGGTCCAATGGTCCTTTTAAATATTAGTCCAACCATAGTTGCACATAGCTGCACCTCAGTGATCGACTTGGATCACTGGGATCTTCTGACAAGTCTGTGGTGTATGGAGGTTGATTGTCTCCATCTGCCAGAAATATTTTTATTCTATATCATTTTAACAGTTCGCTATGTGTTTTAATGGGACACATTTCCCCGAAGAAGGGAAGGCTAGTTCTGTGTCTGACTTATGGAGCTGGCTCAGCGTCAAAAAACCCAACAAAACAACAGCAAACACAACCAAAAAAGCCCAACAATCCAAAATTAAAAAGACTTCACAATGAGCCATCTAAGACTACATGGCAACATCTGGAGACACCCTGAAATCCTGGCCTTCTGGGAAGGCTTTTTTCTCACTGTGGTTGATCTGTTGCTACTGCTCTGCACAGAAATACTGTCTGGTTTCATGTGAATGGAGCAGAGATGTGTCTCTGTCACTTCTTGTCTGGTGAACAAATGAGGTTTCTACTGCTGCTCTTGCAGGTACTTTTAAATACCTTTCAAAAGGGGAAAGAAATCATACAAAAAACAGACTGCTGCCATCACCACAAATAGTTTCTTATGCAGTGAAATAGTTGGAAAGCTGGCACTTCCCCTCCTGCCCCAGAAAGAAGTAGAGCAGGATGAGGAGGTGAGTCCTCTGGGGCAGGCACTGCTGAGGCTTAGCCAAGTGTGACTTTCAAACTTCCTTTATCTTTGCACCCTTCAGAGAAGCATAGGTTGTGATTAAGCACTGTGCCAATGGGCAAGCCACAGTTTTGCGATGCTTTTTCTGTTGCTCCTGTCGCTTTCTAATAAACATGTATCCATCCTTCCATCCATCCATCTTTTTGAAGCAGTTCTTAAAGAAATAGTGTCTGCTCATGCTGAATGGGGCAAAAAATACTTAGAGTCTCTCTTAAAATATCAGCGTAAGTGGAAGCTTCTTCTGAAGATAAGGGAGAAGATTTGCCCCATACAATAGCAAAAAAATGTTTTTGGTGTAAAGAACTAACCCATAGAATATTTATTTGTAGATGCTATGAAATTTGATCCAGTTCTGTTGGTCACAGGGTTTCAGTGTTCCACACCTGTAAAGATTTTCAAGATCACTTACTGCTGTAGTTGGGAAAATATCTGAGAAAATCTGTAGTGAGAGCAATATTGAGCCAGATACTTTGGATTTTCTGTTTTGTAGGTAATGATGATGCAGTTATGTCTCCAAGAAGAATTTACACAGCAGATCTTCCTCCGGAGGGTTATGTTGCAGTTACTCCAGATGCTCTTAGTAACGCTATTTCTGAAAACTCCGGCAGTAGTGCTGACTCAACAGGTAAGTTTGTATGGTTGTTACTGTGATGAATTTTTCAGAAGGGAAACTTCTTAGCAGCTCTTACCAAGTAGATTCAGGCTGCTACAATACAGTATTTAAACGGTTGCTGCCAGTGGGTGTCACTGTTTTGCAACATAAGCAGAATGAGGATGTACATCCCTATGGGTTCATTTCCATCCTTTGGGGTTTCTAGACTAGGTTCAGCATTTGGTGATAGCCATGCAGTGCCACAGATCTTACTGAAGTTGTGTAGAACCTAACTGAGGACAAAGTCTTTAGGTCCTCCCACTCAAGTGACATGTATATTTGCATTATGCCTGCTAAGTCATATTATTTTTTAAGGACAAATGTTAGATAAAATTATTTTACTAAGTCTACCCTTGATGTTCTGAGGAATTAGGTAAAGACATAACAGCCTTTCAAATTTGCCTCTCTCAGAACAGGTATTAATCATTGGAGTTGGTAGGGGAGAGTATCAATCCAATATCAAAAGGCTTTCTGATGAGAAATTGTGACCATATAATTCAGAAACAATATTTGATGTAGTCAAGGGATACTAGAGAAGAAGCAGAGAATCTGTAAAGTGGGTTCTAATTTGACCTCATTTAAATACATGGTTTTCTGAATGACATTGCCAGAATTCAGTTGATTCTGTCTGTCCTTAGAAAGAAATCCTAAGATTAGACAGGACAAATTAATTTAATTTTTTCAATTGCTGTGTTCCTGTGGATTTATTTATCCACAATAAAGAAGAACCAGCTGCCAGGTAAGGCAGCTGAAGTAAAACACCTGATTAGCAGCAGTTATTAAACTACAGTATCAGTTTCACCCTGGAGATTGCCTTAAATGCTAGGAAAACCTGAGATGTAACTTGCAGATACAGAAAGGCAGATTCTGCTTGTCTTCGCAAACAATACGCACAGGGGTAAATTTTGAGCTTGGAAATTGGGTCCACAGTCTGTTCAGAGCTGCAGCCAGAATCTGAATACAAATAAAGCTACCAAAGTAGCTCAAGGGACTGAAGCAAAATACAGCATGACTGAGGGCACATCAAGAATATTTTTTCTTGGTCTGCAGTGGTTTAAAGACCATTTTTAAGTGACAAAGAAGTAACTTTATCAGAGTAGCATAAGAGTAGATCATGATAGTTTTAGGATTATGAATGGAAAGATGTTCTAATTTAGAGCTTCTAAGTTGGGCTCTTCTCAGTTAGATAGGATTCATGTTTGGAATCCAGAAGCTGTTTCTAGGTTTGGAATCCAGAAGCTGTTTCTAGGTTACCTGTAACTTTGTTTAGATGCAGAACTGTCTTCGGACAGTTCACTGGGTTTCTCTTTCCTGGCATGTCAGATTCAAGGTGCTTATGCTGATCTTGAACCATCTTTTCTCTCCTTCCATGCCATATAATTTCTGGTTTTTATTTATGTACGTTTCTTTCAGATATTAGAGGAATGCTTCTTCCATTTCATTGTTTTGGTGATAAGACTAAATAAAATCTCCTAATACTATGTAGGTAAATTCAGTTTTATACAGAGACTTAAGTTGCTTCTAAATAAAACACTAGCATACATACTGAACACTGCTGCAACAGAGATATATTCTTATTAAGGCATTAGCATGGAACTTAAGTGGCAGATTTATTCAGCTGCTGTTTAAAATCTATGAATAAATCAGATTATGTATAGTGCATATTAGATGTTGCAATGATACATTATTATACATAATTAGATGTTAGATACATTGCAAAGCAGTTAAGCAGAACAGAATTTAGGATTGAGTTATCTTGTCTCTTTCTAGTTGTAAATATCTGCCTGGTTTTACAGTGGATGAAGTATTGAATAATGGCTTTATTTGCTCATTTTTTATATTTAATATTTTCCTTTACTATTTCAAAACAAATGTATTCAACCATGATAGCAGTAAGTAGAGTTCTGATGTTGCTTAGTTACAGTATTTACTGTTGGATGGAGAATGCTGTTAGCTGATCCCAGGATAAGTTTTGGGTTTTAGGCATTTTTTAAACAGTTAACAAAGGATCTGGAATTCTGGGAGACCTTTGGATTGGTTTGTAATTTGTCTTTGCACTTTGTCACAGAATTAAGAAAAAGAAAGTTTGAAATGAAGGTTTTTAATCTGTGGCTCCTCTTCCAAGATAGGTTTGACTATAGATGTTATTCTTACCAGATATTTGCCTAATTTTTTTTTTAAACTCCCTTATAGGGAGATTTTTCTTACATTCCCTTTTTCACTTGCTCTGGTGTTTCACTACCCTTTAATGCTACATCTTTCTTGTTGCAGTTCAGACCCTTATTTGTTTTGTCTAAATAAGGATTGCAGAATTGGAAAATTGCAAGTGTAAGGGGACGTGGTTCACTTTAGTTGTGTATGTCATTTAAGCATACACATAAAATCTGTTGCAGGATGAAGTCTGTGATTTCAGGCAGTGTTCGTAAAAAATAAAAGTAACATCTTAAGCAGTCATACCGTGGATTACTTAGTCTTCTCACCTAGATTTAGTTGTATATCCCTTATTTAGATATTTTCTGAAGGAGGAAAGGAAAGCTCTAATGAGAACTTTTGATGCTGAAGGAAAAAGAGGGTGCATGGATGCCTTATATGTATGAGTATTTTATATATATAAAATAAATCTGTTATGTTTAGAATTGTCCCAGGTACTCCCAAAGGATCAGGTCCATAAGGTGAAATTGAGATTTGATGTATGCATTGTTTTAATACTGATATTATCTATAGGATTTATTTCGTATGGCAACAGGTAATCTTCCACTGTGTTTCCTTAAAATGCGAGCATGTTGTTTATGTACTGGGTAAGAAAAGATTCCTGTGCTATCCTTTTCTAGCCCAGAGCTAAGGAGAATTCATGATGTGGAAATTCAACAAAAAGAAATCGGACTTAAAAATTAATTTCATTGTTTATCAAACTTGTCTCATGAAAATAATATTACTCTATTTTAAGATTTAAATTTTCAGTTATACATCACTGTGATATGCTGTATCCTCTCAATAAATTAAAAAAAACAAATATGAGTCTATATGGATTAATACAGCAAGATTGTCAAGAGGAATAAATGTGCCATGACTGACATTTCATTATGGTAAACTAGTCTGTGGAAGACTGAAACATTCAGTCACTAAAATACATATTTCAACATCAACTCTTTTTGAGAAATGTTTTAAAAGTTCAAGTTAATTAAAATTAAAAAATAATTTCTTCTTGGCTCTAAAATATGTTTGGGTGTCTTAGTTTAGGGCAAATTTGGGAGAAAAATTCTAAATGGGGGTTTCCCCAGGGAAAAAAATTCAAATGACTCCTCCTCCCCTAACTGGTCCAGGAAAGGAAAAAAATTTCTTTGGAGAGAAATGGAAAAAGCTCTTTATTTAACAGAAATTGAATAATATTAAATAATAAAACCTCTCACTGTTTGATGGGATGGCAAATCTAGGAAGAAAAGTCCTTTTCATGTGGTGTAGCTCGGCTCGCTCAGGTTCTTATCAGTCCCTCCGGCGCTGGAAAGTGCCGAGGCCCAGGCCCCGGTGGGCCACAGGCCTGAGCTCCCGGGGTTTGGCTGGGTGTTCAGTCCACAGCAGGTTTGAACAGACCCAGGAAAAGAAAAAAAAGAAAAAAAAGAGGTCCAGGGAACTCCTCTGCCTCAGCTAGCTAAAACTAACTAAAAGCCAGAGAGAAGCTCTGTCCCGCTGTCTGTCCGTGCTGCAGACACCACAGTCCAGGAGCGAAATGTGTGGGAGTGATGTTTTCTTTAACACAAACTGCGGCTTCTTCTCCCCCACTTCGCTCTCAGAGCCAGTCTTAAAGGTGAAGAACTTAATATATAACATAAACCAGACGACTGGGGATACCAGTATCATAAAGTCACCCCAGGACATTCCACCCCTTATCCCCATATCGTCAACTTATTATCAAAATAAAATCATTTTTCCATTATTATTATTATTGTTGTTTAAACTGCTAGTTCCATTATGGTTGATGTTGTCAGGATGAAATTAATGATGTCCAGAATAGCTTCTGAACAAAAGGGGAGAAGAAAATTCAGGTAATCTCTTAACATGTCTGTAGTATCTTGATTCACTTAAAGGCAGCCATTTCAGGAAGACTTATGCTTAAGCTTATGTTTGTTTTTAAGGAGATGCTTTTATGAATCATATGTTGACTACTTACGTTCTTGGCAAGTGGTTGGGAATGTGATACATCACAGAACTGATAGACAGCACACCAAGGGAGCAATATGTTTTAAGCAACTAAGGTCAGCAGCAAACTTTTTTTGCTGATAGGTAGCACCAGATGTGAAACTCCAACATTATGAATCTTTTTGTAGCCTTGAAACCAGAGGTATTATTAGACCATTCAACTTAATCTTCTGTACCTGTTAAAGAGGTCTTACCCCATGATGAGCTTGGCACTTGGCATTTAGAAGAAACCAAACCAAACCAAAGATGTCAGAGAGGCTCCTCTGCTTCATAGGGCTAACAGTTAATTGGTCTCAGTCTATTTAATAAAAAAAAAATAAATTTAAAATTACTTTTTCTGCTTTCCTCCATTGAAATGAAGAGCCTCCATTAAGCAGTATTTTCTTACCATAAAGAAGCACAGTAATCAAGTCATCATCAATCTTTTTGATCAAATAGGTTCACTTGTGCTAAGATCTAAGATACTTCAATCCTAAGTCACATTTGCTCTAAGATACTTCAATCCTCAAGTCACATTTGTAGCTCTTAGGTATCACCCTTTTCTCAGCATCTTTTTAAGAATATGAATTCCACTCCTGCATGTAGTATTTGTGTTTCTTTACCCTTGAATAAACTAATACTATATCAGTATCTTAGATATGTTTACAAATTAATCAAAAGGTGTGACAGTAGACAAAAGTTACAAGAAACAATTGATTTAAAACTTCTGCTTTAATTCCATGTCAGCTCATTCATGTGTACAGTTACCTCAGTAATATTACAATAAATATTCTTTTTGTAGGGCTTCTTAACTGTAAATCAAAATGTTTAACAATGCTTAGTGTTGCTTATTTTACATAAAAGAATTCATGAAAGAACTCAACGTGAAATAAACTCAACTTCTCTTGAAAACAAAGGAGTTTAAGAACACTTGCAATTGCTTTTCTGAATCTTTTATCTGAAAGAAAAAGCTTTCTGCAAATCCTTCTGCAAATCAGGAGTTGTCTTATAGTGCCTTCTGTCAGCTGCTCCTGCACTGACTGTCCAGAGTGTTCTAGCATCTTCTGTGAGAATATCCAAGGCTTATAACAAGACTAATTGAGGGAATTGTGGAAGTTTCAGAGTAAGTATTCTGCATTTGCAAACTAAAACCAGTAAAATTCTTTCCAGTTTTGTTCATTTTTTTAATAGAAAAACAAGCCTATTAAGGGATTCTTATCAACAAAAATCCTGTATAATTCATTTCTTCATTAGGTATGCCTGAATAATGAAAGATGCTACAGTACAGCTCTTAGTATAATAACCAGCGTTTTCCTACACAGGTGCTCCAAATCAGATTTCAAATCATAGCATAAATAAGTGAATGGGATTGTTACACAGATGTCTAGATTTTTTTACAACTTGCTGAAAAAAAAAGTTTTACTGTTCTGCTTTCAGCTACTTTTATGACACTTTGAGGTTTGCTTCTCTTTCCTTCTGTTGTTAGATTTGGTAGTATGTGTCTTTCCTTTTCTGGTAAGGGTGGCATGGACTTGCAGGTTGAAAACTTCTTTGTGAAAGAGTTACTCTTTAAAAAATTGGTTTCAGTAATTCAGCAAGGAAGTAGCAGTGATTATATGGTAGTTTGGGCTCTTTTGTATTTGTACTGGTTAGGCTAAGTATTTTTATTTTTTTTTTTAATTTTAATTGATGAATTCCCCTAGTTAATTTTTGAATGTTCTGGTTTTTATTCTCTGCTAGTTTGGATGTCACTGTTTAGTATTAAAACAATATATCTTTGCATGATAAAATTATAGGTGATAACATTCTGTAGTTTAGCTTTGTCCTTGCAGAAATCAATGTATCGCTCCCAGTGTGTGAATGGCAGATTTTTCTGAGCCATCAACAGCTTCAGGAATTCTCATGTGTATGTCATCAGAAAGCAAGCTGTAGCAACAATGACACCTCTGTTGAGGCTGTTACTGTAGGCTTTTACAAAATGTTGTGGTGTTTAGTGATTAATCAATAACTTGGAAGGAGAGTTGTCTGTGAGGTTAAGGAAGTTTCTTCTCTACAGCCTGTTTCTTCTTCAGCTAAAGTGCACTTGACATTTTGGAATCAGTTAGGTGAAAGATGCCACAAACAAATAGAGATGTAGGACAGCTATAGCTGAAGAATTCTGTACTTCAGATGTCTTTTCCTTTAATATCCTCTCGGCAGACCTTGTATTTGTTGATAAATGCAATGACATTCCTTAATAGGTAAAATCACCAGTTTTCTTTCTGAAATTGAATAAGATTAAATAACCATTTTTATTTTCAGAGTTCAAATAAAGTATTTAGTTGTTTGTTAAATCTGGCTTAACTTTTAGGAAAAACAGAAGTCTAGGTCCAGTAATGTTTGTATGTACACTGACATTATTATGGGTTGATTGCATTACTGGAATTATATTAAAAGTTAAGAAATACCTAAATCAACTTCTCTAATGCTGCTTTGGAAAATTTTTGGTTCCTTTTCTATCTGAACAGGAGAAGATTTCCTTTTTGAAGTGACACCTGATATAAGAGTTGTCAAGAATTCTAGTTATGTGTGTAACTTTTATCATCTTAATTTTAAGGAATTAAGTGTATTCTTCAAAGAAGATGCTTGCTGATGTACTTGCATTGCAAAAGCTGACTAGTGTGATGCCATCTTCTTGGAAATATTTCTAGTGTACTGAATGTGATACAAATTATAAGCATTTAAGGTGTAGCTTGGGCAGGCACATAGGAAAACATCTCCACAATACTGGTGTTCTGGAGCAGTATTACACACAAATTCTGTGGTCTGTCAAGCAGCCAGATAGAATGGAATAATCACTTCTCTTGATTTCATAGCAAACAAGTCTGAACCTCCTGAAAGCAAGTTCAGAATTTACCAAGAAATTCACTGCTGTCCACTGAGGGTTTTAAACACAGGACTGGGCTATCAATTGAAGCTGTAAGATGACTCACTAATTTAGGTTTATATACAATGTAGAAACCAGTAATTTCTAACTACCACTGTCTGTAACTATTTACATCTTCTAAATGCCAGTATCTTCACAAGCATATGGGACTGTTGCAGAATGCATGGTACAAACTTTGAGTTTTTAATGTCACTGAGTCTTCAGGATTTCTTACAAGAAATACATGAGTATTTCTTGTGATAGTTTCTGACATTAAGTTGTTGGTAGACCTCATGAAAACATACAATGCAACAAAACAAATCCCCTCCCTCCCCACCCCAAACTCAAAAAAAAAATCCTCTGGAAGATGGCTTTAAAAGCCAGATAGCAAAGAATCTTGCCCCAGATATTTAGCTCAAATTTATGTGTGGTGCTAGGAAAGGGTGTAAATGATGAAAATTTATTAAGGAAGAAAGAATACATGGTGATGTGATACACTGGTAATGCTTTACATGGCTGCATGTTAATGGTTTATTAAAAATCCTTGATATATATTTTTGTAACTATTTTATAAATAAAGGATATGTTTAGATGCTGTATTAGTTTCTACATGCTTCTAAAAAAGCCTTAAGTATTTCAATACCAAAATTTACCTTTGAAATAAGCTTTCATTACTATATGTTGCTGTGGTGCAGAAAGCAATGTACCTCTAATCCTAATGTAGTGAGTTGATGCTGTCTGAATGCCAGACATCCACCAAAGCCATTCACTCACTCATTCCCTTCTGCAACTGGACAGGGGAGAGAAAATTTAACAAAGGTTTCATGGGTTCAGATAAAGACTGGGAAAAATCACTCACCACATACTGTTGCAGGCAAAACAGGCTTGAATTAGAGATACGGAGTTCACAGACTTCTCCAATGTGAATCCATCTCACAAGTAACAGCTCTTGGAACTGCTGCAACGTGAATCCATCCCATGGGCAGCAGCTTCCCTCAGACTGCTGTGGCGTGGGTCTCTCTTCCACAGCATGCAGTCCTTCAAAGACAGGCTGCTCCAGCATGGGAGCAGGGCCCCTCTCTCCACAGGCCCCCCATGGGCTGCAGGGGAATTCCAGCTCTGGTGCCTGGAGCACCTCTTCCCACTCCTTCTGCACTGACCTTGGTGTCTGCAGAGCTGTTCTGCCCACATATTCTCATCCTGCTCTTCTTTGATCCCAATTAAACCTGTGCAACAACTTTTTTGTTTTAATTTCTTCTTAACTGGTTTATCACAGGGGCATTACTACCATTCCTGACTAATCATCAGAATGGCTCCATGTCCATCTTTGGAACCACCAGGTATTGGCTCTGCTGGACACTGAGGAAGCTTCTGGCAGCTTCTCATGAAAGCCACTCCTGTAGCCCACCCCCACCACCAAAATCGTGGCCATGCAGATCCAATACACCTAGTTTATGCCTTTCTGTTTTCATTTTTAAATAAAGAGAATGCTGGGCGGGATCCCAGAGGAGAGATGCATGTTTAAGCAGAGTAAGAATTCACCAACAAGTGCATACTTAATGAAGCATGTTGACTCTGGTAATTTTCTTCACTTCCTGTGGTAGTTCTTTGACCTTCAGCTTTTCTTATTCCTTTGTGCTACAGTTGGTGTCTCAAATGGAATCCCTTGTTTTTATATGTCCATATGTCTGAAAGTAATGTGATTAAAGTAGGTTCTGTATTCAGGTGACAGTATGCATAGTAAGTGGAGAGGGAATTAGGGACATGATCTCTGACTTTTGTTTTCTTGCTTTTTGTTTTATTTCAAATTACAGTGATGACAAGTATTTTTGTTGAGCATCCTGTCCTATAATAGAAGAGTCTCAGAGAAAGAAGAGGCACTGTGGCTTTCTATTTTATTCTCTTTCCCTACTGAACATCATTTTTTCCCTTGCTCCCTACTGGATGAGTCACTTCACCCCATTCAGCTGGAGCATGCTCCCCCTTTCTCTTCCCTTGCAGCTGTGTTACAGGCTTCTGTTGTCATAGTGACAGTTAAGAACTGATGGTCAAGGAAAAGAAATTGGGAACAGCACCAACAAGCTCTTTAGATCCCAGCAAAAATGCCAACACTATTATGATTGCTGCCTCACTTCAGCAGACACACAACATTTTGGAAGTCGGAAACTGCTTGGCTACTTTCACCTCCTTGTTTCATAATAAAAACATAATCAGGTACTAAGCTTTTGTAGTTAAATCTTCATGGAGCAGCAGGGTAAAGTTAGTATTGGGCTAGATGAAGGAGAAAGGCAGAAGAGAGCTGAGTCTCTGTCTCCATGTGCTTCATGGTTCTGAATCTTAGTTCCTCATGTGTTAAAGCAGGAAATTCAATTGATTTGTAGATCTTGGGATATTTCTGATCACATGATATTTTAATTTTGGTTATCAGTTGTATACATTGGGTGCATGCAAAATTCTAACCTCCACTGCTCTGCTATTGCTGCTATTGCCTATGAACCTGTTGGTATTGAACCACAGCAAAACATTGCTGTCCTTCATGTTAAGACCCAAATGTCCGCTGACAGACAACACATTTGTTGATTATTAGCTGTGAGAAGGTGACCCTGGCTCATCCTCTTGCTGTGAGGACCCGTGTTACTCTAACAAGACTTGTTTCAATGCAGTATTTTCAGTTTTCAAATTGAAAATAAAATAGGGAGCAGGGGAAAAGGAAAGTGTTTTATAAGAATAGGAATTCTGCATTCATATTACCCTGGAGTTTAAATGCTCTGGACATTGTAAAAACAGAGTAGAAAATTTATTTCTAGTATGAAGGGACTTAGTGTGGCTGAGTGAAGAAGGAAAATTAAGACAATAAAAAGAAGTGTGTGTAGTATTAACCATGCCTTTTTTTTTTTTTTTACACAGCTTTCTGCAAGTATTTTGTATGACATACAGAAAATGCTGATGTCTCATGTTCAATGTCAGAATCAGGCCTTCCTCATGATTTCATTTTATTGTTATTCTTTTTTATAGCAGTAGTTGTAGTTTATGGCAACTTGTAAGTATAACAGCCACACATTGATATAGCTTCCAATAGGCTGTCTCCATTCAGTCTCCACTGGGGAAATTTCTTGATCTCATATCCTTTGCCTTTGATTACTGCCCTCTGCTAAGTTTACACATAGCAGTTTGAAAGTACTGAACAACCCTCAAATGTATCCTGTGCCAGTGAAGCTTTGAAAATTGTCTTCCATCAATCTCCCATTCACATTAGCTTTGCTAAATAATTTTGTTAGTTTCATTCTATTTTCATTCCATTTTATCCCTGCAAGCAAAAATTGGCTCGTAAGTAGAGTTCAAATCACTAACAGGGCATTCTCCACCAGAGCCTTCTGTATTGTAAACTGTTGGCAAAAAAGGATGCTCCTGCCTTCACTGTAGGCTTAGGATTGTTCAGTATTACAGGCTGTGTGTTGCCCATGTCATGCATCATTCTTACTCTCTTTCCAGCAATCTGTGTAGGGCTGAAGAAAATGGATATTGCTATAGCAAAAGACAGAAATACTAGTGTACACAAATCTATTGCTGTAATCTAGCCAAAATGCAGTGCAGGCAATCTGAAGTGCATTCCAAGGATCCCCAGTTGCTTTGAATAGCTTATGATTGAGCAAAGCTGCTGCATATCTGTACCAGTGGTTCCATTTCCCAGCTGCATTGGCTGTGCACAGGTGTGGAGGAGGCATTAGGGCCAATAGACAATCTCTCCTGACAGAAAGCAAATCCCTTCCAACAGCTGCACCTCTGACTCTATCCAGCTGATAGTGCTGCATCTCACAGACTCCTCTCCTGACATCTGAGTGTGCACATCCTCTGGGCTGGAATAACCAGTAGCTGTACTCACATTACTGGGTCTGCTAGTTTGCAGTTAGCTGAGCATTGATCTGTGTAGGGGTGTAGTGGAGAACATGGGCAACAGGCCTTCACTGACCTGTGAGACACTGCCAGCATCTGACACGGCTTCTTTTCTTGATGCAAATACTTTAAACAATAGCCTTGAGCCTCTGGTCTTGGTGTAGCTGGTCTAATGACACGTGGTTTTGTGTGAAGTCATACCTGTTCTGCCTGCTTCTGTACTATTCCATAAGAACAGCATGACCTTACTTTCTCAAAGCTCTTTGTTTCTGGGTGCATAGATGATATTTTGAAAGTACTTGCTTATATCTCACCCGTCTAACTCTCTGCATCTTGCTGTGGAGAGAGTAGGTGAGAATGCAGAAACAGTTTTATGCAACTACTTTTGCTTTGTTGGGATGATGATACCAGTTTTTCACCAATCTAACTGAATGAACATGAAAGGTTTCTTAAATTGCTTTTTTAAAAAAAAAATATTTAAAAGCTGAATTCATAAATGTTAGGAACATTGAGAGAATGCAACATAAGCTAGTTTTCTGATAAGTCCAACTTTAAGGTGTGTAGAACAGGATGAAAAATTCCACATGACCTGAAGTCCTGACTACTAGAAACAAATTCTTGATGGTCTTGGAACTGGTCTGCCATGTGAGTATAACACTGAACTGGATATCAGCATCCTTGCACAGCTGACCACAAAATTGGATTTATTTTGTTAATTTTCTTTTCACTGGCAAATAGCCATTGCACTGTCACGATGCCAGATATTAGATAAAACATTTGTTTTGATAGCTTGGATAGTAGGTTAGCTAGATGCAAAAATCTGAAATATAATGGAAGTGTAATGGTTGTCACACGTTAAGGAAAGCTTAACATACATTTAATAAAAAAGATGCATCTCCAATGCACAATGAGCTTACTTCCTTTCATGCTTCTGTCTTAAATTCAACTTAAACACTTACCTGGATGGCTTAAGTTTGCAGTGTGTCCACAAACCATTCCAATCTTTACATTTAGGTATGCCTTCTATTTAAGTAGTTTATCAGCATTTCTTGAGTGCTTAGAAATAGACACATCTTTTGTCAGTCTGGACAGATAAAGAGCTCTATTCTATTTTTCGGTCACTGTCTGAAGATGAGAAGTTAAAAGCTAATACTGTCTACTGCATGTCTTCTCACATATGGAATGCTCTGTTATTCCCATTATGAAACAGCACATAAGATAAATTTCCAAAAATTACAAAGGCGTGCAACATTCAATTGCTAAGAATCCAATTTGCTGTAAAGCTTTATGGAAAGTGGCTATTAATAAATACAGGAAGTGTATATTTAGTTACTCAACTAGCTTTCCAGAGGAAGCAGCAAATACGGTGAAGACATCTTATGGATTTCTTAAAGTGCAGCACATATTCTTTTCCAGCCTTCATTCAGTGTATTAAAAACCTTAGTTTGTAACTGACAAACTGACCATTAACTTTTAGACAAGGTAGCAGAATTAAATGTGCACCTTTATTAAGAGTCATTCCTCAGAGAATCTGACTTTATTGAATGCTCAGATCTAGGCCCTTGTCATATCACAAGGCATATAAAGTAATAAAGATTCTGCTGTGGAAGCCCAAACATATAAAAACATGAACAAATACCTGCATATAGTAATGTAGTTGATATTGAGCCAGTGCTGATAGATCAACACAGAGAGGCAGCAACTGCTGCAGGCTCCAGGGCTGCTCTGCAGGTCTGTAACACTTCATATCCTGAACTGCTGCAATACAGCACATTTGTTCATTGATCTGATTTTTTTTCCCACCACTTCACTGAAGCATATGAGACTACTCTACTAAACTGCTTGAATAATTAGAAGAGAGAGGCACCTAGTGATATTACAGTAAGTGATGATAATAAAATCTGTCTAGGATCAGATTTTCTGTTTGGAGGAGCCTGTCTCTTTTATGTGAGCCCAGAAAGGGGAGTGAATATTATGGTAGTTTCTACACGACATTTGAATACCTTGGCTGAACGATGGCATTTTTACTGAAAAGAATATAATGTCTATCCTTCTTGTTCTTATGCCAGGGAAAAGAATTGATTGATTCTTTGTTCAGTACTTTATTTAGTATATAGGTGAACACTGCAGAGGAGAGAAATACTAATTTGTTACAGTCTTTAAGAAATAAAAATACATAGCCTTAGGATAAGTGGGAAGACTTAAAGTAATAAACCAGTGATAGAGATCTTCCACTTCCATCTCAAGATATATATTTAATTTTGTCTTTTCATACCAGCTTTTCTCCTCCTGAGAAAAAATGCCACACTTTCTTGGTATCCTTCTCCTTTGTAGCACTTGCTAGTGAAAGTCATGCGTTTACCTCCATGTAGTGGGTTGACACTGGCTGGATTGCATGCACCCACCAAAGTCTCTCACTCCCCTCTGTACCTGGACAGGGGAGAGATAATACAACAAAGAGTTCATTGTTTGAGGTAAGTACAAGGAGAGATCACTCAGATACTGTCACAGGCAAAACATCCTCAAACTCTGAGGATATTATTTATTAATAAAGAAAAATCAGAGTAGGATAATGAGAAGTAAAAACAGGCTTTAAAACACCTTCCCCCACCTCTCCTTCCTTCTCAACTCTACCTCCTCCCCAGAGGGGAAAAGGGACACGGTTAATGGGGGTTATGGTTGGTTCATCTCCTGCTGCTCAGGGAGAGGACTCCCCTTGCTCCATCATGGGGTTACCCCCACAGAAGTAAGTTCTCCATTAGCTTCTCCAATATGAGTCCATCCCATGGGTAACAGTTCTCTAGTACAGGGTGCAATCCTCCAAGGACAGGCTGCTCCAGTGTGGGTCTCCCATGGAGTCTCAGGTCCCACCAGCAAACCTGCTCCAGTGTGGGCTTCTCTCTCCACAGGTCTGCAGGTCTCTGCCAGGACCCTGCTCCAGCACAGGCCTCCCACAGTCTCCTCTCAGCCATCCACCTGTTTCGGTGTGGATCTCCTCCATGGGCTGCAGGGGAATCTCAGCTCCAGCACCTGGAGCACCTCCTGTCCCTCCTTCTGCACTGATCTTGGTGTGTGCAGAGCTGTTCCTCTTGCATGTTCTCACCCAACTCTTCTCTGGCTTCAATTACAGCTGTGACTACGGCTTTTTTTAAATTTTCCTTAACGCTGTTATCTCATAGTTGCTACCACCATTTCTGACTGGCCCAGCCTTGGCCAGGGGTATGTCCATCCTGGAGCTGTCTGGCATTGTCTCTGCTGGACATGGAGGAAGCTTCTGGCAACTGCTCTCAGAGGCCACCCTTGTAGCCCCTCTGCTACCAGAACCCGGCCATGCAAACCCAGTACAGTCCATTACCACCTCTTGGGCTTTGCGGGTTTAATTTTGAGTGCTTCTTCCCCTCCATATTTTCTGATAGCCTCCTTTTTGATTTTTCTTTGCTCTTCACTGATTCTTTTACTACCTTTGTCCATTATTGTTTTAGGGCATATGGGTACATGGTAAAGTAAGTCCTCATAGGCAGTTCTGAAATGCTGCTCAGTTAAATGTTGGTACCATAATCTTGAATATGCTATTGATGGGTGGAGCCTTTAGTGCTAAATATTATACAGCTTTGGATAGAGATTCTTTTTTTCCCCCTGGAAGGGAAGAAGAACATGTCAAGGAAAAATTAAAGATAATCAAATACAGTATGTAGTGTTTCCTTATTTCATGTTACTTATGTGTGTGTGTTTCTAATTTCAAGTTATAAATTGGTTTACTGATTGCATGAAATTTAGATGTATAATTCAGTAATCCCAAGGAAAAAATCTGTTGCAGTATTCTTTTTGACGTACATCTAGCAATCATAATGGTGTACAACATTCACTAATAATCAGAACCCTTAGCATTTGAAAGTAATCTTCATACTTTGTTTAGTATAAAACCATATGTACTTTCATAGAGAACTTCAGCAAGAAATTTAGAGATATTGTGACACGTTCTTCTGGCAGAAGAACTTGTGCACATGCAGAAAAACGTCTGTGTAAAAGTACAGTGATTAAATTATTTGAATGTGTTCTCTAGTGACCTACATTGCTTTTCCTTTTCACTCTGACTCTGGCATTTTTCTTCTATTAAGTACGTTCTTATAGTAATGTATAAATTCTGCTAAATTGAAGTGCCTTTAGCAGTTATGTTACAAGCAGTAAGAACTTCCATTGTGACTATATATCTGTTAGTTCAAATGTATTTACAAGGTTTTTATACTTCCCTTTTTTTATACCTTTTCTTTTAATGGCAGTAATTTTGTACACTTAAACTTGTTTCCAGTGAAATGGTTATGTTAAAAGTCAACTAAATGGAAAGCCCTGAATTATTTTGAGCTGTTTGCTTCCTATTCTCTGATGATCTTCTGTCAACTTTTTGTGTCACTATGCTTGTTGGTACAGTGAAAGTCTCTCTACTGTCTACTGTGTAATTTAATGGCATATAAGTGAATCCTTTGTGAAATCCTGATTAGCATGCATCTCATTGTGGGGGGTTTATTGATCGTTTCACCTGCTGCAAGATTTTTGTGAACTCTACTATTTGAGAATTAAAAAAGTCCTGTGAACACAGGAACTGGCTACTAAGTCAAATTCCCAGTTGTTTGAGAAGATAGAAACCTGTACTGTGTGGCCTCTTACCCTACTTGGTGAAAGATTACTTCCATTAATGAATCAGGAGTGGAACTGAACAACCATTCCTTGTGATTGCAAACCTAGCATTCCATGAAACCTTAAGAATCTTGAATTTGTTAATAAGATGTGCGGGTAGCTTGTAACCTTATTACAGACTTCTTGGACTTTGAGCAGATCTGTCCTGCTTTCTTTTTGCTCTTCACTGGTTTATAAGAAAATGTCCCACTTTCTCATCATTTATTTTGTATATCCTTTGGAAAAAATCAAAACAGAGCTGAGCTGGGCATAAACCCCTTGATATTTGGGATTTCTATAGAACATAGTGCATTGATTTTGGTAGTGTGCTTCGGTTTGGTTTTGATTTTAGAAAAGCACTTTTTCATATAGTAAACAGCCATCCAGGAGTCTATAAAACGTAAACATTTCTTTTCAAGGAGGCAGTTTTGGTGGCCTGTATTCCACAGAAGATAATCAGGTTGATACATATGCAATAATTTGTGCTTCATGTATAGCATGTGATACAGCCATGACAGTAATAGTAGTAGAGTGTAAAAGCAGTTGGATAGTTTATACAGATAGGAACAGTAGCGATCATCTAATATATATATATATATATATTTTACAGAAGCACACAGATCTCTTTAAATGTATGTTACCTGCTTAACCAGCCTGCATTGTCTAGTCAGCTGTAAAATGTGTGTGTTCTCAAGGTGGAAAAGGCCAAATGAAACTATAGTCTGTGATTCCAGCAGAACATTTGCATCTGCAATGAGATTTATTTTTTTCACCTTGTGTTCAGTAATTAATTTAAATTAGGGAAACTGTTACTGCTTCAAGGAATAATTTTTCAAGGGAATTGAAAAATTACTCTTGAGCCTACCTTCCTTGCATCTAAATCCAGAATCTTTATGAATCTGACTTACAATATTGTAACACAAGGTGCGCTTGGACCTGGATCCTACAAGAAGGCTCTTAGTTGTCCTATACAAATGAAATGAATAAACTTTCATTTTACATTTTCTTGTTTAAACAAAATTATGCATGATGCATATCATCAGGCTCTGAATATAAAAAAGTGATATTACCCTAGTGTCATAAAATTTTCTGTGATATAGTAGCTGTTTTGGGGAAAAGTGAAATATACAGTCACTTAATAGTTGGACTTGATGATCTTTGTGGATCCCTTCCAAGTCAGGGGACTCTGTGATTTTGTGATGTCATTTAGCCTAGAGAGGGACTTCCTAAAACCAGATTTATTCCTCCTCTCACATATTTCTTACCTTCTGCTCAGTATTTCATTCAGGAAGAACATCCTGCCTAAAAGTCAATATATATGGTTAAAGTTAGGTGCTCGTGGCAGGAATAAGCTCTCTTTGGGAGAACCTTTTTATTCCTACCCCAAAGGAATGGGATTTTACACCAACAAGGAAATTTACTTGCATTCCATTAATGCAATGGATTAATAGTAGTATAGATCAGCCAGCTCATGAAGACAAGTGAGGGATTCATTTAGTAATGAACATCTAAGTGTGTCAAAGACGAAAAAATGTATGCATATCCATAGCATATTATGGATGGTCTGTGATTGACAGCTATTGATGTCTAAGGTTCTATGACGTTGAAAGGAAAAATTAAACCAGCTTTGTAGAGGTGAAAGGCAGCGCACCAAGCAAAGATGAAAAGCATTTGCATCACACTAATGTGGTTTGGAGGTACAGTGTGTGATGGAAAAAGCTGCATTCTGCAAGCAGATGACAGATTTTAAAATTCATATGAAATACAATGTCAAGTGTAGACAGATGAACACATGTCCCTTTGTCATAGCAGGGTTATTTCACAGGTCCTATAACTGAAGAAGAGTAAAAATGTCTCTCTTATTTTCAAGGGATTGTACTATTCTTCCATGAGATGCAGAGCAAGTCTTAATTTTTCAACAATTCAAATGGGAACTAAAAACAACTTGACACTTTACTAAGCTGAATAGACAAGTTGTTATGCTCCTGTTGCCATTTTAAGTGCATTACTTTTGGAAAGCAGCACAAGAAATCCTGGAAATGGTAGAGACAGATCCATATTATCCTGGTAATATTCTACTGAGCCTGGAAATAGGTGGTCTGATAGTGTAAAGATGATGTGCAATGGATTCATCACCTAGGAAAGTAGACTATGCATACTACATGATGTCTTGTTGAAACCATAAAATGAAATTATTTCAGTCACTTTCCAAACATTTATTTTTGTAGTCTGTGCTTTCAGCTGGGTTTTGTGGTGTCACCTGGAAACTTAAAGCCTTCTGATAATGTTTTCATAGTTTTAGTTACTTTCCCATGAAAAAGTTCTATAAATGTAAGTCGTTTATCACATTCCTTCTAAGAAACATCTTTTGATGGATGTTTCACATGACCAGTGTGCTTGGAAAGGTGGTAACTTAATTATCCAATTCCTGGTCATTATCAAGAATCTATAAATACTGGAGTCAGAGAATAAAATTTCCCCTTTTCTGTTCTAACACTGAGAGGTGTTCGTGTGAATCATTTCGTGTCCTTTAGCGACATTGTGGTTTCTTTTTATTTAAAATTTATTATTATGAATAATCAGAAGTTTATGTCATATTTCATTCTTTGAAAATCTGCTTAGTACAGGAACCTGGATGGAACCCTTAGGATATGAGGAGACACACACTGAGAGGGAATAATTTTATAGAATGTGAGGGACACACAGGTGTAGAGGAATGATGGCCAAGGAATAAACACTCTGTACAGCAGAGACCAGAAGTCTGCTGAGAGCAGTGGGAACCTGGGTTTCAGAGGGACATTCCCTAGAGACCCAGAGAGCACTGTGCACACTGTTCTGCAACTCTGGAACTATCTGGTGTGCTGACCTGAGAACAAGCCTAAGAGAAAAGGATTGATTTACGAGAATGCAGTGGGCAAGGTGGAGATAAGGTTATGTATGTATCAGTCTGTTTCGATTTTCCTCATTTTGAGTGTTCTCCACCACCAGAAAAGAAATCAGATGTTCTAGTGTCTGTTCTAATAAAACCTAGCTTTCCTCTTAAAAGGCTGGTTCACAATGGGAGAAAAAAGTTTGAGCAGTGTGACTACACAGCTGTGGGCAGGGCAGTCAAGAATAAACCTGTGTACTGGGCAAGATTATGGCACCAGATTCATGTCTATTACAAACTGACAAATTACCAGATCACAGCTATTCTGGATTTTTCCCTGTGGTGTTGCTCATTTTTCCAGCATATCTGCCTGCACGTGTGTATGTATGATTAGTTCAACACAGAGCACTTGGTCATTAAGAAATTACTTACTGCTTAAATACACAATTAATTTAGAAAGTGATTAATGAAAGTGATCTTAATCCATGCCCTAAAACATCCCTGTTTTTACAAAGCTGCTTGGAAACTGTGTAAGTAAAATTAATTCAAATCTACTTTAAGATCCAAAGATAAATGAATGAAGGAAATAATTTAAAATAAAACGCATGGAAGTTCTGCATTCTTTCAGACTTTTCCAGAGTGTTTTGAAATAGGATTTACTGAAAGAACCATGTAATAAATTGCAGTTGTGGCAGCACTTTTGTATATGGGGTTAAATATAATTGTTTATTAGATGCTTTGTGAAAAGTTCAGAAATATTGCAGAATATTGCAAAAAATAGATGAGGTATAAACTGAAATATTGAGGTGATAACTGACATAAGTTGGGCAGTTGTTGCTAAGTATCTTCATTTTGCTGTGTCAGTGTCTGTGTACTTTTATGTGGCTTTTCTGTGCTAAAGATTGTACTTTAGTTTAGATCTGCTCTTAGATGCTGTTTTATCACAGGGGAAAACTGCATATCTGTTTTCCAGTAGATAACGTGTTTTGCCAGTATTTCTCATTTTCTGGTCTGTGTTCCTATACTCCTAATAACATCTAAACATTTTGTGCTATTTTAGCTGGTATATTTGGAAAGAACATTTTAAATGCTGCACAGGATTTTAAGATTGCAATGTTTCTTATCATTTCTGGTGTTATTCTAAGCAAAGAGAGAGCTTTGGATTCTTTAAACTAACCATTGGTTGAAAACCATCGCTGGGAAAAAAGGCTTTGAAGAAAACTCTGAACGTGTGTTTGTGTCCTGAAAATTAAAAGAAAGAACAAGTACTTAAAATGGAAATGTGACATGAGGTGTTTAAAATGCTTCCACCTTTTAATATAATTGTTACAAATCTCCCCCTCCTATTCATAGTAGTGCTATCTGTTCTAATACAGAGATGTAATCTTATTTAGCCAAAGACTAAGAAGATTTCTCTATTTAGTAGCAATTAGTCTTTGTGGCTGCTTATGATTCTTGAGCGTTTCTGATTTAGTAGCCTTCAATGCATTGAATTCAGTTGTCATTGAATCTCTTTTTTTCTTCTATGCGAGTATGCTCAGCTTTGTGATTTTACTCTGTTTTCTTCACTGAGTCAATATAATTCTTAGTGGTTTTGGGGACCACAACTGAGCCCATTTGGAAAGTGCTGTATGATGCCTCTAAATAATGGTGACTGAGTCTGATTGTTTACACATCACCCCAAAATGTCAAAATGATTGAAGACACTGAGTTTGAAATTTGAAACAATAAAGGATCACTAGAAGGTCAAAAAATTACTTTTATAATTGGAAAATTATTTTTAAATGTATACATTTAAATGATATTACTTATATATCTTTAATATATATTAATTAAATATATAAACTTATATTAAATATATTTTTCTATTTAAAAATTAAGTAACTGAATGGTACAGAATTTGTATCAGAAATACTTACATTTAGGAAAGATTGGGGGCTTCATCAAGTATTGTTTTCTGTAAAAATGACAAAAGGCCCGAAACATTATTGCTAAAATAATTTATACATTAAAATAGTTTCATATATCTCCTGGATGCCTCAGATCAGTGTATGTGTGGACTGAGTGTACATACCAAAAAGCAAATCAAGCTTAGAGTCTTGTTTCATCATGTATACAGTTGGGATTGGGAACACTCACTGCTGAAAGATCAGAAAAGCAGCAGAGACAGCAATAATGGGATCTTGATTTTCTCCCTTAGTGTCTCATCAGGATGTTGTGAAGTTTCAGATTTTAGACACAGTCAATAAAATGACCAAGACATTGGTTAGTGGAGCTGTGAGAGGAAAGGAAACCCTTGACTTTATCCTACACAGAGTTTGGAGGATACAAGAGGCACATCACAACAGCAACCATTGGGTTCAGCATGCAGAAAAAACAACAGGAAACAAACAATCCACAACAATTCAAGAAGGAGCCCTACACAAAAATAAAGATACTTACTAAAAAGAACCTAAAAAAGGTCAGCTAAGAGAAGGAAGTTGTACCAGGTGGTATGGAAGCTACTTAAGGACACCGTATGTGATATTCAAGGCCAGCGCCCACCACCTGTCATGAAAGGCTTGAGAAAAAGCAAGAGAAAGATAGCAGAGCCAGACAACAGAGCAAAGGAAGTTGTTAGAAAGAAGTAGGTGTCTTTTAAAAAACTGAATTCACACCCAAATGATGTATTAAACATATTTAAATGTAAGAACGTGGTAAGACAGGCGAAGGAGTGTTTGAACAAATGTTACATAGAATTAAGACTGAATAGGTCTTACTTTTGATGCACCAGGAGCAATGTGTCTGCCACTCTTTTGAGCCAGTGATTGGTGTGTAGAATGACTATTTAGAGAAGCCTGTTTCAGAGAAGTTAAATAAATCCTTTGCATTGGTGTTAGCTGTGGGAAAAATGCTGTGGAGAATCCCATGATGCATCACTTCTTCCTGGCTTTTCTGAAGGGATATGTGAAATTGAAGTGATTTAATGGTCCTGCAACAAAATAAATTTATAAAATAAAATGATGAGTACCAGATTTTATTCACCTAAACTTTCTAAAAGAATTTAGGGAAAAAAATTGTCCATAATACTGACAATGAAAAACTGCTTGCTTTTCCAGTTGCCTTGTTGTCAGAGACGTTGAGGTTAGATAGTGTAAAGCCAGTTTCTTAGAACAATTTTTAAATCATTCAGGGAGCTGCAAGCCTGTTACCCTGTTGTTTGTCTTAGGCAGTTCAGCACAAATTATGATGCAAAATAATATTTGTGGATGCTTGATAATCTGTGATCTGAATGGGACAGATCAACAGAAGGTTTGCAAAGAGGAAGTATACAAACGTCTTGGAATCTCTGAAGACATAGGAAACACTTGGATAAGGATCATGCTACAGCTGATGTGGTTTCCTTGAATTTTCAACAAGCTTTTGATAAAGCCTCTCTCCAAAAGAGCACAAAGACATAACATGAAAAATGAAGCCCCAGAATAGATAAGCAGATGAAGAGAATGCATCAGTTCTCAAAACAGAGGTCACAGCTGGAGGCTTATATTCAATAGATGGTCAGGTAAGAAGAATGAAGTGATGCCAGAAGGTTACCTGATGGCTACATGGATATCAACTTTACTAAAGGCTAGAGTTGGGTGCAATGTAATCCCAGATTGAGTGATTTTTCAAAAATGACAGATGAAACACATCTTAGACATTTGTCAAGCGATGTACTTAGGAAAAGATAACCAGTCAAAATTCACCTGGAAAATAGTGAGCTCAGAACTGACTGTTGCCAAGCAGGAGTAAGATTTTACAATATGAAGAATAACAATGAAAACAACATTTTAGCACTCAGCAGCAATCAAGAAGCAAAATTACGGCAATTATTGGGGTAAAAAGTGCAAAAGGACAGCCATTATTTTACCTCTGTGTAGGTCCAGAGTTCATGTTTTCTTGAATGCAGTGTATGAATGGCTACTGTTTGATACAGGATATAGACGTAGGTATTTGTTTGATGTAAGAAAGTACAGTTCTTCCTATGTCAGGAATTTGACTTAATTTATGAGTAAGAGAAATTCATCTGTATATACAGTCAGGTGAATATTTATGATTGAAGACTTATGCAGAAAGTGGTATCTTCCTTTAACTAATTATTGTCATTAGCATTAGTTGGATTTGCTTAAAATCTAGGAGGTAATACTCCTTTGTGGTAGGCAGCACTTATGCAATGCTTGCCAGATTTATGTGTATTCTTCATTTGCCAGCACACAGATATAGTATGAATGAAAAGATAAAGGCAGTCCCTATCCTAAACAGATTTCAATCTTTTGCAGTCTTCTACATTACATGTGTTGCACATTAATAGAAGTTTTAAAGTTTTTAAATGGGTTTTCTTTCTCTGATTTCAAATTATTTGAAGCAGTTTCTTCAAAAAAGAGTGAAAAAATAGTAGCATCATTTTGTGTGCCTGAGATCTTTCCAGTATTGCTTTTATTCTATTCTATTTTATTCTAGCTATTCCATTTTATTGCGTTCACCAGCCACAGCTTTTCACTCTTGGTCAAATGGCAGCTACAAATATCTTAATTGGCACTAAAAATAACATTCATTTTCCCGTACAAGATCCCAAACCAAAATTAAACTCCTCTGCTTTGACTGCATGGTACACCATGCAAGATTCATCCAGTATCAAGGAAAAGAGCTTAAACTGGCAGAAAAATCAGGAGGGCATATGTCCTGTTTCATCTGAAAAAAGAAACCAACCCAAAGCCAAAAAAACAAAGCCAGCAGAACTACAGAATTACCATGAGCAACATCCAGACAGCCAACTTGAACAGAAGAGCCAGCTGCCATACTTGGGTCATGATGAGCACATTATATGGATTCCTAAAGCTGAGTGGATATTCTTTGACTCTCTTTTCCTCAGTATGCTGTACATATTTTTTTCTCTTTTTTTCCCTCTGTTCTAAAAGTTTGTTCTAATAATATTCAGGGACCTGACTTTAAAAAATCTCTGGCATTCAAAAATTCCAGCGTATTCTCATAGACAAACTTTATTTTGAATACTGTGGAACTTCATATCCCTTGGACTTGCAGACACCTAAGAATCAGCCTCCCATTTTTCATTGTATTATAGGATGCTGTCTCACAATGCTTCCATCTGGAATTGTCTTAAGGAACTGAAATAGTAAAGATAAAATCAAGGAAGGTTAGATTTTCCATGATGGAGTTGCCAGCAGTGTGTTCATGCTGATGGTTAGTCTGGACAGGAGGAAGTCAGCTATCGCTCTTAGCCTATGTTAAGCTCCGTATCTCTTTGTGTTTCCAGCTGCTCTGATGATGAATACAAAGTAACTTCCTAATATAATAGAACTCAATAAAAGTTAGGTTATTGGGAATCTTTCTGTCAATATTTTTTTTCTATTTTTTCATTGTTTTCTTTTTTTCTTTGAAGGTAGAAACTAGCTACACTGACTTTTCATTATCACAATTCAGTAAGCTGTATGTATAAACTGAGTCCTCTTACTGAATTTAAAGTTTCTTTTTACATATTTCTACCTCTGTTCTTTTAAAGAAACATGCAGTTTGAATGGAGAAAACATTTAAATCTTTTAGACAAGATAAGATAGGCTGCTCAAAAATTACTTTTTCTTTTAGTGCTGACATACTTTCTGAGGCTGCTCATTCCTACTTCCATATCATACTTTCAGTCAGGGTAGTGTGACTGTGCATCTGCATGGTAAACTGCATCCAGAAATGATTCTGTGCAAAGAAAAAAATAAAATTTACTGCAAACAGTTCCTGAGGAAGGGGTTATTAAGGCTGAAAGAAATGCCTATGAAATTATGACTGTGACTGGAAAATATATTCAGGCATTCCATCTGAAAGACACTGCTCAGTCTGAAAGAGCACCAAGTGCAGACTAAACAGGTTAGAGTCACTTGCTCCCAGATAATTGGATTATGTGATTAATTAAGCAACTTGAGGGCAGAGATAGGTCTTTGAAGGGAGAGAGGTGACAAACCAATATGGAACAGAAGAATCATCAGCTCTTGTGGAATTAGAGCAAGCTGTAGCTATAGTTGTGGCTAGAGTTAGTGTGGTTCAAAAGCTATTCCTATCATTGTTGCTTGAGTACTTACTCAGCATACTGAGATTTCTTGCATAGTGTATATTCCCTGAATTTTTTAGAATTACTTCGCTTTGACATAACAAATCTTTTCTGTCAGTGGGAAAAACTATTAGAACCATCTGTTCTATCTATTGAAATTTTGTTAGGCCTCCCTACTGGCTTGAAATGTAGAGGATCATTCAAAAATTGGGTCTCGTTTGGGGTTTTTTATAAAAAAGTGGATTTTGTTAGTTAGTAAATATCATCTAATGGGCAGACCTATGGTAAGAAACATCTTCCTGTGTACCAATATTTTCTGTAGAAGAGACTGATTCTTCTCAGGTGTTGCAAGCATCTAGTCAGAACTCATCATCTCGATTTCCTTTGTGGTTAATGGAAAGGGAGAGAGAGATGAAATCCATCAGGTTACATTTCCATCCCTGCTGGTTTAGGCTGAGATAAACTGCTTTCTGAAGAAGGAAGTGTCTCTTGGGTTATCAGAGGGAGCATAGGTCTATGTATGCACTAAGTATTTTCAGGCAGCTAAAGCTGTGGGAGGCGAATCCCACTGAATATGTCATTTGTTAAGGTCATTGTGTGGGCTGTGACATAAACTTTATGGTGTATGTTTCTTGTATAACTTTCATTTATATTTCAGCATGGCTGTTGTAATCAGGTAGCCTTACTGGTTATATGAACAAGCAGTTCTCTTGGCTCCTCTGCATGCCACACACATGGGAAATCTATAGCAAACTGTACGATTAGTGAAAAAAAATATTAACTTGTGAAACAGCTCAGATTAATTGCATGTCACCTTGTTTTTCACATGAAGAGGCAGAAATTAAGCGTATTTTGTTACTCTTTCAAGTCAAATCTTATAAATATTTTTGGAGTTTCTTTCTCTGCTAACTTTTGTGAGCGTCCTCCTTTTGCCTACCAAAATCTTACTGTTCTGCAATTATGCTAAGAAACACAGTATTACAAGCCTGAACAGTACAATAGGTTTTTATAATAGCTTTGGAATATTTTTCCTGTTATTTTCCATCTCTTATGTATGCAAACAAGGTGTTAGCTGTTATGATCAGTGATACCAACTGAGCAAATGTTTTCCTTGAGGTCTCCATGCTGATGCACAGGTATGGCTTTTGTTTTTCCTGGGCTGATAACAGGTCACTTTACCCCTACCATCAAGCTGTTTGAATCAATCCCTTTTGTGTGCATTGCTTTGCATTTGTAAGCATCTAAGGGTATTCATTCCTGATGTTGAATCACTGGTAGCTCCCACACATGGAACAGTAGATACTGCAGATACTAGAATGCATGGCAAAGAATGACCAAAACTGCTAAAGGGCTGCCACTCTAGCTCCTCGAGAGAACTAGGCAGGGTCTTGTGCCTGTTTCCTGTGTTGGAGGAATGTCAGCATAGTTCTGGTTGCATTTCAGTCAGGCATTTATCTTAATACCTGCACATGAGAAGACTATATTCATTCTGCCTTTTGACAACTTCACTGTGGTCTCTTCAGACCTTCTGCTGTCCTGAGTTACTTAGGATAAGGAAACCTTTGGATTTGATTCAAAATGGTGCTTGTCTTAAACCCCATCCTGGCTTCTGCCCTGTTTTTTTTCAAGTGATTTCAAACCAAAGAAGGGTGCTTGGATGCACACCATGTTGTAGTTCCACTGAGATTTGGGGGTTTTGGATGCTTAAAGAGCAATTTAGGGTGCTTTGCTGAGAACATAGATTAAAGTAGTGTTATAAACAGTGCTGTTCAGGTTCACAGAAAGCTGAGAAATTTTGCAAAACAATGTATATATATTTGCAGTGAAATTCACATATTTTTACACAAACACTTCCATGAAAATCCAAATTAGATCTCAAAATGAAACACTGATGTTTTGTTTATAGCATCTTTCACCATTCATATTTGCCTTCAGTTCTGATATTTTATTCCTTCAGCATGACACAGACATTATTTTTCCCACATTCCATATGTCCAAATCACATATAAAGATATTTAGTTCAAATACCATGGGTGCGAAACATTCCACACTGTGGGTCCAGGGTGGCGTTTGGCATGTCTTTAATGTGCTATGGTGTTTAATTACAATACAGCAAATTTATTTTTATGCAGCCTTCTTCATTGAAAGTATGGAAAATTGCTTTGCAGTGAGTCATCTGACAACTAAAGAACTAAAAGTCTGTAGTGATATTTAAAGAGAAAGTGGCTCAGAGCTGCCAGAGTTCAAGACAGAAAAAGAAACAGAAATTAAAGAGAGAGCCTCCAACCATGGAAAAAATAGCAACAAAGACTGGTTAGGGGGAGGAGTGATGAGAAAGCCAAACATGCTGAGACTGTCTGAGACAGTTCAGGAGATTTTGCATATCATTCTGAAACAAGCATTAGGCGTCAGATGTTTCTCCTGTATCACACCAGCCTTAGCCAAGCAAGGTAGCTTTGACCCTAAGAGAATGGTGCAAATCTAGATAAAGAAGAGTACTAGGCTCAGGGCACTGTAGGGAATCTAGAAGCGTGCCAGGTAGGGGTTGAGGGGAGGATAAATGTCTGTCGTGGTTTTAAAACAGTAACTAAAAAAATCACTTATTTCCTGATGTGAGGTATGGATTAGAGCAAGAGCAAAACAGGCTTAAAACTTAAAAAGGAATAAAGAAAGTTTATTAACAAACTACAAGAATAAGAACACCAGAATAAACTTCCAGAAAACCCTTTTTATCCCCTACTACCCACCATTCCTTTGTTCACATGACAACATAGAGACAAAAACTTTGGAACTTTGGTGTTTAAAACAGTCCCAATTCCTGCTAGAGTCTTTTCATCAGCCTTTGTAGAGAAACAGAAGTCTTCTTCTGCTAATCTATGGAGTTTTCTACAAGAAAGCTATTTCTGTTATAGCTTTCTATTTTTCTGATGTCAGTTACCCGGAAATCTTGTTATCAGTTCACTCCTCCCATTTCACATCACTCTGAGGTGTGTTATGGGCCATGAGTCTAGGAATGTCATTTTAAGGATGAGTTATTCAAAGGCAAAAGTTCTCTTCATCTGTCTCTGTGAGCTCTACTGGAAAACAGTTTTCTCATTGCTCCCCAAGGCTTCAAATTTTCGCTTCACTCTGTCCCAGCACTTCACTGTATCACAATTACTCTACTTTTTACTCAAAATCCACACTTTGAACACTCCATTCCTCCCAATATACTCTGTCATGAATTAAAGGAGTTTTTTTCAAGACCTTATTGTCCATCTCCATGTCTTTAACACAAAAATATTTCAGCTTATAAAGCATCTCCTTAT
The DNA here is from genome assembly GCF_030490865.1 of Poecile atricapillus. Lineage (NCBI taxonomy): Eukaryota > Metazoa > Chordata > Aves > Passeriformes > Paridae > Poecile > Poecile atricapillus. Next base: position 20,572,674 of record NC_081251.1, on the reverse strand, counting down.
TCTCTACCTTTTCTGAAGCTTAATTCTTTACTGTCTCTGATAGTTTATAAAGTCTCTTTACATGTTGATTACTCTCTTTTTCTTTCTCTGGATAAAAGGATTAATCTGCAAGTCTCATCTGGGTAATGAAAAGGTTAAAATCTTGCCCAGGCTTTGTAGACGATTCTGTGATCTCTGCCGGAGCAGCAGCCGGAGTTGTCTGCAATGGAAGATTCTTCATGGCTGCTCTGGAGAGTGTGGTCACTGTCTCAGCCCGCCGCAGGTCAAGAGCTTTTTTTTCCTTTCTTTACTCGGCAGTCTCTGGTGAATTCAGTCACAGCAAAACCTGCAGCCGAGCCAGGGACCGGCCTGGCCCGGCCAGAGCCCGGGGCAAGCCCCGCAGGCCCCATCTCCCGGCCGGGAGCCGCTGGGCCCAGCCCAGCCCCTGCCGGGGCCACATGGCCGGGCAGGCAACGGGAGGCCAGAGCTCTGTTACCTTTCACAGCCAGGAAACAAAGAGAACAAGAGTGCTCTGACTTTACATCTTAAGGAGGTGTTTACAAGTTGACTTCACTTTTTAATGGTTAAAACTGCTGTCAATTCTTAGAAATGACTGATAATTGGTCAGGAGAAAAGACTCCCATCAGTCACCAGCAGCTTCACTTCCTTAGCTCTCAAAACTGTCTTAAAGGTAAAGTCACCTTATGACAATGTCTTAACTTTCTAGAGCAAAACATTGGAATGTGGTGTTTTCACCTTGTCTGAATGCCAGCACCCACCAAAGCCATTCTATTACTGTCCTCCTCAGCTGGACAGAAGATAGGAAATTTTACTAAGGGCTCACAAGATAAGGGCAGGGAGAGATCACTCACTGATTTCTGTCATGGTCAAAACAGACTCAACTTGGGGAAACTAGTTGAAATTATTACCAATCAAAACCAGAGCAGGATAGTGAAAAGTAAAATCAAATCTTAAGAGCACCTTTCTGTTCTTCCCCCCCCACCCCGCAAACCTCATATTCCCAGGCTTAATTTTATTTCCAGTCCTCTACTTCCTCCCCACCAGCAGTGCAGGGAGATGGGGAGTGAGGGTTACAGGCTCTTCATCTCCTCAGGGAAAGGAGTCCTTCCCCTTCTCCAGCATGGAGTCCATCCCATGGGAGACAGTCCTCCAGCATGAGTCCTTCCCACAGACTGCAGCTCTTCAGAAACTGCTCCAGTGTTAGTCCTTTCCCATAGCATGCAGTCCTTCAGGAACAGTTTCCTTCAGTGTGGGTCCTCTGTGGGGTCACAAGTCCTGCCAGCAAACTGGGCTCCAGTTTGGGCTCGTGTTTCCACAGGGCCATAGATCCTGCCAGGAGCCTGCTCCAGAGTGGCCTTCCTATGAGGTCCCAGCCTCCCTCAGGCTTGCGCTTTGCTCAAGTGGAGGGTTCTCCACAAGAGGATCTCTGCGCCACCATGAACCTCCATGGGCTGCAGGGACAGAGCTGCTTCACCATGGTCTTCCCACAGACTGCAGGGGAATCTGCTTTGGCATGTGGAGCACTGCCTTCTCCAATGACCTTGGTGTTTTATCCCCTTCTTAAGTGTATGTTATACATACATACATGCATGGTGTTACTACCATCACTGATGACTCAACCTTGGCCAGCAACAGGTCCATCTTGGAGCTGTCTGACACTGGATCTGCTAGACATAGGGGAAGCTTCCGGTAACTTTCCAGCTTTTCACTGAAGTCATCCCTGTAGCCCCTGTCACCAAAATCTTTTCCTGCAAACTCAATACGTAGAAGAAAACTGGCATTCTTCAATCCATGATGTTTAAATGTGTGAGGATTTTGTTAGACCATGAATGAGGGAATTACAGTTAGTAGACAGCAATTATTTTTGACATGAATATGGACTTCAGCAGCAGAACACTTCGAGGAAAGATGGGGTTTGGCTTCTGGCTAAATCTTCCTTGGCTAGTGGTAGAGGGGCTAATCCTCCGAAGTGAGTGTGTGGGAGGAGCAATCAGTTCAGGGTCAGAGATAAAACCTGGGCTTTTTGTACAGGGATAAGATCTGAGTAGAGAAGTGCAAAAGCTGTCTTGAAGAGCAAAAGGGACTTATTTCCTTTGATATCTGAGACTTCTGAAGAATTAGGTAGTAAGGAAATTATAATGTAGCAAGGGAACAACAGAACCACACAGGCTGTTAAAGAGATTAGAGCTTACCAAGGTCACTGTTGCCTTGCACAAAATCCTATAAAGTTGATGTCCAAAATTGAGCTAGCAGTAAGATACCCCAAAGGAGAACAATGTTTAAGGAGGATAAAAGAGATGACTCAGAAACAGATGTCTGGTGTTTTTAAAGGACAGCACTGTCAAGAATGGATATCATCAATATAAACACTATCATCTTTCATTGTAAATTATGTATATTCTTTTTGTGTTCTTGGTCAAATCTATCAACTAGTGGTGTGGGACTCTTTGGGGAGTTCTCTCATGTCATGTTGCCCAGTCTGCCCATACTGGTTTTTGCTCTGGGGATTCTTTTGACCTCGCTCTCTATAGAACCATATTATCTGCCTTAAGAAAGTCAATGAGATGTAATGTATGTAGCATGAAGGAGAATACAGTCTTTATTAAAAGCAGAAGGGAAAAAAACTTGTCTTTTTAATGCCTTCAAAAAAGTTGACTTTGACATTGTAGTACTGAAAAACACTGTAAGCATAAAAGTAAGGCTAGAGCCACTCAGGTATCCCAGAATTTGAAGTGTGTCATATTTCATTGTAGGCAGTTCTAAAATGCTTGTTACAAATCTTATTTACAGCTCTCATGTCTCTTTTGAATCCACAGAAGAGGAATTTCAAGGGCAAACCAAGAGAAAGCGAATTCGAAAGAAGAAACAAAAGAGCAGTTTACAAATCTCTTGTAATTTACATGGAGAACAAACAGATTTGGGAATGCAACAGACTGTTGTTCAAGATAATTTACAGCTGCAGCAAACAGACGGTCCCAAAATAAGCAAAAACAAAAAGAGGAAAATGAAAAAGAAGCGACAGAAAGAAAAAAAGAGAGCAGCTGGCTTAGTAACAAAAACTACCAGTGTGGATTTTACATATCAGCCTGACAAAAACAACAAAGAAGAAGCAGCAGGCTTAAAAGACATAGGTGAAAAGGCAGATAGCATTCTGGACTTCCTGCAGGCAACACAACAAATCTATTTTGCTGACAGTATGTACCACTCTTTCTCCTTTCTTTTTGTGAGTATTACCACGCAGGGGAAAATGGATATGCATTTATTACTGCGGTAAAATGGGACAAATCTGCTAAAGAAGTGTCTCTATGAAGAGAGACATGTGAGAAGAAGTAAGGCATGTGAGTACCTAGTATTTGTCCCACTTTCTGGTGTGTACATAAATATGTAAAAATTCACATCAATAGAAAAAAACTGTGGTCCTGTGTCTTTAAAAATATACATGATGTTCCTTGCTCTTCTCTTAAACATTCCAGTGCACTTGAGACAAGTGGTTAAAATTTTTTTCCCTCTGCAAGCAAATATCCAGAAGGATTGCTTGCTTTCAGAGAACTTCAAATAAGGGTAATTGCTATCTTAAACTACTTTCATGCTTAATATCTCTGCACCAAACTACTTTTCAGAATGTTCTGCTTCCTAGGAGAAGATTTATTTGTGTTCTATAAGGAAATCTAGACAGACAGCATGTAAAGGAACAGGGAAGATACTATTGGCTCTGGGAAAGTATATTGGCATAAAATACTTGTGAACAAGATGAATGGCAACTGCTGCTCAATGCACATTCCCTAGTACTTTTTAAAGAATTGCATGGATATATCTCTAATAGCCTATCCAATGTTCACTGGTCACTGTGGAGCCGAATAGAGAATATTAAATAGCTTAACTACCTGTATTAGTCCATCTTAACGCAGAGCTGTCAGCTTCTAGGACCATAAAATCCATGTTTTGGTTATAGAATTACTGTAAAAAGCTTGTTAAGATGACATCAGGGATTTCATGTTAACTTTTTCAAGATTTGCACACAGAATTTTCTTTACTTAATGTTAAATGTTCTTGCTGCATCAGGTCTCATCCTAAGCATAGCATTTGGAATCTATCCTACTTTTTGGCTAAGGTATTTCCATCACCAAAATTAAGAATTTTACTACTTTGCCATATGGCTAAGTACATGCAAGCAAAGCTACTTGTATTTGCTGTAGTGGAACTCCACAGTGACTGAACAAGACTGCAAATTTTTCAAGATCTGCTGCTAATATATGACCCAGAACAGAAACCTGATGAATTGTCCACAGCTATGTTGCTTGTTGATTTTTAAGAAAGATTGTTGTTGAATTTCCAGCTTTCCTGCAAGTCAAGTTCAGGTTTTGGCAGTTTTTGACAGACAGGCTCTAGTTTCAAACCAACATATTGGAATGTTGAGCCAGTGAGGACTTTGGAATCCACAGAGAGGAATTCTTAGGTGAAAGGAATTTCATCTGTAGATGAGATTTGACATCTATAAATCAGAGTGTGACTGATTTTCTTATTAGGCAAGTCACTTATATATAGATCTGACATTATGCTGTTTGCCTTTTCTAGTTGAATGACTTTAACGCTCTCTGGTTTTTTTAGGTAAAATTGGAAGCCATTGCTTTTAGCTGCATTTTCAAATGCCCACATTGGTTTATACTTGTAGTGCATACATTAAAAATCTGAATGGGGAAAATTCTGTACTTCTCAGGTGTCTTCCTGGTAAAAAACAGAATTAAAGGGAGTCTGGTTAAAGGGACAGACAGTACATTGTTACTGGAATGGAAGAATGAATTTATGATTTAGTACTGTATAAACAATTGTGTTTGGTGTGGCTTAGCTGGAGTTCATTTGTGCACAGCAGCCCTCACAGTGCTTTGGAAAGGCCTTGATAACACACCAGAGTTTTGGCTACTGCTGGGCAATGCTGGCACCTTATCAGCGCCATCTCTCCAACATTCCCCTCCATCAAGGGGCTGGGAATGGACGAGATCCTGGGAGAGGGCACAGCCAGGCCAGCTGACCCAAATTAGCCAAAGAGATATTCCATACCAGATGATGTCAGCTCAAATATAAAAGCTAAGGGAGGGAGGAAGAACAGGGGGCACTTGTTCTTTTACAGTCCTTGCCTTGAGAGCAGCCACTGCATGGCTGAAGCCGTGCTTCCCGGGAAGTGGCTGAACATCGCTCACTAGTGGAAAATAGAGAATTAACCTTTTTTCCCTCTTTAATTATGTGTGTGCAACTATCTGCTAGTTTTGGTTGGAATTTTTGTGCTTTGGGGTTTTTTTAGCAAACTGCATTATTTCAACCTATGAGTTGCTTTTGATCTCATTTTCTCTGCCCTGTCCCACTGGAGAGTGACAGAGCATCTTGGTGGGCACCTGGCATCCAGCTGAGGTCAACCCATTACAAAAGTGTAATGTCTTGCATGCTGTAATACTTGCTTTTTAAATAAAAACATAAAGGTGCAGTACCAAAGTAATTGTTTGCCTCCAGAAGTGCTTTGCAGTAGTTCCACAGAATTGTTCGCTTTTCCACGTGTGTGTGCAGTTTATAGTATCTAATGTGTAGGAAGCAAAAGCACAGTGCTTTGGCCACAGTACAGTTTCTTCTTCTCACCTTTTTTCTCTGCTGACTTTGAAAATTTTATTCTTCTTGCATTTCTATCATTAGAATCCTATTGTCCTTTTTACTTACTGATTTTTGTAGTATTTGCTTTACCATTGTTTTAATATTAAAAAAAAATGTTTAACAAGCTACTCTTTAATACCTGATATTGGGTTGTCATTTATACTGAAAAGGAAGATGCTGTCTTAGGAAAAAAAAATTAGAATTAGGAAAATTCTCTGAGTTCACTGAATATTTTTAACATAGTTTTCTAACTCTTTTTGCAGAGAAATCAGAATGCAGAGATGCTGCTGTAAATTCAGCAACTGCCCAAGAGCTCTTACAATGTCTTGAATTTCGCACCATCTCTTCCTCAGATGTGACTCATCTGCATCGGCTGAAATCCCTTGTATTGCTACAGGATATTGAGAGATTGAAGGATGCTTTGAAACAATTCCAGGAACAGTCTATGATGTCTCCTGGTAGGTGCTATTCACTCATGTTCATACACTGATATTTTTGTGTGAATTAAAATTCACACCACTTTAGGTTTTGTTTTTTTAATTAGGAAGCTGTAAATAATGATGTAATAGTAAATATGTGCTTATACAAGATATACAAACATAATTCCCACCAAAAATAAGTAAGATCCTTATTTCTCATTTGTTAACAATCAATATAGAAGCTTTTCTCACTTTGAAGCAACTAGAGAATGCAAGATGATTTGGGGATTTAAACCAATATTTTTAAAATCTGAAGTGTTTTAAGATTTAATTATATTTAAAGCATATTTTTAATACATTACCATGGTAGACTTTTTAAATTTCAGGATTTCAGGCCTCCAGTTAAGGGTTCATTTTACCTGCATAAGAATCAATAAAACCCATTATTTTATTTCTTCCTGGTCACCACATGGCTTCTTTAATGCGCAGACTTTGCAAGCTAAATTTTGATTTACATTTTTGGTTTTGTTTAAGTTTCTAAAACATACTGTTGATAATGTAAAAATTAAAAGTTACTCTTTATAACAAATGATATTCTGAAGTAATTCATAAAAAGAAAAATTAATGTGTTACTAAATTTTTTCATGCCTGAGGCACAGGCTCCTTCTGTTTTCTATTATAACCCTTATAATTTTTGTAGAATCTCTTCTTGCACAGTTAATAGTTCTTCATGTGAATGTAGTAGTATCAGCATGTAGTCCACATGAGGTATAATGATTCATTTTCCATGTAGTCTTCATTTAAACACTCATTGCTACTAGTCATTAGAACTTGTGTTGCAGCATCAGACAAAAATCTACAAGATATGCTGAATTTTCTTGCCTCTCAAAGAATTTAATCAGAGTTGAGAGCACTTGGCTACAGCATGAGAGAATCTCAACCATTTTAGATTGTACTTTAAGCCTTTTGAAGAGTAACTGCAGAAATGGTAGCAGTGTGGTAACAGTGTATTTAAGATCATTGCCTTCCAAAGATTATCAACAGCATTCAAAGAAGAGACATCTGCTTGTAACTTCATTAAATAATTTACAGCATGATAGTGGCTAAAGATCCTCATCAAGCCTGGAGTCTACTGAATGCTGTGTGTTGGACAAAGAGAGAATTCCTGCCTGTGGAGTTCAGATCTGATACATTTTGAAAAGGATGCTCTTAGAGAAGTACTTATGTATTCCTTTAAGGGTATGACAACCCCTGAGGTTCTGAAGGATGTGAAGTATCCACATATACATGAAATGAAATCCTTCTGTGCATTTCAAGCCTACAATCTCTGATCTTAATTTTAATCACATTGTCTCATTGGATGTAATACACGTGTGCAAACCAAGTAGAACTCAGCAGGAATCATGAAAATGGTATTGTCCTTTATTGAATGAACTAATTCAGCTTTTCTTGATTAAATCCAAATGAAATGGACGTGACAACATTCAGGATAGTCTTTACAGGCCTTATCTAACTTTTATACAATACAATACAGTTGGAGTTCTGCTGGGTTTTGCAGCCTCGAGACAAGTTGCTCTGTTTACTTTTGTACAGCAGAAATGTCAAAACGAAGAAAGAAAAACAGAAGCAAATTAAAACCCCTAATTTTCCAATGGATGTGTTCATCACTTGAAAAAGCAGAAGACAATTTTCTGCATAATTTTTAAAATTCAATAATGTTGCTCTTGGTACAGCCTGGAATTGTTTACTCTTCCAGTTGATTTTTTTTTCCCTGGTAACTGCTGTCACTCTATGCTCAATTCTCATCTCATTCCAAGTTCACAGTGGTGTAACCATAGTAGTTTATTTGATATTCATGAGGTACAAGAGCATAAGAAAGAGGAAAAATACATTCTTATAAATTATTAAAGGATAATTAAGCACCTGCTAGTCATTAATTTTCCTCAGCAGACTTTAAAAAATACATTTTATTTGTAATTTTGGAAATTCAGTGAATGCAAATACAATGCTCTGAAATTTTACTTTGAATTAGACCTTTAATTATACTCCTTTTTTTCCCCTACATTTGGCTCAAAATCAAGTCATCTTGTCCAGTGAAGGATTTTTAAATTTTAGTTTTCACTCCCAATGAGCAGGTGATAAAAGTTAAGTTATTACAAAGAACTTTGTAATATAATACCTTTCTATAATAACAACTTGAATTTGTAAATACAACCTTTGTTATATTAACAAAATCAAGTTCTTATTATAGAAAGACAAGTTAGGGCAGTTTATGAAGGTAAAAATGTACAGTACATAATAGTAATCTAATTTTTTTATGACTTTGTCTTATTATCTTGTCTTTTCTCTCCTTGTCTTTTGATGGGGGTGCAAAACACTAGAAGGAAAAGTCATTCCATATTAACATGGTAAAAAACACCCTTGATTTTAGGAAGGTTTATTATTTTTACAAAATAAACATTTTATTCCCTGTAGTTCAAGAAACAGTATGTTAAGCCTGTTTTCCCTTTTTCCCATGGTTATGATTCTACTTAAGATGCCATTATCAAGAAAGTAAAGATGGGTGCTATATTTTGTTCAGTTGTATCTTTAATTCCAGGAAGGGAAGCATAAGAAAAAAATGAGAAGAGATGCATCTCTTCATATAAATGCACATTCTCACTAGTAAAAGTTAACAAATTTTCCATACCATTCTGTCTTTTATTTCCTCATATATGGATGTTTTGGTTTCATCCAACTTTCCATTGGGGTTACCAAGTCCCACTTGGCAAGCTTATGCCTGCTGATGGTAAATGTGCTTTAGAATAAAGCCATGGGCTGCTCCAGTTTTGCAGTTTGTGAATTCAAAACTGCTGGTTCAATACCGTGATTTGGTATTTCCTTTGCATCTCCTAGCCTGTTACTCAAATTGAAAGTCACAATGCATCCAAAAGAAAAAAGAATCAAGAAATAAATTTCTCTTTTATCTTAAGCTCTTAGATCCCAATATTTGCAGTAATATAGAAGACAGTCCTAACAAGGGTGATGGTAGGGTCTGATAAATTTTGCTGGAAAAAGAACTACTAAGGAGATTCAGACACAAAAATTATCAATAGTTTATATTATCTTTTAACTCTTCATTTAAATGAGAAAAAATACTTAAGAAATACATAAGAAAATCTCTATGGCTCAGAGGCCCTGGTTGTTCTGTTTAGCTGTCGCCCTCCATCTACTTGCGTTGTACTTTGTGCTTCAGATACTCTGTCAAGTTGCCTTTGACCTTGTACGCGAATGATCAGACAAAGTTGAGGTTGGTCAAGAGTGTTCCTGTGAGCGTGGTTATTTAGAGTGTCATTGTTCTCAGTCTGTAAAAGAGAACAAAATGTCCTATTACTAGTTCCATTTATTTGGTAGTCTTTAACAAAAAAGTACTTACCTCTGCCTCAAATCTTCTGTAAGTGCAGGGAAGAGAATGTTCAGAAGTCACATAGACATGGATTTGTCTTGGTGGGGGCTTTGCTGTTCTCTGTTAGAAAGTCTGTGGCCATTAGCAAAAGGAAGCCAGAGACGTTCATGATTCTCCACAGTGCAGTGGGCAAAGGGGAGGAGCTGAGACTGGAAATAATGCTCCCTTTGCTGGATGGAAACTAGCTTTGGAAATGGGAGCTACTTAATTCCCATTTCACATCAATTATTAAAGCATAGGTGATCGCCTAATTAAAAAAGTCATTATCTCCTAATTTATGAACTCATTTATGAACTTCTGCTCATCAACTTCATTCTATTATCTATTAACATTTTCTCTTTGTTGGTTAGTTTCAAATCTCAAACATAGTCTTCCCTCGTTGCCTAGGAAATTATCACTCGTGGCAGAGCTAGAAGCTTCTTTTAACTGCCTTTTTTTGAGAATTGTCATTTATATAAGTCTTCATTGCAGGAGGAGGTACATTTTGCAGACCAGAATTAATACAATACTGTGTGCCAACAATGCAGAGGCTGGATATACAGAGGCCTTAAAATGATGAAATTTACACTTCTTGTTTTTTGGGGTTTTTTTTAATGAATGAGCATTCAAAGAAAAGGAAATTTGAAAACAGTATTAGCATAATGTTATAGAATCATCTTAAATGTGATTGTTTTGTGATGATAAGTACTGCAGAAAATCCTATCATTTAAAATCAATAAAGTCACATAATCTCTGAATTAAGACGGAAGTCGTAGCATTTTGAGGCTTTAATGCAGCTATCTGTACAATAGGACTCATGCTCAACTGGGGTTTCTAGGTACTACTGTAAGTTAAATAATGATGTGTGAAATTACTCTTCAGACAGAAAGAAGCTTTGTCCATATGATCACGTCATTTCAATCTCATTTTTTCTGAATTATTGAATCATAACAAATAGGAAATTTCAAAGTGTATGAGCAAAATTGTGTCTCATACAAAAGACTGACCTCCTAAAATAAAATGCACCTGCTTGTATAGGAATTCATAGGCATTAGTCTTCAAGCTCCAGTATTTGCATTGGTTTTACTGAAATGTTAATATTGAATGGAAACAGATGTTCACACAAGTCCTTTTCTTAGTATTCAGAAATGTCATGGAGATGTTTCAGGAGGAATGTGGTTTTTTTGTTTCAGATCATGCCAAGGTAGCCACATCTCTATTTCACTACTGGATTACAGATATCCTTCCCGTGAAGAACAGGAAATAAAGCCTTACCCCTGTGTCCACATGCGAATGATTAAAATTTCATATACAAACTCTTAACCGAGTAGAAACTCTTCAGGAAGAGCAGTGTCAATACACATTCTACACCTTCAGCTAAATGAGTTACTTTCCTGTGTTACAGACTCCAGAAGACAATAAAGGTATAACTACAATGTGACTTTTGTGATGGGATGGTCAAGAGTATGGCCTGAGTCTTCAGCTGAATTAATATGTACATTTCACTTTAGGATAAGGGACTTTACTGGAATGGTTTCTATCTGGTATTTTATTTAAGAAATATAGTATTATCTTTTTTGGTTTTATTATTCCTTTCTGGAAGTTGTATTTCTTGACTTTTTTTTGTATATCTGCTTGCCTGGAAAATAGAACTGTATTTTTTTATATTTAAACCTAAGCAACAATATGTCTGAGGAATGTATTTTTGCTGAATAAACTGCTAAATTGTGGACATAGATATGTTTCTAAATGTGGGTCATGTAGGTCCTGTTTGGAGTTGTGCAGAAGCTTGGATGGCATTTTCAGAACTACTTCATGGCTCAGCTTCATGCTTCATGGGTTTCACTAAGCTCAGAGTTATGCCACTGTGTTCTCTCTCCTGGTTTCTGTGTAATCTGTCTACTGCTGTGTAATAATTCTACAATTGAATTTATCCAAGTGTAGATACTACAGTAAGTAATATCCATGGTTGTAAAATGTTTAGAAATAATGAAGAAAAAAGTTCTTTGTGACAGGCTCTTCTCTCAATCTATCATTCATCTGACAGGTGATACAGAGCAAACCATGTCTTATATCTAGGTGTGTTAGCTTTGTCATCAGTGAAACAGGGGCAACGTATTTAACTTCTCCAACTTGTGCTTGGAGATACACTACTGATGAGACTATACAAACGTCACATGGGTTTTTTTGCTTTCTTTTTTTTCTGTTTCATTATATTGCCTGATATATCCTGTTGTGAGGCATTGGTTTAGTGATGATCCAAATTTAATAAGATAAATTTAATAAGAATAAAATCATACCACTTTCTCATTAATTGAGGAAGTTAAAAGGGGTTTGGTAATACACCAAATGATTACAGGTACAGAAAAACCATTCTTATAGCTAAGGGAGATAAGGCAGCTCTGAAGAACTTGAGTTTGGTTCGTATCTAGTAGGAAAGGTGTATAAACCGGACTTTGCAGAGGAGAAACTAGTAGTGTGTTCCCTGTTTTAATGTTTCTGAAATGCTAATGCATAAGCATTGAACTGTAGCTGTGACTTTTCGCTGCAGTCCTGTGTGCCTCAGTCCCACATCTGGAGAAAGAAGAAAACATCACTTAAATTCTCAGCTGACTCATGGGAAATTAATCACTTCATCCTCACTTTAAGGTTTGAATGTCACACAGTAAATGAGGCCTAGGAACTGCAAAAAAGGGTACACAGCAACTCATGAGGTAAACATCATCTGTCCTAAACACTGAATATGAAAAATACAAATGGTGTCATGTAATCAAACTTGAAACACAAGTATGAAAGAGATCAAATTAAGACTGCAAAAATAACTGTGGTGTCTGCATTTCCTGATACTTGAGTGACTGTGCTGAGGGAAGTTATAGGGCTGCTGCTTTGAGTAGATGCCAGGACCTGGCAATTCCTGCCCCTTGTTCTCTGGATTCCAGGTTAGTGTACCTGGAGATCTGGATGTCAGTGTAGGTGACTCCAGTTTCCGTATTTCCATGTTCAGACAGTAGCAATGCTTAATAAGCACATACCTCAGGGACTCACACACAACACACAGCTGACTACAGAGCCTTTTGATCCCTTGAACAGCGGACAGCCAATCTTCTTATCCCTGCCTGGATCCTGGGCCTCTTGTCTGCTCTATGGCTCTCCTGCACACCAGCTAGTCCAGCCTGGAACACTACCACATGTTCACACTCATCCCACAGGCACTCATGTCACAGCCTTGGTTATTGCTTTAATTTCTCTTACTTAATATTTCTCTTTCAGTCCTTGGTCATTTCTCATAATCACAGATTGGTTTGAATTGGAAAGGACATAAAGATAATCAAGTTCCAGCCCCTCTGTCATGGTCAGGGACACTTTCCACAAGACCAGATTGCTCAATATTAAAGTGATTTTTTAAAATTCTACTGGATTTTGAATAGCTGCATATAGATGAGAAGATTTTGATATCTTTGTCAAACAGAAATATTTTGACAAAATCACAAAATAGGTAAGATTGGAAAGGATCCCCACAGTGGGATCATCTGGTCAGCCTCACTGCTAAAGCAGGGTAAAATTTTGTACTATTCCAGTAAGTACAATTCACAGGTCAAAAATGTACTTTGCTTGAACCAGGTAATAATGGATAAAAGATTACTTTTGGTCTCTTTTTTGTTCCTTCTGCTTTTACCACTGTAAGAGCCTTATATTCTGTGCAGAAATCAGCTGGCCCCAGCTAAGCAAACCCAGGAGCAGTTCCTGAGTGTAGCCAGTTAGTCAGTGATATCTGATGTCTTTGCAAATGACCTGTGATAGGAGCTGAATCTTACACTCACCAAACTTGCCAGTGTTGCACTAACAGGGATTATGAAGAGGATAAAGTATGCAACAGAGTTTAGAAAACTGGACCAAATTCAAGCAGATAAATTGTTGATTGTCGTAGATAAATGCAATTGCATAAGAGTATGTTTGTTTCTGAAACAAATGTGCCAGACAGCGGTGTGCTGAAGCGCAACACGCATGAAAGCACTTAAAAACAATGCACAAAAGAACACAGCAGAAAGATCTAGTTTAAAAGCAAAAGAAATGGACATTACTCATAAATTGAATTAGGCAGTGTACTAAAAATGGCAAGGATTCCATATTTGACATTCTATTTGCAGTCAAAAAGATGTCATACATCACAGCTTTAATATCTGGTCACTTCTGCACTGCTTCTCTAAAAGAAATGGTGCACAATCTCCTTACACCTTTTCAGGTTTATTTGAGCATTGGATCACAATGTGGCTGAGATACCAAAACTAAAATATTAATATCCACCAGTGAACACTGTTTTTCATTTCACTATACATGGCTCCTTCAACATAGCAATGAAACATTTATCCTTTTAAATTCTCACGCTAAACTTAAAAATGGCAAAGGAGATCACCTTGAATTCAGTTTACTGAATGTGCTGCATCATGTGAAATTACTGAAACATGGAAGAGTTTTATAAGTGGATTTTGCATCAGAATACTTCTGGCTAAACTGTACATGCACTATTATTAACATATTTCAAGGTTTAAAACTTACATGGACTCCAAGAGTAGGAAGAATTTAAGGATCAACTGGAAAGTAACCTGCATGTGTGTTCATGGATTATCTTTCATGTTTACATTATTGAACAGCGCGCAATAAGTAAGGAGCAGCAGCCCAGTGGGAGAGAAATGTGCTCTGAGAGGCAGTGGTCCCTTACCAGCATGTACAAGTAAGACCAAGAGGCTGAAGTCATTTGAGACATCTGTAGTAGTGGTTAAGCTGGTCACTGCACTTGTATGCAAGGGTATGAGTTCAAAGCCATTATCTCTATATATAGGTATGTGTTTTATTCTTAAAATTGCCTGTAAGACCTTAATTTTTCTCCTTTGTGGATATGTAATAAGGGAATCAATCTCTAATGTTACAGATTTTTACTGCTTTGTAATTGGTGCAGTATTTTAGGTAGTGCTTTACAATCATGTAGAGTTATTAATTCCTTAATGTGTTTTCTATGACAGCTGGCTTTTCTCTCCTGCACCAGTGTAGGGAGTTACTACTCAATAGGCTGAATGTCTGAAATGACATCTTGGGGAAAAACAAACTTTAAAAAAAAAAAAAAGCAAGGAAGGAAAAAAGTGCTGAATGGCAGAAGATTTTTAAGCTGTCTTTCACCAAAGAAAACTTATTTCACCTAGTAATACCATGTATATTATAAAATCAGTCCACAGACAGAGTGGAAAGAGGTGTGTGTTATGCATGTGCAGTATGCTACACACTGGGCATAATAACAGACAGTAGTAGTACAAAAGATGGCAATCTGCAGGATTGGGAAAATTTATTTTATTTGATATTTAGGGAAACCTCAGATTATAGCTATGCAGGTTTTGTAGTTAATTCCTTCAGCCCTGGATTGCTCCTAAGGAGGGCTGTATTGCACGTGTTAATGCAGCTAATTAAACTTCACCCTTTACTGCTTTATCCTTTGCACTTCATCAGAGTAAATTTTGTTTGTTGTTTTAAACTGTTAGATGTATGCAGGCCTAAGGGGAGGAAGGGACATATGTATTTTAGAATAGCAGAAATTTAGATGCTGTATTTGTTTACTATCTAAGAACCTAGGAAAAAGCTTATATATACTATGATTATTTGAAACTGTGTATGCACCATAGTGAAGGTCAAATATATAGCCTTAATAAGGCTATTCTCGAAGTTGAGTGCTTAACTTTGTATAATTAATAGTCTGTAGTAGTGATTTTAATGAGCTCCATACTCTGGTAAAGTGCATAAGCAAGCTGTAGTTCTCTTTTATGTTATTACTGCAAGGCTACGTCCTGTTTTAGGATATATAATGGACAAAAAAGAAGTGTAATCTAAGATTGAAGAGGAATACACAAAAACAGAAAGAGCTTTTCTTTTGCATCAACTCTAGGCTGCTATAGGTTGCATCAAATAGGGGCTGCTTTTCTTTACTTTCAAGATCTTTGCCAGTCCTCTCCATCCCTCATTCAGTGCACAGAGGATTCCTCCATCCCTGTCAGCCTCTGGTATTAACTTACATCACCCATTTGCCATACTTCAAGATTTACACATTTGTTCTTTTTCCACACAGTGCTTTCCATAACTCTACAGTACAATCTTTTCATTGTCTTCCTTTCCTTCTTGAAAGCTTTCTTTTGCTGTGATCCTGCTTAAAACCTTGGCCAAAACCCCAAGCCTGGTCAGTATAGTGCTAGGACAGCTGCCTGTTGTGCTGACTGATGTATCCTTACTGTCTGTGTACTCCCACATCAGTTTCCCACTGTTTTCTCTGCTGATTTCTCCTTTTCTAAGTGATTAGCAATTTGTTGCAGGGTTTGCCCTGCTGCACAGACCAGCACAGCCAGTTCTATCACATCTGAGATGACAGTGTGCTCAGGAAATGTGATAGACCTCTCTACAACGGAGAACATGCTTGAACCTGTGGGCAAGGCTGCTGATGGATTAAAGTGGCTTATTAATTTTCCATTGCACACGTGATCAGTCTGGTAAAACAGGGACCTGGTTCTCCACAGCAGGCACTTTGGAGGCAATATTCTTCTGCAGCTTGCTAGGGAGAGCTTGGAGGCATGCAGTTGTTTCTCCTGACTTCAGATGTTGACAGTGTAGCTTTTACCATCTGAGCTGCCTATCCTAAAAAACTTCCCAATCACTGGGATTAAGTAGCCTGATATAACTGACTGCTGCTAGATATCTGGTTTAGAATTGGAACTGTGGTACCAATGGGAGAACTTAGTGCTTTATGCTGACTGATATGAAAGCATAAATAGGTAAGTCATGGAAACATCTGCATTGCAGGCATCTGGATCTTGTTAAAAAAACAGAAAAAAGGAATGAAAAAAACATCATTTAGTGTATCTGAGAAAAGGACAGGAACGTGCATGGCCAAAACATCATTTACTCCTGACACTGGTCTGGCAGTGGTGAGCTCTTTCAGCTTGGACAGACTGTGGCCCTCTCTCCTTGATGCTTTCATGTCTTCTTGTGGGAAGCTACTGCCTGGAAGTGGTAAAAGGGGAAAGGAGAAAAGTAAGGAGCTGTTTTACAGCTCTGCCTGGAGTTCACCCAACACAAACTAGGAGATGCTTCTCCTGTTCTTCTTGTTCCCTTTGTGCATGTGATCATGCACAAAGCAGCCTCCACCATTTCTCAGGTAGACTCTTAAGTTTGCTGTGTGATTCATTCCTCCTCCCAGTGACAATAATCAAGTGGAAGTGACTATAAATGATCAAAGAAAGAGTAATCATTTTTAAGAATATCAAACTGATCAGCCATTACCTGGATTCTACAGAAGGAATCAATACCAAATATGTTTTTTTGAGAATCACAGGTGTAATCACTGAACTCTGTAGACATAATGATAGCTGTTTGATCTCTGTCTGGCATGTGGGAGCTTAAAATGAAGGTCATGTTCAAATCTGATTGGAATTCAGGGAAAGCTGCTTGGCTTATTACCATGACTATAGTGCTGGATTCTATTTACATTAGTAAACAGTTTAAAATACTTGACATGTTATTCAATTAAATCTGTGATTGCAGACTGACAGACCAAAGTTCATAGATTTTTCCAACCACATTAAACTAAGTACATGGCACAGTGTTTCATTTAGCCTGTCCGCTTAACCCTTTCACCTTAATTCAATTATCCAGAATAAAATTAATGTGTAAAATATTAAATAACTCTAAATTTCTAAATTAGAAGGCATTGCAAGAATATATTCATCTTGATTGGCTTCTGACATGCATTTATTACTGTAGGATTTACAATTTGCTATGGATCACGTTGTTATCCAGATGGCAAAAGTCACTCAGAAACTTTTTTCTCTATACTCATTCAGTAAATTTTAAGATTCATGGAAGATAAGACTGAAAGGACATGAGATTATCTTCTCTGACCCCCATCTAGATCCCTGGTCATAAATTTTCCCTTTACTTCATGGCAAAGACCAGTCTGACTAAAGCACAATTTTTGATTTTTGCTAAAGCAAGTCTTGTACAGAGACAGGCAGCTTGATTTAAGGACATCAAGGAATTAAGATTTAGCCGTTTCTTTAGTAATTTCTTCCAGTATTCAATCACTTTCATGCGTAGAATCATGTGCCTTATTTTAAATTTGAATTTGTCTAGATTTAACTTTCAGCCATTAGTTCCTGGTACGCTTTTCTTCACTGTATTAAGTAGTCCCTCGCTAGCCACTATTTTCTTTGAAAGTTTTTGAACACTGTAATCAAGCTACAAGGCAACCTTCTTTTTGATACCTTGAGTATTATCTCTTTAAACTGTTTGATTTAAGGCATTCTCTATAGCTTCCAACTTGGTTTTGTGGCTCTCTCATACATTCTCTTCATTTTTCCTACCATTTAGGAAAAAAGCCTGCTGGAACTGAGCATAGAAACTTAGCATTCATTTAAAATCTCAGAAAACACAATTTTTGTACTCACTGTTTCATTGGTTTTGGATCAACTGCCTGACACAGGATTGTATAGGAAGTCTATGTTAAATTATTTATAACACTAGAAAAGTACAATTGATATTTATTGCTATCCCGGATTTAGTCCTTGATTCCATACTTCATGTTTGTAAACGTTTGTCTTTCTCTTTGGTTATATTGACTTCAATTTTTTTTTTTTTTACTATGTCTAGATTAGTAAATGATGCATTATTTTGAGTGCCTGTACTGCTTTCATTAGTATTTACTATCTTCTGATCTTGGTGACATCTGCAAATTTTAGCAGCAATGATTACATTTCCTTCCATATCATCAGTAAAAATGCTAAATATGTTAATTTCTAGTATTAATCTTTATGGGATTCAGAGAGAAATGACATTATTCAGTCATGATTCCCTATTTTTACCTTCTGTTTGAAAACAGAAAACTGAAATAATCTAGTAGATTTCTAAAATTTTTAACAGGTATTTATTATATGCACTTCTTGTTTTGATCAGAAAGTCATGAGGCACTAGGTGTAATAGTTGTCAACAAGTATTTCTTCAGTTTTCTACAAAAACAAGTTTTAATGTTTTTCAGATAAGGATAAGAATCCAAGCTAAAGACACTGTACAAAAAAATCCTCAAAAATTGTGTTATAAAATATGTTTAGGGGAAAGCAGAACAATTGAAAAGTATTCAAAGTAAATAGCCGCTCAGTTTTTTCTTAGGTGTTTTCAATTTGTTGCTCTGTGGGAAATGATTTGCATTAGTTAAGAATGATTGCTGTGTAAGATTTCATTATTTTTAAACAACAAGAGAAAATTGATATTTTTTTCCTTTTCCTTCAAGGTGTGATCCGAAGTTTTACTTAGAAAGGTGTCTATTGTTTGTATTATCTGTTGTGTTGCCTTTCTCCCGGCTGGTAATTGAAGAAAGATCCCTGCAACAAGTTCATTGATTGCTGATGAGTAAAACAGATTTGAGATGTAGAAGTTTGCGAATTTGCATTCACATATGGGATATGTAAATTTTCAGTTCCTTACAGAAGCAGTTCTCTGAGCAGATTTCTAGGTTGCAGCACAGGTGTGTTTACTGTCAGCATCAGTGTTGGCTATCTAAACCTAAGATAAGATCAATGTAAGGATTCATCAGCAATATTAATTGAACTGTGGCTGTATAAAACCTTGCAGACAAACAGCATCAAGCCTCCAGCTCCCCGGATCTGGCTCACTGCTAATATAGAACACCTTGCAGGATTCCAAAAGGTTCCTTAACTCTCCCCTACACTGGAAGTCTTAGGGGAAGAAAAAGCAGCATTTCTGTCAAAATGTCCTGGTATAATTCTTTCTTCCAGTCTGATTCCTTTATGTAAAAGCAAAAAACATCAAGGTTCAATATCAAGCCAAAACCAGTTCAGATGTCCTTTTCAGGCTACCTGAGGAACAAAGACTTTGCTGACTGTTGTGTTTCTAAAAGTCCCCTCTCCATCTACTTTTTCCATGTTTTGCAAGGCCTTGCAAAGTGAAATATGACCTCAAACAACCCTGCAGGTACCGCAGGGTGAGAATTTGAACATGGGCAGATCCTGGGAAAGCAGCTGGCAACAGTGGCTTAGTGCAGGGGTGTGAACAGGAGGGAATGAGACACCAGTGTAGCTTTGCCCTTTTAGGCTGTGATGGTGACCCACAGACCCATTCTGCTTGACAGCATTCTCATGGGTAACCTGAGGCTTTTATTTTCAAATGAGAGCAGTGGAAAACTTGGGAGGTAAAAGTCACAAAGATGAGATGATATTGAGCAAGTATTTCCAAGAGGATTGTTAGACTTTTGAGAAACAACTATGGTCCTCTCTGTCAACCTTGGTGCAGCTCCAGTTGTGCATGGCTGATCACAGGAATCACTGGTGACCTGAAATCTTAGTTGCTTTGTACAGCAGTCTCTTGAATGGTATTTAGCTTGAAGCTGACCAAAGAAAAAAGTCTAAAATTATACAAAAACCATACAACTATATTTTAGAAATCCAAACTAGGCCAGACTTTGCCACTTTTTTTTTTTTTTTTCTTGCTGGGCCCATAAGTTGTCATTCTTTGTGAACATCCAGGTGTCGTGGTTTAACCACATTGAGCACCTAGTCACCACACAGCCACTCACTCTGCCTGATAGCAGAACAGGGGAAAGAATCAAAAGAGCAGAAGTGACAGTTTAACAGTTTAATAGGTAAAGCAAAAGCCAGAGGGAAAACAAAACAAGAAATAAATATATCATTAACACAGGCAGGCAGGTGTTCAGCCATCCCCAGGGAAACAGGGCTCCCTCATGTGTAATACTGATAAACACCATCACTCCAAATGTCCCCTCCTTCTTCCCCCTGCTTTACATATTGACCATGACCCCATATGCCCTGCACCAGTTGGGGTCAATGCTCTGTGCACATACACCCACCTCATTTGGTGGGATGAGGTAAGGAACAGAAAAGGCCTTGAGTGTTGGAGCAATGTTCAGCAACAGTGAAAATATCCTTGTATTACTCCAGTGGGTTGACCCCAGCTGGATTCCAAGCACCCACCAAAGTCTTTCTTGCTCCCCTCTGCAGCTGACAGGAGACAGAAAATATAACAAAGGGTTCATGGATTAAGGACCTGGAGAGATCATTCATCAAAAACCATCACATGCAAAACAGACTCAACTTGGGATATTAATTTATTAATAAGAAAATCAGCAAAATAATGAGTAATAAAATAAATCTTAAAGGCACTTCCCCCCCTCTCCCCTTCACAGCTCTACCTCCTCCCCCAGCAGTGCAGGGAGGTGGGAATGGGGGTTATGGTCAGTTCATCACAGGTTCTTTCTCCTACTGATCAGGGAGAGGAGTCCTTCCCCTGTTCCAGCTTGGGGTCCCTCCTACAGGAGATAGCTCTCAATGAACTTGTCCAATGTGAGTCCATCCCACAGGCATCAGTCCTCCCCAGACTGCTGCAGAGTGGCTCACTCTGGCACAGAGTGCAGTCCCTCGGGAACAGGCTGCTCCAGTGTGGCTCCTCTCTCCACAGGTCTGCAGGTCCCTGACAGGACCCTGCTTCAGCACAGGCCTCCCAGGAGTCACAACCTCTTCTCAGGCATCCACCTGCTGTGCTGTGAGTCCCCTCCATGGGCTGCAGATGGATCTCTGCATCCCTGTGGATCTCCATGGGCTGCAGGTGGATCTCTGCATCCCTGTGGATCATCATGGGCTGCAGGTGGATCTCTGCATCCCTGTGGTTCTCCAGGGGCTGCAGAGGTACAGCTGCCTCACCTGGACTGCACCACTGCCTGGAGGGGAATCTCAGCTCTGGTGTCTGGAGCACCTCCTGTCCCTCCTTCTGCACTGACCTTGGTGAGTGCAGGGCTGTTCCTCTCACATATTTTCACTCTGCTCTTCTCTGGTTGTTATTATAGCTGTGCAATAACTGCTTTTTTGCCTTCTTAACTATGTCATCCCATAGGTGTTACCACCATTCCTGATTGGCTCTGCCTTGGCCAGCAGTGGGTCCATTTTGGAGCTGTCTGGCATTGGCTCTGCTGGACATTGAGGAAGCTTCTGGCAGCTGCTCACAGGAGCCACTGCTGTAGCCCCTGCACTACTGAAATGTGGCCACAAACCCAATACAATTGTCAACCCTGTTTTCAGCACAAATCCAAAATAGTGCCACAGCAGCTATTGGGAATTAACCCTACCCCAGTCAAAACCAGCACTGCAGAACATGCATGGCACCTGAAAAACCTACCCAACCACAGCACTTAGAGTTGTTCTTTCTTTTCTTTGGGTTCAAATCTGAGTCCATGGATGTGAATATTATCTCAGTGTATGGAATGGTGTGCAGGCAATGCACTGTGCCCTGCAGCATTCCTCATCCCCTTCCCAAACCAGCAGCCTGAGCTTTTGAACAAGAGTCATTACAACCAGGCATGCTGTGCTCTGGGATGCCCTAAGGCAGCAGAAATGTCTGCAATCCAGCTCTCAGCTCAAGAGTATCGTGCACCAGGATATTAACTGTAAAACTGGCAATATTGCTTTGGTGCAGAGCCTTCCTCCAGGCACCCACAAGACAGATGGCTTTATCAGTACACAGCCATTCACCTCTGCATTGCAATTGGGAAGAAGTACAAGCAAATTTCCAGCTATCTTTGCTAAGTAATTTTACAGCTGTCTATCTGAAATTAAAGCACCCTCTCTTGGTTGTGCTTTGCATTTTTATAGTGACTAGCAATCTTCTTTCTACAGTGCTACACTCAGCCTTCCATTGGGTTTCTGATGCTTGCAAAAATATGTGACACTAAGTTAATGAAGATGAGTGCTTCAGGCTGTAGGGAACCAAGCGAAGGAGAAATCTGTGTAATCTGTATAATTGGACACTTCTACATACAGTGTAAAAAACAAATGATCTCTACAGGGAAGGGCTTTTGTGTACAGGTTCATAGGAAGGTATTGATCTGCACCTCATGTAAAGTCTTTATAGAGCCTATACAAAGGGCAGCTTCCCACCCACAGCCCATCAGTCCCACTCCTCCTGAACTGAATTGCACAGGTCTTTGAACAGGTATGATCCAAGGATTGAAGCAATGGGTTTCTCAGTAACTGAGTGTCTGTCCTACTCAAATGAGTGGGAACCCATGAACACATCTCTTAAGTTGGAGTGATTTTCTGTCTGACTCAAAACTGGTCAGAGGTAAGTTCTCAGATGAAGCAATCAGGGCATGCACACCTCTTGGCAATTGTAGTACCTGTGCTCCAGTTTTCAAATAAAGTTGACTCCAGCTTCCCATATGTGAGAGGTAAGAGTGAAACATGCTTGAAGAGTAGTACCACCTCACCATCAGAGAAAAGCAGAGGACTGAGATTTCTATAAACTGTCAAGTGGGGGGAGTTTACAGTCAGCTCTGAAAGTAACTTCCAGGTGGGAGAATCTGCCACTGCAGTTCTTAACTCATGGAGAAGCTCCGCATTGAAAGCAGTCTCTGCATCCAAACTGGAGAAGTCAATGTCTGATAATCAGTAAAAATCTTGTTGACAAGTCTGTGATGCAGGAAAGAGGTAAAAAAATTCAAAGGATTTTTTTTTTTTTTTTTTTTTCACCTTTGTATCTTAGTGCAGTGAATCCATATTAATTTTCTGGCTTGGAGAAGGAATATGGGAAGATGGAAGAACCCCTCCCTCTAACTCTGAATTAGGAGAGAAAATTCTGTCATCTTGTATTTTGACCTTGACTTCTGTAGTCTGGGAAGACTGGAAATTTTGGTGACAACACAGTACTGTGAGAGGGAGAGGACTCCATACAGAGGAAGGAGGGAAGCAGGGAAGAAGAGCAGAAAGACACGTACAACTTGAAGAGGCCTTTTTGCAGATTTTTCATAAATTTTTCCTACTTGTCTTTGAACCTTTTTTGCCCTTTCCTGTAACTTTTCTAAGTCTACTTCATCCTTTCAAAGATGAGAAAGCAAAAACTGCCCATGTTATTAAAAATGCTAGTTCACTACACATTGGTGAAGTGTGTTCTGGTTTGTTTTCTAGTCCTTTTCAAATAATTTGGTTCCATTTTTGACCCCTTACTGGGTATGGAACTGACATCTTCATGGTATTGTTTTTTAATTTATGAACAGATCTTACTAGTTTACATAATTATGTCCACCATAGTGGATATCCTACATGGAATTTTATCTGCCATTTTATCTCAAGTTGTGCATGATCACAATGCTTTCCTGCAGCTTTGCACAGTCAGCTTTTGATTTTAATTCCTGTGATAACTGTAATGGAATCAGCAGTCTCTGTTCTCCCATTATTCATCACCTTTTCCAGGTCATTTAAGACTTTGCTGAGCAGCAAAGATCCTGGCGAAAAGTCCCAAAGGATTGTGTTGGTGATCTCCTTCCAGTGGGAAAACTGCATTCCTACTTTTTTTCATATTTTTAAAGTGCTTATTCATTTAAATTAGGATATTTTTAGCTCATAAGACTTCCTTTTTAAGGGTTTTCTTTTTCTTCGTTTAATTGTAAAAATGCACTATAATACACCTTGTTCACTTATTTGCCAGTTAATAAAAAAAAAAAAAAAAATAAAAATGCCAGTAGGGTTGTGAAGTGTGTCTTCCTTTTATGGATGCTTCATGGAGTGCTTCACAATATATTTTTCCATGTGTCTGCTCATTTTGTTCTTTGCAGTGGCTTCTACTGATTTGCTGAACAAGGACATCACATTCACTCGTCTGTAGTTCCTCAGATCACCCCTGGAATCCTTTGTAAAAATTAGTCATTTCCCCTCCTTCCCATCCCCTGACACAGAGGATTCCCAGGGAGAGGTTACACACTGCGGCTCGCAGTGGTGTTATTTCATCCTTCACTTGGTTTACAGCTCTTGGGTGAATTCCATCTGGTCCTAGTGAACTGTTAGGGTTGTGCCCTGGGAAATGTGATCTCTGAACAGAGAACACCAGGCTAATTCCAGTGGATTGTACTTAGGTGCAAATGCTCACTGCTCTGACCCTCATTTTTTTTCCACTCCCAGGTAATTTGAATTCTATTCTAGTAATTTCTGCTTGGCCTCACAGTCAGACATTCACAACATCAGAATAAAGACCACCTAATGAAAAAAAAAAAAATATTATGGAAATGGTACTCTTTGGATTAATGTATTTGTCATCTTTTATTTCATATTTATTGGATAATTTTTTTTACCCTCTTCTTCAGTTGATGAAAGAATCTTGCAGTATTCAGCTAGAGACTTCACAACAGAAGATATGTATCTTTACTGGGATTTTGACTAAAAATAGACTACCAGTAGTGTTAAATAACCACAACTATGCTGGTGCAGTGCCATGCCAGAATTAATAGATGTCAGTTTAAGGGATTAGAACATTTAAATTGGACAACAGACGGTAAGGACTGGGAGCCATGTGTAATCAGCAATGTGAAAGCAATTGCAAGGAACCAAAACAAGGGAACATACCAGAAAGCATTCAAGAACAAAAATTCAGCTAACAAGGTTACCACTAAAGCTATGTAATTAAATTTAAAGCTTTGAAAAATCTTCTGTCATACTTAGAAAGCTCAAGTAATTTATATATTTTTATACTTCAGTTTAAAGCCTTACAAGAGAATTAACAGACCTTTTGTAGTTTTGGTGGACTAATTCACTAGCTTGTTGCATTGGAGACACACAGTGTTCTGCAAAATATATTCAGGATGAATCAAAGCATTTACAGTTTCTAAATCAGAAACCATTTTTGGATTTTACAGACCTAGATATCCATTGCCACTAAATGTAAAAAAATTTCCTAGGAGACCACTGTGGAAGACTTTACAACCTCTGAATGTTTAGACACATTTTCTAATTCAGGAATGGCGAATGTCAGTAAAATTCTACATTTCCATAATAGCTCTACATTCATTTTAACTGTGAATTTAACTGTCACATTTAGGAAAAGTTCCAGCCCCTCCAAAAAGATTGTAAAGGGTTGTTCAGAAGGTGGAACAGGTGCTTTTTGTAGAATTCATTACTCACAAAATTATAAAACCATGTGGAATATAGTAACTTAGACATTTTGATTGTCTGAAAATTTTGTTTGAAAGGCACAGAGAGGTACCAATGAAATGAAGTTTCAAATGACTGATGTTGTGTACTTCTGTTGTAAATCAGTGCTTTAGAATTAGAACCAAAATTGTGGTCACGCTTTGAATGTGTCTTTATCTTCTTAGGATAAATCCTTTTCTATTCCAGAGTTCTGGTACCCCAGATATCCCCACTGCAGCTATGATTTCCCACAGTGGCTGTGCTCTGAAACAAACGAAACATGTCCCTAAGTTACAGAAAAGTGCAGTGTGGTGTATGCTAGGGTTGTTCACACACACAAAATATGGCAGTTGTTTGCAAGCCATCCAGTCATTCACAGGCATTGTAGGAGACCTCACAGTCTCCTCTCCTCATTTGCCATGCCCAAATACCTGGAATTACATGGTAGAAGGCTGCTTCCTAACCTCTCTCACCACTGTGTGTGTAACAGGGTTGCCATGTGGGAGATACATGAGGAGA
The DNA here is from genome assembly GCF_030490865.1 of Poecile atricapillus. Classification (NCBI taxonomy): domain Eukaryota; kingdom Metazoa; phylum Chordata; class Aves; order Passeriformes; family Paridae; genus Poecile; species Poecile atricapillus. Next base: position 20,546,659 of record NC_081251.1, on the reverse strand, counting down.
AAGAACCCTGTGCAATAAGTGGTTGCATATGCATCTGCTCACGGGCACAGTTTTATTCATGACAAAATTTCCCAGCAGCAATACAGCACTTTTGGGAATGATCTGTCCAGCCTTTTACAGACAAATTCAAATTCCAAAGACTCTGGGCTGTGTGTGTATGTGCAGTGGGCAGCTTAAAACGTTTACATAGGTCAGTATCTGTACACTGTGTATTGAGATGCAGAAGATATTTGGGGTGCTGTGATGTAACCTGGCATGACTTGGAACTCCTGCAGATGGAATGAGGGATGCCCATGAAGACATGGAGTATGACAGTCCAGCTTTCAGTCTTGTCAGCCACAGAAGCAGCAAAGGACATGACATGGAGGGTTCTCATCACGGATTGTAATAAAATTTCTCATACCAGCTTTCGCAGTGGAAAACACCCACTATGGATGGCCAGCCAGGAGCACATGTTGATCCTGGCATGGGAGCCAGTATCTGGTAGGTGTGTGGATGTAGATACCCATTTTAATGGACTCTGGGGAGTAGAGCAGAATGAGAGAACATGCCTTGCTCCTTAACAAGCTTGCCTGTCTTTGCTCTTAAACAGATGGGAAATTGCAGGCTGTTCACAGGAAAGAGCCTAATGCCTTGTTTCTCTGCAAAATAGTAGCCATTGTATGTCACTCCTTTAAAGCAAGAAATAATCTGCTGTCATGGATTGAAAACAGCTAAGTGGTACACACAGTCAGAGGAGTGCATTTGGTCTTAAGTAATGATGTGTCTTGCGACTAATGTATCCATATAGATCCACAGGGGTGCCACAGGCTTCCCACGCCAGATCGGCAGTGCCTTGGTAGCTGAAAAATGGCTTTATGTTAAAGGATGGTCCTCACCTTCTTCATCAGGGATCAGGACCCTTCAGAGCACTACCTTGCTTATGGAGTGTGTGTGCTGAGTACTGGGACATGGACAGGGCATTGCACCTGTGAGAAAAGGAACTCTGTTACCAACAGTTTCCAGGGTGAGCTGGGACTCTGGACCTCTGCTGGAAGCCTGTCCACTGCCTGCCAGATAGGAGCCTTCCCAGAATAAGGTCTGTAGCTGAGTCTGTCCAGCAGTATGCACCCAGACGATTCTCAGGTCAGTGAGCACAGCTCTCAGGCCATGTTCCAGCTTCTCCTGTAGCCGGTTGTGCTGGTTGACCTCTGAACCCACCACAGAAGCAGCAAGGCATAAAGTTGTTGCTCCAAAAAGACATTTGTATTTCTGCTATGCTATTTTAAACTGGACCAGCTGTCCAGGAGTGTGTATTGAGACAACAGGAAGATGCAGGATGCCTGTTGTCCAATGCCTTGCACAGCAGAGGCAGGCAGACTTCTCCCTGCCAATATCTGCTGGAACAGTTTTCTGCTGCAGTCCAACCTACAGATTCTGCAAAATTGTTCAACATGTTAAGATGGACCCTAACATAAGAGATGCCAGTGGTTGGCATGAGTGTAGCAGCACCTCTTCAAAAGGTGCTAGCTTCCATTAAGGTCTGAAGACCTTCAAGAAATGCCCATTGCTTCTATTTGTGGGTTTGGGTTGGGTTGTTTTGTGTTTGATTTGTTTTCTTCATTTTGGTTGTCAGTTGTGAAAGAAATAAATTCATCTATAGTAGTACACATCTGAGCCAGAGAAAATATGACAGCAATTTTGCCCATCCAGCTGATGGCTCATGGATCAGTAGCTGTCAATTCTGTAGGGCAATGACTGTTCTGGGACATTGGAGATCGTCCCCCCAAAGATGCTGTAGTTGCATATCAGGTCAGATTGTAACTGTTTATGGAAACCCTTCTCTTCAGCCTTATCATATGCTGTGTCTTCTATGGCCACTTAATGTTACTTTCCCTCTATACAGTGTTGCTTTCCCTCTCTACAGATCTCTACTGAGTGAGGGGATATGAAGCTTGGCTATTGACCCCATCCAGTAGCTGGGGAGTGAGGTAAAAATCAGTGCTCAAGGACTTCCTCACAGCTTGTCAGTACCTGAGAGGAAGGGTTTCATGATCCTCCTTTTGTGAGGCTGAACATAGTTTCTTCTTGTAATATATGCCTTTAATCTGCTTTGGTCATCTTAAAAGACATTTTTAATAACAGCTTCATTTTGAGTTGTCCTGCTGTAATCAGTGGGATGCAGTTCATACCAACTCACTGTACTATTGCCACTTCCTGCCCTGATCTTAACATAAACATTTGAAATAGGTAAATTAGAATGGGAATTTAGAGCAACTAGTTCCAAGGCAGGCATCTGTGTGAGCCTTATCTGGAGTTAGATGAGAGAGATCCAGCCCTGCTTGACAGAACTGGGTTCCAGGTAAGCTCTGGAGAAGTACCTTTGTGCTTTTCCAGCAACAATAATGCTTACCTACCTTTGCTTAGGAAATACTTCTGGATTTTTCCCCCCTGTATATTCTCACACATACAAATACAAATTGCAGCATTTTCTGATAAAGTTTGCTTCCATGAAAGAATTTCTCCTTTCTCCATAGCTGTAATGAACTTGATTTTTTGCTATTATTTTTCTATTACGTTTTTGTCAGTCTCTATTCTTTTGCCCCTCAATGGCATCAAAGCAGTGTGGGCAGGCAGGCTGCAAACACAGGAGTAAGTGCTTGGCAATGGAGCTGTGGGAAGTGCAGGAGTCAATGCTCAGCAGGAAATAAATGAATAGTTTAAGTTACTTCAATGGTAACTCCGTAAGCCTCAGCAACACAAATCTCTTGCCGCTGTGTATCTGTAACCTTAGATGACTTTGAGGACTGAACTCTGCAGTCTATAGCTCATCTACACAGCACTGCAGTCTTTTACTGATGGCATTCCCTACTTCTGTCATCAACATATTCCAATCCATCTCCTTAATTTTGTGTTTGTGAAGGTACTACCACGTAATGCAACAATACAACTAGCACTGTTCCTGTTCCTTGCCTCCCTTATCATCTTAAAATTCATTTACCATCTTCACATCTCTCCTTTACACTGTGTTTTGCTGCAATGCCTACAAAAATTTGGAAACGGTCTGCCTGTAAGTGAGCTGAGAACATCGCTTCGCATGCCAAGCTATATGTTCTCTTTGTTGCCCAGTGCTCCTTCAGCTGGTGGCAATCATCTGCCTCCCCACAGGTCCTAGTCTCTTTGGGGCAGGACTATCTCTTCCTTCTATAAGCTAACAGTGCCCAGTCCTGTTACCCCAACAGAGCAGGCAGTTTAGTTACCTTTCTTTAAGGCAAAATTACTTTTAGCTTGGCTCTAATTTTTGAGTAATTCACATAATGATTTGCAAGGACATGCTCTCAGATCTAATAACTGTTAAAGTCAAAAAGACTACGATTAGTCATACAGCTGTGTGTTGAGGCAGATTTGGTGGTTTGGGTTTTTTTATATGGTTTATTTTATTGATTTGCCCGCAGTGACAGCACATTATGTTTATTCCTATCCTGCACAAAGGGGTGTTAGTGGAAGCTGTGAGTAGGTTCAGAATTCTGCTGTGTACCCTTTAAGGATGATGAATTTTGGAAAGTACTTCTTTAGTTAAATATCTGGAATGTTTTCAAAATTATGACTTCCAAATGTCATATTGTTCACCGGGTATAGAATGAAAATGTTATACGCTTTATGGGAAATCCTCTTATAAATTCTGTCCCTGTAGCAGTATAGAGAGCCTTGAGTAAATCAAGCTTAATGGCCCTCAAAGCCAGCAGAGAGTCTTGCTTTAAACCAGTTTATTGTTCAGAATTGTGCCTGCACATAGGCAGTGCCCTGCAGTATTCTGCCTGCCATCCATACCCATCAGGTAGGAGCAATAACCGTGTGACATCAGCCCCAACCCCCTGAGCGTATGGTGGGAAACACGAAACTGATGCCCATCAACATGTACATGTGCCACCTGCCTGAGGTGCCTTGGGGCTGCCCAGAGCCTCCTCCTGTCTGCAGGTGTGCAGCTGCCTTCTCCTGGCAGTGAGGGCTGCTCACCCCAGCCACCCATGGGGCAGCATTGTTCCCTCCTTGGTGTCACATTCTTGCTCTCACCTTGTCAGCCTCATCACCTTGCCTCAGCAAAGCCAGTAATGTGACTGTGGCAGGTTCCCTTAGGAACTGAGAGCAGCAGCAGGAGAATCACCTGCCTTGTTCCTGCTGTTCCCACTGTTTTTGGGGCCCAAGCCATACCTGGGTGCAGGGTGTGGCAGTGGGTGCACATGGCAGCCCCAGCCAGCAAACACAGCTCAGCAACGTCAGCACCACCTGCAGAAGTACCAGCAGCAGCTGGAGCAGCTCCCAGCAAGGCTTGTGTCCTTCCTGCAGGGGACTTTCAGGTGACCTGGCTGTACTGGAGGGGAGGCCTGAGGGGCTGCTCACCTGGGCACCTCCACCACCTCTTCTTGTGGTTTGACTCATGCACCTGATCTTGCCTCACTCTTCCCTCCTTCTGCTGCAGGCTGGCTAAAACTTTTTTTCAGAAATAGATGGAAAAAGAAAGAAAAAGAAAAAGAAAAAGAAAAAGAAAAAGAAAAAGAAAAAGAAAAAGAAAAAGAAAAAGAAAAAGAAAAAGAAAAAGAAAAAGAAAAAGAAAAAGAAAAAGAAAAAGAAAAAGAAAAAGAAAAAGAAAGAAAAAGAAAAAGAAAAAGAAAAAGAAAAAGAAAAAGAAAAAGAAAAAGAAAAAGAAAAAGAAAAAGAAAAAGAAAAAGAAAAAGAAAGCAATGAGGGGAAAAAAGAGCAGAGGTAGATGTAGGCAATGGATTCCTGTGTGCGTGGGAACCAGGGCCTGCTAGCATCCAGAGTCTCAAGTGTCACAGATCATTGCTAGTCCAGATTCCACGAGTGTCTCCAATGGCAAGAACTGGTGAGCAGAAGAAAGCATTATAGGGCCCTCTCCTGAAGAGAAATGTCTGGTGCTGGAGCTGGTAAAGAGGGAAACGCTGATGTAGCTGCCCTTTTGTCAGGATAAAAATTAATATGCTAGGAAGTATGTGGGAAAATGAGCTGGTAAATAAGAATCATTGTATGGAGCACAGGAAACAAGGAAAACTGGGAAGATGAATCTCATTTCAAGATAAAACATTTTTAAGGATCTTATAGAGGATTCTTATGATGTGGGAATCATAAGCTGGGAGAGACCTCTAAGATTATAATAAGATCCAGCTGTCAAGAGAATCAGCTGCCTGTGAAAGAGAACCTAACAAAGTCTGGGGCACATATGGGAAGTGAAAAGTCCATGGATGATTAGTGTCTAAGTATTTGAGCCATTTGTCTGAGGGTGTTCAACAGCACAGGCTTCAAAATCTGCCAGAAGAGCAGGGGTCAGGGTCCCATGTGCAGTGCTTTCCCTGCTGCTTGCACTGAGCTGTCATGAGAGTCCCTGCTCCACATTCTGGAGAGGCAGGGACATGATCACCAGCAGCATAGAAAGTTTTTTGGGGAGTGCCAAAAGAAGGGCCTTTTAAGAGTGTGAAAAGAATTTATTTTTGGTGGTTGAGTCCGGCTGCCTCTGCGGAAGCAGCTCTTGCTTGTCCCAAAGGCACTGGATTGCAGCAAAGGAACTTGTAATTTCATTATTGATTTGTCCTCCTAATGGAAATAGAGCACAAGGTGGTGAATATTGACAGCTGAGTTCAAAGTATCCCTTGTCTTTAATACTGGGGAGGATGTCAGCATACCACTTGCATTCTTAGCTGCTTGATGCCTATTCAAAGGCACCTAATTAGGCCTATTAGTGCCTCCATCAGGCAGAGAAGGCATCAGTAGATGAATGAAGTGAGCAGTTTGCACAGCATGGGGGGTCCCTGTGTTTGTGCCAGGAGAGGTCTTTCTGGCTTGTTCTCTGATCCCCAAACCTGAAGGGACCCATTCATTTCCATGTCCTGGCAGTCAGAACTCAATTCTCAGAGGCTTGGACTTCAAAAGGAATGGAGGAACTCCCTTTTTTGATAAAAGTTCTCCTGAAGCAGCCATGGACAGTTATTCTTTCAGAGTCCTTGGTGCTGTAATTCAGATTTTGGTAACACCTACAATTACAGAAAATATTTTACAATTCAGTTGTGTTGCACATGGCCAAGAGATCCTTTTTAAAGACAGCTAAGTCAGACAAAGGATATTCTTTCCTTTCCCTTTTATTTTCCATGCAAAGAAACGTGTTTGGAAAGCTCTCCCTTTCTGAATACCATGTCACTGAAATCTCACATTCCACATTTGCCATTCTCTGAATGGAAAGTGTTACAAACAAAATGGCAGAAATCTTGCAGCTCCTGAAACTCTGGTACTTCAGTAAGGAGGTTTTCCTTTGAATGTAGGCAAGTCTGCAGATTTAAAGGAAGATCTGTGTATTTCCAGGAAAAGGCAGACTGCATCGTTATCCTTGGACCTGCTCAGGGCTGCAAGCACAGGTCCTCTCCTGACTGGGAAAGATGGCATGGAGCATACAGTGAGAAACAAGGAAAAGGTCTTTGACTTTTCATACTATAGGTTTTCATCCCAAATGTGTTTGGGCAGGTACTGATAGGCTTCCTATAACTTCAGTCAGCTCCCAGTTTTAAGTTGATTACTTCCTGTTAATACAGTATTTCCTACAGCTAAGGGATACAGTGTGAAAGGTTTAGCATGGGTTCACTGTGAAAATTGTGTATTATAAAAAAAGAACAGATTGGCAGGTTCCCAGTCTCTTGCTTTTAGTGCATAGAGAAGGTGTCCCTACCTGTGGCAGGGGAGTTGGAACTAGGTGATCTTCTTAGATCCTTTCCAACTCAAACCATCTGTGATGATTTGATGATGATGATTTAGATTGATGCTATAGGATGAGTTCAACTAGTTTGTTTTTTTTTTTGTTTGTTTGTTTTGGTTTTTTTTAATAAGACATTGTTCTGTTGGTGCCATGGGGTTGGTGTGCTACAAACACGGTGCAGTGAAAGAAAAATGAGAACTGCCCGCTGTGTTCTATGTAAGCCAGAGCCCTGGAATAAAACAGAAGCATTCCTTTAGGTAACATTAATTAGGCATCTACTGAAAGGAAGATGAGGAATTGGTATCACTGTGGAATACCTGGAATGGATTATTTTTCAAGTAGAATCATGTTCTGCTCTTTTACAGCAGGAATATTTCTCAGAGTTCCCTTAGAGACTCTAGAGGTGCAAGTCAGCACTGATCTCTGGAACACTTGTCATGAAAACTGGTGTGGGCTCAATGTGCATGTTGGTGCTCCACTGACTTACAACACCTGAAGATTCTTACCCTGCATGTTTAGAAGTAAGACTGCAACTGGAGTCAAATTCTGCCTTGCTATCTATATGCAAGGTTGCATTTATTGAAAATGGAAAAAAATATCTTTCTTAACATGTTCTATCAATGGACACTACTAAAAGTAGGAGAAATTAATTTTGTAGATTATATTTTACCACCATTTCTCACATAGTGTGCTGTATGGCTGCAGGAATAGAACTGAATTCAAACTCACTACAGTGAAAAGAGATCACAATTACCAAAAGGTAGTAATATGAGTAAGTATCAGATTAGATCTTTTTAGTTTTAAAGAAATAGCAGTAGAAAAATGCACAAGACTGTGCATAATGCTGAGTAAAAGTGAATGCTATCAGAAAAGAAAGCACTTATTTTTAAATGTGCCTCCAAATAGCCCTGTTATATTAGCACATCATTTCAACTTGGGTCATGGTTACATTAAGCTTCCTACCCAGTCAGGTCATCCTGTGGGTATAAATATATGCTTTAAGTTATATAAACACCATCCAATCCTATTTGCATTGTCACTCTGCGACATGAAATGCTATAATGACCTCCTTTCCCTATGTCCAGTGCTATCTATAAAGCAGGCTCAGGTCCTTTTCTTATTAAGGAGGTCAGCTCTCTTAATGAGCTTTAGGCATTCCCAGAGTTTTTTCCAATATTGTAAGACATACCTGGCCCCAGGCAGGATGGCTGCAGCCCTGCCAACACCTAAGCAGTGCAGACAGATCCCATGTGACAGGTTATGCAACAAAGTGGGGCTTTATATACCCCAGGCCCGAGAGCATGGGAAGGGCTCCAGGGAAAAGAGCATCAGGTGAGACAGAAATGTTTGAACTGTGTTTCTTGGGGTGCTTTCAGCACTGTAGCAAACTGCATTAGGCTTAAACTTATGTTTCATGAAGTGGTCAACTTGTAAAACATCCTGGGGTTTAGTAATGTTTTGTGTGTTCTAGGTTTGTAGGGGCTGAAACTCTACGAAGACTCAGAAATCATGGTTATTCCTCTCCGGAGAATGACACCTGGGTATATAAGGTTGCTGCAGGTACGAATTTTCTTTTTTCTCTTTTTTCCTGCTTTTAATTAATCTTAAAAATACCCATATTTCTCTTGATCAGGTTGATTTTGTTTCAAATTATTGCACAGCCAACCCGAGGGAACACTGGTTTCTTGCGGGTTAACTCGCATAACTCAAAATAATTAGTCCTCTGCTGAAAAGCAGATTAATTATGACATTTCTTGATAATTGGTATCATGCTGGAATACAAAATACAGAATATTTGGAAGGAGATAATTCTTTTGCAGTGCTTAAACAGAAACTGCTTCCCCATAATTTTCTCTTGCCATGGCTTTGGGTGTTTGGGGCAATGGGAAAATACTCATGGAAAGAAGGATGTGACTCAGATGACCCATCAGCGAAACACTAGCCAGCTTCTTGGCCATGATAAGGAAGCCTCAATCAGTATTGACCTCTGGAACACTGGGAAATCAGACTATAAATTATTATATGAGCAAAACTAATAAAAGCATGTATAGAAAACATTTTAAATCATCTGAATAATTGAGACTGAAGCAGTTATAAATAAATATACATATATGTACATCAAAGAATACAGAAGAATTCCTTATTGTATTCCATATTTTGATATTTACAGAGTATCCAACCCTTCTCTGGAAAATGTCACAGCTCTTAGCACTGTGATCTGCATCCAGAATAATAGACTGTAGCAGCTGAGAGGAGATAGTTGAGTGGTTGAGAGGCTGAGCTAAAGATGCTGTGTTTCCGTCCTAGACATGAATTTCTTTCACCTCCCTGCATATCTTTTTATATCACCTTACATCATAATTCTGTTTGAAATTTCTTTTGTCTTTATATATTTTGTGGCTGAAGTAGCCACAGTCAGACACATTTTTCAAGGTCAGAGCACTAAGCTCTAATTCTTTAAATTCAATAAAAGACATAGAATCTGGAAGTGAAAAAGAGGTTCAATGGAATTTCCTGCTCCTGTCAGTGATGCTTTTCACCCTTGGATTGCAAAGGAAAGCATTTAAAAAGAACCAAACCAACATTATTTGAGGCCTAGTAATTATTTCACTTAAGGAAACCAAATGCAGCACCAAAAAAGATAAGTTTTATTTTAACTCAAAGTGCCAATACGTATGAGCTTTTGTTTTGCTCTCTAGAGATTCCATGATAATGTGTTTCTGCCTCTTGACCAGTGTATTATATGGACCAGGCAAGCAACGGTAACTTAATTTCTTTTCTGATAGTTATTCAGATAGTAAATAATTACTTTGCCTGTCATTTCCTGCTTCTTCATTGGACTTGACAAAGTGACTGTCTCAAAACTTGTCTGCTTGGTATAGTCCTGCCTGTGGAGGTCATAAAGGATATTATATCCCTTCTAGACTTGCTTTCCTGAATTAACATCTAACATTCAAGGTAACATCCTGTATTAGTAGCTAATCTGTTGGAAGGAAAAGATCTTTGTTTACAGAATGAGGAAGTTCTTTCTCTTTTATGCCTCAGCCTCTACACTTGATTCAGCTCTCCCTCTCAGATAGCCAGAGGGAATCCATTAAAGTCACCAAAATCAATGAGCAGCAACTGAAAGGAAAATCATATCAGAAATGCGTCCTATCTTTTACAAACTGATAAAAAGGGAGGGCTTCCAAAACATGCAATAGATTGTGTGAAATCCTCTTCAGTGGAAAGCAGGCATCCCCTGTTAAATGGCATGGAGAAGAATAAAAGTGCTTTGTAGGTTCCAAATACCTTCTTTTGTGTTGCACTGAGCTGAATCAGCTTGTAACTTGTCCTGTTTCTCCCTTAGACTCAAGCTGCAGCAAAGATGGTTATCAGCCGGTCAGACACAGCGCTGCAGCGGGCGGCGCTGCTCCTGGGAGTTTTTGGGATCAGCATATCCAGCTACAGCACACACCAGCTAACTCAAACAAAAAGATTCCCCCTGACCACCTAAGCTGTGTTAGCATGGGACCCAAGAAGTCCAGGCTTATGTCAATACTGCTGATGAGTGGCTTTTCTGCCGCTCTTAGCGCTCAGGAGGTGATGAGACACTTTGCAGCTGAGATTTCTACATGCAAAGATAAATAGATGAAAGAACTGCAGACTTCTTCAAGAAAGGAAAAAAAAAATAATAACAGCTACCAGAAGCATCGGATTTCCAAATAAGACAACCTTTCTGTAAATACTATGAACTTCTTTTGTTATTCAGTGTATACATAGAGATCTGAAGGTATAAAATACAGTGACATTCAGAGTAGCTGTAAGCAGACCAGTGTGGGTGCTGGGCTCTGGGAGTGTCCCTGCGTTGCAGCTTTTGCAAATGACTCCAATACAAAGACTGTTTTTGCAAAGAAGAAGTTAGAAGCAATATATTTCCCATGACAAGAGTTAGAACAAGTGAAATTAATCTCCCATAGACTCCTTGCACTGTACATCTGGGTATTACAGAATTTGTGCACTCTAGCTTTTTCTATTAAATCTTAAACATTTCTTGATGCCTTTTGAGTAGCACTGTGTGTGTATTGTGACACAAGCTGGTAGCCTGCTGTCACAGCAGAGATGGCCACAGGCTACACCAGCCATATGGTGCTGGGAAGAGCCCATGGCTCCAGACCAGACAACTTCATAGCTGTGCAGAAACTCTCTGTTCTAGAAAGTATCTGTAACAATTTTGGGTTGGGTTACATTGCAGAGTTCAATATCTGGCTGTATTCTTCTGCAAAGTCAACTCATCTCATAAGACACATTCTGATTAGAATAAAAATAGAGTTTGACCTTTTCCTCCTACTTCTCCCTTGTTTTCTTCTCATTTGGTACAATAACTTATTCAGGAAAATTCTCTTACTATTGGTTTGCACTTTTTCAACTGTTTCTTATATTACATGTAAACATGGCTTTGTAGGCTCTTCTGTGCATATGTTAGCATTTAAAATCCTTTGTTCTAGGTTACTAAATACAAATATCATTTTGGGGTCTTTTTCAGTGTTTAAAATTATTTTGTCTGTCAACAGTGTTTAAATTCAGCCACTAAGGGGCATCCTACACAGCTGAATATTTTGAACCCTTCAGATTTCTTATTCCAACATGACAAACTACAAATTGAATCAGGCTGAATTTTTTACTTTTTTATTTTTTAATTGTTCTTGTCCCTGTTTGCCTTTTTCTCACCCTCTCTAAGAAATGTCTCTCCTTCCCCTACAACTTTTGTTAGAAGATGATGAGAAAATCAGTGTTTACAAGGTCATTTTTTTTTTTCAGTGTGCCAGGTCACAAATTACCTCCATATAATATAGACTTCTGTTTATATTTAAAAAAAAAATCATATAATGAAATATTCCATCTTCTGCCTTCACCTACAAGAAATGAAACAAAATACTTGAACTCCCTGACAAAAGTAAGAATGAGACCTCTGGGAAGCATTCAGTCACAGAGACTGACATTATATAGCGTGACCCCCACCACCACCCTCAGTATGCCTTAATTATGGCTTTTTAATCTATTACAGGATTTTTGTCTGCTGTGTTTTTGTTAACTGATTTCCTGCTCCCATTCAACATGAATGTAAGACCATTAGCTGTTTTCAGAGCCATTGCTATGCTAATGCAAGATCTTTTGTTAGGTGAAGACTACGTGCAATAGCATCATTTTAATAAGATATACTAGAATAAAATAAATGATGACTTGGCCACTGAGATATTCCCATTAGACATGATGCTCATGAGGAATGTGTACTTTTCCATGAGAATTGTTTTGAGTAGTTTTGAAAGCTTTATTTAGCACAAGTGAAAATGACAGGAGGACAACACAGGCAATAGGCACACTAAGTATGAAGAGATTTTATAAAGCTAGGTGCCACAGGAGCCTCAGGAACATACAGTCAAGCACCAGGGAGCTGTAATTGAAATTATTTACAAAACAGATATATTTCAACTTGCTTCTGATGAATTTGGCCTGGGCAGAAAATCACCTTTATGTGAAAAGTTGGGACAGCATCCAGCAGAAGATGTAGTCATTGGTGTCTAACCAATCTGTTCCTGTAGAAACCTACACCCAAAATGTCAGTTTTCTGAAGTGCATCTGCCACCTCATGTCAGGCACAACAGACAGCCATGTGCCCTTCTCATTCACTGCTGTGGCTCCCTGGAAGACCTCTCAGGTTTCCCCTCAGCCAGGTGGGGCTGGGGTGTGTTGAGCACCAAGGCATAAAAACCTTGTGGAGGTGACAACAACACGCCCATCTTCTCATCTTTCTGTGTCTGGAATCCCAGCCGTGGGCTCCCCAGAACATGGCTGAAAGTTAAAATCCTGTATCCCTCTTTGTCCTGCTGTTTGTTAGAGCAAGCACTCCTTGGCAGAGGAAGGAAAGGCACCTGCACAAGTGCTCCCATGGAGGAGCCCGTGGCACTGTACCTTCCCTCCTCCCGTTCTCCTGAGGGACTGGCATGGTCCCAGGGGGTCCTGCCTCCCAAAGGGGGGTGGCTGTATGAGCCTGTCCCTGCTCTACACCTGCTACAAACAGGCAATTAGGACAAGCTATAACCTTTTCCTCCCAGGTGCCTATTAGCTAAGTTTGCCTGCTCCCTGCACACAGTGTGCCGTGGATTTGGACCTTACTTATGCTTGCCATGTTTATAGATATCTAACTGAAGCCTGCAGGCTCAGGATGTGGCTGGACTCCCAAAACCTCAGTAGGATACTGCTCCATGCTGCAGTTCCCAAACCTGCCTGTGAATTTTCTCTCCAAAGCTCTGAGCATGCCAAACTTCAAGCATATGTTTATGTCCTATTGAAGTCAAAGAAGTTTAAGGAACATCCTTACATCCTTTGCCAGACTGAGGTATTTAATCTTTTCCTTGATCTCCAAAGAAGCATTTACATTTTGAATATATTTGTACTTTTGTTTATATGGTTTTACTTCAAAAATGTTGGCAATTCATCAACGATTGAATGCTGATGAAAGTCAGGAGCCTGGTGAGCTTGGGGAGGTTAATGCTGCATTACCTAGTTTTAAGAAGCACCAGTGATGGATTTCATTTGGCATATAAATTGTTATGTTTGAGGACTTACCCTTCAGGAATTACTTTGTACCTTCCCTAGCTTCTAAAAATATTTAAATGTAAATACAATTTAACCTAGTAAATATTAGACCTTCTTTACAAATACACTTTAAAAGCCATTTCATAAAATTTATTGGATTGGTTTTACTTCTAATATCAGGCAAATATAGGTTAATATCTCCTGATACTGAACAATTGTAACTCAACTAATCCACTTCTAACAGCAGTAATTTTTCTAGTCTGAATTATGTCTTGATATATCAAGTTAATTATTTTATTCTTTGAGGAGGAATCACAGGAGATTTTGCAGCTGTTTGATTTGTATGGCTGAGTCCACCTCCTAAAGGCAAGAGAAATGAAAGTATTAAATAATCAGAAACTCAAACATGGTTGTTACTCTCTTCAAATAGATGTAGCATAGACTGAAGACTTGTTTGTGATAAATGGCATTGCTAGTGAATATCACAGAGCATTTAAGCTCTTTCACATATATGTACTCAGTTATCTAAAGCAGGATTTCTGTCTCCTTCCATCAGGATGGCAGTCACTCAAGGTATCACTCATCTACTAGTAAGGGAAGTATAAAATAAAAGGAGAGTCTGACATATTTCCTGCACCTTCTGGGAATTATGCTTCTGCATCAAAACTGCTGCTCTAGACCATTATTTATCTCTAAAGTTAGAGCTGCAGATTGGGTATCTCCCAATGTACCACAGACCTAAAAGATGAAGTTGAGTTTGCCTCACTTTTGAGTTTATCCATTAGTGGGTGCTCCATTTCTTACAAGGCAGTGGTAATGTCATCATGAGGCTGAGCCCCTAATTTTGTGTATCTGAGAACAGAATGCAAACAGAAAGCTGAGAAACCCTTTATTCCAGACCATGCAGTTTTGCTAGTGCCAGATTCATGGAAGTCTGGCCTCAGCTGAGGTTTCAGATGCTGCTGTAGTGGTAATTGACAAATTATTAAATTAATAAATAAAACTGGGGTGTTGACACTGTGTGGGAGTTTCTTTCCCAAAACATTTTGTGTCTGCATTGCCTTTTCAATGGCAAGCTGTGCAGTGGTTTTATCAGTGGAAAAGCTGTGTGTTAGTGTTCTCTCACTTCCCTGACTTCATCTGAATGTGGCCACTGGCACTTAATTGATAAATGGTTTTACCTGTGCAGTGCAATGGTGCTTCCCTATGGATATATTAGTGATAAAACAAACAAAAGGAGATATTAATGCTTGTCGCATCTTTTCTTACCTTGGATAAAATGCCTTTTCCCCTCTTAGTTACGAGTAGTCAATGACAACATAAAATAACACCCTCAAGCACTCTTGTCTTTCATACGACTTTGTTGTTATTCTTCTAGAACTATCGCAGTTTAATAAGGAGGCTGAAAGGTAGTTTAATCAAACAGTAGATTAATAAGGTTCCTAAGGCTACATTCACTTCAGCTTTCAACTTTGTGTGTAATCATGAGCTATGGAATGTCACTGACTTTTAATCAGTGTCCCTGTCTCTGCAGTGGGTGTGTTTGTAAGCATAAGAAGCAGCCCCAAAGGGCCCAGAAAGAGCTATTTCTTCTCCTTCTTAGCATCATTCTTGCAATTGACCTTTCTAAGAGCATAAAAACTATCAGTCCACACCTTTTAAAAAGGTTTTAGAAATTTCATGTAATCCACAGCACGCCACTGATGAGGTCCATCCTACAAGAGGGACACTGGAGTCAGAGTAGTCAAAGGAAGTGTCTGATGCCAAACAAGATGAGGGCTTGAATTAGCTCTTTGTGGATGCTTCCACGTGTTTCCATTAAGAAACAACAGGTGAGATCCAGCTCATCTGACATGAGCAATGGCAAGTCTGGACAAATCTGCCCTAATCCTTAGCTCTCAATACAGAGAGCAGAGACTGATTCTAGGCAGGCCACTGCCACCTTGGCACCTGGCAGCAGCCTGGAGCTGCCTTGTGATGAGCTGAAGGAATGGGGATGGCTTTCTTGCATGTCAAAGTACTTAGTGTTTGAGGGTTCTCTAATTTTTCTGTAATTTTCCTGACCAGGGAAAGGGGCCATATCTCATTGCTGTTATTTAAACCAGAGTAAGGAAGAAATGCCAAGGCAGAATTACCCTGCTGCTGAGAAAGATTTCTAACAATTTTTAAAAAAGCAAATGACAAAAGTGTTTGTCCTTCACTCTTTATTCTTCAGTAATGGATAACTGGAACTTGGAACTCTTGGCCCAAAAAGAATGGGGGCATGTAAATCCAAAATTGCTGAAAGCTTGAACAGAATCATCACTGGCTAGGAGCAGCTCAAACACTGTGTTCCTTCCCTGTCATAGCTGAGCCACAGTTCCTTTTGAAAAGTGAGCTCTGCCCCAAGGGAAAAGGAAGCACGTGTGACTGTACTCTGCTCCACCAGGTGTTATTCAGCTGCTCTGTGATAGATTCCCAAGGAGAGGAAGGGCAGAGGAATGGAACCCAAAACTTGTTTCACTATGACCCTCCAATGGCAGAAGAGCCCCTTGGCTGCTGCTTTGGACCAAGACAACCACAGTATGGCTGAGCCTTCAGTGAGGGTCCACACCTCTGTCCCAACTGCTGTCTCTGCTCCCAGAGCTGCTTTGTGGCCCCTCTGAAGCTTGTGGAGCTGTGACTGACCCAGTGTGCCTGCCTGTCTGTCTGTCTGTCTGTGCACCAAAGGGCGAGAGGGCAGGAGCAGCCCTTGTGCCCAGATGCAGGTGGTGACAGGTGATGTGGCGTGAGGAGCCATGCCTCGCAGCATCAGAGTCTTGTGCAAATGTCTGGCTCTGTCCTGAGTAACATGCAACCTCCCACTGGGCCTTATCTGCAGCACAGCACTGGCAAGAAGCTCTTTCATCTGGTAACTCAGAGTCCCCTTTTCAGTCACTTGCCAGTAACGCCCTGTTCATTAGCCCCAGAGCTCACCTAAGGGATTATTTGTCATGCTTCATCCCCAGCTGAATTCAGCTGTTAATTTGATAGCATAGAATCAAGAGAAGAAACAAAATAAACACTTTGAGTGTTTGTCCTGAGAAGGTATCAGCAATGGTTTTTGCCACTTTCCACATTATTTTCAATTTTCCCGTAACAATTCTGCTGGTGCATGTGTGTCCCTGCAACTTTCTGCTTTTTCTTGCCAAGCAAAAAGGCCCTGAGGCCTCAGCTGACCCCATCTTGCAGAAGAGCATGGGATGGGATGAGAGGTATCACTCAACAAAGAAGAAGAGAAGCAGAAGCAGCATCCCTCCCAATGGGAGAGGGGCTGTACATCTCCCCCACGGGCCATGCAGTGAGCCTGGCAGCACACTGAGCCCGGGGTGCCTATAATGAGCCAATGCTCCCACCACCATTGAGCAAACCTGGCAACTCACCCAGGCTCTGGGTAGCTGTGGTTTAGCTGTGCAGCTGTCTTCAGCTCAGGTTCTGTCAAAGTGACAGGAGGATGAATTTAAGGAAGCCCACTTTCAGTGGGTCACTAGCAGACTTTTTGGCTGTTTCTTTTTAAATCATACAATCTGAATTCCATTTCATAGTTGCTCTCCCACATTAATTAGTTCCTTGCTGAGCAGTGCACTAAAAAGCCCAGAGTTTGCTGTAGGATATCAATACTGAAGTATGATTCTGCACCTTTATTTCACTAAACTTTAGTCACTACATATTTAATATTCAGCCTGAGTTATTTCCATAGGTTCTGTCCACAGTGAGTGAAAAAAAACTAACACCTCCAGAAAAAAATCATCCTCTTCAGGAGGCATCTAGAAGAGGTAGGGCAACTTCCCATCTAATAAGTGCCTCTCTTTGTACTGCCATGGGACATCTCAGTGTCAGAAAGCTCAAGGCAGTGGAGACAAATCATCCCTATATCTACAAAAGCATTCTGCTCCAGTGACAGCAGTTTCCCATTGAAGACACAGACAGATAGTGAATTCATAGGCACCATTTCCAGGCTCCAGCTTTCGGAGGGAGTCACTGAGCTGCAGGATGCTGTTTCTGGGACTAGGAAAGCAGAGCCTGGGAACTGACCAGCACCAGTGTGGCTCACATCTCTTATGGAGGCACCAGGAAGCCTCAGAGAGCTGAAGCAGCACTGAGTAGGAGCAAGCTTGCACTTGCTTGTGCAAGGTGGATGTACTGGAGCCAGCCAGATACCAGGGCCGACTGACTCGCATTTTTGAAAGGGGCAGTGAAGATACCATGTCTGAGCATCCTCATGGGAAGTAAAAGGTCACAAAAGACATTCCATATTTCCTTTGGAGATGAAGCCCTTGGCACCAAGTGTGCACTGTCACTGAGCAACAGGAGCAGCTGCTAGACAAGAGTTTGGCATGTATCAACTGATCATCCTCCCTGAAAATGGCAGGATGCCTTCTGCAGAGAGAAGAGCTTTCAGGCACCCAGAAAACTGCAACAGCTCTGAAGGATCCACCATGAGGCCCCTTCACAGCCCAATTAGCTCCTGCCATCCATCTCCCTGTTATAGGAACAGGAACCCCAGTCTGGTCACTCTTGTCACCAGAACCACCTGTCCTGGTGGGCCTTTCAGGTGCAGTGAGCTCGTGAGAGATGGTTCCCTTTCTGCCCCCCTGAAACAAAGGCAAGGCCACTGCCTGCAGCCTGCAGGCTGGAGGTGGACTGGGGGCCAGGGTGAAGCCTGGTGGCCACCAGAGCCATCTGCTGGCCCTGGGACATGCATGAGTTGTGACCAAATCAGGAGGTGCCTGTGAACTGGAGCAATCCCATGGAGGCCACTTAATTGATTAATTTCAGCTGGCATACAAAGGCAATTTAACAAGTTTCCCAGTCTCTTAAGCAAGCTAGGAGGCAACAGCAGAAAATTAGTGATTTCTGGGTGAGAACTGTAATCTGCAAACAAAAAAACCCCAACAAATCTCAAAATAACAAACAAAAAATAAAGTGCAGCTCAAAACTGTGCAGCTCTATGTAAAATATGCTTCAAATACTGTCTTGAGTTTTATTTAGGTCATCATTATTTTGCTACATGAGCAACTTGTATATGAACTGACATAATATAAAATACTTGAGGTATTTTAACTAGGATTGAAATTACTTTAGTTTCTTCCCATTGGCACTGGAAAGAAATCAGTGCTACTCAGTTCGTGGGTGAGACAGTCCACTCTCCAGAGGCACACATTTCTTCCCACTGATTATGGAGGGAGCCTACTGTGTCTGTGCTTCTAATTCAGGCATCTCATTTATGTTTCCATAGCTGGCTAGGATGAATCCAAGCCAAAATCAATCCACTTAAGTGTCAAATCTCCCAATGCCAAAGGTCAAACAACTTGCTCTTTCAGCAAATTAAATCCATGGCTCTTAACACTTGTTTTTCCCAAGCAACAAAGCCACAGTCAGTCATGAACAGCAATACAGAATCACAGAATGATTTGGGTGAGAAGGGACCTACAGAGTTAGAACTTCACTGTCATCCCTGACATTTGATTAAAAAGTGGGTTGTGCTGTACCTCAGTCACCATAGCTCTTTCAAAGCTGGACTTCTTGTACTCATTGTAGTCCAACAGCCCTTTAAATGAAACATTCTTTTGCCAATACCTGTACTAAAGTATTATTTCCCCTAACACAATGTTTAACATAGAATGTTATTACATTCTTTAATCCAAGGGACTGCTGAGCAGTTCTCAATAAATTATAATTTTCATTTCTTTTCAACACAGGCGTCTATAAGTAATTGTGTAATATTGCTGAGGATGAATTATCTGCAGATCTCTGTTGCACTGTAAATAAGGTACTGTGTGTGCTTTGCACTCTCATATCTGAACTGGTGCCAGGAACTTGAAATCATCCACTTTGCTGAGAGGGGATGAGAAAAGGGGAGGGTATATGGCTAATAGGGCTCAAGTTTTACATTAGAGGCCAGGTAGGGACTCTGGCAGTTGTTTCAGTTCCTCACCTGCAACAGGCAGGTAACAATATTTCCTTTCTCTCACTTCTCTGCTCTGTCCATGGCAGGAGGAGAGGGGCTGGTGGCTGTCGTTCCCATGCAGGCAGTGTCCCCGTGCAGGCAGTGTGCTCTCCAGGTGCTGGATGGACCACAGACCTCTCTGCTGCCTGAGGAAATTGCCTTAAGAGTACTTTAGGATCTGGCTGAAGGAATCTCAGACTCATTAGTGGTTATAGCTTCTTGAAGAATGGGGGAGATCCCAGAAGACTGAAAATAGGGCAAACAATCTTTCAGATGGCAAAGCCCAGGATTACCACTCAATAGTACTCAAAAACCACTCAACGGTACTCAACAAATAATCAAAGCAATCTGCAAACCCACAAAAAAATAAGAGGATAAAAAGCAGCAAATGTTTTTATCAGGAATACATCATGTGCAACCAACCCAGTTTCCTTCTCAGATAACAGTGCAAGGTGAGCAAGCATCATAGTGTAGGTGGCAAATGTCATTCTCACATGCAAGCTGGGGGAAAACACTCTTAAATGAACCTCAGTAATGAGATTACAGGCCTTGTTAAAAAACCTACAAAGAATGAAGAACATTCTTTGAGTGTCTGGGAAAAAAGTATAGAATGGGCTGCTGCACACTGCTGTGAACGGGGGCTGCCTGATATTTTTACTAATGACTCATGGTATGTGAGTGGGAATGCATAAAACATCAACCTCAGAAGGTCTCTGGGTGCTGAAAGACAAGAGCAGAATTCACAATGATCTAAAATCTGCCAAGAGCTCTAAAATCAGCAGTGGGATTCAGGAGGGACAAGCACAAAAACTTGATGCTTTGGCAGAATCATCAGTTGTGTGAACACAGGATGAGCAAGGCGAGTGATGGAGGGAGTTACAGCACCAGGCAGCAGTATCAAACGCTTGCAGGGGTGGGAAGCAATCCTGTGGGGATGTCAAGAGAGAGGCTGCAGGCTGGAAGGTGTGTGAAGGAGTCTTCTTGCTTTGTCCAGCACTGGTGAAGGCCCAGCAAAACTGCTGTTTCTCATTCTGGAGACACCCTTCAAGGAAAGTGTGCACCAAGTGAAGAGAAGTTTCGGAAGAGAGTTACAAAAGTAAGAAGTAAGAAAATGTGACCTGCACAGAAAGAATGAACAAACGGGTAGCTTGGAAAGAGGAAGAGTGGTAAATGCCGTGGACCTGACCATCTTCCCAGCAGCTCTAACAGTGGACACTGCCTGTGGAAGGCACCTCTGCTGACCCACAAAAAGCAGGTGTTCTTTCTTGCTGACCTTCTTGTAATGCTCTCTGTTGCAGCATTTTGCAAAGCCAAGGCCGCCCTGCTTGGCAATGCCTTTGTGGACGTGTAATACACGCTCTGTGCCACGAAATTATGCTGGAGACAGCTGGTTTGGACAGGAAGCTCAGGGGTGCTCTGTTATTTTGGAACCTGCCAACACAGCAACCAGCACTTGAGACAGCAGGATTGCCAGAGGGAGCATGCCTCCAAACATACAAGTAGGGATGAGCCATCCCAGAAGTTTTCTGCCCCACATACAGGAACACAGATGTGCATGGCTGCACTGCCAAGTGCTTCTTTCAAGGGTTTTCTGGAAACGGGTATTTTGTTTTCAATTTTATTTAGTAAAAGATGTTGAAAACAAAGTTGATTTCTTGCTGTTCTGCCCTCTCTGAGTGGGAGGGGGTCCATAATATTGAGGGTGGAGGGCGGGTTGGAGGCCAAAGTCATGACTTTCTACTTGAGGTGCCTTTCTTCAGGTACCACAAAGCCTGACCTCATGGAAATGAGCTGTTCCCTGCCAGGAGAGTAACCTCTGCTCCCCACAACAACAGGGGGAAGAAAAGAGACTGCAGAGCAGCCCAGTGGGTCTGCAGGATACTAGCTCCAGCTGAGGCAGTTACTCTAAAATATCTGAGCTTCCATCAGCATTTGGACTGTCCTGGTCACTCAGGATCCACCAGCCAGTGGAAACCTCTTCCCAACACATCCATCCTTCAAGAGCTGGTGCCTCTGGATGCTCAGCTGGAGGGAGAAGATGATACCATTTGTTCATCCCCAAGAGTCCAGTAGCCAAAGCACCTGTCTCAGCTGTGTCTCTTGGATGTGGCACCAAACTCAACACCAGGAGCTGTATCCCCAGGCTGGATACCTCCCAGCCCCCAGAGGTGTCCCCAGAAGCAGGCCTGGAGATGAGGCAGGTCCCTGCTGAGGGACAGATGGATGTAAAGAACACCAAGGGAGCAGGAGCAGCACTGGGAGCACAGCTGTAGGTGAACAGCTAGCATGGGAAGGGAAGACATAAACGTTAAACTGCAGATCTCCTAGCATCTGCCCTGCTCTTCCCTTGGCTCTCCCACCCAATGTAATTAACCACTGAGAACAGACTGAACTCCAGCATAAATATTGTTTCAAATATCATCAATTCTCCTTCCCATTATAATTTCTGAGACAGAGCCGTGATCTTGTCTGTGCTCTGTAGTAAATTGTTTTCAAGTGGTAAACCACCTCCATTATCTCCAGCTCCATACCCTGCCACATACCCAAGCAAGTCTCACGCAGCAGGAGTGCTCAGCTTGGCAAGTCTGCCACCACACACAGGTGGATGGAGGCAGAGGTCTCATGCCTGCACTCACTCCCCCTGTCCCAAACATGGGGTTGCTGACAAGTCTTTAGCGTTGGACATCTGTCCTCAGAGGTCACAGCTGCACATCCACACAGCAAGCCCTCCCCCGAGGCACTTCAGGTACATCTCATGGTATGAGCCCTGCTCTACCTGCTGACCAGAAGGTGAAGATGGCCCAGTTTTGGTGCAGGAGCCCAGCTTCAGGTACATAGAATATTCATACTTCCGACATTTAACACACCAAGTGGGAGGAGGAAAGCTGTCTCTGATTTTGTGCCCTGAAACTTCATAAACCATGCACCCAGACGTTATTCTTTAGGTAAAAGAATAATAATTTTATGCAAATATCATAAGTATTTTTTCATAAGTATATCATATAATAATTATATTTTCAGTATTGTTTTTCTTCCTATTCTGGAATTTTCACTTTTACCACCTTGTCCATCTTATGCCCAGTTCTGGTGTTTGATTAGAAATATATGTGATTTCTTCTGTTATTCTCATTGTTGCAAATGGTCCAATTCAATAGCCTGATTTATTTTTCTGTATCAACTATTCAATATCATGCAACCCAAATAATAGTTTATAGGCCTAAGGTAAAATTAATTTAATAGCATAAATCCTAGGTTTCTTTTTAGGAGTGCAGCTTTTATTTAATATCTTATTGATCACCAAGAGACAAAATGTTAATGCAGGTTTCCTCTGAACTGTTCCTATAGCACCAGTGTGGGAGAAGCATAAAGATGAATATAGAAGAGAAATTATATTTCTTTAACAAATTTACATGCAAGTAAAAAAAGGATAAGAATACTTAGTAAAAATTTCAATTTTTCAGTTTATCTCCCGTTGAAATATAGCTCTTCTTTTGAGCAGCTCTGGAAGAACTCAATGGACTGAGAAAACATCAGACCAAAACTATTTTTGACAGCACTCTGAAAATATTGGCCAGCTTTTGCAGTTGGACATGCCAAGGGGTTTAAGCAGTTGCTATCAGAACTGGCACAATTTTGTCCTATCTGCAACATCCAGTAAATGCCCTTGCCCTGGTGAAGGAAATTTCCTCTGTACAAGCCCTCCCCAAAACATAAAGTCAGTATAAATGAGCTCTCTGAATGAGCACAGCCATCCTGCAGCCAGCAGCATGCTAGGAAAAAAAAACCCGTGTCTGGAGCTCTGCATGTCCTTAGGATGTATTTTGATTCCCTGTACATAATTTTTCCATGTTGCTCCAGTAAAGCTCTTCTGAAAAAGGATGTTCATGGTTCATTTTAAGTAATCTCTGGTGCCTCATAATCCTGTTCTTTGAAACAACTCAATCTGAATATCTATCACTGAAAGGCATATTTCCAGACAAAGTCCTAAACCATCCCTGTAACATGCATGTGTTTACAAATCCACCTGTGCAAATTCCTGAATTTAAAAAAACTTATTTTATTTTTAATGCACTATTATTTTTGCCAAACCAGGAAACTTTCCCAAGGCAAGAACAAGTGAGGATCTTGTCAACCCCTTGAACCTGTGCTTACAAGGTAAATGAAGAAGTGGAAGAGAGCAGAGTCCTGCAAATATGAATAAATCACCTCTTAGCCTCACCTGCTTATCCTTTTAAGTCCTATGAAAATTGTAGTGTTAGCAAATTTAACTTTTCCTCCTTCTGACAAGGGATGAGGTATATTCTTCTTTGGGAGCCTGCCTGGGTGTGATGGTATTACCAGCTGAGCACACAACGAGGCTGAGTAGTTTAGACAAATGAATCATCTTTCTATCAATGCCAAAAAACTGCCTCATCTGTGGAACACCTTATGGGGAATAAGGTAATATATGTCACTTTGAAACAACTCTAAATATCTTTAAAGGAGTCAGAGGATATCAAATTTATGCAGAAGCTCTTGGGTGAGGCTCCTTTTGGTGTGCTGTGGTCTCCCACTCCAATTCTGCACACAACACATCCTGATGGCTAACGTGCCTGTGGAGAGCCTATGGAGGAACACGTGGAGTTCTGCAGCCCTAGGAAATGCTGGGGGACAAATGTGGGGGCCAGGCTTTTTGTGGTGCTCCAGTTTTCTCCTTTACAATGTACAGAATAAGAAATTGCACCAAGGCAAGAGGTGTGGGGAACAGCTTTGCAAATCCCATCCATACACAAGTGCCATAGACCAAGCCTGCTCCATACAGTGGGTAGGATAGGGGATTTCTGTGGTGGATTTGCACCACAAATACTTCTGTGTACCAAAGGAGAGGGTGTGTGTTGGTTTATTGCTTCACTCTGGCTTTCATTACAATTTTGGACATTTAGATTTAGTATATCTAGCTAAGTTCTGATTTAAGTACATATCCTTATGTCACCAATATATTTATTTAACTGCTTTAATATTTCTAACAGTTCAGGTATCTTCCTCTGTAATGCCCCTCATGGAAGCACAAGTCTTATGAAATTCCTCTGTGTTGAAACAGCCCATGAACTAAAAAGAGATTAGTTGAGATAACACAAAAAGACTCAGGCCCTGCAGTGAGACACTGTATCTTAAAGTTTTCCCTCCAGGCAGACTTCTTTTGTCAGAACTGCCCTGTGCACCATCCATAAGCATGATGATTCCCAGTAAGACTCAGTGGCACCAATGTGTGCCAATCTCATGTTAAAGCACCAGGTGAGAGATGTTTCCTGCTCTGTGATGGCTGGGACTGCCTGCAAAGGCACACACACCCTCCCTGTGTGTCCTGGGTGCTGCAGCCCCACCACGGGGCTGACCACATGCTCACTTGGGCTGGTCCTGCTGCCAGAGACATGTCCTCCTTTCACAGACACCCTACAACATCATTGGGAGGTTTTGGGGTGTGTTCAGAGAGAAGAGCCAACACAGCCCCCACCACCACCCCACAGCTGTAACAACAACCCTCTGAGGTGGAATTTATGGGAATGCACTGTAATTAATCTATAAGCAGATGATGACTCTCTTTAGTGGCAGATTGTCAGAGAGAAACACTAAAATGAAGTGTGACTCTATGACACATCACAGTTTGGGGGTGGGGAGTCTGTTCCTCAGATCTCTTTAAAGGAATAGCTGGGTGACGTCACAGAATACAAAGCAGGAGGCAGTTTGGTTTGTGGGATGAACACTACAAGGCATCTCAAAATATCCCAAATCTGAATAGACCCAGCACTGCTCTATCAGTTTAGAAATATTCAAATGTTATTCACTCTGATTCAACCCCACTGAATTTGGCAGCACCCTGAAGAGGTACCAGAGGGAATGATTAGACAAGGCAGTCCTTCAGCATCAAAACTGATACAAACTTTTTCCTCACTTGCACCTCAGCACTCCACAGGCAGCAGAGAAGGTTTGCTGGCCATGGCTGTCTTGGTTTATTTGCTTTGGATTAGGCTTTAAATTCATGTAAATCTGCCATCAAATTGACACTACAAACCTCATAATTTTGTGTTTAACTCTTGTATTCTCCAGATGAATTTCTTCTTATGTTGTAGAGTTGTTTCTGAATATCAGTAATGAAAAAATTGGACGCGTTATTTAGAAGTCCACATTTTATGTGCCATTATTTCCTGACCCGTCCAAGAGTAAGAACTTTAGAAATATTAAACAAAAATAAAATAAAAAAGAAAATAAAAAAAAAGAGAAAATACTCCTGCCAATTTAAATGAAGATCTAAATGAAGAATTTAAATTCACCTAAAAGCAGTTCTGTGGAACAGCACAGAGGAAAATACAGATCCTAAATAAATAAATAACTCATAATAAAAAAAGACCAGTGCGATCAGATGAATGTTGGTGCAGTTGGAGACTGGGAAATTAATCACTACCCTTGGCTGTCTCTATACATTTCTTCCTGTGCCCAGTTGCCCAAAACTATTTCTCAAATTCCCATCTGAAGTCTCTGCTACCCCTACACCATTCTTTGTATAATAACGGTGTTTTTTCTAGAGAATTCTCAATAATTTCTTCCTGCAAGAGGCAGCTGCAGTGGTAGGTGCTATCTTGAAGTCTGAAAGAGCGCATTTGTGCAAGAAATACTTTCTGAGCAGGTAATTTAGATAATCAGCTTTTCAGATGTTTGTGCCGAGGCAGCCTCACAGGGCTGAAGATGATGTACATCATCTTTATCCCAGGACATAAATCTCACCACTCTCTGGGAGGTCTCCTACCAGACAGCACTCCCAGGGAAGGAGCCATATTCAGAAGACTTTTACTCAATATTCCATTTTTGTCTGAATTGTTTCCTGGTAATTAAACACAATCCATTAAAAGAAAATAATAAACATCTGGGCAAATATGTCAGGCAGGAATATCCTGCAGCAGTTGGGTAACTTTAAAAGAGCTGCTACATATCACTGTAATTGCCACCTATACCTTCAAATTGAAAATGCAATTCATGGAAAACCAGCACAAAAATGAAGAGAAGCAAGAACTGGACACCACAGTGTTAATCCTCTTTTTGAAGTTTTATAAAAAGGCACATTAGGGCACCTCTGCTTTCCTTGTGCCTCCTCTTTAGGAGTCACTCTGGTGGTCTTTCCAGTGAGTAACAAAACTGCTGGGCACTGCAAAGGCACAAGCCAAACCTGACAGATCCACTCACATATTTCGGCTGGGGATTTATGTATACATATTATGTCAAACAATAACCATACAAATATTGTATTATGTACATACAATGCATATAATTCATACACTGTATTATATGTATATGTTATTATGTAAAATGTATAAATGTAAAATATAGTAATATAAAACATAGCAATATACATCTATTATATTACATATATATTCTATAAAAATGTTAGTTATACACATGTTAATTATGTTATACAAACGTATATTGCATATATACTATATATCATATTCTGTAGTATATCTTCATATATGAGTGTCATTATGTAACTACTGTTATACAAACTTAATATTTACGTGATAAAAGATATACATGTATTTATGCTTCATATAATTAACATATAAAATGTGCTTGTGTATTTTTCAGGTATGATTTTGTATTTCATATTTTCAATGTATTTATATGATTATAAAATGGCCCTTGCTCTGGGCCAGCCAAAGCCACAGGCAGCCTGGGCTACATTTTGAGGCAAAAAGCTCACTTTCTTATTTTTATGTATTATTATGTATTACAAAAAAAAAAAAAAAACAAACAAAAAAAACCAAGCAAGACAAACCTGTTTCAATGATTTGCAATAGATTTTGCCTAAGTGTTCTACTTCAATGTCATGGTCTTCATGTGCCCATCACCATGTTGGAGGAATCTGGATCACCTATGTTTAAGGCTCTGGAAATAGTCTTTGACACTCACTATGTTTCATACTGTTCACCTCAGGTTAACTTTTGATTTTGGACAGTTATTATCTACTCCAAAACAAAATAGCAATACAGCTGGCTAAACTTAGGGTCATAAAACCAGTCAGTATTTTTTACTTCTGACCAACATGAAATTGAAATCCATTCAAGTACAACTCCCTAGCCAGTTAGTTCACCTTACAGCATGTATCTTATAAATGTAATATAAAATTACATAGCTTACAGAGCTTCCCATAGCACAGTTGCTTCACCTTATGGAGCCTCTTCATCTGACAGCACTTCTGAAAAAGCAGCTGAAGAACTGACAGCAACTTGCTGTTTTAATTTTACTCAGGACTTCACAAATAACACATCCTCCCTCAGGGCACTCTGAGGATGGAGCCACTGAGCTGAGCCAGAAAGGTTAAATGACAGCGAGCTCAAACACTCCAAGGCTAAGGGTTTATGGATTCCTTTCCTGGGCACTATCCATGTGCTACTTATCCAGAACCTCAGGACATCAACAGCAGCTCTGACATACAGCTCCTGGGAAATGCATGCACATGCATACACATCCCTATATGAACAGATAAGTATTTGGGTTTTTATCTATCTATCTATCTATCTATCTATCTATCTATCTATCTATCTATCTATCTATCTGTCTGTCTGTCTATCTATCTATCTATCTATCCATCCTCAAAATGTGAGCCTGGTTTCTTGCTAAGACTGTCACCAGAAATGCAAGTGAGAGGCTATATGATGGGGATTTAGAGCTACCAATAAAAACAGAAAAGCAAACCCCTCAAAACCCCATGAAAATGCCCAACACCCCAGATGGGCTAGAGCTGCATCTCTCTTTGTGCTTAAAGTGGTTGTGAGGCAGAGCAAGAGTATTTTATGGGCAGCAATGAGAGCACCCTCAGCACAGCCCACAACACCAAGGCACAGGCAGAGCTGTCACTTGTGGGGGGAGTCAGTGAACTCCTCCTTTCCGAAGGGAAGCAGGAAAAAACACCAGCACACAGAGCCTAGAGAAACTGAAGTCAAAACAGGAACTAGAGTAAGACTTGAGAGGAAGAAATAAAAGAAACTTTCAGGCACAGCCCAGCAGGGAAGGAAGCTGGGAACCTTTGCTGTCTTGTCTGTTATTCCTGCTTCCAGCAAGAAAAGAGTTGCATCACAGAGCCATCTGGATCCCTCAGCGATTTCTACATCTATCTGGTAAAAAATTATTTCAAGGTATGGCTTTTCTTAAATTAATGAGTTCATGCAAGAGAACATACTCACGTGACACAGCTGTAGAGGTCTTCTAAGCAAATACAAACAAATGCAAATTTAATTATCCTGATTCTTTAGGATAAGATTGTTAGTTGTTTATTTCCTCTGTCCACTCATCTTGGAATACTAATTAAAATTAACTATTTAATAAGTTATTCTTATTGTTTTCTCAGGCCTTTGAATTTGATTCTGCTCTCAAAATTATGGACTGTAGGCACAATATCCTCTGAACTTATTATGTGTTAGCTACAGCCCAGGAACACATAACCTGAAAAGTTCTACTCCATGGGAAATATGAAACTGTCCAACTCTCAGCAGAGAAGCAGCAACTCATCAGGTGCTGCCCTGTGTTTCCCATGGATAAAAGACATATATTTGGGCAATTACTGTTAAGCAGTGGAATGGAAGCAGCTCGTCAGTCCCTGGAGAGTTGATGTGCTCAGCTACATCGGTGTGATTCAGGACTAGTTCTCCTGAGGATGATGGGTGAAATCCACCTCTTAGGATCACAGTCTTTTCTGAAGAGAAGCACTTGTATCTTTCTGCCTTAAAGCATCCTGATGTGTTTGCCTTGAGCTGAAGCATTCAGGCAAGCCCCACTGTTGCCAGGATGTGAATTGGAGGCTGCTTCAGGATTGTCCTTGTTTCCAGCAAGCAGACACAAGAGGAGGGATCTACACTATCTGCATGAGGGGTCCTTCCCCTTGACTTTTGCAGCGAAGAAGGAAAAAGTGATTTAGTGCAAGAGTTACCATTACAAATTCTTATTTTTCTGATTACAGAAGGACTATATAAATGGTTTCCAAATACATCCCTTTCTTCCTTGTGCTACCCCATGAGGTCATACTGCCTTTGCTCTCCCAGCCTCCCTGATGCTTTTTTATTTCTGGCACAGTGGCTTGAACATCTGCACTGCAATTAAATACCTGAACTCCTGCATTTGGGATTAGATCCAAATAGTACTCTAAATTAACTCCTGCTTAAGCCTTCCAATGCGGCCCAGTGGTTTGGCCTGCACTCTGCTATTTAGTTGTTGTACTCCATAAAGAAGTGTCACACTGGAGGATAATTTCAGAGAATATCTACAACTATAGGCCTACATACACTCCAAGAAAATTCTAACACATAACACAAGATATTTGGCACATGTAACCTTCCACTGAGTGGCCAAGGCTGAAATTCTCTTCCAGTTGGAGCACTAAGTCAAAATTCCCACCTTGCAGTAGATGTCTTTTTGGGTAAAATTCCCATAGGAATGCTTCCCTGAGCCAGCACTGTGCTGTCCACTGGAAGATCATCAGCTCCAGATGAATACTCTGGCTCTCCTCCTGCAGCACTGTTCCTTGAGAGTGCAGGAGTGATTTAATCTTATCTAATCTTACCAATTACATTAGATCAATTGAATCTAATCGCAGGCTAGGTTAAACACCTAGAAGAGCTGTGTTAGCCACTGTCACCTCCTCTGACAAGGAGCTACAGAGATCAGATGGGCTGCATCTCCCTGACTGCTCACATGCCTGTGGGGAAAAGGGTCAGGGAAGAGCCGCAGGCTTCAGCTACTGCTGCCACGTGATGGGAAAGCTGCTGTAAAACATCCTGTGCTGGGACCATCTTCTGAACAAAAGGGTCAACATTGCAAATGCCCTTGAATAAACTGGATATTTCCTGCTGTAATAGATATGCTGACCCTGTGAAATATTGGTTTGAGGGCTTAGGAGAACACTGAAATTGTCTGTCAGTGGGGCTGTCATTGGTGTTGACGGGTGGTAATGAGAAAACAGGCTATATGTTTCTGTCTGGAAAGTGATGGTTTTTTTAACTAGTATCAGGAGACTATGAATAGGCTTTGCCTTCCTTGACTGCAGAGTAGACTAAATATGTTTTTATTTGAATACATATCAATTATTATTGTTATGGAATCCCTTATAGCAACCTGGACAGCCTTACCATCTAATGTGATGTGTAACAGATTAAACTTGTTGTTCAGGGCTCAAGAACTCGGAATAGATGATCCTGTCCTTCTGAGACCCATTTCTTACAGCTGGAAGTTATTGAGGAGTGCCTACTTATTTAAAAATTAATGATTGTGGTATGAACTTCTAAGGGCAGAGAAAAGCCTAATGATTGCAGGGAACTGACAAAATGCATATGTTCTCTTTGTGTGTTTAATTGAATACACAGCAGAGCACATGTAGGTGCAGCCTGGCCAACTGGTGTGTGCTCCTTTGCTTGGAAGCCCTGCAGTCTGACAGGATTGGTTTGATTCCTATAGATGCTGGCTGAAGAGAGGTCAGTTCTAGGCTAGAAAATCAAGTTTCTATGGATGAATGTAATCCCAAACCAGCTCACAGTGGGGCCCACTCACAGGAGTATAGGCTGTAATTTGAGGTAAGTTCTACCTTTAACCTCCACACTGTCCAGGTGAAGGTAGGATCATCTTCTGTGCAGCACTCTCTGAAGACCCAGTGTGTTTATGCAGAGACACAAAAGTACTGTGAGCTTGTCATGAGTAGCAGATAGGGAAAAAAAGTCATTTAGATTAAAAGCTGCAAAAATAGCCAAGTTTTCTGAATTCCACCTTTCTTGGAGTACAAGGAAAAAGAATCCCCATTTCTAATCACAGAAAGGAAATTTCATGTAGTGAAGTTCCTTCTTCCTTCTATTATGAGTGTACCTCCCTAAAAGCTCCCAGACCGTATGAGGGGCAGTAAAGAGCTCTTCTGGACTCCTTTATGCTAATATATTTTTAATCCTTTTTATATTGTGATATTTAATTTTCCTCAAACTACAATGGTTTGTTTTGGGCAATTTTTTTGTGACTAACTTTACACATTCTTTTTTCTCTTTTTCTTTTTGGAGAAAACGTTTCTATTCACTTGAGTGATTGATACTGCTAGTTACTGTATTCAACAATTAGTAACTGTGGGATAACATGTTCCTTGGATATATCCTCATACAATTTTTGATCAGTGAGATTGTTTTCACTTGCAGAAAAACTACTCACTTGAGGCTTGTATTACTTGGTTGTTTTTGCTTTTTTTTTCCTCTGACATCAGGAGCAGAGATATAAATTAACACTGAGATCTTCTGTATAGATCTTTCCTCTCCCACTGCAGCAGATTGTTTACATTTCATTGTCAGAGGAGCATTATGAATGCAGGGAATAATCTGTTAAGCTGATTAGGGATCTGGGGTTTAGCAAAGCAATAAACATGTGAAAGCAACTTGTAAACTTTTGTAGCTTCACCGCTGAGCTCTCCCCTTTATTACTTGTATTAATTATAGTGTGTGTAAATCAAATAAATATAAATGTCAGCAACAGCAGTAGTTAGCAGAAACGTAAATGTGCTTCTCTTCCCTTCTCTGCAGTATTTTCTACTTCTGATTTTGCTACATAGGGGCAATAAAATGAAGGACAACATGATTTCTTTCCCCTTTGTTGAAAGAAAAAGTGCAAAGAAGCAGAAAGTTTTAAAAGGGGATGAGAATGATAAAAAGGAAACAGAGCAGAAATTGGGAAAAAGAAGGGAGGAAAATTAGAAAAATAATTCGATTTGGGAGTATGAAAGAGAAAAGCCTTTGCATGCCAATACTTGTTCCAGGGATTACTATATGATTTACTGCATATTTACCACGTTTAAGATTTTGAACGGATCAAAAAAGCCAAGAGCTGGGTATAATTCCTTCTGGTGACGAGTTAGGATCTGGGCAGATGGTTCTTCACTTTTCCTTCAGGTTTTTACCAGCTGTCCCTTACAGCTGGTAAAGTCCTATGTTACCCACACATCCATTCCCATTTACTTTTACATGGCTAGTGCATGGCCAGTCCCTCACAGGTGCTGGCAGGATACGTGGTAAGACAGTGAAATCATCCTATTTTCAAGTTGTCTCATCCCAGTTTCTAATGGAAGCTTTTGGTATGAATTATAATTTCATTTCAGCGAGCGAGAAATACATGTAGAAGTCTCATGTAGTGGCCACAGATTCACTTTGCATCTCCCAGCAAAAGAAGATTTTAAGAGTTTGTGCTGGACACATGGTGAGCAAGTCTGTGCCTTGGTCTGGGCTGCATTGAGGGCTGTGTCATCACTGCCAGGCTCTGGCAATGCTACAGGCAGTTTCAGCAGAACTCGCAGTTTGAATAAGAAACTTTTCCAATTTCAAATTAATGGGCAACTTTGAAATACCCACGTAGAGGCCTCAAATGCACCAGATCAGGTCTCATATTTTCATTCTTTTCATCACAAGAATTTGCCTCGTGTGCAGTGATCTGTGCACCCTACTCCATAGGAGAAAATTATGACAGTCAGCTATTTCTTGGATATGACTATGTTTATTGGCAAATAATGTTCTCCTAAGCACAAAAATCATACTGAGCCAATTTCCTTTTTCATATTTCAACCCTACCATTCAGCTAGCATTCTGTCCAAAGAGTGGTTTTCTGGTTTTCTTTCTGACTTAGAAACATGACTTTTCCTGTCTGCATGGCTTTCTGCTGCAATTCTGCTTGTTCTATAAGTTGCACACACATATAAACCCTGAATTAATTAATTCCCAGTGTTAGTGTTTGTAGTCAGTCTAGTCCTTGGCAGTCACTACCATTGCTTTAAGTCTGGCTGAGCAGTGGGACCCTTAATTGTTTGCTCATTTAGTCTGAAGAGAGAGCAGCCAGCATAACCATAAAACCCAGAGAGAATTGTATGTGACCAGAGTGAAAAACAAAGATGTATTTGCTGGATTTCACCCAACCTCATGCAAAACAATGCTTCAGCAGTGCATGAAGAGGAGAACTGCCATCTTCACAGGCTAAGGGGGAGGCTTGATGAGTCTCTTGGGTAGAGAACACAGATCCTCTGCCCCACCTGCAGGCTGACATTGACCCCAGCTCTACTACTGCTGCTGCTTGCTCCTGCCATCAGGTATTCCTGCCAAGGCAACTTACACTAAGGTGTAATTAAAAAAAGAAATAAAAATTTTAAAAAGCTATTTAGAACTCTTATTTTTTATTTTTTTTTAAAGGGAAAATTTTCTGTGTGGAAGTAGTCCAATGAGCAGTCATGCAGATATACCTGAGGAACACAGCCAGGTTGGGGGCACTGGGTAGCCTAGGCTTGAGTGGTGGCATGGGAACATGTTAAACCAAGCATTGCCATCTGCAGTGAAACTGGTACATGAAACATCAGAAGGCAAAAACCCTAGATCTTACTTCCCTTACCAGTTTTGTGCCTCAGATTGCCCATCCCTATATTTCTGAGGATCACCTTAAGACTTTGTTAAATATTATGAAACGCTTTGAGGTTCTCAAAAAGAAGACAATGCCATTTATAACAGAAATTTGTTTACTTCTAATGCTTCAGGTTATACATCAACAGGACTGTTTCTGCCACTGCAGTCACTCTGTGAAAATACTATATAAGTGCTTCCTCTAAATAAATTATTAGATGAAGGACTATAATTTGCATAATTACTTAATATCTATAATTTAGCATTTTCATTGCCCATTAACTTATAATTCATAACAGCAATTTATTCCTCTGTACCCATCCAGTATTTCTCTCTGCTACAAATAGCAGTGGCCTATTTTTGGCCAGCCCTAGTAAAGAAATTAATAGATTGACTTGTGATTATTTATTACTTGTTGGCTTTCTATCAGTAACTGTGAGAATCCCAACAGCCTGACATCTGTCTTTTGACAGGTGTAGATCTTGCCTTTTTCATCTTGAGCTCAGATTTGGAGAGAGCTCAGCCTTCCCATTGCTGCTCTGTGATATAATTTTACTACAGACCTAGGTGTACATAGAGGTGCTAACATCACATGCTGTAAGAGCACCTGTCTGAGAGCCACTGGTGCCTCCCTGCGAGGGCAGTGGAGACAAAGTCTCTTCTAGAAAGCATATCAGACCTCCTCAGCTCAGGTCTTGATCTCACCTGTCCTTCAAGAGACTGCTGACTGTGGGGCAAGGGTGGCTGCCCAAGTTCACAGCACCAGTGCCTTTCCTTCCATGCTTTTTGACACCTGGAATCACAGAATGATCAAGGTTGTAAAAGGCCTCTAAGGTCATTGAGTCCAACCACCAGCCTTACACTGCCAAGCCCACCACAAAAACATGTCCCTAAGCACTGCATCTGCATGTTTTTTTGAACACTTCCAGGGATGGTGACTCCACTACTTCCCTGGGAAGCCTGTTCCAACGTTGACCACCCTTCCAGTAAAGAAATTTCTCCTGATATCCAATCTAAACCTGTTTTGTCTAATACCTAGAAAAGGTATTAAATTGACAGCGGTTCTTACTATAATATATACAACAAAAAACTCATTAGCTGCTTCAGTCCAGCAGCATTTCTGTTCCAGCTGGATCTCTCTGTGGAGCTGCGTGAGGCAAACATGGTAAACAAAGGCTATAAAGGGCCTCCTGGGCAGTGTCCCTCAGGCACAAGGGTGCATAGCTGACTCCATCTGCTTTGCACTGCCTGCAGACTGTTACAGAAATTCGGTACATTGTTCCCAAGCATGGGGACAAGAGCTGTTGGTGTGGTTTAAACTGGCTGCATCCATGCTGCCTTGCTGGTGAGACTGGGTTTGAGACAACACCTACCTGCTGTCCGAGTTTCTCCACCTGACAACACCAGGGTGGTATTTACCTTCCTTGCCTTTTTTTAATTACCCATGAATCATTTTTAGTTAAGTTTAAGACAATGAGTAATTCAGTGATGCAACAGAAACTACAGCTCAGAATTCAACTCTTCAGGCACCATAAGTAAAGCGTGATACCTTTGATTGATCTATTGTCAAAATAACTTCAGTTTAAAGCAGCATTTAATTTCAAAGGGTTTTCATTTATTTCTCAGAACTGTGGCTTATAGATTTCTCTTTATCTGATGGGAAAAACACAGGTGATGGAACACTCAGTGCTCACCTCCATGTGGAAATGCACTGGAAGGCATTCCCCAGAAACTGTATCTGATGAAGAAATTAGAGCTGTGACTATTACTCCAGAATGATTTTTTTAATACCCATTTTCTATGCAGGCACCCAGTTTCTGAATTAGCTCTGAATAAGGATTAGAGTCAGACCAAAAAGGCATTCCAGCTCTGAAATAGGAGCATCCAGAGAAGATGCATGCCCAAATAATGTTCTGGAATAGCTATTTCAAAAACTTTCTAAGCGCTGAGGAGCCCTAAGGGCAGGCAATCTGAGGTCTTCCAGCAGTATCAGGGTGGCCAAGTTTTGGACTGCTGTGAAATCTTGGGTGGAGCAGTGAAAGCTGCCACTACCAGCACTTTGTGGAGCTCCTGGAGAAGTTCAGTGTGCAGAATTGCTTGCAGAGAAACAGATCCTGTCCTTGAACACGCATCCCCAGCTCACAGATCTGAGAACACATGATGCCAAACAGGCCTATGTCCATTAGTCCTGCCAGGATATTTTAGCTTA
Source organism: Poecile atricapillus (assembly GCF_030490865.1). Lineage (NCBI taxonomy): Eukaryota > Metazoa > Chordata > Aves > Passeriformes > Paridae > Poecile > Poecile atricapillus. The sequence continues at coordinate 20,510,735 of NC_081251.1, read as the reverse complement.
ACCGTTCTCTCTTGTGTTGTGGCAGACCTGCAGTTTTTTTTACAGAGTTAGCCCAAATACATACTGAATATACTGAAAATACGTATTTCAATTTCTGCTTCACATTTGCCCTACAATGCTTACGTATAAAGAACTCTTCTGTATCCCTTTCTTGAAGGCCAAAATTCAGTTTGGAAACTTTTCCTCACTATTCAAGAAATATTGAAATAAAACTTTCATGTGAAACAATTTTTCTTACACTGAAGAGTGAGATTTTTTTTTTTTGTTTTAGTTACCATACAATGGATGTATAAATGAGACAATAAAATATTTGCATATTCTTTTTCCTAGTTTCTTTTATGGAAATACAATTTCCCCCCTCTATTGCATCGAAGCCTATTTACGTATGCATAGTCTTCCTTTTTGCAAGTGAGTCAACAGCCATGCCTTGTTCTAACTGTTCCTATTATTTTCTTATTATTGCACACAAACATTGACAAGTAGGTATATGTGTAAGTAACTTTATGTTCCTCTTAGGTATGAATGCAACATGAAGTGTATTTGCATAACCCGAAACAAAAAATGAGCTTATCGCTTACAGTTCATAGTAGGTTGACCCTGGGTGGCTGCCAGGCACCCACCAAATCCATTCTCCATTCTGCTGCTGAAAAGGAGAGAGAAAAATATACCAAATAGTTCCTGGCTTAATTTCAGGACAGAGAGAAATCATTCACAGGCAAAACAGACTCAGACTGGGGATATTAATTGAATTGATTACTAAAATATTAGAGCAGGATAATGAGAAGTAAAATAAGATCTTAAAAACACCTTCCCACTCCTCTTTTCCAGCTCTACCTCCTCCCCCAGCAGTGCAGGGAAGTGGGAATGGGAGTTATGGTCAGTTCATCACAGGTTCTTTCTGCTGCTGCTCAGGGAGAGGAGTCCTGTGGTGTCCCTCCCACTGGAAATAGCTCTCAATGAACTTGTCCAATGTGAGTCCATCCCACAGGCATCAGTCCTCCCCAGACTGCTGCAGAGTGGCTCACTCTTGCACAGAGTGCAGTCCCTCGGGAACAGGCTGCTCCAGCTTGGGTTCCCCACAGCTTCTCAGTCCCACCAGCAAACCTGCTCCAGTGTGGCTCCTCTCTCCACAGGTCTGCAGGTCCCTGACAGGACAAGGGCCTCCCATGGGGTCACAACCTCTTCTCAGGCATCCACCTGCTGTGGTGTGAGTCCCCTCCATGGGCTGCAGGTGGATCTCTGCATCCCTGTGGATCTCCATGGGCTGCAGGTGGATCTCTGCATCCCTGTGGATCTCCATGGGCTGCAGGTGGATCTCTGCATCCCTGTGGTTCTCCAGGGGCTGCAGGTGGATCTCTGCATCCCTGTGGTTCTCCATGGGCTGCAGGGGTACAGCTGCCTCACCTGGACTGCACCACTGCCTGGAGGGGAATCTCAGCTCTGGTGTCTGGAGCACCTCCTGTCCCTCCTTCTGCACTGACCTTGGTGAGTGCAGGGCTGTTCCTCTCACATATTTTCACTCTGCTCTTCTCTGGTTGTTATTATAGCTGTGCAATAACTGCTTTTTTGCCTTCTTAACTATGTCATCCCATAGTGTTACCACCATTCCTGATTGGCCCAGCATGTCCATCCTGGAGCTGTCTGGCATTTGCTTTGCTGGTCATCTGGAAGCTTCTGGCAGCTGCTCACAGAAGCCACCCCTGTAGCTCCTCTGCTACCAAAACCTGGCTATGCAAACCCAAAACAATTTTTTATAAAGATTTTTTTTTATCTACATAATATCTACAAAGTACTTCTATACCTCCACTGAAACTTTTACTAGCTTCATGCAAAAAAGTAACCTACCTTGTTGGTTTGTGTCATCAAACTTACTTTGGAAGTTTCAATCCTCTCTTAATATATGTTTGAAGACACCAGAATGGCTCCGTTGGCTGTCACTGCAAGAGGATGGATGTCCTATTCCTGCACCCAATATGGAGTAGCAGAAATTCCAGGGTGACCAAAGCTGCTGTTTCTCAATTGCCTAAAAAAAGGCTAAATCTGAGCTGAAAAAACACTGCTCTGGAAATATTGGCTAGGGCTCATTTTATTAACAAATTATACTGACAAAAATCATGGTACTTTTTTCTCACCTTTTCTTAGTTTAGAAAATTATATTACACTCTACCAACAAATCTCTCCAAAATGGAAAGGCTAAGCCCAAGGGGATCTGACAAGACAAGGAGGAAATATTGTACTGGTGTTTGGGATAATTTGGTGATCCCCTTAGCTTGCTGTGGTATTTTAACCTATAATAAATGCATATAATTTCCTCTCTGAGTTGGCAGGAAATTAATGTATGTGATGTATTATTACTGCTGTTAATTCAGTTTGTAAATGGAGGTACAATGGGCTCACTTAGGTGGTGTCATCCTCTTCAGTCACCAGCTATCAGGCACTAGATAGAAAGTAGTAACCACTTTTCTGGCTCTTTTGTTCTCCAAAGACTATTAAGCCTTGAAGGGAAGGACCAAACCTCAGACATACCTGTGAGGCAGGAGAGTATTTTCTGCTTATTGGTATATAAATCCCAGGGACTGTCTGTTCTGATGTTTGCACTAGCTGGATGTTTCCCTAAACATGATTTTCTGAAAGCTAATTTGAGCGCCTCTGCCTGGCCCAGCATGGATGTGTGCCCCAGCCCGGGCAGTCCCAGCTGTGGTTAAAGGGTGGTTTGGTGTCTCTTGAGGGCAGACAATCCTCCCCCATGCACCATTATTCACTGAGTATCCACACTCAGCCATACCCTGGGAAGGGCAAACAGAGACCTCTTTTAATGCCCACCCCACACACTGGGGCTAAAGGTACCCTTTAAACTATTTGGCAGGGAGGCAAATGGAGTCACCTGCTCTGCTCTGCTTCCAGCAGTGCTCCACAGCCCCCAGTAGTGCCTTGCTTTACATTCAATCACTTACAACTGTGCAAAAGGGCAGAAAGCCTCCACAAGTATGTAGAAGGGAGTAAAAGGTTACTCCCACACTGCATTTCTTTCCACAAGCTACAATATTTAGAGTGTGATGAGTGTGCTGACTGCAGCTCAACATTTTTACATTGGCAGTCAGTATTTTTTCCAGAGTGTTGCTTACAGCTGATCCAAAAGAATGAGATTCAGAGAGTTATTTCTCCACACAGGAAAGAAAGAAAATGTGGTTTTATCACTATTTACTGAAAGTTGTCCTGTAGATCTTCCAAGGTATAGAAAAGGCTAACTGCTACTATTAGAGGATTTGGGTGTTTCAGATATTCAGAGGTTTCAGACAGCATCTTCAAAACTGAATATCTGGGATTACTTGAATCCATAGTTAAGAACCAGGCCAGTTCTTTCCTGCTGCTGAGGGGCAGAAATCTTCCCAACATTCTTTCAAGATGGTGACATCTGGACTTGTAGCAGCTTTTAATTCCATCCCCTCTAGGTGTCTAAACATGGATTAAAAAATAGTATCTATTGATCACACTTTTTTCCTTCCTTAAATATGCTAAAACAGTCCTCCCCTGTGCTCCCATTTATGGATAAACCTGGCAAGTTTTCAAAAGAAATACAGAATTTGATGGAAGTGGGTCACTGTGATTATTTTCATTATGTCAGGTCCCTAATAAAAAGCTCAGGGTAATAGTAACAACACTTAATAGTTTGTGCCTGTTACTCAGGAATCTCAAAAAGCATTTCTGATACACTGAGCCAAGTAAAGAATGTAACACATCTATTCATATTTGGAAGGCTTCTGCTATGTAAGTAGTATACCTGTTTAGCAAGTGAATGAACTGAGGTTTGGTAAGAGTCACATAACAAAACCAAAATTTAAACTGGAGATAAATTACTGCAGTAATAAATAAATAAACACTTTGTTTTTGTCATCTGAAATTTTCAATCTCTGATGTTTGTTTTTTGATTTGCTTTCTTCCCAGGACTAAGGCAAGCATTCTTCTAGGTTTGATTAGATTTAGATCTCTCTCTCTTGTTCCAGCTTTGTATGGAAACAAAATGAGGTGCTTTATAATACTGAGGATCTGATTGCACTGCTTTTCTCCAGCCTTGGTTTCAATTGCCCGTTTTTTTTCCAGCTCCTTTTTAACTCTTCTCATTTGTCTTGCACTTGTGCTTTCCCTCTGGAAGGCTGTGTCTCCATGTGCTGCCAGGTACACCCATGCTAGGGGGTACGATGTGGGGAATTCTCTTACAGACTGCAGGATTGGGGTGCTTTCTGTGGAAACCAAAGTGCAGGGAAGGTGTGTCTGGTGCACAACTCTGCAATGAGAAGCTCTGGCCCACTATAAAAACTTGGAGGGCAGGACCTCTGCTTTGCAGACCTAGACCTGCAGATCTTCAAAAAAAATAGATTCCCTGTCATTCTATTATTTACAAGGATTGAAAACCAAACAACCAAATAAGCAAATAAAAAGACTAATGAAGTAGATTGTGTCACCAGAAAAAAAGGTATTTTTACTAATTGAGTGATTCTACAGGAAAAATATATACAGAAGAATGGCTCATCCATGTGGGATTTTTTAAATGAGTTTTTTTTTCTCCCTGTAAATCCTATACCATTCCACACACAGATCAACATTTCAGGAAAAATGGGGCCACACAAAGATCTATAATTTTAACCTTCCCACCTTGCTCTATTACACTGCTCTTGGATATAAAAAAATTTTTAGCTCATTGAGTGAAGCTGCAACTTTGGATGTCATTTTACAACACACACAGCAATTTTGGACTGAATATAAAATTTACTTTACACATTTTAACTTTCTACAGGTCATGTCATAACCTTAGTAACACACATTTCTTTTGTTTTACTGTGTCATAGGTTAAAGTCTTATCAGCCACAGTCTTTTCAGCAATGCCAGTTCAATAAGAGCTCACTAAGCCAAAATTCTGTTTTCATCCACAACATAATATCTTCAAGCCACATCTTGCAAACCTCCCTAAAGGACTCGAATGCAATGCTGCAGCAGCCTGGTAGCACAAGCATAGCCACTGGCAGTGCTAAGTCATGAGCTTTAGGTTTCTGTACAGCAGCTTACAATAAAATGTCTTAATGAGATGTGGCTGAGGCAGTCAGCAAGGAAGTTTTGAATACCAGTGTTTTTCTGTGATGGAGAACGTCTTTGTTCTGTTACAAACTGCATTTTTTCAGGCACTGAAAATCATTCTTCCATAACAAAGTTAAAAACTGCACTTTCTAGCAGACAAATATTACCATAAGACAGCACAAAACTATTTTCTTTGAATATTTATGCATTTTATAACATTGCTTACTCATAGATATCTTGGTTTTTCACAGGTGAGAAATATAAAATACCAGATAAAAAAAGGGGTTATAGTAATAAGCATGAGAAATTTCTTACAGATTATTTTAAACTTGATAGCATACAGATTTATAGCACAATATCAAACAGTCATTTTGAAAAATGCATAAAAAACTAATAAATGTTCCATTAAATAGAATATGCCACTTCTTTTCTTTTACACTGGATGATAGTTTTGTTCATTCTGTGGTTGAAATTACAGATGGCTGCAATCATGGATCTCCTTCATTATCCTGCAGTTGCAGAGTTGGGTTAGGAGGCGAAACTGAATTGTCTTGCCCTGGTACTACCACTGGTGTTACAGGTGGTACTCATGCTGTTAACCACTGCACTGGACTGCCCTGCCACATACTGCTTTGTCAAGGTAAGCAAATTTACCAGAAAAGTCACTGGTCAGTTACACTCCTAAAAATGACAATCAAGATACTTTCTATTGCTGACCTAACTTTGTGAGCACTGTCTGCCTGCAGAGAAAAGCCAGTATACCTGATGTATAGTAGATGTAATTCTACAGGAATAGTGACAAACTCCTCCATATAAAAGTGTGGGCTGTGGAGCTACAAGGAACCCATATTCAATTATATATGCTGGATTTCTGGAGGGTAACTGATCATAATCTGCATCTTCCTAGGAAATACCTATGGGAAGTGCAGCTGACCCACCAGTATGGGTGGATAAAGAGCAGTCACCATCTAAATCACCCTCCAGCTGTGTTTGTACAATTTAGACATGGTGCTTCTCATGTAAGGTTATGCAATATTATTTATTAACTTTCAGAAAGAAATTAAAACCCCCCATAAACAAACAAAAAACTCAAATCTCTTTTGGGCATGAGGTTTATGTAAGTTATTCTCTGACTTACATGAATCAAAACCCCTGCTTGGGGTAGTACTGAAAGAAAAAAACCTAGATTTTATTAATGTTACATTAATGTTTCCACAGACCCTCAGAAGACATGCCAGTGGCTATTTTCATAGAAGGGGTCAGCACTAGGATAGGCATTTTTATTGAGAAAATCAATTAATTCTTATGCTAGTGTAGTTCACAACTTTACTCAGACATTTCCCTTCAGGCTCGTTTAATGGAGAAAATCTGCATATATGTATGACCTGCAGAATTTCTTTGGACTTTTATGTCATTAGGTAAGAACTTTTTGGTTTTTTGCCTAGTTGTTACACTTACTGTCAGAGATATTGTAATGTCCAAGTCTTCAAAATTACGCAGTAAAATTATGCCTCCAGATCTCTAAAGAATACAAGGATCAAGTAATTAAAGAAAAATATGTAACATTTTACGCATTCAAGTACCTGCCACCTAAAAAATTCTCATTCTTTCTTGCAGTGGCAGTGAAGAGGCACATGACCACTGCTAGGCAGAAAACAGATGTTTATAGAAGCATCGTGAAAAGAATTCCTCATTTTTGGAGGCTCAGGTCCTGCCTGTTGTGGAACTCTCCTCAGTAGCATGATGAATACTTGTAAGATGAGTACACTGGCCACTGAAAAAACTGGGAACTGATTTGCCACCGTTGGGTCTCTGTGATTAGTCGCCCATCAGAGGGCATCACCCTTGCTGCATCAGTGCAAGGGTGAAAGGACTCACTGAGGGCCAGGCAACCAAAAGCTCTTTGAAGGAGACTAGCAAAAATGAGATTGTTTTCTTCTTAATACTGGGCTGATGAGGGGGTAAGTGCCAGCTTCCCATCTCCCAGCAATCAGGAGCTGTGACACCCAGGGGTGCTGCAGAACTTGCAGACCCTGTACTTAGGGAGCTTGTGGTTTAGTTTAAACTGTGATGAAAGCAGCTTTTCTGGACTGCAAACTAGGATTTAGCAGAACACCAGGTATCCAGATCCCAGCACAGGTTAATGGGATGTGCTGCCTTCCCTCTGAAATTACCTCACTGATAGGTTTTCATCAGTGTTCACAAGAAAGATGTGGTGCAATACTACATCAAGATGCCAAACCTTCCTTTGCAAAGAACACAAAAGAGGACAGTTAAAATTTATCATCTACAAACAGATTAATTTGGTGTCTTAGCTGAGTTATCATGTGCCATCTGAAACAGTTCAATACTTGCCTTTGAAGGCAGTGGCAAACTGATCATCTGCAGGCTCCTATGCTACTGAACTCATCCAGAAACCTTGAACAGGACAGCTAAACCAGATGTTATTTGCTCTGAAATTCAAAGGAAACTTTACTTACTAGGTAGTTCTTACCCAAAATACAGGATCACTGACTTTGCACGCACACATAATGGCTGCTTACCTTCAAGATCAACATTGAGGCCAGTGTGGAATTGCCAAATCAAAGATGAAGTTTTAAAAACAGTTTTGCAGATGCAGAGTGATGAGATTACACCGCTGTGTGACAGCACAACAAACACAACACAAGACACAGCAGGCAATGCTATTTCTGAATCCAAACATTTTCCCTCATAGGAAATGTAAGTTTATTTGTTTTGGTATCAAACTTCACCTTTCCTGAAGCATATTAATTTCTTGGTTCCAAGTAACTGTTTTTTTTTCTTTTTGCTGTTTGCAGTAGATATAAATTACTGACTAAATAGACAACTATATAGTAAACTATTATGGTATTAAAAGCAAAAGGATTTATGTATGTATTGAGCCTATTAAAGTCAGGAGGAAGATACAGTGGAATTTCAAAGAAGTTAGTGATTTTACAGTATAATTGTAATAAGTGAACATGTAAGCTCATCAACAGTGGATGAAATAAAGAAAGGGAAAGCTATGGGGAAAATTAAATACATTATTTTAAATCCAAATAAAAGCTATGCAAATTTAAGTTACAAAATCCTTATGGGAAATAAGTACTGGTATGCAAATAGATCTACAGAAGATAAACTATTCTAATTGAAGCCTATCCTAAAATCTCTGAACTCTCTAAGTAAAAGTAAGCTTCTTAAAGCATAAGCAAATTCTCAGCCAGTATAAATCTCTCCAGCTTTAGTCTAAACTGAATTCCTGTATTGGCATAAGCCCCTTGTGGCTAAAGCAAGCTTTATATTCCCTTACTGCCAAACCTAAGGGACATAGTCTCTGTTACCTGGCCTGCACTAAGCATAACACACAAAAACCAATGTAAGCTTTCAGAAAGTAACTCTCACCTGTATCTACTTTACAGCAGACCTTTCTGATAAGTAAAACTGAGCATGTTATTAGGGAACACCTGGGGAAAAATTTATTTGGATCTAAAATTTTAGGTGCTGTAAAAAAGGTGGAAAAAGTAGATTATTGTAGAGTTACATCTCACTGGGGTATGTGGAGGAAATTGTAAAGTAGCAAGCTGCCAGCTTCTTTGGGGATCCATACTGGCTTTATATGCTAGTGCCTTGAGAACAGCAAAAAGCAGCAACTGATTGGTGAAAACTTCATAATTTTGGAAGCACTTTGGTTTTTAGTTCTGCTTTTGGAATAGTTAAATGCTGAGAAAACTATTGTCATTGAAGCTGAGATTAGAGACAAGAAAACCTTAACGATTCTATGATTCAATGAAAACTGAAAGGCTCAGCCATGTAAACTTTATACAGGTTTTCTAAATCTAAATCATCTACACAATTGGATAAATAATACCAAAACAGAACTTAAGACCCTGCTCCAAGATCCACTAGATTTTTTTATGTCCTTAATTTCAAATATTTGTTCAGGAACATTTTAGATAAGTGTCTGAAGAAATGGGTCTAACCTAAGGTCTCCTTTCAGGTTAGCTACTGCAATGGTCAAAAGGAAAAAGACATGACAAAAATCACTCCTTTTACTAGGTTTTGAATCAACTGAAGCAAATCTTTCTCTCGTGAAATTTAACTGGATAACAAAATCACTTTTTTAATACTGATCTCAAAGGCATAAGAGAAAAACCAAGAACTAATCTGATAAAATACCCCTTTAGATTACACTGATATTTCTACAGTGCATACGCAGTTTTTTTGCTCTCCCTTCTGTATGAAGTTATTTTGAATTAAAATACACCTCTGCTAAAGTCAGGGAAAACTTTATCAATGACATCAATGGGTCAAGGTTTCAGCAACTTGGTCTAAGCATAGAAAGAAAAACACAACTCCGTCTTGCATCATTAGTCTGTGCATGGGAACTTTTTTTTCCATGCTAAAGGAAGTTAATAGGAATGGCAAATACTCTAGGCAAATTTGGGCAAATGCCACTGACTCTTGCATACTTTATTAGAAAACTAATTAACAATCAAAACTGAGTAATAACTTCTGTGGAAATATTTATAGTTCTCTTCCTGACTCTCATTATCCAGGACTACAGCAGTCTCCCATATTAGCATGTCACACCAGCCTTGATTATGTAGAAGCATTCAGGAAAATGATCTGAACCACCTACAGGTGTGACTTGGGAGTGTATTAGTAAAACTGCCTTTAATCCTGTGTGGACACAGCCTCAGAATTAAAGCACTTTAATTTTGCAGATATCAGACGCAAAGTAAACAAACTGAAATCAAGGTCAAATCAACAGAAAAACTATATATGTAAGGAGCAAATACAATTGAATCCACGTTTTAAAGACTTCCATGGTACAGTAAGCAAAATCCTTAATTGCAAAACGTTTTCTTCTGAATGAGATTCACTTGCAGTTTTATTGAGATGACAATAACTTGCATTAAAGTTATTTTAAATTTTCGACTTTCAGGAATACCAAGTTTTTTCTACAGAATTCTATGGAAAATATATGCTCACAATTTCATGAGCCATAACTCTAACTCCATCTGTTAGGCATTTGGGACAGTTTTGTTGCTTAGCTAGTATTTATACTTTTTCCAATGCTGTTCAATCTTTTAATTTTCTCAGTGTCTTTGATTGCCTTATCCACAGTATGTTTCTATACTATGTATAATTCTATATTTCCTTACAAACAGAAACCAAGTACATTTCTCAGATTCTGGACTCCACTGGCATTCTCACAGTCACACATTATAGATTGCCAAATGTTTGAAAGGGCAGGAGATTATGTGTCTGTATCATATAATAACAGTAACACTTGAAATGCTGAATGGGCTGTTTGGTCTTGACCTTTATCCTTTGCCAGCAGGAGAAAATTAAATTACTGTAAATTCCATCATCCCCTGAAGGTCTATGCTTGAGCAGAAGCACACCTGAGTGCTGGGCACCCTGGCTGTGAGCAGAGATGGGTGAAAAGTAAGGGGCTGCTCAGATGGGTACAGGGCTGTCCTGCAGTGACATTAAGGGGGACTTTTTGCAGTGGATGGCACTGTTCCACCCATAGGAATATGACCAGGTGACCCACATAAAATTTCCCATCATGCTATTAACATTCCTAACTTCTGCTGCATAAAAGCGAAGTTTTTTGTGTGGTTTTCTTTCTCATTACATTTAAAAAGAAAAAAAAAAAAAAGAAATGTAAACACATTTTATGGAGAAAAGTTGAATCCATAGTGAAAACTCATGGAATAGAAGTTCATCAGGCTTTTCAAAACCAAAGATGCTGACACAGTCTATAGAATAGGAAGCTGATGCTGACAGGACATGCCATGGGAAGTACCACACCATGGTTTTACTCCATGCCTTGTTTCTTTTCTTAGACATCATTGTCAGAGACAGGATGCTGGAGCAAATGGATTTTTGGTCTGATTCAGCCATACTGAAACAAATATCCCTTCACTGTTCCAGAAGGATGTTTGTCTTTTAGCAGTATTGCTTCTCATTCCCTGTTTTGCATCTTTTCTGTATTCCTCACAAACCTGGCTATTTCTACAGCTGCATGATAAACAGCTTTACACCTTCCCTTCTCTCCAGCACGAGGATATTCAGAGGATATTTCTCTGCTGACAGAAACATGGTATTTAGGTGTCTGCACAATTTATGTCAGGCAATGACTGCCTGCCTGTGATTTGGGCTAGCAGTGGAGAAAATAAAGAGTCTTTCTCAGATGTGAAGTTTTCATATCACATTGATCAATGCAAAGCAATAGAAAATAAAACCACAATGGGACAATTGCTTGGAGAGAACAGGGCATTATGGAACTGGAAAATTGGTAAGAAATATATAAATGAGGCAACATCTATGTTCCTATTCTTCTGTAGGCTTGATAAAAGCTTCTGTGGCTTTGGAAAGGTTGGATCACTCAGAGGAGAATATTCTGGGGTTTTGATTGCTTAAAGAAATGTATTTGTAGATACACAATCCGTGACTACTTGGTGACAGTTCTACAACAGTTCTTGTTAGTGTAAATGTGGAATTGGAAAAGAAAGTGGGCTAGTGGATAAACAGCAAGAACGTGAAGTCAGGATGTTGCTGCTTGTTTAGTAAAAGATCTGACAGTGCTCGCTAGAAAATCTGTGTATTTTGGCTTCAAGCATACATAGCGCTTTACTATGAATCACGATTTGTTGTTTTATTCCAGTAATAGCAAACTTTGAAAAAGAGGCAAAAAAAGGTAAGCTGGAGTTTTCAGCTATGAAGATGTATTTTGACTAATACGTTGTCAGGATTAATTCACTAATATGTAAGTGAGTACTTTCAGATCATTGCACTGAAGTTGCACTACAAAGGAAGTATGTAATTTGTTTTCTCACATCTGAAGCCCATTATTAGTACAACAAATAAAGAACATTTTAAATGTCAGGGAAGAATAGAAATTACAAATAAACAAAATTCTGTCTTAAATCATACATGACATATAAAAAAGCAGGCTTGCTCACTGCAGAACAGTATTTCATTTTTGCCTAGATTAAAGAGCATTTATTCTTCCAACACATTTTCATTAATGATCACTTGAGATGTTTATAACACAATGGGCAGTAAACACAAGACCTATTCATCAGTCTCCTCCTGGTTACAGCCAAAGTGGTCTTTCATGCCACCATGAGACACAAACTCAATGAGGGTATCCTGCCAATTGCATCATCTTCTTCCAGTCCCTCATCTTCTCATGCTGACAAAGAGAGCACTGGTGGGCAGCAACCATGGCTTCCCTGGACACATTCCAGAAGTGACTGATGTTGTTGAGGGCTGCCCTCCTCCAGTGCCCATCAATCTACTTTTGAGTCTGACACACTCACACATTTTCCTTTTAATCCTTTTTTGTCCTCTGGAATCACTTGTTCTTGTATTTTTTTCCTCCAGCCCCTTCTGCTCAAAGGGCTTGAAGGGCTGGTTATGGTTGGGCTAGCACCTGGCTCTAAAAGGGAGGAGGACAGCTAACATGGTTTAAACAGGACTTAATTAATTTTTTTTTGCACCTTTCTGCAGGGTCTAGTGAGAGCTTATGTGCTCACTGCATCACTGAGAAATACTTGAGGAATAATTGGTCCCAGGAGAGTCATATGCCAGTGCCTTGAGATTCCCCCTTCACACTGAGTAGTTGCCTTTGTTATCTTCCCATTGCCGATGTTAACCAGCAGAACAAGCACTGAACTGGAATGTTTCTGTCATATTTTTCTTCTCCAATCTACTTTTGCTGTCCACCTTTTTGGAGTTTTTTTTTTGTGATTAATGGTCTTACAATGCTCAGAGCAAGAAGAGAACTTGGAGGTGAGCCTTGCGCTCTTCAGTGCCCTGGTGCTGTACATTTGGATCAAAACTCCAGGTAAGAATTGGATCTCCAAAGAAAACTGAGGCCATGTCTGCTATACCAGCAGACTCCTGCGGTCCAGAGATGTCACTTGAGGTCAGAGCTGCCGCTCTGGTAGATAGCTGTGTGGGGGCAAATCAGTCCCCCATTTTCCCCCAGCACACATTGTTTTCCTCAGATAATTGTGGAACTACAAAACAAAAGGCCCCACCTGTAGATATTTTCCTATGTGGAGTGCTGCTACATCCATGAAAATGTCTCAGGCTGAGATTGTCAGTTCACCAGACAGAGAAGGCCTGAATCTTCAATCAAAGTTTTACTGATGACTTAAAAAAATGTTGGGGAGGTTTCACTAGGTTTAGCTCTTAACTACTGCAAAACACATCGCTGAATATTCTAGAGGGTGATGCATGTTTGATTACACAAACTCTTCTTGAGCGAGTCTGGGCAAACTCATGAGAGTATTCTTATGAGTTGAACCACATACTCTGTGGCTTAAATATTCAAAAGTTAATCTCCCAATTTTTCATTTTCATTAGATTTTGGTAATTAAAGGTTGGAAATGCACTAGATTTCTTGAAAAACAGTTAGTGATTGACATAATACAAAATACAACATACCTCAAAAAACTGAGAATTTCACCCACTTTGGTTTATAACATTTGTTTCCTGCAGAAAATGAAATTTTAATACTTCCAATCTTCTGAGTGCACCTCAATCCAGTGTAGATATTGCAGAGAACAGAACTGTTTCAGGTCATTTTATTTTAACTCTTTTGTGTCCAGGAAAAATTTTTGAAAATATTTATGAAAAAGAAAAGGGATGAAAGATCAGACAGGTTAGGTAGTGGTGTGCTTTATGCAATATTCTATTTCCCATAAAGGTCGCTGCCAATTTGATGTACATTGCAGCAAGAAATCCTGCAGTGGAAAATAATGGAATATATTTTCATTTTATTAAAATTTAGCTTGTGAAAATTAGCATAACACTTGAAAATCTGAGCCTACTACCATTAGCCTTTTTGGGCTTACTTGTGCTACCTGATGTACTTGTTATCCTCATGAAGTTCCTGTTTCATTAATACAACTTCAGAGATATTCTTCAGAAATTAATTTGCACAGTGTGCAATTACACTGTTGAAAAACATCTATTTCCTTTTTCAGTTATAAATGCATTATCCTTTGTCTAAATGGATGCTTCCTTGTTTATATCTGATGAGAAGAATCAATTCCATTAGTTCTATCCACCTTTCCAGTCTTTTTCTGTGTACATTTATTCCATCTCCTCATATTTATTTCTGGTTTAAAGCACAGTGTTCATCTATCTTCATAATAGTATTTTTCCATGTCTAAGAGTCTTTGTCATAAGCACTGGCCTTCTTCTATTTTTGCTATGTCATCCCTGGAGACATAAAATCTCTATAATAAATCATAATGACAAAGTATAAATTAATTTAGCATGCATTTGCACGCAATAATCTGCTTCCTCTAGGACTCTTGGTATTTCTTGAACTGACTTACAGTTGATTCAACCAGCTATCAATTTTTAAAATTAGTCTATTTTCCAAAAGTATTTTGCTTTTCTCTTTTACACATTTTCTTTGGACAAAGATCTACACTGACTAACTTACATGCCAAGCCACAAACAGCTTTCCTATACATGTCAGTATTTCAAATCAGAGTGGGTTTGTTATCAATGAGAATGGAGTTTGGCTAGAGATAGAATTATTTCCTTTCCCTTGTAGGGTTGGACCTCACCTTTCTATTGGTAAGCTTTGAGAGTTTAGAAAGGAAGGTTAGACCATCTTGGGGTGTTTTCTGGCTCCTAAACCAGATATATTTATGTTTTGTTTTAAATGAGAATTATACTAAAATCCAAAAATAGTAGAATGCAACCTATTCCAAATTGTCTAGAGCAGCTTTTATGTAATAAATGTGACTTACACACCTATGTATATATAAGTGAAGTGTAAGTATTGCATTTGAATGAGCTTGGACTTTGTGATGACTTGCAGAAGAACTCATGTATTGCAGTCATCCAGAAATCATATTCCTAAAAATGGTGTATTGTCTCGTATGATATGTATTTTCTCATATACATCACATATGTTTTAGCTTGAAGTTGGCTAGGGAACTGCTAGGAAGTATGGGGGAAAACACAAAAAAGAAAGTTTTGCCCTGAACTCTGTTGTTATTAGTTGCTGAACCTTCCTCCCTTTCTGCAGTTCAAAAGATATAGCCCTGGCATTGCTTATTTTTGTGAACTTTGATACAGTTATAAGTAGATGTCCACAGTAAACACTCCAGAAATCTAAGATGAAAAAGGCAAAACAACACAGTGTTGCTCTCCACAAGTTAGAAAGGGAGAATAACCGAGATACGACATCTGGGCATTTAAATTTTCATTAGATAAATTCCAGACTGGGACTCTGGCACTATCAATGACCAGAAAGTGAAAAACACATGAGGGTAGGAATCCAGAAAAGGATATACAGATACTCCATTGCCTATGCTGTATTCTGGCACGGTGCTATAAAGACAGTTTTCACCATGAAATGGCTAGCAATGGGCCCCTGCAGAGGGACAGGGATGGCTCCCTAATGCTTGCAGTGTGTGCATAACACTGCTGGGAAATGGCAAATCTCATCTTGCTAATGTGGTTTCCAATAGCCTGCCTAAGGTCTAGTGCCAAGTGCAGCTGACAAGGTCAGCATTGGTGGCAGCAGTGGTGGATGTGTCATCTCTAGCACAACATGAGATTGTTTTTGCCTCTTGCTTGGAACAGCAGCACAGCAGGCAGCTGTGTTCAGGCAGCCATAGCAAGGTTAGTCTGTCAGGAAGGGTGACAGACCCCTCACATGAGATACTGACTATGGCACAGATGAGTGAGAGATGCCATGAATAGTAACTGGGATTTGAAAGGCAAATGCTGAGAGCTGCTGGGATGGATCCAGTACCTGAAATGGTTGTACATGCACCTGAAAGTCTGGTAATATCCAAAGCAGCCTGGAGTCACTGAAGTAGGCTAAAGCCACTAAGTGTCATGGAGTTACTTGATATGACACAGGGAATCACCTCCTTACTGCTCTTCACTTTTCTCATGTTTGCTCTCTCTCTCCTGAGAGCCTGGTTCAGGCCAGCAAAAGAACTCCATCCTTTTCTCTCCCGGGTCAGAGCCTGGAGTAAAAGAGGAAAGGAGAAACATATTTTTCAGCAGCATAATGTTTTGCCAGGTCATGAAGTGGCTGCTAAAACCATGTTGTCTGGCTTTGCTTTCAAAACAGCTCAGTGCTCCTTGGGAGTCAGAGACAAAGGCTGCATTTTCTGTTACTTCTCTCACTTTTTTTTTTCCCAGCTCTGTGCTCCCTTAAGGGAGACAGGATCAGAGTTCAGAAGAGAAATCATCAATTTTTTCTCATAATGATATTTATAAAGATGTTCATGGCATTTTAAACACCATGCAAGGAGTTTCTCAAACAGGATTTCATCTGAATACAACCTTCATTTCAACAACTCTGTATTCAGCTTTCCCCTGAATACAACTTAGGGACACGTGACAATATAGTTTCTTAGAGGAAGAAACTTTGTATTTATGTGCTTTGTATTCTTTTTCAGCCCAGGACGATCCAGTTGACAGATGTCGGCTTCTTACTCTGGAAAAACAAATTTGATTGGTTGTATATAATTAATTTTAAAAGGAAATAATAAATTTATAAGCTCAAATCTGTAGAACAGATCAGCAGAAAATAAGATTCCTCTCAGAGGAATATGAGATAGTGCTCAGCCATGCCCTAGGGTCTTGAAGATAATTAGAAAACGTGAACTGGAATTCTCACCTCTCTAAAGTCAATTGGATTGATTTTCAATGACCAAAGTAAAGTCAGTTTTTCACAATGAAGTCCAAGATCTTAGGAGAAAACCTAAGTGGGAAAAAAAATCAAAATTAATAAAAATAAAAAAGGGCATGTAGTTAATTTTGTGTGTATTGGGAATGCTGTGTGAATGTCTTAGTGAGAAAACTGAGCAGAGTCATAAGTATTTGCAGGATTTAAGCCTAATAGTAGGGTTGGTGTTTCAGGCAGCCATAAGAAAAATCGCATAAGGAAGGCATTGGACTAAAATAGTAGAGTCATGTGGTGAGAAGTAACTTATTTTATCTTTTCAAGGTCTAAATACAGAATTCAAATCAAATAAAATGGTTGTTTTCTGCTTAGAGTTGCACAAACATGTGCCAATATAACTTAGAAATATTTTTGTTTATAAATTTGAAGGAGTGAGAGGTTAAAGAACTAGTTATAAATTGACCTGGCCAATTCTAGATTCAATCAATTTCTAGAGGAATTCCATGCTAAACCTGATCTGTCTTTAAATAAGAATGTGTTTTGTGTCCTACCCTCTTGAGATTCAGTTAATATTAATGCAAGCAAGATGTGAAAGGAAATTCTGTCCTTCACTTTTTAGTAGCTTTTAGTCTCGCAAGAGAAGGGATTGAAAATGAGATAAAGAAGAGTTTGTTTGAAAACTTAATGCAAAACTAAAGGCTTTTAGAGTCCTTCAAACATTTGTGCACTTGCTTTATGCTCATTGATATAATTTTGTGAAATTCATTTTCAAGACAGAGGATTAAATGCACTACTGGAAATTCTGTGGTTACAGGTCCAAGTGAAGTGAATGTAACTTTTGTGGAGTCAGCTAGAAATTATAGTTAGCTACACTGCATTCCTAAGCCATTACAGAAATCCTGAATCAGTACAAAAGAGAATTTATAGTTAAAACTATGGTGCCTCTGAGGTTAGCTTAATACATAGGACATTTTATGAGAGAAAAAGTTACTTTCTCATTGATTTGCAAATCTCGAATCTGTGGGTGTCCTGCCACTGACGGGAGCTGCAGGCAGCACACGAGCAGCTGGCCTGCAGGAGCTGGTGTTCCTGCCGCGGGGAGAACCCTTTTCCAGTTCAGCAGGTAGGTGCACATTGCAGCCAAAAACACCCTCAGCAAAGCGCTGCTGCTCCCTGATCGCTGCTGCTCGGCCCCGAAGGGATCAGGCAGACATAGCGAGACTTGCAAGTCTATTAAGAGGGATCTTGAGTGTTTCGGTCTTTCACTGGTGAAATCATAGCAGCATTAAGTGAGAGAACAACTGGAAAAGGTCGTTTTAGAGTAGTTTCCCAGTTCTTTGGATGTCTGAGCCTAATTCACAGATCAAAATAATGGATAAAGGAGCGCTTAGGTGGGGGTTCTAATGGAAAAGTATCCTAGCAAATCTATCTGAAAACTAAGAATCAATAAAAATCCCAGCGGTACACAGGGCATTAAATCTGGATCGTTCAGCCACCAAACTGGGAGCTCCAGGCCCTCTCTGGGCTCCAGCACGGATGCACCAAGCTTTTCCACCCTGGCTGCAGGGCTCCATGGTCAAGGGGAGCAGGCCTGTGGTCCTGGCTGAGGGGACTGGCTGTGCAGCCTGCCCTTCCTCACAGGCACCCCCGGTGACCCGCGGGGGAACACAGGTGGTGCACGGGTGGGAAAAGCAGCAGGCACACAGGTGGGTATGCTGGTGAGCGCACAGGTGGCTACACTGGCAGGGTACACGGGTGGGTACACTGGCAGGCACACAGGTGGGTACACTGGCAGGGTACACGGGTAGGTACACTGGCAGGCACACAGGTGGGTGCTCCAGGACCATTTGCAGAGCTGTCGGGCCATCTGTGGGCGCCGCTACTCCAGCTACGCAGACGGGTCCAGCTTCATCTCGAGTGCCCCGCGTTACCCTCACACACATTCTGCTGCCACCGCTGGCCGGGCAGCGCCACCCGCACCCTCCACAGCACCGGCCGGCGCTCGGCGGCTCCTTTTCCTGAGGACGCTTCCCGTGCCGCTGAAGGCTACGGGGCTAGCCCGGGGCGCTGCCGGCGGGCCCGGCGCTGTTGCCGCGGTGATGCCGGGCAGGCCCCCGTGCCCCCGCCCCGCGAACATGGCAGCAGCGGCGGTGGCCCCGGCGGGGAGCGGCGGCAGGTGAGGAGCGGCGGCTCCCGGCCCGGCCCGGCCCGCCCCGCCGCGGGCCGCCCGTCCGCGCCCCCGGCTCCATCCGCAGGCCGGCGGGCGAGGAGGCGGCGGGGGGCGGGCTCCCGGCGCCGCCAGGCAGCTCCTCCCTCCCTCGCTCCCTCCCTGGCGGCCGGGAGCCCCCGGCGGGGTGACAGCCCTGCCGAGCGCAGCCGCCCCGGCCGGGGCTGCGGAGCAGCGCCCGCTCCCGCCGCGGCCCGCTCGCTGCCGGGACGCAGCGGGGCCGCCCCCGGGCCCGCCATGTGGAAGCTCAACAAGAGCAGCAAAGTTCTGCTGGACGACTCGCCCGAGGAGGAGGAGACGCGTCCCCGCGGGCCGCCGCCCGCCGCCGCCTTCGCGGCCCCCCAGGTAGGATCACGGAGCCCGGTTAGGAGGGGTCGTGAGGCTCGGCCCCGCTCCCGCTGCCCTGCTCTCCGGCGGCATGAGTAATCACTTTTCCCACCCTGATGTGCCGGCAGGCTGGCTCTGATCGGAGCTGGGAGTGTTTGAGGGCATCGTGCGACTGTCAGCCGGATTTTTGGGATGCTGACCGGCCTATCCACCTCTGCTTCCTTCCAGCAGCCGGCCTCCGGCGTTGCTGGGACTTGCTGTCCTTCGTTCCAGTGGCTTCATACCGCAGGTTACCTTCTCTCCCAGGCAGAGGCACTGAACCCATCTCATAAGCACAATACATTAAACAAGGATGTTTAAGAACATAACTTTATTTGCGTGTTTGTGTAGAGCACTGATGTTTTGGCAGGATTGCTTTTTTCTATGGTTTCAGTAATGGTAGTTCACGGTCTTTAAATAGCTGCAATCTTGATTGAAAGCTTTTGCTGTTAAGTTAAATACCAACAGTGACTTTCTCAACAAATATAACCTGAAAGGAAGGGTATCAGTTGAGTATCAGGGAAAACAACTAAAAAAAGAGTTTGTTGACTTGCTTTCAAAAACTTGGTAGCAATTAGGCATCCATCCAACTCAGAAGCCTGTTACGCTGCCCAGTACAGCTTCATTGCTGATTTTCTGTTGCCTCAGAGTTACTTTAGATATTGAATGAGAGGTTCTGAAGTAAGCAGTTGCCCAGGGTTGCAAAACAGTGAAGTTTCTTTTCAAAAGAAGGTACTAGAGCCTTCCCAACTTTCTACCCCGTATTTATCTTGCCTATCTTGCTGAAAGAGCTGGAGTGTGTCTGGATATATTATCCTCACCTAGAGTTTCTGTTTGACAGGTGCTATGGGTTGTCAACATGTATGGCAGCTGCTGAAGAGCAGCCTCTCGCAGTCACAGCAGTTATTCTCTCCATCTTCCAGCAGCCACAATCACCAGTTTAGCCTTGCCTTGCCCCTGCACAGTAAACAGTAGGGCCATAGCCCTTGCTGCTTCTTTGACAGCAGCTGTGGGGAGTCATGGATGACTAGGATCTTCTCCAGTGGAAGAAGATTGGACAGTCATTTCTGAGACCCCCTTCAGTGGAGGAAGGGAGACTATGGGGTTTGAGGTTACCTGAAATATCTCCCCCAACCTCTCATACAACATCTGACCTCTGCCTCCTACAGTTTCTATCCTCAGAAGCTTGTAAGCTTCCACAAGTTTTGCTAAGCTGCTGGCTTGTACTGTCATAGCCCTCGTAGACGTGCTCACCTCCTGACACCCTCCTTGAACACCAAAGGTCACCAAAAGCTTCCAGTAAGCCCCAGTGACTCTTCACTGCTCCTCTACCACTAATGGTCCAAGCTCACTCTGAGGCTCCTGACTGTAGCCTCCCAGTCAGGAGAGGATTCTTCAGACTTTTGTCCAGACAATTCTCCCAGCCCTCTACTTTAGTGACAGAGGCTCGAGTTTGTTTATTTTATTTTGTCCACTCCAGTTGTCTTTTGCTGTCCTGGGCCTCTGTTCCATTAGTTGAAGTCTCAAGTTATAATGGTGATGACAATGATTTCTTGTGCAAAAGGTTTGCATTTTCATGAATTTTAAGAAAATTCCTTTACAATTCCCAGTGAAACTGGAGTGCAGATTTTAGTGTTGGGAGGTGGAAGGAGAAACAAAATAATTCTAAGTCAGTAAATGAAATATTCTTGAAGATGAAGGATTCAGTAAGGTTAGCACAACTGTAGTGTAGCTTGGTACAGAGGCTGGAGTGAAGACTGTAAGCTATCAGTTACTTAGCCTGTTAAAATCTTTTGAAAGGAATGCAACACCCTGCCCAAAATATTTAGCAGTAGTCATTTTAGAGTTTATGTACACTTTAAGGAAAAACAGACTACACAGAAAGCTCTGACCACTTGATTGGCATTGTAATTCTCATGATCAAGGTGGCTTTTAGGTCAGCCATAGGTACAATGTATCTAAACTATGGCTGGGACAGGTGTCATGGGAATCAAATGGACTTGTTCAGCTTGTTGTAGCTAGTCTGGTTCATGTTCCTTGCTTTTAGTATTTGAAATTTTTTGATGTTTCATCAGATCCTGTTTTTTCTCCCAATAATATGATTGTAAAGGACTGAAATCCAGTGATGTGTGGAGGGATTTGGTAATGATCTGCACTCTCTGCTGCTGCATCCTGACCTGCCTCAGCCCACCCCTGGCTTAGGAGGACAGTAGCACCATCAGAGCTTGGAGGAATTACAGGGGAAGTTCTTGTGGTACCTTAGCTGTGTGTGAGGATGCCTCAGTATGTGTGTAAGTTGTTACGGTACAGCCTGCTGTGAATTAAGGATTACCTCATCAAGATGAGAGGAATCCAGGACTTCTCTAATTATTTATTGTTAGAGCCAAAATCCAGATGATTAGTGTGAGTGCTTTTTAGTAAATTAAGAAGACCAGCTTTAGATCTCATGCAGAAGTTGACTGTTAGATTTAATTTCCTTTTCTGATACATCATTAGGTAAAAGAGAAGATGAACCAGAGTCATTGTGTGTTGACTTTGATGTATGGTATGTTGTTTTCCCAACAACCATCTTTTGTCTTTATTTTCATTTTTAATAAGCAAGTGGGAAGAAAATCCTTAGCTTCTACCATTCATGCTATAAATAAGGTTGAAACTTCTTACTTCAAAGGCAAGAAATTGGTAGTCACATCTATGTCATTAAAGCAAACCACATTGAAAGTATTCCAGTGTAATGAAATGTTGGTGCTGTATATTGTTTCTTCAAAGCAGAGAAAGAGTGAAGGAGTTCTCACTGTGCAACCTAACAATTAGGACATTGCAGTAGCAGACAGCAACAAAGAATTAGTCTACTATAAGTTAAAAAAAAAAAAAAGAAAAAAAAGAAAGCCCAACATAAAAAAACCCTTTGTTACTCTAGAGCAATTTTAATCATCCTATTTAGATATGGAAGCCTGATCTGGGCTTAAGCAGACATTTGAATTTGTAGATGTTTGTAGTTCTTAAATAGAAAAGCCTAGTTTGATCTAAAAAAAAAAATGGTTTTGACAGTTCTGGTTTTGTGTTATACAGAATGGTTTGATTTTGTTCCAGGGGAGAACAAAAACAAATTTTAGAACATGAAAATTGCAAGGGAGGGAACTGTCAGCCTCTGGCCACTTTTTAGCAAAAGTTTCTGCATACATTCAAGTACTTTGAATTGTTAACACTTATTTAAAATAGTAAGGTGTTTCCTGAGATAAGAAAGACAAGTAAATTTTAAAACAGTACTTGTGTAAATAAATGTGGGGATTATTGTGAGGTTTTTTTAGACGAGACAATTTTAGACTGTATCTTAGAAGTTAATTTTAATTTATGCTTTGAAGCATATTTATAAGTATTTTTAATTTATGCAATGAAGGTGCTTTATTCACTTAAGCTATAATTAAAGCATGAAGGTAACTTGACATGCATAAATAGTATGCACATATGATGAAATTAATGTGCTTTTTGTGTGTCTTTCTTAAAATATGCTAGAAATGTACAGTGGTGCATGCCAAACTTGTGTTCAGTTTGGAATATAATCATTATGTTTCAAACTGTAGTTGTATTTTTGGAAAGGGAAAACTGCTGGGTTTTGATTTCTGGAAGGCATTGTTTTGGCAGTTGTGCTACATTTTCCTTGTTGCAATCCTACTGTCTAATCAGTTCTCAGAGATGTCAATGCTGTGTCAATATCGTGTGTAACTCTGACGTAAAATGGCACTCCACGTTAAAATTCATCTATATATTAAGGGAGGGGATGGGTGTCAGGCTGACCTATATTATCTAATGAAACTCTGTCTTTCATGTAAAAATATTTCAGAACCCTAGCCTTGATCTACTCTCCCCAGTTGTATTTTTTGTTATGTTCAAAGACAATGTGTGCAAAAACATGTTTTATGCTGAATTTTGTTTAGACTTGCTCAGGATGTTTGAAGTTTGGCTATAGAGAATTTTAGTTATCTCTTTTAATGAAGGTGTTTAAGTGTCTGGTACAATTTTAATACTGGCTTTCATCTTGGAGTGAGTTGAACTCAGACAAGCCCTGCAGAAATGGGTGGGAGCTGAGCAGCATTTCTTAAGTTTTTACTAATACATTGAATAAGGGTATTTTTTAATTTAAAAAAAAGAAAAGTAGAAAATGTTAATCCAGTTAATGCTTTTCCTTCACTTTCTAGCCATTTCTGCGTCTCTCAGGCTTTGCTTTCAGAACTCTAATAATCCTATCATACCTTCTCCTCTCGGCTAGCCTGTTTTTTTCCTCATCATTGGAGTTGTTCTTGTGACATTTCAGTGGCATTTTCCTGGCTAAAATCCATCACCTGAATTCTGTCATCATTCTTGAACATTAGATTGTGGTACTGTCAGTGAAGACTTTCCTGAGCCTTCCTTGGCCTGCCTTTCTTGCTTTTCCTCCTTCTTGTCATACAATCTTTCAGCAGCTTCTTGAGTGGGTCCTGTTTCTTTCTCAGGGTCTTTCTGGAGCCCTACAGAGCTGACAGTGTCTTTTAGGGCTTTAGGCTTTCTAAGTTTTAAATCCTTTTCATTTCTGAGGTGCTTCACTTTTTTATTTATACTGTCATTTTTTACACAGTTGACTGGGATCAGATCTGTTTCTCACCTCTTATCCCCTCTCTACTGGTTTATTCTGACTCTTAAAAGTCCACAAAGCACACATTTTCTCATTGGTCTCCTATTACAGATACAATCAGTATATATTTTTTCTTTCATCCAAGCCTGTAACCTGCAGGTTGTCTGTGGTTTTTATCTATTCTGCGAGAATTTGTGTCCTAGACTTTACTATTGTTTCCTCCATAAATTCCAGGTCAAGTCTGCTTTCTCTCTCTCTTTTTTTTTTTTTTTCTTTTTTCTTTTTTCTTTTTTTTTTTTTTTTAATTTATTATTTTTTCTTGCTGTTTAGACAGCTGAAATTCTTGTGCAGACCCTCACTTCCCATACTGATGGTGATTACTTCTTCTGCAGCTTCTAATACCTATGCTGTGGTTTCCCATCCCCTAGTTCCTGCAAATTCCATTGCTGATACTATGTTGTTGCTTATGGCATAAAGTTTAAATCCTCCTCATCCTTCAGATTCCATTTCTTCTGCTGGCCTCCCTTTGTTTCAGGAAATTTGCATTTAAATCTCTGTCCTTGCTTTCAAGGTTTTTCTTAGTACATCCCCTTCCTCTCCCGCATTTGTCATTTTTATCACTTGTACCTTTCCTCGAGCCAGTTCTGCTTTACTGGCTCTGATTGCCTGGGTTTGCCAGCAGCAGCCGTGTCTGCCCTGCTCCCCTCCAGCCTGACAGAGAATCATCCACTCCCACCATCATCTTCTGCTCTACAGCTTTGCTTGAGGTCTGCTTTCCCTAAGTTATTTATTGCATCTTCTTGGGGTTTTGTGGGGTTTCTGGAGCCATACTCTCCTGCCACTGCTGGACTTGCTACCATCAATATACAAAGTAAAATGTAATGGGTTTTGAGAATGAATGAATCATTTTAATTCTTTACTGTTAAAGTAGATTCATAGTGTTTTCCTTGCTTTTATTTGCCAGATGGTGTGAGGACATCCATAACATAAGTAGAGTTACTAGAAGTTGCTGAACACTTTATTAGGTAGACTTTCTTTCAGCTCTGTCATCATCAAAGGTACATTTCCAACAAGTTTTGCTGCTGGTTCTCTGTGAGGAGCTCCAGGAAAATGTCTGTGTGATCACTGCACGTGTGATTAAAGCCACATTTCAAAAGGAAGCTCTATGCGTGTGCTGAACACTGTAACAAAAAATGATGCATTCAGCCCATTTTGCAGAAACTGTACTAGGAAAATATGGTCATTACTCATCCAAGACCTTTATTGGAGGCATGTAGTTTAATGGCAAATTCCATGACTGAGTAAGAATTGTATGTCAGCTACTGTCTTTTGAATTAGCATCTGTTGGTTTGTTTTCTGGATAAGAAAACAGAAAATATAAACCTCTGCTATGGCTAAGTTGTTAAAATAATTGATAGATTTTCAGCTGGAAATTTCATCAAAATTGAAAACTTCACTGGAATAGTTGAATCATTACAGAAATTGAATTAAAATTGATTATCTGATCTTATTTGTTTCAGCTTTAACTCTGATGGTTTTTTGATGTTAATACAGCTGTTTCCATTTCATGAAACATATGTGAAATATTATAAATTAGTTAAAACTAAAAATTCTAAATGACAGATGAGCTTTTTAAATATTTTAAGGTGATCAATCTTTAATATTCTTCCAAAAGTATTTCAGAGAAGCAAAGTCTGAGTAAGATGTGTTACAATCTCTTTCTACAGAGATGCACAGTAATATGAACACTTAGTAGAGTAACCTTGTGTATTGATGTAAAAACAGAGAGCATAGGAATCTGGTGTTCCAATGTTTCTCTTTGTAATGCCAATAAAATGCAGAACCAGAGAAGTATTCTTGTGTAAATACTTATGTTCTGAAATTAATCTTCTCTGGTACACTTGGCCATTTATATCAATTGACAGTAAAAATATGGAAATAATTTAGATATTCTGTTTTAAAATGTAATGGAATGTGAAACAATAACTGAAGTGGTTGAATGAAACAGTTTGAAAATGCTAAGCAAGTTCTTTAACAGCTGTGGATGCTAAAGAAAAGAGCATCGTCTTTATTATTAATACTGAATATATTAAAATTATTTGAAAGATGGAAACAGTTTCTCTACGTTTTTACCTCTCAGTTGGTCTGGTGAATAGTAGACAGTTATGAGAGACTGGAGCATAGAAGATGGAAACATTTTTAAATATGTTGGGTGGGTTGTCTCTTGTATCTGAAGTAGTCACACAGACTTTTTAAAGTAAGTGGAGTGAAATAAGTTCTTTTAGAAAAGATCTGATTAATTGCATTTTAAAAGCAGGTTTTCAAATTAGTGTTGTCTACAAAATGTATGCCAAAATTAATGTATATTCTTCAACACACTTATATTTTACATTTTCTTTTTCTTTATCAACAAAAGTGTTTTTAGTTTTGCTGAAGACTGGCAGAGGGAACTTGCAGCATAGGAGTCACTGTCACTATTTAGATAATTAATTGTCATAATAAAGATGTTTTTTCTAAGTGTAGGGAGCAGTCTGGTGTGGACAATTATTATGTATAGAAGAGAAAAAATTAATTTAAAATACCAAATTGCTCTTAAGCAAGGCTTTAGAAATGCCTAGGTAAGACTTCTCATTGGTGACATTAAAAGGAAATTTTCAATTTATACCACCTGTCCAGATGGGTGGTTTGATTCACTCATTGCTTTAGGGACATACAAATGGAAGATGGAGATCTAGCGTTAGATGAAATATGGAAGAGGATGATCCCATTATCTGGATCTCAGTCTAGGCTGTCTCTGCCAGAAAGGAGCAGAGGCAATTCACAGTTCAGCATTGGAGTTTTTCTGCTGAACATAGCCTCATGTCCAAGAAGAATGCGTTGTATGACTGAGTAAAGCAGCCTTTATTTGTTAAAATTGAAACCCTTGTTTTTCCTTAAAGGCATGTTCAGTTTTGTGGGGATGTTCAGATACAGTTCAGCTTTGTTTTTCAGCTGTGTTAAAGGAATATTGAAAGTAGTAGAGTTGTTTCAGTGCTCATTTACATTTGATCCCTGTTGCATCCATTTCCTAACTCAGAAAGCATATATCCACGCATTGAATTTTTCCAGGTCTATATTACAGGTGCAGCAAAAAAATGAGGCCAAATGCCACTGATCTCCTGATAACTTGCTTCCTCATGTTTGAGTGTATTTAGCATTGGTTTTGATTTAGTTCTAAACTTAGATAAGCAGAATGACTTTTGCATTAATAAACAGCTTCAGTCTTGTTTATTTCATTTTACATTATATTAAGATCCTTCTCAAACCCAAGGAAATATTTTCTTTTTTTAGTTTTATTTTAAGATGGTGATCTGGCTGTGTGATCTCCTCTTCCCAATCTGTGTTGTTTCTGGTCAGGCTATGTATATATAGTTGGTGGTTTGTAATCAGTGTTTTGGGAATCTTTCCAAGTTCAGAGGTTGACATTCAGGTTTGTGATTTCCTGAGTGATTTTTTAATTTTTTTTAATTTTTCCCTCTCCTATCACTAAATTATTTAGTAGGGTTTGTGGAGTACTGGTGTTTATGTTAAATTCTTCTCTGGAGCATATCTCTTCAGGTGCTGTTTGTTTTGGGATGTTTTTCCACTTAAATGATAACATTTGTGGTACATAAACTAATTTGCACTTACAGACATGACAGATAGACTTTATATTACACTCAGTCTTTGATGAGATGTGATGATAGGCAGAGGGGATGCAATAAGTCAGTAGAAGGGTGAGAATTTGTCCCAAAAGTACCTACTCTTTTAACAATAGCTTGTTTACTCTTATATTTGCACAGCTAATGTGTGTGTGTTTGTGTGCACGATAGGAAGCTCCCACAACTGGGTAGAGAAAATCAATAATATACCATTTTACTTACTAGAGCACAAGAAGGGCATGCAGGACGAAATGATGCTATTATTTCCCTTAACTCTTTGATGTTCAGCATTCTTCATCTTGGTCTGAATTATGAAAGTGAATGATCTAAAGAGACTAATTAATTACTTTACCACAAAGGAAGCTGAGGGAAGCAGATTACAATTTTGATCTCTGTACAAAAAGGTTTGTGTGCTATTTGAATTAGTCCCTTGAGTACCTTATGGTTTGCAGTATGTCCAACAAAAGGGCACTTGTTTCCTTATGAAAACATGCTGTGCATACCAACCTTCCCCTGCCAGAACTGGAGGGCTATTCAAGCTGCTGATCAGCATTTCCCACTAGAGTTAGCATTTTCACCTAGAGATATCTAAATACTGTAACGTAGTCCAGGTTTTTCTTTGAAATTGAAGTAAAGCAAGGAATTGTCATAACTGTTAACCAACCAGACTAAAACATTCTGAAATAATTTTTAAGTGTTCAGCACTGGTATGTGTTACGCAGCATGATAAAGAGTGAAGATGATCTTTCTTTACATGTAGCTGCACAGTAGATTGTCCTCTAAAGAAAATTGATAAACCAAATCATAGGCTCCCTCATATCAGAATGGTAACAGAAGTAGGGAATACGTATCAGGAGAAGGGTGTACTAATGTGTATCACTTAAAAATTCAAATTATTCTGTGGGTAACAAGGGAAGATGGTTGTAGAGATCTCTCATCTTTCCTCGTGGGTTCTTCTTAGTCGCGGCACAGGTCCCCTCCCTCCTTCTGCTCTTTCCCTCTGTATTTTTTTTTTTAGCACAAAGCCCATCCTTCCTGCAAGGTGCCCAGGTCCTTCCCTGCCATGTGGGCCATTGCTGTCTTTGAACCCCTATACCTGCTCCTCTCCTGCTCTTATCCTGCTTTGTGGAATTAGTCTGCTTCTCTCTGCTTTCCCTAAGGATGGATTTTCCACAAAACATTTTCAAATCTAGTCTTTTGGAGATGGCTGAATTCAAACCTACAGACTGTTTTTGAACAATGAATGGGATATATGAATGGACATCACAAGCACACTGCCGTTGTCTAAGTCTACTTTTTCTTCAACAGTGTATTTAAAAGGATGCTATGAATACTTGATTGGTCTTTTGCCCCAAAAAATGTATTTCGGGAGATTGGATTCTCACCCGTTTTTCTTGAGTTTTTAATGTATTTCAATCTTTCTATTTAGTCTCTTTAAACTTTGTGTTGTCCACTTACCATCAGCCTGAGTTGTGTGAGTATAGTTGCTGCAAAAGCACATCTCATTCCTTAGGAGGTACCACTTTGTATAACCATGAGTAGTAACACTGTATTCATACAGCAACACAGTCTTTGTTGTCTCTTTTTAAAATAAGCAAATAAATAACCCTTTTTGTCTACTATTTGTTGTAAATTACATCTTTTGTTGGCAGTGGTATTCACATTTTATTATGCTGACTCCCTATCTCTCTGGAAGGTGCTTTTGGCATCCCATGGTTTCCCCCTAAAATCTTTCACTGTGAAAATGCCTTGCATTCTCACTTCCTTGTGCCCAGCCTTGCTAGAGGCTGTATGCCTTCACACTCCATCTTTTGTCTTCTCTCTTCTGGAACATGATTTCTTTATGCACTTTTGTATTTTTATTTTCCTTCCTAAGATACTTGGAGAGCTGGAAGAAATAAAATGAGAGGTGTTATTTCTTTGGAAGCTACTAACAGTATCTTGTTTGTTCTGGAGGTAGTATTGTTGGTTGTTGAAACTGATAGTTCTGCCAGCTCTGGATGTTTGAGAATTTCTCCTCTTACCATATTTCCCCTTGGAGCTTTCCTAGTTCTTGTTGATTTTTTGTTGTTCTTGGGAAAAATTTGGATAAAACAGGTGATGTATTCTCTAGCTCATTCCCTGTGTCCTAGCATAGACTTCATCATGTTAAGTTTAGGACTGTGCAACCTCATTCAAAAGTTGAGAGCTGAGAGTATTGAGGGGAAAGAGGGAGACTTCTGAATAATATGTGTGAGCTGTTTCCATTTAAAACATTGCCAATGCTTCTCTTAAAACTAGAGAAATAAAAAAGCTGAAAGGGGTGGAAATAGTTGAATTTAGTTTGAGAGAACTACACAAAACTTAAGGTTTTTGTTTTTGGTATCCCGTATACAATCCTCCCGTGTTAGACAGCTAACTGAATTCGGAAGTTAAATAACTTGTTGCAATCCACAGGAAGTAATAGTCTCATTTTGAATTATAATAGCAGTTCCTGACTTTGTGTTCCACCCCAGCAAGTAAATCTGGCTGTCTACAGCTCATTCTATTCCAACATGCAAATACTATTGAAGTATAAAGCAGTGGTCTTCACACTCTATTCTAGAAATGCTCTATTCTTGTCCCTTGTATAATATAAAGTATTGCCCATAAAGTAAGTGGAAACATTAGTATGTAAATAAATATATATAAAGAAATATAAATAAGTAAATATATATTTTTTTAAATACATGGGATTTGAAGCTGGTCAAAATGAAGCTGATACATCTGGGTCCCCACATGACTAGAAATATGTAACACTTTTTTGCTGGTTTTCTCACCTCTTTCTGAGACTGTTAGCAAAGTGAAGGAGGTCTTTGGAAATGTGTAGGAGCCAGGATAATAAGTGTTTTAGGTGTCTTGGGATTTGTGCATGTGGAGTGCATATCAACTCCTTAGCATTTACTTTAGTTGAAGAGGAAGGAGTTGATAAATTTGATTTTTAAAACAGTAATTGGGTGGTGTAATCAAAATATGGATCAAACTAAATACTGGAGATTTTGTGAAACTGCTGCTTCAAAGGCATTTTCCACTTTTCTGTTTTAAATCTGTTTTTTTTTTTCCTGAAACTGAGGTTAAATTTTTTTGGTCATATGTAGCTGTTCTGGTTTTATACTTGGGACTGTTTGTATTTGGAGTAATAAGTTGAGGAAAAAAAAAAAAAAAAGGTAACATTTTTCTCATTAAGACACAGAGTGAAGAAATTGAAAATTGCAGATTTCCTGAATTCTGTGTCCCACTTCCTTTATCTTTGGCCTCTAAAGTACTCCCATCAATGATCTTACTTGCCATGTCTTGAAGAGAGCACTGATAGTAACAGGAGGGCCTGACAATACTAACATAGCAGTTTAATTCAGCGATGGACAGAAATGCTTCCCTACTGAATAACCTTTAGGCATCTTTAGCACTCTAACACTCTAATTTTCTTCTGAAATCTACAGTTGTGCTTGGATGGGAAAGGATTGTGGAAGAAAGCCTTTCTCTGAGTTAAGGAGCTGTAAAGCTTTTTAATAGGAAGGAGGAAAAAATCCTGGTACATTCTCTCCCCCCAGCCCACAGACAATGCATAAACTATCATCTACTACAGTATTTAGAAACTCAGTGCAGATCCAAAAAATTAAGATACTACCATTAAGATAAAATCAAACTAATTGTACTGAATATTTTATGATGTAAGGGTCTTTCTCCCTTTGTAGTATGGGGTTTTTGGTTCAGTAAGGTTTTGATTTTTCATCATTCTAAGTGTAGATTTGTATTTTAGTCGTGGTGTTTACTTAGTTTTGTGTTCTAATCATATTTTGTCAATTTTCTTTTATGATGTGCCAAATAGAATAAAAACATTTGTGAATAGTCTAAAATGTGTCAGTGCTAATTGTAAAACCAAAACTGACTATGGGCCTTTTTTATCTTTATCCTTCTTTTGAGAATAAAGACCAGTTTCTTCATGATGAAGTTTCATCTTCAGTGTCACACCTTGCAACAAAGGTAAATACATGTTCTTTGAAAATTTAACATTTAATATCATATATATATATTTCAGTCCATGTATGTTAGAAACTTGCCAGTTTTTCATGGACAGCTGATTGAGGAATTTATATGGTTCATTGATGATTTTATAATTATGTATGATCCTTGGTCATGGGGTTCTCTTTGAAGCGATATTAGTAGTGCAGGATTAGTTGGAAAGCTTCCTTATTTGCTTTCATTAATGGGGAGGGGAAGGTATCCTGGTATTTTTTTTCTTCTCAATGATTGCTATTAAAACACAAGATGAAAATAAGAAGCCACAGGAATAAATGAAGTCTAAAGAAGCAGTAAATTCTAGCTGAAACTAGCAATAAAAACATGAAAAGTAGAAGAGTTTGGGGTTGTTTATTCCATTATGTGTAGCTCCACTGGCTCTCTGAGCACAAGAGGTTAAGGATTTTATTTTGTATCTCTTTCAGGAAAGAGAAGTAGGCATGCATGTTAATTTTTTTTACCTTGATATGTGTCCAAGAATCTTCTTTAATGTTCTTAAAATACATTAGTAGAAGATGAAAGAAGTGGAAGTTATTACGATAAGCTAGAGCGTGTTTTGAAATTCCATAGGTATAAAGAAAAATATTTTAAAATAGGTTCATTAGTGTAATGGGATACTTTACATTAATATGTATAAACTGAACATCTCTCTCTGTTACTTCTTTTTGTTCTACTTCAGATCCAGCATGATTTTCATTGAAAATAGAAGTCAGATTGTACTTTATCTTTTTCTACCCTTTTGAAGAAATATATTCTTTTTTATGAAAACATAAATTACCATATATTTTATGCCAGATGATAAATGTTTAAGGAGAGAATCTTAAACTAATCTGCTTTCTATTGAAACTTTTTTTTCCCCTTTCTTAGTCATTCAGGAAGGCTTGCTAAGTGTGTGTTCTGACTTAAAAAACCAGAAATGTTACTAGGTAAAGCACTGAGCTGCAGTATTTTTGTCTTTTAAAGTAAAACCCTCTGGTCATAAAAATGTATTCTCAAGAAAGCACCTTATCCTTCTCATCTTCTGTTTCTAAAAGCAACTCTGTATTTTATTTGGTTGTTCTGTTGTCTTAGAAGTTGTCAGTACAGTGATATTCCAGAAGTTCTAACATTTTAATTTGTTAATAAAAGGCTGATGAATTGCATATGTGGCCTTTCCAGTAGGCACACGTCAGAAATAAAACAGTCTCCATGTTGAAACAATATGGTGAAGAGCAACAAATTTCTTGAAGAAGAAAGTAGTGGATGAATAGTGTGTGTGCTCCTTGGGGAGACAGCCTTATCTAAAACCTAAAGACAGTGTTGATGCCCATTTGCAGAGGAAAACCTTTGACCTAGGTATAGAGGTCTAAAAGTGGGAGCTAGTCCTAAAAGCTGCAGGTGGAGCTTGGAAAGTGGTCTTAGATCCTGCTCTTAGAGAAAGCTGCCTACTGAGCAATGAGGACAGGCTGATTGCAGTGCTGAATTTTTCTAGCTGTCTCATCACACCTCTCTTGAAAGGCAGATATAGGTGCCTCATCTTTTCCAATGGCATCTCAAAGCAAGGAACCATGAATGCTCCAGTGGTGCTCCGCAAAATGCAGAAATCTGGAACATGTGTTCACACCCTGTGTGTGAATTAGAGAGTAAGTCCTGTGAGGAGGTATTTAGCTTGGAGAAAAGGAGGCTCAGGGGAGACCTTTACAACTGCTTGAATGGAGGTTGTAGCCAGGTGGTGGTTAGCTTTTTCTCCCAATTAGCTGCCTACAAGACAAGAGGAAATGTCCTCAAGCTGCACCAGGGGAGGTTCAGCTTGGACTTCAAGAGGAATTTCTTCACTGAATGCGTGGTTAAGCATTGAATTGGGCTGGCCAGAGAGGTTGTGGAGTCACCATTCCTGGAGGTGTTCAAGGAACAACTGAAGTAGCTCAGTGCCATTGTCTGGTTAACCACCTGGTGTTTGGTCACAGGTTGGACTCAATGATCTCAGAGGTCTTTTCCAGCCTAAATGATTCTGTGATTTGGCGTCTGAAAAACTCAGTCTTTGGGGGTCTCACATGCTCATGCTCACCTTCTGAATTAAAAGTACAGTAGAAACTTCATCTGCAGTTGGTTTTAAGCCAGGTTTAGAAATGAGTCAAAGTTTTGAGAAACAAAATGGATCAAGAACCTTAATGCACACAAATCCATGGAACCTGATGGAATACATTTGTAGGTCCTGAGGGAGCTGGTGGAGGAAGTGGGTAAGTTACTATACAGCATACTTGAGAAGTTATGGAAATCTGGTGGAGTCCCCACTGACTGGATCATGAAGCCAATCCTCTTGGAAACTATACCAAGGCTAATGAAAAACAAGGAGGGGGATTTGGGACAGCCAACATGGCTTCACTAAGGCCAAATCATGTCTGACAAATTGGATGGCTTTCTATGACAGTGTTGCAGTATTGGTGAATGAGGGAAAAGTGTCTGATGTCATCTATGTGGACTTGTGCAGAGAATCTGCACAATATCCATGTTTTCAAATTGGACAGACGTGGATTTGGCATATGG
This sequence comes from Poecile atricapillus, assembly GCF_030490865.1. Lineage (NCBI taxonomy): Eukaryota > Metazoa > Chordata > Aves > Passeriformes > Paridae > Poecile > Poecile atricapillus. The sequence continues at coordinate 20,476,530 of NC_081251.1, read as the reverse complement.
CTCATTCGGTAGGTAAGAAATTGCCATGTATGACATGCAAAGAATTATGGTCAGTGGATTGATGTCCAAGTGGAGGCCAGTGATAAGTGATGTTCCTGAGGGGTCAGGGTTGGGACCAGTCCTGTTTACCATCATTGCTGGGGATGTGAACAGTGGGATTGAGTGCACCCTCTGCAAGTTTGTGGATGGCACCAAATTGTGTGATACTGTCAACAAGCTGGAGGGAAGGGATGCCATCCAGAGGGACCTTGACAGGACAGAGGTGAGCCTGTGTGAACCTCATGAAGTTCAACAAGGCAAAAGTGCCAGATCCTGCAGCTGGGTCATGGCAGTCCCAAGCACAAGTACAGGATGGGTGGAGAACGGATTGGAAACAGCCCTGCTGAGAAGGATTCAAGGGTGTTGGTACACAACAAGAACCATTGGTCTGCACATCAGAGGTCGGATGACTTGGGAAAATCCCCACCACCACCACTGCTTTCATATCTGTAAGACAAATTTGGAGGGGAGTCGGTTTTTAAATATCACTTTTCTGTGTTCTTGCTCATTTTGAAGATGTTTCCTGTCATGTGGGAGCAATGCTTGTTTAATTAAAGCTGATTGGTGTTTTTTTAACTGTTAAACAGTTAAAATTTTATTGAACTATAAGGTATTTAGATGGAAAATTCTATCTCTAGCTTTTTATTTTAGTTTCATTTTTTTTAGGGGAGGAGTGAGGGAAACTGTGGAACAAACAATTATTTCTTCTCAGTCAAGGTCAAGAGGAAAATCCATTCTCTTTGTTTATATTCATAAAAGATTCTGCAAGTGTTTTGTGAAGTTCCTCTACTTAGCTAGAGAATTTTGTTTCACCAGTTGTCAATTCTCTTTGAAAATACTTGTGAAGGTCTGCTGAAACATGGCCCAAATACAAATTTCTGGAAATCTCATTTCATACATGCTGAGCAGTGACTTTTTAGGGATTAGCTGCTTAACTACACAATGGTATTGAATGTGCTGGTTCTCACTGCAGGTGTACAACAAGAATGCTGTGTAATTGCTCATTTTGCTTGCTAAGACTCTGTCATGTGGCTTGTTCTAGCTGGCAGAGAGTGGTCTCTGTGCTTCAGAGCCCTGCTGGCCTGGCAGTTGGGAAGTGGAAGAGTCTAGCAGGAATATAATACAAGTACCAGTACCCACTCCTAATGCAGTCATGGTAAAGTTCTAACATATTTGGATCTCTTGTTTTGTAAACTGCTTGTCTTGTATCTCTAACTCTGTGACCCAAATCTTGTTATTATTTTTTGACTTGGTTGAATTCTGTGCTTTTTTGTCTCTCCCATTATAAGATAAACTGTATTAACCACATCCATCTGATGCACAAGTTTACCTGTTTTCAGTTAAATTTGCACCATCTTCTTCTTTAGTATATATTTATCTGTATCTGCATACTTTTTGGGGGTGTAATAAACTTTTGAAATTTGCTTTTTAGGATTAAGCTATTTTAGTTTATACCCAGCTGTTAGTATTCCTGCTTTGTTGCCTTTTACCCTAGTATTTCATGAACCTCCTTCTGCCTTCTAGCAGATCCCTAATTATCAGCATTTTACCTTTGACAGTAAAATTAACTGAAAAGTCTTCATAGTGATACTTTACTGTTTCCCAGTGGACTCTTTGGTTGTTCATTTATAAGTCTTTCCCTGTTTACCTATTATGGGAAGATAGGAGTCATCAACAAACTCATCAGAGTTTGTTGATGTGGTGAATAATGGTGTCCTTAAAGTAATTTTTTGTAATAATACCTATCAATTTTGTAGGTGACTTACAATTTAAGGGGTCCTGACCAATTCTGGGGCATTTTATAAAATTAACTAGCAGTAGACATTTGTTCTCTGTTTTATCTAAAGAAAAAGTTGCAGTCAACGTATACAATTTGTATACAGTTAATTCACTTGAACCAGTACAGGTAACAGCTGAAGTCTTACTATGAAGGTTGAGATTAAAGTGAAGCTTAGGGGTTTTGTGGGAGCCATATTGTATGTACAAAGCTCCGATTATGGAAGAAAGCTGATAGATGACTACAGTTTCCAGAGGGTGTTTCAGATGTCATAATAGTGGCTGCTACTAAAAAGGTGCTGTTGCCCCTGAATTCCACATGCTTTATCTTTAATGAACTGATTCTTAGCACTAACCTAAAAGAATGCAAAAAATGAGGGAGATAGATTTCTGCTGGCTTAAGTAGTTGGACCGGTTTTCCACAGCATCACACAGGTACAAATCCATAGCATAAGGAAGGCAGTATCAGTGAGCAGGCAGTGAACTGCCCTGACCCTTTTCAGCAGCAGTATCTGATAAACCAGATCTGGCACCTTGTGATGCCCTGTCTCTGGGGATCTGCCTGACAGATGGACACTGATACAGAAGCACTGGCAAAGCAGAGGGGTGAGGAGTGAGTAGGAGAAACGGCAGACAGCTTGACCAGGGATACAGACCGCATCCTTTGCATGATGTTCTAGGAGGGACTGCTTGTACTCCTAGTTTCAGAAGATTCACTAACTAAATGGCAGCTTTCTCATGGTGGGAAAAATGTACTTCATAAGCTAGAAGGAGCTAAAGGAAAACAATCTGTGCTCTGGGCATGAGCTCTTAAGATAGTAGTTGGAACAGACTCTGATGGCATTTCAATAGTTTGCCAGTTGATGGATTAATATGTATGTTTAATTTTGGTTCTTACTGATTCTTTTAGGTGATTGCACAGGGCATTGCTGCACAGGTTTTCACAACCCAAAGTGGAAGATACAGGAGAAAATGTATTAATTGCTGTTCTGATAGGCATACTCTTTGCTGTCATAATCAGACTGCTATGAGACCAGTCTGTGTTTCTACTTCAGAGAATACTGAAATGCCATCTTGAGAAGTTTCTGCTTTGTTTCTCACTGACATTTTTGAAAAATAGTAGACTGCAGCATCCAATGTGGTCCTGTAATTCTAACATCTGACGTTATCGTTGTAGTAGGTAATAGTGCTCTCTTCCTTAATAGTGGTCTCCTTTTCTTTTTTTCAGCTGTCCCATGAGCATTTCACAGGATTTTTTTTGTAACCTGGTTTTGAGTGTACACTTGGTTCTATCAGTCAACTTTGATTTTCAAAGATCACCTACTCCAAGCTCAAGCCCAAGCCATCAGGCAGAGAAAGAAGCAAAGGTGGCAGGAGGCATGAATGTGATATTCTTGTAAAACTCAAGTGTTAAAGGGAGGCATACTAGAGGTGGAAACAGGGTCGAGTATAGATACACTCTTTGAGTATGCAGGGGTGGGGTTAGGAAGGATTAAACCCACCTAGAGTGAAATCTGGTGAGAAATAAGAAAGGTTTCTGCTTGTACACTAGCAGCAGAGAGAATGTGAAGATGGAGCCTGACCCTTCTCAGGGTGCTCAGTGAACAGGCAAGAGGCAATTGGCACAAACTGAAATAAAGACATAGAATTTAAAATTAAGATAAATAGTTTTCACCATGAGGGTATTCAAGCCCTGGAACAGGTCCTGGAGAGGTTATGGATTGTCCAGCTGTGGAACTACTCAAAACCTGGCTGTCCATGGTCCTTAGCAATCTGCTGAGGGTGACCCTGCTTTGAGCAGTGGGGTAGGACTAGATGTCTCCAGAGGTCTTTTCCATCTGTAAATTTTGTGAACTCTGAATGTTTAATTATTTATTTTTCCAATGACACAGGGAAAAGTAGTTTAAACTTTTGAGAATAATCAGGTCAGTTATATTTATAAACCTTCTAGAAAATTTTAGGAGTAGTACTTTTGTGTAGAGTTAGATCATAAAAATGAAATACAGAACTTCTGCTGGTGGATTGATGCTTTAAGACTATATCAGTACTGTGTTTTCATACTTTGCATAACTTTAATAGTTTTGCATAAAACAAGTCTCCAGTGTGGTGAGGAGTCAGCTTACTGAAGTGTCATCTTTACTTATGGACCTTCCTTTGACATCCATTGCAAAGAATGTGCTGGGATATGGGTCTTTGTCCAGGTGCTCTGTAAGGCTGTAAAAGTGATTCCCAGCTGATTTAGATTCTGGAAATCTGTGACTGTTGCAACAGGAGGTGATGTTCAGGGAGAGCATAACATGGCTGGTGTCTAGGGCTTCTTCCTCTAACATCAAGAATCATGTGTACCCCTTTAATAGTGGGTATCTAATTCTTCTTGTGATGGTTCCCAGCACTTTTTTGGTGCATCTGCTGCATGTCAAACTGATGGTTCCAGGGAATGGCGACTTCACGATCTCCTTCCTGAGTTGTACCTAGCGGCTGATACACGTGTAACTGTTCCAGGTGCACTTGTCAGTAGGTTAAAAGTATTTAAAGAACTTTGAAATGAAACATGGAAATGGAGCAGGTTGCTCTGAGGAATTTCATTGTTATGTCATATCAGCTACATGACAGCAGTAGTTAAAAAACAAGATTGTTGTCTTAAAAGCAGTTCAGTAGTTACAAAAAAGCTTCTAGAAGTGCGAAATATATATTTGACCTCCTCCTTCACTAAGGTTTAAATTTTGGAGTATGCTACCACTGGGAAGACAATCAGAGTGAGCTGTTAGCTCCCGGGCAGTAGAGTGAAAAGATGTTTCAGGAGATGGGTGCTGGTGTAGAAGAGGAGGCTTAGGAATGGTAGGCAGAGGTTCTGGTTTTACTCTTGCACTTCCTGGTTTATTTCAGCCTAGTCTGTTTAATATGTAGTAGGCTTTGTGCAATGAGTTATATCACATATTGGCAAAATATGGTTTACTTGGACACTGGTGTTCTTATGCAGATTATCCTGACAGTATTTCCTTTGGAAACCCCACATAAGTAAGTACTGGAAGTGTATCTTAAATGTTAAGTGTACATTTCTTGTAAGGACTAGTTGAGAGAAGACTAAATTGGTTACAATCTGATTATTAGCCTTGCATGTACCTGTCAAATGCCATGGACATGAAAATATGGAAGGAATAGTACAATGTGTACATAGATAGTGATTTACATACAGATAGAGTGCTATCTACTTGTCAGTGAATAGAAATTTTCTCATTATTATTCTTAAAGATACTTGTGAATCAGAATTGGAGAAATGAAATTTAAAATGAAAATAAATCTAAAATTAAAAAGTATGGAAAGCTTCTGGCTAGATGTAGGTACTTTTTTTTCTTTTTTTTTTTTTGAGCATTTCTTGGGTATCCAGACAGTGCAGCAAAGGTTGGGATTGCACTGGTGAAGTATGTATGATGATCTAGATTAAAGAAGGTGTATGTGCATGTATATCCTTTTTGTTACATTGAATGTGTGTGTATAAATGCTTCTCTCCAAGCATTTCATCAATGTTGTTCTTTAAAGGCACATATAATTTAAATTAAGCCTTTTTTATGTCTTAAATTGCTATCTGAAACCTAGTACAAGGTGGTTCTATTTTTTGTAATCAGCAAATTTATTAGGTGGGAATGACTTGATGAAACATCATTTTTGAAAGGAGACTAGCTATGAATTGCATCACCCAGTTTAAAGGGAAGAAAAAGTTTTTAAGTGCAGCTTGTAGCAGTGCTTTTGCCTGTGGAAGTAAAGGTTCTTTCCCAAAAATAATAGAAATAATGAATATTAGAAATAATAGAATTCTAGTAAGATAACAGATGATAGAGTCATGGAGTGGGTTGGGTTGGGTGGGACCTTAAAAATCTAGTTCCAACCCCCTTGCTATAGGCAAGTGCCACCTTCCACTCGACCTGATTGCTTAAAGTCCCATCCAACCTGGCCTTGAACAATTCCAGGGCTGAGGCATCAACAACTTCTCTGGGCAACCTGTTCCAGTGCCTCAGCACCCTCAAAGTAAAGAATTTCTAATATTTAATCTAAACCTACCCTCCTTTGTCTAAAGGCCATTCCCCCTTGTCCTATTAGTACATGCCCTTGCCAAAATCTCATGCTTGTCTTGACAGCTGTTTTTTTGTGTTATTATACTTCATAATGTGTCATATATTTTTTTAATATAGTCAAGTAACACTGACAATCACTGCCATTCTTGCTGGATCCTGTGATGAAAAGCAGCAACTTTTATATTCTGTGCTCGGCACACATGTGTGTGTTTTTGCGAGTATGCTATCAAAATAGAAATAACCTATACCTAGTTATTTCACCTTGAGGGAGGGAGAATCAAACCTTTAATAAAGTTAAAAAAGTAATCTATGCTGAGTGCTTAGTGGTCACAGTAAATGTAGAGAACACATTGTAGTGCACCAGTGCCGCATATTTACTGCACTGGTGAGCCAATGCTCCTACCCTTCTTGTTTGAAGGGCTGGAAGTTGATGTTAGTGGTTACAGAGAGGGACAATATGTGTAATACAGGTTCAATCTGAAGAGTTTCATAATGCATGTGGCTGTCCTCTGTTGTGACTCTTTCCAGACATGACAGTTTGCTTCATTTCTTGTTTACTGAAGCCCTTTAGACTGTCTTTAAAGCTGCCTAGATTCCTTTCTTACTGTGATACATTAAAGAGGAGCCCAGCTGTACTCAATGATAATCACAAAACCACCAAGCATTTGTGTTGTTTGCTCAGCAAGGAAGAGCTCTTGCTGCAGTAACTGGGCCAGCTCTTTTCCCAAGCATGGCCATCCTCTGCAGCTCTCTGGAGTCGCTTGCTGCCAGCGGCACCACATGCAGGAGACACAGCGATGGCTGCCTGTCAGCCCCAGCAGTGGCAGTGCCACTGTGTGCTTTAAGTCTGTCACACTGATGAGAATTTACTTCTCTCTGTAGGTTCAAGGTGCCAGTTTTCGGGGTTGGAAGGAAGTGACGTCTATGTTCAATAAAGATGATGAACAGCAATTGCTAGCGGGATGCAAGTCTCCAAAATCCAAAGGGTGAGTGAAACCATTTGGTCTATCTGCTATTAAAATACACCCTCTGGAGTGGAAAATAGGTGTGCAAAGTAATGGAGCTGGATGCTGAGAAACAGCAGTGTCCAGTTGCTGGAAGTAAAATCGACACAGAAAGGTTTATGGGCAAAGCTATATATACATTAAGCTTACAATGAATAAGGCATGCTGTATTAGGAAAGGACAGATGATGTTTTTAACATTTTTAGGTTTGTCAGGAAGAAAATGGAATTCAGCTGCATAATAATTTTTTTACTGTAGAAAAGTAGTAAAGCCTTGTGAGTAAAAGGGTCATTCACTTTCCTCTTAGGGATTAATTATGGTTGAATTTACAAATTCCCTTTTCTACATGCCTTACTCTCTCTTTTAAAGTCTTACTGCACCCAGAAAGGTTAAGTGCTGTACTAGGATGTGTAAGTTTCCCCTGTTGGTGCTGAGCTGTGTTTTGACACATTTATGTGCCAGTAGGGTCAGACCAGCTCCCTGGACAGAACACGCTTCCAGGACAGACCATCTTCCTATTACAAATACCTGTAAGCTTTACTACATGTGCTACCTCGCTACTTTGGTTACAAACCAAATATACCACATAGTAGTAGAGCTGCTCCTGCCAAACATTAGCTTTGATAAAACTTGCTGTAGCAGGCTTTGTCTCTAGTTTACATTGAAATAAATGTGTTTCAGAATGCAAGTGTATATATAGACATGTGGGGGGTATATGTATATAAATAAACAATATAGAATATAAATCCATATATTTTATTTCCATTTGAGCCTGTTCCATAAAACTTCCCAAAAGTTCCCTGCCACAATCCTGGTGCAATTTTATAGGTGTTACTAAGATGCTAGGCTCCTGTAATAATGTTTTACAGTTGATGCTGAATGTAAGAATCAAGTAATACAGTGAAGAGAGCAGAAGTATGGTAACAGAGTTACCACCAATGTAGAAAGCTATTTTGGTATTACCAAAGAGAACTGCCTGTTTTTTAAGTTTAGGATATTTTCCTTTAATTATATACCATGATTTTTACCTTTAAAGACACATGCAGCTTTTAAGTGTGCTGTTTACAATACAAGAAAAATGTTTGGAGTCTGTGGCTGATTTTAGCAAGACGAAAGTTCTGAGGAATCATAAATTCAAAATCCAGTAAAGGAAAAGTGATTTTTAAAGGTATTGGTTGAATTGCTTCAGTTTAAATATGAGAGAGCTGGGCTTTCATTAATGAAACAAAGCTTTTTTTAATGTAAAGGTTAAAAAGAGATTCAATGGTGGATTTAGTTGTGGCCAAGGAATTGATATGCTACTACAGATTATGTTTTCAATTTGCTTTTTAGCTCATTGAACCCTAAAGGTTCAATGTCTTTCACCCTGGTGTTCAACCTTTCCTTGTGGCGTGGTATTTCATTATATACATAATCCCACATATAAAGTTATGCATAAACATTTGACATTCTGTAATTTAAATATTTCACACTGCAAAATTATTCAGGTTGAAGATTCTTAATGGGATAAGAAAAGTAATAATATGAGTAGCCTTTCAAATGTCTGAGAGAGAACTTACAGTTATTTTTTGGGTTTGGGAGGGGAATTTTGTGAGTTCTTAACCAGAAATACAAAACTGCTGTTTTCATGTTATTGTGTGGATCTTTATGAAAATATTAATAAAAAGCCTAGTATCTTTAAAGTTCTAATACTGTGCACATCAACTGTTTTAGGGTACAAGTTTTAACTGGCAGGGTGGTAACAGGTGTATGAAACTGTGTAACATAGTGTTAAAGCTGGTGTTAGAACATTTTCATACTCCTTCTACTGTCATACTCCTAGTTTTTTTAAATTTGTTTTTGTTTGTTTATTTTTGTTTGGTTAGAATCCTAAGTTGTTCAAATGCATCCTAAAATACTTTGTACATTTCCAAAGGCAGCTCTGTGGAATTCACCCGACAGGAATGGGGTGGGGATGGTGGTGTGTCAATTCTCTTGTAGTAGAAAATGACCATACTCAGTCCTCTTCTGATTTATCACTGCAAGATTCTGCCGTGTTTAGGTTCATGTGCATGTGAGGGTGTTTTTCCTGAAGCTGACAGCAGTGGATGTGCTGCCACAGGCTGACGATTAGCACATCACAACTGAATGTTTATTAATAACTACTACGTACATTGTTAAATGAAGGAATTAATCACCACATCATTGTTATTTTCTAGAACAAACCTAAAATTAAAGGAGGAGATGAAGTCTGAAAAGAAGCCAGGTTTTTGGGACAGTTTGGTGATAAAGCAGAATGTTCCATCTAGGAAACCGGATGAGATTGAGGGATGGGAACCACCACAGATTACCCCTGCTGACTCTACCAGTGATGCAGCAACTCCTTTAAATGACTATACAGCCTGGTCAGGCTGGGAAGATGAAACCAAAGGCTCCACAAAATACACAAACCTGGCCAGCTCAGGAAACAGTTCCAGGTGGAGTATCAAATCAGCTGGAAAGCTGGTTAGTATTAGACGTCAAAGCAAAGGTAACCTTACTGACAACTGGGAAGAGCTAGAATGATACTGGTAGTGTGAAATACTTTATATGTAAGAAGAAAACAGTTCCATGATTTACTCACATGTTTAAACCAAAATCAAATCTGCTCAATATTGCACCTTTATACAGTACTTTGTTTTATTCAGATTGTTACAAATTTTTGCTCACCTGATAGTAAATTTTCTTATTACATTGTTAATAGCTATGTTTTCCACACTGAAAAAAAGTAGAGAATCTATTTTGTGCCTATATTTCACATTCAGACTCTGCAGTATGTCAGATTGTTGGTTTTACCAAAAAAAATGTAATTCCTTAGTGAATGTATACACTGGTTGTAAATTTGACTGCCTTATGAAGGAACTTCCACTAGCTTGAGGTCCTGCTTCTTTTCTTGTATTTGAGAGCCATTCAGAATTTTAGTTTTGATGCTGTCCTTTTTTTAACTAAGAATACCAATATGTCGCTTGCAGGGAGAGTGCTTGTACTGTTTTCCAAATCTTCAGCCTCAGCATATGCTTCAGCTTGTGCATACAAGATGCTTTCTGTCACATTGTGCTGTACTCTGTGTGACATGGGAAAATACATTCTGATGTAATTCCTGCCATTACAGGATTGTCACCAACAGTCAGGTCAAATGGGCCTTCCAGAGTTGGGGTCTTTTTGTGTCTTGTATATTTTTTTCCAGTGGGATTTTTTGCTGTTGTTGTTGTTGCTTGTTGTATTTTGGTTTTGTTGGATTGTTTGTTTTTTTAATATTGAACTTTTTTTGACAGAGCTCTCAGTTTTTAAGATGCATGTTATGCCAAAAATAGAAAACAGGATTGAGTAAAGAGTAAAATGATCTCATTATTCTGGGGGAATATTGAATCTGGATTTAAGAATAAGTTGCTTCTTATGGAAGGGCTTATGTTTTCATTTTTTTACAACAGCTGATCCTTGTTTTACAAAATACTTTTTGGTTTTGGCTGTGTTTTTCCTTCGTTCCCACTGCATAAGCAATGATTGAATTATACTCTGGCATTTTCAGGGTAGCTGAGTAACTGAGCCATTGCAAGTATGTGCATGTACACAACTTCTGAAGCATTTTTGTTGAAAAGTTCCATCTTATTAGCTACTGATACTTTAATGTTTTGGTAAAAGAAGGTGAAATGTTAAACTTGAGATTTGAAATGTATATATGACTAATAAAAGTGCCTCTTTTTAGTATGTTGTCTCTCACTAGTGGTGCAGCTGATGTCAGATCCAAAGTTTCTGTTTTGTTTGTGTGACCCACACAAAGACTACTTTAACATTCATGAATAAAAATCAAACCAAAAGTTCCATGAGGAATGAACAGTATGCCTTTTCTCTCCTGATTGTTAAACTGGTGTAACAGAACTGAAACTTGACTGTCTAGCAATATGGCCAATGCAGTCAGAAGATGAAGCTACCATGTTAGAGAAAATCAGCATTTTTACAGGAAAGTACAGATCTTTATATAACAGATGTCTTGTAAACATATTTTTGCAAGAAGCTTATGCTGATGAAAAGGGATGCATGCAATTTTTTTCTAAGCTTGTTTCTGTTATGCCACATTACTCCTCCCTTAGCTGTCTTTCTCTTCTCTCCTCCAAATAATGTAGAGTTTTCTGGCTTGCAGCTCCTGCATAGCTTTTTTTGGAGATTCCTGCTGAGATGTGCCTGGAGGGAAACTGTAGCAAAATGGTTTTAGTTGGTTGGGTTTTCTTCCCCAATATTGATAGGATGCTAAAAGGCATTGTTCTTAAGTTTACAAAAAAGAATGGTGATGTTTTGTGCTACAAAACAGAATCTTGCAACTGACAAATATACTTGCAAAGTTTGCATTAGATATTAAAAAGTATTAACAGAGGAGAAAAGGTTAGGATTTATATTGCATTGTTTAGTCTGTGAGTAAACTCTCTTTTTACCTTGGGCAAGTATGTATGCTGAGGTTAATTATAGGAATGAATTAGTATTCTTGGGTAAAGTATGCTGCATTTTATAGTTTATGGAGTACCCTCTAAGGCATGAGCTAGTATTTAATTTGGTTGTTGGTGCTGATCTGAAAGTACAGTAAAAGGTCTGTTAGCAGCCCTTAATATTTTGCTCTCAAAGATGAACTGAGAACTTTTAATTTCCCTCCTGAAGAAACTATTTATACTGTGACCAGTAAGGGTTTTGCCTTGCACATTATACTGTCAAGTGCCTGTTTCTCACCTTGATGATGTGTTTGATGCACAGCTTAACTGCAACCTTTTTCATTTTGTTTTTAGATGTATGATAAAAAATATGCTCACAACTCTGAAGCCTATAATAAAACAAAAGTGGGAAATTGAGACATGTAAAATTCCACTTTCATTCCTAGTGATAAAAGTTTTGGTGTGCTTTTTAAGTGATATTTCCTCATAAATAACCATTTTAAGGATCAACATTATTAAATTTAATATAATTTATTGTTATGCTTTAATAATGTATTTGTCTGTCGAGAACTCACTGGTGTGAGCTTTTCTTCTCTCATGTTTATAAATGTGTCTGAATTTTCAGAATGGGGTCCTTTCATCTTTTACCTTTATTAGATACCTAACTACATTAAATGTTGAGAGCTTAAGCTATACACAGCTCCATATGTGGAATAAGTGTAGAATATGTCCCTTAATATTTGTTTTGAAATTGCTTTTCAATCTATGTGAAATGTTTTAGAAGAAGGTAGCATTATGATTGTATGATAAGATTGCACAAAATAAAACATAGTTTCTATTGCTTTCTCGTAGCCAATATGCATGATTGTTGGCGTGGTTTTAACGGGAATTAAAAGCTTTGCGTGGCTGTTACTTAGTCACTTAGCTCTGAGCAAAGTTCTTTCTGAATATTTTTATTTATTAGCATCATTTGCAAAAAGAAAAGTAGTATTTTCCATATGAATAAAGATTTAGTTTGAACTGAAGCACCTTATTCTTTGACTTTTTTTTGGTCCTATTTTCTTTATTTTCTATTCACATGTTATTCATGTGAATATGTTTACATTTGCTTGGACAGTTTTGGCCATCACACTATGAGAAAGTGTCCAAAGGAAGGCAATAAAGAAGGTGAAGGCCTTGAGGGGAAGCTGTATGAGGAGTGACTGAGGGCACTTGGTCTGTTCAGCCTGGAGGAGACTGAGGGGAGACCTCACTGCAGTTACAGCTTCTTGTGAGGGGAGGAGGAGGGGCAGGCACTGATCTCTTCTCTGTGGTGACAGTGACAGGACCTGAGGAAATGGCCTGAAGTTGTGCCAGGGGAGGTTTAGGTTGGATATCAGGAAAATGCTCCTCACCCAGAGGGTGGTTGGGCACTGGAACAGGCTCCCCAGGGAAGTGGTCACAGCAGCAAGCCTGACAGAGCTCAAGAAGCGTTTGGACAGTGCTTTTGGGCACATGGTGTGACTCTTGGGGACAGTTCTATTCAGGGACAGGAGCTGAACTCAGTGAGCCTTGTGGGTCCCTTCCAACTCACCTGATTCTGTGATTCTGTGACGTTACTTTCATCACTGTAGAGCATGGCCAAGGAAGTGATAGCAGTGTTTGCCCAAACATTCTGTGAATCGTGCCATCTTGGAACTTGCAGCATCCTAGATTTAAAGCATCACACATTTCTTTTACAGGGGCAAGAATTCATTGGTTTCAACAAACTAAAGTATTTTGCTTTATTGGTGTTTTTTGGTTTAAAATATTGTGGGTTTTGTTGGGGATTTTTAATGATTTCACCAGCTATGTGTAGAGTGGAGGACCTGAAATACTTTTGCACCCCATAACAAGGTGAGACCTGCACGGCCTGGCCTGTGACACGTGAGGAACAACCACTGCATCCAGTGGAGCAGCTGTAGAAGGAAGTTTATTGCCAGTCTCTCATTCTTCCACTCCAGTCTCCTGGCTCTGTGATTGTCTACACAGACTTAGCCAGGAACATATAGGCAAGATGTTTCTTGCCATAGTGCATGAAATAGCTAAACCAGAAAATTTCATTCATCAAAGTTATATTCTTAGTGGGGGGAAAAAAGGCTGTATTGAGATGCCTCTGACTAGACACAGGTGGGTCAGATGCACAGCTAGGCAGGTGAAAGGCAGCGGAAGGACCTGCATTTCCTGAGCAGACCAAGACCCTGTCGAATTTTGAGCATAGATATTCCTATTGCCCAGGTGAATTCGGCCTGGCATCTGTCTCAATTTCTGTAACTTTTCAAAATGCTTGTTATTGTATGGGAATCTTGGATGACAAAACTGTAGGTTGTGTGCAATCTGAAAACACAAATGTGCATGTTATTTAGCTGTTTCTTGCATATCCAGACTGTTAGTACTAATTTGGGTTGGTTTGTTTGATTCTTTTCCTCCGAGTGCCTGCTACTTTGTTTCTGATGCATCTGGGAAATAAAACCAGTACTGTGAAGAAGAAAAGTAATTTCCTAAAAAGATTATCACCAGTGCCAGTTGGCAAAGGTGTGCATCATTAGATACTGCCAGTCTCAAAAATTTCTTGTAGCATGACTGGTTTGTACCATACAAGACAAGGAATCAAACATACAGGCAAAAAAGACAGTTTAGAAATCAAAATGAGAGAATTGTATTTATTGTATGTACCACCAGCATCATAACAGAAAATAATGCTGCTTCTATACTTACAAAGAAATAAAGAGTATGAAAACAGTAAAAAAAGAGGACTATAAATAATAGATATTTATATGAAATATATAATAGTAAACAAAGTGTAGGGACGCAATGGTTTCTTACATGGTTATCTACCGACTGGTATCACTGGTAATGGAAAAAAAAAACAACTACCCTGTACTTGGGAAGATTTTTTTTCCTATTCTCTGTCTAGCAATTACTAAAAGATGCAAGAAAGAATATTCTTTTTGAAGCCATAACAATCTGGTAAGAGCTTGGCTGGCATTTAAATTTTTACACTTTTGAGACCCAAATAACACTACTGGAAACTTAATAACATATTTTGAACTGTGAGTTTGCTATTGGAAAAGAAAAATATTCTTTGCATAGAAAAGTGTGTTTTCTGATATTGGTTTTCCACTTCTGAAAATAATTATGTGATATTTTGCTTTCTAGTCCAGCCCCTTGTACTGAGAAGACTGAACAGTTAAGTAATTTTTCAGAGAATTGGCTGCTTTAATTATTTGAGATTATAGTAAAGATTGTATAGTACAGAGATTATAGTAGAGATTGTATAGTAAAATACATCAGATTTGATACAGAAATATTCCTATAAATTAGCAATGCCTTTTGACCTTTTTATCTTGCACATTTTTCCTTGAAGCCCCCACATGCTGTGGTCTTGAGCATCTTGTTTGTCCAGGAGTCTTGGATTCTCTACAAGGTTACACTGCTAAATTCTTCTGGTATTTGAGGGATGGAAGAAATACTGTGTGGTGTGTGTGTGTTTGTGCTGGAGAAAGGAGGGGAGACCAATGTATCCTGACACCAAGTACTTGGCAGATTATTTCTTTTTCTCCTAAAGCTTTCTAATATGCAAGACAATTACTATTAATTATTCTTTGATTTGTTTTACTTTTGTCCTTGTAGTCTGCTAGCTTTTTAGGAGGGTTGTCACACATGCAAAGACATCCTGATTACATGAAGACCCACTCCTTGGTGTTTCTCTCATGACCAACACCCCCTTTTGGGCTGAAATGCCTGCAGTTTAGGTAGTGCCTGTAAGCAGTTTATCTTTTGAACATTTGGATAAAAACTTTGCCACCAACATTTGATTTGACAAAAAAAGGAAAACCAGTCAAGCATCACTTCCCATTAGGAAGTAAACCATTGTTTGATAGGATGGAGCACAAGATTCCCAGAAGTCATACTACAGATAGGAGTAAATCTGCACATAGGGTTACTTTTGAAAGTTAGACACTTAATGAAAAAGATACATGCTCTTTTTTTTCATTTTATAAACTAACCCTGAAGTGCAGTAGCCCATCTGCCCAGCACAGCTGCCTCATTGCTCCCTACCCGAGAGCAGGTGGGGCCTGACCAAACCACTGTGGCCAGGGTGAGCGGTGGCCATGGTGCAAGATCTGAGCTGCTGAGCTGTGCTGGGAGGGCTGGATGCACTGGGCATTTGCAAGACTAAGGAAGGAGCTGATGTTCTGGCATCGAGGAACAAAGCACACTATAAAGAGAAGTAAGAAGTCCAGAACATCTGGGAATGTTCCTACAGCTGTTAGTACCAATATTTACTATTAGGTCAGGGTTTTGGTCTTAGAGAATCAGAGTTAACACATCTATTCCTTTTTCCTGGTGTTTTTTCATGGTGTTCCTATTCAAGACCAGGACTTCTGGAATTTGATGAACAGCGGAAAAGACCATCCCTTGTGCACAGGTACAAACAGCAAGTTCTGTTTGTTTGTAGTGATGGTGCTCTTCAACTTGCAGCAAGATCTTGTCCAGATCTATTCCATACTACTATGCCTATAAATTAGACTTAGTTGATGAAAAATGTAGAAGGTGAGTGCAAGCAGCAGAAGAAACATCGTATCAGCAGAAGGCCCATGGGCAGCTTGCAGCAAGACTAAGTGGTGGTAGGATTAATCCATTGAAGTAGGGGGGCTGAACTAGGCCATGGAGCAATGCCCATCCTGGTTAGAGGTGGTCTCACTTCTGCCCAGTGGCTGCTTAAACATGGTCAGGCTTTTGTGTAAGAGCAGGGGAAGGGCACAGAGGGCACAGGATCAGGCCATGCACTGTGGAGCTGTGCAAGGAAAAATAGCAGCCTGGGACATGTGACTGCAGGAACTGCTGCATTATGGTCAAGCACATCTGGTTCTAGTGAAAATGCTGCCAAAGTCTTGCTTTTATAGATTCACCAAGTTCTAAAGGGATACCGTGAAGTTCAGAAGGGGAGTGCAGGTCTGCAGCTTTACAAGTTTACAGTAGGATTAGGGCTAAAAATAATGTCTGTGCCTAAGAGAAAAATGGGGACCAAAACATTGGGAAGAGGTGCTCTCAGCATGCAGAACTTTTTCTGTATCTGAGCATCATGTGGGAATGATAACTGATTTTAGCAAAAAAAAAAATCCTTCCATTATTGTTTTGCTATAAATACTACAGAAAAACATCATTCAAAGGGGAAGAGCATATAAAGATCAAGTAAGTAAATTTTAGAATTAAGTGGTGGCTGTTGGTAGCCTTGAAAATTGTTAGAAAAACTTTCACCTGAAGGCACAATGACTATGAAGTGCAACAAATATAAAACTGAACATGTTTTATTCATATTTGTAGAAGAATGTACACATAAACCTGCAGGAAATAAGCAATACCAGCATGTCTGACAGGTAGAGGGACAGGGCTGTGTGTGGCACAGAGGATTGCCATGGGAATTGAATGGAAGAAACCCACCCTTACTCTCACCTCTCATGTTCTGATCCACTTTTCTGTCATGTCCTTAAACAGAGACATTTTAAGCATTAGAAGTCACCCTCATCCCACTGAACTTCATAGGATTTTTTGCTGGGAATTATGTTCTAGTTACGTTGAGGGGTTGGACTTGAGCCTTGGAAAGGGAAATATAAAAATACTGCAAGCGAATAGCATAATTAGCTAATGTTTCACTATTCTGAACTCTAATTTACCAACTGTTCCCAAACATTTGATACTGATTTAATGCAAGTATCTATCTCTGCCAATTCAACCAACTTTAGTTGGATATTAAGTGTCTAGCCTTCCTCTAAGTTCTTTGCCAATGATGGAGCTGTAAATATGCTAATTTGTGCACCATGAAATCCAAAATGTTGTTCTACTGTTCCCCATCCCATCCTTTTGTTCTTGCTCAGCCCTCATTGCCTCTGCCTTCTAGACTGCAGAAAGCCACTGGTCTTTTAATGCTATTCCTAGTGGAGACCTCTTGCTTTGAGCTTAGTGTTTTCTTGAAGTTCTGCTTCTTCCTTCTCCTAACGCAACTTAATTCATTTCTCAAGGATGGGCAACAGGGAGAAAGAAACAGCAAGGTCCCACTCCTCTGTTTTTTCCAGATAAGAGTCCCAGTCCTGTCTGACAACCAAGGAGAAAAGCTCACACAGTGCTCTTGGAGAAGGTCCATGGCAGAGTTTTCCCAGAAATAGGTGAACAAAACTGTTGGGAGAGAATGTAATAAAAAAGGCCAGGAGTCTCTCAGAGACTCCTTTGGGAGGCAGTGACTGGGGAGCGGGAAGGGAGAGCTTGGTCTTCAAAATTGTAATTTCAAGCTCTTGTGGACTACAGCAGAGAATGTCCTGATTGCCTTTGAACTGGTATTCTCAGGACCAACAGACCAACATGAACACCCAAATACTACAACACTATTACTGAAATCTCTGCCTTAGCTTTTTTACTTATGTAACACAATTGAAAGTTACCTTCTTACGCATCTGGTGACTTCACATCACATAGTCACTCTCAATCAAGTTCTTATTTGCCTAGTCTAAGCAATGTATTCTCTAAATACTTAAAGAGTTTGTGGAACTTTTCCCAAAGCTCAGTTTTGCAAGTGTTAAAAACTTTTAACACTGCTCATGACAATGTGATTCCACATTCAGTGTTTAAGATGTTTAAAATAAAAGTATCCTGAACTGGAATACTCAGCATCTCTATTTTTTTTTTTTTCTTCTTTTCTTAATCCAGAAGAAATGCTTAAAGAGCTACTGTACTGGCTTTGGGATTGGTGGTCCAAGTTGCATATGAGTCAAGCAATGTGCCCTTGACACAAATAAGGTTAGTGTGCTATGTGGACCTACTGCAGGGACTCAAGTGAAAGGTCAGAAAGATGATAAAGGTGTAAAGAAAAGGAGATGACTGGAGTATCTGGCCTGTGAGAAAAAGCTGAACTGGAACTGTTCAATCTGGAGAGGATAAGGCTCAGGAAGATATCATCATCTAGCAGTACCTGATGGGAGGGTGGAAGGAGAAGGGAGCCATGCTCTTGACAGTGTAAAGGACCAGAGGCAAGAAGCACAAAGTGGAACAGAGGAGGTGTTATCTGAACATCAGGAAATGCTGTTATTGTGAGGGTAACACTAGCACAGGTTGCCCAGAGAGGCTGTAGATTCTCCTTCCCTGGAGATAAAAAAGCCATTTGGACACAGTTCTGGACAAAGTCCTAAAGAACAAGCTCTAGCTAACTCTGCTTCAGCTGGGTCACTTCCACCCTCAATTAACCTGTGAGAATAGAATGAAGCCTTTTAAATACAAGGCAGAGTTCTGCTTCTTGTCATCTTAGCTCCTGCCACCTCAGCCCAATGGGACACCGTGGTACTCCTAAATGGAAATCCACACACAGGAACTTAACATATTTCAGAACTTAACATATTTCAGAACTTAACGTATTTCAGAACTTAACCTTCAGGCTGTCAAAGGCTTTTTGTGCTACTGCAGGAAGAGCAAGATAAGAAGTAGTGAAAGGGAAAGAGAGAGTAAGCCTAGCTGCTGTCACCTGGCATTTCTAAGAGAACAAAAAATTAGTTATTACAGATACTGATTTTTTTCCAAACTGGTGTTAAGATGGCTTGTAAGACCTTAAAGTCATTTCTCTCCCTCCTCAATTCAGTGGCTAGGAAAGAGGATTCTTCTCAGCTCTCTTAATACCTTTTTCCAGCTGTCACCTTATTTGTCTTTTCAGCACTGGGCAGCTCTCAGGTCACAGTGTAAGAGCTTTGCCCCGTGTTTGCAGGAGTGATGGTTCTGCACAGTCCCTCAGCAGAGGCCTTCAGCACGAGGGGGAAGAGCTCACAGCAGCATTAAACCAAATGCTGGCTTAAAAACCTTTCTTTCAAGCTCTCAGAGAAAGTATCCATATATTTACAGGAAGTTTTATGCAGGACAGCAAAACTGTAGCCATGGTAAAGGAGTGATTAGTGGATGTCAGCCATCACCAGCTACTGTCAGGGTTACCGAGGTCATAGAGACAGGAAAGCATCTGAGCTGTTACAGGAATTAAATAAATGGGATACAAATCGTTGTTAAAGAAGGACTGCTGGGTCCTTAACAAATCCAGTGGCTACAGCAGTGCTTGGCTGAGAAAGCAAGGCTTGCAGCAATACTCTGAATGAACAGGAATAATAATGGAGGTCCTGGGATCCACACCTGAATTGAAAGAAAGAAAATCCACAAAACCCTATATTGAAAAAGCCACAAAAATCAGCAATTCAATTCAATCACCAAGATTCAAGTTAACATAAAACTATTTCTTGAGGACATAAATATTCTCCTCTTCTTGTGTAGCCAAAAAACAGCCTAGCTCTGCTATTACAAAAAGGCCTAATACAACAAACTACTGTTAAGCAATAGCACTAGGACTGCTGGTATGCTTCTCATTCCATTACCAATTATTATAGACAACATGTTACAGAGAGATCTTACAAAATTCAAATTGATTCACCTCTATGCACCAGAGGCGTCTAGGAATAACAGATAAAAACATGATTTATTACACTGTACAAACTGGATTCAGAACAAGCAAGTGCAGAATATGGTACATGATTTATTTTTTCTGTACATTACATATTGTTAAATTTCATTGACAAATCCAAAACTTCCATAATTTTTCCTTTACCTGCTTAACCCAAGCAATTTATTTTTTTTTCTACAGGATAGAATAGCTTCCTGGAGAATTTATCATCTGATTAACTTGGCAGAAGATGCTCCAGCTCAGACTGACTTTCAGTGTTTCTCATAGCCTGTCAGGTTAGAACCTCATTTGGTAGCATAGTGTTCTGCCACTGTACCAGTCTAGAAACAAGCAACTACATCCTCATTAAATTTCAATAATGTCTTCTTCTTAGAAGATGAATTAATGCAGTTGCACTTGTAGACATTCCAAACAGTATAAATGAAGGCTGTAGCTACCATCAGAAAGAATTACAGTAGCCCCAGATTGGTCTCACGAGTTCTGCAAGATGTGCTAAGATAGGTTAAATGTTTAATAAAGTCCTTAAGAAAAATAAATATTTTTGCATAATGTATGTACAAAAATTGGTTGATTTCCTTCATTCATATAGGTTCAACAGCAGATATAACTTCAGTTATATTTTACTCACTCTATTATAGCTTATAATAGATAATGCCACCTTCTTAATGATGTAGTAAGAGTCTAAGAGAATATTGGCCTGTTCTTTATAATAGTGCAAATTATATGGAGGTGTTTTGAAAACCATGGCTTATAGAAAGAAGGATTAAAAAAAAAACCCTCCTTTGGTCCCTGCAAGAGTAGTTTAATTCCTCCATGAAATTTTCAAAACTCCCCTACATAATTTTAACCAACTATTAAGGCGTCAAAAGCATGGATTTAAAGTTGAGATTAAAGTGATCTTTCTTGGACTTGAAAAGAAGTCCACTGGAGATTTCCTGACAATGAAATTTTCTTAATGTTTCTCCTTTCTTCCTCTCTGTTCTGCACAAAAGCAATATGCCAAATGAACCTCTCTGATAATCTCCTCCATTAATTTTTTTAAACCACAATAAAACATTACACTTAAATATATTGCACAAAAAGCATAACATATCCTGCCTGACTCTTCACAAAAATGGCCACAAACACAGGAGAACAGCTACTGAACATCTCAAAATTTGAAGAGATCAATGAAATGTTGAGGAGATACTGGCATGAGACAGGTGTTTGGATCGCTGGCTGTGCAGGGGTGTCCTGTATCCTGAAAAATGAAGGAGAAAAATAAGTAAGCTCTCTTTCCATATTCAGTCTTCCTTCACACCCAAATTAGGAAAAAAAAAAATACGAAACCAAAAAGCAAACAAAAAACAACAACAATCAAATCAAACCCAAGAGCAATTCACTCCTCCTCCCAGTATCAGAACCTGAGTTGGAGACCTTGAAAAAGTATCATCTTCCTTATCCATTATTTTTCAATAAGCATAATAAAAAGGCACCTGCTTGTTGAACCTCAATTATGTTTAATCAAAACCTGAAGTCATATCTTTTGCTCTAGGGGAAAATGAGTCCTTTGCTTTGAAAATGAGGGACAGCAGATACCTCCTCAAAAAACCTGAACAGTGTTTGAATTCCCAATCTTTGCACCTTGCTACATTTTGCCCCTTATTTTTCTTTTGTCTTTCACTCCTAGCTTTTCCCCAAGTGAAATGGAAGCATTGTCTTAAAAGAGAAAATGGCACCTAGGCAAGGTAGGAATAGAGAAGTTAGACTGGTGGAAAGACTTTGTCATTACAAATTCACTAAGCCTGCAGTGCTTTCTTTCCTCTTACAGAATTTTGACCTCAGCAGAACTGTCTCATTAAAGATTCAAATTCCTCTTTGAGCAAAAAGTTCTGTTTTTCATCTTATTAAAGCCCCCTAAATGAGGGAAAAGCAGAGGTGCAATGAGAAGAAATTGCCAGACAGTTCAATGGACATGTTAAACAACTTGCCAGTGCTGTAAGGCCCAGAAGTGTTCAAGGCTTTAAGGAGTTTCTGTCCAATGCTGGTGAACACACCATATGAGGCAAGAAAACTAGATAAATACATGACAAATAGATCACAGACTACTATGGTCTTCACTGCTTTTGTTCCCATAGGAAGTGAAGTTACATGCAATCAAGTTAATAAAAGGAAAGAATCTCCAAGTGATTTTTTTTCCCTCACAGCATATTCCCACCCAAAGTCTTGGCAGCACCAAAGTGCACCAGGTGAAACACATTCTAAATACTGCTCAGCTTTTCCAGTGAAAATTGTTACTTGATAGATTCATTCTGTGGTTTTCCATTAAGTCCATGGAGGACTACAAGAATATATCAGGTGGGATTCCCTCCTCTTCCTCCCACTCTTTTTAATAATTTCTTTAACATCACCCAGGCAACAGTTGTTAGATTCATGACACAGAGGGAAAGAAAAATACCCACATAAAATAGAAACCCAGGTAGAACTGCCTATTGGGGGAATCTGCATATGAGAAAGAACAGATGACCAAAACCAGAAGTGTTACACTTAACACCGTCATCTTGAGATGACATCTGCAAGGAAGAGCTGCACCACATCAGAAAACACTCTTAAAGGCAGTTGCTAATGAACTATTATCTCCTCTACCCATTGCCATGTCAATGTCATGTCATTACTTTCCTAGTTTCCAGGAAAAACCACCATCAGAATTATAATTCTGGGAAACAAGGTAGGGTTCATCCTCTTTTAGTACTTATGTGTACTCCTGAATATTTTAGACTGAGTTTGTAACACCGTGCTTTCTCTGTACATCATCATCAAAACACCTTTGAAAGTTCTACACAGTTGGGAATTACAGGTACAATAAAAATCTCAGAGATCCGTTATTGGTGTTTTTATTTATTGAAAACCACGTAAGTTTTACAGTGAAAACAGTGATGAGGACTGAAAAGAAGAATCACAACTTTCTTGTAATTATGAGTATTCCTCATTTCAAGAGAAATACATTTTCATTGGAATTACATTTAATAAAGTGTTAAAATAATTTGATTTCAATGTTTCAAAGCTAAAGCAGACTTATTTCAAAGTAAGAAGAGAATTCCCCAGGAAAAGCGTTTACTGGCAAATGTAGTTGTTTTCCTCAAAATTTAGCATAGCTAGATATTAAGAAGCTCTGTATAAGTATTTTCATCATTTCTTCATTCAGAAGACAACAATATAATTGCTTCCCTTGACTTTCCCAAGTCACATGCAGCCTGTTTTGGGGAATTAATTTTCAGAGAAATTCTCCATAAAAATTAAATATGACTACTGCATTCCAAGTGCAATAAAATCAATTTTGGTACCTTTGCATGAAAGTTATCTGAGGTTCATGTTACTCTTCAGATTTAAGTATTGAATTAAATACATCAGGGAATGCTGAAAACAGTTTATAACAACACTGAGCGCAGAGAAACCTATTTCTTAGCAAAATCTGTCTGATCTCACTGACACCTATGCTCATTAGAAATTGATTTATGGCTCCTAGTTTAAATGGCATTAAGAAGGATTATGGCAATAAGAAAATATGAAATAATATAATAAAATATATTATAATAAAATATGTATTGTATATTATATATATTATTTATAATAATGTTATATATAATATGATAAAAGACAAAATGATGAAAAGCTGAGATGGGATGTCATCACTATCTTCATCTAAAAGGGAACAAGAAACAAACTATTCCTGCCACTAAACTGATGTGCAGAAACAAAAATCAAAACAAATAGCATCAGACGATTAGAAAGAAACACATTATTCACTTTGACATTATGGAACAATCAGCAATGAAAACAGGTGAGACACAGGAAATACCTGGAGTAACAAAGCAAGGTGGTAGTCCTTTGAGATCGTGAAGAAGGAAGCAGGAAGGAGAGCCATAAGGTAAAAGAAGCAGAGTTAAGGTTTATTTAAGAAAAGGTTCATAAGCCATTTAGAAAAAGTCTTTTATTCTTGTGGCGAATCACAAGCAGCTTTGTGAGAACCAAAATCGGCACAAGTCGCAAGAAGACTAAAACCAAGTGCTATGTGAAGTGATTACACTGTTTTCATAAAGCCCTGGAAACTGGAAAAAGAAAAGGCATTTCAGCTTCTGTGGCCATGTCTGAGGTAACTGAAAAGTGCTACTCAGTAAGCTATGGAAAATAAAACAACCTGCCACAATTGCAATGGTGCCTAGTGGAACAGAAGAAATAGTATACATGAAAGCACTCACAGAGGCATCAGACAGTAATTAGTCATTACTTTTGCACTACTGAAATTATGTGGTTTTATCAGTTTCATCATGGACAAATCCTTTAGCAAGAAGTCATTTTGAAAACAGATGTTCAATAAGAAAATTTTCTTACAACTCCCTCCTAACATGTAAGAGTAGAAAAGTCACTGTCCTTCCTAGAAAGAACTTAGGAGACTCCTGTGTGCTATATATAAATTTCTTAGGTTACAGATTTTAGACAAGTACAGGAATACAAATGCCTCTTCCTAAAAACTCCTAAAGGCTTGTTAAAAAGTAACACTATGTTACTTTTATGTTACTACACTATAGTACCACTATGAGTATTACACCATACTGAAAAAGTGAAAAGTCATTCCCCTGCTTCAACAGTTCAATAGATTATTCAATTCAGCAGCCATCAGTCCCTTCTTCTGCAAGGCCTTCTTTGAAAAGAACACAAAACAGAGAGCTCCAAGAATTTCCTGTGTGTAGCCCTCTCACATTGTCAGCAATTACATTATATTATCAATTTCATAAATTGCTGAAAATTCTTCTCATCTCTAGCAAGGCATGTGCTTTTGGGCTATTTCAGATCCTTGTGGCTTTGGTTCTTAGAAACTCCTAACTCTCAGGATGCTTACTCCAAACTACAATTTACTTGCATCAAGGACGTCCCTTAGTGTAAACAGTTTCCCTAAGCAGTCTCATGCTTATGCACCACTTCTCTGTCTCCAAAACCAATTTATATAGAGAGCAGTCACGTTCCTTTTCAGCTTTAACACAGCTGGGTTAAGAGAAATTAATTAATCATTCCTAGTCTTCTTCATGCCCTGATCACTTTAGCACATTTTTCTTTGATTTGTTTTTCTTTGTTCTTTAATGAAACAAGAAAAATAAAAATAGATGCCTTATGAAGAAGCGTTCAGATTCTGCCTGAAGTTCTTCTGAATGACCTTGGAAACAAAAGTTGCCCGACATCTAAATCATACCATTAAAACAAGAAACAAATTTTTTACATATTATCAGCTATCTAAAGAATACAGTGCTTCCATTTGTTTCAAGATTCAAACACTTGCTACTTTTCCTCTGTAAAGTGACTGTGATTTCTCTTTTAAAATTAGGATTTGGTGATAGTGTTTTTGTTAGTTTTTTGCTTTGTTTATTTTGGGGTTTTCTTGCTATGCATTACAGATATAATTGTATGTCAGGCACTAAATATACATATTTAGTTTAACAATCCTTCTAATCAAGCATGATACCAAAGCTTGAATAAATTGCCAAAGCCTGAAAAAAGTTCTGATTAAGGAATATTTTCACCTAGCACAGGATTTTTCTAGAATTAAAAAAGTACCTCCTGTCCCTTTGCCCCTCACCCCTGCTTTACTTCTCACCTCCCTTTAGCAAGCTTGGGAAAGAATATAGACACAAGAGTCTGGGAAAAAAAAAACCCACACTATTTTTTTTCCCCATATAGCTGAGTGACCAGCCTACTTGACCCACATTGCCCTGTAAAAAGAGGGATGGTATTTCAGATGAACAATTAACTTGTCCCTGTCAATAAGGATTCCAATTATGCATAAATCAATTAATTTAAAAATCTATTTCAGCCTGATCATCATTTATTTTAAGACAGAGACAAGGCTTAGATGCCAAGACTAGAGAACGAATACTGCAGTGTAGGCTCACAGCATGATCAGGAGTCCAGCCTCCTGCTCAAAGCAGGCTAAGTTGGGAGATCAGACCGGGTTTGTTCGAGCTTTATTCAGTCAGTTCTTGATCACACCCAAGGCTGAAACTGCATCAGCTCTATTGTCAAACTGTACCCTTGCTTGGCTGTCCTTGTAGCAGGCACTTACGTCCCCCTGAAACAGTCTTCTCCAGCACTCCCCACAGGGCAAGTCCTCCAGTCTCCCTGATTATATGACCCTCACCTGAACTTCATCTGCTTTATCAGTATCTTCCTTGTGCTGGGGGTCTCTCTGGCTGCAGTATCCCAGATGGTCTAATGAGTGCTGCATGAAAAGGGATAATGGCTTTCCTCAGCCTGCTGACTGTGCTCCTGTTAAAACAGCCAATCCCCAACACCTGCTCCAGCACATTTGTGCAGATGCACACAATCAATCCATAACTGCATTGTCACTTTAAAGTCTGCCCAAATCTCTAGGATGAGGCAGTCAGCACTGGAATGGTGGTCTAGGAGGTACTTCTCATCAATGCAAAGTACTTTTAGAACTTCCTGTGCTGTGTTTTAAAGAATTTAAAAGTCCAAAACGAGCCCTATTATTCCAGCAGGAGATTGGATCAGGTGTCTTGTCACCTTGACTACTATAATCTACTGCTGGAATACTACTGCAATCTGCACAGGTTCAACTGCCTCTTAGTGTCACACCATCTCCCACGTTAAACATGTAATTCCAAACACATTTAAAGTAATTCCTAATATTAGAGACTTGTACTTTCAATTATATTGAGATCAAAATGAGAGAAATGTATTCTAGAAAGCATTAACTCTACACAGCGAAGGCAGACAACCCAGAGAAATGTGATACCACAAACGCCCATCTAAATGCATCTGTGCCTACCTTAGAAGTTTCCCCTTTCAAAGCGAGTCTTTACCCTACATATTGAGCTACATACTAAAGACTTATTCCACTGTAATGAAAGTTCTCAGTCATTCTTGACACAGATTCTTCAGAAAATGCTCAGGCTTTTCACAGTAGAAGCCAATTCTGACTACCTGCTTTTCTAATATTAATTTTGCAAAACATTACTACCTGGAAGGGCTCCCCTGATATCAAAAATACTCAACTTAAAGACAACATCATTAAGAAACATGTTATTTCTAGCAGGAATTAGCTTATCCTGCTAAACAGCCTAGGTTTTTTGAAGGAAAATTAAAAATCCTCACACTGACATACAACTTGTCCTAAAAATCACAGAAAGATGACACAAGAGCAACTAATTTATGTTAATGAGAATATGAGTAATATGAGTATTTTACAAGATTTCTCAAACATTTCTTGCTCTTTACTGTCCACATAACACTACCCATATCTGATCTTTCAGCTGTAAAATTAAAGAAGTCTTACTAGCTAGAAGGCTCTATTACAGTGCAACACAGAGTAAAAGCAAGATTATGTAATCACAAACATAGAAGATAATGCCCTACTGAAATGAAAATCATCCTGTAAAACAACATAAGCTTCACGGTAAACCTCAAAATGAGGGTAAAACACACTCTGGATGAAGTTTTAAACATTCCTCCAAGCTTCATATGGGATAGATGTAAAAATATTGAAAATACAGAGCTCTACACCAATGTGGTAGGAAAAAATGTAGCAATTATTTCTCATTAGACATGTATTGATTACCATGGCATCATTAAGAACACTAACTTCAGACCAGTCCCTCACAACTTTCCATAAGATCAACTTAATAAAAGTAGACAAAATAACTCTTTCCACATGGCACTTGTCATTGCAAATCTGAGTATTGAGGTTATCAGATATCAAGAAATAAGGCAAGATTAAGAACAACTTTAGAACTTAACACAGATTTTATATGGAAGTTTTATACATTATTTTAAAATTAGACATTAGTTATCCAATCACCTTTCACATGAGAAAGCTGATAAGATGACCATAATATTTTTCCTTGAAGATGATTACCAGTAGCTGTTTGAATTTATTTCTGATTATCTGTTCTAAAGCTCTTACCTTCCAAAACAGAATACTACAGTGTCGACAGAAATGTAAGGTGTCCCCGTACTGTTCCTTTATTGGGTAATATTTCTGAAGTGCAAAGTACATCAGCTTCCAGTCAATGTGACCTTTCTCTGATGGAATCAAATGCCTACAAAACTAGACATAAAATTAATATCTTCCTTTAAAATTGTTGTAGTCAATTCAGGCAAAGGACAGGGGAAGGTGGGGGGAAGGTAGTTAAACTGAAGTTTTGTAACTAAAATTCTTTGAAGTCAGTATCATGACATCATACATCTCTGCAAACCAGTGAGAGAGATCTGGCCACAAAAAAGATGGAAGGCAACGACCAAAAATAGGAGAGTGCATATTTGCCAAGTAAAACTAGGCCATACACAGCTGATCTAATTCTACTGTCTCAAAATTATTCTAATTATAGTCAAGAAGCATTTAACAAAACAGTATTTAGAGCTGTAAGCAACTGATTTTATCCTTTAAAAAAACCCAAGCCACTCAGGAATGAGATTTAAAAACATGATCACGCATTACGGATAGAGGTTTTCTGTCAAAGCATTATGGATTTAAATAAAGCTCTTCCTTTAATTTTCAAAGCATACATACATTTGTTTTTCACATTTGGTTGTTATCTTTCTGGAAGGATAGCAATAGTGATTGATGTACTTCTTGACGACCTAATCTTCATATAAAGATTAGCTGCTACACAACAGGTATTCCTCCCCAGCTTGAGAGACAGACAAGGTTTATTAAGTATGTATTACAAAAGACTTCTGTTCCACTCAGTGTGATTAATGCTAGTACATTGAGGGCTTTCTTCATTCAGAAGACAATTCCTGAATGGGGAGAGAATAGCACTGCCTTTCTGATTACAGCTACACTTCACTTTGTTTCATAACAACTCATTTTTTCCAAAAGTGCTCATCAGATATCAATTATGTTTTCATGGTTGTTTCAATGGTCCAACAAACACACAGCAGAGGACAGAAAAAAACAACCTAACATGATTCTGTGGCTTATTAAGCCAGTACACTTTTAAAGAGAAGAAGTAGAATTTGATATGGGAATATCATTAGATAATAACTTAGTAAGAAATTGAACATGAACATTCAGGAACACACTGGAAAAACTGTATAAAAGAGTACTTTATGGGGCACAAGGACAGATAATTTCTCTGAAACCCTTAAGGATCTTTTTCCCTGCATTACCCTAGTATGAGAAGTTACTCTCTAACCAGTTTTGCCACTGTTCAATAGTTTACCTCATCTACCTTCAAAATCCACTCAACTGCTTTGTTATCTTTTTAACTTCACCTTGAATTCTTTTGGGCTGCTTCTGAAGATGGATTTTCAGTTTACTTTTGTCTGTCTAGTTTTTCTACAGTTAATTCTAAAACCTTTTATCTGACAAAAAAAACCCCTATTATTTGGGTCAATGGTGCATGAGTAAACCGAGCTTCAGTTCTGTCTTCCCCACTACATTAATACTTAATCTGGTAGTCACCAAGCAACTTCAACCTATCGGATTTAAGAATAGGCACTTTGGCTTCCTCCAGTACAGAATGTACTAGGTTTCAAAAATCCTTCCTCCAGCTCTGATGAGGTACTTTCTACTTCCTTAGGTTTATTTTCACCTACTCTGATTTTTTCCCGGCATTTATTAATGTCAGAAAATGAAGACAGTTCTGGAGTCATTCCTGGATTAATTTAATGCTCTTTATGTGGAAGTGACAGTAAAGTACTGTTTCTATTTCTGCTATTAATTTCAAAGCATTTGTTCAAGTCTTAGCAAAAATTCAATTTGGCTTCTCCAGAACTTTCACGTAGCTTAAAAGTTTGAGCAACTTTTCTGCCTACCTTAGTTGGTAAATCAAGCTCTACTACAGAGGAACACTTTCAAGGTATCCTCCACAACACTGGTTAGGCAGTTTTTTAAAAAGCCCATCTTGCAACCATTGTGCAGTAATCGCGAATATTCTCTGTATTTGGGGCTTGATTCCTCCTAAATATTGCATTCAGTATGCCTGTGAGCTTAGGATAACTATGGGGCTGTTTCCCAAGGAGAAGTAATTCTCTGGATAGAGGATATGTACCATCCCGAGGAAACAGCCTTATTATTGTGAGTTATTCTATTCATACTGAATGAAGTATTTAGGAGAAATCAAGCCCCAAATGCAGAGAATATCCACAATTACTACACAGTGATACACCATCTTAAAAAGGGCAAGTTCATGCTCCATTATTAGCATATGATACCAAAAGGGCCATAGTTATACAAATAATAAAATTTATTACCTGTTTTTCTGCAAAATGGTATTGGCAGAGCTTTTTCCACAACTGTCTGTCTTCACTAAGCATGTACAAAGTTGGGGTCACTTGACCCAGAGTAATAATGTCCCAGCCATCAGAGAACCTGTACAAGATGTTATTCAGCATATGGAGAGGGAGATCGCTAAGTGTAAGTCCATTGTTGACTTGCTGGAAATAAGAGTTGAAGACTTTTAGCTACAAAAACATGGCAGTATAGAGTACAAATAAGATTATTTACTTTAGAAGCATCTTAGGTCTTAGTTTAGTTTTTTCAAATCATTGAGTAAAATCTATGGTTAATGCTTGCTTGCCTACAATTATTCTGTAACTACTGTTGAAAATTTAAATTACTCATGGTACAGAAGCAACAAACTGTAAGCTTTATAACTCATAGCTTTCCTTCTGTTAAATAAACATATCCTAAATTCATTATTTAAATTTCAAGTAATTTTTGAAATACTTCTGTTCTCTTAAAATAGTATTATGCAGTCTTGAAAACTATAATACAGTCAATTCCATCTCTAGTGTGCTAAAGCCTTAACTATAAGAAAGGCATAACCAATTATTTCTAACTTGTTGGATCACTACAGTTTCTCAATTTTTGCTAACAAACAAAACACATGTTAACCTGTCTTAAGACAATTAGAGTACAGAATAGAATACAGAACACAGGACTGAAGACCAGAGGTACAAAATGAAAGCATTTTAGAAGTCAGAGACAGAAGAGAGTGGGATAATTTCTGAAGTCTGGAGAAAGTTCCCCTCATTTATAAATGAGAAGATCTGCTGAGGTGACAGATGAGAGCACTGAGAAAGTTTTCATTAAGACTATGCACCTCTGTGACCTGTGGTGGGGTAAGCTACAGCACAGCTCCTACTAAAGCTGGAGCCCACAGTGCCAGGTGGCAGAGGCCCAGCAGGCTGGAGGCAGCATCCCAGCTGGCAGGGAGGGAGCATGGGCAGCTGCCAGCCCCAGGGAACAGAGCTGCCCTGTCACAAGGTGGTGACAGCACAGCAGCCCTGCACTTCCTTCCCAGTCATTCATCTTGCTTATGGACCAGACTGAGACCAGAGTCATCGGGTGCAAACACTGCTGGGGCTGTCCTCTGCTGAGGAATGAATATGTGAGCACTACAGATGCAAGATTTGTCATGGGCTACTTCAGCCAGTGTAAAACAGCTCCAAGGGAAGTGTCAGGCTGGAAGGAAACAAGCCCAGCAGTAACTGCACTGTCTCAGAAGTGTCTGTGCTGTGCCTGCCTGGCACATGCAAACTGCTGAGACCAAGTTTCTCATTTCTCCTTTCTATTCCAAAAGTAGATGGTTTATTCAGATAACCAGCTCACACAGAAAGGACAATTTCAAAGTTTTATAGCTGAAAGCCAGTAGATAAAACACTTGTATGACTTTACATTGAGCAGTATCTTATAGCATTTCTTCCTGGAGTAACCCAGTTAGATTTAAAAAAATTGTCTGCTTATCATCTGAAGTTTTCACTATAAAACCCAGGAACAGTGCATACCACATGCTTTGAACACTGTCACATGAGAATCCGGATGCTGAAGTCATTATCTTTTTTTTTTTACAAAAGCAACTGTGCTAATGAATAAATCTGTAAAACTGCAACTTGAGTATTTTCTCTCTTTCTTTCTGTTTTCTTGATACACCTCCAAAATGTCTTTTAGATTTTTATTTCTTCAGTTGCAGAAAATTTATTTTGGAACTAAAAATTGGGGCTTTTCCCCCATGTCTGTATGACAAACTAGACAGATTTTTTTTTTCCCAAGCAAATAAATTTAAAAAAAAATTGTATCCATACATGTCTACTACAAAGCAGAAGTACAGACATTGTAGTAGTTTCCATTAGAGAAAAGCTACTAAAACATTAGGAAGTTGATTCCAAAGAGTTATTTTCACATTTCTTCTTTATAACACAAACCAAGTAAAACTGTTTAAAATGTATTTGAAACTCGGTTCACTTACAAATCCTCATGCAATACTCAACATAACTCCCCTCCCCCAAATATTAATTAATATGATTTAATAATATACCTTGTTCATCTGAAGATTTTTTAATTGTTGCTGCCACAGAAGGATAGTTTCTAGTCGACAAATCCAAATATTGATGTTGCCTACCAACACAGATTTTCCTACTCCCCTAATCAGTATACAGAGAGTAGAACTCAGATCCTGCAGAAGATCTTTGATTAACCGTGGATTATATTGGTCTTCCATAACTGGAAAACAAAACAAAGCCAATACAGTTTTGGTTGACAGAGTTAACCAAGCAAATAGCTCAAGCCAATCAACACTTTTTTTTTAGATAAATTAATTACAAATCAATTGCTTGTGTACAAATAACTGCCCTAATTCCCACCATGACATTCATTGGTGCTGTTCCTTACATGCAAGATCAATAATAAACAATTACACAAGCAAAAATTCATGCTATGCATTTAATAAACTTAATGCTAAACAGGTAGTTATAAATCAAATTTCTTCGGTTCAAAGCAGACAGTATAACATCTCCATTTAGTGTAGATACCAGAAAAAAATAAAAATCAATATAATGTAATGGCTTTTTGTTAAAATACTTAAAACGTATGTTTTTTGAGTCTCAGTACATCATGCAAACTTAAACACAAGCATTTTATTAACCTAAAAGCTTTCACATTTTGTGAAGTGCATAATTTAACAGTAAGCAATAGTTTTCAAATAGAATCTAAATGTCAATTTCTCTAACCTCCTTCAATAGACTTAATTCAATAACTAAGAGAAAACAACTTACTGCAATCATGCGATGGGAAGTATGAAACCTGGCACTAATTAAGTATGCTATTGCTATGACTTACAATGTAAAAATGCTAATAAAACTAACAAAAACCCACAGTCGATAGCTTAGTTACAGCAATTAAATCTGAACAGTCAGATTACAAATCCTTAGGTCTTACCCTTCTGCACAATTTTGTCCAAAATGTTAAAGTAGTTCTTCTGTGCTGCACCACTCAGTGAAGTTAACTGGGATTTTGCAATTAACTGCAAAAGCTATGACAAAAAATTATAAGTCAGAAGAATGACAGAAGTAAAGGATGGTTTTAAATGCATACAGTACAATACACTCACCTACAACAGCCTGCATTGGCATTTTGTGAAAATATAATTACAGACTTTAGAAGACAAAGCAAGACGTGGAAAGCTTTAAGAATTCTCATTGGCATCCATAAACAATTTCTGGAGGATGTACATTTTCAAATTACTGTACAAATACTTATCTCTGGTGCTTATCTCTGACAAATCACATGACATACAGACTCTGAGCTGTAGTGAAGCAACAAAGAGAGTCTGTTCTGAGGGCTCAAGTACAGATGTGACCCTGGATGTTGCTATGTCCTGAAGTCCCTGACAGATATAGTAGCCAGGAACATCACTCTGAACTGATACCAGCTACCAGAATTACAGCTTCTGAGTGAAAGCATACTGGTCAAACTGAAGTGTGATGGATTTTCTACTCAAGGAGAAGAAATACTCTATTTTGCCTAAACTAAGGAAAAAAACAATTTCTGTATTTGACCTACGTGCTGGTCTCTAGTAGAATAAACCACAGTGATCTACTAATGAGCAGTGTACAAACCATGTCAATAACTTTCCCTTAACTATTATAGTAAGGATCTCCTAGCTGTCCGCACATCTCTCTCTGAAACCACTGTGAGCAAAAAAGTGACAAGAACGGTGGCAATGGTTTAGGCCAAAATAATCAAAACAGCTTAAGTTCTTGCCACACATGAATGCCAAGCTATAGCTATTAGAGGCAGCCCTTGCTCCATTCTGGCACATTTGCTTTTACATTTCAGATTAAGTTTTGTAGCTGATAAGAACCATTACCTCTTCAGCAAAAAATGGTCTCTTATGAGAGACTTTGATGCTGTGACACCATTGCAATGTTTAGAGGTGTGACACTGAGCTTTGCAATTGCACTTTATGACAATGAGTTCAGAACAAGTGTTTCCAACACACTCAAAAGGGAAAGAATGGAGCAGAAAACAGCATTCCCTACAGAGTGCTCTGGTGTAGGGTAGCATACAGTGTTGGCACAGAGGATGAAAAAGACTAAGCTTGCCAAAAATTATATTGTATCTTCATTTCTAAAACACCAATTTGACACTTCACTCAACATTCATTTTCCTTGGGAGGAAGAAAGAATACACCTGTTCTCTCCCTGGTTTAATGTTACTTCTGGCTTCTCTACACAATCTCTGACAAAACATTATGTACCATGAAAGCAAGAAATAACTGTCCTGATCTATTTAAATACAAGCAACCTAGTCTTGAAAACTGTATAAATAGATATCAGAATCTCTTTCTTGGCTTCAAAGCCTATTAGATTGATTAATAATTTAGAACACACCTAGAGGTCTCTGGCAGTCTGCCAGTTCAAGCAAGTAGGAACATTTCTCTTGATCAATTTAAAACAAAAAAAAAACAACAGTTATGTCACTCAGTCTAAAGATCAAATCAAAGAAACAAATAACCAAGCAGAGCCACCGCTAATGTTGTCTGCTAGAAATTTTAACTGTGAATGGATCATCAAAACCCACCCATATCAAATGCAACGTATCAGAATTTCACAGCTACAATGGTATCAATACATAACAGTACCAACAAATTAAAAAAAAAAACTAACTCATCCTACCTTCTCCCCCCATTGCCCATCCTAAAAGGGTCCTGGATAGATATCAATATTAACTTTTAATAATGAATGGCATATTTTTAGTTAGTTGGAGAATCACCTTGATGGTCTGGGATCAAAGAAGAGCTAGAATAGGGTTTGGTCTTTAAAAACAGTATTCCTGATTTATACCTTGCTATCAACAAACAGCCACCACCTCCGGGGAACTGATGCAAAGGCGTGATTAAAGTTTTGTATTAGTAAAACAATTCTAAATTTTAAAAATTCCAAATAAATTCTAAAACATTTAAAGGATTTTGAAAGTCTATCTACTATTTTAAATTCACCCAGATTTCTTAGAGTCTGCTAGTAGCAAAATAATGGTTTGGATTGCAAAGCCAACTTTCTGAATTTTAAAGTACTGCTTCTTTCTCAATGATCTGAGTTAGCCTGGCTGACTAAACCAGCATTTTGTATTTCTTGGTGAACAGAAGAAAAACTGGTCAATGTACTTATGCTGGACTTTACACTTGGACTTGATCAACTGTTTTGAGCAACCCAGTTTAGGCACTGCAGCATCTAAAACAAATGCAAAATTCTAGATTTGCATTCCTTTTACCTGCTTGCCGTTCAAGTGAGGTACCCAAAAGTGACACCATTAATACCTAATCACCTTTTTTAAGTGCTTTGCTTTTTCTTCTTTCTACTGTTCAAGGCTGAAAAGTCTTGGGAAGGATCAGAGCTCTTGATTTTGCTCCCGAAACAGCATTAAAAAGTAATGCTCTAAACCACAACACACATGTACCAAAAAAACCCCAAACCCTGCAAGGGGAACAAGGCAAGTACCCTAACCACTAGCCTGGAAGCAAATCCTTTTTGCTTTGTTTCCACATCTCTTGTTTTTCTGAAAGTACAATACATTGCCTCAGCTTCATGGGGATGGACAGAATGTGTTTTCTCTCCAAATAGTCCACAGCCTAGTGGCAAGGGTGTTCTCCTGGTATGTTTATTTAATTTTTATTTGTGTCTTTTCAAGTTCTGGATGCATTCCAATAAATACAATACTTGTGAACAGCCTCAACACTGAATAGAACTCTAGTCCTGATATGACTCACATTTTGAGCTTCTCTAGGAGTTGGGACAAGCACTTTACTACCTCAAGTTAGACAATAAAATAAACCTGGGGCTAGAAAGAGATCAGTATCCCCAAAAAAGGCATTTCCAAGTGGGCAGCTGGTGAGGCATTGAGGTAATTAAGGCTGGAGTCTCAAGTTTTAAGGAATGCTAACAAAGATAAATGCAGAGGTATCTTGTCCTTGATTAAAAAAAAACAAACTGCAATGAATCACAGGACAGATAAGAAGCTGCAGAAATACAGAAATAGAAAAGTATCTGCACATCAAGTATTCTTCTGGAAATTGTTATTTGAAACATATTTGAGATGCAGCAAAGCATACTTAAGATTAATAACACTTTGCTATTTTTGGTTGTATAGAAATTGTTTTACCTTTAAAGAGTTCATTACCCAGACTGATGAATAAATGAAGCTACCACCAATGTTTCCCTCTAAATAACACAGCACACTGGCCATCACCATCCTCCTCAAGCTGTAGCTTTCAGACATCCACATAATGAGCTTTCACCAAAGAAAATTTACTCAGTTTAAAGTTGCTACTGGCATTATAAATTACATATGATCAGGATATTTACACAATTACAAATCATTACCTGTTCAGTGCAAAAATATTCTTTTTGTAGACACAGGCACATCAGCAAATGCATTCTTATAATAGGTATATCAAATAAAGAGCTTACTTTGACCACGTAATTGAACCTCCTGATGTCCTGAATCGCACTTGAAAAGTCTAAGCGGTTAAAGGCTTCTCCCAAGGTGCAATAGCCATGTCTCTGAGAAGGGGAAGAAATACACTTTAAATGGAAGGAAACAAAGGAAAAATCGAGCAAAACATCCAGAAAAGCACTCTGACATGCAGTTGATGCTAATGAATAGTGTACTCCCTGGAAATATAGTGCCTCTGGACTGAAGAGTTATTTGTTCTACAAGAAATTAAATGAAACCAGATATGGTACTCGTAACTATCAGGTATGTAGGCAAGGCCTTTCAATTCATACTAAATGTGTAATCTGGCAGCACTGGTATTTGATTTCCCTGGGAATCTACTCCACTCTCTCATGGCCACAATGCTGGCACTCCTTCATGGCTATCACAGTCCCCATTTGCCATGCACAAGAGCTTGTTTATACAGCTGTGTGAGCCTACAATTACGAGAATTACCTGATTCACACCTGAGGGTGAGAACAGAGCTAGTTGCTTTTGGGATCAGAAGAACAAACAGTTATCAACATCTAGAATTTATTTTCCAGGTGCTAGAAACTTAGGCACTTGATATTTTTTACACACCAAGAGAAACAGTATTTTCTTTTGGTACTTCTCCCCATCGTAATGTGAAAATGGAATTTTCAGAGGCTGTTGAGAACAACTTAAGGTAGAAGTAGCAGTCCAAACTGACAAAGGATTATGTAAATTCAGTACATTTAGAGTCACAAAGCCCCATTGGAGCCCAGGACCAAATATATTGAGGCTAGGAAAATCTCTAACTGGTACAAGAGAGTCTTGCAGAGCAGTGTGCTACTATGGTTTTATTAGCCTAGGGAAGGAGGGGGATAGATAATTATTTAGAGCTCATTCCTAGACAGACTTCCTTGGTAAATTACAGAAAAGTCACAAATTCTAAAGTACAAAAAATTCCTTTTTCTGACCCAGT
Organism: Poecile atricapillus; assembly: GCF_030490865.1. Lineage (NCBI taxonomy): Eukaryota > Metazoa > Chordata > Aves > Passeriformes > Paridae > Poecile > Poecile atricapillus. Next base: position 20,438,976 of record NC_081251.1, on the reverse strand, counting down.
GAACCCTGCATGTACCTCAGTGGGACAGGACAGTTAAGAATTCACTGCAGAGAGGTGAAAATTATTGCCTGTTGGTTAATGACCAAATTCAAGATTGTGCTGCTTGCTCATTCAGCTGATACACCTCGGACCCAAGCACACTGCACACTTGACAATATGCACACCTTGCTTAGCTAATAGCACTGAATTAACACATACAGTCAACAAAACTTCTCTTGAAATGTAAATACCTGTGTCTGTTCTCTGGCTAAACAGTTACCATTAGGTCATGCTTCAAACATTACCAAAAGAGACATTTCCCCAAACAGATTCCTAAGAAACTACAGCTCTACCTTTCCCAGTGTACCAACATGACAAAATTATTCAGAAAACATCTCTGATTTTATTTCAGCCATGCACGTGCACTTGTTTAGGTTTTCTTTCATTTCAATGCTCTCCCATAGCATGTTTCACGTTTCTTATCAAGACTTTCCTATCTTGTCATATTGCCCTAAAAATAGTATCCAGTTTGGGAAAAAAATGTTTCCTAGTTGTGAGACTGCTATCTCAAAATCAAGAAAGATTAGAACCTGTAAGAAAAACTAGAGCCTCTAAATTATGTTTTAGATTAGCCTAAATTGTTGCTCTGAATTTTTTGATTTGTGTATTCTTATTTCTTGCCAATTTTTCAACCTTCTACTCTAAGATTTAAATTTATACAAAGAATTACTTGAAAGATTAGTGTTTAATTCAAACCACCCCTAGTTTGGATTTTTTAATACAAAAAACAATTAAACCTGAAAGATCAATGGTCACATATTAGAAGGTAACCAAAATATTTTGCCTGCTCTCTGAATAGACAAGGAACAAAAGCAAATACTCACACATCATTAGTTCACCAACTTCTGCACAAGTAGGGGAAAAAAATAATCCGTATATATATGGGTTATGAAGACACCAGTGCATGATTTTAGGCTTTTTGTATTTTGGCCTCAATGTACTTTGAAACCTCAGCTTAACCTTACCATTCAAAGCACCACAATTGGTGAAAGTCTGCTGTCCCCCTGCTCCTTCTCACCCTGAGACGGCACAAATGGAAAAAGCATGCCTGAGACTTTTGCAAACCAATTCAAGTGACTTCATCTAGAAGATACAGCAGAAAAAGAGCTGTGAATCTGGTGAAAGGCTTTAAAGTACCCTTCAGATGTAGATGGGCAGTCTCTGGGTCACTGATCTACAAGGTCTGCAAAGTCCTGCAGTATGTCCTTTTATGTAAGCTCTCAATAGCATGCCCTTCCCAAATGAAAAGATCTGTATTGTCTCTCTCAGTTCTAAAATGCAAAGCTATTTTTGCCTGCATGACTATAGTCATCAGCCTCACCTCCTTCCCTCTCTTCTGGCTGGCATTACCATGTGGATGTAAAACCTTCTCATTGGTGTTCAAGTTCCACACATGCCAGCCAGCCATGGCAATCAGCACAGGAATGAAACTCACACTTCAATACAGTTTAATCTCTACATACAATGGATGTATTTCAACTCGACTTTCCAAGAGGTCACTCCAAGAGCATTCATATTCCCTTTACAGTTACATGATACAGTTTATATCCCAAACTGAAAGCATGTGGACTTGGTTGAAAATAAAGATCCTTTTTGTAAAATTTGAAACTGATGTACTACTTCCATTCAAATTTACACCAAGATCCCAAAATATCAGGTGGCTGCCTGCAAGCAACTTCTTTGGAGATATTTCTCTGGTTTTGCAAATACTTTCAATTTTAGTTCAAAGAGACAGTAGAAAGCTAGATGGGCTTGGATAAGTAGTGGAGAACTGTATGTCTATCTCTGCAAGTTCCCACATCTCTGCCACAAAATCCTGCCTAGAAGTCACTTTGCCAGCTGCCTTTGCCTTACCATGTGCAGGTGTCCAGTGTTGCCAATGAAGTGAGTTAAGTATAACTCCTAAGACCACATGGCAAAAGTACTTTTTTTCAATATACTGGCTGTATGTTGAAAATTAAGATTAATTAAGAACCACAAAGATTGTAGGAATTGACCCACACCACACAGACTTACTTCCTTGGTGCTTTCTTTATGAACATAAATCCACTTTTCACGATAAAAACCTAAAATAAAATCAAAATAGAAGTTTTTTATGCTTCCACATTAGTTAATGCCTTCCAGAAAGAAACTCAACTAAACATAAAATTTCCAATAAAATTCTTCATAAGATAGCAGAACAGTTTTAATGAAGGAAGTTTATAAAGGCTGGAAAAGATAACTAAAAAGTTTCACAAGTTCATGAAAATAATAGAAAAGTTATATAAATATTTTTTTAAAACCACAAGAGTTGGCACACAATTGGCAGATGAATGACAACTTTTGTCAGCTGTGACCAATCACTGACATAAGGGGTCCTACATAATTCCTGACTTTTTTTTTTTTTTAATACAACAGGCTCCTTAGCATTTGAAAATATAGCAGATACAGACAACACTTTTGTTCCTGATCACTCTAATCCATTTTCTTCTGTACAGGTGCCTGTTCTACATTTACTTGGTTCAACTAACTGCAGAGGACTGCAGAGAAGTCAAGGATACAAAACTAATAAAGGCAACCAAGCTGACCTTCAGCTTTTACAAGTCTCGCGTGTTGTCAAATGAGACATACAGCCCCTTGAATCTTCTGAAATACCTGAAACTCATACAATCCTGGAGAAGCTGTCAGCTTTCTGCAACACCATCTCTCAAACAATTTTGGGGATATACTACAAATAACAGATCATTTCAAGATCAAAGCATCAGAAATGCCAAGTAATTACTAACCAACATTTTTTACCAACTCTACGAAACTCTCTGCTTCAATAAGTTACTTGCTGTCATACACATTTGCAGTCCAAAGTACAAGTCATCTTCTACAAACGAGAACTCATAAAATGGCTTTCACAGTTTAATTTTTTAAAAGGGACTTCTTTCCAAGAAATTCAACACTGGTAAAATCTTTAGCAAGAGATATGATTATTATGACAAAATATATTTATTTATGAACTGATTCTGGAGTTGTAGGACTAATTAGAACTTGAATTAAGCAAAAATAGACCATCTGCTTTGGAAAGGAGAAGCTCCCATAAGCATCCAGAAGAATTTAATCTGAAACTAGTCCACAAAACATAACAGTGGTTAGTATCAGAAGACACCTAATAATCAGGGATTACTATTCTGAAATTAATTACCTTTAGGTCTTCGAAAAAAAAAAATCCAACACAAGAAATGATTGATAACACAGTTTCGATTAAAACACATCACTTTTGACACCAGACTTTGTTGCCAGTACAGAAAAAGACATAATTTGGAAGGCTACTCTATAGGTGACTATAACATGGCTATTATAATATTTCTCTGAACCTACATGATTCTTCTAAAATAAATGAAAAAGCCCATCCTTACATTGTGAATCTGTGTTATTCCTAAAATGATCTTTTTTCCTTTTCTTGGCTGCAAACTCACAGTCTTCAGTATTGTACACTTCTTCATTCTCATCATCCCCATTTATGATACTGAAATAAAAACATCTAATTAGAATAGCAGTAATTAAATATTTAAGATGCATACATCTCACAATTCTTTGCATTGAAGTCTACTAGCTGAAAAACAGAGAAATCATATTCTTAAGTAAGATCCTCTACCTCATTTTCTCTAGCAACATGTATCTGGAGAGAAGCTGTCTTCTTTTCTTCCCAAAGGGGTTGAATTTTGTGCCAAAGTGATTAAATACACAAAAGTATCTTCCCAAGAGGTATCTTGTAAGTCATTACTGACATTCAGGAAGGAATGCTAAGGAGACAGTACTAGCTGGACAACTGTAAAACTCTGCAAAGTTCTGGTGTACAAAAACCCATTATTTGAAGTGGACCAAGCCTTGACTGCACACAAGTAAAAAGTCTGGGAAGAATTATTGCACATTCTTGCATAGACAGAATGCCAATAAAGAACAACACCTCTCTTACTACTGTCACCTTTGGGGCAAAATAAGTCTTTCTTTTAAGAAACTCTTGATTCACAACTCTGCACATACCACAGGTGTCATGGCACTGTCTTACCAATGATTTGTGCAGCATCAAGAGCCAAGAGGTGTGTTTCTGCCAGCGAGACTCAACTCCACCTATGTCACTTCTGACAGTTAACTGTAACCCAACACTGAGGACTACACCAAGTAGTCTATTGAACAAATAGTGTGAATACAAAAAAATACACATACAAATAATTGAAAATCTTTTTTAATGAGCTAACCTTTCTAAAAAGTATATGCATTTAAAAACTGTCTGTGCTAAAGGAAATCTACACAGCTTCATAAAATTTTCTTTCCATTTTTGCAGATAACTGTAAGGACCAGCAACAAAGATAAGAATGGGTGTTCTCTTTTCTAACACTGAGAAGGAAGATACCTCATATGAAGGCTACTGTCTTGAACAGATAAGAATAATGAAGGATACATGGTAATGAAGTTTAACTGGGGGACTCTTATTTCAACATTACTGCTCTTTGGCAACAAAGTCGTATATGGAACTCCTCACATTCATTACTATTTTTAATCTAAATTTATCATCACTACCAGTTCAAACTTCAGATGAAAACAACTGAACACTAAACTGAAGGAAGGAAATTTTTTTTCAAAAATAACCTGTATCTGGGCATTAAGTGACAAAAATCAAATTAATTTAGTCTATTGCTACTAGCTTACAGAGTTAAAATTTTCAGGTTTGAGCCATCTGTTAAAAAACACTGTAAAAATATTTTTGGCTTTTGAATTGTTCTAATCAGTACATGCTAGCTCAGCTTAAAGATACACAAGTCAAGAAGATTTAGAAAAAGAATGTTGGTTTCATCTTAGCTTTTTTTTTTTTCCCCCAGGATTTAAACCTAACATACCTCTGCACTCAGACAGTGCTCAATCCAAGGTGATGGCCTTAGTCCAGTCCTTAATATTTTTTAAAGCAGAGGATAAAGACTCAACACCTTAAATATTCTATGCAACAGTGCCAAATATCACATCTGGTCAAACAGCAAAAGAGTTCAGAGGGAAGAAACCAGCAAGAGACAAAAGCAAAGCAACAGACAAAAGCAAAACATCAACACAAGTTATTTGATTATGCAACATTCCAATCCATCAGTTTGGATTGGTTTTTTTCCCCCCAAAGCTATCATATAGGAAACATCTAAACTCACTATAATTAATTTAATTATGATTTAACACATTGGCTGCATCACCATATCATGTGAGAAACTATGTCAGAATCTGAAGAGCTGCTACAGAACCAGAAATCAAGCCCAAAGCTCCTAGAGATTTATCATCCTAACAACAGATACAGTACTAGAGAGATAGGTCCTGATACTCTGCAACATAATCCAAGCAGCACAGAAACTCTCTCATTCCCCTTAATCCAGGGCAAGCAATTAGGAGAGGATGGGAAGCCACATTCCCGAAGGGCTGCTTAGAAGATGAAGGTTAATATGTAAAGATTCCTTCTTTTGTTCCTGGAACGAAGTGTCTCTAGAAAGTAATTCAGACCAGTAACATACCTGAAGTGATTTGAATCCCACTCCTGACACCCCGTAAAATACACTTCCTCAAATATCATATAAATAACTAAGGCAGGTTAAGGAGTCAATAATCATTAGGAATTGTGAAGATGAGAACTTATTTCAAACGCCTTTGTCTAGCATTCAAATTTGCCTGTGACATTCCTGGAATTCCTTAAGTCTCTTTAGAGAAAAGACAAATTGGACTGGTACCTCCGAGGATCTTCTGATATGAGGCTTTATTTCCTCATGTTCTGTCCCACTTTGCACAGAGTCTTTCCCTACTCATCTGTAAACAACACCATTCTTCTTGACAAAGCTTTAGCCTGAAAGCAGTGAAAGAAAGCAAGGGTCTCACAGACATCAGAAGAATGGGACAGAAACAGTTACACAATGATTGCTAGCAATCCTTCCAGAAATCTGCAGAGCTTCTTGACAAGTAATAAAGCTGCTCTACTGTTCCAAAAGCAACCTCTGCCCCCTCAAACTAAGATACAAGAAACCAAATCAAGTGCTACACGTGCCATATGGTGTAACAGAAGCCTTAATTTAATGTTTTTATCATAATACTGCACGTGATATTTGAGTGCACCTGGCAGGATTTAAATACATACATAATACTGCCAATTTACAGCTATTCTTACTCTCTTGTCTTGATGACGCACTTCATAAAAAATTATTCTAAAGCTTTTAAAAGCAAAGTACCTGGTGTCCTTAGAAATATAATGTCTTAGATAAAGCATGTAACAATTTCAGTTTTTCCAAAAAAAGTAATTTCATAGCGGTATTTAAACAACCTCTTGGGTACGACACTTAAAATGATGGAAAATGTGACAGGACTATCTGAGCTCAAACTATTTTTCCTCAACCCCCTTGCTTCTTTTCACATGGCCCTCAAGTCATGCAATTATATACAGAGACACAGTATTTTAGAAGTGACTCTCATAGCTTGACTGTGGAAAATCCTGAGTTAAATGCATGCACCAAATGATTTTGTCATTTGACAAATATATTGTAATGTTATCTATTAATGGATTCAAATCAAAGGACTTCTATCTAGTGCCAAAATCACTCTTGTGAACACTGTATCTTGCAGAATTAGACAAGAGACACTGCAGATTGAAATGACTACCCTGCCAACCCAAATAGTTCATATGAACCTAACACACAAAGAAGTATCACCACCATGAAAATCTTATTTGTCTAATTCTCTTTCTTTTACCTCAAAAGGAACACAGAAGACAGTTAAACTCTTAACCTGCAGGCTATTGAAATGTACTTGCGTACAATTCTGTAAAGCAGTTCGAACCTCACCAAGCTTCTCTCCACTACCAAACTTCAAGGACACAGTGCCATAGCACTGCAAGTGTCAATCTTTGCTTGAATTTATAGGCAGTCATGGCCAGCATTCACACCACAGAGCTTGAATGCACACAGCCCAAGCCACATTTCCACAAATGGAACACAAGACACTTTTATGCAAATTACTAAGAACCACAGAAGTGACAGTCTCATTTTTTTTTCTTAGTTTCCATAAAAAGATCTAAAGTGCAACTATTCAAGCATTATGCCAAATAATTAAAACTGTTCCTACACAAGTGATTATATTTGTTCAAGCATGGTTACCATTAGGTCCACCAATTTTACTAATCCAGCAGCTGGATTCACCAAGGCATTGGATGACTAATCAAGCAAAGTTAGAAGCTCTATTTTAATAAGAACACATTCTTCAATTTAAGCAACTTATGTGTCTTAAAGGTTTATTTCTGAATTTGTTTGTGATTGGATCGTTGCAATTTTGGAAGAGAAAGTATTTGCAGTGGGTAAAGGACAAAGTTTGGCAAACAACTTCATCTATACTTTCTCTCACAGAAGAGAACAGAAGCAAAACTAGAAAGGGTTTCATTCAACTACATAGTTTGAATTTATTTCTTTATAAAGGAAAACTACTATAACTATTACCTTAACTACAATACCAAAGGACTAACTTCAGAAGAGATTCCTACAGAATATTTTAGTAAAATAAAAATATTCCCTATAAAGGATGTAAATTAATAAAACCCTGCTAGAACTGCCAGACTGGCATACACCACCATCTCTATTCACAGAGCAACTTAAAGAGAAACAAATAGGTATTTTTGTACTGTTTAATAAATGTTTCTTCTACAAGGAAGCACTTTATCAAGTCTCATTCTTTTTTTAGTGCTACATCATGTTAACAAATCTCCTAAACTGAGTTACCTTCAATATACACCATAATTATTTCCACATAGCAAAAGATGGTACAGAAAACCAGCCAGGAACACACCTTCACTGCTGTTCCACAGTGTGAGGCCCTGTCCATGACAGAGAAGAACCCCAAGCCTGGTTATATGCTGGATGCAGACTGGATAGGAAGCAGTTTTGCAGGAAAGGAGCCAGGAGTCTTGAGTAGAAGTAGCTGAAAACAGGTCAGCAGTGTGCCCTTGTGTTGTGCTAAGCCAACTGCACCCTGGCTTGAGCTATCAGAAGTGTATCCTGCAGACTGAAAGAAGCAAACACCCATCTTAACTTGGCATATGTACTCATCTGGAGCACTGCATTTAATTTGGGGCTCCCCAATAGAGTGAAACACTGTCACACTGGAACTCCAGTGGGGAGTCACCAAGGTACAGGAGCACATGGTGCACAAGGGCAAGAGAACTGATCTTGCTCAGTGTTAAGAGCTGGTGGTGGAGGGAAATCTGATTGCTGTCAGTTTCTAATATGAGGCTATAAATAAGATGGAGTGAGACTGTAAGGTTGGAGGAGGTGGGCAGTAGTAAGTCAAGCGGTAATGGACGCAACCTGTGATAAGAGAAATTCTTACTAGACTGAGGAGGGCAGGGAGGAATGACACAACATAGGCCAGCACAACAACAACAAAAATAACACTGACAGTAAGAGAACTTAGAACAGGAACCCAGAGAAGAACTTCCATTCCTGGAAAAGCACAAAGCTGAACTGGGCAAGGCCCTGCAGAACTCAACCTCAGCTGGCCTTGCTCTGAGTATGTGTTTCAACCAGATAATGCCCAGAGGTCATTTCCACCCTAAATTGTTCTATAACATTGTGCAAATAGTCATTAATTGCAGTTCAGTGGCAGAACTTAACCAGCATATAAAAAGTTCGAGTTACAATCATAGATCCAAAGTTAAAAGTGTAGTGAAATTACTCCAAAGTAGTGCTACTATGCCAAGATGTACCAACTTGAATTCTCTAGTCTGAATTTGAACAACATACATTTTTAATTGAATAGGCAGAAGAAAAATTAAGAATCAAAAATGAAAGCCACAGTTTTTGGCTCCAGAAGAGTTCAATTCTAGGGTCTTCCAAGACTGAGGAGAAAAAAAAAAAAAAAGGAAAAATTCAATCCAATATTTTTACTCAAAGAAGCAACAAAACCACCTTGCTCTCTAGGGAAACAATACAAATATACATTTATAGGCACAGTTACAAGCAGAAGGCATATTGGTATTCACAAGTACGGATAATTCCTTTCATAATTATCAAACAGTATTAATTAAGCAACCTACATAATACTTGTTTTTGTAGTAATTTTCACAGCTGCTAAATACTTATTAGATTTCCTTTAATTTGCCAAGTATATTATTAAAGATATGAAAGAGAGAAGATTTTTTTCAAAGGTTTTTTTTTTTTTAAGGCAACTTTTATGTTGGAGGCTTACTGAACATTCTTCCAGAAAAAGTTTTGTATCCACAGTGGCCAGACTGTGAATAAAGAAGTCCAAATGAGATTAGTGACAGATGAAGACAAAACAAAAAAAGGCATGAAGAATACAGTACATTAAGCTTAATAATAATGCTTTACTACTTGGTAACTCCCATGAGGATTGTTTCACAAATTTAGAAAACACAGGTGTGTAACTACAGCAAGTCCTAGCTTCCCAGTAAATTCCCCTCTCTAAATCACATGAGTTATCATTTACTGGACTAACAACAAAACACTGAATGTTCCCTTTCCTCATTATGAGCACATTATGCTGGAATTCATGACCAAGAATGCTATCCCTGAGAATTACTTCTTTGTGAAGAAATTTGTTTTGACAAAGTGATTTATATAGCACCAGTCTGTGGGCATTTGGCACAAGTATTACTTACTTTATTTATCTACTCTCATTTTCACCTGTCCTACAGGAGCAAATACAGTCATATAATGTGTTAGAGAATGAGCATTAAGCTACCACTGATTGTGTATTTGGAGCAAAGGCATTTTATGGCTGTCACAAGCTAATCCAATACCCACTCAGCAGAAAGCCTTCATTCACTTCCAGGTAACTGCTCACTATGACTGTTGCACAGGCATATTGTTTTTTTACAATTTACAAGCATCACTTTTACTTTTAAATAGTACTCGACAGGCATTGGGGGGGCAGGGTTGGTTTTTTGTTTGTTTTTCTTTGGGTTTTTTTAAGTATTTATTGCTTTATTATTTTGAAAGACATACAGCCTAAGAAGGGATCTGGCTGCCCCAAATAAGTAACTCAAAGCAGTGACAAAAGATAGACAATCTCCATAGGGGTCTCCTGCCTGCTAATTAACAAAACACATGTCTGTATACAGATGACATCAGCTACCACAAACAGTTGCGATCTGAATGGAAATTAAGTCAATTTTGCCTTCCCACCTGCTACTAATTCATGCAGAATCACTTTTTTTTTTTTAAACTTACACAGTGTGGCTGATATCATTCAGCTGATTATTCCCATCCTCAAGCGCAGGACTAAAGGGTTCACATCTTTTCCATCCATCTTCTGTTTTAACCCATCTCCATCCAGGGGATCTCCAGTCTTGGCCCAAAAATGGCATGGTTTCTCTATAAGCAGCAAGAGGAGATTCTTTGTCTATTATATATTTTAAAAAGTTTCAAAACTTCCTGTCACTATTTCAGTTTTCTCTTTAGCCTTTAAAAAAAAAAAAACAAAAACCACCTTGAGAAAAGTTCTCTGTAGAGCATCCTTTTAAGAAACTGATTCAGTGGTTTAAGTAGATTTTTTTATTCTCTAACCACATTCCTCTTGTCTTTCAGCATTTATTAGATCAAGGTAGATTTCCTCATTCTTTGGAGAGCAAGGAAAAGAATCCTGGTAGTACAACAACAGAATGATACCAAAAAAAGCAAAACTATATCAATTATATAATGTATAATATGCTTTGCCATGATCAAACAGATTACTGATTTTTATATGTGACTAATAAATGGTTTTAAAGAGACTGACAGCTCCCAAAATCAATGTTGCTCCTTTTGCTTTTTCTAATCCTTACAAATACTGAGTTTATGGTACAATGTGTATCGATGTTTCAGTAAAGAAATTTTAACATTCCCAAAAATCTTTTTAGGTTGTTGTTGAGGACACTTCCCATGCCAGCCTAAGCAGACATCAGGACAAAAGGAGACTGCAACAAAGTCCATTGTGACACATCTTCAGAAATTGCTACAAATAGAAGCAAGTCATCACAGGTATATTGCTCACTGTTCTGCTACCATTTTTCAAAAGTGAGATTCACTTCTGACATATTAAGAGTTTGAACAAGGCTGTTATCTACACTTAGAAGACTATAACTTTGCCAGCTTTTGCTCTCTTCTTCCCATTCATCATGCAAACATAATGCTTCTTAGTTTAACAAGGGATTTCTCATGCAAGCTATAGAGGGAAGATAGCATTATGATATTGGAAACACATGTTAATATATAACTGCAACAGCTGTGGTCCTAACAAATACACATTTTCTAATTTTTTTTCAACTTAAAAAAATATTAGGCCCCATCAGTAAGCATCACTATGAATTTATTTAAACATTTGCACTCTTGACCAGCATTTGCCCAACATATTTGTTAGAACACTATAAAGAACTAGAAGAAATAAAGGTTGAGTGAGCCAGATGGGTTTTTATTTAAAAATCTGCACTGCATGCAAAATGAAGTGCATTTCTTAGGCCTCTGGATTGACTAAACTCCCCTTCCTACTAATAACTCAGCTTTCCTTTGCTCCTAACAAGAGCCCTTTCCAAAATTTACAACATCCGTTCCCACAGTCACGACTAATTTTATTCATGCCTATCCACTTTTCCAATCCTTTTACTGCTTCCTAGAAATAATTTGAACCAAAACACGTTGTTTACTACTCCACTCATACTGGTGTCTTTATCACAGAATGGTTTGGGTTTGAAGGGACCTTAAAGATCACCCAGTTCCAATCTGGGTGACACCTTCCACTAAACCAGGTTGCTCAGAGTCCCATCCAACCTGGCCTTGAACACAAAAAAGGATGGGATACCCACCACTCCTCTGGGCAACCTATGCCAGCACCTCATCACTCTCACAGTAAAGGACTTTTTACTAAGACTTAACCTAAATCTACTTTCTTTCCGTTTGATGACATTTTGCCTTGTTCTGTCACTACGTGCCCTTGTAAAAAGTCCTTCTCCAGCTCTCTTGTAGCCCTCCTTTAAAGTACTGGAAGACTGCTCTACTGGTCTCCCCAAAGCCTTCTCTTCACCTGGCTTAACAATCCCAATTCTCTCAGCCTGTGTTCACAAGACAGGTGCTTCAGCCCTCCTCTGGACTCTCTCCAACACGTTTACAGCCTTCCTATGGTGGGGATCCTAGAGCTGGATGCAACACTGCAGGTGGTATATGAGGAGAGTTGAGGGGCAGAATTACCTCCCTTGACTCACTGGCCCCCCACACTTCCTTAGGTACAGCCCAGAACACCTTTGGCTTTCTGGGCTGCAACAGCACACTGCTGACTCATGTTGCACTCCTCGTCAACCAATAGCCTTGAGTCCTTCTCAAAGCTGTCTTCAATCCATTCTCCACCCATCCTGTACTCGTGCATGGGACTGCCATGACCCAGCTGCAGGACCTAGCACTTGGCCTTGTTGAATTCAATGAGATTTGCACACACTATTTCTGTCCTGTCAAGGTCCCTCTGGATGGTATTTTTTCTCTCTAGCTTGTTGACTGCACCACAATTTGGCACCATCCAAAAACTTGCAAAGGGGGTACTCAATCCCACTGTCCATATCCCCAAGAAAGATGTTAAACAGGTCTAGTCCCAATCCTGACCCCTCATGAATGTCACTTATCTCCACTTAGACACAGAGCTGCTGACTGCAACTCTTTGAAGATGACCATCCAGCCAGTTCCTTACCTACTCAGCTGTCCATCTGTCAAATCCATATCTCTCCAGCTGAGAGACAGGAAATTTGTGTGGGACAAATGCTTTTCATAAATTCAGGCAAATTACATCAGTCACAGTGTGACCCTGTATGACCTCCTCCACCAACCTTGAGATCCCACCATAGAAAGCCACCAGATTTGTGAGGTGGGATTTGCCCCTAGTGAAACCATGGTGGATCCCATCCTCACACAGCTTATGAGATCCCAACGCCCCATTTGTCCAGGCAGGCTCCACACCCCTCCAGACCCCTCAGTGCTGCCCATAATGCCTCGCCCCAGCCTCTTCCCCAGACGCATTTGTCCACCCTGACTTTTAACACCTTGTCCCACACTCCTTCATCTCCACATGCCCTTAAGAGCCAACCCCAAACCCCTCAAGCCACCGCTGCCCACGCTTAACCCCAATCCCCCGTGCCGACGAGGGCTCACACACACGGCCCCAAAGGTGTTCCCCCGGCCCCGCTGCCGCCCGGGCCGCGCTCACCTCACGGTGCCTCTCCCGCCGCCCCCGCCGCTCCCCGCCCGGCGCTCGGCCCGGGCCCGGGGCTGTTGCCGGAAGTACCATGGGCCGCGCTGGCCACGCCCCCAGCGCGCTGATTGGTCGCCGCCCGCCGCGCTTGTTGCTACCCGGCAGCGCGCGCTGCCATTGGCGCGGCGGGGCGGGGCCGTCTCCGCCCGGCGATGGGCCGGCCGAGTCACGTGACAGGCGCCCGCGGGGCGCACGTGCCAATGTTTTGGTCGGCGGGGGCGGGGCGTGTGGCGCGCGCGGGACGTGGAGGGCGTGACCCCTTGGGGACCCCCCCGGTGTGACCCCCCCGGTGTGACCCCCCGTAACCCCTGGGGAACCCTCCCGGTGTGACCCCTCCCGGTGTGACCCCCTGTAACCCCTGGGGAACCCCCCCGGTGTGACCCCTCCCGGTGTGACCCCCTGTAACCCCTGGGGAACCCCCCCGGTGTGACCCCTCCCGGTGTGACCCCCTGTAACCCCTGGGGAACCCCCCCGGTGTGACCCCTCCCGGTGTGACCCCCTGAAGCCCCTGGGGACCCCCTCCCTGTGTGACCCCCCCCCGGTGTGAGCAGTGTGACCCACCCGGTGTGCCCCTCTCTTCTATGACCAGTGTGACCCATTATCCTGGCACAAATACAGCCACAGACAGAGTCTGTAGGCCACTCTTTTCTGCCATTGCCTGTTTGAAAAGTTTCCCAGCCCCACACTGGAAAATTATGTGAGTCAATATTACAAGTTCTACACCACTTCTTTGCCTGGAACATGTCAATCTCCTTGTCCAACCCATGAAAAGATTTTGTTTTTTTTTTTTCTCTATTTGGTATCTGGATCTACAAAATTCCTTCATAATGTGGCAGAAATCTTTTTGTCTCTAGGATCCTTCTATATTTTCAGTCTCTGAGGTATCCTGTGGTGCTTGACATACAATGAGTACTGAGTTACCTCATGGCTCTGGTGGGGTTGTTCCTTCAGGGCAAGCTGGGTTTTACTGAGGAGTAAGCAGCATTAGAACCTGAAAGACAGTAAGCAGGAGATTACTTCTTGAAAAAGTTCAGCATTTTGGGAAGGACTCGCATTGGAGCAGCTTGTGGAAGACTGTCCAGTGAGGGGAATTCCATGCTGGAGCAGGGCAGCAGCATGAGAAGGAAGGAGTGCCACAGACAAAGCATTATGAATGGACCCCAACCCCAGTTTCCCATCTCCCTGTGAAACTTGAGGAGAGGAGATGATAGAAAAGTCAAGAACAGAGCGGAGTGTTGAGTCTGGGAAAAAAAGAAGGAGTTGACAAAAAGGTGTTTTTATATTTGTTTCTCACAGTGCTATTTTTAAAAATACCCAATTTTTAATTCACAGCAAATTAAATTAATCTTCCCCAATTTGATTCTGGCTTACATAGATAACTTACATAGTGCTTGGTAGATAATCTCTCTGTCATTGTCTGAAACCATGAGCTTTTTCATTTTTCTCTTTCCCCTGCTACAGAGGGGAGTGAGAGAGAAGAGGGGTGGGCACCACACTTCCTAATATCATAGAATTGCTTGGATTGGAAAGGATCTTTGAAGGTCATTTATGTCCAATCCCCCTGCCATGGGGACACCTTCCACTAGACCAGGTTGCTTAAAGCTCCATCCAGCCAGGCCTTGGAATCTTCCAGGGGTGGAGGAACCACAGCTTCTCTGGCAACTTGTGACAGTGGCTCACCAGCCTTGCAGGGAAGAATAGCCTCCTAGTATCTAATCTAAACCTACTCTCACGCAGTTTAAAACCATTCCCCCTTTTCCTATCAGTTCACACCTTGTAAAAAGCCTCTCTGTGGTTTTGTTTGTTTTGGGGTTTTTTTTGTTTTTTTTTTTGGTGTTCTGGGTTTTTTTGTTTGTTTTTTGGTTTTTTTGTAGCCCTTCTTCACTACTGGAAGCTGTAGAAGGTCTCCCTGGAGCCTTCTCTTTACCAAACAGGCCCAGCTCTCTTTGCCAGTCTTTGTGGGAGGGACGGTCCAGCCTTCTGAGCATCTTCATGGCCTGTCTCTGTCCCCAGAGCTGGATGCAGCACTCTGGGAGGGGCTCCATGAAAGCAGAGTAGAGGGGCAGAATCACCTCCTCAACCTGCTGGTCACATCTGCTGGCGTCAAGCCCAGCTGGGGGGTGTTACCCTGGGTGAATACCTCACACTTTAGGGAGGATATAATAGGGTAGGAAGAAACAGAGGAAGTCATATGCTTCTAGCTTTTTTCTTTTTTTCTGGTATGGGTCCCAGAAGGACAAGGACAACTGTGTCTTCCCTGTTTAGGCGGTCACACTCTTTGACTTGTGCTTCAAATTTAATAAAGTTATTAATAGCTGAGGTACAGAAGTAATTGGGTTTTCTGTGACAACTCTCTTTCCTGCATATTTGCTGCTACTCATGCTCAGCTATTACAATATTTCACCTGCTGGCTTCAGCATATTTGTATTAATTATACAATAGAGGGAGCTGGAAGAATGTGATTTTTAATTTATTTTTTAGTAAAGAGCCACTTATTACGAGACTTTATGTATATGTGGTTTCATTCCAAGTGTCTAAAAATCTTGTGACTGTTCAACAAGCAGATGCAAAGTGGTTATTGCCCAGAGTTACTACTGAGCCATCCTCTCTTGCAAGTGTAAATTTCTCACTCTGTACTTCAAAACCAAAGTAATTTTGCTGTATAGTGTTTGTGAAGTAATTCTACTATTTAATGTTTATGATATCTTTCCATCTGCCTTTTTTGTAACAAAATAAGTAAATTTTCAAATGAATAAATTTAGAGATATTTCCCATGTTAAGTATTGTTGCTATCTTGAGAGTCCATGCTCTGACCTATAAAAAATTAATTGAAGACTGAGAAATTTATTTTAATATTTTTTTTTTTTTTTTATGTTAAGTGCATGTCTGTGTTAAAAGTATACAAAAAAAAGCATGTTGTTCACTTTAGGTGGGGCTCAAGATGAAAAATAACTTAATGGAATGTGGAAGCCTTTAAGACTATTCCGATCAACATGGAGCAGCTCGAGCAGTTCTTGAATAATTTAATATTGATTGACACTATTCCATTTCAGATATTCTTTATAAAGTTCTATGGTAATTTTCTTATTCTGGTGTCACAGCCTTCTATTATGTTTTATTTAATAGTAAAGCAGTTTAAACTTTCACAGTGGAAATTGAAGAAACTGATCTGAAGTGTGGCTGTTAGTGCTTTTGATTGTTACAGAGCGATTTTAAAGTGAAAATTTCATTAAACCCAGATGGGTTTTGCAATTCAGATAGTTGCCCTTACTGCTGATTGCAGGTCCATGTAGATGAGACACTAGATCATTGCCACATTAACATGAAATTAGGAGACCTTAATAAAATGGTGAATTCCATCTTTCCCATTTTTTTGCTATCAAATTACTTAAACTATGATTTCTTTTTAATAATCAACGGTGAAGGTGAACTCTTTAAATGAGCTTACACTGAAGGAAAGCCAAGCTATTTTACTTTAAAATTACAATTGCTTTTAAGATCTGAGACATGTTAATAAAAGCAAAACAAATGTTGTTTGGTGTGGCTTAGGATAACTTCATGGAGCTAATAAAGCATCTTTTCATTAAGATTCATATTTCCTTAACTGCTTAGTCTGGAAATAAGCATTGTAGGAATATTTGTATGTGTTTATGTTTCTATATAATATGTTTATAGGAGTCACTTCCAATTTTTTCTTTGAAATCATCTGAAAATGAAGGTTGTGGTAGATACAAATGTCCTTCTTTCCTTGGAGAAAGTAGTTTTCATTTTGCTGAGTAATCTCTATACATATTTCAAAAAATAGAACAGTTCTGCTAAATAATACTGCAGCCTGTATCAGTTACTTAGCAACATTTAATGCTAACAAAAAGACACAGGAAAGGGATGCAGGAGCAATGAAATCATTAGAAAGAAGGAGGAAACTCATGACAATAATGAACGCAAAATTCATAAGTAAAACAAAAATGGAGAAGAGCATGTAGCCCAAGCAATTGGCCTTTTCTCAAGGAGACAGCTGCTTATAGTTTAATTTTTCTGGAAAAAACTACCAACCTGTAAAAAAATTAATCAAAATTTGGAGAAAAGCCTCATTATCCCAGATATTACTTAATGTGTGTTTTTCAGTGTATTACACAGTTCTTCAGAAATTTCTTTGTGGCTGGCATAATTTTTTCTTAAATACTTCTCATGAATACTGCCAAAATAAGAGGTAATGCTACCGCTCTTCCTTCATCAGGTTTATTGCCCTCTCAGTGTGAGAGGATAAATAATTTAGTGTATTAGGGAAACCGTAGATGCATAAGACAACATCTCCCTTCCCAAAGGCTTGGCTGCTGAGGACCAGGTCCAGCTCAGCAGTGGTGCAAGCCAGGGCAGCCCCTTTCCTCCTGGGAACATCGGAGTGAGGCTGCTGGCAGTGCCAGGGCAAGCAGACTGGCTTGTCCATGTAGCCTGCTGGGCTGGGCTCCTACCTAGACTGGCAGATTGGCTTCCCAGCTTGACCTTGGAGCTGCTGAAGCTGCCTTGCCCTTGATGTAGACTCTTGCTTGAACCTAGCCACCATCGATTTGCGTTATGCTGAGAGGCTCTGACAGGCAAGGCCCCTGCCTTGTCACCCCAGCACCCCTCTCAACTCCCCAGTCCACAGGGATGTGATATCATCAGACCAACTGCTCTCCAAAGAGAGTGGGAAATGGAAAAAATTGATGAACAGAAACATCTTACTAGAGCTTTGTGGGGAAAAAGCGATTTACAGATATACAGTAGGTTATTAATGGTTACACTCAGAAAAGTAATTGTCTTCAGCAGATTTGCAAATCAATGTTGGTTGCAGAATTTTAATATTGAAGATGTATTTTTTATAATAATTCACTGTTGAATGTAAAACCAGATTTACTTTGGTTGGAACAAACACTCTATAGCAGAGGGAAAAGAATTTTGAAAACCAATAAGTACTCTGTGAAAAAACCACTTTGCTGTGAAATAACATTAAGGGAGAAACAGAAGAGCTTTCTGTGTGGATGTAAAAAACATGACTTTAGATAACTCCAGAGAAACAATCTGAAAAAGAGCATGTACCATATCTTGAGATAAATCTTTAATTGAAAGCCCTGGGACATGAGCAGAAATTACACCATTTGATCAATGGCAGGTTGGATACTGCAACTACCTCATCTCTGATGGGGGAAATGTGAGGTCAAAACTAAGGTCTGGAAAAGAAATGTTTGTCTTTCAAGAAATATGTGCTTTGCCTGTTTTAGAGAAAGATAACTAGGAAAGAAAGTAAGTTAGTTTAGAAATTTGCAGTGTGGGGTGGAATTTCATGGCAGTCCAAGATATAGAAATTGCTAAGGAATTACTCATCAAAATCAGGTTCATTGCTTTTATGGTAATGAAGGATGGCATGAGGTTTCTAACCCTTCTTGAAACCTTTAATCAGACAAAACCACCAATTTTTAGAAGCAGACTTTCTATATTGGTAAGTTACCATCTGTTTTCACTATATTTGTATGCATCCATAGAACCTGTAAATTGGTTTGGATTAGTGGCTTCAAATATGTTCCTGAGAGAAAGTAATTTCTGCAGCAAAAGCTGGGGACATAGAACTCAAGATAAAAATGGATCAAAGCTGAAGACAATGTTGTAATAATTAAAATGGATATAAAATTAATGTGTAAATGAGAAGATATCTAACTGTTGAAGGAGAGAGGTTCCTTTTCTCTCTTGTTTCTGTCGGCTTTTCTCATAGGAAGAATTGGATCAAAGAAATCTAATTTTACGGGGAAGTTTCATCAGTATAGTAAGGGAAGCTTAATCAGTATATATGGTATAGTTGAATCTTTCTGCAGGGAACTTAATGCAAACTAGTAGATGTACCTAGAAGGGTAAGAAAAAAACCAAACTATTAGTCTGCTATTCTACAAAATTATATGCATTGGTGTTTGCTAAAATGCTCAGCTGAAGGAGATGGCTAACAGAACTGCTGGTTGAAAAGGGTAAGTTTTCAAAGACAAAGAGAGAAAATTAGAGCTTGAAAAAGATAGCTAGAATGTTTAGAGAAATTAGATATTTATTAGTTTGGCTGGTCCTGATAAATTGAGTTACATAGCCAGTAAGCAATCTTAAAGATACTAGCATTTATATAGAAAACATATAGAGGATTGGAGAAATGTGACAGAACTGCAAAAGAGCAAATACGGTGTCTAGTCTTAAAAAATGAAAATTAAGCCTATAAATTATAATTTGTAAATTTAACTTTAATTTCTGGTTGAAAGATCCAATACTAATATGACCTCTGTAGTGAGCTGGAATACAGAAGTGTATGCATGTTAAGCTGGTAGATGGTAGGAAATTGGTAAGATCTCTAAAAATGTGGAAAGATGCACTAAGACTTAAAAATGACCTTGGAGAAGCGGTCTGAAACAGAATGAAATTCTCTACAGACCTTCTTTTGTATATCTACTTGTAATTAAAACATCTGTTCATATGGTACTTCACTCCCGTTTTGGTATGCCTGTGATATACATGGTTTAATGGAATAGCATAAACCCAAACATAATTACTAGGGCTATCAGTAACAGCCTTTATCTCAGTAGCAGAAGCTGTATCTTATATAACAGCAGTGTTATTATAATAAAGCTGACCAGTGAGGAAATAAAAAATAAATCATGCTGAAATGAAAAAAAAACCTCAGCCCTGAAGTTAACTTAGATTTTGCTTGTACCTAATGAAACACCTATAAATAATAATTGTGTCAGGGAATTCATGATGTGGTTTATGGAAGTGGGAGAACAGAATCAGGCTTTCTGATTTATCACAATTTTAATGGAAACTAACAAACACAATTTTGTCCTGATTTCAGCTAGGGTGGGGAGAAGGGAAGGGAAGGGAAGGGAAGGGAAGGGAAGGGAAGGGAAGGGAAGGGAAGGGAAGGGAAGGGAAGGGAAGGGAAGGGAAGGGAAGGGAAGGGAAGGGAAGGGAAGGGAAGGGAAGGGAAGGGAAGGGAAGGGAAGGGAAGGGAAGGGAAGGGAAGGGAAGGGAAGGGAAGGGAAGGGAAGGGAAGGGAAGGGAAGGGAAGGGAAGGGAAGGGAAGGGAAGGGAAGGGAAGGGAAGGGAAGGGCCTACAAAATGTCCTGTTTCTGGTTTGTTTTTTGAAGCAAACTGCAAATGCATAGTAAGGAAAAAGAAAAGTCTTGTACAATCAAAACTGTGATTAAAGTCTCTTAAAATCAAATTGTCTTTCCACTGGCAAAGCAAACTCCACAGAAATTTCTGAAAGAAGCTAACCAGTTCCTTGCTTCAACTATTTTCATACTATACACATACCTATGTTATTTTTCAGAACTGGAAAATCTTCCACTCTTACTGCAAGTCTTTCTCTGGTAGATTTGTGCATGTTGAACTGAACATTTAGTTAATTGAGTTTTTAGTAAGTTTCAGTTCCCATGTCTTACATTTGAGCAATTTTCAACAGGATAAAAGTGGGGAAAAGGCTAGAATGAGATAGTGGCACAAGGAGGAAGAGGACATGCTGAAATAAAAACAGTTACTTCTGTGGAGGTAGATAGTAAAATAAGGGGAATGGGATAATCACATGATGAACTCTGGAACATTGTAAATTTTGCTGGCATATGTGCTTACTTCTGTGGGATGCAGGTTTTACTCATGCTCATCGTGTATGACAAATGTATTTAGTACCATGCATTATGTTTATTACCTCATGGTGCAACTTAGTGTCAGGAAGTGATGTGTTAGCAGCTTCGGGGCATTGAGCCTTTGTAGAGATTTCATATTAAACTGAGCTTTAAAGGCCACTTTCTTTGAGGCTTGTTATGCCTGCCGTCAATAGTGACAGACAGATGTCTGCATGTACTGTATGTTTGCATCCCTGGCAGTTGTCCTGTAGGGGCTTTGAAACCTCAGTCCCCTTTCTCAGGAGGTTCTGAATTAAAATGGTTTTTCTCTTCAAAGCCCTTGGACATTCAGCTTGAGCTCAGGCTGTCCATGGCTTTGGCCAGAGGGAGTTACTGTCATATCTAAAAGGCACCATCCCCAGGAACTGGAAATTAGTGTTATTATCTAGTCTTTGTGTACATGTATGCTTGCATATTAGACTTTTTTTGAGAAATAAATTTTGTTTATAAATAACATAATGCTCTTTGTTATCAGTAGAGTAATTTACAGTTCTGCTGAATGAGAGTGGCATCAATGGACTATCAATCTGACCCAGAGATGAAAGAGCAAGCAGACTATCAGAATCTTTAGTTGGTAAGGTATTGGAGTGTTTGGTTCACAATAATTTTATTTTTTCTTGGAAAAATGCAAATATAGGTGATTCTAATGAACAAAACAAAAACCTGATGGTTTACTGTTATAGAGGTTACTGTATAATAAATGCTTCATATATTGTATATTTACAGCTAATTTAACTCCTGAAAAGTCCATCAGATATTAGGACATGGTTGGTAACTCTACACCTTATCATTAGCAGTCCTCATGATTTGTAATCCACTGTGATAGTAAAGAGTTCCCTTTGGACGCACTAAACAGAGGAAAGCAATACATTTTGTGAAATGGGAGCACAATATACTTTTATGATTATTATCCATCGCCTTGCTCACCATGTAATTATAATCCCTAAATTCACATTTCCTACTAAAGAATCCATTTGGGGAGGGGTTGGGGAGGGGTGGGGGGAAGGTGGTGAGTTTGTCCAGTAATCTTTATGGGTTGAAATTTCTGCATTTGATCTCTGCTTACTGTATTAATATGAGCACCACTTTGTATGACAGCCTGAAGTGCCACTCAAGTCCCAAGGGAGTCAAAGAGGGGTTTGACCTTTATTTCACAGGAAATGATTCAGGCTTGTTTATATGTAAGAAAAGCAACTGCATATTATACAACTACAATTCTACTACAATTCTTTATAGTTAAATTCAGTGCCAGTTCAGCACAAAAAACAGTCATGAAAAAAGCTGGGCAAATTTCAGGTTTGTTTTCCTGGCGTTTTGGTTATTCCCTGATAAGGAAGAAACAAAAGCAGCATTTTATTCACTCACAGATAGGTTTCTGCATAGTTCTTGGGACCATTCTATTACACAGAGCAGAACTCTGTGGCAGTCCATCTAACCAGTTCCCAGAGAAGTTGAGAACTATTACTTCTGAGTGCACATATGTTGTTTGGAAATTTTTATTATGAATTAATAGATATCTTAAACATAATATCTATGGATGTAGATAGGAACTTTTACAAAACAGTCAAAGGCTTTGTGGATAGGAAATTTTTTTTACTCTTGTATTTTATAGAAAAAGGAGGATTACCATTAAACTAAACAGGCATTTTCAGAAGCTCATAGGCCTGGAAGACACATAGACTTAATTCATGTATTATTTGGACACAAGCAATATGCAAAGAATTAAATCCTTTTTGCAACCTATTAAGATAAAACTGCCTTATTAACACACATATTAGACTAGAGAAACAGCAGGAATTGATCAATGTGCCTTTCAATTTGGGAATTTATGCTAGCAAATACCAATAAACAATGTGAATAATCTTGCTGGTAGCATTGGAAATGCTATTTAGGCAGACATTACATAACTAGGTGTACAATTATCCCATGAGCTAGATTCAAGAATCACTTAGATGTTTTTCTCCTGCAAGCACCCTGGTTAAATGAGCATAACATTTACTCCAGCAATGATTGCCTTTCCATACCAAAAGGATGACTAAATGTCTTTAAAACCCTGAGAAGAGAACAGGAACCACATTTCATTGTGTGTCTTTTTTTCCCTTCCATTTCTTCTGCTCCTTTCTTTCTACTTTGACTTTGTAGGTCCCAGACAGTAGAAGTCCCACCGGAGGACTTGTGCCCCCACAGAGAGAGCTGTGGGCTGGGGGCCCATCTCCTTCTTATGGCTTCTGTGGAGGCTTCTGTTCTTCACAGCTCTGACCTGGTAGAAAGGGTGCCATGGACTCCTCACACTATGGCCATTCTCAGCTCTTTTGATGGTGTTTAACATCTAGATCATCCTGTATGCCCTTTGAGAAAACAAACCAGTACCTGATGAGTGCATCCACACTGCCATGAAATGGGGAGGTCAGCAGTCACTCCTCATCACCAGCAGTACATCTTTGGGATAAACTGGAATTTAGACCACTCTGTAAACGACAGTAAAGGTGTAGCCAATCTGTTTAAAGATGCAGCTCATTTGTTTAAAGACAGTCCAGTCACTTCCCTCATATTCTATGATTTTAATAAATGTCCAGTTCTGTCATTTCACCAGTTGTGAAAAGTGTGATGCTGAAAGCAGTTTTGTCGAGGTAATGGCAGCAGAATTCCACCCTGTAGAATTCTGTTCTTTGGCATCCATTCCATTTGAATCAATACGCTTAAAAGAACATATTTATGATTGTTCTAGTAATTGCTGCTGTTAACCTCTACTCTTATATTAATTCTTCAGCTTTGGGAGGACAGAGCAGCTGCCTATAGATTATTAAAGTTAGGACATAATTCTGATTTACCTCTCTGAAGCATATTACAATTTGTTGTTGCTAAATTAAAAACAGTTAATCGCTTTCCTGTGTTCATTTATATTGAGGAGATCATTTCCTGATTGAATTTGCTGACAGTTCTAAAATGTAAATTCATAGTGTGTACTATTTTTGTGTGTCTATTTTATAGCATGGTTACATTTTATTCATTTAATTAAATAAAAAATGAGAGTAATTTATAACTTTGATGCTAGATCTTTCAGCTGCAGAACTGGGATCTGTACAAAATGTTTTTTGGCATAGTACAGATAAGAGGATCAGGGAAAAGTGTTTTTTTCAGGGAAAAATGGTTTTTTAGCCCTTAAAGCTGGACTAGTTTGAGTTACTATAGTGACAGATGAAGTTTCATCTGGATGTAACTACCACTTTGAATGCTTATTCCTTTGGTGGTCACTTCCATGCTTGTTATGGAAGCTGCCTGGTTTAGGGAGTATTAATCCCATGGCAGTAATGAAGTGGTGCTGCAGAGGTTGTCTGTGAGGTGAACTGGGCTCAGTAACTTGAGCCAGAATTTGTCAGAGTGAAGACTGGCCCCAAGATGCTGATGTTTTTCAGAAAAGTCTGTGCCAGTCTGGGGAATTAATTTTGTTTTAATGCTGGAAAAATTACTGAATTAAAATCAATTTGCAATTATTTAACCTTACTTTAGGACATACATTTAATTTAATGCAGTGCCTACCACTGATCTGATTTATTATTATTTTTTACAATTTTACGTAGCATGTCCATACTTTGAGCATAATGTCCAGCAGGAGATAGAGAGCAAAACCTTCACAGCTTCCAACACTATCAAGAAAGTAATTGACCCCACAAAGCAGCAGTCCTGCTGGTGGGAGGAATAATCTGATGAATTCTAGTGGCAGCAGCATCAGCAGTTGTAAAGCACTGAATTTAGAGGCTAAAAATGCATTAGGCAAGTGCTGTATGCTTTCAGTAATCTATCACAGCACAATCTATCATGCATCTCCTTTTCCTTGGATGACATCGCCTTCTAGCAACATCAGCACAAATATTTGGAAGAAGGTAGAGAAACATATGGCTTGCAGTACTTCCCTGGCAAATTGCTTCAGCAGAAAGCATGCCTTTTTTTCTTTTACCTTCCCAGCCAATGCTTAGAGTTAATCACAGCAACCAAGTGGCAGTGCTGTGCCATATGGAAGCAGAGCTAACTGCGTTAACAGAAGTTTAAACACATGTGGGGAGAGTCACAGGAATTATGAGTTCTGGGAGTGTACATTTAATAGTCAGACAGGAACACTTGACAGAAAAGAGAGGAAAAAGTTGCCCATTTCTTGAATCTCACACTTTCCAAGACTCTCTTTTGACTTAAGCTTTCACCTCATATGCTCCTTCACGAGTTGCCGTGCTCCATAGGTCTTAGCTGCTTGTTAGAGTGGGCAGCAGCAGTGCTGAGAATGCAGTTCTGATCTCACTGAAATCAGTGACAAGATTCCAGTGGACCAGGACAAGCCAAAATTTCTCTTTTAATGTAAGTTCAATTCTATTAAAACTGTTGCCTTGAAACAAAATTAAACCCAAAAAACCTTCTGTCTTTCTAAATATTACAGGAAAATAGCACAACTGGATCCCCATTCTTCAGTTACTTGCCATTATGATGAATTATTGGGTTGCACTGTGCTTTGGGTTTCCAGGTCTAAAGAGATTGTCTTGGCAGCTTTGCTGTATCTTCACTTTAATCAATTATGTAATCAGATTCTCCTTCTTTCTCCAGTGTTCCGTCGACCTCTCTTGAAATGATTAGAAAAGATTTAAAGGATACTAGCTGCCATCAGTGACAGAAAGCACATAACTTGAAAATCTCATTACTACTTGTGAGGAATATTCAAACAGGGCTATTTAAAAGACAGGCTCAGGTCCAAATTTGGACAGCTAGTAAATTCTTTCCAGACGTTATGAGAGTGAGATAAAGCAAGATTCATCTCATCTGCCTTTAGTCATCTGTAGTTTAGAAGGGTTCACCTGAGTTTGCTACCTGATGCTGGCTATATAGTTGCAGAGCACAGAGAAGTAGGCAATTTTAAAGCACAACAATAATGTGACCTCTTTTAATCTTGTGCTTTAGGATGAGATGAATTCCTCCCTGAAAATACCAGTGTCTTTCCAATCACTGCGGAGGGAACTTTAAAGGTAAATGTGTATATTGTAAATACGTCTAGTTAGATGAGATTCTTTCCCTCAGGGATCACCTTTCATCCTCCTGCAGGACATCCCAAATTCCTTGCAGCTTTTGGGGAAGAATTTCTGTTCCCACCATAGTTCCCAAGTACTGTATCATGCCTAGGTGGCCCAACCGAACTGAAGTTAAAGCACAGATCCCTGCTAGCTGACCTTGGAAAAGATATGCAGTAGACATGGTAAGAGTTGGATAGCCTTTATCACAAATGGTTGATAAGGAGAAAATAAGAAAATCAAACTAATTTAAAGATTAGTAGAGACATATAAATATGTGCTTATTCTCCTAAAAAATGGGAAACTGAATATTAAATACACTGATGGGTTTTTGACACTAGATGGCAACAGTATACATTAGAAACACTGGATTGTCAACCAGTAAAAGTAAACTTTACTCAAGAAATTGAATGTAGGAGAATCCCAGAAATTATTTTTAGAATCGATTTTGAATGAAATTAGAACAAAATAAAACACATTGAAAGTACCACATGTTTCTTCTATCAATATATAAAGCCCAGAGAAACTAATTTAAATCTACTAGAAAAACTTGTATTTACTCTGAGTTAGATTCTGCCCTTCCATGAAAGAGTATTTGTTAGAAGTTCATCAATCTAAACGAAGGTTTTATGTTGCTTTTACTGGCTGGATGGTTACAGAAATTCTGACGGTCACAGGCTCCCTCCTTAGCTCCTCAGTTCCCTCAGCAGATTGTTGTATGCACAGACTTTGAGAGAGCAGTTTTATCATGAAACACATCTGTACAATATAAGACTCAAGTTCTCATTTGCAGCTCTTCTACTGAGTAGTAGTGACATTATGCTGCATGACTCATTTAATGAGAAAAAAAGATACTGAAACACTGCAGTGAGATTAAATGGTGGTGTTAATTTAGGAGGAGAGACCACAGCTGCACCTCTTTTACAGTGGTCTAAATCCTTTGGTTTGGTTGGTATCATTAGTCAGTGCAGAGGAGGAGAAGGGTGTGATTTTCTGGCAATTCCTCTTTTTTTCCTGATGTACTTGGGATACCATGTTTGGGAGACAGCATGGATAGTCCTGTATAGGACTTCCCAGCTGCTCAGGGAAACATCCCTAGTCCTCACTGTTTGTTGGTTTAGATAATTTTTCTTTATACATCTTTCTTATTGCCAGGTTCCCAATGGTGTTGTTTAACACCCCACAAGAGGAGTCTAGAGTTAATAATAATAATCTGTGGTGCCATAATACAACTTCTACAGTGAATGAGAACACTAGACTTTCAAAGAATGGAATGGATTATTTAAGGGTTAAAAAACATTGAGAAAAGTTCCCAGACTCTTCATTAATATCCTTTTAATATTGCTACTATTTTAAAAGAAAAAAAATCCTTTTTTTTTTTTTTGATAGAACACTCCTCTGGGCTGTGGAGCTATCATTTAATATTGTTTCTATCTTGAAAGAATAGAAAAACTTATTTCTTTTGTACGATGTGTTTCTAGGCTATGGATGTAAAGCAAATTGGATGATGTCAGAATTAGCATGCTGCAGAGTTTTCTGCAGGACTAAAGCCACAGTAGTACTCATGGCTTCAAAGTAAAAGAATAGAAATAGATCCTTTTGTGGGTCAAAGAGGGAATTGCTTACTTTATATATATATATATATATATTTATTTTTTTTTTGGTATAAAATCGTACCCTAGATTCTTGGAACACAGGCAATAAAGTAATCTTCCCAACTGCAAGAACTCCATCAATACCTATTTTAAGTGGACACTTCCTTCCACCCTCAAGCAGAAAGTCACTGAGCATCCACATTATCTGTACTCAGGGCTGTGCTATGGTCAGATAGCCTGTGTATCCAGGGCTCAGCTTCTGAGTTTGATAGTAGATATTTCTGTGGAGAGAAATTATGTGGCATCAAGCACAGACAAACTTTAACCCAGTCTCAAAGGTTCAAGGATACTTGAACAGGATAACTTTCAGTCGTCATGTGACTTTGAGGTGAAGTATGGCCTAAAGAAAATATTTTTGAAGAAGAGAAACAATGACCTTTCTTTACTGTTAGGTGAATATGGTAACTATATATTTCACAGATGTGGAGTATGAGGCAGAAAGATTAAGTGAACAGCCCAAGGCTATAAAGAAAATTTTGTATCAGAGCCCAGATCAGAAGGGAAGAACTTCTGACTCCCAATGCTATGCTAAGATACCTCTCTCTGTTAAAATTGGCCTATGAATCATCTTAAAAGCCAACAGTAATGCTTTATGAGTCTCAGCACTGCAGATGCTATTAGTCCTGTTGAGGAAGAAGGGACTTCTTTATCAATGTGCAGCAATAATCATTCCTCACTCTTACAAGCATTTATAAATATTCAAACCATTCACAGTCTAAATCCAGCAACCTTACCTTCCCAGGACTAAAAAAAAATATTATTATTAGTAGTATTACTATTAGTATTAGTATTTCAATATTTTTCAAAACATAGTTTCCAAAGCCTGTAAAAATGACTTTGTAATCATGTGCACTTCCTCATAATGCCTTTATTTTCCTTCCTTAAGAGGTATTTATAAGATATTGTAAGCTCCTTGGTGGCAGCAGTGCACAGAGAGAAAAAAAAACCAAATGTGAGCCTTTATATTTCAGGACATATCTTAATTTGACTCTGAATGATAGTACCTGATTATTTTCTGTCCTGTTTCAGATATGAGCAATTTTATTGTCCCTATCTTGTGAATAAAGTGTCTGAATACAGAGCTGTTGTGCTATAGCTTGCAGAGAATATTCCAGTTGCCAAACCTTGCAGGATGTAACTGGCTTCCCAAGAATATATTTTGGAATCTAAGGATTTGGACTCACAGAATCACAGAATAGTTAGAGTTAGAAGGGACCTTTGGAGATCATCCAGTCCAACCCCCCTGCCAAGGCAAGGTCACCTAGACCAGGGTACACAGGAACACATCCAGGTGTGTTCTGAGTGTCTCTAGAGAGGGAGATTCCACAACCTCCCTGGGCAGAAGTTCCAGTGCTCTGACACCGTCAGTGCAAAGTTCTTCCTCATGTTGAGGTGAAACTTCTTGTGTTTTGCTTTATGGCCATTGCTCCTTATCCTGTCACTGGGAACCACTGAAAAAGGTCTGGAACCTGCCTTTCAGATATTTGTATGTATTGATGAGATCCCCTCTCAGTCTTCTCCAGACTGAGAAGCAGGGGCAGCTCCTGCAGTCTCTCCTCATGAGGGAGATGTTCCAGACTCCTAATCATTTTTGTGGTCTCTTCAGGATCTCCTTGTCTTTCTTGAACTGTGTAGAGCAGAATTGAACACTGCAGTCCCCTCACTAGGGTCAAGTCAAGGCTGAGGATCACTTCCTTCAACTTGTGAAACTCCTTTTGCTTCACTTGCATTTACATCAGTAAGATCAGCTGGATCACCTTGGTTGACAGTTCCTAAACCAGGTGAATTTGGAACTAAAAGCCTCATTTCCTTAAGTTGCTTACTGGAGTAAATCAAGAGTAGTGCCACTTAATGATGCCACAAGGGAGGGTGAGGAGGAAGCAGAATAGAAATGTCATGAGGGAGGTTCCCTGGGAAGTCAGAATTACTTACCTGATTACTGAATTACTTGGTTGTCCATCATCTCCCTCTGAGCATAATAAGCTTCTTGGAAATTCTAGATTAGAAGGCAATTTTCCAGTGTGTATGGGACATGATGGTAAACCCTGAGTAATCCATATCTCCATAGCTGTCAAAGCAGACCATTCAGAGGGCATGGTGAAATCCAAGTCTCTGGCCTAGCAAAGAAAGGGCTCTGAGATTTGATAGTCTCTCTGAGTCACGAAGAGAATCATTGCTATAAAGGTGCAAGGCCTGAAGCTTTATAGGTGATGGGGGAGATTTCAATACTTGAGCCTGAAATGCACTAAAATTGAGGAGAGAAACAATATGATGTTGCACACAGCCTCACTCACAAGAAGGCATTAAGCATAAAATGGATCTAAAGTAAGTCATCAGTGAGCTCTGAAATGATGCTGTGAATTGTGGTGTCTGATGTCTCAAGCATCCCACCATGTTCTCTCATCTGGAAAGAAAAATGAGCATTAGTGGGATTTCACTTGACTTGCAGATATGAGTTCATGCAGATACTTAGCAAGAAAATCTGTACATACTTGTTTACGTTCAAGCATCATAGCTCATTAACTTGATGCCCTCAGAAAATAGCTTTTAATTAATTGTGACTTTTTAAATTCATAAATACAGTGCCAGATTTATAACTAAAATTAAATGCTGCATTCAAGGTCTATTTTCACAACAGAGAGATATGTAAAACTGTTTTACCTTTATCAGTTAGTAGTATTTAGCCACCTGAATAACTAGCCACTTTGCAACTATCACTACTTGCATTTATTATATATAAAACATCATATTTCCTTCTTCATTTAGCTGTTATCTCACTGATTGTTCTTGGTTAGGTTACTTAAGCTTCAGTGGGCCACCACTGCATGGCTTGATTTAGCATAGGTATTCTGCTTTAAAGCTGCTTTTCTCTGGAATAACTTTCATCTGTCCTTTCTCAGTAATGAATCCCATATGCATTATGAGATTTGTCCATAAGCAGGTTAGAATAAGGGCATTTAAGCATCAAGAATGTTATACCCTTTAGGAATTGTCATTAAAAAAATTAAATTCTAATTTAAAAAGTCTTCTGTAAAGTAGTATTAGTTCTTTTTTCAGTAACTTTGTTTTGTAGCTGCTACGAGTCACTTCAGACTTGTTAACAACTTCCAGTAACCAAGTTGTTTACATCTAAGCAGTACACCATGAGGAAACTAGAGTACTGTAGATAGTGCTGGGGATCGTGCAAGTCTGTTCCAGCTGCCATGCAGAAGGATCAGACAAGAGTGCAACTCTTCAGCAGCTGTTTGTTCAGTTTTTAGGTGTGACTACTGTCCAATCCAGAAGTGATTTTGTAGCCCAGAAATTTGCAGTGAATGAGTACCCTAAAATGAGAGGAAGGCTATTGTACCAGTAAAGAGGAATGTTAGATAAAAAGGTATGAAATAGTCCACATCCTTTTCTGAAAGTGCAGAAATACTGTTTCATGTCATTGCCTTGGAGCCTTGTGGTGTAACCTCAATCAGCAACTGAGCAACACACAGCCACTCACTGACTCCCCCACCAGTGGGATGGAGGAGAGAATTGGAAGAGTAAAAGCTAGAAAACTCATGTTTGAGGAAAAGGCAGACTAACAGGTTAAAAAAAAAAAAAAGGGCACCACATATGCACACAGAGCAAAACAAGAAACTAATTCACCACTTCCCATGGGCAGGCAGATGTTCAGCCATCCCCTGAAAAGATACTTGTCATGGTGACTGGGGAAGACAAATATCACTCCAAATGTTCCCCTCTTCCTCCTTCTTCCTCCAGCTCTTTGTGTACTGAGCATGTCACCATATGGTCTGAGATATCCCTTTGGCCTGTTTGGGTCACCTGTCCCTGCTGTGTCTCCTCCCAGCTTCCCATGCACCGACAGCCCCCTCACCAGTGTGGCACCATGGAAAGCAGAAAAAGGCTCAAGTGCTGCACAAGTGCTGCTCAGTAACAACAAAAACATCCCTGTATTATCAACACTGTTTTCAGCACAAATCTAGAAGATGGGACCACACCAGCCATTGTGAAGAAAATTAACTCAACCCCAGCCAAAACCAGTACAAGTCTAATTCAGATAATTTTATCCTGGATATGTAAACTGTTGCCCTTTTTGAGTAGTATGATATTATTTCCTGACTCAGACTGACTTGAACTGCTACCACTGATCAAATGCCAGAGGCAATTCCAGGAAATCTTTATATCCATAGTGAAGAATGATGAATAGTTTGTAAAATGTTAAGGCATCTTTCGCAGAGAAAAGCACTGTTTAGCTGTGTGGTGTTTGTATCTTGCTAGGTCTGTACAGTTTGTGTATTAACAGCAACAATAACAACAACACCGAAATTACAATGCTTAAACAATGTTAAATCTGCTTTCATGTTATTACCATGTATAAACATCGAAAGTTTCAGAAAGAGATTTAATCAAGTACTTATACAAATACAGCTTTACTGTCATTTCATGGAATAAATCATTCTAACTATACTAGTATTGAACTATAAATGCAGAATCAATGTAAATGATGCACAGCACTTTAGGTAACGTCATAGGAAAGCAGACTTCAACCTACTTTACTTAAATGAATTAATGTATGTGTTTCCTTTATAAACAAACAAACAAACATAATGAAACAGAAATAATGAATGACCTTATCATAGGGTGCTTCAATTACAAGTTATAAAACTCCTATGGCAACTTCATGAAAAAAGTATGGAAATGCCACTTGAAAAAGACCTCAAAGAAGAAGTAGCTTAGCAACAGGGAAGGACCATCAGTATTTGCTGATCTCAGTTGTTCATAGTGTTACCACTTGTACCCATCCAAGCTGGAACCTGGAGGCTGTGTTTACACCATAAGGCTAAACAGAGTCAGAGCTCTTGACTGGCTGTATTAATTGTCAGCCTGGGTACTGGCATGGCTTGGTAAGCACAAGCCAGGGAGACAGCCAGGCTCTGGCCCTTCTGTTTTGAGATGTAAGATAATTTAGTGGTATGTCTGCAAACTGTGTTGTGACACTTGGCTTCTCGTGCTACAGAGCTGTCTCTGCTGTGTCTGATTTACTAATACAGTCACAGCCTAAGTGTCGAATGGCAGCCTCCTGATTTTTTAGTAAGAATGAAGTAAAGGAAAAATACAGTTATTTTCTTGGGGCAGAACACACAGACAGCCTTATTTTTTTCTGAGAAGGTATAAATTTCTCATGCCTTTGAGGCAGATCTCCCAAACTGGTTGGCTTGGAATGGGACAAAGGGGCACTTAAGATTTTTGTCAAGCCTCCAGCACTTAAGAAAGAGAGAAAACAATAATTTAGTGATAATCTGTAAAATACTTTACTAAGAGGGAGTCTGGCATCACATAGGGAAAAAAAGCCAACAACCCAAAACCAGAAAACTATTGTTTGGGGGCTGGAAGCAAAAAGGATAAGCTAAAGATTCAATTGCCTTAACCTTGAGATCAGTTTATTTTGTTCCACTTATTCACTAGAGATTTTCTCATTCCCTCAGGAAATGAGGCTGCTACAGATAAGAGTATTCTTCAGTATTCTGCTTTAATTTGATCCTTAAACATGTTGGAAAGAACTATATGTGGTATGTAATTAAACATTGTACTAAGGCAGACATACAAGAGAGCTTAATGTTTTCCACATGATGTGGAAAGAGATATGTCACTCTGTTGGTACTGTTTTTTTTACTCTAGGCCATATTTGCTATGACTAGCACTCTTCTCCATGAGTCCAAGCACTAAAATAGTTTTATTATTGCAGGATTTTTATTGTACAATTCTGATAAACAGGATTCCACCAGTGTTCAGTCTATGATTTGATCTTCATGCATCCAAACTCTCCCATTTAAGAAAAATCTTCAATGTTCTTTAATAGAACCTGTAGTCCTTTCACTGCCTCAGATATGGCACAAAAACACAGAGACATGTTGTTTACTTTGTGCACTGGCAGTGCTATCTATTGCTTACTGTAACTGGCAGCATGTAGGAGAACATTTTCAGTGCATTTTTCTAAATCTTCCTGTGAACTGATTCAAACAGAGAAGCCAAAAGAGATTACGCACAACATGGTGAGATTTCCCTTGGAGCAGATTGCAAGACCCACCTGTTTGCTAAAGGCTTCTTATCACTGCAAATAAATATGAGGAAAGCAAAAATAAGTCAGTATTTCTTAGAATAAGTGATAATTCAGGAGCCAAGTCTCTGGTGAGTTTGTTTTATAGAAATCACAGTGAAAATCCATCAGCTTGTACCTTAAAAACAAATGTAGAAAAAGGTAGCATAACCAAAATAACTGACCATGGCCTATATCAGTTACCAGACTTAAATTTTCAATTTAAATTCTACTCTCACAGTCTTCATTCCATTTTCTTGTATAAACTCAGAAGATTTTTCTTGACTTTTACATGAAATTTCAAATTAACATAAATTTTTGATTCTGCTAGTATATCTGTGAGAGGGTTAAGACCTGCAATTTTTTTTTTTTTACTTAGTTCTGAACATAGTGCAAGTGTTACATCATTAGTGACAATTTACATATTTTGCTTGTTTGTTTAGGGGTTTTTTAATGTGAAAGTGGTAGAAGAAAATGAGAAGTAAACTCATACCATAAAAAGATTTTATCTAGTTGGGAAGCAGGTTATCAACCAAACTTTACACTGCTACCCACCAAACCACTAAAGATCACTCATTTAGTTTCTGAATTTTTAAATTATAAAATCCAAGAGAATGATTCCTTCTGAATGTGCCTGTGCAAAAATTCAGAAACTGAAAAACTGATTCTGGTCAATACCTCCTAAATTTATTTTCCAGCGATTTTATAGAAAGAGGAAAAAGAGAGAAAAGAGAAAGGGGATCCATTAAATACCATCCAATAAATACCTCAAAGCTGGGTGTTAAGAGGATGGTTCCAGAGTCTTTTCGGAGGTTTCCAGAGACAGGACAAAGAGCAGTGGCCACAAAGTAAAACACAAGAAGTTTCACCTCAACATGAGGGTGGCAGAGTTGGACTGGAACTGGCTGCCCAGGGAGGTCATGGAGTCTTCCTCTCTGGAGAGGTTCCGAACCCACCTGGATGAGTTCCTCTGTAGCCTGCTCTAGGTGACCCTGCTTGGCAGGGGTGTTGGACTGGATGATCTCCAGAGGTCCCATCCAACCATAACAATTCTGTGATCCTGTGAATGTAACACACAGTGCAGGGCTTTCTACCTGATGGAACCAGGTTAGAGCAGAGAGGGGAAGAGGCTATTTCTGGAATAAGAGGCTCATTCTTACAATGTACACAGCTTCATGTTATTATGCCAATTGAAGGCTGTGAAAGTGGGAAATCATTAGTTTCATCATCTTTTGGGTGTTCTGATGAATGTTAAGAACTGCATTCATTACAGACCTAGAAAAGGACAAAGGCATCTTTGCAACTTCTTTCATCTTTACATTTATGCTCTGTATTTTCTGTTTCCAAGGGTTGTCACTGAGTTCTAGATGATAAGTGTCCCTTAGTGATGCAGCAATGGTGTTACCTTTTTCAGATTCTTGTTGGTGGCTGTATATGTCATCTTCCTGAGCTGCAACTTGTTCTGTTACAGCTTTTGACAAGTAGAGCTTGGTTACATTTGACTCATACGCAGCAGCTCAGGCACTGGGGGAAGCGAAACATCCCTCAACTGCCTGCCAGTTGTCAAGTTAACTCAGGCAAATAAATTCCATGTCAGGTCAGTGTTTCCTGCAAATTCAGTGTTGAGGAGACTTAATGCTTTCCTCAGAGGCAGGAAAGAACTTCACTAAACCAGTTCTCCCTTTGATCGTATCAGTCACTTTTTCTTGGCCAAGCTGCTGTGAATAATTGAATGTGTGAATGCAGAGACAGAACCTGGAATTTAGGCCTTTCCTGTAAGTCTTCAGTTACTTTAGGTCAGTGTCTCACTGGACAAGTATTCTGTTGATGACAACTGAGCTATTAAACTTTTGCTGAAAGAAGAAAAAGAATACAAATTCTCTTTCAATTAATTGGAGGATTTATGTCATCAATCAATGTCATAGTAGTTTTTTACCAACATGCATATCCTTATTAATACACCTATAAAGTAAAGAAATACTATTATTTCTGTTTCACCAATAAAATGTAACTAGAAAACATAAAGTGACTTGCTTACAGCCACATCACGATAGTAACAGAAGCAAGTTCAAAATTCTTAATTCTTGAGTCTCAATTCAGTTCTTTCACAATGCATATGCTTTTCTGTAAACAATTTTTATTCCTCTAACCTGTACTCTTCTCTCACAATTCCTGTATTTTAGACAGTTACTGAAGTTGTAACTGATATTTCTGGTTGCTTCTCTTTAGCTTATAATTTAGTTCTTAATCATAAAATCTTAAAAAATTATAATATTTTGTAACAAGAAATTAAAATTAAAATGGAAAACAATACTGTAATGGAAATGTTATTTTTAGCTGACATAAGATTTTTCTTTAAAGCATGTTGGGGCAGACAGATGTATATTGTATTATGCATTGTTGCTTAAACAATTTAAGAGACACTGAATATCTTCTTATTCTTCTACACAAAAGTATATTCAGTATTGATATTTTAACACTGAGTGACAGATATGATATAATCAAATGATCATCAAATTTCAGTATTCCAGAAGAAAACCACATCAGTTGTTCGGCAAAAGAGATGCCGTCTGTGAAGGGCATTCAGAGGTTTCTTCCAAAGACACATTTCACTCATGACATTCACGGAGTAGTTCCTTTTTCCTGTGTAGCAGAATATAGGTCTTTCCCCAGCTTTAGGCCCAGAAGGAAGGTCCAAGGTTCTGTTTAAGGTTTGGTATGCTGAATACTTTCATTAATAACATACACAGATGACAATTGGCTGCAGGGACCACAGAAGAGTAGAAAGCTACCATGTAATTATATGCATTGTGACTCCAGAAAGACCATCACCAGGACACAAAAGAGATGTCCTTCACCTTTGATGAGGTGTCAATATAACATGGAAATCTCTTGAATTAACTTTTAGGATGGTTTGTCTTGAGAAACATAGATTTGACCCACATTAAATTAATGCATCTGGGCGAAACTAATGAAAAATACGTATTTTTAAATTTTTTGGCCATGGAGAGTATCCTTGTCCCCAGAGTTGGAAATCACTTTTTTAGCCATGTAATCATGGACACATTCCTTATCCAGTGATTAAGGCACTGGGAATAAGCTAGTGTGAGTCCCATGTTTCAGTCCTTCATGACAGAGCTGGTTCTTCACTGCCTGTAGGAACATCACTGAGTGAACTCAGTCTGCTCTCTAAAAAACTGGACTCTGAGGTGCTTTTTAGACCTTAGTACTTCAGTCAGTAAGTAGGCCATATACATTTCAAGAAATATTACCTTCTGTATGGTATGCATTGTATATCTTCCTGCTAATGTCTCTGCCTAGTCATGTATGTAAATATGAGTGAGCTGTGCTTCCAGTGTCTTGGTTTTTAATTCTGCAATTTCCTCAGTGTTCTTTTTGCTAAATAATGGATCAGCTTCAACAGCAAATAGTAGGCAGTGCAGTCTTCTTCCTTCAGCACTCTCTCAGAGAGGAAATTACTTCAGGTTTCCTGCTTTCTGTACTATTCCTACTTCGACCTTGTTGGGAATGAAAAGAGTGACTCCTACATAGTATTTGGAAAATAATTATGTTTGTGCTTAGGAGACAGTGCTTTTCATCTCTGGTACTACATTCGTGTGGCCCCCAGTCAAGGATCCAGCTCCAGAAAAAGGGATGCTTTTGTAAAGATCTACCCTGATGGAGTCCTCCTGATGAACTGTAGTAAAGTGTATTTAATTTTAAATACTCTTTCTAAACATCTAGCTATCTGCATAGAGATTACAAATTTAAAATGTGGATTTCCAGAACCATTTTCAGAACTTGCTACCAAATATTTAGGTTCCAGCATCCTATAACAGATCTAGCCCATGGGCCTTAAAGTAGAGTGTGAAAAACTGTGAACTTTTCATGTATCATGTTTCTTTTTCTGCTCCCTAATTCCAGAGAGTCAGTAAAATGGGAAAGCACGTTTACATGAAGTATGACTCACTCTTTTAATTAAAAAATTGGCAAAAAATAATAGAGGGCGTGCCTTTTTGTAGCATTCATTTTGCAAATTGTATTTGATTGCTGCCAAATTTTCTGTCCTTACTGTCAGTTTTTTAGTCTCATTAGCAATATTTCTTTCAGTCTACCAGATAGTAAGGGTTTATGTTTCTAGTCACATGGGAATGACGTGTTCAGCAACTCCCTTTGTTATGAACTGGAATAAAGGGCCTGAGCCAGGTGTGTATTCCACCAGATTTCATTTGGAGTTGTGGCCAGCAGGTTGAGGGAGGTGATTCTAACCCTCTGCTCTGCTTTCCTGAGACCTTACCTGGAGTGTTCCATCCAGCTCTGGAGCACCCAACAGAAGGACATGGACCTGCTGGAGCAAATCCAAAGGAGGACCACAAAGATGATCAGAGGGCTGGAGCACCTCTCCTGTGAAGACAGACTGAGCCAGTTAGGGCTGTTTGGCCTGGAGAAGGGAAGGCTCCAGGGAGACCTTCAGAGCAGTCTTCCAAAACTTAAAGGGCAGGCTACAAAGAAAGCTGGAGAGCAACATTTTACAAGGGTCTGTAGGAATAGGACAAGGGGGAATGGCTTGAAACAGAGAGCCTAGGTTTAGATTAGATTTTAGTAATAAATTCTTTACTGTGAGGGTTCTGATGCACTGGGAGAGGTTTCCCAGAGAAGCTGTGGATGCCCCATCCCTGGAAGGTCAGGGATATTCAAGGCCAGGTTGGATGGGGCTTTGAGCCACATGGTTAAGTGGAAGGTTGCTGCTCATGGAAGAGGCATTGAAACTAAAGGATCTTTAAGGCCCCTTCCAACCCAACCCAATCTGTGTTTCTATGATTCTGTGATCAGTACCTTCCCAGCAAAATTGCCTTCATTTAGCTCTCACACAGCCAGAAGAGAACAGGCACCTTTTAAAATAAATTCTTAACCAAAAAATCAGTTCCACACATTTTTAACCAAAGAGTCAGTTACAGATGTTTTTTAACACAGACCTCTCTGTATTACCTCAGTATTGGCTTTAAAAGAGCCTCTGACAATTGCATCACTGTTGAGTGTTACAATTTGTCTCACCTTTACTGGAATTTATCCAGGGCTTTACTCTGTGCTTTTCTTTCATAATTCAAATTATGGAATGCTAGAAAAACCTGAGGCTAATAAAGATCTGATAAAAGAACACTAGCAGAAGCAACTGATTATTCTGCTGCTTCTTTTATGCACAGATGATACCCACAAGCTTATACACCTCATTTAGATGAAAATGCCCACATGAAGAGAAATATAGCTTGCAAAACATAAGAAGTAATCCTTAGTCTTTACATAGCATTGATGAAGGTTCTGCAGAAGGAGACACTTCCAGTTCATGGGAAAAGAAAAGGAGAAATTCATGAAGAGGTCCACAAAAAAGACCAGAGGACTAGATAACATGACCTACAAGTAAAGACTGAACAAACAAGGGTTATTTAGATGAAATAAGAAAGGATTATCCGGAGAAAAAGAGAGGGAAAGAAGTGTCAAACTTCAAATAAGTAAAGGTCTTCAGTAAAGATAAAGGAATTAATTTGTTCTTTTTGTCTATGACATATGTATGCCATGGGATGCAAGGGCTTAAATTATATCAGAAAATTCAGGTTAGACACCAAGGAAGTTTTCTAACAGTTCAAGTAGTAAAAGGATGGAAAAAACACCTAGGGAAGGTCATGACATCTCTGTCTTTGAAGAACTTTGAAAACAGATTAGAGATATGTCTACCAGGAATAATCCAGGTATAGATGCTCCTGCTTTGTTGTACAGTGCTGAAACACAGGAAATGAAGGTCTTTTCTAGTTGCTGTGACTCTGAGACAAGTAGGAATAACAATGCACTTGCTTCTTTTTTGTAAACTTTTTCTTTCCAGACACTCCCTGGTGCTGAAAGCACAGGACTCTCCAGTGGAGTAGGCAGAGGTTTTTATAGTGCTGGCAAACCCTTAAATTTGATGTAGTCATTGCTAAGGAGGCAGGAGACAAACTCAGAAGGCTGGGTGATATGGGCATTGAGGTAACACCATTTTTTTGTAGGGAAAGGAAATGAAGACTACTTCCAACCTCTGGCTGCAGGGGAAAGTGTCTGGACAGAGGAAAGGCAGCTATGCCCATGAAGAAGGACAAGTATCCCTTTGAGGGGGAACTTGCTGAATTCAAGGAGTTAGAGTGAAGGGTGAGTCATACACTGGCTGCTAGCCATCTGCTTAGGAAGCTCCAGGTGCTCTTCCAAATAAATGTTGGTATCAGGATTCCAGCACACCAGTACTACAGGATGATAACAAGCTGCACTGAGAGAAGAACAATGCCCTGCAGGAAGCATGAGTGAGAAACTATTTTGTACAAGAAATGTTGATTTAAGTTGATAAGAAACTTAAAAATTAAAAGGTAACTTTTAATTGTATTGCTGCAAACTTGATTTTAGTGAATGATTTTCACGATTATGGATTGAAAGCCCAGAAGGAAAAGCAGCAGCAGCAACAGCAGTGTTCCCAGTGAGGAGGATTTCTAGCACAGTTTTAGCTGACTGCTGAGATCCACAGCAGAATTGGGAAGTTATCAACACACTCCTGCTTGACATGAAAGCAAAATACCTCAGACAGATGATGAATGGTCTTGTGCAGTTGTGACAGGCGGGCACTTGACCTAGTGGGACCTGAAGAAGCTCATCAGGATCACTGACATGTGCTGTGAATACAAACCTCTCCCCTCCCCTGATCAATACTCTATCTACCCTCAAGATGAAAAGTGGTTGTATGCTATACAGCTCTGTGGGGCACTAACAACAACAACAACAACAATAATCAGGGGAGTGGAGCTCTAAATAGCTAGGAAATTACACACTAATTTTCCTATTCACAAAAAAAATAAAAAAAAAAATTACTTGGTTCAGTATTTGAGCTTTGCTAAAAGAAAACTATACAAAATCTATTCTTAAATTGTCAGCAGAGACTTAAAGCAGTTCTTAGCTCATTGCCATATGCTCACCCTTCCTAGTGATAACTTTAACTCACTGTGAGAAGCATTGCTTTATTTTCACAGCAAGAGTTGTGCATAGATTCAAACTAACAAATCTTCATTTTTCAGGGTGTCTGGGGAGGATACAACTAGCACTGATTTCATAATATATAGGAGCCATCTCTAAAGATACAAATTTGGAGTTGTTTCATGAAAATTCATAGTATGCACACATTTTTCAGGGATGTCAATAGAATGTGAAGGTGTTTTGCATGTTGTAAGGTCATGTTCAGGTACCAGATTATTATGAAAATCTATAAACAGTATGAAGGGCAGGAGGAGCTTTCTACCTCTAAGAATGGTGCTGCTAAGATATCTGTGGGAGATACAGTAAGAATCACTTTTCAGTCATTACCAGAGCTGGTGCTCAGCATTTAATCTATTGGTATTACCATCTAGTGATTGATGGAGCATTTCCAGTTTCTGGGGAAGCTTATTTAACATAGTTGAAGTTATTCTAAAATAAATTGAGAAATCTGTGACAGCCGGTCAAATTCATTTTATGTGTACATCACTGAAATGAATCTGGCCCAGATAGCATTTTCAATTTCTCTTGAAATTTGACCACAATGCACAAGCTGGAATGGGGAAAAAAGTCAAGATGTCAATCAGTTTCTAATATTATAGTGAATAGGTCTAAGCTGTGAGATACCATTCTAAAACTAGCAGGCATGATAGTAAGGAATTTAGGAACCTTGTCAAAATTTGATGCAATGGCTTGATTTATTAATAAGCAATGGGAAAATTTATTTAATGGGATCATACTGTTATTATTTTTCTGTTGATAAAATGTATTTCACCTTTTGCTGCATTGTGGACAATGGTCTTCAGAGTGACCAAGCTTTATTTTTCTTAATATAGTTTGATAATTATATCTTTAGACAAGATATACCTTTAAACCCTGAATTTGGCAGGGTTCTGAGATCACTAATAGGTTTTAATGGCCCTGACCAGAATTACCTGGAGCCTCCACGCCCACAGTTGTGCTGGGAGCTTCATTTCAACTCAGGGCTGGGAATTCAGTCCTGGTCCCAGTTCTGCTGTGAGGGGGTCTGTGCCAATCCATGTTTCTGGACCTGCCTCCAGAATGGATCCTGGACCTTTGCTGAAGCTTTTTCTCCAGTCCTGTCTTAAACTGCCTAATTAAGGAATTCCTCCACTGACTCTGTCCTTCATTTCCTAATGTTCCCTGGGTGGACCAAAGGCCTGATTCATGTCCTCACTATGCCAGGGGCTGCCCTTGCGTGTTACCAGGTCTGCAGCACAGGTGATTAGCAGTACCCTCAGCCCCCAGCTCAACTTCCCGTAGGGAATGGCCTCATCTCTTGCTGCTGTTTGCCTGTAAATTTCTCTGCCTGTAAAACCTGAGTGTTCTGCAAAGCTTGTTGTTTTTTTTTCCTTTTTCTTCAGTCTTGTGCTAGTTAACTTTAAGGGCTTATGCTTTTATGTCCGAAATTTTTCAGAGTAGATCAGTTAACATTAAGTTATAATTATGACCAGGTTTTAGCATCTATCAAGGCATTGTCAACCTGAGAATTAAGCCTTTTGATCTTGTTTTCATAGTTTCTAACCACTTTCTCAGGAAACTATAAACATAGATGTTTATACATTCCATTAAAGAAATGTCTTTTGATAGATGTTTCTCACAACCAGTGTGGTTGAGAAAGTAGTAATCTAACTATCCAATCCCTGGTTGTTGTCAAAAATCTGTAAATACTGAAACCACAGAATAAATCTCTCTCTGTTTTCTATCACACACTGAGCTGTGTCTGTGTGAATCATTTCGTGTCCAACAGTGAAAAGGTGTCATTCCTTTTTCTTGAGTCACACAAAGGGTCTTGTCTCTGAAGTTTTCCTGTATGCACTGTGGACATTCATCCTGTACTACTGGAGCTGCTTTGCAAGCAAATAAACAAAGGACAGTTAGACCCGTGCCTATTTCCTGGTAAATAGTTTAAATCAGAGAATCATGGAAAAATGGTTTGGAAGGGATGTTTGAAGGTTATCTAGTTCAGACTTCTGCTCAAAGCAGAGCTATCTCTGAAGGCAGGTTGGATTTGTTCAGGACCGTGTTTAGCTGGATTCTGAGTCTCCAAGGATGGAGATCGCACAATTTATCTGGCAGTCTGATTAACCCTCACTGTGGAATTTTTCCTCATTTTTGATGGGAATTTTCATTTTTGTAACTTGAATCCTCTCTTGTCCTTTTGCTGTTCTACTCTGAGAAGAGTCTTGCTCCATCTTCTGTATTAACTCCCTTTCAGAAACCATAGACTGTTCCTAGGTGGCCCTGTAGCCTTCTCTTTCTAAAGCTAAACAAATGCAGTTTCTTCAGCATCTCTTTTTACATCACCTGCTCCAGATCTTTAAACATTGCAGGAATCAGCTGCAGGGCTTGCTCTGATTTGTTTTTTTGCTGTTGTTCTGAGGGCTAAAAGTGAGACTACAGTGTTCCGGATGTAGCCACATATGTGCTGAGAATAGAATAACCATTTTCCTTGATCTGC
This sequence comes from Poecile atricapillus, assembly GCF_030490865.1. Taxonomy (NCBI): domain Eukaryota; kingdom Metazoa; phylum Chordata; class Aves; order Passeriformes; family Paridae; genus Poecile; species Poecile atricapillus. Next base: position 20,395,651 of record NC_081251.1, on the reverse strand, counting down.
TGTATTTTTTTACTTGTACAGTCCAAAATGTGGCCGTATTTGATTTATATATGCAGTGGAGGTCTGAGTGTGGCCACAGGCAGGTTCAAGGTACTGTAAAACATCTTAATATTTCCCCATTCCGACTGAGCCTGGAGACTGCACTGAACAGGGATCTCATCTATATATGGGCAAGACTGCAACTTGACAGTTTATGCATCCAGCTGACATTTTTTTTCTTTCTTTTTTTTTTTAATTCACAACATGGGGAACACATAAGTGATCCTCTCTGCTTATTATTTTGGAACTCTGCCCTTTATGTTGGTAATTCTTAAGAATGTGCAAATGATGGCCATTCAATGGACTTTGCAAACTCAATGGATTATCATCTTGCTGTGAAAAGTCCTACACTTGACTAGGGATTTTTACTCTGACTCCAGTGAGAACAGTTTACATACTGTTGCATATAGGTGCTGCTTTGTACAACATGTGACTGGTGAGGGTCTGGCCAATATCTACAGAAATATTCAGGTCCTTGCACTGCCAAATATGTTAGCATCTTGTGAACAGAGAATAATGGTCCAAAATATACCAGAATTTAAGCCTTCATACTTGGCATGCAGTTTAGAGTGGTTTGCAGAATTTTAAGGCAGAATTTGTTTTTTTTATGGATGTGTTTGTCTGGAGATGATTACCTGTAAAAAGGTAAGGAGAAGAAATAATTACTGTCATGTCTCTGTGCCATATCTTAACCCCAGCTGGCAACCAAGCCCCACACAGCTTGCTCAGTCCACCATCAGGGGGATGGGAGAAAGATTGACCTGAGATAACTCCTGGGTTGAGATAAAGACAGTCCAATAAGTAAAGCAAAAACTGCGCCCACAAACAAAGGAAGACAAGGAATTAATTCACCACTTCCCATGGGCAGGCAGGTGTTCACCGATCCCCAGGTTTACTGCGGGCATCACAAAGAGGCTTTTCACAGAAGGAGTGATTGGCCATGGAATGGGCTGCCCAGGCCCACGGCAGGGAGGTGGTGGAGTCACTGTCCCTAGAGGTGCTTAAAATAAGACCAGATGGGGCACTCAGTGCAATGATCTACTTGACAAGCTGGTGTTAAGTCATAGGTTGGACTTGATAAAGATCTTTTCCAACCTAATTGATTCTGTGATTCTGATTCTACTTGCAGAAGTGCTACAGTGCAGGGAAAATCTCTTTCTTTAGTATGCTGATAAAAATACCAAGGAATAAAGAAAGAGAAAATGAACACACATGAAAAAATATTTCATTCTGCTATAGCCTGTCATTGCAGAGGTCACCAATTATCCTGTATGGAATAGTGAGCTTCAAAACAGTGAAAATGTGTGCCTGAACTGTATTTACAGTTTTCATTATATTACTGGACAAAAACTTGAAAAATGCCAAGCATCCATGAACTCCCAAGAGGCAGACAGCAGCCAAGGGAAATAACCTTCCTCTTCACCTGAAGAAAACTTAACACTTCTTTCTCTGTATTTACATCTCAAACAGAAAGTATGTGTTCCTTTTCAGTACTTAAGCTGGCCTTTATTGAAGTACTTGGATGTTGTTGAGTGAACTTTATGACATTTCTGGAGGTTTGAAGCCACAACTATTGTGCCTGTATAAGAGCACAGTATGGTTCTGTCCCTGGTACAAATGGGTTCACTGCAGCACGGAGAACAGAGACACCTGGTTTGACTCAGGGCAAAGGAGAGATGCTCAGGGTCTGACACGTGCTCCTTATTTTAGCTGCCTCTCTCTGCAGGCTGCCAAACGTCTGTTCTACGAAAAGGAAAAATGTAGAATTTCTTATCATTGCCCCAGGGATCTAGAGTGCTTCAGAGCCCTGAACAAAGAAGAAAAAACATTAGAAAGCTGTTCATTTAACAAACAGAATGATAAATCTGTCTCATGTCAGAAATAGGATTTGAAGGAACTATTACTATTTATTTATTACTATTTTTAAAATAAATAATAATGAAAAAGAAATTAAGGTGAGCTGGGAATTCAGCTGAGGAAAACAGCTTGCAACCTAGTCAGTACTGGCTTTTCTAATGAGTTTTTTGAGGATTTGGGATTCTGGGCTAATAAAAGCAATTTTTAGGTTTGCTTCCTTTTTAGCTTCAGCCTTATCCTATTGAAGGCAGTACATTGGCTACTCAGTGAAGTCTGGAGAGGTATTTAAGATGAGGAGCAGTGTTTATATGTTCGTACAATTTATTCACTCATGAGAAGCAGAGGCCAGAAGATATTGCTAGTGTAGTGAGTGTTCTTCACATCCTCTTCATCTTCCACACAAACATCACTGAAATTAAGTTCATGAAAATAATTAAATATCACACTCATAAAGATATCCAGTGGAGAAAATGTAGTGGGTAGCTTTTATACTGCATGCTTTCATGTTGCTTTTACTGAAATGCTGCCATCCCAATTAGTACAGCTGTTGAACTGCAGAGCAGAACAGAAATATTACTCTCTCATGACTTTAGAAGCATATTTATTTTCAAATGCTCCACTATGGCTTTCCTCTACTAGCATGGCACTTCTGATTTTTCATCTGAATATAAGCTTCCATGCTAAACCTTTTTTTTAAGGAATATGTACTCAGTTTTCCCCATACTTGTATTCTGGTAGATTACTATTACCTCTGAAAAATAATATTCTGCACTTGTACTTATGTTTTGAGTCTACTTCTCCCATTTGTCAAATTGGTTTTGGATTATTGCTCTGTTCTGTAATAAAATTCTTCAGCTTTATGTGAATTGCATATGTAGGAAGTATATTCTGTCCCTTGAAAAGAGCTAGAAGCTGGGAAAATCTGCTTCAAAGTTTTACTCAATAGATCCTCTTATTTTGAAAGTGAAATACTGATTGCTACCCTCTTAGGGATTATTCAGTTCTTGAAAGAAGAGTCTCTATTATATTATAATCTTCTTTACAGTAAATGAAAGGAGTAACCTTTGCAATGCTGCCATTATGTAATACAACTTTATCTCTTAATTTTGTGAATTCTCACCTGTTTTCCTCTCTGTGTCAGATGATCCAATTACTCTTTCAGGACCTATTCTCAGTTTGCACTGTTTATTACACACAATTTCTAAATGTATTAAGAAGAATCTCTGTTTTATATGTTTATTTTCTCCCCTTTGCTGATACAATATGATGTATACAATAGAATTGACCTAAAAACTGTGTATTTTTAATAATAAAATCATTAAGAAACTAAAGTCTAAATTGGATATGTCACAACCAGAAACAATGTATACTGATCTTATACTTAGAGTATATAATATTTTAAACAAATACCAATAATCACGATATGAATTCCTGTATCTTGATCCTTGTTATGGCAGTATTTCAGCATGATTATAAAAGTATTTTAAAAAATACTTTGGACTGAGTTTGGCTCTTAAATACATTTCTGCAATTCTGGAGGAATTCCCACTTAGCTAATAGTTACTGGAAATTTAATGTTGCTGGAACGGTGAGACAGTGCCTGCATTTGCTGAAGTATATAGCAGTCCTCCCACAAATTCCATTAGTTTGATTTGCAACCTCCAAGTCTGAAAGATTAAAAGCTCCTTTTACATGTTAGAGTATTAAAAATATTTTATTGTGAGAGCTGTGTTGTACACTATTTTTTTCATGTACAAACAAATATTTAGCTTTAAATACAGATTGTGTGATTTTTCTGTTGATAATACAAAGTCCTGGGTAGAGAATTCTCCATGTACAGAAAAAAAAGATGATCTCAGTTTGTTTTGTTTTAATGTAATTAGTTCTTGAACTGAGTTGTTCTGCAGAAATTGAAGACAGGGACAATGGAAGGAATGAAGGAAGGCCTGCCTTGTGTAGTGTTTGCCTGTAGCTTGGACTGGCAGATATATATGGATAAAAGCAGTCTCTCCTGCTACATCTATATTCATAAATTAAGCCTATAACCCTGAGTAATAGTACTCTCTATTTTTAAATTCTTAGAATTTTTTTTGGCAAAGCTTGACCCACATCAAACAGCACTTGGCAACTCCTGGGAAATGTTCTGAGCTGGCACAGGACATTCTAAATGAGGAACTGATTTTGGAATGTTGGATTTTGCTGGGTGGGAGTGTTTGGTATCATGGGCTGGAGGTACTGGTGGATAGAGTACTCTTGGGCACATGATTCTTAGGATAAAAACACTTGAAACAGCAAAGCTTTGAACTTAAAGTGCGACTCTGTATAAGCACTATCAGCAGATGGATAAGCTAAAAATGTGGTTTCCTGATGGTAGATACATAAACTATGCATTAGTAAATTCTAAAAGGGCTGGACACAATCCCATGGGGACATATCTAAAGTTTTCCCAAACAGCATTTGGGTATAGTTCATGGAGCATCACAGGACATCCCATCACATTCCAGAATCTATGACACTGTTTTGGACTGGAAGAGAAGCTCTCCATGTGGTATGAGGCTCGCTGTATGGTTCTGCCTCTGGGCTCATTTTGTTTACTAGTAATGCCCTTTCTTGTGAAAAAGATCAGTGCCAGCTCCTGGCCTCTTGTATCTCGATCCCACCACCCAGAGCTCAATCTGCAGCCTGCATGCTGAGCTACCTGCACTAAAGGCACTCTTCAACATATTAAATTCGAATAGTGGGCTCATTAAACCTGTTTAGTTATCCTAATACAGTATTTGGTGCACTTTACCTATATCCATCAACCTTCTGCCTCTCAAGAGCATTTAAATCACTATTCAGGGAAATAGACTGGCAAACCTGGGGAATGACTTCATTTTCAGCAGGTTTATCTTTTTTGTTGGGATTAATTAAAAATTACTTCTCTGTCTGTAGAAATGTAAATTTTTCCAGTAAGACAAGCATCAAAACACGACCCAGAAGTGATGTAACTGCTAAATAAATTTCATACGGTCACAGTAAAATTTGCTGAAGGACTTGGTTATTTCTTTCCTAGTGCTCCGCTTTGGTGAGTTGTGCTCTGCAGTCCTTACCTGTAGAAAAAGTGCCCTCCAAACTGCATTTATGAGTATTCATTTTGATAAGGAACTTACACAGAAACATGTTTGTGCACTGCATTTTTGTTATGGCATCTTGGAAGTGCTGGAGCCTGCATTCCTTTTGCATTTTGTACTGTAGCTCAAGTGTTAGCCACAGACACAACCAGGTGTCAGAGGAACATCAAAGGGATAAATCCTCATGTAAGCACAGATTAACTCCTGGCATTTCAGCAAGCATTTCTGTATCTTTTTTCCTATTTTTAACTCAATTCTGTGAGAGTTAAATTTACTAAGGCAGGCGACTGTAGGAATGAGAGAGCTAATTGCGAACTGTAGAGATAAGAAACCTTCCTTTTATACATCCACGTGCACTAAACCTTTCTGAGGCATTGGATTAGCTGCACAAGAACAGATAGCTAGAAGAATGTTCTAGGTGCTTATGTGAGCAGTTGCATGAAAGATTTCTGCCCTTGTGCTGAATTCCCTTATGTATTCCATTACCATTGCAATTCCTTCAGTGATGCAACAGTATTTGACCTTGGTTAGTCTGCCAAATATGTTCCAAATCTGAGGCTTTTGGGGATATTTTCAAGTCATTTTTTCATAAAGGTAGAGAATTTACATAAAGGCCACTTCAGGTAACAAACTTCCTCTATTAAAAAAAAAAAAAAAAAAAAAAAAAGCTTACTCAGCAAGCCCCTAAAGGAACGGCTTAGAAGTTCTGAAACCCTCATTATCTGAATTTATCTTGGGGAAATTTTCCTGGTATAATGAAATGGAAGTGGTGTGTTTTGGCTTCATTCCTTTTCAACATACAGAAATAATCACAGGTGAGCTGGTAGGGACTCAAATAAATTCTGGAGGTGAGTAATTACCTACATCAGGTGTTACTGCTGAAGATTAATAGATCACACGGACACAAGTCGAGGTGTGGTGAAGAGAAGAACAAGTTTATTTTTCCCCCCAGGATTTATAGGCTCCTGACCACAGCCAGGGATTGGATGGTCAGGATAAAACTTTCTCACTGCACTGGCAATGAGAGATGTCCATCACAAGATGTGTAACAGAAAGAATGTACACATATCTATGTTTACAGTTACTGTCCTGGGAAAGTCTTTAGAAAACTATGTTAGCAAGCTCAGAAGCTGAGTTTTCAGGGCGACAGTCAGGTACTTCCTTTGCAGACAGGTTTGCTATCACTGGTGTGTAGTTATGTGTTTTAGAAGGTGTCATGCAAAACACACAGGAAGCCAACCTGACATTTGTCATCACTGAGTAATATCTGTCCTTAGAACAGGGAACTTTGAATCAAGGGTCATAATTTTGTTCTGTATTATACAGGAAAGTCCTTGATTATGACTGCAATGCCTGATGCTGTGATGACTTGTGTGATACTGTTACCAAACACTTACAGCTGAAGTTGAAATGATTATTTTATTGGTCACAGTCAGTAATCACACTGATTTTAGCTGTGGCAGATGAAAATGTCCCTTTTACCCTGAAAACTTTTGCAATGATTCCAGGCTAGTGCTGTTTCTATAATAACACTGAAGTTGAATTATTTGGTTAATCATAGCTATATGTCTTGATGTGAGGGCAGCTGCAATGAACAGCTGTAATATTACCAATTTTCTAAGTTACTTATTTATTACCTTTTATGGTGATAAGAGAAATAATCATTATGATAACGTGGTCACCAGTCAGGAAAATACAACACAGTGTGGCTTTTCTTACTGAGCAGAAAGTGAAGATTTTGGCAAAGAATAGGAAACATTTCTTCAACCTTGCTCTCTTAAATTGATAGGAATTTTCTTTTGTTTAACATAAACTCAGTTTGTTTATTTGCTTTTAATTTAGAAGGTTTTTGGTGCATTGCAGTCACAGTGCACCCCACTGAGATAACCTAGAAGGACATTATGTTTTCATGCACAAGGAACAAATCATGGTCTTGCAGACTATGGCTTCTTTAATTTCAATTAAGGAAAGTGACAAGAAAGAAAAGAAAATAAACACTCAATGGCAGTGTGTAGGAAAAATATCTCTTTTATTCATAACACAGAAAGCAAAAATTAGCATAAAGAAAAGAGAGTAATTTGGAGGTGGAAATGTAATTGTGATAATATTCCTTAGATTTAAACTGTATGTAAGAACCTCCTGAAAGACGGGTTAGGAGCCCACAGCATCTCCACAGTTTTTCATGGCACCATTGAACAACTTCAGTTTTTGGTAGTCATTCATTCAGAATCATAGGATTTAGAACAGGGAGAAGATTTATCCCTTAGAAACTGCTAAAAGCTTTCCAAACAAAGAAAAAAATCCTCCTCATTATTTCCATTTCAATGGTTTAACCTTAAATATACCAACTCAGTAACCATATGATTACATGGCATTAAAGAAAGTTCTTTCAGGGAGAAACTTTTAACTATATGTCCCAAGTATATGTCAAAATTCAGCTCGGAAATATAATAAAGGCAAGAAACAAAGTACTGTGCCAAAATACCATGATTTGAAGCTATCCACCCAAGGACAGTATCATGATTCTTATGACTGAATAGTTGGGGGTAAACAGCCTAAAAACGGATTTAATGCCTGTAAATTTAAAGGAGATCTATATGTATTATCTTGAAATTTTTATCAGTGCCAAGAGTGCACTGCTCAGCAAATGTCCTGTGGGAAACATCCTTCCCATTTGGCAGTCCTTCCCATCTCTTGGCTCCGAAAGGTCTCTGCCTTGTCCAGAACATCCTGAGCTTGTCCTGCACAATGCGGAGGGAAACCGGTCACCCTCCGTGGAGCTACCCCTGCTGTGTGAATAAAATCTCTGACCTGGACACTGTTTTTAAAAATGGGAAAACCATAAGTAAAAGCAAAATGAACTGATTATCATACTAAAATGTATTTGACAAGTAGTGTATTTGCAAGAACTGTACACAAGGAACCCCAGGTGTTTCTACCTACTGATGCTTTTCTTGGTAAGCTCAAGGTGGTCTCTAGACCACTGTCTAAAGAGCTACTGATGGTTGTGCAGGTCTGACAGCTGGGACCCAGGCATTTTAAAACATCACAAATTCATTTGAAGGATCAGAGTGTCATCTGAGATCACGTCTCTGCTTTTTGACACTTTTCTGTAGGAACTCCATTCAAAATCAAATTCATTCACCTGGTTGTCCTCTAGTAAGAAAGTTAACAGTTTCAAACCACATTCCAAATATTTAGAAACACTGATGTCCTCAGGGTAGAGTTAGCACTTGGCCAGACAGTAAACAAAATATTCATTTGAGGCCACATCTAGTAAGTAGATTGATACTTGTCAATAAACAGATAATTTAGCTGTTGAGAATTAAGAATTCATTGCAAAATGTTGAGTGATATAAACTTTAGTGCACAGTCCCTTATATCATATGCATCAGAAACACGTTTTATATAAACATGGAAAAGAGAATTATGAAAACACCTTATTACCAGTTATTGACAGAGTCTGGAAGTGATGACAGCCAAGCAGGTTTGGATTGATGGGATGTTTGGGATAAGAGCATTCTTCCAGAGCTGGTTTTCAGGGAGTAGAGATACCATGACAACATGACATAAGTAAACCAGACATAAAATTTTTTCCCCTTTGACAGAGTGAATTAATTAATTACTGCCTGAATTGGCATGTTGCCATCATCATTGTCAAGAGAAAAAATTGTGTTTATAAGGCTTTTTCTAGTAACTTTTAAAAAAACTTGTTTCATGTCTGAAGATGATTATATACTAGACAGAATGGGAAAAGGAGATGAATGAATTTCAAAAGTGCCCAAATTCACCTGAAAAACTTCAACAATGTGCTTTAAGGTGTTGATTAAGAGCCACTATGATAATTATCTATGCTACTCTAAAGCAGTATTGTCTTTATTCATCAGTCCTTTTTCAAACGTGATTCTTGTTGACAGCCAGCTGTCTGGAATTTTTCTAGAGGTCTAAAACATCTTGAAGAATACAGTCCAAAAAGCCAAGACTCCTTTACACAAGTTGTCCAGGATTTTAGGTAGGAGTAGAAAGTTTGCAGATTTTAATGCTTGTCCCTCACGGGTACCTCTAGTAACTAAAAGAGAAAAAAGTTCAACAGCAGAATTCGGTAGAATGACTAGGTTGGAAGAGACCTTCAAGATCATCAAGTCCAACACAGCCCTAACACCTCAACTAGACCACGGCACTGGGTGCCACATCCAATCTTTTTTTAAACACATCCAGGGATGGTGACTCCACCACCTCCCCAGGCAGACAATTCCAGTACTTTATCACTCTTTCCATGAAAACCTTTTTCCTAATATCCAACCTATATTTCCCTTGGCACAGCTTGAGACTGTGTCCTCTCATTCTATCAGTTGCTGCTGGGAGAAAGAGACCAACCCCCACCTGACTACAGCCACCTCTCAGGGAGTTGTATCACCATAAGGTCACCTCTGAGTCTCCTTTTCTCCAGGCTAAACACCCCCAGCTCCCTCAGTCGTTCCTCACAGGGTTTGTGTTCCAAACCCCTCACCAGCCTCGTTGCCTCCTCTGGATGCGCTCAAACGTCTCAATGTCCTTCCCAAACTGAGGTACCAGAACTGGACACAGAACTCCAGGTGTGGCCTCACCAGTGCCGAGTACAGGGGGAGAATGACCTCCCTGCTCCTGCTGGCCACACCATTCCTGATCCAGGCCAGGGGCCATTGGCCTCATTGGCCACCAGGGCACACTGCTGGCTCATGTCCAGCTGCTGTCACCAGCACCCCCAGGTCCCTTTCTGCCTGGGCACTGTCCAGCCACACCATCCCCAGCCTATAGCACTATAGGGAGTTAATGTGGCCAAAATGCAGGACTTGGAACTTGAACCTATTAAACATCATCTTGTTGGACTCTGCCCATCCATCCAACTATTCCAGGTCTCTCTGCAGAGCCCTCCTCCCTTCCAACAGATCGACACATGCTCCAAGCTTAGTGTCATCTGCAAATTTACCACTGAAAGAGTCAATACCCTCATCCATGTCATCAATAAAAATATTGATCAGAACTGGCCCCAGCACAGACCCATGAAGGACACCACTGGTGACTGGCCACCAGCTGGGTGCAGCACTGTTCACCACCACTCTCTGGGCCATCCAGCCAGTTCCTAACCCAGCAAAGAGAGCTCCTGTCCAAGCCGAGGGCTGCAGCTTTTCCAGAAGTGTGCTGTGGGAGACAGTGTCAAAGGCCTTGCTGAAGTCCAAATAGACACATCCACAGCCTTTCCCACATCCACCAGGTGGGTCACCTGGTCATAAAAGGAGATCAGGTTGGTCAAACACGACCTACTCCTCCTAAAACCCCTCCTAAACCCCCTCCTAAACCCATGCTGGCTGGATCTGATACCCTGGCCATCCTGTAGGGGCTGTGTGATGTGACACTCATTATAAACAGTTCCATTACCTTACTGGATACTGAGGTCAGGATCCTGTAATTACCAGGATCCTCCTTCCCACCCTTCCTGTGAATGGGCATCACACATTGGCCAGCTTCCAGTTATCTGGAACCCCACCAGTGAGCCAGGACTGTTGGTAAATGATGGAGAGTGGCTTCACAAGCTCATCTGCCAGCTCCCTCATCACCCTGGGATGGATCTCAACGGGTCCCATAGATTTATGAATGTCCAAGCAGCTCAGCAGTTCTCTGACTGCCTCCTCCTGGATAACAGGGGGAACATTCTGCTCCCTGACACCATCTGCCAGCCCAGGAGGACAGTTGTCCTGAGGACAAGCTGTCTTCCCACTAAAGGCTGAGGCAAAGAAGGTGTTAAGCTCTTTGGCCTTTTCCTCATCTGCAGTTACTAAGTTCCCACCCTCATCCAATAAGGAGTAAACATTGGTCTTACCCTTCCTTTTACCATTAATATATTTGTAAAAACATTTTTATTATCCTTTATAAAAGTTTCCAATTTAAGTTCAAACTGAGCTTTGGCCTCCCTGATTTTTTTCCTACATTCCTTGGCAACCTCCTTAAATACTTCCTGAGAGACCTGACCCTCATCCGAAAGACGATGCATCCTCTTTTTATTCCTGTGTTCCTTCAAAACCTCATTGCCCATCCAGGCTGGACGTTTGCCTCATTGGCTCATCTTTTGGCACACAGGGACAGTCTGTTCCTGTGCTCTCAAGATCTCTGTTTTGAAGTACACCCATCTTTTCTGCAGGGCTGCTTTCCAAAGAACTCTCTGAATAAGTCTCCTAAATAGGCCAAAGTCTGCCCTCTGGAAGTCCAGTGTAACATTCTTATTGATGTTCCTCCTGATTTCACCAAATATTGACAATTCTATCATTTCATGATCACTGTGCCCCAAGTGGCCTCCACCCACCACATCTCCCACCAGCCCATTTCTATTTGCAAACAACAGGTCTAACACAGTCCTCTCCCTGGTGGGCTCACTCACCAGCTGTGACAAAATGTTGTTCTCTACACACTTTAAGAACTTCCTGGATGGCCTCTTTTCTGCTGTGTTTAGTTCCCAGCAGATGTCTGGTAGGTTAAAGTCACCTACAAGAACAGGGGCTGGTGATTCTGAAACATTCTCCAGCTGCTCATAGAATAAGTTGTCCACCTCTTCTTCCTGGCTGGGTGGACGATGACAGACTCCCAGCAGGATGTCAGCCTTGTTGGCCTTCCCCTTAATTCTTATCCATAGGCATTCAACATCATCATCATTTGTCTCAATACCCATGGCATCTTCAAGTTCTTCAGTTCCTCATGTGTACTCTATCTTGTTTCTTCCCAAATCCATCATTTAAGCCTGCCATTGAAAAAAAAAAGTCAATATTTTCTTTCAAAACATGATTTTCAGGTCAACTTTGGTTATAATTTTCTGTGGGCAAGCAATAAATTATCTACTTGTCAGAGTGCTCCTCCAAAATGCCCAATTCCAAACTCTATATTATTTTTATTTGTCACAGGGAGGTCTGTAGTAAAGTTATTTGATGTTCTGAAATCGCCTGGGAAATGGGAAATTGCCATTTATGATTTTAGGACCTCCAGTTACATGGGGAGTACACTCGTATGTCAGTCTGTCAGACTTGCACACTTATGAAAATTTTTTGCTTTATCCTGTATTTGCTTAAGGCACAATATGACAAGTCCCTGGTGTTCTTATTAATATGGTAACTTTACCTAAATGTGTCTTTTTAATAAATTTGTACATTGACTAATTGTGATGTTACCTATTTTTAATTAACTTGTAATTACAAAATCTAAAGAAATATGAGGATGGAAACTGGATGACTCAAAGCATCTTTTGAGCTTTTTCTCCAAACATTTCAAATTTCAGTGCAACGAATCTTTTAACTTTTGACCACATTGATTTCTTTAAGTTTATAACTGCTTCCAAAATTAAGTGCAACTCACTGGAACCTAGTTTATCTGTTCATTCACAAAGGTTTTATAAGATTTAGTGCAACTTTTCTGTGCACATCTGGCACATGCTGCCCTTCTGCTCTTGCATGATGTGCAGAGGTGGCAGTAGCGGATGACAGTGGCTGTGTGCTGTGGAGGTGAAGCCTCAGTTTTCTGCTTCACACCTTGATTTCTGAGGCTGAAACTCAAGGTCTGCTTACAAATCAGTCCCATACATGCAATCCTGAAGTGATAAAAGTTTTCTTTGTATAGTATGTGTATAGTACATGTATATATAGTATACTTGACTTTAAAACAATCCCTCAAATGACAATGGAGAAACATTTACTTGAGCAAGGCAGCAGTACATGAAGAACTGGTATGTGAAATGAGAGCATGCCTGTACTGGCTATCAACAGTTGCACAAGCACACATCCATTTTTCCACTTGCTAGGCATACATTTTGAAAAAAATTTGAGCTGTTCATGTGATACTTTGTAAACCTACCAGAACATCTTGAGTACCATGCAAGTCATGTTCCAACACTTTAATGCTTAGAAACCCTGTGGCAATGCAAAGATATATGAGTTAGGTAATGCATTAAATAGCAAAAGTGGGAGCCTTTTATAATATTCAGTTGTTGCTTACTATGTGTTTTTTACCTATAGATCAGCAGGATGGTGTTAGACAACATGGAATGGTAATAAATGAATCTTGGCTAGTTGCAAACAGCCAGGAGGGACTGGCATAAAACTTACACACTGCTAACAAGCACATGTAAAGTGTTTGTGGTTAAAGCTTTGGCTTTATTTACAGTGGAACAAATCTTAAGTGAATCATGGTTCCTTTGATCAACTTATATAAGGAAAGGAGATAAAAGTGCCCAGAAGAGAGTAGTCCTGCCATGGGAAGCTTTCTGCCAGGCTGGTCAGATCTGAACTCACACATCTGGGCTCTGCTTCCCTGGAAGAATATGGTGGGCAAGGATGGGTTTCACTGGAGTCAGAAATGGCACCAGGGCTAAAGGCCCTCTTGGCCAACCCACAGCGCCTGCAGCTCCTGCTCAAACAGAGAGAAATCCTTTATTTTGGGTTTCACTGACAAGCTGGGGCTTGGTCTTTCAATTGGCTCCATCTGGAAAGAAGAAAGGGAGAGAGTTGCTAAGGTTCAGTCTGGCTTCCAAATGCCCAGGTGGCATTTGAAAAGGAGAGCTGGAGGAGGTCATAGGTCATTCATGTTTTGACTTCCTGAATGTACTTTAATCAGCTGCAGCAAGGACAAGGAACAAAAGCACCCTTCAAGGGAGGAACTCAGATGTTCACCAGTGACCTACTACAACTTCTACCAGGAAGACTGGGAAATCTGACAATTTTCTGCCATATGTTGTTTATCCACAAAATACTGTGGTTTATTTTCTTAGCATGGCTGCCTTACATAGCTGCCTTACAAGCCCTTTACTTTTGGCCTGGTTCTGTGTTTCTTTTCTTAGTTTTGCAGCTAGTTTCCTAACAATAACAGCAAAAACTCTTCTGCCTTCAAAATACTTCAAAATACATGACAAAAAATGAAGTAATTATGGTTGAATTCTGCTTTTGTTCACAGACTCAGCAGTATAAGTTGTGTTAATGATGTAACTGCTTTGTCTTGAAGCTTTGCATTTAAATATATCCACTGGGATCAGAAGTCAAAATCATTTTCATTAAAGGTGTATGCTTGTAAGTATGTACCAATATATAGAATATCTAGTTTCCACTACAGTCAAAGGAGATCTAATTAATGCAAAACCAAAGAGTGGCTTGTCTCGAGCCAGTTCAAGAAGAATTTAATTACCTAAGCACAATTATTTTTCATGACTCAACAGAGCTACTCTTAAGCACTGTCTGAGCAGGAGGCAGTATAAGTAGGCATGTATGGAGAGGGGTAGCTAAACTAGAGCTCTCATGGGGGGTGGTCTCGTGTCATATTCTGAGGTGTGAATCACAGAATCACAGAATCAGTTTCCTTGGAAGGGACCCACAAGGATGTCAAGTCCAAATCTTGGCCCTGCACAGCACCATCCCCAAGAGTCACACCATGGACCTGGGAGAATTTTTCAAACCCTTCTTGAGCTCTGTCAGGCTTGGTCCTGTGACCACTCCCCTGGGGAGCCTCTTCCACTGCCCAACCACCCTCTGGTCAACCTAAACCTCCCCTGACACAGCTTCAGGCCATTCCCTCAGGTCCTGTCACTGTCACCACAGAGAAGAGATCAGTGCCTACCCCTCCTCCTCCCCTCACAAGAAGCTGTAACTGCAGTGAGGTCTCCCCTCAGTCTCCTCCTCCAGGTTGAGCAGACCAAGTGACCTCAGTCACTCCTCATACGGCTTCCCCTCAAGGCCTTCACCATGCTTGTGACCCTCCTTTGGACATTTCATGAGAGTTTAATATCTTTCTTATCTTGCAATGACTAAAAGTGCACACAATATTCAAGGTGAGGCTGCACCACACCTTGTCTAGCAGAGCTAGAACCACTGAAATAGCTTAAGTGTAATGATCTAGTATTCCAAGTGTTTTCATATACTTCAGGACAAATATTGTCCTGAAAGAAAAAAGATATCTTTTTAGCATTTTTATTTTATTTTCTCTGTGCATGAGTAGCTCAATTCTGTTTTTTTCAACCAAGCAGAAACCAAAGGGTTCTTTGAATAAAGCTTGGCATAAATAAAACAGAAACTCTGCTGGAATATCCTCTTTTACATAATGAGTCCTGTTAATTGGCTTGCTAGAATGGCTGCAGATTTGGTTTACAGCTCTGTGCTGTAAACACATCATTGATTATGACCAACCTTAAAAATATTGCCCAGAAGATATGTCAAGAAACTATATTCTATACTCCAGGGAAGATCCAGAGTATTTTCCCCATGCCATAGATATTTTTGGTCTCTTTATCTAGAGAGATGTGATGTAACTGGAAGCTTTGATACCACTACCCTTAAAAGTATTCCAGTTTGCCAGACAGGGAGACAAGTAAAATTCAAATATGATGTTGTGGAAATGATCTTGTAATATGAATAATATCTAAAATATAGCCAAAGTGCCTTGATAGTGGATGACCAATAGATCAGTTCTTTTAACTTTTGTTCTTTTTTATGGTGAATGCTGTGCAAAGGAAACATTTATTTGAGCTTGATATGAACTTATGAACAGATTGTTAAAAATCAGATTAACAAAAATGAATTATAATTATTCCTATACACACATTAAATATGTCTTATAATATCCCACTAGGTATAACTCTGTTATTATGTTTTGTAATGGTGTGTAGTGCATGTACTATATTTGTATATGATACAGTGTAGTAATTATATAATGTGTTATACAATATGTAATAATTATATAATATTATGTATAATGTATTATATAGTTTTGCTATATAATTTTATCTAATTAGACCATTATATTAGATAATATATAATTAGCTTATAGTAAATAATGGACTTATTACATGATAAAATTGTCTCAGTGAAGTGAAATGAAGTGGTGATGCTGCAGTTGAGATGTGGAGCAAGAGGCCAAGAAATATTTGACAAAGTGTTTGTTTGATTTTCTGATGGGGAATTTGAGAAATGGGGAAAAAGAATAACTAGAAAGGAACAAAATATGAAACTAAAGACCAAAGATTTGGAATTATTTATGTGGCAGCTGTTCCCAAGACACATAACTAATGTCAGCTCTTGAAGGTCTAAGTGCATTTCAGTGTCTCACTCATGCTGGAATATCTTGGGTTTTTTCAGTGTATCTCAGCACTGTGTATTGTAGACTCTGCAGTTCAGGACAGAGTTCAAATGCACTTGGTGAACCATAAAAACCCCTTTTTTCTCGTGGAATACTTCAGTGTATGAACAGTAAGTTTAAGAAATGTTCCAGTGAACAGGTTTTGCTTAAACATGTGAAATCAATCATCAGGGTTTTGTACAAATAAGCAAGTTTCAGAATGTGGTTGTCCACAGATGACTCAGAACCTTGAAAGCTGGACTTTTATGAAACAGACTTTCTCAGCATTGGAGATGAGAAAACAAAATTCTTCCTGTCTTATTTGTTTAATCTAAAGTATCTGCTAACTAGCCCTCACCAGAAGAGGGCTCAGGATAGAGTATACTGACCTAAAGACACTTTGGAAAATGATCTAGAAAGAGAATCTTTCCTTGCTGGTGGAATGGTACAATTGCTGGTGACAACTATTTTATACCATTTCTGAGCCAGTGATCCCTTTAAATCCTCTGTGAATCTGTGGGGCCTGATTTTCCTCATCTCATGATGTGCAGAATTATTGATGTCAATAGTTTTTCAGGTTGACACTACAGCAAACTGGAGAAAAACAGTTATCTTGTCACTTGATAAAATGAATTTTCATTTTCATCAATAAAAGAGCAGTCGGTAAAGGGAAACGTAGAGCGGTCATTAAGTTAAAGTAGTAAGAGTAAAGTAGTAAGAGAAGTGTTTTGGGTAAGATCTGATGTTTCCTGCACAAGGTGGATAGCCCCCAGCTGCAAGGCTCCATAGAAATAGCAATCAAGCTCTGTGCAGGTTTAGCTAACAGCATGGAAGGTTCACAGAGCAGCACGTTTCCTGCTGTTGTACTTGGTCTGATGAAGACTGCTTGCACAGCTTTTCTGAGAGACTCTGGTGCCTGTTAGCACCAGGGCAAATGAAGACTGAAATTACTAGATGTCCTTAGAGAGTACCAGGACCTGCAGGTGCTTTGCTCTGCCCCTTTAACCTTTCCTCATGCGCTCTTCCCAATCCTGGGAAGCAGCGTCCCAGGAGCTGCAAAGCACCAAACCCTGCCTTGCCCAGGTAGGTGCTCTTCTGGCCATGCCCTGGTGCATTGCTGAACTTCCCAGTAGTCTCTGGGTGATAACTGCTCTCCACAAGCTCTACCAGCACATGCACCCCGTTCATGGCATACTTACTTTTGAAGAGGGATGAGTCAACTCAGCATGTGGATTTTGACATCTCGCGTGGGTTCATTAAAGGGTGTGCAGGGAATATTAGTCAGAGGTGGCTCTAATCTTAGCAAGTGACTGGTCTCCTCTCCATGGAGACAGGTCTCACAGAGCCAAGCAGCAGAAATGCTGTCTTCTGATTTTCTGCCACATGCTCTTGAAATGGCTGCTTCTGCTATCAGCCAGTCTGCTTGATGTGACTGAGCTGTCCCAGCTTCTAGCAGAGACATTTTCCTGCAGACAAAACTCACTATTCACAGGCAGCAGAGCTGCTAGCTTGGATCAAGTGGCTTCTGACCGCAAGAAAAAGGCTGACCGAAGAGCAGTCATTACTCAGAAAATTATTCTGTCCACCCAGTCTGCAATTTCTATATCCCTTTTCTCATCCTCTGCTATATTTGATTTCAATTCTCTCCAATCACACTATAGGCTTCCCAGTCACATTGCTCTTTGTACTTCAGGGGATTAATAAAAACACAAATTTCCTTTGAAAAATGAAAGAAAAAAGGGACTTCCCAAACAGGATCACAAGCCTGCACCATTGCTACGGTCATTAACACACACACATTGGTGTACCCAGGAACATTTCCTCATCCCTTACTTAAGAGTGTCCAACAAGATCTGTGGCAGCGTGGGAACAGCCCAGTCCCCAGCGCTCCTCTGGGCTTGCTGTGTTTGGCACCTGGGCTGCTGCAGGGCCGGTGTAGAGAGAGGAGCTTCTTCAGGGCAGCAGCTCCAGGCAGAGTCCATGGCCAGCACAAAGGCAGAAGAGAGGCTGGGCCAGTGGTGCTGCCACTCTGCTTCTAGGGAGAGCCTGGGCACCTGGGGCTGCTGCTACAGCAAGGGCTGGATGCTGATGGCCTCTTGGAGAAGGGACGTGCCTGCAGGGTTGGGGGTCTCTCTCGCTCAAACAGATGCTGAGAGAGTTCGTGGGGTTTGCAACATACTCAGGCAATGAGAAATGTGTCTCCTCTGCCCAGGACAGGGCTCTAACTCAGAGGAGATAATGCTGAGAGTTGGAGCCAGGTAGGACGGAAGATCAAGGAGGAGTAGCCTCCATCTGTATGATGAAGGATTTGGTTATCAGCAAAGATAAAGCAAGAATGTGAAATCCTGGTGTTGGCAACAAGCAGTATTGAAAAACACACATCCTGGTTTGGGTTCTTGTACTGGAACAGCGGACCCAGGTTTACAGGATTTTTTCTTTCTAGTTAATCTTTTCCCTTTTTGTCCCAAAATAGAGTGTTATGTATCTTTCACAGTTCTGACGTGACCTATCATGGCATTTCCCACCATATTTCTATTATTTCTTTTCCTCCAAAATGTAAGAAACACATTACTCATAAAATATTTCCTGCCTCCCCCTTTCAGTTTTCAGTGATATAATTAAAGGCCTGTCACAACTTGTGTGCTTTAGTTCTCATAATTTCTGCCCTGTTTTCAACAGCCACTTCTATTGGAGAATAAAACCTCCAGATTCAGCTTGTAAGCCAAAGAAAACAACTGCAATTCACATAAATCCCTTAATAATTTCAGCAAAATGCTGAAAGAGGCATTTTTAATTAAAGATTTCTTATTCTCTTACTTCTTATTTTCATTTCTTCATCATGTTCTTTTATGAGGTGGGAAGATTTTTTTCTACTGATTCCACTAAACCACGCTGGAGGAAAAAATAATTTCCACAACTGGCAAGTTTTTTATTGGAATTATTTTGTCATATTGTTATCTCTAAAATTCATGAAATAAGTATTTATGTGTATCCTTTTTCCAGTCAACCTTCAAATCAACATTTTCTCCACTAGATTATTGCAACATTTAGATTAAGTGCTCTGGCAGAAGAAATTAATTCTATCCCAAGTTTGTGGGTTAGTGTTTGGCAAACTTTAATACATAACAAATCAATGGGATTTTATCAGGATTCTGTGCCATGCATCCTGTGAGCTAATATACAGAAGGTGGAGGATGGAAAGAAATAAAACTTTTGTCATAGCAGAAACTCTTGTGAATCTGATACCTTAAGAACTATGCTCTTGCTCTGTTTATTCTGTGTGTGGTTGT
Source organism: Poecile atricapillus (assembly GCF_030490865.1). NCBI lineage: Eukaryota > Metazoa > Chordata > Aves > Passeriformes > Paridae > Poecile > Poecile atricapillus. Next base: position 20,376,231 of record NC_081251.1, on the reverse strand, counting down.
TCTTCCCACAAAACCCCTGGGGCTCAGCCAGGAGGAGCTTCCTGATTCTTCTTTCACAGGATTTGAAAACGGAACTAAAATTCATACAATATCAAGTTCAATAAATAATCATTTGAAATCATACAGGTTATGGAAAGTCTTCCTGGCTGCCACATAGATATGGCCAGACAACATGCAGCTCACTTCTAGAGAAGCACACCCAGATGCCTCCTGTCCAATGGCTCTTTGTCTTCAATGACATTATTACTTTACCTCTTCTTGACGAAGAAAATGCATTTGTTAATCTGAGCTGGAGCACCTGCATATTCCTTCTTTGTGAATTTTGCACAATAATTCTTTCATATGCCCTAGATTAACGTCTTTTGCCCACAGAAAGTGGTGTCATGTTAAAAGATAACTTGGTCCCTCATTTTCTGAGCATTTTCTGATAATAATGTTTACTGTTGAAACTGCTGAAAGCTCGGTCTTTGGAAAATTGACAGTTATACAAGGCTTAAGAAGTCATATTTTAAAAAAAAGACAATTCTTTGTCACCCTGAAAACTCAGCTTCTGAGTTTGCTGACATAGCTTTCTAAGACTTTCCCAGGACAGTAACTGTAAACATAGATATGTGTACATTCTTTCTGTTACACGTCTTGTGATGGGCATCTCTCATGGCCAGTGCAGTGGGAAAGTGTTATCCTGACCATCCAATCCCTGGCTGTGGTCAGGAGCCTATAAATCCTGGAGGGAAAAATAAACTTTCTCTTCCTTTCACCACACCTTGAGCCGTGTCCATGTGATCTATTCATCACCAGCGGCAACAATTTTTATCTCTCTTATTAATTTGTATGCACATGAAAAATAACAGCCAATAACCACTGTCACTGATAAAGTACATGCATAATTAACAGAAATGGTTCAATACATTATTGCAGCAGATTAATGAATGACCAAGGATAAGATGAAATAGGAAATGTAAAGACAACTTCTATATATTATAGTTTTGTCCTCTGGTTTCTCTCCTTTTATTAAAAATTGAGTTTAGTAGCCTATTTCTAAAACTCTTCTTAAAATGTTGCTGTGAATTGATATATCCTGTTGCTTAATACTGAATTTCAGTACTTGCAACCTAGCCACACAGAAATCTCCCCTGAGTCATCAGGATGGCAAGTGCAGAGTTTCTGCAGAGAAAGGCATCACCTCCCCTGTCACACTGTCTCAGACCTGGAGCACAGGCTTGGCCTCAAGCCAGAGGGAGGAATGTTTGAGGCAGACTTAAATATGGGGAAGAAATGGGAGAAAACATAGAAAGAAGATGTTAAAGAGGACTTTAATCTGCTTGCTTATTATTTGAAGTGGCATAAAAAATTGATCCAATGTGGAAAGTTCTTTTGAGAGCAAAACTGGGACATTTGTGGTATAAATAAGGAACTTACTGAAAAAGAAAATGTAGCAGACAGCTGTGGTGTAAATGCCACCTGAAAAAAAAATAGAGTATTCAGCAAGAATACATGGATGTATGCTGATGAAGTTTGTACCCATATCGATGACAAGAACACTATGCAGAAATTATTGCGGAAAACTTGTTCAAGATGTAAAGCAGATTTTACTCCATTAGGCCAGATTTCTATGTCTGTCTCCTTCCATATTTTAATTTATGTTTTTAATTGCAACTGTACCCTGTCATATCATCATCTGATACCAGATTATGCTCACTTATTTAGATTTACATTATTTCTAATGAAGGTTATATATCCCTATTCATTGTCAATATCATAGTGGCAAATGTACATGTGTGTTCATACAGAATATTTGAATTTAAATTTAATTTAAAAAACTACATGGCTTTATTTCTTATTTTGCCAACTGGGAAATTAAGTCAGTTAGTCTATGAGAAATAATATGTTCTTCTTCCTTGGCTTTTTTTACACTCTTACATTTTTTTCAGACTAAAATAAGAAAACTACTCTGTTCAACAGCACAGCTTCTAGATGCTTCAAAAGGAATACAACAAAAATAAATGTTTAGGTTGTGGACAATCTTCTCTGACTAAAATAATTCATGGCTGTCTCACTGTAGGGGTAGTAATTATTGATCAACCGCTTTTTTCATTCTTTTTTTGAAGTGTTGAAGTACTGTAACCAGCTGCATTTGTAGAGGGCTGAGTGAGCTTGGCTTATTCACTTAGGCTCAGACACTGCAAAGTTAATGAGGCTGCTGAACTTCACAGGAAGTGAATATAGACACTGAAAGATTTGTGTTTCTTCCATTTTATTAAGATACATTTTATAAGTTTAATAACTGGTACTGATAGCAAGGTGATTAGAGCAAGGAGTCAGAGGAGAAGCCACATTCTGTGGCTTGTCATGGATTGATGAGTCTTTCATGGAAGAACTGTACTGTGCTCTTGGTCACTGAAGATGCAATCTGCTACTGTTGAGAAATTCTTTCAGTTTTCATGAAATGCAACCCTAGTCATCCTTTGACTATTCAGTCTTTTATCTTGGGATCAGTCACTGGACAGATCAGAAATCCTGCTTTGAAAAGGAAACAGAAAATTCCCTTCAGTACCTGCCATAAATCAAATACTGTATTCAAACCAGACTGCCTTTAACATTTAAGCATTAGATACCATATTCTTATAGAACATCTTTGGTTATAAGATATAAGTCTTTGGCCCTGCATTATAGGGTTTCTTAAAGTCTTTTTCTTGGCAATGTTAATTTCCTAATATTTCTTCTTATCTGTCTCCTTTTGCAGAAGTCAGGGGACAATTTTATTTTATTATATTATACTTTGAAGGGAAATTACAAAACTCCCCCGGTGATACTCATTTGTCCTGGTGTTTAATTTTTCTGGGTTTTCTTAGCATCCTGGCTGTGACAACAAGGATGACTAGGAAATCCATCTGTTCCGGATATAAATACAACACCAATAGGAATTTGCAGAGTGTTTCAATTTATAAAGAAGACTAAATACTCTCAACCTAACAGTTGTCATCTGCATTTTATCTCATGGTACTAAAATTAAGGACTTCCTTGCCATTATCATCATCATCATTATATTTAATTGTAATAGAAGTCATGCAATAAGCATTTTCTTGGACACTGTTTTGAAGAATTTACAGAATTTACAGGATTTACAGGATGGTGCAGGCTTTCTCATTCCTATGAAGCATTTCTCACACTTCCTCTGAAAAATATCATCACTGTTTTTCAGGCCTAAAGATGTCTCTTACACTGCTGCTCCACTTCAATTTTCTGAGTCCACTTTCTTCCATTGGAACAAAGCCTGCAAGAAACTGATGGAAAAAGCTGAAGTCTAGATCTGTCTTGCACTCTAGCTGTGCAGAAAGTGCAGATAGGAGTGTGTCTGCTACTATCATGTCAGTGGCTTTCTTGCAAAATGTATTGGCAACATTTTTTTCTCTTCTGATACTGAGAAAGAGAAGAGTCTCACATCATTATTCTGCTTTAAACTCTGACTTTGTCCTTCTGGTTTGTGCCTCATGCTTCTCAGGGTGGTGATTCACTACTATACTAGGGGCAATGCACCCTGGTTGATGTGGCTTGTAACTCCCGTGTGGCTGCTTGAGGTGCCTGTGGATCATCTCACCACTGCTGCAGGGGATCTCCTGACTCCTCACATGGCGCACTGGCAGATGCAATACACATTTCCACCATGCTGAGGGGGCTTGTTCTGCTGATATATCTCATAGTAACTTGTGGGACAATGTAGCACACAGGAATAAACCTGGAGGTGACCTCGAGTATTCATGAAGTTCAGCTGGCTACCCCTAGATAGGATCACTTATAACTGCAATTTTTCTCTTTTTCAATTGTTTGTGGGGATGGATATTTGACAATATCCTTTGGCAATCCCTCTCGAGCTTCATTATTCCTGCCATTAAAAGATTTCCCCTAATACCAAACCTGGGTTTTTATCTGCCATTTAAGTTCATCATAGTGGGGTGCCTTGCTCAGTAGAAGTCCCCCCCAAAAATATCAGCTATTTCCCCTGAGAAACAGTGCATGAGACTTTAATGCACACTGTAAGCCTGCCTTTGCATTCTGCATTTCTAAAGCATTTTGAAGTACATATAAAGTCAAGAGAATTTGTACTTCTGCATTTAGTGTCTAAAAGCTGTCTGCTCAGACTGGAGGAGACTGAGGGGAGACATCATTGCAGCGACAGCCTCCTCATGAGGGGCAGGGGAGGCACAGGCACTGATCTCTTCTCTGTGGTGACCCATGGCAGGACCTGAGGGAATGGCCTGAAGCTGTGTCGGGGAAGGTTTAGGTTGGATATTAGAAAATGATTCTTCACCCAGAGGATGGTTGGGCACTGGAACAGGCTCTCCAGGGAAGTGGTCACAGCACCAAACCTGACAGAGCTCAAGGAGTGTTTGAACAATGCTCTCAGGCACAGGGTGTGACTCTTGGGGATGCTGCTGTGCAAGGCAGGGAGTTGGACTCAATGATCCTTGTGGGTCTCTTCCAACCCAGATGATTCTGTGATCTTTTAATTATAAAGTTGTCAACATCCAAATACAAGATCTTATGTTACCAGTGCTTGAAATAAGGTTGTGCGTCACCATTCCTCAGTTCACTGGGATGAATCAGACATTCCAGCATCTCCTGGTACCTATCAGGGTGGATAGTACCAGGAATCATTTAATGACTGCAAAAAGGGAAACAAGGAGGATTAATATTACAGCAAGGGAATCAGGAAAGCTGCCTACACACTACATACCATCCCTTAAAAAATTGACCAGGGACCAAAATCAAAACCATGAAATATTCTTTTTCAGAGGTGTAAAATAAGAATAACCTGGATTTACTTGAGTTGTCAAACTGCCTGTCAAAATTTCCCTATAAATTCTTTTCCAGAAAAGGAATTGGACTAGCAGATTGATCAACAGGACAATAGTGCAGGGTTACCTCTGTGCAGACACCAGGACTGGCTGACTGATAGCTGAGTGATAACTGAGTGATAACTGAGTGATAACAATGTCAGCTTCTAGACAGCATGTCGGTTAACACAGTTAATTTTCTTTTGGATCTGGGAGCATAACAATGACTACAAGGATAAAATATGTATGTATAACACTTAATATTTTAAAAGTGGATTTTGTTTTGGTTCTTATCTCATATCCAACATTGTTCTGAAGCTTAGTGAGCATAAAATATTTTAAGATAAAATGCCAGATTTTGTCATTGGTTAAATATGGCTTATATTTGTTTCAACAGTAGATAATGCACATAGCTGACCTAAAAAACATGTTTGCATGGTACACAGAATTTTTCCATTATTTAACAAGAGAATATTGCTGCCTAGATTGCAAAAACTGAGCAAAACTCTACAGATAGGCATCATGCTGTGAGCTTTTATTGTCTGACTGTGTCTAATGCTTGAACTGCCAAAAGTGGCAGCAGGATGAGAATAAATTATGAACAAATGAAGAACGCTCTCATTCTTGTGAGATAATTCAGATTTCCTTTATCTATAAATAATGATTCTAGGGTTTGAAAATGAAAGGGACAAGCATTACATGAACCAATGGTAGGAAGATTTTACATCCTTCCTAGAATGATCTTCTCTGACAAATCAAAACACCAGATGCCCAATATAAACAGGATGGAAACGCTGCAAATTCAGTATCCATATAAGATATTGATGCTTACATAAGATGCTTTATATTCCCACCCCGGTGTGCATGACTTCTTTGTAAAAGTAGTGTTTTGTATTCATGAGTATGATGAACCTATGGCCCACAGTCAGTGTTCTCTTTATAGTCAAGAGGAAGAGAGTGTTCTTTGCACAACAGATTGCCCAACCTAGCAGCTTATTCACATAAGCAATATCATTTAAATCAATAGGTTTCCCCATAATAATTCTCTCCATGTAAAGCCTGGCATGCTTCTTTAAAACCACATATACCAACATCACTAATGCTAATTCTTCCTTGCATGGATTTATGCCAGTATAGTTGCTTCCATGAGGAAATCATACTCAAATCAGGGAACTATCCTCATACAAATAGGACTAATAAAATGCATATTTGCACCTTTACTGTATTTGATGAAGTAAAAGAAGTTAAAGTAGGATATGCTTCAAGCTGAATATGATGGGGAAAGAAAGAGAAAGATAAAAAAATGTCAAAGAAAAGAGGGGAATAACAGACAAGATGATAGAAAAGATAGGCAGACCTTCAGGATGTTAATCCCTTTAAGTTTTGAAATGTTTTGCCAACTTAAAATTATTATTTGGCAGAATATATCATATGAGACTTATTTTGACCATGACCTCAGGTACCTGTCTTCCTCTAGCTCCTGTGGTCTCCTTTTCTGTTTTTTTTTTTTTTTAATCTTTTCTCTTGTTCTTCCTATCCTTGTTTAATCTTTTAAATCTAAACTAGCCCAGTTTTTTATCCAGTTTTACATACAGGAAGATTCTGCTTTTCCCATTGTTTCCATTGTTTCACAGGGCAAAGAGTCTTTTTCATGGGCAAGAAGTTCCCTACTGGACTGAATGCTGTTGAATTATTTAGGCAGAGTAACCAAGGTATGCTACAATATGAATTATTCTTTACATGCTTACATCAATTTGTTGCCTTGGCCCGCTGGCTGCACCATCTGAATAGAAGTCAGTCCATTTAAGCCTTTTAACCTACATATGTATGATTAGGACCTTTGGCAAGAAGTTGAATGTGGATTAGGAGATAAAATATACAGATAGTATTAATATTTCTGCATACAAATAATTATTAAAAAAAGGAAAAACAAATGAACAACAACAACAACAGCAACAAACCCCCCAAAAAATACAAAACAAAACAAAACAAAAAACCCACAACAATGAATGTTTCATAAAGGAAAGATTGTTAGGAACAAATAGGAAGATTGATAGATTTCCTAGTACAAATTTGTTATGTCAGAAGATACTTTTAACTACAGGTCAGTGCATGGATCTTAAATTTTGCAATTTGTTTCTTTTACTTAATGTACTAATATAGCTTGACTATATAGATTATATACAATGTCCACAATATGTTAGATGTACTAAGCATGTTATTACTTATATCACGTATGATGACAAGAATCCAAGTTTAGATCCTGTATGGCAGGCTCTAGAAATGAGAAGAATGTCAAATTTGTACCCTGGATGAAATATAAAATTCTTGTCTTTGCCTGCTTCTGAAAGAGACCAGGAAATAAAAATTTCCTAGACACTCTCATCATGGAAACTAATTGAATCACTCTGTTTTAATAACTCTGCAAAAATTAAGGTTTTTGCAAAATAAAAACTGCCTAAATATATTGTATGAAAGAGCTATTTGACATGACTAAGGGATGCATGCAACATTTACTTTTGCATTACTAGAAAATATAGGTAGCCTAAGTAAAAATGATTGAAAACACAGTTTATAATAGGGGCTTGAAGGAGGCAAAAAAAAAACCAACATTAAAAAGACCAAAATAATACAGAATTGATATGGCTTGCTTGCATTTATTATATACCCAAAAAGTGAGATTTGGGAGAGATCTGCTATACAGATTCTGTGTGAGTCCCCTGATTTCCAGTGACTACAGGATCTAAAGATTTGTCAAATCAGCATTTTTGTTTCACAGAAGGTACTCATGGAATATTTCACTTCCTGCCTAGCAAAACAAAAAAAGGAAAACAAAACTACTGTGATCTCTGCTTTGATGTTTGCAAAAAAGTGGAGTGGTCAAGAACATCTGAAAGGAGATTAACAAAATCACACATACTCAAGTGAAGTCTTGCCAAGCTGCATTTACTATGCAGGATAAATTTGATTTGCAAAAATGTGGAATATAGATTACTAGATTAATGAATTAAAAGAACAGACCTTGCTGTCTGTCTTTTGCTCATTTTCTGTCTCATGAGAAGAATAAATCAGATTTTCTCTCCTCACTGGAATAATTAAAATTTTGAAGAGCATGCAAGTACAGTAGTGAATAGTTACTTATCCATTTGCAATTTTGCTAAACTTTCCTTGTCACAAAGTGAACACCAGTGGCGGCACCTAGTCATTAAGAAGAAATGAATGCCCTACTCAAACCATAATTTTTGCTTCCTTTCCCTCTGATTTAGAGTGGGTACAAACTAGAATGACTTTTTTCCCCATTTCTTGCCTCATTGCAATTTTTTTTCTCACTGACTTTGGGTCCTGAATAGATTTTGCACCTGTCAGTGAATATTCAGTGTTGTCTGTGAATTCCATGAGAAGGAGGATATATCACACAAAGGAAGAACCTGGTGAGAGGTCTTTAGCCAAGGCACAGTAAAGCCTGTGAGAGCCCTTCTTAAGATTTCTATGCACACATGGGCAAGGCTAGAACACCCACTACTCATCTCAGACAACAACTCTACTTTGGGGGGACATAGCAGTGGCAACCATCATCCTCCAGAAAACAGCTACATACTAAGGCATATTTGATTATGTGAGAAAGAAGCAGGGCAACGAGTAAGGAAAGACAAAAGGGTGTATGTTGCATGATATTTAAAAAAAAAGAGAAAGGGCTTGGTACCAAGGAGAAAGATTCTTCATTGCATTATTTGATTCCAGATAAGGGACTCCAAAGCAGATCTAGTCTTGAAGAAGGCAGAGGAGCAGTTCCTGCTCTCCAGTCTCAGGGAGGTCTGTCTTACTGAATGGGCTGCTGCAAAGAGGAGCACAGGTCTACAAGGTTCTGTGCTAAATCACTGTCATGAAGGAAACATGAGTCCTTGCATTTTTGTCACTGATATTGTGAATAAATGGAATTGCATACAAAAAAAAACCAAACCCATGACTTCTTTGTCAAATCTTTAATCAATGTCTTTACCAATTGTTTCTGGTAGAAACAATGTATTGGACTGCACACCCTGGCTGATAGCCCAGTCTCTATATATAGATTCAGTGTGTAAGGCTATAAAATATTTCTCCTCTATGATGATCCCTCTGCAAAAATGCCCATTTCTGTCAGTTTAGATTAGCCTTTGAAACTTCAGAGCCAGCAGCTAACAGGCTTAACAGCACAGCCTAGTAAATCATCTGTCTTGCAAAGGCACTTATGTGGAAGAGCTGAGCATCTCTGAAAATCAGGCCATTTCATTTTACTGGCTATATATGGGTTCAGCAACTTAAATTAGGCATACAGAAATGTTAGCAGTGGAATTTTCTAAAGACTGATTGCTATTCCGTTATTAGACATGTTCTAAAGGTTTGATTCATGCCATAAAAGATATGGCAGCAGTACTTCACTAGCCAAATGGATGACCTTTCTGAAATGGCTCCAGCATGGGATGGGACTGAAAATGCAGTATCACCAGATGAGGGTGGACACTCAGAAGTGCAAGGGTTCAGCTACCACAATGGGAAATTTTCATCTAAGATGAACTCTAGATTTGATAAGTTTGTGAGGCCAACCCATAGCCCTGAAGAAGCTGTCTTGGACAGGTTGGTGGGTGATGAGAGTGCACGGCTGACAGCAGGGGTCCAACAACACTAAGCATGTGCTAAGCCAGTCACTGGCTACCTTAAATTGTAGAGCACATACCTTTCCAGATCCAGGGTAATGTTCTCAAGGGAGTTGGGATTCCTTTGCTTTTCAGAAGTTCTCTCTAGCTACAGCTTGTGGAGCAGTAGTACTGCTTTTCTGATCTTTTGTATCTTGCAGCCTGGTGCCAGCTCAGCTGTCTGGCAAGTGATATCTGTCTGTGGAATGGGCTGCTGGCTCTGCCACCAGGCCACTTGTCCAGAGATGACTATGTAAGTCATCCCCAAAGTCCGGATTGTTGCTCTGTCTGGCGTTGGCCAGTGACATGATCTGCAGCATCCACAGATATTTGGTCTCCTTCCCACAGAGTTCTCAAGATCTCTGAAACTACCTGCTCCCAAAGGAATGATCAGGTCCAGCTTGGATCACAATGTATGTCATGGACTGTTCCTGAAAAATCAATACAAGCAAGAGGGTAAGTCATGCACAGATTGCAAGGTGTATTCTGCCAGTCAGCCTCAGGACCCATGATCCCTGGATTATTTTACTCAGTGGTGTAGACAGAGCTAGAGATTGCAAAGATCTGACCTTTTTCTTCTGAGTCTGAGAAGCAAGAGGATCCTTAGGGTACCACAGATTTGGTACTTGAATGACAGAACTGTCCAGGAAATCTCGTAGCCTGAGATTTTAGATATTTCTGTCAACATAAATGCTTAGGCTATGTACAGATTTATGCCAAAACCGGTTGATGTCCTTTCTTCCAGAGACTATGCATGAAGTCTGCACCCTTTTAAAGAGCAGCAGGCCATGCTTAGTGAACCACAGGTAAGGCAAATACCAGGGAAAGCAATGTACCCTTCCTGAGCCATCCTTGCAATCAGAGTCAGCCTGCAGTTTTGCCATAAATTGCATAGCAACAAAAGTGATGAGGAATTGTTTAATAATTTGGGAAAATAAATGGCTCTTAGGCTGTCAGGATTACCTTTAATAACCTTTGAAGTTTAGCAGAGAGATTTTCGCCATGCTTTGGGAATTCCCAATGAGTGACAAACACAGATAATGAACAGCTTTCAAAGAGCTTAAACTGAGGTAAAACCTTTTCATGAATCTCGTTGATAATCAAGAACAACAGCAGGAAAATGAGATTGAGAAGGCAAAAATCTATAGCTTGTCTTTACACTGTGTTCAAATTAAGGAGCTGACTCTTTATTTGATCTTTTAAGTAAAAAGTTATCATTACATTAACACTTCACTTTGCCTCTCCTCATCTCAGTCCCGTCAGTACAATTCAAATGGTGCTGAGTCTTGATGCTGCTTCTATGTACATCAGCCCAACTGGACTCCACCTACATTTCCACATTGTGCTGTTGTGTCCTGTCTTTGAACTGAAATGTTTGCAATTTGTCCTGCTGCAACTTCTCCCCTTAACGATGAATGCACAATCCGTCAGATACTCTTCCATTCTCTTTGGTTACTGAAGAGTGAAACACATTTTGGCTCTTCTCCTCAGCAAGTAAAGTTAACAGCTAATGGAAGCTTGACACCACACTGATCCCTGAGCTGCATCCTGATTTCATTGAAAACCCAGGATGGCACCAGTTTTCAAAGCTTTGCAAAGCTGTGCCTTACACGCTGGCAATACCTGCTTGCAATAACAGACTGTAAAAGGGCTCTGCCTAAAGGGAAACAAAGCTCATGGGCAGACTGTGTCTAATCTGTCTTCTTTATAGAAGGAGTTATGACTGCTTTGTTGCTGTTCCTTTGTTGCTGTTGCCTTTTAAATTTTTTTTTTTTCTTTTTTTTTGGAAATAGAGAGCTGAATTACTGTTGTACTGATTGAATTTTTCTGTTTGGTAAGCAGTCTAAAATTCCTTCATTTCCTGCAGCCTAATGTAACAGTAATTGTGCAGATTATTTAAGAGAGATGACTAGAGTTTTGAGGTAAGTTGTATGGTGGAGAATTGTTTGTCAGGGAAATTTAACTTTAAATTCAACAATATATGAACAGACTGCATGAAATTTGTGCCCACAATACCACCGCTTTCCTATTTCAAAGATAAAAAGCCAGATTGGATGACTACTGAAAAAATGAACTGATGTTCCTTCCTCACCACTGAGCACACTGAGTGTGACACTGATTTATATGACCTGGAAAGGATGTATTTATAAAATATTTTGGATCTGGAAAAGCAGAATAATTATAAGACTGGTTATTTAAATTTCAGCACTGAAGCACAATCCAATATTTGTAAACTGTTTGATCACTCTTCAGTCTCTTGCTAACAGGAAGACTGTTGCCTTGAGCAAGTTTAGCAAGAGCAGGATAACTGCCTTAAAATAGCTGCAAGCCTGGATATGTCCCTGTGGTGGTTTAGAACCAGGTGGGAATTAAACTCCAAATAAGCTGCTCCCCTTCCCTGCACCTCCCTCCAAGAGAGGGACAAGGGCAGAGACAACGGGTCAAGATAACAATTTCCTGAAGACAAACAGCAATGGGATGAGAAACAATCAGTAACAGCAACAGTATTAATAACAAAAGTATATGAGAGAGAGTCATTTACACACAAAAAGGTGCTCACTACCTCAACTCAGTTCCCCTTCCCCAGTGAGAAAACTTAGGGACTTTTTTTCTATAACTTGTTTTGTAGCTAGATATTGCAGCAGAAAGGCTGTATCTGGCAATCAGCATGAAAACTGCCACCAAAAAGCCATTTGGGCAAATACCAGTAAACTTCCCTATGGTGTTGAAACACTTTCAGTAAATGACTTGTGCATTAGATGAAAGCTATCATCAGGTCATTCTCAGAGAGCTGTTGTGGTCAGTCACACAGCTCTGAGGGTAGACACAGAGGACAGGGGTCACATGGAAAGATGAAACTTCACATGCTGCAGTCATCCACCTCTCAACTTGTTGTTTAAGTTCCCCTTTCTGTCAGTGTAGAGAAATATCTACTCTGGAAGAGCAGGCATCCCTTAAAGTCAGCCAGGAAGAATAAGCACCTTCAGAAGATTATGATCACATCTAGTGAAGGCAAAGGATGAGTGTTTGTCACCTCACAGCAGGACTTTCTCTTCCTGGTAACTAGAAGAAATGGATGATTGATTAGATAACAAAAGCCATATTCGAGCATTGGTGGAATTGTGTCAATGTAAAGAGTATATTATAACATTTCCCTTCCAAGCATACAAGCACTTTTAACTACTTAGAGTACATCCAAACAAAATGGTGCCATGCTATTACAACTAACCTCTGAGGCTGGATAACTGAGGATCCTGTTAATAAGTCTCTTGAGGTGAATTATAAATATGCAACTCTTTAAAAAGAGAGATTAATTTCCATATAAAACAGGGTCAGCAACACAGTTATAAAAGGGCATTGTGTTTTATACTGTGCCTCAGATGCACAAGCAGTTTTAGTGCAGTTTGACAGCCCCTCTGTCCTTCTGCTCACTCATTGGAGGGTCTAGCTGTAGTGTTGGCTTGTGCAGGGTTGATGAGGCTTTCTCTTGGACCTGTGACAGAAATTGGCCCAAGATGTCCCCAGCTACCCACAAGCAAAGCATATTAGGTGGGATAGTGATGCAGTGTGCAGAGCTCCCGTCAGTCAGAGGGAAGCCTGGATGGTGGATTTGGCCACCCATGGATGAAGAACAGTGTTTTCCTTCAAAGAATATTTAAGTATAGCTAAATGGTACACCAAAAATTTTCCTAGTCCTTTGGGATAAGGCAGCTTTTTGGGATATGCCTTTCTGGTGATGAAAACCCTGGTTCTATATACATTCTTTTTTAGGTATGTTTGTAGATCTGGACAATAATAATTTACTTCTTATGACAGTCACACAACTTAAGATGAAGCAAAGATATGTGATTAGTAGCCACTGGGGAAATCTACTATTTTTATCTTAAAATCTAAATTTTACCAACTTGAAGCACAAATGGATCACTTGCAGATGATATTTGAGAAGGACTCATATTTGAAATGACAGGGAGCTGTCACTTCAAAAAAATATCAACAAGTTTCCAAAATAGGTGTTATAAAACCAAGAAGGAAGATGTTACAGTTCTTTGGTGGTGGGTGAAAGGGAGAAGTCAGAAGTTATGTGATGTAGCACCTGGATTAAATATGGAAGGATACTTTCTGCTGTTTACATCTAAGTGACATAATGCTTATGTGAAACCCTGAAGTAAAAATTCTCCCCAAAAAGCTGAGATTCTTAAATGACTCATTGAAAGCTTGGTTTTTCTTTCAATGCATTAGAGACAGGAAATTCTGAAGACAGTCCCTGAAGAATTAAAGTGTTAAACCAGTCAAGTCCCTCAAATGTGCAGCGTATCCATGTGCTAGTTTAAAATTTCATTCTTAATAGCAGAGATGAGAAGCCTTCCTCTGAAGTCAGTGGAGATGTTCTCAGTTACAGTGATGGAAGCACATGTAACTCACTATATGGGTAAAAATCCAAAAACCAAAAACTTGCTATGACTGAAGCTGAGAAAGTGTTTTATTATTTTGTGCAAGTAATATCTTGACATTGCATTGTTATTTGAAAAACTTGCTGTTTCTTGAGTCTGAGATAGCACCTGCAGGGCTGACATATGCATAGTGAATGAGACATCTGGTCTGGAACAAAGCTGTCTTTTAGCTCAAAATAAACGTCACTTTTTCTTCAACCACAAACAGTAGACAGAGGTAGGGATGAAAGCCAGGTGAATGTTACACAGGGCATATCAAAAGTGATTATAATAAGAAGAACTTACAGGACATGCAATTTAATCACCTCTGCAGAATACAGGGAATTTTTATGCTTTTTTGTTTCTGCAGAGGCCTCACTGTGGTTAACCAGGTTTGTTTTAGTAGCTGAAGATGACATTGCAGACCACCCCATGAAGTTCTGTGGGACAGTATCTGTGTAAAGCTTTTTTCCTTTGCTCAGTTGCCACCATTGAGGGGTTGTGGAGGCAAGCAGGGAATATGCCTGGAAGGAATAGCGTGGTACCCACCTGGTTCCTGTGCATCCCTGTGCTGCTCCTGTCCTGCTGGCATTCTGGTCAGCCTGCCCACGTTGGCCAAACACATGGGACTGCAGACTAGAAGAGGTGTCACAGTGTCCAGGGATCTTTAGCCTCGTGTCTGTGAAATAATGGTGAGGGAATCAACAAAGGCAAGTGCAGGGTCCTGCAGCTGGGGAGGAATAACAAACACAGGCTGAGGGTCAGCCTGCTGGGAAGCAGCTCTGTGGAGTAGAGGAAGAGGGACTAGCTGTCCCAGAGTCAGCAGTGTGTCCTGGTGACCAAGAAAGCCAAAGGTCTCCTGGGGTGCGTTAGGAAGAGCATTGCCAGCAGGCTGGGGGAGGTGATCCTGCCTCTCTTCTCAGCCCTGGTGAGACACATCAGGAGTGCTATGTCCAGTTCTGGGCTCCTCAGGAGAAGAGAGACATGGAACACCTGGAGCAGGTCCAGTGGAGGTCAGCAAAGAAGGGGACTGGTGCATCTGTTACGAGGAAATGCTGAGGAAGCTGTTCAGCCTCCAGAAGAGAAGACTGAGAGGAACCTCATCAATGTATATCAGCATCTGAAGGGAGGGTGTCAAGAAGAAACAGTTGTTGATGTCCTAGTCCTTGGCAGCAATGGCCCAATAGGAATAAAGTGGCATGTGGCAACATCAGGTTTTAGCACTGAGCCTGTCAGATATTTGCCTCTAAAACCTATAAAAGTGACATGGTTTGAGTGTAAAAAATTGAACTAGGTTCAGTAGTTGAAAAACTTTTGTATGCTTTGCAAATTAGAAACAATTGGCAAACTGCTGGAAAAAATGTCCTTGCTGACTTTTGCAAACTGTCATTTCTGATAATACTGGCAAGAAAAGCTATTTTATATCCTAGAGGACTGTTCTTGAAAAAGAAAATAACATAGCTTAATTCACTTTTCTTTCAGTCTGGCAACATGGAAGAAACTGCAGCAGAGCAGGGTGTATGACAGGGAAGAGACCACCCTTGCTAATAATGAACACCCACGGGAAGAAGGAGTGTGATGGATCATTGAGGATGAATTTGAGTTCTGTGAAGGGTATGACTTCTGGTTTCATATGGCCTAGAAAAGTAGTGAAAATTTAATTAAGTTTTAGGTACTGACTCTTGGGAAGGTCACTTCAGGTCCCACTAGGATAGGTGGATTTTCTTGACAGAAATACTTTTGCAGGATCAGTGCAGTGTGCAGCTCATGGGCTGAATATATCTGAGGAGTAACTGTGTGTGAGCTGGTTCTGCACAGTAAATCAGACATCCTGAGCACATCAAGTGTACAGCAGAAACACAGATCATCTCTGAAATCCACACACCAAAATCAACCCCTCAACACTCCCAAAGAATCAGACTTTGGAGTGGGTGCTGAAGGGTACCCTTCTTCCCTGAGGAGCATCTCTGTGTTTTCTGAGCAAGCCAGAGGTCCCAAACAAAAGCAAGAAATCCTCCTGTTCTGCCTAGGTGACACTTCCAAACTGTAGAAGTGAGTGCAAAGAAAGAAACCCTCTTGGAAAGTATCACTGCAGCATAGAGGCGGGAGATAATTCAAAGGAATGCCATGAGAGGCTGCCTGTAGTTATTAAGAAGAAATTCCATGGAAGAGGCCTTTTTTCCATGTTATTTCAAGCTGGTCCTGATAATTTCCTGAACAAACTAACTTGGACAGTCTGCCATTTTCAGTGATGGCAAGTCCTTGGCTTTCAGACAACAAATATATCCCAGCCTGCTGCAGAGACAGCATATGCACTACTGAGCAGGAGATAACAGAATTTCTACTTCAATTTCCACTATAAACCACAGCAGGGTTTTCAGCACAGATATTTCACAAATATACTGTGGTTCATTATGAAAGCAGTCTTCCCTCTTAAATTATCCAGGTACTTAGAAGACTGTCACTAACATCACTAAGACACCCATTAAAGGTAATTGAGACCTGCCTAGAACAAATGTCTTTATGGAAGACCAAAGGGAAAGGGATTAAAAGAACAAGAAATCCTTAGAACAGATTAGCATCACTAGTGTGACTCTCAGAAGGTCAGTGATGCTGATGCAGTCATGCCATTTATGTTCAAATTTTACAGGATTTTAGGAGAAAGTGGAAGGTCCCCCCCACAAAATCATATGCCATTATTCATTAATCTTGTTTTACACTTGGTGATATGCTTTTGATCTCTCATGATCTTTTTTGGTACCTATTGCTGGAGGTGGCATGGCTATAAAAAACCAAAACTCCTCAGTACAATGCCCATGTAGAACAAATTTAATAACTGTTTTTACCTTAAGAATTCTTATAAATATAGCAAGTTCTTTACACATCTCAGGCTTGTTAGACACAGATAACCTGCTAAACCTAGCAGTTTAACACCAAGTGAAAAATTTCTACCTCCTCTCCCATGTGTGCCAGGTACCAGAAAAAGAGAGCTCCTGAAGCTAACATGTAAATCACAGAGAAGTTGGTTTGGCCACAGTAAATTAAGCGTCGTATTTGGCCTGTTGAAGTGTGTAGACAGCTACTGCTGGGTGATGTTAAAAATGTGAAAACTGCTGCAGGAGAAGACTGGAGAAACAAAGGGAAAATGTTAAAATTTGCACATTCAAGTCAGGTAATGGTTAGAGTAAAATTCAGCACAAAGGAAAAGGTTTGTAATAAATTTCTGCAGTCATACTTCTCTGCATGGATAAACATTTGAAACTGAGGGCAGAATCTCTACCAGCTAAACTGACCAAAGGGAGCAGGAGCAAGCAGCTGCCAAAAAACCTGTGCTTAGCCCAGATGTGTCCCTACTGTCTCTTATTATGGTCATTCTCTCCTCATTCAGGCTTCCCAGTAAAACAAAACAGTGCTAGAAAGATATTAATGTGTTCACTGAAAAGAGTACAAATACATAGCAAGAATAAATGTTTTTCAAAAGTGGAAATAGTCTTAAATTGCAAAAGGCCTCTGCAGGATAAAAAAGGGATTTTGGATTAAATGAAAGTGCACATTAATATTTTGAGAGCAAAACCTAAATAAATCCAGAAATTAAACTGAATTTTTAAGTTACAAATGTAAAAGAAAATGAAACTTTAAACATTTTGGTGTATATTTGTCCAAAGTGCAGCACCTCTTTTCTTTACAAACAGTAGCAATACCAGTGTAAAGAGAATGTGACACACTTACTTACTAGTTGGCAATTAACAGAAAATAAAAATAATACTTTTAGGCATAGCCCCGATGCCTTTTGAGAAGTTTTTTTTCTAAAAATGAAAGAACAAAGACATAAAAATAAGAAGTATTTATGGAAATTTGGAATTTTTAATATTCTTTTTTGGTTGGCTGGTTGATTTGGTTTGGGTGGTTTTTTGTTCATCTGCTTTTTTCTTTTTTAAAGTACAAACTAGTTAAAATTAATTTTGTTTATTTCATGGTTTGTGATGTTTGGGGTACTTATTTTCAAGCCTTTCTCTACAGCAGTGATGCCTGATAAAGCTAATACTTGCTATTTCAATGAGCTGAGATTTCACTTAACTTGAGGATTAGCTTTTTAAACATGGCATTTAATGTTATGATATAGCTTGTGTTATCAGATAACAATATTTCTTCATAAAACCTACCAGGGAACAACTGCATTCTCCAGCAACTGTCAATTAAAGTGGCCTTACAGGAGAGGGTTTTAAGTGGCAAAGAGAGAAATCAGCTAAGGAATGACCTGGTTTGCTGTGCTTTCATGGCAGCAACACAGTGATATCTCAAGAGGAAAGGCAAACCTACTGACTAGATGATGGCCTTATCTCATTTATAGAGTGCAGCCTTGTGACTTAGAGCTTTAGTAACAGCTTTTTTCTCCAAAGAGGAAAATCTACCAATTTAATTGTCCTGCTTGTTTGATTTGAGCAAAGGCTATTCCCTTGCATGCCAGCACAGGAGCTCAGTGATTTAGATAAAGAGCTGTTGCTTGTTCACTTCCTATCAGTCCAGCCCTGCTATGAGAGAAAACAGCCTGGAATCTCCTAAGGAACTGGGGATTAATTTTATGAGGAGCCTGGCACAGGACTTAAGGTCCACCAGATCTCGATGACTGCTTGAGGAATCCTGCATTTACTTATAGAGATGTTAATTGGGTCAACACAAGAATATTCCACTTGCAGTGCAAACAAACAGATTAAAAATGTGTTAGTTAGAGATTCTTGGTGGGGTGATGTGGATAGATAGGGAAAGCCGATCGGAAGATCTCGTGATGTACGTGAAGATAGGGCCCCTCTTTCTCCAATGTTCTATTACCCATAATATCAGGGTGATTACGTCATCATATCTCGGTGATATAAAACCTTGCACACCGGAAATAAACGCTCTTCACCATCCACCACATTGGTGTTAGCGCGTGATTTGCCCGACAGACCTGTAAGTTTAGCCATCGTGTCACCCATTAACCGGGTCACTACGCCTCGCCCCGAGGCAACAGTGGGGTCAGATTAAACCCCAATCCTTGCAAAATGCAGATGTTATCCTTCTTCTTTTTTGTGCTCGAGAGGCAGCCTGCTAATGGAACAGCATGCCTGGTCTTATGCTCGGCAGCAAAAAAGCTACACTGTTCATACAGCAGTTCAACCCTGTAGCGACAGGGAAAACAATTTGAACTCTACATTAACGTTAACATCCACCCTGTTCTGCATCCAAGGCTTTGCTCAGAGCTACTGGAGACACCTTAGTCAAATGGTCTTACAGCAAAGCTCTAAAAACTGTGGACTCCAGAAGTTAGGGAGAGAAGAAGACTTTAATAAACGTTCAGCTTTAAGACAAAGATCAAGTAGCTATTGTAACCAGTAATAAGCCACAGAATTTAGGCCCTTTTTACATCTTCTGACAGACTATTCATCAGCATCACTGCTATGGATTATGCCATGAAAGCAGAAACATCTCACCTTAGACAGCTGTCAGTTTTCAACTTTACAGATTTAACTAGGTAGCTTAATACAGAGACATTTTCCCAATGTACTTAATTAACAAATAATACCAATGTCAATCCTACTTATTCTATGTGTGTGAATCAACTGAAGGAGGGCTGAAGAATGTATCTTATTATGTTTGCCCCAAATAACACCCTCCAGAAGGGTATTTAGTTCATGAGCCGATTCGGTCTTTGTCATGCCTGGGTACAGTTGGTCTAACCCCTATCCTGGTCTTCAGGATTGCTGCAAAATGTGAAATATGTAAAATTTTCTTAAGGATGGTTTTGAATCCTTGATCTTTGTATACTTTCAAACCAAATCATTAAGAAGGGAGATTTAAACCATAAAAAAGAGAGCAGCTAACAGTGTCTAAGTAATATCCTTGTGTTAGAAAAGCAAATTACTTGTTGGTAGAAGTGACTTGTTAAGGTGTACGGCTGGACATGATCTTAGACCTAGGGGGATGTTAACAAAGTTTAGGAAGAAGGATGCCTACTGGTAGTGATGTTAACAAAGTTTAGGAAGAAGGATGCCTACTGGTAGTGGGCACAAAGAATACAGAATTGATGGGCCACAAAAACAACTGGCAGAATATCCAAGATAAGGCAGAAACTAATAAACCCAACTCAGCAATTGTGCTGAAATCAACTTCAACTGGGTAAAGGAAATTCGGGCAGGGAAAGGTCTGCAACCACTGACTCACTGACCACCAACCCAAGAAACCCAATGACCCAAAAGAAGAGAAACATTGAGCATGGGAACTAATTATCATGAGAGGAAGGAGAATTGTTAACCAATAGAAGACAGAATACTAATCAATAAGAGAACTATGTAACTTGTATCCAGTGAACACTAACTCCTTTGTTTGTAACTCCTTTGCTAAAATGTATAAATAGAAAAAGGTTCTGATAGTTGGTATGCTTGCTTTGTGGAATTTCATGGAGCACTCAGGCTTGCACAGCTCTGAAATAAGTAATCAATATCTCTGGAGTGTTTAATTACTGTCTTGCTGCACACCAGGTAATGAATCCAATTTTTGTGGACAGCACCCCTGCCCTATGAGAGCTGTGTCTGAGCAGCTGGGCTGTCAGGTAATGCCCTGGAGGAGCCGCAGGATGCTTTGCAGAGCCCAGCCCCAGTGCACTGAGGTCATCACATCCATATATCTTTGCAGGATCAAGCCTTTCAGTATAAATCTACCCTTATCATCCTCCCTGCCTTTCAGTTCTGTTTCATTTGTGGCTGATTTGTTCCTGCAAGCTCTTTGGGAGGCATGCTCTTGTGCACCTGGCAGGCCTCTGCTTTTCAAGGTCATTTTACCCATGGAAAGTGATATTTCTACTCTTTTTCCCAAGGCACTTTTACAAAAAATCCATCAGTACACTGAATTCAGACCGCTGTCCAGATTTGTGATCATGGATACTTGTTTTGACACTGTCATTTCTGAGTAAGGCTGTTACGAGTGTGTAGGAGGGGAAGAATGCTTGCTATCTTTCCTCACTGTCAGCTTGCTACTTCTCATATCAATGTTATGAATGCAGTTCAGTTTATATTTGTGAAGCCCTGGTAAAATGTTAAGCACTCTAGTAGTGCTGAAGATTAATATTATTACTCTGCAGAGCACACAGCTCTTTCAATAGGCAGTCCAAACAGGTCTTGATAGAGTCTGGATAGGAAAACAACACCAAGAAACCCCTTGTTGCATTTTTTTCTGCAAGCAATAGGCTGAGTTCTATCTGGCTGGAGGTTACTCTTTCTCTGTGTGTTTCTCTAAAATACCCTGAGTCACCACATAACTCACAGGAAGAAAGGCAAAGAAGCTGTCTTTTTTCATATTTTTTTACAGCTCTGATGCCTCTTCATGTTCACAGTAAGTGCAGAAAAACTGTACTTGCTGTGATTTCTTTTGATCTTGGACTGGCACCTGCTGGTGCAGGGAACTGGAGGCACTGTGATGAATGATGGCTCAGCAGCAGCCAGCTACACTGAGGTTAGAGATCATGGAGATGATGAGTAAAGGTAGGTCTGGTGCCCTACTGTGCTTTCCTCAATCCTGTTCTTCAATCCTTACAGCATCTGATTTGAGAAGCAACAGCTGTGAAAAATTAATAGCAGTTCCAAGACTGCTTTTTTCCCTGCCAGAAAGCCTTGTGCACTGCAATCAGCATTTCAAGAAGTGTGTGTATTTTTATCAGTGAGAAGTCCTGGAGGTGCTTTTAGCTGGAATGCCCCACTTCATGTCAATGCTCAAATGGGGCTGTGCACTGGGTGCTTCCTAAACTGCAGCTCTCCCAGAGAGCCATGGGCACTTAGCCTGATCAGTGGTCTCTGAAATACAATCTAATGAGTAATACAGGCAGAAAGGGAGAAAGAAATTTGGAAAATAACAGAGAGAAGGATAACAGTATTTTTTAAATGCTTACTGCTGCATTTGCATCTGCTTGGTCATATTAATCAAGTTTAACAGTCAAAGACAGAAACAATCTATATTTTCTTAGACGTTTTAGAGTAAACCACAATGCATTGAGGAATTTTTGTTTGATTACTTGAAAAATTTACAAAAAATGTCTCTCACCACGCACTCACACCCTGACAGACTTTTTATTTTTGCACCCATTACAAAGCATGTAGGCAGTGCAATTCATGGTGCCTGAGTTCAGTGGTAGGGTGATAAATTTGCCCAGAGTGCCAGGCCCCAACTCCATGTGCAGTCAGTGGAGACAAACAATTATGGTATTTACTCCAAGATTTAATTCATTTGCTCTAATTAAAAGCATCTAGAATTCAGCACATGTTTAGGGATTTTTCAAAGCTGTGGTATATGCACTGCTACCTATGACAGACTTGCCTTCCAGCAGCCTTCTTCCTGACTTTGTGCCCAAAGCCAATTCTGAGTCATGGTGTGGGTATTTCTTTGAGAAGGATAGCTTAAATTTCTCCTAGCAACTTGACATTTTTAATTGCATAGCATGGTACAGAATTACTAGACTGAGCATAATACAGCGAGTCAATAAGCCTTGTATTACATTTTTAACCTGAGGCTTCAGAAATCCATGTATTTATGTAGGTGTGTTTCCTGTACATGCTTTGAAGCCCAGGACATGTATAGCTTAAGGGAGCTGTACAACCTTCTTCATTTCATAGAGGCAGCCGTGAGAATGAATGGAACTTACAGCTTTGGTCCACACCTACCATCATTTTTCTGTGGTTGAGAAATGTCCTTTTTTCCAAGTACAGGAAAGCATTAAATATCTCAGAGTATAATAAATAATGACTCCATGTCTTGATTCCAAAGTGGAGACTTCTGACAACAGAGACTCTGCCCAGAATTTATACCCATAGAGGAGGTGCCCACATCTACTTTTTCTGTTTCAGGAGTCATTGACAATTTGTGACACAAATGGAATATGAAGTCAAGTAAATATATTATCTCCCCAAGGAAAAGAATAGACTGTGTTTAATTCCCTTGATTATTGCATGAAAAAATTGCTATCTAATCATGACATTTCTATCCTGGCAGTAAATGCACCCCTCCCTGGGGCTCAGGCATGGAGATGGAGAGGCTGCAGTCTCCAGCATCCCTGGCAACACACAAGGTACCATCCTCCTAAACATTTTAGCTCTGCAGAGGCTCCTTGATCTCCATCACTCAAAGCAAGGCCCAGTGTGTGTTTGGACCCTGGCTCACCTCACTTGGGACTGCAGGAGGTGAGAGGGCAGTGCCCCACACAGGTAGTTCCAGGGGAGAACCTGCAGCAGCAGTGATGTGACAATGGATGTGTGTGCAGGAGCCTCCCAGGGCACAGCACAGCTGGCAGGCAGACTTTGCCTGCAAGGAGGGCTGGGTGCATCGTTTGTACTTGGGGGAATTAGCAAGTAAAAGCATCTGGGAGATCTCAGTCTAGCAAAGCATTCAAGTACCTGTTAAAATTTAATCAAATCAATAGTTTGTTGACTTTGGTGGAACTAATGATGTGCCTCATTTTCAGGATGTTTTTAAGTGCTTGGCTGGATTCAGGTTTGAAATATGAGTTGCTACTGAGTTTTGTGTATTCTAATGCAGGTAAGTGTGGAGAAAACAGAAGGTGATACCACCCCTAACATGAATGCTACTAAACTTGTTTTGGAAGAATCAGGTAATTGCAGTTCAAGGTGGAAAGCTAGCCATTTGTTTTGCATGAGAACATGTTTTACAGTTTCCTCTCCTAGCTCACTTTAGGACGCTGCCATTATAGTATTTTATTTACCTTGCCCACCTCCAAGTCCCTTCTACTTGTTTCCTCCCTTGTTCCACTGTTCTGGGAACTGGAGTTAAAAGGAAAACAGACCCTTGGATCTGCAGCAAGCTGGATTAACTAGGATAAGCAGCCCTCCCTCTCCTCCTCTGCTCTGCTGTTTGCAGATGAGTGATAACATCAACCAGCCCTTGTTCCTTGCACTGTCCCAAGTGTTTTTTCTTTCTGTTTTTTTTTTTTTTTTCTTAGCCTGTCACTGGCTTTAATTCCACATGCACCAGTGAACAGCAGCTGCTAATGCTTGATCTAACCACTACACAAGAAAAGCTTTTACGCAGCCTGCAACCTGAGCTTCTGCAAACACAATTCAAAACTCCAGCTGGTCAAGGTGCACCTCTGCTCACATTTCCTTTTATCAGAGGGCTGCAGGGGATCGTTCTGGGCAGATTATTTACTCTCCTCTGTATGCAGCCTTGCATTTCATTTTGGAGCTTGACACCCAGTAACTAAACAGATAAATAGTCGTGAGTAAAAAAAATACTTGTTCTTTTTAGGATATACTTAGATCATTAGGGGATCACACACTGTTTGTTTACTCTAATAAGCAGGCAGGAGCCAAGACGTGGATGCTTGTCCGCACCAAAACTCTCTCCCTGTTTATTTTCAATCCTTTTTGCCAGCATAGCTGAGAATCCAACATGAGTGAAAATGTCAGGCTCCAACTTCCTCAAGGTATGGTGGTAAAGCCAACATAGTTGATGTAGCTTGGTTACTGCCTGGTGGTATTTAAAAGAACTTTGAAAAGTGGTCTGACCTACAGTAGAGGCTGGTGCTGAAGGTTACTTCTGTATCCAGAGCAGGAAGGTAAGAAAAGCCAAACACTATGAGATGACCAAAAGCAGTGGAGGAAAACCACATGCACGTATGCAGGAGGAGCATGAAAAGGCTGTCAAGCCTGTTTCCTTCAGGCTTTCTTCACTGCTTTGACTGGCTGGCAAGGAGAAGTGCTTTTTGCAATGTTGTGGCTGAGACCTGGGCTGTGTCTCACAGACAGGCTGGAGAGACCCTGCTCCTCCTCCCCCAGTGACTGCAGAGGAAGGCAATGAAGCTTTGTCTTAGCCTCTGAGGGGAGGCACCAAGCCTCTGCCTCTTTAGTTGATACCCTCTGTATTCAGCAAAGAAGCAAAAATGTCCTTGAAATGTGTGGACATGATAGGCACTTGTTTGCCTTGGGTGTCCCCAGGGAATTCTCAGCTAGTATAGATCCTTCTGCATTGCACCAGTTTGGGGAAAATTATAGAGCTCCCTCTTGCTTTATAACCAACCATGTTACGTAAAGCATCTGGATATGCTACCCTCTGAGAAGATATGCCAGCTCCAAGAATCTCATTCAAATATTACAGATATGATAATCACCCATTTAAGGAAATAATTAAAATTGGATGAGTTTCATATCTCCCCCAGTTTTAGAAAAGAAAAATCATAGGCCAAATATAAATTTCATAAATGCTTGAAAAACCCTCTACAGGAAGAAATTTGGCAGAGAACATCAAGACCAGGCCATTTTGAGCAAATGAAAGAATCCAAAGCAAGACTTTGAAGTCTGACCTTCAGAACATATAATAATACACTGGATTGCAGAGGTAATAAATACCAGAGAGTGGGACAGAATGTATCTAATTAAGCAGTTTTAGCCATGCTTTGGCATTCTTTTCAATTATGTTTCTTACTAGGATTTGCAAAGGTACCAGCACAGTTTTGCAGTGATCCTAGTTCTGAAAACACTGGGTTTTTTTTCCTCTATGCAAAGCAACACATCATCAGTTATTTTATAGTCAGATCCACTTCAGTGGTTTCATTTCCATTACAGCAATGGAAAGCTGTGAGTGCGTCACTTCACTGAGAACTATGGGCCAAGCTCATTTTTCTGAGCTTTATGTTAAAATCAATGGATTAGCTAATAGGATAGACACTGCCATGTGAACCAGAGCACTGATTTCTTCTACTCCATATGAAGAGACTAAAAAACTGTACTTTGTTACTAACTTGCTTTGCCTGAATCACAAAACAGATGAGTTGAAAAGGACTTACAGAAATCTAGATATTCCCACATATTTTTTACAGCTCTGTTGATTGTTTATGCAGAGTTTTAAGTAGAGCAGAGGGCAGGGTCACATCCTTTGACCTGCTGGCAACACCACTTTTAATGCAACTCAGGAGGTTCTTGACCTTTACTACAGTTATTTAGTGTTGGGTCATGGTCAGCTTGTTTTCCACCAGGGTCCCCCACTCCTTCTCTGCAGATCTGCTTTTCAGCTGGTTATTTCCCTGAGTCTCTTGGTGCATGGAACTTCTCCCCAAGTGCAAGACTCTGAACTTCCCCTCATTGAACTTCATGAGATTCCTGCCAGCCCATTTCTCCAACCTGGTCAGGTCATTTCCCTTTGAATGCCCATAAAACTCCCTGGTGTGTCGACCACTCATTCCAACCTTTCATTTTCTGCAGTCTTACTGAGTATTCTCTCTGCCCCAACATCTAAATCAATAATGATGTCATGAGAGACAGTGTTAAGAGCCCTGCTAAAGTCAAGATAAGCATCCCCTGTTCCTCAGTTTCATTGCAGAAGGCTACCAACTCAAGCATCTTTTTCCTCTTTGCAAATCCTTGCTGACTATGCCCAGCCATGTTCTTGCTCTTATGTTTAGAAATGTTTTTCAGGATTATACGCTCCATCACCTTTCCTGTGATAGAGACTGCCTGGCCTGTAGTTCCCCATATCCTTTTTCTCACCTTCCTTGAAGACAGTGATGTTTGCTCTCTACCAGTACTCATGCTGGGTTCTGGGACTGTGAGCAGCAGGGGCAGATTTGCATCAGGTTCACTGCCCAGTAAATGCACCATGCTGTGCTATTGAGAGGAACTCTGAGGACATTGGAGGCTGAATGTTGTAAGAGGTGGACACAGAGTGATCTGTTCCAAATATGACCAACACTATCTGGATATCTATCACAAAAGTCACCATGCTTCCCTCATAGTCCAAGATAGAATATGCCATGTTAAAAACTGTTAACACTAGACTTCTGCCTGGTCTTGAAGCTTACTTTTTTTCCAGTTCCCAATTCTTTCAAGACACTTTTCCAGCTGTTCACAAGTCTTCTCCTTTTCTATCTTCTCTTCATACTTGATTTTCTCATCTCATGCTATAACAGCACAGTAGTCATATTTTTCATTCTTTGGCTAATATTACTTCTCATTGAAAACACCATCCTATGTGGAAATTAATTCCTGATTGCATATGGTTTGCCTAACCTAGGTTCCTGAGCTGTACATAAGCACCTGGTTCTTGGTGAAGCAATCCTGCTGAAAAGAGGGCTTTGTGGTTCTCACTGGATGTTCACACTTCCCACGGATACACTCAGTCGCAGCCCCAAATGCCCTGTTGAATCTCTGCAGGATGTCCTCTGTGCCCTGGCTGAATTCATTGACTCTGTGTGCCATCACGAGGTGACAGGCTTTCTGCAGACTGATGTGTCACTGGGACAGAAGTGGCAGATGGCCCCTCCTGTCCTCAGGCTTTGAATTATGCGAAAGAAAAAGCTTTTAGTCCTTGCTGAGCTGGGTGACACATGCTTCTTGCAGATTCACAGATATATCATAACTCATAGAATGGCTTGAGCTGGAAGGGACATTAAAGACCATCTAGGTTCAACACCCCTGCAGTGGGACAGGATGCCTTTCACTAGACTTTTAGGAATGGATCATCCACAGCCTCCCTGGTCAAGCTGTGCCAGTGCCTCACCACCCTCACAGTAAAGGATTTTTAAAATTTTTTTAGTATCTAATTTAAGACTACTCTTTTTCAGTTTGAAGCCATTCCTCTTATCATGTTTCCACATACTCCTGTAAAAAGTCCTTCTCCATCTCACTTGTGGTCTTCAAGTACGGGAAGGTCACAATTAGGTCACCCCAAAGCTTTTTCTTCTGCAGGCTGAACAATCCCAATTCTCTCTGCTATTGTTTCCTCATAGCAGAGGTGCTCCATCCCCCTGATCATCTTGGTGGCCTTCTCTGGACTCACTCCAACATGTCCTTCCTGTGCTGGATGCAGCCCTGCAGGTGGGGCCTCACCAGGGCAGAGCAGAGCAGAGCAGAGGGACAGAATCCCTCCCTCCCCTGCTGCCCAGGCTGCCTTTGGTGCAGCCCAGGACACATCTGGATTTCTGGGCTGCACGGGCACACTGCCAGGCCATGTCCAACCTCCCATCCACCATGTCCACCCTATCTTTGGGGTTTTTCTACAGGAGGACCCAAGTGCAATGTGCACCTAACCTAGTGGTATAGCAATGTGTAGGGCACTCCAGTGCCACTTGTGGGAGCTAATCTGAGAGATCAGAACTGGTGTATAACCACGGCAATAATTTTTATATGCATCTATGCACCTTTATCCACTATATAAAAGATGATTAATAGTACAATTAGTAAAGAGTTTTGAACTCCATGTGTTGTTCAAGGCTCTGTCATTGTTCACAGACTCAACAAAAATCAAAGAAACATCACTGACCTCCTTGAAATGCTTTGTGGTTTACTGCTTTATTATTTTACATGGCTCCTCTAAATTAGCCATGGTTAGTATGTACAGGTTTGTGCATGGCACTGACTGCACTGTAACATGCACATACCTGAATATTATATAGCATGATTAATGGTGAATTCTTAAACACCAGCTTTGCTGGTAGGGATTGAGTGCAGTCATCTGTGTGACCTAAATTGCTTCATGAGCTGGGGTTGCTAAGAGAGAGTGCATAAGTGATGGGATGACATTATGAAATCATGTTTTCTCTTGTGGACCTAGAAACATCTGCAGTCAAATACAAGTGGGTCTAAGATTGCTTTGGGGTGTGATGAACTCATATATTTGCTGTTTCACACAGGAACAGAATTTAAAAAGTCCTTTTCTGAAGGGCTGCTTTGGTGAAAGTTAAGATTGGGCAAGAACTCCATCCTCTCACTGACATTTGTCACTTGTGTTTGCTGTCTGCCAGTGGACATTTTCTCAGCTCTTTAGTGCTGGAGGGTTTACAGCAACCATTACACAACTCTGCAGGTACATGCAGAGCTCACCTGCTGTGCCATGAGCAATTCCCAGCAGCTCCAACAGCCCCTGGCTTGCAGCAGCAGCACCACCAGCAGAGAAGCTGCATTGAAGGCCAGGCTGGAAAGTTCTGTGTACTCTAAATGTTCACTGACACCATGAAGGATCAGCTTGTTTCAGGTTTTTAGGAAAGTTTTCTGTATCAGAAGGGTACAACAAATAGTGACAGTTCAAGTCAGATCAAGATAAATCACCTTTTAGAAAAAGGGGGGAAAAGATTACTTGTAACATAGTAAACTAGCACAGTAGGGCTTTTCACCTAGGTTTGGCACACCTCTGGTTTTTCTTGTTTACTATGAATGTATATATGAGGTCTGTAATTTGTTAAGTAAAGTATCTATAGTAAAGGGATTGTTTAAAGCATCATTTTACAATATTCAGGGGGAGATCCTTTAATATCCCAGGGAAAATCAAACCAAACTCCTCAAATACATTTATATGAATTTTCTGTCGTTCCATGGAAATAATGATTTTTTACTGTGATAAAGATAAATCAAACCCTACATTCCTCCATAAGAGAAAAAAATAAAAAATTGAAGACATGTTCTAGTTATCAGGAAAGTTCTGTAACTGTGGAACTAAAAGGCCATATTCTCATTTCACCTTTCCTCTTTTAAGCAAAGGCTAAAAATTGGATAAACAGTTTATTTGCTCTAATTATGGAGCAAATGGAGGAACTAACTGAAAAGGTGCATTTATTAGTAACTCTAAGAGAAAAAAAAATGGGTTTGAGTCAGCATACAATTGTGTTCCTGCATGTCCTTAGGATCATGGTAGCTCAATTATGGAAAAACCAGTTGTCCTCAGAATAGCACTATTGAGCAGGTCTATGGCTAACATGACTCTAGAGAAAGAATTCAATATTTTGTTTCCAGCATCCTAGGTTATGTATATAAAGACAATTTTTCTTCATAAACTCTGACGGAATCTTTTCAATGCCAAATCCATTATTCTGGCATTTACCCTAGTCATCATTTTCCCCTAAAGCAAACAGGTTGTACATTTGTTTCTATTTCTCATGGAAAAAATAACATTCTAGCCCTAATTCTTCTTTCACTGAAATGATAGTGAGGTTAGAAAGCTCTGTAGTCATAGACAGCACTGCTATTTTCAGAAAAAAGCTCTCAAAACTGTCCACTAAAAACCTTCAAAATAATCGAAAGAAAACAAATTTTCAGTGGTTCCACCCTTTTGATCTTGTACAAAATGAAAACAAGATACAGAATTGCATGAATGTCTGTGGTAAAATTTTTCTTTTTCTAAGATGAAAATGTTATTTTTTGATTGTTCTAAGATAAAAGCTTCAATACTTTTTTTTGGCAGTGTGATGTATTTCATATCAATAATCCCATGATTAGTTACCATTTAAGGGGTATATGAATACTGTGAAGAGTTTATCAACTTGCCCATTGTCTTGGCTTACTGCCTAATTGGGAATATGACTTTGATCAACTTCCAGTTCAGCAGGCTTTGGTGCTTCTGTTATGTAAACACACATGAAAATGGCTATATATATTGCAATGATTATTAAACCATTAATGTCTGCAAACTCTAGAAATGTCTGTGTTGTGATATTCATTTTCATTGCTAACCAGACCGTACTAGGGGAAATCCACTATTTGGTAACTTGTGTATCAGTTCTTCTTTCACAGTGGTGAAACTCTCTTAGGAAAGACACCAAGGAATTTCTGAAGAGAAATTGCTCCTAATGAAAGAATCATGCAACTGAATGGAAAGAGATATGATAAAATGATAAAATCTTCATTTAATGGTTTAGAGCATTAGTCAGGTTTTAAAATTATTTATGTGTCTGCTTTTCTTCTTCCTCATTCATCTACTCATTCACACTGCTCTCCAAAAAGTGAACAGTATTTCTAATTCTGGAGAAGACAAGAGTCTATATGCAGCTCTGTTTCACATTTCAGGTTGCTGTATTTTTAGATGTTACTAACTTTTTATTGGTAGATAGATCAGCAATTGGATGAGGGATGCATATTTACAAATAGGTCTGCCAACCCCCTCCCCCAAAGTAAAAAGCAATAAAAGTGAAATGTTGATGTATTTCATAATTCTGTTGTGTACTTGTGCTTTTTAGAATCATGAATCTTGATCAGAAAAGAGACTGAAATGCTTTGTCATTGTGAACTGTGTTCTTACTGATTTTTTTGTAAAGCTAGGTTCCACACAATCAACTGGTGCACTCTAGCACTGCTGATGTCGAAGTAGCCAGAGAACAGTGAGAGAACACTGAAATCT
Source organism: Poecile atricapillus (assembly GCF_030490865.1). Lineage (NCBI taxonomy): Eukaryota > Metazoa > Chordata > Aves > Passeriformes > Paridae > Poecile > Poecile atricapillus. The sequence continues at coordinate 20,345,151 of NC_081251.1, read as the reverse complement.
CAATATCCAGTGCATGTTGAGTCTGTATTTTAAAATATTCTATTTATAATCAGGAATCCAAAACAAAATTCTCAAAATTTTTAATTATGAACTGCAGAAAACACGTTGCCAGTAAGGGGTGGGTGCTCATGTGGCACATCTGGCATGTCTGAAGTTGGCCTTTCTGAATCAGTCCCTGTGTTCTTAGGAAAAGCTTGGTTCTACATTGTGTTCAGGCAACAACATGGGGCCTCTTTCCCTTCAGAATTACAGAAATTTCACAAAGGTTAATGTCTTTAATAAGGTCTGTGATTGAGTAATTTAATTGCCCGGGTTTAGATTAAGATATTAGCAGTATTTTTAAAATGTTGGCTTTGTTTTGACTTGCATTTGTTGTCTTTACTGTAGCTGTCAGACATTTCTTGACATCTCCTAGAATGTGAACTGCTTTTGTTGCAAATATATTATTGGTTTGTGTTCGTGCCTTGTCAAGTAGTTGGGGATGCAGGGTTTGAAAGCAACCCTGTGCTGGTGCAGAGGGCACCATCCTACAACTTTTGGGTGGATTCTGAGCTGTGTGGGTGCATTTCTCACACCACAAGCCTGGTGCAAAGTAGGTGGCTTCCTGATGGATTCACACAAATTCTGAAAGTTGTCCCAGTTACATGTTTTGCCCTTCACAGCTTTTAATCTTTGCCAGTTTGTCAAGTTTTCTTCCTCAGAACATGCTTAGTTTTAACAAGCCAATAAAATATAAACACCAATCAATTTAGTCCTGTATGGTATCTTCAAAACTAACCAGATCAAGGGACTTCAGCAAAAGAGTTAAATGTATATTAAGAAGAAAATAGCCCTTAGGTCTGAAGAGCTGATGAATGGACCTGAAAAGCTATCAAAAAGGCACTGCTTAATTTTTTTTAGATAATAATAAGAGATATTATAGTCTTTTTAAAGAACCTATTATTATTGCAAACCTGTATTTTAATAATGAAACAGACCATAATTCCCTCTATACCAATTCTACCAGGACATACTACCACGTATCTCTGGTCAAAATGTTTTTATGCATTCCTTTGATCAGCAATTCCCTTTTAAACTGTCTCCTCTCAGCTCCTTCTTTGATCACTTTTGATAGGCTGCTAGGGTCTGGAGAACTAGTGCATTTAGAAGAGCAAGAAAAATCTCTGGATACAAAACATGTTCATATGAAATATGACTTAGACATGTCTCCAAATCAGAAACAAGACACAAAAGCTAGTGCAAGGAAATGGCAGAAGCAAGAAAAATCGTCTGGTATCTCTCTGGGGCTGCAATTCATTGTTTGCCTTAGGGTTTCAGAAAACAGCAGCTGCCTGAACCTTGATGGCTAGAAATCAATAATATAGATTTCATCTGCAAACAATGCAATCTCTGCCCCTTTATGGGAGGAGCAGCCAATACCTCAGGCAAACACAGGGCAGGACTTTCAGGTACACCTAGTGAATGCCCTGGGAAGTGTCCTGTAACCTTGCAAGCAGCCTTATTTTCATAAGCAGAATGAAAAATCAAAGGGCTAGATATGAGGGGGAAGACTGCTGGAGACAAATTTAGGTGCAAAGTGAAAAGTAATTACTTCTAAACAGATTATGGAAAGCATGTAAGCAAGATTCTAATAAGAGTGTAATTTCTTAGGAAGGACAGCTGAAATACCAACAAGGCATTGTCAAGTCATACCAACAAGGCTATGTTTTAAAATATTTTACTGATTTCTATCTCCTAGACAGTTTTATTTCAGCCTGATCCTTCCTTCCTTCCTTTTCCTTCCTTCCTTCCTTCCTTCCTTCCTTCCTTCCTTCCTTCCTTCCTTCCTTCCTTCCTTCCTTCCTTCCTTCCTTCCTTCCTTCCTTCCTTCCTTCCTTCCTTCCTTCCTTCCTTCCTTCCTTCCTTCCTTCCTTCCTTCCTTCCTTCCTTCCTTCCTTCCTTCCTTCCTTCCTTCCTTCCTTCCTTCCTTCCTTCCTTCCTTCCTTCCTTCCTTCCTTCCTTCCTTCCTTCCTTCCTTCCTTCCTCCCCTCCCCTCCCCTCCCCTCCCCTCCCCTCCCCTCCCCTCCCCTCCCCTCCCCTCCCCTCCCCTCCCCTCCCCTCCCCTCCCCTCCCCTCCCCTCCCCTCCCCTCCCCCTTATTAAAAAAAAACAATTCCCTTTAGCATTGGCATGTGTTTTTCTCAATTTCATGGAATTTTCATTTCTTTTTGCTTCACTTTTCCACACAGAAATAAAAACATAATTGTGAAATAATTTGAAATGGGTGTTAGAAGACTTCCTGGATGATTTAAGTGTGTTTCACAACAGACTTGCTTTTCATAATAGTAGGGATAAAGCAACATTTAGAGAGGGTACATAGGGTACATACACCTTTAGAAAAAAGAAAAAGATAGCTAGAAGGGAAATTGCCTTTCATTTCCACTCTGATGCAACTATATTTGTTATATGCAAAATATTTTATCACAGCACATGCAAGTCACAAGTTGCTGACAGTAACATGACTGAGAAAACTGCAGAGACTCAAGGTATTGTTCCAAAGGATCTTTCAGTTAGTTACACATTAACAACTTCAGTAGTTGTACATTCACATATTAAGATATCATCCAAGTTTAGAGTTCAAATAAAAACTTCCTTTTCAATGCATTGTACTTCACCTGGAAAAAGTAATGACTCTTTATATTGCACTCTAATGGCCTGGAACATATTTGTCTGACTGGAATACTAATGAATATTAAAATCTAATATTAATAGACTTGAGAAAATATATGTATACATTGAAATTTTAAGATGAAGGGGGTACAGTGCCTAGACCCAGTAGTGTACTAGTTAGTACAGAGTTTTGCATTAATGGTATAATGAGAGATCTCTAAAACTCTTGTCAGTAGTTTTGGCCTTCACCTATAACAACAAAAACAACAAAAATATTGTTCAGCTGAACAATTACTAATTAAATGTGCTGAACTTTTCCATGATCCTCCTCAGGAACAAAAAGAACCCAGCACCCAAAATGAGCCTATTTCTGAATACACTAGATGCTCTGAGCACACCAGCTGCTCTGAACATACTGCTTCCTCTACTAGGTATGTGATGTTTTGATTTGACCTAGACTGTTTTTCATGGCAGAAATATATTTTTCAGAGATTTCTAACTTTTTTGGTGCCTAAAATTTTGAATTTTTGGGACGGTTGGAGCGGGGGAGGATATTCATTCAATACTTCTGTGAAAAACATGAGCTCCATTAAAATCAAGTTCCATTATGAAAATATTTTTGTTGGAAATTTTTTTACCACCTTACCATTTAGATACCTAGATTTATGTACACTAATGACTCACATCTCCTTCCTCCACTGAGTTTAAACACCTTTGCTATTGTTTTGACAAACTGCTCTTTCAACTTTCATTCTGAAAATAAAACAAAGACTCTTGTATCAATCCTTGCCTTTGTTTTCCCTGCCTTTCCTGCAACTGATTCATTTTTTGGATAAAGACACAGCTCTTTTCTGGAATAGGAGCACACCACTTGATTTTTCAGATTTGCCTTCTGTGTTGATCTCTGTCATAAGGATAATCCAAATCTCATCATGTCTCAGTTAGCACCACTTTAACCTGCTGGTTGTGAGATTGAAATAGCCTTCAAAAATGAGATTTTAGGGAGCAGACAATGAAGAACTTCTTGTAGAGAGCCCAGACTCCACAGAAGTTAATTAATATGCCAGACATTAAGTTTATCCTTAACTAACTTGCCTATTCCTAGAAAAGTAAGGACATCTTTTACACTTCCTCTCGATGTTAGGGTACCACTGTGGTGTCACATTTCCTGAGCCCACCCTGGAGGCACCCAACATTCTTTGCCCTATTGGGACTTTCTGTCAATGACCACGTTGGCTCTGTAGCATTTCTTCCAGGGCCTCTCAGTTTTGACAAATTTGGGGTTTACCAAGCTGAAGCTTCTTCCAGCCACACTTGGGTATGGATTTTCAGAAACAGTAGACTGTTGCCGCTGAAGATGAATGGATCACACGGACACAGGTCGAGGTGTGGTGAAGGAAAAAAGAGCGAGGTTTATTTTTCCCTCCAGGATTTATAGGCTTCTGACCATGGCCAGGGATTGGATGGTCAGGATAACACTTTCTCACTGCACTGGCCATGAGAGATGCCCATCACAAGACGTGTAACAGAAAGAATGTACACATATCTATGTTTATAGTTACTGTCCTGGGAAAGTCTTTAGAAAACCATGTCAGCAAGCTCAGAAGCTGAGTTTTCAGGGCGACAGTAGACCAAAACAGCGACCAAAATATTTTACCTCAATAAAGGACAAAAGAAATGTGACAGAAAAAAAAGCCCTCTCTAACAGTCTCAGTAGACTTTATGATTCAGACAAACACTTTCAGAATGGTACAGCTTATGAACACCAGATGAGGGTGGGATTGCTCTGGTCTAAGTTTAACTGGCCAAAGGTTAGCAGTCTAGCCTAAATCAGTCACCACTGCCCCCCCGCAGCCAGCAGTGAGCTATAGGTAGCTGCACAAGTGATTCATTCCAGGATGACTCACTGGCTGCAGATAGGCCTGCTGGGGTAGGCAGGTAGGTGAGATGTGCTGCTGGGCACCCTTTGTTAGGCTGCCCTTAGAACAGAGCAAGAGCCTCAGCTGTAAAATGCCTATAGGCTGCATCATCTCTCGTTTGGAGTGGGCCAGGAGCACACACCTGGACAGTCACGGCAGCTCACAGGACAAGTGCTGGCAGGTTCGGCTGCCAGAGCTGAGTCATGTAGCTGAACCCTTAGTACCAGCATCTGTTTGCAAAACTGGCTCTGAGATACTTCTGATAAAGAGAATTATGATTTGGAAAGTTTGCGAGTTCTTTGGAAACATTACACCATTTCAAACAGCTCAAGCTATGACCCAGTACCTTAGCACCCCCTCTTCTTGGCTGTAGTGCCACGTGGCACTTTCTAGCTGTAACTACTACCAATAACTGATTATTACTCAATTAAATACAGTGAGAAACTTAAGCCGGAAAAGCAGAACATTTTACAGAGCCAAAATCTATGACTTCATTAAAATGATTCTTACATCACCTTACTTTTACCTTAGAAGCTCACCAGACTCAAAATGCAGTGGATCCAACACAATTATTAATAAGGAGGTCCAACAGTTGACATATCTTTCTCTTCATTCCTGATGAATTTTTCTTGCCTCCTCCACACAATGGAAAATGCCATCATTACAGCTACATTTTCTTTCTACAGTCTGGGAGCTTTGTAGTGCACCTTACTCCGTACGTTTTTAGAATCCTCCTTGAAGCAATTTCATTTTCAGCTCCTTTTTAAACTACACTGGCTTTTCTCGTACTTCTGATGGATTTGTTGCTATGTTTATGATTGACTGTTTTGTGTTTCCATTGCACCATCCCATTTGACTTCACTCAGAACCACTCATGTTTACTTCCTACATGGATGGAATTTCTTGTCTTTGCTTTATATTTCATCCTTGATCATAGTGTCAAAGGTGTGATCCTGACTGCACAGAAAACATCATTGTGCCTCCAGCTATACCTTTGAGGTTTGTCACAATGAATAGAAGCACTAGGGAAGACTGGGAAGGCTGTAGGAAATGGACATCAGAGGGTTCTTGATGTTGGAAATATTTGTACTGGGCAATGCTTATGCTCTGCAGTCCATCCCAGGACATTATCATGCTACATGTATACACCTACAAGCACAGCACTTGCCCATGACCAGGCACGCTACATGCCATGTGTTCCTCGTGACACTCCTGCCTCCTTCACTGAAATGTGAATTTGGATGAAAACCAGGCTACTAGCAAAATGTAAAGCGTAAAAATGGTGTCCTTCTGTTTCTTGTTCACATTCAGTACCTGAACAGTCCTAAATGTTTGGATGGTTTTGATCTGGATCATAACTGTGATTATAGAACTATGAAAAGTCTTTATTTCCAAAGAAATGTACCTATATATATCTTGAAAATATATCTATGTAGAAGAATGCTGAGTAAAATCAACAGAGAACAAATACAAGAGTCCTTGGTTGGTGTTTGTTTTAACTTAAGAATAACCAAAATAATTTTAAGCTGGGCTTAAACTGGAAATATGTATTTGTGACCTATTTAGAGAGGCAAATACAAAATTTTTTTAAGTGGTAGAGCATTCATTTAGATGAAAAGAAACCCTGTTCTCTTCCTTTAACTTACCAGTACATATTCAGTAAGCAAGGGCCCTGGAGCTGGAACAGCTATAGTTGAGAGGATGATCCCTTGTGAGCACATAAAGAGTCCAGGTCAACCACCTTTCTTCCTAGCAGGCCCCCTTCCCAGCAGTCCCCACTCCTCCCTCAGCTCCTGCCAGGTGGACAAAACCTCAAGAAGATGCCCAGTGTGCTGCAGCACTAAAGTGGAGCTGGCGGTGGCCAGGCTCTGCTCTTGGGCACCTCAGCACCCTTGGAGGCTGGGTTTGCAGTTTGAAGGTAACTAGCTATACAGCATTTGATAGCCAGATCTCCACTAAATGTGTGTTTCAGAGCTTCAAATCTTCTCAGTTCATCATTTTCCAGAATCTTGTTTCTGTTCATCTGAGCCCTGTGCCAAGCTGACTTGAACTAAGCAGAGGGAGGACTGGTGAAGGACAAGTGAGCACATGGACATTTGCATATTTTTGAATCAATTTTGTTTTACGGCTAAAGTAATACAAATAGATTTAAATCCATACTTCTAATTAAAACAAGTTTCCTGTGGCTCCCAACTGCAGGCGGAATCCGAGTTCTATTCTGTACTGAAACATCTCTTTTGCAGTTTACTGCAACCTTCCTAGATCTTGCCAGCTCTGCTGAACCATTAGATAGGCTGTAAATGCCCTTCAGAGAGTACTCTGAAGAAAGATGAAAATGATGTAATTTTGGGAGTTAGATTTGGGAGTTAGACATTCCTCCAAATCAGTTTTCCTTGTTTCCCTGCATTTTGCAGGGCATGATTTTTTTTTTTTTTTTGTATTATATTCATTTTTACCGTAAAGAATCTTACAGATTATCCTTTGTAGTGTGATGTAATTAGCAGACTTAAGATTTTTTATGTACACTTTCTTTTGTACAAACATTTTACACATGAAGACTGTTGCTAATATTGGTCTCAGTCCTCAGGTAAAGCAAGATGCTAACATAACACAAACCACACTGATTTATGTTGAAAATATTTGAAGATCAGGGGAATTTATTTGTGGCAGTTTGAGATCAAGCATAGGTAAACAGGGATTTTAGACAAAGCGGCCATGGAAAAAAATCATCCTCTTGGACAGTGCACAATAAGACTCTCAGGAACATGGTGTGATTCTTGGGATTGTCCTGTGCAGGACCAGGAGTTGGATTTGATGATCCCTCTGGGTCCCTTCCAACTCAGCATATTCTATGATTCTGTGATCAGTGGGAAGAGAAGTCCTCTTACCTCTAACCATCCTATTACTTTGTTTCTGAAATTGTTTTAGAGCAATATAAGATGATCTATGAATGTCTCAAACTCTGCAGGAATAAGATGGTCTTTCTACCAGATGTAGGGTAATAATAAATTTATACAATCTAAAAAACTGAAAATTTAGGAAAATTTGAGCTTCCAGACAATTAGTCTGTATTGGAAGGTTAAATTGAAGGCCTGTTCTCAGAAGTTACACAACTTTAAGCCTCTTTATAGTAATTGACATCAAGGAATTTATTCCTTTTTTACAGTGGAATCCTATTCTCGCTGTTGTCAGTGCAAGTGAAGGCAGCTCTGCAGATGCTCTTTAACCCAGCAGATGCCTGGAGAGTCACCTCAGCTTGTGTTTGGAGGTGAACCCAATAGACTACATCTCTGTTTGATGTTGGTTGACTCTTGCACATGATAAAAGTTATTAAATTTACTTTCCTGCAGGAAATAAATGTTGAGTGAAGACGTGTTCCCAAGAAATGAGTGGCGAACTGCATCTTTCCAACAAGCTCAAGAGATACCTTCTTGTCCTGGGTTCCACACAGAACTGCTTCAGTCTTTCTCTTCCAGTCCTGCTACTGCAAAGCTTACCCAATTGGCTTTCACTGTCCTAATGTTCTTATTTGGCTCCACCAAACTTCCTAGAAGGTTTAAACTACGCTACACTATGAAAAGACGTCGGATTTGGGATTTGGTTTTGTAGTAGCTGTGCTCAGGGCTCTTTGTGGATGAAGTGTCACCACAGCTCTGAAAAACTTATCCTCTAGAAGACATAAACCAAGCCAAAGATTATGTTACAAACAGGTATCAAAGAAAAAAAACAATGAAAAAATACATGCTAAACTATGCAGGAAGAGCTATATGGATGAAAAAAGACTAGAGAGTTGGTCTCTGATCTTGTAAGCTCCTGCTTAACTACACAACACATTCATTTCTTGACTTCCTGCATGATTAGTTCTTAGTTTCCTTAGGGCAGAAACAGAAAGATTGAGCAGAAGGGTGTAAAACCTAACTGAAAGGATTATTCAGAAAAAAAAAAGATTACAAGAAAGAGAATAATTAGAAGAGTGTCATGTGTAATGACTGGCACATGAGTGAGTTCATTGGAAATGTAAACATGGAAAGGGACTGTCAGAGAGGGCGTAAGATGAGCAACTCAGGCTGATGAATAACTGCGGAAGTGGTTAAGACTTCCTGGTCACCAAAGAGAAAAACAGTGATGCAAGAAGAGGTTGGGCTAAAAGGAAGGAATAGGAGCAGCACTCCTCTTTGCGTGCTCAGCTGTGCCTGCCTCTTTGTGTGTGACTCTACATCTTGGTGCTTGCTGCTTCAGTGCTCTAATGCTGATCAATAACCGACCAATAATCATGTGGTTTTGTGTTGATGATTGCTACCCTCTGGTTCCTGCTACAGCCTATGAAAAAAACATAAAAATTGTACTCCTGTTGAGCTCTTGATGATTGAGGCAAATTTTGAAACCCAGACAATCACACCTTAGATATTTTTAATCATAACTGCTGAGGCAACTCAGGTCCAGCACAAACGTGCAAGCTAATTTTACAGGATTTCCTGTTCTTTCAGTAACTACATTGATTCCTGGAGATGGATATATGTAGCTGACTTTGATCTGGAGTGGTTTTTTTCTAAGATACTGTTTGTTTTTCTGCTATATTACAAATTTTATTGACAAGTATAATTGACCAAAATTCTCAACACCTTTTGCCATGGAGACCTTGACAGACTGTTGTTCCATCATTGCCTGTAAACGAGCTGAGTAGTCCTTTCTAAGCCCATTTTATTTCCAAGGGTGGGCTATCTACTACCTCTCTCTACAACATTATACTCAATGAATTGACATAGTCCCCTTCAGCACCACGGGATAAAGCCAGGATAAATACGGTCCAATCACAAAATGTCCCCAAAATTTGAAGTCATCTCTTTGCAGAGTGAAGCCAAGACCTGCATGTGCTTTTTTGCCTGCTGACATAGGCCATTCTTTCGCTAAAGCTCTTGGCGATACTAAGTACTTTTGCAGTTGTGTGTTCAGAATGCCTCAACATCTACAATACACGTGCAAACACCTTTTTTCTGGTTTCTTTCCAGCACCTATTTACTATTCAGAGATGAATCAGAAGCAAAGCAGTGGATGGGTAAACTGTGGACCTTTAAAGGTTGCTTGTACCGGACAGTCTGAGAGCAGGAGCTTGCCAAACCTTCCTTCCGGAAGAAATCCACTGGACTTCATAAAATATGGGATAAAGGTGTTATCTGAAAAATTACTTAATAGCAATGTTCCTAAATGCTAAGCTGGGCTGTAGCCCAAGGTCATTCTCAGTCTATGATGGCTCTGTCCTCTCTAAGGCAGCAAGATGAGCAAAGGCTTGCTATGGGAGATTAACCTCTGTAGAAAGGGGGATTGTTTCATATTCTTTGAATCTGAAACCCGTTCCAGACTTGCTTCATACCTTGCACTGACCCAGGTCACCCAGGACTTGTGAAGGGAAGGTTACATGTCAGTGATAATAAAGTTGCTCTTGGGTTTTTGTGGAAGATCCCAATCTGCACTCCAAGTATCCTTTAGCTCTACCTCAAGTTGCCTTCAAATGCTGGCTGATGAAGAACCTGAGTCTGAGCAGATTAGGCCGTACCAAAATGATAACTGTGAAACTGGAGTGCATTGGTTTCTGGTAAAAGCTCACTGTATGCAACCATTATTTGTGCTGCTTTCTTCACAAAATAAATGAACAGAGATTTAGCATAATATACTGAATTCTTTCTATGGAAAGAACAGTCGAACAACAGTTTGTTTATGAGATTCTGGAGATAACATATTTTCCAAGCAGAACTTCAAATTCCCTCACACTTTGGACACTGGCTGACATGAATGGGGGGGTACTGACTGCAGCACATCGTAGCTTTTAACATGAGCAAGACCAAATACAATATTAAATTTGGAAAAAAATAGTACCCTTCAGAAATAAACTCTATCTTTTCAGCCATATTCTGAAATAAAAAATATTAGAATGTTGTAGAACAGCCTTAGTCTCATATAATTCAAATTTACTGATATTGAGAGATCCTATTTATTGTTCCACCTCTTTGCAAGATTCCATCCCTCAGCTCTCAGCCAGGGGTCTGGGCATGGCTCAGGGATAAATTGCATTTTCAGATGTTCAGAGTCAAGTATCATCCTCACTCACAGAGAAATTAATTCCCTAATGGGATTCCAGCTTTAAAATAATAGCACTTTAATGGAGACAGCAAAATACAAGTATACTTTAAAGCAACAAGCATTACCTCTCAGAGTGGTAGTTTTATTTGTACGCATTCAATAGCACGCAGTTTTTTTCACAGGAATATAAGCATAACAATGGTGAAACGTCCATATCAGATCCGGCCAGTATTCCACTTCTAAGGACTCAAAAGCAGATGCAAGAAACTGCACAGGAGGCACTGGCAGGACAACCTGCTCCAGAAGGAAGCTTCTGCTTAATCCCCACTGATGTAACGCTTGGCCGATTTCATGAAACAGGTAGACTTATACCCCTTAGAAAAGTAATATACATATAGAAAAATCTGTATTTCTTATAGATTTCTGTACAGTAGTATTTACAATATATTGCAAAGATTTCAGTCTTATCTCCATATTCCATAAACCCCAGACTTTGTACCTTTTTCCTGTTATGCCACAGCAGTGGACATTGCCCCTTGTTACAGCACAGGAGAACCATGAAACACTTGGATGTAAACCACAATTTGTTGTGCACACTTGCACCCCATTTGACTATTTTGTTTACATAGTTCTAGTCAAAATAATTCAGTTTATGACTAGCCTTTGTCATCAGCCACCATTTTAGGCATTCCAGACGATTGGCAAACCAACTCTGTTGCTAAAACTTCTGTTCAAACTGCAACAGCCCACTTTTCCACAGCTTAACACCAAAGCTGAAAAATTCCACCTGTCCCAAAGGATATCTTTTATAATCAAATAGTAAAAAAAAAAAAAAAGCACCAAACCAAAAAATGATGATTTCTATTTTTTTTTGAGAAAAAGATAGGCAGTGGCTAACTAGTTAGCAAGTTCTTCTTGTTTTGAAGGATGTGACTGAATGACCCAGCAGAAGAAAGGAAAACCCTTTACATGTAACAGTAACAGGAGCAGAATGAACACCAGATCTCTTATCATTTGGAAAAACCACTGAATTACCCATTCCCAAAACATATGGGGAGAGAAATACTGTTGTCTATTTTTGTTCTGACATATAGGAAATGTAAATTATTAGCTTCCCCAGAGGTATTATTAAATAAAGGGAATTTATAGCTTATCAGGCAAAGATCTTAGACAGGTCCACATCACCACTAAAATAAATGGGAGTGCTTGGGATTCCTACAGAGTATGAACAAAGCCAGGGAAATTCTGCCACACCAGTGTGGAAAGTCACCTGAACTCTACTGAACTATCCACAAAGACAAAAAGAGGGATTTAAAAAGTATTCAGAATGAGTCCAGCTCTGATTTCACTAACCTCTGCCATAAAACCCACACTGATTTTCAGAAAGGTTGATGTTCAGTATATTCAAGCAAATTAAACATATTCCTTCCTAATATTGAAAACTCATGAGTAATACATCTTTCATCTTAACTTTTGAAAGCTGCTCAACTGACAAGAGGAACAGCAAATAGAAGTTTGAAAATGAAACAAAAAATTTCCTTGGAAACAAAACAAATTAATTCTCTTCTCCTGTGGCAGGGCACTGGATTGTAACTCAAAAGGTATTTCTTACACTCTGAGCTGTCTACAGTCATCCATGTTTTCAAAGAAAAGCATTCCTTAGCCCTGATATATAAATATGTATGTGGTACAGCATCTTGCTGGGAGCATGAATAGAACAGATACATCAGATTATGTTCCTGACTAATAAACCTAGACTGTGATCCTTAAAAACCTGCACCTTCAGTGTATAAATTTTCTTAGCAGCATCTTGAAGTTTTCTGAGAATCATTCTTTTATAATAATGTAACAAATATATATGGAGATTTCATTATGTAAGAAAATATCCACATATACTACCTTCCCTCTAAGTTTGAAGGAGCTTACCCAAACTATTTCATTTTCTCCCAACTGAAAAGTGGGTTCAACAATTATTTTATCTGGAATTGTTATCTAGTTATCTTAAGAACCTCAGACATGTAGGCCTTAGTACCTAACACTAGAAACAGAAGATATTGCATGTCCAAACTGGTGCTGTAATTGAGAACTAACCATCCAAGGACTGACATGAACATTTAAAATCCATGGAATTGCAACTCAGATGATATCTAGCTGATGTCAACGAGCTCTTCAAGGGCAACTCTTCCACAACCACGATAACATAAAGTAAGCTTTTAACCTCTGCAGGACCAACAGCTGAAGTCCACATTATGCCACTCAAGCAGCTTTCACAGATGGGTATCACTGCAAATGAAAGGGAAAGTGACTTTGGCTTTTTCTTTTTTTGCATTGTTTTGTGGTTTGTAATGTCCACATTAAAATGCTTTGATTTTCTAGCAAGCAATGACACATTAGGGTGTTTGAGGCGTAGCCAGCAAATTCCATGAGGTACTGCAGAGGCCTCATTCACCACACTAATGATCCAAGTATCACCTTCTAAAACATCTTTAGCTCTGGCAGCCCAAATGAAGCATTTTACTGAGGATATTGAGTGAGGTGTTGTCTACACTGGGTGTCATCAGGACATTCCCTGGCCTGCTGTGCCCTAACATGCCCTCTTGCCTTGCACAGCTCCCTAATGCCATTCTGTAAGAGCCTGCTCACACACTGCCTAAAACTAAAGCTGTTACACCACGACTGCCAAACCTTGCAATGTTTCCATGTCAGAGTCAGGCACACATTGCAAACAAACTGTACCATTCTGCAAGGCAGAAACAATGCAAAACCTCCCTCAAAACCTGTTTCTTGGAACCGTGTTCCTGGAAGTACTTGGCGCTATTCTTTCCCAATGGCTGAGCAAGCTGTGTGACAAACTAGCAAGAGCAAACTAGATGGATACAAGGTACACCAATGTGACTTGCATGCTCACAGAGAAACAGAGGTTTGGCAGGGATAGAGTTTACAGCATGTTTGCCCAGTGTCTCAGATAAGGCTGTCACAGTTAGCCCTCAGCAGCCAAGCAAATGATGGTGAATGACGTCAGGATGAGCTCTGATCAAACAGCCCTGGTAAGGCAGAGCCTTTGAACAGTCTCTGTCTGCAAGGGAACACCTGACCCACAGGTCATTGCCACTTCATTCCCACTTTCTCCCCCCATCCTTGTTGACAAATTCATTGCTGGAAAGAGATGGGTGCACAAAACAGACCTTCTATCACAGCCTGGAATGACATCCTGAGGCAGTGAGCTGATGTTGAATATTACTGTGGATGGCAGCTGCTGCCACGCTTTGCTTTTCCAGGGGTTTTTGTTTCCTGCTGTCTTGCAGGGGCACAGCTCACAATCTCCACTTTCATTGCAATCTTGGACACCCTTGGGCTTGACAAGAGTGAGGCTTCCAGGGGATGGGGGTGAAGGTAGGAAGCAATAACAAAATACTAAACTTGGACAAAGTACACATAAGCCAGATGAGGGAACAGTTTCTTCCTGAGTCTGGTTATGTTCAACTTCCAAGTCAGAAATTCTGAAGAAAGAAGAAAAAGAGTGTTATTTGTTATTTATCACATCAGACAAGCATAAGGTGATACTCTGAAGCTTTTATTCAGCTGCCTATTGCTACTGCCAACATAGTAAATTACCCTCCCTGGAGATTTCCACTTGAATAATGCCCACCCATTTAAGAATGATGAGAAACTCAAGGCTGAATAATCTTGATTCAGCTCAGGAAGGAGGATGTGAAGTGAACTCTCTTCCTAGAATCAAGCAGAACTGACAGTGAGAGGAATTGAACTGCAGAGGTGACCCCAGGCAGCTTTCTACCAAGAAACAGCAATGACCATCTTGCCAAGGACCTGAGTTTTCTGAAGCTCACAACCCACACTCCGCAATCATCTCTCTGATGAAACATGCTAAAGAACCTGATCCTTCAAACAGCTCTTTTATTTACATGGTGCTTCACCAGCTCCCAGAGAGCTCATGAAAAATTAAACAGAGAACATAAAATATGAATGGAATGATCACTGGCCCATAAAAGCTCTGCAGCTCTTGAAAGGTGTTTTATACCTAACGAATGTTGGGATTTCAGAAATGAGGTTTTTGCCTCATTGTCCAAAGAATATGAAACAATTTTCAAGCCTCTCTAGAAAACCAGGAACTTCTAAGGATGTGCCTGGGAACACTAGGAAGAGTACATTCCTCCCCAGCAGAGAACAGAAGTCCACTGCCCTTTATCGGCAAACTAAACAGATCCAAATACCTGGGTATTGTGAAAAGATATCTGACTTGATGCTGTATAGTCAGAGAAAGTGTAGAACTGAATGAAAATTTAGACCAGAACTACAAGATTCATCTTGCAATCGCGTGGTGATAACAACTCTCTCCTTAAATTCTGTCCAGTAAATGTAATATTTAACTTATGATAACTCTTGATAACCCTTGTCCTTTATTCTGGGTGCTGTGTACAGGTATTTTTAGCTGACCTTTCTGAACTTCCCAATTCTGTGGCCTAATTGGTAAGCATGTTCTCAGTTTTCAGAAACTACCAGATAGCTGAGATCCAACAGCTGAGAGTCAGCCCTAGTATTCTTAAAATTAGGTTTATAAATAAGGGCCCTCTGAATTAGTCTTTCCTAGTCAAAAATTTTGGTGTCAAAGGAAATTGTTACCAGAGTAAAGTGCTCCCTTGTTATAGGTATTAAAGTTATTACAGAATGAATATAGGATCACTTGAATAAACTTGCTGTTTATTTCACGGATATCTTTTCACCACCTTGCTAGGCTGTGTACTATCATTTTATCTTAAATGGTAAAATAAAAAGCCATTGACCAAGTCCATGTGAAGTTACACTGGTTCAGCTCCTGGTTCTTCCCCTCTCCTGCCCTTGCCTTTGCCGTGGTGCAGCACCTCCTCTGCAGACTGCATGCTCCCTGGGGTGCTCACCAGCATCTCCTGCCACAGCTGCAGCACTGGACATGCTTAGCACCCTGCAAATGGATGGGGAAAGGACCAGCTGCTCCCTCTGGAGCCAGCTCTGTGGTGATGGCCTGGACCATCAGGGGCACTGAGCAGCAAACAGGCTTTTAGTTGGTTGGTTTTCTTGCATGGTTCATGCTTACTGGAATCTGCCTCCCATCCTCTTGTTTAGCAAGGCTGGTAGCTGCAAGGAGCTTCACAAAACCACTACTTTCCTTGTTTTGTGTATCTCCCTGGCCTTTCATCACAGAAGGATGAGCAAGGACAAATTATTAGTTTAAGAGAGCCCTTTCTTCTAAGATTATTTCAGAAAGGATTTGTGACATAACAACACTTCTTTTAAGTTGTTAGCCAGATACCTGGGAACACTCTTATCAGCACAGCCTTGAAAAGATTTTGTAAAACGTATCTCTCCCCATCTTCTGCCTCTTGCAGAAAGGAGACTTTTGAGAAAAATTCTAATTATAAAGGTGAGCCGAATTTCACATCATTAAAACCAGTTTCAAGTAAATGGATTTCTGCCTTATATGGATTAAAGGAATTTAGAGTGACAGCCCCACATCCATATAGGAATGAGGCTGAAGCACTACAATTCTCCATATTTGTAAGACCCACATGCTCTATCAACAGCTGTATCTACACCAAATGATGTTCTTCTCACGCACCAATTACGAACTGTCAGAAAATATACATGTAACCCTTCATGTTAAGACCTACTCAAGCAATTTTTAAATACCTCACAGTAAGCTGTGGTAGTTATCCTAGGGGCTTTATGTAGTGGAAAGAAAAAAACTCTTATCACATAGATTATCAACATCACAGGCTCCATAAATATAGTTCTTTTTCAGGAGAACACATGCAAAACAAACACCACTTTTACTAAACCCAGGCTATCGGCTTTTGCCAGAGCTGAATTTGTTCTGCTTCTGTCTATGAAGTAATTGATTTATAGAGCCACACTTTTGCGTTAATCATCTTTAGGTTAAAACAGTGGAGTACCCCTCTGACCAAGGCAAACCGCACAACTCATGCCCGACTACCAGCACCAAGCACACAGCAAAACCCACTGCAGAGGAAAACCCAAACTCTCTGAAATGCTATGAGGTCACCTGGAACAAACATTTACGGTCCTAACAGAAAGCCATGGAGGGAATAAGATTGCTAGCAGGGCACTGATTCAGTTTTGCTTTCTTGATACCTGGGGGTGCCTATGTGTAAGGGGAAGGAGAGAGAGTGAAGGAAAGTAAAGAGGGGAAAACTGTAGCAGTGTAGTATAAATACAGTGCACTCCTGATGAGTAATAGTTTCAGCAGTACAGTATAAATACAGTGTACTCCTAATTAGTAGTAGACTGTTCAGTCTGTTATCCAAATAACTGTAACTAAAGGTTGAATGCTTTTCTAAGTTTTTTTCCTGGCATTTAATATAGCAGAAATTAAAAGAAATAAGATATTTGCCAAGCAGGAATCTCCAAAGTACAGGCATCCTTCACAGACACTGACTCTTTAATTTCCTGTGGGGGGCCTGATCTAAACCTGGCAAGCTGCAAGCATTTACTTGTTTGTATTTGGGTTTTTGTAGTAATATGGATTTCTGCTTTGCAAAAAAGCCATACTTGAAATATGTGGTAAACAAAATAAATTTTCCTCCACCTCTTCCTGTAAAGACTAATATAAACTATGAGAAGTCAACCGCTCTCTAAAAATGAAAGAGAAACACAGATTGCCAGGGCTAGGCTTTGCACACACCTTGAGCTCACCAGGCTCCGACGCATGCTGAATGAAGCCATCACGCCAGTTCCTGGATCACCTTGCTGGTCTCCCTGGCTTTCTTACAGGTGTACAACCATTTGATAATCCGAGCGTTGCGCTCAATCACAGAGGTGCTGCTGGGGACCTGCTCCGTGAGCTCGTCCTCCAGCAGCCCCTCATCCCCACTGTGCCTCGTGAACTCACTCTCCGATGTTGCCACGCTGATGCTGCGGATCTTGAAGGAGACATTGTCAGACACCACGGAGAAGTTCTCTCTCCCAAGATCCTCAATAACCTCCTGCTCCAGGCCACAGTACTTGAAAAACGTTTCAAACTCAGCGAAGGACTTGGAGTAGCGAGAGCTGATGTCTGACTGGGAGCGATGGAGACCTCTCCTCTTCACCTCCTTGACCTCTTCAGGAGGTGTACTCAGTTTTGAGGGTCCCTCATGCTCTTTTATACATACTCCTGCCGCTTCAGTGCTCACAGGGATAGTCTGCACCGCTCCATGGTCACTGGGCTCACGGTCACCATCTTTTGCTGAGAGAGGTTCATAGCTCTCGGTGGCTGCGACGTCCTCCATGACCCTGGGCAACTCGGGGGAAGGCAACTGCTTCTCCTTTATGGACCCATGGAAGATCCTCCTCACCAAATTCCCCCGTGAGCTGTCCTGGCTTTGACCTCTCCCAAGCTCACATTTCTGACGGTAGATCACCAGGGAATCCGGCCGCATCTGCCTCCTGGTGCCGCGCCTGGCGATGGGGGGGCCGTGCTGCAGGGGGGCCCGGCAGGAGCTCACCGCCCTGCCCAGCTCCAGGGCCTTCGTCCCCGTGCCCAGCTCCCTGCTCGCTGCTCTGCTCTCCACGGAACAGGTCTCGCTGCTGCTCTCCGAGGCTGAGCTGAGCGCGATGACGGGATCCTGCCTGGTGCTGATCACCTGCTGGCTCTTTACGTACTTGGCCTTATCGGCGGCCAGTCTCTCCACGGCACTTTTCCTGCCCGGCTTGCCGGCCTCCAGCTGCCTGCGGAGGTACTCGGGCCCCTTGTTGAGGAGCCGCAGGGGGAGGGAGGAGTGGAGGTCGGAGATGGCGTGCATTCCCACGGCCCGGGAGAGTTCAGCTGGCATAGCAATTTCAGGGACGCGGTTCCTGCTTCCAGTCCCGAGAGGGAAGGGGGATAAGAGGGGGAAAAAACCACAAACAACCAAACAAAAAACAGAAAAGGAAAAGGGGAGAAAGGAAAGGCGCGGTGCAGGGCAGCCGGGCGCGCAGGAGGCGGCGGCGCGCTGCGAGGGCCGCGCTCCCCGCTCCGTCGGGGCGCCGCGTGTCCCGCCCGCGGCGGCGGGCACAGCCAATCCCGGCCGGCAGGAAGGGAGGGAGGCAGGGAGGGAATGAGGCAGGAGCCGCCCTGGCGGGGGCAGCGGCCCGGCCCCGCCACCTCCCGCGGGGCTGGGGCTGCCGGGGCTCGGGGGCACGGCGGGCGCGGGGCGCCTACTCCGACGCCGGGGCGCTCGGAGCGCTTGCTCCCTTCGGAAGCATCCTCTCCCGGGCGCTGCTTGAGGGCCTGACCCGGCAGACCCCGGCGCGCCTTGCCCTTCGGGGGGCACAACCTTGCCCCGCTCCTTTGGCGGCCCTTAGGCAGTGCGTTCCCCGCGGGTTTCGCTGACCCGGCGCTGCGCTCCAGCGGGAAACCTTGCCATGATCGGGAAAGGACGGGACGGGCTTCTAGAGCACGGCGGCAGAGCAGGATCCGGGCACGCCCGGCGGGCAGCACAGTGTGCCCCCGGCTGTGCCCCCAGATGTGCTCCCGGCTGTGCCCCCAGATGTGCTCCCAGCTGTGCCCCCAGATGTGCTCCCAGATGTGCTGGCAGCATCCTGCCCTTCCCGGGGCAGCGGCAGCTGCTGGGACACGTCTGTCCCTAGCCCGTGGCTGTGCTGCGGCTGCGCACCTGTAGAGTTAAAGTGCAGTGGAATGGCTTTAAGTCTGAATTGTGTGTCGCAAATCTTTGTCCTTCAGAAACACGGGGCAGAATTCCCATCTGGGGCTGGCAATGCTGAACAGGCAGGACAGAGCCATTGTCTGCATGGTAAACTTCCTAAAGTTAGACTTGTAAGGCATAGGAAATCACCTGGGGCAGTCCAACTTTAACTCGTGATCTCATGTGAGATGCACTGTAAAAACTAAATTATAGATAACTTTTCTTCTAATACATGGAATAAAAGTTTATATTTGCAAATTTTTTTCATGAATATTTTTTACTGGTTTGGTTTGGTTTTAGTTCGTCCATTACTTCTGGGGGAATTCTAGAATGCTTTTGTGGTGGTTGATTCATACTTCATCTTTACAATCACTCAATTGTAGCTAACAAGTTTAGAAGGGAAGAGATGAGCCTCCCTGTCCTCGTTATGAAGTTTCAGGGTACACCACTTTGCTACCGCCAGGGTTCTCACTGTGACGAGAGAAGGGTTATGAACAACCCTGGAGTCAGAGTTTGGGGTAGCTCTTCAGTGACGACATTCTCAGAAACACACAAAACAGAAATATTCTCTTTGCCAGCATGGTACTACTGCTGGTTTTCACCTTAATTGACATGTCTTTATTTCTAGACATGTAGGTCTGAACTCCAGAAGCCCCATAAATCATACAACTGCCTGTTCACAGCAAGAATCCCAGATACGATGCTTGCCTGAATCATGACTGAAATTTGTGACATATCTTGAGATCACGTAGGGTGAAATTCTTGTTGATATGTAGAATGGGTGCAGTTTTTTGGAAAGAACTTTATTTTCTTTTACAGGTATGCAAATTGTTTGCATAACAACATACCTAAAAGTCAATATTGAAAACTGAGAGGCAGTAGTAAAATTTTAAAGCACAGTTAATTACTAGGGAGCTCCTTCCTATTAAAGCGGTTCACACACTGATGTGTAAGAGTGTAGTTAATATCATTACATGTTTGGATGCTATATGGGCTTATAGAGAAAGCTGATGTCTTCTGACAGTTAATCTGAGCAATAAACTGATAGATGTAATGAATTTAATAATGAGATACTAAGGTTTCATTTCTGTATTGACAAATCTGTTTAATTTTTTTTTCTTCAACATTTTCCTTTGAGTTCTATGGCACTGAATAATGTAATAACAAACACACATTTCTCCATGCATTTTAATTTGTGTTTTCTCCAAATTCTAGTGTCTTGTAGAAGCTTTAGGAACTTACAAAAAAAAAAAATTTGTTTGCATTCATTTGAAATAATAAGAAAAATGAACACACACAAGTATCAATAATAGGGCTCTTATTAAACAACTACAATTAATAGATTTATCAAGGTTGTTCATTCACTCCCTACAATATTATTTAGTTTTTCTCAGTGGGTAAAAAGTTTTTCTCATTGTGTTTAAAGTTGATATACAAAACCAATTTAAAAACTTTGGTTCAGATGGGAAAAAAAGGGTTTAAAACATTTTAAAAATTTGATATATTTTCCTTTCTCTTAAAATTTCCTTGGTTTTAAACGCCTGCCTGAAAGACTTTTGATGGAATATTTTAATTTTTCAGCCAGTTTCATCCTTGTTTCACTGACAAAAGTGGATGTGAGTTTTGATTTTCCATGAAGTGCATGTCACAATTTCTCATGAAAAATTGCAGCAACAATTTCCAGCTGACTTTCAAGATCTGTGAGATACTTCTTCCTGAGAATCCTGGCTGATGACAACAACATTTAAGAGGAAGATGAGTCTTCCCAAGGTCAGAAAACATTGCAAGAAACAAAATTTTGTAATCCTTTAGTAAGGTACATCAATATATCAGCTGCACAGTGAAGTGATATTTTAAATGTATTTAGGTCACATATTTTAAAACTAAAATGCATTTCAGTTTAAAATATGATTCTCTGATTTGAAAGACTTATATTTGTATTTCTTGGAATTAGCTCTTATATTTATGGATACTCTTGGAATTAGCTCTTATATTTATGGATATACTCTTAGAGTATTCAAAGAAGAGAAAAAAAAAAGAAAAAAAGAGAAAAAAATAAATTGCATTTCTTCCTTCTGGAAAGCAGAGAAAAGCAGAGAGAAAGAGAGTGTATTATGAGAGTCCCGAGCAAACCACCTTTTCCCCTGTCCCAGAACAGGCTTGCAGATAATAAAATGGAAATAAAAATAGGTGCAGCAGCACCCATCCCTCAGCCTGTCAGCTGTCATCAGTCTCCCTCTGGCACCAATGCATTAGACAAAGGTAAGAGAGGCAAGTCCTGCACACACTGAGCCTGAGCTGACACAAAGAGTTTTCCCATGGAAGGAGAGTTCTGCAAAACACCTTTGAGTCAGCTGGCATTTAAAGTTATCTTGAAACACAAAGCAGTTGAATTTTATCTGGGGTAAGAAAAACCACTTCTCACTGAGTTTTTATTAATAAGGGATGTTTTCAGAACACAGCTAGAGTCTGAGCCAGAGGAAAGCCAGAAACAGGACTGGTGCAATGGCAATGCAAGCAAACACACAAAAATGTGTGCAAAGCTTAGGTCATTGCTGTCACTGCTCCCACCCCATTGCCAGTGTCAGTGACACTCTGATTTATGGTGGTCAAAGGGCAAAAATGAAGTGGTGGCAGTGGGAGGAAAAGGCAAGGGGGAAATAGAAAGGGGAGCTCAAGCCCAAGCAGAAATAGGATGCTCCCATTTTGAAGACCACCAGAACAAGGTGTCCCAGGACTGAGGTTTCTACCCCCAGCAGCTCTCAGTGCTGAGTGCAGGTGTTGGAGCTCTCATCAGGGGCTGATTCACTTCCACTGTGACACTGAGTGGTGCCACTGCATGTCCTGTTTGCTGCACTTGGGGGAATGTGAAGCAGCCACAACACAGAAATAAACAGTCTCCAAACAGCTGTCTCCAGTGGGGAAATTTTAGGCCTTTCAACATGAAATCACTGACTGTTGCAATTCTCTCAGATTCACACAATAGAAGATAATGGCATGTGTCTACATCTTCATGCAAAATTTTTAGACTCTGGGCTTGAGCACTGTATGGCACAGAGCCACGTCTCTTGTATGTCTTCTTTTAGCCTCTCCCACCACTGCCAGATTGCTTAGCATCCTTTTCCACCCTTGTGTTTTCAGGTTTTTTACTTCATTAAACAGCTTGGCATCTTAATCAGAAAACATTTTTTTCCTAAAGTCAATCCACCTTGCTCACAATTGTCATTAGTGGGCTTCATTTTTTAGTAGAATTTTGGGAATTCACCCCAGATGTGCCACTTTCCAGGTTGAACAACCATCATGGATCTCAGCAGGACTGTGTAATTTACATCACAGTGGCTCATGGCAACATACAGGGAGCCTTATTAGAACAAAGAGCAGAAGAAAATCGATGTAATATCACAGAGAAAGCAAGAGATGAGAGGGAGAACAAAAGCAACATGCATTACACCAGGCAGTTACAATGGGGAAGGTGCTAGCCATAGCATGCTTCTTTCCCTTTTTATGCCTTCTTGCCCTGCAGTACATCTGAGCCTACACTATGTAAAAATAAAATTTAAAAAAAATTCCAATTTTCATGTCTAACATATTTAAGTGTGCCTTAAAATATTGAGATTGAATATTTTGGTATTATGAAATGACTGATATGTTTATCATGCTGTCTGATTAAATTCACTGAGTAATTTGGAAAGGAAGAGAAGAGGCAGAGTTTTCAGAGTAAAATACAGCTATCATGCTGTAAAGAAAGTAATTTAACTCCCAGAACAACTCTGTTTGATCCTGAAAGGGATTCCTTCAATTTTGAATTGAAATACTTCATGAATGAACACGTGTTACATGTGTTAAAATAAACTTTGCATTCAGTAAAAGGTTCTTACTGTTGCTTCCATCGTGTATGGGTTGGATAAACGTTCCCACAGTGTTCCCCATAGGCCCAGTCATAGCTTGCAGCTGTAAAGCTGCCTCTCAATGGTTGCAACACCCTTTACCAACCCACCAAGCTCATACACAGTCACTTCACCCAGCACTGGGATGGGGCAGGACACTTCTCAAATACTTTATGCATTCTATAAGCAGCATTGCTGCAATCATCGGCATATTTATCCACAGTTTTCCTCTGTAAAGGTCCTGCTAGCCTAGTCTCATGTATAGTTAGCTTTAGTCATAGAAAAGCCCTTTCACCCAATCTAAAGCTAAAACCCATAAAGGGTTTAAAGCTGTCCCTGATATTTTAGGGAACTTCCAGCATCTGTGTGTCACCCCTTTGCTGTCTGCTTGCCTGGAAGATGCCTAAAGTGATCAGGGCAAAGTTTTTGCTGCTGCTGTGTCAAGGCAGCACTCCATGGGCCTAAGCAGGTGAGAGATGTAGTGCACACTTATGTTCCATGAATTCTGCTGTGTATTCACACACAGGCAGATTAGGAAGCATATGAAATGTCACTGTTTATTGAACTTCTGGTAGAGAATTGCCTGTTGTCTGTTACATATAATTTATATTCTGGTAGATGGGGTACTCACTTGGCAAGTGAGAGAGACAATCTTCCCCTCCCAGATTTGCAGCAAACTTTTAAAACCCTTTTTTTCAAAAAATAAAAAAAAAGTATTTTTTGCTTCCAGTAGTTATAATGTGGGTCTGTAGTTCATTGTCACTCAGATTCTGTTGCTGAAGACATTTATATTGTGCTTGTCTAATTAGAAATTTACTGAAGGTAATGGTCAGAAGATATTAACTTGATAATCTAGTGTGCATGCACCTAGGAAGTTCATGGATTTTTAGTTACTCTGGCAAAGTGGAAGGATTTTAACAGGGAAGGTTGAAGAAGTCTTGTCTTTGATGTTGTTAAAGGTGTTCACTGGAAATGTGCGTTCAAATCATAGAATGGTATCTGAAAACTTCCTCTCTTCTACCATACTTACTGACATCCTGTTATGAGCTCTCCCAGTCTCATTTTCAATGATACAGACTTGAGTTTAGAAATCAAACAATGGGATACATTGATATTTGAAAATCGTAGTGATTCGTAGGAACCAAACAACATTCAGAGCAGTCTTCAGGCTTTTGAATGTCCTACTAGCTTATGCAGGTATTGCTCCATTCTGACTGCTGGAAATCCCATTCCCTATTTGTCTTATCCACTTTCTGTAGAGTATATTAAATGTTTTACAACAAGTAGTGAGTCACTAAATTCAAAATCTTTGTATAAGACAGAAATTTTGACACATTTTCCTTGAGAGAATGCCCATCATGCCCATCATTGAGCTTCTTTTAAATGCAACTGAATAAATTTGTCCAACACTCTGATGGACACAGCTCCTAATGTTTAAAGAAACCCATCTGTCAAACACCAAAACACTGGAAATATCACCAAAGGAGCACAGTATCAGAAGTTGGAATGCATGGATATGTATAACATGTGAAGTCTGTCATCTTCTGTCTAAGGTTTTAATAGCAAATTTGATGAGATCGTGCTTCTTTCCCAAGGATTTCTTGTAGTGTCTCTGAAGGTACATCTAGCAGTCATTCATTCTTTCTTATCAAGTGATTGCAAATTTAAATCTCTGTCCTTATGAAATCCATGGAGAACTGACCAGTGTTTTATCCATACTTCCTGTGTATTGCTTTGGGGCCAGAAGAGCTTTTGCATGGTCTCTCTAGCAGAGTCATTGGCAAATGAAGTCTGCATGTTACCTTTCCACAGAAGGAGCCAGTGCTTTTTATTGCTGGGATGCCTCATGCTGATGTTTTCTATGCCAGAGGTTTTCTATGATTTTTCAGTGCTTAGACTCTTTCCCAGATCCCTAAGGATGTGGGTTTGCTGTTCAGTTCTTGATGGACATGTGATAATTAAAGGACACTGTTGTTGTCTAAGGACTCCAAAGGGCAATTGGTTCTTTGCTGTTTAGGCACAAGAAATATGCAAATATAGGAAAACTGATAAATGTGCTTGTATGTATTAATGCAGCTTTTTCACTTCCTCTTTCTAAGTGTTTTCAGGTCTCCTTCAGTTTGCTGATGCAAGAGCTCCTTTCAGAGTTTAGATGAGAAAATGAACTAATTTATCAAGACAGTTGCCCTGCCAAGGACAAACATTTACATTTAGTAGTAATCAGTCACTATGCCTCTGAAGGTGTGGTGGTTTGTCCTGTCACTTTCTAAATGACTCTTGTACAGTTCAGACATAAAAGGCAAATATCTTCCAAGCTTAAGAGGGAGCCTGCACCCTGTCCTGTCTGTATGTACAGAGGACATAGACAGGCTATGTCTCCTTAGCCTGGCCTTGGGAATCGGCACAGGCTGTTGGCAATTTCCAACTATCCTATCTGGGTAACAAGTGAGTTAAACAGTATAGGTCTTGTCAAATCATGTCTGGTTTAGTCTTGAGATCAGAGAATAAATCTGAGACCACAGATGCAATTCTGAATTCTTACTACAAATTTAATTAATTGTTTGACCTTCTCTAGATATTCACCATGACATGCTACAATTCCATGCATAAGCTAATTGTGAATTTTACTGAGTCTATTTGATAATTTTCAGCTTTGGTTTAGGGAGATGAGTAATTTTCTGTTACATTATAGAGCTGTGTTTTAACTAAGCTGGGCAACATCTGTGTTGCAAGTGGGTTCTCTGACACTGCTGTTTACGTGGTGAAATCGAGCCTTGTCATGCCCTTTACATTTCAAAGTCCTTTTAAATGCACCCCAGCATCATCTGAGCTCCACACAACAACAGAAGAACATGTGCAATACTCTTGCGATGACCTGACTATGAATTCTTGATGTACATGAATTTACCTTGAAAGTTATAACAGGTTTGTTCTAATCTGATTGACTCCGAAGATTAAATAACATCTTGGATAAAGAGAGTAAAATAGCTTAGCTGTTCTGTATCATTATATCAATTCCAAAGCTATACAAAACAAATAAACATAAGCCCCAGCATTCAAGCTTCATTAGATTTATGTTGCAACATCTCCATTAAACAAAATTACAGATTCAGTAAGATCTTATCATGCTGATGCAGCAGCTGCTCTGGACAGATCACACAGTTATTCTTATTTGTAGGTTTTTCTAGGAAACAATAGTCCAGACCTCTTCCATGAACAGGTCCACCCCTGCCCTGCAGACTTTGTTGGGTGCTAACAAGATGCTAAGCCCCAGCTGAAAAAGTAGATTCAATGAGCAGGAAAGAGTTGGAGATTTTAATCATTCATCCCATATGATGATATAATGACACTATTCAGTGTCCATCCAGGAATCTACCTGTCAGAAAATGCTTGTCTATATTGCTATCTTCCTTTTTTGCAAGTATAGCTGGTACAGACTTCTTATTTATGGCATCCTCTCTATAAACTAACCTATATGTTTAAGTCTTTCTAAGATAACTTTTACAGACAAATATAAAAGAGGAAAAGCTTCCTGGATTTCTGAAGTAGATGCTAAGGCCTTTAGGGCTTTACTAGAGCCTGAGTTGCTCTAGAGAGGTGTTGAACTAAACTATGGTTTGTGTGACCTGATCGGTGTG
The DNA here is from genome assembly GCF_030490865.1 of Poecile atricapillus. NCBI lineage: Eukaryota > Metazoa > Chordata > Aves > Passeriformes > Paridae > Poecile > Poecile atricapillus. The sequence continues at coordinate 20,318,303 of NC_081251.1, read as the reverse complement.
ACGGGGTCAGGGAGGGAAGGTGAGCACTCATTTCCACACTGGCTTTGCTTTGGAGCTTCCAGTTGTCCTTCTCCAGAACAAGCAAGTCCCCTAGGTGCTGCTCAGAGAGATTCCACCCAGAGACACTCCAAAGGGATACATGGAGAGGGCTCCCCCAGCTCTGGTTCCATCTGCCCTCAGTCTCCTTCACCCTACATCCTCAGGCACGCAACATGTGGTCTCCAGCACAGATAGTTCATCCTGTGGAACAAGCACAATCCTCACTTGTTAGATATTTTGGACAAAATGACCCCTCAGCCACTCACAGATTGTAATTATGTCTCAGAAGAAACACAGGAGTCTTGAGCAGAGAGGTGTGGGGTGAGTGTAGCTTGGCTCTAGGAGCAGCGTGGGCACATGGTACCCACACGTGGTCTGCTTTCACTAGCCAGCATCCCTCTCCCCCGTGGGCACTGGGGTCAGCCCAGGAACAAGTCCTGAGAGATTTGGCAGTGTAGGTACAGCCTATGGGCATGCTTCTAATCTAGCACAGATCATAGGATCAGAGAAATTCATGTGGAATTGAGCTCTTCTAGTCCAGGTCGCTAGCCCAAATGCTTTCTCCAAACAGTCTCAGCTCTGAGACCACAGCAGGTTATGGCCTAGACCTAAAAATAGTGTTGTGGAAAAAGGATTATGTAACGACCGATAAGATTTGGCAGAACAAAATGAATAAGGCAAAAAAATTAATAGTTGATAATATGATATTTTTGAACACCTATTTAATTTCCATTCTTAATGTGGTTCATTCATTTAGTACTTCTATATAGATTTTAGGCTTCTAAAATATTTTAGGCTTTTCTATATAGACTTTATGTTTTGTGTATTTAACTGGTCTGTAACTTGTAACATCATTAGGCATAAAATAAAAAGAAATTCTAGCAATATTAAAATCAACTGATATATAAATAAATGTCATATGCTATTTACTTACAGCCTAAAGTAATTGTTTATCCCCACTGAAAGTGAGACTTCACTGGAGAGAAAAATAACTTCAGTTTATTTTTCTTTAGCTTTGAATAGTGAGTCTCTATTATTTTAATACCAGCTGAACTTAGAGGGAGCCTGTAATGTAGGCCTAATAGAACTCATTTCTTGTTCTTAAAGAGTAACTGAAGATAGTATTTTAAATTTCTCCCAGAAAATTGCTTCCATTACCCCATCTGCTAAACACACCAAAAAAAAGCCCTTCCCCACTAAAAAGACACTTTTAAAATATGTTAATGATTAGACTGTTGTGGTGTTTTTTTCTCTTTCACATGAGATTAGCTCAGTTGGTTAGAACATTGTGCTAATAACACCAAAGTTGTGGGTTCAATCCCTGCATGGGTCATTCACTTAGGAGTTGGAATCAATGAACCTTCTGGGTCCATTCCAGCTCAGAATAGTCTGTGATTCAGTGAAAGTATTGGATTATTCTATTATCCTGTTCAGGTTCTGTGTCAAAAGAAAAATAAAGATTAACACACAAACTCAAGTCATGCAATATGTTGTAGAACAAAAGTTAGCTGAAATCCTTGTTCCTTTGGTTAAAACTGGTACTAAGTAATTAATGAACAGATAATCTGGTAATTCAGACTAGCATTCTGAACTACCAGGGAAAAAAAATATTTCCAAAACACAATAATTATTAAGTTTTCTAAGCTGGGGGTTTGTGCACTGTGTGTGGTTCTCCTAGTTAACACCAAATACAGAGCAAATTTGATCCATCCAGTTTTGCAGTGTTGAGCATTCAGCCTAGACTGAACTAAAGCTGTTTCCCAGGAGGTGAAAGCCATATGCAACCAGGCATTGAAACACAGGATGACAAGATATGAGTCTCCTCTTGGGCCTCCTGGTGCCCCTGTGCAAGGTGCTAGCCCCCAGCACCAAGCACAGTCAGCCCTGGCTCATGGTGAGAGGAGATGGGGCAGTGCTTGGATTAGCACATCTCTTGTGCTGAGCTAAACCCATCTGAGGTGGGAAGAGCAAAGTCCAGCCACTGCAGATATTTTGTGGAATGGGGAAGCTCTCCAGAGCAGGAGCAGGACCCTGCATCCACCAGAGCCCCTGCAATCCCAGCACAGGCTCTGGCTTCATGTGTTTCATGTGGCGCCTGGAGCTGACCCTTATCTGATTTCGGCAGAGACAACATTTGCTGAACCATTTGTGAATCACTTGGCACTTGCACAGACTTGTTGAGAAACCAAAGTCATCTGCCAGGCCACAATGTTCCTGGCTTTTCTTTCCTTCCTTCTTGAGACTGCTGCTTCAGCCAACTGAAATTATGTGAGCATGGTAGAGGTGAAGAGATAGGCTGAGACGGTGAAAAAGAATTGTGTCCTCTTAGGTTTCCACATAAAAATTAGGGTTTTCTTCAGTGAAGCTATAAACAGCTCAAGTTCCCACTGGCTTCACTCAGAGATAAGGACACGAAGCATCAGGCAAGTTTGTTTGCTCAGAGATACAATCACTCAAGAAATAAAAATAACTTGCATCCTGTCAAGTTAGTCAAAGACATCAATGCTCAATGAACCTTTACAAAGGGGTTTTGAAAGGAGATAAATAGTGTAAAGAGTTAAACTTATTACTTAACTAATTATATTTTATTTTAAAATAATTTAAAGTAAGTGACTTAGTAAAATATAATTTAATATTTATTTAACCTTTTTAGAAGCTTAAAAGTACTGTAGACAAAATATGCACACACTAGTTTGCTGTTGTCTTATTTGAGAGGTTTATGTTTTGTTAATACTGTCTAGGCATTCCTAATGCTGAATATGCAAATGGATACAACATCAGAGTGTGAGGTTGCATCTCTGAGCTTCAATGTCAGAGCTTTGCCTTTTTATGCTTCTATACAATTCTTTGAAAAGGCTGACATTATGCACTGGTCACTAAGTTGCTTTGCTGTGTTTGAAGGGGTCTTAGAGATCAAAAAATCAGCAAGGATATCAGCTGCTGATCCATACTGCTCCATACTGCTCTACAAAGCAAGGAAGAAAAAAGAGCACAAGATCTTTCATTTTCTAGACAAGAAATAGGTAATTATACATATAAGTATACATATATTATAATATATATTATATATATAATAGTACATATAATATAATAGCAACTACAGCTCACTCCCTGGAAGGCACTACATGAAGGCTGTGGTCTACATCTATGCCCCCCCACCTTCCCAACAGAGCTTACCACCCTCCAAAGCCTGACTTCATCAGTCAAGAATGCATTTTCCTCCATATGATTACGAATTCTCCTTCTCTTGGAAACTGGAGTGCCATTTATATGAACAATATTTGTCCTGCTTCATGCTGATGGCCTAACCAACAGCCCTGGTGTACGCTGCATGGGTTTGGAGCCTGGCCCCACAGCATGGAGCTCTTTGTGGCTCAACACGAGAAGTGATAGCAAAGCACATGGAAATGGTCAGGGGCTGTGTTCTCTAGTACAACAGCAGCACGGGTTTGCTTTCTTTGCCAGAAAGGCACAGCTGAGTTGCTCAGTGGAGCTCTGTGTGGCTTGAGGTAAGGAGTATTAGATTACTGGCAAAGTCTCTAAAGCTTTGCACTGGGAAAGGCTGAAATGCATTTACCTACATAATGTGGTTGGTATTTTATCTTAGAGCACACAAGCCCCACTGTCCGTCTCTTCCACTCCCTTCTCCCTCTCTGCTCTCCTTCTCTGTTATCACTCTCCCTCGATTCCCACTACCTCTCCCTCACTGCTGTCTTTGGCCGAGCATTCAGCAGCCTGCAGGGGAGGTGGCCTCTCTAATCACGTTTGTGCTAATTGAGGCTTGATGAGAGGCATTTGCTTTCCCCTCGGTGCTGATGGCTCCCCAGCTGGGGCCCTGGCTGGCTCTGCTCTTTCCCTGTGTCTCGGCTGTTCCAGGAGCACAGCAGATGCTCCCTGCTCCCCCGCAGAGAACAGCTGGCTGCTATCCCTGCCGTGTCACAAACCAGCTTGTGCACAGAGCAAGGACACTTGGACTCCTCCACCATCATCCTGCTCCTCAGGAATAGCCCCATGCTGCAAAATCATAATTTTCTCTCACAGAAAAAGCCAAAACAGTTGTGTCAAGGTCTCAGTGTTTAAGGCAGGAACCCTCCAAGGACAGATAGCATCTCTATTGAAAAATGCACATGCATAAGTGCAAAGATTGCAGTGAAAATACCTTGGTTTAGGTTTTGTTTTTTTTCTAAATTGTAATTAACATAGTTTCTGAAGAGAGCCATCTCTGATGGCGAAGGGCAAGGTGGGACTTCATGCACATAATGCTCAGTTACAGGGCTAACCCATTGGAGTTTCTATATCAGTTTTTATTCAATTCATGGGGTTTTCTACCCAGTCTTCTGATCACGTCCCTTTACTGCACTTGGGTTTGTACTTCAGTGTGGTGCCAGATTTCCTGGACAGGATCCTGTTTGATAGAAGTACCAGGGCACCCTATATCCCAGTTATTGACAGGCAGTCGACGGGACGTGGTCCAGCCTGGGTGGCAGGGAGGTGGATGTGCTTCCCTTGGGCTGTGCCGTCTGCTGATCTCACCCACACACCCCCCAGAGCAGCCAGCTCTGGCATGACTTTGCCTGAGATGGTAACAGCAGCTGACCTCCAGCCTCTTGTGTCTGGTGGCCCACCAGAGCTTGTCCCCCTTTCCCTGGCTGTGGGCACGTGGTTATGTGTGTGTGCTGTAGAGGGAGAATGTCTTCAGGGCCTTTCCAGAGACTGCAGCAGCATTGTTCTGCTGGAAGCAGGATGCTGCTAGGGACTCCACATTCACTACAGCTGCGATCCAGTTCATCCTCCAGGTGCTTTCTTCCCTCCTGTTGATTAGATCATTCCTTCCTGGGGCCAGATCTACTTTGAAAACAATCTATGGGAAATTTTGACTTCATTGTAAGAAGACACTGAGGTTTTGTTTTGTTTACAAGCAGAAGACTGCTATGTTGGTGGTCTTTGGTGCACTGTTTGTAGAGCAGATTACGGCCATTTGGTCTGTGGTCACTGAGGACACTCACACAGGGACCCTGACAGCTCCACCTGAAATAGGGCATGATGCCAGCTTTCTTATGAGCCAGCAGAAACAATGAGTTTTTGTCAACTACGAGTTCTTCTGAGCTTGGGGGTTGGAAAATAATAATGGTAAAATAGAGAAACTGTTATTTGAATTGTTTTAATCTTAAAATATTGCAAGTGGCTTTAATCACTATATCACTTAACTGCATCAAAGAAACTGAGGTTAGTAGAAGGCACTGAACACTCCTGAACAATGTTTCCTTTGAAGCTATTTATCGATGCAGTGCTCTGCTGGAATGCAACCAGCAGAAAGAGTGTCTGATTTCTGCAAAGACCACTTAAGGTGTATTATGCTATCAAGGCAGATTGGTAAACTAGCTCTTTCTGATCAGGATCTGTGTGTTTTACCTTAAATCTTCAAAACCTGACATGTTTTCTGAGGGAAGAAACCATCACTTAATCTTTGTCCACTACTCCATTGTGCCTGCAGTAAGCCTTCCACTCTGGAGAGTTTGAAATCCTATGATCAGTACATTTTTAACAACCCACTATGTATCCATATGCCCTGACCCTGTGCCTGGATTCCTCTCACCTAACATTACCAGTGGGGTTCAGCAAAGGACAAAATGTGTCTCCATGAGTGTCCCCATGTAGGTGCCATGAGCCTAAACTGTGCCCACGGCCAGTGGAGCTCAACACAATCACTCGACAGCTGTGTGGGTCACCATAAAGACCACCTCAGTGCAGATGCTCAGATGGTGCTTCTGCACCATTTCAGCTGCCTGAGGGTGAACCTATGCAATGTCCAGCTACTGATCTGTAAGGAAATTGGTGCTCTAGAGGATATGTGCTATATTTGATGGCTCCCTGATGCCACTTTATTCATCCTATTGTGACTCAAATGACACCAGATGCCTATGCATAGGGAACTCAGTTTCCATGTAACATCAGCACGACAGGTTTCTATATTCTAATTGGTCCTTCTGTGTTCCATCTCTGTTCCCTTGTTGCTTGCTGGCAGCATTTCTTTCATTTCAAGATCAAGTGTGCCTTGTAATACTTCTTTTACAGCATCAGGACTGCTGAGGTCACAGGCTTCCATGCTAATTGCTGCAGCTTTTCCTGGTAGTATGTCTGCTCTAGGAGGGAGCAGTCTGCAGAGAATGACAACTGGGTGTAGCTCAGGTGTTTTGTGGAAAAGGCTCTTGAGTCACAGCCTGCTCCTGTCATCTGACTACACTTTGCCCTTTGGTCAGGACTTTTGGCAGTTTTGTAATATGTCCTTGGCTGATACTGTGGCCAGGTTCATCCAGGGTGTGACATGGGCAGGGTTAGTGCACTCCTGCCTGAATTTCTAAAAAACAATGTTCAGAGAAGGTAAATTTCAGCAAACAGCCATAATGACAGTATAATAGCCATTGTTTTGCTTGTTTGCTTTGTTTTGTTTTACTGGAATGTCCTGAGTTTAAAACAGAAGCACTGACAATTACAAAGTCTTGTAGCCTTTGGACAGTGTCAATAATGATGATTAAAATAATCATCTATACTTTTCTCTGCCACAAGTTTTCAACTATGGCTGACCAGCTTGGAAATCCTCTAGCATGTTTTTGCTCCAAGGATATGCCTGCATGGGAAAGGTATTCTATAGAAAATCAAGATGTGAATTTGCAGTGCCAATAGCAACATAAGGGTTTCTCCATTTGAACAGCCTTGTTCCCTGTCCTGGTCACATCTAAACTGATGGTCAGTGGTACATTGTTCTCCCTGTCTATGCTTGGGTGGGGCAGACATGGAACTATTTCTGTTCTGGAAGTCATGTAAGTCCATTGCTGCAGCACTGAGCACAAACTGAGGTGCTGACCTGTGTAGACATGCCCTGTGAACTTTGCTCACATTGACTTCATTCATTTCCAAAATTCACTAAGCTAAATGAGACAACTTTTTGAACAAATTGTTGACCTAAGAGTCAGCACAATGTATCATTCTGTACCATCTTTTCATAAAGAGAGGTCCTAGGGAAAGATCTCCAGACTCTGTGTTTATGTTTATTGACTCTGTCAATCTGCTTAGCTGTCAGTAAGATAAAGAATTGCTTACATAAAAAAAAAAATTAAAAAAACCCCTAACAAATATGGTTTGGGAATTTTAAAAGATCATACTCTTTCCTCAGAACACCAAGAAGACACTTTGTTCAGTGGCTATGTAATAAAAATGAAGGGGGTTGAGTGCTCCTATATAAACTTCCTTCATAACCAATTTGTCCCTATCCAACTGTTTTGCAGATGTGAAAAATGACTTGAGATACTCGTCTTTCATTGTGAGACCCTGATGGCAGATCTAAGGGAGCAGTTTGTGCTCCTGTGCCTTGGCCTGTGGAAGGCTTAGAATCCAAATCTTGTGGTTTATTCTGGTTATACATTTAGATAATGCCCTGGCAGTACACATGGCGGGACTCTGTCTTCTGTCTGTCTCCACTGTCAAGACTTAAGTTTCTGCCTTCTGGTGAAAGGCTTTTTTTTCCCAGCTGCTTACTCATTTTGTTGATGAGACAGGTGGAAGAGGAGAAGCCACCTTGCATGCAGCAGGGCAACTCATGCAGTGAGCAATGTTTTGCCTTTCTTGGTTTGCTCATATGTCTAACAGGAAAGGACTGGGCTCTAATACAAGGAGAGATTGCAGCTGCCTAATTACACTAAGTGCACATGAAGTAAATTATTATTTTACACTTGGCCTTTTGCTCAGCCTTTTTTCCCCAGGCTAATGTGGTTCCTCATACTCCCAAAACTCTTTCAGAAGTCCACATCATGTAGACTACAATATCTCATATGTTATGTTGAATGCATTACATCTTGCTTCCTTGAGCTACTGTTTTGTTTCCACCTTTACAATTTCTCTCTGTATTATTCTCACCCTGAGAAATTGTATATTTTAACAACAAACAAGTCAACAAAAATGCAAAACCACAATAAAAAAATAGCTAATGCTTTACATTTGGCTACTTGTTTAACTGAGTTTCGAAATGATGGGCTAGTGGCCCCAAGGCGCCATCAGCACAGTGTGGTGGGGTTTCTTCCCATACTGTTCTGCTTCCAGTTCTTCATAGTTCTTTGAATTTAGGTCTTCTGGTTGAGATAATCCCATGGAAAACAGAGGATGTTTGGATAGTAAAAAGCACAGGTAATTAATGCCTTTAAAGACATCCTGAGTGAGTATACATAAGAAAGTAGAGTGCCAGGAGCTGTCAGTTTGCTAATTGTGGCCAGGGTTATTAATGACATTCTTGGGATAGTTAATTAGTCTTTTCTTTAACTGAAGCCTAACTAGATGATAAGACCACCAAGACTCCATTTATTCTCTTTCCTACATACGAAGGCAATATACACCTTTAAATAGTGTGCAGACACATACAAATCAGATAGTGATGTCAGATATTTAAGGATATTTTCCAGTTTCTCCTCGAATATGCTGAAAAAAATTATATATAGAATCACCCATAATTATATACTGTATAATAGTATCATCCATCATTAAGTAGGATGAAAACCAGGGTGTTTTCTCTGCCAAATTCATAGGTGAGGTATATAATGGTTGTATAAAGTTCATAAGTGACCTGCTGTGTGAAAGCAGGAGGCTTAATTTAGTGAATACAGGAGAAGGGTGAGTTGTAGCAGGAGATGAAAATGAGTATTAAAATCATATGAAGGACAATACTTGGTGAGACCAAAATCCAAGTATCCCAGTATTCTCCCACTGGTAGGGTCCCATAATGGGTGCTTAACACACTCAGGAACCCGCTCAGGAATCCTGCCATGCATCTGTGTCCCTCTGGCATAAACACACTTGTCTTCATTAAAGTATAGCTGTCTGTATTGTGCTTTTCCTTAACTGTCTCTTCCTGTGCTCATCATGCATCTTTCTCCATGTCTGGAGGAATATTTTTAAATGAAATTTTCAGAAATTCTCCTGAACTGCACTCATGAGCAAAATTAAAATAGAAGTGGGGGAAGTCCCAGTGTAAGAGCAGATGAGAGACACGTGTGATAACATCAAAGACAGGTTTTAGGAAAAGTCTCAAAGAATGGGCATAAAGATTGCAGAAGGCAAGGTCTTCAAGCAATGGAATGCAGGAGGCCAGTGGTTTGACATTAACATAGAATTCCACCAAAATCTGGCACTTACGATGTTTTAGCCTGGGGCTTTAGTGAAACATGTATTAGTAGAGCATGAAATCTCTATGGCAGAGGTGACATCTGTGATTATTGGCTGTTTTCTATGGCTGACATTTGTGAGTCTGCAGTACCCTTAACTAACCCAGCACTGTTTTTTGGGATGTGACTGAGTAACAGACAGCAGGGTTGTAGAAGTTTACAAACAATTCATAAAGGAAAGGAGCAACAGATAAAAATAACAACTTAGCTGCTGTTTATTTCATATAGCTACAAGCAATACATTTTAGAAAATGTATTAGAAAATGTCATTCTGCAATGACATCAGGGTCATAAAAGTTGAATGATTATATGAAATTGGAAATTGCTTTGAGGACGGTAAATAGAACAATAAAAGTGTGTAGCAGATACAGTAATGTTAACCTTCCAATTTTTAAATTGCCTGAAATTATCAGTTTCTACACCTCTTAGATAAAAAACTAGCTTAGATGACTCAAGCTATATTTACATGACATAGAGTACATCTGGGAAAAGCTCTATGACAATGGAAGGTACCACTGCATCTTGCTTCAGTGTTTCTCAGACTTTATACAGAGTACCAAACTGTGCCAATACACAATGATGCAAAGGTTGAGGAGCCACTGTCTTCCTGCTACTGTCTTTTACTTGTCACCTGTAGCACTTCTTCCCTCTCCAAAAGTGATACCTTTACTCTGGGAGAAAAAGGTGGTTTTGCCCACTGAATCAAACTAGCCTATTCTAAATTAGATGTTTGGGGTTTTTGTTTGTTCTTTTTTTTTTTTTTTTTTAGAGGCTACAGGAGCATTTATAATCTCTGCACTCATCTGAGCTTGGAAAATATCTCCAGATACAACTCTGTGGTTGGTGGGTTCTGCAAAGCACATTGTACTAGAAGGAGTATGGTTGTTTTCTGTTCTTTCTATCTAGCCTCTGGTTTTCTTTTACCTAGTGTGGTATAACTTTCTGACACCCATTTGGGGCTTGGTATTCTATTGAAAAATCAGACTTCAAGGTCAACTGAAGGCTAAAAGGTGTTTTTTTTGCACATTGGCACACCAGATGCATTGCTCTACCACACACCAAAAATTGTACTCTCGCTTAAATGAGTGTGCATGCTCCAGATGTAATAGCTGTCCCTGAAATAACAAATGCACTTAAATTATATCTTGAGTGTGGTCTCATTGACTTCAGCGGGACAGGTCATGTGATTAAAATTAAACAGGTAAAGGCACTTTCACAGGTTGCAGTTATCAGGATGTCATTACATGCCCCCAGGAACTCTACAGCTCAGTGAGATCAGCTTGTTTTGCATAAATAAATAAAAGTTTCAGGATTACAAAATGTTTTTTAAGAAGGAGAAGGGAGAGTTACAAGATTTTCCACCTTGACTGACAGATATTGGAAGTGTGAAGAGTGCTGGCATGGGCCTGTTACAGGGGCTCAAGGTCTGCACTCCTGGCTGCTGCTCTGGTTGTGTTTCAGAGGGTCCTGCGGAGCTCTGTGAGCACAGAAAGCATTGCCTGGCCCAAGGATGAGGCTGCCTGCACAACTTATTGGTAGCCAGGGACTGCAGCTGTCTTGGGGCTGGCTTCTGTTTTGTTGGCACCTTTACTTTTGATTAGAGGTTTCAGAAGCCTGGGATTTAGCTCTGTCCTGACTTACAAGATGTAGCATCCTTTCTTTTGATGATTTCTCTGCTCTGTATTGTGTATTCCCCAATGCACAGAAAAATTAAAGGAAGAGTCCTCCTTCTTCTCAATTATTTTGTATGAATTGATAGCAGATTAATTTAAATTTAGGGCCAAAGTCATGGTCTGTGTAAGCAATTAATTTGGGTCAGCATAGAATATTATGAAGCTATTGTATAGCTTTTATGTAGCGGTGGATTTGGCAGTGCAGTGTTAATGGTTGGATGCAATCTCAATGGTCTTTTCCAACCTAAATGTTGCTAGGATTCTACACAATCAGGCAAAATGCAGCTACTCTGGCTTACAAAAATGTTATTATTTGCTGCAGGTCAGTTTGTTTGAAAATTTGTCCTAATTGTGGTATAGCATAAAAAAGAGTGCAAAGCTTTGTGCAGTTACTGGGACAAGGCCAAAATTTTGTTGTTAAACATGGGCCAAGAAGACTTTTTTTATGATCTCTGCAATGAAAAGGATACAGAGTTCAGTGGAATCTGATTGTTCTGCTGAGGGTGATAAAGGATGTCCCACATGTCTGAAAGCCTGTTATTCATATTTATGGGTTCCTCTACCACTGCATTTTTGTGTAGCCAAAACATTATCAGGTAATTAGTTAAAATACCTAAATTCTACATTTTGAAAGAGTAAACAAGATTCAAAACTGACATTTGAACAGTGCATGGAATACAAACCTTGATGTGGTTTGAATAGACATGAGTATTATTGGATGTACCCTGTTCAATGCATTGTTTTGACAGCTTATCCCTCAGAGTCTGAATGAGTTGTAACTCTTTTATACAGAGGCTTCTTCCTCAGATGCTGCCTTAAGGGAATGAAAGATTGGTTTGTAACAGTGGATGGGGAGCTGAAGGTCGGGAGTAAATTCTATTTACTAAAACATTCTGGTGCTTAATCTAATCCTGGGTGAGCTCACTCACAAAGCAAAGTTTAGAGAAAGAAAAGGGAAAAACCTTGGCAACTTCATTAAAATGATTGGTGGTATATGCAGGGAAAGAAGAGAAGGACAAAGAAAGGTCTTGCTAGTACAAGAAGGGTAAATACTGGAGAAGATAAATTTTACTTTCAAAATAATAACTGTGTTCTGGTCAAGTATGCCCATAAATCTGTAATATATCCTAAGATGTCAGAACTAAACCTATTTTCTTCCTGAAATAAATTTTTGAGAATATTTCCAGAGATCTGTTTAAGAATCCAATGGAGGAAAAACAGGGCTGGTATTTATAAATTTATTCATCAAACTGAAATTGTGTTTTTCATCACTCATATAATTTATTTATTTGCAAAGATCCTTCTGACACCACTAAATTGTTATTCAGTACCACTTATTACATTTTTTTCAGGATTGTCCACTGACCTGAAAAGAGTGTGGTTTGTTAAAACACCTGTTTGGAGACATGATCCAAGATCTCTGCCTGTTTCCATTGTTTTACATAGGAGGCTTTGATTTAGTTGGTTAAGTTTTTAAAAATAAGATACAGGTTATTGCATACTTTTCTACTAACATGGTGCTGTTTTTTTTAATTTTATGAGTGTAATGATCACAAAATTTCAGTGTGGGAGGGATATGGACGCCATCCTTAGAAATACGCTGTATAGAAAGCATCTGTGTCTCTGCCTTCTCCCAGCAGCACACAGGCACGGTGTGTGTCCAGCTGAGGCACTCTCAGAGCCCCCATCCAGCACTGATGCCAGCCCGGGGCAGATTTGGTTCAAGCCTGTGTGCAGCCTCCTGACACTGTGCTGATGTCTGCTAACTGATAGAATTAGAGTTACACACTGCTGTGGGGAAGTTTTTAAACTAATTTTTGGTCATATTGTAGGTGACACAGGTCCTGACATATTTAGCACAAGGGGAAATGACTGCCAAGTCTCTCGAGAGGCTGCTTTGTAATTGCTTTCACCAAAGCATTGTTATTATCGCTAATAAGAGGGCTGGAGCTGAGAAACAGCACTCATGGTTGGGAGCTGGATGTGCAAGGGGAAATGAAGTAAGTAAGGAGATGTCAATGGTTGTCAGCACCCAAATTCTCCAGTGGTGAAAATACAGGAGATGGAATGTTAATTGCTTTCCTGGAAGATGCCTTCTAATATGGGAATTGCTTATATGAGTATTCTGTAGTCCTACAAGCTTTATTTGAAATTCAAAACGAGCTTTTCTCATCAGTGCAAACCAGCCAGAGTGACTTTTAATTTCATGTTACCCTACAGACTTCCAGCAAATGTTAATAAGTGATTGTACACAGCACGGGTGTTTGCAGAAGCCACCTCAGAAAAGGTTGCAGAACCATGCTGTGCTATAATTTGTATCGAGATAGTGTCCTGGGATACAAAATTAATTTGTATTTTTGCAGTTTGTTTTCTGTGTGCTTTGCATTTTAAACTACTTCTATATATGAGTCCTTCACTGCCTCAGCAGGTCACAAATATTTAATCTCTGTGGTATGGAGGGAGAAGAGATAAAGCCAGAGCGGCTGCCCAGCCATGTGCACACCTGCGGGTCAGGGTGCTGGTGCCTGAGATGAAACAGGAGGATATTTGGAGCTGGTTTTCCTAGGCTCTGTGTAGATACCTGATGGCAGACAGTGAGATAAGAAATTTCTAGTTTGAAAGATGAGGTAAACAACAAAAAAAAAGAAGAAATTCACTCCAAATAGTACCAAGTGTTATGCAGTACCCACTATACATAGTGATGCCTTTTCAGCATCACACACACAAGTGACAGCTGGTAGAAGGAGTTGCCCTTCTTTGCCTCTTTGGTTTTCTGCCTGATGGTACCAGTAGCTGAGATCCACATGTGCTTTGGGATTCAGAGCCCACCACTCACAGCTGGCAAGGCTGAAACGAGTGCAGCTAACTATGAAAAGGAGTTTGAAAAGCACAAGTGTCCCTTGATCTCTGCTGCCCTGAGTGGGCAGGAGCCCCCAGCAGCCCCCAGCTCTCCTTGCCCCCCTCACTTTGCCAGCTCCTGGAGGAGCTATTGCTGCACTGAGGACAGAGCGAGACACCCCCTGCAACATCCCCACTCCTGCAACCATCCCACACTGCTGCGGCTTTCAAACTCGCGCTGCTTTGATGGATTAAAACCTAGTAATAATTTACTGATCCGTGAAGCCTGATATTTCATCTGGGAAATGAAAGAGACATTCACAGGATTATACACTCCCACCATCTTATATCATCAGTCTTCCCTCTGGATTTTTTCAGGTAGCAGTTATATTGGGATTGTGTAGTACATAGAAAGCAGGAACTTGAAAGCATGCAAGGCTTTCAAATGCTTAATTTGAAAACAGAAATGAACATACAATAACATGCAATTTTTCCTGATTTTGTGGCTCTCAGCTACTGTATTCCAAAATAATTAACAGGGATGAAAACAAGTTCCTTTTCCTGTTCAGGTACTTCAAATGATGTTTGCCAGCAAGAGTCACAATCATCTCTTTGACCTTTTTTTTAATACAGTGATATTGCAAAGAACTATATTTTTTTTATCATTTAGGCTAATGTTTAGTTTGTCTAATTCATACATAGAACTCCAGAGTCTCAGGAGAAAGAAATTAGAATAATGTAAAAATGCAGCACATGGCAAAACATCTTGAAAGAGATGCTTTAAAATGTTGTTTTAAAAATGTTTTTTTTATCTAGGAAGTCAAGTAATTTTGAATTAAATAGCCTTAGAAGATTTAAAAGTTCTACATATTCCTTTAAAAGCATATTTTCATGTGAATTATTGCCAGTATAATGTAGACCCTTATTTTTCAAATAACTTTACATCAGAAATGTATTAACATCTAAAGATGAGCACAAAAGAGTTATTTATTTGTGGAAGTATTTTTTTACCACAACTAAAATAGTAGACACCAACCAGTTTATTAATTTTGCTTCTTCCAAAATTTGAATGTCCAAGCCTTGCTCAAACTGGAGCCTTTTACTGCTGCCAAGAATCCCTAATCAGGAAAAGGATTCTCTCACTTATCTGAGCATTTTTGCCATGACCAAGTGTCATGTGTGACAAACAGGTGGCAGTGAACAGGGGAGCTGAAAACTGGAGAACAGTACAACAGCCTGAGGCTGAAAGATAGACCACAAAATAAAAGTTTCCCACTATGTAATTTATGTAATGATGGCACAGCTACCTTGATTTTTGTAATGATGGTAATACTACCTTGTTTTTATTTCATATAATTTCTCAGTTTTTGTTGGATCTTCTTTTTATGTATATCCTATATTTGTTTTAGTATATATTCTAGTCAATTTTTTTCTGTCTGACAGCATGGTAATATTCTTTCACTTTCAAAAAAGGTCAAACCAGCTTTTTTGTCAGAAATCTTAAACAAGGATCTCCAGTTGCTCTGCAAGCTGTGCTCTGCCTCCCCCATGCATTGCACTAGTTTATTAAACCCAGAAACTAGTGGTAGACCTTGTAATTTCAATATTGTAACCAGTTGCTGCACAGGTCATTTTACCACATTCCACTCACTCCTAGGTTAATTTCTGAAGGAGAAGAATCGGATGAAATGTCCCTGCTCTCTGTCCATGGCAGCTGATGGAGGGCAAGAAGCCTCAGGATCCTCTCTTCCTGCACATCCAGCTGGCTTGTGGAGGAGAGCCAGGGTGGGGTTCTGGGCTGTACCCAGTGCAGGAGTTTGCCCCCTTGGATGTCCATAATTATCACCACGTGTCACTGAACTGGCTGGCACATTCAAAACTCACACCAGGGCATGGCATAAATTGCCTTTTGCCATGCTGGTGTTTGGGGAGATGGGGACTTTGATGGAATGGGTGTGTCACACTGAGGAAGAGACATAAAAGGAGGGACTGTTCAGGATGGATTGTGCTGGGAGGAAGGGAAGGGCCAGACCATGCTCTTGGAGGCACATCAGGTAGTAGGAAACAAGGCTATGGGAAATCATACCGGCAAAACTATTCATTTTAGTGTATTTGAACTTTAACCAACTACTGGCCTTGAAAACTGGCAACAAGACTTTTCAAATAGTTATTGGAAAGATACAAAAAGCAATAGAGATTTCCTAAAGAGGAAGCTGGTGAGTAGATATCCAGAGCCTATCCTTTTGAGAGCTGACTAGCCAGCCCCAGGACACGGTGAATGAAAGGCTGACAATAAACACAGAACTTGAGATACTTCTCATCTCCAGGGCTTTAATTTTACCTGTACCCGGCTGTTTAGAAGATATCACAGCCTCTGGAAGGAAGCAACAGGAAACTTTAAACTCCAACAAGGAGATCTTTCTTTTCTGTCAGAGAAAAGGGCAACTTAATTACCCTGTTCTGCTTTGCTCAGCCTTCATGGAGTTCCTGCTGAATACAAATTCCTGCTGAGCAGGAGTGAGGGCTTAATAGAAGAAGCAGCACTGAGCTGATTCAGTCTGTTTTGAGAAATGATTTATTATTTATTTGCTGCTATCAGTTTTGCCATTAGCTCTATATAAAGAAATAAACAATATTTTTCTGACACACCCATCAGTCCTTCCTCAAAATGCACAGTTCCTCAGTTCTTAACTGGAGATGTTTTTATTGTGAGGTTCAGGGCATTTTAACTGCACCACTGCTCCTTTGCCTATGGCCTGTCTCTGCTGCTGTCGAGACTTTATTGGGCTTAAAAGTTTGTATTTTAATGAAAAAAAGGTTTGCTGGTTATATCATTAATCTTTTATGTATCTTCCACCCCGTTTTCTTCCCCGTCAAAAGACTCTGTAATCTCTTGCAATGATTTTAAAGATGCAAAAATAGTGATTTTCAAATAGCTGTTTCTGTAGTTAATTTTCAAAAATTGCTTTTCAAAGCTTTGTAATTTTTTGGTTTGGTTTTTTTTTTTTTTTTTTTTTTTCTTGATCCTTTTGTGTGTTTGAGAGGAAGGGATTGTTGTTGGTTTGGTTTGGTTTTGGGTTTTGGTTAGTGTGTTTTTGTGGTTTCTTTTTTGAAGGATTTTTAGGTAGAATTCCCTGTGTCATTAAGTCCACTATTTTATGCAGCAAATATAAACCAGATTCTTTTTGCAGCACACCCCAAATAAAGTGAATGACTGCCATAGAGATTCAGCCTTTTAAAGAGAAATTGTACAATCTTATCAATGGACATGTTGGCTAAGAAGCTAACTTTTAAATTTTTAGATTAAAAAAAAAAAGAAAGGTCTTAGTCTGCTATCATTGTTTTTTACCTATTCATAAATAATGTTAATCTTCATAAGTTTATCTAATTCTACTATGGACACTTTGCTATCAAAGGGAAAAGAAAACAAGTCCTTTATGCATGCCAAAGAGCCATTTACAGAATACCATTTTCTTTATCTCACTGAAATTTCGGACAGAGAAGTTGAGTCACTTAGAAAAGGAATTCTGATGTCAGTATTGTAAAAATATCCATTTTTCTATTGGTGAAGGTTCACAAGCTTGGAAGCTCTCAAAGTTTTTCTGCTATCAGACAAAAACCTGTGAAGAACTCCCAGACTGAGGTACTTATTTATTATTCTTCAGTTTTGACATTTTATGACCCCACACAGGCCAGATGAGTAATTGTAACCAGATAATCAAACAAAGTGCAAGTAAAAACATTGCCACTGTGGGACAACAGAGACCTAACTTACATTTTCCTTCCTCTGAACCCTTCTGGCTCCCATCTCTGTCCTCCACATCACACTGTTACCACAGTCAATGTATAGCATGACAATGCTATAATCTTTTATGAGAACAATTTCTGTATTTTAAAGAAGCAGATATGCTCTCAGGAACCCAAGAACTTCCTTGGATATAAAATTGAAGCCCTGAGCTCCAGAGCTAAATCATAGCTACTTTGTTATTAATTAGATGTGTAAATCATTTAAGACAACTGAGAGTGGCTGGGTAGCTTGAGCCTCAGAATAGCATGGGGAGTGCTAGATAAGATAAGAAGGTGATTATCACTTACTGGAGGAAAAAAAAATTAACAGGTAATGTATTGCCTAAGGAGGAGGGGAAGGTTGATGGGGGGAGGGAGAAGAGATACCACAACATTCCATTAAAAGTGTTCCATTAAAAATGTTCCATTAGAAAGTCTGTGGACTCCCAGTTTTATGGATTTGAGTTCCTACCATTATCTTTTGAAAGTGCTTTGTTTACTTAGTAAGGAACAGGACAAAAGAGGAAGCAGTGAAACAGAATAAGAAAGCACTTCTGCTCTGCAGCCTCAGGGCTGGAAAGCCACACTCCTCTAGGGCAGGACTCAGAAAGGATATGCAGCACCTAAAAAGTTTTAGCATGTAAAAAGGTTTACCAAAACGGTACTGGAGAAGAAAAAAGAAAATAAATTTTGGCTATGGAATGAGCCATTGTCTGAGGTGGAACCAGCTCCACAGCCGGGCAGCTGAAGGACAAGGTGCAATACATTGATTTTCAGTTACACAAATGCCTCACAGAGCTCTTTTATATGACATTCTATGCATGTACCTAAAGGAGAATTGCCAAGAACAGCTAAATGGGAAAGAGGATAAATGGGAAAGAGGAAGATTATCAGAAAACAGATATAATAAAGATTATGAAGATGTATCTTACCAAGAAACCATTATTGTAGGGAGGCTCTAAGTGAGGTAAACAGTAAGACAGTTTGTTCATTATAGCACACTGTGCATTGTATATCATAATAACTGCACTGTACTGATATTCCAGAGCTTCCAAGTAGCTTTACATTGTTGTTTCTCTTTTTTCTCTGTAGGCTCCTGATTCAGGGACAAGATCATCCTGTGCTAATAAAGATTTGAGCACAGGACCTTTGAAATGATTTGGCTAGTTACAATGCTGTAGAATGTCTTCTCACAATAATTTCTATTCTATAGTTTATCTTCTGACTGTAAATAAAAGCCATTAAAAAGCCTTATGAGTCAACACTTTGGCACAGCTCTATTTATAACACACCTCTGTACATTGTTGTGAGAGATTGTCTGATTATGCTTTATATTCTGACATTTAAAAAAGCATATTCTGAGCTTTATATTCTGAGCATTTAAAAAGCTCCTTAAAAGCTTAAATCACAATAGCACAAAATAATTTACTGTTGTTTGAAGAAGACTTTCAAACAGCTCTCCAGATACCTCTGAAGCGAGTGTTGACTATGCCTGCTGGTGTGAAAGCTGGAGGATGGTGAGGCCCATGAGAGCTCCTCAGCACGTGGGATCAGCCTGCTTCCATCAGTCCACATGAGCCATAGGCTTGGCTTTTTCCATGCTATGTGAGCTATTTGTAGCTACAAAGAGTGTCATGTTCAATGACCAGTGGCAGAGGCAATAGATAAAATTTGTAGAAATTTCATCTGTACCTCACTCAAGTGCAAAAAATTCTCTAAAATAAACTTAGCTTTAGAAAAAGAGAGCAGTCCTGCGGTATCTCATATCTGAGGCTATTTCTCCAGGTCCTCTGGAATTTCCATGTCCTTTACTGTCTCAGGGGTATTTCACAATAACAGGAATCTTCCAGCAGGAGTCTGAGTAGTGCCAGAGATTCAACAGAAATGTGGTCTGAAGTGGCCCGAATACCAGATCCTGTGCTGTGGAGCTTTCTGCAGTATCAAAGAATTTTAAGTCTACAGAGAAAGCCTCCTTTTCCATGCCAGCAGGCCTAGGACTGAGTGTCATAACTCGTGCAGCCAGTGGCACCACATCCCCTCTAAAGCTTTGCCCTGTGCTTTAGCATCTCTACCCATCAGAACAAGTAAGACCCAGTGCTCACTTAAAACCCTTCCTTGCTCCAGCCTTTCCAGGCTGAAGGCTCTTCTCCAGGGAACAGACTGCACCACATCAACACAGCCCCACTGGGAGCAATGGTCTTCACCCATTGTGAATTGGTTGATGGACATGAACCTCACAGCCACCGTGGACATTCTGGCCCAGGGGCTCTTGCTTTGGAAATTTAACCTGGTCCCAAACAATGCCCAAATGGGAGCTCTCAGCCACTCCTTGCCTGTGAGAATTGTGCTCCAAAGGGTCATCAAGAGCATAAAACTTTTACAGCAAAAAGGAAAAAGGGAAAAGCAGTTTTCTTCAGCAGTGTCAGTCCTACACAAAGTCTTCTAGTGGTGTTTGAATTGATCCAAGCTGGTCTTTTATTCACGGGGTATTTGACAAGAGCTACAGCTCTTGAGCCAGTCCCAGCTGGAGTCACTTGGCACTCTGCTCTCAGCTGTGGCAGGTGTATGTGCCACCTTTGGCTGGCATTATTCCCAGAAATACCCAGGGAGTACAAGTGATACTGAAGAGACACAATATTTGTCTTACATGTTTTCCCCAAAATGTTTTGGTTCTTTAACTGTATTTGCTAGAGCCCTCCAAAGCTGTCATGGACCTTAAAGTTATTTCTCTATCACAGAAAACTTTCTACTGGTCATAAACTACTTCTGGGTTTTAGGGAGGTCATTAGTCACTTTCTGGAAGAACACAGTTCAGTAAAGTGCACCGGGACACAAAAAATATTTCTGGCAGAAGACATCCGCATGAAGGGTGATTCACCCCCAGGAGGATTACAGTAAATTACAGAGCAACCTGGAAAGCTGACAGCAGGGATGAGTGCAGGAAAACAAATATGATTTTATATAGTAGGAACTTGATATATGAAGGGAAATTAAGGTCAAGTTTAGAAAATGATGACTGAGCATAACCAAACGACATCCATCTCATTAAAGCAAGTTTATTTTCAGTTTGTTACTTTGATATAACTTTGTTATATTTTCCTGCTATATCTCTAGTCTTTGATGAAGGAAGCTGAATAAAACTGTCTGTCAAAGAAGGTTTATTTTACTCATCTTTTGAGATATGTGAGCCATATGTACACACCAACAGCAGGGGATCTTTCCCACAATACCATGACCTGGAGGATTTTCTTGCTTGCAGTAACTGCAGATGCATACCTGAGGCTGCTTCCTTTGCACCTATCTCCTGTGGCTGCTGCAGGGGCAAATCAGGGCATCCTGGCAGCTCCTCCAGATGCAGAAACACAAAATGCACCATGACTGAAAAGAAGGGCAGGAGCGAAGGCTGTGCCTGTGCACATCAGGAGCACATCAAGGAGAGTGGTTTGGGATAAGAAAGTCTCTCTTCTCCTTCATGTCATTATCTACAGATACATTCACACTGTGGGTCACTGCATGAATCTTACTTACTTTCCCAGAAAACTATCAAAAAGGCCTCGCTCTTTGAAAGCTAAAGAAAAGAAGAGGATGCATAGACTGAAAAGTCTTTGTTATGAAAGGTGTAAGGAGTGGGCTCAAGTCTCACCAGGGAGTTTGCTCACAGAGGAAACACTAAAAACTCTCTTCAGCTAAGTGACAATACAATAAGATGAGAGAACACTGAAAACCCCACATTTTGTGGATACAAAGCAGGTGTGTGTTTCCTTCAGTTGTGGGAAGTAGGTCTGCACCTTTTACTAGGTACTGATGATGCTCTAAAAGAGGATTTTAATAGAGATTTATGCATGGCTGAAAATCTGCTCTATATGGCCAAATACTTTTTAATAGAACTCCTCCTGCTATTATTGAGAATGCCATTACTAAGAATAAGCAAACTTGCTTTAGCTTAAGAGCTAGCCCAGGATCAGCCATCACTCAACTGCTTTTATGACATCCAGGTGAATGGAGGGGGCTGGATGTTCTCCAATGGCTCTTGTGAATTTGAAAATCTGTTTGGCTATTAGTGCATGGCTATAGAAGCATCAATCACAGTATTACACCTCTGCACAAGTGCTTGGAAAAAACCACAGTCAGAATATTTCTTTGCTCCTATGTATATTTAATAATAATACATTCCCTCCTGAGTTGCCTCCTTTAAATAGGAGTATCTGCCTGCAGAGCAATGTGCTGTTGAATTAAAGCTACAAAACATGCAGACATCAGCAATACATTGTTTTCTGGCAGCAAGGGTTTGTTGCACCTTGTTAGTAAAGAATTTCATTTTCAGTCCAGTATATTGAGTGCAGGATAGGCTGGCCCCTCAGGCTTTAAATTAGTGTTTTAAATGAGACAGAAACATTCCAGGGAGGAGAAATTACCTGAAAATCACACATCTTCTGGCATATTATTCTATTCCATAATTTTCTATTCCATACCTGAATTAAATCAGATTTGTATTTCTATTCCTATTTCAGAAGGATATTTTTCTAAGTTTCTGATGTTGGAATGAAGGACCAAAAGAAAGAGATGCAAAAAGAACCAGAGAGGACTTCCATTTGCACATAACAAACACGTTATAAATACCAAAATAAAACCAAGGTTCAGTAATTATGCTAGAATAATCATCAGGACTTAGAGAAAAATACAGAGCCTAGAACACTGGTATAATTGTTTAAAAAGATGAAAATTTTGAAATCTTGATGCTTTTGCATTTCAGAAATTGTGTACTGAGAAATTTGAAATGAAAATAGTTGATTCCTTAAACCTGCAAATTTATGTAAGATAAGGTGGAAAGTAATTGTTTAATAATCATTACTGCCCAGGTTTTCTTGTTATTCTTTCCTTTAACCAAGGAGAAACAGATGATTCAGTGCACTGTAAGGACTTTATAATATTTGTGTGCTTTATTCCTTGGGGGGACCCATGACACAATGAGTAAATTTTCCATTGTCAAAGTTTCGCACAGACTACATCCTTCCACATTAAAATAGCAAGTTTGAACATTAATGTGCAACAAAAAAAGTCCAGTTACAGACAAGGCTTTAATGACATTGTACACAAAGTTTTAATGTCTTATCAGCTCTAATTTGGGGCCCAAAAATGGCGTCTGCCATTTTAGAAACACACAAATGACAGTGCACTTTAAAGGAAGTTAAGCTAAAGGATCATTTAATTTTACCTGAATAAAGGAGGCATAAAAAGAAATAGGATCTACAATCATCTAGGCCTCATGAAGAGTGAAACCCAAGATATTACCCAAACAGCTTCATATTGTTTAAATAATCCTGTGAAAACAAACATTTTAAGGATTTTAGATTTCCATACCATTTGAAAATGCAGAAAGCTTGTGTCAGTTCTGTATTCCACATTCACCCTTTGCTGTTATCTCATGTCCTTTTGCAGCATGAATTCTGATGTGGTTGCAATGACGAAATGCAGCTGATAAAACAGAAAATTCTGTCCCTGACTTTCAGCCTTCCTAACATCAGGTGTTGGAGCTACTGATCAACAGAAAAGGTAATTTATTTAAATAATGGATTTTGGGAAATGAACAGTGACACAGTACAAGGTGGAAGAGGATGTTACTTCTGTTATATGTTCACACAAAATAATTTGTCTCTGCAAAAATAATCAATCCAAGTTCCAACTTTATAACATGACATTACAGTATAAATAGATACTTTTTTATCCCACTTTGGTAGGAGCTTGCTAGTGGATTGCCTAGGACAGACCCAGAGTTAGCGTGAGTGAATGGTCTTGGGGAATTGTATTACTTTTAAAGAAATTTTAGTTCTTATAATGATAAATATGGGGAAAAGTCAATCACTTTAAAATGCTACTGCACTACCACTACCAAGGTTCCTTGCTGTGCATATTCTGAATATTCAGGAATTCAGACTAAGGTGGTGTGCTTGCTTGGGCATCACTTGGGAAGAATGAGGGTTCACTTGGGAAAGACAGCAGCACATGGTGGGAGAGTGAGGCCAGGACCCCAATCCAAAAAAAAATTTCTTTTCAGATATTTTAGCTGCAGCTGCAGGTGAACTTAATTGAAATGGTGATTGTTCACTACTTCTTGTGAGTCTTCTCACAATTTCAGGAATGATTTTTGGAGGTTACTTCAACACAAGTAAAACATGATTGGTGTGTCCACTAGAAAATATGAGAAGCACTGCGAAACCCAGTTTGATTTTATGCAGGGTAAGCATGCATTTCTGTGACTGCTCATCAAATCCTGCTATAGTAATTCTTCACATAAGTTAGAATTCATTTTCTTCTTGCTTCATGTGATTAATGTTTTAGTGAAAGAAGAAGAAGAAAAAGATTTCTTTCCACATGGATTATCATCCAAAATCTTAGCTCTGTGACACAGATGAATTACCACGAGCTTTATTTGTAGATGCGCGGTCTTGGCGAACACAGCAGGATGCAAGAAGCTCAAGGTCAAACACTGAGGCAGCACTGAAAGAGAAAACATGCCCTGCTCGTCCTGATTCCTGTTCCAGCACCTCTCCGCTGGTTCATCATCCAAATTAATGTGGGCACGAAGAGAAGGCTTAATAAATATGCCAAAAATCAGTGTACCTAGGCAGATGATAGAAACAGAGGAGAATGTAGCATGTCTTTGAGTGCCTGCCCCTGCTCAAAGGCAGGCTTATTTATCCCTGGCTCTGCCAGTTCTGTTGCTTTTTTGTCCGACCTGTTCTTAAAAAACAGCACTGGCAATCCCCTCCTTTTGTTAGGCAATGTCTCCTGGGAACCGGGCTGTACATCCCAGGTCTCCAAATTTGCCTTTCATTGCAACAGCTCTGGGGAATTGCCATTCACAGGCTGACTTGTTGTGGCTAGTCTTCATAGAACTCCACAAGATAAGACACTGTGTGGGCTGCTGCCATCCAGGGTGTTTTGTCCCTGGGTAAGGGCTGGGGCAATGAGGCAGCTTTTGCACTTTTGCACTGGCTGGTGAAGGATGGCTGTAAACTGTGAGTGTGCACGCAGAGCTCTGCCGCTGTACATAATGTGTAATTCTGGCAGCCACAGCCCTTCAGCAAGGGTCAGATGCAGAGCTCTGGCCCAGATGGAGAGCTGGGCTCATGTTCCTGTGGGTAGGCACAAGTCAGCAAAGAGTTTCAGATGGTCTTTCTGAGAGAGCAAGGGCCCTGGCAGCTTTGGAGGCAGGGGAAGGGCAGTCTTAGGAGTGAGCGGGGAATAGGAGGGAAACAAAGTATTCAAAAGTTTGTAAATTTTAAGATTCTACAATACAGAAATGATAGGGCTTTTTCTAGATAAAACCTAAGGGATGGTTTTCAACCTGACAGCCCTAATGGCAGAGAATAAAATATTAATACATAACATTTCTTTTTCTTTTTTTATTGAGTCTAAGTGGGCGCTTTTTTAATACCACTCCTTATATACCCAGTACTTATTCTGTCTAAATATCAGTACATCAGTTAATATCTGTAAATCAAGACCAACATGTGTCTCTGAGCACATTAGCCATTCCTAGTGACTACATCCATTGTAATGAATATTATATTTTAATAATTGATGTTTCACATGCCCTATTTTTCTCTTCTTTGCACTGGGACCTTCTCCAAATGCATCTGAAGCACTCCTGGTAAATGGAAGGTAATGATGAAGTGAAACTACAATGTAATCTTTTCCCTTTTGCAGATGGACAGAATTTTCCTATTAAATTAGAGTCAAATTTCAGCTCAGTCACTGAATTCCTGTTACAATGCTAAGGAATTGAGGTTTTGTGATACCTTCTCCAAATTCACTAGAAAGGAAATCATGAAACATTCATGTAAGTAAATTACAGCTCCACACCCTATTAGTCATAGAACTTGAAAGTAATTTGAAATCTTGAGTATATATTAATTATTGAACAATGAGTAAAAATGAAAGAAAATGGGGACTATAACTTGCGCTTCACCATTTGTGTAAATTGCTACTGTGGTACTTCTGTTCCGTAATTTCAGGGCAGTGTTAAAAGAGCAGCAGAGACCTGTAATATTTAAAAACAGTAGGATCCTTATTACATAGCAAAGCCAGAAGGCGCAGCAGATCAAAGATGAGAAAGGACTTAAAAGGGAATGTGGATGGTTCCAGTTAGTCCCACCTCAGCTCATGGCTAGGTTGAGTTCTACACCTCTTCTGGTTGCCCTCCTTCCATTAGGCTGCTGGAGAAGCACACATTAACACATTTTGTTAAAGACAGCTGGGGAAATCTGACAACAAAGATGTGCCCCAGCATCACTTCTGGAAGTGGATGTGAACTCTGTCCAAGAGATGCCATCCATGGGATGAAAGGGTGAAAGATTTTTTATAATACTTATAGGGATAGGCTATATATAGCAGAATAGCTATATATAGATACACATTCAGCCTTTAAAATAGGTGTATGGGTTACACAACCTTGAATTTTGTAAAAGGTTTTTTTTTTTCCTGGTATTGAGTTTTTTACATGTTCCAAATTTTTATGTGGCTATTTGCCTGAACAATTTTAGGACCTTTCTTTAAAATTTTCTCCTTTTCTCAGTATGAAGATTTGAGTAGAACTTCTTTTATGTCCAACACCCAAGTCTCATTCAATTTTCTGAACTTCTCAGCACCTGTGCCTTCACTCATTAGCTCGTCATATCCTGCAGATTTCACTTCTGGATGGGCTTTTTTGTTCATCTTTCTAGTTAATTTAATCCCATATGAGGCATGACTAACCTCCACAGCCACAACTTTCATGGTAACATTGTATTTTAACAAGACTAGATACAAATCCTTTCTTTGTTTAGGAATGTGTTTCTCCATTGCAAAAAAAGTTTCATGGCTATCAAACTAGATATCTGATTCTCATGTCTAATTGATATCTAGGAACTAAAAAACTTCCATTGTAGTTTGTAGTATTTATCTTCCTGTAGTGTTAATATCTTTTCTAGTAATCTTAAAGAATTTTTTTCTATGCCATCACCACTAAAGAAGAGATTACAGCAGTCTGCTGTTTATTTCTCTTTTTTCATTATTATTTCAATGTCAGAGATCAAATCTTGATTGCTATTTGATTGTGTTTTAGTTTTCTCTACAGTATTTGTTTTTACATTCTGCACAGCAACTCCAATTCCAATTTTATTTTCTGGACTTCATGAACTTGTACATCAATTTCTTAGTTGTTTCTCACTGGTATCTCTTAGTTTCCTACATAAAAACTCATTAACCGTACCTTCTATCAGATGACTTTTACAAAAATCATTCTTTCTCCCAGTTCTGCTTCTTCTCTGCTCTCCCTTCCTTCTTTTTTATTTCTTTCTGATCAATAGCTGGGGTCTCCAAGATCCTCTACCAATCTTCTCCCTTTAGTCCATAAATTAAAATTCATAGTCATGCACAGACCTCACACACAGACTTTGATAGAGTTCAAGAGGAGTCTTTTCTCTACAAGAGCTTTCTGATATTTTCTAATGAAAAACTTTCTTCTACTATCAAACTTTGTGCTCTTTTAATATTTATTGTTTTGACATGTCACTTCATTAAATCCAGCCAAGCTACAAATGTCTGTTCCTTAATGAGTTTTCTAACCCTGTCTATTCCAAAACTGTTTCTTGGCTGTTTTCTCTGAGAGGATATGATCCATCAATTTAAAGAAAAACTTAGGCTGGCAAAAGTCAAAGCTGGAAAAGGCAGACAAATTTTGCATTTGTAGTTAATTTTAGGATGAGCTGAAGAGCCTTTTGGCACGGACAAGCTGTACTTTCGTAATGGCCCCACTGGCACAGCCTACGTAGCACTGGAAGGGCCAAGTGGCAAGTTCTCTCTGCAGGCATGAAATGAGACACTGGCCCTCATCTGCAAGCACACACATGAGCCTTGGAGTGCTCTCTGCTCATTGTCACAGGAGACCTGTGTGAGAGGGCTCCAAGCAGCACTTTGGAGTCAGGCCAGGCAGCTTAGGTTGCCAGCCGAAATGAACCGTTCACAAGCAGGTTAGCTCGCGTAAGTTATCTGGCGCCTAGACAAAAGTCAGGCTGAGAGGAAACAGGAGTCCTTTGTGAAGGTCTCACAAATAAGAAAAGAAACTAATTTAATCAAGCCCTCTAGAAAACAGATAGTATGATCAGTTTCATTTTTAAGCCAGAGCAGTCTTACTAAACCAGCTGTAAAAATATAAATACAGATTTACATAGTGACAACTTGCTAGCTATCTTTTGCAAAACCATTGTGCCATTTTTAGATAGTTAATTAAGTCCTTTAGGTGTCAGGGCTCCAGGAAGTGATAAGGCAGCTTGTGAAAAGGCAGCTTGGGAAATTTGGGCACTTGCTGCTTGGCAAAGTATTTATAGGATACCTTTGGTTATTCCAGGTGAGATGGACTGCACATTGCCATGCATACAGTGGCTAGGTAGGACTGGCAATTCCTTGAAAAAAGGTAGAGCTTTAAGAGTCCAGGAGAAAAGGGGGAATCCTACCTTTCCTTTTACCTGTGTGAATATAATGCATGACTTCTTGATTTGTAACATGAAATTTCTCCTCATGCTCTTCCGTGTGATTGAAAAAATAGATATAAAGCTGCTGATTAAAAGTATAACCTCAAAAATAAAAATTCACTAGAGGTTTACCCTCCAGCTCACCAAGGACATTGATCAATGCTCAGCAAAGCCTCTTCATCTCACCTCTCACCTCACCTCTCACTCTCACCTCTGGAGAAGTCACAGAATAACAGAGTAAGTATCTGGCTTCCTCCTTGTTTAGGCTTTTAACCCCATTGTGCAAGCCCAGGGAAGAAGAAGCAATGATATAAGTAGGTAAATTAAAGACTGAGAACGCTTCTGGTCTCTGTCCCTCCTTTTTTTCCACTCCCAAATTAAGAAAAGGTATACCAGGATTTTTAATGAGGATCAAGGGGTTAAACCAGGACATGACTTTTAGATGTGACCTGAAATGTGACTTACTTTGCTGTTTTATTTTCACCTGACTGCTATGACCTCAAATGGGGTTGTGGGAATTCAGTTTTCTTGCATGGGGCATGACATCTACAACATGATTTTTTCTTTTGTTATTTAATTTAGCACTGCAAAGCACCCACCAATTCTATTTGAGGGTCCATCAATGCTCTTAATGTTGCACTTTAGTTAGCCTGTTTATTTCAACAGATATTTCTGAAAACATGATAAATTTAAAATGCTGATGCTAGTGTTTGACATTACACCAGCAGTGCCAAAATAAGATTGAGATAAGTGGAGCCATTAAAAACATAGGGTATTACTGCTGGAAAAATTCTGTTTCCTCTTTCAGCTTTTATATAAATGACAGCACACACAGTTTACTGAAACTACTAGATGGAGATGTTTTCCTTTTTTGTTTTTTTCATTATTTGTTTTTTATGATCAGCATTTCACAAAGAGTGAAAAGCAAAGGCCTTTTTCATTCCTTAGTTTTAATTTTCTGACACTGGACATGCCAGCACCTGTGTGTGAAGAGTGCTCACCTCTCACCACACAATCCCAGAGGGCTGTCCAAGCTCCTACCTGCTCTCACTAAGTGAATGTGCTACCCAGACACTGGACACTGTTGATGGTGTGAAGCAGGGGAGGGCATTCAGTCATGGTACATGACTCACTGCTGAACCATCACATCAGCTGGTATTAGCTCTGACCCCTAAACCATATAAATCCTATTTAATACATGCCTATTCAAATACAGGAAAGAAGATGGGCATAGTGAAGATAATATGAAGGAAAGGAAATATCCTGCAGACAGCAATGTTCTGGGTCCCTGCTGTGACATACACACTGCGTAGTTTGTGCTGTAGGTGCACCCTTATTTTACCTGTTCTACTCCAGGAAACTTTCCCAACTTTGTTCTGCAATCCCCCACTGCATGTTCTTGGCAGCACCTTGCTTTTATTGTGGTGCAATACAATCTCTTTACACAAAGTACTCAGGGACACAATGCAACATTAGTCTCTACCTTGAGACAAGCATTAAATACCATGCACTAAATAATAGTCAACAGTACCCAAAAAGATTCCCATGGGAGAGGGAAGTGTTTTCTTGTTTCCCCACTGCAGGTGTAGGCTCAGCAGTACCACCTTTCTGACTCTTCCTCTATAAAAATTGCCAAAAGCCAACCAGTTCCCTGTTTTCTGAGAGAAGAAAAGCCCTTTCCTCCTCTAAAAGTCATCTGATGCTTGCTGATGGAGGAATATCCAACTCAGTCAGTGAACCTTTGAAAGCAGCCCTTTTGGCCCTGGAAGTTAATTTAAAATGAGCTGCATTTTTGATGCTGTCAGAAAGCTTGGCTGGTTAGTCCTCAAAGGTTACAAACAACAGGAGAGAAGGGAGGGTTCCTGTTGTGCTATGGCAACTGTCAAAAACTCGTGTACACATTAGCAAGATCAAACGTTTGCTCAGCCTGGGAAAGAGCAGGTAAACACCACACTAATCCCTCTGGAGCTGTGAGACACACGGGCTGCCAGGATATGCGGCTTTCGTCAAGAGATGCAAGAAGTCAGTCAGGATTCGTTTCTCTCCTTGCAGTTTATTTATTCAAGGTTCGTGCTTTGCAAGGCTGCCCCACTTGTTCCTTGTCATGCAGCTGCACTGATTGAAATACAAGGGAGTGTAGCACAAAGGGAGAAGGAAGCTTCAAGAGGTCAACTTTGCATTCAGAAAAGCAGAGAGCAAGCTGATAGTGAGGTACCAGGGATCTGTAAGTCCTGGCTGCAAGCTCTGCGCTTCCTTAACCATCAGACTTATCTGGCTCCAGCAATATGTTCCCAACAAGCTGCACTGGGTGTTGGGGATGCATTTATAGCACACGATAAAATGCCTTTGAGCTGATCTAGAAAGTACATCAGTCATCATAAGCGATTTGGTGCCAGAATCAGGGCTTCCCCATGGACACCTTCTTTCCTTTGGGATCCAGGTTCCAAAGGCTGGATTTTGGTATGATCCCAGAAAAGCTTAAAATATACTGGTTAACTCGAGTGAGAAATGACCAAGCCTAGGTTAATTTTATATCCTCCCAACAGTACTGAAAAAAAGACCGTGAATCTCTACTAAAACCTGAGACAGCACTACAGGCTGTGCAGAACACAAGCATAAAATTACTATTAGCCTTCAATACATAATTATTTTCTGGTCATGTGAATTAAAGGAAAAAACCTCTGAAATGTTATTAAGTATTGAGGTGGACATCTCAGAGGTGCCTTCACTTTGAACCAAGACAGATGTGTACTGTGGAGGAAAAAAAAGTCCTGAAGAAAAGGCAATGTGAGATCCTGGTGATACTGGAAATCTGCTTCCTTGTTTATCCAGATCCATCATCATCTGAGGAGCATTGGTTTAGCTTAGCTACCCTGCAATATGTTAAAGAGACGTGTCTCTGTGTAAATTGTTTAGGTTTTCTTTTAAGTGTCCTTCCTAATTTGTTTTCATAAAGCCTTAATCAAAACTTTATAATAAAGAAAGGAAAGATACATTTAGCAGAGTTTACAGGGTGTTAGTGGTTGGTAAGGCCTGGTGAACCTGGAGGAAATGCTGCTTCCAGAAAATGAAGATGTTTAAATGAAACAGTGTGTGCAGGGGCAGAGCTTGCCCCCTCCATCCATCCTGCTGAGCCAGACACACAGCCAGGGATGCAGGACAGGCAGCGGCAGTGGAGCTGTTCTCAGAGCTTAGTGGCCAGGACATTTTCATAAGGTACAGAAGAAAACCAGGCTGCATTCCGGTACCCTGCAATGTTTACAGGTGCTTCCTGGACAACAGAGAGAAAAAATTATTTGGCTTTCTTAATCTGAAGGAGATGATACAGACAATGCTTCACCAACACAACCCAGGTGGAGATGCAAAATCATACATACCCCAAGCTATGGAGAGCTGGCCCATTCTGCATCTTCTGCACTGAAAATGTGTCCTCAGCCTCAGGGCAACTGATAGAGGGAATAGTGAGGAATACTCCTCCCTGTCCAAAAGTAAGGGAGTTTTGGATTGGAAGTGCAGGAATGCATCTCAATGTGTGAAATTTCTTAAAATGCATCAAAGACATTGATCAAAGTCCAAAATTTACTTTTCTTCCCTTGAATCCCATGGTCTGTTGCTTGTGTGGAAAAAATTATGGGTTTTATGCTCTTAAGGGGAGGACATAATGAAAAATTCAGAGGGCTCACAGCCTGTGGTGAGGTTGATAAACTGGCTGCTAATGAACTGCCAGTTCTGAGGGCAGGGAGTGAGTCTTCATGCTGCAACCTGTGACTGCAGTGAGTCTTGCTCTGCGGTGCTACAGCCACCTCACATGGTAAGAGGATGGTAGATGACTCAAAGCAAAGCACAGAAGCTTCCAAATTATTTTGGCTTATTTTTTACTTTAAAATGTGAAAGTCACAACTGCAACTGGCAAATTTTTAACTTTGTAAGAGCTGTCCTTTTTCTAGATTTTTCTAGCATGTAGTAAGTAGAAGGGACCTTAGACTACAACTCTTTACCATTACTTCTACTACATCTTGAACCCAGAGAAATTAGTGAAAGTTTTCTGGAATAAAATGTCTGAACACACTGAAAAAATTAGTGATATGTTCCCGATATGACAGGTAATCCAGTTTATATTTCATTGTTTGCTTTGTAAGCAGGGAAAGCTTTGCTCTTACAAGATTTTTTTCTTACAGTTCTTAACAACAAGATGAATGTATAGCATTTTGTGAATGTGACAGCTGAGTTCTGTTTCACTGCTCTTTAAAATAGTCTCTGCTTTCCCTCTGTTTAAGAAAAACCAAGGAATTATCAGGGATTTGCTTTTTCATGACAAATGCAAATTCACAGGATAACAGCTGAGCCTCACTGATTTAAGGCTTCACAGACCTGTCTTGTAAACATTAATGGCATTTGAGTAGTCTGCCTCCTCACAGTCACACAGAAAGTATTAAATGTTGGGGCAGTGGGGGAGGCAGGGGAACCCTTTAGTTTAAGATGCTGTCCACAGTTTTACAGCTGTCATGAAAGTTCAGTCTAACATAAGATTGATAGAGTTTGGAGACCTTTTTTATCTGTTTCCTACCTATATAAAATAACTGAAAAAACAGACAAGAAAGCTTCCTATATAAGGCAGTCTAGATGTGAAGAGCAAATTAAGGTCAATTCCTGAACAAAATTGAAGCATGAACGACTTTTATTTTTCAAGTAGTTTTACTTAAGTTAATAGCCATGGTTCCTTAGTTTATGAATAATTCATGTGTATGAGTCTCCACAAAACTTGAGCTTGCAGGTTACAAACTTGTATTAAGCACTGAGTGGCTTAAAAATACATTGGTAAAGAAGTACAGAACAACTTTTATGTGGTGCTAAAGACAATTTCAATGCAACAGTTAATTATTGTGAATAAAGATGGTTAAACAAACACCGTCTACATAAGCAGAATGTAGTAAATATCTTCAATATGTTTTCAACCTGCTGTACTGCATATTATGCCTTCATTTTATGCAGGAAAATTTTAAGAAGGATGTGATTACATTTCTCCAAAGGAAAATGCACACATATATAGCAGTATATATCAGGCAAAGGTTTTGGCAGAAGAATGATGACTCCAATTAAAAATCTTATTTATTTTCTCTCTATATCCACCAGTATGTTCTCCACATTTCTGAGCAAGGTGAGCCAAAATTCTGGGGGCTTTGTTCTGGTGATGTTTTTTCAGTGGTGGCCATTCCTGGTGATTCCCACCACCTCAGTGACAAATGGAGAGCAGTATCCGCCTCCCTGGTCCCCACTCCCTACAACTAATGTCTGTTGGCATCATTCAGGATATTGTACAGCTTGACAAAACAGTATCTTCAACATGAATGAGGAGTCTCATCTGGAAACAGGATCCTAGGAGGCCCTGTCTTTATTAGATCCAGAGTTCTCTTTACAGTGAAAGAGGCAACTTGCAAGACCTGATGATCTCTTTCATTTTCCTTAGCAGTCAGTCCACAGTCACTCCCCTCTGTTTGTAGGGTTTTCCCACCCATTGTTTTTCCATCTACTACACACAGCAGGGATCATGGAAGCAGGGGCTCAGCAGGAGAGCACAGCATGGAGGCAGAGGTCAAGCAGGGAAGGGGAAAAAAAATGGAGAGTGAAGAATAATGAGGAGGGTTACGTGTCAGGCAAGAAGAAGAAGCAGAGACTGTAGGAAGGTGGGAAGGGAAAGTGCCAGTGCCTGGGGGAGTCTGTGAAGTTCCATCTGTCTGTACATGGACATGCTAAAAAGGAGGCTGAAATGGCATCTCCTCCGTTCTGTGACTGCTACAGATTTCAGTCATGACTTGGTGAGGCCCCTGCATCAAGTAATTTTTGTTCCACCTTGGCGCACATTCATTTGGTTTGTTTTGAATAACTGACATGTGACAGACCCGTCACATGCTAAACCTCTCCAGGAAGAGCTGAATGAGTGTTTGTTTGTTTGGTTTTTTTAATCTATATACCATATCTGTTACACACTGTGTGCCAAAAAATATTTAGTGCTGAAGAACAGGATTAGTATTTTGGAATTAGAGTGAGTGAAAGACGTCATCTGCACTTAGCAATGACAGGTTGCAGTGGATATAATCCAGTCCTTTGCACTCAAGAGTTTATACTCTTGAAAGGCAGCCACACTCAAGAACAGCACTGTGAAATTTCCAAAAAATTAAAAAATCCTCAGCCCAAAGACAGGTTGCTCCTGTCAGTTTACTGAACTTGAGAATATGAATACACGTTCAAATAGCTTTGCATGAAGCAATGCAGCTCCTTGGGTGAGAAGGCCATGGCACAGTGCAGGAGAAAGCAAGCTGGAAATTGTTTGTAGTCTGACCTCAATAAGCTTTTTTTAACCCTGGGTCCTTGCCATGAGTCAGGGGTTGGGGAACACAGCACGCACCAGCTGCAAAACCCCTGCCCTGGTGGCTACAGCCAAAGGACCTCTGGTCTTTTGCTCCATAATTTCTGCTGAAACCATTAGTTCTATCTCTTGTATTTCTCCTCTTTGTCTCGGTAGCCCAGTAACCATATCCCATTCTGTGCTTCTTACACCACACCTTGAAATTTTTCTCGGTCAGTTGATGCTGTTTCAGTTGTTCACCTGGCAGTGTCTAACAGCTCCCTTTGCCCTTGAGACCTGCGTTATTAAACAGTTGTCCCTGGACAGTAAGGGCAGCCTTTAATGACATTTGGATGCTTTCTGCTCTGAGTAAAGGATAAGACAAAGATATATCTGACGAGTGATCAGGAGGGGTAGGAGGAATGTGTGTGTGTGCTTGCTCTCATTAACAACATGAAGTAAAGAACTGAGCTCTGCTGCCTGATTACCATCAGGTTTAAAAGGTCAGGCTAGGGATGATGTCTGTGAAGGCGTTCAGAGACTTGAGGAGATTGTCACCAAACTGTAAGCATTGTTTTCCAGTACCTGTTGTTTAATTTCCAGAGCAGGTACTAATGTATTCTTCCCCTTTACTGGGTGCTTTGCTGACCCCTCTCCTACCTCTGCATGTTATGTTAGAGGGGAGATGGGAGTGTGTGTGGGCTCATCTGGGAGATATTGGGAGATTGTCTCCACCACAGGTATTTTTCTGACCTGGAGTAAATTTCATAGCTTTCTTAATCTAATCCTTCCCCTTTTAAACAGCACTATATCTGCCCAGCATATTGCAGCAGTGTACCAAGATGCCTTAACTGCCTTTTAACCCCTGTGAGACAGAGGTTATATTAATCCAAGTGAAGTATTTATATGGCTCAGTGCAGTGTCATATATCACAGACCAACCAAGAAGTCCTAAGCTATATAAATTCTCCTTGTTACCAGTATTTTAACATTTTTCACTTTGGAGCCCCTGAAATATTTCAGAGAAGTTATAGACAGCTTCACAAATGTCCCAGATGTAGGTTGTGTGTATGTGAACATCCTCTCCTTAGCCACCACTCCCTTCAGTTCACATACAGGTCAAACCCTCCTTCAGTAAGTACATTGTAATAGGCAATCTCTTTTTGGGTTGTTTTTTTTTTTTTTTTTCCAGTGAGCAATACATGAAATTGAGGCTGTACACAGCTTAGCGCAGGCAGAGAGAGGAAAAAAACCCAGCAGTGAGGGGGTCTAGATAATGTTAGTCATTTGAGGAGTCCATGGTGGGCCTGCCCAGCCACCTGCCTGGGGCTGTGTGCCCACCCTAAGCAGGGAAGGCTGACTCAGGGCTGTGCGTTCACAGTGCTGGCACACAGGCACAGATGTGGGCACAGTGCTTGTGAGCTTCTCCACATACAATTTAGTGTCCCCAAGACACTGTGTGAATCTTGGATTATACTATCCATCTTTCTCTTTCCTTTCTAGAAGCATGTTTTCACTCAAATGTCATGGAAAGATGTTTTCTTCTTTTTTATCTTCTGCTTGATCTTTCTGTTGATGGGTCTGTTGCTTCTAACTCTAATGACATTCAGAGTTGTGCAAGCACTTTGCAAACATGGGAGAAGATGAGTCTCTGCTTGAATGAGATTACAATCTTTGAAGGCAACAGCAAACACTGAGCATGTGGATAACTCTGAAAGCACGTCTGAGAAAATCTGGCTGAAACACAACACAAGTTAGAAGCAATCTTAAAATTCCAAACATTTAAAAACAAATTAAATTCTCTTATTTCACTTAAATTAACATTT
This sequence comes from Poecile atricapillus, assembly GCF_030490865.1. Taxonomy (NCBI): domain Eukaryota; kingdom Metazoa; phylum Chordata; class Aves; order Passeriformes; family Paridae; genus Poecile; species Poecile atricapillus. Next base: position 20,282,070 of record NC_081251.1, on the reverse strand, counting down.
ATTGTGTGTATTATTCTTTGTGCTTTCTTGTGAAGATGCTGTCATAGTGTCTCAGTGTCTTGTTAGTGTCATAGTGTCACAGTGTCTCTGATTTATCAGAGACTGAGATTTTAGCAGGTAAAGATTTTAGCAGCTATTGTGGTACCACTATGTCAAAATATTGGATGAAAAACAATTAAGCAGCTCAACACTTTCACAAAATAAGAAAATTATTATTATTTTATTATTGTTGTTGTTGCAAGGAATTTTGTTTTGGGAAAAAGTACCTCTTGCCGAAGTAATTTATTCAGAAAAAGCCAGCTGCCTTTTGTGGCTCATGTGTCTCAGAGAGCCTTCAGCCTGTGCAATGCAGAGCCTGGCCCTGAGGTATGAGGACCAGTTTCCATACTTTGACTTGACTTGCTGCCAGGCAGGTGCTTGTACATTGCTCAGTGTTGGTGAGGCAGCTCCACCCCAACCCATGGCAGAGAGACATTTTCTATTATACCCAAATCCTGGCTTTTTTTTCCGTGCTGTGTAGTTAGTGACATAGAGCGCAGTTTATTCATGTGCCTCACTTTATTTACAACAGGGAATTTACAGAGCAACCATATACCCATTGGATTTAAGGCTCATTGGATTTAAGGCTCTGCCCAGCAAATTAAAACAGGTTTGGAAACTGGTCGTTGGCCTGGAGGCTGGGAAGCAGCTCAAGCACTTTACACAGCCCTTGATCTGTATCTCCTCAGCACCTGATCTTGGGTCCCTGTGCCATCATTATTTTACTCTGGAAAACTGGGTTTTTTCAGCTCAAGGTGCCTGAAAAAAATGTGACAGTTTTGTCAGCCACATTTTTTCCCTGTGGCAGGAGGGTGGTGGCTAGTTTGCAGCACCTGCAGTGTAGTGCTGGCAAGTGGAGGCATTCATGGGTGCAAATCCCAGCGTAAGTTGGAGGACAGAGCAGAGGGAACCAGCCTGATGCAATCACAGCCATCCTGTCTGCCGGGAACTGGGCCTCACACGTGGCCTCTCCCAGACCTTTCTCAGGAAGGATTTGGGAAATTTTATCTGGCATATACCAAAACCCCACCTGGAAGGAAGCATGTTAACCATTCACCGGACACATCCAAACACTGGATAATTGGAGGGCCACTGCTCAGGCGTGAGCAGTGAATGAAGCGTTGTGAGCTGCTGGTGGGGATATTGTGATGCCTGTGTTGAGGATCAGGATGGGAATGCCCTTGGCACCAGGTGTTGGAATGATAAGGAAACTCAAAATGTCTTTCAATTGTTATTTATCTAATTCTTTTTTGATTTAATTTTGTTTTGTTGATCTGTCGTTATCCATTGCATCTGATGTTTGTCTTTGAAAATTACCAATTTTCTTCATTTTGAGTCTTCCTGAGTGCTCAATTTTTGCAAGCACCATTAGCCTGCAGGCAGCTTTTCCTCTTTGCTGCTCTCTTATCTATAAGATTATCAGTTGGCTAATGGTTTTACTTTTTTATTCCTCTAGAGACTTTTTTTTCTGCTACTCTTCGACACTGGGAAAGTGCTGCAGGGTAAACTTGCTATCCTAACTTTGTGTCACCTTGGAAAATGAATGGATAATGTGAACAGTGAGTACCTTTCTGACAGACAGAAAGTGGACCTGTCTCTAACAACCCCTTGGCAATAGCCTTTCATTCTTTTTACCTGTCCCAGTGCAGGCAGGGTTCTCTTTCTACAGGAGGTTTTCCTCAACTGTGCCAGCCCCATGCATGGTCTAGCACTGCAATACCTTGCTGTGGTGGATTTACATTAGCTGATGCTCTGCACTATTGCCCAGGACAGAGGATAACAAGGCAGTGTTTCTCATGCACCATTTAGATGATTTAAACATTCAGAAGTTTACATTAGCTTTCTTTTGATGAATTCCTAATCTGCATTCCAAAAAAGCGCCTCATTAGTTTAGGACTGAAGCATTATTTACCTACCATTTATTTCTCAATATTTTGCTATCTCCCAAGAGTACACTAATGCTTGCCACAGCATGAGCTGCCACCAGCGCTGCCCTGGCGAGCTGACAAATCTCAGGGACCCTGCTGCAAAGGGGACAGGGGCTTTGGAGGGTAAATGAGGGCAGTCTTAAAGGATAATGTGGCATCTGGTGGCACTTAGCCGTAACACAACAGAGCAAAGGAGGCTTTTTCAAAAAAGCAGATTGAATAAATAAGACATTATTAGAAGATCCTTAGCCAACACTTCTTGTTATTGTGAAACCTAAGATCAGTGTAATCCTTAAAAGGATTTTAATTTCTGTTTAGAAGCACCTGCCCCCTCTCATGGCACTGAAAGGTAATTTTCCCTAGAAGATAGATTCCAATTTTCCCATATCAGTGACAGTCTAACCCTGTAACTACATCTAGTGGATTTTCCACAACATTGCCACTGGCTTCACTGGGTGCTGGGGGCATGCAGCTTTACCCAGGAGAGTGAGGTGCCCTGGCTATGCCTGCCTGAGAATGCTCTGGCCACACCAGCCTTTTTCCAGCCCATCAATCAGAAGCCAAGTCTGATAAATCTGCAGCTAGTCACATGTACAAACTCTAACTCAAATAAATAGGTATGGGCATCTCTGTGCAGAGTAGCACCACAGGAGGTCACCTGAGCCTATGCAGTTATGCTGGTGACTTAAATCTGGTTTTCTTACATGTGTCAGTGTTAGTACAGTTATTAGCTCAGCATTACCTCTGTGGTGCAGTTAATATTCTCAGTGCCTTAATATGTGCACAGCAGAAAAAAGAAGACAGGAGGAGACAGAGGCAGTGCAGTTCAGCTTAATTCTTCTCTTTTATTTTTCAGAGACCATTATCATTAAACACCATTAGAAGATCTGTGTCCCACTCCTCATCTCTACCCTACCTTTAGATACATCACTCTGGACATTTCTTGTTCCCCTTCTCACCTCTGTTTTCCTCCCTACCCCAGTGTAGCTTAGGTACATATTCCATGGCCCTTTGGGGCTGGTGCATCACAATGATGGCTGGAGGGCTTCAAACATGGACAGATAATTGTTCCTCAAGATAAATTGTTGTTTGGATAATTGTCCCCCAATGTGAATGCACTACACAGCTATTATATGGAGTAGGTGCCACTCTGACTGTACTACACACCTATGGCAGGGGGCACAAACTCCCTTGTGCCAGTAAAGGCTGGCTCTGTCACTGCAGTGCAACGACTTTCTTCTCCTGTATCCCCCTCTTTGTTCTCTGTGCTCCCTGCCTGACCCTTCTGCTCTACATGCCAACCAGATGCATGAGACTGGCTTCACTCATCTCTCTCCACAGCTCAGGAGAGGACCCTCACCCTCGTCCCCCAGCACTGCTGGGTGGGTATGGTGCTGCAGCCCTGGAGCAGCTTATCTCCCAAACACCTGCACTGCCATTCCAGAGCCAGGGATGAGTTGCAGGTCCTGCAGCACTCTAGCTGCCCTGTCCAAGGTGTCCATCAGCATGGCCCAGCTGCTTGCCAGAGCTGCAGCAGATGTCTTTGCCTGTTTGGATGGTGGCACAGGCTCGGCAGGGTGTGAAGAAGCCCCTCTTTCTTGAGGGTCCTGCAGCAGTCTGGGAAGGCTTTACTAGAAGCAAAGCTGAAGGAAAGGTCCCAGGCAGACAGCAAGACACAATCACCTGGCTGAGAAATTTTTGTATCATTGTCAAATCCAGATGTTAAAACAGCAGGAGACAGACCCTCAAGATCATAAGGTTGGTACAACCTTGGGAGCTTTTTAAAAAGCTCCTAGTGCCTTTCTTTTTAGTTCCTGTGCATGTTGAGAAGAGGTTTTCAAGGTTTTTACTGCAGCCACCAGCCAAGACTTGGCTGTTAAATTAAGATTGCGTTTAAATTGTACTTCCTTAATGAGGTAATTCTTCTCCAAAGTTAAAAGCCAGTCTCTCTGTATAGGTGATCAAGAAAGGAGCTGGGGCTTCTGAATGCTGCTGCAGTTGATACCATCAAAAATATTACCCCTCTCCAAAATCTTGTTTTTCTTCATGTGAGGCACTAAAGAAAGGCCAACAAGAACTCCCAGTGGAGATCTAAGTAACTCCTTCTCTCCACTGACTCTATGGGAAATCCAGGTGCTGCCTTTAAAATAAATGTTTTTTTAAATGTTCCTCTGCTGGAATTAGGCTAGTTAGGAAATACTTGAAGATTCAGTATAAACCTGCAGAGTACAAGAAACTAAAAGAAATTCAGCAACTGCAGATAATTTCTAAAGAATTAAAGAAAATGTAAATTGTATTCTATGTTTATTTATAATTTGTGTCAGAATTATGTGACAAAAATAAAGTGTAAAAGATACCTAAATATCATATAAAATTAAAAACTAAATCTGAATAATGAAGTTTAAAAAATGTAAAAATCTTGTATTTGAAATGGGAGAAGAAATGTGTTTCTTCGGCCTCTTTACCTGAGAATAAATTCTCTAAATTATCTGGGGCCCAAAACCACTTTCTCCTTGGACAAAAGGTCATTTTATGATGGAGAATTGTTTTATTAAAAAAAAAAGACCAAGTGTAATTGGTACCAATAAATAAAAAATCCTACAGCTATTGTGAGGCACAAAGAGAAGAGACTCATTAAATACAAAATAACTTCAATAAAAGGAACACTGAAGCAACTGCACTAATCTCCACTGAGGTTTCCTTTTCCCCCCTCACAGTTCCTGAAAGATAGATGCAGAGTGGATACATTCAGACAACAGGGGAAATTATTAAGATGGTCCTAAACCAAATCCAAGGAGAATTATCACCTAGTTCATTCACTATGGACAAAATAATGTGTTTATCATAAGCCCATTTGAGTGTAAAGAATTGTGCAAGTTCTCCAAAGGAGGAGTCCCTTTCCAGTTCATCCTCTAAGAGATCAAAAGAACCCTCAGCAACCAATGAAACAGGTAAGCAACTATTCAAAACAAATGAGTCAGCCTCAAACACTGATCATAAGGGGAAAAAAAAATAAATCAGGTGTTATTTTTCATGTGCTCCTCCCCCTTTCCCTATGCACCCCTGATCCAAACGCATGTGTTTGGCTGTAAATCTATAACTGTATGCATTTGTTGATAAATCATTTTTGTCTGGAGTTGAAAGAGTTTTGAGGAAGTTCTTTGTCAATCAGTGTTATTAATGACATAGTTGTAAATCTCACTGTCATAGTATTGACCGAGTAAATAAGTACTTTATGACCTAAAGGAATATTTTCCCAGTGAGGAAACTGGTTTGAAGAAAATTGCTTAATCTTTTTCCCTTATACCTCAAACTCATGCATGCAACTGGGCACTCATTCAAAGATGAACTCAGACTGTCTATATCTCACAGGATCAGTAATGTGCAGATTTTCTAGATGCATCACTTAGCCTGAAGTCCAACAAATTGCTTAAAATTGATATGTTTTTTGATTGGAGTGGAAATAAAAGAAAACTTTGTATTCTTCCTAGAATCCCTCTCTTTATAATTTTTATTTTGCATATCTGTTTCCATGTAACTCTAGGGCTTGCCTGGAAACAGACCAAATTCAGCCATTAATTTCCATTTTATAAGTCAGTATTGTCAGTAACCTGCCTCAGTTTCCTTTTTTGCAGTCACCCTCCACACCACTGCTGGTGTGACAATCTGCTCATTTAAAGGCAGCTACAAACCATGCTCATGTGAGCGCTGTTCCTGCCCCTGTCTAGACAGCAGCTGTGCTGGGATGGGCAGAGGCAGCAGGAGGGATTTGTATTGGCAGCCAGCTCCAGAGTACAACAGCTTGTCCCCTGGACTCTCAGAGCCAGGCTGTTCCTCCACGGTCACGTCACCATCCAGCACATAGGAGCCCTTGCCCTCTGGCCTGGTGAGATCATTGCCCTCTCCCTGCTGCTGTGGACTGTCACAGTTCTCTCTCCCCTCCCTTGAAGCCCAGGCTGCTGCTCTGTGCTCAGTGAGGTGCCTGCACCTCGGGCCATCCGCACCTGGGGCTGGGGCCAAGGGCTGGGGCCGTGCATGGAGCAGAGCTGTGCCCACAGCACCGAGACACTGCTCTGTGCTCTGCTGACACTGGCTGGGCCCTCTGAGAAGCTTTCAGGTGGAACCCAGGGCACTAGTTTAAAGATGTGGAGTCTCAAACAGTTCCTGATCTAGTCCCCAACTGAGCTGAGACCAGCAGTGCTGTACAGTCTGTGCTTTGTCAGCACAGAGCAGGGGAAAGCTGTCCCTGGGCTGGTGCCTGCAAGGAGACCACAGCTGAGTGGCTCTCCCCTCCTCTCATGCATCACTTCTTCATCACCAACAAGCCCCACAAACTGGAATGGTCCTGGGATCTTTGCATCCCTGTGCCGTCGTGGCTGCTCGAGGGGGTGAGCAGAGTGCACCCACCTTTGCTGCTGGAGGCACCAGGCCTGCAACAGGCAGTGCAATGTCCAGGGCACTGAACACGTGCCTGGTGACCTTGTGTTGACATCAGCTGAATAAATAAAGCCATCTTACCTATTTTATAGAATTGGACAATAATTTAAGATGCAAAGGTATCACTTCAGATCATCTGGTCCAATCCTTGCAGTACTCAAAGTCAGATCCACCTTTGATATTAGATGGCACTCAGAACCACATGTAGTCAAGCACTGATTATTTCCAAGAACAGATATCCTACTAGAGATTTCAGCAGGTTTTATGGATTTTACACCTGATGAGAAATCACCCACAAGTTAATTTATGCCCTTGGATCTCACGTAAGCATCTTTGAGCTCTTCTTGGGTAATTTCTTGCAGTACGCATGGGAGCACGCTTTTCCTTCCTGGAAGACAGCTGGACCCACTAGATACAGGTTTGCTCAGCTCTATTTCTCAATTAGGCTTCCTCTTTTTCCCTCTCCTCCCCTAAGCTCTGCCCTATTTCAGTGAACTTCAGCAAGAAGCTGTCCAGCAGCTGGTTTTGGGAAGTATCTGGTACATTGGAAGTGCCACCAGAAGCATGATGAATATTAGCTGTATCTCCAAGAAAAGATTGTTTTACCCGTCAATCCTACATAAGCAGCACCACAGCCCTGCTATTGCCTTAGCAATGACAGATATATTCCTGAGGGCCAGATTCAATAAATCCATCTGAGTTATCCTGAAATATTTTTTAGGTCTTTTGTGGCCTTGCATGGGACCAAAATGGTTTTTATTTATTGAATTGAAATGCACCATGTTCTCTGAAAAGTAAGTAAGTATTATGCAATGTTAGTTGTTATTCGAGAACTTGCACAGGATGTTTTATAATTCAGTGTAATGAAATGACATAATAGAGTAAAGGATTTTGCTACTTTTTCTTATCCTACATATAAGTGACAGATACTAACAAATTGATTGAATTTATTAAAAAAAAAAAAAAAAAAGAGCCTAATTCCTTTTGCATGCATGTACTATCTGTGTAACTTATTTATTTGTTCTTTAATTCTAGGAATATATGCTAGAGAAATATTTATATTAAAGACAGACTTCATCCTGGATAAGATTTCTGTGTGTGCATGATGGCCTGTCATCACTTCAGAGAGAATCAAGCACAACTGTAAAACAGAATGTGGAATAAGTTTTAATACAGAAAAATGTCTTATAAAATAGTCTATTATGACAAAGGGTAAAAAAATATATTCTACTATTTCTTTTTAAATATAAAATTACTATTCATAATAAAGAGTTATCTGGTTTTCTGAAACTAAAACTATATTAATATCAAATTCTACTTATTTCAGTTTCTTGGAAAACTGTAAGACTGTATGATGTTGATATTGACAGAAGGCAAGCTCTGAAAGCATTATTGTATAAGAAATCCCAGAATGGGAGGAGGAGAGAGGCATGACTTCAAAATGACAACTTACCAACAAGATAAAGAAATGACATTTTGATTTTAAAAAAGTGTGCAGTACTTTCCAGACAAAAATCTCTGTTTTTAAATTCTTACAGTGGAACTTTTTTTAACTAGAAGAAAAAAAAAAAAAAAAATCACTATTTCCATAGGCATAGACCTCAGGGCTTGTTTCCTAGTTACTTGGGCCATCCATAGTTTTGAGATAATTAACCACAGCTTTCTTCCAGAAGAAATAAGGGGAAGTTTATTACCTATCAACAACAGAGTTTCTTCCTTCTGTCTCCCACATGTTAGGCTGGCAGAGACTTCCCAACCTCAAATTCCTTAAGTGTGTTGGGAGCTGCTCTGTTATATGCTGTTTATAAAATAAATCCAGATTTTTATTTTTTTTTACCAAAACAATTATGACTTTTTTATCAAAAGAGAGACATTGCCAGAATTATTGTGCTGTCTGATGACTACATCCTAAAAACCTGCCAAGTTCACAATTCTTCATCTAACAGAAATGCAGCTGAGGTCAAAAACAGGTTTTGTGGTTTAGGGGTACATGATGGGTAGAGCCCTGGAACAAAGCAGTAAATGTTTGTATTAATTACATTGATAGCATGCAAAAGAAAATATTTTTTGTAAAAAAAAGCTCACAGACTCTTGCAGTCAGGACTGTTTTGGAGGTGAAGTTGTATGCAGTGAAAGCAGTTCATCAGCAAAGTAAACAGTAGTAACCTCAGGCATTTATTTTTATTTCACGGCTCCCTAAGTCAGTAAATCTCCTAAAAATTACAAGGCAACAAAACTCTGTAAAAAATATATTTGTATTTCAATGGGAAAAGGCAGCAATATTATTTTACTCTGACAAATACTATAAAAATTCAAATTAGACTTTCATTGTTCAGTTCCAAAAATCTAGTAGATTGGCTGTTGTAATGTTTAAGGTTTTCTATGGACATCATGACTTGACTTAAACATTTGAACTGTGAAAGGTAAGGCTAAAAATAAATGTTGCATATGTTTTGTCTCACAAGGGTGAGCAACTAATAGAAGAACAAAAGGTTATTGAGTAAATATAGATTTTTGGATGGAGGGAGTAGGTATAAAGGTTCAAGATTTTTTTTTAGTGCTTTTATGACAGACTGACACAAACATTAAGAAAGTTTGACCTATTGTGTATCCAAATGGCAACAAAAAGTGATTTATGGCTTATTTAAACTTGTGGTACTGAGGTGGAAGACATTAATCTCATTCTATGCATGCTTAGGATAAATCAAAACTGATTTGCAGATAGGACATTAAACTTGTTTTGTATAAAATTGAAGTTAAAAAAATATACCTGTGTTTTCTCAGACTACTCTCTCTAGTGAAAAAATAACCAGTAGACTGGTTAAAGAAAGTGAAGCTTTTCTACACAGCAAACCTGAACAGCTGCTTGGCTTAAAATGTTTCCCTAAATATGAATAATGTCTCTGGATGAAGGGGTAAAAGTATGAAATAACCATCAGCATAGCACAGCCAAACTTTTGGCAGTGAATTATCCAAATCCCATTTAAACACATTTTCAGATCTGATATTCCTTTTGTAGCAACAGGGAGCAGGGTGAAGCCGAGGGGAAAGAGAGCAGAATTTAACAGATAAAACCATAAAACTGTGGTTACAAGAACTCAGCTCACAATATAATTTAATATGATACACTTTTCTTAGATTCTGAAGAAGTGTCTTATGAAAAACAATGGAAATAGCTGAAGGTGCTTCATGCATAGCACAAACAATTTGTAACAATCAAAACAGTAAAAAAAAAAAGGATTCTTATGTTGAAATTTGATCTGCTTTTTCAAGATTTCTAAAGTGAGCAGGACTTCACTGGTATCAGAACTTCACCTTTATCAGCAACACATTGCTTTATTATGGTTTGGGGTTTAACATAGTAAGAAGTTGAAGCAAACCCTGAAGTTACTTGTTACCAGATATATGTGTGAGAAACCACAGGCTTTTAGATGTATGAAAGTTAAAGCACTTCCTCAAATCATGTCATTAGATCACAAATTTTGTGGCATTCACTGATCTTTGCCATGTCCGTTTTGCAGTGCCCATCCAAAAGCATTCAAGGTTCCATTTATTTTACTTTTGTATTTATATGTATATATTAGGACACAGTAAGATTTAAAATAGCCAAACCCAGTGTTTCTTTTTGGACATCCACAATTAGCACACACTTTAAGGCACAGGATTTGGTCTTTAACTGGACTGGTTTGAAAATGATGAAAAATTAAATGTCAGCATTGGCATTAGTTGCCCAAGACTGTATTCTGAAAGTTTAAATTCTGCTTCTTTCAGGGTTTTTTTCACCTTGATAATGTATACTGCTCAATTAAAGAGTATTTACTAGGAAAAGGGAGAGATTTTTCTTTTAATTTTATTCTCTTTGGGGACTTGAAAATTCAGAAAAGAAATCCTAAGGCTTCTAATCTCTCTCAGCAAATGCAATCCTGCTGAATTACTACCTCTCGTATAACTTCTGCATTTGCTTAGCATGCACAGATTTACAGGTATTGTCCTCTGCCCAGTTTCAATGTTCAGTAAAGCAGAGAAAAGATCTTGGTTTTAATTCAGCATAAATCCCTGGTTAGTTTTATGGGGTTATCTCAGGCAGGACACAGGGGACAAATATAACTCCAGCATGTATCAGGACTCTGGAATGAACAAACCCTCAGAGGGGCTCAGAGCTATTTTGAAGACTTTGGGATTGCTTTTTCTATCATTGTAGTATTGGCAAACTCTCAGTTTTGCTTTGACTCCTGGACTAAAACATTTGAGTTGTACTTGGCTTTGAGTTAATCAATAGTAGGGATCTGACCCTTGAAGTAAAAGAAAAAGCTTTCTACCCTGTAGGGACGAAAAGGATGGATGCTTCTCAGGAAAACACATGGGGGTGGTTTCATCTGAATTATTATCAGATCTCTCTATCACACTTTACCTCTCTGCTTTGCTACAGTACCAGCACTACAGCCTTTTCTGCAGGGAGACCTGCAAGAGGCTCTGCTTTAGTGCCAGGGTCTTCCAAAGCACAGGGAGTGATTTGACAGGAATGGGGGAGAAGGAGGGGTTATGAGGAGTACCATGATTTCTGCATCCTGGTTGTCTCTTACAGAAAAGCTGGAGACAGAAAGGACAGAGGGAGCCACTTTGGTCTCGAGCAAGCACAGGGTGTCTGTGATGTCTGGATTCATCTTTAACCGGTGGGGCTTTTTTGTGGTTTTTTTGTTTGTTTTTGTTTGTTTGTTTGTTTTTGGTTTTGAAAATGAGCTTTTTCTACAGCGTCAAATATGTATCCAATTTAGCAGTGTGTGGTGTGAATAATGAGCCACTACTCTGTGACAGTAGAGGGTGTCAAATTCTGCTATAGTCAGAGTGATCTTCACACTGATTCACATCACACAAGGGGAATACTCTGTGGAGGGCCAAAAACTTGTGCTGAATCCAAACTTGTAATGTTGAGGACATGTCCCATCTTCCTGCAGGGATAGGGAAGTAACGTGTAAGGAGATGCAAACTTTCAGCCTTTGTTTTCATCCAGCTTAAACCCAGAACAGACTGTTATTCAATGTGAGAGCTTAATATGACTCATTGACTATATAAAGAAATACAAATATATATATATAGAGAGAGAGGGAGAGAACTCTATGCATAAGAAAGCATATTTCCATTCTCATAGCCTCTGAGGAACAGGAAATGAAATAAAAAACATATAAGGAAAGGAAAGGTAGCTCCCACAGATATCTGCAGTCCTTGCACTGTCAAGGCACTGATCACAATGCTCAGATGTGGGAGGCTTTCTTGTGAGTGAGCTAAAATTCTATCTTGTCTTGATCTGAGATGACAATTTCAGATGATGTCTGAGATGACAATCTGAACATTCTCTGAAACAATATTTTCTGAATTAGTCTTCCAAACTGTAGATATACTTGTATTACCTTGCACCTAACTGAACTAAAATGCATTTTGTGGAACTTGAAATACTTGATTCTATAGTTTCAATTCCTATACACCAGAAATTTATTCATACTATTTACTACCTTGCCAATTTTTTTTAATTTGAAAATACACCACCAGAGATTTTATGTCATCTGAGTCCTATGAACAACTTTGAATAAAGAATTGATGACCTGTAGCAACTGTCTGACTATTGGACACCTCTTCATCAACAATTAGCTTTCTGAGATCTGCCACTGTAGATAAAATGTCTTTTGTTTACATGATGTGTGTTCTGTAACACAAACATTTGGGTTAAAGTTCTATACTGCAGTAAAAACTATGTAAAAATACTCTTCTGTAGAAGAAAATCATATTACAAAAATCAGTTGTTTTCTCTGTAACAACTTTCTGTACCAAAACAAAAAGACCCTTTCCCTGGATTTGCCTTCTATGAATCCATATTTGCTGTCCTGAGTTATATTTTCAGATTTAATTGTTTGTTCATAGAATCCAAAGTGATGAATTTCATTATTTAACCTGCAGTGGCAATACTCCATTCTTTTTGAATATCTTCAGTTTTTCAAATTTTCTCAAATCAGGCTTCAGGGCTTCAGAGATTCTCCTGAAGATGCTGAGAGAAGAAAAGGGTTACATTGATTTCCACAAGCTTCCAAAACTCAACTGCACAAGACCCTGAGCAACCTGATTTAACTTTGGAGTTAGACTTGCTTGAGCAGAGGATGGGCCCAGGTGATCTCCAGAGGTTCACTGTAATCTAGATTTTCCTATAAATCTATTTGATATCTCAAATGTGGGTAAATAAATATCCCCCCAAGAGAGGGGATAAAGGAAATAATCATATAGCTGTGTCATATTGCAAGAATTTACTCAGATTATCTTAAATCTGTAATCCATTAATTTTTGAGTGATTAACCTGACATCTTGAGAATTTTCATGTATATTTTGTACAAGGTGTTTCTTGACTATTCTGAATGAGTAATGAGAATTAACATGCTGGTATGGAAGATTTCAGCAGGAGAAGAGAATCATGCAATGCTGACATCAATAAGACCTTTCATTGTTCCATCAGTTGAAGGAGCTGAAAAGATTTCTAAGAACCTTTTGCCCAAAAATAGTATGTAATTGTGTGTCATGACACTTGACAGGAAAGCAACTTAACACCTCTCCTTTGTTAGAAAGGGAATGTCTAATAAACAGGGCAGCTTGAATAGCTAAATTCCTCTCAGATAGAGGAATACATATATACACAAAATCCATCAACAAAACACAGCACAGCTTGTTGCAGAACATCAGTGCTACAGGAATATCATCACCTTGAAGTACTGAAGTAGAGAGGTGGTGGTCCTGCCTTAGCTCCTTAGCTACATTTTCCCTCTAGAATTAAATCAGAATTTCAGTTTTATATTAAGTGCAATGAATCAGTTTCTCTGCAGCTGTATCTGAAAGAATACAGCCTTTTATTTTTAGATGCATTAAAATCAATTTCTTGTGATTACTGTTCCTCATTTTCTGAACTTCCTGCTTTCTGAGCAAACGACAAGTAGTTTGCTAAGAATACCCAAGTGTTAATAAAGTTCCTAAAGCTCTGATGTAGAGGAAAGTTCTGTTTCCATTCATCTCATTCTACAGCCATTTTCTATCCTGATTTCAGGACTGACTCGAGTCACACACCTGTTTGACTCCAGCTGGAGGAGCTGACACAGCATTAACCTTTGAAACAGAGTTTTTTAAACAGAAAGTGACTGAGTGGGATTTTGCATGCTCTGTAGGAACCTTCCAGCCACCAGCATCTCCTGTAGCAAAAGCTCCTTCTATCCCACTGAAATCTTCCCCAAGGAGCTACAAGGGGGAGCAATTTCATTTGGTGCATATTGAAGTTCCTGGTTTACGTTTTTAAGCTAACCCATGTATGAATTTTCAGCGTAACACTATTTAAAGGAATCACAGAATTCTATGTACTGAGTTGGAAGGAACCTAAAGGAATCATCAAAGGCCTACTTCTAGTTATTGACTGACCAGTTTAATCTTTCCTGCACTTGTTTGCCTGTGACCCATAAAATGGTGTCCCTGAGGCACTACAAGTCACTATTGATGGCACTGGAAGGACCCCTTGGGCTCCAGAAGCTGAAGATGCACTGATGGCTGTGTGGATACCAGCCCAATCAATGGGCTGTAAGATGCAAGTGAATTCACTGCAAGGTTGATAATCATGCAATGAGTTGTCAAAATAGGGCTTCTGTGCTTAAAAATATGTTGAGGGCAGAAGGTTATCCTAATAGGTCTGGGTTTATCCTAATCACAAGCCACTCACTGCTCCCCTGACCACTTTGTCTCATTAGCCAGGGAATTATCCAAGTCATCCTGTTGTTTTCAAGGCAAGATCATTTTGAAAGACTGAACCTTTCCCTTCCACCGAGGAAGATGTCTGCATGCATATTCATTTTAACACTAGTCATCACCTTACTTTTTTTTTTTTTTATCTAATCAAATTAATTCTCATTTTTTGACATGACTAGGCTTTTAATGGCTCTTACAAAATGATGTCTGGATTTGCTTCTGTGTTCTCTTCAAATATGTACAATGGACAGATTGTAAGAATAATGTTACTACAGTAACAAGTAATTTCTAACTCCTCTTCCCTACCAGAGCAAAGACTTTACAAAATATTGTTCCTGTTTTCCCAGTCTCATTGAAAACACTGAAAAGTGTGTTTCTTCCTAGTTATCTTTGCTGCCAAAATGAATTCTCAGCTCGAAAACCGCAGCCTTGACAGTGCATCCTCTCCCATACTCTTCAGGCCTGTTCATCTGAGTGCCATCAAAGCCCTCATCACTGCATCCCTAACACTGTCTTCTACTCTGAAATGTTGGTATGGCTTCCAGACTCCACAGACCTCATTTCTTGTCATCTCAGGTCTTGCTCTACAGTGTTAAGCTTTAAGACATGATTGCTATTCAGGGCAGAGCTTGGGTTAGGAGCCAAACTAGCACTTAGGCAGCTTTCAGATACCTAAATTGCAAGATGTGAATCACAAATCTCCCTTCCTTTCCCATCCTTCCCCTCTACTCAAAAGCCCCTATTCCTGAAGACACCCAAGATGACCCTGCAGCCTCCAGAGGAGTCATTGCTCTTCTTCAGTTCTGCAAGTGCCCTGAACTGTCCCATCTCTGCAGCTCCAAGTCTATCTTTGGACCATCTCCCAGTGCAGGTATTCTACATAATTTCTTTGGCAGGCCCCACACCTGAGAGAGTTAGGCACCTAGGCAAATACTTGGATGAAGGGGAGAAGTGATGTGTCCTCTTATTGTTATCATTTGATGCCTCACAAATTTTTCTGTCATAAGCTCACTTTCAGTTGCAGTTTATGACCTGGATGCTTCCCTCAAAGAGGGGACCATTAATGTTTTCCAGCACCTGAAATGGCTCACATCAGCACCCCCAACTTTCCAAGCTGTGTCCTAACCACAGCTCTAGGTTAGGGAGACTTCTGCTAGCTCTCTCCTCTCTCTTGCGGAATCTGTATTCCTCACTGGAAAGAAAAGAAAGCATATTCAGCTCTGTTTTTCACACCATAACCAGAAACTCAGGGAGCTCCCTCTGGAGGTCAGAGATGTGGGTTTGACCCTTATTTGCCCATCACTTCTAGCAAAAAAAAGGGAGGGCAGAGATTGAAACTTTTATTCATTGGTCATGGTTAAAACCACTGAACCACTAAACAAATATGGGGACCAATACTTTCCAGACAGCTGAACAGTCACCATACTCTACATCAGTGAGAGAACCAATCCATATCCCCTTCAGGGATAAGATATCACACCACCCAGCTTGCTGTCACCTATCTACTTCCCCAAATCTATGCCTTCACCTCAATTTCAGCACTGACAATTTCTGTTTTGTTTCAACTGATGTGATTTAGGGAGTGGAAAGGATGAATGGCTTTTATTTCACATTAAAGTGCCATTTCACAAAGGGATATGGCTGGATTCCATTTCCATTATCTAGTTTGACCGTTATCTGACATTTCAGATGGAACTGATTCATTGAAATTATATTACCTCAGCACTCAGTGGTTACTCACTGCCTTCAATCGGAAATTGTTCAGATAATCCATTGGGGCATCATTTAAAAGGGATATGTAGAGTACTCCTGCAAGTGAGGCAAGCAGCACTGGATCAGCATGGCTAATGGCACAAAATGGGAGGCAAAGTCTGGCTGAAAAGGGCTGAAAAAGTAACAATTTATTTGAGAGGATTATCAGAAACACACTGTGGTGTTCTTGAAACTAATCCTATTGATTCCCCTTTCTTTTGATCTGTAGTATTTTCTCTATATCAGGCAAGCTGGAGGAACAAAAATGTGCTTCAGGTTCAGTTCATCCTTATTACTTCATTTATCTATATTCCACAGAGTGCCGCATAGAGAAGTTAATCTTTTATTTATCTGAAGAATATTTTATATGCATTATCCCATAACAGCCTTTTCTACTACTGCAGTAGTGAAAGTTCTATCAGCAGTACCATTATGAACAGATGAGTCTCATTTTTAAAAATGTAGTTGCAAAAATATGGTTTCAGTTCAGACTTTATACTGAACTTAGCCATCAGAGGGCAATTGTTTTTCTTAACAATATTTTTATGAAGATATTTGAGAAAGGACAAAATGAAACTCTGAGGAATTGCAGAGGTAGTGTTGCAAAAGAGGCTCTTCTACAGTAAGATATAAACTGAGCAGAGGCATCTATAAATACCTAAAATGGGAACCAGAAGAAATGGGTCAGAGCATCTTCATGCCTAGTCAGTCATCTTCATGCTATTGAGCTAACTGAGAGCATCTAAATGCAACTTTGCTCTTAGGAGATCCTTAAAATCACATTTTAGTCCTTTTTTATTTTCAAACTCTCTAATGAAAGTGAAATTTTCACATCCTAAAAGCTTAATATTAATGGACATACCTTGCACAGGGAGTGTCTAAGCTTTGAAAGCCTTTCTAAAACAAGGTTTGCATAAACATTTCTCGATTATTTTTTTTTTTTCAGCTTAAGCTTTAGAGTGTTTGTGGAAGTTTTTTTAGTTTGGCTGTTCAAATTTAAAACAGACCTAAACTTCCTATGGTCATTATAGAAATTAAAAATTTGATCACTCATGCTAGTCACAAGACTAAAATCAACATGTAGTCTGGGTGAGATTTTTTGTCAATATCCTCTCTTTGAGATTAGTAATATTAGGTTGATAACACAATTTGAGATCCTTTATGCAACCCCTCACTTATCTTGTGTGGACCATTTTGAATCAGATCTTACCAAGTGAGAAATGTTGCCATGGGCTGACCCAAACTATTATAACTGGGGAAAATGGTCTATGGTATGCAGGGGCATCATAATGGTTCCTTTTTTGCCCTAAAATCTAAAGAAAAGTACAGTCAAAGAGTGTTTAGGGAAACAAAGGTAGTAAAACTCTGTATTGATCTGCAATGAGAAAAGAGGACAAGAAGAACCTTTTTCAAAATTGCAAGTTGGTAAATTATTCCAATTACTGTTAATAACACTTGATTATTACTTGAGATCCAAAAGTGGATCTCAGAAGAAAAACCATGGTTTTACAAGGAATAATTATAGAGGTTTATGATTATAAATAATAAACCTGAATATTTATGAATCAGAATAGTTTATTTGTTTTATGTAAGTAAAAATAAAGGACAAAAAGTACTTAAATTAAGGCTGTTATTGTAAATGGGAAAGTTGCTCCTGGTTTCACTGATTTTCCCAGCTTCTCATTGAAACTGCTGTGATAATATGTCTCAAGATATGTGCACTGTAACTGCTGCTACTGCAACAGCACCGAAGAGTGAATGTTCTCCAAAGGAACGTTTAGCTACCAGGGGAGGCACTGAAAATAATTCAGGCCTGACTGCAGGTCAGCTGCCCTGAAGTGGAGCGTGGCAGCAGTGAGGACTGCAGCCCACTGCTGCTGGCTGCACCTGGAGGGACTGCCAGTGACCAAGAGCTGTGGGGCTCTCATTTTCAGCACAAAGTGATCTCAACTACCTTTCAAGCAGTTACCTGTCTCACTTTAGGTGGGAGGGAAAGGTTCTGCAGGGGGAAAGTCTTTGGGGAGCAAAAGGTGGAGAAGCCCTGCCAGGCAGGATATCTGTGGCAGGTGGGAGGCAGGGGCCTGGGAAGGACAGGTGTGAGCAGCGCCTGGGAAGCCATGGTTTGAGGGAATTCAGGTGTTGGCTGTGGTTGGGCTAGGAGTTTGGGGTTTGGCATGGAGTTAGAGGTTTCTAGCACAGCAGTGGAGTGAGCAAGGATAAGAGGCTTTAAGAGGTTTATGAAACAAAGTACTCCTAACAAGGAATACTAGCAGCAAGCAAAGGTATAAACCACCACAGCATTTCTCTCCCTTGCCTCTAGCCCCCACCCTCTGTTTTTCTGTTCTCTGGCATATAGAAATCACATTTTTGAAAACTTATATACACTTGGCATAAGGGATGAGCTGATCTTTAACTTTCAAAATATTTTGATGATATTTGTCTCAATTGACTCTTTGACATAATAGGTCCTTACTGGCCTAGAAGATCAGATGCTGGACTAAGGATAAGAAGAAATGCTTTTTGCAACTGTCAGGAGAAGTCTCTGAAAATCAGCAGATTTTTGTACTGTTCAACATGTTCAGAATCAGCCTAGAATAACAGCATTGTTAGAAAGGTGAAGCTTTGCAGTGGATAAGAAATTACTCAATGGGTTCAAAATTAAAATTGAATGCAGAATGCTACTGAAGGAATTCACAATATTAAATGGCAAAATCGTAGATGAAATTCAATGTCATTAAATGCAAAGGAATTCACATGGGAAGAAGTATTCACAGCTGTACATGCATAGGGATGGATTTGAAATGAGCTGCTGCTCAGAATATGAAGTTTTGGAGCTGTTGTGGCTTGTTCTCCTGAGACATCAGGCCGAGCCTTAGCTTTGGTTGCAAAGACACAAGTGCTTATTTGGCACAATTAGAAAACAATGAAACAGAGAACTTAATCATGTAACTCCTCAACTTGGAATTCTTTATGCATTTCTTGTCATGCCTTCTCAGGGAGAATATGGCAGAACTAGGCTCATCTACCTCCTAGATGACCTTCACCATTCATTTGTTCTGGACATAATGAATGCTCAAATACTTGGGAAGCCATTGCTTCCCTTGTGCAGAAAGAAATTATCTCCTCCATCACTGTCTCTCTTGGAGAAGAGGAAGCCACCCCACTTTGCCTCTTAGCAGCAAAGCTCAGGCATATTCAGATTAAGTTACAGTCAGACTAAAGTAGGTGAATCTAGAGGTGAAAAATACAGTTTGTATAGATGTGCTGGTTAGGTAAAGCAGCAATGACCTTGAGCTTAGTTCTTCCACAACCTGTTTTTTCTTCTGGTTAAAGGTGATATATGTTATACTCCCTTTTTTACCTTTAGGGTCATCAAATTTTTAGCAATGAGAGAGTTTAAATATCATGAAAGCATGAATCTCTTTTTCTGAGGCTGGCAGATGACTTGAAGCTGGCCCATGATAACAGCATCTGAATTCCTTTTAAGTGATAACAGGACTATGCAGCTCTGAGGTCTTGGTTGCCCAGTACTGTCAAGGAAGAGGGATCTCTTCTCTTGGCACCACCCCAGACCCAGCACATTCCTCCCTCTGAATGTAAGGTAGGCACTCCCTCCCCATAAAACTCATCAAAACCAAGGAGCAGGACAGCTTCTGATGGATCCAGGAGGCATATTAAAGAAAGTAATTGACATAGGAGCATCTGCACTGGAAGAAATCCACATGAAAGTGACAGTATATTTTTCAATCTTTCAGCCTTAATTTTGGTTATAGTAGTCACCCATAAAATGTGATTCCTTTTCAAGTAAATTCTTGCCCATGTGGAAAAGTATCAATAAAACTCACAAAATATTTTTTAAGGCTTTAAGAACTAAAACCAGAAAGTGTGAATTATATTTAAGGTTCAGAATTTTAATGTCAGTGTGAACTGTGCAGGGAGAACAGGACAGTCTAAAATGAAAAATTTAGACTGACATGTTCATAGCTGGCTAACTCAGACCCAGAAACTATTGGAAAATGTAAGATTGTGTTCTGTGGGTGGAAGAACATTGGAAAAATGAAAAAATTCTGAATTACTCTTTCTTCTGTTCATGCCCAAGGATACAAGGATGGGCTACAAATTATCCCCATAATAAATATGACTTTTACAGGTGATTGGCCAGACTAAATAATTCATTTGGAAATAAGATGTGGTGACAAGTTGGAATATGGCTTAGGAAGGACTGTGAGGTGAGTATCAATGGCAAGCCTATCTCCCTATTTGTACAGACAGTTAAAGAGGTAACAACTCTTGTAATTTTATCTTAGTTTTCTTGATTTATGATAGTTTTCTTAAAACTCAGCTATGGAGTTCACAGAGTTATGGAAAAAAACCAAAAACAAACTAACCCAACACTTATTAAAACCCAGAAATTTTTAAGACTCATGCCTTAAAAGAAAAAACTGAAAATATGACCAAAACACACTCTAAAAACAGTAACAAACAAACAAACAAACAAACAGCCATGATCTCCTGGTTAATGAAAGTCTGCTAGTTAAATTGAACATGTTATTTTTGATGGATGACTTGATGTTTGAAACTTTGGGGCTGGCAGAAGTAAAAAAAAAAAAAATTTTGGACAAAACCCCAGCTTAC
This sequence comes from Poecile atricapillus, assembly GCF_030490865.1. Taxonomy (NCBI): domain Eukaryota; kingdom Metazoa; phylum Chordata; class Aves; order Passeriformes; family Paridae; genus Poecile; species Poecile atricapillus. The sequence continues at coordinate 20,261,512 of NC_081251.1, read as the reverse complement.
CTGACTGACTGAGTAGGAGAAACTTCCACCAGATCAGAACTAACATGTAAAACTGATTTCTTATCTCATGCTGGATACATAAATTGCATGGCAGAAAATGTATTGCACATGTCAAAATTATGGTTAGGAAAAAGCTACTGACTGAACATCAGATTTGTTAAGTATGCTTAGGCCAAAAGAAATCCAGTATCAACAGATATCAGAGATCCCTCCACAGTACTAGAACGCATAAGCTACTGCCTGAAATATATAAAATCAGGTGAATGAACACAATTCATCTTTGGTCAAAATTCTTGGAGTACTGTATAATTACAGGAGAGGTCAGGAGGAACATTAAATGACATCAAATGTAATTACTATGCTCAGGGTATATTGTATGCAGCATATGTTTCCTATTTGATATGTGTTAAAGAATATTTGCCTCCAAAGTGCCAGCTTTAAATGTAAACAGGACATGATGGTTTCACTGTGGAAAGCTCTTGTAGTGGCCAGCGCTGGATAAAAAAAATCTCAAGAAGTTCTGCAGCAAAATGTGTCTCTAACTCCTCTCTTGGGTCTAGATTTCTAACTCTTCTCTTGTATCTACTGACCAGATATTTTACAGTTACTTTCTGGGTGACAGGAAAGCTCCCTGCTACAACTTTTCATGTTGGGACCTCTAAATACTAAAACCAGACATGTCTTGAATAATATATATTCAGGGTGGGGAAACTAGTCCTTGCTGACTAGGCTTACCAAAAATATTTCTAGACCAAACAGTAACCACAAGTGTTTTTCCAATAATAACATGAAAAAAAATAAAAGTTCTTGTACTCACATGCCTTGCAAAATGGAATCATGGATTGAAATCAGGCCCCAAGGCCACAGGATTTTCCACCTTTGTTACACTTCAAATTTAGTTGAGATTTTGTATCATGTGAATATTTTAGCAGACAGAGATTAGAAGGCTAAATGCCACTTTCGGTGTAATTTCAATAGTTATGAACCCTAGATGGGTACTTCTTGAATTTCCTATACATTAAGGCAATAAAATTCTAGTGTGTGAATGTAAAAAACCCTTTTGTTTCCATATTTATATGTCTGTCTTATTTGAAACTGTAGAAATATGAAACAGCTAAATGGAAGATAATTTGTTCCTTGAAGCCAGTTCTGATGAGAAAGACAGGATTTAGGTTACTCTATGGCCCTATATTTACTAGCTAGTACTTATTTTTAGAGGATACTCTGGAAAAATACTGCCTGTTTTTTATTTTCTTCTAACCTTTTTTTTTTGTCTCAGTTTGGTTTTTTTGGTTTTCTTCTTTCCTTTTATTCTGCAAGGCAGACTCTGTTGTTTGACAGGAACGAACAACGATACCAGTAACTGTGGGGAAGAACATTCCATTTGCTTGCAAAGCAAAAAAAAGTTTTTAAGCTGGCATTTATTTTACATGTTACTGATCAAGGGTAAGTCAGTGGGAATTGTCTGCCTGGCACAAGTTAAAAAAACCCCTAAAAATCAAAGTAAAATCTGCAGGGCACAATATATGACATATGGCCATTCTAGCAGAAGCGCAGTATGGAATAAAAAAGGTTGCAGGTTCTGAGCAAGTTTTAAATTCTTTGTCATCTAATTATTTGCTGCAATGAGTCTTCCATTTCATGAGTTCAGGGGATTGCACATGATCAGTGTGAGTGTTCTACCTATAAGGTCATAAAGACTTGAGCTGTTTTCCTCTGGAGATTTTGATGGGAACTGAGCAATTCTTAGGATGCCTCACCCCATGAAATGTGCTAATGGGAAACTAAAAGGTGTTAGCAGCTCCCCAAAGCCAAAAAGAAAAATTCAATCATTCTTGGCAATGCTCCAAGGTGGTCTCCTTTCGAATTAATCTGTGCCATCTTCAATCTCATTAGGAATTAAGGACTCACATTAGATTCTTGTCAACATTAATATCACAAAGGGAGAAGTAGCCTCTCCACAAAAAGCAAAAGGAATTACTGCAAAGAAATATTGGAGGCCGAACTCTGCACATAGTTACTCTTTGGTAAGTTTATTACAGATTCATGCTGATAAATGACATGTGGAAAATGGCTTATCTTGGTTAAATAAGAGTGGCCTGATTTTCAAGGCTGTGCAGTGGCTTTCAGCTGCAGGCATTTAATACTTCTGCAACGGAATGCCCCAGTTCTCCATAGTATCCTTTCATTTGGAGCTGTATTTTTTTTCTTATATCATACATTACCCCCCCCCCCCCCCCCCCCCCCACCAATTCTCTTTTCCTTTGAAGTTTATTATATGGAAAAATTAAAGCTGCTTAATGAAATTTTTATTATGATGTTCCCCTTTGCATGGTGAATTTGGGACTGAAAGACAAATCTACTCTGTCAGTGTAGCAATCAGGTGTAAAGGCACTACACTGCTGTGTCTTTGATCCCAGATCATCTCAAAGTGGCATGGCTGAATTTGCCTAAAAAAAGGCACTTTAGATTTGAGGATTTACGGTGCAGCCTGATGTGCAGTGAAGCTGCAGCACTGACAGAGCCAGGTGGTGAAAAAGAGGAAAGGTAACAGTTGTAAGGGATAAGGTGTGGAGGCTTGGATGGGTTTTGATTATTTTTTTGAAATGATGGACTACATATAACACTCCAGTTTTTGCACAATGTTTTAAAGTGATGATTTAGTAAGGCTTTAGTAATATGGATGTCAGATTGAAAAGAAAAGCAGCCACTATAGATAGAAGCAAAATGTAGTTAATATCAATTTCCTTTGGATTGAAATATTTTTCTCTTTAAATATATAAGTGGTGTCAAGTTATTATGAAATTTGCAGTAAAATATGAAATATTTTGACTTTATATTTATTTGACATCATTAAATTGCACAATCATAATTACTAGACTTGAAAGAGACTGGGGGAGGTCACCTAGTCTATCCACCTCTCCCTATGCATGTTTCTGTCAAGCCACCTCTAATCATGCAGGCTTCACAAACCTCCACACAATCAGTTCTTCACTACTGTGATGATTAAAAAGAGAAATTCCTACTGGTAAATGTATTTTTTTTTTTCTTGCTGCCTCTTCAGCACATTGTAGAATCATGAACTCATATAATAGTTTGGGTTGGAAGGACCTTAAAGACCATCCAGTTCCAACCCCTCTGCCATGGGCAGGGACACCTTCCACCAGACCAGGTTGCTCAAAGCCCCATCCAACCTGGCTTTGCACACATCCAGAGATGGGCATCCAGAACTACTTTGGGCAACCTATTGAAGTGCCTCACCACCCTCACAGTAAAAAAAATCTCCCCAATATCTAGTCAAAACCTGTCTTCTTTCACTTTGAAGTCATTCATTACATGCCCTTGTGAAAAGTCCCTGTCCAGTTCTTGTACCCTCTCTCCAGTACCCTTTTGGTACTGGAAGGTGCTCTAAGGTATTCCCAGAGTCTTCTCCAGGCTGAACAACCCCAAGTGTCTCATCCTGTCTGCATAGGAGAGGTGGTCCAGCCCTGTGATCATGTTTGAGACCCTCCTCCAGTCCTTCTCTAACAGGTCCACATTGTTCTTACATCTTCTGTGTTGGGGACCCCATAGCTGGATGCAGTGCTCCAGGTGGGGTCTTACAACAGCAGACAGAAGGACAGAATCACCTCCTTTGACCTAATGATGACACTTCTTCTTTACAATATTTTTTTGCATCTTCTTATCTCAAGTATTCTGTTGACTTTTTTCCACAGGGCAAAAGTTTCCAGAATTTTCATCATTCTCATTGCCTTTTTCTCAGCCATCTCCATGGAAGGCATATTTCCAAGTGCAACAGTCAAAATTCTAGATGATGCCTTAATGTACATTGGATTCTTTGGATTCTCTTGTTCAAAAAAGGAGTTTGCTTCTCCTGCAATAGCAAGACACCACTGTCTCAGCCTGTGAGCTGCTGAGGACCCTGTTCTGCTTTTTCTGGACTGCTACACATTGCCCCATTCGTAGAGCTGGTTGTTTCTGCCTCAGGAGGACCTGAAATTTATCTTCAGGATTTACACAATCACTTTTCAGATAGTACAGGTCCCCAGGGTTGGATGCTTAGTTCACAGGTAGCATTGTTCCCAAAGCCACAGAAATTTGAAAATTGCATTTTGAAAAATGCTCATTGAATCTGTTGGTGAAGGGCAGAAGGGAGGCAATACCAAAGTGTGTAACAACACAGGGTTGTGCTTCTTCCTTTATTCAGCTGAAATGTCAAAATTCCTCCTTGAAATACTACTCATGTCCTTCTCCTTGGTGGGTTTTCACACACACCACAGCACAAGGTATGTGGTATTTCACCTCACTCTGAGCATGCTTAAGTGAAGTGTTTGCTACGAGGTAAGGTAGGAAACAATGTTTGTGCTAAAATAAGGCAACTTTGGCTTGTATGGGCAACCACTGCAAGCACCCTCTGCCATCACAGCTTTTGTCGGCATAATGGGAAATGAGATGCCACAGGAACTCCAAAAGTCAGAGGCAGAAATGACACAGGGCTTTCTGTGAGCAAACAGCCAGAAAACCAATCTGTTTGCTGTATAGTCAAGAGGTATAATTTCCCCCATTTTGTACTCATCTACCTTATCATTTTCACTTACATTACATTGACTATTTTATATTGGTGTTCACGATAATGAAAAGTATGTCCAGTGCTGACTTTGTAGGTGTGCTCATGTGATTATTCTTATCTGTAGATATTAAATAACCATAAAGTTGCCTAAGTGAGAGAAGGTCCTCTCTATTTTTATATTTTACTGCCTATTAAAAATATGAAATATAGCTTTTTTTAATGTATGACCAGGAAAACGTTTGGGACAAAATACTTGAATCATTTCATCCTGAATTATGTGCATAGAATCAACAATATAAGATAGAATGAAAGAATAAGATGTGACCTTGTTCAGTGTTTCAAAATAAACACAGGTATTTTAGTAAGTAGAAACTGAGGGGTTCTGGGGAGGAGCAGAAACCCTCCACCTGTGTTCAAATGTCTGTGACTAGCTGTTGTCAGAGAACTGGACGTAACCATGCCAGAGTGACAACTGCAAATACCTGGCCATCTTTGCCAACCACTCTCCAGGAGCTGGCAACAACCACCAGTTAGCAAGTGCATCTCAGGCTTCTCACATAATCCCATTTTTAAACTGTGTACACACAAATAATTTCCAGTAATTTCTCTCATTAACATAAATGTGTGTGTTGTGTATTGGATACACATAAGTGTCTTGGAGACTTGAGAATTTCACTTCTCTGCTCTGCAGCCTTTCATGCCTGCCCAAACTCAAAACTCAGGTCTTTTCATGTCTCCTGGGAACATATAGAAGTTGAAATCAATACAGCCCAACCCACACACTCCCCTGCATGTGCATTCCACCATCTTGTCCCTTAGTGATTGGGAACTAATCTTCCTACTTTGGATCCAAATACTCATACCGAGCTTGTCCCTGAATTCTTGTGACTCTGTCTGCATCTGTTAAGGTAGACCTTTTCTGTCCATCCAGCCAGATGAGTTTTCATTCAGGTTCCCTCTATCTCTCAGTAGCTGAAACATCTTTAATGCATTGGTGACATGTTTCCATAGCCTTCCTCACTCAGCCAAAAATTATAGTCTTAATTATCTGCTCTTTGTATTTTAAACACTTTCTTTCTCCTGTGATGCCAGGAGAACCCGCCATACCAGGACTCCCTAGAAATACCCTGAAACTTTCCCTGTTGCTCGTTAGACACCTCCTGAGTGTTGCCCCAGGGGCAAGCAGGTGACCTGCCAGTGTTACCAGCAGCAGAATATGCAGCTGTGGGGCTGAGACCTCGAAGGCTTCAAAGGTGAAACTGGAATTTTGTCCTCTGTTTATAGAGCACTTAGAGCAGCTGCATCCACTTTTGTGGTTGAGTTCTTAGCTCTATTACAGCACAAAAAAAGTCACTAATTTTAATAATTACAGTGTCTGAAGGTAATAATGGCACAAGAGCTGTAGAACAGAGTCACGCTTTGTGTATACCCTTGCACTGCTGATGTTTACAGTAAATCCACACCTATGGAAGTGAGTAGCTTTGATTTCCTATGGTTCACCTCACATCTGCTTCTTCCCAGACATCTACTGGATTGTTTTATTCCCATTTGATACATAAATAAAACAAGAACTATATTAAATTGCTTTAATTTTGTCTACCTAGACTCAAACTTGTCAGAGAAGAGCTAAAAGCTTTGCTCCAGCAGTGTTAAGTAAGCACAAGCAGAGGTAGCTGAATTACTAGTGAGGGATAAGGAAGACAAGTTAAAAGGGAGCCAAACTTGTGCCATTCCAGCAGACTGAACAGACCACTGAAGTAGTCAAGTATCAGTTTCAGTTCGGGTATGATTTGATATATTCTGCAGAAAGTTCCCAGGTTTACTAGCCTTGAAAATAGATCTTGAGACTTGTGTTTGTCTGGCAGAGAAGGCAGTGCCGTTTGACTGAGAGGAAGCCTGTAGCAGCAACAGCAACACCTACCTGGATTTACTGGTGAAGCATCTTTCTGGTTTACAGCCTCTCTTCTGTAAGCACAAACCCTGTGAGACCTTTTTTGTTGTTGTTGTTGTTGCTTTTCTTTCTTACTTTAAATGTAGTTTTTTCTCACTTTCCTTTTTAAATCGAACCTCTTTTCCATCTGGGAGGGTTTTAGATGTTTGCAACTATTTTTCATTTTTAAAGGAAAAAGCCACTTGACTAACACAGTCCAGCCAAAAAAAGATCACTCCTTTTAGGGCTGTTTTGGGAGTCCAAGGAAATACTAGACACCCATGTGTAGATGATACTAGTTTTTTATATAGCACAATTTATAGTATTGCACTATTAAGGCAGATGATGAAAAATGTGACCTGTCACATCTACCTGTGAAAATCTTCCCCACAGGCCTTCTGTTTGGCAAAGGCAGCATCTTAGCTGAAGTTCTTGCTATGAGGGGCAGCGCTCTGCTTTCTTGTAGGCCCTCTTTAGGAGCTGGGAGGCTGGTTTAATGTCTCCCTGGAGCCTTCCCTTCTCCAGGCTGAACAGCCCCAGCTCTCCCAGCCTGTCTTCCTAGGGAATGCTGCACTGTAATGGTGACCCTCATCAGGCAGCCATGGCACTGAAGAGGCTGTGCTGATCTCAGCTGAACTGGTTTCAGAGGGCAAGAACAGACCAGCTCCCACAGTCACCACCCCAAGAAGCTTAGACAAAACTCAGACTAGATTTGAAACTGAACACAGCTGCTGGGCTGGGCCACAGCTGGTAGCCCTGGCTGCCTCCCAACCCAGTGACCAGCCCTAGCGACTCTTACAGGACCAAGTGCCTTTGAGAAAGTAAAGAAGGGAATGAGGTATAGGCAAGTGGAAAAATTTAATACAAGAGAAACGGAGGAATTTTCAGAAGGACTAAAGGAACAGGAGTTTTCTTTGTTAGTGGAGAAGCTGCTGGATGGGCTCTAAGTCACGTCCAAGGGGGACACCAACCACCTGGCAGGTCTGATAGAGCTCAGGTTTGCTAGGAGCAAACCTAGCACTGGTGCCTGAGCAGCTCATTATGCTCATTATTCCTAATTTTCAGTATGGAATAATCTCACCACTGAAATTGAAGGACTGAGGTATAAAGATTTTTTTGAAAGCTGTAATTTTCTAGCTAGCAGAAATACACCGTGTCTCTAGCATGAGGACTTGCCTGCTGTAAAATGTCTTGTCTTATATTTAAACCAGCCGTGGTGTTCAGTGACATCTAGGGACTGCCTCCGAGAATTGCATTGCCTGGAAAGGGAATCTCCATGTGTCTCCTTCAAACTGCAGCTGGGAGTTTGAGCCCTAAACCATCGCTTCCAACTGCAGTGGTCATTGCTGAGGTCTGCAAACAGACATTTCCATCTTCACAGTGACTGAGGAATGCAATAATCACGACTTGTGGAAAAAGATAGATATGTCTGCTTTAGCCGTGCTGAGGCATGACTCTATATTTTCAGTGAAACGTTCTGAGCTACTTAAATATTGCAGGTTTCCATTTGAAGATAAAGTTTTTCCTCACCCCTCTAAAAAGCCTCATGGCCAGGGGGAGATTTGTTTAGTCAATAATAGTAAATATAGGGGGATGCAGGCAGTATGTTCTCGGTCACATTTTAAAGTACCTAAGTTAGGAACTAAGTTACAGTATTGTTGGTTAAGAAATAAGATTCTTGGTGATTTTTTTTTTTCCCTATTTAATAACTGCAAGTGAATACACATCAATTACTTAATAAGCAGCACTCCTCCTCTTTCAATCACACTTTCAAGAGCCAGGAAAGCTACTTTTAATTCAATTTACTTTTCAAGCTCCTGTTGTTGGTATTTCTAGGCATTAGCCACGTGGGGAGCAACTGCTGACTTGGAGGAACAGGGTGCCAGCTGTGCTTGGCATGGGAGTGCAGGAGCACCAGGGAATGGGCACCACAGGTGCTGGGGGCTGTCAGTGCCTTCCTGAAACAGGCTGCTGAGGGAGACAACAGGAACAGGGCACAGTATGTTCCAAACTAAAGCACCTCTACTAAAAATTCCTCCCTTTCTTCCACCAAACCTACTTGGGATTACAGAAATGAATGCAAAACCAGACAGATACCAAAGGAGTCATACTGTTCTGCACAAAAAAATACTCTTAGAGATTCATTTCTCGTGACAGGATTCATTCAAGCTCAGGATCACTTTGTTAAGAAGCCAGCTTGGCTGTAAAGGCAAACAAGTCCATGCTCGATGGACTGAACAGCAGAATCATGGACTTTATACTGTCCCTGTAATTGTGCTGCCACCACCTGCAAACCCTGGTATTGGTACCCGAGGCTGCTCCAGCTAGGAAGTCTGCTAGTTAGAAAGAGTGGCACAAAAGTAGTAACCCAGGGTCCCAGAGCAGGCTCTATATAAGAGCATTAGACATCTTCTATCTATTTCCCTTCTCAGTTTATTAAGGAATGTCCGAGTATTTCAGTGGTTCTCAGCTATCTCAGCTGTGGAAGAGTCTCCTCCAGTCTCCTCCAGAACATGGCTTGGGTGTGCTGTGGATGCCCTTTCCTCTGGCTGTCAAAGGAGCTCAGCTGAGATGATGTGTACGCTGGTACCTTGATCTCCAAAAAAATGGTGATGAACTTTGACCTCCATTTCTGGTGTGGCAATCTCAACCAGCTGTGCTGACAGTGCATTTCTTAGTAAGAGATTATGTACTGAGGAGTGGTGGAGTGTGACATGCTTACTAGTTTGTTCGCTTTATTTTTAAACTCAGATGTGTTTTTTTGAATATTGTCTGTAACACTATGCTGCTGGGAGGGATCCCAGTGCCTTTCATTCCTTGAGGTTTTTGGGTCTGTGGTTACTCTGCTGGTTGCTGGAGAGCATTTACTGCATGTGCTTATGACAAAGAAGCCATTTGTGCTGTTGCAAACATACTGCTAATAAAACAACCCTGTTGTGTTTTGAATTTAGTGTCACACATCTTCACAGGGATGCCCCTGGTTTCGGTGCAGGCCAGGCAGACCTGGAGACGCCGCCCACCCCTGAGCAATGCTTACACCACAGGTCCATGTGTTGTCACCCCTTTTGCTGTCCTCCTGCCGCAGACAGCCTCACCACGAGAGCAGCTCTCACACCAGCCCATGTTCCACAGACGTGGCTCCTGCACCTTCCTGAGCGGAGCAGCGTTTTCCTGGTTGACCTTGGATAGGGGTGGAAAGGACAGGAGGCTGCAGACACCAGTCCACGTGCTCTTGTCCTGCTGCTTGGTGGTCACTTGAGGTTCCAGCTCTTCACCTTTCTGCCATTTGTTTCACATAGGCTTTTCTCATGTTAATTACTAACCTACTTATTTGCTTATGAATAGGATGAATTATGTTTCTCCCTGGAGAAATCAAATGCTCCCAATCTGTGGTTCCTTCAGAGAGAAACCTGTGCCCAGGCTCAACAGAAATAATTGCCTTTGCCCCAGCATAATGACAAAGAGATAAGCAATCTCTGTGGCCTAGCAGTTTAGTGAATCCATCTTCCCTTCCTAACAGCTGGATTAGAGGCTTTGTGCTCCCAGGCTCTGCAATAGTTTCTATCTCTCAGAGAGTACAAATAATTGCTAAGAACAAACCATGCTATCACATTTGTCATATATTTCTTGGTTGAGTTATCAGCAATAACTTATCTATTATCCAGGGTTTATTGTTTTGGCACCTTTGGGAGACATACATGAAGCACAATGAATATAAATCACATTGCATTTTGACAGTATCTTAAGATTTATGGAGAAACTAAAGAGAAAACCAAATCATTTTGTATGTGGAAAAGATGGGAAAATTATTGATTCAAAACATGGTTAGAATGGTCTCAGTCTAGTAAGACAATGGGAGATAAGTTTGACTTCAGATGCATGGAATAATGACAGTGACCTGAAAATAATAAAGGATTTTTAAGCAGCTTCACTGAAGTCGGGGGAAGGGCAGGGACGGAAGCATTTTTTTTACCTCCAAAGCCATGGGTAGACTCACAGAGAATGCTTTTGAAAATCCTGCCAATAATTTGTACTTTTTATAACAAGTTAACTGTCACAAGGATGTCTTTTCTGTTTGATTTTTGAGGAAAAAATTTGCCACCATAACAGCAGGAACAGATGAAATAGAGGGAAGCCTTATTACAACCACAAACCTCTGTTCAACCCAGAGAAGCTGAATCTATAACAGCACTGACATTTTCCATGAAATATACTTGATCTCTACTCTGTCTCATATAGATTCTTTATTCCCTCCCAGGTTCTGCAATATGCTATTAACCATTAAGGTGGTTCTCAGAGTGTGGGTGACCTAACCTCATAACTTTATTCAGCCCACCTGAGTCCTAGGCAAATCTTTCACCTTCAAATCAGAAGGAAAATGCCTTGTGGCAGAAGCTTCTAACAAGTTGGCTGTCAGTCCTGCCCCTGGCTGCTCTCTCAGCTCCAGACATTGGTCTCAGGAAAACCATCTCTGATGGCAGCACAAATCTGTACCCTCTGGAAGACACATCTTATTCTTACATTGTTGCTCCAGAAAGATGTCACCTAGAATACCAGACTGATGCATTAAAACTTGATTCTCACTGAAAAAATGCCATTTTGATAAAGCCTAGTTTGAAATAAACTGCCTTGAGTTGGATAAATGCCTGGTTTGATCAAAAGTGCTCTTTAAAAAAAAATGAAAATATTTCCATCTCAAAATTGGTAATTTTATTAGGCCAGCCATAAACTTTCATTAACCTATATTTTAGAGGTCAGCCACTAAACCAAGTTATTAATTATGCATGTAGACATAATTCCTAATTTCTAAAATAGTTAGAGTTCAATGTGAAAAACAAAATGAAGAGAGATTGATTAGGAAATTGCCAGGAAAAAAAAATCAGTACAAACAAATGTCTTAAAGAGGTGATTACCATAGAAAAACAGTGAAAAATTACAAGTCCCAGTGAAAGAAATTGTACTGATAAAGTTTTAAACACTTCTATTTTCTGTCCTCTTCAAGAATAGTGATGATCAGCAATAGGAAAAGTAGCACTAGGGATTTCTGACTGAGCACACATGGAAGCACACACAATACCATGCACAGGATGTCAAACCCCAGTATAACTCCTTGCTCAAGGGTTTTTGTGATGCACACAAGAACTAGTTTAGAAACAAAAGACAAATCTTCCTTCAAAAAGAGATGGTGACTGATGGTTCGTTTAGTGCACTTTGCAACCAGATCTTTGATCATCATTAACAGAAATCCTCTGAAGGACAGATTTGAGCATCAAATATTACTTTGCCTACTCAATGGCAGTTTTATTGACAAGATTATTCCCATTATTTTCACTATTTTATAATCTTAAGACGTTATAGGAAATAAGATTTGGACTCTCTTTTTCATGAAAGATAGGACCACATGAACATTGAAGGTCTTTTCCAGTCTGGGCTGTTCTGTGGTTCTATTATTCTGTGAAAATATTTCTTTTTTCTTTTTTTTTTTTCCTTATATTTGAACAGGTTTGGTTTACACATACTATTAGAATAATGAGATTATTCCGAAAAGGTGTAGAGATCCTGTCTGTGTGTCTGCACAGGTGAAACAAATGTAGCATACGGGATAAATAACCCTTCTTTGTGTCTGAGGTAGAAGAAGCAAATGGGAAGTTGAGTCAAGAACAGACTCAGAAAGGCTGAGAACAGAACAACTGCTCTGAGTTTAATTTATTTTTTTAATTAATGAGACAATTTGGAAAAAAAAGGAGAGTGGTAAAGGATTTAGAAGAGGACAGAGATCATTAGTTCCAGTGGAATAAAAAGAAAGACATGGTTGGAAGAGAAAGCTTAAAATGAAGTTTTTCTATTGTCTCTAAAGCAAGTGGAATTCTGAATTTTGAAGTTCAGTTTTTGAAGGGGAACAGGGTTCAAAGCTCAAACTTTATGAAAAATACTCTCGCAGTGCAAACCTGATCTTTATGTATATTAGTGAGGATGTGTTCACCTCATGCAATGCAGCTTGTTGGTTGTGTCCTGATAGCAGTATTCTCTGCCTGATGCCTGGATGAAGCACTGTACATTTAGAAGAGGACCAGTGAGCTGTCTATACTTCTCCTTAGCTCTGTTGGCAAGGAACACTTACTGTGATGGCTGCAGAGTGGTGCTGCCTGATTTCAGTATTTTGCATCTCAAAATACAGCATGTTTTCCTACAGGTTTTGTCTTTCCCGTGTCTCCAGTCTGCTAGGGCTGTAATAATACACAAAAAAGACTTGAAAACAACAACAAAAAATCTCTCAACCAACCAAAAAAAATCATATGGTGGTAAGATATCATATTTTTATTATATTTCAGCTCTGGTACTGTGGGGTAAAAACTGCCTCTTGCCTTGTGCTGACCTTCTGAAAAAAAATGTTGCTGTTTAGATCCATTTGATAGTCTTGTCTTGTGGAATCTGTTGTGCACCATCTCTACTAAAGCCAAAGGCAGACATCAATGTCTGAAGAATGCCTGTGTTTAATACTTCTCATAGTCAGCTCCCACATCTTAAACTGAGGCCATGACATATATCACCCCACACAGATGTAGCTCCAGCTTTATGTGCTCCCTTTCCCTCTGCCCCTCCCAGCACGAAGAGCTCAGGCACATGTGGGAAAGTTGCACAGGCTGGCAGCCACTGCTGTTACACTGCCTCTTCTGCAGCCCCAGCCCTGGAGGGTTCACTGCAGGTGAGTGCCATCTCCAGCCGTTCAGCCCCTCCTTTCTTCACCCAAGGCTTGGCCACCTTGGAGAAAAATAAATAGATGGCAGCCTCTGGCAGGTGTTGTCAGGATCATCAGCATCTTACTACATCACTGAGGCACTGCAAGGAGGACACAGAAGGAACTTGGATCTATCCTTACACATTTGGCTTGTTGTTATAGAATAAAAAAATTAAAGTCATTAAAAACAAACCTTAATCTTAGACATCCCCATAATTATTTTGTTTGTTTCTTTGTTTGTTTCTTTGTTTGTTTTTAAGAGGAAAAGCACATTTATAACCTTTTGGATCAACAGCGTTAGCTGCAATGACTTCACGGCCATTTGTTAAACTCAGTGTAACCTGTGCACCCCCACAGAGACTGGGCACCTGTTCCAATAACCAAATCTTTCTTTTTTTCCACTACACAACACTAAACAGGATCTATGCAAAAATTGAGAGAATTGAGAGAAATAGAAACCAAGACATATAAGAAAATTTATAATATTTTGTTATATTTTAAAAAGAAGAGTTTCTTGGAGGTCAAAAAAATCAACCAAACTTCAGAAGCATTTTTTCAGTGAGCTATTCACTTCTGACACAAATACTGCCCATTTGCTTGTTCATCACATCAGAAAATCTTCCTTGTGGTGCAAACACCGTAAATTTTAAGAAGCTGATGTCTTTTACTTACCCAAATCTGCACTAAAGAGATTTTTCAGTCTTTTTCACACATTTACTTACATTAAACTGTGGTCTCAACTAATTCTCTTAAATTTTTAGGATATCAAAGAATTAAGATCCTAATGGCTTGAGATGCTGTGAGACCACTAAAACTGTTCTCTAGATATGTTAATTACCTTGTGAGGCTGTGGAGGGTTCTTGGATGCCTCAGACACAAGCCCAAGCAAAGCTGGAGGACTTTGGTTCAGTGTTGAAGCTACAGGGAGGAAGGGACAGGGACTGAATGTTTTCACTCTTTTACAATAAAATTTTCCTTTGAGACTCCTGATTAACCCAGTCATTGATAGCAGACAGTGTTTTCCTTCTTTTGCTGATTAGAGCTATCAATTTCATGTGGCCCAGGAGGAACAACTGATACATAAATATTTGTTTTCCTTCGTTACCTCTCTATAAACCGAACTCCTCATATCTGCTGGAAAGGAATATGGAATGGGGAGAAAGGAGGGGGGAGTGGGGGGGAAGTAAGAAATTCAAGTGTGTGCAGTATTCTAAAGACTTGTTATTTTCCTTGTAACTTGACTCTCTTCAGATTAAATAAAAGAGCTGGTGAGGTTGCAATCTTATGTGTAATGTGGTATTTCAGGCATACCAGCCTGAAAACTTGTAACCTTTGCTCAGGCTAGGAATCAGATTGCAAAAGCCAATGTTCACGTAGCTAAACATTTTCCAAGACAAATGCCATCCTGGCTGCTGCCTGCCTCAGCTTGCTGTGCTGGAGGTGATATTCATAGCACTGACCCTAGGATGGGCTTGGAGGAAATACACTCCCAGCAGCTGAGGAATAGCAAAAAGAGTATTTCATGGCATGAAATGTAGTGCTGGAGCCTTAGCCCTCTAAAAGGAGGGAACTGTAGGGGAATTTCTGTAGTATTGGGTCCACTACCTTCTTTCTTTGTGCCCTGCACTTCCTTCCAGTTCTAAAAACTACCCAAGAATGGAAGAACAGTGGAGCATTACCATGCCTTTCCTTCTGGTATGGGGAGGTTTGGGTCTCCTTGCCCATAGTCTCATGTTCTGGGGGCAGGGTAAGCTGTGCCTCAGGAGCAAAGCCTCACCAGAAATATGTGGGATTCAGGCATGTGATACAAGACTGAAAAGGTAGTCCTGATGCTTTGGTGCTTCTTTGTGTCCATTGTTCCCATGCACTCCCAGAGGTTAGGATGCTCTTTGTTCACATTCTTTACTTTTGTTGAGGGGGCAGGATGTAAGTACTTGGGGTGCAGTTGACTGCCTGAGCTATGCTTTAAGCAGAGGTCATTTGAGTTAGAGCTAGGTAAATAAACTGGCTGAGGCTGCTAAAATGTCCTTTAAATATTTGTTTACTTACTGCATTCCAGTGGTGTGGCTTACACACTATCACATCTACTTTTGTCAGTACAGGAAGAAAAGAAAACCATTCTTCTTTGCACTTAGAGTCTGGAAGCCAAGTATCTGTCTGGAACAATCTTGAGTGGCCAATTTATAGACATCCCGAAATGCACATTTATAAAGAGGCAGAAAGTCCCAAAACCATACATAAAAGCAGGGATTGTTGCAGTGCCTTAAAAAAGCAGAAACACAACACAAAACAGAATTATCTAGAATATGTTAATAGTAAGTTTTCAATCTGTTCTCCTAGAAATAACTGTTTTCCTCAACTAAAAAAAGGGGAAGGAAGATCCAGTACCTTATTAGGTATCAAGTTTACCTGTTTGAACACTATATTCATAATATTTGTGTTAGGGTTTACATGTCCTTCCTAGTACAACTATTTTTCTCCCAAAAGCACAGTCTTTTGGCAGCAATCTCACACGACTTCATGAGATGGTGCATGTGAACATAAATTCTACTCTTAAAATGAAGTGGCTCATCATCTTTCAATGAGAAGTTATGGTAGAAAACAGTAGAGAACTGACCTTTGGATATGAACATTATTGACTACAAGATGGCAGACAGTCTTAAATAGCTCACCACAGTTCAGCCAGAGGGATCAGATGATCCCAGGACATGTAGACAACTGGCACAAGGCGCTAGAAGTCTGGTAGGAACCATTATAAATACACCCATCACATTGACTGTGGTAGCTTTTGACTAGAAAATAATAAACTTCCGAGCTATATTTAATGAAAGAAAAACACAAGTCAGGCATCTACTGAACCATTTGTCAGCATTCATGATTTCTGAACAATTTTGAAGAAAAACATAAGTAGAGATGTGGAAGAAATGCAACAATACTTACCAAATATAGATTCTGCAAGGCTAATCTGCCAACTTTTGTGCTAAGCTATTCCTGGGTAAAGGGGGTGAGCCAGAGCCAAACCACACGGGCTTGTCTAAAACACGCCTTTGGTTGTGTCCTACATGAGAACTGAACTGAGATGGAGAATATGAGGAATATGGAAAGCAGTCATCAGGAAATACTTCATCAGGAAAAAGTGAGGTGTTGCTTCAAGCAGGTATCCATGGAGCTGAAAAGTGCTTTTTTTCCTTTTACAGAGATTGTTGTGAGATGGGGCTGATTTAATATTTTAGTTGACAGTCTTGCCATACAAAATGGGTACTCACAAACTTTGCTAAAAACAGCAGGGAGTAGACGTAGACTTGTCTTCAGAAGTAACATGTTTTAAGGATTAGGCACTGGGAGGCCCTGAATCTTCTGATGGCAAAGTATATGACTTAGAAAAGTCCAAATGCATGTTTTCTTTCTTGCCAAACTATTCTCAAAAATGTAGTTTTGCTGAATGAACTTGAGTTCCATGATATATTTACCTGCTGTTCTGCTTTCCTCCTTCATCACTGAATTTTTCTTTTTCTCAGTTTCTGAGTGTTTTGAAGTGATTCTCATGACAATCATTGGAAAGGAAGAAAAAAACAAAAACAGAAAAGCCCCAAAATGTAAAGAAATAAGAGGAAAAGCTTTTATGTTTCATGATAGCAGCAAAAATGGGTAACTGGCTCACTGAATCTTCCTTTGCTTTTTGGCAGGATTATGCAAACTGTTTTTAAAGATTTAAGGCAGATTCGTTCTGGAAAAGGTAGCTCCTACACAGGGTTTCAGACAGCTTGACAGGATAATACATTTTCACTGATGCATTGCAAAAAAACCTCAACATGTATCAGTAGCAGAGTTTTTGAAGGGTAAGGGAGCCAGTGAGCTCTGCTGCACACTTTCAGCTTGCACAGGGGCTTAGCAGCAGCTTGTGCTTAACAGGAGCTTCAGGGGGGGATCTTGCCACATCATCCAGCTCTCATGTAACAAAGTTCCTGGACCTCAGTTGTGGGAAAACTAGTTTTTGGGGGTACCCACAGGCAGCCAGGAGGATTACACTAATCAGTGCCAGTGCAGGGGATAAGATTTGAGTCTCTTATTGAAGAACGTGCCCAGGAAGAATCAAGGGGGTGTGTTTCCTGACAGGAATTTTTTAAGGGCAACCCGCCAAGCAGTTCAGCAGCTAATTATATTGGGAGTTTATTTTTTGAAGTGTTTATAAGTGATCCAAAAAGAGGGAGGTTTGATTCTTCCACTTGACATGTGCCAAGTATAATTGGAATGATCACACACTGGTCAGTCTGTGAACAAATTGGATTTGTAATTTTGGCAATCACTCGGCTTTTGAAAAGCACTCTGGAAATCAGGATGGTTTGTTTCGTGCAATGCTGACAGTTTGTGCACAAAAAAAGAATAGAAAAATAAGCACTTTCTTGCTAAACAAATAAGATCTAGGATGAAATTTGAATCTTTTGATGTTGATGGCAAAATTCCCACTGGCCAAGGTTTCACCCCAAATCTTTCAGCAGTGAACCTAGTAGTTCCTAGATCTGCAAAAAAAAAAAAAAAATACTATGAAAAGTAATCTGGTAAGTTACCTTCTCTCCTTGCAATCATTACCAACTGTGTATGATCAAACTGACATTGTTCTTCCACAAAACTCTCCGTTACGGAAATTAGGAACCGAGGGAAGTCAGTATGTTCTTTAGGTCATAACATAAGGACAAGGGAAATGTCTAAAAATGCTTAAAACAAAGGCTGAGGACTTTTTCTGTTCAGTCTTCAATATTCTTGGCCATCTGGTCCCTTATCAGCTTGTCATTCTGAAAATCTGGTTTAAGGTCAGTTTCTTCTAACAATTTCCTTTCTTTTACTCCTTGTGCACTCCTAAACTGTCTTTGTCCTCCCTTTTTAAAATCTGTGGGGATTGCTATTTAAAAAACTAAGAGGAGAAATGGGGAAATAAGAAATAATTTCTTGTTTTGAATATTGGTATTTAATCTGTTGCACTTATTTATAATTGTAAGTAATATATTTTAAAGTTTTAATTATTTTAAATGTGATGATTCTTAAAATATATTAATTAGCAATTAAAAACAACAAAACTGAAAACTGGAGTGGAGGGAGTGGCTTAAACTATTTACTTTGGCTCCTAATTCAGCAAATAAACCTAATTCCCCATTGAGTGTAAACCTTCATTGAAGTCCAGTGTGACTTTAATATCTTATATGTATTTCTCAGTAAAAATGGAATATATCTATAGCTCTTTCACCTATAGAGTACCAGACAGTGAATTTTATATTGCCACAGCCCCTATCAAGTAACATTTACTCTAGATTTTTCTAGTATCAGCTCAGCTCTTTTGACTTTAGTGGCAACAAAATAAATTGCTTTAGTTACTTCTCTGTGTGTTGGATTATTTTCTAATTCAGACTTTCAGTTTCAATGATTATAAGGGTTTATTTCAATGTAAAAGTGGATAAAAATTGCTTTTAAAACAGTTTATTAACCCAACTGGCTAAGCAGAGCCCCCACCCATCAAAAGCCAAGTTAGCTATTGCTTGTTTGCTGCCACTGACAAAGTTTAGTCCATCTGAGAACAAGAATCTCACTCAAATGGACTGAGCCATCAGAGTTCTGCATTTTTTGAATGTCAGCCAAACTATACTCAAAATGTACTTCTATCATGAATACTCTCCCTACCATATATTATTTCCTCAGTAAATTTTATTCCATAATATGAAGTACAGATGCTCACTTAATGATCAGATCAACATAAAAATGTAGAAGCATATTAAAATCTGTGGAACTCATACTAATGTTAGCACTTGAACATTACATGAACTTGCAGAAAGGACCACCAGGTCATGTAAATAAATAACTTATGTTGAATTTCTGTAGTTATAGAATCACCTGAGATATCAAGATACTCTGTGCTTCTTTGCAATATTATCTGGGTAGCTCGGTGCAGCCCCTGTATCATAGCAGTGATGTGCACACAAATATCTAAGAACAAAAGTCTCAATGACTATCTTTGTTCCTTTCTTGTCTGTATGCTAGATTTTGTATTGAGCTAAAAAGTGTATTTTTCTTTGATTCTGCTGAGTTGATGCCCAAAAGCAAAGGGGGAAACAAACATTCCAGGGCAGCGAATGAAAAGAAATAGGTGTTTTTACTTGCTTCTGGTGGATTCTGGAAATCACATGTGTTGGAGATAGGTGTGCAGAGGTCAAAAGAAGAACTGCTTCATTGAGTTTTGCATGGCCCATTGCTGCTCACTGCAGAATGCTTCGGACTGCTGCTGCTGCTGCCATTCCTGCTGCTGCCTCACCCTGCCCAGTGCTCGGGGTGGCTCTTCAAAATCCACAGGAGGGAAAGTTCTGCTGTCAAAAATTGCAAACAGCTTTGCCTGTGGCAGCATTTTTTCTCGAGGGAGCTTTCAAGTTTTAACTGTATTTCTGGCTTCACAGAACATCACAGGTTTCTGTGCAACCCTTGTGTGAGGGGCCTTTGCCAATATTTGTGCTGTGCCAATTTTAGGCTTTTGGCTTTATGGGAAGAGCGTAAGGAGAAATAAGAGGATGTTTAATATAATTTGGAACTCAAAAGAACAACAGACATCTCTTCCATTAATCCTTAGTTTATGGGAGCAAATAGATTGTTCAGTTCTGCTGTCTTCCTCCAAAGTTGCTAAAGCTAAAAGTCCCAAAATAAAATTATGCTGATGCATGAATCACCAAACATTTCAACTAATTAATTTGTGGTACCAGTCTTCTGATACAAACATTTTTTCATCCCCTATTCTATGGCTTCTTCGCAAGTTCATGCCTTCCCTTAACTTGTCTAACTTCTCATTTCCTCACACATTCCTGTGTTGTCTGGCTGTGCCACTGCAGTTCCTCTTTACTGAAGCAGACTGATGGGACTATGTTAACTTGTTAGATATTATTAACCCTCTTTATTTATCTGGAATCACAAGATCATCTTCCAGGAGTGACCTATCCCTTACTCCTTCCTCTGTGCCTGACTAGACTTGGGCTTTGACACTTCCTGCCCTATGTGCGTGAGGAACTATCTGGGCAGTAATGTCTTACATGTCTCACAAACACTTACGAATAAGCCTTGGCCAGTTTCTCATACTGTCCCAAGAACATTAATTTCATTTGGAAAACACAAAGTTTTAGGAAAAAAACCACCCCAAACATAAGAGGATGGTAAACACAGTTACTCTTGAGCTAATACAGAGCCCATTGATGTTCTTGCTGATACCAATGGTTTCCTTTAATCTGTGATTTTCTTGGGGCTGTGGCTGCTGTAACCCTATGGCTGTTGACACATTAGCCAGTAGCTGTGTAATTCAAATGTGCTCTACTTTATCCTAAACTTCAAATATGTTCAATGAGGCAGCTAATTTCTTAAAAGAAGAATGACCTTAGGCATTCAATATAAAGCTCTCTAAAGTTAACTCCTATTGATTCCAAGAGCAACTGGATCAAACCTTTTTAGCATATAAGGTATTTTAATGTAATTTCCTTTTTGGTTTGTTTTCATTTTAGTATTTACTAAAGAACAGCAATGGAAAAGCAGTGAAAATGAGCCTTTTTGTCATGCTTTTTTTTTTTTTTTTTCTATTGGCAACAAGAACCTTTGATTCTGAACTTATCATTCATGTGATACTTCTTTCCACAGATGTTTCAGAAGAGATAGGAGAGGTAGCATCTGTGTACTCTCACCAGCAAACGGGCAGCACCCAAACTTTCCAAACAAGGTGTGTTTGCTTGGCCTGGTCTCTTGTTGGCTTTGGACCTAGTAAGCACAAACTGTGGCCATTTTTAATGCCTCTAAGAGAGACCCATTTGCTGAGTATTTTCTTTAGTGTATGTTAGGCAGGTGCTTAGGCAACAGTACCTTTCTGAAAAAAAATGGCATGAAAGCAACAGAACCTCGCACAGAATTCTGCTCTGATGGGGGAGAGCTTCTGCATTTACCACTCTTTCCCCACCACGTTCCCACAGTAAGGATGCTTATTTTTAACCTTTTTTTTTTTTCCCCTTTCCCACGTTCTTACTGCTTTTTGATAACATACATATAATTGTGAAAATATAAAGGGGTCAAGGGTTTGCTTTTGGAGTGGTACATGCCCAGGACAGCTGGGGTTCATCCAAGACAGCGAGCCTTTAGGATAGAGCTCCAATTATTGTGTGGGCACATACCGATATTACAAATAATTTTCTTTGAGTTTCTTTAACACCATGGAGACCACAGGGAGCTCAGCCTGTTACTGTGCTGTCCCTTTAAATAAGGGACTCGCCCAAGCCCACTGTTCACAAGCAGTAAGCTGAGCAGGCTGCCAAGGTACCAACACAGAGAATCTAACAGGAGTGGTTTAGAAGTAGGCTTCCATCTCAAACATGCCCATGCTCAGTTCCTTCCACTGATTAGTCCTTGCAGTGTTTTGAACACAGGGTGTTCCTCACCTTGCACATGGGGGAAAGTAAGTGGCAAGGCTGGCTCAAGCAAGAAATTGCATCCAGCAAGTGGCTGACTGGGGAGCTGGATGGACACAAGCATCCAGCTTCTTTCCTCTCTGTCTATTGCTTTGTCATTTTCCCAGCCTGGCAGCCTGGTCCTTGATAACTTCTGTTTGTGAAAATGTGAGACCAACACTTCATCTTCCATTTTAATGAGATGGTGCTTGATTCCATGTCACATCTCTAATGTGAAAGCTGAATAAAACATCTGAATTTGGTTCAACAACCTTGAATGAAAGACAAGGTTTTCAGACTTTGAGAACAAAATTACCTCTGTTTGCCTAGAGAAGGAATAATATTAGCAGGGGTTACTTACATTTCTGCATTGACCTTAGAAAATCACTTTATTCTTACTCTCAGTGAGATTTTTTTCTCTACTGGTTCACTCCTTGGCCTCCTTCTGAGTATACAAATCTGAAAGTTTGTTTCATACGTGGGGACAAAATATACTTTTACAATAGAAAGCAACATTATTTGGTTTGGTTTTGTTTTGGTTTCGGGAGTAACACTGATGAAGGAATTATACCCAGGCACTCGAGTTAAATCAGGCCTACATCATATCTGTACCCTCAGTTATATTTGGCAGTGTACAAATATGTTAAAAGTCATGGGAAGTGAACAGACCTTGAAAAAATATGGACCCTCCAAATGTTGATATGATTGCTGTAAACTTTTTCATTGCTCTGGTATTTGGAGTACTCTACACTGTTTAATTTGAGCTATTAACATTCCAAATGAAAGTAGCAAGAACTCCACCATAAGTTTATCTTTCTTTGACTAATCTTAACATGCACCCAAGTCTCTGTCTCGCTTTCCAAGAACCACATGGCACAGTTATATTTCAGAAGCATGTAATCTATGCTGTCTACTTTCGCCATTTTACTGACACTGCCCTAAGTGGCCCCCCTAGAAGCACTTACCTCTCTCCAGTGACTATGTAGGGAGTTTGCTCCTCTAATTTTTCTCTTCTGAATCAGAGCAAAATTAGATCTTACAGTAGAATAAACCAAACTATGCCTATAAGTCCACCAGTGTCAAGTTATAGTTTTGATCCTTTAAATCTTATTCATGCAAGTAAATCAGCAATGCTGTTTGTGGAGTGGAAGAGTAGCAAAACTATGTTATTAAAGGTCATAAGACCAGGGATTCAGAACTTCTGCAGCTTTTGCTCCACTCAGCCTTAAAATTCCCATGCTCAGCCCCCTCCGTCCATTGCTGTATTTTAGCCAATTTTTAAGTAATATTCCCTGCACAATATAATCCTGAACTTCAAAGAAGGCTTTTTTTTTTTTTTTTTTTTAGCTGTAGTTAAAAGCACAGTTAAGAAAATAAACATCAGCTAATAATATAATAATGATGGAAAGGGCAAGACACAATAATCCAATCAAAGAGGTTCACACTGGCATTACTTCTTCACCACAGACCACATATGGTTACACACACGTGCAGAGGCACTCACTGAACCTCTACACTGAATCTACCCCTGGCTTACCCTGTCCCTCCACTTTATTACTGACTGATGCAGTAAAGCCTTTCAGCATTAATCTAAAAAAAAATTGTAATGAATATTTATAAAAAGATACTGGAGAACAGGATTTGAAAGAATCTTCTTTCTCTGCAGCCAGTTTCAAGTAGCTTCCATGTGTTTGCCTTTAACATTCAAACCTGAGATGTCAGTGCATTTTCTTTACTACAGACAGTTACTAGACTTATGTATTGTTAGTGTAAGAAAAATAACGCTAGGTGAAGAAAAAAGGGAAGTATTATGATTATAGAGCACCCATTTACAGCTTGTGGTATTTCTGATGTGCAATTATACTGCAGGGATTTCTATCCCTTTTACTTCAATAATTAAGTTTGTTTTATGTGAAAGGCCATGAAATGCACAAACACAAACCTAAGGGCAATATGTATGAAAATTACAGATACACTGCAGAGTGAAAAACTATGGAAAGCAGTAGAAGAAAAGTCTCAGGGGGATGGAAAACCTGAAAAACACTTGAAGAAAAAAGTATTTTTGTTGATCCAAACAGTTCCTGTTTCAAAGACTCTTAAAAATGGGCATTTCTTGTGAAAGGGAGTGTTTTGTGAAAAATTCTGTTCTCTTGAAAAAATTACTTTTGGCAAAAACAAAGTCCACAGCTGGGATTTAAGGAAGCAGAGGATACCACATATCAAGAAGAGCACTCTCCCCTTTCAGCACCCAGAAACTGGGACATTGGCTTCCATGCACTTCTCAGTAATTATGCAAGGACGGTCCCTTGCTATCATCATTTCATTTAGGTAGGTCTGCACATGGTATGTGGTAGCTGTTTGTCTGGGGTGCTGCTTAGTAAAATGTCATTTGGGGAAATTTCTGCATCTTCTGAAGTGTGTGTGGGATGAAGACATCTAGCTCAGGTACTCAGAGTATCTGCTGGCCTCACCTGCTGAACTAAAAATCTACTTAAAATATACCATAATTTCAAACAAAGTTAATTCTGACCCAAAAGAAAAATATGTAATATTCCTGTAATATTTTATGTTTATACAATTCATTGATCTCAGAGGGAGGTGGTCATCAAATTCCTCTTAGCAGTAGAAAGTAGTGGGATGCTCACAGTATTTTATACAGTTATGCAAATTGAAAGGTTTTGCAGTGAGAAAAAGATAAAGACAACTATAGACAACTTTGGAGAGTTAAGTACAAGTACCAGGTTTTTTTCAGGACGCAGCCATGTTATACAGGTGTTTCTCCAAGATAAGAACACAAGGCTGAAGAAGACTGCACAAAATCCCCTGGAGAAGGCTGAAATGAAAACTTGGTGGCTGCTTGAGAGGACATGGGGAGTGCGCTGAAAGAAGGAAAAAGTAAAACTGTAGCCAGGCAATCTGACAAGCACATGGACAACACTACACACAGACTTTGCAGGACATACAAGCCAAGAGTCAAGACTTAGGTAGGAGAGAGGACTAAATATTTCTTGATATATTAACCGTTCTCTGCAGGTATCTCTGATAAGGGACTTGAAGAAAGTAAATTTTGCATGACTGGTCACAGGTTCTTAGATGAAGGCATATTTTTTTCTGTGTAAAAGGCATATTTTTTTTCTGTGTAAAATACATCTGAGTTTATCTTGCCAAGTCATCTGGAAGCAACAAAGTCCAACCATGGGATTCAGTTCATTAATTCAGATTAAAATGTGATGATATGCTTTGCTAGAAAAGGATGGGAGTTCAGATTTACCATGGAATCCCTGGTTGCTTTGAAAAGCTTTCATTTATCATGCATTGTTTCCTTAGACTTTTAGGTTTCAAGTAACACTCCAGAGGAAGGATTTCCCTTCCTTCTTTCCAAAAATTACTAAGGGATGTAATATATATCTTGAGAATCCAAGGCACCAGGAGGGATTAACCACGTTGTACATGCTTTCTGCTGATTCTACTTACTGAGCCATGTAAGCAAGTATAAATAAGGGTCCCAAAGAATGATTCTATCATGGAAGGTAGCATCTATATTCAGTTTCCCAGGCACAAAGAAAATACTTTCATAATAAGAAAAGATCCTTTGTGGTTCAGTAAAGAGTGAAGTTCTCTAGTTTTTGAGCAGTGCACAGCACCATTACAGAAAGCAGGTATGGACCCCTGACTAACTGCTTCCAGGATGAAGTGTGAAAATGGTCTTGAGAAGGACCCAGAAGTTTTACTGGCTTCCAGGAAATCAGTTGGAAAAATCTTCAATGATTTTGGAAATAAATTCTGATGTGCTGCACTGTCCAAAATAATTTTTCCATTGAAGCCAGTGGCAATGATCTTGTGGATTTCAGTGGCTATCAGATAAAGTTGTGACTGTTGATGCAGAAGATAGTACTACATGATTAATTTTGTGCTAAGACATGTCAGACCAGATTTGTTAAGATGTTTTAATTGCTCAGCTGCCATTGAACTAAGTAGAGGCAGGCAGTGCAGTAACACTCTTCTGAAATATCTGAATCAGATTAGTTGACTTAAATCTTAAGGCCATTATATAAATCCTTGTGATCAACTAATACTTTAGATCACTTAAACTGATCGTGTTTCTATGTTTAATTGAAACTGTAGCCTCTAACATACAATGATTTTTTCATCCAAGGTTACATGTTTGTCACCTATTTAAATCTATGATTTTTGGTTTAGCTTTTGCTATCTGCTGAAAACTTTGAAAAACAAACATTCAGAATCTATGGAAATTATGCATTTATTTAGCCAGAAATTCAAGGCTTATTACTCTGCTGACTCCATTAACCTTTACTTTCCTCATAGACTACACAGTTCAGACACCTATTCTGGTTTTCACAGCAGCTTGTAGGATACTTTCACTAAAATCCAGAAAGGACCTCTCCATCTATCTTGAAGGTGCATGACTTGCTTTAAAAACAGCCTGGGATTTGCAAGGGAAGAATGACTTTTTTATCTCTGTGACAGAAATCCCAGCTGACAGCCCTGTTTATGCTACAGAAAATAATGACTGCTGACAGTCTCAAGGACCACCCGGTGGGTTATTTACATTTGAAACATTTGAAATCAACTCTGTTTAGATAATGTTTCAGTTTTGAATCTGGCTTGCCTGCACATGTTGCTTGTAGGCTTTATTAAAGCTAGTACATCTCATTGGAACTGTAATCAATAATGTCTCAGTTTCATACTGTCAGCCAGGATCTATTAAAGTGGAACTGCTGAGTTACATGTTAAACAATCTGTTCATTTGGATTTTGGAATCCAGTTGTTACGAGCAAACTCTTCATGTTTAAGAAAACTGTCATTTTTAAAATGTAAATTAATTAGTCTTTTTATTCTAACATCATCCTCAGGAGAAGTATATAAATATAATTTTTTTATATCATAACATGTAAGAAGAAAGATATTCCATATTACCTGAGTTTCTTAGGCTTGGAATGTACACTGTTGTTAGACATTATCAACAAGTAAAATTTTTAAATTAAGATAACCCATTTATCAATATATGATTTTTAAAGTTTTAATAAATAACAACTTTTCATGAAATGTGTATTTTCTTCAGTTCAGGAAGTTCTCTTTCCAGCTCTTTGTTTTGCCAAGAATATTTCAAAACTGATCAAAGAAGAATAACTTGAAGGGTGTTAAATGAATCTAACCCAGTTCTCTGAATACAAAGTTAGATAGATACATATTTTTAACCAGCATTTGTCTTAGTACCTAAAAAGGCAATGATGAAATAAGCAGATAGCTTGAGTGTGCCAAAATTATCAAATAAGATTAATATCCCATATTAATTCCTATTACCAAAGTAGATATGAACGAATATTGCTGTTAATTATATCTTTCCCTTTGTTAAGATTTTTCATTCTACATTCCCAGGGGCAGTGATCCATAGCTTCAGTTCACATTCCAGTTTGCAATCATTGGTTAATAGGATATTAAATTGTGTCTACTTCCTTAATTTAGCAGGTCATAGAGAAAAAAAAAAACAACTGTACTTATTTTTAAACTTCAAGTATAAAGGATTGATAAACAGAGCTCATCCTGAGGAATTCACTACAAAATGACATTAGGATGGCAGTCTCATGAAACAAGTTAATCTTCTGTTCTGCAGACTACAGAAAGCACTCTAGAAGGCACTTCATGCAACCTACCTCTTTTAACTGACTGCTTTAGAAAAACAGACATCCAGCCTGGGAGGACTCCTAAACATTTATGGACAAGTGTCTGGAAACCAATGGCACAAATCTATGTATATGTTCAAAAATAAAAGTGCTCTTTGAATGATGTGTTGGTTAGTGCTGAATATGCTTTCCTTTCACTTCAATGCCTAGTGCAAGATCCTGCACCTGGGTCGGGGAAATCCCAAGCACAAGTACAGGCTGGGCAAAGAATGGCTTGAGAGCAGCCGTGAGGAAGAGGATTAGGAGGTGTTGGATAAAAAGCTCAGTGTGAGCAAGCAATGTCACTTGCAGCCCAGGGAGACAAGGGCATCCTGAGTTGCATCAAAAGCAGCCTGGCCAGCAATTTTTAAGAGGTGGTTCTATCCCTCTGCTCTTGTGAGATTCCACCTGGAAGTCTGTGCCCAGCTGTGGGGCTCCAACATACGAAATTCATGGACCTGCTGGAGTAAGTCCAAATGAGGGCAAATAAAATCATCAGGAGTAGAGAATCTCTCCTAGAAAGACAGGCTTTGAAAGAGTTGGGGTTGTTCAGCCTGGAGAAGGCTCCAGGGAGGTCTTAGGACATTTTCCAGTACCTAAAGGGGGCCTGCGAGAGAACTGGAGAGGATCTTTTTTACAAGGGTATGCAGTGATGGAACAAAGGGGAATGGCCTTAAGCTGAAGGACAGTAGGTTAAAATTAGGCATTAGCAATAAATTCTTCAGTGTGAGGGTGGTGAGGGCACTGGAACAGGTTGCCTACAAGAGTTTGGCTGACCCATCCCTGAAAGTGTTCAGACAGATTGGATGGAGCTTCAAGCAACCTGGTCTAGTGAACTCTATCCCTGCCTATGGCAGGGGTTTGGAATTAGATGATCTTTAAGGTCCCTTCCAACCCAAGCCATTCTATGATTCTGTGATTCCACTTTTGGTTTTTAACATTTATCAGCCATGCAATGAATGCTGCACTATGGAAGTGTGCCTCCGTGGCACATCATAAGGTAAAGCCCTCCTACAAGAGGAAATTCTTCATGCTGTGAAATAGTCCAATTTAAGCCAAGGTGATGTTCCAAACCTGAAGAAGACAAAACGAGGCGGTAGCTGTAGAATTTTACCTTTTATATAGTAAATTATTTTTCTTTATGCAATCAAAAGAGCAATTGTGAGTCGGGATCTTGAAAAAGAAACTCTGTTTCCTTTGGCTGCCAGAATCATGACCAGACTCTAAGGAATCTATAGGAAAAGATGCTGCCAATCTGCACAGGAATCTGCCAAGCTCAGGGCTACTTCAAAGCTTAGGTTGTAACAGACTTTAAATATGTGAGATGGCTTTTTAAAGGACTGATGTAACTGTCGAGAAAAATACATAGATGATACACAGCAAAAAATTTCTTAGCATGGACTGACACAAAGCAAGTATCCTTTCTGGTAAAAATGTGAGCTACTGGAAACCTATATTAAGAGAACGTATTGCTTGAGAATGTGATGGCCACAGAGAAAATACAGATTGGATTGTTTTCAGAGGCTTATAAATACATCAAAATCTCTGTTTTACACTGTAATTTGATCAGCAGTATGGCTCCTACTAAAGTCAGGAGAGTAATGTAGATTTTAAGTAAATGTAGCACCATTTAACATTTAGTATACCTCAAGCTACCAAAAGAATCCCAGTGATGTAAAATCAGCTGGAGCAGGCCCAAGTATTTTCAGCATTCCCAGAAGGAAGTAAGGGGTTAATCTGAAAAGCATGAAATCAGATATGCAGAAGGAGTGATCCAAAACACATCAAATACAATCTTCAGCTGCAAAATCTTAAAACAGCTTTCCTGGTTCACGTTTGTAAGAATCTGATGGCTGACACGAAACCAATTACAATAAGAGACTGATGTTTTGAATTTCTGGCTTAACTGTGGCCTTAATTTTGACATCAGATATGACAGAAGGAAATTGGGAAAATTAAAATACAAGACACACTAAAGGGAATACAAAGCTGAGAGCAAGTAATAGCCTGAGACAGGTATTAAAAGGTAATGGACAGATCTAGTTTCTACAAAAAATGACCACCGCAGAATGTTTGAGACAAATTAGACGTATTTTAAAAGACATCACCTCTGCTTCAAAATATTTCATTTTGACCCAAATTTCTGCAGTTGATAAAATATGACAGAATGGCACCTATTTAAGTGACTTGATACTTTAGTAGTCAAAACTGCCTCCCAAGGACCTGGAACTATCAATCTGTGACAATACTTTTGCATCCAGGTGCTTTATTTATTTCCCTCAAGAGCATCATCTAAATGTATTGTGAGGCATAAACTCACATTTAGTTGGCATGAAATTAGAATCTAAAAAGATTTCTCTTGGAGAAAAGGATTTGATTATCATTTGCGTTTGGAAAATAAAATTAAAATGTCTGAAAGCAGAAAAAGCACTGCAATATTATGAAAAAAGAATGTTCAGAAACTCAGAAGTCTAATAATGTTTGTTGTGAGACTATATATCTGGTTTGACAGAACAACAATTTTCATTTGCAGGAATGATATGAAAATTTAGGCTGCTAAGGCAGGTAACTAGTCTTTTTTTTTTTTTTTTTTCCTCCCAAACTGTGTGGTACAGTGGTTTGCATTACTTAGATGCTTAGAGGGAGGACATAGAGGGAGGACACAGTAAGGTTAGCTTTAATTGCCTTGGACACTGTCAAACATAGTCCTTAGGCATTCAGCAGGTCAGATACTAATTGCCCACACATAGCACAAGTCTGGAGAAAGATACACAGCTGGAAAAGAAGGAAGAAACTCTTTGCTTCAAAACATCTTAAAACATAAAATTACTTTAACTATGATTATTGCTCTTGTAAATGGATTAAATTGTATTCAAGTAGTCCATGAAAACACTTCATATAGCTAGAATACCCTTCAGGCTCATATTACCACTACAGACAATGTCCTCAGGCTGGACAAGCAAAGCAGCCCCTCAGTCTTCAGTGAGGCAGATTTTTCCATGTGACATTCAGCTCCTCCAGGCCCTGCCCAGGCTGCTTTCTCTGCTTGTAAGAGAACAAAATGTAAAACAAATTCTCAAGCCAAATGCTTGAGAATATATATATATATATATATTTAGATATTTAGATATTTAGATATATATATATTTATATATTTATATATTTATATATATAGATATAGATATATATATGCATGTTAGGAGTATTTACCTTTTCAGAATGTCAAATGGAATGTGAACCTTTCCAGGTAAAAGGTTCAAAAACCATTGAAGAGAGTTCCAAAGTGGTGCTATCTATAAGCTTTATAAAGGCAGATGCAAAGGCTCATCTTAGCAATGCAGATAACAGAATTGCTCTGCAGTCTGCAGTTATCAGAAACTTTACTTTTACCATCAAAAAACAGGTGTAGGTAAAGAATTACAGAATGGAAAGCAGATATAGAATATGTGGATATCAATCTAGCACAAGGATTAGCACGCATTAGTTTATATAATCCTGACATTTAAGGAATTATTTGCACTAAATATTAGATGAAATTAACTAACAATCTTTGCCAAAGAATGAAGATTACCATTTCTTTTTATTTATTTTTCTTGCATTACTTATGGCATGGGAAAAGCCCAAGAGGTTTTCTTTGTAGTATTTCTAATTCAATCAAGAGCAAGAACTAATTAAAAAGTCAAATGGTTTCCCATGAACTTTTAGACTGAAGTGTTGGATAAATTTAGATTCCAAATAAAATCTAATTTGATTTCAAAATGTTCTGGCCAAGTTTTTCAGAAATGGATGCTGTGTCTATGCTTTTAGGTAATACAGAAGAAAGGTGCAAATTTAAAAAGTTCTCTGCATCTAAGTACCCTCAATAAATCAACATGAACAGGTGACATTTAGCTCCCTTCATATCAGACAATTCTTCTAAAGATAAGTTGTAAACATGAACAACTTTTTTGTCCTTCTTATGATCCTAGACATATGCTATGTATAGAGTTGACAGCAATGTATGCAGAATGGATTTAAGTCTCTAAAATTTGATTTGATCTGTAAAAATCTGGCTTCAAAATTTGACACAGTTCCAAAATAACCACCCAGTGTGTGCGTGTGTGTGTGTGCATACAGAAAGAGTGGAACAGAACACTTAATCAAGAAAGACCGACCTGAGAAGATTTTGTGAAAGGTTCAATAAACAGGAGTGTTTAGCTTTATATGAGAAGGGAGTGTGAGATTATATGTTTGCTTGTTGCTGAAGACCTGGAGATATTAGCCATGATGGAACTTTACACCTGCACATAACAGAAATATTTTTTGGCTTGCAACGGCCTGAAAGAAAAAGAAAAATGAACAGAGGTGAAGTTTTCCAGTTATATGTACTACCAAAGTAAATTTTAAAATCATGAGTTAAAGCTAAAATACTATTAAAGGAACAGATTTTTTTTTTTTAATGTATCATAAACAACAGAATCTGAACACTGTCTAATTATGGCTTTGGTCATATATTTAAAGTATCATGAACAAACATAAAGGGACAAAATTATGTAAGCTTTCTAAGATAGGTTAGGAATCACTGAATCACAGACTGGGTCAGGTTGATAGGAACCACAGTGGGTCCTCTGTTCAGCCTGGAAAACAGCAGACTGAGGAGAAACCTCATTGAAGTTTATGACTTCCTCATAAGGGGAAGAGGAGGAGACGACCCTGATCTCTTTTCTGTGGTGAGCAGTGACAGGACCTGAGGTAATGACCTGAGGTTGTGTCAGGAGAGGCTTAGGGTGGATACCAGGAAAAGGTTCTTCACTTAGAGGGTGATTGGACACTGGAACAGGCTCCCCAGGGAAATGGTCACAGCACCAGCCTGATGGAATTCAAGAAGTGTTGGGACATTTGGGCATTCTTGGGGATGGTGCTATGCAGGGCCAGACTTGATCTTTGTGGGTCCCTTCCAAGTAAGCTGGTTCTGTGATCTGGTCCAAGTTCCCACTCAAGTAGGGTCATCCTAGAGCATACTATATAGGATTCCACAGCCTCTCTGGGAAATCTGATCCAGTGCTCAGTCACCTGCAAAGTAAAGAAGTTCTTCCTCATGTTCAGGGGGAACGTTCTGCACATCAGCTTCTGCCCATTTCTTGTCCTATTGCTTGGCACCACAGAGCAGAGCCTGGAAACATCCTCTGACTGCTTCCCTTCAGATACCGACAGACATTGATGAGGTCCCCTCTCAGTCACCTCTTCTGGAGGCTGAACATGCTCAGCTCCCTCAGCCTTTCCACATAAGAGAGATATTCCAGTCCCTTAATCATCTTTGTAGCCCTTCTTTGGACCAGCTCCAGGTGTTCCACATCTCCCCTGTCTTAAGGAACCCAGAACTGGACTGAACAGCAGTCCAGATGTTCCTCACCAGGGCTGAGTAGAAGGACAGAATCACCTCCTCTGACCTGCTGGCAAAGCTTTTCCCAACACACCCCAGGATACATTTGGCCTTCTTGGCCACAAGGACACACTGCTGGCTCATGAGCAGCTTGTTGTCCACCAGGACCCCCACGTCCTTCTCCACGGAGCTGCTTCCCAGCAGATCAGCCCCCAGTCAATACAGGTTCATTGGCTTGTTCTTCCCCAGGTGCAGGACCCTGCACTTGCCTTTGTTGAATTTCACAGTTCTCCCCAACCCACTGAGGTCCTTCAGAAGGACTGCAAAGCCCTCTGGGGTATCAGCCACTCCTCAGAGATTTGTGTTGTCAGCAAACTTGCTGAGGATGTATCTACACCTTTGTCCAAGTCAGGAACAAATAAATGTTGGTAAATTAAAAAATACTGAGCCCAGTGTTGAATCCTGGGGGCACCAATAATGACAGGTCTCCAACTATACCCCATGCCACTCATTACAACCTTTTGGGATTTGCTGTTTAGCCAGTTCTCAATAAACTGAAAAGGATTTTCAAAACATTATAGGTCTTATAGGTGATTCTGTATCTTTAGGTTTTTGTTCCTAGACCTGCTGCAGAGAACCTGACATTCAACTGCTGTTCCTTACAGAACAGTAAACTTAGTTTACTGAAATGTGCAGACTGCCTTTTACTGTAAAGTGTTTTTACTGCAAAGGCAGTTTTGGAATTAGCCTAAGCCCACTGATCTGAACTGATACAATCTGTGTCAATGACATTTGGAACCAGGCAGTTGAGTTCTGTAGTGCTTCAGGGTTTTTTTGACAACCAATGATTTTTCTTGCATTTGCTGAATCTTCTCTTCCCTATATTACATTTAAATGAAGTAAGACACATTGCAGTCATAAGATACCCTTTCTATTTAATACTTCCCTCTCAAAATGCAGCTTGGATTTAGTAATTAATCGTTAATATCCTGCAGAGTCTACAGACTATCTTGAACCCTGAGATTAGAAAATCCTCATTTTTCCCTAAACTCAGCTAAGACAATCCAAGAAACTGAATTTACATAAACAGTAAAAAGGTTTTACTGTGCAAGTTCATAAATTCTGACAGTTTCATGGAAGAAGACACTTGAGATGACTTAAGAAGCTTTAACAACTCCACATAAAGGCAAGTACACTGGCTGAAAAAGCAGCCGGCCTTCTGGAAATAACAAATGAAGTATTACAGCAGAATTCTGCTAGTGGATGCTTCAGCTTATAGTGTATCACTAAAGTGCAGCAATGGGATATCATAAATGCAGGAGTTATTCTTTGTGACTACGTGACAATATCTAGCTTCTGGGACTATCACACTATTATAAATACTGTTCACTGAGTCCTGATAGTGGATTATTTGGTGTTTTCTGGCTTAAGAAGCAATAGATGCAGTCTGTCAAAGATAGGTAAACACAGAACCTACTTTCTCACTTCAAATTGTAACTCTTTCCCACTAGCTGGAAAATACTCACTAAAAAACATTTGCAAGAAGTATGGATCTGTTTGGTGGCAGTATTTATTTGAAGACAGATTTCTGTCTAAATTATGAGACAAAGCATACGAAGAATTTTCACTGAAAGGTTGTAAATGTATTTGACTATGGTTTCAGTCTCTTCTGTCTCATTTCAACTTTATCAAATGTATTTTGGCCCAGTCTGACAAAAATCCAGAAACATTTGCCAATCTTGCCAATAACTTCCTGATGTTAAGTCTTCATCTACACTAGGCTTAGCCTTACCATTCTGACGGAACAACTTAAAGCTAAAGATTACCTGATAGATTAATGGATCATAACAGATCAACTATAACTTTGTTGCTGGAAAGATCACACATCCTAAATTTCTGGTCCTCATAGAAGAAACAAAGACTTAATACATTTTAAATTGGGGAAAAGCTAAGACTGATGGAGCATAATTATCATCTTGTCATTAACTCCCTATAAGAGGCAAATTCAGCATATTCAGCATTGAGAAGGGAACAGAACTGATTCTAAAAAACCCAAAGTCTCATTCTGACCTCTGCTCTGATTCGTCACATCAGCTTTAAAGGCAGCATCTAATTCTGCAAAATGAAGTTGATTGAACATACTCAAAATTAAGTTGAAATCTGAGAATGATAGTGCTGTACATTACTGTCACATCTATCCTACATAAATATCTTCCCTATCTTACTATTATAAATCTGTAGTTTACTTTATGTTGCTCTTTTCTTAAAGATTAAATATTCAAAAAGTTTTAAATGGGAAGAAGCAGGAAGAATTCAAGCTCATTTGTGAACCAGAAATTTCTCTGTCTTGTAGATGGAACAAGTTCCTACAGGAATCAAGGATAAGCCTATATGCTTTCTGAGGGATTATTCATGCATTTTACTACACGAATTTTCAGAAGTGCTTAAATTCTCCAAAGGTGAGGGCAATATAAGACAAGATATCAGAGAAGCTGAAATGCTTAACTGTCAGATTTGTTTTAAAAAAGGTCTTTGTATGCCTAACAATGAGAAACATTGCAGACCAGACCTAAAGTAGTTATTAAAAAACTGCAATATCTACTGATTTAAAAAAAAAAATCAAGTATGAATGCACTTTTATCTGCCATACCTGTGAGAAAAAGTATTTACTAAGTAAAGAACTCTGACTCAGACATGGTTTGAAGCAAATTTAAGAGCATTTATTAAAGAAAAGACCATAAATTACAATTTAATAGAAATTAAACATTTTTTTCAACATATCTAATTCTAAATTGTTTCCAATTTTTCCCTCATGTAAAAAATTAATCCATATAGCAAGATAGAATTGAAACTATACACAAATTGGGTTACTTTTTACAGGGCAATTTGCTCAAAAATAAAACTCTCATAAATTGACTATCACCTGCTGTTTACTTAGGAAATAAATTTAGGGGTAAGTTATGGTCATTCAAAGCATTTAATTTTTTTTTGTTAGAATAGTATTGATCAAAAATATTATTTTAATAAAATTTGAAAAGTTAAAATATATTTTTCAGTGTAAATACATTACTGCCTCAACATTTTATTCTGTACAAATTTAGTTGTTACTTATGGCAACATAATTGGCTGGAAAGATGCCAGTTTTTCCTCCTATTCTTCCTTCCCACCAATCAAACTGGGAATTTGTCTTAGTTGTCACTGTGATTTTGTCTCCAGCTTTGAAAGTCAAGTCACCTGGCTGTTGTCCTTCAAATGAATAAAGTGCTGTAACTTCTACTGGATCACTCGAAGAGTTATCTGAAACTAAAGAAATTAAATAAAAAGTAAATTACTTAAAGGAAATTACTAGTGTCAGCATATACATTAAGTTCTTAAATAGAATATTCTTAAATGACAGTAGAAAAGGGTGAAAAAGACACTAAAATAATCTATATGAGCATATAAACCACTAATGAAAAATCCCTTCCATTTCCACTATAATCTTAGGTAAGTGAAATTTGAATTGCAGCCTATCAGCACAGTCTGTTTAATAACATAATACTCTATACAAAGTAAAGAGCAGCCAATTTTCTGTATGCCTCATATGGTCAGAGACAGTGGGAACAGAAGTGGTGCATTGAGGAAAGCATGAACATTTCCTGAATGACTGCTATTAGAGCCACTGCTCAGGTTTGAGTTTTGGTTTGTGTTCTCTGTGGCAGCTTCTTCACGGAAACAGCAAAACTCAAAGGAGAAAATTTGATTTTTTAATCAAAATTCAGGATATAGGACGGCAAAATACAAAATATCCACAGCACTTCCCTTCTTGTTACATAGGTTTTGCAGTGCCTGGGATTTTGGTGTATCTCAGACATTAAACAGAACTCATAAAATGTGCCAGTGGAAAAGAACTGATTAGGGTTTGATGCACCAGAAGTGACTTGGTTTGTAAAGCGGTATTTTCAACCACATATACAAATGACTTTCATTCTCTTTACACCAGTCTCTTACATAACTCTTTCAGTCTGGGGTTGGAATCATGCTATGAGTCTTCTAAAGTAGTTTTAAAACTATCAGAATCTTGGATACTATTATCCATCCTCCATGCCTATAGAAAAGTTTAACCAATATTTATTATTTAGCCAGTTTTTATTACCACTGAACTTTTAATCTGAGTATCTTCAGTTTAACAATAATTACGTTTTCTCTCAATTCCTTTTACTGTCTGAGCTATAGGATGTAGTTGCATTAGATTAATGTTGATTTAGAAAACAGTTAAATTCCTCATATGAGTGAACCTCACAGTGAAAAATGGAAGGTGCACTGGAAGATTAGTTAAGAGGAAATAATCTTTACACGGTCAGGTAGATTTCAGGCTGTATTGCTCATAGGGACATGATGGCTGCATAAATGCTCAAGCGTTCTAGATGAAAGGCTTTTAAAATTAGATGCACCTTCTTGCTGTCAAAATTGTTGCAAAAGGAGAAACCCAACCTCTCACTAGTCTACACACTGCAAGCAGACAACTAGAAAGTGTGGTGAGAGAAGCATTGATACAAGATTTGTTGTTTGTGGTTTTGTTTTTTTGTTGTTGTTGGGTTTTTTGGGGTTTTTTTGGTGTTTTGTTTTGTTTTTTGCAGTCTGTCTTTGGAAACTGATACCCACTGATTTTTTCCTTCTGGTTGCTTTTATCATTTCAAAAGAAAGAGGAAAAATTCCTTTCCCTAAGGCTTACAAACACAAACTGTAGCCAAAGAGGACAGATAAGAACAATGGACTACAAATATATGCATAAAGATCACAGGGTTTTTTGGTTTTTTTTCCCAGCATCTGTCAATACATATGTTTTACAGGTTACTGCTTTCTCATCATGATCTGCATTTTTACCAGTTATCAAAGACTAATAGAAAATTATTTGGCCAGGAGGTGGGAGAGATTTGATTGCAGAGAAGTCAAATGCCATCTTTCTTGATCACACAATACCTCTCTCCTGATATCTATAGTCATGATCTAAAGTCATACAAATCTATTTCTTTTACTGTGAAAATAAAACCAAATTTATCAGGCCCGTATTTCCACCAGTTACTCCTACCAAAAAAGCAGCATTGCAGCTTTTCCAAATAGCTCTTTTACTGTCTCATCTGAAACCCTGACAGACTGAATATTGAGCAATTACATGATTTCCCTCCAAGAATCCAAGCACTTGATGCAGTTGGGATGGTATGATGTGCTCTCATGCACAGTGTTGATTTGAAGCTAGATTTTTTGATTGAGGAAATCACACAAAAACCCACAGAAGTGAAACATTTTTACTCCTAGCATTAACTGAAGAATAGTCATAAAATACTGTGGCCCAGGACTCTTTAGGTGCCATGGAATGGAAACAGTTATGACTCAGTTCCATAAAAAAAGGAAGAAGGGGTGTGTTTTACCCCTATGCCACATTCAGTCAGCACACATAGATAAAATGTATTTATATGTTACAGTGAAGGCAAAAAATTCCTACGCTTTCAGTTCTTAAACCTATGTGTTTCCATCATGTAAATGAATAATCACTCAAAAAGAATTGGAGTTACTATATATTTAAAACTGCCTAAAATATATATGGAAAAAGCAGATACTTGAGAGAGCAAAAGAAAAGACTGAAAGTGGTAAAAATTATGTGGGAGCAGCTTCTTTTCATTACATTCAAAAGAAGAGGTGTCAAGACCACTATGATATACTGGACTCACAGCAATGGTAAGTAACTAATAGCTACCACCTCCATGGCTGAACCTGCATTAAGACTATAATTCCTCTTATACAAACTGCTGAGTATTCTGAAATCGGCTCTGTAAAAGTAGGAAGAAAAATGAAAGGAAACACAACACAAATTAAAGCATGAAAAGGTGGAAAAAAGACCCATATGTGAGATATCAAAGGGTCGGAATGTATTCATTGCACCACAAACACGCCTCCAATTATTGTTTTCTCTGTCATATGAACAAAACTGTTTTATGTGTTTCCCTTCCCATTTTTTGTCCCTATACACGTGTATTTTTCCAAACATACAGAAAACTCAAAGCAGTACAGCTGAATATGAATGCTCAGTTCTGTGTCCTTGTCCCATTTGCTTTGTGAAATCATTTAAAAGCATTTTTCAGCTTTATTCCTGTCAGCTCTTCCACAGCCATTTGCAATTAATTTTCCCTAGCTGACTTTTCCCATACTATCATTTAATTTAATTTCATTTCCCATAAAGTTTCCAATTTCTCTGCTTTAATTCTGTAGTTTTGTACCACAGTGCAGACAGAATGCATATTTCTTGCCTGTGAAGTTCAGCATCCCATGCTTCATATTTATATGGATCATCCTAACAGAGAGGTACCTTAAATGAATGCACTGTTAAGAAATCTTACATAGAAACCACATGGATTATAAGGAGGATGTATTTTGTGTTCTCATTTCCCAATTTCAGTTTTACATAAAAGGGCTTTAAATAAAATTGTTATATTCCACATGAAAATCACTGAATGCATATACAGAAACGACATTTGCAGCTCACACAAGATGGTGCTACAGTGCTACATACAGCATATGATACTAAAATCATTGAGATTCATGAGTATGCACACTGCAAGAAAAACAAACTACACTGTGGAAAATCCTTATTTGTTATTGCTATTTGAATACACACTTCCACAAACACTGTGGTCAAAACAGAAATACAGACATTTTGATTGAAGACAATCAAAGTAGCCATTGATTGAAGACAAATTAGTACAGTAGCCAGCATATATATTCAATGCTCCTGCATACACAGGTGCGGCATGTGCTTGATGACAAACTACTCTGACCACAATTTCCTTCCATTTTATTCATCTTTACATACCATAATGATCTGAAAATTTTGTGAAGGGCCACTGCTACAGATAAAAGACTTTGTGGGGTATAAACTAGAGTGAATTTATGGCCTCTTGGGTGTGCTACAATACAGCACCAGAGTGAATGAAAGAGCAATAAAACAATTTTTAATTATGGCACATTTATCTCATAATAAAAGCATTTTCTATAAAGTTGCTGTAGAACAGATACACTGTCTACACTTCTGTGACTCAGTTAAGAGTGCCAGTCTTTGACTACAAGGGCAGCTGGCACAAACTGGCCATACATACCAGTAAACACTGACCAGAGAGGTGAGCCACATGCAAACTGCCTACTGGTTCCTGTACTAGAGTAACAACTAAACCACATCTCAGAATTACTTGGGAAAGTGCAAGGTGAGAATAATGCCAAGGCACTTTCTAACAACACAACCATAGAAGTATATGAGTTACAGTACTTGGGCCCATGCCTTCACACTATTTAATTTACTAGTAGATACAGTAGCCACTAGTTACATATTCCAATGTGAGCTTATAAAATATTAGTAAAGCCATAGGCTGTTCCTAAGATTGGTTTTAAGAGAAGAACAGACTTTTGTAATAATTTTGGCTTGAGCTTATGATACTTTCATAACCCAGATCTAGGTTGGAACACAGTATAGTTGGAACACAGTTCAGCTGCAGGCCTCAAACTTAATTTTACTGGCATAGATGCATACATCCCCCAGCCATCAAATGCCTGATGCTGAACATCTTGCAGAAAATGTGCTGCTTTTGGCCATGGACACAGGAATAAAACCAAAAGAAGTTTCACATACCTGAGGTTAGTGGTGAGATCCTAAACATCGACTTCGCAAATTTTGCTAATTGTCAGTAATTTGAGAGCTAGCATGATTTTGTGGGTCACCTGTGCACTGACGTAATGATTTGATGCCAAATGGCAACTAAGTGCCACACACATCTCACTCTCTGTCCCCTCAGTGGGATGTAAAAGAGAACTGGAGGAACTGCAGGGCTAAAAGTAAGAAAACTCATGGACTCATGTGTTGAGATAAGAACATGAAAACAATTTAAATAAAATAATATTTTAAAGAAGTGTAATGAAAAGAAAAATAACAAGAAGAGAGATAAATAAAACTCAAGAAAAGTAAGAAACACAAATGAACAGCAGTTTCTCAACACCAACTAAATGATGCTCAGCCTGCTCCCAAGCAGTGGCCCTCCAGGCAACTTTCCCCCAGGTTTAAATACTGAGCATGACTCTGTGGGATATCTCTTTTCCCAGTTGGGGTCAGCTGTCCAAGCTGTAATAGAATGCTCACTGCTTAAATGGAGACCAGGCAAACTAAGCAACCACATGGACCCTGTTTGTGCAGAAGTAAGATAAAACCAACAAACAGAACAAATGATAGAAAACAGCTAACAGATTAGGCAGATGCAAAAATCTGTGCTTCTGAAAACAAACATATCAAGTATCAGAAAGGTTTAGTATCCTAGTACACAGTTCAGAGGCATTGAAAGGATCAGGTATTGCTCATAGGTTTAGTACGAGAGATGCAACTAACAGTGAACAGACAAATATTGGTTCTTTACCCATTATGGGCTTTTGTTTGGAGAGGGTTAGTATTGAGTTTATAATCAGAATTAAGGAAAGAATACAAAGTACGTTAAAGAACTAGGTCAATTACTGGGCCCATTGCAAATCTGAGTAAAAAATAATAATTGGTGCCTTGTTCAACAATACAGATTTGATAGGAAATTTATTTGCCAATCTTAGAAATTGGTCTGGACTATACCACCTGCTAAGATACCACTGTGAATGTAAATACTGTGTGTATACATTTACTGGTTACACTAAAATGCCTGAAGGATGTTTGCCCCAAATGATCATATTAAAAAGGAAGACTATTATCGGACCCCAACCAAACATGTCAAAGAAGAAGACAAAAATTAACTTAATTCAACAGCTATAGATGAGCCTATGCAAAGCAGGAAAACTGTATCCTAGGCGGCATTAGGCAAAGTATTCACAACAGGTCAAGGGAGGTGATCTCCTTTACTCAGCACTGGCTGAGTGACCTCCTGGCAGGGCCTTCTTGCCAACATATGGATCAGTGTTTTGAAGGGAGCTGCACTGGCACACCAACAAATCAGTTCAGCCTAGCAATGATAGAGAAACTCTTAGATTAGAGTTTAGTAAAATAAGGGGCTGAAGATAAAGATTCATTTGTGGACAAGAAACAAGATGAGGCAAGACTAAGTATTATCTTACAGGTATGTCAACATCTGCTGTGCTCCTCCGCAGATAGAGCTTGACCTAAAAACTAAAATGTAACACTGGCTCCTTGGAGGTCAAGTGAAGGACAGAATAGAAAAAAATGTCTTAAGGCTTATTCTGTGCCATGTGAGTTACTGCATTGCAGTCAAAGGCAGCTTTAACGGAAGAAGTAAAATCATAGTATGGAATCCAGAAAGTAAAAGTTATTCAGCTTCTGCACTCACTGTTTCTAGAGGTCTTACAGTCCCTTCCTCCTTTATAATGCCTTCAGTAAACCTTGAAATGAAGGGTGGATTTGTCAGGGAGTGCTTTTGGTTCTGTTTGAGCTCAACAAGCCTCTAGGTTTATTGAGTTTTATTTCAGGTAGGATTTGGGTAGGGACTACAAAACCCAGAGAAATACATTTTATGCTGGATGCAGCATATTATACATTAGACTATGAAAGGCAAGGGGTTGGCAAAGGAAATTACATGTAGTAAATTCTGAAGGCATCAGGGCAACTACTAATGATAAGGATAGTTTTCTGAAGGAGTGTTAGGGCTCATGATAGAAGGAGCTAAGGTTCTAAATTTCTGACTTAAGAAATGCAGCAGCATTGGGCCATGATGATGCCTAAAGGCAGGTAGAAAAATGGTTAAAGTTCAACTTTGAAGTAGGTAGGTGAACTGCTAAGTTAAGTCTGTGATACCAACAAGACTAAGATGAAAGCTCGACCTGTCGAGGGGTGCTTTAGGTTCTGTCTGAGCTCAAAGACATATTTGAGAGCCAGTGGGGGAATGCAAAAGATGGACAAAATGATGGGGTAGGAAATTAACTTTGAAGCAAGAACTGAATCTAGATGAGAGTAAAGAAATATTGAATTTGCAAAGGTCAGAGAGAAGGATGTTGCAAGAACTGAATCATAACAGGACGAAAGCGTGGACAAAAGCGGAGACAGAAAGAAAAGGTTACATCTTTAAAATGGTACACAGAAAACATCTGTAGGCCTTGCTGCTCCTATAGTGAAAGTGAGAACTTCTAAAGAAATTCAAGTTGAAGAACACATGAGATCTGCAGTGATCAGCAAGAGGAAGTTTCAGATTCTATTTGACAATTTTAATCTTGAATTCTTAATTAGTTAACAAAAATACCTGAGTAAAGGAGAAATAGTTCTTTGCAGAAAATATTATTCAGCAAATTAGAAGCAACGAAGGTCAGATAGCTGGGAAAATAAAATAGCAGAAAAATAAATAGAAGGCTGAATAAGGAAGACTTCTCAGTGAGACAAACAAAATATAGATGTAAAGGTGATTACAGACACAGCCCAGCAATAGAATTCAGGGATCACAAGTACTACCAAAGAAAAGAGAAGATGAATATTAATCTACCAGGTTACATACAGAAGGATGGCATGCAATTTTTAAAATGTGGTTATACACAGGTCAGCAGAGACTTGTAACAGTTACATTTATGAGTGAATGGTTCCTTTCCATGTTATTGAACTTGATGTCTCCAAATCAGTCCAGGTTCCAGTACCCAATCACATTGGCATTATTGATACTGATAAATTAGCAAAGACTAATTTATCAGCATAGATAGAGCCAATGGCTTGAACTGGGAACAAGAGAAACTGCTTTAAAGAAGGTGAAGCACAGTACTGAAGAACTCCAAAACAAGATAAAACATTAGGTAACAGGAATATGATCAGCCTTGAACTTCATGAGATGAAGGATGAGATGATAATACTGAGAAGAGATACTGTGAGTTGGAGGATTAAAAAGAAGCAACTAGATCAGATAGATACCTGGGACAGAGAGAGAGGGAGGAGATAAAAGATAAAACAATGAGAATCTTCTGCATGTGTGAAAGCTCTCAAGTTTAGAGAAGATATTAACTGAGAATGAGTAAAACCATCATATCTGCATCAGTATCCTCCTGAGAGATAAACAGTATGAACTGGTAAGAGGGGACAGACACCAGTAGGACCTGAAGCATGGTTCAGTAATGCAAGGCCTCCAAACAAGTGAGACCAGCAGCTCATGACTAAATGAAGCACATCATCTGAGACCCAGGTCTGGTGTATTGCCAGACAATAAACGGCCTTTCTTGCCATATCTTTTTTTACCCCCATTAGTCATCTGGGAAGGTTATTTCACAGCTGTATTCCCCTGGTTGCTAAGATAACTTTCTTAATGTCTAGCTTCTAATAATTCAGTACTGACATACATTTTTCTTCTTTTTGTTCTCCAACATTGGCCTTTAGTTGAAACCTTTCTTTCTTGACAATTATATGCTCGACTCATGCTTTTATAGTCAAAACCTATTTTTTCACACCTTCAGATGTTACACTAAAAATAAGGTAGCTACCACATCTCAGGGACTCCTTACTCCACTCATTAACTCATTGAACTTCTTCTCCACATCTATTCAGATTAAATTATTTTTTCTTGCAAATGAGTAAACAGTATATTATCATTAGGTAAAATGCCTGTAGTAACTGACTTTTGAC
This sequence comes from Poecile atricapillus, assembly GCF_030490865.1. NCBI lineage: Eukaryota > Metazoa > Chordata > Aves > Passeriformes > Paridae > Poecile > Poecile atricapillus. The sequence continues at coordinate 20,217,163 of NC_081251.1, read as the reverse complement.
ATTACCATTAAATGAAGAGTTGTTTAAATGGAAGGGTAAAGGAACAGAAGGAACATAGAACTTAATTTTGTGGAGATCATGCATTTATATATGAATGTGAAAATTGTAATTAAAACAAAAAATTGTAATGAATCAGCACATGAGATGGTTGGAACAGGTGTTTTTTTATGAGGAGATAACCATCAATGAAGAAATCAGCAAATGAAAAATGGAAGGGAACGGAGAGCAGAGAATACTGGAGGAACTGGAAGCCACAGAAAGGTGAAGGACAAGAACAGGAGCAGTATTAGTGATGTAGCAGAGCCACTCTTGTAGCTGAATGCTGAGGTATATGTCAAATATATGATAAAGCTGGACAACTAAGCTAAGGGGTCAAATCTATTTAGAAGAATCTTAATGAAGTTACAGAAACTAATAACAAAAATCAAGAAATTAAGGCAATGTGAACATATTTTAAAGAAACTTAAATATAGAGACAGAGATTTTGAGAATGAATTGATGTATTCCAATTCTATAATCCCAGAACTCTAAACCTAGATTCAAATTAAAATTCAACATAACACTGAATAGAGATATTACTCATTAGTTTGACATTCATTAATCCAGAACAAAGTCATTGGTTTCATAAACTGCTTTAATATTAGTGGGTTTTCAAAGTAGAGAAGTCTATGTGTACACTAATGGAATCTATTTTAAGGTTACAAAAAAAAAGAAGAAAATCAAAAAAATAACTTAACAAATGGGAGTTAAGAGGGAAGATAAAGATGTCTTTGTGATTAGTACCTTGATCTGTTCCCTGACCATAAAAAATGCAAGCATACTAAAGTAAATGGTGCAGCTGTTCCAAAGAGACTAAGGAAACAAGCCTAAAACTGACCTGTTGATATTAATTTAGAAAATACTTAAGAACAGCATAAATCAGGTTGAAGTCAAAGTATTACTTATGTACCAGACCACTGATACAGAGAGAGAAATAGGATGGCACATTGTCTGATACAACGCTAATTCTGCGTCGCTCTTTTCTCCAAATTATGAAGCTCAAACTACCAAAGCCTCAGTGGTACAGTACCTTTTCCAAGAATGAGACAAGTCTAACATCTTGGTTATGTATGATCAGTCATATTGGGGAATATCTATATCTACGTTTTACTAAATCTAAACTTACCCTCTTGGTTTTCTTTACACTTTAAGTCTGTTTCTGAGCTATTATGTAGAAGAGCAGCTAAGAAAGGGATTTGATTTCTTAGGTGAATTGCATCAGGAACAGTCAAAGAAACATTGGAAGGGAACTGGGAAAGAGGTGTGGCAAAGAATAGTAGTCTTAAATTCAAAATATGTGAATTATGGTAGTCTTGATCATAATAAGTCTGATAAGTCGCATTGAATTATAGCAAAGAATGAAGATACTTTGTTGATATTTTAAAGCCAATATATATCTGTTGATAAAAGCAAAGTTGTGTCAGTATCTGAAAGAATACATGCATGTAACTAAACTTGTCTCCTTAGAAACAAAGCAATGAAAAAAAATTTCCTTATAACAGTCAAATTTTCACTGAATAACTCTGGAAACACAGCAAAAGATTCTCTCATCTGGAAAGAAATAGTTTAAAAATACAGAATTGTACATTTATTACTACATACACATATTAAAAAAAATAATCTCTTTTTACAACTTATTTTCCAATCGTGAATTTAGAAAGCAATCAAAATGATGAAAACTGCAACTGAAAACAGTATTCTGTTATTTAAATAGAAAATACATAGTTTGCAATGGATGTGGTTACCATTTTGAATATTTTCTCAAATTTAAATCCTCTTGCACATATTATGTAATACTTTTATGAAAAAGACTGGGTCATTTACTTACTGGAATGTAAGCAAAGAAAATAAAGTTCTGAAGTAATGAAATAGTTAAACAACATTACCTCAAAATGTTCCCTTTATGAACACATACAATAATGAGAACATGAAAGAGGGAGTATCTCATTCCATATGACTTGTTGAAAATTGGCATCTTGGAGACTAAGACATCATTAAGTATAGTCCACTGAATACATATACTTTTTAATATTTTATGGATGAAGAAGTTTAATGCAAGTAATAGTCCATGTTCTGATGATGTCTGAATTTCAAGGCTTTACCATTTGTAAGTGGTTTCTAAGAAATTTAGGTAATGTAAGCTTTGGATCAAAGTTGCAGCTCAGAGCCACAAAGATGATGTTCAATTAATGTTCACAGCTAGGATGAAAAAAAGTTAAGTCAAATTACTGAGTTATCTAAGTTACAGTGTTATGATATGCAGAAATAGAACACATTATAATGTTGAAATTCATGTACTGGGCTCTTACTGGGCAATATCCATTCTCAGGCTTTACCATTCACTATGTCTGAAGGCCTGAATAGGCCTAAAACAGCAGCATCTTGGGAAAGTGGCAAATGATCTGTTTAAAAACTTATGAAGGAAATGAAGTAGGAAAAGTCAAAGAAAGGATAAAAAAAAATGCCATATCAATTACTACACAGAGATTAAGAGGTCAGTAAATGAAAAGATCTCATTGTTTTCTTCCCTTGTGACAACAGAAAACATCAGCCAGTGAGGACTGGGGAAAATGGAGTAAAAGAGAACCATATTGTAGTGTACTACACACTGTGACTCTGCAGAAATTAACTTTTCAGCTCCAAATGGCAACAAAATATTGCACATTCTAATGGCTACTTAGAAAAGTCTTCAAACAACTCCCATTTAGAAAGAAAAATAGTAGCTTAATTGTATGCTAAATACTGAAAGTCATGAAAATAATTTCAGTTCTTGAATCTCACCAGTATACAGATGAGCTCTTTTCTCTACCCAATGTGCTCATTTTCCATATTCTTAGCTCTCACCTCTCAGCTTTTAGCTGAAGAAAAAAGGGGTTTATCTTGGCTTCTAGAGCAGAGCAGATGTATACTTACTTAAAAATTTCATTTTAGTTGTTTCCGGACAAACAACAAAACAAGTGTTTGTTCAACTAAGCCTTACAAGTGAAATCTCAAATGTCCTATTCACATTAAACTACTAATTTCCTTAATGGCCTTTTTAATTTTGTTTTTTAAATGTAGATTAACCTCAAGAAAACCTCTGCATACACAAAACAACAACCTCAGATCTCACTGAACAGATGTTTGGGAAGGCCTAAATATGCACAGTAGATTTGACATTTTACATCTACAGGTACTAATCTGCTATAATCAGATATATTCTGTACAGATACTTGAAGTATGTCATATGCCACCATTGATCCAAATAATCTCCAATAACGCTCATCTGATCAAAGGTCAGGAGACATGATATTCAGCAAATCACACTCAGAACAAATAATCTCTTGCTTAGCTGTTTCTTTCCCAATAAATATGGCTTGTTTTGGGCAAGTAAACAAAATCACCTGTCTTTCTCTACTTTCTGAATAAAAGCTTCTTAAGACACTCAAGTATTTAAATACAATATTGAAGTCAGCAAATAATCAGTCCTTCATGACTAAGATGGACTTTTTGCATTAAGCGAGTGTCACTGTCAGTGGGGTAAAACAGTGCTCTTTAAATGCCCCACAAATGCCTATTTGAGTTCAGTCAGACAAACCTGCTCTGAGGAGGGAGAGAAGGCGTAAGTTGCATTACTCCATTCTACATTCATTTACAGGCAAAGAATATTTCTATACAATGTCTTTCTAACACCTGAAGGCTGTATTGTTACAGCAGCAGTAGATTAAAGGCAATTTCAAAAGCAAAGAATGGCTTGGCTTGGAAGGGACCTGAAATCCAGATAAATGACATCTGTAGCCCTTCCCTTGTCCACTCCATCATAGAAGTTGATGGGGTTGGTCAGGCAGGACTTACCCCTGGTGAAACTGTGCTGGCTGTCTCAAATCACCTCCATGACTACATATACTAAAGTATATGTACTTTAGTATAGCTTGTAGGAGGATCTGTTCCATGACTTTCCCAGGCACAGAGGTGAAGCTGGCAGGTATGCAATTCCTGGGGCCCTCCCCTCCACCCTTTTTAAAGAGGTGTACAATGTTTTCCTTTTTTCAATGACCTGGAAAATGTATTCAAGGTACACTGATAATATCAAGGAAGGCCCGTATCATTCCAGGAACTATCCCCTTCAATATATTTCAGTACTAAATGTATACCCAAGTTCTTGAAAGGAAAGCAAAACCACCTGCTAAGCCCTCTTTCACTTCCATGAGGACTGCCTCAGCAAAACGTATTTTTTGATTCGGTTGCAGTTGTAGATGTTATGTATTACTTTAACTGGGTACTTTGTCCAGTGTTACGAAGCCCTCCAGTTGATTTTCAGAATAACTTAATAACTACATTCTCCATTAACAAAGAAACAGTGGCTGGAAAAAAATATTCAAGGCAAAGTTAGCTACAGATATTCCATATAAGGTACAAGGCCCTCAATTTTGCAGCAAAACAGATAAGAAGTTCATCATCAGCTGCAAATCTGTATGCATGGAATGAAGATTTTATACACGCTTTTATAAGAGACTCACAAAACCCAAGAAAAGGCTTATGTGTTTTTGACCTCTTCAAGATAAGCTAGAAATGGATCATTTCAAAGCAGATTCCATATATACCAACTCATGTTGGTACTGAACAGTGTCATGTCTAGCAAACAAAACTGGTGATTGAAACAGACCTGACTATATTTAAAGTTTAAGTCACTGCGAAAATTTAGCTCATTCAGTATGAAACGTATTTCTCTGGTTTTGAGTTTCTGGTCTACTAGGGAACATGCTGGCTCATCATCTTCAGCTGCTGATGGAATGCTTTCTATCTTTGTTTCAGCACACTCAGCTTTTGCATTAAAGAAGTGCCTTTTTGGTTAAGCATCTGTGGATGTATTTGATATTTAGGATATAAAAATCCCCTACCTCCTGCTTGCAAGAGTCTATTCCATAACAGTACTTTTGCTGATTACTTTTTGGATTTTTCTGCCTTTTCAAAAAACAATTAGATTTTCATTCAAAGTGAAAAGGTCAAATAAACCATATCAATGTCAAGGGCCTTATTGTACTCAAGACAACATTGATGCAAACAATGCCTGTGCTGAAATCATACTGCAAAAGCTGAGATGCAATGCTAAGCATAGCTTTCATATTGTGAAAAGCAAAGTACAGTGACAAAAACTGGGCTTTGATTTATTCAGGTCAAACTGATGATTTAAGAATGATCTAGGGCTCTTTTATATTGACAAACTTTTCCATGTTTCCTCTACACATACTGAGTTAGTATCTCAGTCTCAATACACTGTCTCTGCATTTTGATTCTCAAATCTCTGTAGGGTCAGCTTCAAAATTTCTGCCAAAGGTATTATTAGCACATAAGTTGGTTCATTTGATGGAAGTCATAGCTTTTACAACAGTCTGGGAAAGAATCTACAGCCTCAAGAAAAAAAAACAAAAGTAATAAGATGCAACAATTATTACAGTTTCTGCCAGTTTCTTAGGGTAATGCTTTGTGAAATACTGATGGAATTTTTTTTTTTTTTTAATATGGAAACATACTAAATAATAATACTGTACAAGGCCTCATTTGAAGGTCTGTTCACAATCCTTATCATCAATGTTTAAAACTGGTTGAGAAAAAAATGGGACAAGTACAGAAAACCTGTTTTCAAGGCAAAGTGAAAATGAGCTTCACAGAATAAAACAAATTAAAGATGTTACTACTACCATGCAAAGGAATCAGACAGAAAAGTATTTTTGCTAGAGAGCTAGAAAGAATGAGAAAAGAATAATTAATCTTGATAAGAAAAAAATATAGATGAAAAGGAGAAAGAGTTTCAAGTCATTGTGAAAGATTCAGAAACTGTTTTCTGTAAAAGGAACAAGTGAGTATGTCCTGTTTTAACACAAAGTCTAGCACTTTCATGATAGCATTTATATTATATGAATACCTGCAATATATAGAAAACTCTTGTTAACTTTAGCTGCACTAAGGAACATAGGGGCTGTTGAAACCTATGCTAGGATTTATTCTTGCCACAATTACTAATTCTCATTGCTCTTATGTTCCTTCATAAACTTCAGTGCAAACTCTCCAACCTGAACATCCATCATCACATGGATGAAGCATCTTGGACAGCCACTATCACCCATGGTGTGTTGATATTACACTTCCCAGCTAAGCACAACCAAACTTTGCAGAATACTCATTTTATCAGCCTAGTCAGGTATGATAAGGTTCTTGAAATGAAAAATAGTACAACAATCTTCATTTGAAATTTAAGAATGGTATTAACAGTTTTCTTAATACATATGCTTTTAAGTCAAGTGAAATATTGACTTTATGGATGCTTTTTAAAAAGAAAATGACGCTCATGGATCAATCATGTGGAGATTAGGGCTTGCAGATGGGATTCAACCACTGGCCCAAATTTGTCTGATGTGCAAGAAATGTGAAGGCAGGGCAGATTTTTCCCTCAACAGTGTCTCCAAACTTACTCTGCTGTCTCAGCCTCAATTTCTGTCTCATCCTTCTGTAGCTGCTGACAAGAGGCAGAAATGTCAGGAGCAGAGAAGACACAGCCTATATCTTATGGCAAAGACCAATACTTGAAATTGTGGACCAGAGTAAGTTTTCCCACTATATTTTTTCTTACAGAAGAATTTTCTATTTTCCTATTTTTAATCGCCTTCTGACAACTTCCTTGCTACACAGCAAAGGAGCTGCTAGAAACACAAACATTTACCACTGAGAGAAAAGGGGGAAGAGGGGTGCAAGTCTCACTGTGTATAAAAAAATTTACACTTCCTTTACACAAGAGTAGAGGTCACTTCTAGCTGAGCTTCTTCAAGAAAAAAACAAATGGAAAAAGAATATTTGAAGGTTACCTAATAGGGCAAAAAAAAAAAAGTTAATGAGAAACCAAATGAAATACAACCAGAGAAGTCTCAATGTAAATCTTGCCAGACATCTCCATGAAAAGGTAAGAAGTTTCTTGAAATCTTGTCTTTTTGTAGAAGTGAAAAGCATTATTACACCATTTCTAGAACAGTTATTTCACACTCATCTAGCTTACATTAGTGTCTGGTTTATTTACTTTTTTTGCCATGGCCACCTATTTCTTATTCAGGGACTGACAGTGTTTCCACAAAAGGTGAATGACCTTCTTGGTTCAATCAGCAATATCCAGCTGGCTGACCTGCATGATGTAGCACTGAACCAGAATAGCCAAGGTAGATGCAGGACTCCAGGTCCCTCCATGACAGAGAGTAATCACTTCTTGGGGAACTGTGGCACCTAATTTTACTGCTCATGGGAAAATACATTTAAAGCAGGTGTTCCATCAGGGTGAAAATATCAATTTCCCAGAGTAAAGAAAATTTTCCCTTAACATCTAGTATAAAGTAGATGTTCTCATTCCTGCTATAAGGATGGATCTGTAAAGTGTCAGCTCACCGTTACTGCAAAAAGACCTGCATTTCTTACATTAGTGTTAGCATTTATCTCAAGTCAGTCAAGCACAGGGCATTTCACCACACTCTGGAGAGAAATCCTGTAAATCTATCACTTCCTTGAGGTAGTCAAAATTTCTGTTTGTCTTCAAGTACTATAAATGAAGCAGAAGTTCCCATACTCCCAAAGGCTTTTCTGGATAATAGACTGGAAAGCAATTTAAACTTGCTTTAGTCCTACTGCTTGAACAACACAGAAGAAAATACTATCTAAAGCAATACACAGCTTTGAAACAACATTTAAAGCATGTATTCCAGATGCTAAAGCATTAATCTGCACGTTACAATGGCTTCAGACAAGACTTCAGTCTATACTATTTAACATCTACACGGTCCTATGAACAATTTAATGTTTTCATTCTGTGAATCAGAATTATCACTTTAGTGGTGCTTTACACTTAATGTGTATTTATTATATATATATGCATATTTACACATAGATTGCACTGAAATTTTTCTGTGCTTTAGCTCTAATTTCATATTTTTTATTCCAAACCATTAAAAAATGCCAAGAAAAAAATACTATTACCCATGCTAGAGTAGCTGGTTCATACTTAGTACAACAGGTCTCTACCCACACATGTACACATACATCAGAAAGACCCCAATTTCAATCTAGCATGTCTGACCTCAATCTCTCTGTGCCTTGTATTTTGAGCTAGCTGATTATATACATCAGGTTATTTGTTTCAGTATGTCCAGTGAAGGCCTGCATGCTGCATATTTTCCTCACAGCTTGCTACAACATAAGCCATAAGCAGCTTGATTATCTGACTTATCACATTCATGATAGTAATAGTACGATCCTAGTAAAAGTGAATCAGGGATAAAAATAGTCTCAAAAATAATTTCCTGGGATTTCCTGGGTTTGGTTAGTATTAAGAAAGAGCTCATAATAGCAAGAAAATTAATACTGTAGGGGACCACCAGATGGATGTTTTATTTTTCTAGTAACTAAATATAAACATGTCACAAGTCTTGCCACGAAAAACATAAAAATAGACCAAGCTCAGCTAAAACTCTTAAAACAAAACAAAAATGCCCATACTTTAGTTTACCAAATTAGTAGACAATACCATGAAGGATCATGGCAGACACATTATATGTCTCACTTTGTAAAATTTTTCTAAAATAAATACCTATTTGTCACACCAAGCTGTCTTATTGATTTTATAGTTTATAATCTGCTAAGAGTTTCACATGAAATTATAGTATTGAAGGAACAGATTACTGCACAGCTTGATGAGGGTTCCTCCTTACTATATTTTTACTTGATCCTACAGCAAATCTCTTCCTTTCTTGGAAAAGGGGTAATTCATAAACTGAAGAATAAAAAGTGGCTTTTTTTCCAGTGTCAGATAAACAACACATATCCACAACACTTAAAGGAGTATGTACACATCTGATTTTATTGTGTTTTCATGGATGACTTAATTTTCAGTTCAAAAGCAAATGCATTTTTCCCCTCACTGTGAACCACAGTGTCTTCATCCTTAAAAACAAAAGCTTCTGGACTCCTTCTCCATTCCAGGTCTATGCAGATTTCAGGTACAAAAACCATTTTATAATCTTACTTAACTAAAAGTTAAAAGCTTTTGATTCAATTTTACAACAATTCAAGTTGGCAAAAGGAAAGTTCAGAATGATGAAACCCTTTTAAATCATCTTGATCCAGAACAGACAGAAAGAAGCAAATATTGGCAATATCCTAGAAAGGCAGACTCAACAGATATGCTTTCTAACAATAAAGGAAAAGCAAAAATTCAGGTATTACACTGAGAAAAAGTTAATCTGAGACCACAGAGATAGCTGATTTTGTTTGTTTTGAAACTCGTGAAATATTTTTACTTTCCTGCTCTGGTGCTTAGTCTTAATTAAAATAAAAATGCCCAAGCCAAAAGTCACTCATCAAGAGATTTGGGCACACTTATATTTCTCTTGTAACACAGTTGTCAGAATTTTTTTGTCAGTGGGCATTTCTAAACATGGAACTGTACAGTGAATATAAATAGTTGCATGTTAGATTTCCAGTTAAATCTGAATTGTTCCAAAATAGTACTGGTTTTATTAAACCTAGGTTGAGAAATACATATATTCAAAAACAAAGTGATTGCTTCAATACATATTTACCAAAGCAATCCTATTTTAAAGTTGTAAGCACATAGAGTGATGCTTTCTTTCAGCAGTTCTAACTGAAAATTCCATTTTTTCATTATACTGTGTTAAAAAGGCTCAGCACCACACATAAGTAGAAGTTCTAATTAATGCAGAGACTGCTAGAGTGGTGCCCATGTTCCAGCTTATATTTTCTTTTCTAAGTTTAATCAATATTGTCCTAGAGAGTAGTAGCTTTCAAAATAACTAGTCAGATGTAAACTAAACTGCAGAGCAGGTATGTGAGTAAAATAAATGAAATGGAAGGTGAAATCAGAAGCAAAAAAAAAAAAAAATTAACACTTTTTACCCCAGAAAAGGTCTATAAATTCTTAGTCCATATAATTACGTTGGCTTAGTTAACGTATTTGTAACAGGCCACAAAAAAATCCATAATGTACTAACAAAGGCAAATTCACATACAGACCCTCAATTTTCCTTGACAAAATACACTTCAGGAGGCATGAAAATTTGTCTTGCAATTCTCTTGGGAAGCAGATTTTCACAGATCTACTGAACCATCTGGCATTCATAGATTACTGGAAGAAACACTGAGATCATCTCTGAAATTATAGAGAAGTAGGCCAGGCCTGATTCCTGGAGAACTGTAACCATGAAAAGCAGCATCCCTGATGCATTTAGTTAACACAAACTGAATTTATCACCTCGTGGTACCACCTAATCAAAAAGGGTTGATATTGCCTCAGTTGTTTTAAACATAGATAAGGGACACTCAAGAAGGTTAAGATAATTAAATAAATATTAGAAAATATAAGGACTAGAGTTTAGTGCAAATTCATTAGAGCTTTTAGGAGCCCAAACCTTACTGATCTCATTGAGCTCACAGCTCAGAATTTGGTATTTGTATTATTACTTAAAATTTGAGAGGAAAGAGAAAATGACTTTTGAGAAAGAGCTCATCAATTTGTTTGGCAATCAAAAGAAAACTGAAGACAGACCAAAAAGTGATTTGATTACAGCACAGGTGTCTCAAAGAGAACAAAAAGGGAACAAAAAAAATGCTCCTCTGCGTAGCAAAGGGTTCTTTAACATAGTGAAGAAAGCCACAACAAATACTGTCTAAAAGCTGCAGACAAATTCATGTAGGAAGGCATGAATTTTTAATAATGAGGTTGACGAATCACTCAAATCATCATTGAAGGAAGAAGGGGTTTTTTTTAGCTTCTTAAAAACAGTGACAATTTTCTCATCTGCCTCCATATCCTCATCAGTAGGCTTGATATAGCACTTCTTTCAGTATGCAAGAATATAAAAATATGCCTATAGGGACAATAAAAATCTGTTAATATTTTTATTTTATTTTTGAAGTGAAAGGTTTCTGCTGAAAGAAATACAGTCAAAATTCCTATTATGTTTTTTTTTTTTTTTTAGTTTTACTGTAGTCTTGTTGGGGTGTGTTGATTTTATGTTCAATAGTTAAAAAGTTCAATGGCTGCAGGTAATTTATTGTATTCAAAAATCCAAAAAAGAAAGCAAATATTTTTCTCAAGATAAAATTTTAAAATATTTAGTTTAATAATCGTGGAAGGTAAGAAAGACAGTGTTTCTGAGAGCAATAAAAAAATCCTTATATATTCAGGCTTCACAGCCACAAGTTCCTATGGGGTTCTTAAGCAAATCATATGACCCCTTAAAAATGCAGACAGCATCATTACTTTCTCCAAATTATCATAAAACACTTACTTTGTTATCACAAATTTTGTGTTTAATGTGAGTAGTTTGTCCTAGAGTATGGTAAGAATTTAAGCTCAAGGTGAGATTTGACAATTGTGAATGAATAGTGAAAGAACAGTGCTTGGAAGGAAGAAATTACTTCCATTTTTCATCCCCACTCTGGTCTCCAGTCTGTTTCCTGACTGTTTCAGCATCTTGGCAATTTTAATTAATTCTTTTCCAAACACGTGAAACAGTCCTTTTCTGATAAGCTGAGCTGAAGAAAAAGTGAAAAAATCTCTGACTTCTGATTTGAACAAACTGCCTGTTATTGATTCAGTTCACAAACGTTTACCTCAACCCAGGTCCAACTTTTAATAGCAGATCATTACTCCTGCTGCTACCAGTTCAGCTGGGAAACCGCATCACTCTAACATTTTCAGAATTGTGTACTATTCATCAAACTGTTAGGAGAGTGGGCAGGTAAGTAACCATTTAGCTACATTTTCAGTTATTTGCTACTTCATGATAGAACCACAAGCAGAAAAAATTACAAATCATAATACTAATGAAAATCTGATATCTAGGATTAGATATACCAGTGTGACAAACTATGAACTTGATGTATCTAAAAAGAATTGGCCTAATGAACTAAACTCCTGAATCTAAAATGTCCAAGCAGTCACTAAAGAATCATGGGTTGTTTGTATTATAGATGTGGTACAGAAGTTCAAAGAATCATCCGTCCAGAAAAAGAAAAGCTAGGTTGTGGTAATAAATCCTGGAAGGGCCAGTCAGCCCTTTTAGTAGATTTTACAACAAAGAGGGGACAAGTAGAAAAATGAAGATGTAAATTCCTAATTCTAGTAAAGAAGAAGGCATGAGTCTTCAGAAAAATGTCTACTAGTTTAGCTACTTCATACTTCACTGAATTACAATAACTGTGCCAGCTGTTAGTTTCAGTTTTGTTGTGGTTGTTTTGGGGTATTATTTCCCAGAATTGAAAAAGGTCTGTGTAACTTTTAAACTGCACCTAAATAAAATGTGTGGTATTCCCAAGTTTCTGAAAACATTTAGAATACTACTGAAGCTCATTTTACAACTAAATGCATTACCTTAAGCATTATTCAGTTACATGAAAACAATCTCCTTGCATCTGAGTTCAAGTACCACATTATCAGTTTAGAAAATCATGTTTTTTCATTTGTCCTTCTTTCATTTGAAATAGGTTATATTACATTACTTATCTATATAATTCAAGTACACGGAAAATAATTAAGTGTTTCATCTGCAAGTGTAGCTCTTCTTTCATCTAATGGGAACAGTTAATATTTCAACCTTTCTACTACTTGTATAACTGTTGCAAAACCAAATGCTGGTAACACAGTGCCAAGTTGCCCCTTCCCCAACCAAAGGCAAATTCTTATTACTTGCAATCCGGACCAGCTTGTTGCTCAACATCAAAACCTACCTCCACACCAGCCATTATATCTAACACATAGCTTCCTTAAGATAAGATTCCTTCACTCATCTATTGGTTATCTATATGTATTTTTTAAACTAGAAATACACAAAAAAATTTGGATATGTCTTTTACAGATCATTGTAGAAGAACATCTGTTGCAGCAACTACTCCTGCAATAAAGATTGACATATATGTGCTATAGCCGCCAGGTAGTTCCGTTCAAATAATTTGGACTATAAGTAGGCAGAAACAGATTATTGACAGGAGGTATGGCCTTATGGCTCTTTCTATCTCATCCCTCAGCATTAACACATCCTCTGTGAAAGGATTGCGACTCTTGACTTCAATCTTGATTGCCCCCTGCGATAAGAAAAAACCTTTAGAAACATTAAGAGTATTTCTGTGGATTCAGAAAGCATTTGAACTGTTACCTGTGGAAACGTAATCTGCAACAGAGAGCCAAATATATCATGCCATCATTTAGACAAGATCCTACTGCCCCTCACATTCCCCAAAAATAAACTTATGTATTTTGAGAAATTGCTAGAAATCCCCAGTAGCAGACTGAGTCTATATTTTGATTTCAAAGAATCTTGAAAGCCATTCAGCAGATGGCTCTGGAATATTTTTACCTTGTCACTTGCACATGAATAGAAGAACACTCCCTTCAATATACCAAATGTGTGCAAGCTTTAGAAATCTGTTCTCAGTTGGTCAGGGCTTTGGTAAGACTGGGAAAGTTTAGTTTTAATGGCCAGAAGACCAGTTCTTCTCTCCTGGGTGACAGCTATTGAGTACAGACCACTAGAGTCATCTTTCTTTTCCTTGTAAAAGTCCTACAACACAGTAACAAATCTGGATTCTTGGGAAGCCTCTGATTTGCAGAAGTCACATTGACAGCTCAACTTAGGATACTCCTATGTTGGTCCCTTCAAGAGGCACACATATCAAAAACGTGTATGAAGAGAAGACATGAAAAAGAATGGAAAGACAATGACACATAATTTGTCTTAATTTTTACTGAAAAGCTCTAATTACTCTGCCTGAGACAGACTTTTCATTGTGATCTATTATCAAGTCAAATTTTAGCTCTATTTGCAGAAGTAAAAAAGAGATATTTTGTTTAATTTTATTTTCAAGTGACCATGTAATACATAAAAATGTAAATATATATATATATAAAATATGGCACAAATATTGCAGAGTAAGAGTTAAGAGCTGAAAGTGCTTTAAACATAAGAGAATCAATACAACAATAAACCAGTAATATCTTTAGTGTAACACAGTGTTATAAAATCATGAAGAAGCAATGTAAATCTGTGTTTATTCCAGCATAATCAGGTATCATCTGTGGAAGCACTTTTAAAATTAAAATGGGAATTATTATACATTGCATAAGGACCTGGACAGAAACTTGTTATATCACCTTTCTTTTTCATTTCAGTTAGGTGGTACCATAAAACAATTTTACTACTTCAAGTGCATTTTTCAAGCACACAGAATAAAACAGAAGAACCTGTGCTGCTCAGAAAAAGAAATTCATTGTTAGAATGTAAAGCCAGGGAATAAGATTAATGTTTATGAAGTATTTTCAGGAGATCATACAAGACCTAAATCTCATTTTAACACATGGACAATAAAGGAAAATATCAATGGCCAGATATTTTTACATATCTTTCAAAGTACTTTTAGAACTTCTCAGATTCTACACTGTATTAATAAAATAAGTGTAAGCTTAGTACTTACCCACAGATGCGTAATCATTGGGAAGTTCAGGATAAAGTTTGTTTGTATTCTTTTTAGCTGAAAGAGAAAATAAAGTAGCAACTGATATCACATGATAACATATATTATTTCGTATACTGCTCTTCTAATACAAGTTCAATAGTTATTAAATGATTGCAGTTAACTAAGGAGCAGTGCAGAAGAAAGAAATACAGACTTTGCCTCATACCCTTAACCAGAGAATTAAGTTAACAAGAGGAGCTGCACAGTAAAGTCTCACTTTGAATGAAAGCACTTTGTTAAGACAAACTGTTAAAGAGACAAAATTCTGCCTCTTCTCCTCTACTGTAAAACCTCTAATGATTAAAAGATAATGACAACCTAAAGAGAAGCTATGATTTCTAGAAACCAGAAATTTCTAGAACTAGGACCAGCAGTTTCTAGTAGGACTGTTCTTTTTACTAGGAAGTTTCATTGTACTATGGGGTTTCAGTGTATCCAGTAACATGAATATTTCCTTTGAATTATTACATGATTCTGCAACTATAAAAACAGTGTTTCTACCTGTCAGAGAGAAAAGGTTTGTTAATATAAAACAAATGCTTTAGTCTTTATCACTCATGGCACTATATCAACATGCTTTCAGTATTTGTCCGAGGAACAATATTTAAAAAATGTTTTTGTAGAGGCAGCTGCTATAATACCTGCATAGTATTAATTAGCTTTAATGCCCTAATTTTATGAAGATAATTAATTAGTCATTATGAAAATTTTTCACCTGGTGGTGTAGGTTTAACAGTGGGTTTAGGTGGCTCTGGTCTGGATGATGGTCTAGCAGGTCGGTCATTTACCTAAAGTACACAATTTTTTTAAAAACATAGCATCACATCTGGACATAGATTGTGACTTCAGAGCCTAGAAGCATATCCAGTTACACTGAAAAAAAATTAAAATTACTCTTTCTCCACTAAACCTGTAGGAACTCAAGAAGCATACTAAATACTAGTGACATACACATGACACTGAAGTAAATCACCATGGGTTTAACAAAGCTGAAAGTAAATATTTGTCTATCAATAATATCAATATCTGTAAGAAAATTTCTTCTACAGTCCCAGTATTACACTATAAATGTGATTGCCTGAATGGAAAATAGAAAAGGTAGGAAAGCTATGAGTATCCAATTTGCAATTAACTTGACTAAAAATACTTGATCAAACATTCCTAATCACCACCTCAGATTTGATAATGCACAATTACAAAACAAAGATATACTTTGTTATTCTGGAAATTGAAAAGCAAACCCAGCAACATTCTTGCCCCCAAGAGCCTAGCAGGGAAATACTTGAACAAATGTTCCACATGCAGTAACTGACATGTGTTATGCCTTCGGTCATCCAATAGAGAAGTTAAAAATGACACATAAACATCATCATTAACACTGACTAGGAACAGCTCAGGAACAGGGCAAGCCTATATGAAAAAGAAGTGCACAAACCCTTCTTTGTTCCCTTACAGATTTTCCTGCATTGTTTTTTTGTTCTTCATTTTCATACACTTCAGTGAAGGATGCTAGGGTTTCATAAAGATCATCTGCTTGAGCAGGGACAGGCACATCACCAAGCAGGATGGCACTAGCACGAATGTCTTGCCCGTAAAACCTGATAAAAAAAAAGAAAAAAAAAAGATTTCAGGTATTTGATTATTACATTTCAACTTCTAGATAAATACACTTTGTGCAAATGCTCCCTATATCCACTCCTAGCCCTGCATTTTTCCTACTGGTCATATACTGAGAAATGACAGAACTATTTCAAAGCTATAGATTTCGAAAACTGACCACAGCGCCCATTTTCCTGAACCACTTGGAAGGAGGAGGTAGAGAAGCTGTGATTGAAATGGAGCCCAGTAAGTTGGAAAGTGTGTGGGGGAAAGGTGTTGCTTTCAAGATTTATTATTATTTCTCATTATCCTATTCTCTTATTAACTGAAAATAAAATAATTTCCCCTTGATGAGGTTGGAGTTTTTTTGACTGAAATACCAATTGGTAAGTGCCTTTATCTCAACTTATGAGTTTGTCATCACACTTTTTCTCCTCTCTTTTTCTCCTCTGTTGAGGAATGGGAGTGACAAAGCAACTGGTCTGGCATGTGGTGCCTAGTTTAGATCAACCTGCCAAAGATAAATAATCCCTAAACATTCAGCATCATCTCAATACCCATTGCAAGATGTCTAAAAAGAAACCCTTGTCCCTCAAAAAATTCTTAACATAGTATGTTTTCAAAAAAAACTTTTTCCAAAGTGAATGTGTCCTAGTTAATTCTGTCACCATGCTTTCACTGAACCTTTCAGATATTAAGAGAGCTTACTTGCGATTTGTTTCCTTCCTTTCAATTAAACAGGTTCCTTCCAGAGATACGCCTGCAAACAGTCCTCGAGATTTGCAATATGTATAGACAGCAGCAGAGCTTCTCAGGGCAACATCCCCTTCCAAATTTCTAGAAGGAAAAGGTTTTGGTTGATATTCTTCAATACAGTTTTGTAGTATGAATAGCAATTGTCTTTTTCTTTTTTTAATCCTTCTTTATTTTTTTGTCCTTTTTTTCAAACAGAATCACAGAACAACACTGCCTCATATGAATGCTCCCCATTAGGTCTCTGAGAGACTGGACTCTTCATGGTTTTGACTCAAAACAATCAAGGAGGCTCCCAGATGATTTGCTGAGGCCAGGTTTGCATCCTTTGAGGGGAGGTGAGCTTGGTGTGCAAGATTCACGTAAGACAGAGGGGGAGGCTGCAAGCCAGGCTTTCGGGCTGATGAGGCAAATCCCGCAAGGGGGGATGGTACCTTTTATAAAGGTAATTGTTCTCCCTTAGACAACTCCCAATCCCTTCCCCAGGGAAGGTGTGATGAGGCATAACTGACTCAATGCACTGACAAGAGAGGCAGCTGTCATGTCTGAGAAGTGATCATAAACTATCAAAGACCCCCAAAGCAGCCTCAGGCTGATTCCCATGGCCTTGCACCAAAGGGCTGAATGTGATGCAAAGGGATGCAACAGATCAGAGCCTGTGGCAAGAGACAGTGTCAAACTTCCCAATCAGGGGAGGTACCTGGGTGCTCCCAATTAGCCTGAATAGAATATACATCCATATACATATAATCTAAGCTTCGTGGAACCCTCACCACCAAGAAAATCAGGAGAATCAACAGAACACTGACAGGTTCTCCGCAGTCTGTCCTTCTGTCACTTTCTCTCTCCCTCTTCCTCTTTTGCTATTTCTTTCTCTCTCTCTCCCCCACTCACATTTACTGTTAAATAAAATCCATACTATTGACTTCAGCATATAGTCTCACTTGCATCTTATTTGGGCAGAGGCATCTCTGTAATAATTTTAATAACTGGATCTTAACAGCCTCCTTTGAAAACTGTTAAGCCACACTTTAATCACATTTTAAAATGATCTGATTATGTTTGGACTGATGACAGAAATTCTATTCAATATTTCCAAATCCTCCTAGACTTTATGGTCAGCACAAAACACTTAGAGTAAGGCCTTACTGGACCTCAACAGATTTGCAAGATTATAGTATTTGTCCTTCACAGGATCATATAATATTTTAGGTTAAAAGACAGTCATCTCAAAATGGATATAACATCAAATTAAAAGCAGGTTGCTCTGGACATTGTCCAGCCAGTTTTTGAAGAATTCTAGGTTTATAATTCCATAGACACTCTGAGTAACCTGTATCAGCACTTAATTTTAATCATGTCAATTTTTTTTCTCATATCCAATCAGAACCTTCCTTGTCTTGATATATGACTACTACTTCTCATTGTTTTGCCATGCACCTCTAAAGAACTGGGGTCTGTCTTGGTGATGCCCTGTTGGGAATGCAGACTCAGAAGGTCTTCTCTCTTTCAGGTTCAATAAGCTGAGCTCCCCCAGCCTCGTTGTTCACATGCTGCATTTCCCTGGCCATTTAGGTAGTGGTTCACTGCACATACTCAGCTTTATAAACAACTTTCTGCAGGGTTAAAACTCAACACAATATTCTAGTCATGGTCTATGAAACGTCAAGTAAAGGTGAACAATTACTTCCCATATCTACTGGCTACAGACCCATTGGTGCAACCCCTGACACTGTTCACTGCCTTTTCTGTCAGGAATTAGCTGCTGGCTTAGCCCCACTGCCCATCAGGATACCAGCACCTTCTCTATAGGGAAGCTGCTCAGTCTGGTAGGGGGTTCACCCAACTAGGAATGCAGAACTTTACACTCGTCCTTGTTTAATTTCATGAGGTTTTGTGCTGGATCTTTACACTCTCTAAGTCCATTTTTCTCTAATGGTGCCTGAAGTGCATTGGCTGCACCCTCTGGTTTGGAGTCATCCACAAATTGAAGAGGATATTTTGCAAATGCTCCTCTAGGTCATTGATAAAAACACCAAGCAGGAGAGGTCCTAGAAGAGTCTCCTGAGGAATTCGAAAGAAATCTGGCTTCAGACTTCAATATGAACCATTTACCCCTGCTCTTCTAACCTGATGATCGGGTTCTTCGCCGGTTTGCTCATCTCCCCATTCTGACAATTATGTCCCAGCTTGAACACAGATGTTGCAGGACAGTGTACTAAATGCCTCTGTAGGGCACATGACATTCACTGCCCTTCCCTGATCCACAGATCTCTCCCTCTTCTGTGCAATAAGTATCATCCTTTTATTTTGTTAGAAAAGATTAAAAAACAGCGGTTAAAAACTTCATCATCATAAAAAAAACAGCCATAAGGAGGCATATGTTCCATAAGCATAGTCTGAGGCAGCTGCACTTGGTAAGCCTGGAGAACAGAAGACTTGGCTCAAACCTAGCAGCAGGTTTCAAGTATCTATGGAGAGGTAATCAAGAGTATGAAGCCAGGCTCTTTATAGCAGCATACAGAGGAAAAATAAAATGCTGTTGACATAAATAGAAGGAAGAAATACTTTGACTGGATGTCAGGCAGTAGAGCTAAACAGTAGAGCAGGTTGCCCAGAGAACCAAGCAGTCTCCCTTACTGGGGATTTTCAAGATCCAACTGGAAAAAAGGACTGAGTGACCTGATCTGAAGTCGTAATAGAATTTGCTTGGAGCAGGAGGTTGGAGTAGCAGTCTTGCAAGGCTCATTTTCAAGAAAAATTATTTCACCTCATTCTTCAAAGTAAACAGGCTTAACCACTTAAAGGTTTAAAATAAATTATCTGGTGTAGTTTTTATTTAAATTTATATAAATTTATTTAATGTTGGGAAAATCTGTGGTAACAGAAAGCACACACCCATATGTTACTAAAAATCATATCTATCAGGCACAGAAGCACCTGCGGTCTTCATTGAGCCTAGCCAAGCAGTCTCCTGCAAAAAGAGAGCAAATCTCAGAACGCTTTCCTT
Source organism: Poecile atricapillus (assembly GCF_030490865.1). Taxonomy (NCBI): domain Eukaryota; kingdom Metazoa; phylum Chordata; class Aves; order Passeriformes; family Paridae; genus Poecile; species Poecile atricapillus. The sequence continues at coordinate 20,197,215 of NC_081251.1, read as the reverse complement.
CTACCAATAAATTACTTAATCAGGAAAGAAGAAAAAAAGAACAAAAAAGGTGATTAGCAAGAACAAAATGGTCCAGTCAGCATATAGGTTGCCCAGGTTGTTCTATAACATATAAAAAAAATTCCACATCAATGTGGCTTTTAAAAATTATCTTCCATATATGCTTTATTAGGAAAACATATTACCCACCTCCCCAGAGGTCCAATTGCCACAGTCAGATTTCCTCCAAGTGTAAGATTCCCTCCTTTGGCAAAAGCTTCTACTGCTCTTTCATGATTCAGTATTATCACTAAGTCTGAGACCTATAAAATATCAGATAAAAGTGCTACACTTATTAAGAAGAAAGAACAGCATAGGAGATGATCTTCCTTTCTTGTAAAGGATTATTTTGAAACAGCTTTCATTACAAAGTTGATTCTTTTTCTGCAAGGTATTTTGAATGAAAAATCCTTTCAACTACTTTTTTAATCAAATTTGATTGATTTTTTTCAAAGTGCTGATATGGTCAGTATGTAATAAACAGGAAATATAAGAGAGACTCTATGTTAATTCAAAATTCCTAATTGACAATTTCTTATTTTCTATGGCTTATACAAACAATTATGAAGGCACATTTTCAGATGTGAATCATTTAGATCCTTTAATAATTAAACCAATAAGGGCAAGACATAACTTACTAAACAAAAATTCCTGTCCAAAGAATTAAAAGCAAAAAGGATACAGGTGCTATTGATAAAATTTTATTTTCATTACAGGAGTTTTATATATCTGTGTGCATGTATATGAATTATTAACTTTTTAAGACTTGGATATGAGATTTAGTTAGTTGCTTCAAGAACCTATTAAATCTGGTATTTGAAGAGGTAGCAATATACCCAAGGACTACTGCACCTGATCTTTCATCTGATGGACTTGACTGAAAGCCAGGTTCAGAAAATAACTTTCAACTTACCCCAAATTCCAAACAGTGACAGCAGGGAATACAAGAGGAAATACCAGATTATTTGCAAAACAAGGCTGGCCTAGAAGTATTACACAGAGCACAAGAGAAGTCTTTGTTATTAGCCCCCTGGAAACCTCCACCCCATCCCAAAAAAGACAGCTACAGGAGCAGTTTGTGAATCATCCAGGGATGGACGAAGAACGTCTTTCAGGATACTGCTTCCTCCTCTTACCCAGTAAAAGGATGAATTCATTGTTAAAGATAAGCAAATCCATAGCGAGAAAACCTTCAAGGAAAGCATTTATATGAATTTTAAAACTGGTCTTTAATTTGAGATACCAAGTCACTGTGACTTCTGAAGCCTGTAATCTCCTTCTTGTTACTTAAAAGCATTGATAAGTACCACTACAACTATGTCAACTATCATCTCTCCTACAGGAATAAATTTCACCTAGTTTCTAAAACACCTAAGCTTATATAGGACTAGAAGAATGGTGAAATGGGACTCTGGGCTCCTAAGACACTCAGGTATTTCTGAATAACATATATTTTCTAGAAGAAATAAAAAAGATTGTATTATAATAATGTCAGTAAGGAAACAGCATTTTGTAAGCTGACTAAAATTTCAAATGAAGGGCACAGTATTACTCAGGAAAAAAACACTCTCACAAACAGCTTCTATATCGAAATTATTTGATTCAATATCAATAGGAAATGTCTACATTATCTAAAATATCAGGTGGGGATGATTAAAAGAAAATTTTCATAAATTAATCAAGACACATAAAGAGGCTTAAAATAAAGAAAAAAACAAACAAATCCCACAACAAAACAAACTCTGGGGCTCAAACTTTGTAATACATTCAGATCCTGTAGTCATGAAAACCAATGAAAATCTGTTATAAAAATTAATGATTTTGTATTCACATCATCCTTTAAAAAGTGCATGCAATAATGCCTGAGATCATACAGTGAACAATGAGTAGAGAATAAAATATTGATCTGTTGCTCAATATGTGAATGCTGGCTGACTGGCCAGGATAGGGACAGCTGGCTAGCTGTAGATGTACTGTGGGTTGGCACAGATCACCCAGATCAGCTGTACATGGGTTCTTTTGAAGAGCAGAACGCCCACTGCAAGAGATCTTGTTGGCAGCATAATGTTACTCTGATTTTCTTTGGGAATCAGCAGAACAGAAGCTAAACAAAGAGAAGGATGAATCTGGAGGCTAGGGAGAGGAAGCAGAGGAAAGATGAAAACATGCAAGTGTGAAGGAGCTGTGAGGAAGAAGAAATGGGAAGCAGAGGTAGAGTGCTGTTAGGGCTCAGCTCACAAGGGTTTCCCTAAATGTTGGGAGTCCTTTACTCAAGCATTTCTGCTGGCTGGAACTGGCTCCTTTTCTACAGTATTCCTTCAGAAGCGGCATCACCAGTTCTGGTGCTTTCAAACTGAAAGGTCGTGTCAGGAACCACAAGTGTGAGTGGGAAATGTGTTAAGTACAGTAACATTAAGCGGAGTCCATTTTACTCCAACTTAAGTTCTTTACACTGTTTCTTGCCAGATGGAGTCCCTGTGCCCTTTAGTAAAGCATTTGACACAGTATTTAGGATGCCTTTTCAATTAACGTCAATTGTCTTATATGGGAACACTGACAGGAGGCTCTTTATAAGCGAAAAATTCAGTTAGCAGAGAGAAATCAAGGAAATTAGTGTTACATCACTTCTTTTTATCTAAATGTCTTCTAACAACTTGACTGATGGGAACAAAATCCCTCTTTTTTTTGTCTTGCATAAATGGATTTCATAATAATATTTTTGTACATAAAAGCAGATTCTACTATCTCACTAACATTTAGATCTTTGTCAATGTATTCTAATTTCTTGCAAAAAAAGTTACCAACAAGTATATCAAATGCAAAACCATACCTCAATTCCAATTTCAAATCCACCACCAAGACCAGCAATTCCTATTGCAGAGGGAGCAGACCAGGCTGTCATGTAACACAAGATAAATTTACATATATTACAAGCAATACTCATTTTATTATTAAAGATTAAAAAAATGCTAACAAATTCTTTATTTAAAAGTATGTTCAAAACTGCTACAATAGAATCATAACTGTAATGCTTCATCCTACAGAAAAGGATTTAAGAAATATAAATCCTCATGATCTAAACAATTCCTTGTTACAAATTATTTATCATATACTTCATAATCAGATATAATCAATTTTTCTAATGAATTTTATACTATGTACTTTTATATTTCATCCTTTTCCACAAAGATACTGAAAATATTTACATTTGGACAAACAAAGGTATAAAGATTTGAAAACAGCTTTCACACCAAACACAGTCACTTCTTTGCCTGACTCATCGCACATCTCCCATTTTATGCTGTGAAAGAATAATGAAAAAATGTATTTTTATCTCTTTTAATTCTCTCATGAAGTACAAAAGGAAAATATCCACTTACTTCCATTAGGAAGACGAGCTAATACAATTCCACTTCCACCTCGAGCAGTGACCAAAAATCCAGCTTTGATAACAGACAAAACTGCAAGACCTTTGGCTTTAGCTATTACATGAGCTGAAACAGCAAAATCATTTATTGAAGACCTCATAAGAGAAGTTCTAAGAGAAGGGGAAAACAAAACTCAACATTTAACAAGTATGAACACAAGAGTCAAATAATCAAAGCAAAGCCTTAAAGAAAACTGCAAAAAAAGTTAAACTGATCATGACACCTCCACCACAGAGAACCTCAAACCTAGCTGCAGGTGACATTAACCTGTGACAATCTATGCACTGCCACAACTGCTTCACCTGTTCTGATTAGCTTGTATAGAATTAGTTTGTTTAGTGCCACACACTTTGTGTGAGTACCCTTGGCAAGATAAACGAAAAACAGACAGTAAATAGCTGACAACTATGTCTCCACTTGGAAAACACTAGGAGAAACGCAGAGTAACAACTGTAAAAATAAAGAGAACAGCGGCAAATAAGAGTGCTGAACCAGTATCAAAAGGAAAATCACCCTGATTTCTTTGCTTCAACTTATTTTCATCTAGCTAATTCTAATCAACACAGATATTCAAGAGCTAGAGCTATTATTCCAGGTTCTCTCCTAAGAAATACATTTACAGGGTTGAACATCAGACAGTCCATCCATCCTGGGGGAAGCCTTACAGTGCAGGTACCTTGTAGCAGTAAACATTCAAAAGATCTCCCAGTAAGTAACATCTGCCAAGAATACAGCAAACTGAAACCCTTTATTTAATATTTTCAAAGTTTTTGAAATATTTTCAAAGAAGTTATGGCACCCAAAATTTTCATTCATCTCTAAGTTGTGGTCAGTGAAAACAGAGGGAATTGGTAAAGACAGCATAACTGCAACACAGGGAGCACTGAAGGTTTTAGCTGAATCAAAGCATTTTCTTTACTCACGTGGTATGATTTTATCTGGTCCATTTCTGGAAGTTATTTCTGTAAATTCTCGTAGTATTTTAGCTGCCTTTTTAGCTTCTGACTTCAGGTTGGAAGGTATAGGGTTGTTCACTGTAAAACATGTACGGGAAAAGTGGTTCTTTACAAAGTAAATCAAACTAGCTCAGAACACATGAATATAAGAATTTATCTTCTGCATCAGATCCACATTTTGTTTCTTATAGTTTTAACTGAAGATACCAATTAATAAAACACACAACCCTGATTCCTGTATGTTATCTCTTTCTCTTGCATGAGTTCAGAATCCACACTGGTAACAGCAGGGGTGTTTCACATCCTTAGTTGTTCCTGCCACTATTTATTTATAGATTTGCCTTTTTAAATCTGCTGATATTCTGCCATTGGAATTCCTGCAGCAGCAGTTTACCTGCTACTTAAAGAAATATGTGCTCTATTTTAAATTAATCTACTACTTACAGTGAATGCCTGCTAGCTCAAGTCTCACAAGTTCTACTGAAAACCTAATGCATTCAACTTATCTACTACCTTCATGCTTTTACAAATAGTCAAAGTCCCCAGTCCTCTCCATTCTTTCAGGAGTCTCAGCCTTCTTAGTCTCTCCTCAGGGTAGCTGCTCCATCATTGACCACTCTAATTGCTCTTCTCTACACCACCATCAACTCTGCTGTCCTTCAAACAGCAGAGCAACTGGCAACTGCTGACTCATGAACATTAAAAATTTCACATCTGTTCAGGATTCTTCTCTTACAGAGCTAAACATGTGGCATGTTCTGAAAGCGAACAAAATTCTGTTTCAGACCAAGAAATTTCCTTTACAGATCTACTTCCTGTTGAAGGTTTTATCAGGATTTTCTTTCCAATGTGATCTAACATAAGACACCCATGTATTTCAACTGAGGAAAAATCACAGATTAGAGATAAGTTATGTTTACTTTATAAAGCTCCAGAGCAGCAGACATACAAAATCTTGACATCTACCCTCCAAACCAATGAGATCATAAAGTCTACAGAAGTGTGTTTATTCCATTTTGATCCACCAGATCTGCTGTCACTAGTTAACAACTAGACAGAATCAAGTATTATAAATTATTAGTATTTTCCAACATTATAAATACCATTTTATGTAAGAATAGTAATGTTTCACTTGTAGATTTGCAAAAAAGAAGCCCTAGTGAAGTTAAAGAGACAGGAGTTAGTCTTGATTGTTCCATCTACAAAAATCCCATATCACATCTATGAAAAAAACTAGTGACAGCATTTCCATAAAATTCTACTGTTCCTAAACTCACAAACGTATAAAAAAGACTGTGCATAGAGAAAACACATTCAATCAAAAGTGGACTATTTTTAAAATTTATATTCTCTGAATATTCATTCATCTCTTCACTCTGGGCAACATTCCCACCCAAAACCAAGGTGAGGACTAAATGCATTTTGAGGTTACATAAATGAAGCTTAGAGAGCAATTCAGATCAGACCAAGTGAAGTGCATAGCAGCAAGTCAGCCAGGTTTTTGCCCAGGCTCTGTTGACTAGAAAATGATAGACCTCCATTTTTCGAAGAGATGAATACTCCTGTAGTATGTCCACCAGGCAAGAAGGAAGATTCCAAGAAGAGATTTTGACAGCTGAATGTCTGGATTAGTGCTTTCTGAGACAGCCTACAGCAATATTTGGCTTTGGTGAAGATGTAGCAGGTACAACCTTGGAGAGTCTGAAGTGACATCATTCATCAGAAGGCTGTCCAGAAATATCTGTCTCTCTGGGAACAAAAGGAAATGTATAGAATGCAACATACTCTAAACCCCACTGCAGTTATCAGAGTAGAAATTTTAATTCTATCTCCTAATAATCCCTTCTCTTTTCAGAAAATTAAAATAATAGTCAAGACCCTGAGCGTGAAAGGATAGGAGAAGGTGAAGCTCTAAGATCTCAGGATATTTTGAAAAGTTCTTGGCATGTGAATTTTCTCTGACTGTTACAGTACTAAAATTGTCAAACTGCTTGCAGGAGTTTTGAACATGCACTTCTGTGGCTGGAAGGCTTCCCCAGGCTAGAACCTGGCTACATGGCAAAAGGAGAGTACAGTGTAACTCAAGTAAAACATGAACTCACGATTGCTTTCGGTAGATTAACAACCTGGGGTGGAGCAAATGTTTCCATTACTTCTGTTGTTTGTACTTCACACTGTATTTTCAAGGTCACAGGGCAAACATGACCAGCATGTTGTAAGAGAAAAACAAGATTTCTGCTTTTGTACAGAGATAAATTGAGGCAGTCTCAAAAAGCATACTGCAACAACAGTCTTCTCAAGAAGGTGCAAAAAATAAAGCCAGCATATTATAATTTGTAAAAAATAATTAACATTGTAATACACAGTGCATGTTCATTTCCAAAATCAGGTGAACAATTCTAGGAAAGTTTATATTATATATAAACTTACATAGAATCACATAATTATATATTATCTAATTATGCTATATATATGTTAGATATATTATATATATATATGTTATATAACTATATATTATAAAATTATATGTACATGTTTATTCAATGTAAGTATGTAAGTTTTCACTTAAGATACAAGTCTAGAGGTCTGGGAAGGGTCACCTGCCCAGTCTGTCCAAAATACACGTTTCATGGTACTTCATTTTTCTCATGCTTCAGTAAGGTTAAACTGTGATAAAATGGATAGTTATGTGCCTGACCATGCAGGACTTCTAGCAAAGTGATCAAGAAAATGATCACATGATCAATTAAAATAAGATCTATACACTGGAGATAAAAAAACATTGGGGAGATGAAAACACTGGGGAGTCACAAAACATTACTGAGCAAAAACAAGCATTATCCAGCTTCTAGATTAGAGAAATAAAATCAACTTCTGTTCTCTTCTCATACTCTTCTTCCTTGTTTACCCAATGCATTCCCTCCTCCCCTTTGCTTCTCTCTGGCTAATCTCAGAATTTAGAGAAACATCTCCAATTATTCTTCCTACTACTAAAAAAAAGTAAAAAAAAAAAAAAAATAAGAATATCGTGTTTCATACAGATTAGACATACAGATTAGAACTCCCTTAACTAAATCCATGGAGAAAATGAGGTGTTTTCAGACCTGAAAGTCTGCAAATAGCATGAATAGAGTGGGGAAAAAATATAAAATCATATTATAGTTTTTGTAAGCATTTGCAGATTTCAGTTTCAGAATTGCTTCAGAAAGATTTGATGGTTACCACAAAAAACTCTGTGCATGCCACTGTGCATGTAGGAGCTACTAATTATTTGAAAACAATTCAAAACTGAACTTCAGGAGCAGGAAAAGTAATACTGTTACTACCTCACTGTTCCTTCACCTCTCAATACATATCTGGTTGCTCAGAGCAACCTGCTCTAGTCAAAGGTGTCCCTGCCTGTTGCAGGAGAAGTTGGATTAGATGTCCTCTTTACTTCTAGCCCAAACCATTCTATGACTTTCCTGCACAATGATTCAAAAACCTGCATTCTAAAATACAAACTTTGCACAGAAAAAAAGCATTCGTTAATCAAATAAAAAATTAGGTATGTCCACTCTAACCTTTCTAAAAGGTATTTTTTGTTTGTTTGTTTTTTTGTTTTTGGTGCCACATAGTGTGGTGTACCTTTATCACCAGGGAATGGACAAATTGAAGAGACATTCATCTAGCTGTACACTACAACAGCAAGCACAGGAAAGCTTAACTTCCTATCCTCAACATCCCCAACATCAGAAACTTCTCTTTCTCCCTGTATCACTTGTTTCATGCATTATTATTTCTTCTGCAATCCTTAGGTAGTTACAGGAATTCACTCCTCCATTATCCCTTGTTTTTTCCCTTTCTGCCACAGACTAAAGTAATGAAGGATTATTTTTCTGGACTAAGACGCAGCAGGTGGATTTGACAACAGCATTTTGCCAGTTACGTTGCATGTGGCTAGACTTGTGCACTTTCAGAAGCTAAGAAATGGGTGATATTTCTAAAGCACAATAGAAATACAGAGAGGGGAAAAGGGAAGAAAAAGAGGTTGAACATGCCGAAGCTGAAGAGATCAAAGCTACACCTTGCAGAGAAGGGCTGCAAGTAAGATTTTCATTTAGACAGTAGAAGGTATGAAAATTAAATTAATTGGCAAGCAAACATGGCACAGAGATTTTAACAGTGAGCCAGATGAATAAACCACCTGATTAAACAATTTCATGCTGCAAACCAACAGTTACTCGAAGTAGTAACCATATGATTCTTTCCCCAGTAGCTCACTTTGAGTTCCTTTATTTCCATAACGTTGTGTAGATACTAAAGAACTGGCGGGATGCCTACAGGAGCCTTGAGGAACCGATGACTTGGTTAAAAAAAAAAAAAAATCACAAACAAATCCACACTCTGACTTCAATTATGTATAATTTGATGACTGATAAGGCCTGGCTGGACTCCCATTTTGGAAGCGGAAGAAGAAATAGAGCATTTTTATCACCACAGAAAGGGGGAAGCTTGACTCTCCCTCTTGGGCTGTGCCACATTCAGGATTTTGTTGGCAGAGTTCAGGATTACATAAGGACAGAGTCAACAACCAACACTAAAAAGACAATGTTTAATGGTTCTATATATTGTGTATATATGGTATGGCTGAGTCCTGACTCTCACCATATAATTTTAGATCAATCAATTTCATAAAATTTTGTCCAAAGGCAAAGTAAATTTTTTTTTTTTAGTAAAAAAAACCCTAATAAATCAAAAATAGCACAAATATGTCAGACAATTCAAAACTATTCACCTTAAAAAAAAGGTAATGGAGGTTTGCACTATGAAATGGTGGCATTTGTCCAAAAATATGATAGGAATAAAATAAGTGTTATAGTAAAGGCAGAGGAGTAAATTTTGCTTCTATTTATTTTATTCACTCTACAAACAGACTTGTAAGTGGGATTTCTGTGACCTCAAAAATTATTTCAACTTCTGTTCATCTGTCAAATTATTCTCTTCTCCCTCAAGCTTGCCTTAGCATTTGGACTATAAAATTAGTTCCTTAGAAACTCATTTAATATCGCAAGTCTATTGAAAAAAATCATATAGACATATCTGCTTTTTAACAAAAATACTGTATGAAATATTTAGACATAAGCAGAATTTCCATGTTCAGTTTACCCCATCACTAACATACGTAATAACCCTGTAGCACTGTCTTCACTATTAGCTTATAAGTATGCATATCTAATTTTCTGTTTTGTATTCAAGCACTGCTCAGGAAAGAGGTAACCAGGAGCAATAAGACAATAATATCTATCAGGAGGATACACTGACTGATGGATTTGGAATGCCGTGACCAGTGAATGCTCAGCTGGGAGCAAGCTTCATTTGCACTCCTGCTCGTTGTTGAAAGGAGAAGATATTGAGCATATGTGAGTCAGCAACACAAACCCCATGGGGGAATATCACACCAAAATTGATTAACTGCTTAATTTGTAAGCTGATGAGGCAAGTGCGTCAGCCTCTAATTTACATTCTGACTAACAGTAATAATTTGCTGGCTGAACATTTGGTGAAATTATCTGAGCAAGGTGCATTAAAGAATAAATAAAGCCTTTTTACTTAAAAACTATAACTAATTCTGATACAATCAAAATTATGCTGAATATGAACAGATAAAGTAAAGCCTAGTGGCATTACAATAACCCAAACATCAAAAGTACAGTTTCAAAGAATGGATCACAAAGGGGAGACAAAGACTCGCATGCAGATTTCACACATATGTTGCCCATGTATGCTTGAGCTTTGAAGTATTTGGTAAAAAGTGGTTTAGTGGGGTTTTTTTGGCTACAAAAAGAAGAAAAAACAATGACAATACCTCTATGACAGGTAAACCAGGACAGACCCACATACAATAATTCAGTCTTTGCTTTCATTTCACTAAAAAGTTCAGAAACAGCACAAGAATACATTAAGGCATAGCTGATTTGCAAATACCCATGATTACATCAGGAACATCAATGCTAAAAGGCTTATATGAACAAAGAAAATTCAAAATTAGGAACATTCATAAACATGAAAACTCGCATAGGTAAGAAAAGTTAATGAAAAACACTCTAATGGGAAGGAGAAACCAGAAAAACAAGACTGTGCAGCACTGGAAAAGGACCTAAACAAGAAATTTCAATTTGGCACTACAATTAAAGAGATTAATGCAATTTTGGTTTCACAAATGTGTAACAACATGATACTGTGGTAGCCAGCTCCAGCCTTGGGATTCATCTGGTACTTGGAATTCCTTGAATAGCATGCCAGATGTGCATCGTAAGCATTTTGCCCAGCCAAAGAAAAAGTGATGCAATACAGAGATATGGGTGACGAGTAGCAGCCTATGCTAAACACGTCTCTGTTTAGCATAGCATCTCCATTTACAATTTCCAACACTTGAAGCCAATGACAGAAAGCAAAGAATCCAGGTTAATGAAATGTCAAGAAAAGATCAGTGGAGTTCAAGGAAATAGTGGAGTAAGACGAAAAGGAAGCTACAAGAAAAGGATGTCAAAAAATAAAGGCAATAACAACCCTCTTTAGTTGAATTCCAGAGCCTGAGCTCCTTACTCCTGGTTTGGAACCAACAGCAGCAAGCAGATACTGTTTCCTCAAGACTCCAAGAACCACGAGCAAGGAAAGGCTCAGAATGTACACTTTGAACATCCTGGTTATGGTATAGACAAGGAGACTACGAAAGCAGTAGCAGAGAATGAGAAAGCATTACTGAGACACTGGTTAGCTAATGGGCAAGGTTGTACAATTCTGACATAGGCAACTTGAGAACAGCAAAGGAGACAAGAAAATACATCAGTGCAAGGTGATGGAAGCATAGCTGAAAAGAAAAAGAAAACAGGGTCTCTGTACAGTGAAGATTTGCACTTTGCTCATGTATTTCTACCATGATCTTTATCACCTGGATTCCTGGTTTGACCAGCTTCCAGGCTTCACTGCTTATCAACAACACCAATGTGAGAAATCAGTGATCTGTCAGTGACAGTATGAGCTATGGTACGGTACAAGTACTACAGCAAGCACTACATGGCCTTAAAGAGTGTCAGCTGAGCTGCACTGGAAGATTCTGTGTGCTTTCACAACCCTAATGGTTTTTATACAGGGAATTAATGCAACTACACTTTCCTCCTTCCCCACCCTGGATTACAAGTTGTTTACTGGATGGCATTGCATTAAACTGGTCCTGGTAGTGGTGAGAGAGGCAGAACAGACCAGAAAGGTCTGCAGAACCTGCAGCTGACAGCATACAGAAATCAAGGAGTTGGAAATATTTTAAGGTTTACCTAAGACAGATGGAAATATACTCTGTCCAAATAGTCCAGCAAAAGTAAAATAGTAAAAAATAAAGCAAAAAATTAAAAAACCTCTCCTCTTATCCATGTTAAAACCAGCCTGTTAGCCTGTTTTTCCTTGTTTTACCTGCAATAACCTGCTAAAGTTAGCTGTTGATGACAGCCTGTGACCAGAAAAAACCTCATGAACATACTGAAGTTACAACTAAATTCAGCCTTCAAGAACTCAAATATGCAAAAGGAATGACACATATCAGAAGATAGAACTTTCTTTAAAAGGAAAACAGCCCAACAATTTTATATTTCAAAGAGGAGAATCTCAGACATTGCTATCAATATAGAAAGCCGAGATATTTACAGAATTTCGAAGGTTTTTTTAATGAAGTACATTATAATAAAAAATTATAATAAAATTTGTGAAGCTTATATTTCCACAATTACACATATTTATACATTTAAATCACAGCAATTTGTGTGGAGGGAGGACTAATAAATGCCATTAATACTTTTCAAAACCTTTATGCAAACTTCCATTACATCTGTATGGTTATTGCAAGACAGCAAAGGAGTCAGACAGCAAGAAGTAACACAGGCATCTACATTTGGACTTTGGCATGCAAATACACAGTATGAAATCAACCCAAAATACAAAGAACCACAAGTCTTTATTGAAAAAAAAGAACAATTTTAAATACAGAAGGTCTTTCATTGATAGAAATGAAGTAATGGAGATAGTTGATCAGATTTCTTCCTTTGTTCTCATCTCTAGAAGACTGTAGGTTTGAGTTTTGAGGGGTTTTTGTGTGTGTGTTTCTAAGGGTTTTTTTAATGTATTACTATGAGTTATGATATTTAAAATACTTCTGAAGATAACTCAAAGGAAGCCAGAATCATCAGAATTATGTAAATGTGGTAAGTGTAAACCTGGAGAGGCAAGCCATCTCACCCCAACCTGCATGTGCCCTATGTCTACCATGAGCTGGTACTCTAGGATGAGCAACTCTTCACAGCCTTTATTAGTGAAACACTGAATGGTTTCTGTTGGAAGGGACCTGAAAGATCATCCAGTTCCAGCCCCTTGTAATGGGCAGGGACACCTTCTCCTAGACTAGGTTGCTCAAAGTCCCACCCAGTGTGGCCATGAACATTTCCACAGATGAGGCATCCACAGCTCATCTGGGCAACCTGCTCCCAGTGCCTCACTACCCTCACAGTAAAGAATGCATTCATAACATGCAATTCAGATCTCCCCTCTTTTAGTTTAAAATTGCTACCACTTGTTCTACCACTACCTGTCTGTGTACAAAGTCACCTTTTAGGCATCACCTCTCTCCCTGGAGCTGTCTCTTCTCCACTCTAAACAAACCCAGCTTTCTCAGACTGTCTCCATAGGAGAGGTGCTTCCTCCCTTTGATCAACTCTGTTGCCCTCCTCTGAATTTGCTCCAACAGGTCTACATCTGACCTGTGCTAAAAATTCCAGAGCTGGATGCAGCACTCCAGGTGGTGTCTCACGAGAGCAGAGCAGAGGGACAGAATCCCAACCCTTGCCCTGCCACCCATGCTGCTTTGGATGCAGCCCAGGGTGTAGTTGGGTTTTCTGGGCTGCAGGAGCATATTGTCACATTGCCAACTCATGTTCAGCATCTGTCTGCCAGAACCTCCAAGTCCTTCTCAGCAGTGCTGCTCTCAATGAGTTCCTCTCCCAGTCCATAGCCATATCTGGGATTGCCTTCAGGTGTTGAACTTCATGAGGTTCTCGTGGCACCACTTCTCAAGCTTGTCCAGGTCCCTCTCGGTAGCATCCCATCCTTGTTTTATCAATGGCAGTGCTCACCTTCATGCCATCAGCAAACTTGCTGACGATAAGCACTGAAGGTACTTAGGTTTAAGGCTTTCTACAGTGACTTTTTAAAGGAATAAGTAAACTTCATGGTCAAGTTTTTAGGCTGTTGTCCTCTAAGCAAAGGTATTTTGTAAACTCAGGCTTACAGAGATAGAAATTGAGATGTTAGCTGATGACATTTTGGAAAGCAAAGCAAAATTTATTTGAAATGCCATAATTACATAAAATAACACATCCAAAATAAGCTTAGGCCGTGATATAAATTAAATGGTATGAAATGTGATAAAAGTAATAATGATTGTTAGCTGTATCAGTGTGACTCTTGTCATGTATAGTGTCCAAAAGCATAAAAGATTTTTGGTCAGCTGTAATGTTTACAAGCTGCCTTTTCAAAACTTGCAACCATTATGCACGCACTTCTAGACCATGGGAGCTCAATATTTTTCACACGAAATATTCCTTTTGTTAATGCTAAAATCACCCCACAGCATGTGAAAAACCCATGCCCTGTTTCATTGTGGCATAATTTTTATAACTTTTTTATAACTTTTCTCCACAGAGAGGAAAGAGCTTAACTAATTCAAACACAAAGTTGATGACTTTGTAATTTTATGTCGTATCAGCCCTCAGTCTCACATTGAACTATTTCCTTGAGAAAAGTCAAGGAAAAAAAGCCCTGTAATACAAAGTCTCCTGCGTTATCAAAAGTATTTGACGAGTTGGGTTCCCAGCAGTTTTTGCACTGAAGTCAGCTTGGAAAAAATTCTAATTAGAGATGCAGAATTTCCTCTCATCTCCTTTTCTAATGAAAGCTGGAATACATGACGGTAAAATGATAGTGACAAAGCTGAACAACATATATTAAAGAAAAATATGTTCCCCTTGTAGATGTGCAATGTTTCAACTAGGTGATGTTCCTTATTTCTAAGGAACTGTGGTGTGTGAAGACAGTCGATACCTGCCTGAGGCACAGAGGATTTATTCCAACAAGCACATTAGACAACTCTTCAGCTGCACAGGAGGCAGAGTAGTGGAATACCTGTAGCTAAAAGTCTTCAGAGATTCCTATAACTTTTACCAATTACAAGAATATTAAAATCCCAAGTCCACAGTCCTACAACCAAGTTGTAGCCTTTGCACTAGAAGAAAGGATACACACAAGTGTCATGAGGAAGAAATCACTACATTTGTGCAAGAAGAATCATAAAACATCATTTTCAAGAATATAGAGACAGTGACACGCTCTAAAACATGCACAAAAGGCACAGTTGTGCTGGGGGGTTGTCTAAGACTCATGTCTGAACTCTAGCAAGAATTTGTACTACAAGAATTGCAGGCTTTGGCTCCAAACATGCCAGCACACCTATCCACCCTACGCCCATGCCCTGGGATGCTGTCCTCTTGAAACCCTTTGTCGTGGTTTTAAATAAACTTCTAGAAAACTTTCTAATGGTCAAAAACTGCTGTCAATTTTAGAAATGACTGATAATTGGTCAGGAGAAAAAACTCCCATCAGCCACCAGCAGTTTCAACTTCTTTAGCTCTCAAAACTACTTTAAACGTAAAGCTACCCCATGACACCCTTTTAGCAAGTTTTTCATAATAATATCGCTTATTATAATATGTTGGATGTGTAAACAATTGGCATCAAAGGGGTCCTACCCACCAAGATAAATAGCATGACTGAAGCTAAGTCAGAGCTACAAATTCAGATCTACCTGTCTCATGTCATCTTAATACAGGAGTTTCACAGTATGTGAAATTTAGACAGGGGGGCAAGGGGAAAATCCAAAACAGAATCCTAATTTTGACTTGTTAACTGTATTTTAATCATGAAGAATAAACTTCAAGGCAACCCAAGCAGACTAACATTATTACCCTTTGCACATGAAAGCTTTAACTAAAACAAGGCTGTTTTTATACAAAAATCCTAAACAAACGTCTTGTTTATCTTCTCACCAAGGCCAGAAGTACAGAGAGAATAAAAATATAAGATGAAACCCAGATGTGCACTACACAAGAGCCTCTTTGCTACCATGAAAAAATATTAACTACCTAAATAAAACACAGATTCTGCTTATTTCCCAGTGAAAATACTTAACACTTCTGTTAAGAAAACTGTCACTACGTGCATGGATCAATCTAAGTTCCCAATTCCCCCAACTAATTAATTCCTACAATTAATCACACAAGAAATGTTTCTTCAAGCTAAAAGGAATAAACATTTAAAAAGTGAACGTGCTTGATATTTATTAACCAAAAATTAGAAGAGCACTAGTTCTGCCTAAGTTCGTAAATTACCTTGTTCACAAGAGCATTTCTGCTCCACTAAGTCATACAAGTTTATCCTTCATAACAGCCTTGCATTACAGGCTCTTTTACAACAATGCAATAACTGTTTCAAAAGCCCCCAAAATAAGGAGGGCTTATTGCATCAGAAAGTATAATTCTTAATGATGAGAAAACAATGCAAAGGACAACACTGAATTCTGTCACAGTCCATTTCAAAGGTATGAAGTTGCCATTAGGTGAAGAAAGCAAAAATTGTGTCTCTCTTCCATTGCTGAGAGCTGAAAATGACAGAATCATTTAGGCTGGAAAACACCTCTGAGATCATCAAGTCCAACCTTTGCCTAAACACCACTTTGTCAACTAGACCACAGCCTTAAGTGTCACGTCCAGCTGTTCCTTGAGCACCTTCAGGGCA
The DNA here is from genome assembly GCF_030490865.1 of Poecile atricapillus. Taxonomy (NCBI): domain Eukaryota; kingdom Metazoa; phylum Chordata; class Aves; order Passeriformes; family Paridae; genus Poecile; species Poecile atricapillus. The sequence goes on along the minus strand of NC_081251.1, from coordinate 20,180,915 downwards.
GCCTGTTCCTATGTTTGACAATCCCTTGAATTAAGAATGCGGGATAACACTTAAGATAAGGATCCTCCCCAGTCCCCTCCCAATGACAGGGAAACATGAAGAATGTCTCAAAATTACAGCTAGGCATGTGCCGACATGTGACATACACAGCTACAAACATCAGGTTTTATAGCAACGCCAGGATGGCTTTTCAAAGCATTTGCTTCTATATAGAGCCTCACCTTCCCCAACCCACAAACATTGGAACAGGGCTGTAGGGAGGAAATCTGCTTCCAGTGTTGACACTGCAAGGGACTACAAATGACAGAGAGCAGGACTAAAGGTACTGTACACTGCTCAGTTATATAATATGTCAGAGCCCCATGGGAGAATGCCACATCTGACTCATCTTGCCCTCCTTCACCAAGGCCATGTCTGACAAGCAAGCAGAGCCATGGCCCCTGACTGGCTCCACCACCTCACACCCGTGAACTGACCTGACAAGGGCAGGATGCTACAGGCAGTGAGGACAGAAACCACATTGCTGATCACCTAGCACTTCCACAGTCAAATAACCAGATAATTTTAAAAAATGTGGTTGTCCAACTGTATTTACAGAAGAAGTGGCATATGCAAGATATCAGTTTGAGGTGCATAAAAGGAAATGCACAGTTTGTTTCATTCCACAGCAAATGTTATATAAGCTCTTCAGCTTTCATTTGCAAGTCACAGATCTGGCACAAAATTAATAATCTGGCATTTTTCATTTAGCCTCCAAAGTGCTGCATTTTGACCAGAAGACCAGCCAGGCAAGTCTTTAAAAAGCAGCAGAGGAATCCAGTCCTGGCCACACCCTGCCATGGTGGGGCTACGTCTGCTGGCGTTACAAAACCCAGCCAGGTACACAGATACAGTGTACAAGAGAGCCCAGGAGAAAAAATAGAAATAAATTCATACAAATGTTAAAAATGTTATATAATTAAATAAACTTAAATAAAATATAAAAACATACGCATATATATCTTTTACAATACATAATAGGTATATATAACCTATCTATATTATACACAGATATAAAATACAACTAAATAAAACCAAAAACCAGACACTCGAGCTGCCCTGGAAAGCGAAGCGCCCGTGTGCTCAATTTCACCAACAGCCTGAGGAGGCCAAAGCCGCATTCGACGCTTCTCAGATTTTGACGTGGAGGACGCAGCACATGCTGCGACCCCGGGCGAGAAGGGGCTGCGATGAGCCAGCGCAGCCCTGCCCGTGCTGTCCGAGCGCGTCCGCTCCGCCCGCGGGGGTGAGGGGGCGGCTCCGTGCCCGCCGCGCCTGCCCCGCTGAGGAGCCCAGCCGGCCCCGCGGGACCCTCGCTCCTGCCCCGCCGAGGAGCCCACCTAGCTCCGCGGGATACCCACTCCTGCCCCGCCGAGGAGCCCAGCTGGCCCCGCGGGATACCCACTCCTGCCCCGCTGAGGAGCCCAGCTGGCCCCGCGGGATCCTTTCTGCTGCCCTCGCGGCATACTCACTCCTGCCCGGGTCGGGGCGCCCCCGCTCCCCCTCACTTCCTCTCCTCCTGCCGCCGCTGCCGCCGCAGCCTCACTGGGCGGCGCCGGGACGGCCCCGCCGAGCCACGCACCTGCCGCAGGTGAGGCGGGCGGGGCTGGGGCGATTGCGAAGCGCCCGCTCCCCTTCCCGCTAGCGGCTCCTCTGCGGCACCGGCACCGCCCGGCGCCATCCCGTCCTATCCCGTCCCGTCCCGTCCCCCCCTTCTCGCTGTCCCGGGCACGTTCCACACTTCGCTCCTTTTCCCTCCTCAAAACAGGCAAGTCCGCAGCCGCCTATAACAGCCAGTGCCGTAAAGCGAGGCGCGGGCGGCGCGACAGCCGCGAGGTCCTCGGAGCGAAGATGGCGGCGGGGGAGTCGAAGTCAGTGCTGTTCGTGTGCCTGGGTGAGCGGGACGAGGGATGGCCGCTGCCGCTCTGCGCCCGCCGCTCCTCGGCCCGGGGCACCGGCGGGGCGGGGTGCGGCGGGAGTGCGGTGAGGCGAGGACCGGGAGAAGTGCGGCAGGCCCGCCGCGGTGCCGCAGGCGTCCCGCCCTAGGACGGTTCCGCGAGTTTGCATTGTCGGGGAGGGCCGGAATAGTAGGAATGAAGGGAGGCAAAAGGCGGAATACACCTGCGCCCTTTCTGTGATAGGAACAACGGGGAAGGGTTTAGCGTAGAGAGGGCAGAGCTGGACTGGAACAGATTGCGCGAGGGTGATGATGGAGTCTCCCTCTGTAGAGACGTTCCAAAGCACCTGGGCGCGTTCCTGTGTAACCTGCTCTAGGTGACCCTGCCTCGACAGGGGCATTGGGCTAGATAATGTCCAGAGTCCCTTCCAACCCTAACAGTTCTGTGGTTCGGTGAAATCAGTAGGAAATAGGGAAGGAAGTAAAATGACAGTGTTGACAAACGCGAAGGTTGTGTGTAGGGAAACGCAATACCTAAATAGGCATAAACTAAGTATGACCTAAGGCTGCTGCTTGGGGGCGGCACGGAGAGGTGTCTTTGAACAGCTTTCTGAGATGGATCGTGCAGTTCTTGGCTTCTGGAACAGCGGGATTGGAACGGGGAGACTGCCTGCACGCTTGCTGTTGGGAATACCTGACATGGAAAAGGGAGAGAAAACCACTGAAGTTAATGTAAGAGCCGCTGTAAAAAGAGGGAAAGAAGGGTAGGACTTTAAGTAAGAAAAAGAACTTGGGGGAGGCAGATCTGTTCTGATCTAATAATGAAATTCTTGATCTGTTATGAAAATGAGTGAAAAAAATAAGCCTTTTTTGAAAGGCTGCCAAAATGAAGAAATAGGGAACTTTCTGTTACTGATATTTTATATGTTTAAGTTGTAAATATTGTCTTGCAAAGTCCCAGAAAACATAAGTGTAGATGAGATCAGAAATCTCCTGAATGCTCTTCTGGCGTTTAGGGCAATCAGTTACTGGTAAGCAAGATAATCATAACCAGCAAATAGCTAACCTGACTACACAGATTACAGATCCATGCCCTACTTTGTACATGCTTTCTCTAAATTTCTGTTTTCTTCAGGGCATAACAAGCTGGATGGCTCCTTGCTCTGATCTAGGGGGGCTGTTATCATTATCTGCTTCCTAGCTTATATAATCTTACCTGTGTGCTATGGACCCTTGGCATTTTGCCAAGTTAGTTGCAAAACCATTAGTTAAAGTTTGGACTTTTCTCTGTCTGCTATTTTGTTATTGTAATAGGAGACATGCAGATTAGTTGAATAGCAAAATAAGAATTTAGTTTGGTGAAATATGTTCTGATGTTTACCTTAGAGTAAAATCAACCCCAAATGATAATCCAGGGAAAACATCCTTCAGTAAGGGATTATCAGTTGCTGTGTGTTTAGAAGCTAGTGGTCAATACAAATGTTTTTGTATAAAAACATCTCAATTAATATGAATCCTCCCCTCCCAAACATAATATTCTAAAGACTGTTGTAATCACCATCCCTATGTGCTGAAGGGTGAGCCAGTGGGGAAGAAGACTCACTTGGCTGAATAGGGAGTTCTGGCTGGAACTGAAGGAAGAAAGGAGAGATTATGACCTTTGTAAGAAGGGGCAAGCAGCTCAGGAGGACTAAAGGGTGTCATGAGGTTATGCAGAGAGAAAAATCAGAAGGTCCAAAACCTAGCTAGGACTTAAAGTGCTTACTGCCATAAAAGACAAAGGAAAATATTTCTGTAGATACATCAGCAGCAAAAGGAGGGCTAAGTAGAATCTCCATCTTTATTGGATGCAGAAGGAAACAGTGACAAAGCATGAGGAAATTGCTGTGATGTTTAGTGCTTTCTTTGCCCCAGTCTTGAACAGTAAGAACAGTTCATCTCTGTGTACCAGCTCCCTGAGCTAGAAAACAGGGATGGGGAGTATCACAGATTCATAGAATAAAATCACAGATTCACTAAGGTTGGAAAAGGCTTTGAAGATCATCGAGTCCAACCTTTGACCAAACACCAATCTGTCAAATAAACCATAGCACTAAGTGTCACATCCAGTTAGTTCTTGGGCACTTCAGGGACAAAGACTCCCCTCACCCTGCTGGGCAGTTCCTTTCAATATCTAGCCACCCTTTCAGTGAAAAGTTTTTGTCCAACCTGAACCTCCCCTGGTGCAGCTTGAGTCCATTTCCTCTTCTGTTACGAGTGGCCTGGGAAAAGACTGACTCCCACCTGTCTACTGTCTTCTTTCAGGTATTGTAGAGAGCCATGAGGTCTCCCTGAGCCTCCTTACCTCCAGCTTGAACAACTCCACCTCCCTCAGCTGCCTCTTACAGGACTTGTGTTCCAGATACTTCAGCAGCCTTGGTGTCCTTCTCTGGACACACTCCAGCACCTCAGTGTCTTGTAGTGAGAGGCCAGAACTGAATGTAAGATTCAAGGTGTGGCCTCACCAGTACCGAGTACTGCGGGACAATCACTGCCCTGGTCCTGCTGGCCACAGTATTGCTGATAACAGGCCAGGATGGCACTGGCCTGCTTGGACACCTGGACACACTGCTGTCAGCTGGATGCCAACCAGCACCTCCAGGTCCTTTTCTGCCAGGATGCTTTCCAGCCATGTTTCCTGCTGGACATGCTCACTGAGCCAGTTTCAATCATTTATGGTCAGTCCTGGTCAGCTGGGGAGATCCTGGTTGATGGGAGGTTAGTAAATGTGACACTCACCTACAAGAAGGTTTGAAAGAATGGCCTGGGGACTGCAGGCCTGCCAGCCTGATGTTGGTGCCAGGGAAGGTCATAGAGCAGGTCATGAGTGCCATCATGTGGCACAGGACAACCAGGGCATCAGGCCCAGCCAGGATGGGTTTAGTAAAGGCAGATCTTGCTTGAACGGCTTGATCTTCTGTGAGCAGGTCACCTGCTTAGTGGATGAGAAAACATGGCATGTTGTCTATTTGGACTTCATTATAACCTTTAACACCATTTCCCACAGCATTCTCCTGGAAAAACTGGCTTCTTAGGGCTTGGGTGGGTGCACTGTATTCTGGGTAAAAAAGTGGATGTGTGGGCCCAAAGTTGTGAATGGATTTACACCCAGCTGATAGATGGTCATGAGTAGTGGTTCCCCAGGGCTCAGTATTGGGACCAGTTCTGTTTAATATCTTAACCAGTAATCTGGACAAGGGGATTGAGGGCTGCTGTAGTCAGGTCACAGATAGCACCAAGTTGGGTGGGAGTATTGATCTGCTGGAGAGTAGAAAGGCTCTGCAGAGGGAACTGGACAGGTTGGGTCAAATCCAACAATATGAGGTTCAGGAAGACCAAGTGCTGCGTCCTGCCTTGGATCACAACCTCCTGCAGTGCTGCAGGCTGAGGGCAGAGTGGCTGGAAAACTGGCTGGTGGAAGAGGACAACTGAACTGAACCAATGTGCCCAGGTGGCCAAGCAGGCCAATGGCACCCTGGCCTGAATCAGCAATAGTGTGGCCAGCAGGGCCTCCTGCTGTGATCGTCCCCCTGTACTCAGCAGTGGTGAGGCTGCATCTCAAGTGCTGTGTCCAGTTCTGAGCCTCTCAATCAAGAAAGACATTGAAGTGCTGGAGAGTGTCCAGAGAAGGGCAGCAAAGCTGGTGAAGGGTCTGGAGCACAAATCTGATGAGGGGTGACTATGGGAGCTGGGGTTGTGTAGCCTGGAGAGAAGGAGGTTTAGGAAAGACCTTACCACTCTCTACAATACCTGCAATAAGTTAACAAGATGAGCGGAAACAGCCCTAAATTGCACCAGGGAAGGTTTAAATTGGTTATTGGTGAAAAATTTCCTCACAAAGGGGTTGTCAAGCATTGGAAGGGGCTGCCCAGGGAAATAGTTGTGGCTCCATGGGTATTTAACAGACATGTCGACATGATGCTTAAGGATATGGGTTAGTTGTGAACTTGGCAATGCTGAGTTAACAGTTAAAAGTCCTCAGGGTTTTTCCCAGCCTAAACTATTCTATGATTCTGTGAAACAATTCGTGTGTGTGGGTTTCTAGGCCCACAATGGTGATTTGCACTGTAATGAGGTTCTAATGCAGGAGCTCTTTTTAGTGTAACTTAATAAAATAGTTTATATTAATTAATAATTAGGCCTGAGGAAAGTGTGGACAAGTACCAATCAGTACCAATGTTTTAATCAAATGTTGTAAATAGCTTTTAAATTTCCTCCTCTGTGTTTCTAGGTTATGAAAAAAGACCTTAGTGATATGCAGTGTGAAAAGTTAATTGACATAAGCATTTCTTTTTTTTCCAGTGAAATATACACTCTGCTCAGTTAAATTCTATAGGCAACTTGTTTTTTGTTCCTGCTTTAAGTTTTCTTAATTTTTTTTTGTTATTCTTCAAGAGTGATACCTTTTTCATCCTAAATTTTACTAGGAATGATAGCCGAGATTATTGCTGAAAAGAGTACTAAACAGATTTCTAGAACTGCATTTAACTGTAGTGTTCTTTGCTGCTTAATGTAGTACATTAATTCTAAAGTTTGCCACATCTAGTGAGAGCAGATTCCAGAAAGGACACTTCTTCGTAAAAAACTACATTTTCTTTCTACATTGTTTTGAAAGAAACCTATTACTGAAATATCTGTTGATTGTGTTCTTTGTAATGAAATAAGCAGATAGTCATTACACAACAAAATACAATCTAGTTAATGTGCATAACTACATTAATGATAAGGGTTCCTCATCACTGAGAAATAATTGAAGTACCCAGCAACATATGTAATTACAGCATTTGAAAAGGCACAAAAATATTTTATTTTTCATTTAAGCAAAGAAATAATTAAAAGTGGAGGTGAATCAAAATGGAGTTTGCTCATTTTACACTTGCATAGCTCATGTAATTAATAGCTGAGCTCCAGAAATGGGCTTAATTATGCTGTGTTATGTAAGTCTGCCTCTTTCTCTCTGATGACTTCTCCACTATAACACAACAAGCTGACTGGGCATCTTAGACCAGGCACTGGCTTTCTGATCTCCAGAGATGGAGGAGCCATTGTAAGATGGTTGTACTGTTGAGCAAAGTTGGTTTGGCTAAGTGTTCAGAAGATTAATGCTTGTTGTGAATCACTGAGTACAAGTATTGTCCCCAGGGATCTAGACTGCATAAAATAATTTCTGAAATGGCAACTAACTTAGTGGGTATGAGGACATTAGATGACAGTTACAGAGAGATTTAAGTTTCCTGGTTCAGTTTTCACAATTCATTGTATGCACTTAGATATTGCCAAATACTAGGTTTCATGGGACAGAATGCTATTTATAGCTGCATAATGGGAAAGCAATAGGGTAAGACATTGAGAAAGTCATGAAAAAGTTGCTGTAATAAGGATTCTTGGCAAATTGATAAAAAGAAGTGATGTCCTTTTTTTTATAAAGAAGAAAATATTAGATAAATGTAAGGAAAATTACCTTTCTTCTATGCAGTATTGGTAATACAGCTGTAAGAATACAGTGTCTTATTTAATCTGTGTTTGCAGTTATGCAGAAGTACTAGAGTTGAAAGCATGGTTGTAAAAGTAATCTTGGAATTGAAAAAGATGATCTATGATTAAAACATGCTAAGGGTCTGATTGTTGTGACGAGGTGCTATGTGTTGAAAATTTGTGTTTTCCTGATGAACCTTTAGGTTTATTAGAAAAGCATGATGTACCAGCAGTTGAATAATTCAGGATAATTATTCCTGCTGCAAGGAAAGTTTTTTGAGCCATACGCGCATACACACACAAATGCAAAGACCAGGGAATCTGAACTAAAATCTGTGCTTTGAATGGTTCCTCACAAAAGTAATTGAATGGTGAGATGGAAAGAACTAGGACTTGTGATGAAGTTCTGGCGGGAATTTGATTACAGAATGGAATAAAGTGACTGGTCAGTTTCAAACACTTGAGAAGGGGACCTGATGAATGATACAAATGATGCTGGGAAGCATGAAGTGACCATTCATGGAAACATAAGTAGAATAAAAATCAGGTTTTTGCATGTGAGAGGATGAAAACCAGTAAAACTTTTGTTACCAACAGAAAAAAGTGTTTGTTTGCATTTGGGGAAGCTCTGAAAGAAGTAGGGAACAAGATACAAAACAAATTGAGAGAGTAAATAATTGTATCAGCATACTCAGAGATGGGCAGTGGAACTGAGCATCAAATGGATTCAAGTTGTCTCTCCTGCCAGTTAGAAGCAGAGCTTCCATTTCTGTCTGGGAGTGGGTCAAAGATTAGTGCAGAGACCAGAGTAAGAATTCAAAAAATTAGGTGTTGGCTTAGGTCACTGTCACTGGAGGCCTTGTGCTTAGAAAATGAATGAGAAGACATGACTTCTTAAAAGTGGTTGACAGATGGTTCCAGTACTGATCCTGTGACTGAAATCTCTTGTCCTTGAATCATTGTATTTGGAGATGTTTGTAGGATTAATCTCAGTAGGTGGACACTAGGTACCTTGGGCACTAGTTTTCTGTGATTGAAAATGTCACTACAACTCAATGAACTTGATATGTAAAAAAATGAAGGGAGAAGATGGAGATTTTGAGAACTTGTATACTGCTATCTTCTACATAAAGCCAGCATGATCAGATCAGTTGGAAATACAACAGAGGAAAGAAACGCCAGAGGATAGGTAGTAAAGATAATGTATAGATAAGATTTAAGAAAATGGTTGAAGTTCAAGGAGGAAGGTAATTGTGAAATTTTCCCATTCACTCTCCAATTATGTCTGTCAATCCATAATTTAGGAAATACTGTACATATGTGAGGAACCTCAGCAAAGCTTGGAAAGACCAATGTAAGATGTAAAACTGTATCTGAAATGGATAGAAATTAGTGAGAAAAGTGTCCGGAAAACAAGGATTAAGTTTACATATGTTAGTGGGATAAGATAGGGCTTTACATCAATCTTGAGATGAATGATAACAGTTGCAAGGAGTAGAATGGGTACAAGTTGTTTAGAATGAAAATAACACTGAAGAGTGTGTGGGGAAAAGAGCTTCTGTAAAGTCAGTTCTGTGAGTCTGTCCATAGTTCCCAAGAATAGATTTGAATTCTGATTGAAGTTCCCTAATAGTGTTAATACCTCTGCTAATATCTGGAATGTGTCATCAGGGAAGACATTAATTTTTAAGTCACAAACTGGGTTAAGTGTTGGTTTCAAAAATGATACAACTGAAGTTTCTAGTTACTGCTAGAATTGGTAGTTAATATGCTTAATCAAGGGTGATCATGCTGCTGTTCATTATGGTATATGATATCATTAAAGATTATAGCATTTATTTTAAGAAGTGAACAAGCTGTAGAATAGTGAAAATTTGGAACAAGTTCCATGTAAAGCAGAAGGCTAAACAAATGGAATCCCATGAGGGATTTATTTCAAAACCACCATTTTGAAATTCTGGGAGCTAGTTAATGAATTACTAGGTTTAAGAATATTAATCATTGTTTATTACTGAAATGTTGAGTGTCGTAGTGAAAGTTACTGTTCATGCACAATTGTGTGGGATCATTCATACAGAGAAAAAATTTTGTTCAGGAAGAAATGGATGGCCTCAACAGCTGGTGTAATGGAAACAGAATGTAATAGTTTAGAAAAAATACTTAAAGATCACCTGTTTGAAGTAATAAGAAAGAGAAGGAATGGACAAATTAGGAGTAGGGTGTTATAATCATAAATTAATACTTGTGAATGAATCAAAGGTGATTGTATAAGTTCTCAGGTTATTTTCAAAAACACTAATTACCTATTACACTTTTTAAAAAAAAAAACAGATTGGAACAAATTTTTTCTGTAGTGTAATCTGTCATTTTGTTTGTCAGTATTCAAGAAAAATAAATTCAAATTAGAAGTGTAGATCTGACTTAACTGGAGTGATTAGATAAGGTCAGTTAATTTCATGAGGAGATTGAGAGCTTGGTTTGTTTAGTTTAGCACAGCTCTGCTTGGCAAGGGTTCTGTATCTGTTGAAGGAAACATAGAGACTGGTGTTAACCAAGATCAGATGAGCAGAGACTTCCAGGAATAAATATTAAGTTGAAACTGGAAGGTCTTATGCTACTACAGGGAATTAGTATCTGGAATAGCCTTTTAAGATAGATGATGCTTTTTCAATGGAGCTTGATGTGTTCATAAGAGGAGCGATGCTGTATAGGCTTGCAGTATCAAATAACTGAATTCCTTGATATGAAGGTTATTTTCTGTCTTGTGCTATATGTTACCGTGTTTTGAAATTGTATTGTTTAATGTTGAACTGCCATTATTTTTTTACTTTATTACCATATTTTAAACATTTTCATAATTAATAGTCCTTACTTATTTTCTCACTTAACCACATAGGGAGTCCCAAAATTTTCCTGCTTTATTTTTCTTCCAAGACTGATTTCATTTCTGTGCATGAAATAAATTCAAACAATGTAATTAGTATGTTGTCCCCTGGAAGATCTACTGACATCAGAACTCAGTGTTTTGGCAAGATCAGTTTTTCAATGGTTAGCCTGTTCCTATTGCCATTTAGTTTATTTGATGTTCTCTAAATCTTTGATAGTCAATTTGTGTTGCTTCAGACCCTCACTTCCTTCTTTGTGATTTTTATAGTTGATGTGTGACAGCAAGTTAAGGTCACTGCCCTTACTGTAAAAAAGAAATTCTTGTTTATGTCCAGTACAAGTGTTCTCCATTTCTATTTAAAACTGTTGTCCCTTGTCCTATCACTACAAGCCCCCTTTATATATAGAAAGGTTGCAGTAAGATCTCAACTCCACAGTCCTTTTCTTCTTCAGAGTGCACAATCTCAGTTCTCACTCAGAGGTGCTCAGCCCTCTGATCATCTTTGTGGCCCTCTTGGATCCACTCCAGCAGCTCCACATCTTTCTTGTGCTGGGTACCCCAGAACTGGATGCATTAGTCCAGGAGGGGTCTCATGAGAGCTGAGTAGAGGGGCAGAATCCCCTCCCTTGACCTGCTGGCCATGCTGCTTGTGATACAGCCAAGGATATGATTGGCTTTCTGGGCTGCAGGTGCTCTCTGCTGGCTCATATCCAACTTTTCACCCACCAGTGTACCCAAGTCCTCCACTGGGTTCATCTGAATCCCTTCATGCCACAGTACTGATATTGGACACTGCCCCAGCCCAGGCACAGGACTCTGGGTTCTCTCATACACAGTTTGCATTCTGTCTGAGTAAATAAAAATCTTTAATTTGATCTGGGCTGAAAAATCCACACAATTACTTGGTTTTTGTTTTCAATAGTTTGAAAATTCATTTGAATCTCGTTTCCATAGGAAACATCTGTCGCTCTCCAATAGCTGAAGCAGTTTTCAGAAAACTCGTAACTGATGAGAAGCTTGAAAGTAAGGTAAGCTATTTATTTCTGTTCCAAGAAATAACTTATAACTCTCATAGCCAGTCAGAAATAAAAGCAGTGAGGAAAAAAACATAAAAATATGAATTTGTTTTTCTGTAGTGGAGGATAGACAGTGCAGCAACATCTGCCTATGAAATAGGAAGCCCTCCTGACTATCGAGGACAGAATTGCATGAAGAAGCATGGCATTACCATGAACCATATTGCCAGGCAGGTACTGTACCTTAATTTTCTTAAAATCTTTGTATGTATTTGTTCTGTTGTTACAGTGGAGGACAGACAGTGCCGCTGTTTCAGACTGGAACGTGGGGCGCTTCCCAGATTCAAGGGCTTTAAGTTGTCTAAGAAATCATGGCATTGAGACAGCACATAAAGCACGACAGGTAGAAGAGAGTGTATTTTATTCCTTATTCATACCTGTGCCCTCACCATTGCCATCACAGAAGTCATTTTACCAATGCATGATTAAGCATCAATTAGTAAATACTTTGTGCAGTTTTTAATGGACTCCAAAGTGGCTTAACTTTTCTAGTTGAGCTTAATGAGTTTTTTGTTATTAAGGTTTGTTGAAAGTACAAGTGGAATTGAACCAGTTTCTGCATTATAGAGAACTCCTGCCTCCAAATGTTTAGTATTCTGAGAATTTTTAAAATACTTCTTAAAAATGGACTTACTCTAGTGATCTGTGATGCATCCTTCAGTAAGGAATTGTATATTTATTTAGCCTAGCTAGCTCAGTCGGTAGAGCATGAGACTCTTAATCTCAGGGTCGTGGGTTTGAGCCGAGCTACACCACATGAAAAGGATTTTTTTTCTGGATTTGCCATTTCATCGAACAATGAGAGGTTTCATTGTATAATATTATTCAATTTCTGTTAAATAAACAGTTTTTTTCCACTTGTCTCCAAGGAAATCTCTTCCCAAACCAGTTGGGGGGAGGGGCCTCTTGAATTTGCTTTTCTGGGGGGACCCCGTTTGGAGTTTCTCTCCCAGATTTTCCGTAAACCAGGACACAGGTCCAAAAAAAAGTAGAATACCTCTTCATCCATCAGAAAAAGCTTCTGCATTTGCATGTAGATCTTTTTAAAATATCAAGAGTTCTAAATTAGAATGAAAGCACTCAAACCCAAGATTAGTGGCACAGTTGGTGGTAACTTCAGAAGAAAACATACCCTTGAAGCATTCTTAAGTCAAAGGCAGGTTTGCCACTTAGTGAAATCCTCTAAGTTTAGGCAAAACTCATATCTGTTTTCATTAACAAAAGAACATGTATTTCCACACTGCATTCCAAAGAGATTGGAAGTAAATGTGTCTGCATCTATTTAAATCATTCAGACACTCATATAAATGCACATAATTTACTTCAGTTAACTATTCTCTGGATACAAGATATTCCTTTAGGGCTTGACCTTTACTTAGTTTGAGTTTACACCACTAGTTTTTGTATTGACAAAAAGATCAAGTAGTCTTGTTATTATCTTACATTTCTGTTCCCTTCAGAATTTTTCTAGACCTCACTGAGGTCATATTTACTTTCTTCACTTTTCAAAGACTACATGTTTAGTTTTTTGACTTTCAAAAATAAATTCTCTCAATTAGTCAATTGCCCTCTGCTGACCTCTCCTGATGTTAATCTCTGTTTATATGAAACAGAATTAAGCACAGCACCATTTAATATTTTTCAATAATTTACTATTAGAATAATACTGAAAAAAGTCTGTTGTGATCTTTTCCTGTTACAGTGCCTGGATTTACTTTTTAGCAGTGCTTACAAACATCATTATTTGTCAATATGCAAGCTAAATGGTACTGAAATAATTCAGTCAGTGTTTCAGTTATTACACAGTAGTGTGACATGTTTGTCTTCTTAGAAGATACAACTTGGAAACTTGGGAACTGTTCCTCTAGGTATTCCTAGAGTGGTTTATGAGCAGTTAAAGCAAAGGACTGTAACCAGGTTGATTCTGTCTTGAAGCAAATCTTTGTATCTTTCTTTGATCTAAATCTTTCTTTGAGAGAGAAGGAATGAAAAGACATTCATTTACACATTCTGGCAAATGAAGAGACTTTTCGTTTAGAAGACCTTAAAATGTTACATATACGGGGAGAGAAAATTAAAAAATAGTGCATTTTTTATGTTAATGATGTTGACAATGTAATTCCAAATTTTTTTTTTCCCTAAACTTCAGTTAAATGGTCTCTGCAGATTCTCTGAACCTGCAGACTTGATATGGTCTTGTGGTACTTCTGAAAAAAAGGGTACTTGACAATGTAGAACAGGACTTCAGAGTGGTCAGGTCAGTACAAGTGGAAGTGTATTTGTTTCACTATTAGAGATGAACTTAAGGATAGAATTTTGTGTGACACTTGTTTCAGAACAGATTAAGGAAGATTTAATACAGAAGCTGCAGAAATAGAGGGTAAAGATTTACTTTCTGTTGCCTTCGAAGTACTGTCATAAGTTAAGTACCTTGTACAATTATCCTCTTCAGTCCTGTGCAAAACTCTTACCCACCCAGTGGAAGGCACCTTTTCTCATGTAATTTTTTGCATAATTATGATAATCACTGATTTTAGTTTCTTTTTTTTAATTCAGTACTACAAGAATGGATTATGTAAAAGAGAGTATTGAATTGGTCGTGTCCTACCATCATACACATTGATATTCTAAATTAAAAGTGAATTATAAAAATAAATGTATATATTTATATATAAAATAAAGTTGTTACCATTTTAGTTAATGGCAGGTTGCTGTATGAAATTCTCTCAGCTCTTTTTCTTCATGCACAAACCAGAGAGGTTTTAATTATTTTCACTTTTATTCATACTGAGGCAAAAATTGATTTTGGTATGACTCATACCGTGCATTTGCCTTAAATATGAAATTGAGATTAGAAGAAGGTTGTATTAAACACTGTTTCACAACTGGATAAATTTGAGAATTACTCTGTGGATTTCAGACAGAGAAAAATGAGATTTCCCTTCTGTAAATAAAGGGAAATGTTTCACTAATAATTTATTAATTGTTACGTGCATTTTTTAAATGTAAAGTTATTGTTATCTGTGTAGTTTCATCCAAAGATAACTACTTGAACTCTCCACTACACTTCTCAAAATGTACCTAAATTTTTACGTCCTCAGTTTTTTCCCCAAAGTTTTAGTAGTTTTGAGGTGTACCTTCAGTTCACTGCAGTTTGCTCAATTAAAGGTGTTTTTTTTTTCCTCTTAATCTGACTCTGTGTTAGGACTTAAAAGAGCAAGCCAAATGGTAGCCTTGGTTTTAGGGCTGTATTGGTCATAGGGTAATAACCGTCACATTGTCAGGTGTTCCTAGTTCATGCTTCCATTTGTCTGTACAACAAAGAAATCCTCGCCCTCGTATTTTCACAGGGGCAAGTGTTCAGCTGTGTAGAGCATTCAGAAGCAGCTTGTAGAAGTCCTGATTAGATTTGCCAGGAAAACAGAGCTATTTCCACTGCAAAAATATTTTCATAGGTCAGAGGCACTGCATGAATACAGCAAATATTTTTACAGTGAAAATAAACAAGTCTGCATTAGTTTTCATCATTAACCCTTAATTTTCACATGTACTCCTGACATACCTCACCTCTTCAGTTCTCTTTATGTGTAATGCTTCATTTATGGCTTTATTCTGATGATTATTTATGTCTGTCTTTTCTTACTCTCTGTTATGGGAGCTTAATCAATACCTATATGCTGTTTGCACAGAAAAAAATAGTGGATGTTTTGCTATCTAAACCTTTTTTTTTAATACATAAATATTTTTTACAAGTTAAAACTCTGACTTACAGGATAATGTGCTTTGCCTTTTGGCTGTTTACTTGCTTACTCACTTCTCTAGCCCATCCTTTGTAGGGATGCCTGCCAGAAAAACCTGTTCGGAATGACCTTCCCAAGTTTCTTGGTTTTGATGCTTCACACAGGACTATGCATGAAATGTAGTCTTAATTAACTCTAATATAAAGATTTTCCATTTCTTCATCCTCATTATGGACACCTGATTCAGATACCTTATACAAGCGTTGTGGGCATGGTCTGGGAAGATTTTACCCTAAACAAAGTCTTAAATGTAAACTGAAATAAAATGACAACTGGCAAACATCTGTAGCCATCCTTATAACATGAAGATGACATTAGTATTTAAGTCGTTGGTTTATCTGCTGTGTTTGCCTACATGACTGTGAACTCAGATGTCTGAATTTAATTGTTATTCATGTTTAGGAGTCAATAAATTACATGAAAGAAAAAGAACAGATGATATGACGGTAGGAGGATGTAGAATAAATCCTGGACTTTTCGCATCATGCTACAAATTTTGTGATTTACATGGTCTAAAATACTGTGGATTCATTGTTTTTTAAGAGGTTGTAACTCATACCATCATACTTCAGCTTTAAGTTCCACTTGGTATCTTTTCTTGTGCAGCAGCAGATTTCTAGATTGGAAGTATTGCAGTTGATTCCAGGTTACCTACATTTTTGTTGTGCTATCAAGAAAGTAATTTTTCTATTTTTAACCATTTTTATTGCATGGTTCCCATGATTGGAAATTGCTTTACTTCTAGTAGTTGAAAAGTTCTAGAAATGTTGCTTTTAATGATGTTCTAAGTTGATGCATGAAATGTAAAAGAAAAAAAAAATATAAAAGGTTGCTTAAATAGCTGACTTGAGGGGTGTTTTGGTTTCTTTTTATTTGTGTGTGGAATTCTTGCAGAAATAGATAAATAATCATGGTAGAGTACATTTAAAATGTTGTAAGTTATTGTAAAAATTGATGAAGGTGGAGTTCTATTCTTTCCACCTGTGTCTTTTTTAATAAATTAGAGCTACAGAATTTGAAAACACTTTTTTTTTTCCCTTTTTATTAATCAAATTCAGTTTGTAGGCTAAAGCACCTGTTTTTACTTCTAGATTACTAAAGAGGATTTCCAGACCTTTGATCATATACTTTGTATGGATGAGAGCAATCTAAGGTAATGTATGAAGAAATGGAAAAAAATTCATATGGATTACTTGGAGTGATGTCTCATAAGTCACTTTGAAGACAGATGTCACATTTTACTGCTTGTGTTGGGGTTTCTTTGTTTGGGGTTTTTTGTTGTTTTTTTTTTTTTACATGTATGTGAATGATGTGCTAATGAATGGATTCTTCACTTCTAATAAGTTTAATGAGCCAGAACTCAATGGTTTATTTGTGTGATATGTGCCTCTCAAGGATTAAGGACATGGAAATTTAGTTACTTTGTGCTATATACAGCTGATGCCTGTATAATTAAGAAGGAGGATGTACTTACTGTCTTGATTGAAGTGATCAGTTTTTCTAATTGCATGGCAGATAAAAGACAAACTGAGAACTTGGAAGGGATTAAATATGGTGTGGGTTTTTTTTTACTTTTTTTATAGAAAGAGAGGGAACTCTGAAATAAGCAAGGTTGTTAGCTTGGGGAAGTCTTGTTTTATTGTTAGCTCTGCTCTAGTTAAGCATACTTTAGAAAGATCTGGTTAAGTAGTTGCCTAGTGTAAAAATTTGGATATCACTAGCAAAATTTCTACTCAATTACATACATATGGAGGATTAAGGAGCTGAATTTAATAAACTGCAAGTGTCAAGGTGCTTGTAAGGGCTATGAGGTTAATTTAAAAAAGCCCAAACCAAACCACCACAACCAACAGCAAAACCTAGATAAGGACCCTATTAGTAGCACATAAAGTCTTCTAGAAACAGCACCACTTAAGTGAAATAAGTATGGTTTTGTTGAATTTTCTATAATGTCTTGAATAACCTCTCTTCCACAGTCTCCATGAATGAAGGGTATGTAACACTTAGCTTGATTGCAGTGTCTCAGTCAATGACGTGACAAGGCTTCCTTCTATTTTCACTTGAATTCTTAAACAGAAATTTGAATTAACAATTTATATGATAGGAGCTCTAGAGCAGAAGAAACATCAGAACTATAACAGGGATATTGCTGTTGCTGTGCTAAAGTTTTGCCTTTAGCTTGCACTGAATTGAACCATTTTGCCTAGGAATGCTAATTTGTAGCTCTAGGAGGGCAAGCTGATTCCAGGTGTTGATAGAATGCCTGTCATATCGGAAAAGGAAGATTTGGGACATGTCTTGTCTTTAGTACCAGAGCCATCTGACCCTCTTCTGTTCATTAAGTGGTATGCCAAAAGCCTTTAAGAAGATGGTCTGACTTTTTTTTAATAATAAAAGGCTAGAGAATTTATTGAAAAATCTGTAAATTCAAGCAATAACATGATAGAGGATCTCTGATTTTTCTTCAAGTAAAACCACTACTGTGCCCTCACTGCTATTTCTAAACTATCTGAAATTAATTTCTTAATCAGAAGTAATAATTAGAATTTAATTTCTTTAAACCGATATGGTTATGACTAAGTATTTACAAGGAGTTTCTTTGCCTTTTTAAATGATGAGTAAAATGATGATTTAGTATGGAGATGTGTAATACTAAAGTAATTTAGTAGGTTCTGGGAGTTCATTGTGAAGATGATAGTGCTGAGCTGCCTTTAATCTGAAGATGAGAGGTGCATTTTAAGTGCCTTTGGGATAACAAATGACCATTTTTAATCAAATAGGGAGAATACGATCTCAAAACCAAAATGTTTTATCAATGACAGGCAATGTAGAAGGAAGAGGATGCGACAACTGGAGAAATGCTACAGTATATCAGAAGGAAAACAGGTGTAGCTCACTGATTTACCATTTTCTATTAATGAATATGGTAGGATTTCACATGAGCTAGAGGATACCAATCTACAACAGTGGCTTTGAGCAAATAGGATAATCTTACTTGTACTTCTGGAAAAATACCTGGCTAATTTCTGTTGTTTTTTGTTCCATACAAGCTAAGGGTGAGTGTTGAAAGTACTAATGATTGATTTGAGGAAGGACTTGATGAACTTTTTGTTACAAAGTTTTTTTAAGCTATGGGTCAAGTGCCTGACTGGTTGTTTATGCTCTGAATTCAGTTTGTTTTCCATACTCAATTAAAAAAGACACATAGCAAGAAAAACAAAAACAAGGAGCAGCATAAAGTCCAGAGGATTGATGGAGTCCAGACATGTTATTTGCCTGTGTTGTCTAAAAATGGTCATGAACATCTCGTACTGATGCCAAAGTTCTGAAGGAAAATTCAGGGGAAAATTTTGTTTTCTCTTTTACAGAGATTTGAATAGGAAAAGTAACCAAGTTAAGGACTGCAAGGCCAAAATTGAGCTACTTGGAACTTACGATCCACAGAAACAGCTTATTATTGAAGATCCATACTATGTATGTGTAAGAAATTTTTTGGGTGGCTTGATTAAAAATTGCGTGTGTGTAGTATATAATCTTCCCAGATCCCACAGTTGGCATGTGATACATAATCTGATGTTATGCAAAGTGAAGTGTAAACTTTTTTTTAATGACTTAAGAAAACTATATATTCCTGGGATAGGAAAGAAAAATGTTATTATGCTTATAATAGTTAAATAAATTTAAATAATGCAGTGCACCTATATTTTCAATATTGGGTGAAACCCTGTTTCATCAGCCTTCTTGCAAAGAGGATGTGATCAGGAAAGTTAGAGACAAAGCCATTGATACAGGTGGTAAAAAAAGTTGGATAATACCAGGCAAGAGCAAACAATTAGACTAATGTTCTTCAGTTTAGGAAACAGCAGTGGATAAAGATGCAGTAGGGTTCTACAAAACCTTGATATCATGGGGAAAACTGAATAAGGAATTGCTATTCATTACTCAGGAAGTAGAGAATATGAAATAGTATTAGTGGGAAGCAGGTTTAGAACAAAAAGGGGTTTGTTTTGGGTTTTTATTTCCACACAGTGCTTGATTAAACTGTGAAACTCAATGTGAGAGGTTAGTGTGAACATAAAAAAGGAATATACTTAAAAGGCTCAAAAGTGAGTGGAAGAAATATGTGAAGGAAAGTCATGCAGGAGTGTTGAATACAAAGTCACCATGTTTATCTGTGGAAATTCCTGAGCTCAAATTAGAGAGAATATGCCAAAGCTATCATCAAGTATTTGCACTGTTTTAATTTTTTCCTAATGTCTTTTGTTTGCCATTACTGACAATGGAGAAGCCAGTCTGCAATTTGTATTTGCTCATTAGCCAGTATTGTTATTCTTACAGTCTTTTTCCTCTCTTCTTTTCTAGGGGAACGAAAAGGACTTTGAAACTGTTTACGAGCAATGTCTTAGATGCTGTAAAGCATTTTTGGAGAAGTATCATTAATGCTTCATCGTATAATTTCTAAAAGAAAATAATTAGCTTCTCCTGAAATATGTTAAGTTTACTTGATTGATGTATTTAAATTGTAAAATTATGCCACTACATTCAATACTTAGTTTAATTTTGTATTTTAGTTGTTTGGTTATCTAATGAAAAAATATAGAACAGTTTTAATTGGATTCCATGATCAACCATTTTGTCACACATCAATGTAGTTATAAAGTATATAATTCAGGATAAATTTATCTGTAAACACTTCCAGTGCTTTCTCACAAGCACTGCAGAAGTAACACCTTGCTTCTTTATATGTAGTGCTAACTGAACTGAGGTCTTGTCATTCCATCCTCAGTGAGTTGATTTCAGTCAACTTTAAATAGTAGTCTGTGAGATAATAATTGATGTGTAACTTAGATGTGTCATCCCAGTGTCATTAGGCAGCCTTTGGATGGAAGCTGTTTCATGTGGAGTCTGCTAGACTAAAAGATCTGCTGCTTGATAGAACTGGCTGAGTCTTCCTTTGATCCTCTGGTCAGTTCCTAGCACACTGACACAAGCACATGTAACACAGCATTTATTTTGAGGAGAAAACATGCCAGCTTAAAAGCTGAAATGTGAAATCACATTTTGTATCTCACAGTATTAAAATACTGGTCCATGCAAACAATGGATGAGAAATTTGCTGTAATTCTAGTTCCTACATGAGGGTCAGACAGTATTTCTAGATTTACTCAGGAGAATGTACAGCCTGTCAGAAGTGTTCTTTGAGAGCATAGTTCAGTGTAAAAGACTGTCTGTAACACAATACGAAGTTAGCAGAAGGCCAGTAAGTAGACAGTTTTGCTCTTGGGCAAAATTTGAATGCTTTGTAAGAGTCTGTGCCTGCTTTTCTGAACATCACACTTCCTGTCTGCCTTAGACATGTAAATGTACTGAGATCAGTAATATAAGCGATGCCATGATGATTTTCCTGTTTTGAATATTCTCAGCATTGGTATGAACTAGCATTACCACATTATCTGTAAAACTGGACATATAAAATTTGTTTTCTTATTTGGCCTTGCTTTTGTCTCTTGCTGCCATCCAAACTTGTAGTCTCTGTACTTGTCACCTGTTCAGCCTTCTGGGAGAGATGGATTTCAGCAGAAGATCCTGTTCTTGGGGAGATTGGAATCCTGGTGTTACTCTGTGTGTGTTGCAGACTTCACAGTGGGGATTAAGTTTCTTGAGACTTTGGATGTAGAATAGATGTGTTTTTGTTAATGAGGTTTCTGTTTTGTGCTAAAATTTCAATCAGACATAAAACTTCAGAACCTGCCTAGAAAAGGCAGATGGTAGAAGGAATACTTAAATACAGAAATCAGAATCTTTGTGCATTACCATCAGTTTTGACTTCCAAAAAACTAGCAAGCTAATAGTGGTTTCACTTTTCAGGGACAAACAACAATACACTAATTCAGATCCAATTAAGTACTGACTCTGGAAAAACTATTTTTGATTTCCTTTATTAATGTTTCGACAAAATAAATGGGGGAAAATGATGGGCAGTTAGGGACAAAACATCCTAAATGTGGTTTGATGCACTAACCTCAAAGGTGGAAGTGTTTAGGCATAAGCTGATGTTATTCTCTGCCAGAATGACCATTTCAAATATTCCAGTGAAAGTAAAATAACATCTAAGGTTGAGATTGTGCTTTCCCATTCATGGTTATGTAGGAATTACATATAGTTTTCTGCATATTAATGCTAAGATTGAAAGGTCTTAAATCTTTATCTTTGAGCTTCTGGGGTAACAAAGAAATAAGAGAATATCATTGTTTACCTTCACTAGGCTTAGGAATCTTCCTGTAAAGTGATACTAAGTCAAAACTCATGTTAAATTCAGTTCACATTTTAAAAGTTTCAACCTTGAGACAGATCTTCAGCAAGCAGTCTAGTGACTTAATAGTTCACCACCTCTACTAGGAGGAATAAGCTGGTTGATCTATTTTTATAATTAGTAGTTTTTTTGTGGAAGAGGGGAAGGAGCACCATGGTATTTTATACAAATTTGTAGAAGAACAGAATACAGAAGAGGGATTGCCTTCGGGAAGGACAGTTGCACAGAACCATTATTTGTGTTCAAAGAGAAACAGTGAACAGCGTTAAGATACAAATCGTGTATCATACAGATGACTAAGCGCTCACACATCCAAAATACCACTCATGAAAAATGTAATTTTTGAATGAAAAAATACAGAACTGACTCCTGTTTCTCCCTCCCCACCCCCACAGCTTGTTATATTTTAAGTGGTACAGTTAAGTCTGAAAGAAAAGTCAGCTTTAGTATAGGTGTGTTTTCTGTCAGAGCATGCTGATTTCTGCTAAAACTAGAAAAAACTAATAGGGGATTATTTATATTGATTAAAACCTTAAATAAGTTGCTATTTCCCTTTTACAATGAGATTTTCTAGAAGTTTATGTTTAGCCAGATTTCAGGTATCCTGCTAGGAAGAGAAAGCTTCACAGTATTTTAAACTCCCATGTTAAATACTAGCTTGTGGTCTGGTCAATGGAACAACAGTGAAGCACAGAGTTCCACCCATGCTTACTGTAGACAAGCGGCTTCAGTGAATCCTGTAGAAGTTGATTTCTTTACAACCAGGTTTTCTGCAGGCATGTATTACCTCCATTGAGACATGAAAATTAGCATTTAGTTGTCATTTCAAGCAAATAAAAACATGTACCTCTCCCATGCTGAATTCAGCCATGTTCCAGGATAGGATTTTGTACTACTGCCAGTTTTTTTTCTTCTTAAGAGTTGGATGCTAAAGGCTCTGAAATGTCAGTTTCCAGAATCTCAGCTCCTGTAGTTCTCAGGCTGGGGAGGATTGTGTTTGGTTTTGGTTTTACATTTTGTGGTTCAAACGGAGGATGGAATGGAAACTACAAATGCCAGTATTAAGATAAAAGTACCTGTGGTTCATTGTAGTAGGCTGGCCCTGGCTGGATGGCAGGCACTCACCAGTCTCTCTTGCTCCCCTATGCAACTGGACAAGGGAGAGGAAAATAAAAGGAAGGGTTCATGGGTTGAGATAAGAACTGGGAGAGGTCACTCACCAAATACTGTCATGGGCAAAACAGACTCGAGCTGGGGATTTTAACAGAAATTATTACTAACAAAATCAGAGCAGGGTAATTAGAAGTAAAATAAGACCTTAAAAACACCTTTCCCCTACCCCTCTTTCCCAGGCTCTTCCTCCTCCCCCAGAAGTGCAGGGAGGTGGGAATGGGAGTTATGGTCAGTTCATCACAGGTTCTTTCTGCTGCTGCTCAGGGAGAGGAGTCCTGTGGTGTCCCTCCCACTGGAAATAGCTCTCAATGAACTTGTCCAACGTGAGTCCATCCCACAGGCATCAGTCCTCCCCAGACTGCTGCAGAGTGGCTCACTCTTGCACAGAGTGCAGTCCCTTGGGAACAGGCTGCTCCAGCGTGGGTTCCCCACAGCTTCTCAGTCCCACCAGCAAACCTGCTCCAGTGTGGCTCCTCTCTCCACAGGTCTGCAGGTCCCTGACAGGACCCTGCTTCAGCACGGGCTTCCCAGGAGTCACAACCTCTTCTCAGGCATCCACCTGCTGTGCTGTGAGTCCCCTCCATGGGCTGCAGGTGGATCTCTGCATCCCTGTGGATTTCCATGGGCTGCAGGTGGATCTCTGCATCCCTGTGGTTCTCCAGGGTCTGCAGGTGGATCTCTGCATCCCTGTGGTTCTCCATGGGCTGCAGGGGTACAGCTGCCTCACCTGGACTGCACCACTGCCTGGAGGGGAATCTCAGCTCTGGTGCCTGGAGCATCTCCTGTCCCTCCTTCTGCACTGACCTTGGTGTGTGCAGGGCTGTTCCCCCCATGTTCTCACCCAGCTCTTCTCTGGCTGCAATTACACCTGTGCAATAACTTTTCCCTTCTCAGCTGTGTTATCCTGTAGGTGTTACCACCATTTCTGATTGGCCCAGCACGTCCATCCTGGAGCTGTCTGGCATTGGCTCTGCTGGACATGGACGCTTCTGGCAGCTGCTCACAGGAGCCACCCCTGTAGCTCCTCTGCTACCAAAACCTGGCTATGCAAACCCAGTACACGGATTTATAGATTGCACATATAAATTTTCTTCTTGTTTGAGAAATTTTACTATAACAACTGGATTTAATACCTGATTTAAAAAAAGGGAAATGTGTGTCAAGATTTTTGGAGTAACACTAATTCCTTAAAAATTGTACAATACTAATGATTTACTGGATATTTTCTGATTAGATTGCCTTGCAGTATCATTAACAGACTGCACATTATTAAAAAACAAACAAAAAGCCCCTCCCCAACCCAAACTCCAAACAAAAATCTCAGAACATCTGTTAGTCTTAAAAAATATTCCATTTTAGAATGCCATAGAGAATTTGAGCAGCCTTGTAGTCTGGGCATTCTGTGGGTTTGAAACAGAGATCTGTCCATCCTCAAAAATCCAGGGTGTCCAGGTTACTGCACTCTGAAATGAGTACACCGTTCCTTCCTACACTAGTGAACTCCTGTGTAAAGAAGTTTTAAGTGTGGATAAATGATAGTAGCTACCAGAACGCAGTTTGTTTACCTGGATTCAGTGAACAGAAAGCAAACAGAACAACTTAATACCAAACACTTTATTACTTACGCTTGTTATTTACATTATTTACATATTGCACGTTCGCTGGAATGTTTTATACATTTATTATATAAAGTAAATTAATGGCAGCTTGTGTTTGTGTACAAAATCCATGCTCCACTGTCCCAAAAAGTATGTCTACTTGGAATTACGTTCCTATTTGTCATGCAATTTGTACTCCAGGGTACAATGTGACCCCAATGCAAGTCTGTTTTAACCAAACTTTTAAAAAAATTGTATAAGCATGAAGGATATCAAGTGACCACAACTACTGTGGAGCAGATCTTTAGTAGTTCTAGATATACAAACAACCATTCCTTAAAACTGTAGAATTAAGCAATAGAACATTAATTTTCTTGGTGAAGTATTTGTGTTTACATAATTTTTGGCAGCATTACACATCAATTGTAGTGTGTTTTTAAGTATGGAGCATTAAGTACTACTGGCAGTTATGCTACTGTAGAGAACGTCAATCTGCAAACTGTTGATGACATACAAAATGCATGTTAAAAGAATTATGGGAAGTAGTCAATCTGCAAAAATAAATCTCTTGTTCACAATGGAATTCGCTAAAAGGTAGTAAGTTCTATTTCCCTGTTGGTTTCCAAGGCACTTCTCTTGGTTCTTGGTGTTTCTTGTCACGGTAATAACATCTGGTGGATTAAAAGAAAGAAGAAAATTGCCTTTCATCATTTTTATACTCATATACATGTGTTTCAGAATGTGAAAATATTCAGTAGTAATGTTGGGAGGATCAGTAGTGAATTCCAGATTTAGCTAGGCTCGTATCAGCCTGACTCTTACATGAATGCTTTCTTTATTAATCAAGGCTAAAATTCTGGAAAGCATCACTTTTTCTGATGGTTCATTTTTGGTGGACACATTAGGGAAATCCAGTTCTACGTATCAAAAATGTGCTCATAGTTAATCTGTTCCAATGACTGCATCTGTGAAGTCAAAAAATGAATAAACCTCAGGAATAGCATTAACAGATTGAAAAATGCTGTCTAGTTGCCTGGGTGTCAGGAGCAGTTGATGGCATGTCCAATTTGAAGGATCTAGGAAGGATTTGATGTTTCATTGGGCCCATTTGTGAAGAAACTTGGAGACAAATAAACAAGAAATAAATAGAAGTACCTTTTTTAGAGCTGGTTGTATAACTATAGGCCCTGGACCATACCGACACTGAGCCACCACAAAACTAAGGAGCTGCAGTGGTTCAATTTGCTGCCTGTTCTATTAAGTGTTCCAGAAGAGATTATTGGAATGAAATCACAACCATGCCTATGACATTGATATCAAAATCACCAATACAAAATTACAGTTTTCCAGACTGCTTATGTATGTAATACATATGAAATGTTGATTCAAATGTTGAGCAGTGAAGGTTTTCATAACCCTACTCCCCCACACCTCTAAAGCTTTTAAGAAAATACTGTGTAACTGCATATACACATATCTAGAAGTCTATCCCTCTCCTAGACAGGTGAGCACTAAATGCTACAAGTCTGTCCACCCAGTTTCATGTGTTTCTATGCCTGTTCTTATTTAGAAGTAAAAAAGTCTATGTCTTTTCAGTCAGCAAGAACTACACAGCTGAAAGACTCTTACATGCAAACAGACCCAGATGAAGCTTTGGTGTCTTACAGCCATCAAAAATTCATAGGGAAGATTAAAAAACAGTGGTAATATGATACTAGAATTCCACTGATTATATTTTTCACAGTTAAAACTTTCATATTGTCTGTCTGAACATAGGTAACTGTCTTCCCCATAATCAGTGTGAATTCTCTGATACTCTGAGCTTCTCTACATTTTCTACTGTTTAAGCATAATTTGTAATGGAATCATTTGTATGCAAAGTCAGTTGGACTTGACATAAACCATTGAAAATCAAGCTATTGGTGCATACAGAAATACTTGTTAGTAGTATTTAAACATTTAGTTTCACAATTTTTGAAAGCTATTAGGAAATGTAATAATGTTACAGAAAATCTTAATGTAATCTAGGGTTTTTTCTGGCTTTGCAGATGGGACAATTACTTTTTTTTTTAATATCCTTCCTTAAAGGGGGAAACTGATGTAAATTTTCTTTGTCTTGCATTTTCATCTAGCTTATTTTCTGTAAGTATGCTCCTACTGTACCCTATTTAAGCTATGATGTTAAAAAGTGATGTTTAGAAGAAATTAACATGCTTTTGGTTTGATCAGTGTGTGGTACAATCTGCAAGTTAAACACTGAAAATTCAATAAAAACTTTTTTTATTACTAATGGGAATATGCAGCTCACTGGGGGTGAAAAAACAGTGGTTAGGGTACTCATTTGTCATCTCATCTACACTTGCTTTTGTATGGGTAACTTAACAGTTTTGTATGAGGTAACTCAGTTTTCTAAACCCCTGGAGTTTTCAGAAACCCTTGAGTAGACCCCAGATTTTTAGCATTGATAATTCTATTCTACTTTTTTGTTATTATTTATTTATTTAATATAGTCTGTTACATGCATGAGTCTAGGAATATTAGGCTGGAACTTAGCTGAAGGATGATGGATAATCTTAGGGGAGATCCTGAGTACAATTTGACTACACCCTCTGTTGAGAACACAGGTAACTATACAACTCCCCAGCCAATTGTGCTTACTTTTAAAAGCACAAATAAAAGCTATTGTAAAGGCATATTACAGCTTTCCAAATTTGATTCTGGTTATTACCTGTGCATGACGATAAACTCTGTAAGAAAAAGCTAATCTATATGGGAAGAATATAGTGGTTTAAATACCAATATAAACTAAAATACTGTGCCAGTAGGATTTTGTAGCAGAACCTCCCCATGCTTACATTAAAAAAAAAATATTTTCCCAAGTGTGCACACCCAGGTGGAATTCTGCTGTAATGTGATCACAGGGATCCATGCATTGAAGATTATGAAGCTTTTACTGTTCCATTTAGTGCTAGCCACAGACACCTCGTACCATAAACACACGTTCCCACACAGGTATGTGTTGTCACAGTAACATATCTTAACTCCTGTTTTCACGTATTATTTTCTTGTTTGATCTTATCTCTGAGTTTCAATGTCTTATGTGCTTTAAAGCTGTGCTAGTCCAAAATGCACTTTAAGTATAAATAAATACATATGTTTTATTGTCTCCAAATTGATCTCTAAACATGGATAGATGTCCACAGACCTGAAAAATCAAAAAAACTACCAGCCTGCCAAATTAATACTCCATCTATAGTCCAGCCCACTTACAAACCTGCTATGAAACATAAACCAGATACTGAACAAAACAGGAAACCAAATTTTTTTCACACAAATTGAACTGATGCAGTAGAAAAGCCTTGAGGAGAAAAGAAGCTTAATCTTGCAGAGACACCTGTGCATCTCCAGATGTAAGTGGTAGAGGTTAGTGTCCTTTCTGCCAATTGAGGCTGCTTAAGGAGTCTACCACTACTGACTTGTGTCTGTGTGAATAGAAGAAGTGGACAGTTGTTGATGACATTGAAACATGTTAAGCAAAGCTTGTTTGAGAGATGGACATTTATGAATAGACTCTCAGCTTGAGATAGGAACTATTTTAGTTGTTATTCCTTCATATTACAAGTTCATGTTTACATGACAGGTTGTTAAAATACATATGAAATTTTCTAGAGAAAAGGAGAAAAGAATTTCACACTCATATATCTGCTTATTGGTATTGGTAATAACATTATTCACCTATTTGCAAAGTTAAAGAAATTATGTCTGTTTTATCCAGAATGGATAGAGAGAATGACTTGTAGAAACCTTTCATGAAATTGGATAGCTCTGTCAGGTTTTCCTGCAGTTATGTTTTCTTTAGATTAAATAATCCTAATTCTTATAACTGTTCTTGTATCCTAAGTTTTCTAGGCCTTTGGTCATCCACATTGCTCTTCTTTGGACTCTTACAAGAAGAACCCATATGTATGCAAGTGTGGTGCCCTTAATTAAATACAGTATTTCAGTAACAGTAATTATGTCAGGAGTTTCATAAACAATGATTCTATTTATAAATTCCAGTATTGTTTGGCTTTCTTCAAGTGTAACACTGAAGACTTGCCTAGTTTGCAGTCCATGACAACATGTGTGTTTTCAATAGCACTATCTAACTATTCACCAAATTCCACGTATTTCTGCAGTTGAATAATCCTACTGGACTTCATAATTCTGCTTTTTTTCTGTTATCATGGATTTAGACTATTTTGCTTATTTTCCAAGATTATTTTTAATTTCAAGGTTGTACTGTATCATGGTTGCTTGTCCTATAATACTGAAATACATAAACACGGTGTTGTATCACCCAAGTTATTAATGAAAATACTGAACAATATCAAACCCGTAATGAAGCTGTGTGACACTGGTCAGTACATTTTTCCAGTTTTGACAATGAAGCACTAACGACTTACTTATGTAATTACTTTTTCCTGTCATTTTTAAATTTATCTTGACCCTATTTCCTCAGCTTGCTTGTGAGAGTGAAGTGCAAAACAGTGTCAATGCTTAAAAAAAATAAAATAAAATAAAATAAAATAAAATAAAATAAAATAAAATAAAATAAAATAAAATAAAATAAAATAAAATAAAATAGTTAATATTAATTATTTTTATATTTATTATTTTTCTCACTGATTCCTTCCACAAGATTTGTATTTTTTCACAGAGTTAAAGCATCTTGGCTTGACAGCATTTGTTACCGACAAATCCACATGGTTATTATTTATCTCTTTGTCTAAGATGACATTTTGCCTCAGGTAAAAAGTTGAGGACAGAATGTAAATTAGTCTTTCTGTATTCTTATGTTACAGTTCTCTAAAATACAGATAATTTAGGAGTGCTTTTTGGTTTGGTTGATTAGCTTTTGTTTTTATTTTGGTGCATGATGAAATCTCCCAAGTAGTTGTGGGAAATAGAGGCTCATCTAGGCAAAGAAGGAGGAAATAACCTCTAGACATGAGAGGTGTACCCAAGGATATCACAAAAAATCCAAATAGCTGGAAGTTACTTTATCAATGCTGCTATCAATACATTTTAACTGAATTACTATAAAAGCACCTGCGACCTATCTTAATTTATAAAGCTTTGATGTGTATAGCTATGTATTAACTCGTACTACTGAGTACAGCGCAGCATAAAACTACTACAGCTGCACACATAAAAGGGCGGCTGCTGCTGCCAATATAGGCAATTGTGTACTGAGTAAACTCTTGAAAAATAAGCCACAGCTGTTGTGTTTTGTTCTGTAACAACAAATTCACTATCTGCTAACTGTATGCTGCTATAAATAATTCACAGATGATGCATATAGGCATTTATGTAATGACTTCCAGTAGGGGGTACCCTTTCCTTAATGCCAAAATTTGCCAGATTAAGCCAGTTACTTGAAGTCCTCTGGGAGGGGAATACCTTATCTAAAGGACAGTTGTGATTATACTCCATGAATTTTCATGTATGAAACACAACACCTACTGCTTTGCTATGCAGTGGAATGTCATTTCTTCTAAGAAAAAGCTTACCTTTATCCTTCCATGCACATAGGGCTTACTGCCAATCGAGTAAGAAGCCTGGCACATCTTTTATAGTCTGTATGAAAAAAAAAAAAAAGCATGACTAGATGACCAAAGTAATCAAATTTGCCTTTAAAAATCAAAATTGTTTTCAGTGTGCAAATTAGTGTCATAGCATAGTTCAGTGAATACCTTAGTTTGCAACAGAATAAAAATCAACTCATTTGACTTAAAAGAGCAATGTGCAAGGATTGGGTAATAACTAAAAGCCACGTCTAATAGCACGTGTAACTATGCAACTGACTTCTGCACATGTTCTATCTGTAAACAAACAGCATGAATGTGCTTGGAGGCTCTCCATGTGTATGTAGGTATGTATAAAAATTTATACATCTGTGCCTGTGCTTCCGTGCGGGATCTAAACATGTGACTGTAGTATTTCCATATTAGAGAAAGAATAAGTAGTGCTCATCCACCTTTGAAATCCAGCCTTCAATGAGCAAGTCTGTCAACTAAATATTAACTAATGCTACTCTCCAATAGATTTTCTTCCTGGGAAAGCTGTTAAATCAGACAAATAATATCTTGCAGTCATACGAATCTTAAGTCCAGCCCAAGCAGATGACCACATCATAAACATTCATAAGAGCATGAAGTTTCATCTTAAAACTAGTAAAATAGTTTTTTTCCTCTACAGTCCTTTTGTTCGTTGTTCTTATTTTAGGTACTTTCAAGATCTTGATGCATTCATAGTAAGACACAGAACCAATGCAAAACTAAAGAAATTATTCAAAAGGGTTTTTTTTTTCCATTTACATTAAAAACTGAGAGCAAATATTGTGAATGTTGGTTACGGACAGACAGAAAAGTAAATTATTTTTCAGATACCAGTGCTACTATGCTGTACAACGTACTAGAAAGTATGCCAACACAATGCTTTTGTACTTGCTACAGCAGTAGCCACCACATTGCAGCCTCAGAGACACTTAGTTTCTTTGCTGTTAGACCTTCAGATTTCTACACAGAAGGAACAGTATAATTTGAAGTCAAGGTATTTTTAAAAAGTAACATCATTATGTGCATGAAGAATTAAAGAAGACTGTTGGTCTCATTTTTCTAGAAGAAAGTTACTTTAAAAAGATGCTAGTCAATCTAGCCCAGTAAGTGATGTTCACTTTTGTTAGGCATTATTTCATTAATGAGTAACTACATTTAATGTTTTCTGGAGATGAAATGTTAACAATCCCCAACTCACAGCATAGTTATGGTTTAATTGCCACTCATACAAATTATCCTCTATTATCCAGACATTATGTTGGTGGATAGGTAACCTGTCAGGAGAAAAAGGCTAATTTAGAGCTTTAAAGGACAACTAGTTTTTAGCTTCACAGCTTGGAGTACTCATTAATGCTGAGCCAAATGACGTTTGTGTTGTGAAGCTTATGAAAAAGGTAATATGTCCATTGCTTGTTCAGAACAGACAAGTTACGAACAACTTACATCTCTACCCATGTAAACAGAGTGTGATCTGGTTACTTGTCATCTAGAAATCCTTGTCTTTCCAAGAAATTCCTAATCTGAAGCCTTACAAATAGAGAAAACGTCCACAATTCTTACCAAATATGCCTTTAAAATGCACTGGGCTGAAATATTTATTAATACTTGAAACTTGGAATCTCTAACTCTTGTTTCTATTCCCAGCTCCGCTACTGACCCAACTGGTTGACCTCAGACAAATAAAATAAAGTGTGCTTCCATTCTGAAAAGACTGTACTAAAATAGCATCTGCTTACTCAACAGGTCCACCTCAGTATGAATCTGGAGTCACATCTACTGACTGATAAATGTCAATGTTTGATTTTTATTTAATTCTCTGTGCTGCCAACAGTGATGAGGTATCATAAGCTGCATTTGCTTAGCTGGGTCCATCAGCACTCTTATTTCTTTTTTCTAAGCTAAGAAGTTGTACTTTAATAATTCACTGAAGACAAGTGTTGCAAAGATTCATTGTCCACATCACTGGTAGAATGGTAGCTGAATAGAAAATAGAAAATATCTATAAAATGAGTCTTACATAAATAAGCAATGAAAAGTAAATAACCCCACCTGGATTTGTGATTGACTTTACGGCACTAGAAATTAAACATGAAATATTTGTGAGAGGAGTCGTGTTCCTATGAAAAGCAAACACTTGGTTTGGAACCCATGAGACAAATACATCAGTACCTAAGGATGCAGTGTTTACTGCCATTCTACATAGTGTATTTGCAATGAGAAAGTTTTATTTCCATTTTCCTCTCTGTAATGCTGATGCTGTTCTGGCAATTCTAGAGTATATTTTGGTACAATGTACAATGCTTAGTACATTTTTGAGCAGTCCAAGTTTTTCTTTGCAGGGAATGCATTTTGACATTGTATCTTTACTGATACTTGATAGAGCTAATAAATTTTAGAGTTTCCTCTTGTTTTAGGGAAGTGTCTGCTTTTGTTACTTACATGCTGGGATGGTGCAGTCCCTTGTATTGTGATAAAGCCGATGAAAGTGTTTGCTACATTTTGGGCTAAAGTAGAGTGGACCTGAAATATAAAGAAAAAAGTTATGAATCAGCATAGCTCACAGGTAGAGCAGTGTAGCTTATGGTATGTGTATGAAATATGGATACCAATGCAAAATTCAAACATACCTGTTAAATGCTTCAAGAACTTGTCTTTCATCCTCAGATCTCTTGGAACTATTTCTGTTGGACAGAAAAAAGGATAGTTACTCTGCTGCACTAGACCTATGCTTGCCAAGCATAGAATAAGGACAGGGAATAATCTGTCCAGCAACATCACCACTATGTCTTGACAGATGCACAGAGGTCAAAAGTCCTTTGCATACAGTAGGCCAAATTTAAAGCATTCACTTTACATAGGGAGACCTTGTAAAATGCTCTGTGAAACACAGTACTGATAGAACAACATCTGTGAGGTGAGAAATCATTCATGACCATGTTTATTAACTAAGAGTCAGATCTTAGCTTTCTGTGAAATACATTATCAAGTTTACCTAGATTTAAATTCTTTCATATTACACGAGTGGTAAAGACCCAAAGATATATTCAAGTCTGGTGCTGTGTCTTTTAATTCTCTTATGCAAATGTAACCACTATTCTGTCCCAGGTATGTCTGTAGAAGCACTGCTCTACTGTAATAATGAAGCTGGATTGATCTACTTACAGGAATCTTCCCTCCCTCCCCCCAGCAGTAAATAAAATTCACAGGAAATGATTCCAAGCAAATTGCTCTCTTCTGGCTCCCTATGTTTGTGGTTTACCGCCTTGTGTTTTGTGTTCAGCAGATGGCAAAATGAAACTGGTTTACTGAAATCCATTTTAGCCCTAACCCCTGCTTGTGACTTCCTGATTTACAGCTATCTTTGATTGCTTTCCGTTACAAACTCTATGCTGATAGCTTAGTGCTGATTGTGTATGATACACTATATGGTGCTTTATTTATTTACTTGACCATGAATGCCTGAGCAGCCTTTTTCATTCCCCTGGCACCTCTTATCAGATATAAAGCAGAGAGCATTTCCATCCAGATCCGATTCACTTGTGAATTTAGACACTTCTCGAAAGTCATTCTTCATTTACTTCTAACTTTAGTCAGTGTAAGTAAAATTGACCTTATCCTATTTGACCTAATTATGTCAGGAAGAGCATTAAAAACACACATGCTTCACTCAGAAATTTCCCATGAGACAAGCTCACTAGGAAAGTGATGCCAAAACTGAATTAAAAGACTCTAACTAGTAGTTCCTTTTCAGAGTTGCTGGGAAAAACTCCATTATAATAACAGAATGAAAAATCCTGCTTCAGAATCAGTAACAACACTACCAACTAATCTGCTCTGAAGCAGGATTATTAATTTCATAGATAACTGTTCCATACAAGCCAGATATTTCACACCAACAGGGTGACCAAAAACTATGCCCATGTTCCAAGATGAGATTTAGAGTTCTGCAGATCACAGTTCCCTGCTTAGTCTGGCCTCTTTGACACTTCAACATTTGTAAAATAAAATGTTCTCTCCCATGTTGACCTTAAATAGAACAAAATTGTCTTCCTCTGTGCATTCATTAATCATCCAAATGGAGAAGCAGCATCTTCATGACAACCACCAATAATTGCAAATTATGACGATATTTGAGTATGAATGAGAATGACAAAAAGGTACAATGAAGCTTTCTGAGATCAATAAAGAAAAATAAATAGCATACTATCAAAATGAAAACCAGTTTGGGAATAGGTGAGTAGATATTTGCTGGAAAATATTCAGAAAGTCACTTTCAGTTGGAGGGGTCAGATGAGCAGCAGTAACGGTGTGGGAGCTTGCGAGTGACAGGGAGCACTAAGTTAGACATGGCAGCAGGAGAAATTAAATCAAGTTTCAACTGTGTGCACGGAAGTTCATCACCTAACTAAGCACGTTAGAGAAGAGCCAATCAAACCAACAGAAGGATGACTGCAGGAGTGTCCCAAACTGGTCACAGCCTATACACTGACAGAAGAGTACTGTCTCAGTTCTCTACTATTTCAAAGGTGCTACTTCTGAAGTACAAAAGGAATTAACAAGCAGGGAGAACAGTTCAGTGAAGCCTGAGATGCAGGGAAGACTTCTGTACATAAGCTCTTTAAGGAGATACTACAGTCTTGCAGGAGAATTCTTGCTAGGGTCATTTCCAAGAAACACTTAAACCAAGCACATGATAATAAGTGGTAACTTTTCAGGAAAAAGTGTTTTCATTCCTTGTTTCTTTGATCTCAGCCCATTTCAGTCTTTTCCCATATTATTAGGTTTTGTTCAAATCGACAGGAGGTTGGACTTTCAGTTGAATACATTATCCAGAGAGTAAAAGACTCAGAGAGGTGAATGGAGGTTTTCTATTCCAAATTTGCCATCTGTGTCTATTTCTGATACCAAAAGGAATCTGCAGGTATTTTGAGTGGTGAATTCTTAATACAAAATTAGTAACTTGATGCACTATCTCATTCACTGACGTACCCTAGGGGAAAAAAAAAAAAATGGACTGTGACTTACCAACTCTCTGCTCATCCTGGTATCCTCCGTAGTCAGCCACTTCTCTTCGATCCAAGTTATAGTCATGCTTGGAGAAGTACTGCATCCCACTGTCCTTCTCCAGGTGGTACCTTTTCAGTTCCTGAATGATCTCCATGATGAGATTTAAGAGACTTTGCTTGTCCTTCAGATCTGTGGAGTCCGTTTTTTCTTTGCAGTATCCTGCTGAGAGCATTAAGAGTACCAGCCCCAGCAGCCCAGAAGACCTGAGCCCACTCATTGCAGTCCGACCTGAAGAGTGCATGAGCGGATGAAGTGGAAGATCCGCTGCTATGTGAGGTCTCCTGTTTCACTGGAAGAGAAAATTGGGGGTGGGTCGAAGGTGGGGAGACTCGTGGGGGTGAAATCGGAAACATTAGCGGAGGCAAGAGCGGCGACCGCTTGGCAGGTTACACAAGGCGGGGGCACAGACCGCTCCGGGTCGCGGGGGCTGGCGGAGTGGGACGGGGCGGGGGGTCCGCGGGGCTCCGCCGCTGCCCCCGCGCCCCACGGCACCCGCCCCGCGGGCAGAGCCGCCCCAGAGCCGCGGGCAGCGCCCGCACCGCCTCCCCGCAGACCGCGCCGGGCCCGCGGGAGGGCGGGGGCGCAGCTCCGGAGCGGGGCCAGGCTGGGGGTGTCCCGGCGGAGCAGATCCCCGGCCGGGACGGGCGTTCCGCCCCGCCTCTCCCCGCCCCGCCGCGGAGCGGAGGAGCACGGGCGAGGGGCGACAACTTTCCCCGAAGTTTCTGCCGGAGGGCCGTGGCTCCTGCCCCAGCCTCGCTGCGGGGCTTCACGCCCGGGCTGCGGGCAGGAGCGGCGGGACGGGAGGTGAGCGGCTGGGGGGCACCAGCCGGTGCAGGGGACAGCACCGCCAGTCTCCCCTTTTCCCGCTCCCCTTTCCCGCAGCAGCAGCCCGGAGCGGCGGCCAGCATCATGCCCGGAGCCGCTCGCCTTCGCACGACTGACCGCCCCTCACACACGGCCGCTCCGTGCGGCGGCTCTGCCCTGGCAACTCTGGCGGGGTCCGGCAGCGGCCGCTCCCGCCCGCAGGGTGTCACCGGTCCCGCCGCACGCAGCGCTCCGGCCCGGAGGGGCGGGAGGGATGGAGGCGTGGGGAGGGAGACAGAGGGGAAGGAGGTTGCTGGCGGTCGCCGGCCGCTTTACCTGTATCTCTGTCCTAGAAGCCGAGGTGTCTTCCCCCGGGAGCCGCTCCCCGGACGGCAGCAGTCCGCGAACGGCAGGGAGTCCGAGTATTCCGCGGCTGGCCTGCCCGCCCCCCTCCCGTCCCTGCGCTCCCGTCGTATCCACAAACTACTCCATCGCCGCCAGCCCCAGTGCAGCCGCTTATATAGGCTATAGGATGGACATGAGACGGCAGATAGTATCGACTTGGAAGTGGGTGGAAAACAATAAAAGTCCACTTGGCAACCTCGGGAGCGTCGCTGCTTGCACAAGCCCCCCCTTCCCGCCCTCTCTCCCCTCCCGCCCCGGTCCCCCCCGTCCCTCCCCCTGCTCTGTTCTCCCGGGCAGGGCTCAGTCACTCTTTCGCTGCTCTCCGACGTAAGGAGACGGTCCCAAGTGTGTGTGTTTGGAGTGGGAGGGGGTGGCGGCGGGAAGATGGGGACGGGGGGGGCGAGCATCGCCCGAGCCTTTAATTAGAACCGCGCTGAGGAGCCACTGAAATATTGATGTCCCTGGCGCAGCTCTCGTCAGGCGGGTCCCCGGCCCGCGGCCGCAGCCCCGCGGAGGGCGGGTGGGGAAGCCGCCTGTTTACCGGGAACTCCGGGCCCGGCTGCGGCGGGGAAGGGGAGGTGTTGGGGCGGGGGCGAGCTGCCGGGGAAGGGGAAGGCTATTTCTGCTCCCTCCGGCCGGGAAGCCCGTGAAGAGGCGGCTGGAGTGGGTCTGGGTAGAGGGAGGGAGCGGGCGTGCCTCCACTTTCGCCGATTCTTGGCACGGGCGGTCCCGGGTGGCGAGGCGGCTTCCTGGGTTCCCGGCGCGGCGCTGCCTGGAAGCGCTCCCAGCGAGGCCGGGAGAGGAGGAGAAGGAAGAGGACGACGACGAAGGCAGTACCATCGGCGGGAGCGCCCTGTCCGCTCTGGCGGCCCCTCGGCAGAGGTGACAGCCTGAGCGAAGGGCACTGGAAACGCGGGGCAGTCTGCGGAGAAGCACCGAGCCCCCTCCAACGAGAGCCCTTCCCCAAAGCACACCCAGGCTGCCGCCCTCCCCGCGTAGCCCCTCGGGGCGCGGCGGTGGGAGGTGAAACCCGATCCGGCGGAGCTGTCGGTGTTCGCTCTCGTGTGTGGCCGCGCTGTCCCTCGGCCGCGCGGAGCTGCCCCGCGTGCCGCCCCGCGCGCTTCCCGACCCCCTCGCCGGGGGCCGCGCGCCGCGGGAACAGCGACCCCCAGCGGCCGGCTCCCCGCGCGCTCGGCGCTGCCGCCGCCAGGCGGCGCTGAGCGCCCCGCGCCCCTGAGCGCTGTGGGCGGGCCGGGCCTGAGGCGCTTGCACGGGCGGGGCGGCCGCACGGCGCCTCTGGAGTGCCTGCAGGCGGGCCCCCAGCTACTGAATCATTTCAATCGATTTGTCTTCAAAACCAATATGTGGATGGCACATGTCTCTAACTACATAAATATCAGCCTGTGCTGTCACAGTGAAGGTACAAAAACATTAAAAAAATAAAAAATACACACCACACGATGAAGAAAGAGACCCAGGGCAAGACTGA
Organism: Poecile atricapillus; assembly: GCF_030490865.1. NCBI lineage: Eukaryota > Metazoa > Chordata > Aves > Passeriformes > Paridae > Poecile > Poecile atricapillus. The sequence continues at coordinate 20,143,253 of NC_081251.1, read as the reverse complement.
GCAAGACTGCTTTGTCAGGTTTCCAGAATCCTTCCTCCTCTTGGCTTCATGGTTTGTTTCCAGTCACCTTAAGACTCGGGGGGAGAAAAGAAATTTAACAATCAGTGCAACAGTTAGAAAGAATGTCCTTTTGCATGACATAACTTGGTATGGCTGTATTTACATGTTAGTCATTCCAAATATTGACACATTGAGGTCACCAATTGGAGACAGGGAAGATGGAAAACGAGGCAGGCAGAATACAGCCTGGTGTTCTGTTCCTAAGATTTCATTGTAAGTATTCTTTCACCCAAACTAATCTCTTTGGGAGAAGAGAAGAACTGAAAGAGGATTTCAGCTAAACACGTAGATGGATTCTCCCCTTCCTTGCAGCTACAATTTCCATGTTGATTTTGGTCACTATCATGTAAGGAAGGAACAGCCTGTGTTTTGAATACACACCAATTCACGTCAGGAATACTAGGCTGCATTTTTCTTCTGTCTTAGATGTATCCAGACATGCCTGGTCTGGCATGGAGACCAGCTGTCAAGGAACAACCAGAAAATTGTTGAATAATATGGTTTATGTAGCTGTCTTCCCTTTGAAAAGACAGTGGACATTAGCAGAAGCCGCATTAATCCCTCTTTTGAGATATCTCTACCATGACTCTGAGAATGGGATAGCTGGAACTGCCCTAAGACACACCAAGGACAAGTTAATGTCATAAACAATTGAATTCAAATGGTCAGGAATACTCCTTTTAAATTTACTAATATAAACATAGACTCAAAGTACGATGATGATATTAGCTGAGATATGAGGTAGATGAACAGTTTGTTGTCTTTTTCTGCATGTAGACTCTGAGGCAAGGGTCTGTTCTGATTTGTTTACATTGAATTATACAAAGATATAGAATAGCTCCCATTACTTCAATAGAACTAAACTGAAATTCCCGCTGATAGGTTTAGGATGGTAATTTAGTATTCCAACAGGTTATATTTTCTTAAGTATATTTTCTTAGGGCTTCGTCTAAGCTAGCCATCTACTTGATAACTGCCTATATGCTACCAAGCTCCTACTCTGCCTATATGGTGTCAAAACTACAATCCCCAAGCCTTCAATCCACCCTCAATGTGACTCCTGAGGCTTCTAAAGTGATTAGGTGCACTGTTTGTCATGGCTGCTCACAGGTTCTTGGGCTTCTTCCCTGGATGCTGGGAAGTGCCTGACTTTTATCAACACTAAACAGCCAGGTTGGTGAAGGAAGCATTCTTCCAGGAATTGCAAGATGTAAGTTTTAATCCCTTCAGGCAGAGATGAAAGATGAACACACCTTCCCTGCCAGGACAAAAACCTGCTTGCTTTCCTTGAAAGAAGGTGAAGAGGGACATATGAAACTCAGTCTCAAAAAGCAACATGTACCTGGGAGACCAAATCCCTAGAGTTAATGCTATGCAATTAGGTTTTTTTTGGCTTGTCCTGGAGGAGTGGTTTTCATTTAAAAGTGATGGGATGTTTTTTTGTCTTATTTTTACAGAACCTCGAGTTAATTAACTATTCCACAATCAAAATCTATGCGTAGATTGATCTACAATGTTACTAAAAATGCACTGTCTTTAAATTAAACACTGTGACCCTCAGGATAAGGACTTCATGAAGTAAGCATGCACAAATGAGACCAAATGCAGCATTTGGTGGATAGTTTTAGCCAGTGAACCCTTCCTTGTTCCTGTGGTTATGAAACAAAGGCACTACATTTGGGATTTGGAACATGCCAGGCAGAATTCCTAGTTTTGTTAAATAACATGCATTAGTCACTGTTTTCACCAATTCCGTTCTAGTATTCCGTTCTAGTATTCCATTCTATTATGCCATGCTAAGACAGAAATGGAAAGATCTCTTGAGTTCCTTTACTTACATGGTGTATATGAAAACAAGAAAATGTGTTCTCTTTGGTTCTGTTGTCTAAGACTGGTGAAATTTTCATGCTAAGAGCCCTACAGTTTTAAGCATGCTCTTGTTCCAGCTGATTATAACAGACATAAGGCTTCCTATCTATATTTAATAATAGCAAGTGCAACATTTTCTGAAGTGATTGCAGAGCAGAGATGATTGTCTAAATCAGGCTCATAACCAATACATGAACTGAGTGTATGCTTAGAAGAAAATTCCAATGGATATTTATTTGACTAGGCTAAATAAATGCTTCTTGCATTGGTCTTTATTGACCTCATAACCTCAAAAAATGTTTTGAAATACATTTTCTCTCTTAAATATCACGTCAACTTACAAAACTCCTGGTTTAAAAACCATACTTTTCACTCCTCAGAAAAGAAAAGCCATATTTAATCTTTAGGTTACACACCAATCCCAGTAGAGGTTAGTATTATGGAATGAGATGGGGATGGCAGTTCTGCTGGGTTGAGTGGGTATCAGTTGGTTGACATGGCAATTCAACTCACAAAATGTTGACCACACACATGGAATCTGCATGTGTGATAGTTACTTTTAAAATCTATAGAAAAATACATACACTGCATCCAGCAGAACAGACGATACTTTCCACAATCTCTGTTCCTAGTTAATGAAAATGCAGAATGTTTTCCATATAATGTATTGTACATAAGTATAAAATAATATTTATGCACCTGGCTCAGTCATCTCTCTGAGCCTCCAACTCTCAGAGGCAATGCCCAATGACAGCTGCTGGGGAGACTAAAGATGAGGCAGTAAAATCACTGAAAAAGCACTGAAATCAGCCAGAGAACATATATAAGTAGAACAAAAACTTCAACAGATGTTAGGGGCATTAAAGCCAATTGAGCATTTTAAGGGCTTTCCCCACTTCCTACCTGATGCAAATGCCAACAAGATTATACTCCAATTAATCATCACTGCAACCAAAACTGAAGAACTTTGATACAGTTCCCAAATGTTTCATCAGAACTGCAGCCAGGGCCAGCTTCATATTTGGTAGTAAGTTAAAAAAAGAAACCACAACAAAAATTCCTAACCAGATTTTTGACTAGAATTTTTCTCTGCCTGTAAATTCAAGGCTCAAGACAGCTCTGAGTTGGTGAATGCATCAGTTATTGAGACAGTTTTAAAGTTATGTTCAATCAGCTTTGCAGTGCTGCAGCAGGGTAACAGTGCTGCACTAGCACAAAGCTGCTCTGGCAATCCTACTGAACCAGCAGGAGGAAATTCAAGTTTTGAGAGGATAGTCTCACTTTTTTAGATGCTTTTCATGGTTTTCAGGATAGCCCCTGAAATCTCCAGAGACCATCCCTCTGAATTATTCTGTATTTAGGTTTTCCAGAATACTTTCTTTTACACAGTAAAGATAAATACCTCAGCGAAGCAAGTCAAACCTCTCCAACTGTAGACTATTGCCTACAGGAATACACTAACATAGACCAGACCCCAAACTTTCAAGCAGATAAGTGAGGGTAGGGGTTAATGCCATTCCACGAAACTACCTTCCATAGCTACTGTGCAGCTCTGAGCCTGCTACATGTGGGTTTACTGTGGACTCCTATCTGTTCACTTAGAATTATATAGCTGCAGCCACAGAAACTCTTTCTACATCAAATTAAGATTACATGTAAAAGCTCTAGATGATGTCTCATTAGCTGATAGAGTGCATTACATTTTCTGGCCTACACTGGTCTTTCTGTGCCAAAGGAAAGAGGATAGCTTCAGTGTACGTAAGAATTTAGTAATTTTAGAAGCAGAGTATCTTCGTCTTTCATCAGAGCAATGGTTCTCAGCTCAAAGAGACAAGTGGATCACATGTGTTTTTTACAGCCATGACTGATAAATGATGGCATGTTTTGATAGTGTACTCTAAATCTGAGAATTTTATCTCACATTGTCTTTGCACCACTTGTTAAAAAATTTATGCTGAAAAACAAATGCCATCTCAGGCAACATAAGGATATCCCATATGACTCACCATCAGCATATGAATGCTAAGTACAAACATTGAGAACTATAAAAAGCCGAGGTACTTGTTTCCTTCTGCAGGTCATCAGTAGGCAGGCACACTGCTGGTTTAGTGAGCAGGCCTCATGACTATCCAGTGGAGAGCTGGATGACTTTTTACAGATCAGATGGAGAGCAGGCCCTTTGGCCAGACTGTTCCAGAGACCTCTTGTAGGCAAGCATACTCTGTGGAAGATCATGTGCCTACAAAAGCTGCTGAGGAAGGAAGGGGGGTTAGTCCCCTTCTAGGCAGCTATTTTTCAGGCCATAAACAGTTCTACAACAACTGTGCAGCACTGAGCTCCCTACACATGTTCACAGTTGACCAGGGTTTTTTTTTCTCCCAGAAAACAGCACTGCAGTCCCAAGCTGTACCTGGGCAGCTTCCTCATTACCAGCTTCATAATGTGATTAAGCTGTCTTCACAGTAAAGGCAGAAAGGTTATTCAACAGCAACAGATGGCTATTAAGAGCTGTCTTTACATTTCAGAGTCCAGCTTGTACCTTTTCTTGATTCTGCATTTGAGGTGATACAAAGATATTAAAGTGCAGACTATATTTTCAATATACTGCATTGCACATCCACAAGATGAAGGTTGTGAATATTGTTTCTTCGTGTATGGGAATTTGCTGTCCTTTAGAGGAGAGAATACATCCTGGTTCAGCTTGACTGCGGGAAGCCAAGGACCTGGAATACACAGGATACATCTGCAGGAATAAATATAATGCGCTCAAGAGCACTGAGAAAGTCTGTGGCACTTAAGCCAGCTGGCACAGGATAGGCCACATCCATTCTGTCCATCCTTCTTACTGCCAGCAAGAGGACAGCCTTACGCAAACTACTCATTAGGAACACTTCCTGGGCAGCCTTGCTTCCCAACAGTACACAGGGATCGATCGGAGAGTTGTCACAGACTAACCATGTTCCAGGGACTGCCCTAACAATTTAACTGTATTGACAGCTGGGTTCCAGTGCCAGGAAACGTCCCTGGCAGTTTTCATATTTGTCTTCCGGTATAGTCACAACCTGTGGGTCCCACCTGTATTGCAAGGGGTAGAGGCAAAAGCTTTGGGAACTCTTACCAGTTGGTAGAATTGACATGAGCCTTTTTGCATCATGTCCTAAATTAGAATGAAATAAGCATCAGAATCAGGGAACTGCAGCAGGTTCAAAAAGTAACCTCAAGACTTGAAATTGCTTTTAAAAAATAATTCCATGTCTTTATGGTCAGGCAGTTGTACACAGCTTCCACTGGAGGCAGCAAAGAATCAATGCAAGTTGGGCAGAACCACAGTGAAATCAACTTAGTTACACAACTTAATATAAAGTGTTTTTTTCTTTTGCCCTCTAATCCTCTGTTTTTATAAATGTAAGCTATTTTAGATCTTGTATGGCAATGGGCCAAAACTAACAATATCTTTCATTTTAGTAAAAAAAAAAAAAAAAAAAATCTATAGGACCATTACAAGCTGGTCTTTCTCCTAAGACAGAAAATTACTTTGTTTCACATTACATTATTTTTAAAAGACTATAACATACAGTATAGGTTTTGCATGGCCTGGGTTGTTTTTTTTTGGGGGGGGGGAGGGGGCAGGGCACGGAGGTGGCTTCTGTGAGAAGCTGCTGGAAGCTTCCACCATGTCCGGCAGAGCCAATCCCTGATGGCTCTGAAGATGGACAGGCTGCTGGCCAAAGCTGGGACAATTAGAGAGAGGTTGGTGTAGTGGTTTAGATGCAAACCAGTGTAAAACCAGCACAGTTGGTAACACTTCTGTGATAACATAGTAAAGAAGAAAATCAAAACAAAGTCATGCAGCTTTTTCTACCTAGAGAGAAGGAGATGAGAACATGTGAAGGAAAACAACATGGAGACACCAAGGTTGGTGCTGAAGGAGGGACAGGAGGTGCTCCAGACGCCGGAGCTGAGATTCTTCTGCAGGCCGTGGTGCAGCCCAGGTGAGGCAGCTGTGCCCCTGCAGCCCCTGGGGATCCACGGGGGATGCAGAAATCCACCCACAGCCCCTGGGGATCCACGGGGGATGCAGAGATCCACCCACAGCCCCTGGGGATCCACGGGGGATGCAGAGATCCACCCACAGCCCCTGGGGATCCACAGGGGATGCAGAGATCCACCCACAGTCCATGGTACACGTGCCCACACCAGAGCAGGTGGGTGCTTGGAGGAGGCTGTGACCCCGTGGGAGACCCAGAGGAGAGAGAGGGCCCTGCTCCCAGACTGGAGCAGCCTGTTCTTGGAGGACTGACCCTGTGGAAAGAGAGAGCCACACCACAGCAGTTTTGGGAGGACTGTGTGCTCAAAGGGAGAATTCACATGGTAGCAATTTTGGCAGACTGCTGCTTGAGAGAGTGGACCCACGTTGGAGAAATTCATAGAGAATTCTCCGGTGGGAGGGACCCCACAGTGTCACAGGAGAAAGATTTTTCTCCCGGAGCAGCAGAAGAAAATCTCGGTGATGAACTGACCAAAACCCCCACGCCCTGTCTGTTCCCTGTTCCCTGTTGGTGGGAGGGGTCAGGGGGGAAAAAAGGTGTTTTAAGGGCTTATTTTACTTCTCATTATTCTCCTCTGATTCTGTTAGTAATAAATTCACTTTGCAACTTTTAGTTGAGCCTGTTATGCCCTTAAAGTGTTTTCTCCTGTTCCTTATCTCAACTCATGAACTCTTCATTAATTTTTTTTCTCTCCTCTGCTTAGCTGTGGCAGGGGAGGGTGAGCAAGCAGCTTTTGTGAGTGCCTGGTGTTCAGTCAGTGTCAAACCATGCCACACAGCTACTGAACGTTTTGCTATTATGACTGCTCTTTCAGCCTCTTTTGTAACCTCATCCCCTGCCCAGACCCCACCAAAATTAATCAGATATTCTTTAATGGAGAAATTTTCACACATAAAAGAATAATGTCATTTTGAGGCCAGTCAAAACATTTGATTCATTTGAGAGGTCATTTAGTAGTAGTAGTAGTAGTAGTAGTAGTAGTAGTAGTAGTATTGGTCACTTCTGGTTTTGTCTTTTTCTAAGCTTAAATATCATGTGTGTCCAAGTTTGTCTCAGAACATTAATGCCAAATGGTTCTGAAACTGGAAATTGACTTGAATCTGACATTTCTAGCAAAATGGGACTAATCTTTAAGGGTTGTTTTATTGTTGGTGTTGCAGTGTCATATTCAAAAAATCACATTATAATAGTATTTTATAAAATTTTCACTCTATTTAGCGCAGAACAACAACAGCTACAGGTATGAGAAGATCTGCTCAGAAGTATTGCTGAATTATTATCTATATGGTTAACATAAAAGATAAAAATGGAATTGATGATTCACTGTTTTATGTCATTAATTTAAATTTTACATGGAGCTCAGCCTGAATAACAGAAGCAGCGCAATTATTTTCCCCTTTTCCAGCTGGCATATTCATTTGGGGAAGTCTTCATCCATTTTTGTTTAGATTTAGTGGCAAATACCACAAGAGAAGGGTTTCTGTCTTAAAATGTTAATTTCTGGCTAGGATATTAATTCTCTTATATGCAAATTTTGTAAAATGTTCTTCTGATATACCAAAGAATTTGTCTCTGTGATTAAAAGAATGCAGATGGACTTCCGTCACAGCCATCAGGTACTACACATAGATATCAATATTTATGCCCATCTTACTCTGCAGTGCTAGTTTAGTTGAAATATACTTTGGTGTTAAGCAACCACTTTGATGTGTCAGTTAAGTAACAAATTGCAGGCAGATGTTTCTGTTAGAGGCTGTCATAGAATGAGAATGTTCCCTGGGCAGTGCTGTCCGATGCAACTGTGAGCTCTGCAATTATTCTATTTGAAAACATGAGGTTCACAATAATAATAAAAAAACCCCTTGTTTCAGATGAAGCTATTCATCACCTTTTCTCTGTCCATTCCTCACACGTTAGAGTAGCAAGAGGACAATACTCAAAGGAAAAGGATCATGACCACAGTAATAATGATTAGAAGCTAGATAAAATACGGAACTTCCATTATCTGAAAAAGTCCAACATTTCAAAATATTTTAGTTTTGATCTGAGACAATCTCACAAACAAATAAAAGCCTTCAAAGATATTGACAATGGAAAACAAATATTAAAATAATTTCAGAAAATCAGAATATTCTATGATTTTTCCAAAATTGAACAGTGCACACATCTCATTCAGAAGTGGGCACACATCTCATTCAGAAGTGGGAGTATTCTTGTGAATTCCCCAGAATTAGGACTAGCACAAGGAACATGTGTAACAGGATGCCTTAAAGATGTTTCCAGGTTCTTTAAAGGTTGAATATAGATTTCCCAAGGCTGCTGTGTTCTTGGCTGCATAATGTTCTGCAACTTCTGACTGTGCCAAGAAACTTGAGATTAGCTGTTCCATCTGTTGAGTGCCCATCTGCTGGTTCTGAGGTGATCTGTCTCGTGCAGCTTACCAGGAAACAGCATTTGTGATTCATCAGAGGTTGATAGAAAGCAAAATATTTCTGCACCACTTTAACAAGGAAGTGTTCCTCGAATGAAATATTACCATGTTTGAAAACTTACTATCTCTCTTCATGTAGTAGGAAGTTCTCAGTCCAAGAAACTGAGTAAAGGAAAAAAATTAAATAAGCATGATCCACTTTGGGTATTTCTTAGTAGCAGAACACTAAATGTCGCCACTGTTTATTTGTTTGTGGCTTTTTTGTTATTCTGGAGACAAAGTAAAATGCATTGCATTGAACAAGCAAGTCCTTGTGTAGGCAAGAAGTTATGTATTGAACAGAAAGTAAGAAGAAAAATCAGAAAAAAATCCGAAAAAGTTCTTATATTCATGAAAAAAAATCAGCATTTTCATTGTATTCATCCTAATCTATATTCAAGGTGAGATGACCTGGTCACCAGTATATCCCACAAGAATGGCAAGCAGTTTTATATAGCATACTTTGGAAAAGAAACATTATTCCAATATTATATATTGGAATAATGTTTCTTTACTTATAATTAAAGAAACATTATATTATAATATATAATTGGATAATATACATGTCTGGAACAAATGAACAATTTGATTAGTTGCTCCAGATAATATGTAAAACAGGTACATTTTTGTTTCCATGAGAGTAAAGTTGGGTGATTCCTATTTATCTTACCCAAAAGAATACATAGAGAAAATCAAACTCAGTAATATTTAACTCAGTTAAGCCACATTAACTGGATCCTGATTCTCTTAGTTGATGAAATATCCATATACTTTATGACTACAGAAAAGATCTTAATGAAGCTAGCCCAATTAACTAGTTAAACATCAGTGGATTAATCATGGATTAATGGAAGATTACAGAGATAAATTACTGCACTTGTCTATTTTCACAGATTTTCATTTTATTTGAGGCAAGAGCACCTGACTCATGTTCTAATTTATGTAGAATGTTTCTTCTCACACTTTCTACAACCCTTTAATTATTTTTATGTTCCCTCTTTTTTGGGACTTCCATGTTTTCCCTACAACCTTTTGTTAAAGGAAACATCAAGAGGTCATAGTATGACAGTAACAGTCTCACCACTCCTGTTTCTGGATTTCCAGTTGTATATCTCTTGTCAGTAAACTCAGGTGCAATTCATTCAGTCATTTTGCTACAGGATGTCATTGAGTTATTATGTTAATAGCAAATACTTAATTCCTTAATGATACAGTATCTGGTTAACAGACTTTTGTAAAATATAATATCTAAAATATAAATATATTATCAAGATTATCTACAGATCTATATTATTTAAAAAAATACGTCCCATCTTGTTTGAAAAAATGTGTTTTAAAAAAAATATTTCTTGACTGAGATTAACTAGAATTCTGTTTTTTAATTCTTTATTTATTGATTCTGAAATTATTTTTGATTAATTTACTTCTGACTGGAATCAGACTAATCAATTAACACTCCATTTCCTCATCTGGAATGGTGACAAAAAAAATAATCAGTGTTTTCAGACTTCTACAGTTTAATTGTAACTGTAATAAATAAATAAAATTCAAATTAGGAGGGCAGATATTTCCTCAGCAACCAATTTAGTGTTACTGGAAACTTCTTATGCACCTGTAAGATGCTTATTTCTTTGTAATGTTGTCTAATATCTTTCTCAGCTGCTAGTGAATTAAGAATCTTTCCTTTAATCCTACGTGACCCATGTATCTTATCTGGCTTTCTTTTAAAGACAGAATAAAAGTATTAATTGAATAAATGTTCCTTTTCTACACTATTAATAATTTAACAATCCATGTCTAGTTAAAAGGCCGTTTCATTGCTGTGATTCATTTCTTTTCCAGTGCATTAGAATTCCTCACTCTTAGCTGCGCTGCAGATGGATTTTTTTATTGTTGTTAGCTTTCCTATGGTTCAGGTGGTTTTATTTCAGGTGGGTTTTGTGTTGCAATATATTAACACAAAATTTGCAGAGGAAAGACATACCTTACAATTACATAATACCTGTTGTGCTTTTGTTGGAGAAACAAGCACACATCAGGGAAATCTGACTGATATTGTCAACAAGCCATCTCAAAGCCTCCAACATAAATAAAACATCCACTGAAAAAGAACAAAAGTTGCTACACATGTAGATGTGTAGACAGCAGAAAATGGAAACTGGAGTAAGCAGTAAAATTTCACAGTGCAATAAATTGGATTAAGCAGTAAATTTTCTCTCTACAACTCCCTGAGCAGAGGTTGTAGCCAGGTGGGGGTCGGCCAGACAACCAGCAATAGGATGAGAGGACAGAATCTTAAGCTGTGCCAGGGGTAGGCTAGACATTAGAAAGAAATTCTTTACAGAAAGAGTGGTTGCCTGGATGTGTTTAAAAAAAGACTGGGTGTAGCACAGTGACATGGTTTAGTTGATAAGGTGGTGTTAGGTCACAGGTTGGACTTGATGATCTCCAAGGTCTTTTCCAACCTGCTTAATTTTGTGATTCTGTAAAATTACTGAAAGACCCCTTCAAGAATCTGTGCTAAAATCTATAATTTCCAGCATATTTGTAAATGAGCCATTCCTTGGGAAATGTGAGAGTGTTTACTGATACTAAAGTATTCAGAAAGCCTGACCATCAAAAAAGTAGGAAAGAGCCATATAAGACTGCATGGTCATTGCAATGGCAGGTGAAACTCAGTACAGATAGGTCTGATATTCAGCAAAATATATGCGGAAAATAATACAGATTTTACAGAGAAAGAAGATTGAATTTATTACTATTTTGAATGTTGTCTCTGAATTAAAATCAATTGTTCTGTTAAGAATGTCATCCTGTTGCTCAAAATCAAGTCAATATTAAGAACTATTTAAAAAAAGAACAGACAAACATGGTGGAAACCATTCCTTCCCTCTCCACAGAGCATGGTGATCTGTCTGCAGCTGTTCCCACCTCCCTACCCACTGCAGAAATATATTAGCAGTGGATGAGGCTCTGAAAAGTTTGATAGAGGTGATCAGATACTTAAATAACTGCTGTACAGGGAACAGCTAAGTGCATTAGGACTTTCAGCATGGAAATTATGATTGATGGCATGTGGTAAAGGCTTATGAAACCAAGAGTGTTATTGGTAGAGTAGTAAAATAGGGAATGCTTGTGCCTTCCAGTGAAAGCTTTGAGGGCCTTAGATTCAAAACCAGTGAGAGGAACTATTTCTTAACCTGTGGTTATCTGCAAAACACTCTGACACAAGAAAAATGGTAAGAGTTTAAATGTATTCAGAAGTGAAGATGTTCTAGACAATGCCATTCATGCCAATGCTGTTCATATTTGATCACAGCTCAGAACTCACAAAACCAGCAGGAAGAGGGTATTGGGTAAAGAGGAGGCAAGTCTGTTCTTGCAGCATCTGGAGAAGGTGCTTGTTTTACTGTAGAGTTACTCTTGAAGTGGTCATTCAGGAGCCTGGAATAATGTAACCAAACATGGCTATTTGCTGGCATATAAACTGGCAGCACCTTCATAACATGGCAAAGATTTTTCCATGTGAAGATACTGAGGAGTCTGCAAATGGTTTCAAAGTCATAATGAATTTGATGAGAACTATGGTGTCGCTAAATACGCTGTAAACTGATTTTGATTGTAGGGCATCCAGTTTCAAGGTAGTCCCATATTTGGTGAATAAAAGGGCAGCTTCTGATGGGTACTGAAAGGCATTTCCAGCCTTGTCGGTCATTACATCAGCTTTGTGCTTCAGCCTCTTGGTCTTTACTAAATAGTATTCCTTCGAATACTGTTTTTCAGAATTGATTAGAGGCCTGCTTTACTTGAAGGTAGCATTTAATAAAGAAAGCACTGGGCAATGCTCTGTGACATCTCCTGTAGATCCTTTGACACCCTTTGACAGTTCTATGTGATTTCTTTTCACTTTCCTCTGTGTGGTGAGCAAAGGTTCCTTGTGGTTTTTCTTGTTCCTGGCAATGTTATCCATGAGAGGAAGCTTGTCAGTCTCAGTTATGTGTCTCTTTTTGGGCCATCTTGGTTGACTTCAGTACAGACTGCAATAAACATATGTGACAGTGGCAGGAGCAGCAGATCAATTTTTTTTGGTTTCAAATGAAGTTTTTGATGCTTGCAGTTTATTGAAGTCTGTTAGCTGAAGACTAATTATTTTCATTCTTTTTACGATCTCCTCTCCTCTCCTCAACTCTGGTAGCCTTATAAACTACCTATCAATACTTGCTAGAAAATAAAATAAAATCCACATTATGCCTGCTGCTTCCTGGTTTTATCTTAGCCATGTGAGCTTTGCAGGGTTCAAGTTTAATCAATCTATTCTTCCTGTTCTGAATACTTTTCACTTTGCCAGCAATACAGTGATGACTCACAAGAACTAATTTTGTTAGTTCCCTCAAATGGAGTTCATGTGTTGGTTTTTTGTTTTTTGGTTTTTTTGGTTTTTTTTTGAATCTAGCAAATTGACTGTTTGTATTTGATAATAAAATGACACACACATGCTTGTCAATTCCTACCCCAGTGAAGGAGTAGAAGAGCTTGCATACCAATTTTTCAAGTATTTTGGATTTTAAAAGTGTGGGACTGTCATTGTGTGTGTCCTGATTCTTCTGTAATAAGTGGAAAAATGATGTCTACTCAAGGAAGGAGGATTTTGTTGTTGTTGCTCCCTAGGTAGCCTTGTTGCATTTACTTTGTGTTGAAACACTGATCAAGAACTGTTTAGTGGAGTGATACCAGTGATCCTGTGATGACCATAGGCAAAGGTAGACCACCTGAGAGGAAGAATGTCTGCAGCAAGGCTGTTACCAATAGAAAATGCAGCTTCAGAGTTCTTTGGTGAGAAAACCAGGAGGTAGCAGCAAACCGCCAGCAAGAGTTGCAGCAAATGTACCTACAGGTGCAGTTAAAGGTGGCAGCAACAGACCCAGTAGAAGCTTTGAGAACTTGTCAGCACTTGCAAGAACTTACGGCACAGTAAGAGCAATTGCTACAGGAAGAATATTAAAAAGAAGAACTAAGGTAAAGGATTGAAAGCTGTTGCTCTGATCTGCAGACCACAATAAAATAGCAAATGAGCACACAGGGTAAGTACAATGATGTTGAAACTCACAGGGAATGGTTGTCTCCTAATAAAATCAGCCTGAAGGTAGCCTGGAAGAATTTGTAGAGCTTTCAAGTGGCTAAATCTGATCCAGACACCTTTAGGTTGTCAAACTATCTAGTTTGTGGAAGACAGTTTGGAAAATCCCAGATCTGCTGCAGGAATTCATGCAGAGAATGTAAAGTCACATGTTAAATGTGGTCTAGCATTGATGAAAAGCAAAGGCTAGATCTTACTAGTTACTTGATCTGAACATGAAAAGCATTCTCAGGAGCTATTAGAACGTCCATGGACCAGCTCTGTATTTTACTTCTTTAAGAGAGATTAAGTTGTTGATCTTCATGGAATTCTGTGGCATTTTGTAAAGGATGGCTATAATATACAAGGTCTGGATCTTTTATGGTTAGGAAGCTGTTGATGCCTTAACTGGCACCTGATTTTCAGTAATGAGGCACAGTAACAGTCATGAAGATTCTGTACTCGGGATAAGAGAAAAGATAAGCAGTTGCCTCCACAGTTTTCAGAGACATTTATTTTGTGATTAAATACATGCATGTTTTTGGGCACTTCTTACAGGTACTTGCAGAACTTCTGAATGTAGAAAACCTGCAGCATAGAGTAAAACAATAGCAAAAGATGGGTGTTAAGAACATTAAAAAGTTAGATCTGGAATAGATTAGATGAACCATATTAGTTATGAAGTGTGACAGGAGATATGACTGTGTATTGACCATGCCACAGTCATCTTTTGTGTATGTTGGAACTTTTGGATGTCTTTATCTCAGATGAAATATCAGCAGGCTAACTTGGGGTTTGTCTTTTGCATGGACTGCAACAATGTTGACAGCAAATAACAACTGAGAAATGAGTTGTGAGGTTGATCGGATTTCTTAGGTGCCTCTTTTCTGTTAGCATTCATTTCATTCTTTTATTCAGGTCTTGTTGTAAGAGTTTATTGCTAAAAAACCTGGATACTTGTTCCCCACCCACCCTTGTTGTCAGGGCCCTGAGTGCCAACAGCAACCCCTTGGTTCCTTTCACCTCTCCGAGATGTTTGACCGCCCATGGTCAAGGATATCTCTGATACAGTGCAGCTGTGTGACCTGGTATCAGATTGCTGCAAAAGGATTTGTGAAAGAGCTGTGAGAAGCTGTGTTGGAGGCCTCAGCTGGCTCAGGAGCTGAATTCCACTTCAGGCCCTTATCCCTGGTCTTTATCAGACCCTTACCTCTTTACTATACCAAAGGATACTTCTAGTAGGTAGATAAACAGCTCTAAAACATGCATGTGTATCACATCCAGCACATCTCATTTTGAGTTTATATCTGTTATGCTTTAAAGTAAAACCTTTACTAAAACCATAAACATATTTTTCAATAACACCGAGAATTCAATACATGGGAATGAAACACTGGAAATTACTAAATGGCACCCACTCAACTCTGTCATTTCAAGTTTTGCTTTTTTGGCCCTTGAGAGCTCAGGAAAAGTTAAGTTTTTACTGTGTCTTATTTGAGAACCTCACACCTTTTCCAAAAGCATAGACACTTAGCCAGGAGATTTTGTTCCTCCGTTAAACCTTATGTAAGATAATAGTGCCCACCACATTATGAAGTGTTATAAAGTGGAACCACATAGTTAATAGTACAGTATTGGAAAAAAGGCTCAGAGTCTTGGAATGAAAGCTGGTGCCAACAGGCGTGGGGGAGTCATGGCTCATTCTCTGGCAGTTGTGACTAATAGATGTGAAGTGAGACCGAGGATTAGGAACAGTGATGCAATTAATGCAGGCAGCAGAGATATTGAAGAACTTGATACTGAAGACAACTTGCAAGCCATAAAGACCTAAGATAAGTTGAAGTACTTAATTTTTGTTTTTGGTTAAAGGTAGATATATGCTTTAATATCAGGTTAAGAAGAAAAAGGATACAATCATTCCAGACCTAGCTTTCATCAAATTTTTGCATGTTTATCAAGATCCAGCAATAACCTCAAGAAATCAATCACCCCTATTCTTAAATTTAATCTCAAAACTGGGAGAGAGTGGGACACAGAGGTGCCAGGAGAGCAGGTGAAAGCAATGTGGCTAGATCCCAAAATTTCTATGATCTGTTCTCCCCTGTAGTACTACCAAGACCAAAGTCAAATCTTATTCTTAGACTTATCAGCCTACAATAATCTAGGACTTAACTATCAGATCTAAGACCTTGCCAGTCCCAGCCCAAGTCCCAGTTCAGCAAGTAGAATTCCTTGACATAATGAATTTTGCTATAACCACTATCTCTTCCTTTGTCTTAACTGCACTGTAGCAGGTTGGGGTAGCCACAGAGCTCTCTTCTAGAAGGTACTGTAGAGACTCCTTGCTATGGAACACACTACTGTTAACAAGTTTAAAAATAAGAAGTTTTATAGTAGCAATGACTACAGAGTTGGGATAATGGCTTTTGGCTTTATCTTTTCTGAGAAATGTGTAGGACCAGACAAATAGCTGAGTTTGGTGTGAATGAGAAGTTTAGTTCTGCAAGGGAAGGCAGGATAGTTCTCTGTGTAAGGTAAAGTCTGGGGCTGGTTTTATGATATGGGGTAGTACTAAGAACAACAGGGACTGAAGTCTTCGAAGATGTAATTTGAAGAGGCTGAATGAAGGTGAATGTTGTGAATTCTTTTGAGTCTGTATGATGACTGTGTTGGAGAATTTACTGTTCTAATGAGGTTTAGGAATAGAAATAGGTGAGAGGATCAGAGAAAGAAATTAAGCCTATTGTGAAACTGAGCAGAGCACACAGGACCAAGAGGTTTTGTAATGGAGTTTATGGGTCCTTAAAGCATAGCTGAGGAAATGTAGGTTCTGTGCAAGAGGTGCTGAAAATTTTTTGGGAATTTTGTGGGTTTAATTCTTGCAGAATTAGGGTGATCCCACAAGTGGCCTGGATAAACATTTTTATTTCTTGTTCAAATGTGTATCACATACATTTAGGATGAGTGTATGATTGTAAGAGAGTACAACAGGTCATCAGCAGCTGAAAAAATTAATTAGCCCAGTCCGTATAGACTAAAACAGCTGGTGTTTAAAGAAAATGGTGTTTAAGGCTAGAGTAAGGCTGAATGTCTCAGGGACTAGAAGGTATGATACCCAAAATCTATGTTTATACTGGAACTACAAGTTTCACGGATCTGAAATAAATGTTTAGCAATAGGGGTGAATGAGTTTTCTTTATGTTTGAAGCATATTTACATTGTATATCTTATTTAAAGCAATATTTCTGCTTGTTTCATGGTGCTATAAAGGAAGTGCTCTAGAGCTAAACTGGTAACAGTATAGATCAGGATCTTCTAAAATGAGATGAGGCATGGCCTTGGAAAGCCTTTCTAATCCTGATGTGGGCATTGATTGTTGGTAAAAGGTTATTTATTGCAGTTAGGATTTTTAAAGACAGGAGGTCAACTAAAAGAAATTTGTTTCTACAGTTTTTGGATCTTGTTTTCTGCCTTTGTGCTTCTTCCAAAAATAGTCTTAGCAATTTAACCCTTTCTGTCCCTGACTCTGTGAGCCTTAGGGGTTACACATAGCCCACATTTTCAGTACGTCTTGGTCTGAATCTCTGAACTGAAATGAAATATAAACCAAAAAATAGACTTGTTGGCCAGGTCCATCTCATTCTGACGTGTTTGACTCTGCTACACATATCATCCTAGGCCTGTAAATCACACATAGCAAACAGAAGAATTTAGTTCCTGCTTTCAAAGTTAAACTGCTACACAAAATATAAATTTTATTTGTGCACTATACTATATTGTGTATGTGACCCACTTCAAGCCTCTGATATTGTTCATTCTAGAGTGCAGAGCTGCAGGAACCTGAAAAGATCTTTTTCACTTCTTCATGTTCTCAACATTAAATCAAGGCTTTCTTCAGATAAACTTAATTCATACTTGTCATATGTGGCATTGGTGGTAAACCCTTCACATGCTGGTAAATTCTGATCATATTCTCAGAGCTAATTTTTTTCCTTTTGATAACTGAACCCAGAATGCAATAACATCTAGACAATTAACCAAAACCAATTTGTTTCTCTAGCACCAAGTCTTTCACAGCCCATTGTGCTTTTCAAGTGCTGCCAATAACACTATGGTTCTTCATCCCTCCTGGGGTGAACAACTTTTCTTAAACCAGCAGTTCACATCTGCCTCCAAAGTAAGCAAAAGCCATTGTCTGTTTATATACCCCTGGATTAGCTCCCTAGGCACTGAAGAATCCAGAAATTAACCTAGATCTTCAGCCTTCTCTTCTGAGATGTTAGATCTATTTCTAAACCAGCCTTAGCCTTACTAAGAGGTTGAATTCTCTTCCCTAATTCATTTAGTACTATTTTCTCATGTTCTCTGGTATCTGTGTTCAGAATCCAAAAATAAAACTAGATCTTCAGTCCAACTATAACTGTAACTCCAAATTTAGGCAGGCAAATATCTCAAAAAGATAAGGAACTAGCTAGGATTATTATTGGCCTTCACTGTTGTACCAACATTATGGGCCTTGCAAATGCAATTAAATTAGCTTTTCAGATTCCTCTTCCTAGGACCTGGAAATGTGTAATAATAAAGATTTTTCATGTCCAATGAAAAGCTTATTTTAAATGCACTTTAAGCACTTTTGGTGCTTGCATAAACCTCTGCTGGTACCAAATGTGGCGTCAGTGTCAGGAGTTTGCCAGTGCTACTCCAGGGAGCACAGCGCTAAGCCTCATTTCTGTTCTCAGCCACAGGACTTGCCTGAAATCTGACTTATGGTAAGTTTACTTCTGAAGTGCATCGTGAGGTTCCCTCCCAGCTGGAGTCTATTTAAGAAAAAAAATGTGTGAAGCAGGGGTTATCTTATACTTACATCCTTATCATAGATGTGTATATATCCTCATTACAAAATACACAAATCTCTTCTTCCTAGTAATAAGACTGTTTTAAAATATTCCATGTTCTGAAGTCAAAACTTCTCACATGCATTAAATAATAGACTTTGCCTGCCCAATTCACTGTTAAACAAGTTTGCTGCTCACCTTTAGAATAAAAATGCAGTACTCAGTTGCCTAACTTAATTAAAATTGTGTTATGCTTTCTGTATCAGAGTTGTTTTTTATCTTTTAACAGATGCTTCCTTGTATTTTCTATTCATGAGTGAGTTATTAAATAAAATAACATGCCCAAGAGACTTCAGAATACAGAATTGATGCTTACTAAAAATACTTACATTCTTTTGCTTGCTTATTAAAGAAACAAAAAAGAAAGTAACACTAATCTCTGAATTATTGGACAAAATAAAGATGTGGGTGTGACTTTCTTTTTTCCTGTGTGAACTTTGTGAAAATGCTTGCTAGATAAAATGTCAAGATGAAATGCTACCTTTCACTTCACTATGGTAGAGTATATATAAATACATTATGTGCTATGATAAAATACCGAGTTATAAAATACTTCCTTCATTACCTTAGACTGTGTAACTAAACCAATTTTGGATTTATTATCTGACAGTTCAAAACACTCATTGTTTTTGAATAATTGAGAACTAGACCTTTAGATTCTGAGATCTTAATTTATGTTACCAATATATGTTACATATATTAAAATTACTTACTAGTGTGTTGAACTAAATGCAAAATTGCTTGTAGACCTTATGAAATATTACAAGACTTTATTAACATTTAAATTTTTTTTTTGTTTTTTTGTTTTAAATTATTTCATTTTTAGTGTTTCTCCAACTGCCTTCCCTAAAAATTACCCTCAACCACAGAACACAGTTCTAAGAATTACCTATTTAATATATTAACTTAGTCCTAGCAGACTAATAGGTGTTGACAAGAAAATCTTATCAAGACTGCATTTCCACCCACAATTTCAGTGTCAATAAACAAATAAATGTTAGTACAAACATTTGTTAAGTCTATACTTAAAAATAGTTGCATGTATCATTGCATGCTTTGCTTTCAACAAAATAAATTTAGGAAAAAAATTATCATTATATGAATATAAAGAATTAAACTGAGAGTGCACAGGAAACCCTAATGTAGCTGTTTCCAAGTTTTTGATTGTTTGACTTTGAAACTAGAGTTATTTTTCTGTAGCTCTTTTAGGCATCTGAAAATAAGCTATTTATTTGTATTAGAGCTTTCTGAATGTTTAAGTAGAGCCAATATATTTCGTCTTGGAGAGATATGAGTTCTGTTTTAATATTTACTTTATACCCCTAAAGAGTGGGTATTTCTTTATGTCTCTTTGCCTCTGAGCATGATGAAATTTTATTATAGTTGGGGTCTCTTTAATTGTCCCTTACCTACAAACTCTGGGTTTGAGAGCATTTAGTAAGATGTATAGCCCTAATAAGATAAAAATGCTCTTTTCCTTTCAAAGCTTATTAAAAAATTCACTGCAACCTTCAAAATACCCCTAGACCTGAGAGTTTTCTTTAAAAATATAAGCATAAAAATGCTTATTTTTAATATTTCCACCACAATTAAATACTTGTGCTTTTTTAATGCAGATGAGTTGAAGTAATTAAAATAATCACATTCTAAATGTGCAGAGCTCTCTTCTAGCAGTAACAGCTATCATAATTAGTTGTTACGTGTAAAATACTTGTATTAGCTCTAGCAACTTCCCAATTTCTATGTAGACAATTTTACATCTCAGATTGACCCTATCAACTTTTTTGTATTTAAATTCACATCTGCCCCCAGTTTCACATTCAGTAGCATGGTGCAAAACTTTTTCATTTTAGCTATTTTTAAATATTTTCATGCATTCATGTATTTCTTCATTTAGAAAGACAAAATCTAACAGCTTAAATGCTTAATTAACATGTATTTTTCCCTGCACTTAAAACATTTAGATGAATTTAGAGAACTCTGAGCCTAAACCTTTACTTGTGTTCCATTGTGTGGCTTAGGTAGATGCTGTGCTTGTGCAAGGTGCCCTGTACAAACAGAAGCCTTTGCAAACATGAGCACAATTTTGTGCCAAGCTTAATCAAGCTCAGTCCAATCTTTCTTCCCCTCTGTATAGTGGCACATAGTTACAGCTTCCATCAAGAAAGCAAAGAACCTGAATTGTATGCCATGTGCAATTCAAGGGAAATCATGTGGTCCAGGAGATTACATTTCCATGACAATATTATTTAAAGGCTGCTTTGGGTGGTGTTGACCAGGCATTCTGCATCCTTACAGAAGCTGTTTTTCCATTCTAGAAATGGTTCAAGATTAAGAGAGTGAGAGAGAGACCAGAGGATGCATTGTGCTTTCATAGTTTAGTGACCAGGCATCTCTTCTGAGAAAACAACTCCCTTGTAATTCTGTTCCTTGTTCACCATCTAAATTCTACATTAGATAGTTACCAGCTTGATAAACAACCCTCCTCATTTCCAGAAGATTGTCCTAGTTGCCTGGTATCAATGTTATATCTTTACTTCTTGGATGAAATATTTATTGTTTCAGAAATTAGAAATCATGGATGATTTTTAAGTCCTTCAAGGTAGAAAAAAATCTACAGGAGATATGAAGAGTGTCCTTTCCTCTTGCAAAATGGCAACTCTTAGAGAGTCACTCTAAGGTGTGTGTGTTTCCTTAGGAGGTCCATCCAAACTGAGGAGCAAAGTCCACATTTCACAAGTGATGTGTATGCAAGTCTGCAGTAATCAGGAAAAGACAGAGAGATTGCATTCTTAGTATTTCTCTAGAATAAGACATTAAATCCCTCTTATCTCTTTGTTGGAGTGGAAATAAGCACATCAGGGACAATTTAGGCTATGGAGATGTTCATAAAACTCTTTCCTCATAGTTTATCTAGCAGCTCAAAGGAGGTGATCTTGCCTCTGCCCAGCTTGAGTAAGGCTCCATCTGGAGTATCCAGTTCTGGGCTCCACAGAACAAGAAGGCCAAGAGGTCCCTGAAGCAAGTCCAGCGGAAGCCTGTGAAGAGGATTAAAGGACTAGAGCATCTTTCTTACAAAGAACAGCTGGGCTTGAGATGAGAAAGCTGAGAGGGGACCTTGTCAATGTCTGTCAGTATGTGGAAGGTGTCAGAGGATGGATGTGGGCTCTTATCCATGGTACCAAGGAATTAAATGGAAAAACCTCATGGATAAAGGCAGTTTAATAAACTTGAAAACAAGTTGGGCACAGAAGCAGAGGAAAACAAAAGCTTTATTCTCTTCCCATCAGCCACTTCCCGGGAAGCAGGCCTTGAGTATGTGTAGCAGTTGCTCTGGAAGACAAGCATTGTAATAATGAATGCTGTTGCATCTGAGTTGACATCATATGGTATGAAATGTCCCTTTGGACAGTTTGGGTCTGCTGTCCTGGTTGTTTCTCCTCTCAAGCGGGGTGGATCTAGCCCACCTGGAGAGACAGTACTGATTCTGTGCCAGCACTACTCAGCATTAGCCAAAGCACTGGTGTGTAATCAACACCTTTCTAGATACCAATACAAAGCACAGCACTGTGAGGGCTGCTGTAGTGAAAATGAGCTCCAGCTCGTCAGATCCAGTACACTGATAAAGAATGAACTTCATCTAAAAAGAGCTGCCTCAAAATATGGACTAATCTGCAAAAGCTCCATTTTTTTATAGATGTGATCTCTGTCTTTAAAACTGAACTTTGTGTATCTTTAGACATATTTGACAGTGTTAATGGGACGAGGTAATTTTGATTAAGGATTCTAGTTTAAATCTGAAGAAAGGTTCTTGTGACTTAAACCTTTTCTATTGTGTCAGTTATAGTCCTCCGAACTTTAAAAGGATGCTGTCTCTAAGGACATCTGCTCTTTCCCACTATCTCTTTTTTCCACCCAACTTAACAACACTCATACAGCTCATCCTTTGCTGTAGCCACAGAGAAGTCATTCAAAACTTCAGAGAACAAAAGAAGCTAGATCAGTCTAAGAAGTAGCAACAGTTCAGTTTAGCACCACTTCATTGATATATCTTCAAAACAACAGTATTGTGGATGAGACAAAGTTAAAAAGTACATATGAATCATCAGAATGAGTGCTTTCTTTTAATGAGCATTGTAGAGGCCTAGAGACTGCACATGGTCCTCTAATTCCTCCTGCTTGTTCCCCGTGCTATGTGAATTAGTGTACAGCTCATGGTTGTGCTGATTTCCCAGAAGTGTGACATCTTCTCCCATAATGCAGCCCTCTCATAATTCCTTTATTTATGGCACCATAAATAGTGTCTTCAGCCCTGTTTCTTCAGCCCTGAATCTTACCATCATGATTACCATAATGATTTTGATTTGATTACTGTATCTCTCCTGACCACATCACCCTGCATCCTTTGCTTGCCACCCATCTCTGATTTCCTCATCTGATGGTTGATCATTACCTCCTTTCTCTATCTTTCCCAGCTGAAAGCTCTCAGCAGGTTAGTAAGCCAGCTGGCAAAGGCACTTCTGTCCCACTTGCTATGGGGGTTCTCTATCTTCCTAGCAGTCCTCAAATCCTCAAAAAAAGTCATGAAAGCTTAATTCCTGATGGTGATACCAGGTCTGCAAACAGTTGTTTACCCACAGGATCCTTCCAATCATCCTCTTCCCTCTCACCCAGGAGGATTTACAGAGGAAGAACTCTGGGCCATCGTGCCCTTGACCATTGCCACAAGAGTCTTGCAGTCATGCTTGGTATACTCTGGGTCTTCCCTGGTAATGTGTTTACTGACCAGCATGTACATACCAGTGGAGCAATCAGGGGAACAGTCTGAGGGCTGGACAAGCAGTGACAGTCTCCTGACAACATCCTTCCTAGGTCCCAGGCCCCATCATACAGTGGGCAGTGCAGTTACAAAAAAAATCATCCTAATTTTTACTGCAGAACATCACTTCTCTGGGCACACTGTATCCATGCTGAGCTGTAGGCAGGCTGTATCCATAGTGATAGAAAATCGTTCAGGTGTCTAGAAGATATGTAACTCTCAAAGGCATACTTTAAAGAATCTCTACTAGTCAAGGAAGTGGCTTTTGCCAGTCTGAAGAGGGTGTCTGTGCTCAGAGCTGCTGGTTCCATGTTCTCCAGAGACGCTCTACAGAGTTCTCACACCGGGGGCCCAGGCAGCACTGAGAACTGAGGGGCCTCCATGAGGGGAGGCCAGGACTGCCCCAGCCGGACACAGCTGGTTCCAGCTGGTTCCAGCCAGACACAGCCGGTTCCAGCCAGGCACAGCCAGTTCCAGCCGGACACAGCCAGTTCCAGCCAGACACAGCCTGTTCCAGACAGATCCATGCATCCACCACAGGGCACAGCTGAGCCACAGCGGGGGCAGGGCCACTGCCGGGACTGGGTGTGTAAGGAAGGGCAGAAACTCTGTACAAAAGGTGGTGAGGAAAAAACAGATGAGACAAAGACCCTTGTGAACACCAAGCTGAGAACTGAGGGAGGTGGAGGAGCTGCTCCAGGTCCTGGAGCAGAGATTCCCCCAGAACCCGTGGAGGAGCCTGTGGTGACACAGGTGGTTCCCCTGCAGCCCATGGAGGGGACCATGCTGGCTGTCTGTGGAGGACACCACAGAGGGTAGGTGGATGTGTTCTGAAGGAAGCTGTAGCGGTGGATATATGCTGCTCCATGTTGGAGCAGACTCCTTAAAGAAGCTGCAGCCAGTGGGGACATCATGCTGGAGCATGTTTACCCTGAAAGACTGGCAGAGAGGAAAAATCAGAAAGGGAAGAGCAACAGAGAGGATTTTTATTTTACTGTTGCACTGATTGCATTGATGTGTTGCTGCTATTTCCAATTTTTAACAGGAAGGTCATTCCTAATGAAGAATTTCTGTCTTGAATTAAGATAGGGTTTCTTGTCAGGCTTTGCTATCTGTCATGGGTAGATGAACAGAAAGTTTGGAATAGGGAAGAGACAGTCCTGTGACATGATTATCCTGACTTAGCTGTCATCCATGGAGAGATTCCCAACAGGTTGCATCATTTCAGTGTTAAAGTAGATTTGAGGTCCAGTATGCCCATTTGCTCTTGCTGTTCTGAGTGAAATAAGTAAACAAATGAGCACCAGAAACTCTGATTTGGTGTGTAAAGAGAGCATTCCAAAGAGATGTCTGACTTGGTATCAATAACCTAAAGGTTTATTCCGGGGCTCACTAGAAGAGCAAGAGCAAATTATATGGCTCTAAAAATTATTTAATTTCAAATTATGGCAAAACCCTTGGTGCTAAGTCACAAAACAAGGAAAGATTAATACATAAAGAGATAACAGATTGAATGAAATGCTGACGTCATTATCAAGCTATTATGTTTTTAATTATGGTCATAAGTATATTAAGATGGGCAATAAATTATTCTGGAGAAAAATATTTATGTTTCTTAATTAAATTTCTTTGAAAAATATTTATTTCAGTGCTGATACTAACTTCTTATGAAAATATTTCACTTATGGCCTTGCAATGTAGATAAAGTGTGATTCTGGCTAAATCAAAGCTAGCAGGTTTCTATTTAGTAGGAATTTCTTTTCTTTCTAGTTGTCAAGGAATGAAGGGAGTAGTTAGTACTCAAACAGTTCTCTTAAATTTTTCATGTGACATTATTAATTCTTTCAGCAGGGCATGTCCACCTCTGTATGTTTAAAATTTCCAAATTATTTTTCCTGCATGCTATCTAGCATATTCCAGCAAAATTACAGAATTAATTCAGCTGGTATGCAGAATTTCATCCAGTCATTCTTGTGTTAAAATAAAGGTTTTTTAATCATTCAATCTTGCTTGTGAATTAAATATATTTTTTCACTTTCTCACAATTTTGACAGAGATTGTTCCAATAGCTTAATTGTTTGTATAAAATATACTACATATTGGAAGAAAATCAGTTTGGAAGTGCACAGATAAACAAACATTACATCAATAATAAATAAACATGATATCACCAATACTTCATGTTATAATAGTCTGAAGGTCTTTGTTTTCTGAAGTGTCCTCTCTTTTCATATTAGGAAATGGTTGGAGGGTTCACAAAATTAATAGGTATAGTGACATTTTTCTGTTTTTACACAGGAAGTTTTAACATGAGAACAGTGAGAAACTTCTTCCACTGAGGCTTTCCTGCTTGACAGAGGGACACAACAATTTGTAAGCTTTCCAAGATATAAACAATATGTATATTTCAGGACATAGGATCTTGGCAAATGACAACCTAATGGACAAAAACTTACCAAGTATAGACATAGAGACTATTTACCTTAAACTTAATGTGAATTCTATTCAAGTTTTATTGCTTTCAGCATGGTGGTTTTCTTGCTTTGTTCTCATGGTGTTTTCTGTGCAAAAGAGTTACATGAATTGTATATGTCAGTGAGACACCTCCACCTAATGCACTGCTGTTCTATTTATGTCTTTAAATGTCCTTGTACTATCTTCCTTATTTTTTGTCTTGCTGCCTGAAAGATCACAACATTTAAGATGTGCTCTTTGTCCCAGTAGAAGACAGTTCAGGGTTTGCACTGAAAATCAAGACATCCAGCCTCTCTGTGATAGAAGCCAAGAATGTGTGCTTAGGAAATAGTATTCCTAAGTATGACCTGACATGGACATTGTTCATAGAAACTTCACAAGGCTCAGTATCCATACCATTATTTTCAATACTCTTAGAAGAACATTTCTTCCAAAAATAGGCCAAAAATTTGAACTCATTTTTATTTCTTTATTATCCAGAGTTTCCTGTAGCAATGAGTTAGCATTGTGGGAAAACAGAATGTTTTTTAGAATTTAAAGTGATCATCTGTGACCACTTTACTTACTTCCAAGTATTCATTTATGATTTTCCACTTCAGGAGTGGTACTAAAATGTTTAAAAGCCTATAGACATGCTCCTGACAAGAAAAAAATGTCAGCAAATGTATATCAACCTAAGTGATTATCACAGTTCTAATTCCTTTTATGGATTTATCCTTATGATGAATTATTAGGGAGCCAATAGAAACTCATCCATCTAAATCCTTTAGGATTTTTAAAGAGTATAATAAGCAATTTCATTTCCCATGTTGAGACACTGTGTGGTATCTCCTTACATCCTCCATTATGGCACTTCACCCTTGTCAGAAAGGGATGGATAAAACAACACCTTTAGTCTTTGCAGTGTCTAAGGGCATTGTTCAGTTCATCTCATTAACATTTGTATAGTGGCTGATGAGGACTACTACAGAAACTGAAAGTACTAATCCAGAGCTCACTGAAGTTAATGGAAAGATTTCCATTGGCTCCACGGGGTGCCATGTGGCTCATAGGCTCCAGAAAAGCAGGGAACTGACAGCCTTCTTAAGAACATTTCCTTTTATATGTTTATCATATGCTGGAGGCTTTTGCTGCGAGGCTAGAATGTCTGACATCTGCTCTTGGATGCTACCCTCAAAGATACTGCAGTGTAAATAATGGCATACTGTGAAGGCTGCTTGCCTAATGGTAATACTGAAAATATAAAACTGTGCTGAGACATTAGTGCAAAACGTAATATGTAATTTCTCTAATTATTATTTTATCACAGAAGCCAGATTGGTAAGGGAAGACTATCTTTCCAATCTGTTCAGCTGTGTTATCTGTCAGCTGGAATGTTATGAGCACAGAATCCATCATCACAAGCACAACATAGCTGACATTGTAGTGTGTACATGTAAATGATTTAGCAGATGCCAGAGCTGTAAATTTACCTTGAGGTTTATCAGAAATTTACAATGCCTCTAAATAAGGAAGTAGTGGGCAGGTAAAAGGTATAAGGAAGATCACTTTTACGGTAGTGTTCTTGCTTGTCCTATCTTGATGCAACTGAACCATCCTCTAGGGCTGGCTGTCTTTTCCTCCACAACAGAAAAAATACACATTTAGCATGTATCCCCAGCCCAGAGTCCAACACAGAACTCACAATGCTAGTCTTTGTCCTTCAGGAAGATGCTCAGTGAGGAGGGGAAGAGATCCATTCAGGTGTTGCTTGTGAGTCTGGCAGAAGAATTCCTAGACTACACCTTACAACTTAAGGATTTAGAGGTATGTGCTCACTTTTAGAATTTGAATAACTCACTTTCTATTCTTTCCAACATTTTTAACATCTTACTTCAGTTTCCTAGTAGAATATCCTGATTGAGCAGCCACAAGACTGAGCAGATGCAACACCCTTACCCATTCTTCCAGCACTTGTGCCAATGATGAGACAAAAGTAACAAATTATAGTATAAAAAAACCAGTAAGGGTATGTAATTACACATATCTATTACCCAGTGATAATGTCCCTTTTGCCTACTAGGATGCTGGTTTGCAACATTAAACAAAAAGTTTGCTTTTGACCTTTGTTGATAAATGGATCAAAAGAGGAATACAAAGTTATTTAAAATTGCAGATGGAGAGAAACCTCCCCAGGGAAAACGTGTTCTGCCAGCATCTTCTGGTAAGTAAAGGTAACTGCTAATCCCCAGTTGAAAGCAAGTTATGTAAGGATTTGAGGCATTTTTAACATTCCAGTATGCTTTCATGGTCGAATTTTTATTCACATTGCAAACCTGTGGCAAGAGATCTCAGTTTATGTGTTGTCTGCAGGAACTGTGTTTGTTACCTGGTGTGCAACAAGCCAATATCTCACACTTATGTGAGACATTATTTATTTCAGAGTTGTGCAAGCCTGGGTGCTTGTGGAATTCCTCAAATCAAGTACACCAACTATCAAAACTTTTTAAAATATTTATACATTTTATCAAAGAAAGGAATTAGTGATCATTTGCTACAAATTACTTAGTTCTCTTATTAATTAGTATTCTGTCTTCTGTTGGTTAATGATTGTCTCGCCTCTCATGCTAATTAGTCCTGACACTCAGTGTTTCTCTTCTTTTGTGTCAGTGGCTTTCTGGTGTCAGTTGCCTCAGAGTCGCTGGTTGCAGACCTCCCCCTGCCAGAATTTCCTTTTACCCAGTTAGAGCTGATTTCAGCACAGTTGCTGAGTTGGGTTTTTTATTAGTTTCTGCCTCTTTTTGGAAGTTCTGCCAGATGTTTTTGTTGCCCGTAAATGCTGCAGCCTGTGACAGGATCAAGTTTTAAAAGACTAAAATTGAGAAAATGTGAAGGAGAACCCAATTTCTTTTCTCTGTCATGTTAAGAATTTAGTCAAGCCCCTCAGGTTCCTCTGCAAGGAAACCCTGCTGCATTTGCTGGAAGAAAATGGGCAGATGTGTAAGGTGGTAAGTACAGCAGTAAAGTGGTGATGATAGTGGTAACATCATAATTGGACAAGAGATAAAACTGTACAGCAGCTGGACTCTCCATCATAGACTACAAAACAGTAAATATTCTAATAGTTATATAGAGAGATTAGTTATGTTGCCCATTCAAACAAAAGAAAGCTTTTTTTCAAATGAGGAAATATTAATTATTGAGTAACCACACAGTGTTGTTTACTTTCTCAGTTTTCTTCAGGGGGCTTGAGACATAATATTTATAGCCTTTGTGGGAAGAAGTCACTAGAAATTCTACCTCCAAATGGTCAAAGGAAAAGATACATAATTGCAGTAGCACTATCTTGGTTTAACCCCAGCTGGAAAACAGGCACCACACAGCTGATCACTCAGTCCGGCACCAATGGGATGGGAAGAGAATTGGAAGAGTGAAAACTAGAAAACTCATGGGTTGAGATAAAGACGGTTTAACAGAGAAAGAAAAAGCTGCACACACAGGTTAAGCAAAATGAAGAACTAATGCATCACTTCCCATCAGCCGGTGGGTGTTCAGCAATCCTGAGGAAAACCAGGCTTCATCATGCATAATGGTGACTTGGGGAACATTATCACTCCAAATGTACCCCCCTTCCTCCTTGTTTCCCCGGCTTTATATATTGAGCATGATGCTACATGGTGTGGGATATCCCTTTGGTCAGCTGGGGTCAGTTGTCCAGGTTGTGTCTTCTCCCAGCTTTCCAAAAAATGGGAAATGTACAAGTCTCTGTACATCTGTACAGAGTACAGGATCTGCTGGCATTTTCCTACAACTGTCAAGAGAGCTGGCCAATGCCCATGTAAGCCACTTTTAATTATCTTTAAAGGGTCATGGTAACTGGGGCAGGTTCATTACAACTGAAGGACAGCAAATAACACTCCTATCTTCAAGAAGGGCAAGAGGGAGTATCCACAGAATTACAGGACTGGCAGTTTCTCTTCAGTGCCTCAGAAGGTGAGGGAGTAAACCTTTCCAAACATGTGAAGGACAGAAAAATTATTTGGAGTAGTCAACATAGATATTCAAAGGGGAAATAATACCTTTCCAACCTCATAATCTTCCAAAGTGAAATGACAGTGTCAGTAGATTAGGGGAGGGCAGTGACTGTTGCCTGTCTTGACTTTATGAGGATTTTGACACTATATCCATCAAATCCTAACAGAAAAATTGATGAGACATAGGCTAAAGAAATAGACAGTGAGGAGGACTGAAAACTGCATTGCTGGACTCAAAGGGCTTGTGGTCAGCTGTTGCTGCTGGATATGAAACAGATCACACAAACACAGCTTGAGGTGTGGTGAAAGGAAGAGAGAGCTTTATTTCTTCTCTCAGAATTTATAGGTTTCTGTCCATGGCCAGGGATTGGATAGTCAAGATAACATCTTCCCAACCACACTGGCCATGAGAGATGTCCATCACAAGATGTGTATCAGAAAGAATGTTTACATATCTATGTTTACAGTTACTGTCCTGGGAAAGTATTTAGAAAATTAAGTCAGCGAGCTCAGAAGCTGAGTTTTCAGGGCAACAGTCAGCAACACAAAGTTGGGCTGGACACCAGTCACTAGCAGTATACCCCACAGATTGATACTGGGCCCACTTCTGTTTGGCATTTAGTTTTATGATTTAAATGGTGTAGCAGACTGCACTCTGCAAATCTGCAGGCAATATGAAACTGAGAAGAGTGGTTGGTTCTACCAGCTGGTTGTACTGTACCTCAGCAAAATGAAGAAATGGGCCTGGCAGAATGTCATGACTGAGTCACTGGTGCTGAGGCTATACTGGATTACTATGTCCAGTTATGGTACCCCTAATACAAGACAGAACACAGACATACCAGACAGAGTCCGTCAAAGGGCCATAGGATTTAGGGCTTGGAGTAGCCTATCTTCTGTCAGATAGACAGAAGAGTGTAAGAGAACTAGAACTCCTCAGCTTGGGGAAAAGAAGACTCTGGGGGATCTTATCAATGTGAGGAAATGAAGAAAAGGGGAAACACTGTTGTCATTGGCAGCTGCTGGCAGGACAAGAAGCAACAGGCACAACTTGAAACACAGAAAAAAAGGATGTTTAAATATAAGAAAAGAACGTTTTATAGTGAGAGTCAAACACTGCAACAGGTTGCCGAGAGGTTATGGAGGCTTAATACTTGGAGATATTCAAAGCAAAAGTGGACATAGTCCTGAATTACCTGCACTACTTTGAGCTAGGTGTTGGACTAGACAGTATCCACAGGTCTTTTGCAATGTCATCCATTCTGTAATTTGTTTATTTTAATTCTACCCTGGGTATTTTTATCCTCTTTGGCACATGATCGAAACAAAAATTACAATGGAAAAAGTAAATGGTATGTACTGCTGATTGACAAGACATCATTGTTTTTGAGATGATGAATCTCTGGAAAGGATGGTTCTCCATCCTTTCCTCTAGCAAACTGATGATATGCATAAGCCCTCTATAGGTTTAGAGAAAAGGTTGTCTGAAATGCAGTGTTATTGTACATGTTAATACATAAGGTGGTCAAATACTGTTCACAGATCTTTGTAGATTACTACTGAAAATTGAGAAGTGACTACAGAATTAATTATGTAATGCTGTCCACATGTTTCTATTTTCATATGGAGAAATTGATGCAGATATGTTGTAGGTGTATACAGTATCTTCTGTTAGTGCACCTGATTTTATCAAGAATGTTTGTCTGATTAAACAATAGATGTAATTTCATTTATCTCAGATGACTTGTGGGAAAAACTTTGAACATACCACTTTCAAGCAGAACTTCAATAATCTAATAATTTCTTATGATTTCTTAGCTTTGTTCTTAAGAAGGCAGTCCCTAATTTTAGCTAATGAGAATCTTATTTTATGGTCTTTTTAAAATTTTTTTCATTAGTAGCAAATGAAAATCATCCTAGACCTGGCCACACATTGGTTATGTTCTGGGTATTCCTGCACAATCTAAATGAGTGCACTATCAAAATTTAGAACAGGTATTTCCCTACTCAAATTGTTACCAGATTCGAGAGAATGCTTCTGATGCGTTGTGTGATAGTCAGTCAGCAAGATATATCAAAAGCAAGGCCTTTGTTGACTCCTTATTAATGGATAATATTTATTTTGAGAATGACAGTCCTGATGTCCATATATAAATGGAAGGTGACATAGCAGTCTGAGGGTCAGACTGTTAGGTGAGCACCCCAATAAGGCAGCTTGTTATCAGCAATGAGAAGGTGTCTGAAGTAGACTCAGTGAATATAATGCCTGGATGTCTGGACCTTGGAATACTCAGCAGTATGTAGTGTTGGTCTTTGTAGCTGTCATGACAGCAGGCAATCTGGGGATGCATAAATAGGAAACAGTTGACAATCACAGAGGTGCTCACATACCTTTTGAAAGACACCTGGGACAAGCAGGAACTTTGAGCCTTTCTAGCAAGTCCAAGATATCTAGAGAAGTCATGGGATTTGATGCTGGGATGGTCACACCTGTTCAGTCAGCTCTCAAATCTGTGCACAAAAACATTGTGCCCTGAATAAAACATAATAACATGGTTTAGTTACTCTTCTCTATTCTCTGCTGACCCGGATCTGCCTGCCTTGGCCCCACCCATCCAGTCCCTCTTCCAGGTCTTGCTCTCTTTCCATACCTGTACCACTCCCCCTTGGCCGCTCCTACTGCTGTGTTCTCATCTTTATCTGATATTCTGTGTGCTATATCTCATTTGTTCCTTTAGCTTCTACCAGCCCAAAAGATGCCATTTGGGTTTTGTCTTTTTTCTGTTATATGTTCTCTGTATTCCTCACACATATTTTTAACTCTGTCACCTATTTTATTAGTAGTTACTTTTCCATGGGCTTTCTCTAGGCAGAAAGACAAAACGAATTCCAGAGCTCCAAGCCCCAGTGGGCACAAGGCTCCAGTGCTACCTTGGTTCTTCCTGGGAGCCAAGGCCAAGAACAACTCTTTGAGATACATTTTCATGGACAAAGTACAACTAGTGCCGAGGGGGGAACTCCAGGGAAGGGGCTTGACCTGGGGGGAATTGCATCATCACTTGTCCTCCTGATTGGTGCTTTTTATCAATTATGCTAATTTTCTAAAACCTATAAAAATGTACTCAATCCTGGGGGGGGTGCGGGCTTTTGTGGACATCTTTCTATAACTGTCCCTGAGGGTCTTCATTAAAGATCCTCCTTTACGTTATCTCCTTACTAAAATTATCTCGAGTTTCATTTCCAGGTTGGGAAAAAGGCAACAGAAACATCGTATCTAAATCTGGAGTTCCAAAAAAGAAATCCCTGGTCATGTTTATTTTTCATGTAAAAAGGGGAAATATCCTCGACCCTTAGTGTTTGTCTGTCATCACTCCAGGAAAGCTGAGACCCTTGTGCCCAGCCAGTCTGCCAGTGTCCCATTATGTCTGCCATGCTCCCATTATGAACCAAGTTCATCTGAGGAGAGAGATTTCGCTACAGCTGTTGGCTCAGCAACCAGACATCTCCTCCCCTCTCTGCCCTGGCTGACAGGTGTTGTGTGGTTTATCAGCTGTAAAGTACCATCAGATTCCTTTCCTTCAAGGATTTCAACAGAGCCTGGCCACGGTGTCTCCACTCTGCTCCACCCTCTGTTCCATCCCCTTAGCAGGTGTGTGTGTATGGGGAACCACTGTGGAATAGGTTTCGAGCATGCCAACTGCATTACAGACAGGGAAAGGCAACTGTATTTTAGCCTAAAATTCCTGTAGCTTTATAACTTCTTAGGATGTAAATATAACTTCTCAGTGTTCTCTAATTAACCTCTAGCCACCTTTCCACACTTTTGTTTCCTTCTTTCTCTAACACAATCTTAGCTCATTCTCTTGCAAAGTCCCATGCTCAGGTCAAGCCAGTTTTGGAAGCTGAAATATTCCAAGTTCATCATTAATATCATTAAATAAAAGGCAGACATTTAAAAGTTCAACACAGCCCATGTGGAAGTTATTTCTTGGAAAATTTGAAACACTGGTTTCTTCCTTTGGAAACTGGAGGTTTTCTGAGATGGAAAAGTTGAATATTTTAGGGTATTTTCGAGAAAGTGTTATAATTAGCTGCTTTTTACTGCAAGGACTGGAAATCAAGGTTTTAGGGATCTGAGTTACAAAGAAGATAGTTCAAATGTTGAAGAGCCCAAGTGAAGAAGCAAGGCCAATTTAGTAGTGTTATTAATTGTATCAGGATAAAGATACTTAGCAAGGTCTTTTCTCCCAAAGTTCTCTTACTCAGTCTGAATATGTGACGGTGCAGAAGACAAAGTTCCTAAGAGACTAATCAATCTAATTAGTAATACTGGATTCCTGTGGCATTCAAATGAAGGTGAAACTAATGTAAAATCACTATAGAATCCCTTCCTTTTTTTGTAACCATCTTAAATTTTCTAAGTAAATTTGTGTAAAAGGCAACTTCCTTGCAAGCACTTTTGACTGTCTCTGAGTACAAGTGCATAAAACACCGAATGTGGGGAGAAAAGATCTCATGCTGCTGTAAATATCTGGTCTTCCATGCCAGATTTCAAAAAGGATTTTGTTAGATAATTTTTAAACACTAGTCAGGCAGGAATGTCACCATCTCTCCATCCTGTGTGATATGTATGAGAAGTGACAGTTGTGGGCACAATTTAAGGTTGACTTAAACTTAAATCCATAACTTTACTAAGATATATTTTCTTAACTGTGTATTTTTTTTATATGATAGATTCATATCAGAATCTAATCAGAATATAAATTCCATGCCCATACCAAGCATGGCTAATTGTGGTCTTATTATAGTGCCATAAATAAATTCCTACAGATCTGTCTCCTAACTTCTGAACAACTTTTACCTACTGTTTGAAGTCACCCAACATGATCTTTTATATGCATCATACATAAAGGAAAAACAAGCCTGTCAGTCATGCAGTATCTCATGCATGATCAGAAACTCACCTGGGATTTCCTAGAGTATTCTTCAGCTGTTCTTCAAAAAGCATTCATTTTAATTTGCCAGCCTGTTTAAACACAAAGATAGCTATGAAGATTTAACTTCTGTCTTAAAAGAATGATTCAGTAACATATTTTTATGAAGCTGTATGCAATTCTGAAACTGTATCATGGTTCCTATGGAGTGATAGAAGCATCAGGCTGTTGTTGCATGTTGAATGAATTTCAGCTGTGTTTGCTCTAATACTGAAAGACAATTCACATGCTATTAATGAAAGACTCAGAGTAACATAGCTCTGTTGGTATCTTCTTTTAAAAATATCCGTGTTTGTTAAAATGAAAACTGCTCTTCGTTTTTAATTTACGCTGAGTCTGCCTTGTCAGTCTCTCTAACAAGATACCTACCAAAAAACTTCCAACAAAGAGAAAAAATTCCATGTTTCAGTCAAAAGAAAAATTATCAAGTTTCAGGATAACACAATGATTTTAACTCAGATAAAGGTTTAATCTAAGTAGCATATGGCTTTTTTTCTGTTTTCCATTGGTCTGTATTTGTACATACATAAAAATATATTTCCATTACCAATATCAAAATGAACCTATAATTTAACAACCTGAATTTGTATGTATCCAAGTCAGAATTCAGTAGTGCAGAGCCAATAAGAATCATGCTGCTTGAAACATTTTATTTGGAGATTCAGTGCACTCAACAGATCATATTATTATATTCCACTCCCTGAACTATATACAAATAAGAAAGACAAAGACAGGAAATTGATATTGTGAATTTCAGCATGAAGGTGCTATATGTGGTACGTATATATTTGAACACTAACATATTAAGGAAACAGTGGACTCAGGATTTCTTTGTGGAAAAGCATTGTGCTTGGTTTGACTAGCTCTCAAATTGCATTGTATCTAATTTAATCAATGGCTTTCCAACAGTAAAGACACAATCCTACATCTTGTATCCCTTGAAAACAAAATTTGTTGACTTCAGGTCTCTATGTCAGATTTTGAGAAAAGGATCAAGAGTTCATTTTTCCCAACTCAGAATGTCTAGGTGCATATTTCAACAGAACACTTTGTGGGGACTTTAATTTGTATAATTTTCTCTTTTAAATTAAAAAAACAATACAAAATAAAATAGTTTATCTGTGGGTTGCATGAGATAAAGCCAACTCTCAAAAAGTCAGGGCCAATTTACTGCAATTTGGAGAATAAAGTAGTAGGAGTTACTATGTAACAGATCCAACTGAGTGTGAGAGAACAAAACTTACTTATAGTTTTTGTTTCAGAGTTCTGAAAATTAATCTTCATCCTCATTTAGGAGACATTCATGTAATAGCATAAAGCCTCTTAGTCCTTAGGGAAATGCCACGGACAGTGCTTCCCATTACATCAGAGATTGAGCTGTCTGTACACTGAAATCAATACAGCCAAGAAGTTGATTTGGTATATCCCCTTTCTCAGCTGTGATTCATCACTGCAAGTCATTTTGCTTTCAAAGACTTTTTTTCCCCTTAGTCTGACTGTCCTGAGCAACCAAAAATACGTGTTAGGGAAACAGCACTTTATCAGATTATTTTTCCGTTGAGAAGCCAAGACCTGCTTACCTCTTTCCTTTTGAAAATGGTCTGCAGGAACTTGAGAAAATAAATTAAAACAATCAGGATATGTCCCCATTTTTTTTCAACCACTGCTAACAATGTTACTCACAATGTAGCAGAGAAATTTGCAGAAATAATGGCCAGAGGGTGAATATGACAGTGGGGCAAAGGAAAAAACTTGCAATAAAATTAATGAGATTCATCTTGTCTAATTCCAGCCATGTAAGAATTAGGCTTCTGAGCTAATATACTGGTCTAGGATCTCTCTGCAGTCAGAACAGACAAATAATCACATCTGGTGGTAGTTCAACTGCTGATATTTAGTGAGAGCATTCAAAATTCAACTCCATAATATACCACCAGATACCTATTTTATGGTGAGCTGAGTAACTTCTAATTTTGACTGATTCTGTTGACTCGTAGTCTATTGAATTGAAGGAAAGTTTAAGTGACAGCATACCTACAGACATTTATATGTAAACACCTGCATTTGGATGTCTTAATTCTGAACTGAATTTCTTCAAGGCTGGGTAGCAGGTACAGAGAATCTCTGCAGAGACCTCTATTGTCAACGATATTTTTTATGTTGCCACCTACACAGTCTTAATTCATCATAGATGTAAGACAAATGTATTATTTTAATTTTCAGAGAAAGAAGTTCAATCTAATTCACTTTAAACACATTTGAGATGGGCTAGTAATACACATTGAGTTGGGCACCTCAGTGCAATAGATTCACTCTGATCCATCAAACCATGTCCTCAGTTGGAAGGGACTTTAAAGATTATCCAGTTCCAATCCCTCTGCCTTGACAAGGGACACCTTCCAGTAGATCAGATTATTCAGAGCTCCATCCAACCTGGCCTTGAACATCTCCAGGGATGGGCCATCCACAGCTTCTCTGGGCAACCTGTTCCAGTGTCTCACCACCCTCAAAGTAAAGAGCATTTTCCTAATATCTAAACTAAACCTTCTCTCTCTCATTTTTAAACCATTCCCCATTGTCCTGACACAACACACCCTTGTAAAAAGTCCCACTTAATTTTTCTTGCAGGCTCCCATCACGTACTGGAAGGCTGCAACTGGGTCACCTCAAAGCCTTCTTTTTTTCAGGCTGAACAATCCCAATTCTCTCAGCCTTTCCTAAAAGCAGAAGTGTTACATCCCTCTGATCACCTTGGTGGCCTCCTCTGGACTCACTCCAACAGGTCCATGTCCTTCCTGTGCTGGGACCCCAGGGCTGGATGCAGCCCTGCAGGTGGGGTCTCACCAGGGCAGAGCAGAGGGACAGAATCCCCTCCCTCACCTGCTGCCCACGCTGCTTTGGGTGCAGCCCAGGGCACATTTGGCTTTCTGGGCTGCAAGGGCACATGGCTGGGTCATGTCCAGCCTCTCACCCCCCTGCACCCCCCTGCACCCCCAAGTCCTTCTCAGCAGGGCTGCTCTGCATCTGTTCATCCCCAGCCTGTGTTGGCACCGGGGTTTGCCCTGACCCAGGTGCAGCACCTTGCCCTTGGTCTTGTGAAATCTCATGAGATTCCCATGATCCATTCCTCAAGCTTGTCCAGGTCCCTCTGGCTGCCATCCTGTCTTCAGGAGTGTCACTGCACCACAGCTTGGAGTCATCTGCAAATTTGCTGAGTGTGCACCTGATCACTTTGTGTGTGTCATTAATGAAGATATTAAATAATCCTGGTTCCATATGGACCCCTGAGGGACACCACTTTTCACTGATGTGTGCTTGTATTCTGAGCCTTTGACTACTGCCCACTCGATGTGACTGTCCAATCACTTTTTTATTCATCTAATAGTCCATCCCTCAAATCTATCTCTCTCTAATTTAGAGAGAAGGATGTTTTGTGGACTGCATTAAAGTCATTACATAAGTTCAAATAAATGATATCTGTAGCTCTTGCTTTGTCCAATTATGTAGTCACTCCACTGAAGGAAGGCCACAGGGTTGGTCAGGCAGAATTTGCCTTGGTGAAGCCATGCTGGCTATCTCAAATCACCTCCTGTCCTCCATGTGCCTTAGCATCCTTTCAAGCAATAATATTAAGTTAGAGCTGATTTTTATTCATCTGGTCCCTGATTTAAATGCCTAAACCAGAACTAGCCCTCCCTGAGTAGGAAGAGACCAAAACCTGTCCATTTAATCGCATTCTTCTCGTTACCAGAAGGAAATGCAAAACTCTTCTAGTTCAAATTATTTAATTGCTATTTTTGAGCATAATGGAAGGAGGAAAAGGAAAAAAATGAATCATTATTCCAGTGATCAGACAATTTATTTGAATTATGAGAGAATTTTTTTCATCCTTGCTTCACTGTTCCAGTGATTTAATTCAAGAAAAGTGGATTAAAATAAATGTAGGTTTCTCAAGAAATCAGCTAGATAAGGCAGAGCTTTTGAAGTTCTAATGCTTGATTCCATATGCCTCAAGTGTAACTAATATGTAGTGCATAGTCTCAGTGACTAGTAAATCTGCAGAGCACAGCACTGTGTAATATCACCATTCAGAGGACAACAGTGTTTGTGGAATACTAATCTAGAGGAAACCTGCCCTTGCTTTTATCTCCTATTAAGTTGCTTTAACTTGCACACCTATGCACATCTATGCTCAGTGGCTGGTTTGGCACACAAACCTGCATCTGAATACATCCACTGTGCTTATGGCCTTCATGGGTCTGGTCAAATTACCCTCTCAAAACCTCAGGAGACTCACCTTTGAGTGCTCAGAGTGCTGCAGATGGGTGTGGGCCTCCACTTGTTGTCTCTCTTGGCTCCATGAGGATAGCTCAGATAATCTTCAGCATCTCTGTATAGGCAACTGAATCATTGCTGAACTACCTAAAAGCTGTTCTTCTAAATCTAGGATAATAATCCTTTCTATAGCCAGTGAAGAGAAAAATCTACTTAGAGAGGGTGACTCAGGTAATTAATTCATCTTAGACACCTATTTTATGATGCTTTGAGTCATTTGGTGAAGATTCTTCTTATATACCATTATATATAAAGGGAGTAACTGAGTTGGACTCAAGCATCTAACTTTTTAGACACAGATTTTCAGGTGAAATGAATCTTCTTTGTATTCAAAACTAACACTGTAACTTAGTATCATAGTGTAAATACATGTTGACTTTTATTTTTGGCCTGAAACCCACCAAAGGAGAGCCTAATTTTCCAACTGATTTGAATAGCTGTTGAATCAATCTGAATGGGGAATGGCAGGAATTCTGAGAAAGGAAAAAAAGGTTTTGTAAATGAACCCCATTCTCACAAAAAAAAAAAAGAAAAAAAAAAGAAAAGAAAAAAAAGATAAGACAGTGAAAAAAAAACCACTGAAAATAAAAGGTATTTGTACAGAAATTTTTTGGCTTTAGAGTTATAAATTTCATAATTCTAGAATAGAAAGTAAAATGTTTGTTTCCTCTAAGATCTTATATTTGATACTGTGCTTTCAACAAGAGACTGAAAGTCATTGACAATGCACATCTATACTGTAGAAACAGAAGATTTTAGAGGAAAATCAGGTCATGATTCCACAGGAGAGTGCATAATAATGAGCTCAAACTAACTAAAGTCTGCTCAGATGTTTCTGGTGTATGCTGAGATGAGTTGCCTATAGAAGAGGCGAAAGAGAGGCTTGACTTTTGTCTATGAGGAACAGAAAACTGCTAGTTGAAAGCTTTCCAAATCTAGTAAGCAAGGTTATTACAAAACCTAAAGACTAAAGTTTGAGGTGAGTAAAATTTGGATTATGATATAAGGAATGAATGAACAAATTAGGTACAAGAAAAGGTTTAGATAAAGAAAACATGAAAATTCAGGTAAAGCTTCTCAGTCTTAGACTACTGACATCCAGAAATTGCATGATAACTTAAATAGAACAGGACTGTTCCTGGTCCTGGTAGAAAACAGGGCTTTTTCTCTGTGGGACTTGCTGGTGATCAAAGATTTATCCCCAATTACAAGAGTTAGGAATCCAAAATAAAATTATATACCTTTAATATTTCTTCAAACCCCTCTGGGACTTAAAATTGCCACACTTGCTATTTTGGTAAATTAAAGTGGTGGTGTCCTGTCTCCTCAATTTTCTTGTAGATGAAAAGCAATTCTTGTTCAAAGCTGAAAAAGCCAGAATTTTAAGGGCATGCTAGACTCTGGTACACTGGATATCTCCAGCAGCTCATTCTAACTTGACGTAGGATCATTCTGCTCAGCTGACTCCTTGATTGCTTGCTTGCTAGCAGGAAAAGTCTTCTCTACTTTTGATTTACTCTGATTCTGTCACCTGCCTTTATTTTTATATCAAGTCTTGAAAATAACTGGAATAAAATAAAACCTCTTCAGAGCCTGAGTATTAGAAATGCTCTTCAGCCATGTTGCAGCTGGAAGAGGCCATGTGCCTTCTATGGCCTCATGAATCTATCTGCCTTTGCTGTAGCAAGTGATACTGCTCATATGACAGAAAAACTTCATTAATAGAAAGGATTTGTGGGGAACATTCTGGAAATTCAGCTTAAAATTGTTCGCTATTTTGTTCACTACTCAACTGGATGAGTACTCAGCTGGATGACTGAGCAGACAGAGTTTATGAGCATACTTTGAAAAATGTCATAAAGATGCATTTCATTGTACATGTAATTCTTTACTAACTGTTAGAAAGAAACAGATTTGGATATCTGTTTTTTAGGTAAAGATCTTTTTGGTCATTACAGATAGGGATTACACAGTCCAAGGATTTTACTTATACAGCCACAATACGGGACAAAGGAGAAAAGACCAAAAAATCTATGAAGGTTTGATTTACTCAGCAGATTTACTGAGAGAAAGCACTAAGCAGGAATTTCTTATCATATGTGAATGGACCTGGGTAAACTTCTATATTTAAAGTACTTTAATGGTAGTATATGGGCAACCATGTGTTTTTACCAACTTGAGTCTGAACACAGATTATTTTCCAATTTTCCAATTTTCTATCACATTAAGTCGAAAAAAATAAAAAAAGATGAATCACAAATCATCCCTTTGATATGAAGGGATGAGATTGCATTTTGGAAGGTATGCAAATCTACAGTAATAACAACAAGCAATAAAGTAATATAGTCATCTTCATTTACACTAGGCAATAGCAGATTACTCATCTTTATGCAGGCTAGCACATGAGGTGAGTGAAGCATGTGCTTTGTTAGAAAGTCTCAGTAATATGTTCCAAAAGCAAAGAATCAGTAAGGATCAGAAAACCAGTTCCATTCAGGATTAGCATAAGTAAGCCTGTTTATTAATCTTTAATGTTTATGCAGGTAAAGTGCACGGGTGCACATAGATTTGCAGTATTTGTAGTGCAAGTAGAATATTGTTACAATCTCATTCTCTAGATATTTCTGAAAAAAGAATGGAAAACAAGTGCTAATCCTCAAGTTTCTTACTGAAGAGATTTTATTGATCACTGTCTGTATCATTAATAAAGATATTGAATGGTACTGGTCCTGACATGGAGATACACCACTTGGTACTGTTTTGTTTTTGGACATTGAATCACTGCAGCTCTTTGTGTGCATCCATCCAGCTTGTCCCTTATCCATCAAATATATCCTTCTTCAAATCCATTTTTCCTATTAGATACAAGGATGTTGAGTGAGACCATGCCAAAGCCCTTACAGAAGCATCAGTTACTCTTCCTTAGTCACTGATGCAGACGGCCCTATCATAGGGGCCAGGTTAGTCAGTCCTGGGCAGCCTATCCAGGTGACCCTCCTCTGAGTGGGAAGCTGGACTAGGCTATCTCCAGACATGCCATCCAAACTTAACATGTTTGTGATTTTTTGACTATGCTTATAATTTTGGAGAGTGTCAAATTAAAGGGCACTATTATTTCAGTAATGTCATTTTTTTCAATCCAGAGGTTAAACTGTAAAAGTTCCTAAATAAAAACGTCATCCACAAGTTCTTTGAGAACTGTAAATATTTTTATTGATTATTATTTGTGGTACAACAACACTGTGAGTTGGAAAAACCTAAATGTATTCTCACTGGTTTCCCAGTTGATTATTATCTCCCAGAAACTGTTACTGTTACTAAAAAAAGGATGTTGTAAATCAGGATATACCAGAGTAGTGTGAAAAAACTGTCATTCATTTCATTAGACTTTCTCTAAGACAGTGACTTTTCCTTCTTCCACATGTAGATGACCTTTTGGACTGAGTTTTGAGATTATAAGGAAAAATCCTGGACAACTGAATTTAAGTTATGAATTTTTTCAATCAGCTGCTTTATTTCACTAGTGATCAACTTTCAAAAAGGAGTCAAACACAATTTGATGTGAACATGTTAGATCTGTCAAAGAATCATCTCTGTTCTCTATTAACAAGAGCTGTTACAATTACTGATTATCTCAGTTAGTAAAATGGATTGCTTTTATTCAGCACTTTGTCCCGCAAATAGAGATCCTATCCTGTGCTACCATCACTTTTTCATAGTATTGGATTTCCAGGTAACACATGTGGAAAGTATCCAGTATAAAGCATAAACTTAGCAAATGTAAAAAGAGAATACAATTTTAAATTATAATTTTATTACCTAGAAAGAAGATCATTAAGAAAACAATTTAACCATGAACAAGCAGAAGAGCAAAACCCTGGTATTCCTTTAGTAGAAGTTTAAAGGTTGTAGTGCCTCTGGGACTAATAGGCCCGGATTTACCTCTCCTAATTTCATCTGCTTAACTGAGGGACTTTGCTGTTCACTGATGAGAGGAAATGACAGATATTTTCAGAAGGCAGTTCACTCTGATCTGTATTCTTAGGTAAGACTGTATTACTGTATTCAACTATTTCTTCTCACTATTGAAACTGAAAGTCCTGTGTGATTAGATAACTCAGCCATCTGATAACAGTCATCTTAGCTGACTGTATATAGATGTAAGAAATCTAATGTGCTCCTAAATTTGGGTTGGCTCTGGAGGTGAATTTTCACTGAAACTGAGGTTGTTCCTCAAGTTCTACCAGTGAAGGGTCTGCAACAAATGCCATCAGTGTTGATTTTTACCTGCATCCATCTTTGGAATGCCAGTCTCAATGGGTCTAGAAAAGGGGAAGAGTCCCAGCCCCCCAACCCTTCCTCCTGCCGAAACAATTCAAGAAAAGAGCAGGGGATGCCTTAGAAATCAATTTACATTCCTTCAAGTGTCCAGAAGTACTTTCTCCACGGCTCCCAAAGACTGATGTAGCTCTACTCTTTCTTTATTTTCTGCATTGACAAAATGCCACAATTCTTTCCTGTTGCTGGAGATAGACAGGAAATATTTTTTTTCCATGCTGTAAAATAAACATTTTTAAAAAGATATTGCCATTGTGAATGACAACTCTGCAAACAACTGTTGCTCTCTGCTTTGAAAAGACTGCTACTCTA
The DNA here is from genome assembly GCF_030490865.1 of Poecile atricapillus. NCBI lineage: Eukaryota > Metazoa > Chordata > Aves > Passeriformes > Paridae > Poecile > Poecile atricapillus. The sequence continues at coordinate 20,099,508 of NC_081251.1, read as the reverse complement.
ATTTGCTTGCATTTGAAACCTGGAAGGGATATCAAACAGATATCAAATAGAGAAGCTGTATTTTCACCTGGTACACCCCTCTTTTTTTTTTTTTTTTTTTTCAGTTGATTGGTTGGTTTGGGTTTGTTTGGTTTTTGTTTTCACAAAATTCTAACCTTAAGTTAATCCCCTAATGAACTGGACTGGGCTGCTAACTATGCTGATCCCTAATTTTTGCTATTGCCACTTTGAACACAAAAATGACATCTATTGTTGTTTTGTCTATTCCTGATATTGCCACTACTGTAAGTATGGTAAATTTGTACTGCGCAACAATTCAGAACAAGAGTAAAGGACAGAAAGGTAAGCTCAGTTGTATTTCCGAGTTTACTAGTGCATGATTTGAATAATTCAGTTTTTGTGTTGCTTTTAAGCTTATTTTCCCCAAAACATTCAGCAGTTCACTGTTTGCAAGCTAGCTCTTGCATCTATAAAATTTCACGTGCTTGATTCCCAGCTGTTTCAGCAATCTTAAATCATTATCCACTTTTGAAAATTTAGACTATGCTTCAACATTTTTAATTCTTTAAATTGGCAAAGAGAGGTGAGAGTTGGAGAAGTTTGTGATCAGCTGGCTAACCAAGATGGGAAACAAGAGTAAGATTTGTATAGATCTTGAGTTACCTGAAAACAGAGATAAAGATAATATGTAGTAAATAAATAAAATTATCTTCAAAGTCAGAATTACACATTGAAATATTGTACATAATTCAATAGTTTTTTCAGAATTTTTAAGGATTTGAGAATTTTCTTAAAATATTGTTTCCACAGGCTGTATACACTTTAAAAAAAGTGTGACCTTCTGCTGTGAAGACAATGTCAAGACAGTAAAAAGACATGAGATCTGAATAGCTTTAACAGTCCTCCCCATTCCAAAATTATTTAAATTACTGTTGAGTCATGGTCTTCAATAGAATAGGGTGTATTTGGAGGAAGAGGGTTACTGACAATATTTTTTTCTTCAGAATTTTATTAATTCTGATGTAGTGACTACAGATGTGCAGAATATTTAGGAAACCATCTCTACCAGGAACTGAAGGGCCAATGGGCTGCAGCCTGAAAACACTTGAAAATGCTCACAGAATTACATGCAAAGTGGTTCATGTGACAATAACAATTGCTTCTTGTCAATTCTACCAGCTTTCTGTTTTATACAGATGATACCTTTTCATTTCATAGAGTTACAGTTTCATCCACATTCTGAGTCACTCAGAAGTTCTGGATAGATATGGTAGAAGAGATACAATGCTAAACATGCTTCGTGTACCATATCTCCTCTTCAATCTTCTTGCTAGATTTTCATGCTTATTTAGAAAAGAGGGAAATAGATCAGGAAAAAAATTGTAGGAAATGTTTCAGAGTAGTGCTCTGCAGAAAAAAAAACCAAAAACAACAGCATTGAAGGAAGTATTTTTGTGATTATCAGAAATGAGGGAATAAATACTGTGTACTGATAGCAGAAATACCCCTTTTATTAATTCAAAACAGAATAGTCAGCTTTTGATCATCTAATGAACAGAATCCTTATAAAAGATCTTGTATTGAAGTGAAATCTTTCTCCAGATTTGAAAGTGACTTATTTCTCATTTCTATATACAAGTTCATGAGGTGTCATGTAGAAAATATGCATAAATAAGAGTGTTACAAAATGGTAAAAGGTGTAAGTGAAAAGCATTTAAGGAAATAATTTTCTTAAAACTCCATTTATTTCTTTTGCCTTATGCTATTTCATTTTATTTACACAGCAAAAAGAGTTATCACACCACAAAAAAGGACCCTCCAAATGAAGGCAAGCAATGAAGGAAGAATTAAACTGTCCACCAAGTAGAACATATTTGCTGATCTGTGAGTCCAAGAACCTTGCCTTTAGCTCCTGAAGAACATATGGAAAGAAGCCTTAATTCATTCCCAATCTTTAACTGTTGGTGGTATCATTGTTTTTCTTTCTGCATCATCTGTTTCAAATCATCTATAACCTTAGGTTTTCTAGGAGGTCAAACAGAAACAGAACTTCACTTCTAAGATGTAAACATCTACAGTTTGGTCTTTACCACCCAAACCAACTGTAGCTTTGTTTTTAACTTGGAAAAACTACCTTCTTTGATAGAAAGCTGCCAACTGCATTCCTAGTATCAGAGGTTATATGGGTTATGGCTCAGTGGAAACTTGAAAGAATGATATTTCAGTTTTTTATTCTTTTGCTAGGCCTATTAGATGATCACCTTCGGTTAATTTAGACTACGGTCAGAACTGGAATATGAAGCAACAAATACAAACACCAAACCTCAGAACTGATTCTGTATTTCCAATCTAAATGGTCTAAAGACTGATAGTGTTTCAGCTTTTGCTAGTCATTCTTCCACACCAAATGAAGAAAACAGATTTGCCATCTTCTAGCTTCTAGACACAGCTGAAAGAAATGAGAAAAAGCAAATGTGTGGCAGCTAAGGACCATTTTTCTCCATTTGTTTTCATGGGTCAAAAACGTGAGTACTCTGCAATTTACAGCTGAATCAAGAGGAGAAATCACAGGGAAGACACATTCTGCTCTAAGTTGCATCAAGAGCTGAATGAGAATTTAAACCAGTTCTCAAAATAAGCACAGAGCTAAAATCAGCATAGTTTTGGCATGAAAAATAAAAGGGTATTTCTTTGCTGTAAATTGTAACAGATTGTTATCTACAGCAGCGCACCTGGGGAAAAATACAAACGATTTTCTGCACAGCATTTACAAATCTGAAAGGAAATGCTCATGGTTCACCAGATTAATGCAAAGATGCTTGAAGATGTGGTTCAGAGGTCATTTAATGGGTGTACTCCACTAACGAAGCTAGTTTAGAGTGATCCTCTGTCCATTGTCTGAGCAGACCATGTACACAATGGCTCTGGGCTGATCATAAATTAGGTACTTTAGTACTAAAGCTCTGCTAATGAGAGCAGAAGAGCTGTGTATGCATGTCCAAAGAAGCCACTGAGTTTTTCCATTGAGGGGCTCAAAATGGGCCTATGGAAGTGAATGCCTGAGTTTGACCATTCACTAACTAAAAGAAATAAATCCAAGTCACAAGAAAACGAAAACAACAGGTAAATGTGTCAACAGGACATTTATTCAATGAATACTTGTGTCAGTACAAAAAGAATCAAAGGAAAAAGTTTATTGTCAAAATTAATTCTGGGCTATGTGCTTTATACATTACATTTTGCTAATTCCTGGCTACTTTTGCTCTCTTTCACCTTAATATCAATGCTTTTGGGTTTTTTTATGTGTATTAGATGCACAAAAATATAAACTCTTGAAAAGAGGAAAGTATTGACTACCTTTGGCCTTGAGAGGAAGGGTTTCATTTTCCCAGGTGCTCGAATGAATACTCATCTGGTTTTGTTTTGTAATTTTACAAAGAACTCACAGATTTTGAAGCTGACCCTTCATCCTGCTGACAAATCTTGGCAGAATTGTTCCAGTGATATAATACAGAAATGCAATGCTGAGTTGTACCTCTCCCTGTGATGTAATGCACCTACCGTGACCTTACAGAAAGTGACTCATAATACAAATTTGTCATAGATTTAGAGAAAAAATTGATTGCTTTTATCTGAATGAAAGTAGAGGCAAATCATTATACTGCAAGTGAAGCCATTTTCCTGCATCCAGCAAGACAACAAAAATTATACTGCTAGCTTTGCTTTATCAGCAGAGGAATATTCTGTCATTTTATTTCATTTGTAGCAACGGATGCTTTTTAAACAGGTTATTTGGGATGTTGTCATGGTTTAGTCCCGACTAGCAACCAGGCAGCCACTTGCTGTTTCCCCCACCAGCAAGACTGAGGAGAGAAGTGTAAGGGTAAAAGATAGAGAATTCATGGACTAAGACAAAGGCAGATTAATAGGGAAAGCAAAAACAACACATTCAAGCAAAGCAAGGGCAGGCTGGTGTTCAGCCATCTCCAGGAGAGCAGGGTCCCGTCACATGCAGCAGTTACTTGGGAGGACAAATGTCATCACTCCAAATGTCCCCCTCCCATCTCCCTTCTTCCCTCCACTCTATATACTAAGCATGATGGTCTGGAATATCCCTCTGGTCAATTTGGATCACCTGTCCTGGATGTGTCTCCTCCCAACCTCCCAGGCACCCTCAGCCTCCTCACCAGCGTGGCAGCACAGAAAGCAGAAAAGGCCTTGGCTCTGTGTGACCCCTGCTCAGCAATAACAAAAACATCTCTGTGTTATCAACCCTGTGTTCAGCACAAATCCAAAACACAGCCCTGTACCGGCCACTGGGAAGAAAATTAATTCTAGCCTACCCAAATCTAGCATAGATTTCAAGAGAAGTTGTTCTGTTATAGGTAAAATGAAACAGGGAATGGGATTAGTATCAGAGACAGAGGAAGAAAATGTAATGTTGGGAGATGAAGATGATATGGAAATAAGTATTCCATAATCAGGAGAATATCAGGTAATAACTCTCCCCCTAAAAACATCCATGGAAATTGGGCAGTATGAAAGAAAGGAAATCTTAATAATTCCATCATTAAAATTCTGAGTGCCTAATACTATTGATTGGAGTATTGATTACTGAATGGTAAAAAAAAATATGTAAAAGTCATTCAGCTAAAGACAGTTCAGAATCAGAATTTCAGTGGAAAAGCTCTGAGTACATTTTTATTTACAGTAATTTCTTCTTGTATGCTTTTTGTGGTGCTTTAAATGATGCATATAGTAAAAACCTAGGTAAATATATTTAGAAGTACAAATATGGATGTGTATCGAAAAGTAGGCCATAGTATAAGTGAAATAAAGACAGATGAAATTGTAGATTATTTTGATTCTGAAACAAAAATCAGTTGCATACTTAGGTGTGTTTTGCATTCCATTAAAATCTCTGCTGCAATATCACAGTAAATGAAAGTATCTATAAGGGAGAGTCTTCATGCTCTCTCCACTTCCTCAGATCACTGAATTATACTTTAACTGCAAGGGATCATATCATGGTTTGTTTTTTTTTTATTTTAAATATGTGTAACACCATGTCTGTGGTTATAGTTATACATGTCTAAGAAATATATAAAAATGCATCCCAGGGCATGTAGTAGAAGTTTCTGGAAGAAATTTGTAAGGTACACTGCTGCCAACTTCTACTCTTAGTTTTTGTCAAGGTCTTTGGATTTCTTTTATCCTGATGATGATACCAGCTTTCTTTGTTCCCATTTCCCTATATATATATATATAAGATAGTTTTCCTATATTACTCAAATATTTTTATATTTTGCTAGCTGGATAACCACACCATGACCATCTTCCTATTTTCCTCAGTATTCTTCACCACATATATGTATATATATGTATATATATATATATATATATATATATGTATACACTTATGTGTCCTTGAATTGCCTGTTCTAATAGAGCTGAATTCCCTGTAGATGAATAGATACAGAAATTTGATTTATATGTAGTAAAAAAATGTAATGTTGCTGAATACTGAATATATCAGTTTTCAGTGAGTGTATCTGTGGATTTTTGAAATGATCACACAGAGGCAAGATTTATTGCTGAGAACTGAAACCTGTTTTTAATGTCCCTGAAGAAGACTTCCTTAGCTTCTGTACACATGAATATAATTTCTTCAGCTGGAATAGCTGTTCTTTGGACATTCTGATGGACCTGAGGCCAGCATTCTACAAATCCTGAATGTCAAACTGTGAGTACATTGAGTAAAAGACATAAAATAATTCCAGAAGCAATTTCTTCTTGAGTGAGTCATCTTTAAAGGGTTATTTTTCATTGGTTCCAAGTTTTTAAATGATAAAACAGGAAATCTCCCAAACAGCTGTGTGATTTTGTTGTGAGATAGTGCAGGGTAGGAAGGAACAGCTGGTAGGAGGGGAGGGAGAATGGGGTATATCATCTGCATGCACCAGCCCTTATACTGAAGGAAGTTGCTTTTAACCATAAATTGGGACTTCTCAGATTGGGTAGATTCCCTAAGCAACAGACATGCCCATGTATTTATTGCTGGGTTTTGTGACCTTGTTCTGTCCTCACCTTTTTTTTGACTTCATAATCATTTCAAGATTCAGATTTTGAATTAGAAAGGCATGGAAGGTAATTGATAGCCCAAATTCCTGATAACGGAAGACTTTTTGCATTTGTAGAAGGATCAAAATTTATTATAAAGTACATTTTTTTGTTTATGTTTGTTCTGGTTTATGATTCAGTTTGTTAAAGGAGTCAATGAAGTCTTGAAACACTAATGAAGAACCAGACGAGGGAATATAAAAGAGCACTGATTGGGCTGGTATAATTCTTATAAAAACTGGAGAATTGGGCATACCTTACCACTTCTCCATTTATGGCTATAGTTCCAACTTATTATGTTACACTTTTATTCAAATTTTGACTATAATTAAATATAAAAGTAAATGTTTGGTTTTAATGTAAACAGAAGCCTCTTCCTTACATTGTCACAGAGGAATTCCCAGATATAAACTCTACTTTATACTTTTTCTTACATAGAAATTCTGTGTTTAGTGATTTAAAGATGAAAGTGCTTGATAAAATTTATTGACAAGGCCAATTTTGGAGAATTCACAAGAACCTTGGGAGGCATATAACCATTTTGATAAATCGAAAAAATGGTGTGTAACAGTAAGATGCAAACCAGTGTAAACAGTCCACTCAGAAGCAAAGAGTCGGATACAAAATATAGACTAATAAATATAAAATCTAGCATAATGACTCATGTTTTGTTAAAAAATCTGGTCATTATAAATGAAAGGGAATAATGAAGGCAGACTTTATATCTGGATTTATAAATAAAATCAAGGACAAGCTTTACTAATAACAAAATTCCTGACCTAGAAATGTTTTCTGGACACCATAACCCTATTATTCTTCACTGTTCAACCATGTTATTTCTTAAACCAAAGCTTTAATGAAATCTAAACCATGTTAAATTGCAGAAAGGGATCTAAGACATAAAATATCTACCTTTTTTTTGTCACAAGGGAAAGCATTCATGTTCTGATGAGCATTTTACAGAGAAATCTTTGTGGGAATATTTTTGATTTGAGGATTGCTCATCTGTCAGCTAAATTCTAAGATGAAAAAGACTCACGTACAATGGCGAATTAGCTTTGGCCAGCAGCCAAACTCCCATCCAGCTGCTCGCTCACTTCCCATCCTCAGTGGGACAGGGCAAAAAGTAGGATGAGAGAGCTTGTGGGCTGAGATAAATTCAAGATCACTTACCAGTGACCATTACAGACAACCATGTTTGACTTGAGGAAAAATAATTCAACTTGTTGCCAATAAAAATAGATTCAGATAGTGAGAAACATACATTAAACCAAAACTTTTCCTCCCCCCTCTCCTGACTCCTCTCTTGCTCCCTGAGAAGCACAGAGGAAATGGGGAGCAGGGATCTATGGTCAGTAAACAGTGGTTCCTCTCTGCTGCGCCTTCCTCCTCACTCTTTTCTTCTGCTTTGGCATGGGTCCTGTTCATGGTCTGCAGTCACTTAGGTTCAGTCTGCTCTGGTGTGGGGTTTCCATGAGCTGCAGTTCTTCAGGGAATGAATGAATGAATGAATAAATGTTACTCCTGCCCGAACATGGGGTCTTCCACAGGCTACAGTGTAGGTGTCTGCTCCCCATGTTCCCTCCACTCCCTGCAGGAGAATCTCTGCTCTGGTGCCTGGATCACCTCCTCTCCTCTTTCTCCTCTTTTCCCCTCCTCACAGGGTTGTTTCTCTCACTTTTTTCCCTTACTCCTCACTGCCTGTGCAGTGTACTTTTCCCTTTGTTAAATAATCTTCAAGTCACCCCCCTCTGGCTGTCACCCCCCTCAGCCATGCCCTGCAGTGGGCGGTTGGATCTGGCTGGAACCGGCTGTGTCCAGCTGGAACCGGCTGTATCTGGCTGGAACCAGCTGTGTCTGGCTGGAACCGGCTGTGTCCAGCTGGAACCGGCTGTGTCCGGCTGGAACCGGCTGTATCCGGCTGGAACCGGCTGTGTCCGGCTGGAACCGGCTGTATCCGGCTGGAACCGGCTGTGTCTGGCTGGAACCGGCTGTGTCCGGCTGGAACCGGCTGTGTCTGGCTGGAACCGGCTGTATCCAGCTGGAACCGGCTGTGTCTGGCTGGAACCGGCTGTGTCCGGCTGGAACCGGCTGTATCCGGCTGGAACCTGCTGTGTCTGGCTGGAACCGGCTGTATCCGGCTGGAACTGGCTGTGTCTGGCTGGAACCGGCTGTGTCCAGCTGGAACCGGCTGTATCCGGCTGGAACCTGCTGTGTCTGGCTGGAACCGGCTGTATCCGGCTGGAACTGGCTGTGTCTGGCTGGAACCGGCTGTGTCCAGCTGGAACCGGCTGTGTCCGGCTGGAACCGGCTGTGTCTGGCTGGAACCGGCTGTGTCCGGCTGGAACTGGCTGTGTCCGGCTGGAACCGGCTGTGTCCAGCTGGAACCGGCTGTATCCGGCTGGAACCGGCTGTGTCTGGCTGGAACCGGCTGTGTCCGGCTGGAACCGGCTGTGTCCGGCTGGAACCGGCTGTGTCCGGCTGGAACCGGCTGTGTCCAGCTGGAACCGGCTGTGTCCAGCTGGAACCGGCTGTGTCCAGCTGGAACCGGCTGTGTCTGGCTGGAACCGGCTGTGTCCGGCTGAAACCGGCTGTGTCTGGCTGTGTCTGGTTGGGGCAGCCGTGGCCTCCCCTCACAGAGCCACCTCTGCTGCCAGGGCCCTGGCACCCAGACCCTCTTACAGATGTACACGTTTCAATGAACCAAATATAACTTCTCTAACAAACACTAGAGTGAGCTCAAGTCAGATCGTCTTGCTATTTCTTTTTTATGCTTTACTTTATATTCTTCACGGGTTTTTTTCATCAAAAATTATAAATATTTAAATGCAAATAATAAATAGTCCTTAGGTCTATTACAGTGTCTAGTCAGGAACTGTACAGAGAATATGAGATTAAAGGCAAGGAAACAGCCCAGTGGTTGCAACATATAAAAAGCTTCCCTCCACAGTATTGACAAATATCACAGTGTTCACCCATCTTTTGGAGGAAAAAGCCTCAGTGTGGTGTCGCTCTATTAAGGAACGGCCGGAAAGAGACGACACAGACTCTCATGGAGTCAGAACAGGAAAATTCCTTTGTTTGTTGCTTCAGCCTTGTTTTATAGACTGGTTCGTGGAAAGTACAGAAAGGAAACTCTTATTGGTTAGTAAACTGCTACATCACCATCATTGGTCAGTGATGAACAACACCCTCTGAATTTCTCTTGCAAAGACAACAAGAGACAGGAAAACAGCACCTGGCAGTTGTTTTCTGTCTCTAAGAATTGTTTTGATTCTTCCTTAAAATTTCCCAAGCTACTTTCTCAGGCTGAACTTGAGAAAGCTATGGGGCCTGCAGTTTCTGCAGGCTCCCTGCAGCCTGTTCCAAAGCTAGCATCCACAGTGTGGTGCTTGAAAACCTGGGGAAAACATCTCCATAATTTCATTGAAAAGGTTCAAAATGCTTATAAACACAACTTTAATATTGCAGATGTATGGCCACCCTCTGTTAGATGCAGAGAGAGTAATTTGACACTATATCCTTTGAAAAATCTTCATATTTACCATTTCCATGGTACAACCATATGTACATGCCCCATCCCTGGGAAACATTCAGAAGTTGGACAGGGCTCTGAGCAACCAGATCAAGTTGAAGCTGTCCCTGCTCACTGCAGCACCGTTGGACCAGATGACCTTTAAAGGTCCCTTCCAACCGAAACCACTCTATGATTTTATGAGCTTCTTTCTTAATAATATTATTGAAAGAGGATTTGAATAAATAATTTTTTTTTTTTTTGACTTGAGTTCCTTACACCTGTTTTTTAAAAAAAAGGTAGGTCACCCAAATATCTTCTGTGATATGGCCCTTGCTCACTAGCATTTCTGCTTGTTTCCAGGGCAACTGATTAAAATTTTACTCATTCTAACTTCTTTCTTAACCAGGTCTAACTGTGCTTTTTCTATACAGTGTATCTAATCAAGGAAAAGACACACATCCTGGGTACTTCTGCACAAGTCATGGTACCAAGTGCTGTACAGTGGCAAGAGGAGAGGCAAGGAGATAAGGCCATGACCCTTCAAAGTGCTTCATGCTATATTAGCGGGGACTAGCCATCTAGCCATTACACAGAACATTACAAAGATTGCTCTATTTCCCATTAATTTCATAAGCCTCACACTCGGTTATCTGTGAATGCATGTGTATCACTTACAGTCACTTTTCCTAATAAATGATTCATATTTAATGGGAATAATAAGTGTTGCTGCAAGTTTCTAATATGTTTTTTTTCGCTGCAATTTCCTTCTCCCTGTTCTTTCAAAACACTTAATCATCCATGATAATAATTAGCAAATTCTTGTTAGCTGAAAGGGAAATCATATCTTACAGTATTTGCACCAGATAAACTAGATCCATTATAACCTGTCCCCGTACTATATTTTGCAGGACAGGAGATGAATTCCCAAAGCATAAAACTATGCATTGTTTTTTTATCATGAGCCTAAAAAAATTGTCCCTCCTGATCATCTACTGTAAATATTTTCATTTGCCTTCAGTAGTAGCACTCTGGCTTAAATGATGAAGGAGAAATGAAATACAAAAAGCCATTGAACTCCGTCATAAATAATGTACAGTACCTGGGACTGTTTATGCCCTCACTTATACATGTGCTCCTATTCAATGTATATATTTAGCATATAAATTGGACAATTTAGTTTAGTAAGTAATATTTTAATTTAATTGATTCTGAGAACAGTGCAAGTCACCTAAAATTATTCTGCTTTTGATGGACTTTAGTACAAACCAACAGAAGATGTGAGTGAGCAAGAAAAAGGGCTGGACACAGAACTGCAGAAGTGCTGAGATTAGGAAGGACCTCAGGAGACCTTTAAGACTGACCACCTGCTTAGACAAGGGTCACCTAGAACAGGATGCTCAGAACCATGTCCAGTCTCTTTATGAACATTTCCAAGAAGGGAGACTCCACAGCATCTCTAGACAAGTTGTGCCACTGTCACACTGTAAAAAGGTTCCTTATGTTCATAGAGAACATCCTGGGTTGCAGTTTGTGCCCATTGTCCCATGTTCTGTCACTGGGTGTTACTGAGAAGAGCCTGTTCCTCTTCTCTCCCCTCCCTTTCATCATGTATTTATATACACTGATAGGATCTCCACCTCCTGAGCCATCTGCTCTCCAGAAGTTCTCCAGGCTATGGAGAGCAACATTTTCTCTGCTGTTCTCCCCTTGTTCATGAAGCCAATCATCCCCTTGTAGAAGTCTATCAAGTTGGTTGACATAAAATTCAAGATTTAAGAAAGGAAAGACATTAATTTTGAGAGTATTCTGGCTCTGTATCTTAACATGAAAAAAAGAAGATTTTAAAAAGGATTCATCCCAACCCTTGTATCCAAATGCAAGTGGACGACATACTCTTAGAAATATATAATTACATCCAGACCCAGCAAACTGGACAATAACACAAATCCGGTTTTAGAATCAATGAAACTGAAGCAGAAGATAATGTGTTAGTGTTTCCAGAAAGTACATTATTGGACATATACAGCAAAAATGTGTCATTGCATTACAGACCCACAAAATCAATTGCTCCAAGACAGTATACCTTATCTACTATACTGATTCCTGCTTGATCCTGTGATGGCAGGGCAATGGGTCAATTTAATGGTTTAAATTATCCTTAGCTATCTGATTCACATATCCTTCCACTGCTATTGTTGAGAAATGGGCCCTTGCTGAGTTGCAAAACTGAGTGCCAAAAAAAAAATGAAGGATTACTTATCAATGAAGAGTAAGTAGCAGCAGTGGAATTGTACCTAGTGAAGAGAGGCACAGGACCACTGAAGATATCACAACACAGGTGTGTTACTCTGGAGTGATGAACTGGCGGGCTGCCATGATTAGGACAAGTATTGATTTAAGACAGGTATCAATTGATTTGGAGGCAGGCACTTGGAAGGCAGCTGGGTAGCTGTAATGCTCACCCAGATGTTCATCCTGTCCTTTGGAAGACAGAATGAACATGAGTGACCTTGTGACACAGTGCTGCAAGAATATGCTATTTGCAAATCATTCCAAGATAATTTTATACTCACTCTGATGTCATACATTTTCTGATGTCACAGTGTAATTGTCTAAATCCATGTGAATTTTAATTGGTTTCACACATATGTTTTCTCTTCAAAAAGGAAGGTTCCTTTTAGTGTTATTATTTATTAGTGAATATAAAAATAAGTGCAATTGTGTCATTGTTTTTATGTTTCTCTGATGAAATACCTTCTTCTTTTCTGAAAACTAGTATGTTCTCTCTAATACCAGGAAGTGCCATTCCACCATCTTTATTCCAAAATGTGATAAAAATCCAGTGAAAACTGGTATCAAATTTATGATTTTAAAATTATACCTCAGAATACCTTTTAATGTGACTTCAAGGAATACATTTTTACAAGTCTGTCAGATACTGTAAAGTGATCTTCTGATAGAATAAAACCAATCCTCTCTCTTCAGTATGTATTAAAGTTATGGAAATAGCTGTAAATTTTAATATATAAATACTTATTACAAATATAAACTCATAAAAATATGTACTGTTATTAGAAGAACAAATATTCACTTTCTGTATGGTTAAGTCATATAGGACAGTGGGTGTGGTCTCCTTATTGATATTCTTGCTCTATGCTCATTAGTTAAAATGATATTAACTACCTGTTAGTCCATTATAATCATTACTAACCAAAATACAAGTAACAATCTAGACCTCTTTGCAGTCCCATGAGTTAGTAGATCTATTGAATTTAAAACTGACCACTTTTAGGATGCAGTCTCTTCATTGTGCAAAGGGATGTTTAGCCCAAAAGAACTTCTGCATATGCAAATTCTGGGTAATGCCATTGTTACTGGTTATGATATCAGTTGTTATGCAATGACGTTAATTGTGGATGCATCTGTAGAAGAGTGAAAGTAAACTATTAAAAGATTCCTAAAAGTATAACCTCCATATGTTAATATATTTTTTATGTCTTAGTCTATTTCAGGGAAAGGAAAACATTATTTCAGTAACTGTATTTTCACACCATCATGTGATTTTTTTCCCGTGTTAGACATCCTGCTCTCTATAATTATGTCCTAATAACATAGTATTGCATACAGATCCACCAAAGTATTATGTCACTTCTGGGAAATAATTTTATTTAATTTGACTTTAACCCAAGATATTATGCAATTATAATTGTATCAGCGTTTTATCTTGAACTGTATGCCATGGCAACACTTTATTTTAGAAAGCACAGAGAACAATCTAATTTGTATTACAAATACAAAATAAATGGCAATGAAAGTGAAAGTGGCTGGGTAGATCTAACTATTACATGAATAGACATAACAAGATAGTACATGTAATTTTAGAAAAAGAAGAATTAGTAAAATTAAAAACAGATGAGAAAATAGCGTATTTACTGAATCAGAATTCAAGATCTGTGGGACTTCAACATACTGGTACTTTTTAATTAATCTTTTTATTTTCAGGCAATGTAAGGTGACATTCAGGCTTACATGAGGATTTTCAAAGTGTGTTACTAGTGTAACCATCATGGACAGACACGTATCTTAGATTTAATTTGTCCTGCAAATTAGGTGATGCTTATTGTAGATTTTTAACTACTGACAGGAAAGAAAGTTTAGGCATACATGTCATAGAAAGCAAGCTCAGCTAGTCTTACTGGAAGACATCATGAGCATATCTATGTTACAATAATCATGCTGAAATAGCTGTACATCTGATTAGAGATAAACACAGATGAACGTGTTCCTGTTTTGTCATTATTCAGGATTATGTAAAAGGCATGTGGCCTTTCTCTATCTGAATTATTTTTAAGCATGTAATTAAAATACAGCAAGGTCTTGCTTCCTGTTAGTCATAGAAAATTGATAAACTTTCAGTTTTTCATAATTTATTTACCACCTTCTGAAATATGAATAATTTCCTTCCTTCCTTCCTCCCTTCCCTCCTTCCTTCCTTCCCTCCCTTCCCTCCTTCCTCCCTTCCTCCCTTCCCCCCTTCCTCCCTCCCTCCCTCCCTCCCTCCCTCCCTCCCTCCCTCCCTCCCTCCCTCCCTCCCTCCCTCCCTCCCTCCCTCCCTCCCTCCCTCCCTCCCTCCCTCCCTCCCTCCCTCCCTCCCTCCCTCCCTCCCTCCCTCCGCACTTCCACACTTCTTTCCACACTTCCTTCCACACTTCTTTCCACACTTCCTTCCACACTTCCTTCCTTCCTATTTTACTATTAATAAGGTTCCTTTACTTTTTCAGTTTGTCCATCATACACTCTGTTTGTGCTGTTGCTTTAATCCTGAAATATTTTTTTCAAATAGGTTTTCATCCCTCTATTTCTCATTTGCAATAGTAAAGAAGTAGGGTTGTACATGATATACAGTAGGAAATAAAAAATCCTCAAAAGCAGTTTGGAAAAGTCTTCTGGTTCTGCATCTACATCCTTACACCTCTCAACTTTTTTAATCTCCCAGAGGAGTTGACACTGGAAAGAAAACTTGGAAAATTTGGAAAATTGCTGTATACACCAAACTTTAGCTGAAAAATATTTCTGGGGAAAACACAAGTATTTATTTTTAAATTCAACCTTAATTTTACCCATAGAGTAAACAGAGTATATCTAATATTTCAGAATAAATTTTATCCCCACTGGATTTTATATCTACTAAGAAATATGCTGTACTATGACTTTTTATTTTCTGCTACAACTGACTGTAAAAAATATTTACTTTTTAGATTTACTGTAAGCTTTCAGACAATATTAGTGCCTGAAATCTGTGCTCTGGTAAACAAAACCATAGAGAAAGGGGCGTGTTGGGAAGTGGCATAGTAAATTAAACTACCACTAAGAGTATAATCATAATTATATGAAGAAATTATCAGAAGTAGAAATGATTCTCCTAATACATTAGTGTTCAGGAATTCAAACCTATAAATTGGCTACTACTTAAGATTATAGACTTCTTATTCTGCACACAAGCATGTAATTAACTTTACGTTCCTTTCTTATGACTCTCAGGCTCTTGTCCTTTTAATTATAAGATCCAGAGGGTAGCTTTTATGTTACTATTATCTCTACTAAATTTTGAATAAAAGCTGCATTGAAACTTGATATATTAGTCATAGGTAATAGCCTGATAGCTTCTTAAAAGATGTAAAGTGCTATTCTGATAAAGTAGCCAGACATTTGGTACATTAGTTTCCCCTTTGCACACATACAAATATTCATTTTTTAAATGCCAGTTTCACAATTTTAAGTAAAAGTTTTATGTGGATTGTCTATATTGGCATGTTATAGAAAGGCAATCTAAACTTCTTGATTTTTCATGTTTCTTTATGTTTCTATTCATGTTATCATAGGCCAAATTTCTATGTTCAAATACACAATCATTCAGTATGATATTACAGATTTGTGGAGAAGGACAGTGAAAAGTTAAACACCTTCACGGATCTGAAATACATTAATCTAATATTAACCTATTACATGCCATAAATATATTACAAATAGAAATCATGCATTACAGAGCTACACAACATTTCCTTGGTTAATTTAAAAAATATAAATTGATTATTTTTTGCTAAAGGTTCGTCATTGCTGTTTCTGTTAAAGGGGAAAAAGAGTCAATAAAAATACCTAAAAGTGTTTTTAAACTAAAGAAAAAGAACTCTATGAAATGTGAGCAGCTCTGTAATGCTGAACATTTTCAATCTTTGATTTTTCCTAACTAGTTTCTTGGATTCCCACAGATACAGAGTAAACACATTTCTCAACATTCTTGGGACGGCTCCACTTGCTGAGACTATTGGTGTTTACACTTGCATTAGAAGGGCCTGGTAAGTGTCAAGTTTTTATTAGAAAAATAATCAAAGAACACCAGAGGCCAAGAAAAAGCTTCCATCTTTTAACTTTCAAATGATAAAGATGTTCCCTCCATTTCATAAAGAGACCAAGGGACAGCAAATATAAATAAGAAGGCTTTGGCACCTCAGTGGCTGGAGATTGCTACCAGAATGCCCAGGTTTTGGGTTCTAGTTCAAGGAATGCCTTTGCATTTAAGGTGAAAAAAAGATCTTTTGAAATATTTTTGTAGTAGGGAGCAGTACCCATGCTCCCTATCCTTTAGCCAGTGTATTCTTCATCAGACTGTGCCACACACTACTTTCTTTGATTGTCTGTGTCTGCGACTCTTACAATTTTCAGGGTAGACAGTTTCATCACGAGAGGCACAGAGATGAATAGACCAGCCCTCTGTGTTGCTCAGAGGATCAAGAGGCAGAAATAGGTGGAAGGTGAGCTGGCCCCTCCTCCAGTGGCTTGAGGATTCCACAGGGGAACCAATCATCTGCAAACTCCACACAGCGGGTGCCACATCCCAGGCGTGTGCTCAGCTCTGGCAAACAACTGGCTGTGTGCAAATTAATGTTTAACTTTGATTCTGGAGACCGTACATGGGATCTGATGTTATGATATAAGGTCTGTAGACATTGCAACTAGATAAACCAATCTTTCCCAAAATGCTAGCAGCACCACAATAAAAAATGGAAAAAGATTATAAAGATGATAAAAGATGATAAAATTAAAAGTATTAATGCTGTCTGCACCAAAACACTGTATAATAAGCTCTGGAGAGGACGAAAGGTTACCTAAGGCCTTTTATTTATTGCTATAACCCATATAAAGAGTACTTAAGCTGGCAGTGCTTGTCAAAACCATCCACAAAACCAAGTCATAATAAAGGCATGTCTCCAGTGCCAACCACTGTTAGGGAAAGGGGAGTAGGAATATGAAGATCACAGAATGAAAATAGACAGTTGTGCACCCGCCAAAAATTATCCTAATACTGAAGCTGTTCACTTGTGTTTTGACAGCTTTTGGGGCTGAAATGCTCTCCAGATTTAGGGCTGGATTGAGTCTCTGCTGAGCACTGATTTTTACCATTTATGATGCTTGCAGCAATTACATTATATAGTGTTGGTGGTGAAAATATGGGAGAGAAAAGAGAAATACAGCTAACCTTAGTATTATATTTTTTACCTCACGAGAAAAACCCTTCAATAAATAATTGAAGTATGTTAGGAGAGGAGGAAGATTGCCAGGATAAAAGTTGTTGTTTTAATCAGAACCATACTGCTTTTAGTACTGCTTGGTGGCAAAACACTTTAAATAAACATATTTAATTTAAATGAGTGTTCCAATGGTGGCCCTGTTGCTTGACTGTATCATATTTTCAGGCAGGTGAATTAAATAATTGAAGAAATCCCTGGCTGCATTGGTCCTTTTAAAATCTCTTAGTTAAAAGGGTAAGATTACTAAATTATTTAGCTCAGTTCACAGATTTTGGCACGTGAGTAATAAAAAACCAGAATAAAATCACCACATAGTTCTCTTATTATATATCATGAAAGGAGAAATTAAAGAAATGTCAGAGATATACGATTATGAGGAAAAATCTGACCAGAAGCACAGTTTTAACTTTCCTCAAAAGTATTTTCAGTCCTAAGTATGCATTTCTTCACCTTATATTTTTACCATCTTTTGAAGGAAGACTCAAAGAACATAAATGCCTTAGGACTACTTCAGGCATGTTTTAAATGCTGACTTTTAACAAAGCAATAAAATGAACACTCCATGCCTGCTTCCCTTGGAATCTTTTGATGTCTACAATTTTTGTGCACCACCACTTTGTCTGACAAGGGACATCAGGGCCATTAAGGAGTCACAAAAAAGATATTGCCAGGACTGTCCCCAAGGGGACCTTTATTGCTGCATGTATTCAAAGTGTCCTAGAAAACACTGATAATACTGACTTCGGAATGATGGGCATGCTAGGAGTATCAGAATTTGGGAGACATGGATCTTAAGCTACCTTTTGTTCAAACCTCCAAGGCTGAAATTCATGTGGCAGCATGTCTTGGTTGTACCAGGCCAGACTGCAGTGCTTGAGCACTTTCCCTACCCTCTGTGCTGAAGCTGACCTCTGCAGTTTCATTCAGGATCTCTGCAGAAATCATTGCAGCCAAAGAATGAAAAAATGTAATTTTCAGGAACTAGGTCCGACTACATTTTGCACAAGTATCCCCTAATGCAAAAGACAAGTGTTATTCCTAGCAACTTTTTCACTGGAAGATGCTAGGAACAGCTTCACATTCATCTTGTTGCAGTTAGTAATCACACTCTCCCTGAGGACCCTAGGTTTGCTAATGTGTGGTTGTCCAAATTATGCAGGTTTTCTTCTGTCTTTCTGATCACCCACTATCTGATCCCAGCTGTCTCCTGGGAGAAGAAAGCTGACTCACAGACAGAGAAAGGCCTCAAGCTCTGGTGTCTCATTTCTGGATGAATCAATTAGTCAATGGAACTGGAAAACACACGTTGGTCCTGAGCCTTTGCCATTACACTTCCAGTAGGCAGCATAGCTTCTACAGGAGCAATAGCAAAGGGGCCAAAAGCCACATATGTACGTGCTGATTTTGGCTGAGGTAGAGTTGCTTTGTTTCACAATAGCTGGTGTGCAGCTGTGTTTTGGATTTGTGCTGAAAACAGCACAAGCTGTTGATAACCCAACAATGGTTTTGTTATTGCTGAGCAGTGCTCACACAGCATCAGGGCCTTTTCTGCTTCTTACCTCACCCCAACAAGGAGTAGGCTGGTGGTGCACAAGGAATTGGGAGGGGACACTGCTGGGACAGCTGACCCCAACTGACTATAGGGATATTCCACACCGTATGACATTGTACTCTGCAATAAAAGTAGCAGAAAAGATTGGTGCGGGGATAAGCTTCTCAGGGACTGAATTGGCATAGGTTGGTTAATACAAAGAAATGGTTTTCATTTGTATCACCTGCTTTCCTTGGATTTTATTCCTCTTTGTTATATTATTACTATTATTATTATTATTATTATTGTTGTTGTTGTTTTGTTACTGTTGTTAGTTGTTGTTTTGTTGTTGCTATTGCTTATTATTTTTTTATGTCTAATTTTAAACTGTCTTTGTCTCTACCAATGAGTTTTATCAGTTTTACACTTCCAATTCCCTTTCCTATCCTCCAGGGGTGGCGTGAATGAACAGCTGTTCACTGGGACCTAGTAGATATCTGGGGTTAAACCATAGCAATATGGAATGTGCTGATAATTTCTACAAGTGGCATTCATATATCTTCTTTAAACTTTCAGTACTGTAAGTAAAAGCATATTCTCCAATGCACTGTGTGAATGCTTGCAAGTGTTTCTTAGAGCATCAAGGAACCTTGAAAGGAATACCAAAGAACAAGAGGACTTATGATCAAAGGTTGTGATTACATGCAAGTTCAAGAGATGCATCTGAATTTTCTCATCAGACTGTGGAGTTTACTGTTCTGTCATATATGGAGTTGTTCTTGATGGTTAACTTTCAGACTAATGCTTTAGAAATTATTTTGTTTCGTCACTTTTGTAGGAGGCTTCTCACATTTTTGTCCTGGTAACCCAAAAAATGTATAATGTATTCAATATTTTTCATACACCAATCTGCCCAGGATTGTTACTTTTCCTTTAAGCTCCTGGGGCCAAAACCAGAATTAGAGTGTCTTGCCCTGGTTTTGCAGAGGTGGGGGATGTCAGGTTTCCTCTTATAGCACGAACACTCAAGGAGGGCTTTCTTTTCATTCTTGCAGGGCTGCTAAGAGAGTTGTTTTTCTAAGCAAAGGCAGCACAAGGCAGAAGCCTTTTATTTCTCTCTAAACTCTTTGCCTGGTGCAGGCCTCTAAGGAACTGCATTTCACAATCCTAAACTGTTTGAGGGCAAATTTCACAAATACTTGTCTGCAGGTGCTATCCAAGGCTGGTGGGCTCAGGGCTGCTGGTTTTGGTGCCCTGTGGAGCCACTTCTCCCCACATCACCCACAATGTGGTAACGACTCAGACCTGCAGCACGACACCAGCTGGGTCCAGTTGGCCAAAAAGTAGCAGGGAAATGAACTGTGGGTTCAGAGCTTCCTCCACAGGAGAGGCCCTGTCAGGTGGTGTGGAGCATACATCCTGGTAGCACTGGACTGGTTTTGGACTCCTTTGCTTTTGTTCCCTGTTGGTTGTTGTTTGTAGGATGAGGGAGCTTTGTTATTGCAGAAGTTTGTTTGCTGAGTTGTTTTATTTTTAGCTCTCTCTCCACCATATGACTGGGAGATCCACTTTTTTGCCTTTGTCCCCTGGACCACATGGTCTTCTTGGAGGCTACCGTTTTGGGGAGGGACTTCTATGCCATCTTGTTTTCTTCCTTCCCAGGAGTCCAGGCCATGCCATGATGTTTATTTTAGTCAAACTCATATGCCTAGGGATGTACAGACACTGCAGCACAGTTTTAGATAAGCCAACAGATGAATGAATTTTCTAAAATAAAAGCTTATCAGGTTAAGGTAAATGTTTGAAGATGGACCACGCTACCTGAATTCTATACCATACGGATCTTATTAGAACATTGATGCCGGAAATTTTTACACTACTTTTTGTTCAATTAACATAGAACTTTTTTTCTATAAATCAAACAGCTACAGCCCAAATCTGCAAACTGAAACAATGGGATATGTTCATGTGGCCCTCAGTCACCAGGTGCTGAATTTTACCCCAACTAAGGTAAAGCCCTGTGCCAACATCCAGTCACTTAGATGATTCACTTCTCAGTCTCCTGAATTTCAACTATAGATGCATGTAAATTGTAGTAATGATCCTATATACCTTTCTGCATTATTATTTTTTTCCAACTAGAGTAATTTAAAAAATTAATTAGCAGTCTGTTTTTGGCAGCTGCACACTATTACCTCAGCAGAGAGGTTCTGAAATCTGATTTGTGTGTACTGTTTGTGCAGTATAGGAAGCCTTTCTAAAATGAAGATCCGTGCTGTGAACTGCTTGACTGCTGCGTTATTCCAATACTATCAGAAATATTCATCAAGTATGACCTTCATTTAATTAGTCCATTCAGTTTCCTCTTGGTATTATTTCTTACTGTATGGGTTCTACATGAGTCAGCCTGCCACCTCTAATACCTGCTGTAGACTGATGTTTTAATATTTTTCTTTTGCTGCTTTCACGAAATTCATGTATTGTCTCTCTCTGGTTCTGGTTCCTCATAAACTTGTTATTTTGTTAAAGATTTAGGACAACAAAGGCTTTAGGATTATGTTAGAAGTCTTGCCTGGGAGAAAAAAAAATATTCTGCAAATAGTTAGGCAATTAGAGTAATGTATTTCACACATAGTTTTTCTTACTGCACAAGAATAACAACAGGTGCGAAACAGCACTAACTTCTACTTTCTCATGCAAACAGCAGGTTTGACTTTATGACGAACATGTGTAAGACATTTGCAGCCAGTTTAGGGGGGAAAAATACAGATTGTCATTAGGGCCAGATGACCTTAAGAGTGTCTTTTCAACTTCCCACAGAGTGTCTGAGCTTCCTAATTAATCATTTGGATATGTTAAAAAAGGACCAGAGGAATATTTGTGTGACTTGCTCACAAATGAGGAAATACCAAATGGTGACAGAGAATGACAACATGAGTTAGAAAACAAATCAAGTTAACTGGAAATTTTCCAGCAAATAAGACTATATTTACATTGAAAATGCAAATATATGCCTATACTGATATCAGAATTCTTATATGCTTCAGAATCATTGTAAGCCAGTATCAACTATACCATGGTATCACATGTCATGAAAAAGAGAAGCATATTCCAACTGATATTTTTGGACTGTAGGTCATACTGAAAGAATACAGATTTAATTTCTATGTAGACAACTCTGGATGTATAAAACTAGCTGTTTTAAAGATTTTGACTGCATTAAACATAAACACAATGTTTCTACATGACCAGCTTTCTTCACAAGCCCTGGGAACAGTTCTCTAATGTCACTTCCAGTCCAAACTTTAAAGACATGAATCTTATGTTTCCTTTTCTGTCATCACAGATTCTTGACCACCTAAGGCCTCTTTTTCAGCAGTGCTCATAGCAATTTGATTTGCTGAAACACACCAAGAAATGCTGTGAGCCAGACTCCCTGCTACCCTAGTTGGACAGAACTAGCTGCAAAAAAAAAGTGTGAAATAATCAAAACAGCTGAGAAAACACAACACAGTCTCCCTGGTCAAATCATATTTGCTCTTTGAAAGCAAAGAGTTGTGTTTCAGGAGCTGCTGGCTATATGTAGACAGAAAAATGGCAGAGAAATGCTTCTCCTTTACATAGGCCCCAACTCTGCCACCTTTAACTCCAAGCAGTGGAGTCAGCACACACACACACAGTAACACTTAGAAAAAATGTGTTTCAGTTTTATCTCAGATACATTCTCTATAACTACTTTTAAAGTGACAAAAGGCATGAACAAGTCTGTGGAGAGTAGTGTCCCTTTCTTGACTGTGCAGCTATACACTACAACATTAGGAAGACAAGCACATACAGCTTTCTTCTTGCCACTCCCCTCTCACATTAAAATTTTGCCTCCTTCTGTGCAGAACTGTTAGTTTCTGTCCCCAGCTTCTCTGGACTCCCCATAGAAGAAAGTTTTAACCCTGAACCTGGATATGAAAATTTAGCATTATCATCTCTTCCAAAGATGTTCATAAATAAAATGGACTGTGTGTGCATTAGATAGTCATCATTAGTTTATGCTCACCAGACTATATTTGAAGGTGGTAGTTCAGAACCTGCTGAGAATTTTAACCTTTTAAAATTTTCTGGGGGAAACACAGCAGCTATGAGCTTTCTGGCATCAAAGAGCTTAAAATTGCTGGGTCTCATCTTTGCCCTTGAATACCTTGAGTTGTGCTTATATTCTACCTTAAATGCCATAGGGTATTTTCATGCTCAGTGCAATCAACATGCAGTTTGTTGCTCTGATTTTTACTGCAGCCAAAACACTGAGCTCCTTCTCAGTTTGAGAAAGGGCAGAAATAATACATATTTTTCCCTATTTAACTGAAAATGATTTGTAAGGGATTTAGAATTATGTAATGCCAAAGTGACAGAAAGTGTATTCAGCATATAAGCACCTTTCTAATCCTACCCAGGATTGCAATGTTATTAGCACCAATGAAGATAAAATGTAATTCCACTGAAATCAGATGAGTTATTCTCAGGTACGTGGGTGGCTGTAAAGCACATAGAATGGTGTCATGGCCTCCAGACAACCATAGTTTTAGTATTTAATACTTGATAGGATACAAAAATAAGAGACTAGCTACCCTTTGCTATTTCTGTAGTCAGAATAAGCTGCACTTATTGTAGCAGAATAAAATGAGAATAAGAGAACTGGCAGAACAATGTTTTTCTCTCTACAAAAATATTTCCAAATATGTTTTTTGAGAATTAAAGGTAAATCATAGCAAATTTATAAACCAAACAGAAGAAATGCAAGTATCAAAGAATTTAAAACAAAATTACTCTTCTGTTTTTCAAACTTTTCCATGAGAGCATGTCCTGAACTTCGATTAATGTCTCAGTGTATCAGTGCAGGCTAAAGAGCCTTTGAAGGTTCTTTATGGGAGGAAAAAATTATAAGGTAGCTTGACTAGGAAAGATGTTTCTAGTTTCCTCTTCTTAGTAATTTAACCAGGGGTGTTTGATGGAAGGATACTATAAGTGTAGGCCCAGGACTGGAAAGAAGAGACAAATCCCTTTTTTGAGACATTTTATGTCTACAACTGTGGTTCCCAGGAACATGAGAGACTTGTTAACATGTAGCACAAACTAACAATTTTAGCCTGACCTGTGCTGGCTACTTAGGAATCACAGCACACCTGGAGCCAGGACAGGACAGACACAAAAGGAAGAGCTGAACCCAGTGACATGCACAGCAGTGACTTTCTTCACTCTCAGGTATAAAGATTACAAAAATATTAGATTCTGCTAATTCTGGGGCTCCCCCATCCCTAATAGTATGTTAGTAGAAGCCGGGAGACTTTTATTTTAAAGTCATGTCTGAATATTGAACTGAACAAATACGTCAGGGCCTAATGCTCTGTGAGTCTTCCAGACTAGCAAAGTTACTGATGCATACAGAAGCTAAAGAAATCTCAAAATTAAATTGCCTGGGAACTGAAGCAGAGATAGTTATGAAAAATAAAGCCTTTGCTTTTAGTAGCGATTTTCTCTAAGAGAATCTTTAATTGCTTTGTTGAGCAATTCTGCAATACAGTAATGCCTAACATGTGTTGGCTTGCACAATTAAGACTTTTTTGCTGGTGCTTCTAGTACCTGGGAAGGCTGACTGAGTCTAAGCAATTGTTTTCTAATTTGATTATACATGACAATATTAACAGCCCAGATGTTTATTCTATATATTTAAATTTGTTTATACTTACTTGGGACATAACCAGGATGCAGTGGAAACATGGCAAGTTTAATTAATTTCAAACTTTCAGCTTATTTCCTCTGTTGACGCTCGGCCTGATGTTAGAAGGAATGTACTGTGTTGTTCTTGGAACCCAGTAATAGTTAAAGTATCTGATACTTATTTTCTTCTATTTTATTTTTCCCTGCTATTCTCAGATATAAACAGGCTGTCTTTCAGAGGCATGGGTTCAAATCCAGCCATATAGTTACATCATTTGCAATATGTCAAGATTTCCTCCACATTCCCTTCTGAAAAACTTTGTTTGGATGTTTGGAGTAAAACTGATCCCTGTTCCATATTAGCCTCATTAATAGGCCTGTAATTGTAAGAGAATTAAACAATAACTCTTCTATCTCTGAGCAAGTTTTATACATGCATTCCAATTCTGTGTCTTTTAATTATCCTATAAGCAATCCTTTAGTTATCATCCTCACTTTATTAAGTGTATTTGGTTTTCCTTTTACATGGAATAAATAATAGTGGCAACTTTTTTTTTTTTTTTTTTATTAATTATCAAGTACTGTTTTCACAGACATGTTTTCTCTTACTCAACTAACTCTATAGATGGTCAGACTGTATTAATAAAATTAATTATTTGCAATTTTGCCCATTATTTTGTGAATAATTTATCTGGAAATAATTCATCCAGATTCTCAGATGCTTTTAATCAGAAGAGCTCTACTGGAACCCAGAGAATTTTAATGATTAAACCAGCTGAAAATTTTATCCATCTGCTGCCATGGTGGCCTTAATGTTGAACATAGGCTTTAACATGGTATTAATTTGTATAAGCTAAAATCGCTTTATTTTTATTTCTTAATAACTTAGCATGAGTACTCTCAAAACCATAATGGTATCTTAAAAATATAGCATTCATTTGAGTTCAGTTACTTGGCTAAATCTTGAAAACCTTTTCAATAAGGCATCAGCTGCTCAAGAAAACATTGATTTCAAAGAAAACCACAGACAAACCATGTTTTAGGAGCAGCATAAGGACAATTCCTTTTATATACTGATCATGACACTCAATGTCAATGATAAGTACCGTGCTTGCACTTCCTGCTCTCCTTTCTGTTCTTGCTACTGTTGCAAGATTCACAATCAAAATAATTTTGTCCTGGCCTTCCCACAGCACCACAGTGAGGAGCAGGACAGCTGAGAGTGTCTTTGTCCTAAATGTCTTTATTCTACCAGTAACAAATGCTGTCACTGAGCTCCTGTGGGTAGTGCATAGTTGTATCAACAGCTCAGCACGTGCATGATCTAATGAAGCTGGGTGATGATTGTAGCATGTAATTCAGAAAAGATCACAAAATTCAGATTATGAGCTTTCTGGGTAATGCTCTAACTTAAAAGCAGACTAGCAAAAGGCTGAATTGTGTAGATTTCTGTTATATTGTAAAAGCTTTTCAAACAAAAATGGATTAGTAAATAGTTTAAGAGAAGTGAAAGGATATTTTGACCAAGACTTTTAAAGTTAAATTGCAGACATTAAACTGTAATAAATGTTTTCTTCTGTCCCACTGTCAAAACAATGGTGAAACTGAAGTAAACCATGGCATGAAAAACTTGTAACCGCATTTCAGCTGGAACGACAATATTCCTGCAAGGAAATGCTGAGACTGAAATTGTCAGAATTTATTTAGAAATGTACTTCTTTCTGAGACTTCATGTGAGTGAGTAGGGAGAGAAGAGGGTTCCACACAAATGGGCACTCGAGAGCAATTTTTTTAGAGGTAATTGGTAGCCAAGGTACCAAAGGTATCCAATTTCCATATTCTTTCCTGTAATAGGGGCTTAGCACAAAATACCAGTGTCATCCAACTATTTTGTTTAAGAGTGAACTGGTAAATAATTAATTATTTTTTATATTGTTGACCATTAGAAACATTCATAATTTTACTTCCTGGAGGAAAAATAAATGAAAATGCTGAAAAAGATGATAACAAATTTTTTGAAAAGTGATTTACCTTCTTTCAATTGGTCATATTCTTATGGTAAGTCACTGAATTTTGTGCCCTGATATTGAATGTAGTGTTAAAATTATAAATGTTTTTAATGTTGGCTAATACCAATGTGGTTTTTTTTATTGTTTATTTTGAAATTAAATAAACTGATGTATCATATATGCTTCATATTCTGAGTACCTATTTTCAGTCATTTCAGATATTTTCTCATATTCAGCTCTACACTGCTTCTGAATTTTAATTTCTTTTTTAGCAGGTAGGTTGGGCTCTTCCCTTATAATGAGACATAATAGCTAAAGGACTTAGTGGTTACAAATGGCACAGTTAAAATTTCTATTACTTAAAATGCATTAATTTAATGATGAAATTTATTGATATGTTTGATATGAAACATAGCTCTGGCTTCATATTGGATGACAGGTAGAAGGAACAGAATAAACATTTTGGTTGGATCTCTAATTGTTTTCCTTCTTTTTTCTTCAAGGAAGGGGATATTTCTTTTCTCCCCTATGTTAGCATCCTTAAGGACAACCTTCTTGTAGTAAAAGAAGGATCCATCCTGATACTTAGGAACATGATTTTATGTGTCAGGACCTCTCACTGGGTAAACAGGAAGTTATCAGCCCCAAGTTGTATAAAATAGTTGTATTCAGCTGAGAAGCTGATCCTGGAAAATCCAGTGATATTGCTATTTTTTTATTTAGAACAAAATATTTTAATTTTTTTTTAATTTTTAAATTTTTGTAGCTATCTTTTTTTTTTTTTCTTTTCAATATAAAATAATTTTGTCTAATATTATTAAGTTTTCTCAAAATATGTAGTCAGAGAACGAGAATAACTTGGTAGTGGAAACAAGTGAAAGATTAGAAATCCTTCCCAGGAGTCTTACTGAATTTACCTTTCATTTCACTGTGTTTCTGAGGATTTGGGATAGAAAATACTGTGCAGGTTTTATTTGACACTGATCTTTCCTGCATCAGGTAACTGCACTCCAGTAGAATTTTGCCCACTTCATTGACACAGATCTCAAATAATTTCATTTCACTTTCAGTGAGTGAGAATTACCCCATTACTCTATTTTTAGATTGTAAAAGTCAAGGAACTTTTCATCAAAAAATGAAATAAATATAAATACCTGATAAATATGTCCATAAATACCTGATATGGTAGTTTCAATCTTTTCAATCCTGAAGTTTAATCCTGAAATGATTTTAACTTTCCCTTTATAAATGTCATAGAGATGGTCTCCTGTACTATAGGAAACTTGCTTTCTCTTGTTCCCTTCTGTAACATTTCAAGAACTGCTAATCTCATTGTTACCAATGTAGGATGTTGGAATTTACTGTTTGGAAGTAGTTGACTGAAATTTCATGTGATCTAAATAATATTTTTATTTTTTTTTTTAGCAATATAGGCTTCATGCTAGCCTTCCATAATAAAGACATATTGCTATCTAATGACATTTCTGGTATCAAAGAGTAGAGACCTTCTAGTTTGTTTCAAAATTACACTCACTGCAGAAAGTGATGGTTGAGCTTCCTGAAGGATTATGTTTTCTGGAAGAGTCTAAAAGCTGCTTATTTGGCAAACAAATTACAGCACATGAAAGACAATAACAGTATTACTCTTATTACTCAATAAACAGTATTTACTCTTCAGAAACAGGAGATCAATAATAAAAAGTAGGGCAGAGAAAGTATCTGAAAGGGTGCAATAATGAGCTACTTTACCACATATTTTCATGTTTGGGAGATTTAAAGTTGGACTATATCTAACTTTCTTGATAGAGCTTAACAAAATAACTGCAGTTCTAACAATTTCAAAGATTTAGTTGATGAGAAATAACGTATTACCTGTGTGTATTTTCCATTGTGAAGGTTTTTATCAAAATACAGTAATTCCTTTTTCTGTGCCTTCATGAAACTGATAGAACTTTTCTGCTGGTAGGCTTGTAAATGTGGGGAAAATACAGAAAATATTAAGGGATGACAAAGGTTTTTCTTTAAATCATGTGATTAATAAATGAGCAAACTGATACATACCATGCTGCTGGCAAAAATATTACTGTAAAATGTATTCATGCTCTTTACTTTATCAGTATATTCTCAGAACTTAGTTTTGTGATGTTCTTCTGAAACTGCTTTGCACTCTTTCTCTCTTTGATATGTGACTTTGCTATTTTACTTATTCTGATTTTCCAGACAATTTAATATCTTTTTCTCTGAAAAACTTTCTTTGGAAACTTTCTAAGAAATTCTAAAAAGTACCAGACTTTTAAAATAATGAAAGCATATAAGACCTATTAGTTGTACTTTTGAGGAGCAGTGAAAAATAAGCTCCTTTTTTGTGTTCTTAAGATTGAATTTCTTAAGAATATAGGAAAATATATATAAGAAATGTGAAACATTATATCCTGTAAGGCACTTTATGTATAATATAAAAATTATGTCAGCCTCTACAGCTGTTAAAATCCAGTTATTAAAATTGCTAGAGAGATGCCTCTGCCTGAATTAAGGTGCAAACAAGACCATATGTTGAAGTCAATAGCATGGATTTCATTGAACAGTAAAAATGAGGGAAAGAGAAAGAGCAAGAAGGAAATAGATAAAGGTGGGGAGGGGATGGTGGAAAGAGAGTGTCAGAAGGACTAATTAAGCAGAAAATATCATCACTCTGTGGATCCCAACAGCATCCTGTTGATTCTCTTCTGGTCTTCTCAGTGGTGATGGTCCCACAAAAAACAGAGTTCAGTGGGTTAATAGTGTTCAGGCTGGCTGAGACCAGATACTTCCTCTGGCAGGGAAATTTTACACTTCCTTTCTTGCCATAGGCTCTGGATTGGTTGCATCATTTTGCATCAGGTGCAGTCCTCTGATGCAAGGCCTCAGGAATGAGTCTGGGGGTGCTTTGAGGGGGGGGGTGTCTTTGATGGGTTGTGATCCCTCCTCAGCTGCCTCTCTTGTGAATGTCTCATGTGTGTGTGGCCTTCCCAGGGTGGGGGGATTTTACAACCAGTAAGAAAAGCCAGTTGGTGCAAGGGAACATGAGTGTTCACCACACCCCCAAAAACTCCCCTCCTCTCCCCTTGTTTTGAGGAGAATGTGTGCAAACCTGGCCTCAGCAAATGCGTCTATGGGCTATGGCCTCCTCCACTGCAAAACTGGCCAGAACTGATTCTCAGGACGGCTGCTGGTTTTGGCTTTCCTTGTGGATGCATTCTTCTCCCTCATCCTTGTTTACTTTTCCCCAACCTGAGATAATTGGACAATAGAGTCACTGTTATGTGTCATAACTCACAGTATAGTTCCAGTCAGAAGGTATATTCAGGGAAGGCTGGGCTTCAGTGGCCACAACTCCTTTATACAGTTTTGCCATAATGGGCAAAAGTCCTTCTTAACAATGCTTAAGCAAGTAATTTTCAGGCTCCTATAATGGCCAAGGAGTCAACAGCAGTGATGCAATATTACAGATGTATGCTGCTGTGGTTTTGGCTAAGATATACAAGCGCCAAAGGGGACAACAGGGAGGAGGTGTTTGTACACACATTTATTAAAGATGATCTCTAAACGTCTGCCATATTGTCATGGGGTGACCTTACCTTTAAGACAGCTTTGAGAGCTAAGGAAGTTGAAGCTGCTGGTGGCTGATGAGAGTCTTTTCTCCCGACCAATTATCAGTCATTTCTAAGAATTGACAGCAATTTTGACCATTGAAAAGTGAGATCAACTTGTGAACACCCCTTTAAGATGTAAAGCCAGAGCTCTCTTGCTCTCTTTGTTTTCTGGCTGTGAAAGGTAACAGAGCTCTGGCCTCCCGTTCCCTGCCCAGCCCATGTGTCCCGGGCAGGGGCTGGGCTGGGCCCAGCGGCTCCCGGCCGGGAGATGGGGCCTGCGGGGCTTGCCCCGGGCTCTGGCCGGGCCAGGCCGGTCCCTGGCTTGGCTGCAGTTTTTGCTGTGACTGAATTCACCAGAGACTGCCGAGTT
Source organism: Poecile atricapillus (assembly GCF_030490865.1). Lineage (NCBI taxonomy): Eukaryota > Metazoa > Chordata > Aves > Passeriformes > Paridae > Poecile > Poecile atricapillus. The sequence goes on along the minus strand of NC_081251.1, from coordinate 20,069,031 downwards.
AAAGAAAGAAAAAAAGCTCTTGACCTGCAGCAGGCTGAGACAGTGACCACACTCTCCAGAGCAGCCATGAAGAATCTTCCATCGCAGACAACTCCAGCTGCTGCTCCGGCAGAGATCACAGAACCATCTACAAAGCCTGGGCAAGATTTTAACCTTTTCATTACCCAGATGAGACTTGCAGATTAATCCTTTTTTCCAGAGAGAGAAAAAGAGAGTAATCAACATGTAAAGAGACTTTTTAAACTATCAGAGACAGTAAAGAAAAGAATTAAGCTTCAGAAGAGGTAGAGAATAAGGAGATGCTTTAATTAAGCTGAAATATTTTTCTGTTAAAGCTATGGAGATGAACAATAGTGTCCTGAAAAAAAACTCCTTTAATTCATGACAGAGTGTATAGGGAGTAATGGAGTGTTCAAAGTGTAGATTTTGAGTAAAAAGTAGAGTAATTGTGATACAGTGAGGTGCTGGAACAGAGTGAGGCGAAGATTTGAGGCCTTGAAGTCAATGAGAAAACTGTTTTCCAGTGGAGCTCACAGAGACAGATGAAGAGAACTTTTGCCTTTGAATAACTCATCCTTAAAATGACATCCCTAGACTCATGGCCCATAACACACCTCAGAGTGGTGTGAAATCGGAGGAGTGAACTGATGACAAGAGTTCTGGGCAGCTGACATCAGAAAAATAGAAAGCTATAACAGAAATAGTTTTCTTGTGAGAAACTCCATAGATTAGCAGAAGAAGACTTCTATTTCTCTACAAAGGCTGATGAAAAGACTCTAGCAGGAATTGGGGACTGTTTTAAACACCAAAGTTCCAAAGTTTTTTGTCTCTATGTTGTCATGTGAACAAGGGTAGTTGGGTAGTTGGGTAGTGGGGGATAAAAGGGTTTTCTGGAAGTTTTTTCTGGTGTTCTTATTCTTGTAGTATTGTTAATAACCTTTCTTTATTTCCTTCTAAGTTTTAAGCCTGTTTTGCTCTTGTTCTAATCCATATCTCACAGCAAGAAATAAGTAATTTTTTAGTTTAAAACCACAACACATATTTACATTTCATCTTGTTCCAAAGGATGAGCTCCCCATCAGCTACAGAAACCAGTACAATTCTACTAGGCGGTCACTGATCTTAGACTGACCTTTGATTTTGTATCATTCGCCCAAATGCACATGCATTCCCTGCTGGAATATAGACCAGCAAATATGGTAATAATTCCATTGAACATTTTTGAACACTTTACTCGGAATATTTAACCTGAGCTTAAAAAGACCATGCCGAATATGTATTTTCTTGAGTCGAGTATTATATTTGTGCATAAGTTCAGGCCACTTCAGAGTATTTTTAGAAATAAAAATGTTTCTGTGTCTTCCTAGTCAGGTGTGATGCTGATATTGAATGTAATGATGTTGTACAGGAAGAATGAACTCCAGATTTTCAAGTAATAGAGGCAATACTTGAATTTTTTTATTCCATTTCAGTGGGAACATACTTTTTCCCAGGGTCTGTCTCATGTTTGTTGTGTAATCCTTATTGAATAAACAATGCCTTACTTTGTTTACATTTAAATTGCTTGCTGTATTTTTACCTCTTTCGCATGAGTGATACACATACAGTTAAATTTGGACTTCTTTAAGAGGAAGCTGCTACCTTTAAAGTACCTCTCTTAGACTCCGGATACTCATGTAGTATCTCAAGTTGGAAGGGACCCATAGGGATCATTGAGTCCAACTCCTTGCTTTATACAGGACTACTTAAAGCAGGAGTTGATTCTGAATCTACCAGTTGACTGAGGAGTCATCTGGTAGATTCTGTGTCTGGTTAAAGATCATATTGACAAGTTTCTGTCAATTTATGTCTAGTCATTTCTTGTGATGCAGTCTCACCTGAAGCTCGTCATCTCCTTGGGCCCATGACTGGATGACTCCATTAATCATGATATCCACATTAGTCACACACTTAGGTCACCCTTGCTAACAGCTAAATGTCAGAAGAGAAAATTCCATGGGCCTAATGGAACTTGCATTTAGAACAGTAATACCTAAAAAAACCCTTCTGATTCTCAATGTTATGGATTTTCTCTGTCAGGAAAAAAACCCATCCTTTAATACTTAAACACAGTAATATTTAATCTTCTTTTAGCTAAATGGAAATGTATTGTGTTTTGTGAGTATGTATTAGCTGTGTTTAACAAATATTACAAATTATCTGTGCTTTAAAGCTAAGCATAATGTTGTACAAGTATAGAAAGGAGAATAATGGAGAAACAGTTCTTGTGGATAAGAGGACATATGCAGGGGTATCTCCAAAACCTGGACACACCCATAAAATATGCAGTGGCTGAACTCTATCAATTATATCAGGCAAAATTTGATTTGTTGTACATTCAACATGTATTTCAGTAATATACCGGTTCAGAGAAAATACAGCAACTGATCATTTTTTTACACTAACAAAACCACTTTTATTTGTGCCAGGAATAACTGCATATTTTCAGCAAGCAAAAAAAAGGAATGTTTTTCTGTGTAAATAATAGATAAATAACAAAAAAAGCATAATCCAGCTATCTTCTCTGCAGGGAAAAATAAACCCATATAAGCCAAATTTGTGTAGAAAGACCCATTAGGCAGGAAGTTAGTAAGCCAGAGTCTGTCATATGTCTCTGAAGGGAATAAGTTAATGTTGGGAGTTTGGAGCCTTAAAAAAGAAATTGCGGAAGGAAGAATTTTTATCATTTCATTATTTCTCATTAGCAATTTACTCTAAAAACACTTTGGACGAGCATTTTACAATACTAGTGTATAAGCTAGAAGAACACTGATTCTTATAATAAAGTTATTACTATCAGGAGGCTACCCTATGACTCCCAGCACTTCCACTCCAGAGTGCTCCACGTCCCCAGAGGATGGTGTCATTGCAGAGGTGTGTCACTTTAATAAACACCAGGGTAAAAAAAAATAAAGTCTTGAGTATCATCTGAATGAAAGATGAATTCTCAATTTGGTTATGTTCAAGGAGATTTGTAAGCCCCATAAGACCATAGCCTTATCCTTTCTGGGCAGAGGTATGGTAATTTACCATTTCTGTTCCATTAAGCACAGTGGTCCATGCTGCCGCATTTTTAGGCACAAATCTGTATTTTGAATGCCTGAAGGGGTTAAGATGCATGTCCTTCCTGTATAGTAATAGAATGCTCTGGGTATCCTGAAACACTGTGTATGGAGTCTACCTCCCAAAACTTAAAAAAGTGGGTAAGGTTTGTTTGTCATATAATATCCAGTTGTAACCCTAGCACTGTCAAGTGCAGCACTGAACTGTGTCCCTAAGTGCCACATATCCATGTGGTTTACAAGCACACACAGTTCCTAATCTTTTCCACTGAAGACATGACCAACCTTCCCACTTGGCTTAGTGCTGGCTGACTGAGACCATACATACATGTATACCCATTCACAAGATGCTTTTAACTAGTGTATGTATGATACTTATAATATGGCTGGTGTCTGTATTTTATTATATTATTTATTATAATTATTCTTGTCTTTGTCTTTATCTCCTTTTAATCAGGAAATGGAACCTGAAAGAATTCTTAAATCAAGCAAGGTAAATTGGGAATGGGATAAGGGATTTCTTAACTGAGAAAAAAAATCAGAATTGGAAAAGCAGTATACAGAAAAATCCCTTTATCTTGTAATTTAGGACAGGTTTCTCTAACCCAGTAGAAGTCAGATACCCTTAGGTGTTTTGAAAATCCCACTTTATATATCTCTAAAAGGCTGCTCTCATAGATAGGTATGATGTACTGCTGATTGCTTATGAGGACCTAAGGACTCCACAAGGAACATGCCTGACAGAAAGCTTTTGTGAAAATTACCCATCTCAGATTTCCTGGAAATACAGTCACAATAGTACATAAAAGTGAAAAGGACTATGTGTGTGATGCAACTCTCATCAAAATTATACGGTGATGGATCACTGCATAGAAATACAGTGGAAATATTCTTGAGAGAGGTTCAGTGATGCATGTATTACAAATCAGCCCTGCAAGGATGACTGTGCATATCAAACTTCTGCAGCATAAAGTTCAAAAATAAAAAAAATGGTCTTTGATATTTGTGGATTGTGCAACTATTTAATGGTTTTACTCACAGTTACTGTATTAGTGTTTCTTCAAAAGGAGTAGACCAGGCTGTAAGGAGTAAGAATGGGGGGTTATTTTGTTCTGCCTGCTGCACACTGGATTGCACTGGAAGCTGCCTGCAAGAAGGGAGACACTCTTCCCAGATGGTAACAGGGCTGCTTCATGGGAGGGTCACTTCAGATTGTGAGGTGGTATGGGCAGATCAAAAAGGGAGTAAAAGTCATCTCAGCAGGTTAAATGACCGCAGAAAGGGCAGGAATCATGTCAGCAGGGGAGGTTGCAGGGGACAGCAAAAGCAGAGGGGTGGATGGCTGTTTGGGGTTAGAACAACCCATGGGTTACTGTAGGACTTGAGGGCTGAGAAGGGCTGAACTTCTGTTCTTCACAGACTATCACAAATATAGCTAAAGAAGAAAAATTCATCAGCCATGCATCTTCTTTTTCCAAACTGCTGTTAAACAGGACGGACTCTTGGTGGTCAGTGTTACTTAGGGAAGGTGGCTTTTGCCCTCCCTTTGCAATATGTCTGGCTCTACCTCGTGGTTTGAAAGGAGCCTATACTCCTTTGTATGGGATTAGCACATTCCTTTCAGCCTTACATTTAGACCTGGCGTCTTTTCCCCACCATCTTCACAAACTGAGCTCTATTGTGGATACATTTTTACAACTTCTACATGCTTAGGTTGTTGATACTTTTACACCATGGTAAACTAGTAATTGATAGTAATAACACGTGTCTTTTTCCTGCTTCATTTTTACAGGTAGTTATTGTCCAAAAATTGTCAAAATGTAAGCATATTCTGTCTACCACATACATATCTTTTGTACCATATTGCTGACCTCAAGCTTAGGAAATGTATTTCTGCTTTTTAACTCTTTCTGCTATATCTATGAAGGGGAGCAGAGAAAACAAACAAAACCGATTTTGTTGTATCTTTGACCCTTTTCCCTGAGCTCTTTCTCTCTCAGTTCCACCTCAAAATTATATCTGGAAAGTGGCAGGAACCAATCCAACAATATTGCCAAGCAATGCAGGAGTATAAGTCTGTGCTCACTTCATAGGATCCAGAAAATGTTTTTCTTTAGGCAAAGAACAAAGAAAAGCAATTTGACATAAGGATAACTCAGCGGAGAAAAGACACAGAAGAAGTAAGAAGAAAATGGCAGGGACCAGAATCAAATCATTGGTAAAGAGAGATTAGAGCTAAAAGTAGATTAAAACCAAGAACACAAAAGGAAAGGTGAGCATATTTTTAGAGGAAAACCTAGAATAATTTTACTGAGTATATTCATTTGTAGTCATGCTTCATAGGATGATTACAAATGCAAATCAAAGTAAATAAACAGGAATGATGTCAGAAGGCAGGAAAATTTGAAAAAGTCAAAACCTCAGTGACATCCAAGACTTTACCAGGTGTTTTCCCATATTGCATATATTTTTTGTCTGGAATGATTAGCATGCAGGGAAATCTCAAAGAGTTTCAGGTACCTGTGATAATTTTTTCCTTTGAGGCCATCAGGGAGTCTTTCATTTCTCTGTCTTCCTAGTCTATGAGGCATCTGGAATAAAAGCCCAATGGGCTTTCACCATTCCAGATGGGAAGACAGAAGTGTACAAACACTTCACAAATCAGTATCAACCTTATTCTCAAAACAGACCTGATCTAACTATTCACAAATAGAGGGACATCACACACCATTTCTTTGTACGGGTGATACATCAAGATTTCTCTCTGAAACTGCTAGCAATGGTGATACAATCTTTAAATGTATCTCAGATTTATGTTGGCAGCGATTAGGTCCCACATTTCAGGTAAGGACATAACAGGGTAGAGCTGGTTCTTAGTAGATATTTTGTTTGTCCACACTTGGACATATTGTATACAACTACATATGACTCAGTATTCAATTATGCATCAGTATTCAATTCAGAAAGCTGGAAATTTTTTGTATGTGCTAGATCAGCCCTCTGCTAGAGGAAGTTTGTCAGCAAATGGTCCTCTGTTATGAGGACATTTTACAGAGGCAATTTTGTTACATAATAATAAACACACCATAGTCAAAAGATATTCTCCCACTTTTCCTGTCTTGGTAAATGCAAGAATGCTCTTCATCTTGCAGTGTGAGAGGTGTTTGAAATTTGCATGCTGGTAAAACAAATATGGTTTTTCTCCCTGTTTTACCAGGGTGAAATTCCATTTTTTTAGATGAAGAAATACCTCTATACAGATGCAACTATTCTTTTATCAGCAATAACATAAATTGAAATAAGTTCTATTTGGTGCACATAAATTTGGACTAATGCTTACACAGGTAATTATTCTTAAAACCCCCACAAACATTTCTCCCAGTGAAAGAACTTTCAAGGAGAAAGATATCAGCAAGCTAAAGTGAACTAATCCCAGAAGATCTTTGCAAAGAACTTCTTGTTAATTTTTAGTGAAGCAATCAGTATATTGACTTTATCTCTTTGTAATGCTATGTACAAAGCAACATGAGAAATGGGAACAGTTCCTAAAAGAAAAGAAGAATGAAGTCAGAGATTATTGTGAGTGACAGCTAGAGGGATGCTGGCTTCTAGCTATGGACCATGGTGGTCACAGTCCATGAGAAGCTTGTTAAAAATAAATTAAAACCCAACAGATTTCCATCCCAGTACAAAAAAAGGACTCCTTAAATAGCTGAGTTTAACACATCTGAAAGCTCCAGTAATGTTGTTTGTTCCAGAGGAATGCAACTGAATAAGCCATGCAATGTTGAAGATTGAGATTTTGTTGTCTGAGGTGAGAGCTGGCTGTCATAGCACTGACTGTGTCCTTGCTCATCACAAGGTATGATCAAGCAACTGTAAGCTATAGAAATTTGGTTTTTGTTCACTGTGGCAGGAGTAGTCTGAGTCTGTTTCCACAAAGGTCAAAAAAAATGCTCAGGTTTCTCTGTCTGGATCATCATAGACAGAGCCAGTTCTCATAAACTACATGTCTTGTATAGAGCTGTATGGGAAGGAACTGTGAGTCTTGTTAACAAGAAGAATTTTGTAATTTTTCAGACTACAAGAGATAGGATGATCATAAGTGACAGAAAAACACTATAAAGATTATGGAAACTGAATTGATGAAACCTAAAAATAGAAGCCCTAGACAAAAAGCCTCAGAAAATTTTAAAACTGGCAAGCCCTTGTTTAGAAGATCAAAGGATCACAGGTGGTTTGACAATTCTACACAAGAGGGAAAGGTACAGTTTATTAGGCTGGCATATCTAAAAGGAAACAGAGCCAACTGGGGTAACTGAAAGTAAGAAATATACATGTGATTCCATGTGACAATTCAAGGTTGGAACACCTAAACTGAGTAGAGACATGGTCTCTCATTGTTTAAATTTAGAAGACTCCTAAATTTTCACTATCTAGAACCTAAAGCTATCTATAGCCATCTAAAAAAATAGCTCAAGAAATCAAAAGAACTGAACCAGATTTTGTAGTATATGCAATGGATTCCCTGAAAAGGTTAGGTTCCATCACAGCATACAGAATCCATATTTAGGTCCAAAGTATTAGTCTCAATTGTTTCTTTTATACTTTTCCACTTTTATTTTTTTCCTCATATGCCCCATGAGAGCATTACAGCTGACCTGAACATATTCTTAAAATAATTGAGCTTATAAAAAAATCCTATTTTGGAAAAAAAACCCAAAACTCTGCTTGTGGCATAGAAATGGAGCAATAGTAAAAAGAATAAAATAAATAACCAGGAAAAATAAAAATGCTTGAGGCCACTCTGAGTAAACATCAGGCAATCTGTTTATAAAGAGAAAGAAACAAGATATTACCACTGTGAAGTTAAAAAAATTGCCCAAGCAAAATAAATTCACTCCTTGGATGAATGAAAAAAGGGAAGCAATTTGATAACTATAAATTGAAATGGTCTGCTCTTGAAGAAAGAGTAACTTCAGGGAATATTTATATTCATTTCCCAAAGTTTGTGATTTTGAGAATATAAGAATTGTTAAGGATTTAATAGATTTTCTTTTAAAAAATGCCAGGGGAGAATCCAGCTGTGATCTCTGCTGCATGCATGGGAAATAATACATAATGATTAAAATAATACAAATACAAATTGCAAGGGCAATCATTACTAATGAAATGAGACTTGCCATCAAATATACAAAGGAGAAAGAGAACTGGTAAACAGGAAGGTGTGTTAATTGAGGCAACATTCAAAATGTCATTAGCAAATGCCCAGTTGGAAGGGTCTTTAGGTATAATGCTGCATGCATACAAACCAAAGCTATGTATAAAGAACATTTTTTCAGAATATAAATAATTCACACATAGAAAGGCTTCATGGTTATCAGTAACACTGGCAGTACTCTGTATGCAAGAATTTGACTTAAGGGTGGATTGAAGATGCAAGAGAAATAATTTTTAAAAAGAGACTCCACAAGAAAAAGAAAATAACTTTTAACATTCTTTTCAGTGATGGAGTGTAATATTAAAGGACATAGATGTCATACCTGATAGTGAGTGATAAAGTATATGTAGTTCAGACACCAAATTTATTGAAGAACATTATATATAAAAATACTAACAGTTGCAATAGTAAACTGATCCAAATCCAAAATCCTTTGGAGAAGGACTGAAACAGGAATCCATTTATCACCGTGTAATTTGAGGCAAGCACAAAGATATTAATCCAGTGCCTGGTGGACTGTGGGGAGATGGTTAAATTTCTGTGTGCTTCATGGATAATGCTATTATGATGAATGAGTAAATTGTTAAAAATCCCTTTTCCACAATAAGAACAACTCTGCAAATCAGTACATCAAATGAAATTAATCTTCTAGCAGTCATCCCAGCTGGGGCCTGCCTGCCTGGGGCAACTCTGCTGGAGATGTCCTGGGGTCCTGATGGGCAGCGACCTGAGCCTGAGCCAGCAGTGAGCTCCAGCAGCAGTGGTGGCCAAGAGCATCTCCTGTGCTGTATTTGCAGAAGCACAGCCAGCTCACTGAGGGAAGGGCCTCTCCCTCTCTGCTTAGCACTTGCTACTTCCATCCCTGCAGTTCTCCAAGACCTAGCTGGACAAAGCCCTCAACAACCTGGCCTGTTCTCAGAGCTGGCCGAACTTTTGACCAAGAGGTTGAACTAGAAACCTCCTGAGGTCCCTCTGACCCTTAGTTATCCTATGATCCTACAGTCCTAATCAAGGGAAAAGATATTCAGTTAATATAATGAGAGGCAAAAGGAGAGAGACTATATGGATGCAAAAGGATCATTCTCTTTCTGTGTTATTTACTTTGGAGGAGAAAGACAGCACATGTCCTATTTGTGTAGACAACAGAAAACTAACCCCAAGAACCTCCAACTTTAAGAGAGATTTTAAAGGCTTATAAAAAATTAGGCAAAGGATAGCATTTGTATTTCTTATTAAAGTGAAAACAATCACAAGTCCATGATCATCACTTAGGTTGTGGCCTAAAACTCACAAGGAAAAAGTCACGTTTGTACTGAATTCTTCCATGCCTTGCACCATTTCAAAAGTATTGGAAGACATTGCCCAGAGGATCTCAGTAAAGAAGTGTTCACTGACAAAGTATTCCATCTGGCTATATCTATAATTTCAGATATCATACTGAAAACAATAAAAAACTTATCAGAAAGTGTAAATTTCCAGAATTCTATATGTCTTACTGTAAAGGAGAGTGTCAGCTGGGGATTGTGTAAAAAACCAAAAGGCACAGCTCTTCTTCAGACCTTAAAACAAAATGTGTCTTTTCAATGAAGGAACCTAGATAGATAAATAAATAAATGCCCAAGTCCTGTGAGGACCATAGTTCCATAATGGGTTTCCAAGAAAGCAGTGTGCCTGGTTTTCAATCCCATATACTGTGACTTCTGTCGTGATTCTTAACAAAGACTGCTCTAGGATGAGGAGTTATTGATCCACACAGCAGCTGAACTAAGTAGGTTCAGGTTTGTGCTTTACTCCAAATAGTACTTGGCCTTTAGGGCTGTGCTAAATGGCACAAATCTCTTGATGTGGGATCACTAGTAATGATGCCACCAGCATGTCCTTGGCTTTATCTCAAAGTGAAACAGGATGTTTTCATATAAACCTCCTTTTGCTCAACAGCAGAAATTAATAGAATTGTTTACTTCTAGGAAAACCCAATAAAAGCTTTAGTGCTGGTGAACTTCACCATAGACAGGTTATGTACTGTATGTAATACCCTGACCAGAGATCTGTGAGATACTGTGTCATCACAGCATTTCCAGAATCAGAGTAGGCATAACATTTTCTAATTTAGTACATATTTTCTAGGATGTTAATAAAGTAGTTATCTTCTTTGGAAATCTGCATGACTTTCTTATTTGGATTCAAAAATAGCCAGCATCTCCTGGAACAAAACATTGTACAGAAGGAAAAGTTTTTACCAGACAACTACTGCCCAGTTAATTGTCAGCAAGAGAAGACCAGGAGCTTTAAAACTGTTGATTTACAGCTTCTTTAGTGTTGTAAGTATGGTCAGACTCCAGGAATCTTATGTGCCCCTTCTTGAGAAAGCAACCAGAGGTCAGCCCACTACCAGTACCGAGAAGCTTTTTGTCACTGTCTGCATTATGTGTCACGATCTTTAATACCTGTCAGGAGAAAAAGAAAACAAGAGACTTCAGTTTGAACATACTCTAATAGAGAAGGATTCAGACATTTTCTCTTCGTCATCATTTGCAGTTTATAGTGGCACTAACAATCTATTCAATTTCAGCACCTCAGCTAGATGATTAGATGGATCTGGGGTTGCTCAGATTTTAACTTCACTGCAACATCCAATGCTGGTTAGCAGGGATGATAATCTTTAGCTGGTATAGGGCTGTATAACAGGCAGAATGCATGTGGAAAACAGTCCTGAACTCTCTGTACACTCTTAAATCCCCAAAACAGTACAGGGATTAAAATTAGAGATTACGTGACTGGTAGATTTATAGTACCAAATAAAAGCAATGACATATTGAGCTCAAAGAAAGAAATTATGACAAAAAAAAAGGAAATTCTGTGAAGTCAGATAATTTCTGTAAGAGCAACTAATATTGTGCAGCTCTGATGGTGTTCTGAGATGCAGGATGTAGGACCTCCAGGGCCCAGTTGAGCTGTTAAAATAATGTAGGAAACTAAAGAGTTACAAAAAGAAAGTTTCACTGGGGAACAGAGAAAGCAATAAACCTAGCCAGACACAGTGTTTTTGGCTTTCAATGTGAGAAAACATACAACATTTTATCACAAGAACTTATGAATGTGTGAAGCAGGAAGCCCAGATATACTTAGCAGACATAAGTATTATTTCCCCAACACCAGCTTGTTTTCTAGCCCCATTGTTTCCTGGTTTGATTATGGCCTGAAGCATAAGAGCAGTTCCCCTTGTAAGTGATTTTATTTGTAGTGACACCATATAAACATTATTTTAATACTGTTATACTGTTAAACACCATGTGGAAATTACATTGATCATTTCCACAGTTTGTAAACAAATGCTGTCTTATGTTCCTTTCTATGCAAATACACATGCTGAGGTAAGTAAACACAGAAAACTTTATTAACCATTACTTTATATATTTTCTAATATTTCTAGGTCTTCTTTAATAGAGAGGTTTCCCTGACTCCTATTGTTTTTACCATGTGCATTTCCTTACAACTCCACTGTAATATTATTAAATAATTTGTTTGAAATGACTAGGTCAGACTTGTTAAGTTATGGCATTGTTTAAGACATTGTAATATTCTTTCACATGGATCAGTTTTCCATGTCAGTGTCCTAATATTTTTTGCTTCTCAATTAGTTGCTTAAGAAGTCTCCAAGAGGTGGCAAAAAGACTAGAATCTGTTTTTAACAAGGTTAACTTGCCAAGAGACAATATCTTTGACAATTTGCAGCATTCTGGATGAGTTTTTATTTTTATTCTTTTTTTTATATGGTTTTCCTCTTCTTCATTGCATGATGAAAAATAATTTTGTGAATGTATATGAAAACATTGTTTAAGGCCCCTAAATCTGTAGATCATGTTCTAGTATATCTTCATTTTAGAAGTTGACCAGTTTCTCACCTTGGAAGCTCGTTATCTCTTACCCTCTGTCTATTTAATTTCATAATTGACTGTTTAGTGGGTTATTTAAAATGCACTCTGAAGTACAAATAAATTAGTTGGATATCTATTTTGACTGTTTAGCTGAAATATTACAACCATTACTATCCATTAAAAACCCATATGATTTTAACAAGGTGATTTACAATTCTCACTCCAATTATATTTTCAGGCTTTCTGTTCAGATTCATTCTGTTCATTTTTGGTGGTATATTAGAGGTTTTCAAAGATGTAATCCTTCAAATTTGTCTCTAATTTTTGTAAAAAAGCAGCTGGGCTATTTAACTGTAAAATACTTTCAGCACTGTCAGAGGAAAAACAGCATGTTATGCCATAGACTTCCTATGCTGTAATATTCATTAATCATCCAAAATGAATGGTTTGTGTTGGAAGAGACCTTGGAAGATCATCTAGTTCCAATCTCCCTGCAGTGGGCAGGAACATCACCTAGATCAGGTTGTTCATAGCCCAGTCCAAACAAGCTTTGAATGTTTCCAAGATGGGTCACGTACAGTCTCTCTAGCCAACCTATTGCAGCATTTCACCACCCTCAATGTAAAAAAATTCTTCCATATTTCTAGTCTGAATATACCCTCTTTTAGTTTAAAACCATTACCCATTGTCCAATTGCTACAGGACCTAGTAAAAAGTCTGTTCAAAACATTCTTAAAAGTCCCCTTTAGGTATTGAAAGGCTGCAATGAGGTCTCCCTGGAGTCTTCTCCAGAATGTACCATCTCTTTCAGCCTGTCTGCATAGAAGAGGTGCTCCAGCACTCTGATCACCACTTGTGTCTTTCCTCAGGCCTCAGGTCCACATCTTTCCGTGCTGTGGACCCCAGAACTGGATGCAGAATTACAAGTGACATCTCATTAAAGTGGAATGGAGGGCAAGAATCATCTCCCTTGATCTACTGAGCACACTACTTTTGATGTACCCCAGGATATGATTGACCTTCTGGGATACGAGAGCACATTGCTGGGTCACGGCCAGATTTTCATCTACCTTAAGTGCTGCCCTTAAGGGCTGGTCTCAATCCATTCTGTGTACAAATGTGTACAAATACAAACTGTATTTTTAATTACAATTACTGTGACCCAGGTGTAGGAACTTGCACTTAACCTTATTGAATCTCGTGAGACTCCCACGGGCTCACTTAAGCTTGTCCAGATCCCTCCATCTGGCATCCTGTCCCTCAGTCATGTCAATCAAACAAATCATTTTGGTGTCATCTGAAAACTTGCTAAGGGTACATTTGATTCTACTGTCTATGTCATTGATGAAGGCATTAAACAGTATTGGTCCCTACAGGTCCTGAGGGGCAGCACTCATAACTGATCTCCATCCAGAGACTAAGCCATACTCTCTGGATGTGACCATCCAGTTTAGTTGGATGTTTCTTAACTGCTTCTTTGTGTGCTTCTGTGTCAAGTGGGTCCTTAGCTTTATGTGAAAAGATTAGCCTCCATCCTGGGTATCATTTTGAACAGAGAGAATCATGATATAAAATCATTAGTTCCCTACATGCCATTTCCTTCCTTTATTTATTTGTTTGGTTTTTTTTCAGATTCAAATATTTTCCTCAAGTTTTCTGGTTTTTGGGGGTTTTTTTTTGGTTTTTTTTTGTGATTCCCAAACTCATTATGCAATTCTAATTCTAGTATTTCTCCAAAATAATTATGGATTGTCCTTACCTGATGTTGACATTACTGCTGCCCCTGGGCTAGAATGAATCATCTCTGGGAAGACTAAAACCAAAACTTATTACAAAAAATACTTAGTACTTAATTTAACTTTAAAAAATCATTGACTGATTCAGAAGGAAAAGAGCTGTTCTGAATGGAAAGAAGATGCCAAAGCCTGGGCACCTAATTTTCTGTATGTTGAAAACTGTGGGTCATGTAAACATATAGTGTTCTTGTCTGACCTTGAGCAAGAGTGTGCATGCTCCCCTGCAAAGTCTTCATCAAGATGAAACCTAAAAATAATTGGACAGCTTTGGGTTGTTAATAGGTACAGAGTGAACAAACAGATGGGGATACCAAGGCAAGGATATTTCTGGTGGATTTCCAGCTGAATTGTGTATCATGCTCCTTTGGGCCAAGCAAAGATAGAATTAACTTTAGAGCTTTCACTTCTGCTATTCTGTCAATATTGGCTTGTATGACTTCTAGTACTGCCTTTCAAATTCCTGTAGTGTTGTTGCCCGTCATAATTAACACTGCTTTCTTTACAATATGGTCTGTCCGCTTCTCCTTGAGGAAAAGAGCTTCAGTTTTCATAAAGTGTCACATTGACAGACTGAGAGCTGTGTGTCTGAATATTCAAACCCAAACCTCACAGGTTTTTGCCATTGTGCTGGTTTTGGCTGGGAAAGAATTATTTTTTTTTTTTCATAGAACCTGGTATGGGGCTGTGTTTTGGATTTGTGGTGACAATAGAATTGCTTTTGTCATCATTAAACCATGCTTGCACAATATCAAAGCCTTTCCTGCTTCTTACCTCAGCCCACTAGTGGGGAGGATGTGAGTGCTTGGGAGCACAAGAGGTTGGGAGGGGATGCAGCTGGAACAGCTGATCCCAGCTGACCCAAGGGATATGACACAACATACGGTGTCATGTTCAGCATATAGAGCTGGGGCAAGAAAGAGGAAGAAGGTGGGGGCAGGAGATGTTCACAGTGATAGTGCCTGTCTTGCCAAGTCACTGTTATGTTTGATGGAGCCTTGCTCTCCTGAAGATGGCTGAACACCTGCCAGTAAGTGGGAAGAGGAGAATTAACGCCTTGTTTTGCTTTGCTTGTGTATGCAGATTTTGTTTGCTTTACTTAAACTGTCTTTATCTCAACTCATGATTTTTTTTCAATTTTACCACTCTGATTCTATTCCCCATTCCACTGGGGTGGGGGGAAGGGGAGGTTTAGCAAATGTCTGTGTAGAGCTTGGTTGTCTGCTAGGTTTAAACCACGACAGACATACACCACCAAATTCTCCCTGCTTTTAAAATCCTGAAAGTGATCTTGCATAGTATGAAGAGACATATCTTTAAATTACACCAATGTATGTCTCCTCAAAATAGAGTTTTCAGCAGATCAGATATCTGTCCTGAACACCATTATGCCCTGGACAACTCCAGCTAGAGTCATGCTCACACGTATTAGCAAACCCCTGCTTGATACTGGGTAAAGCACAGACTGAAACATCAAAGAAGACAAAGCCAGCAGGTGTAATCTGTGACTGCATACTTCATCAGCTCTTGCCATCAGAAGCCAAACAGGATGCTAATTTTCCCAGAAATTGAAAACTTGCATCTTATCATCTGTACAGAATTAAAATGGAAATTATTTGAAATAAATAAAGAAGAGGAAAATTGTTAAGATATTGGAAAGAGACAAAATAGATTCTAATTTATTCAGATTACAGAACTTTCGAAGTACAGAAATATGCTTTAACTCAAAGGAAACAGATGAACTGTTAGCTAAAAATGGCAAAAAACTGCCTTGACTTTCTTGTTGAAAGGGCGGTTATTTTCTACAGTTTCTGCAATGAGCTAAAATGAGCAATTTATTTTGTATTTATTTGCCTTCAGACATGTTTCTATTTATGGCCACATGGTATGCTCAATGGAGACTTAAAATAGTGAGGCTGGGTTCACAGGATGACTCAATGGATCAGCATGTAGAAGAGGGCGGATGCAGCCTCTCTGCTGGGGGCAGGATGGCAGCCAGTGTGCCGTGTTACTCCCCTATGGCTGTCCACAGGCTTCCGTGGAAGCAGCTGGTCCAGTCCCAGTATGACATTTTTGAAATAACCACAGTTAGTATTTGACATCCCTGTTGGTCTTACCAATTGAAAGGCTAAAGGCTAAGTAAACTGTGGTGAAAGATAATGGTTTTGTGACCACTGGAGTCAACTCAAACAACAATGATGGTTAAGGAGAAATGTTTCCATTCCATTGCCACTGGCAGTACATGCCCCATGTGGACCAAGTCCTGCATTCTCTATCCAATAACACTGTACAGGGTGTGGGTGCCAGGGCCCTGGCAGCAGCAGGGGCTCCATGAGGGGAGACCAGGGCTGCCCCAGCCAGACACAGGCAGTTCCAGCTGGACACAGCCAGACACAGGCAGTTCCAGCTGGACACAGCCAGACACAGCCGCTTCCAGCTGGACACAGCCGGTTCCAGATGGATCCAACCGCCCACCACAGGGCATGGCTGAGCCCATGGCTGGGGCGGGGGCACTGCAGGAGAACAAATTAAAGAAAGGGAAAACATGACACAGAAGATGCTGAGGCAAGAGTAGCTAAGAGAAACAACCCCATGAGTACAAGGTGAGAACAGAGGGAGAGGGTGATGCTGCTCCAAGCCCTGGAGCAGAGGTTCCCCTGCAGCCTGTAGAGAGGACCATGCTGGAGCAGGTATTCAAGTCAGAGTTGTCTTGGTTTTGTCTGAGGTAGGGATACTTTTCTTCCCAGGGGCTGTGTGTATGGGGCTGTGTTTTTGATTTGTGATGAACACAGGGTTGATAACAGAGATGTTTTTGTTATGGGAGGTTGGAGGAAACACAGCCAGGACAGGTGACCCAAACTGACCAGAGGGATTCCAGAGCATATAACATCATGCTCAGTAGATAAAGTAGAGGGAAAAAGGAGGAAGGGGTAGGACATTTAGGGTGATGGCATTTGTCTTCCCAAGAAGCTGTGATGGGGCCCAGCTCTCCTGGAGATGGATGAACACCTGCCTTCTCATGGGAAGCTGTGAATTAATTCCTTGTTTTGCTTTGATTGCATGCCTAGCTTTTTCTTTCCATATTAAACTGTCTTTCTCTCATCCCACAAGTTTTCTAGGTATTACTCTTCTGATTCTCTTCACAGCACTGAAGGGGAGAGGGCGGGGGGAGTGAGTCTGGCTGCGTGGTACTTGGTTGCAGGACGAGGTGAAACCACAGCAATCGCCCGTGGAGGACCCCCACACTGGGCCAGGATATTTTCCAAAGGAACTGCAGCCCATGGAGAGCCTGTGGTAGAGTAGGTTTATACTGTAAGGATGCAGCTCACAGTGGGGAGGACCTACATTGCACCACTGAGTTTGAGGAAGAGTTAGAGGAGCTGGAAATGAAGGGCTGAAGTTGTTCCTGGGAAAAAGGGGTGGATAGCTAGGAGGTGTTTTATCTTTTTCTTTTTTTTTTTTTTTTTTCACTACCTACATTTTTTTAATTGACAAGAAATTAGTTTTTCTTCAAGTTTTCATCGTTTTGCCAATGATGGTTGAAGGTATCTTAGCTCATAAGTAACCTTTATCTCAACATATCCTTTTAATCTTATTCTCCCACTCATCCTTTTGAGGGGAGGGAGTGAGAGAGCAGCTGAGTAGTGACCTTCCAGGCCAGCAAGTTCAACTCACCACACACATGAACACTAAATTAACTAATTTCTATTTTAAATAAATAAATTACTTAATTTTTAATTCAAGCATTTTTCAGTTCTTAAAAGTCAACATTCTTGACTAAGATTTAGCATAGAAGTAGAATTCTTGAGTTAGCATCCTTGCTTACGAAGAGAGCTTTTCTAGTCTGGCAGCTTTTGATGTTATGCAGGTGCCTTTGCAAGCCAGTATATGCCATCCCTTTTCAGGAACTATGTCTGAGACATTGTCTGGTGTATTTGAGATCAACCATTTTCTGAGGAACAGGAAAACCTCTGTTTAAATGCCAACAAGACTTTCATTTGAATTTACTTAACTCAACCCTCTTCTCTGGTAAGGAGGTCTGCCAGGACTTTACAGTTACTTTATAAAATCCGACAGACTTCTTACGCTTCTAAGCATATATTATGAGTGCACTTGAGTTAGAAGCCGGGCTATTTTAAAGAATAGTTTCTTATCAACACAGTTTTTGATAAGTGAGGACTGTGAAAATTCTCTGAGTACCCTCCTCTTCCATGTATTTCTCCATCAATTCTCAGAGCCAGCTGGCCATGCCAGGTGCTTCTTTTTGGAGAATGTGGCATCAGCTGATTAAAATGTAGTGGCCAACTTGTGAAAGTACCTTCACACAATGAATACTCATCTATTTCATCTGTGAATCAACACTTCAAAATCTGTACAGTGAAGGTATGCATGTCCGAACAAATAAATTAAATTCATTACATTCAGTCAAATATCAGCATCTAAATAAATCTCACTTAAAACAAATCTATTTTTTATGCTTATGTTTCTATGAAATTCTTCCTCATATCCGAAACAAGACAGATTGCTGCTGGGCTAATACTGTATCTACTGCCAGGAGTCTGTGAGATCCCTTAGAAAATTGAAGAAATTACTACAGTTTTATTAAAAACAAACAGACAAACAAACCACAGCATTGCAGTGGGAAGATATTGTAGTGCTCACATCATTGTTTTTCTGTGCTCTGCTGTCCCCAAGGAAAGTATGTACTGAAACAGACGTCATTGGTACAGGTGCTCAGTAGCTACTTCCGGATATAATTAAGAATAGACTGTTCTGCAATACTTTTTTAAATGAATTACTGGGTGTATTTTTGATACAAGACTATTTTGCTATATAGTCTTCTATTTTGTAAGCCTGCTTTCTTAAAATTTTATTTTATTTTGGAAAAGCTTTTCAAATTGCTTTTCTTTATCCTGTTTTTGCTGAGTTCTTATAACTTCTGTAATTTGATATAATTTTTTTTTGTGATTAATTCTGTGGACTTGTACTAACTTATTATGTTGTTTATTCCTCTGCTTAAAAAAAAAAAAGACTTTATCCCCTGAATATAAATATTTACTCTAAAAATACACGGTGAACATTTGCCATTATACCATGTGTTATGATTAATTTATTCAGTTGCTCCTGTGTTTTTTTCTTACCATTGCATAAGCTTTTTGAATTCCAAATTTACATCTTTGTTAATATTGCCATCTCCCTCTCTCCATCTCATTTTTAAAATTTATTTTAAATGGGGATGGTATTTTTATATTTACTGACTTTGAGACTAATATTAAATTAGTGATTAATCTCAACTTTTTTATATATTTAAAAATAATCCTGTACTTACCCAGACAAATATATAAAGAATTCTTTACAGCATAACAAACAGTCTCCTGCTGGAAGAATAATAAGAAATAAGTAGCTCCCATACTGCCAGTGAAGTGGTGAGAGTTGAAAAGTAGGTCATTTTATTGACAGACAGGGAAATACTGATCTGGCTGTAGTGTTATGACCAGCTGGATTCTGTGCTATTTTAAGGAAAATATTGATGTGAAAATTTGAATTACAGAATTTATAATATATAGCCACAACCTCTAAAAATTTTGTAGGGCTGCTTTAGTTATGGTTTTCCTGTGATAACATTTTAGTGGCAAATTCTGTTACAGCACATCTTGGCTGGACTTGTTACAGTTACACCTTCCAAGTTATGATTGGTCACATATTTCATTCACCTTTTTTAGCCACTTATGAAATTGGTTCCGCGTCTTTGGGTTTAAAGAGAACATGAAAGAACATTTTTCCTGAACAATTTTATCCATATTTTAGTAAGCTTATTTAGTTCTATCTCTGTGTTCATATATTTAGCTTATCCTTTGTCACATCTATATGAAGTTCACCTGTGCTATATTATCATATTCATCTATATGAAGACAGCTATTTTCTTGCTATTTCCTTGTTATTGACATTCCAGCTATGTCCTTCAGACATTTTGAAAGTGACAACAGATTAAAAATAATTGTGAATAGTGTTTTCACTAACTGAGAACTTGAAGTTATGTTTTTAGAAATCAATGGCACTTAAAAAGAAATATGCAGTAATTTCCCACTGGATTTGTCTCTGCAGCGATGAGAAGGTTATGATGTTAGCAACTTTGTGGATATTTCATATTTGGGGTTTCATCAAATTCCA
The DNA here is from genome assembly GCF_030490865.1 of Poecile atricapillus. Lineage (NCBI taxonomy): Eukaryota > Metazoa > Chordata > Aves > Passeriformes > Paridae > Poecile > Poecile atricapillus. Next base: position 20,048,867 of record NC_081251.1, on the reverse strand, counting down.
ACAAATACCTTTTGGAGCTAAATTTTTGTATTCTGCTGGGTTTATTCTAACTATGTGTAGCAGCACAATCTATGAGCATTTTTCTTTGAAGGCTATGATACAGGAGAGAGATTTATCTTAAAAATCATAGACATTTAAAATATAAATTAATTTAAAATCTCTTGTCCAGGTCTAAAGCAATAATATTAAATTTTTTTTATATTCAATAGAAAAAAAACCACATCACTTCCAGAGCAGTTTATCTTCTCATAAACATGTAAAGTTGCATAGGATTAATTTTATTGAAGATGTAGGGCTTGTTTTTAGTGCTAAGTTACTCTGGGGTTGTTTGTATTGCCTGTTATCTGACATCTGGACTCACATGGGATTCTGTAGCTTGAAGTAAGTGATAGATTGCACTGGAGACAAGTGTATGATTTGGTGTGGCATGAGCATTGTTTTGATGTGTGATTACTCTCGTTTAACCTAAGCTGTCTCAAGAAAAGTCAACCTGTCCATAGACAACCTTAGTCACACATTGTGGGGAAAAAAGTCGTAGGAAAATAACTAACTCTGATTATTAATTTTCTTTCATTGGAAGACTGACCTTGATCTGCACCTCTGATCTGGTCATGCACTTTACTCGGCACCCCAAATATTTTGGCAGCCTAACTGTACAAGTGCAAAATTATGAGTAATGGTTTGGGAGTCATGAGAAGATGCTAAGTTTCCATCTGATGACCTACACATGGACATGATCAGCTACTTGTCTGAGCCCCACTGGCATATAGCAGTGAGCCAGAGCCTGAGCTTTCCCAACTTCAGACCAGTGCCTTATTCCACATCTCATGGTCCCTGCTCATGAGAGGGACTCGTTCAAAACCCCATGCATATCAGCACACTGTAATGAGAAGAGTGTTTGAGACTGGTAAAACTGTGGTCTTTGAGTGAAAGACAACAGGTGTTACCACTCTGAATAAATTCATTTAGCATCACTAAATCTGTGAGATTTGCTTGTGGTTTTTTTCTTCTGTTTAGGAGCACAGGCAAGAGTGCCTTGAGCATTCACTGGGTGCTTTTACAGAGTTTCCTTCAGTCCAAATCATAAGTAAGAGAGCTTGTATTCCCTGTGCTGGAATTCCCTACGGGTTTTCTGTATAGTCAGTAAAAATGCTGACCTTTCACATCCAAGGATAACATTTCTGCAATATTTTCCCACAGAATTCAATCAGTAAATAAGTTCCATCTTATTTATTATGCTAAAACTGCTTGAGTTGTAAGCCATTAAAAGTTTGCTTAGCAACTCAGTTTCTTTAAGTAATCCCACAGTCTGATACTTCCACTGCTTAGACTCTTACCACATGTTTTGTTTGTTTGTTTGGGGTTTTTTAAGAGATATGTAAGGTTCTCCTTACACCTTTTCTTGAAGGTGGAGAAAGCTCCCTAATTAGCACTATGAAGTGCAGAGTGAAAGCCCTGATCAGAGCCCCACATTTAAACTAGAGAAACTGTTTGTGGTTATCTCCGTACATGGGCAGTGGTTTTACTGTGATGTGGACACCAAGACATGGAGTTAACCATGAACTTTCAGTCTCCATTTATAGACAACTATCCAAATATATTTTTATCATGTTTCAGACTAATAACTCTTCAAATCATGCTATAGCTTTTTGTATCTTTCTCACATAAGCATGTTTTACTTAGTTGTTCTTTGTACACTGTTTCTAAAAAGCTTCTGAGGAGTCTACCCATGTTCCTTCATTCCAAAGTGACTTTGATGTTCAATTTTTAATCAGCTTAATTTCCCACAAAATTCTGCAGAGGTGTATTGCAAAAGCATGTATCGCGTTATTCAAACAACCCACTTATGTCTGAGTAAAGGGAATCTTTCTCTAATACACTGGTTTCAGAACATACAGAAACTGTTTGGACAAGACTTTAGAACTGGAGTCTGCCAAGGAAAGCTATGAGCATGACCACTGAATAGAAAAATGTGTCTCCTAGCAAAAGAATTTAAAATTTTGGCTTGGTTAGCTTAGGTTAAAGACAATGATATAGTATAAGTTTCCCTCAGACATTTCAGAATGACTATACAAGGAGCAGAAATCTTGTGGTGGAGGGCATTCCAGTATAACATGGAGAAATGGTACAAACCCCAGACATGACTCCCAAAGTTACATTAATTCAACCTATAGTAGAAATAACCAATCCAACTCATAACTTGAAGAAGAATTATCCCAGTTCCTTTTTTCTGGTAATATTCAGACCTTCTTTTTCTTGACACATAGGCTGAGAAAATTTTCTGGGTCTTTTTCCTTCTCTGAAGGATTAATTTGTCAAATAGGAAGAATAACTCCATGTTTTTTTTACTTACATCTTCTTTCTTTGGTTGCTTTTGGAGGTAGGGTTTTCATTTGGTTTTAAATTTTTGGCCTTGCCCCTCATAATACAGCAAGTTTTCTACAGTCATCTTTCCAGAATACAAGTGACTCTCCTCTATTGTTAATATTAAAATTTGATTGATTGACAATCTAAAATTTGTTCTAAACAAACACAACAGTTTTGGGGCTGGGAAGATTTTTTTTCCTTCTGTGTCCTGCTAAAGTCTACACAGAAGGAAACATGCATCCTTTATTTACATATGCTTTGTTTGTTTGGAAGATTTGTACTTCACAGCTGTTAGCAGCCAGTTTGCCACAGTAGGGTACTTTGCCTGAATGTCAGTAGTGGAATAGAGGGGCAGAAAAATGGCTCATAAGTGCCCTGATATTGAGCTTGATAGGTTGTCATTCCCAAATTTCCTTCTCTATCTGTAGATAAGGGAAGCAACAAAGAGTACTTGAGTGCCAATTCATTGCATTGCATTTTTTATCTCAGTTTCACTACAAAATTCATACTTCTTTTTAGTTTGAAAGCTAAATTGAACAGGAAATTAAATAGATGACTGCCAGGACATTAAATTGTTCATACTGTGGACTGGAACAGCAAAAACGACTGAAGGGAATTCCAGCAAGTCAACTGTTCAATTGCACAACTGGGATCCATTTGGCAAACAGTCTTAATCACTACCCTTCCTCTCCCAGTCACACCAAGAACTGCTCCGTTTACAGTCTAACTCCTATAACACACATTCAGCAGCCCATCCTACTTTAAGGTTTTCTTCCACCTGGCTATATAACCTTACAGTATTTCTGAAAAGTCCCATGGTGTGAAAATGCTACATAAATCCCATCAGATCAGCAGTTATGTTCCTTCTGATAAACCAAGACCATGTGACAATAAAAAGTCTGCTAATCTCTTGTGCAAATGATTCCCAGGTTTGTGTTCCAATACCAAACACACAGGGTTTTATTCTTTCTATTCCATTTAGATATGAACAGAAAAAAAGTGATGCACTTCCTGCATTACCCAAATGTCAAAGACAAATACCTTCCCAAACAAAAAAAAACATCAACCATAAAACCAAACAAAACCTTCAAAATCCCCAAGAAAATCTTGGAACAGCAGGATTGGGCTGAAGAAGAAGCAGAGGAATAAGGAAGGCTAGTGAAAATGTACAGAAAGCATTTGAAAGTAAAGGGAGCTGATTGGGCACTCCTGCTGTGTCAAAACAAAAGGGAAGTTTAAAAAGAGAAAAGGAATCATGTTACTAGGAAATGAGAAGGAAGATAACCAAGGAAAGTTTCCACAGACAAATAACTGGAAGGAAAAAAATTAATTAAAGTGTCTAGCACTATAAAGAATAATACAAGGGAAAGAGGGAAAAAGGTCTATAAATAGGAAGGGAAAAAAAATGGGTAAGGAAAAGTGTAGAGGAAAATAAGGCAGCATATTTCAGTTTTCCATGTTATATGTATTCCTGTCACTTTGAACAACTGGGAGATTAATGTAAATTTCAATGACTGAATAGATTGAGTAAAACTAGACCACAAGTGTGCTTAAAACAAGAATTACTGCTGATAAATGCAGGAAATACTGCAAAGATGTCAGTGACTCTTTTCTAGACTGTTTATTTTCTGCAAACAGAAGTTTAGACAGGCAAATAAGTCATGGATAATTATTGTCATTTTGAGGCTGTTACCTGAAATTAAATCCACCTGCAAGCTACACCTGGTCAAATAGCTCATTCTTAATAATATTTGTTCAAAGGTTAGTTTCCTGTAGCAGATGAAGTTGTGATGAGCTAGTCAGGACCCTTTTTAATTTCAACAGCTTTTTTAATGTCCTCAGCAAACACTTCACAACTTTCTGTTTGCCATTGGATACCTGTGCTGTGTGAGCAATCATCAGAAAAACTTTGATATATATGAAGATGTTATTTGTAGGTGTGACCTAACCCACCTAATATCAGCATTCTGTTTGTACCTGGTATTAAGTACTGAGGGAACTGGTCCTGTAATCTGCCAGCCGCAGGTGAAGGGCTTTTGAAGGGCTTTGGGGGTCTCCAGAGGGCAGAGCTGGACACTGCAGCTTGGTCACTACGGGTCCATCAGTGAAGATGGGATTACCATGCAGCATTGGCAGCTTTAAGTGCCTAAATCCCATTCACTTGGTGGTGTTATTCAAATACAACCACATATATAAAAAATAAAACAGATTTTATATTTGGATTTTTCCACTATGTTCTTTTTCAGATTTACTCATTACATGGTTTCTGATGACTAAGATTTTAAGATAATCTCCAGCTTGTTCTTTCCTAAAATTAATTTTTTGGGGGGATATGCTTACAAATGACATGTAAGGGGTTTTATTTTCACAATTCTCACAAAATAATGAATTTCTTAAGATATAGGTCTTTTTAAGCTTCTTGGGGTAAAATATTAAAAGCTGCATAGATGAAAGTATTTTGGGAGGATACAGATGAATGTTATAATGAATGAGAATTTCTCACTTGTTTTAACTGCTTATAAATCATCTCTGGGGAATATATCTCCTTTATGTTAAAATGCAAAATATGACATGGAAGAAAGCAAAAACTTTGTAACAGGCAAGTTTTCTAAGGCTTTTGTTACTCAGATAAAGAATACAAAAAATCAAAAACCAAACTTAAAACCCCCTAGTAATCTTACACAGATACATGCTTCCTTTATTGGCCTTCTGTACTGCTGAAAATTTGGAGTAGATATAAGATATATAGACAATAAAGAACTGTATATTAATTTGGAATTTTGATTGAGATCAGCATGAACAATTGAGCTCTCATGCAGCTAGACTGTTTCTGAATTTCATGTAGTGACCCTCAGAACAGGGTCAGGACTGTTTAGGCCTGCTGAAGATATAAGTTGATGGCACCATCTCTCACAGCATAAAAAAGCAGTGCAAAAAAATGGAGAAAATTCTCCCCCTCTGCTCTGCTCTGGTGAGACTCTGCAAGGCTGCATCCAGCTCTGGGTCCTCCAGCACAAGAAGGACATGGAAATGTTGGAGTGAGGCCACCAAGATGCTCAGAGGGATGGAACAGCTCTGAGGAAAAGCTGAGAGAATTGAAATTGTTCAGCCCGGAAAACAGAAGGCTTCAGGCTGACAATTGTGACATTCCAGTACCTAAAGTGAGCCTAAAAGAAAGCTGGAGAGGGACTATACAAGGGCATGTAAAGACATGACAAAGGGAAATGGCTTCAAAGTGAAAGAGAGTAGGTTTAGACTAGATATTAGGAAGAAATTCTTTATTGTGCAAGTAGTGAGGTACTGAAACAAGTTGTCCAGAGAAGCTGTGGATGCTCTGGAGGTGTTCAAGGCCAGGTTGGATGGAGCTTTGAGCAATTTGTTGAAAGGTATCCCTGCTTGTGGTAGAGATTGGAACTGGATGATCTTTAAGGTCCCTTCAAATCCAAGCCATTCTATGATTTTATGATTCTATGATTATATTTTCATAGCATGTGGTTGCAAATTAAAATCTCTGACTTACTTTTATGACATACTTGTGAATAGCATTGGGATTAAAGAAAGCCTTACATCTTAGAGCAGTTGAATTTTCTTTTTTCATTTTCCAGATTAGATAAAAAATTGGCATAGGGCAAAAAGTGTGTTGTAAAAATAAACCTGAAGGAATAAGTAATTCATTGAAAAGTATCTATATAACACTCTATTTTAACATTGGGAAGTGGCTGCAGCTACCTGTCAAACACCCATCCAGCCCGTTGCTCAATCCCCTTTCCTGACGGCCAGGATGAAAACAGAACGAAGGCAAGAAGACTCATGGATGAAGATAGTGATATTTTAACAGGGAAAGCAAAATAAGTGTGTGCAAGCCAAGGAAAAAGAGGAAATAATTCACTCCTTACCTTTGGCAGGTGTCCAGTCCCACACTGTAAAGCAGAGCTTCACACCTGTAATATATACTTGGGAGTGCAAATGTCATTACCACAAGCACCCTTTTTCCCCTGTGTTCCAGATCTTGATGCCATACACTGTAGACTGTCCCTCTGGTCAGCTGGGGTCAGCTGGCCCAGCTCTGCTCGCCTACAAACCCTTGCCCAGCCAATCTGTCACATTAGTAGTCTCACAACAGAAGGCTGGTAAATAGTCCAAGGTTTTTATGCATGAAAGTATCTCCATCAGGAGTCTTATAGTTTTCATAATCTGTTATGAGCCATGACTCGAATAGCTGCCGACCTACATGAGAACATGTGTGTTACATTTAGGGAATCTTCTGTGAGATGCTGCTGAGGAAAATATTCCAGTGAGGTCTTGAAAATAGTTGTCTCTCTTTAGAAACAGGGCGAAAAGGGACTGCTTAGAAAGTGATGGCTTTAAGATTTTTGAGAGATGCTTTACTCCTCCACATTATGACTTTTATTTTCATTAGGCTGAATAATGTGACTTTTGCCCTAAGGAGAAATCCAGATTTTGTATTTTTGAGGACAGATTGTCAGTTATTTGTGCATCTAGTATAATTTTAGAATATTTTTCAGTCTTTTCCACACACACAGAATGCACAGAAACCTTTCCAAATGACAAAAATGGACCCAAACCTAGAGTGTTTCTGGTCATTTTGCTTACTGCAAATACGTTTGTTTTTTTGTTGTTTTTTTTTTTTTTTTGCCAGTAGCACAGAGACTTAAGCATTCAGAATTAGGCAAAATGTGGGATGTTACACAAGTTTCAGCAGTACAGTGTGGGATGGCAGCAGTGAATCCTACTCTGAGAAAGGTATGAGCTTTCATAAATGTTAGCTACTGCTAGCAATTCAAAACCTGATATGAAAGTTATCTCTTCATTCCTCAGTCTAGGTTTATGACTTAAAATATCACACATTTTAATAAAAATGTGGATTTATTCACTCCCTGGCTATGATTGTCAGAATATAATTAAGTAAATAGATGTTCAAGGCAGCAAATATATCCTTGTCCTTCACACTCTTCCATATTCTCTATGCTCTAAAATAACTCAGCTTTTCACTTTTTTCTTTTCTTATATTTATTAAATCATCTTACCCTGAGATTAGCTCAGTTGGTTAAGAGCATGGTGCTAATGGCATCAAGGTTTTGTGTTTGATCTCCACATGGGCATTAACTTAAGATTTGGACTTGATGATCCTTGCGGGCACCTTCCAACCCAGAAAATTTCGTGATCTCTCATTTTTTTTATTCTCATCAGAAGAAAATAATATTTAGAGAAAAAACTCTTACAAGCATTCTAAGTCAGGTTACTTTACAGAAGAGGAGTGCAGCACATTATCCTGATGAAATTCTATGAAGTTCTAATATTTCTTGAAAGTAGAGACTTACCTGAAAGGAGCCTTATGAGAGGAGATAGAAGACAGCTAGTGAAAAGAGAAGAACCCGTACAGGTAGCTGCACAGTCTATGCAACAACTTTTATGAACTTGTTGCTGCCTGGAAAGGACTTGGATATGAAATGGAATTAAGGAATCTGCCTCTCATCCTCCACTCTACCAGTGTCCTCATCTCACCCCTTCAATCATTTTCAGTATTACAAATGTGCCATAAGCCCTTTAAAACATTTAACTACTTGATCACACCAAAGCATGTCACCCTCAGTCACTTTTTTATTGTTGTTATACAAGAACTGAGAAAGGATGTATTTGTAAAATGAAATTCAGTGCCTTCAGTGCTTGACTCCAGCCTGCGTATCAGTATTTGTAGGGTCTGCTGAACATGATAACTCTGGGAGGAGGAAAGGTGTAGTAGTGTTAGAGTTCCTGTAAGATGCTCTGAGAAGAGGCAGTGACACATTAACCTGCCCTTACTTCTTCCAGAACCTGAGCCTTTATATGAGCCTGAGCCAGACAGATCTTTGCCTTAGGTTTCTCAGCAGTAATTAAGGCATTCCTATTGTTGTTCCACGTTGCATAGATACATGTCACAGTGGTCCAGAAAAAGACCACTTTCTTACAAGAGGAGATACTTCTACCTAAAAGGACATTTTCAAATAGGAATATCTTTCAGGGACATGGTGCTGGTATGCTGTGTAATCAATTGAATCGATACAGTAGTTCTGCTGAAACCTAGAATAAAGTAATGCTCACCTTGTTCACTTATTAAACATTGATTTCCTAAACACAAAATACCAAAAAAATGGTTTTATAATTAGAAGAAAGACTTGCAGTGTTAAGATATGTCCTTTCCCTCTTGTCTGTTTTTTGCCCCTTTCCTGTTATGGATGTCCTGCAGGCAGAAAAGCCAACCAGAGAGTGGCAATCCTGTTTTACAGCAGCTTTCAGAATTTCACAGCTTGCTTGTGGTCTGGTGCTTCATGAGGAAACATCTGGTCGAGCCATCATGTGAACAACAGAATATGAAAGTGGAAATGGAATTTTTCAAGCTAAGGAAAAAGTTTCTGCATCTGACTTGTGGAAGACTTTTTCCTGTTTTCCTGATTGAAAACAGGCAAGATTTACATTTGAGTTTTTTCTGACCCACAATAGGGATGTGAGTTTTTTCCTTTTCACTCCCCTTCAATGGCCTTTTAATTACTTTAGGATGCTTAGTAAACATCATATTTTTATATTAAAGATAAAAACTTTATAATGAACATTTATTTTGAGATCATATGCTAGCATGCACAATATTAAGATTATTTACATTAGCATATGGGTGCATATGCTAATGTAAAAAAGAATTTATGTTTTTACTAATGCCTGTAATATTGAAGTGAGTATATTCAGAATGTATAGACTACCACTGAATTATGATTAAAAAAATTAAATCAAAAGTATGTTTCTAGTACTAACTTTACTTCCTCCAATCTCTAGTATTTCTCTTTGATAAGCATATTAGTATATTTTATTGTGATATTGCATACTTTGTCAAAAGGATCCTTGAACTTATGAACATTATGAACATTAAGACATAAGAGACAGATACACAGCTCCTTCTGATGCCTTAAGTTTTAGCTCTCATATTTTTCAGATTCTGTGCTGCCTTAGTGTGTGACTCTGAACTTCATATGAAGTGTTAGCAAGTTCTCCTCACAGTTTAGTTAGACAAATCAATCTTTTTCCAGCCTGAGAACCAAGGACACCATCGCAGCCTCAGGCCCAAAAAGTATAAACAACAGCGAATTGAGGAGAGCAAACTGGGAGTATGTGACTTCATAACCTGAAGCTGTAATTGGACAATTAACCCCAACATGGAAATGGACCAAAACTTACAAAAGTGTGAAAACCCGTGACTCAGGAATCCATCTTGCGACCATCTTGGGTTGATCTTGAGTAGAGCCACAGCTGGGCTCTTGTACTGCGCAAGGTGTGTCCTTTAAAGGCCTTTTAATAAATACCTACTTTATTCCTTTAGCACAGGTCAGCCTCTCTAGGCATTGCATTCCAGCAAGTCATCACAATGGTACTGTAATGCAATGAAATACTGAACTTTAGTTACGAAGAAACTTCTACATGAACTAGGCTGTTGGACACATGAAGTGACTGAAATGGGCTACAGGAAGTCTGTGCTCTAGAAGCTCCATGTAGAAGAATTAGGTCCTAGCTTGAATGTGGGATCTGGAAGTAAGCTATCAAACTGACTCCCAGATTACAAACTTTTCAGCTGAAAAGGAGTTCTAATTGAAATAGAGAAAGTATTATGGTTGAAGTTTACTGGAACACTGAAACTGTATTTGATGTGCCAGTCAGAATGAAAATCTTCCGTGCATTCTCATTCTAACAGTGCACACTTTCTCCCTGTATTTTTAGTAAGTTAGTTCTTTTGTTCTCTCTGGAGGTTCATAGTAAAAAAGTTAATTTATTTCTTTGGCAGTTGATTCAGTAAAATTGTTGTCACAATATCTGCGTTATACTGCCTAATTATTTTTTTTTTCTGCAATACATGCTGTCTTTTTGGTATACAGTAATAGTAAATTTTTCTGAAAAATGATTAATAAGTACTGTAAATTACATCCTTAATATTGTAGAATTTGTTTTCTGATATGCTGCCAGTTTTAACCACAGTTACAGAGTGGTCTATCTCTTGAATACTTTTTGTGGTACAAAATATATAATGAAGCAAAGTTGCATCCACTACTAAAGTCTCTGATGAAGTATTTTATTACAATAGTGTTTGGTTCTTATATATTAGAAAGCAACTACTTATAGTCCTAAAATAGCAGCAAAAAGTAGATTTTTTTAGATAAGCTATGTATTAATTAATTGAGCTCAACTAAGAAATAGTTGCTCAATAATACTTTATTTAGTTTATCCAATGCTACTCCTATGCAAAAATATTTTGTTTCTTCCCCAATTTTCTTCTGTATTTCAAATGTAATTTTTTTGCTTTTGTCATTCACTCTGTGTACCCATATTTGAGGTGCATTTCAATCCATTATGTTCTATGAAGATGCCTTATCTTGTGGATAAATCCTCAAAACTGCAGATAAGGTAAGGCAATTTGGGTCAAGGTCTTTTGTACCAATGATCACTATGGCATAGTTATTGTTAAATCATTGTCTTATTATCTACTCTTGGTGAAACATGGCTTCTGGACAGGCACATATCCTTGATTTGAAGGTATCAGGAGAAGGAACATACATTCACTTTTTTCAGTTTATTTTCCTATAGGCGTTCCCTTTCAATCAACTGAGTTTGTCTTATATATAGCTTATTTTGTTTCACCCTTAAGCAAAGAAATGTAAAAACTTCCAATTTTTATGCACACAGTACATAACACATCTAGAATCATCTTTGTCACTAGCATTACCAGCTTTGGTATGGCCAGAATTATAAGTTTGCAGAATCAGTGCATGAGACCATTTGATTTTCTTAAATTAACGTGGTTTTATTTGTTTGGTTTTTAATACATACACACAAACTGAAATGTAGATGTGTTAAATATTTCCTAATGTTTTAATTTGGATGTCTATAAATGTTACTGTCTTTTGTAAATTTTGTGACTTCTTTAAGTGACTTCATTTCTGAGGTTATCCCAATTTCTTTCTACAGACTTTACTGTTTATAAAGTTGCAGCAGGCATGAATAAAAACAGCAGAATATGACCAAGTTTATCATCTAAAGCAAAAATCATACTGATTTTTGCAATGCTAATTCTAATTTATAGCACTACAAATCAGATCCCAACTTGAACAGATGGTAATAATTATTAATGGTAAATACATTTAATGAAAATAAAATAGAAGAAGGTTGTGTGGCAACAAATCACCTGAGGAAGTCAAGAAGATTAAATTTATTTCATTGTCTAAGAATCTCTCAGTGTTGAAGTACCTGCTTCCAGATGTATTATACATGTTTGTGGATTTTAGATGCTTTGTTCTTGATAGTAAAATGGAACTGAAAGTTAGAGCTGGACAGAAAATGATTTTCCCATCCCCAAAGAATTATTTTTTAATATTTCAATGTTTTTCCCAGACTAAACCAGGATGAAAAATTTGACTGTCAAAAGAGTTTAAGAACTGAAATTAAAAGATAAAGAACAGATTTTGTATAAGAAACAATAAATAGAGTTTTCAAGGGCTTTTAAGCTTAGGAAACATACCTATGGCTTTCTGTGATAGCTGCTGAGAAGGTAGATAGGCAATTATTCATTGTTTCAAATGAAAAAATGTTGGGAGCATGAAACGAAGTTTGCAAGTGGCATAAAATGCATAGTTACAGTTTAAATGCTTCATTTTAAGATGCTGTAGAAGCAAAAAATTTGCATACGTAAAAAAAAAATAAAAATGCATCCTGGAAGAAAATTATCCATGCTTGTTAAATGTTTGGTAGTCGTTGAGCAATAAAATCCTTCATTTTAAAATATAGTCTGAAGAAGCAAAACTGTTTGTGTGTTTTTATGCTCTCTCCTAAGGATTTCCTATTCAATACTTCTCATATGATTTAACACAAACATACACTTTTGCATTTTTATATTTGTCATATGTAAAATGCCCTCACACAGATGAGTATTAAAATAATATCGAATTAGATTGTTTCCTTCTGCTAATTTTGAAAAAAAAATAAAAATTATGAGGTTTATGAAAGATTTATGAAATTTTTTCCTTAAGCTTCTAAAACCAAGATTGTCTTAACAATGAACAAATGCAGCCTTTTGCTTTGAGAAAATGTTAGAACATTTCAAAATTTTAAAAAACAATTCAAATAGTGGTAATGGAAATTTGCCAGTTATCCTTTCTGGTAAATTGTATCAATTTGATTAAATTGGAATTTCTAAGGAAAAAAATACTAACAAGATTATACTAAACCATTTGTTGGTTTAGATAGTGGGGCAATTGTTAATGTTTTAGCAATTATTATGAATTTAAAAAATCCTATTGTTCTCATGAAAGCATACTGGAACTAATAGACACTAGAAGAGAACCCGGTCTTCTGGACATTTTTTATTTTAACACGTGGCTGTGTCATGACTCAATGCTCTTGATTACCTAGATAACAAATCAGAAGACCTATGAACATGTTAGAAATTTCTTCTTTGGGTAATGGAATCTACAGGCTTTGAAGTCTGAGACTAAACTTGTGCTGAGACTTTGAATTGAACACACATATTCACATATATGGAACACCTCTCCTGCATGTGTATGCATTCTGTGTTTGAATAGGTGAAAGAATATCAACTATACTTTTGTATCTGTCTGTGTTAAGCCTACAGAGGGTGGAATCCAGGATGGGTAACTTGGGAAGAGTACAGAGAGGCTGACATCGTATGAAAACACCAAGCTTTGTGTAGTGTGGTGTTGTCACTAGGTTGAAGGCAAGAGAGGCCACCCAGAGGCACTTGGACAGGCTTGAGAGTTGGGACCTTGCAAACCTCATGAAGTCCCTCAAGGCTGAGTTCAAGAGGCTGCACTGGATTGGGGCAATCACAAGCAGAAATACAGGATGGGTGGAGAATGGACTGAGAGCATATCCGGTGAGAAGGACTTGAGGGTGCTGGTGGATGTTGGGTGTTGCTGGATGAGAGGCTGAGCACAACCTGGAAATGTGCCCCTGCAGCCCAGAAAGCCAATTGTGTCCTGGGCTGCATCCAAAGCAGCATGGGCGGTAGGTGAGGGAGGGGATTCTCCCCTGTTACTCTTCTCTCTTGAGACCCCCTTGAGTAGGCTCCAGCTCTGGGACCCCCAACTTAAGAAGGACATGAAGCCGTTGGAATAAGTCCAGAAGAGGGCCATGAGGATGATCAGAAGGATGGAGCACACTCTGGAAAAAATACTGTTTCTCTGAATACTGTTTCACACTCTGAACAATAGGAAAATGTGACTGCTGAGTAGGTAAATTGAGGCAATTGTGTAGGATAAAAAAAAATTCCATATGTAATTTTTCTGGAAGTTGCCACTTCTGGAATAGAAGAATTTATCCAAATGATGTCCTTATCTTCAAATAGGCATTTTTAGGGTATGATTCACTTCATCTGAAATGTACAAAGCACACTGTGAATCACAGATGAAAAGGAGCCCTCACTGACTATAACAAGAGCTTAGTTTGACTATCTTGCAGGGAGCTGTCTGGGTTGTATTTTAAGTGAGAGCAATCCCACCCCCTCTGTCTTGCTTTGGAGTGTGTGGTCCACACTGACTGTTCATCACTGAAGAATATTCATGGAAGAACGATTAGAAATCAAATGAGATGGTGTTACTGTGCAGCACCTAAAGCATTCTGTTTCACTTACCAAAGAAGAACACAATGTGGGGGAAATAACCATTTGAATGTAGCAAGAGCAATCAATGAAACTGTAACGGCTAGAAGTCACAATTAGATAAGGAATAAGGCACATATTTTTAACTATAAGGATGACTTATTATAGGAGAAATGCATAGACATTGTCAGTATCTGAGCTTTTTTCACCGACATTGCATTACTTGGGATATTTTAAGATCTTTCCACTACAAACAAAAATAAATTCAAAGATGCTTTGGAAGTCTTCTCTTGATAGGAGATTGTTAGATGGAAGAAAAGCTCTTTCTGATATTGCAATTACTTAAATTTTGAATCCTTCTCAGAAGACAAGTGGGGAAAATCTTAAAAGAAAGACCCGTTTTCACAAGTTATTATCTATCACCAGTATCTGATACAGTGAATTTCTAGACTCCGCATCAAGCACTACCACCAAGAACATGCACATGAGAGATGGTTTTGTCAGATTCTGAGATGTGATTGTAATATTAAAGTAGTTTTTACCTACATCAGGTGTCATAATATATAGGGATACCATCAGAGAATAAGCAATTTTTGGAAAACAAAATTTGACTTCACAGACCTGCCTTAAGTCATGACTTTGTATACTGAAAATACCCTTGCATTATTCAGTGAAGTTGAACATGTTTCTTTAGTGAGATTTCAATGCTGCAAAATAGCAGAAGTAATAAAAAAAAACTTGAATCAGAGTAATTCATAGTGCTGTTTTAGAATTTATACTACAGTTTACCAAAATTATTTGAGATGCCCAAAGTATTCCCTGTTTCTCTTCAGGGCATTGTGGCTTTCCAACCCCGAGACTACATTCTCCCTAATTAGATAGACATCCAAAGGTCACATGAAATTTGTAAGGATTTAGATATCAGTCTCTTTAAAGCTGGCTGGTAGTTTCATGGATGCAAGGCAGAATGTTCAGAAAAAGCAGAGGAATCCCATCCTCTTCAAGGTGCAGGGGATTGCAGCTGGGTGGGGATTTACCAGGGGACTACAGCTAAGAGGGCTACGACCTCTCCATTAGTGAGCACAGAATAACACAAACATGGTGCAGCGTGAGGAGAGAGCCGTCCAATGACACAGCCCCTTCCTGGCTCCCTCATCATTCCTGTGGCAGTGATACAAACAAAATCACGTTTTAGGCAGAAAATGAGCCATGAGTTTGGATAGCATTGATTATTTAGTGTATTAGCAGAGGGCAGAGTTTACATGCAGTATCAATTAGAAAATACTTGGCAATGAAAACAAGGCCAAAGGTCTTTCTGTTTTATGGCCAAATCTTGCTCACTTTCCTCACATGAGTAGCTCTAATGAAGTCAGCTTGAGCTCAGTGATTTCACTCCAAAATCTCTTAAATCACTCTCTTAAATCTCTTATAAGTTATAGCAAAAATTTGAGAGTGTTTTAAAGGGAAACTTTTGACCTCTGTTCCTAGTTACAATTTTGGCTGCTTCCTTTATCATACTCTTCTCAGATCACCTCTATCCAAAAGTTCTGAAGAATCCCTCCAGATATTTTCTTCTTACTCTTTTTCTTTAAATACTATAATTCATATTTATTTCCCTTAATTCTGTTATAGGTTTCTCAGAAATTCGACGTTATAGTGATCAGAGATGTTCTTTGAACTTTCCCACAATGTTGCAGGATTCAGAAATACTGAAGGCAGTCACAGATTTTTTGTTAAAAGGTATATTTCAGCCCCCTTTCAGTAGTTTGTGCTGTGCCAGCAAAGGCAGTGGTTTGTCAGAGAACTTTTCCAGGGTAAGAGTGATCTGGGGTGGAAGAGATGAGCTGAGTGATATGCCTTTGGTCACAGAGTTAGTGGGAGTGTGCCAGTACTCCCTCTCTAGCAAGTACCTTTACCCAAGGTTGAAATGGTTCAGGGCTCGTTTCTTCTTTGCTGGCCTTGTGACCCACCAGCTCTCTGATCATCCTGGCTGTGAATCCCCACAGTGGGGCAGAGCCTGTCCCTGCCCCTGGGTGGGGGCAGTTCGCCTGCTGCTATTCTGCTGCTGCCTCCTCTCTGTGCAGTCAGAAGAGAGTCACTTATCATCAAATCATAGAATGGTTTGGGTTGAAAAGGACCTTTAAGATCATCTGAATTCAACCCCTGTTGCCATGGTGTTGTGGTTTTAAAGCAGTAACTAAAAAATTACTAGAAAACTTATTTATTTCTTGCTGTGAGATGTGGATTAGAACAAGAGCAAAACAGGCTTAAAACTTAAAAGGAAAAAAGAAAGTTTATTAACAAAACTACAAGAATAAGAAAACTAAAATAAAACTTCCAGAAAACCCCTTTTTCTCCCACTACTCAACCATTCTTCTGTTTACATGACAACATGGAGACAAAAAACTTGGGAACTTTGGTGTTTAAAACAGTCCCCAGTTCCTGCTAGAATCTTTTCATCAGACTCTGTAGAGAAACAGAAGTCTTCTTCTGCTAATCTATGGAGTTTCTCAAAAGAAAACTATTTCTGTTATAGCTTTCTATTTTTCTGATTCCAGCTGCCCGGAAATCTGTCATCAGATTTTCTCCTCCCATTTCACATCACTCTGAGGTGTGTTATGGGCCATGAGTCTAGGGATGTCATTTTAAGGATGAGTTATTCAAAGTCAAAAGTTCTCTTCATCTGTCTCTGTGAGCTTCTCTGGAAACAGAAGTTTTCTCATGGGCTCTCAAGGCCTCAAATCTTCAACTATTACTTCTCCTCACTCTGTTCCAGCACCTCACTGTATCACAATTACTCCACCTTTTGCTCAATATTCACACTTTGAACACTCCATTACTCCCAATATACTCTGTCATGAATTAAAGGAGTTTTTTTTCAGGACACTATTGTCCATCTCCATAGCTTTAACAGAAAAATATCTCAGCTTAATTAAAGCATCTCCTTACTCTCTACCTCTTCTGAAGCTTAATTCTTTTCTTTACTGTCTCTGATAGTTTATAAAGTCTCTTTACATGTTGATTACTCTCTTTTTCTCTCTCTGGATAAAAGGATTAATCTGCAAGTCTCATCTGGGTAATGAAAAGGTTAAAATCTTGCCCAGGCTTTGTAGATGGTTCTGTGATCTCTGCTGGAGCAGCAGCTGGAGTTGTCTGGGATGGAAGATTCTTCATGGCTGCTCTGGAGAGTGTGGTCACTGTCTCAGCCCGCCACAGGTCAAGAGCTTTTTTTTTCCTTTCTTTACTCGGCAGTCTCTGGTGAATTCAGTCACAGCAAAAACTGCAGCCGAGCCAGGGACCGGCCTGGCCCGGCCAGAGCCCGGGGCAAGCCCCGCAGGCCCCATCTCCCGGCCGGGAGCCGCTGGGCCCAGCCCAGCCCCTGCCCGGGCCACATGGGCTGGGCAGGAAACGGGAAGCCAGCTAAAGCTCTGTTACCTTTCACAGCCAGGAAACAAAGAAATTCCCAGGCTTCGGTCTTAAGGTGGTGTTCACAGGTTGATCTCACTTTTCAATGGTTAAAACTGCTCTCAGTTCTTAGAAATGGCCAGCTGTTGGCTAGGAGAAAAACTCCCATCAGCCTCCGGCAGTTTTAACTTCCTTAGGTATTTCTCTTTGTTTTCTTAAATGCCAATCTATCACACATGGACAGGGAAATGTCTGCTAGACCAAGCTGCTCAAAGCCCTGTCCAACCTAGCCTGGAGTACTTCTAGGGATGGGGCATCCACAACTTCTCTGGGAAACCTGTTCCAGTGTCTCACCACTTTCACAGTAAAGAATTTATTTTTAATATCTAATCTAATCTTTCCCTCTTTCAGTTTGAAGCTATTCCCCCTTGTCCTACCACTGCAGGTCCTTGAAAATAGTCCCTGTCCAGCTTTCCTGTAGGTTCATTACAGGTATAGGAAGGTGCTCTAAGGTCTGCTCTGAGCATTCTCCAGGGTAAACAACCCAAATTCTCTCAGCCTGACATCATAGGAGAGGGACTTCATCCCTCTGAACATCTTCATGACCCTCCTCTGCACTCACTGCAACAGGACATGTCCTTATCTCTTATACCATTGTTCACCTTCACCAAGGAAAGAAGAGACCAGAGGTAATCACAATGTTTTTTCTTCCCACTCCAAGTTAGCAGAAGTTTGTCAATGGCTATGATTGCTCATATTAATAATAAATAGCAGTACAAATTTAATCTTTAAGTTTGCAATTGATTCAAATGTCTTTGACTGTATTAATTATCAGGAATTCCTAATCAACTTTTGGTAATCCTGTATGCTGCTCTGTATTTGAATAAAGGAAAAATAATATCTAACTAAGACTGTTTTTTACTTTTAGAAAGATAATACAATTATGACAAACTCTTTCATTGTCAAAAAAAACTTGTCAATTTTCTTGTAAAGAAGTGAATTACTTGGAAAATGTTTCAGACCTAACACTTTACTAATACTTGCCTTGTTGCATAACAGATCTCTGTGCTTTCTAAAATTCTTCACACAAGCTTTTGCATTTAAGGAGAAGTGAGCAATGGGACAAATTATTTTGTTGAGGAGAAAAAGAAATATCTGATTAAGGCTCTTGTACCATGCATTTGTTTTTTGTGTTTTCTGTTATATACAGAAATTTGGCAAACCTTCACTTGGGCTTTGGATATTAAATTCTCTGTGGTAGAGAAAGTAATATGTCACTAGCAGACTAAAGATAGCACAAAAAGATTACAACATCTTTATTTCAATTGAAAAAAAGATTCATTAAATCTGAAGTATTTTTGAAAAATAAATAAGCTAAAATACTGTTTCTTGTTTGGAATGTTTCATGCTCCAAATAAATTAGAAAAAACACTGTAGTTTACCTATACCAGAATTTCATGGTTTCTTGCAGATGGGTTGCTTGCTTGACCTATGGGAGAAAAAAAAATCCAGATTGTATAGTATAAGGACCTAAATAATCTGGGTGTCCTGAAATCAGGGTTTTGGAGAAATAGAACTTTTTAGTTTTGGTTGTGGTTTGGTTGGGTTTTTTTCTGTTTGTTTGTTTGGTTTTTTGCTGGGTGTTTTTTATCCTATTTTCCCTCTGTATCAGAAATAATACACTGCCAAATCCTTACGATTTTGGAGGATCAGGGCTGTTTCCCAGCTTTTCTAGCAGCCTGTTCTCTCACCACAGTCAGTAACAGACCACATTAATCTCAAAAGTACATATCTGGTTCTAAAGACTCTCTGTAAAGTGCCTCCCCCAAAAACCTCTAATGGCTTCCCCACTCCTTAAAATTCGGATCTTGGCACTGCTATTTCTGAGGTCTATCTATCAGCAAAAGAGAAGTCTCAAACAAAATCCTCTACCCAGAGACAGGAAACAGAGCAGTTCATGCTCTATGGCATTTTTTCTTATCCTAAACATTCCATGTAGTGGCAGGTGTTGTCTTTTATTTTACATGCTGAAGAGCACCAGGGAGTTACAGTTTGACTTGTAATGCTACCAAGATGCCTGAAGTCTTTGCACCTCTAGAACAAAGAAATAAGTCTAATCTGTTTTGTTTTATCAGATCCTTCTAACACGTTACCATCTGATAAAAATATTTTGTCAAATGTTGTACATGTAGGTAGCAGCGGCTTGTACATATTTAGTTATTTCTTTTTTATCTCATAGTTGATAGGTAGTCTTAAACATATTTCTTAAATGTTATTTTTACAGCTTTTGAAATTTAAATGCTGTGAAATCTGTCTGTTGTTCTGGCAGTCTTTAAACTTCTAAAAGATATCATGTGTTACATACTGGCTTAAAACAACTTGAGGGTTTTTATCACATTAATAAAAGCATTTCCAACCTGACAACTCCATTTTGTTGCATGTATCTATTATGCTTCCCAAAACTTCATTAAGGCATTTGTTCCTCCTCATTTGCTTAAAATGGCTTCTCTTCAAGGAGACCAAGAAGAAAGTTTCATACCAAAATAATTTAAGTCTGAATGTTCTTTGTTTATGTTACATCCACTCTGGAGCCAAATCTCTAGCCAAGTCAGGACTAGACTGCTTCATGCTGCTGAATTTAGTGCATCCTGATTATTCTAGTCTGAGTAATTAGCTGCAGTAATCATCAGCCCTTACAGATCCATTAAAATGGTATAAATCTGGAATAAATCTCTATCAATTTAAAAAGTCTGGGTTTGAAGCTATATGGTTGAGATCAAAATAAAGTTCATAATTTTATTCATTTTTCATGTTCACTTAGTTTCCCATCTCATCAGTGTTGAATTGTGTTAATGCTGATGTAAAAAATCCAATGTGACCTGATATATATTTCTGATAGATACAGATTTACACTCTGTATGTGCATGTGCGTGTGTGCGTTTACTTCCTTGGTTTTTGAAAGGGTGGGGTTGTTAGATTTGATATGAATCTATTTTTCTTCTGCAGTACATGTTGTTTTGGACGCTTATATTTTGAAATTGAAAATCCTTACAAAATGGAATCAAGCACATTCTAAAAAAAGCAAAATATTAAGGAAAATAGAAGGGAGAAAAGTGCTTTAAGCCATGGCAGAATTTTCTTTTTGGTTTTGAATTATTTGGTTTCAGGACTGTCTTCATAGAAAAGACTAAATACTTTAAGTCTCCTCATGTCTCTTCATTGACCCTAATTGTGAATGAATGAGCCCCAGCGACACTGGGAATAACAACTCCAGTTAGGGGAGGGGGAACAGAAAAAGGAAATATCGTTTCACAGGTGTTGACAAAATCTGAGCCTGAGGCTATCTCACATACATTCTCAAACAGAAAGGGAATCTCACAGCAAATCACCCAGATTCTCACAGTACTAAAGTATATAGAACTAGAACCAGGGAATATCTGGGGAAGAATCCAATTTTCAGCATAAAATATTGGTTTGAATCAGCTATAGTGGTAGGCTTGAGTCATTAATTTAATTTTGACCAGCATCTGGATTCTTTTGCAGAAACATCATTGTTCCTTTTTATATGTGGGGATTAAAGCACAGCTTTATTTCTGCTCCTCCAGGTACCTGCTAAACTGCTGGTTTGTGCTCTGTGGGCCTGGGTCGCGCTGTGCGAGTGCTGCGGGTGGCAGTCCATCTGTCTCGGCGCTGTACGTCAGGACGAGCAGGGCAAACATGCTGCTACAGCACTGTTAAACCACCTCCAAATGCTTCCTCATGGGGACAAGAGGTTGTTGCATCCAGAGTACATCCAGTTGTGCATCCAGAGTGAGCAGCAGTTGATTGTGACATGGAGGAGTAAAGGCAGGGTTGTGGGAATGTGAAGGGTGCTCCACCTCAGACACCAGTTGAACGCATACTTCCAGAGTGGCAGCTGTAGCAGAGCCTGGCTACAGATCGGTTGTGCCCTCCAGCATGAGTGCACAGCCTAATAATGAACATATGCAAGCTCCGGTTTCATTCCTGCTCCCTCTCCTCTTACTCCTGCTGGAGAGCAGAAAGAAAATAGAGGAGAAGGAGGAAAAAGCCACATGTGTCTCCTGCAGCTTTCCCAGCAGCAGAAGGCAGTCCTCATGAACCAATGGGAACCAGTGCCCCAGGTGATGCTCTAGGAATTCATTTTTCTCAGTAACCCCAACATTCAATGCTACTGGCCTGGGAAGAGTGGCTGGACAGCTACCTGGCTAGGGAAGGAATCACCTCCCTGCATTCAGAACTGCTAAGTGTGCACCTTGAATGCTGTGTTCAGTTTTGGGTCACTCACTACTACTTTATCTCAGCTGATGAAAGGTCTGGGGCACAAATCTAATGGTAAGCAGCTGAGTTTAGCCTGGAGACCTTATTGCTCTCTACAATTACTTGAAAGGAGGCTGGAGACAGGTGGATGTTGGTCTCCTCTCAGGTAGCAAGCAATAGGACAAAAATTAAAAGGCTCCTATTGCATCAGGGGAGATTTAGATTGGGCATTAGGAAAAATTTCTTCTCTGACAGGGTTGTCAAAGAATTGGAATAGGTTGCCCAGGAAAGGGTTTCTCTAGAAGCTGTGTTAAAAATTGTTTACAGATGGTACTTAGGGACGTGGTTTAGTGGTGGACTTGGCAGTGTCAGATTTACAATGGGACTCAATTATCTTAAAGGTCTTGTCTAACCTAAGCAATTCTATGATTCTGTGATCCCATATTAGTACCTACTCAACAGCTTAGAAGCAGTGGACCCATACCAAAGGACATCATCCTGTCAGAGGGTCACAGGGTCTTCCCTGGCTGAGATCAGCTTTTGGCTTTCACAGCTGAGGCTTGGTTGCACTTTTATGTTTACCACTTCTCTCACTGACTTCTTCCAATGCTAAGGAAGGCCAGTGCCAGGGTGGTAGCAGAAAATTTGGGCTCAGACCTGAGCATCAATTCAACAGTCTAAAATAAATGAAGAACACGTGTTTCAAGTCCAGCTGGACATCACAATTAGTGTTACTATTTCTCTTCCTAGATTTTGGTTAAAGAAGTAATTTGTTTCCCTTCCCAACTTTGTAGTTTTAAATTCAGAGCTTTTTTATTCTCTTCTGCTCTACATGTTTTAAGTTTGAAACAAAAATTGATCACTTCACTGCTATTTTCTGATTCTTAGGCTCTCAGTGAGATCATCTCTACCTCTCTTTCTTAAATCAGACTAAACTGGAACCAGCTTTTTTGCAGTGACTAAATTTTCCTGTATTTTTTTCCAGTGTTCCAAGTGTGGCTTTTTGCTTTGGGCATGTCATAAAATGTATATGTAAAACATGGAAAGGATATCTCCTTTTAAAACAATACAGTGTACTGCAGTTAATTAAATCAATGTCAGCTTTCCAACTGCATGATCTGAGCTGACCTGTATCAAATGAATTAGAACAGCAGCCATTGTGATGGACTTTGGCATGTTGTCATTGATTTATTTCCCTGTGGGCTTTCTAAACCTTTAGGGAGGTTTACAGGAGGTATTTCAGAAAAATCAGTGAACCCATCAATATGAGACAGAGCAAGTATAGTAAAAATAGTGCTTAGGTTAGGAATACCAGCTGATTTATTTAATAAATCAAAGAAACAATCTAACCCAGTTGCCTCCAGCATTTATCCTTCAGACATCATATATCCTTCTCTTGTCTAATTTAATTTTTCTTCTTATATCTATTTGACATAAATATGAAATTTATAACCGAATACCTAGCTGGGGAAAGCTGAAATTCAAATGTATAGCACAAATATGATCCTCTCCATGGAAAACAGATAAAGGGTTGGCAATATCTAACATTTGGGTAATGGTATTCTTGGCAGCTAGAAGGTTTTACAGAATTAGAGGGGCTTCTACCAACCTTCCCATCCCTAATGCACTGAGTCAGTGTCAAATTCTGATAGTCTTAATCCACTCTGGTCTGCCACACTGCTCCTTCAGCACACAGGAGCTGCAGACAAGATAGATACTCTTGCAAATCATGGTACTAATTTCTGACATTACCCTCAGCGATACATGGTCCAAAAAATCATGGGGGAGAGATTCTCTGCCTTCAGGCTTTCTCCAATTTATGCATCAGCTGGTGTTCTCCCTCTGGGGATTTTCTATGTCCATATATCACTCACATAGGGAACACTTTCTGGCCTCTATAATTCCATCACAGAAAATTTTTAATGTTCCTAAATGTTTGTGTAAGAAACCTCTGAGCACATTAACAAGCCTGAGAAACAACAAAAGCAAAATGGGTGCCAGAGAACAAAAGGACTCTGGAAAGCATTGAGGGTTTTAAAATGACATGATCTTAATTACTCTGAAGTCTGCATGTTTTCATTTCTTTAATTGGAAGGTGATCCCTGTTAGTAAGACCAACTCCACATTTTCAGATTGTTTGGCTATAAGCTAGAAGAGATGGTGGTGTATTATTGTTATGTCTATTTCTGCCCATGTATTGAAATAGAGAGAAATACATAGAAATCATATTGGCAAGTTTCAAATAAATGATCAAGGTACTTTCTTCCCTTTACATGCTTACTTGGATGACCCATTTGAACTGTTCATTGCAAGTGAGCTGTAGTGTCAAGCAACCATGACCTTTACTGAGAGTGATGGGAATTAAAGGAAATCACTCAGCTATTTGGTCTTTGGAAATTCACAGTGCATTCTGTGCTCTGTGATAGTGTTATAATGTAATTTGATATTATTTAATACCTTATAGAGAAAACAAAAAAAGCTTAACTCAAAATTAAGTATTCTGTCCCCCAAGCACAAGATAGCTGGATTAATATTACCCACCATTGCACAGTTCCTGGGAGATACCTTTTCTCCAGCTACAAAGATCCTGGGTTTCCAAGCAGATTAAGTTTTTCTTTAGTCTGGGTAAGACAGAAGTATTAAGCTGTGTAGTGAATCTTTGGCTCAACATCAACACTATCCAGGAAGTTTGAACTAGCTTTCTGGACATTGCATACTAAGACTGCAAGAAAACCTTTGGCAAATTCAGATCCAAAATCTGCCTTATTTTTTTATTAAATCAGCAAATATCATCTACAGTTATATCATCTGGATCAGGTTCTAAAATCCAAATGATTATGAAAAAGCTTCCTTTATAATGAATGAAAATGATACCTAAATGCTTGTTCAAGATGCTATGGACATTTGGGTGACATTTAAAACCAGCAAGCATATTATCAGTTGGAGCATGTTATTCTGAGAATTAAATTAATTATATCAAGTAGCATTTCTGGCTGGCATGACACTAATGATTAGCTGTTTCACAAAGATCAGACTTCCATCATGCAGTACAAATAGTGAGTGAGAGCTGCAGAGCATTGTATAGTCAAGCAGGTGAGACACCCTCACCACTCTTCAGGCAAATCTGTTGAAGGTTTAGCCATTTCCTCAGCTGCTGTACAGTGTCTGAAAGCCCCACCAAATGTCTTCCACTGCGGAACTGGGAGCTCAGACCCAGCACCACCTTGGCTGCAGTGCGGGGAACTTGCACCATGGACGTGATCCTAGAAAAAGCAGTCAAAAGGCCAATTGCCTGTCTCCCATAATAGAAATGTAGCAGATATATCAACAGATGGGGCACTAAGAGCATGGTAAAACTGGCAAAAAAAGCTTTGATAAACCTTTGGTTGAACTGTCGCTATCTAGCATGAAAAGGTTAAACTCTGACACTGATATGCTTGTCTCGTACATTAAGGAGGCATGGAAAGAATGCTACTCTCTGAAATATCACAGCTGTGTTTATTTAGATTTATTTATATGAACTTTATTTAGAAGTGCATTTCTTTAGTTCAATTTAAATGAACTTACTTAATAAGCTTTTTGCCTTCATCTGACATCTCACCGGAAGACTGTGCTCATGGGATACCATACACCAAACCATTTCTTATTTCTTAAAAGACTTTCAGCTGCTAGCAGGGTGGCTCTGCACAGTGACACACAAAAAATGCATGGCCATTTTCAGGGTTTAAGGTCATAATAGCAGCCTCCATAGCTGCATGTACGCTGTCCAGAAGATGTGTTTTAGATTGCTCTAACTTGCCTGCAGCAGGACTCACTGCAAATGCTGCATTCACTTCCTTCCCAGCACATGCTTCATAGTCTGTTACCACCCACTGCTCTTGGACAGCTCTGGCCTCTTTGTAGTAAGAAAATACAGTCATTGAATACCTCTGAGTGTTTGCTTACCTAAGCAAACCCTTTTCCTGTGAGTGGCCCTAGTAATCTGTGCACTGAGGAAAACAACTCACTCATTCTACCACCTCCTACCATTTTGTGATTTCCTCTGGTTTCCTCCAAGCACTTCTGTTTTCTCATACTGTACACTCAACACAGATTAATCCTCTTTACCACTCTTCAAAAGTCTCCTATCTCACATGCTGTCATGAGCAGTACCTCCAGAGGGAAATTCCTGTTAAATATCCTTCTGAGTAAGTAGCTGAGTGTGATAATGTTCCACAGGAAACTATGGGGAAAATATCAGATCTGGGACCTGAATTCCTGATCTGAGTAGATCTTCTAAGTTATCCAGGTGGTTGAAAGTGATTTATTTTCCCATTTGCTTTCCTGAGTATCTGCAGGGTACCGGAATACAAATCCCACTATTAGTATCCCGGGGGTACCATCTAGTCTTTCATCAAGAAATGGTAGCTGGTGTATGACTTCTGTGAATTGAGCTGGAGGCTTTAGAGTGCTTCTTGTAGTTTGTACTTCTTGGATAACTGTGCTGAGAAAAGATTCTTCGGTGCAGGAATATAAAAGCGTGCTTAATCCAGGCATTCATTTAGGCCTTAGCACTATGTAAAAAATTAATTATTGATAAC
This sequence comes from Poecile atricapillus, assembly GCF_030490865.1. Taxonomy (NCBI): domain Eukaryota; kingdom Metazoa; phylum Chordata; class Aves; order Passeriformes; family Paridae; genus Poecile; species Poecile atricapillus. Next base: position 20,022,587 of record NC_081251.1, on the reverse strand, counting down.
TCTTGACATTTTGAACTAGAATATTACTCGATGTATGGGGACTTTGTCTTTTTCGTCAGGGTTATCCACAAAGATTAAAAGATGAGCTTTTAAACTTTAATTGCTGTTGTTTCTGCTGCCAATAAAACAAAATCCCAGGAAGAACATAAATTAAAATAATTTGAAAGAGAGCAATGTGAATTTTTATCAAAAAGATTCTATCAGATCATGGGGACAACTCCACTTTTTATGTTAAATTGTTCAGTACGTTGTAGCACTGGTATGCAAAAAAAGCGTTATGATGAGTCATCGGAATGATTCATTCAGTCCCAGTTCTGGCTACAAGAAAATGTAGATAGCATGTATTTTAGTGTCAGCAGTAGTTTGGATAACAGGATACTTGTTTTAAAAAAGAGTGATGTAGAAACAAGGGGAGAAGACAGCTTCAATGCCAATATATTATGTCATTTTTAGTTGAGTTTTCTAAGAAAGTGATGTATGTGGTCATGTATCCTGTACCTCTCAGCCTTCTTCCGTTCCCTCTTGTTCAGTAAATAGTGGTAAATAAAAACTTGTTCCTGTCTTTTTTACTGGAAATACTGTAATGTTTTAATCTGTCAAAGGAAAATGCTTATACTTACTTGAAAAATAGAGATAAAATATGAAGAATAACCACAGAAACACATGAGCTGAAGAAAATTGGGCAAGATCTGCCCCTTGCAATTGTGTGCAAGCATGTTTAATTACACCAAAAGAAACATACCCAACACCTCCCAAGCAGAGAAGCTCCCATAGCCTTGTGTTACTCTATTTTCATTTTAAGAATAGGGAAGAGCCCTCTGAAACTTTTGTGATAAGCTTTTAGAAGCAGAGTATAACACACTTCTTGATTTTCCTTCAAATTTGGCCTTAAACATGAGAAAGTAGAAATTAGTTTAATTAAATTAAGGACCTGGATTTGTACAGTTTTGAGGAAGTGGGTATAAACTGGACATATTAATTTACAGGAGACAGAAAAATCATTGCTGTCTGCTACAGACCTCAGTCTATATTTCATATTAAAAATACTAGAAATTTCTCCCTAGCATATGTCAGAAGATGATGAGGTCTCTGACAAGCTCTTCAGTTGAGGTTAAGCTGACTGAAAGGCATGTGGAGAGCTACTGGCTATGAAATAAGACATTGCTGGCCAGGACAGATAACTGTGGGAAGCTGGCCAAAGCTACAGAGTGCTGTGACTTTCCCTGGATTTCCCATCTGTATAAAGGGTTTATGTGAAAAATGACCACATTTCACAAGCAATTGAAGAGGGGTGTCAAGGACCTTCTCAGGGCCAGTCTCTTGCAAAACCAGCAGCACGTGGGATGTAGTATCACTTATGCCATATACAGCATTCAGTTTAGGATTTTCTATGGATCCATGATGCCCAAACACTGGAAATAGTCTTTAAACATAAGAAAATATTCTTTTCCCATTAGAGAGGTTAGGCAATGGAACAGGTTGCCCCAATAGGTTGTAGTGTTTCTGTCCTTGAAATTCAAAACCCATCTGAACGCAGTCCTGGGCAGTCTGGCCTGGCTGACCCCACTCTTAGGCTGTTGGACCAGATCATCTCCAGAGGTGCCACAGAACCTCAGTGCTTCTGTGGTTCTGTGGAAGATTCTGAGCTGATTTGACACTAGTGTACTTGACCACTTGACCTGCATGCTTAATCTCTACAAATGTCAGCTCACTTGTCTCACACTTGGATGATGTATAATTTTAATGTAGTCTGAACATACATGAGGATATGTTTTCACTCATTAAAACTACCATAAATACAGTTTGAAAAATCCAGTATTGTCAACTGGATGGAGCAATCTTTAGCCAAGGGTACTGGAATGTTTAATATTGCACAAATATTCCCACATTGGTTTGCCATATTTCTGATTTTTTCCCTTTCCTTGTGACATATCAGGTGAAAGTAGATTTGTGACATTTTTATTTAACCCTTGGGAGGCCTCAGAAAAGATCTTCAGTCATTGTAAAAACATGTAATCAGTTTCACCAGTAGCTTTCAGCTGATGAACAGTACCCACGAGTTTTCTTCTCTTATTTCATAAGGTATTTAATGTTCTCAGAGTTTTTGTGTTCATTGGATGTATTTTCTTCATCTGATGTCTGAACAGAGTAAGGGCATATCATCTTTTCATGTTTTTATACTTTCTAGCTCACCTTGGAATAGTTTTCAGTATGAGTTACTATAACCTGTGAGTTAGGTTAGAGGTGGGCTAGGAAAAGGCTGGAGGCTACATTGACATGTATAAGAGTGATACAGATGACACTGGGGACACACAGAATTACCTGCGGTGGCAGGTTCTTTTCTTTCTAGGAAACTGATGGAAGCCTAGGATAAATGTCTTCTGTCCAGTTTTCTTTTTGTTGTATTTGGTTGGAAGCTGATGGCCTCAGCATATAGAATTTTGGATTGTGAGAGGTTTCTGAGTGAATCTGGGAACGTGTAAGATACTCGGTCCTAATTCTTGAACAGTTCCTGGGATCTGAATTCTTTTTAGCCCAAAGCTTGCCTTGTCATGTTTTTAAAGCAAGCTAAGCTAGTCATTGTAAAGCAATGCAGAGCTAAGTTCAGTGATGAAGTAAATGTTTGAGGAGCATCAGAACAGTTTGCTTTAGCTGGGGCATGTTGAAATGCCTGATTTATCTTAACATATTTATTTGCTAACGTTTAAGGATGGCAGTGGCAAATGAATAATTTGTAGCACAGCCTCTGCAATTTTAGACAATTAATCTTTCTTGCAATGTTGAGTGACAATAATTTGTCTGGATAACTAATTCTCCATCTTCCCACACAAAATCAATTCTGCATTAAATGGAAATAAATAAAATATCTTTAACTTTTAATGGGAATTTTGGGAAAGTATGCTGAAGACAAGGTATTGTGTTATTATTCTCCTCTTCAGACTAGGATAGCAGCAGTATTTTGAATCTCTGAGTTAGAATGTGTCCTAGGAGGCAGCTGGGTGCTCACTGTGAGAAGCAAGATGGATTATGATGATCACATTTTGAAATAAAGACATACAACATAGCCACTGTGGGAAGTTATATCAAGTCTGGGTCCATTTCATGGCAGCAGCTTTTATTAGCAGGATCGCTATGATCTCAGCATCTTCAACTGAACTACAAAGGTTGGGAACTAGGAGGAAGCTATAACTGCAGTCTGCAATTGCCTGGTCTTACACCAGTCTCCCCTTTCATAGTGAATCTTTTGATATCAGCTCTCTCTCAAGCCTTTTTGCTCTCCTCAATCCACTCTAACTTTATAATTTGGCTATTTGCTTTTTTTTTCCTCATATTTTTTATGTTGGAGAAATTATACCTATTTTTAAGATGAAGATGAAAGCAACTGATCTAACAATCTCCACCAATTTCCTTATGTAGCTCTTACAAGATGCTGCTCAAGGTAAGAACTGAATCTGCTGACTCATATAAGTACAGCACTGCCTTTTACTCTAGGTGCCAATTGTCACAAATGGCACAACTCACCACTGTGGTCTTAATCTGATAAAAATGCTCTCTAAGAGACAGCCACAGTAAAACAGACAATCAAGTCCCTCACTAGAGAGCAATCAGGAAACCTCACAGGGGCTTGGCATGCACATCAGAGGTTTACAGTTTTTACACTGAATTTCCTGTCCTCTCCAATACCTCCTGCAAATCCAGTGACTGCTCAGGGAGATGTTCAAGAGTCACTGTCCCTGGAGCTATTCAAGAAAAAGCTGGATGTGGCACTTAGGGCCATGTTCTAGTTTACAGGGTGGTGATTGGTCAAAGACTGGACTTGATCTTGGAGGTTTTTCCAATCTAAATTATGATGTGATTTTGTGATTTTAGCTTTTAAGAGTTTATGAAGCAACACCTACCTGAAATTCTATGAACATCTATAAAAAGAAGCCATTTTTAACTGCTGTAGATGACAAAGTTCCATTGCAGCAACAAGGCTAACAACTTATTGAGAAAATGACATTTTGACATCTAAACACTATATACTTAGACAATGCCACGTCAAATACGGCTCTGGTAGTGGCACTTCAGAATTCAAATTAAGTAAGTATATGTTCTCAATTAGGGAACTGATTCAGAGAAAGTGTTGCTCTGTTGTTTGCCATCCACCACTATGTCAAGAATGTGCCTGTGACACTCAGCTCTATCAGAAAGCTGCCTCCGAAAAGACAAGGTCCACCATCAGTGACTTAAGGAAAAAGACAGTGGAAAAGGGATATAAACTTCTTTATTAAGTCAGAGAATCCTATTTTTAAACTACATAATCTTCCTCATGTGGCATAAACTTGGATGTATTCTTCAAACACAGTGATGGATGTATTTGTCCAGACTGCTCAGAAGGCAGTTATCTTACTGTCCTTATTGGCCATGCTGCAGCTTTTCTTAATGCCAAATAACAGAGTATTTATTGAAAAGCTGTTGATATTGAGGACTTAACCAGCTCTACAAGCAGGACAAGATGAAAATGGTGTTTGTGATTTATTAGCTGAAACCAACATACAAACCAACATAACAAAGAATGTAGCATGTAACTATCATAAGACAAGTACTGCATTCATTTGCCATCACCAGACAATGACCTGTGTAGCTGACACCACTGTTTCAGTTACAAAGATTTACAAGTTTTAATAGAGTTCACACATAGTATGTGTCAGATAAAAAGCCTGGCAAAATGGTAATTGTGTGTTATTGTTGGCTGGAATACTGTCCTGTGTGTAAGGCACAGGACTAGGACTGAGGCATTATATTAACTTTCATGTTCTCTTATGTTCAGCAAAATAGTTAAAGGCAGATTATTTACTCTCCTTGGACTTATTTCCTCATTTGTGACATAAGAAAAATTATGCTAATACTATCAGGAATGACAGGAGGTTAAACTAACATTGCTGAACAAGATTGAATTGCAGTATGTAAATACAAAATATTACTATCATTCCACAAACAGAAAATCTTCTGGGTTATGAAATATTTTTGCATTTTCTTCTCTCTAACAACCTGACAACTTCATGACATTGTGAGAATTCTAAGGTCAAACCACACTCCTTTACTCCCCAGTGATGAGGAGCTCAATGGGTACAGGCTGAAATTAAATGGATCATCATTTTATGATCTTTTAAGAACTTTTATGGAAAAAGCCATTTCTAGAACTCCAAAGAATTTTAGAAAAAAAAAATACCAGAAGCCTAGAAATAGTCTACTGATATAAATTCTTAGTCTTATTTTAAAATTTTATATTTTAACATATTCAGATGTAACCCTCCTGCTCAGAAATTCTCTAGAGCTGTGAGATATATCAAGGAAAAAATCAGTCTATACTTAATGCTCATTCCTTGAGCATTTCTCATGTTGATCTGCATTAAAAAGTGGGCTTGTTGAAGCTAAAAGGCCTCCTTTGTTCTGGAAAGGGCAGCAATAAAATCATATGAAAACTTAATTTGGGAGTTAACCCATAAAAAATTAATTATCTGTTTAAAGCAAAGGATCTGGAATAGTCTCTAGAGATGTTCAGGTAGGTGGTTAATGCTCTCAGCATATAAGCACATGAAATTTGACTGTTTAACTCATGGTGCTATCCTGTACCAGAAACAGGTATTGGATCAGCTGGATCCTTAGTCCGACCTAGTGCAGAAATTATATTCTTATGGACCTGAAGGTAAACTTGATTTTATTGCTGATGTTCATCTGTCCCAAACACTTTACCTTTACAAAAGAAAGAGAATTGTTGTCTTTATCTCTTCAGGAATGAGTATTAAACTCTAAGATACCATCACCTATTTGATTTTCTTCTGATTCAGGAAGAAACTGAACAAATTTGACCTGTGATTAATTGACTACTTGTGGGAGTCACCTGTGTTTATGCAAGTCACATGAAGTAAAGCCCCAGTGACAAAAGGCAGAAGGAAGAGCTTACCCCAAATGTATCTGGAGGCATGAGACACACCAGCTCTCACTTACCTTGTTGTTTGGGAATTTTAGTAGCCACAGTCCCTCTCTCTGGCCTGGAGAAAGCTGGTGTGGATGTCAGCAGTGCCCTGTGTAAGCCTGCCCCAGTCAGCCACCCCTTGCACGGCACCACGGCTGTACCCACCTTTCCCCCGGGACACTCTGTGTCCGGCGTCTTCCACCCAGGCTGAATCTATTAGAATTTTGGCCACCAGGTGGCATAAAAACTATGTAAAATATCACAGAGGTGCTGCAGATATTATTATACAATTACCTCCTTTTCAGAATATTCAAATACTTTGTGATCCTAGCTGTCAACTTTAAATATTGTTTTAAAAGTAGCTAATGGATTATAAAATTCCTTAATTTGCAATGTATCCCATAAGGAAGAGCCTGTATGGGACATAAATTTCTTAGTTTTTTAAATCACATTTTTTCATATTCTTATTCATGTTTTTTTCATGTCAAAAGCAAATAACTGATAGAAAGGAAGCACTTATATTTATTTGCATAGAAACACATTAAACCATTCTTAAGAAGTAAGTTGAAAATCAACTATTATCCATTGTTGAAAACACGTTTTATGAAACAATCTCTAAGCTATAATGTAACTTCCAATGCAACAATAGAAATTTGTTCTATTGTAATGAAATCAGTTCCTATGTTCTTACTACAGGAAAAGAAAATTACTTTTTGGCACAATAGAGATATGTTATTGGCAAGAAAACAGACGGTCTGAGGTGGCAGACAAATTCTGCAATGAAAGTAAAGATTTTCTTAGAGTGAGAGTCTTGACGGAATTCCACATAGGTTTTTGGGATCTTTCCCACTTGGCTATCATGGGTGGGATGTATGTATTGAATAAAAATCCCCATGAAGACACACATATAGTAGTCCATATTCCAGTATATTCTTTTCACAAATTTCATTAACTTTTGCTCTTTTTTCTTCTGCTTTCTTTTTTCACTTCTTGAACCTCTCCCCTGCACTGCTGGAGTCCTCTTAGCTCCAATTTCATCATTATGACTATAGTTTTAAATTATGCCACTGAAAGGTCAAAACTTTTCTTTTTAATCAGCTTTTCTAGCTTGACTCTTATTTGGAGCCTTCTGTTTTCCCAACCTCGTTAACACTCTTTTCCTTGGATTTCTGTTTTAAGTTCCTTTCTCTTTTGTTTTCCAATATTAATTCCTTATTTGTTTTAGAATCTTCTGTCATTTCTGTTTCAAGTTGTTTAATCTATTCAACTTCTGTCTCAACCTCATATTTCTGTGTAACCAACAATCGAACTTAACACCTTCCCCTAGAATTCCCTCCTCCCCCTTTCTTCTTTGTCACCATTAAAATTTGAAACAGATTACTTTAATCCATCCATCATTCATGTCTGATACACTGCTGGATTAATGTAGAAAATGTAGTATGAAAATTGCTTACAACTTTGTAAGTGGAATGAACTGTTTTGAGGATGGCACCTTCAGTCTTGAACAATAGTAGAAAAAAATATGATATATGGTTAAAGGTTTACAATAGAAGATCTTCCTAAGGTGAAGTTAATCCAAATAAAGATAAAAAGTCATCCTGGGTAATATATATTGTCTATTTTCACTTTCAGGAAAATTCATTTGCAGACTTTTCTGTCTGCAAGAACCAAAATAATTGTTCTGAAGGCATGGAGGTCTCAGAGAGCACATGGTTCCTGCGAGACTCAAAAGGATTTAATGGCATCTCAGAAGCTTGTGAAGTGGCCAAGGGGCCTCACAGCAGTGACCATATTTCTACTTTCCTTGCTTCCAATGGAGCATAGGATGGGGCATGCGAGGGAAACACAGTTCTTGCTGGTGTTCTCTAGTAAAATCCAGGTGGAGATCCTTGAACTCAATTCGCAAGCTCAAGATTAGGCATGTTAAATAGACCTTCTCTTCTGATATGTTTCTCCCAAAAAGAGTTGCTCTACTCAAGTATTGGAGTTCTGTACTGATGGGAAAATTGTAGGTAGAGAGAAAATTTAAATGAGCTGTAGCCTTTAAGAAGAGGCAGTAAAAGAAGGGAGCTGGCTAGAACTGCTCAAAAGATAGGATTGTAACAAGTCCCAGTATCGGTACACAGTGGGGTAGTGATTAGTTTCCTTTGACAAGAATAACACTTTAATGGCCCTAAGAGATACAGCACCACTGTTTTACACGTCTCTCACACAAAATCAGCAGAAGCTATTTCTTTCCCATCAGCTAACAAGACTATATTAGTTTGTTCCACAGAGTGCTTTCTCTTTCCATGGCCTATCTGATGCCAGAGGTCAAGAGCCCAGTGTTTGGCTTCTCACTTTCCCCAAAGTCAGATAATTTTCTGTTAGCATTGCAAAGCACTGCATACACCTAGGACATTGTAGAAATGATAATGTTGATTCATCAAGTGTCTAGAAACACACTCAGAAGTGATTCTTCTTTTTATTTGTTTATTTTTATTTTATTAGATCTTTGGGATCAATAAAAGCAAATGCTTAGTCAGAACTAAGCATACAGAAAAATGACAATAATTTCTTTCATATTCTAGGTGATGGAAAAACCTCAGTGGGGAACTTGGGCACACGAAAGGGATAGCATCAGTTAAAACTGATTTTGTAAGACTTCAATTCAATATGCAGTTACATTTACATTAATCATGGATAACATTTTCTCATGTCTATATATGTCACAGCATAAACAAGGGCGTGTGAAAGTATTGCATCTGATAATCAGTCCTTCAGGTTTCATCTTTCCAGCACTAAAAATATGAAAGAAATGGAAACTGAAGGTTGTGTGGTGTTGCAGGTAGTCTGCCATATCGTATTACTATGATGTCCAGGACAGCTCTCCTCAGCTGACAGCAACAGTAGTGTTACAAATGAGCTCATGCTGGGAGACTTAAGTCTGGCCTTGTGAGAAGCAGGAATCCTTTGTTATCTCGATATAAGCCAGCACTGAAACTGGAAGCTGTGAAAGTGTGCCAGGGTATGTTCACTCCACAGGAATTAACACAAAGATAGGTTCAGTATCCTCAGAGCAGACCTGCACTGATGCACATGCATCACTTAGAAAGTCCGAACAGCTATGCAGTGAGCAGGTAAAGGGATAGCACTGCTTGCTGCTGGCTCAGGTACCCTCAATTCTAGGGCATTCAAAGACTCTGAAGAGTTGTCCCTCATATTTGCTTTTGCCATATTTTATTCTATAGGCAAATCTTTTACCCTAGTCTAACCCCAAAGTTTTTATGAGACAACCTGGCCTTTAACTGTTTTACAGATATTAAATACCTATAATTTTCATTAAAAAGCAGTTAAAAGCACTTTAATAGTAGTTTGGTCAGTTATGTTTTCTCCTTTCATCTGGGTGGGTGATACATCTGGTAAAAGAAAGGTCAGAATTTATAAACAAGTTTTGTCTCTTGATCTTAACAATGAAGAAAATTAGATACTTGAAGAGTTTGGAAAATAATTACTTCTTAGTACCTATTTTTGTCTATGTGCATGTCAATGTTCAGCACAAAAAATTTTAACCACATTTTACATTTTTCCATGCATGTTCACAAAGCCATTCAACTGAGGGGTGAACTAGATGATGTAATACAATTTTGAGGTATTATAGCTTTGTGTAAGTGGACACTGGCCAGCTGAGCAGCTATAACTTAGTGTTTTCTTCTTCCAGGTTCATCTGTGGGCAGCTCACACCTTGAGACAGCTTAAGCTGCTGCCTGCACCTCACAGGGATGGGTGTTTTGCAGCAATGACCCTTTTGCGGAAAAGGATCCTCAAAAGCAGCAACAGCAACAACTTCGAGAACAGTGTCTGTTAATGAATGATGAAAGGGAGATTGGAGGGGTAATCAGAGAGGGATCTTCATTAAACTCCCTTCTGCTCACTTAGATGGACGACATGGATTTCTCAAAATGGATATCCCTGCTTACTCTAGATTTTTCCTTCTGGAAGGAAACTTAATAAGACTTGTATTTTGTCCCTTGCATCTTTGTTTCAGCTGTTAATGGTCTATTTTAGAACATCTTACAGCTGCTTTTCCCCCTACTCAAAATCATTTTGGAATAGGTCTACACTTCAATGGCATGCTGCTTCTTCCATACTGTTAATTGTGTCCATCTAATTTCCAAGGGAGGATTCTCTCCATAGTTTCTACAAGCAGATATTTTTATAGTATAAGGAGCTTTGCTTTCACTACTTAGAAGTGAATTCTTCTCATGGCTTTATATACGAAGATTTGAAACAAGCTGTGTCAGTTACTTTGCTTCACAAAAATGTGTATCTACAATGCAACTAGAAACATTAAAATACAGTTTTGGAGAAAAGAACACCAGAAACTGATTTTCTAATCTAAGCTTTTTTGGAGAAGTTCATAAAGTTTTTAACAAAGTAACTTAATTTCCATGTTTTAAATATTTTTGTTAAGAATTTAATACTGTTTGAAATTGAAGTAGACATAGAAATATTTCTCCCAGTAAATTGCAAGAAATAGTTTGGACATATTTTAAGCAGTCATACAGTCACAAAAGACTAATGCCAGCAGACATTATTATGATCAGTCAGTTCAACTGTGATGTAGAACATGGGCCCATACTTTTCACAGTATGTTCACAAAAGTATTTTTTCTTTGACTTACTAGTTTTTAGCCAGAGCTTTTCACACATAATTTGTTTTTTGCTTAACATGAGCACCCCAGTACTTAAATACACAGTAGTGAAAATTCTCATGCAGTCAATGAACAGTCGATTTCTTCTAACAGTTGCTGTTGAATATCCTGCCTACCTGCTCATTGAGAAAACCCTACCATTTTATCAATGTCACTTATCAATAAATCACTGCTCATTATTTTTTTTCCCTCTCCCCATTTTTATTTTCTCTTTCCTAACATCTGCTTTTCTTCAGAGGCTCTTATTTTAACTGATGAAACTCCAGCATGTGACCGTCAGCTTGCATCATCATTGGGTTAAGACAACTTTTTGTCTCAGTCTCATGAAAGCAATGCATCATCCTGCCCTCATCCAAAGAAGCTCCATCAGCAATACAGTTCCTTGCCTCCTCAGGATCACATGAGTGATCCCAGAGATGCATCAGGAGCTGTTCCTCAGGGCCAGACTTCCATGGCTGGTTAGAGGAGCCCAGGGTGGCTGCATTTCTCTTACAGTACACAACTGATGGACACCCCATATGGTGCAGGGAAGAGACTGCATGCTCAGAATCGTGTGCACAAAAGACTTGGGCATGGAAAAAGATGATACCTGTCACATCCCTTGGGATTACTTTTGTGCAGCAGATAAGAAATAAGAGAGGATAGTCACCTAATGACAGGATGACCTGTGTTCTACTCTGTAGAAATGCTTTTTTGTCTTTCTATTAAGTACCATAGATGAACTATATGTCTTCGTTTTAGATTCTAAAATCACAGGAAAGAAATGACATTAAAATGTATCATCTTTCCATAATAGATAAACTGAAGAAAAAAGCATTGTGATACATTATAAGAAAATATCCCATATTCTCCAGCTGGCAGGAGCAGCTTATTTAACTGTAAGAGATTTTTGGTCTTTTGCAGTTTTGTTTGCAGTATAATTGGAATTTGAATAGAATTCATTACTCTTGAAACCTGGGAAAAAAAAAAATCAGAATATGAAATATTATTATTAAATAATATGTGTAAAGCAGCATTACCCTATGAAATGCAAATAGTCAACAGAATTTGCCCTTAAAGGCATGTATGCTTCACAAAATATCTGCCTACTTGATGAGAAAATATCTTCATAACTTTCAAGTTGCTAAATCTAGCAGTATCACTTTTCAATACAAAATACCTAAATTAAACCATTTTACAGTTCTTCTAAAGTTTCTCAGCTGTATATTGTCCTTGTAGCTCAGACTCTCTCAACAATTTCTGTAGTTTACTATTAACAGTCTCACAGCATGTAATCTTTTAATGGCCTTTTCTTAAGTCTTTTTCTTAAACTCTGCGGTTAAGCATGATAGAAGCAGAATTTAATTGTTCTAATGCAAAGAAACTTACAAAAATTATTTTTTGGGCAGTCTGGTTATCACATAAAGGAAAAAGAGAAGGTCTATTTGGCTGGCACAACCACGAGGAACGTAAAGCTCCCACGCCTGCCTCCAGTAATTGATGAAGTGGGTCAGTGACATTTTACAGGGATGCGATTGAATTGGACCCTTGAGGATAAATAGCACATAAACTTCTTCCACCAGCTCTTTGGTAAGTTAATATTGGCAATTCCAATTTAACAGTTATAAATGAAAGTATTGCAGGCTAAGTGAAATTAAGGAACAGCCACTGCCATTGTTTCAGCTGGTGCTCTTCCCTGGAAGCACTATTTAATCCAATGAAAACCAGAGACCTCATCTGTCAAAGAAATACATGTGACTGGGCTGGTTCTGGGGAGAGGGGAGTGTTCTGGAAGAATTTAGGATCGTTGTATAACTAAAAATGCAGATCTTTTAGCAGAAGTGTCTGTCATTAGCCCATTTGGGAAATATTCTTGTTGATTTCTTGGTGAGGTGGTATATTGACTGGTTGCAAGTTTTCAGGTGCATGTCAGTGTTAACAAATTCTATTAATAATTTACAGTAAAAGGAAATATTTTATTAATGCCATCTGAAATCAATGCACAAAATGAAAATGAAGCATTCCCAATTGCATAACTAAGCTATGGGACATGGTTGGAGAAAACAGGTATTTAATTTTTAGAATACATTGTTCATTTATTTTTAAACGCTTAATTTAGGCATAAAGGAAATTTATTCATGCTGTCATAATGAATATTTAATCTCTTCAGTGTCACATATAACTTTTATATAAACACACATAATTAGCTTTTATCTTCAACTGAATGAATCTGGAGCTTACCAACAAATCTTCATGAGTGTATACAAGTAAACTGGGCTTTGTTGGTGGTATTGGTGGTGGTGAGCTAAACAGAGACATACCTTAGTCTCAGTTGCTGGTCCAGTGGGTATCTGCAGTGTTTAGTGCTAGTGCACTACTTTGTATAATTCTGTTGTGCCGCAGGCATCATTTTCCCAGAGTTCTCGGGCTCAGCCCGTGGGTAGCCTGGGGCTCTTCCATGGGGGCGTATGAACAGTGCTACCCTGCTGTGGGGGACATAAAGCTATAGCCAAATGGATGCAAGCCATTCCATGTCACTTGTCTTTAGGATCAGAGAACACAACTTCTGTTTACAGCAGAGGTGTAGCCATACCCCTGAAGGGCCTTTTAGAGCTGCAGATTCATTTGCAGGGATGGATATACACCTGTGGCATGCCATGAACCATGGGGGAGCTCCAAGGATCTCTGCTGATGGATGTCATGCTGCAGCTGTTGTTCCTAAAATTGGTTGAAGAAATGCTGTAAGGTCTAATGGAAAGATTTAGGCACATAAAATCAATTGCTGTAAAATAATTCTAGCAAAACTACTATTGAATTCAAGAGAACTTTTTCCACAATAAGGTTTGGGGATTAGTTCTGTTGCAATTGAAAATATAAAACCTAAAGCATAAGGAATGGAAAGTCCTCACAAATAATTGAATATTAACCTATTTTTTATGCAGCAAGCCACTGTACTTGGTGTGAATACTGATGACCCATGTGGACCACTCCTCAGGAAGTATAAGGGCTTGAATGTAAATGAATTTACCAGGGCAGGGAAGGGAGAACAGTCCCAGCCTATACCTTATAGGCAAGGCATATGCTCAATGTCACACTCAGATCTGCTGTCACCACTGTGGCTGCATCCAGCCCAGGGAGCTTGTGCCTTTCCTGCACATATGGTCAGAGCCGAGTCCCAGGAGCTCATAATCATGGGATGTATACTTTTTTAAAGGGATGAATAGTTTTGCTGGGAAGCAATTTAATCAGCCTGGTGAAAACATTCCTGGCTGGAAAACTCAAAATGATACTGAAAATGTAACACCACTTTTGAAAAATGTTTCTTTTTCATGGCTGTTTGAAAATGTAATAAATGTGAAAGAATCTTACTATATTTTAAATTCACTGTGTGGGACCCAGCTACCTAAGCCTCCTACCTGTGAGCATCTGGCATAACCCTTTATGTGATAGACAAATTAATTCAAGCTAGCTGGGAATTTAGGAAAGTTAGTGTGGGATTTTTCAACTGAAGAAGCTCATTCTGCACTCACCCATGCTTTGCAGATGCTAATCCATTTCCAGAAAGCTAGAAATTTTCTGAACTCAGCACAAGAGAAGGAGTAGGTAAAGAAAACTTCCCAGTGCTTATTGGTTGTATTGGAAGTCTAGAAGGATGCATTACTTTATGGGACTATAGCTTCTTCTTTTTTCCTTTTGAAGAACTTGACTGGCACTCTGGCACATAATGAAAAATAATGTCTGAACCTTTAAGTTTGTATGCACTGTTTGGTGTGAAAAAAAAAAAAATTCAGAGTTTACAGCCAACGGAAAAGAAACTTTGTAATCCTGCTTTAGGAATGAGAGTCCTACCTGATACCACTACTTCATCTGTTACCTATCTTGGATGCTTTGCAGGGGCAGGAAAGAAGGGCTGAAGACAACTGTTCAGTAGTTCACATACCTAAAAGAGCAAATACTCCATAAAGAAACTCTCTCAGATTTTAACTTTTCTGCTTAAATCATTGAGTCTTGTGGAAGCCTGCATTGTACTTTTTCTACACAATAGCCCTTGCCAGAACCGTATTGAAATTAATATTTATTTAATTTTAAAGGGCATTTGGATTTTAAGAGTAGGGCACCATGGGCACATATTTAAAAACATTATGCACAGGAAGTTATGAAACCTAGATTTTCCTTGGCATAGTTGATTGCGGTTAGGCAAAGAAATACCTTTGGGAGTATTTAAAAACATGCCTGTTGTAATTGCTGACAGAGATGCTCTCAGTGCCTTTGACAGCCCCCTCAGATGGTTTTCCCAGTAAGGCTGATGGAAATATCCTCACCAAGCTCCACAGTGAATTAGAATGGAGTCAACACCTTCATTGCTGCTAGGTGTGTTATCCAGCATTAAATCCTGTAGCCTATAAGGAAAGGCTTTCAGATCTAGTAGCCCATACAGAATTCCAGGTAAGACTGGAATTGTAGTCTGGCCAATAATATCTACAGTATAGGGAGAAACTAGATATCAGTTTTTCTTTTGTTTCCAGTAACCATGATGTGACAATTCCTGTGCTTGAAAATCTTACACTATTACATATTTTACAAGCAAGATGTAACTACTTTTTAAAACTAATTAAGTTAGGAAATCCTACACGAAATATATGAACTCATATTTTTGGAAGTTTTGGGATGCAGAAGTAAAACAAGTTCAGACAGGGCTGCCTGACAGAAGGAATATGGAATAGATGATTGCTTGGGGTCATTTTCAGACTATGTTTTCTATTAATTTATGATTTTACAAGGTTATTCATGTGTCTCTTTCCTTCAACTCTATCACCAGAATTAGATGGAATGAAATTATCAAGATAAGTAAATATTTTGTAGAACTAAATACCTGTAAAACATCTGTGAGTCCCCAATGAATGCAGCAGAGGTGAATATTTAAAGATAATTCTAATGGACGGCAAGATGACAGCAAGTCATGCTTTAATAAATACATAACAGCAAATTAATATGCTACAACTTCAAAATCCTAAAAAGAAGTTGGAGTCTGCATTCTTGTGAAATGTAACAGTAATTTTTCCCTATCATATATGTGAACACACTGTGCTGCAGTACCTGTTGTGTGTCCTTTAAATGATGAATGTGTTTGTCCCTCACAATCTCACGAGCATAATGATTTGTTTACTTTTGTTCTCTTTCACTGCTAATCCATATTAAAAAGTTTAACCTAGTAAACAAAACAAAATCCAGTCAAAGAGGTAATAAGCATCAAGAAGGCTGAAGCACGGCTGGCTAATTAGACTGCTCATCCCAACAAATTCTCACTGGTGCAACTGTTTGTTAAAAGGCTTGCTAAAATTGTTAAAATTGTTAAAAGGTGTGCATGCAAAAAACCCCAAAACTACAAACTTTCTCCAGTGAGTCATTTAACCCATACATTTATTTTCCATACACTTAATATAACAGATGATATTTCAACAACACTGTTGCCAAAAACAGTCAAGGCGATATAAAATTTAGCATTTAAAAATCCTCTTGAAATTGTTCTGATTTATCAGTCATAATCAGTTTTGAAAACAGTTTTGAGATCTATACTGCAGTGATTTAACCTTGAAAGGAACTGCTATTTGTTTTCAAGTGTTTGAGGTACATCTTCTGAAAGCCTGATGTATTGAAATTCATTCAAGGTAAGGAGATGCAATGCACTGGTTCCCAAACGAGTGCAAAGAAATTTTGATTTATTAGGACCTGATCCTGTGAATCATGTACCCACCTACAGCATCTGAGATTAGATTTTTGCAACTCTAGGTTTGAGCTGAGAATTAATGAAACAGGATTTGATGAATTGTGTAATTTCTCTATCTGAAAATTAGGTTTCTATACATATTTTGGGAATAAAAGCATTTAATTTTCAGTTATGTCTCTTGCTTTTTTCTTTGCAATGTTTAGATTCTAAAAAGTAAATACTGAAACAGCTAGGATAATGATAATTTGTCAAAAAGCAAAGGTCATATAAACATTTTGTTTCTATGCTTCTCTTCAATGTCTTCATCCAAACTGGACAAAAACCTGTGCATCTGTACCATCATGTACCATACCATGATGCAATTATCACTATATTTACCATAAATAACATTTTAATGACTGTACTTGTACTTCTGTATGTCCTGGTTTGAGACAAATTTGGAAGGGAATTTCCAAAAGGATATTCTTTAAAGGGCAAAATTCAGCATTCCTTCCCCCCACCTGTTTGGGAGTTAAACCTCCTTTGAAAAAAGTGAAAAAACTGTTTATTTAACAAGCAAAGTACTCACAAGCATGAAAAAAAATGAATAATATTAGATAATGTAACTTCTTATTGTTCTGAAGAGATGGCAAATTCAGAAAGTCCTTGTGATGGGGTGTAGCTGGGCTCGCTCAGTCTCGTATCAGTCCCTCCTCTGCTGGACAGTGCCACGTCCTGGGCCCCAGTGGGCCACAGGTGTGAGCTCCCAGGGTTTGTCTGGGTTTTCAGCCCACAGCAGCGCTGACCACTTCCAAGAAAAGAAAAGCCACACTATGAGGAACTTCTCTGCCTCAGCTAGGTAAAATCTAAATAAAAGCAAGGGAGAGCTCTGTCCCACTGTCCGTGCTGCAGACAACACGCACCGAGAGAGATGAAGGTCTTATCTCTATGTTTTTGAGTACAGTTGCCTCAAACATTTCACTGCTTCTCCTTCTCCCCCTCTTCACTCTCAGATCTAGTTTTAAAAGCACAGAATTTATTTCTGGACTAAACAGATGAATGAGGATACAATTCAGCATCATAAAGTCACCCCAGGGCAATATGTTAGTGGTTTATTACATCATTTTACCTTTCATATTGAAGTGTGTCCAAAAATTATATAAATACTTTAATATTATTTTTACATTTAAAATTTCTGTATTGCTAATATAATAACACTATTGATCTTCTAAGAACCCATTTGATTGGTAGTACAGCAATTGATATTTTTCTAATTAAAATAGAGAGTGTTACTTAAGTCTATATGGGAGATCAGGAATGTTTTTGCAATACTAAAAAATATTTTTCAAGAAAAATGCAAATGTTGCAATATTTTGTTAAGGACATAAAAGCTTGAAAATTTTCACTTAGAATATTTTTAAATATGTGATAATAATTTCTAGGAGCTAATTTCTAAGAGAAAATGTAAAGCTACACAATATTTAAGAGGAAACTACAGAACTGGGATTGAAAAGTAATGACAGAAAGGAGAAATGAGAATCAAACAGGGTCTGAGAGAACAATAGGTAAATTGCTTAATGGTAAATTAGAAATTGCTCCATTTGAATTGTTTACAGGATGGAAGGAGAAGGGTGAGAAATCAGATCAGGTATACTTGCCTGCTAAGACTGCAGGCTGCAGTGGAATGAGTGAAGATAATGTGTTATATGTGCTTTTCCTGATCCAGTTTTCTGACAACAGTTTATTCTATATGCACTATGACACCACTACTGATATACACAGCCTCAGAGAATAACCTCATTATAATTTGGGATGTGCTGGCTACGAGAAGGAATTCAATTCAATTGTATATACAGGATAAGTGTTCAAACCTCAGTTAGTATTAAGAGCCAGATTTGTTTATCCCATATGGCGTCAGGTTATTCTTATGTCAGTCTTAACAGAAAGAGCTCAATACACGCAGTGTAAATCTACATTTTCACTTTTTTTTAATCTAATGAAAATATACATCTACGAAATATGACTCAACCATATATGAGAGCATATAAAAGCAAAGTGTTATTAAATATGTATACTACTGACTTAATTATAGGAGTTAAGGGGAAACTTGAGAAAACCAGGATTTTTTGGTATGTTTTTCTTCTCCTTAATCTAATCAGACAACACTAAAAGCCCAGGAGATATATAAACTTCAGTAACCAGTTATATTAAACCTGTGTTTACTTAGATGATTTGTATGAAATAAATAAGTAATTACCCAAAGGACATTAAAAAATGGAATATATGAGACTGCATGTGAGCAAGCTAACACAAAGCAGAAAGCTTGACTAGTGCATATTTAATAAGAATAATTCCCTGTGCTTTTATATCCTCTACCATTCTATAGAAGTCCTTATGTCACCTTTATCACCATAGTAACTCAGCACTTTGCAGTCTTCTTCTATTCATCATATGATTTTATCAGTTTACTAAAGGATAAAGGATTTCCCTGATTTTCCACTATTTGGTACCCTTCAGTGTGGGCAGCTTGCTGAGAAGCATTGTGAATAATGTAATAATTCATCAATCTTCTACAACAAACAAAAAGTGATCCCTGGTTTATACTACTGTATTATCAATTTGTTATTTCATCACAATACTTAAAAATTAATTAATCATCAGAACTGAGTCTCTTTTAAACACCTGATAAACACTTCTGTGGCCTTCTGAATTTGAAGAACCAATTTTTATGGTCATAAGCCCTGCATAGGTTAAAGACTGACTCTAAATAGTCAAAACCCAGCATTCTGAAGAGGCAACATTATTTAGGTTTACTAGAGGGTATTTTTTTCTATCTTCCTCTTTTATAGTACCCCCAAAAGGAGGGAAGCTGCCAAAAAAGCATATTTGGTAGTCCCAGTTTACTCTACTACTAAAATATAACAGACTAGAAAAAGTAAGAAGGTATTTTCATTTATATTTCTAACCCTTTGAGCTATAGCATATGAAATTGAAAAAAAAAAAATTAATTACTTATGTACATAAGAAAAAAGGAAAGAGAATTTGCAGTTAACTAGTTCCATACAAACAGAAGTAGCAATGACTATATCAGTGAGTAAAAACAGTTTTATAGATTGAACTAAAAAATTTAGAATATTTGCTTCTCATTATTTTTTTTTCCAAGATATCACCTTCACAGCTTCTAAATATGCACTTGGCTTACTTTTATTTATTCATACTAAAGCAGTGTGCTGAGAGGCTTTGCCAAAGAACTTGAGTTTATCTGCATGAATGCATACATATTACTACTTTGAAACAAAGCTGACATTTCTGGGGTTTGATCCTTCAAGTGCAGACTGTATGTGCATGTGTCCTAGCTTTAATCTAACATTACAAAATACTCTTCTCCTGTGTTACAATACTTCAGTTTGATCCAAAGAAGTGTTTTTATTCTGAATGCATGTTTCCAAAGTCCACATTTAGATGTGGTTTTGTTCATAATAGAACTTACTTGTTTTTCTATATGGTTTCCCTTAAGGTTACTAACAAAGCCTCAGAAGGGCAATTTTTTTTTTTTTTTTTTTTTCAACTATAAAGTACAGTTGGTACGTCAAGAGATATCTCATCCCACTAAACCTTTCCATAATAAATTTAATGGAAGTAAATATACTAGCTTCAATCCATTAAAATAAGTGTCATGGCTTGTGCAGTTTCACTCCATTAATCTCAACCCTGATCTGTGCTTTCTGAAGTAAGGCAAGGTACAAGTAAGAGAGTACAAAATTCATCACATGATTGGCCAGCCAAGAGCTGCAGTGACCAGCTCATGGGATGTGTGACTCTCTGTGCTGATTAGCAGCTTGGGTGGGGCCAAACTATTGATTAATTCAGCCTGAAAGAGCTTCGGGATCTGATTTGCAGATTTGAAAACATGAGATGAGGAGTAACTGGAGCAAGTTAAGTTGTTCAAACTATGCTTAAAGACTTGCTGTGATATTTCCTGCAAATAAAGGGTTAAACACTCCTGGACTAGATAGATGAACCTAACATTTACAGAAGCCTATTTACCCAGCACTGCAGGCTCAGTCATTCTTTCATCTGCCTTGCCTCACAAGGCATTTAAATGCTTTCTCCACTGTAGGGGCTTTTCCAAGAAATGTTTCTCTACTAAGATTATAGATTTCCTTTTCACACCTCCTCTGATTGCTCCTTCTGTACTCACCTGACAGCTGAGCGTGATTTAAGCACCAATGAAGAAAAGGAAAGGCTCCAACACAAGATTCTTGTGAACAGCTGATACTTAGTTTCAGCCTACAGATAAAGTTGATTTAGCCAAAGGAACAAAGAGACAGAAATAAGCCCATGTTACATACATGTAAACTTCTTTTAAAATATCCAGTGCTCTTTATGTATTAGTCAGTCCTGTCTTGGCCCTGTTTTGAGCTTAGCTCCATAAGCTTGCTCTTGCTTTAGAAGTTCTGATTCCATTCAAATGCAATGGCAATGAGGTGGACTCAAGTGTTAAAGGGCCAAAAGTGATGAAAGAACGCTGGTTCTAGTTCTCCTGAGCCACACAGGCTCACAGCTCTTAACAAACCTCTCTAGAGATTCTGCCTCAGTGAGGGTGCCAATAATGACTGCAGTGTAGCTCTTCTGTTGCTAGCAGCACATGAGAAAAGGACCTTTTCAAACTGTGACTGAAAAATAAACAAACTAGAAAGTTAAAGCCCTATAGTCTTAAAAGAAAAAAATTCCCAAGTAATAGCCAGCAAAGCTTCAATTTTAGGGTAGGTTAATGTGAATTGCAATTATTTATAATTTTGTACAGAATTCAGTTTTTAAAAACCCAAAGTCTTAGTATGTTTGTATCAGGAAGTGAGTCAGTTTTGGTCTGTTTTGATTACTTGGCAAGCTCATATCCCCTTGCTGTTACGTACATTTTAGTCTGCATGTCCATCACTGGATGTTGAATATGATTATGTTTGGCCCAGTAGGTTCATGTCTTTTAGAACTATAACATTACTTCACTTGAGCAGTTATTAGGGCTGCAGAGATGTAACTACAATTGCTAAATGGGATAATGCAAAATGAATGAAGTGAGAGATCCCCTGGAGGCTTCTTGATGTTTACTCTTTCAAGTAATGCACTCTACTGAGTCTGTCAGCTCATCACAACAGAGAATTATTTAGGGAACCGTGTGAACAGTATTGCTTCACAAGTCTTACAGCCACACAGAATATAAAGTGTGTATTATACAATGCAACTCATAAATAGACATTTCCCTCTTTCCTGCAAACCACTCTCACTACAATGGCTTGTCTCATCACAGCGGAGCAAATGCAAAAGCAAAGACGTAAAGTAGCAGCACACTGTTGTGCTTTTTATGCTATTTCCAAACTATTTACTGGTATAAAGAAAGCTAAATTGCTATTTATCTCATTATCACTTATATTCTTCTGAGGGTAGACTCAGATGGTGACATTTCATTCTCTACATAGTATCTTTTAATAGGTCAGCCACAGTAATGCCATTGCTTAATGTTGCTACATGTTTTAACTCTGGATATTTTTATGCAAAAATAATTACCTCACAGCCATATAGCTGTGAGACGTATGTTACAATTTAAGGATGTGCAATCCTCATGAAACCATTAAGATCATTTGCAAGAAGAATTGGCACTGTTCTTTCGTGGAATTTTTACACATATGCTTAAAAGACACCCATACAGTACTATCTGTTGCTAATGAAATAGAAATATATTTTTGAAGAGAAGAGAATAGACATATATATCTGAAGTGAAATATACATGATTTAATAGCAATAGAATAATCTTTTTTTTTCTTTTATTATAAAAGCTAATAGTCCCTCCAAAGTAAAGGAAGATCAAGGCACATTTTCTAGAACTCTTCTAACCA
The DNA here is from genome assembly GCF_030490865.1 of Poecile atricapillus. Lineage (NCBI taxonomy): Eukaryota > Metazoa > Chordata > Aves > Passeriformes > Paridae > Poecile > Poecile atricapillus. Next base: position 20,000,352 of record NC_081251.1, on the reverse strand, counting down.
CTCCAAGGCCAGGTGGAACCAGAAATAGCCATCATCTCCTCTCCTGAAGAGGGAACAACTTCTGATGTTCAGTAAGAGGAGAAGGCAAGAGGGAGTCATGGAACAGTCTGTGACCCTCCAGAGGTGATGACAGAAGGATGAGAGAAGAACTATGCATGTGCCATGGCAATGTAAAGCAAGTCACTAACATTTACCACGATTCTCAGTGGCAGTCTCTGGACTATCAGGAAGCAGAACTTCTTTTGATCCCAGAATTCCATATTCCCCAAATGGGCCAGGTTGGAAGGATCCACAGTGGGTCATCTGGTCCAATCTTCCTGCTCAAGAAGGTTACAGACAAACATTCCTAAGGATTGTCTTCTCCCAGTCACAGCTATCAACACCGAACTTTTAAATGTAGAATTTGGGCAACAAAATGTGTCTCTATCAATGGCCTTCACAGCATCTCAAATTTTATATGTTAAAGCCTACCCACTGTGAATAGAAAGTGAAAAGAAAAGGTGACTTTTGTAACTGTTGTTTAAGGAGATAGAGGTCATAAAATCCTCTTATTTTTAAAAATTGGAATAAAACATTGGAACAGACTGCCTAGACAGGTTATGCAGTCTCCATCCTTGGAGATTTTCAATACTTACTTGGACTATGTCTTGAGCAACTCGAACCTAATGTCAGCCCTGCTATAAGGAGACGAGCCTGGTAGATTTTATGGGATCCTCTCTCACATGGTTTGGTGGTCCTATGATTTTTGGGGTCAGACAGGCTGCCTGTAAGCCTGAATTTTACATTTGGCACAAATTACACATGAAAATAACTTAGTCTTGTCAATGTGTTTTACTGGATCAGACAAGGCAGGAAGGACAGACTCAGGTCAGAGCTTTTTTTGCTGGAGAATGGCAGAAAAGGCAGAGTTCCTCTCTGTTGAAGTCCTGCAATGAAAGTTTTACCATTGAAAATAAATTCGTAAATTCCAGAATTATTTCAGGTTCACAGGAATGAACTTGTTGTAGAGCACAGTGTCAGGAATGTTATTGCTTCCATTTTCTCCTGAACCATGGCACAGAAGAGACAAAATATGGCATAATTAGCTTGTCTCTTCTCTGAAGACTCCAACATGCCCATTTTGAAACAATTGGAATCAGAGACTTTGATGTCAGTGTCACAGTGACAAAATCTACAGATTACTATTCCCTTACTTTTGTTTGACTCCTGTTACTGTAATTCTTTCCTTTCACTTATATCTTATTCTACTGATGTGTCTGAGAACAAACTGTTAATGTACTTACATGCTCTGGGTGACAAAGCTCCATTGTGAAGCAGTCGGTTTGGAAGTCTATGTTTAGCATTCCCGTGGTTATTTATTATTTATTCCCATCTCATCATCCTATTACAGGCAATAAATATATAAAATTGCAGAGCCTGATGTGTTCCTTGCCTGTCCCCAAAGTCAATACAGTCAAAATCATATCCAGGTGAATGATGAAATATTAAAATAAATATGCAACAAGCATCCATAGGAAATGCTACTTCAGTCTTCAATCCTGTGTTCAGACAGGGAAGGCATTCCCTGATGAAAAAGCTTCTTAGCATCCGACTTTGTTGCTGTTGGCATGTTTTGGGGGAATTAAGACGTTTAATTCAAATGTACAGAAGAAACCATAACCTAAACACTTCTTTCTTCCTACCTCCAAAGAAAAACCAGTTAACTCTAATTACAAGCCTGCTTTCCCAGATAGACAAATTTCCCAGATTTCCAAGATTTCCCAGATGCTTCTTTCACATATGGCATTATTCAGCACTCCCCCTTTATTCCCTTCCACTGACAAAAAGAACTCTTGTCTTCATTTCTTCTCTCTTCTCATATTTTACTTTTCCAGGTCTATTATACATTTCCTAATGCTTGTTTATCTAGGTGACTTATAAGAACTTCCTTAAATAAGTTTATTTTTTTCATGTCTTGATATTTAATATATTAGTCTCACAATGACTCTGTAAAGTGAAAAATTACTATAATTCCCAAGCAGAAAACTTGAGCACCAATCCTACAAAATAACAGAGCTGCCTGGGGTAGGGGTTGGATATATAAATCAGAGGATTTTAACATCTCTTCTTCCACAGAAGACCTCAGTCATCAAACAATAGTTGGTTCCAAAGGATCTGAGTGAAGAAAGAAGATACAATCCAAACCTCCTCTGGAAGCTGTGCAGTTATTTAGAAAATAATGTCACTGGATCATGGAAAGCACAACTAAGTCCTCTACACTTAAGCATAGCTTAAGGAGCTCAGGTCTTTCAGTTCAGTGCAGATTCCTCTCATGAGATGAGAGAAATCCATTACCTGCAGCATTTTTAATACATGGGATACTGGTTTCTCTACCTGTGTGCTTCCTGTGGCTCCTTTCAGCTTCCTCTTCCTGTTCCCTGTCAATAATGTGATGTTACTTTCTTATCCTTTGTCACTCTTCTATCTTCCAATGTCTGGAGCCCCAAGCAACTCTGTTAGATTACAAATAAATAATAATAGAATCTACAGACTCGATCTGTTCTTGTCCTTAAGGCATTGTTCCCCAACCTTTCAGTTTCTTACTATGTGATTTCAAGGAAAAGCATTTTCCTCTGACAAAAAGCCCCAACCAACCAACAAACCAACCAATCCCCACAATCAAAAAACCAAAAAACCCCAAACCAAACCTGAGCTATGGAATGAGTGAAATTGTTATATTCATAATGAAGTCTCCATTTAACTTTGACATAAACCCAAAATTTGGATAACCTAGAATATTAGAAGCTTTTAAAAAAGATTCCATGCTGTTGCTTGAAAATTTAGAAGGTTCCTTCTGTAAGTACACTATGCCACCACAGAGCAGAGAACATAAATGACAAACCCCTACTTTGCAGATTGCATAACAATTGTTTTTATTTTCTGATAAAAAACACTCAGAGATTGCAAGGAGAGATTCAAAAACTGTAATATATGACATCTAGTCGAATGTTTCACCTATTTAAAAAACAGTGAAATCTAAGCAAGCAAAACCATCAAAACATCTCTGGCACCACCTACAGAAGTAATTCAGTATTAAAGATTTTCTGTTGAAAGAAGAAAAATTTAAATAAAGACAGAAAACTGAAGAGGAGTACTCCCCTCCCCCAGTAAATTAATAAATAAATAAATAAACAAAGTATTTCGGGAACTAGAAATATATGGATGCTCAGCCCCCTCCTGATGAAGTGCTGCTTATTAGTAGCTGCTAAGCTTTCCATGCAGCATATTCAAACTCCAAAGTGTGCTTACAAGCTTGTGAATGTTCTCCAGGAAATGATTAAGTGACAAGATACAATCTGTAATGTGGGGAAATCAGTTTTTACTATGAAGAATTTACTTTCTAGTACTGGAAGTCTACATATATAGCTTAATCACATTTTCACAGCTGGATTTTTGAATAGAGACTCATTAAACTGGTATATATATACACCATATTGTTGTGTATGTTTTGGTTTTTTCATCAGCATCAAGATAACTTTGGTACAGAAGAATGCTGTTTCATTATACCCACTCCAGCTGTGCTCTTCTTCCAAAGTCCTAGCACTTGCCAAATATAAAACTTAGCACTTGCTCACAGCAGTAAGTTGGCAAGGTTTGATTGAATGAAAGATAACATGAGAACAGAGTAGGTAAGGGAAAAGATAAAATGAACTTTAGAATGAAGAGAAAATTTTGGTCACAAGTATTTCTTCTCTTCGCTATGCACTAAGGGTGCTGTGCTTATTACCACATAAACAAAATAGACACTACTGAGTCCCCATAACAATGAAAGGAAAAAATGTTTTGACCGAAATGACAGACTACAGCAGAAAATGCCACACAACATCATTATGGTTGTGTAAAGAGGCACAGAAAGAGCAGGTTGTACGAATGATATTGTGCTCAGAGCCCTGTGAGGAAAGTGTTTCACAGTAACAGTGATCTGAGAAGCTCAGTAAGATCTTGTGCATTAAGTATGGGTATAAACTTTAGTGAAAAAAAATCAAATAAGGAGCTCAGTAATGTTAAAGGCAAAATACCTCTTTAATTTCACCAGGATCAGATTTCCTTTGTGGATTCCTTAGAGGTAAAACAGATATTTTTATGTCTTCCAGACACAGGGCTGTGGCACAACCATGAACAAGGAAGTCAGAGGAGACCCGTAGGGGTTTGCAGTCCCAAGGACCCAACTGCTGGGCTGGAGGCCCTGGGGGCAGCCAGGACACTGCTGGCAGACCAAGACCTGCCTGGAAGGTCTGGTTTACCCTTTGAGCTATTTATGCTTAGCTGTACAAAGTGTTCAGCATCTCTGTGTCAGGTTGGCCACTGCACTGGGCGCTCAAAGAAAAAAATCAAAGTTTGAATACACCTGTGGAGTATGTTAGCCAAAATCTCTGGTTTTCAAGATGTTTTATATTTTGTCAGCTAGTATTTTTATCCCTGAAGTTACTGTGTAGTCTCCAGGTAGATATAAGATTCAAAAGACTTGCTGTATATATTCATATTTACATTCTTTACAATTTTTATGGGTATATAAAATGTTTATAAGCATTTCTTGATTGAAAGTAGCTCCCTGATGAAATAATTTCAGTGGATTGCACTGATGTAACTCAGAGGGAAATTAGACTTGAGATAGATTTTTATGTCATTGCATTTCTTCACAGATTTTTCTTTTTTACCTACAACAAATTATGTATAACCATTACATTTTGAATTGAATGAGTAATTATTAAACTGGAGATTGTTATGATCTCATTAAAATAAGCCTATTCTTGTAATAAAAGCAATGATTCACTGTTCTCAAGTGAGTTTAGACCACTGACATTAAATGCTAATCCTTCCACCAAACCAGAACTAGAATGATTTTCTTTGTGAGCTGCAATATCAAATTCCAGTAAACAAACTATTTAAGCATTGTAGGAATCTCACAAATATCAATAACTAGTGAGACCGAGTCCTGTATTGCCACGGAGGGCATTGGAGGGTATATAATCCCATCCAGAGCGTGGGGAAGTAAAGGAGAGCTTCAGCTGATGGACTGCAGAGTGCTATCCAGCAAGTTTCATGTCATGGAAAAAAGGGTGGGAAATGAAGGCCATGACAGCCTCATTTGTCAGTGGGTTCTTCCAGGTGCAGCATGTCATATTTTAACCAAAAGCAACATGCTTTTTTTTGTGGGTGAACAGTTGAGTACCAGTGACATTATCTCCCACTGACCAAAAAAAACCCAAAACAAAAACAAAACCCCCAAACAAATCTGTTGAATGACTGTAACGGAAAAATAAAAAAGAAAGAAAAACCTCTCATCGATTTTCAGTTTATTTGCTTTGTACATTTCATAGCACTTTTGATGTATTTTTCATTTCATTCTCTAAAATAGTATGTTTTCTCTCTTCTTGAAGGAGAATGTCAATCAGGCTCTAATCTATTTTATTATATCTATAGCAATGATTGTTACTTATTCATGGTTTATCTAACGTATGTAAGGTCAAAACAAAAAGTTGCTGGTGAAACTGCAATTTCTTTCATAACAAGTTTTGTAGAGGATAAGTAAGTTTTGCATGCTGGAGGTGGGTTTCATTTAATTAATTTGACATGTCAATTAATGTGTGGCACATATTAATTACAAATTAATAACAGGAAACAATTACTATTATTGCAACAATATAATAATGCTTCCCCTTGATTGAGAAGATTAAATTGATCGCTTAGCAGTTAAGAGGTCTGCCAGTTAGTTACGACTCAGCTTCCTGCCATCCATGGATTAGGTGTTTTTTGGGATACTACAGAAAATGATTTTCACATGTTTTGGTCTGAATTCATGGATTTGCTGTAAATGTCACTAGTGAGAGGGAAATGTTCTTATACTCTTGACTGAGCAGTCTTTTGGCAGACTTCTTAAAACCCTATATACTCTCAGTGACAGAGTGTTGATTTTTCTTCTATGAGACAGGGTCGTGAAGGAGAATTGTTTTTCCCTTTTTTATTGTTTGGAAGAAAGTGTTTCCAACACTGTTCTTGTCATACTGACAATGAACATTAAATTTTTGTTTTTGGAAGCAGATGCACTTGAGAAACTTTTTACTGATTTTTTAGTGAGGTTACATTATGTTTTCTTCTTTTTTTGGTCCCCCCTCCGGAGTACTTTTAGTGAATATGGTCCTCTAACAAAACATTACAATTATATCACAAATTCAATCAATGGACTTGAAGAGTAAGCAATGAGAAATTTGTATGATGCCACAACCTATGACTATGGTGACTCATGCCCCAACAAAGAAGATGAATGATTTTAGGGATAATATCCAAGTGGAGTATTCCAGGCACTGACTCATTGCTTGATTGGATATGGCACACAGCAGCACCAGTGGGCAGAGAGGGAGCCTTCAAGGATGGGTTACGAGGCTCCTCTTATCACAGACCTTCGGAATACTCTAGAAGATTCATTCTTATAGTTCCCTCTGTCATCTGTACCTCATTTCTCACTGTGCTGATATCTTATCGATCTTCCAAAATACACTTACAATAGGTAGATGTGCCAATACCACTCTTAGGCACACAAGTTTAAGCTAGTTTTTAGCTAGTTATGGTCATCATTAGAAAGAGTTATGGGTTTCAGAAATTACTTCTAGATTATACACTTCTCTGAAACTTAAACCCACACATATGCATGTATGTAAAACAATATAAATATATTACAATGTATTTCTGACTTCAAAAAAATGAAGCAAATTACTAACTTTTTAAACTGGGAGCCTTAAAGGGATATTTTCATCCTTCTTCTTCCTGAAGTTTAAAAATTATACTGGTTTGTGTTGAGTAGATGGTACATGTTAACTTACACAATCTCAAATAGCATATTGCTAATAAAAATAGAATAATCAAAGTACTCACAGTCTCTTAGAAGTGAAATGGCATCTCAACCTAAATTAGCAGAAAACAGCTGGAAAGAGATTTTATTTAAGAAATTAATGTACTGAAATGTCATTTATAATGACGAAGAGATATTACAGGGCCTAATAAATCTTCTGGTTAAAATTGCCATAATAACATCACTGTCTAAGAAGGTAAGATTTTAGGCAATGTTTTTTTGCTAAGCCTAACCTAACTTTTATAGTAATTAAAGCCTTTTCTAACTCCAAGGGGGAAAGCAGCTCACTCACTTTGTCTCTTCAGCAGTATTTCATATTCTGAAGTGTTCCATGTCATGGCTCAGACTTCTCTTTCTTCCACTCAGCAAATCCTCCATATCCTTCCTGAAGAGCAGAGCTTCAAACTTGTCCAGCACTTCAAGTGAATTTTGAAGAGGAGGGAAGATTATATGTGATGTAGGCTGTGACTCTCTGCATGTGTTACAGGCTGTCCACCTGTAGCTGTGGAGCGTGATACCACTCTGTTAACATCCATTGTACCAGCCATTATAATCACAAAATATTTCAATTCCAAAACCGACAGCTTTTCAGTTCTCTATTTTATACTACTGAAGTAGACTGCCTGAGTTCATCTTTCACTTATTTTGTTATATATCATAGTGTTTTAAAACTATTTTGTTCAGTTTGTCAAGATAATTTTGAATTCTCTTAGTCTTTCAATACATGTGGGTCCTTTCCTTATTGAACATTGTCTGGAATTTTCTAGCCTCTTATTTGCAATTGTTCCAATCCTTTGATTTATTAATACTGTTTCTTAAAACTGTAAAATTAATATGACAAAAGGATCTCGGTTCTGCTGAGCCCTAAGCAGCTCATTAAGTCTGAAATACAAAGTTGAAGTATTTACAAAAAGTCACTCTAAAAATATTAACTTATTATTAATCAACCTAGAATACACTCCTGGACACAGAAAACAACATAATTTTTCTTTGAATAATACATAAGTAAAATCAAAATAGCCTAAATGATTGCATTAATAACAGATTTTAATTTTTTTCTAAATTTGCTTCTTATAGTAAAAAAAAAGAAAAACAAAACCCAAACCCTTTTTTGAAGTCAAATAATATGCTTGCTAGGCTGATCCAGAACATTTATTTGGGAATTTGGTTTGTTAATTATTCTTGGGTTTTCCTATTCAAAAATAAACAGTGAGAAAATGTATAATTTAAATACTTGTTTCAATTAATAATTTTTTCCTATTATTTTAATTTGCATTACTTGACAGTTACTACATTACTTTTAAAAGAAACCTTACAATGAGAGGGTTAAACACAGAAATAAGATTACTAAGAAGGTTGTGAAATCTTCAACCTTAGAGACTTTCAAAGCTCAACTAGACAAAATCCAGTGCAGATGAGTCTAGTTTTCATCTAACCCTGCTTTGAGCAGCAGGTTGAACTATACCACACAGAGAGTTCCCTTCCAGTCTATATTCTCCTGTAATTCTATGTAAATTTAAGGAAGGATAGGTGCATTAGGATGGCAAAAAGAAATAATTTTCTTACTTAATAAATGTCAGTATCCGTTTTTCCAAAATTTATAAGCTAGTATTTTTGTGCCTGGTGTGCTTGTAAAGCACACAAATAGATCTGTTTATTAGCTGAAGGCCGGATGGACACGGTTCTTGAACATCTCATGTAATTGCAGGTCCATGGGCTGGAGATGGAATCCTGGAGTGTGGGCAGGGAGGGGGAAGCCATGGGGTGGCAGTGGGGCTGGCTGTGCCTTCCCCTAGACCCTGCACACCTGGGTCTCATGCAGCATAAAAACGACAATAAAAATGACACCCATCAGAACAGGTCACAAAGCTTCAGCATCGTGATGTGAGGGCACCACCCAGCTGGGCTGTGAGAGCCCTGCCCTCGTTCGCCTACGGCCGGTCAGTGAAACCCAGCCCAGGCAGCGCACGCCAGCGGGCGCAGGGCACGGAGCCAGGGGGATGGAGCCTGCAGCTGCCAACAACGCCTGCTCTGAGCCATGAACACCTCAATCAGCCTCTGCTGCTGGGCCTGGGACCAAGGCTCTCCTCCAGGCCCTGTTTGTGCACACAGCAAGGAGGAACTTTCTGTTAAGCCTTGCACTGGAAACAGCACATGCGAATAACCTCTACACCCAGTTTGGTTCCTAGAAGGGAGTGACATCAGCTGACACGTGTTACCCGAGGTCAGGGGCTACAGGTGCCACTTGGTGGGCTGTCAGAGGTGTTCTGATTGCTACCACACTCATGCTCACAATGAAATTTGGCTGTCTTGTCATAGCACTGTGTCCTGGCATGCTGTTGTTTTTTATTGGCTTCTGGAACTGCCGTCCCCAGCTCACATGCTTTGAGAGATGTAGCCACAAAGGCTTTGTTCTTCACTAAGGATTTATTCTTCAACTGCTCATCCTACTAAGTCTCTGTGTAGCAGGGTGTGAAAATCTACACCAATGCCTTCATTGGCGCAATTCTGTTGAAATTGCCTTTTTTTGTTATTATCTAGGATCCTCTGTTTTTTTAATGACTTCACTCACTTGGCTGTGTCCAGTAGGGCATTGACACCGTGTTCCTGGAACTACATACTGAATTGGTGAGACAATGGATGTCTCACCCAAATGAGTGTCCCCAGAATGAGTTTGCCAGAAGCAGTTGAAAATTTTCTGATAAAATTTCCTACTAGAAAGTAATTTAAAATTTTTATCTTCCACCTTCCTTCTGCAACCAACCATTCTGAGAGATGGGCAACAACCTATGGGAAAAACCATAAAAAATTCACTTTTAACAAATACTCTGTGAAGGAGTATGTGTGGAACAACCTGCTCCTAACTTCTAAAATCTCTTTGAAATGTACTTCACAGTGTATCTGAGCTTGAATTTACTGAGTTGAACAGCTTTTCTTTTGCTCAGGGACAGGGCCATGGTTAACAGATGATCAGCCAGATTTTCTGAAGCAAAAAAATGCCACAGCTAAAGTTTGTGAGGAAAAAATGAGATCAGCACATAAACTATAAGCTGTAGTTTACAGCTATGTAGACACTCAATAATTCCAGTCCACCAGCTTTTCACATTTTTTTGGAAAGGAAGTGTGGCAGCGTCTCCTGATAGGGCTGTCTCTCAGCATGCACTGTGGCCTGTCTGCTTTTCCAGCCTTATTAACCAGAAGTGACTAAGGTGTGCTGTCCCCTGGACCTCAGCCAAGGTGACACTTCCACAGATTTAGCACCTGCAAGAATGATTTCATCACCCTCTAGTGACTCCAGTTTCTAGAGGAAATGGCTTTGTTAGGCAGAGATTGCAACAGTATTAATGGTTCACTCCCTTACTGTACTGGTCATGTCTGAAAACACTTTTTAAAAAAATGCTCATTCCTCCAAAACACCACCTCTCTCTCAGGACAGTCCAAGGTGCAAGCAGAATGTGATTGTAACTTGCATGTATTACATGCTCTAATTCTCCACATGAAGAGAGAGATTGCCTGTATTAGGTCCTGGTTGCCCTGTTGTATTGCTGATAATGCTGTAAATTAAATTAGCTCAAATTAGCCTAGTTTGCCTCCTGTACAGTTCACATTCTTTCGACTTGGCATGTTTTGCTTTCACTTAGACAATCTGTGTAATTATAAACCTTCAGCTGATTCCTACTGTATTGTGAGAATTGCTGAAATCTCATTGCAGATGCAGATTTTGGAGCTCTAGTAAATGCAGTAAGCAGAAGTCCGGATGTTCAAATCAGTAAGCTATGACATGGCAATTCACCCTCAAAAATAAAATAGAACTGATCAAGAAGAGACACGGATGAATTAAGAAGAAAGCAGAAGCAACAGAGACAGAGCAAGATTTTTTTCCTTCAGTCTCTTCAGTGAGATTAGCAGTGATTTTTTTCTTCCTTACAGGATAATTATGAATTTCAGATTCTAGCATCTTTGTACTCCTTTCAGTAAGACTGCTCTGTAGAAGAAATAACAGTGTGCTCAGTGCAGTAATAGCAGAGTACAAAACGTCAGGAGTATAAGATTTCTATAAAAAAAGAGTTTGACCATGAAATAGTGAGAAAATTAGAACTTTTTATCCCGAACTATCAGGAGCTAGAAGGTGAGATTACACAGGTAGGAAATATTACAAAAGAAATTAGCCTCTGTAAATTAAAACAAGGATATGTTATAATTAGAAAGAGGCATTACCAATAAATTGCAAAAAGCGAGACTTCATTGGAAAAAATAGAAGTGAGGGAAATTTTCACTTTTGTTTACCAACATTCATATTTTAAATATTTACCTAATTTTTCTCTTCTGCTGGTAAAAAAATAGAAGATATATTTTGGAGTCCCAGAAGAATCATGGCTATTTTTCAATAAAAAAACCCCCAACAACAACAACAACAAAAGGGGAGACTAGAAATACAAAAATTGTTATTGTATTTTCCTGCATCAAAGTTGTTCCCAGATAATTGCGCTAGCTGAAGTGTTTTTAGTTGTCAGGTGATTAATTTTAAAATTTCCTAGAAAATTTTGAGACCTTAGAGCCAAGAGGTTGCATGACAAGAAAAAAATACTTTGTAAAGACTTTCATGGTATTAGATGGAAAACAGTGTTTAGACTATCTAACAGTGGTAACTTTGGAGCGACTGTCTTGTACAAAAAGCCTGATTTTATTTTACAGTTAAAGCTGATTTTGGCAGAAAGGCAAAATTGTAAATGCTGAATATAAATGAGGTATTCATGACACCATTTTAATGAAGATTTCTCCATTAAATTAAGCTTAGTATGGCAAAGTAGTTCTCCAAAAACTGTGCAAATAAAATTAAATTAAATGAAAAACCATTAAACATCATTAATATTTTCAATTCTTAAAGAATAAACAGTTAGAAGTCAAGAACTAAAATGCATATTTTAATTATTTATTAGATTTTAACATTTACATACTAAATATAAAAATGTCAAATGTAAGAGGTATATTTCATTAAACATGGATGTTTAAATTTAAAGTTGTAAACAACCTACCGTCAATGACTAACCAGAAAAATAATGCAGATGAAGCTTTTTTGCAGCCATGTCTAAAATCTTTGTAATATATTTTTTCAATGATTCTGAATTCATTTAAGTACACAGTGTGGTGTGTTTTCTTGCTCCAAGATAGATTATCGTTAATTCATACTTTCAGGAAAAGAGTAAGTGACCCTTTGTTAATGGTCACCTCAGGTGATGAGGTGGTGAGCAGCAGCCATCTGCTAACTGAGAAAAGCATCTTCTCACCTCTCTCTCTCCCCCTCAGAGGCAACCCTTTGCATGTGTTGTCTTTCTGTATAAAATGTAGTAACCTTTACTAATCTTTCTGAAATGCTTTTAAGGTCAGTGAAAGCAAAGTCACGTACAAGAGCAAAGCGTTAGGACCTAATAAAATTTGTGGCAAATTAAGCACAATCAATTGTACAGAAGTATTATTCAGGCAGCCCACCAGTCATTTTCACATATCCCATATGCAAGGATGAACAGCATATTGGCTGTGGTGAGATCCAGCACCCCTTTTCTACTTGCAGTCTTCCAGCACTTGCTGCCCACCAGGAATTCATACACTGTGGGTGTGCAACTTCTCTCCCAGCTAGCAGGAAGAGCAAGAGCAGTGTCTGATAGGACCTGAAGACAACTCCTTCTATGCTTCACCCACTTAGAGGACACTGAGAAAGTGTCTTTCTCACCCTGCCTTTGATGGTGCTGCATTTAATAGTGTGGCTGTGACCTTTTCTGCTATCACATTTCAAACATTTGTGTTTCTAACATGACAATGTGAAACTTTAGTTAACTACTTGTCTATAATTTTGTTCTCCGATTCCTTTCAATTTTCAAAAAAACACGTAAAAGTGGTTTTTGCCAGAGGTTGTTGTTAAGATAAAGCTACTTGAATTTTATAATCAGAATTTTGGGGATGGAATGAGACTGGGACACACACACACACAGAAAATGCATATATAGTCAGAGAACAGATGGGGGAAATCTTATGCTTTACTGAGGCTTAAGTGCTTAAGCAATGCCCCTCCTGAGGAACACAGCTAAAGTCTCTCTCAGGTTTTGCCCTCAAACTTTAAGACAATTTTAGGCATAACTTTGACCAAAAAGTTATGAGCTGAACTGCTCTACGTTTTATAGTTAAAGGAGAAGCTCTCACATTGGGAAAAAAAAAAAAAAAAAAAAAAAAAAAAAAGAAGAAGAAGAAGATTCTCATCTTAATTTTACAATTTTTGATGTATACTATGCAGTTTTGCTTTCAGGTTTTTGGAAACTACATCAAAGTTTGTGCAATTCTAACAGTCAAAATACTGCACAAAATCGCAATCCAACTTTCCTTTTTTTCTCCCCCAGAAAAATGATCTGGCTAATTTCAAACATTGTTTTCATTGGGAAAAAGCAGCTCAGAATTTGTAACAACTATAATATACCTATTCAGACAAAAATTATGAACCTTAAAAATTCATTCATTTTTCATAGCACTTTTACTGCCAATGTCTTTGCCAGAGCTTCAGGCGAAATTTCACAGTAGGAGTGCCACAAGTGAAACAAAACCAGCAATACATACCACATTGATGGACATTCAGAAACACCTCTGCATTGAGATTTTATATATAAAGCTTTTTCTATTCTCATAGCAAAAAGTTCAAGTATTAAAAATATTAAAATAGACCAACAGTGGAGCATTTAATAGCACAGAGTAAATAAGGTGTTGGAAAATGATGATATTCTGTATATTTTAAGGCTACAGCTTTCTCATGTGTTAATCAATCCCACATGCACTATAAATGTCAATTACTGTATATGAAGTCTAATGTAAATTTTCCCTCTTGCAACAAGAAAACAATATTATGTAAACCTGGAGAAAAGCCACCATACACTACTAAAATGTTTTCAACAGTTAAGCAGGAAAAACCTATCAACAAATGTAAGGATAATGATCATTTAAGCTGTTACAAAAAGATCAGCAATAGTCGTTCCTTGCCATATGCATGTAGTTATTTTTACTGTACATATTAACATTCATTACCTTACAGTTTCCCATGTACATGAATAATTATAATCAGGAAAGAAAGAAGATTATTTAAAAAAATTATGCAAATACCCGAGCATTTTGCAGCACAGTATTTTTTCCTTAAAATTGTACAGCAATCTTTTGAACAATAACATAGCTTTAACTCTGAATTACTGCTATTGTATCTTTTGACACCTTGTTTCAAAGATTTCTTGGTTTTAGCCCAGATATTATGGTCATACAAACTAATGTTACTAATTTTTCAGCACATTTCTCAGTGATTTCCCTTTCTGTTTCTTTAGTAATCCAAACAAAAAACTGTACATCTATTCCCACTATGGTACTCAAAGAATGAGTAAAGATTTAGTCAAGTGTTCCTTAAAGCATTTCCGAAATATACAGCCTTTATTAACATTTAAAGAACATTATCATTTACAGTCAAGACAAAATACAATAGAGAGCCTCACTCCAGAGTATTTTGATGTCTAGACGGTTCACCAAGGTTGGAGAGGTCCAAGAGGCATGACTGCAGGTTCACCTTGTCCCAGCAGGTTGGACTTTAAACAAGGCTTTTCCCTAATAATTGAGCTCTCTCTCTTGGGCCCTTGACAGGAGATAGAAGGAACAGGCTGCCCAAGAAGGTGCAAGAGGCTGCTGGTAAGTACACTCCTCTGTGGTGAGTCTCAAAATCATGTCTTACCCAGGCCAGAACTGTGACTGAGTCTAGTTATATCACTTTCTAAATGAAAGTCCACTTTCTTAAGCTGTGATTTATCAGGAGGCTCCCTCCATCTCCTTCTGTTTGATTATCAGGGTCAGCAGTTTCAGCTTAGACTTGAGAAACCTTTACCAACAAAAATGTTATGCACAAGAGCTTATTCCTAAAAACCAATCCAACTCAACCCAAACAAAAAAACCCTCAAAATATCAGTTCCAAAATTATCAACATACACATCCTCACCAAAAAAAAAAAAAAAGAAAAATCCTATTTACCCACACTTAGGAGGACAATAAAGACACATTATTCATTTCCATGGAATTTTTCAAGCTTAAAGGTTGAAAATCAGATTGGCATCCACCTATCACTTTAAACAGGGACCAGATAGTCCAGTTATTTAGAACATGATATCAAAACCACATTATTTATGTACTTTGCATTCAGAGTTGACCTGGAATCATTAAAAGCTTGGAAAATGCTGAAGAATTTCAAGCAAATTAGCATTATTGCTACTAAAATTTTTAATGAGTTAAAAAACCTAACTCATTAAGTTTGGACTTGATCCCATGCTTTTCAGCAGGTTGGCTTAGGCAATAAATACCCATTGGGTTCAGTTCATCTTCCAAAGAAAATGTGGACTATAGCTTTTGTGCATTTCACAGAGGTGAGTAAATATCCTTGAAAATTAGCCCCAGGAAGAACACACCATTGAATTTGCTATGAAGCATTTATTAAAATTAGGGCATTTGTATGGGGAAATTACATCAAAGGCTATTTAACAGCTGTGTTCTTATCAGGATGTCCCACAAAAAAAAAAAATTAATCCAGGTGATGTGTGGTGGGATGCCAGGACAATATGATTTTTCTGTTCTTACAAGCTTCACAAAATAACTGCTATTTGTCATAGAGACACAGCACTGTAACGGATTTAGTCTGGACCAACAGAGCCTTTATTTTATTAATTACTCCTTCCTGTTAGCTCTGAGTACAAGAATATAATAATATATATTTATGAATCAATTACTTTTATCTTTCTGAAAAATAAAGAAACATTACCTACACAATGAAAAGACAAGCAGAGTTCTAGTGTTGAATAATGACAGTATTCTATAGACAAGGTGCTGTCCACAGTGTGTAACAGGTTTCTAATTTATTTATAAATGAAGTAGATAACCCTGAACTCTACTATGGGAAAGAGATCATAATTTCTGCCTGAAAAGTAGGGTTGGCAGCGCATAAAATCCTGAGATGAACTCAAAATCAAGAGGGTAAAACAGTATGTGAGCTTACTTGATTTATTTCTTTGCTTCAATGAGAATGTCCTCTCCTGCATCTTCAGTTTGCTTGGAGGCTGCATGCAGAACCAGAACTGTCAGCGCTGGAAGATGGAGGAGTTCCCTGCTCTGAGAATATCTACAGAAAGCCCAAGTCACAAGCACTGTCTGAAAGTACAAACAGCAATAAACAGAGTGTGAGGTCTTGGTACTGTTCTCAAAAAGAGAGCAACTTAGTACACCCCTTAAGTTCTGCATAAATCTGTATAAACAAAGGTGAGTTTTTTATCATCCAAATTCCTCCCAAACTCCCCACTGCTATTGAACCTTCTGAGAATCTTTGTTTTTCCTGCACACTGCCCAGAGCAAATTTTAGGGTTTCTAAAAGATATGATATATAAAAGACATATATATTATATAAAAAGATATTAACCCACACTGATTTGTTATTGGCACTCCTGAGAATTTTTCTTGTTTCTCCTTTGCACTGCCCAGAGTGTATCAAATGATCTTCCCCTAAAACCACTGAATGGGCAGGGGCATTACAGAGGTGCTCCAACCCTCTGATCAATTTTGTGGCCCTCTTTTGTAGCTAAGAGGTCTAATTTTGTTACCAATTATAATTTTGTCTTTTCCTTTTTTTTTTTTTCATTTTGAATATTAGCCACATAGATTAGATTTGTTTTCTGTCTTCCTATACCTTACAATTTGTATTTCAATCCTGACCACTAAAAGCATACTATCACAACAAGAGGCTACAACTGCTCTCACACACTTTTTGGGAACCTTTTATCTTTTGTTTCTAAACTACAGTTTGGGAAATCATAACTGAAGTTCATACATTGCATAATGTGCAGTATTTAGGAGACATGAGATGTCATGAAATCTTCCTGTAGTGCAGCACTTATCAGTATTTTCAAGCTGTAAATCTCATTTGAGAGGAAAATACTAAGTTTTCACAAAAGAGGAAAAAAGGGAGTATTCCCACTGGCTCCCCTCTGGTGTCTAGCATCTTCTGTTTCTCCTCAGCGTCCATCCTGTTCCTGTAGATATCTTCCTGCTAATGCTTTGGCAAATTATTTCTGTGTGTTGTTATTTTTTTTCATATTAGTTTTGTTCTATATAGTTTTCATATAATTTTTGTTCTAATAATTTACTGCTAGTTCTGCACAGAGACTTTCCAGGGTTAACTGAAGTGTTGCTTTAGGAAGGGAATTTCTGGCATCACTTTAATGTAGGGGCAATCAATATGAACTTGCAGAGTGAAATACATCAGATCCATTACCTCCCTGCCTTACCAAGAAAGAACAAAAAAAACTTAACATGAGACAGATACTAAAATAAGGAAGTTTCAGAGTGTTTTAAAAAATAGTGGTCTACACTGTCAGCCTAAGGCCTGCCTATACTCCTCGATTATCCTAACTGCTTATGTGCTGGCTCTCCAACCACCCAGCAGAACAAGTATGGGAACACCAAGAGGTCAGCTTAAATTCAAGCCCTTCTGGTTAAGAAATTTGAGCCACAGGGTATATAGAACTGAAACAATATAGAACTGGAACAATTTAACCCCTGAAGGGATAAACCATGCCATTAATATATGTTTTAAAGCAGTATGAGCAAAGTGTATTCCCTCTGATTAAACGGGTCTGTGAGGAAGCATTTTGCAGTAGCATGGCTGCTACTGCAGCCATTTGTAGGGCATTATCATAACACAGCATCTGCTCCTTTATATCCATCTTTATAGCTCTGACTTTCAGAGAGATGCTAGTGATTACCTCACATCTATATTATATAAAAAGAGCTGTTTGCCAGTTCAGTGTTTAGGAAAAAAAAAAAGTTTTTGTCAGTTACTCATCAATTTGCTCATCTGTTTGTCCTATGCAACATGATGATTTCAAGTCTGCTGACACTGTTACCCAAGGGAGTATGATTCATGCAATAATTTTCTTTCCTTCCTTCCTGCCTATTTCTTTTAAATTTGCTGGAACTTTAATACATCCCATACATATTTTTTACCTTAAACTATTCTATCCCTACTAGCACAACAGTCATTCATTCATTTAACTTTTAAAAGTTGTTGGGTTTTTTTATTTATTTTATTTTAGATAGGAGTTATATGAGTATTAGACAAATACTTTCAAATAGGATGGCATGCAATTTTGGTTTTGTACCCTTAACATCCCATTCTTGCCAACATACCCATTTTCTTTTTCTCTTTTCTTGGAAAATTAAGACCTTCAAGAATCAAAATTAATATTCATGAAAATATTGTTTTGTTTATTGAATCCATTATCACCAAGACTATGAGAGAATATTAACAAAGTGGGCAGTTCCCCCTTTTTCTATTGGGAGATCATTTAGCATTCTCCAGGATGCAGGGTCAACCAGAGGCCTTCTCAATTAGTCTCCTGATACTGAATCCTGTAGCGATTAGAGCATGGCTTGTTGAAAGAAACCCATTAGGGGTCTCTAGGTGGTGCAAGACAGGTCTTCCCATTCCTATGGTAAGTGAAAGGCAGTTGAGGAAGAGACTGTGTTGGCAGATATTTTGCTTTGATGAGCTCAAATCATGTGAAAATGAAAAGGCACAGCAACATATTGATCCTGGCAAAGACGTGTGCTAAAATGGTCATGGCTAATGTCTTCATGATCTAGATGAACTGAGATGAGGGAAGCACACCCTAATCCAAAGAATTAAGGAACAAGGAGTAATATCTTGTAGATAATACTCTTCAGCAGAATGCTGGAGGCAGGACATGAGGTTTTGTGGCTTTTAACTCTCAGTACTGACCTATTTATTAAATTTTTTCTTGCTATTTCTGAAAGAGTTTTCATAGTCATTATTTGATGGGTTTAAAAGAGTTTCCAGCTTATATGCACAACACAATTTGGGTCCCTCTCACAAGAGCTCTTGTGGAGGATTTTTGTGCAAGGAATATGCTATCTTTTCCCTGAGAAAGCTTGCAGGCTGTAAGAAACACTTCTTTTTACTTCACTGTCCATTTCTATTTTCTTTTACATAGCTATTTTCTCCTTTCCTTGTCCCAGATAGCTGGTCTCCTATATCCACCATTACCACAAAAATTTTCACTTTATCGTGTTTTCTTTTTCTGTATTTCTTTTCCTCTGCTTATTGGTTTGGTTTTCCCTAACAATTACTTCCAAATATTAGATTTAAAAAAAAATTACTTTAACAAACAAAAGCACATTTAACTTAAATTTCCCCCAGATCTGTTTCTACATATGCCAGATTTGTTTCTGTACAGGAGTTCCATTTCAAACCTCTTCCCATTTTCTGAGCACATGCCATCCTATAGGAGCAGTCTATGAAGTTTCAATTTCCTTCAAGGTCTCTTATTCCCAGTTATTCTGGAAGCTTCCATATTGGCCCTTGAAATAGCATCTTCTAGACAGCATAAACATGGATGAAAGTTCACTGTTAACACATCCATGCCTTCTTCTCTTTCATATCAACCACTTCTTATTTGTGGTCCCAGACCTTTGCTAGAGCTGTCATTAGTCTCAGTTGGTTTTGTGCCTCTAGAAAGGAGCTGAGTCACAGCTGAATCCCCTGGAAGGAAAAAAGGAAATACTCTTATGCTTACATAAGCATGCAGACATACAGACATTCTGACTGGACAGTGAAGCATTCAGAAAATCCTGAGAAATTATTAAGTCATGCTTTAGTTGTTTGCCTTTAGATGAGTCCTCATGTTTTTGAAATTTGGGAACTGAGAATCTTCTCACATTTTTTATACTAATTCCAGTGAAACTACATATAACAGCATTGCAGGTGTTCTCTTTCAACTCACAATCCTAAATCTACATCATCAGACCTTTTAGCCAGCTTGGAAGATCCTGTACACAGTTAAACCCATGTAAACAGAGTTAATTTAAAGCCTAAATTAAATTACAGTAGATGTCAGAATATGTTAAGATGACAAAATAAGTCTATTCTCCAGTCCTACATAGCAATGGAGCCCTCTAAGGGTTATAAAACAAACTGATCACTTTCTAGCCAAGATATAATATGCCCAGTTATGTATTTAATTGAAACAATTATGTATATTCTCCACTTGATTATTTTTTAAAAATTATTTAATAAAACTATAGTACATCACATTATGGGGTTAAATTTAAATGAGATGACCACTCTAAAAGGGTATCTTCTACAGTAATGATTAAAATTGATGGTATTGAATGACAATGATTGTTGCAAATTGGAATTAATATGTCTCTACCTAATGAGCATATATACAAGAAATTCAGAAGGCTTCAGTATCGAGTATGATATTCTGATATTTTAACCTATCATTTTCTAGGCAAAATAAATACTAGTACTAATAACAGAATATTAAATTTAATACAATTATATAATTTCAGAATTTTCATTCAACATTTTATATGAAGATTCAACTTCTAAAAGAAGGCTTCTTTTATTTGAGAGGACAAGGTCTCAGTTTTTCAGTTTAAAGGATTTTTGGTGACATTTCTGAGGTATAGCAGGCTGGAATTTGTCAATATTGATATGTATTAACATATACAAGAATTAAAGAAGCAGTCAGTCAAAAAATGTGATAATAATATTCTCTTTTTCCCTGTAATTTTATCTTACTTGGCATTTATATTTCTTGATATTTCTTGTCATGATAGAACCATGACAAGTTGTCTTTAAGTGCATTAATTTTGCTTAATTTCACACTATAAATACATTGATATGATTTGAAATTCATACCAGAAAAAAACAATCTGAAAGACTCCAATGTATTTCACTCCACTTAAGACTTTGTGTCTTTTTGGATGATTTCTATTAATTCTGAAGTCTTGAAGTCATAAATTGGAAACAGGCTGAGAGACTTGTGGTTGTTCTGCCTGGAGAAGATTCTGGTGAGATCTTGGAGCTCCTTTCAGTACCTAAAGGGGACCTTCAAGAGACCTGGAGAGAGACTTTTGACATGGGCCTGTAGTGTCAGGACAAGGCAGAATGACTTCAAACTGAGAGTAGGTTTACATTAGACATTAGGAAGAAATTCTCCACTTTGAGAATGGTAAGACACTGGAACAGGTTTTCCAGAGAAGCTGTGGATGTCCCACCCCTGGAAGTTTCTAGGGCCAGTTGTATGATGCTCTGAGTAGCCTGGTCTAGCGAGTGGCATCCCTGCCCATGGCAGAGGGATTGGAATTGGGTGACCTTCAAAAACTCTTTTAATCCAAAAATCCAAACACAATCCAATACAAAATTCCAATGTGTTGCCGCCCATATTGCTTGGTTTTATTAAGTTCAGAGGTAGTTTACCCCAGTTGCTCCCCGGTCATAAAGAATGGTTTGTCCCCAGGTGCCCATCATGGTAAACCCTTCCCATTTTTCCAGATTGTTCCCCATCCATCACCCTAATCCTGCCCCTAAGCCCTGTCAATCTATGTGAACCCCCACCTTTTGTTCCAGTTCTTTCCCTGCCTATCATCCCTTCCTCGACGCCCTATTGATTGTACAGTTGCTTTCCCCCCCCCCGGGTCCCTACCATTGGTCCTGCATATTGTAATCCCCACCCTTAACCCCTCCGTTGCTGTTGTCCCATTGGTCACCATACGAGCCGCCCACGGTCCTTAAAACCTGGCGCATGGGGGTGCCCAGGGTCTCGGCTCAGACCTCTCCCCTGTGATCCCAGCCCCGCACCTGTTGGAATAAACTTGTTCCTGGGAAATCGGAGGAGTTTGAGCACTCTTTCTCCCTTCGTCACAACCCGTGTCGCCCTGTAAGCCTCAACGCCAGAGCGCAGAGGAGCTCTGGAGGTTCCAGGTTGAGCCTCGCAGTGCTCGCCTGGTTCCCCACTCCTGCCGCTGACATCGGCCACAGCTAGCCGAGGCAAAAGAGGCCGATTCGGGCAGCGACAGATGACGCTCAACACGGGGCCTCTCGTGAAGCGTGGAGACCCCCGGAGAAGTCGGTGAATCTACGCACTTGTGTGGATTTTACAAAAGACTGTGAGCGGCAGCTACCCCGGTAGAGCAGACTCATTTTTGTCGAGTGCTGCTCCAGGGGATCGAGGTGGCAACCGTCGACGTGCCGACGATCGCCTCGGGGTTTGTGGACGTCTCCTGCAGCACCGGTCCGGAATTGGGTGAGTAACCCCACGTGGGGGACGAGGGGGTGTGCAAGTGTGTGCAGCTCCCCCTGCTGTGTGTTGGTGTGCAGCTCCCCCTGCTGTGTGTTGAGAATCCCTCGGGGAGGGAGTGTGGGGTAGCCCGGTTCAGACCCGTACTTTGTTACGTGTGCCTTTAGCTGCAGGGGGTGGTGGGAATTGCTGTGCTGGGGTTAAAAAGATGGGCGCACGTCTGTCAGCACAGCAAAAAAGAGTTTTCTACCAAGTTGTGACTACCCTTGAAGGAGAGAGTAGACGGTTTTCTCGTGGGAGGGTGAAACAGTTTGTGAGATGGCTGTTCCTGCATTTCCCCAACTTCACCCCAGACAGAGCAAACACCGTAGAGTTTTGGAATGAAGTCGGAATAAAGTTAACAGAGTTAGTAAATGAAGGAGATACATCGGCTGACAAATTTGTAACATTGTTTATCTTAATTCAGTCTGCCGTAATAAAAGAAAAAAAAATGCAACTGCAAACGCCACAAACTGCCCCAGTTTCCCCAGTTTTCCCATCCCCGTGTTCCTCTCCCCCTGATCCCGAGTGGAGGGAGACCTGTGGAGCGACCTGCAGGGCAAATTGTCCTGTTCAGGGTTCCCCCAAGGGTAACAGGATCCCTGGCCCCCCACGTCTCTCCCAGAACCCCTGCCCTGGTAGCCCTGGCCAAGTTACCAGAGCACTTTTCGATTCCCCCGTCTCCCCAGTTACAAACCCTCAGCTAAACATTTCCCAAGTTGCAAGTCCCCAGTTTTCACCCTCAGACCCCCGTGCCTCAGTTTCCCCCAGTTTCCAGTGTTCCCCTGTGTTCCCCTACCCCTCTCCTAACCCTCAAGAGGGCTCCCGGAGGGCACAAAATGGCGGGGACCACATGGCTGGGACCTTCCCTTGTGCCTCTTCTCCCCATAATCCCTTTCAGACCCCCATGAACAACCCTTTCCTCCCTAGCTCCACCCCTTCTCCCTACCCTAACTCCACCCAGTTCCCCTCGAAAACCTCCTCCTCCTCAGGGGCGGGCCCCTCTGAAGTCATGCACCTAAACCCCGCCTTTTCTGATTGCCGCTCCTCCCCCTTGCCCTCCTCCTCAGTCGGTCCTCCAGTCCCGCCCCCTCCGGCTCCTGGTTCCCACGCCCTTTCTTCCGGTTCCCACGGTCCCACACCTGGTTCCCATGCTTTGGGAGCTAGAGGTGGTAAGCCTGGAAGCCAGAACCCGGAACAGGTAGAAATCCCCCTTGCCGCACCGGTGACTTTTAGTGGAAGGGGTGGGCGGTCCCGGGAATGGGAAGCCCTCTCCTTCCAGACTAAGAGAGAGCTGTGCAAGGCACAGAAGGAGTTTGGGAGAGGTAGTGAATATTTTAAAGGTCTATTAAAAGCTACCTTTTCTGCGAACGAAATGGTGCCCAGTGATCTGAAGGAGCTGTTTTCCTGCCTCCTTTCCACAGCTGACTTCAGGTTGTGGAAACAGGGGTGGAAGAGATCATTAGAGACCATCCTTCCAAGCCTCTTGCACAGTATTGATAGATGTATAGATGGAGTCCCTCTGACTTTAGATCACTTGTGCGGTGAGGGAAATTGGGACAAGCCAGAGGAGCAGGCCAGGGTATTACCCCGGCCTGTCCTGATTAAAATCATGGAGGCCGCAGAAAAGGTTTTCAATACATTACCTGAGGAGGGACCCCAGATAAATTTAATGAGTATTTTCCAGCTCCCTAATGAACCTTTTAATAAGTTTATCAATAGATTGCAAGCCCAGGCAGAGAAGCAAGTAGAAGAGGCAAATCTACAAGAACAGCTTGTATTAGAAGTGGCAAAAGCCAATGCCAATGACATTTGTAAACAGATAATTTTCAGTTTGCCTCTCTACCCAACCCCGACACTAGACATCCTCATAGAAGCCTGCTCCAGGAAGGTGCCGATGATGGGGATGTCCAGAGCCATCCCACCGCAACAGTTGAGACGAGCGCCTACGGCAGCAGTGACGCAGTTTCCACCATCACCAGCGCGTCAACCACTGTGTTTCCGCTGCAGGCAACCTGGACATCTAGCTAGGGACTGCCCGGCAGAGCATCCTAGCCAAGGGAGCAGTGCGGGGGCGAGGGCAAACAATACAATAATAAAAAAAAACTAGGGGAGCTGCGCGAGCCTGCCCCGCGCGAAGCGATAAATGGGGCAGGTCTTGCGGGGGAGGGGGGCTTTTCACATCAGGCTTGGACACCCAACCGGACGCGACATCTAACCACCACCAAGGACATCCTCTTTCAAACCCAGCACTGGACAGTAGTTGCTGTGGATCCACTGGAGGGAGGCAAGAAAAACACTGGATGTGACTGTAAGTACATCGCCATCGGGGACACTAAACACACACCCCCAGAGATTGAGATCTCCCCGATCACCTTCCCAGAGGGTCCGGAAGATCTCCTCCTCTTAGCGCGCTGCATTCACCCACCATATTTTCTCCCAAAGGGGCAAATCATAGCCCAATATGTTCCTGTCCCGGAGGGAGTCCCAGTGGACGACCACGCACCAGGCGTCTACTGGACAGAAATAGTGGGTGAGGACAAACCCATCATCGATTGCAGCATCAAGCAGGGTGCGGAATCTGTCCATCTGAAGGGTCTGCTTGATACGGGGGCAGATGTGACGATCATCCCCCAGAGGAGATGGCCGTCACATTGGGAGCTGCAACCTGTGGCAGGGAAAATTCAGGGTATAGGGGGTACTCAATTAGCGCAAGTATCAAGGAGCGTAGTGCAAATTATGGGGCCGGATGGGCAATTGGCAAATTTACGCCCATTCATTGCAGATTTCCAGGTTCCCTTGTGGGGGAGAGACCTTATGTCACAATGGGGGGTAAAGATTGAAATCCCGAAAACCCCTCGGGATTTTTAATAGCGGCCACTGTAGAGCGCCCCTTCCAAAAACTTGATTGGACCACTGATGAAGCAATCTGGATTGATCAGTGGCCGCTTCGAAAAGACAAATTAAAGGCGCTCAACGAGCTCGTGGAAGAGCAATTATTAAAAGGTAATATTGTAGAGACTACCAGCCCTTGGAACTCCCCGGTATTTGTTATCCGGAAGCCGGGGAAAGACAAGTGGCGGCTCCTTCACGACCTTCGTGCCATCAATAAAATCATTGTTGACATGGGACCCCTCCAACCAGGGATGCCTACTCCAACGATGCTCCCCCGAAATTGGAATCTGGCCGTAATTGATATAAAAGACTGCTTCTTTCAAATTCCCTTGCACCCTGATGACGCCCCACGGTTTGCCTTCTCGGTGCCCACCCTCAACCGAGAAGCCCCAATGAGGAGATTCCACTGGCGGGTGTTGCCACAAGGCATGAAGAATTCACCCACCATCTGCCAGTGGTATGTCTCCTCATTGCTGTCTCCCGTGCGCAAAGAGATGGGGGAGGTCATCATCCATCACTATATGGATGATGTCCTAGTGTGCGCCCCCCATGACGATCTACTCACCCGATCACTTGACCGAGTGGTTAAGGCTTTAACATCTGCAGGCTTTCAACTCCAGGAGGATAAAGTTCAACGGATGCCACCCTGGAAGTATCTGGGTCTGCGGATTGCTGAGAGGACCGTTGTGCCTCAAAAATTGGCAATAAACAGCAATCCGAAAACCTTGTCAGACCTTCACTCGCTGTGTGGGACCTTAAACTGGGTCAGGCCTTGGCTGGGCCTTTCCACTGAAGACCTAGCCCCCCTCTTCACACTTTTGAAGGGGGAGAAAGAGCTGAGTTCTCCCAGGACCCTGACCCCAGAAGCGAGGAAAGCCCTGGAGAAAGTAGAAGAGGCCCTTGTTGAAAGACAGGCGCATCGGTACGAACCGACCCTGCCTTTTGAGTTTATTGTGCTCGGGAGAATGCCACACCTCAGTGGGCTGATTTTTCAGTGGGACCAGGGCTCAAAGGATCCCCTCTCAATCATAGAGTGGGTTTTCTTGAGCCATCAAAGGTCCAAAAGTGTCACCCGGCCACAGGAGCTGATGGCTCAGCTCATCGGGAGAGCTCGGGCCAGGCTTCGGGAGATGGCTGGGTGCGACTTTGCATGCATTCGGGTACCAGTCAGCTTGTCTCGGGACAAAGAGTCCCCAAATAAGCTGACAAAAGAGATGTTTAATCAGTTACTTCGGGAAAATGAGACACTCCAGATTGCTTTAGATAGTTTTGAGGGCCAGGTCTCTGTTCATGCCCCTGCCCACAAATTTTTCAATTCCAAATTCGAACCAATTCCAAAAGAAGTACGGAGCAGGAAGCCCCTCAAAGCCCTGACTGTGTTCACTGACGCATCCGGGGCATCTCACAAGTCTGTGGTGACTTGGAGAAATCCTGAGACTCAGCAGTGGGAAGCAGATGTTCAATATGTGGAGGGATCTCCACAGGTTGCTGAGTTGGATGCAGTCGTCAGGGCCTTTGAGAGGTTCTCTGAACCTTTCAATTTAGTCACTGATTCGGCCTATGTTGCAGGGGTGGTTGCCAGAGCGGAACACGCTGCCCTGAAGGAGGTCTCTAACCCAAAATTGTTCGAGTTGCTTTCTAAATTAATATATACTGTTTCCCACAGGAAGCAACCATTCTTCGTGATGCATGTGAGGTCGCACACAGATCTCCCCGGCCCAGTAGCCGAGGGAAACCAGATGGCTGATTCCCTCGCTGCCCCTGTTTCCATGGCTCAGCTCCCCGATCAGTTCCAACAAGCTAAGCTGAGCCACCAAATGTTCCATCAGAATGTGCCTGGCCTGGTCCGCCAATTCCACCTGCGGCGGGATCAGGCCAGAGCCATTGTGGCCACATGCCCCCATTGCCAGACCACTGTCATGCCCTCTCTAGGGGCGGGGGTGAACCCTCGAGGCCTGGGGAGCTGTGAGGTGTGGCAGATGGATATAACTCACATTCCCGAATTTGGCGGGCTGAAGTTCGTACATGTATCCATAGACACTTTCTCAGGGGCAGTCTTTGCTTCTGCCCACACAGGAGAGAAAGCCGAGCATGTCTGCAAACACCTCTTGCAGGCTTTCTCTGTGCTGGGGGTCCCCAAAGAGCTAAAGACAGATAATGGCCCAGCATACATTTCCAGGAAACTGGAAGAATTCCTGCAGAGTTGGGGAGTGACACATAAGAGAGGCATCCCACACTCCCCCACCGGCCAAGCGATTGTAGAGCGAGCCCACCAGTCGCTCAAACGCGTCCTAAAACGTCAATGGGATTCAATGAAAGGTTGCGCCCCTCAGGATAGGCTATCAAAGGCGCTGTTTACTATCAATTTTCTGAACTGTACTAATACTAATCCCAATCCTCCAGTGGCACTGCACTTTAACTCCACCAGCAACTACGAGCTCCAACATCGCCCTCCAGTGCTGGTCCGAGACCCAGAGACCCAAAAGATCATGGGTCCATTCGATCTGGTGACCTGGGGGCGAGGTTACGCTTGCGTCTCCTCGCCCCAGGGACTAAGGTGGATCCCACAAAAGTGGGTGAAACCTTATGTCCCAAAACATCCTACCAGGCCACCAGATGAGCAAGAGGATGTCGCTGCGTCCGTGCAGGCCGCCCCAGTAACCCCCGAGGACGACGAGGAGGAGGAATGTCTCGAACCCCTTTTCTCTATTGATTTTTTGCTCTCCCTTTATGTTAACTGAAGTATTTGTTTTCCTTTAATTTTAGAGAGCCATCAGAAGGATGACCACCCCGAACGTCGCACTAGCCACCGTGCTCCTACAGGATGGGGTGTCTCCGGATGGCTCTCTTCTGTTATAAGAACCATATTATAGATTGTTTTTGTGAATTTTATTAGGTACATTCGCGGTATTGCGGAAGTGGTTAATTCAATTTATCCTTTCTTTGTTATTCCCCCCACGGCAAGTTAACTATGTTGATGTAAACCCTCTTTCCCCTCCTCCTCCTCTTCCCTCTCCCACTCCTGAATGGTTTGCTGTACCCTCTGCTCCCCTAGACCCCACGCCTTCCTCTGTTTCTTAAAAGGAAAGGGGGAGATGTTGCCGCCCATATTGCTTGGTTTTATTAAGTTCAGAGGTAGTTTACCCCAGTTGCTCCCCGGTCATAAAGAATGGTTTGTCCCCAGGTGCCCATCATGGTAAACCCTTCCCATTTTTCCAGATTGTTCCCCATCCATCACCCTAATCCTGCCCCTAAGCCCTGTCAATCTATGTGAACCCCCACCTTTTGTTCCAGTTCTTTCCCTGCCTATCATCCCTTCCTCGACGCCCTATTGATTGTACAGTTGCTTTCCCCCCCCCCGGGTCCCTACCATTGGTCCTGCATATTGTAATCCCCACCCTTAACCCCTCCGTTGCTGTTGTCCCATTGGTCACCATACGAGCCGCCCACGGTCCTTAAAACCTGGCGCATGGGGGTGCCCAGGGTCTCGGCTCAGACCTCTCCCCTGTGATCCCAGCCCCGCACCTGTTGGAATAAACTTGTTCCTGGGAAATCGGAGGAGTTTGAGCACTCTTTCTCCCTTCGTCACAACCCGTGTCGCCCTGTAAGCCTCAACGCCAGAGTGCAGAGGAGCTCTGGAGGTTCCAGGTTGAGCCTCGCAGTGCTCGCCTGGTTCCCCACTCCTGCCGCTGACATCGGCCACAGCTAGCCGAGGCAAAAGAGGCCGATTCGGGCAGCGACACCAATGGACTTGATGATCCTTGTAGGTCTCTTCCAACTCAGAATAATCTGTCATTCTGTGAGTTTCTTCAGAGCTTGGAGAAGAACGTAATTCTTCTTTTGACATAAACGTATAAATTATTATCTTCCTTGTATTTCATTAAAATTAAAACTTGCCAAACTTTTCCTAAACGTCATGCAAGTTTATGGTTTAGGGAACCACAGCTCATGTATAAACTATGTTTTCTGCACATTTTAAAGTTATTTTTTGTAAGTATCAAAGTTACTGACAAATCAGTTTCCAAAGGACCTCTATTTAATAATGTTTTGGAATCTTTTTAGTTCTGCTTAAAAGAGAATTACATGGAGTCAGACACCATTATAATTGTCATTGTTTGCTCACATATAAAACCAGTCAGCTAATTTTGCATTGTAGATTTGGTCTTCCCACAACAGAGAGGAGGAAGCAGAAAACTTGTATAACATACACTATTTACTAGTCTATTTGAATTTTTTGATGGCAAAAATCAACAAAGCAATTTTCTAGAAAGAAATCAGTCTCATAAGCCTTTTTTGTAAATTTTCCCTTTTTAATCAGATGGATATTGTGTCTCATGTTTTGGTAATTACTGTAGAATTAATTGTCAAATTTAGGACTTAGGGACATTGAAACAGCAAAAAAGATAAAACTGAACTGTTTTGTTTGTGTTGATTCTGTGACTTAAAAAAAACAGCCTGTGATTACTTACAAAAGCTCTCGCTATCAATTAATGTACAAATCCAACACCTTTAAGTAAAACCATTAAACCTGTTTCTAAGCCCATTTTTTAACACTGCTGTGGATTGAGTGTATTTAAACAACCAGAATCTTACAGTTCCCTGGACTCTGCTAGAAAACACTTTGCAATAAGGAGCCAAAACCTTCTGTATTATTTTTTTAGTACATTGGCTTCCTGATTTTTGTGCTGGTTTTGCTTGAGGACAGACATTACAAATGACATTCTCTCCAGGATGGCTATAGGAAGCCGATTACTCTCACTAATCCTTAAATTTAGGCGACAAGTATTTTATCAGAGACATTACTCTTACAGTTACAGACTTAAATGGTTCGTGTCTTGTAGATCCTACCATTAAAACCGTCCCATGCTTGGTGTTAAGATCCAGGTGTATTGGTTCTGATTATATGAAAAACCTCACGTCCTCCTCCACAGATTGAAACTACTCAGGTGTGTTTATTACACAGTTCTAATACTGACAGATGAGTGTGATTTCAGTGACAGGTCCTACCCATGATGCCTCTTTGTCCAGCTGAATTTCATTCTGCTTCCCCCTGGGTCACTATGCAAACTCTTCTTGATGGAACAGAAGGGAAGAAAGGTACACAAGATTGTATTTCTTTGACTCAGGGCTGGATTAACAAGCCTATTGCAAATGACACTTGGAACATGTCCATTTTAAGGCATGTGCCTTGTTTCAATCAGTTCTGCTGAATGCCTTGTTAATTATGACAATGTTTTCAGATGAAAGAGGCAATATATTTGATCCTGTCCTGTTAGTTTCAACTGGTTCTAACTTTAGACAGTGCCAAAGAAAACAGGACCATGATTTCAGTGGGACCACTTAAAATCAGTGCTTGTAGCAATGTAGCATATTACCAGTTACAGCTCCTTTCCTGGCTTCATTACACCTCTGAAACTATATAAGAAAGATTCCTACAGTTCATATTTATATGAAAAAAAAAAAAAAATAAACACAAATATAGGAAATATAGAGGCCTTCCTTTGGAGTCCCCTGAGATATTTTCTATTCAGTACAACACTGTTCTGGTATTACAGCAAAACAGTGGTGTAAGTATGGCTACAATTTGAAGGAACTAGTTACAAGAAGATAGATTATATAACAGAGGTCCATAAAACACATCAGATTTGATTTATGAGGCTGTCATTTCTCAAACATGGTGCATTACTGCCCAATCTTTTGTTGTTATGTGAATGTGAAGGCTGTGAGGAAGCTGTAGAAAGTCCATTCAAACTGTAAGTCTATATTCCTCAACAGGTGGTGTGCGTAAAGTAGAACTCTGATGAATTGCAAAGATTAAAAAGCACCAGGCTCAAAACCTGGTACACAAATGAGGACAGCAAATGGAGAACACTGCACACCGACCTTCTCAAATGAAGCCATAAAACCTCTAAACACTCCAAAGCACTCCAGGTGGTGGAGAAAGTCTGAAGTGACTTCTGAGAACCTCAGTCATGACTGTAAGCTGTCACATAACAAGGACAGATGTGGTAATATTGCATCATGCAAAGGTAAATCACAAAGAAATAGAGGACACGCATAAGCTCCATCAGTCTGTGAACTAGACTGCTTCAGTAAACTTTCCTGCATATTGATCATACAATAATGTAATTATATTTTGTTTTTAAATTACTTTTTAATTGAAGACAGTATCCTCCTCATGGAATGTAGGTATGAACAAACAAGGTATTTATTCCCTTGATTGATACATTAAGAAATTTTAAAATACATATATATTTCCTGACTCTGGAAATATATACATACTTCATCACTGCTCCTTTTTAATGTAAAAAGTAAGAGTATCAAGAAACACCTGAAAGTGGATCAAGATATATCTTGGAGAGCATGCAATAGCTTATGCTGTCAGAGGCTACAGTCCAAGGCTTCCAAAGGCCACTCCAAAACGCTGCAGAATTTATAAACCTATGGTGAAAAGCTCTACAGAACCCTCTCGCAAGGAAAACTTTGAGTCAGCTTTTGCGTGTGAGACAGTGACATCCAGTGGAGAGTTTGGTTACCTGCACTGATCTCTTCCCCGATGGACGAAAAACGTCAATACTTATATTTAGTTGAAACACATTAAAATATTTCAAACGTATTTTGAAATATTAAAAAGTATTTAAATAGAGAAATTTACACAGTGTTTGTGTTTCCTGAACAAAAAAGAAACCCCATATTTTGATACACTGATAATAAAAATGGTGTATTTACCTGAAGTGAAAAATTACAGAATCACAGTATAGGTCACATTGGAAGGGACCACAGCGAGTCATCTTGTCCACCAACATCCTTGCTCAAGCAGGGTCACCCTAGAGCACATTCTACAGGATTGCATACAGAACATTTAATCAAGCTTACAATATAAGCACGCAAAAATGTTTACCTGTATTTGAAGAAATAGAACATTTCTGACACTACAGCTGTAATCTATCTTGTTCAAAGAATCACTACTCCTTTCTTGAAAATCTCAGTTCCTGTAAAAATGGAGCTCAGGATCTGAGCTTATCATTCTCAACACCCACAAAGCAATTCTTTGTAAACTCTTGCTCCATTTAGGATTCACAGCCACAGCAGATCTAACTCAAACACAGATTTTCTAGAGTAGATCACTCCTTTCAAGACCCAGCTGTTGAAAAGTCCTAAGAATGACCTTCAAAGTTCTTTGTTTTTACACTCAAAGATGTTCTTTGAGAATACACTCAAGGATGTAGAAGACCTCAATTCATTGTCCTTCTGTGACTTTTGGAGATAGGCAGGTATTTTTATTGGAGATGGAGATCAAGGTATCTACTAAGCTAGGAAATACAGCTGAGGAAGAGATATTTAAAATCCCTAATTGCTTCTGTTCCTTTTTTTGTCTAGAATAATGAAATTTGTTGGACCAAAATGAGGCTAAAATAACATCCCACATTAGGAATATGGTAGATATGGAAAAAGAGAGCATTCTAGGTTCTAATTTTTAGAAACTCATCTCAGTTACTACCTTTTCAAACTAAACAAGGCAAACCTCAAATTCCAGCAAGTTTGCCAATTAATTTCTGATAATGTGTCTTTTCACAGATTATCACTATTTCACAGTGCAACAAAACTACCTTCAACTATGATAAAGTTACCAGGTTAGTATTACTTTCTCCATTGAAATGTTTTTCCATGAAGCTGACACCATGCACTGACATGTAAAGATACATTAAGGTAGGTTGAAGATTTGAGTCACTCAGTCTTCAAGATACACAGACCAGTAACACTAACAAATCTCATCTCACTCTCCAAAGGATCCAGCTGAGCAGCTACCAGTTTTCTGTATGCATGTTGAAAATAAAATAAACTGACTCTTTTGCAAGCGACCTAAATTCAGGGTTCCCAATTAAAAGCAAAGGTATTCCACCGTTAAATATTTGGCTCTCCTTCACTTATACACACAAATTCTAAGCAGGCAGAACAGCCTCTAAATTCATGATCCAATTATTTCAGTTTGTCAGCAAGTAAGTCCAGAATTAATGTTATTGCATTATCACGTCACAAATCCAGACTCATGATGAAAAGAAGTTATGTTTCACTTTCTGAGGGTTTCTCTTACCATTTATGATACCTACTTTAAAAAAAAACAACAAAGCAAACCAACAAACAACTTCACTCTTAAACTTAGTGTTCTTAGGCAAGTTTAGCTAGAGGAAATCACAGATAAGTTTGAGTCTTTCTGAAATATAGAAAATGGGAATATTTTTCTGCCAAACACACATGCCCATGACAAGTCATCCAAGACAGCCAGAAAGACTTCACTAAGGGCAAATCCTGTCGGACCCATCTGGTAGCCTTTTATCATGGAGTGACTGCAACAATCAACAGAGCAAGGCTGACAGATCATCTACACAGACTTCTGACAAGAGCCTGTGACAGAGTCCCACACATCCTCATCACTGAACTGGAGAAACATGGATTTGAAGTATGGACTATTTCATGAATAAGAAATTGGCTGCATGGACAAGGAGGATTGTAGTAAATTGTTTACATCCAGGTGGAGGCCAGTGACAACTGGTGTTGCTCAGAGCCCTAGTCTCGGCACTGGGGCCCTTCAGTGCCTTTATCAGTAACACCATGAGATCCAGTGCCCCCTCAGCAAGTGCTCAGATTACACAAAGCTGAGTGGTGCAGGTGACACAAAGAAGGAAGGGGTGTCATCCAGAGATGTTCAGCCTGGAGAAGGCTCCAAGGAGACATGCTTGCAACTTTTCAGTATTTAAGGGTGCTTACAAAAAAGAGGGAAAGCAATTTTCTATAAGGACATGTAGTGATAGGACAAAGGGGATCAACTTTAAACTAAAAGAAGGCAGATTTAGATCAGTTGTTAGGAGGAAAGTCTTCACCTGTTGTAGTGCATCTAAAAAATCTTGGTATCTCCCAAGGGTAAAACTCACCTCTGGTTTGTGTAATGCTAGTTTCTACCCGAAAACCTTCTTTCCCTTCCCTCTTCCCATTGGCTGTCACCTCCCTGCATCCCCTAATCACCCCTGCCCCCTGGTATAAGAGATAAGACCCAGGACATTTCAGTCTCTCATGTCGGCCCCGGATGGATGACAGACAATAAACCCAGGATTATTCCAGCAAGTTTGAGCCTCCTGTGTCTAGATACTTTGAGTCCGTGTTGTATCCACTCCAGGACCCCCTCTGCTGCCTGTGCCCTGAGACAAGGGGGGCTCTCACCACAGGGGGTGGGACAGAGGGGTCCCCCGGGAGGATGATTGCAACATTCACCCACAAAATGGTGGGGCACTGGCTGCCCAGAGCTGTGGATGCCGCGCCCTGTAAGTGTTCAAGGCCAGATAGGATTGGGTCTTAAGACACCCAGTCTGGTGGGTGGAATCCTTGACCATGGCTGGTGGGTTCGAACTAGATGATCTTCAAGGTCTCTTTCAACCCATGAGTTTTTACAATATATGGAAACCATGTTTTTGTGTTTGTATAAATTTATCTCACGTAACTGTTAAGATTTACTTACTGTAGTTCCAGGAGTCAGGGAAGGTTTTAAACTCACGATTTTGAGATGCTCATCCTTCAAAAAAATACTGTTTTTGAATTTGGAGCTGTTTACACTTTCACACACCAATACTTTTAGAAGACCAAAAAAAGGCCATCATGCTTTCTAAAACCAGTATTATCCATCTTTTTTCCAACCTCACACACAAGAGAGGCAAAATACCAAACTATTTGGAGAAAGTTTGCCTTGGATGTACTAAATAAGGCACGCTGTTTTCCACTGCAAGAGACTTGCTGCTCAGCTGCTCTGAACCTCCTCACTTACTGTGAATCAAATTCATACACTTCACACTGTGAAACCAAAAGTTACTTGATAAAGGTGGTATCTCCACATGAAGTATTACAGCTTCAAGAGTTGTGACACTAAAACAATTGTGCACTGATTTGTTGCAGAAGTTATCAACAGGAAAGTCAGGAGCACATTTGCTTAGGGCCATGTGTGAAGATCGCAACTCTCCCCATCAAACTGTAGAAGCAAGGCTGAACTTTTATAAACTAGCCTGGAAGGACAACATCCTATGTATATGAAATCAGAAAGGTCTGTTCTTTGGTTCTGCTGACAGCTGCCACCTGGCAGTCATTTGGACAGATTCTCTTCACTCCTTCCCAAGTACATGTTATAAACCAGACCACTTGAGATTTCTCCGTATAGTTGACATGACCCAACACTGCACCGAGAGTCACAACAGAATGCTCCAGAATGGGACAACACACAAACCTGCATCTATTTAGTTTGCTAACATAAAATTGTCTAGTTGCCAGCAGTTCTGGATGGAGCAATGAGCGGGTGAAGGAATGCCAGAGTTACAAGAATGGTAAAGAGATGGATCCAATGCTAACGCTTCACTGCCCTTCCCGTAGAGTTTCACTTTCCCCTTGTTCAGGAGACTTGCAAACTGTGTATGACATACATCTGCTCTCTTCCTCAAGTCTATCTCCACTCTTGTGAAGACTATTAATTAATTAAAATTAGTTTCACAGGTATTTCCTTAGCTTATAAACTTACTAGTGTTCTGCAATTTTGTACCCCAATGTTTTTCACATTATAAGATCAGTTTTATAGATCATCTTTCCTATGTCTTAAATGACATCTATTTTAAACAGAACTGTACATCTCCACACAATGGTACAACTTCTACTAAATATAGACAGTCTCCACTATATCCACACCCCCTCTCAAACTACCTTAATTCAGTATATACAGGCCACTTGTAGCAAAACTAAGGCTTTCTTCATTTTTACCTATTTTTAATTTTCAGTTATTAAAAAAAAAAACAACATTATAAAGGGGACAAAATTTCATATAATAATACTAAGTTTCTTCTCTTCCTTTCTGTTCTACGAAGAAATGTAAAACTACTAAATATTCATCCAGTTTAAAAAAAATGTATTTATCTAGAAGCCTTAAGAACATGAAGTACAAATTGAAAGAAATGCAGAGATCATTTTGAATTATTTACACAAATTAAACTGGGGAATTTGCCAAACTGGGAATTTTTATGAGAAAAAAAAAGAAGGAAAAAGTCTGATTAAAAATGAATACAAATTAAATCAATTTAAGATACAGTGAGTGCATAGTTTTATTTATAAAATGCCACTGGCACACAGTACACGTAGGAAGTATGAAACTTGATTTATAAAGAAGTGAAGTGCTTCACAGAAGCATGGATTCCTGAGTTATTCTGAATAAAATCTCTCATTTACTGTAATTCAAAACACAGCTCCAATTGGCTTAAGTAGCAGAATAACTGATTCTTGGTAAGTACAGAATAAAGACATAGTAAAAAAATACACAGGCAAATGGAAACTGGAAGATTGCATCTCTTCAATACTAACAGCCTTGGTTCATGGAGGAAAACTATCTTATACTGAAGGGCACAAAGACTTGTTAAGACTGGGTTTCATAATTCCACAGCCAATTCAATTGTACTGTAGATAGCTGCTTCCACCTCAATGTCCACAGCCACAATTACAAAGTCCTCTTGACATCATACACAAAAATACTTCTGTTCCTGCATACCCACACAGAAGGACTGATTACCCAAACAGGCGTTATTACAACTGAAGAAACAAAAATAGGGTTTGGCGTTTTCACTTCTTTTTCTCTTTTTCTGCTTTCCTTCTCTGCTGTAGCATCTTTAGTTCAGTCATTACATTCAAAGTTCTGTAAACCCAGCTGACCTGAAAAGTAAGTAAATTATTAAATTCAACTAATCCATATACCTTCACTTACTCATTTAATGAAAGCATCTATATGAATGAACACATACATACCACAATTATAGTAGTATTCACCAGCAGTGGTGCTGAAAATACAAGTGAAATAAACATTCCTCTTGAATCAAAGTATTGGTATTTAGAAAAGAGCCTGAAAGAAATAAAAAGAAAAGAAGAGACAAAGTTTTGTTTAGTGTAGTTCACACATTCAACTTTCCCAGCAACTATTCTACATGGACACTGTACACATCCCACATCTTGGGATTACCAAGCATAGACCAGCATTCTACTGTATTACATCAGAAAAAAGAGGCAGTTGATACCTCTTCAGTTATGATTATTATAGAAATCATGCTTATTCTGAAGAATCTAAAATTACTTTAGGTATTTTCCTTACTTATATTAGAAAAGATAACAAAAATAATAAATGTAGCAAAGCTGCAATTAGGTCATGCATGCCTGAAGTGAAACATAATGACAACAGATGCCAACACGAAGTGGGGTTAAACACGTAACTTTCAGTCGTATCAGGGAAAAATTAATTCAAAGCTCAAAATATCAAAATAAACCATCAGTTTAATTATGGTATACACGTGTAGTAAAATAGGCTAATGTTAATGCTTGTTACACAAATAAATAAGTATATAAAGCAGCAGAGGTATTTCTGAGAAGTGATTCTTAACTTCAGCTATTAAACGTGAATACCAAAGAAAACAAAAAACCAACCAAACAAAAAAAACCCCAAAACCCCAGAACAAATAAAAAAACACCACCAAAAACCAAAAGACAAAACAAAACAAAAAACAAAACCAAACTTCACTTTTTTTTCCCCTTAACACAGCACTCTGCTTTTCTCAGTTCTTTGATGAGTTAGTTTACAAGATCCATATAATCAGATTTTAAGCAATACAATAAATGCATGCTATTATTATTATTTCTTATAAGTATATGATAACTACGTTGTATGGTTATTTTATTTTAGAAATAAAAGTGAAAACATTTACCTCCAATTCATGGCTGCTAATTCATTGATATATTCAGCACAATACACTAAGGCCACTATACAATAAAAGAAAAATATTAGATTCCGTATTTCTTTAAAAATAAACTGGTCGTAATACATCATCTAATCCAAATCCACATGATCTTAAACCGAAGCTAGATTCTGTTCTGCCTGTCAGCCATGACTGCTTTGGCTAGGCAAAGGTCACTGGGGACTCTCAGGCTGATAAACCCCGATAACACAAGTTGTTACTGCAACGTACAAGCCAGTCTTGCTCTTCCTCATGCCATTATCACGGCTGTCAGCAGGGCATATGAACTTGCTTCAGAAACTGAAGCTGACTGTATTCACTGAGCTGCACTGACTATTAGAACAAGGCAGACTACAAAGCAACTGCTGGCTCTCAGTCGATTTCTCTTCTGCTTCCCCAGCACTGCAACACTTCATTGGGAACCCGTGACACACACGGCAGTGACCATGCAGTAACTCTACTCATCCCACTTCCTCACTAAGGCCAGAGTTTTAAGTCACTACTTCATACATTTTCTTGGAAATAAAATAAACACATATTTATAGGTCATAGTAGATTCTGTCGCGGACTATCATGGACAAACATGCAGTGCTAGCGGAGAACTACGAAGTTGCAGGCACTGCTCCGGCGCCCGGCACCACACGGTGCGCCCGCGCACTCACCCATGCAGAGGAAGTGCCCGACCTGCACCCGCCGGTGCTGCAGGGACGCGCACGTCAGGAGGAAGCAGAGCAGGTGGAAGGCCGCCAGCCCCAGCAGCCAGGGCTCGGACCAGTCCGTGCTCTGTGGGCAGAGGGAAAGCGGGTCAGGCAGCGGCGGGAGAACGGGCGTCGCCAGGCGGCCACAGCGACCGAACGCGGGCGCTCCCTGTCACGGACTGCAACCCCGCACCAAGCTCGGCAAAGAGCGCGCCCCGAGCAAGAGCCTCCCCCTCCCCGCCGGACAGCCCCGCTCCCCCGGTGCGGCCCCGCTCCCCCTCACCGCCAGCACGGCCGACAGCCCCGGCGGGCCGCGCACCGGCGGCTCCATGGCGGCGGCGGCGGCGGCGGCGGCAGCGCCGCTTCTCGCGAGACTCGGGTGGCCGCCGCTCCCCCTGCGGGGCCGTGGCGGGAAAGGGGCGGCGGGGCCCGAGGCGGGAGCGCATTCCCCACGGCGAAGGGACCGCGGTTTCGAGGGCGGGCTGAGGTGGCTCCTTCTCCTGAGGATGGCCGACAGAAGCAGCTCTGGCTTTCCGGAGCGGGGAAGGAGCTCTGGTCGCGTTTCCAGCGTTTGACGTCGGGAGGCCGCCAGTGTCACGATCTGCTCTGTGCGGTCCCGCTGGACTCGGCTGTGGGTCGGTGGCCCAGCACTGGTGTTGGCTTTTGGTCTCCTCTCAGCAACACCCAGGGTTGGCTTTAGCGATGAAGTGCAGGAAAAAAATATTTCAAGCCCAGCTGGAAGTTCTTTGAAAACAAACACAGTCGAGCTTTTCAGGCAGGAACTTAAGTGAAATGAAAAACTTTTCTTTCCAAATAATGCCCGCCGTGACCCTCATCCACCTTAAGGGGCAGGTAGCAGGGCCACCTCCTGTTCTTGCCACTACAGCAGAGCTCAAGGACACATTTTTTAACTTTGGAAGATGAAAATTAATTAAAATATTTCAATGGAAAGGGAAGAAGATCCAGGTTAAACCCCTTGTTTATAACTCCATTTGCTAAATGTGTCTAAGTCTGAAAGAACTGACTAATTTTAGAACTCACTACTTAACGAGCATTTCAAACTTAGATTTCCAACAACAAAGCCAAATCTAATCTAAAGTATTAGATCTGTTGAACAAACTATTTTAGTATATACTACTACTTCCTGCTTTAATTAATGTATTTATTTATTTCCTGACATTTTAGCTCATCAGATGTGAATCTTTGGTCTTTTTTTTCCCGAATGTTTTGAAGTGCATGTGTAAGTAAATATTACAGATACTCTGTTAATTTAAATTTACTATATAGGCAGATACAGGTCACCAGTGTGTCCTGGTCTCTCTCCACTGTCACACTTTCACAATTTAACATGAGATACCTGAAACAGGATTTTTTAAATTATCATTTTTAGGGGTTTTTTTTCTTTAAGTTTTTGTTAGTCTTTTTCTCAACAGAAATAGTATCTGGAGGCTAGTCAAGGCTTTCACTTGAAATCTTACAAAATTAAGGTGATAGAAAGGTGATCATTTCTACTACCATTATTGTCTTAAAATTAAGATTAGGGGAGAAAAGATATTTTTATCCCACACTGTAAATTGGAAGACAAGACTGGAACCTTAGGACAGGAGTGATATGGGACACCTGGAGCTGGTCCAAAGGAGAGCTACAAAGATGATTAAGGGACTGGAACATCTCATGTGGAAAGGATGAGGGAGCTGGGCATGTTCAGTCTCCAGAAGAGGTGACTGAGAGGGGACCTCATCAATGTCTGTCTGTATCTGAAGGGAGATGCCAGGATCTACTCAGTGGTGCCCAGCAATAGGAGAAGAGGCAATGGGCAGAAACTGATGCACAGGAAGTTCCACCTTAACATGCAGAAGAACTTTACTGCATGGGTAGCCAAGCACCAAACAGATTGCCCAGAGAGGCTGTGGAGTCCCCATCCCGGGGGGATATTCAAAAACCAGCTGGACACAATCCTGTGCAATGTGCTGTGTACTGTAGGATGACACTGCTTGAGTGGGGTGGTTGGACCGGATAACCTACTGTGGTCCATTCCAACCTGACCCATTCTGTGACTTATTTAGAAAGTTTTACAGCTAGTAATAAATTAAATGGATTTTTATTTTGTAAATGAGGAATGAGTTTCATGTAATTGCTTGATGCAGCTCACCAGAGCCCAGGCTAGCTGAAAGGACACACTGGCGCTGTGCCAGGAGTGGCAACTGCCTCAGTGTAGGATATACCGCAGGCAGAACCTTCAGAGCCACTTGCTCTACACTGCGGGATTGCTAACCGATGTCAGGGATTGGGTGAAGGAGTAAAAAGGAGGCTCTTCGTAGGAGCTTCCCGCAAGGAAGAATTTTTGAGGCTGAAGGGGTCAGGGTCAGAAGAGCCCTGAATACTGCTGTGCACAGCATTAAATACAGGGGAGTTTGAGGGGGTGGGTACAAATATTAACCAATCAATAACATACAGGGGAGGAACATGAGGCAGGGTTTACAATATGGGAACCGGTGAGGATAAGGGGGAGGAGAGGAAAGGTCACATGGGCCAGTGGGGGCCTTGATGAATAGGGGATTTCCAGAGGGGCGGTATTGCAGGGGCTGGCTAACAGAGGATTGACAGGGAAGGGTCCAGAACAAGGGGCAAGGTTGTAATGATGGACAGGGAAGGCACTGGAACAAGGGGTTGGGTTACAGTGATGGGCAGGATAGGGGAGGATACAACTTAAGGGCAGACTGACTGTGGTGGGGAACATAGGAATAAGCTATTAACAATAAAACTATTAAAATAAACATGGGCTGCGACAATTGCTCAGTAATTGACTTCAGGAACTATGCAATAGCTGAATGGCTTCAATGAATGCATATGCAGTCACTGCTATATGAGTGGAATATGCTGGTGAGTGGTAAATCTGTTATGCAGACAAGATGGGTGGATAAGAAATTATTGGCTTACTGCAACACGCTGAACCAAAAATTCATGTAGCTTTTACTGTCAGCCACTGTAGCATCAATGGAAACTTTCCTATAGGGAAATATGAGTTGTTTCTTTAAGATTGTCTAAGATAAAGTCAATAATGCTATTTGTCAGCAGATGGTAGCAGATACATAAGTATTGCCAGATCTTTTGTGTGGTATATGTTCTCTTTAGTTTATTTTTAGTGGAGAACAAAATGTGAACAGAAGACACTTAAAAGGCAGTGAACAGATACTTTACTCTTTTATAGGGGAAAACTTGTGTTTTTGTATGTAGCTTCTTTACAGAACCAGTATGCTACAATTAGATCCTAGTTTTTATAATACTCTACTAACCATAAATGTACAACACCAATAATAATAATATGGAAATATTTATGTTCTTATTATTATAAGTAACTTAAATTTTAAGTAAATAAATATTATTAGAAACTTTGTTTCTAAAACTCACTCTTAGTTTTCTGTTGCAAGATTCAGATTCTCATGTAATTTCCTTCTGCACTATAGTATTATCCAAGCAGTTTCGGTGAAAGATAAAAAAACCCTGATTTGTAAAATGATCTTTTTTCTTTTAAGAATAGAAAAACTTTTTTTTACTTTACATAGGAAAGTATCTAAAATCAGACATTTATCTTAAGTTTATATGGCTGAAAAAACAATCTGGCTGGTAAAAGCCTATGTATGATAGGGAATCTCAAATTCAAATGCTAAATTATGTTCCTAGTCATAGCCCTTACACACGTTTGCTAGCAGATCATATTTTGTAGTACTGGAAACCAATTGAAAGTGCCTGTTATATTTCCTGCTGAGGGAAATGCAACTCTGATTCTGCAAGACAAGATGTAAGGAGGTGTGTGAGTGAGTGAATGGGGCAGCCCCTCACCTCCTCAGTCAAGGCAAAGATAGAAGGTGGCCACGTGTTGTGGTTAGTGACAAGGTACCGAGAACCCAATTTCTGTCCTTTGCAACATCCCACTGTTGAGTTCTGCTGCTGGGACAAGGACTGCTCATCTCTGCATTTCCTGCCTCTCTCGCAGCCTGCTCCTGTGGAGTCATGTGTTAATACTGACTTGGGTAGACTTCACAGAGCTTTGGGAGGCATGAGTGGTTTCACTATAAAACAGGCTGAGCCTGGGAGAGGAGTCTGGATGATTATTGTTGCTGTGGTCACTTCCAGGCCATCATTTTTATGCTCTAAAGGTTATATTTATGATATAACCTTTAACCTGTGCTCAAAAGCA
Source organism: Poecile atricapillus (assembly GCF_030490865.1). Taxonomy (NCBI): domain Eukaryota; kingdom Metazoa; phylum Chordata; class Aves; order Passeriformes; family Paridae; genus Poecile; species Poecile atricapillus. The sequence goes on along the minus strand of NC_081251.1, from coordinate 19,957,666 downwards.
GTCTTAAATTTGCATTTGCTTCCCAATGCAACAGAAGTGAGCCTGAGTCTGGTACTCATTCTAATGCGTGTTTCACTAAAATCCTTCACTTTCCCTGTCCTTGCAATTACAAAATAATTATTTTTGAGTACTTTGATTATTTTTTGCAGCTGTTGTCTTTTTATCTTTTTATAGTAGCAGCTCTTATTGGTCATGACATGCTTGGAAAATAAGAATAGTAATGATAGTGTTGTAAGGACTTCATTAGAAATAGAATTTAAAACTGTCTGGATTGTTTTATGTATGTAATTTGTGAGTTTCAGATTTAGATAATGGATGCCACTTCATCTAAGCTTAAGGTTACCTCTGCATTTGAGAATGAGTTTGACTGGATGACCTCCAGAGGTCTGACCTACATTGCTCTATACTTTTGATTTCCCAGGGATATGGACTGGTACCAGCTGGCTGGGAAGCAGCACTGCTGAGCACAGCCTGGGAAGCCTGCAGGGTGCAAAAAGCTGAACATAAACCAGCAGTGTGACCTCGCAGCAAATACTGTCAGCAGTTTCCTGGACTGTATTAACAGCCCACCCAGGAGATTAAGGGATTCAGCATTCATCAGAACACATCTGCATCTACCTTTGCATACTTCAAATATAAGGACAATAGAGCTAAAAGGTGAAAATTCAGCAGAGAGCTGTCAAAATACTCAGGGAGCTGAGGAATTTGTCTTGGGGCAGGAGCTGAGGGAGCTCGGCTTGTTTCACCTGGCAAGAGGTGTCTCCAGGGGAAACCTAGTAGCAGCCTGACAGTGATTATGAGGAGCTTGTAAGAAAAATGGAGCCAGGATTTCCTGGTAGTGTGGTGTGAGCATGAGGGGCAACGCACCTAAAGTGAAGCCAGAAGTCTGGGCTGGATAAAAAGAAAAGATTTTTCCTCATGAGGGCAGTCAAGCAGTGGACAAGGTATCCAAACAGGTGGGATGCTTCTTTTTTGGAGATTTTCAGGACCTCATTGGATAAAACCTTGAGCAACTTGGTCTGGCCTCGTAGTGAATCTAGCTTTGAGCAGGAGATTGAAATGACTTTTTAAGGTCTCTTCTAACCTGAATTATTCTGATTCAATGATTCCACAACCTAAAATGAGAAAAACCAACTTTTTAGTAGTGTTCACTAAACAATACTGCTTTAGCCTGGAAGTGAAAGAAATGTTTTTGTGTGTGTTTTTTCAGAATCTTATTACCTTAACTTCCTCTCTTTCATCCACTTTCTGTCAGGGCTTTTATTTCCTCACTGCAAAGTAGCTTCAGGCATCTTCACCCTTATTTTTCTTCCTCTGCTATTCTCAGACAGTGCACACAGTCTGAAATGCAAATGTCTTTTTGTTCTTTACCTACTAACATGACCTCCTGTTAAATTATTCCACTAATCCTAACAAAGATCTCAGAATCCTTTCAAAGCCTTTCTGTATTCTGGCATAGCAACCAGATTTTATTTCTGTTGGAATCTTTGTCCATTCAGAGTAGAAGAGGCCAAGTGTAATTGCAAGCAAAAATCAGTTGTGACAGTCTCAAATCCTGTTCTTAATTACGTACTATTTTGTCTCTTTGACTCCTTCTGAAGTGTTCCTCTCACAGAACTGCTGCATTGATTGTTTTTCATTTCAGAAATACCACCTCTTGTCAGTCCATGGGATGGTATGGAAATTAAGCACCTCTGCATTTCTTTGATATGTGACTGCATTGCAATGCAGTGCATTTAAGTTGCAATACAGGTATTATAATAAAAGGGCGAGAAGAAATAGAAGTATCTGGGATGTGCAGGGCAACTTTCATGATTTTCATTATTGTATCAGATCTGATTGCAGAACTTCATGACAGCATTGCATTTTCTTCTTCAGGGCATGCTCTTAAGGCACGTCCCAGCCTCTCCTGCCTGTCATTCTTAACATGTAGGGGAAGTACAAACTGAATGGAACAGGGAGCAGCAGGAGCAGGATCAGCAGAAGAGACATTTTTTTTAACATGTCATTGTTCTGAGAGATCTCAGCCTTTTTGTCTCTGAGACTGAACACTTGATACAAATCTTGTACTTTGAGACTCCTACTGCTTCTTGCTTACATCATTCTCTAATGAATGAAGAACGAAGAGTGGAAAAACGGCAGTAATTTGGCAAGAGACAGCCAAGAGCCCCAGCACTTCCATCTATTGATCCTGGAGCTATCCATGGCTTTTTAGTGTTTTGTGTATTCCATCTCTTCAGCAGTCCACAGTTCTCCTGATATAATTTGTCCAAATGACTCAGACCATCTGAGCACTTCAGTTAAAATTTAATTTTTTGGATATAGGAACTGACACACACAAATTATATACTTTAAAATAAAGCAATAATTGCAAAGGTGTAAACATTTGTACATTTAACGTGTGACAATGCTGTTACAGCTCCTATCAGCTCTTTAATATCTGTAAGCTTAAAGCATATGACCTGAGAATATTCGCATGTGGAAATTTTCTGGCACACGTGTGGGAGCTCCACTGCAAAATCTTGCATCAGAAGAGTTGAGAAGAAGTCAATTAATCCTCCCCCAGCTTTTTTTGCAGTTTGAGGTTTTACAGATTCATAGGTTTGTTCCACAGTGTCATTCCCTCATAATTGGTGGGAAATGTCTAGCTGTATTCCTGACTGGATGGGGGTGTTGCTGTGATAATGATCTTTTGAATTGTTCACAGACCACTCTTCAATGTGTGATACATGTATTTTAATTCAAGATTGTCTCCCATAATAGCACACCAGTGCTGACAAGTCCACTGTTGGGAAAATTATGACAGAGAGGTTTTAGATACTATTCTGTACATGGATTTTATATGAAATCTCTGTGTCAGAGATTCAGAATTTCTGAATCATCAGACATTTTGAGTTATCAGGATTTCTCTGTTTTGTAGGTTTCTGTGGTAGGGACAGAGATTTGCAGCTCCCCTAAGAGCTGTGACATCATCCTTGTACAAGGAATTAACCTGTGGACGGAAGCTTTGAGGCACTGAAACAGGAAATGTATGAGAGATAAATCAGCAAAAACATTTAGGAAGCTAAGACAGCATATCTGGAAAGCCTGTTAGAAAAGTCAAGTTGCACAAATTCCAGGTCAGTGATGAATGCAAAAAGACTGCATAGAATATTTTGGGCAAAGACTAATTTTTAGAGATGCAGACAGAATAATTACAGACCTAACTCTTGAATTTTTAGTTGCAGGCCTAATGTTTGTAGTTCCATGATGCTGCTCTTGGCCGCACTGGAGCTCCGGGCTAGCTCTACGGTGCCACTCCGGCACGGGCAGTCGCCAGGAGTGGGGAACTGCAGGGGAAAGGCGATCCCACCGCAGAACCTTCAGAGCACCGAATCCTGCCGGGCTCTGACAAATCAGGCATCGTGGGTGATGGCAAAAGGAAGGAGGAGACTCACTCGGCTGTACTTCCCAGGAACAGGTTTATTCGGGAGAGGGGATGAGCACAAGGGTCTGGGCTGGAAGAATTCAGGACCGAAAAGAGTCCAGACCCCCTCTGTGCACTGGGTTTTATCTCAGGGGCGGGCACAGTCCAGAGTCCAATGGGAGCTCATGGAGGGCAGGGTAAGGGGAGGAGGTTACAATATCAGGGACCAATGGGGATACAAAGAAGGCGGGAACATAACATAACAACCAATAACATGTCGAGGAAGGGATGATATACATGGAAGGAGCTGGAAGGAGAGGTGGGGTTTATCATGATGGATGGGGAGATGGGGCAGGGTAAAGGTGATTGACGGGGAATATTCAGGAAAACTGGGAGGGGTTCATATAACAGACAACTGGGGCGAAACCAATACAATTAACAGGGGGAAACAAGAACGTACTAACAAGTTTTAACAAATTCATAACAAAATTAAATAAATGAACTACAACAGTTCCAGGATTGTGTATTATCTGGACAGTGAAACACATAAAAAACTGTATCTGTTTTTAAAATTGCCATTGGCTGAGAAGCTCTGTCATGGGAGTGGTTGTACATAGGGCATGTTGAAGACCTGTACACTGCAAAAGGTAACCAGTTTCAAATTGAGAGTTGTGGGATTTATATTAGAAAAGCCCATATTCTGTTGAAGTACTGGAATTCAGCAAGAAATATGTATCTGTCCAGTAACTATATCCTGTATTTCCATCCTGGAAAAGGAAGGAACTACAACTGGCAGTCCCCTCCTCCAGTTCCATCCTCCCATTTTTATGTTCTGTGTCCAGTCTTTCCATGCCCTGCTTGTACCATAAGCAGTACTGCCAGAAAGGTAGTAGCCACTTGTTAAAAAAAAAAAAGAAAAAAAATTATCCCCTGCAGTGCCTTTTGGTGGCATACTGGAAAACACAAAAGGAGAAAGAAAAAATCACAGCAAAGAGAATGACAAAATGTGCTAACACCTGGGGCACCACTAAAAATCTATTCTAGAGCCTGCATTTTCAATTAAAGGACTTTGCTTCTCTGTGTGCTTGACCCCACACAAAGCAGTATGAGGACTGGCAACATTCACCCTTTTTCAGTGTACATTGTAGCATCCTTTCCCTGTTACTGCTGTTTTTTCTGCATGCAATTAAATTTAACTTGCTTAACAGCACTGTCTATGGTTTCAAAACAGGATCTCCCTAATATGTTGTCAGATGAAGCATTCACATGAGTACGGGTAAGATGTATTTACAGAGGGACAGGGAGTAAATGAAAGTAAATAAATGTATAATCATATGGAAGTAGCTGCTCTGCCTTCCTTGCTCCTTTTCCCCGACAGAGTCAAACTGCTGCATGGTTTCACTGTGTCATTAGCTGTTGCTAGGAGAAAGATGCAGGCAGAGATCTTTTCCTTGAAGATTAAGTTTAGGCTTTCACCACTAGCAATAGATAGGCAATCTTCCAGATGTCATGAACCACAGGATTTATCTGTCTCTCACCAGTACAGTATTGAGTCAAAATCAGGGTTCTAGCATTATCAAATCTCTTCAGTTTCAAAAATGCCCATGTGGAGACTTCAGGGCATTGGAACGTTCTCACTGGGGAGAGTGGTTAATCACCCTTTTCCAACACCTTTGAATATCTCGGAAGAATCCTCTGGTCTCTTCCAAGCTTCATAGACTTCGTGTTGAGTAGTTTGTTTTTCTTCTCCGAGACAAAATTCTCCAATTTCCTGTAACAGAGATGGATTTTCCTGGGTTTAGCAGACTTAGCTTTTACCTCTGTTTTTCAAATGTTGCCTTCATTTTAATTTTAACTTTATGCAACATTGATTTGGTAGTGTGGGACTCTGCAGGGATTGCCTTGTGACCTTTACAGACTTCTATCAGATAATTCAACCTAACAATGAAATTTTTTGTCCTTTCAGTGACTGAACTCGTCAGAATCAGGGTGGTAACCCTCCAGTAGATGCCCTGCTTTTATTCTCCTGAACTGAAGATATAAAGATATAATGGTGGTATAAGGGCACTTACATTGATGGGTTAAATACTGTCTTAGAGTTATCCTCTTTGGAAGTAGAAAGGCCATGTATACTTTTTTTATTTTTTTGGAAGGTCCATAAGCTTGTGACTGGTCTCCGATTACTTGATCATTTTGGATTTCCTTCAACTATAGAGGAAGGACAAGGCATACAAATATTTTCAGATCTCTTGCTTGCAAATAGCAGGAGGACTTCAGAGTTGCTGAATTCTTGCTTTAAAGGCTGTACTTTGTGTCCCCAGTAACCCTGGTACTCTGGATTGCACCTCAGTGTGAAGATTTCTGCTTAGTTCAGGAGAGAAACCACAGTGTGTGCACAGGCTGTGTGCCCAAAGTGTGCTTCTTGTAACTCAAGGCACGGATACTCAGCACATTCGTACCTAGGAGAACTGATGCTGCTCAGTAAACTGTTAATGTAGATTCACCTTAACTGTTCAAATGGAGTATGTTATCTTTAGTTAATTAACTGAGAAGTTCATCCTCACTGGAGGAAAAAAAGATTTTTAGAGGTGGTCTGAGGAAGAAGGCCTAAGGCAGAAGGTTGAAAGTGTCTGTGAGACTTTCTTATCATGGAAACATTCAGAGAGCTATTTCATTTGTTTCTGTTTAAATTGAGGGAATGAAATACTTGTCTGTGTGTTGTCTTGTCTGTATGTTTGATAGCTTATTTTATTTTATTTGATCTGTTCAACATATAACTGAAAAATCCAAGTAGTAGTTTTTGTATCTGTTAACTACTAATCTGCTGGTTTTTTGTTGGTTTTTTTTTTTTTTTTCAGATATAAGATCATTTAAAAAGGCTTATTTTTAGTACTGTTACAAGGCTAAAGTTGTTACAGGAAAACCTTCCTTTTATGGATATAAAAGTGAGTAGACTTTTATGGACTAACTGATACAACTGTTTTTCAGTGTCCAGTAGCAGATTTCTAGGGAAGCATATAAGAGCAGAACAATCAGATAGCCAGACTTGCCGAATAAATTCTATGCATCTTGCAGCTCTTTGCTTTGGACTATTGAGAGCTGGAGGAAATTCTCTGTGATTAAGATTTGAACTGCAGCTGCTAAAGGCTCAGTGCAAAACATTAACCAATTCCTAGTGAACACTGGAAACAGGTTTAAAGAGTGTTGGTGTCCAAATAGACGTGCAGTAAACCCGATATCGCTCAGCTGGCTGTTAGTCCGAGGGTACTTCAGTGCGCAGTGGAAGATGAGGAGGAGAAACTGGCATCCAGCGCCGTTTTCCTGTTAAAAAGCAGCGGCAGGTGGCACTCTGACTTTGCTTTTCCTTAGGACATCGCTGTTTCAGGAGCACTGGAGAGTATTCACAAAACATTCAGATGAAGGAAGTTTTGTTCTACAGATTATCATCATAATGGAAAGCCGAGCACACCTCTTAAGTGTATGTTGTAGTGCATCTAAAATCTTGGTACCTCCCAAGGGTAAAACTCACCTCTGGTTTGTGTAATGTTAGTTCCTACCTGAGAACCTTCCTTCCCTTCCCCCTTCCCATTGGCTGTGACCTTCCTGCATCCCCTAATCACCCCTGCCCCCTGGTATAAGAGATAAGACCCTGAGCATTTCGGTCTCTCTCTTGCCCCGGATGGAACGCAGACAATAAACCCGGGATTATTTCAGCAAGTTTGAGCCTCCTGTGTCTAGATACTTTGAGTCCGTGTTGTATCCACTCCAGGACCCCCTCCGCCGCCTGTGCCTTAAGACGAGCAGGCTCGCACCACGGGGGGTGGGACAGAGGGGTCCCACCGAGGAGAGGGATAGCAACAGAGTGGCGCCCAGACGGGGGCTGCACAAGCCCACGTAAAGGTTTATCGGAGCCAGGGTGAGCCGTTCTTTGGAGACTTTGGATGCAGTTTAAAACAGCAAAAAAAGTTTCTGAAAAGGAGTCGAAAATCCTCCAGCACCAGAGGACCGATTCCAGGGCAACAAGTATCCTTCCACACTGCCAGAAAACGACAGAAAAAGGTAAGACTGAACTCCGACACCGGGCTGGGAGGGGTGGAGAGTGAAACAGACCCCGGGGGTCTGTGTTCTGTGTAACTCCTTCCCAGCGGCAGCAGCCCCGAGCGTGTGGGGCTCCCCCGGCCGTGGGCAGAGACGGGGTGGGGGGGGGAGAGGGATTCTCCCCGCTGCCTGTATTGTGTGAGTTCAATTGTAATCTTTTGGTGCGACTGTTTTCTGTGGTAGGGAAAATAGACAAATTGTGTGCAGAGCTGCTGTGACCTCCAAAATGGGGGCCCGGCTATGCACACAAGAAAGGAGTCATACACAAAAAATACAGACATTTTTAAGAACCACAAATGTAAAAATTTCAAAACATAAGATAAAACAGTTTGTATCATATTTGACTCAGCAAAGTGAACAGATCGAATTGTTGAAATTAGATTCAGTAACTGCCTGGGATAAAATTGGAAATTTATTAACCTTAAAAATAGAAGGAGGAGACAAATCGGCCCTAAAATTCCTCCCGGTTTTTCTTTTAATTCGAAAACAATTGGTTAACAGAGAAAAGATACCCGAGACAAACAATACAAGTTCTAGTCCGGTGTGTCTCTCTCAGTCACCCAGTCCTGCCTCACAAGCCGTCAAGGCTCCCTCCCTATACCCTGTCAGTGTTACAGAAAATGTATCTTCCTCTCCCCACATGGCAGAGAGCCAAAATGGCACTTGCCACGTGTTACCTGGCCACATGGTGAATCCCCCTGTGTATTCCCTTTCTCCTACCCATGATCCCTCCCAGCCCTGCTTGGCCCCACCCTATGACCCTGCCCCCCGAGGCTATAACCCTACCCCCTATCCCTCCGGCCCCTGTCCCGTGGGGAGGAGGGGCGGGGAGAGAGGGAGTTACACCCCTTGCTCCTGCAGAGGGGCAGGGGGAGGGGTGTCCCGGCCCTGCCCCCCGATGGGGGGGTGCCAGCCTGCCGGGCCTGAAGGGGGGGAGCACGGACCCCCTCCCGGCTCCAGCGGGGGTGGGGCTGGGTCTCTCCACAAGCCCGATGAGGGAATGGGAACCCCGGGACGCGGCGGGGGGGGATCCGGACCCCCGGAACCCGGCGTGAGGGGAGGCTGCCCCCTGCCCGGCTCCTGTAGGGAAACAGGCACCCCGGGACGCGGCGGGGGGGGATCCGGACCCCCGGAGCCCGGCGTGAGGGGAGGCTGCCCCCTGCCCGGCTCCTGTAGGGAAACAGGCACCCCGGGACGCGGCGGGGGGGGATCCGGACCCCCGGAGCCCGGCGTGAGGGGAGGCTGCCCCCTGCCCGGCTCCTGTAGGGAAACAGGCACCCCGGGACGCGGCGGGGGGGGATCCGGACCCCCGGAGCCCGGCGGGGGCGGAAGCGGAGCCCCGGGGCCTGGTGTGCGGGGGGGCGGCCCCCTGCCCGGCTCCTGCAGGAGAGGAGCTGTGTCTCTCCACAGGTGTGGGGAAGGAACAGGCACCCCGGAGCCCGGCAGGGGCGAGCAAAGAAGCCCAGGGAATGGCAGCCCTGGAGAAAATGAAGTTATAGTAACAGCAGCCCCTGTTGTATACAATCACAACAGAGGAGCAATGAGATTACAACATCAGCCTTTCAATTACCAAGTAATCAAAGATATTTGTAAAATTAAAAATGATTTTGGTCGTGATAGTGAAGTCTTAAGGGGAATGATAAGAACTACATTGAAATCACTGGATTTAATTCCTGCAGATATTAAACATTTATTTCGGTGTTTGCTAACTCCCTCTGAATATGATCTTTGGGAAAGTTTATGGAAAAGATCGTTAACAAAACTCCTAGCTGAACTCAAACAAAGTAATCAAAATGCACATGATACAGAGAACAATGAAATCACTTTAGACCATTTATGTGGGGAGGGAAATTGGATTAACCCTGCCGATCAAGTGAGAATATTAACAAAGTTTGTTGCAGATAAAGTTTGTGATGTAGCTGAAAACATTTTTTACCAATTACCAACAGCTGATATTCAAGTCAATTATGTTAATATTAACCAGTTTCCATGTGAGAGTTTCTTACAGTTTGTAGATCGTCTGAGACTACAGATACAAAGACAAGTTAAAGAACCAGTGGCCCAGATGGAACTGCTTAAAGAAATAGCCCAAAGAAATGCCAACGAGGCTTGTCGTCAAGTAATTCTGAGTCTACCTATTAATCCTCCACCCACCATAGCAGATATGATTGAAGCGTGTGCCCAGAAAGCAGACTTGTACAGTGTACACGACAAGAAACCGGGCAACCCAGAGACAGTGGCAGCAGTGACAACAGGAATGAACAAGCCACAGATGCCACCAGGACAGCTACAGCACGTCATCTGTTTCCAGTGCAAGAGGCCAGGGCATTTTGCAAGGAACTGTCCTCAAACCCAGCAACAAGGGAAACAGCAGAAAAAGGACTCTGTTTTAATGGGAAAAGGGGAGGAAAGGGAGCGGAGTGGGAGACTGCAGAAATATAATTGTGAGGAATGTTTGCCTAATAAGGTCTGGCAACCACAAAAGCGATTCAGACTTGTAACTTCTAAAGTTTTTTGTTTCAGATCTGACCGCTGGACTGTAGTTGAAGTAGATTTGCAGGAAAATTCACAAGACCTGGCTGGACTGGATAGTAGGTATTTTGTTATTGGAGACACAGCACACACACCAATAGAGATTGAGGTGGCTCCCATGACAATTATGGGAGACCTAACACATCTCATTCTCTTAGCTAGGTGCCCTCAACCACCTTTCTATATAGACAAAGGGCAGGTAATAGCCCAGGTGATCCCTATTCCAACAGAAGTCCCAGCAGATGACAAAGCACCAGGAATCTACTGGGCAGAAGTCATGGGTGAAGATAAGCCCATTATGGGGTGTAATCTAACACATAAATCAGAACATCTCCATGTAGAAGGGTTAATTGATACTGGGGCAGATGTGACCATCATACCGGAGAAGGTGTGGCCCTCACATTGGGAATTACAACCGGTGGCAGGAAAAATACAGGGTGTTGGAGGAATGAAACTGGCAAAAGTTGCTAAAGATATTGTCCAGATCGAAGGTCCGGACGGTAGAATAGCTAGTGTCCGACCTTTTGTAATTGACTACAAGTGTCCCTTGTGGGGGAGAGATACCATGTCGCAGTGGGGGGTCAAATTAACAATTCCTGAGACACCTCAGGATTTTTGATAGAGGCCACTGTAGAGCGTCCGGTCCAAAAGTTATCTTGGCTAGATAATGATCCAATTTGGGTGAACCAGTGGCCTCTCAGCAAACAAAAACTTGGGGCGCTAGAAAAATTAGTGGAAGAAGAATTGGCTAAAGGACACATAGTAGAAACAACCAGCCCTTGGAATTCCCCGGTGTTTGTAATAAAAAAGCCAGGGAAAGATAAATGGCGTCTCCTTCAAGATTTAAGAGAAATAAACAAAAAAATACAAGATATGGGATCTCTCCAACCAGGAATGCCATCTCCCACCATGCTCCCACAGGATTGGCTACTAGCAGTAATTGATATTAAAGATTGTTTTTTTCAAATTCCCCTGCACCCAGAGGATGCACCAAGGTTTGCCTTTTCCATTCCTACAATTAACAGAGAAGCTCCAATGAAACGGTACCACTGGACTGTATTACCTCAGGGGATGAAAGCCAGCCCCTTCATCTGCCAGTGGTATGTGGGGTCATTGCTGTCCTCAGTGCGTGCTGAAAAGAGAGAAGCTATCATTTTGCATTATATGGATGATATTTTAATTTCATGTCCCAATAACAACATACTGAAAGATACCCTTGACCTAGTGATTAAAGTTTTAACCTCTGCTGGATTTCAGTTGCAGGAAGACAAAGTTCAAAGGATGCCACCTTGGAAATACCTGGGCCTAAAAATTACTGCACAGACTGTTCCACAAAAATTGGAAATTATTGGTAATCCTAAAACTCTAGCAGATCTCCATTCTCTATGTGGGTCACTAAACTGGGTCAGACCATGGCTAGGTCTCACAAATGAGGACCTGAGTCCCCTACTCAATTTATTGAAAGGGGAGAGAGAGTTACTGTCTCCCAGGGAGCTGACTCCAGAAGCAAAAACTGTAATTGAAAAGGCACAAAAGGCCTTGACAGAAAGACAGGCACACCGCTTCAAACCTGAGCTGCCTTTCAAATTTATTGTCCTGGGGAAGTTACCACACCTACATGGGTTAATATTCCAATGGGCTGAGGGGCAGAGAGATGCACTCTTAATCATAGAGTGGGTCTTCCTCTCTCATCAAAGGCCCAAAACTATCACCAAGCCACAAGAGCTGATGGCTCAGCTGATTCAAAAGGCCAGAGTAAGGCTGCGAGAACTAGCAGGTTGTGACTTTATGTGTATTCACCTCCCAGTCAGGCTCTCTGGAGAAAGCAAACACTCCCCTGAGAGACTGACCAAAGAGATGTTTGAGCATCTGCTGCAGAGCAATGCTAACCTCCAGTTAGCTCTGGACAGCTATAGTGGGCAAATCTCAGTTCAAGCACCATCACACAAATTGTTTCATGAGGAATTCCACCTCATTCCTCGTGAGAAAAGGAGCCGAAGGCCACTCAAAGCGCTCACAGTGTTCACTGATGCATCTGGGACATCCCACAAGTCGGTGATGACTTGGAGAAATCCACAGACTCAGCTTTGGGAAGCTGATGTTGAGTTTGTAGAGGGGTCACCCCAGATAGCTGAACTAGCTGCAGTCGTGAGAGCCTTTGAGAAATTTTCAGAACCAATTAATTTAGTTACTGATTCAGCCTACGTAGCAGGAGTGGTGTCCAGAGCGGAACAAGCAGTTCTCAGAGACATTGAGAACGAACATCTCTTTAGATTGCTTTCAAAACTGATTTACTTAGTCTCGAATAGAGAACAACCTTTCTATGTGATGCATATAAGGGCGCACACACCGTTGCCAGGTGAAATTTCTGAGGGAAACCGGAGGGCTGATTCCCTTGCTGCCCCAGCGGAGAAGGTATGTCTCCCTGATGTGTTTCAGCAGGCAAAAATAAGTCACCAGCAATACCATCAAAATGTGCCAGGACTGATTCGTCAGTTCCAGCTGACACGGGATCAGGCTAAAGCCATCGTGGCTACCTGTCCCAATTGTCAGCTCCAAGCAATGCCATCATTAGGCATCGGAGTTAATCCCCGAGGCCTTAAGAGCTGTGAGGTGTGGCAAACAGATATCACTCACATCCCCAGTTTTGGCCGCCTTAAGTATGTACATGTGAGTATTGATACATACTCAGGAGCGGTGTATGCCTCTGCTCACGCAGGAGAAAAGTCTGTGCATGCTAAACAACATTTAGTACAGGCCTTTTCTGTATTGGGAATCCCTAAAGAAATTAAAACAGACAATGGCCCAGCGTATAAATCCAAGGAGTTCCTGGAATTTGTCCAGCAGTGGGGAGTGGAACATAAAACTGGCATCCCCCACTCCCCCACAGGTCAGGCTGTAATCGAGCGTACCCACCAGACGCTCAAACAAGTTCTAGCCAGGCAAGGCAGTGAAGCAGTGTGGATGTCTCCACAACAGAAACTCTGTAAAGCTCTGTTTACCATTAACTTCCTGAACTGCTCATTTGAAAACATGAATCCTCCTGTGACTCGGCATTTTAACAATGGTAGTCAGTTTAAATTGTCACAGCATCCACCAGTGTTAATCAGAGACCCTGAAACTTGGGAAACCAAGGGTCCCTATGAACTTGTCACCTGGGGGCGTGGTTACGCGTGTGTATCCACCCCCACAGGCCCCCGATGGATTCCTCAAAAATTTGTAAAACCTTTTGTTCCAAAGAATCCAGCACCAGCAAGAAAAAAGGAGAAGCAAGTGGCTGTTGCTTCCAAGAGAAGACGCCGCTGAAGAGAGCAAGAAGAAACCTCTCTAGCCTCTGACCTGCATACTTTGGCTGTGAATTTGTTTTAAAAAAATTTCTGTTCCTTTTTTTCTTTTTGTAGAAATAACCTACCTCTTACTCAAATCCATGTTTTTCATTTTTATATAACAGAAAAGGGTGAGGTGTTGTAGTGCATCTAAAATCTTGGTACCTCCCAAGGGTAAAACTCACCTCTGGTTTGTGTAATGTTAGTTCCTACCTGAGAACCTTCCTTCCCTTCCCCCTTCCCATTGGCTGTGACCTTCCTGCATCCCCTAATCACCCCTGCCCCCTGGTATAAGAGATAAGACCCTGAGCATTTCGGTCTCTCTCTTGCCCCGGATGGAACGCAGACAATAAACCCGGGATTATTTCAGCAAGTTTGAGCCTCCTGTGTCTAAATACTTTGAGTCCGTGTTGTATCCACTCCAGGACCCCCTCCGCCGCCTGTGCCTTAAGACGAGCAGGCTCGCACCACGGGGGGTGGGACAGAGGGGTCCCACCGAGGAGAGGGATAGCAACAAGTGTATGGAACAGTGCCTATGTGTCTTGGTTCTAGAAGACAGGTGTCTGCCAGGGAGAGCAGGAGCCTCCCTTGGGATGAAAGAATGTAGACCCCCTCCCTCCGAATTATTATAATTTTGAAATCAAGGGGGCTTTCAGGCAGAGATCTGGGGATAGGAATAACAGTTCTTTACTAGTATAACCAGGTAAACAAACAAACAATAACTACAGCAATAACAAGAAAACAGAACCAGGGACCCCGGGACAGCTTTCTCGTCTGAGACGGGATGGAGGAGAGGCTTTGTTTTCACAAACCCCTCGGGCAGTCAGTCCCGGTGCTCCTGCAGGGCTCTGAGGAAACAGTCGGCTGGGACAGCAGGGACGAGCTGAGATCCTGGGCTGGTGGATGAGGTGTATCAGCAGCTCCACGGCGATGCCTGGCAGGACAGCGGGTGCGAGGCCACCAACCAAGAGGGGAGAAGGAGAAGAAGCAGCTCCGTGACCCAGCGCACGAACGTCCTTCCCCGAAGCCGAGGAAAAAAGCCAGCTAAAAACTGTCCCCACCCTCCTTTTTCTGCCCCCTTCCCCCCACCCTGGGCCCGGCCACTCTTTGTCCTTTGTGAGCACCCCTAAGTACCGGTAGTTAGGTTGTCCCAGCACATAATGGGTAAAAATTCCCACCTAACCCTCAACACTATGCTTCCCACAGGCATTCGTAATTTCTCTTTTAGCCCCTACTGCTAAATATTTTTTGTGGGTACAAAGATGCTGCATACTTCTGTAGGACCTTACTTGTTAGGGAAGAATGCAGGCAGGGTCTTTTACCTTAAAGGTTAGGAAAGCAAAAAAATTTCACCACTAAGACTTAAAAACATTGTTGGGCATCTCTGTGGAAATGCTGAACTGTTCTGTTTTTCTGAGTGTCTGCTATGAGCCAACACCTACTGCAAGTGTGTCTGCTCTATGCACAGTCTGCTGTGCAGATAAACAGCATCTGCTTTGGTTCATTTGTGATGTGTCCTACAGCTGTACCTGCTACCAGTATGAAAAGGAAGTCTGTATTTGGAACATGGGAGGACTGGTGAATAGGAGGGCAGTAGCCAAGTGACTCTGAGCTTTCTAGTCATGCCATACATACAAAGCTAATCATTCACTCATTGTGCTTATCTATTAGTGTCCCATGACATGCTTTTACTAAGCAGAATTTCTTTGTAGTGTATTTGATCACTGCTGCCTTCTAAGCACATTTATTAACCTAGGAATAATTTGAGATTTATGGGGACACAGAAGTACTGATCAAAGTTCTGATTGCTTGTGGATTCCACCATGCTCCTTGGTGCAACTTAAAATGTAGATCCCAGTGGCTTTTGATTTCTTTGTTGAGGCTGGCTCTGGAACCTCAACTAGCTGCACAGAGAATCTTCATGTGATGGTGTGATGGACAGTAGAATCGTGGCATAAAATTTAGTTTCACAAAGGAGGGAATACCCAAGAAGAATGGTTGCATTTTTAGGTAAGCAGTTAATCCTCCTTTAGTTTCCTGATTTTGAATCTATAATGCTCAAGTCTTTGGCTAAACCAGGTTTTGGCCACCACCATCTGTTAGCTGAAAGCAGATTATTTCAGAGATGTGTTGTTGGGCTGCATTCACAAGAATCCAAGTTCCTTGTATTCTCTAAACACTCATTATGATGGTGTAGGGAGAAACTGCGCTAAAAATGAATGGAGTAATTCATGTCTTCTGGAGAAGGAAAGTTTTAGTAGAGAATGGGTTAGTATGATGTGCACAGTGGAATAAGAATTAGGATTTACTCTGTGGTGGACATGTGCCTCTCTGGTTTATTGAGATGCATTTGAAGATTATGGAAAATCCTGTATGAAACCAGTCTTGTTGAATTCTTGTATATATTGTCAGTGGGATTAGTGCTGAAGTGCAGCCTGACCTTCCTGTATGCCCATTTCCCTGTTTGGGAAATGTTCTGGTAGGAAGAAAAGTTCAGTCTGAGTATGTGCCTGAATGCAGGTAATATGCAGTCATGGAAAAATAAAAATTCTAGAACTTGAGTACATCTGAAAAATATGACCTGAAACTTCTATTACATAAAGTTCTTTTTGGGTTATTTTTGATGTGATAGCTAAATGTTTTGTAAATTGTAGAAGTGTTTTTGATTTCCTAGTGTTGTTCTCCTGGAAAAGAGACTGCTGTTAATGACTCTTGGTTTGAAGAGCCTTCTGTTATGAACAGTGAAAATCTGTGTTAATTGCAAGCACCAAAGGCATGAAGAAAGTACCTGGTTATAGACATTAAAAAATGGACTTCTTCAGGACTTTTAATTAATGCTTCTGTGGAAAAAAATAGATAAATAAAAAAAAACATTTCGTGGAACATACCTGAATGTTACTGATTGAATAACTAGGTAACAAAAGAACAATGGGGTTTTCAAGTCTTCACATTTTCTTGGGAAACTATGAATAGTTTGGCAGTGGTGTACAAAAAAAGTCTGTAGTAAATTGGAAAAATAGTAAGATAGACTGCAGTTCCATTGTATTGACATCAACTGTAAGCAATCTTAGTGATGACTTGTATATTGTAATTAGTGGATTCACAGTGTAATGAATAATGGGAGATGCAAGGCTGAAACAATTTTAGTAATTAAAATTTTTGAAACCAGATGGAGTTAAGATATTTTCTACCTGTATGACAATGAAAACAAAATAATATCTGATCGGTAATATTAAAGGAAAACTCTATATCAAAGATTAATTTTAGGCATGGGAACTTGAATTGCAGTGTCAGAAAATAAGAACTATTGATTTACTGTATTGATTCTTTTAAAAATGTGTGTGTACATGAAAGTTGGTGCACTTGGCGTTGGTTCTCTGCTAACAAGAAAGTTTGAGATAAAAGTGTTAATTACAGAAAGCTCTTTTTTCTCACAAATGTTTGCTGGAAAGAAGAACTATTAATTCAGGCTGTACTAATAAGAAGTTTGACTATTGTAGCTGAAGAGGGCAGGACTACCGAAAGCTTTGCAGGAAATTCACTTTTATGGGAACTGTGTGCAAGACCTAGTCAGCTCTCTGATTTTACTTTTCCTCTCCAACTGCTCTCTTTAAGATCTGTTTGGGGATAAACCTAAGGAGGGGGATTCCAGTGTAGAGAATTTGGTAAATAAACACTTAATGCATCTTTTCCAGACAGATGTGTAAGCAGCATGTCCAACTGATGCTCCTACCCAGTCAGGATGCTGGGGGTTTTCAGTTTTACATAGTTTTCTATGATTTGAAAGTAAAAAATTGGTTGTACCTTGTTTAGTCACCCATCTTCAACATGTATTTCTAAATACTGGAAAATCACTTGTCTAGAGAAATGATGAGTATAATTAAGGATTTTAAAAATGGAACTGTTCTCTCACATTACTTTTTTTTTTTTTTTTATTTCAGTTGAATGCTATCAATGTGACATCTCCATCTCTAGATGTTTTCAAAACTTGAGTGGACAAGGCTCTGAGCAACATGACCTAGCCCTGAAGTTAGCCCTGCTGAGAGTAGGAGGTTTGATTGGACGGCCTTCATGGTCCCTTTGTTGGTAAATTTTTGTATGATTGTGAAGATTCAGTTTCAACTATTAAAATACCTCTTTTATAAAGGACAAGATAACTCAGTTGTAATCTGACATAAACTCTTGGCATAAGGCATATATAACATTTTTTTCCATGAACAAATACTTTAAGAATTTTTCTCCTTGATTTTTTTTGAATGAGAAGAGTCCTTCCTGCAGAGTTATATATTTTCCTTCACCTTGGTTGCAAACAGTGTTTCTTGAATAAGATTTTTTTTAAAGGAAAGACTTTTACAGCCAAGTCAATACCCATGAATCTGCCTTTGTTAGTCATGAAATATTTGTTTTCCATGCATATCCTAATTATTTTCCACTTTTTAATAGATATATATTAGAGGACACTTTTCTTATGCAGGGAGAAGATTCAGTATTTATTTTTTTTGTGATACATTTGGCAATACCATGAATTTCATACCAAGGGGCTGTTCCCAAAGATGCCATTTTAGAGTTAGTGTCTGAGAAGGGGTGGGAACAAAGACTTTGGTGAGAATACCTTGCAGTTTGAGGCTTTTACAGGATCAGATACTAGAGGAGGAGGAGCTGGCATGGTGACAGCCATGAGACAGCTTCATCAGGCTCACCAAAGAGCCTTTAAAAAGATGTGTGTGCTCAGCTTTGAGAAAATGCAATAATCCTGTTGAAATGTGTCACGATAGTTATACCCACTGGCTCACCTCAGCAGTTGATCAGACACATGAGGTGCTGGCAGTGACAGTCCAGTGTGTATCACTTCCTCAAAACACTGGTAGATTTGGAGTTTGAATAGAGCCTAGACCCAGGTCAAGACATTCCCAGTCCTTCAGAGCCCAAGCTGAGAATTCTTGGCATAATTTTAGAAACTGGGAGGCTTTTATAATAGATAACACATTAACTAGGAAATTACTCTGGCAGTTCTTAAGCACCACTTTTACTGAAGTCAAATGTTGCCACTCATAAAAATAATAGCAAATGCTGTTTAGGATTACACTTAAGAATTACATTTTAAAGGCTGTTATGCGAATTGAAAATAATTTATATAAAACGTTGCAATGTTAAAGCAGAAGAAACAATTCAAAAGCTAAGTCTATAAAAGCTGTTCTGGCAATTTTTTGTGATCAAGGTGAAGTCAGTATCACTGTCAGTTCAGGAAAAGTAGTGTTACCCTGTGTCACCCAAAGGCTACAACAACCCAAACATACACTGAGACAATGACAGATTGTAATTACTAATCTTTCATCCTAAATAAACCTACACATTCTCTTCTTTCCTTGTAATGAAAGGGTAGTTCTGAATTTTCTTGGTGGGGAGAAGGCATGCACCACAAGTTATCTACTTCTGTTAGCTTGCCTAAAGCTAGCTCAGTGCTGTAAAATTTAAAAGAGAAAGCTATGAAAAAACACACAGGAAGAGATTAGCACAATATGAAGAGCTGGCAACTACCCAATTGTCTACTGTGTCTGATGTTCAGAGCACCCCAATTTCAGTGGTTGCATCATTGTGAGTGAGATGAAATTGCAAAGCATTAAAAAGTAATTTGATTTTTTTCTATGATAATTTTAATAGGGTACTGAGGATGGGGTGCTGTTGTGATTTAAAGTAACAGCTTATCAAATTAAATGTAGTATAGTGTTGCCAGCTCTTCATTCTTGCAGAGGGGACATGGATTAATGTTAGCTGTTGAAGTTTTTACACGTTTTGGAACTAGATAGAAATGTTTCATTGCTAAAGGAGTTCAGAAACATAAGAGGCACTAACACATTTGGGGCAGGAAGAAGAAATGGTGGTGAAAGCCAGAGTGTGGCACACAGGAGGTGAAGAGAATGAAGCAAAGAGAAAGCTTTCTTAAGGGAGTAGGACAAAGGCCTAGAAACAAAAACAAAATTAAAAAAAAAAGACTGAAGCATCAGTGGATTAAAACTAGCTTTCCCATGGGATATTTTCAAATATATGCAGCCCTCCAGTGCTGCCAAGTACCAAACAGAAGAAATGCTTTAAACAGAAAGAAACTGGGTAGGGAGAACTATGGCTTCAATCCCAACGACCCAGATAGTGTCATGTTGCAAGATTTTTCCTTTGTCAGTGTGAAACTGACCCTTTTGGAAACTTTCATTTTGCATCATGGTTCACTTTTCCATGCTCAAGCACTGTGGTGGGTTGACTATGGCCGGCTGCCAGGCACCCACCCAGCCACTGGCATTCCCAGTCCTCAACAGGACAGGAGGAGAAAATAAGATAGAAAACCTCAAGAGTCAAGATGCAGACAGGGGGATGGATTACTTAGCAATTACCATCTAGGCCCAAACAGACTCACCTTCAAGAAAATTAATTTATTGTCCATTAGAGTTGGATGGAGAGAAATAAAGACAAAAATTAAAACACTTCCCTTCTATCTCCTTCTTCCCAGGCTCAATTACACTCCTTCTTTCCTGGCTTCTCTATGTTCTTCTTTTCACACACTGAACAGTACAGAAGGGTGGGGAATAAGGACTGTAGTCAGTTAATAGCACTTCATCTCTACACCCCCTTCCTCCATGTCTCCCTTTCTTCAGCATGGATTTTTTCATGGGCTGTAGTCCTTCGGGATAAAGCCACTCCTGCATGGCCTCTACAGTCTGCAGTTCATTCAGAGCCCATCCATCTGCTCTGGCACGGTGTCTGCCATGGCTGCAGTGTGGATATCTGCTCTGACGTGATCATCTGTATACTGCAGGGTGGCAACCTGCTTCCCTATGATCTTCTCCATGGACTGCAGAGGAATCTCTACTCCAGTGCACAGAGCATCATTCCTTCCTGCTTCTTCTCTCACCTTGGTGTCTGCAGGGCTGTTTCTCAGACATTTTCCCTACCATTCTACTGCACAGTGGTTTTTGCCCTTCCTTAAATTTATTCTCCCAGATGTGCTGCCTTTGTGGCTGTGAGGCTCAGCTGTACCCTACGGTGGACTGGTTGGAGCCATCTGGAACTTGATGTGTCCCACACAGGATAGCCCTGTCCTCTGCTCACAGTGATTATTCTGCATCCCCCACTGTCCAGCACCTTGCCAAATAAACTCAGCACAAGCATCATGACACCTCTAGCCACTTTCTGCAAAAAATGTAGATGACAGAGAGGGCATATATGTTGTCATTACATGCCAGACCATGCCTGTTTGAAAAAAATCAGTGTCTGTAGTCTTCCCTATGGCCTAGATATGGCGACAAAATTGATGGAGTCGTAGCACTTATCTGCATGTGGTTGATAGGGTGAATCCCTTCTCTCACTGGGTAATGCAACCTGTGTAATACCTAGACAGTGAAAGATCACATTTCCAATTCAGGCATGCACTTTTCTTGTGCCACAGCATGATGGAGCATTCCTTTCATAGTCTTTCTGCAGGCAGAGATGGCTGTGAAATTTGTAAGTGCCAATGTTTTGAGCAATTAGTGAATAACTGGAACCTGCTCTTCATTACCAATGTGAATTTGCTCTTCATTACCAATGTGAAGATGCCAGAGAAAGATGTTACTGTGGCTACAGTTTCTGCAACAATTGCTCTCCCAGCCTACAAGAACTACTTGTAGCACATGTAATGCACAGGAGGAGCTCAGAATCTGAAATGCTATTTCCAGCATTTTGGTAACAGTGGTAATAACTCTCACCATGATTAAAAAAAAATCTATTAAATGATTGTTAGTGAAATGCCATTTTAGGAAAAAAAAAATTACTTGTCTTGTAAATCAATGCTGGTTTTCACAGGCACTATTGTGATGTTTGCTTTCTAATTCAATTGCTTTGTCTTCTCTTCTGGCCTTTGATGAGTCAGAAGCCATGCAAGAACTGGCATTGTTGTATGTCTGAAATAAGAAATTCCCTATTTTAGGAAGATATAGATGCCTTTTTCATAATTGCTGTTGTCTCTTCTGAATGATAATTTGTGGATGTAATCTCATTAAAAAACTACACATATGACAGCTGAAACTGCACAACCTTTACTGGGAATAATATATACCTCTGCAGGACAGTGAGAGGAAAGGATTTCTAGTGCTAACATTGTATATGGAAATCTGCATGGCATCTTCTTGATAGTGTGGCCTGAGTAACAACTGCTGATACAAGAGGAATAGAACTGAGGGAATGGAATACCCCAAACTATTCTAAGGGGTGTTTACCCAAAAATCTGGTACTGCTAAGAAGAAAGTAACAATGATTGAATTTGCTTTGGATGACCTTTATTATGATTCAAAGAAATTATCAAGATACTTTTGAGAAAATAAATAAATTTGAAAACTAAAAAAGCTTGGAAAGTAAAAAAAACCAACCAAACAAAAAAACAAATAAAAACCCAAAAGCTTGAAAATTTGTGATTGTGAGGAGAGATCTTGGAGTTAGTAGAAGAGAACAGCAACTTAGATGCCATCAGCATCCAGGTACTGGAGTAACAGTCTGACACAGAGACCCAGACCTTAGGTGTGTATGTGAACTTGTGACATGCCTTTTCATCAGTGTGTCTTGGCAGATTGTAGGGACAGACACATGAAACTAGAGAACCCATATCTCCATCAGCAGCAGCTGTGGGTAAGAATGGAGAACTTGTCCAAAACAGGTTACTTGGTGTGGATACAGGAAGAAATACATGTGCCATTTGAACAGGAGCTCCAGAGGAGTGGTGAGGGTGGCAGGGAGGATAACACACCCACCACGGGTACTGGGGGAAGACAGGTCTCCTTTTAAAAGCAGAAGCGACATTGGCAGACAAAAAGTTTGCATTTCAAGGTTAAAATAGGAACAGAAACAGGAGCAGAAAGAGGAGTGTGGAACAGATCATCAGAGAGAACATTCTGGTACACAGCTGAAAAAACAGGGTGAAAAAACTGGGCAAATATAACACAGCAGTTGGCAGCTAGTGCAATGCTGGAATTTCCTCCATCTCGCCCTAGAGAAGGAGGAAAAGCCATGCAGCACTTTAGATGTTTTCCAGCCAAAAAAGAACTGCATAATTAGAAAATTACAGTTAAGGGGAACTTCCATGAAAACACATATTGGCACCACCCGAACGCCCCACAATCATCATTGTAAACATAAGAAATCCTAATGAAGAAGAGTAGGTGCTGCTGAAAGAAGCTGCTTCCAGTTAAGATGGGCAGTATGGTAAAATATGTGAGGGAAGAGAGCAAGGGAGGTGAGGGGATTTATTTGAGTGGTGACTGACTGCTTTCAGAAAGGTTGGACAGTGAGTGGTGAGGTGAAGGTGAGCTACTGCTCTGCTTTTAGAAAGCTGGAAGCTGTTTTCAGGAGATCTTACATGTAGCTGCTGAGATAAAGTGTTTATGTCTGCCTTTTCCTTTTTAGCTTTTTTCTTCCAGCAGTTCAAATTTTAGCAGCAGGGAAAAAGGGAAATAATTTTAATGAAACAGGAGCAAAACATAATTCTTACTGAAACTAATCCCAGCTGCTTGAATAACCAAATGTCTCCTAAAGGCGATTTTCTCAGCCTCTTTATTTTAGGAAAAATGCCTGTGACAGCACTCTTGAGTATTCTCACCTGTACTTGGCTCTTCATATCAGTGATGTGTGCATTTATCTATTCTTAGAGGAGAAAGCTACCTGGACCAGAATATTCTTTTTCCTTTGCTGGCCAAAGATAAAGTATAAATATAGGAAGTCTCCCTGCAGCAGCAATTCACTATGTAAATAACTCTCCTGTCCTAGCAGGGAGGGTGATGGAGGGCAATTTCCTTCTCTTGAACAGGAACATCCTAGTACAGCGCTCGTGTTCTAAACAAGATGAACTCTTAGCATTAGCACATGACTTGAAGTAAACTGGACTCTATTGTTAAAGATTAAATATGAGATGCTTTTTTCAATACAGTTGCTTCAAACACCTTTATAAACTCATTTGCACCTTTGTAAGCTCATTTGGATATACAGGGTAATGGCTGCTAAAGAGAACTATATAATTTAGTGATATATAAATTTAATTTCTTGGTAAGACAGGTGTAGCAGGTGG
Source organism: Poecile atricapillus (assembly GCF_030490865.1). Taxonomy (NCBI): domain Eukaryota; kingdom Metazoa; phylum Chordata; class Aves; order Passeriformes; family Paridae; genus Poecile; species Poecile atricapillus. The sequence continues at coordinate 19,934,220 of NC_081251.1, read as the reverse complement.
GTAGCAGACCGCCCTTCCTCCCACCAATACACATACATGGGAGTCAGACCTTCAGCCCCACCAGCCTGGTGTAGACCAGCTAAGTACCAGTGAGGGAGCAAGGTACTTGCTGTGACTGGTTCTGTGCTGCAGCCACAGAGGACAGCTCAGCTCCTGCACATGGTGGTTCCTGTTCTTGAACTTTTGCTTCTATAGATGTTAGGCATTCGCGTATTATGATTTCCTTTCAAGCAGATAGTGCCATCATTATTTATTGTTTTCTAATGGCTTTGCTAATCTTTTAGTCTCAGACCAGCTCTTGAACTTCCTCCATCACTGAGACCAACCAGGTAGAGGTTGCTACCGATTGTGGTTTATCTAACTTGTCAGGTTCTGCCCTGGTGTGTTTCAGAAAAATGGGAATATCTGTTATCCAGGTTGAACCAGGTGAATCCCATCACCTTATGCTGCAAGCAATCGACAGCAGTCCAATGCAAGGTAATCTGCTTGGCCTGTGGGTTATTTAAAATTGCTGGTGGTCAGATAAAAAAAATCAATTTAGAATTGAGTCGTGAGATTGATGGAAAAGCCTACAAATCAGTGTCTTGGATGTCTGTTATGTAACCCCAAATCTGCTAAGATGTCTCCATGAAAAGCTTAGGAAACAGTGCCTTTCATAACCTTTTTAAGGTTTTTATACATTATGAGAGGGAGATATAAGATCTCTAGGTAATTCCAATGTTGTATTTCTATGAGTCATTGCTAGGAGAAGGTGGTGTCCTACCCCCTGAAGTGCAGCGTCCTTTGTCCACACTACAGAAGGGGCACTCACGCAGGCTTCAGTGTGCAGCTTTCTTCCAACAGGAAGAGCAACTTTACTTACCTGAACCAACTGTCAGACAATGGATTAGATCAGTGCCTCGACATACCTCGGAGTGCTGTGCCTGCGTCTGGCAGGAGGGGCACGCCGGGCTTTGTGTGGGTGAGGCAATGCCCTGTCCCGCCCCACAGACCCCAGCTGGGTGGAGCTGTCAACCAATCACATACTGCAACAGTGAAACCCAGACTCTGATTGGCAGAACTTTCCATCACTCACACTCTGGTGGTGCCAGTCCAGCCTCTGATTGGCCGAGCAGCCAGAAGTCCCACCTGAGGGGAGGATCATGGAGAACAAGTGTTTAAAAGGGGCTGACAGTGAAGTGGGCATTTGTTTAGATCTTTCATTTTGGATCCACGTGGGAACCTAGGACTTGGTGGCTATTATATGTGTGTTTTTCTGTCCCTTTTCTGTCTTTCTGCCTCTTCTTGTCATTCTCTTTATATGGAACATTTTTGGGTAACTTAGCATCTCATAGATTTAAAAGTTTCTAGCTTGAATGAACTGAGTTTATGCTAACTTAAATTAATGCTAAGTACTGCTGTAATAAGTGTTTTATATTGAATCTGGTGTTGTATTTACTTCTCTGCCAAAGTTCCTTAATTTTCTATATCTTTACCAGTAAATTTTGTGTAATAATTAATACGTGTTTTATATTGAATCTGGTGTTGTATTTACTTCTCTGCCAAAGTTCCTTAATTTTCTATATCTTTACCAGTAAATTTTGTGTATTAATGACCTCTTGAGAACATCTGATTGGGATTTCTCCTTGCACCAAATTAGAGTAAACTTTGGTTTAACTCCTGTGTTTACATTCTGGAGTGAAACACCAATATTGCCTCCTATTGCAGTGCATATAACTCCAGCTGTAGTCATATGTAGAGGTCACACCTAAAAAGAGTCTATATTGATCACCAAGCTGCTGATGTAGACACTGTTGGAGTGCTTCAGATGACACTTAACTCCTTTTTTCAACTGCAGAGTCATGTCCTATGCAATTTATTCTGGTTCCCAAGAGATTTTCCTGTTACTGTCTTTGGGCATTGTCCTGGCATGCAGAATGGATGTCTTGGGTTTTTTTAGCATTATAAGCCACAGGCACTCTTGTTTCTCAGAAGAGTGGAGGAAGGAGGTGAGGTGAAGAAGGATCAGGGGATTGTCTGGTATTTCCAAACCTGCAGGGGATGGCTACGGAAAGAGTCATAGAATGCCGTACTTGACTATTTAAGCAGACAAAAGTCTGAAATCTAGGCTTGAGGACTTTTCAGTTGCAGCTTGAAAAAGGTGGCTGACTATTTTTGTGCTGCCTGCCTCAACCGACCAGAAGATAAAAGAAGGCTGAGCATACTATTGCAAGAGGGAAAACGAGCTATCAGAAGTCCATATATAATTCTGAAGAACATATATCATTTGGAAGGATACTGAAGGGCACTTTGGCCATGTGATCTGTCCATGAGGGAACTACTCTATAATGACATTAAGTGCAACAGCACAACATGGATGGATAAGTGGTGATAAAACAGGTTGTTTCTGAAGTGTTACAAACTGTTCTTTGTTCCTTGAGTTCTTTTTAATCCCTGCAGGAAGAAAGCCTAGCTTTTCCCTGTTGCTGCAATTTTATAAAGCCATACATAAATGTTTTCCTGTTTCTTTCATGGCCATTTTGTGTGTAATCTGCCCCAGCAGAAAAAGCTAGATGTGCACTAGTTCTGTGCCGCACTGTTAATGTGACTCATGGTATTGCAAACTAAAAATGTGATACTCTTTCCATCTTTCACTGGAGTAAGAACCTGCAGCTAAGCAATATATAGCACAGCTGCTGAACGGCAATTATTGGTGTTAACTTGAAAGTACAGAATCTCGGAGTATTTTGTTTTACAAAGTGCCTTTTATAGTGTATCAGATTCTGTGCACTATTCCAAAAACTGAATAGGATGCAACCATTGCTTCTGGTGAGATGGACAACTGACATGGGCTGTCCTCAATGGTCCACAAGTTTTCAAAGACTTGTTCTTCAAAGAACTGCAGCATATATGTATTAAATAAAAAAAGTAAAAATTTTGAAATCTTCTGCTTTCAGTGATCCAAGCTCATGATATTAGCATTGAGATGTCAGTGCCATAATATAAATGTGGCTGATGAATTCAAATGGTTTATAAACAAGGTGGGTTTTTTGAGGTTTTTTTGTTGTTGTTGTTGTTTTCTGGAAAATGTACTTATGATCATCTCTTCTACATATACAGTGATCTGTGTGAGCTTTTATACACCTTTTCAGGAACTAAGTTTTGTATACATTTTTGAATTGAACAATAATGGAGCTTGACAAACTGGAGTTTTATTGAGGCAGCGGGAAAGATGAGCAGTGGCATAGCTACACAGAAACTCACCCAATCCCCAATAGCAAACACAGCATCCTTAGCAATGCCATGGCTTTGGACTTCCAGCGACACTTGGTGTTGGAGTCATCTGGCCACAGCTGCCAGTCACGCAAATGACTTCTGCAGGTGAGTAGGAATCCTGTTGCCCCTTGGCTTCTCTAGTGGCACTGTGATGTGAGAGACTCCTACCTTAGATGAATAATGTGCGTGGTATTCTGCCTGTGCTGCCCATGTCAGCCAGGGCAGGGTGTTGGCCATCTCAGTGTCTCGTACTGGTTGGGCCAGGGTGTCACCATACTGGGCAGAGGCCGGATGTCTGGAGCGAGCCTTTCTATTAAAGTGTAAGTACAAGCCCTTAATTCCTTGCCTGTGCTTAAGGCAGCAGTTAGTGAGAAGCAGTGGATAACAGAGTTGGAATATGGGTGCAACCAGGTAAACTGTTCATTAATGGGAGAGTAGTTTGGGTTGCTTTTCCAATACATGTAAATACTTTCCTTATTTTCTCTTTGCCCTTCAAGTACTGCACTTCTTTCATTCTACTGCTACCCAGGCAAGGCTTTGGTGAATCCTAGTATGTGCAACTGACTTCTAGGAACTGAAACTGAAGCTTAGATAATTCTTGTCAGTTTTCCATCTGGAAGAATGTGTTGATGTGTTTGTTCAGACCAACTGAAGGGAAGAGGTTTTATAAGCACTGTTAGAACAGTGGGCCAAGTGAAGGATTCCTACCATAAAAAAGAACAAGCAAGTGTACCATATAGGACTGTTAAAGAACCAGATAGTTTAAAAAACTGTTTCAGCCAACTTGCTTTTGATTGCAATCCTGGTAGTTTTTGAGATGCAGATGTGCTCTGATTCTAAATTAATAACTTTTCAAAGAAGCAGTGAGACAGCATGCAATGCTTTTTGATTTTTATTTTTTTTAAATCAAGAAATAATTTCAGATAACCTAATACAGCCCATGCAACTGCAATGAATAATCCTATTTCTTGTGTTCCTAATGGGAATAAAACAACTTTATTTACAACTGTTTTATTTGGCCTTCTGGGATTTTATCTTCACATGGACACTTCAGGTTGATGAGCAAGATAACAAATACATTGTATAGCAGTTATGCTCTTCTGGACTGCCTTCATTTATTTGAACAGCAGAAGTCTAAAAGTCTGTAGTCTGAGCTTAGTGAGTAACCTTCATTTTTTCATGTACTCTTAGTGTAAATAGAACTCTTCCTCTCCAAAAGATACTTACCTCGCTTTTATAAATCTACCTGAGGATAAAATGGAAAGATACTTTATAAAAATTTTTAGTGATGATCAATGGCAGGTGTTTGGCACAAAAACTCTTTTAATATTCCATGTGGGACGCCTGAACCAGATTGGTTTGGAGCAGCTGTGGACTCTCCCTGAATCCACTGCATAATTGCTTCCCTAATTCCAAGTTAAGAAGTTAATTCACTGACAAACTCTGGTTAAATTTAGGATTAGGTTGAAAGGAATTTAAGGTAAGCAACTTGTCATTACTCCTGAAAAACACTTGTAAAATAAAGATGCGCACATTTTTAGGAAATATCAAAAACCTGAAAAATAACAACCTCAGTCATGATTTATAAAACCACATTTATTTGTTCTAAAATTGAAAGTGAAAAAAAAAAAAGCTTTATGTATTCATTCCACCCTCACCAGAATGAAAATAATAGGGTGTTAATTTGGATGTGAGAAATGTTTTCAGTTGTGCTTCAGAAAGTATTATTAAAACTTGATGGGAGCTAATGGCAAGCACAAGCAGCAAGTATTAATAATGCTGGAGGCCTGGCATAATCAAGTCGTAATAAGTGCTTCCAAAGGGATGTTTTTGTCTTCTCTGCAGGGTTCAATTTTCTATCATAGACAGGAGGAGAGCATCTGAGCAGTAAGAAAGATCAGCCTCCTAGGCATGACAGTTGTGCCTGCTCCTACTTTCAAGTTGTGCTCCTACTTTCAAGTTGTGCTCCTTCCTCTTTTTCTGGTGACACATGTCAGATGAATTAATGATGAGTGCTAGGCTTCCAGTAATAGGGAAACACTTTTTTTTTTAGGATCTCCATTTGCTTTAATATAGGTATGTGTGCTTAATGTGAACCTGACATGGAGTTAAGTGTAGATAATCGTGCCAGGGATGAATTCACATTGCAGATAACAAATTTAGATAGATTCAATAATCTGAAAACCGTAATTGGTAAAAAAATACCCCAGCTTTTCGAGGGCAAGATCTTGTGTATATAAGTACAAAAGCAGCCAGACATTTGTAACTTTCTATTACCCTGAGGGTTTGGACCACCCATAGAGAAATCTGTCACTTTGCAAGCTTGTAAGAACAGGAACAAGAAATTGATCTTATCAGGCTGAATCCAGGAGACTTATCACTTAGAAGGATTAATATTCTTGATGCTTCCTGAGGGTTATGTTCATATTTACATAAGCACTTGCTACCTCTTTCACAGGAGAGAGTTACCAGTTTTGCAGTCTGGATCTGGTGTGAATTACAGGCTACTCCTTGAGACCACATACAAGAAGGTTATGAAAGAACATCCTGGATTTTAAGATTTAAGAAGGAACATCCTGGATTTTTAATTTTCCACTTAGATGGAAGATGTTTACATACTTTCAGATTGTGAACCTACATAACTCAGAGTACTAGAGAAGACACAGTTGTAGTCTTACTACCGGGAAGAATATGCATGATCTCTCACCGTCTCTGTGGATTACTGCCGTTTTTTCCAGGTTCAGAGCCTTTGGGAATTGCTTTAATTATCAGGAAATAGAGTAAGGACATGGAGAATGATATGACAAGATAGAAGGAACTCCAATTAGTGGCTCAAACTATTGAGTGATTTGGTCACTGAACTATGTGGCTTATAAAATAAGTTTGATTTGTCTAATGCTTTTAAGGGTTCTCCCCCATTCTCTTTTTTAAATTTTTTTTTCCCCAGGAAATTGCTCTTTCAGAGTGTCCATTTCCAGAGGCAGGAGTGGTATGTTAGTCTCTTTCTAAGAATAATTTTTATAGAGGGGAAGAAATCCCTTAGACAGGAAGAAAGAATATTGATGTGGCAGGGTAGTATCTTAGATTAATTTTGAGTTAACAGTGTTCAGGACTCACCTGTTGGCTATTTCAATCTGCTGTAACACCTGACAGTTTGGGAGCTGGACTGAGGCTTCCTAAACCCTTTCTTAACTCAAAGAAGCAGACAATCCCTGCTAAAGTCAGTCTGGTAACAATATTGTCAGTTTCTCTCAGGTGTGAGGCCCCTTCAGGTATACCAAAGTAGTTTGGGTAAACTGAGAGTATAAAGAAAAGCTGTAACGTGGTATAACATTCTTCTTTCCACAGCAGACTGAAAAAGTTCTTAAGAATGGAAGCTCCTTGCTGGTGACAAGAAGGTAGTACACAAGGAGTAGCAGGGGAATTAATAAAAAACGCCTATGGTTAGACAAATCTTCATAAATGAAGGAGATATAAAGGCAAAAAAAAAAAAAAAGTTTCAATCTTTGGCCAAGTTTCCATTTGAGCCAGTACTATGCAGGTCACTGAAAAACCGAAAATAAACTCTTCAAACAATTTTGTAGGTGGGAAAATCAACCTTTATTACCAGTGCTGGATGTATGGGGAATTTTCCTCAAAGCATGCATGCCCACTAACCTAGTAGACCAGTTTTTATTTCTCAAAGCAATATATATTCATCACATTTCCTGAATATATGTATATATGCTAATTATTTTGGTGGACTTATTGGGTATGGTTCTGGATCTTCTGATGAATCTTACCTCCTTGAGAGTATGTCAAATATGTGATCAGGGCATAATGTACTTATTATTCTTTGTTCTGACATACAATGCTTGTTCTCAAAACTAAGATATCTGCTAATACATATTAATCACTAATATAAATAGATAAGGAGGCATTAGCTGGCACAAGACTTATTAGTCTTATTAGTCAGAGATTCAGAGAGTTAACACAAGACCACATTAATCTCTGGTATTCGTACTAATCACTGTATGGTACAAAACTAAGCATTGACCATGAATACAGGGATCATACACTCTTGTGATAAAGTTAAAAGAATTTTCCATCTTCACCCAGTGCTGCGTAGACTTCTTCCTAAAGAAATATAACTTGTTTAGTAATAGGTATAGATCTGCCAGGTGGAATTTCTTCATTCTCAACTTCTATTTTTCACTTTGTGGTTTGAAACACACCTGAGGCTATTGCCTTACTCATCAGATCTAACTGAAACTTAAGAAGCTTTATTTCCAACAGATTTGGTGGTTCAGTGCTGCATGTTGGAAGACTTTTTTTTAAGTAATAAAAAAGGGATTTGTAACTTCAGTCAAGATGCTTGAATACTTGCTGATACTTGAACCATGATTGCTTGCTCTAGAAAAGATAACTATCAGTATCAATGATCAAATTTGAAGAAAGGGGGGTAGTCAGATTTGTGGTAATGTGGTTTAAGTTGTCATGCTTAAAGGCAAATGCTGACAAACAGGATGGTGTGGTGAAAAAACAATGTGGCTTGGAATAAGTTTCCCCCATTCCAGAAGTTATACCACTTTGTCCAGCAGTCTCCCAGAATTTCTTTCTTCCTTTTTTTCCCCCTCTAACAAACTTTGTATATGTAATAACTCTTATTGGTATTAATTGTTCATGCTTTTGTAACTTTCTAGCTGGCAAATGCTTCATTATCACTTCAGCAGCACTGTGAATCATCAGGATACCAGCCATTAGTCTGCCGTGTAAAGGAGTAGCTTCTGTTAGAGTGAAATCTCACAGAAACCTAGTAACGTGGTGACTGCTCTGCTGTAAGTCAAAGTCTCTGTTCACTGATATCCAGTGCTGTTATTGGAAATTTATGTTTTCATTTCAGTTCCATCAAGACATTTAGAAACACGCTAGATTGTTCCAGGGACAGAAGGGCTTGAGTTCTGTATCTTTTCAGGGATTGCAATGAATATGTTTTTACAAATAATGATTTTTCTATGCTGTCTTTTTCCTTCCTACACATTGCTTTCCTTTGTTATCACTTTTACTAATAATCATATTTTACTTTTAATTTAGAACCAATATTTTAATTTTCTATTTATATCAACTAGTCTTGTACTGTCTCTGACAATCTATACTTACATAATTTGGTTGTAGATACATGTGTGCTGCTGCTTCAGTAAGCATCATTCTTATGCTTTGTATTTAGCATATGTATTGCACAGTACATGATGTGGCCATACTTTCCCACCAAGCTCTTGAGAGGTCACAGAATCATAGAATATGCTGCATTAGGAAGGATCCATAAGGATCGCTGAGTTCAACCCTTGGCTCTGTGCAGGATACCTCAAGGACCACACCTGAGAGTGTTGTCCAAGTGCTTCTTGAGCTCTGTCAGGCCTGGTGTTTTGACAACTTCCCTGGGGAGCCTGTTCCAGTGCCCAACCACCCTTTGGGTGAAGAATTTCTTTTTTCAATATCCAACTTAAACCTCCCCTGTCACAAGTGAGGCCATTGGACTTTTGGGTCCTGTCACTGGTCATGAGAGTGAAGAGATTAGTTCCTGTCCTGCTTGCACTTGTGAGGAAATTTTAACTGCAGTGAATTCTCCCCTCAATCTCCTCCAAGCTAAACAGACCAAGTGATCTCATCTCCTCCACATACAGCTTCCCCTCAAGGCCCTTCACCATCCTCATGGCCTCCTGTTGACATTCTCATATCTTAGAGTCTTTCTTATATTGCAGTGCCTAAAAAACTGCACACAGTATTCAAGGTTAGGCTGCCCCAGTGCAGATCAGAGCAGAACAAACCCCTGCCTTGCCTGGCTGGCAATGCTGGGACTGATGCGCTTTAAGATTTGATTCATTCTCCTGGCTGCCAAGAGAACTATCATTTTCCCATCAGACAGAATTCTGTTCTGATATTTGGCAAGGAATGAGTATATCAAGCTCTCCTTTCCATTGGAACACTTGTAACTGCTTCTGTGTCCCACTGTGGAATATCTGAAAAGAAATCCTTAAGCAGAGAAAACCAAGAATCCTGTGTTGTCTGAGTCTGCATACTCACAACAACATCTTAAATTGTCCAAATATAATGTCTTTTTTTACAGTTCTTATTGCAGTGGCCTCAGCCTACTCTTTACCTGAACATCCTTGCCTTTCTGTAATTTCTGCTGCAATGTGTGCAAAGTAAGTAAATAATATTGCTGGGATACTGAAAATAATGCCTGGTCACCCTCTAGGTTAAATATCTTGAGTTGTCTGTCTGAACTTAGTGCAGAAAATGAAAAAAATAATTTGAAGCACCTCTTCCTTCTTCTTTTACAATGCCCCTAGAAATAGTGGTAACTCTTTTAGTTGGGTAGCTCATCTTTGTAAGGTTGCTATGCCAATGTATCCCTCTCTAACATCTGTGACTCTTGATACTGAGACTTGAACAGAGAATGGCTAAATCGTGCCATGTTTGTACAGACTCTAAAAGCATGTTAAGGCGTTAAAAGGCCTGTACAACAGTCACCTTTACTTTCCATGCTGTGTTTCCCCCTTGGGAAGGCTGGCTAGAAGAGAGACTATGGGAGTTGGCTGTGATTCCTTTGCCCTCAGTTTTGGATTGCTACTGAAAGCCTCTTGCCAATGGAGTGACCATATGTGAGTCTTTGGAGTGGCTGAATGTTGGCAGAGGTTTATCTCTCCATCTTGTCTGTGAAGGTAAGTTGGCCCAGAATATGCTTTCCGTGCATTTCTGGCAGGGTGGGCTATGTTGCTTCATGGCCAGTTGCAGAGTCCTTGGTGGGTGTGCACTCGGGTGCTTGTGGGAGTCTGAGGGGAGCAAGGAGTGATGGGCATTGTGTGCTCTGTAAATGCAGATTTCAGTATAGAAATCTCTCCCTAATGCTCGTGCACCTGTGTGCATCTGGGAAACAACTAAACTTCTTCAATATAGTAATAAAGGCAGTAGGTATCACTGCCAGGCATCTTCCCCTGAGGTAGCGAGACGTGTCTGGCTGTGATTAAAATTCTGTGTTTTCAGAGTTGGCTTGCAGATAAATGAGTCAATAGGCCTCAAGTTGACTTGTAATTGGGTAAGTTTCAAAGGTGTTCTTGCTATTCTTGGTGGCAGATAGAGTCTTGTGAGAGTGTATTTTCTTCTTATGCCCTGCTACTGGCTTGTGTCTGTGCAGTGCAGAGATAGGGGATGCTGGATGAGTGTTGTGAAGGGTCTTTCAATGTGCTCACTGCCTGCACTGCTCACTGATTGTTATCAATAACCTTCCCTGCCACTCTTTGTTGTGTGTATTCCGTCTGCAGTTCTGTACAGTGGAGAGCTGTTTCTTCTGCACTCTGATGTAGTTTGACCTTTGTGGCAGAGGGCTGGAGCAATCAACTTACAATATAGGACATAATTGTATTCTCTGAATTGGCCAGATACACAACAGGCTCAGCCTTACTGAATTGCCTTTTACATCTTTTTTTCCTTACCACCTACAGCAACCACTGTTATTTCATCACTGATTGTGCATTCTGATGATGTGCTCTCTCACCAGAACTGAGGAGCAGTACAATTTCCACTGTGTGGGTGGCAGAGGTCACTCGGCATCTTGATAATGCAGTTGAGATGCCTCTACTTGCCTGGCAGCATACTAGAGTATGACCTTTAAAAGTCAAATGGGTTGGTTTTTCTTAGGCTTTGTTTTGTAAAAATCACCTATAACTGGTCTGTGGAATATTTCTAATTAGGTGCATGAGGACGCTAAAAACTGAGATAGCACTGAGAAGATGCAAAAGAAATAGAGACTTCAGAGTAATGTAGGAGAAGGAACTCCAGCAGAGGGTAATGAAGATGATGAGGGAACTGGAACATCCCTTTTACAAGGAAAGTCTTAGCGAGCTGGGCCTGTTCAGCCTTGAGAAGAGACAACAGAGAGGGGACCTCATCAATGTCTACAAGTATCTGAAGGGCATGTGCCAAGAGGATGGTAAGGGGCAATAGGCAAAAAGTGGTGATCAGGAAGCTCCACTTGAAGGAAGAACTTTGCTGTGTGTCCCAGCACTGGATTAGATTGCCCAGAGAGGTTGTGGAGTCTTCCTCACTGGAGATAAGTCAAGAACCATCCAGACACAATCCTGTGCTGTGTGCTCTGGAATGCTCTAGGCTGAACCAGATGTGGTCCCTTCCAGTTCTGTGATTCTGTGATGTGGTGGTGCATCCCCTCCCCCCCACTTACTCAGGCTGGTCGGAAATGCTTGTTAGGTCTCAGCATTGATGAATGGGACCTGGACTCACCTCCCCTTGAGCTGATCAGAAACACTGTCTGCTCCCCTGAACTTATGCTAATGACCTCCTGTTTTTTTTTAACAAACAGCCTTGGAAACTAATTTTTCTTGCCTGAATAACAACCCAAGTGGAACAGTACTTTTGTTATTGAGCTTTCTTTGAAAGTTACCAACCTGAATTGCAGCCAGGATGGAAAATTACTAAGACCAAAGTCATCTCTCTTGTCACCCTATAAACAGCAATCCTAAGTGAGACTCTTTGAGCTCTCCTAGTCTGCAGTGAGCTGTGACCAAAAAACTCCCTCTGAGTGGGGCCTCTCAGAGCCAGCGAAATTTCAAATTTGCTATACTTGGAGGATTGCCTCCAAAGACCACTAGCAGAGAGCCTGGGCTGATAGCCCCATTCCTCAATGGGGGGGATGCAAAGGCATCTGGTGTGAGTACTTCATTGAATGAAAGGGCAATTTTTCATAGGTATACCTTGTATGCATTCATTTAGGTCTGTGTGCATACAAATGGAAATATCCTATAGTAAATGTCCTATGAATGTTTCTCTTCAAGATTCTGAAGTACTTTAGATTCATAGGTAGATTTTCCCTATAGGTGAGTTACTGTTGTGCCTATAGTAAATTCTATCAAATCTTTTGTTAACCTGTTTAAATTAGGCTATTAAGTGCTATTAAGTTTAAGTGTTAAAACCTTTAGGCCTAAATGGGAAATCTAGGGCTTGGTTTGGCAAGGGGCTTCATTCTGAACCTTGTCACGTGGTGAGATGGTCTCCCTTACCCTTTTTATCCTTACCTTTTTCTATCCTTACCCTTTCCCATCCCCATTCTCCACACAGATATTTTTTTGGTTGATTTTAGGTTTAAACTGATTGATTTTAGTTGAATCTTTCTGTGTGCTTTAACTGTCTTGTAAGTAGTACAGCAAACCTTTCCAAGGAACCTTTTCACGCCTTCACTTAAACAACAAACCTGCTTTTGCCAATATATTTGCTGGTGATTGAGCCATCTAAAGCACTCATTCACAACATGGGATTTAGTAAATGGAGATGGGGTGCAGTTGAAGAGCCCATTAAATACACTGCTGCCATTACTAGTGACAGACTGCAGGCTTTTTATATACTTTGGAAAGCTTCTGGACTAAAGAATAAACTAAACTGGCTTGCCAAATTTAGTTTGTCTGGACTCTTCTGCCCTACACAGAGTTTTCTTTTAGCTTGTTTGGCTAAACCAGCAGTAGTTTAACAAGCAGGTAACTTATGTAACTTGTTTAGCATTAGCTGGTGTTATGCACTTGTGTAGTAATTTTGATGTCCTGCAAATTACAGGTAGCAATACCAAGCAGTTTTTCTGTGTGCAGTGAACTGTCTGTGACCTTAGAATAACAATGTAGTGAATTGGAATACAAGTAAAGGATGGTAGCAGAGGCCTTGATGGTACAAGAACAGGAAAATACCAGAGGCTATAAACAAATCACCAATGGTCAGTTATAACTCATTAAACTACTGCTATCTTGGGAGCTCAGTAAAACCATTAAGGACAACAGAATAAAACCCAAGTACTCAACACATATAAAACACATTATGTATAGTATATTTTGGAAAGATTTTGAATTATGGACCATGAAAAAATAGCAAAGTGTAACACAAATTAACATAAAAAAATAACAAACACTTGACACCCTCTGAAGTGAGGAAAAAAGAAACCCCACCATCAATATCAATATTCTCCTCTGCTGGTTCTCCTTCTCTTCTTCATGAGGAGAATTGGAGCAGTAATTGGCTACTGTAGCAGCAGAGATAGAAGTGTGTATGCATATATGTGTATATCAATTTTTGCTGTAGAATTATGAGAATTTACCAATGGAATTTTCTTTAGTGTTCTTCCTTGCTTTTTCTGTAATGTTTATATCTGAAATAATAGGAACTATTTGGTTAGACTATTATAATTATAAACCAATAATTACTGGTTTCACCTAAAAAGTGTGTTTCTGTGGTGCAAATAAACTGCACATGGTGCAGTGTAACATGAAACAGGTTAAAATCCCTTCTAACTATATCCAGAAAAGAGCTTCATATTATTGTTTCTGTGTATTAATGAGGTTAGAGATGAGGAGACAGAATGATTTGTGCAGATGGAGTGGCAGGGACATACCGGCTAGGGGTGTTGGGAAGATGTCACATGACTCTGGAGTTATGGGTAAGAAGAATAAGTAAAAGTTTTAAAGTAAGCAGTCAAGCAAGATAAACATTGCTGCTTAGTTTAAATGTGAGATAAACATTAAAGCAAGAAATGCAGCTCCATCTAGTGTCATATATTCTATGTTATTTATAATCTATTTTAATAGTATTGATATCTATTATCTAACTCCAATTAGTGTTAACTGTTACTAGATGGAGGTGGACAAATTGCCAGTTTTATGGATGAGAAAGTGGAAATGACTAATGATATTTCTAGTTCATAGTTGAAAAAAGAGTGGCCTGATTTATTTAGATTATAATAACACATCTTACTCCAGTAATAACTCAGAAATATGTGAAAGAACCTATGCTAAAATTAAATATTTTGCAATCATCTGGCCAAGGTATTTTACATACAAGAGTTTTAAAACAGGAGATTGAATGGTTCTTTCATTAAATCTGGAACCTGTTTGGAAATCCAAGAGATCTAAAAGAAAAGTGGAATGCCAATATCATTTTAAAGGTTGAAGTAGAGGATCCAGGACTTTGGCCCCTTGTATTGATCAGGGGAAAATGAGGTACTAAGTGATGCATGATGTTAAAAGTACTTAATGAAGTTACTGCTAAACATAGTGTCAAGTTGACAAACTGTCAGCTTGAAACTAATAAGCTTAGATATGAAAGAAATCAGACCCTTGCTATATTTTTGTAAAGGATTTAATTTTACACAATCTTAATTAATAGAGCAGTAGAAACCTGATCCCAGCGGGCTGATTTAGCGCTCCTGAAATAAATGTATGCATTCTCAGTACATTAGGAACAATTCAAGCAACTTGGGCAGCACCTGGAGCTCCAGAGGCCTTCTGGAGAACAGAAAAATAGGCCAGCCAGGAGGTAAGGAGGTGATGAGAAAAAGATGTATAACCTTAGATGAAGGAATGCTGTCTCTATTAATAAACAGCAGTACAAGCCATGGGCAATGGGTTGTAATCATCCAGACAATTACATTAATATTAGGGAGTTCTTAGAGACTACAGTATAGATGCACACAGTCCCCAGGAATGGAAAAGCATCATATTGATGGCAGTTAAAAAAATAAAATCATATACAATTAATACATACACCTTTTTGTGTCTGTAACATACAAAGGTTCGTGTAGAATTTTGTATTGCCAAGATCTCAAAAGAGGCTTCATTGTTAAATAGCTATTCAGACTGCTGCTGCTGAGTGGTTACAGGACACTGGAGATTTTTGTCTAGCTCTGCTGTTCCTACCTCTTTCCCAGCCACTGCTACCATGACACAGAAAGGGCAGCACACCAGCAGAAGGCTGTTAAATATTGTATATGTATACCTGATCTTAAGTAGCAAAATAACTGGGAAGTTGCCACTCAGAAAAAAAATTCGTATTGTGCAGTTGCCTTTTACTATGCTAAAGACATTATTTTTCTAACATTCTTTCTGAACTGCTTGCTGCTGCTCATTAAGCTAATTAATTGTGGTCAGTCAGCATGGCATGATAGATGCAGTGGTATGAGCCCTTGTGTTGAAATCATGCTCCTTGTCACACTTAAGAATTCAGAAATGGTTCTCTAATGCTTTTCTGGCCAAGCCGTGTTTCATGACGACCTTTCTTTTCATATGGGTTGCTATTTTTACTTTAAATGAGATGATAGGATGCTGTGTGCCCACCCATTTGCTTATCATGCACAGTTGAGAAGAGACAGTAAGACAAAGACTCATCTGGTAAAAATAAGCCATTTCAATAAGGAGTTCTCAGCCAGCAGTGACTTCCAGAGCAATGTATTACAATTGGGTGTTTGCTTTTTTTTGCTGACTTAGCATGCATTAGAAAGTTTGATGAGTGAATGTAAGGGATGCAGAATGTAAAGGGGCTTTTGAAAAGAATTAACTTTAACTTACTTTGGTAAGGTATAGATGATCTGAATCTGAAGCAAGACCTGCATATCTTAATACTTGTAGGAAGTTATAATGGTCCAAGCCTACATAATTGGCTGATGGCTATAAAAAGGTATGTTTAAGGCAATTCACTCTTTTGCATCTGCCCTGACTATCAAAGATAAAGTTTGCTCTTGTGTGGGTGAAGAAATCAGAATAAATATTTACTATGTCTTCTGGTAAATTGTGCACTCAAATTCAATTCTTTCATTGTCAGCTCTAGTTGTCAGGCTGAATATTCAAGCAAGAATTAAATGTCCTCTAATACAGTATTACAAATATGTTCCTCAGCATCCCTCAAAACACAATCTGAGACACAGCTGACAAGGAGTCAGAGTGCCTTTCTGTTATATCTGGAGCCTCCTTTACTCAGCGCAGCTTCCTGAAAATCACAGTATGATGTCCAAACTGATGTCTGATACAGATCAGAAGATGCTTTGTGTTTGTTACATGGCAAAGAAAGTTAACATTTGCCATGAATAAATCCAGAGCATTTGTTGTTTTGTTGGTGCTGCTGTTTTTCCTCCTTTTGGCATTATCTGAGATAGCAAATTATAATGTCAGTTGTATCAGTATTACTTCTATCATCTACTGACTGTTGAATGGCAGGAGCTTATTGCTGAAAAGAAAGTTGCAGATCCTTGGTGATCATATTGACAGTGGGAAGGGTGTCACCTTTCATAATCTTCCCGTGCTCTTTGTTTATCATGCTAAGAGATGAGTGTGGCAATGCAATGACATGGGCTATCTCTTATACCAGAAGATGCCATGTGGTGCACTAATTTGCTCTCAGGGAAACTTGGTGCAAGGTATATACTCCCTGTGGCATTTCATGGTCACTGTATTCCAGTGCACAATTACCATGATTAAAATGTCATAGTCCTTTCAAGGACTGTGAATGCATTCAGCTGTTAGGAATAGCTCGTACCTGTATCCTTTGAGGCTACAAAAAATCAGAAACTTGCCTTGTTTAAGGAAATATAATTAATGTTCCTTACCACGTAATATGCTTATGTGGTAAGGAACATTATTATATCTGTTGATATTTTAATACAAAAAGATATTTCCACAACTAAAATGTAGACTAAACTATATGCCTTGTAGCTATCAAGTAAGTCAGGTTTGATACTAGGCTGGGGTTATATTACTGTTTATGGAAGAAGAATCTGCTAAATTCAACTAAGTTTTCAAAAGGTAAGAAATACAAGCTTGTCTTGGAATAAGTCATTTCACCTTAGTTTGGAAAATTTCTGATTATGTTACTAGTGAAGGATAAAACCTCCACAAGCCCAAAACATTTTCTACATCTCCAACCCTACTGAAACTCCAAAATGAATTAACATCAGGTATGTGTGATTACTTATTCAAAACCTGCTATGCTTTTGGGAAGGCAAATATATTATAGTCTGTAACAAGCTCTAGTGTAGAGAATGACAACTAGAGAAGCAAAAGTAGAATTCATTATTCAGCAAAACCCAAATTAAATTCAAGATTGTAATCAGTTTCATCAAGTTTCTTCTAATCTAAACATAGAAAAATGCTTGTTAATAGTTTGTTTGGGTTTGGTTTTTTGGTTTTTTATTCCAGATTCCATTTCTCCTATTTTGAAGCTGGTATATAGGTCAAACAGCTGAACTAGAGAAACATCCTTTGGTACAGAAAAAGGTATTTTAAAACTGTGTCTACATTAAATTATTTTAATATTTTTAAGCTGCACATTTCAAAAATATATGTATCTTTTGCACAGTATTTTCCTAATATGGCTTAGCTCTTCATATAACTCAAACTCATAGACATGTAAAAAACGTATTTGAAAAGTCACCTTTTCCATGATAATGTAGAAGTGTGTAGAAGTGTTTTGGTTTATATTTTCTATCAAAGTTCATCTTTGTGCTGTGCTTTTCTTTTTCCTTTAAGTTGGAGCCTTTTAAAAAAGTAATGTCTTTATTTTTTTCTTCCTTTTTTTTTTTTCTAATCCTTCAAGAATGAATTTTAGCAAGATCTGGCACAAATATATCAACCAAGAAAAATTCCCATTTTTACATTTTGTGTGTGTGGGAGATGTACATTGATTTTTCTCCAGGTATCAGCTTACCATCCAGTTTTCTGTATGTCTGTACATAGTAATGAGGGAAGCAACAGAAAATTAACTCACTACCTGGTATGCCTGTAAGCTACTACATTACTTTGAATTTGCCCAGTCTGATGATTATTTTACCATAGAGGCAATTTTATTTTGTTCTGTCACTGCACATTGCAGATACCTTCTCTGCTTCTTTGAACAAATTTTGTTTTTTTTACAGTTACAGTAAAAAATACTTTGCAATACAAAGTATTCTATATTCAGCAAATATGTTTAGAAAATAGATAGCATCACTTTTTTGGCCCTTATATTTAGGGTCAATTTCTATGAATGTCACATATGAGAAGATTTTTTTAGGGTTTTTTCTATCAGCCTGGATAACAAACACTGCACTTACATCTGGAGAAGTTACAAAGCTTTCCTCTCCTGTGTTCTGCTATTATTTGGCTTACGTCTTGGTATTCTTCTACCATGCTGGTTTGTTTAGTTGAGTGCATAAAGTGCTGTTATAACATGGGAAGTCCCATGGAAAGTTCCTTCACAGGATTCTATCAGAAGCAGATTCAAGTATCAAAACATACAACAGGTTGAAAAATGCAAAAAGTTAGGGAAAAATACTATGAAGATGGAAAAAAAAATCTTTTTACCCTGTTTTTATTTTTTGTAAATAGAGCCACTTCATCTAAAATCTGGATAATTGAATAGCCTATTCTACCTATATTATTTATTCCCTTGGATCACTTGTTCTCAGAAGAATGCTGCTGTGTACTTGCATTATTTTCTATGTACAAGATTAAAGGTAGTCTTTTCCGTCTGAAAGTTATATTAGATACATACGTTCTGTGGGAACCTAAAATGAGTGTTTATGAAATAATGTTCACTTTAGCATCTGGTTTTGTGTAATTGGTTTCATTAAGCATTCTAAATTAGTTTACTACTCCAGTAAGACTCTACTAAAAAATATGTGTTATGAGTAATCTCCGCACTTAAGTTTTCAATGTGAAAAACCCCCGAACTTATAAAAGGGAGGAGAGCCTTTACTAGGGGAAGAAAGGAGTCTGATTTGTTTTGAGATTTATTTTCTAGTTTTCAAGTTAATTGTATCACATTATTAAGTTATTTTAGCTTTGAGTCTGTTTTAGAAGAATAAGAAGAACAAGAAATACAGGCAGGAAGACAGTTAAAGATTTAACAGCCAACTCTTGTCAAAAATTGTCCACTCATGTTGAAAATAACTACTTCGTTTTGAAATTTGTGATCAATACTATCCTATGTATCTTGTAGTTTGTCCCACAAGTCTCTTCCACTATCTCTTAATTATAACAGAAAAAAAGAAAACGGAGTAACAGGCACATTTTAAGTGATTGAGTTCTTTTTCTTCAAAGCTTTATTCTAGATAAATGAAAGCTATTAGTTTGTTTCAGGAATAATTACATGTCAGGGACAGAAGAAATTGTAGAAGTCTGTCACTAGTCCTTTGTCTCTGAATCAATAAAAATGTCGCAAGAATCTGTGTAATGAGCTGTCATAGGAAGGGACACGGTCACAGCAAGAGGGAATTGAATCTGAGATTTCTGGCACTACATCTTGAACTAACTGCATTTGTGTGGACGTATGATTAAGCTTGTGATTTCCATGGTTCATCATGGCATGACAGAAAATTCTGCAGATCTGTTTCTGTGCCCATGGTACTAATTTCAGTAGTACTTAGATCCCAGTTTTAATGTCCTGACATGTCCAAAATAACTGGGGGATATGCCAACGACTGTTGCCATCCCAGCAAAGCCTAGGCAGTGCTTGTGCAGTGGTCCCTACCTAGGATACATTTTTCAATTTGAAGATAACTTTGTTTTTACATGGAGGCTTTTGATATTGATGCTTAATCATCAGTTTTATATATATTTTTTCCCTTGAATACATCTAGAAGAATCTCAGAATCTTAGGAGTTCTTACAAGTCTGCTATTCTTGTATATATGGGACAGTTTCCAGGGGATTCCTGTGCACATAGGCCAGCAACTGGAATTTAGCTGAATGCTAATTTAGTGTTTATAAATTATAAGCTTCTGTTAGCCTTTTGACACCTTCTCTTTCTTTAGAGAAAGATTTTGAGATGAAGCCTAGCCTGATAAATTAATAATGTCATTTTTGCACTGGTGTGTGCTTTAACGATGGATCTGTGGCAAATGGACAGTGACAAACTGAACTGACAATTAACAACCAACTTGGATGTGTTTGCTGTAGGAGTCTTCAAAACCATGGCTGATTTTGTGCACCTTGTCTGGGAGAAGAATAATCCTAGTGTAATACCTGGATTTCAGATACTACTTTACCCAGTTGAGCCAAGGCAGTTGATGGCTCCATTTGCCAGACAATTGCCTACTGAGGAGTTTTCAAGAATATGCAAACAGAAGATGACTTTTTTTCTCAGCTCCACCTGACTGTTTCCTTGCCTGCAAGCTGAATCTCTGCCGTCTTCTTCTTTATTTTCCTTTGCACAAACATTCTCATAGGATGTGTTGGTAACCAGTGGGTGACTGGCTGTGGTCTTAGAACAGGGTAGATAAGAAGAGAACCTTTCAACACTGGGTTGCAGCAAGACATCTTACAGTCATAACACAGTTGGTTTCCCTTGTTGCTGTGCCAGGGACAGTGCAAACCACTGATTCAAATTCTCCCCAGATATAATAGGTATTTACAATTACCATACCATTCACAATGCTCTGGTAGGCAGATAAAAGAAACCAAACCAAACAAACCAAATTGTCCATGATAGGGAAAGACATCTGTTCCTCTTTGCTAGTTTCTCCCAGAACACCCAAGTATTCAAATAATTACAAAAGTAAGTTTTGCTTGATGGCTTCTGAGCTTCACTGGTATGGCGCTAAATTAAAACAAAGGTGGATTTTTTGAAAGAGGAGAACCTAATATGAATATTGTCCTAAGCCAGTAGACAAAGACTGAAACAAAGGGAATTATTTCATCAGTTAGTCTACAGTAGGATGAACTTCTGAAAGTAAAATGTACAGTGTTGTATATCAAACCCCCACAATTCTCACTGTGGAAAACAGTGAGATGGATTTAAATTCATTCTTGAGAACTTGTTTCACTGTGAGGAAACTTGAATGACTCTGGAAGGAATGTTACTAAAAATCATGGCAAATCATTGCTGATTTCAGGCTAATTCACATATTTAGCCATTATCTCCCACATTTTCATCTGTTATTTGCTTAATGTGGCCTGTTGTGTTGGTGCTAAGAGATTAGGAGGTTAGCTAAAATGTTAATGGGATCTCTAACAGAGCCCAGAGGAAAAAAAAAAGTGGAAGCAGTGTATCTGGATGTTAGAAGCCTATTATAAAAAATTTACAAATGCTGAAGGAAGTATTGATTGCCTTTGGCTTGCAAAGTCTTTTGTTGAGACAAAGACTACACAAGAATCCATCATTCACAAAAAGGGTGCTGGGCAGCTATAAATTTAATCTGCCATTTGTATCTACCTGCCAAACTTTCCTTCCTCACCTATTCAGAGAAAACATATATTTCAGAAACATTAATTCTGCTGACATACAGCAATAATAGCCTTACTAACCTTCTGTTGTGCAGGCTAGAATGGGGATCCAGGGAACTACAGGCCTGTCAGTCTGAACTCTTCATGGAGCAGATCAACTTGAGGGGCATCATGCAGCACATCTGGGACAACCAAGGCATAAGGCCCAGCTAGCAGGGGTTCACAAAACACCTTGCTTGATCAACCTGATCTCCTTCTATGATGAGGTTACCCACTTAGTGGATGAGGGAAAGGCTGTGTATGTCTTCCTGAACCTTAGTAAAGCCTTTGGCATTGTGTCCCACAGCATTCTCCTGAAGAAACTGGCTGCTCATGGCTTGGACAAGTGAAGGGTCACTGGGTGAAAGCTGGCTGGATGGTGAATGGAGTTACATCCAGCTGGGAGCCAGTCACAAGAGGTGTTCTGCACTCAGGATTTGGGCCAGGGCCAAAGATAAAGATGTTTCACATCTTTATCAATCATCTGGATGAGAGGATTGGGTGCAGCCTCAGTCAGTTTGCAGATGACATCAAGTTGGGTGGGAGTATTGATCACCTGGAGGGTAGGAAGACTCTGCAAAGGGATCTGGACTGGCTGGATCAGTGAGCCAAGGCCAGTTGTTTGAGTAACAACACCAAGTGTCAGGTTCTGCCCTGGGATCACAGTGAACCCCTGCAGTGCTGCAGGGCGGGGACAGAGTGCCTGAAAAGCTGCCCTGTGGAAAAGGACATGGGAGTGCTGGTTGAAAGCAGCTGAACATGAGTCAGTGTGTGCCCACATGGCCAAGGCAGCCACAGCATCCTGGCCTGTGTCAGCAATAGTGTGCCCAGCAGGGCAGGGATTGTCTCCTGTACTCAGCACGGGTGAGGCCACACCTTGAGTGCTGTGTCCAGTTCTGGATTCATCACTAGGAGAAAGACACTGAGGGGCTGTAGAATGTCCAGAGAAGGGCAATGGAGCTGGTGAAGGGTCTGGAGCACAAGTTCTTTGAGGAGCATATGATGGAGCTGGGGTTGTTTAGCCTGGAGAGAAAGAGGCTCATGGAAAACTTTATTTCTCCCTGTATCTACCTGAAACAAGTTACAAGCAACAGAATAAGAAACCATCTCAAGTTGCGCAAGGGGAGGAATAGATTGGATATTAAGGAAAAGTTTTTCACCCGAAGGGTTGTCGAGCACTGTAGCAGGCTGCCCAGGAAAGTGGTGCAGTCACCATCTCCGGAGGTATTTTAAAGAGGAGTAGATGGCACTTAGGAACATGGTTGTACTCAATGAACTTAAAGGTCTTTTCCAACCTAAACAATTCCATGATACCATGATTTTGTGATTTTGTTTTGTACTTCTAAAATAGATTTTTTTGTATTTAAGGACAAAGAGAAGCCCTAAAATGAATGAACCCCAAAATATCATTTGTAGTTGGCAACTGTAGAGAGCTCTGAGAGAGATGGAGAATGTACCTGGGCTATTGATGGAACCACAGAAAAGACACATGGGATATACCCTAAGCAAACATGATTCATGTGTATATTGTCTTCTTTTTCAGTAGCTCTTGTGAGGTAATTTTTTTCCTGATTTATAAACCACTGTAAAATTGCCTTTTTTACATCTATGTGGTTCATTCAAGGAGCAGTGACCACTGACAGCTGAGATTTATCAAATCATGAAAGTACTTTGATGCTATAAGCAGAATGTGAGCTAATTGATGTAAAATTTAAGAAAAAAATAGTCACTTAGGGACTGCACTTTATGGAAAGGTAGAATCAAAGTTCTGCTTTGATTTAGGTCCCTGTCTTCACCAAAATTGATTTTTTGAAGTGAGGTTGTACAGAATTCTAGTTTGCCTTTTCGTAATTGATGCTGTGCTTTTCTTGTTGCAAATTTTCAAAGATAGTAATGTAATGCCCTCTTTACGTTTAACCAAACCTGCAGCTTGTTCTTTTACCTTGATTATTTCCATTCCTTCCTAGCAAACCATCTTGAAAAAAGTAACAGACATTATTGACCAGTGCCTTATTTTGAAGATGTATTCCAAGGAAATGGGTGGAGAATTGGGAACTTTTAGGAGTACAAGTATGTGGAATTTCTAAATGCAAATAATGTTTCTTTAGTAACAAAAGGAAGCAACTGGAGATAGTTCCATTTATTTACTCTTTGTGAAAAAGGCAATTATCTCCCCTGTATTTTCCTCTGTTTAGATTAAGCCTTCTGTTGTGGTTCACATTTTCTAGTTCCCTAAACTGTGTGTCCATTGCACAGTGATTCATATGAGGCCTTGAAAAGTTGGGGAGGCTGGAAATTCTACATCACTTGTTCTGCTTTACCTTGACTAGGGTTTACATTTTCCAGACCCTTTGCTATTTGATTATATTCATTATGTCCTACACTCTAATTTAGAAGAGAGACGTCTCTTTTAATTATGTTAATAATGTGAATCATGCAAAATGACCATTTTTATGCTCAGGATATTTGTGATAGACACTCCTTTACATTCCGTGTTCATTTGGGAAAGGGAGGGACAAGCACTCAGAGACTGAAGCTTGTATATTTCTGGGTGCCCAAAGAGGTTCTTTATTCCCATAGCAGGATGAGAAAATTCCTTAGCACACTTCGTTTGCTGCCTGTCGTTTAATAAATGCCACTATATTTCTTCCGTTCCTAACTTAAATACTAGCTATTTAACAAGTTTAATTTTTTACTGAAATATTAAATGAAACCTTTACTTTGGACTCCTATATCTGTATTGCTAGAATTATATTAACATTGAAAAAAAAGGATGGGTGAAAGTCAGAAAAACAGTAATGACAGTAGTTAGCAGATTAGAGTATTAAATGACCTGAGAAGACTCTCTTAAGTGAGAGATGGAAAGGAGATGACTAACAAGGTATTACTGAAATGGTCTAGTGAAACTTCCTCCTGGCACCACATCCTGCTGTCACTGATGCCCAGTGGTTTAATCAATTCTGGAATGGTGTTAGAAGTGTGTTGGTTTTTTGCTGTGCTAAAACAACATTCAGCTCTATACTCTAGAAATAAATTAAAAATTAAACAACTGAATTCTGTTCTTCTGTAAGCATCTCTATTTCTCTGCTAATCAGTGCAATGTTGGCTAGCAAAGTGTCATGGGGTGACTTTACTTTTAAGATAGCTTCAGGAGGTGGGAAGAAGTTGAAGCTGCGAGAGGCTGATGAGAGTCTTTTCTTGTGACCAATCATTGGTAATTTCTGAGAATTGACAGCAATTTTGACCATTGAGAAGTGAGATCAACTTGTGAGCACCACCTTAAGATGTAAAGCCAGGGCTCTCTTGTTCTCTTTGGTTTCCGGCTTCTGAAAAGGTAACAGGGCTCTGTCTCGGCCTCCTCCCCCCTCTCCAGGCCGGACAAGGCCGCAGAGGGCAGGGGGAGAGAAACGGGGCGGCCTGGCTTGGTTTGCAGTTTCTGCTGCTGGACTGAAACCTGACACCATGAACATCTGCAGCTTTCTGAGACTTTAACTCTTTTACTACCTGGATGAGATGTACAGATTACTTTTTTTTCCCAGAGAGACTGAAAGAGACAATCAACATGAAGAAGACATCATAAAACCATCAAAGACAGCGAAGAAAAGAGTTAAGTTTTAGATGGGGAAGAGAGAATAAGGAAATGCTTTATAAGCGGGAATATTACTCTGTTAAAGCTATAGAGATAGACAATAGTGTTCTGAAAAAACTCCTTTAATTCATGACAGAGTATATGAGGAGGAGTGGAGTGTTCAAAGTGTGGGTTTTGAGCAAATAGTGAAGTGATTGTGATGCTGTGAGTGTCATGGGGTGACTTTACCTTTAAGATGGTTTTGAGAGCTAAGGAAGTGAAGCTGCTGGTGACTGATGGGAGTCTTTTCTCCTGACCAATTACTGGTCATTTCTAAGAATTGACAGAAGTTTTAACCATTAAAAAGTGAGATCAACCTGTAAACACCTCCTTAAGATGTAAAGTCAGAGCACTCTTGTTCTCTTTGTTTCCTGGCTGTGAAAGGTAACAGAGCTCCGGCCTCCCGTTCCCTGCCCAGGCCATGCGACCCGAGCGGGGCTTGCCCCGGGCTCTGGCCGGGCCAGGCCGGTCCCTGGCTCGGCTGCAGTTTTTGCTGTGACTGAATTCACCAGAGACTGCCGAGTAAAGAAAAAAAAAAAGCTCTTGACCTGCGGTGGGCTGGGACAGTGACCACACTCTCCAGAGCAGCCATGAAGAATCTTCCATCGCAGACAACTCCAGCTGCTGCTCCGGCAGAGATCACAGAACCATCTACAAAGCCTGGGCAAGATTTTAACCTTTTCATTACCCAGATGAGACTTGCAGATTAATCCTTTTATCCAGAGAGAGAAAAAGAGAGTAATCAACATGTAAGGAGACTTTATAAACTATCAGAGACAGTAAAGAAAATAATTAAGCTTCAGAAAAGGTAGAGAATAAGGAGATGCTTTATAAGCTGAAATATTTTTCTGTTAAAGCTATGGAGATGAACAATAGGGTCTTGAAAAAACTCCTTTAATTCATGACAGAGTATATAGGGAGGAATAGAGTGTTCCAAGTTTGGATTTTGAGCAAAAGGTGGAGTAATTGTGATACAGTGAGGTGCTGGAACAGAATGGAATAGAGTAATAGTTGAAGATTTGAGGCCTTGAGAGCCAATGAGAAAACTGTTTCCAGGGAGGCTCACAAAAATAGATGAAGAGAACTTTTGCCTTTGAATAACTCATCCTTAAAATGACATCCCTAAACTCATGGCCCATAACACACCTCAGAGTGATGTAAAATGGGAGGAGTGAACTGATGACAGGATTTCTGGGCAGCTGGCATCAGAAAACTGGAAAGCTATAACAGAAATAGCTTTCTTGTGGAAAACTCCATAGATTAGCAGGAGAAGACTTCTGTTTCTCTACAAAGACTGATGAAAAAACTCTAGCAGGAATTGGGACTGTTTTAAACACCAAAGTTCCAAAGTTTTTTGTCTCTATGTTGTCATGTGAACAAGAGAATGGTTGAGTAGTGGGATAAAAAGGGTTTTCTGGAAGTTTATTCTGGTGTTCTTATTCTGGTAGTTTTGTTAATAAACTTTCTTTCTTCCTTTTAAGTTTTAAGCCTGTTTTGCTCTTGTTCTAATCCATATCTCACAGCAAGAAATAAGTAAGTTTTCTAGTAATTTTTTTTGTTACTGCTTTAAAACTTTAACATTTATTTAGTGCGTTAGCCAGGAAACGAAATTAGCAAATCAAAACCACTACACAAAGTAAGGAAAGATGAACGCTTAGATCTGCAATTCTACATGGTAGTGATAGGCATAAAATAGAAATTATTTAGAGAAAATATTATCCTCAGCTAGAGGGAGGAAGAAGTGACTAAGGCTGAGCAGATGTCAGGATTTTCCTGTTTTCTTCTGCAGACTGTGTGAAAGGAGACCTGGCTCTAAAGTGGGATTCTGACCTCCTCTGTGCAATGTGACAGGTCCTACAGTCTTGTCCGTGATCTCTCCATGGATGCAGTGCTTGTGCTAAAAATCAGTCTCAATAACTATAGATTTTATGTATGGATCTAAGACACATCTAAGCATTTTAATGACTCCAAAGTCACACTAAATCATTACATCAAAAATTAGAGTCAGGGTAATTTTATTGTTTGTTAGCATGCTTTTCTTTCTTTATTGATCTGCAGCTCTGCATTACATCTGAACTTACTATGCATGGCTATTTGACACATCAGACACTATGTTTTCTCTGTTACCCCAAAGCTAATTTTTTCTGTCTTCAGGTTTGCATTTCTTTAACTGACTGTTGAGTTGTTCATAACCCTCCAGTGCCAGGTCTTTCCCCACCTCTTATTGCCCCATGCTCATACTCCCCTGTACCACATTTGGTGCTCCCACTTCTGAAAGTCTGTGCAGTCGCCTCAGGCTTGTAGTTCTTCCCTTGTGGTTATACCCAGGCTGCATCATACTTGGTGGCTGCATGACCACCGGGTTGAGCAGGGTAATTCTCTATTCTGTTCTCATGAGACCCCATCTGGACTGCTGTGTCCAGCCCAAGAAAGACTTGGACCCATTAGAGCAGTTCCATAGGAGGGTACCAAAGATAGTCAAAGGGCTGTGACATCTCATGTGAGGAAAGACTGAGAGAGCTGGAGAAGAGAAGGCTCTGGGGATACCTTATTGTGGTATTTCACTATATGAAGGATGCTTATTAGAAAGACGAGACAGACTTTTTTACAGGGATATGTTTAGAATGGATACAAAGAAAAAAGAAATTTCATTGTGAGGGTGATGTGAGGCTGGAAGAGGTTGAGACACTGAAACAGGTTGCCCAGAGAAGTTGTGGATGTCCCATCCCTAGAGGTGTTTAAGGCCAGCTGGATGGGTCTTTGAGCAACTTGATCCATTGGAATGTGTCCCTGTCCATGGCAGGAAGGTTGGAA
The DNA here is from genome assembly GCF_030490865.1 of Poecile atricapillus. Taxonomy (NCBI): domain Eukaryota; kingdom Metazoa; phylum Chordata; class Aves; order Passeriformes; family Paridae; genus Poecile; species Poecile atricapillus. The sequence goes on along the minus strand of NC_081251.1, from coordinate 19,906,480 downwards.
ATTTAAGGTCATGCCCAAAGTATTTCTATGATTCTGTTATATTAGTCATAAACACCTAATTCTACATAGGATAAGTCTTTGTTACTTCTATACATTTAGAGCTACACTTGTACTCTGCACAGATAAACAAAACTAAAACACCGTCCATAAAGACAACTGGCCAACTAAGGAAATTCCAGTCACAGCTAAGTCATGTACCCCAAAGTTCACACAAATAAGACTAGGTAAATCTCAGCTCTGAGGCTTCAAAAACTCTGTACAAAGGTTATACCCTGTTACTAGTAGTGGCAGTACCACTGCCAGAATTACAGCTCTGCACAGCAATTAGGAGCTGTTTGGCAGCTTGTTTTAGAAGTCAAAAGAGAAAACCAAGTTTGTGGAAAGTGACTCCTGAGATTTGCTAACATTCCTACAAGGTCTGTAGCTCCTCTGTAGCTTTTTACTTTGGAGTGGTTTCTGAGTATTTTTCTTGTCATCAGTGGTGCAAGCAATGAGAGTTATGACATTGTCAATGGTTGATGGAATATAAAATCCAGGCTTAAACATAGCTGAGATACTCTCAGTTTCCCCACTTCCCAACCTGAGGCATACCCTGTCAGCTATGATTCAGGTTCAAAACCAGCCATATATGTGAGGTCAACAGCTCCATTTAAATTCTCCTGAAGCAACAAAAAACATTTTCCTGACAGGAGTGTTTTCTTCACTTAATAACAGTAACAATCAATTTATATCTAAAAGGCTATTTGTGTTTCTAGGTCTGTTCATGTTTTTACTTCCTTTTTTTTTCTTTCTAAACAGGAATATCCTTTAACTCCTATATGAAAGTAAAGAGCCCACACAGTATTTCCATTTCTTAAACACTTGATTTGGATTTATAATGTAGTATTTCCCTCTCTCTCATCCCGGAACACTTGTAATTGTCTCAGGAGATGGTGAAGACAGAGGTGGTATGCCAGTCTTTCCAGCAGCTCTTCTGTCCTGCTTGGAAAAATGGTAAAGTAGCTCTTTTGGTGTTTTCATGGCCCTGGAGTCATGGAGAACTTGATTTTCTGCCTATTAGTACATTGAGATTATGATATTAAAGGGTTTGTTTGTCAAAAATTACTGCACTCTCAGAAATTTATGAATAATTCTGTGCTGTCTTTACCAAAAGCACCCTGACCCAAACTTTTATACATTTGTCAGCAATTTTTCCCTTTTATGCATGATAAAAATTGGAGTGGAATGTGAAGCAGTAGTTAAATAGTTTACATGGAAGAGGATGGGGAAGCTGATGGTGTTTGGGGTATCAAGTCTGGGTGTTTCAGAACTCGCTGCTGAGTGCTGGGGAGGTGGGAACCAGGGAAACAACAACATGATTAGAGAGAAACTTTGGTCAAGTGAGATTTTCATTTTACTGCAGTTGTTTTGTTCCAGTTGATTGAAACATTGTGCAAATTTACATCCAAAATTCAAAACATGAGACAAAGGTCAGTCTAAACCCATATTTTATCTGTATTACTTGGAGTTTAAATAACAGCAAACAGAAAATTCAACAATAAAACTACCAAGACAAGAAGTAACGATCTTTTAGTTTTAAACAGCAGTTAAGTCCCACTCTATAACTGAAAATGTCCAAATTAAGCACAACAAATGATGTGACTCTTCATACCTAAACCACGCATATTGAAAAAGAATTAGCCTGCAGTATCATTGATATACCCACACTTGCACTTTGTCTTTTTCTTGTATCTCTCAAGATGGCAGGTATTTTGTGTGGTAGCCTGGATTCCCTAGTTATATGAAATATGCATCAGGATACTTCCTCAGATTCTTATTCTCTTTAAAATATCTTTCCCTTTGTTTCACAGTCAATGTGGACAATAAAGCAGGCAGTCATTAAGAGGGCATTATGGACATTCCAGTTGTTCCTGTGGCTTAAGGCTTTGCTTTGTATTTAAATTATCTGTACTTCTTGGCTAGTAGGTGCTTAATGAGCCAAAGGAGCAAGTTTGAGGTCCTGTCAGATAGTCCCAAAAATTCTATTGCTTAAGAATGATAGTTCACAGTCTAAAGGTGGAATAGATGCATTTTGCCTTACTAACCAATTGAAGGCAAAAGAGAGGCTAAGACTATGACCAAGGCTGTCCATGATTTACACAGTTCAACCTTACGGTAGTAACCTTTGACCAGAAAACTGATGGGACTCTTGGCAAAAGATCTATGTCATTGCAAGTGCAAATGGGCATAGCTAAGATAACATTGTTTGTAAATGGCTGCCCAAAAATTTCTGTAGTTCACAAAGTACAGTTTGTAATAGAAAAGTAAGCCTCTTCTTAATTTGTTTGGGTTTTTTTACACTGTGTCACTGTCAAATTTTTTTAAGAAGCAGTAGGTTTAAATGGCTCAACATAATCCTTTCATAATTCTCAGGCATTCATTTTTGCTCAAGAAGGAGGGGAAAGGGAAAATTAGGAATTGAGACTGTTCCATTGAGATGCAGTGTGATTGCTGTATCCCCAAAACTTTTGAAAGGAATTTTTGACTAGAAGCTATGACATAAATTTTCAAGGTAGTGAACAAGAGAGTTTCTAACTTACTCTTGTCCTTGGGCACTGATTTTGATCACTGAGTACTGGTTTGAGAGAAAAAGAAATATATAAGATTTTATTTTGAGTGTGATCTTCTGATTTCAGGTGTGAAATGAGAACATACTTTCTGTTTATGCATAGATTAAGTTCTTCAAATTTTAATGGCATGCTTTGGAAAGAATTAGCCGTGAAACACTGCAAGCAACCAGTTCTATAGCTCTGAAGTGTCTTTATAGACCACTCTTAATTGTGGGTTTGTTCTGAGAGAGAATTCTCTAGATAGGTATGTCTAGATAGGTATGTCTGTCCCTACAGACCTGTTACACATTCTGTGGGTTAGATATTCCTCTCCTAATATGACTAAGTGCTGCAATAGAACATCAGCCTTCAATGGAATATCACCTTTCAACTCCATTTGGACATGTCAAGTTTATGCTAAGGTAGTACAAAATTATTTTTTTGCCATGAGTCACAAGACCTCCTTGGGTTAATTTTTTTTTTGTGTGGTGAATGTAATGTTGGATGTGTGTCCCTGTTTTCTGCCCTTTGCAGGAGAACTGAAAAATTGTTTCCTTCCTTCCTTCCTTCCTTCCTTCCTTCCTTCCTTCCTTCCTTCCTTCCTTCCTTCCTTCCTTCCTTCCTTCCTTCCTTCCTTCCTTCCTTCCTTCCTTCCTTCCTTCCTTCCTTCCTTCCTTCCTTCCTTCCTTCCTTCCTTCCTTCCTTCCTTCCTTCCTTCCTTCCTTCCTTCCTTCCTTCCTTCCTTCCTTCCTTCCTTCCTTCCTTCCTTCCTTCCTTCCTTCCTTCCTTCCTTCCTTCCTTCCTTCCTTCCTTCCTTCCTTCCTTCCTTCCTTCCTTCCTTCCTTCCTTCCTTCCTTCCTTCCTTCCTTCCTTCCTTCCTTCCTTCCTTCCTTCCTTCCTTCCTTCCTTCCTTCCTTCCTTCCTTCCTTCCTTCCTTCCTTCCTTCCTTCCTTCCTTCCTTCCTTCCTTCCTTCCTTCCTTCCTTCCTTCCTTCCTTCCTTCCTTCCTTCCTTCCTTCCTTCCTTCCTTCCTCCCTCCCTCCCTCCCTCCCTCCCTCCCTCCCTCCCTCCCTCCCTCCCTCCCTCCCTCCCTCCCTCCCTCCCTCCCTCCCTCCCTCCCTCCCTCCCTCCCTCCCTCCCTCCCTTCCTCCCTCCCTTCCTTCCTCCCTCCTTCTCTCTTCCTCTCTCTCTTCCTCTCTCTTTCTCTCTGTCTTCCTTTCTCTCTCTCTCTTTCTCTCTCTCTCTTTCTCTCTCTCTCTTTCTCTCTCTCTCTCTCTTTCTCTCTCTTTCTTACCTTCCTGCACCTTCCCTTCCCCAACCTTCCCGCACCTTCCCTTCCCCAACCTTCCCGCACCTTCCAGCACCTTCCCTTCCCACACCTTCCCGCACCTTCCCGCACCTTCCCTTCTTTCTTTTCTTTCTTTTCTTTCTTTTCTTTCTTTTCTTTCTTTTCTTTCTTTTCTTTCTTTTCTTTCTTTTCTTTCTTTTCTTTCTTTTCTTTCTTTTCTTTCTTTTCTTTCTTTTCTTTCTATTTGAATTGAGATGAATGTACCTTCTTTATGTCTTTAACTTACTTCTGTACAAGCTGCAGAATTTTGTTCAGAAGTACAAAGAGATTGTGTGCTATTAAAATGAAGGTTCTGTTCATTTCCTTAGGCACAGTTTGGGGCATTAAAGATAAGTTCATATTTTGACTCTATTGTCTTTTTTGTCCATGATATACAATATATATTACATGAATATCAGTAGGCATAAAAAAAGCTATAATTCAATTCTGTGTACATAAAAGTGTATCCAAACACTTGTTTAAAAATGACAGTGGAAATAGAATAAGGCATTCTTCAGAAGCTTCTAATTCTTTGTCTTACTTTCAAATCATTTGAAGAACAGCTGAGAGAGATCTGGGCACTTCTGCCTTGAAGCAGTAACTTTCTAACCCTATAAAGGCGAACACACAAAGTGGAAGCTAATAGAACCCAGTTTTTTGGCACTTTCTGACCTGTAGATAGCAGTACGCTTTATATCTACCAAAAGTCTTAATATTTTGTAGGCTGTAGGTTGTGGCAGTCACATGTGCCTTTTGCAAAGCTTCTCTTAATGCAGGTAGAGAGGAATGCTCAAAATTCACTTGAAATTCAGTGATATTTCCATAGGGTTTTTGTCACCAGGGCAATATTCTTTAGCTACTTTTCCTTGGCGTGTCTGGCATGGAGGTGGGTACCTTAGATGTTTGGCAATGTCACCACTGTCTTTCAGAGAATCCATAGTAAAAAACCATTGAGTGTAAGGTGAGCAAGGAATTCTGTAGGGATACCGTGTTTTAACCTCAAAGTGAGATAGACTGGCAGAACAGGAATAAGTTTACTGCAACACTTAGAAAAGCATAGAGGTGCCAGCTCATAGTCAAGTGCAGCAAATCAAGGCCAAGAAGGTAAGGAGGTGAACTGGCAAACAGAAAGACTGAAGGCACAAGCCAAACAGCAAAGTGTTCTGGGCAAGTGTGCTCAGGTAGTAGCCTCCAGGGAAAGGACAAGCAGCATCCATATGTTCCAAGGTGGGAGGATATCTAGTTGACAGGAGCTTTCTTTGGATGTTTTTGAAGAAATCTGCATCCATATGTAAGGACTTGAGTATCCATATGTAGAGTCTTGGTATACTCTACTGTCTGTATGATATGTTTAGGAGTAGCCTTGATCCAGACTTGGCCTTACATGTTTCATAGCTATTTGGGATGTAGTTCTTTCTCTGGCTATTGTGGCTCCTTTACCATTTTACTGGATTTGTATACTAGCCAGTTTAGCCCTACCATAGAGATGAAACATCATCCTCTGTCCGAAGTCTTTAGTTACGGGGGATCTCTCACTGTACAAGTAAAATTCATCCTGCACCCCAGGCAGTAGGTCTATGTCAGTGAACACAGACTGCCCCTTAAATGTAATGGCTGAGTGCAGTGCAAACATGACTCCTTAGGCCCTGCCATTCCTGATTTATGATTGTCATATTCCACCCTCAGTAGGCTGGGCTGCATTTTTTTGCTTGTCTGAAACTCTGTATGCATTGCGTTGGACCTGAGGTACATTTCTTAGTTGAATTAATCTGTCCTTCCCTTTCATGCTTCATTCCTTCCTAATGTTAATAAGTACCTAAAGCATACATCCTGCATTTAGCATCCCTGGAACAGATTAGAGGTGATTTGATTTTGTATGTTGTGTGTCCTGCCAAAGTGGCACATGAATATTTAAGAACATTTTCTCTCTCCTGACATGGTGGTCCAGGTCTAACCAGTGCCTATCTGTTAGTTAGGATTTGTGCTACACAACGGGTCTTGGTAAAGAAGAGATTCTCTGAAAGTGCCAGTTTTTCTCTCCTGACCACAGAGGGAGATGAGGTTCTAATTTAGAAGTTTTAGTTAAGTACCATTACTGTGTGGGAAGGATTCAAGCCCTGGAATCCACTAAAACAAAAATGTTTGTATGTATGTGACCACAAGGGAGTAAAGAACTAGACTGTATGTGTTTGCTTGTATGTCAGGTGTAATCTGACATTCCATAAATTTCACATAGCCTTAGGGAGAAAAGAATTGGGGAAATTGCTGAAGTTAAACACTAAGAAAAAGTCTCTTATTGTGCTATTTTGGAGCTTATCTGTCCATTTCTGAATCTCTAGCATCCACAGAGGTTGCAGGCTTTAAGCTTCTCAGTGTTACAAACTATGGAAATGATTCTTCTTCATTATCACAGAAATATATGTAAAAAGAGATTTATTAAAACAATTTATTAAACAAATTGTAAAAAAGAAACAAAATCATAGAAAATATCAATTCATCACTCAATGATTCAGAGCAAAGCAACTTTTAACATCACCATCGATGAGTATCACAACTGGATTAAAAGTAAATTCATGGGAGAATGAAAGAAGGTAAAAAAGTAGCTTAGATCTCTTATTTCTACTTACATAATATTTACAGCTGCTGTTAAAATAAATTTTTTACTGTGCCAAGGAGAAAGTCTTACAGCAAAGCAAAATTCATTTTGTGTATGACCTTTAAAAGTCATCAGTTTCAGGTGACCTCCTCACATACGATGTAGTAGCTCTTTTCAGGTGGTAATGAACTGGCTGCTCTAATACTTTGAGGTAAAGCAGCAGTTAAAGTTATAAATGTGGAGAAAATAAGCTTCCAGACTGTCGTGGTTTTAAAGCAGTAACTAAAAAATTACTAGAAGACTTACTTATTTTTTTGCTGTGAGATATGGATTAGAACAAGAGCAAAACAGGCTTAAAACTTAAAAAGGAATAAAGAAAGTTTATTAACAAAACTACCAGAATAAGAACACCAGAATAAACTTCCAGAAAACCCTTTTTATCCCCTACTACCCACCATTCTTTTGTTTACATGACAACATAGAGACAAAAAACTTTGGAACTTTGGTGTTTAAAACAATCCCAATTCCTGCTAGAGTTTTTCATTAATCTTTGTAGAGAAACAGAAGTCTTCTCCTGCTAACCTATGGAGTTTTCCACAAGAAAGCTATTTCTGTTATAGCTTTCTATTTTTCTGATGCCAGCTGCCCAGAAATCCTGTCATCAGTTCACTCCTCCCATTTCACATCACTCTGAGGTGTGTTATGGGTCAATGAGTCTAGGGATGTTATTTTTAAGGATGAGTTATTCAAAGGCAAAAGTTTTCTTCATCTATTTTTGTGAGCCTCCCTGGAAAGAGTTTTCTCATTGGCTCTCAAGGCCTCAAATCTTCAACTATTACTCTATTCCATTCTGTTCCAGCACCTCACAGTATCACAATTACTCCACCTTTTGCTCAAAATCCAAACTTGGAACACTCTATTTCTCCCTATATACTCTGTCATGAATTAAAGGAGTTTTTTCAAGACCCTATTGTCCATCTCCATAGCTTTAACAGAAAAATATTTCAGCTTAATTAAAGCATCTCCTTATTCTCTACCTTTTCTGAAGCTTCTTTACTGTCTCTGACAGTTTATAAAGTCTCCTTACATGTTGATTACTCTCCTTTTCTCTCTCTGGATAAAAGGATTAATCTGCAGGTCTCATCTGGGTAATGAAAAGGTTAAAATCTTGCCCAGGCTTTGTAGATGGTTCTGTGATCTCTGCTGGAGCAGCAGCTGGAGTTGTCTGCGATGGAAGATTCTTCATGGCTGCTCTGGAGAGTGTGGTCACTGTCTTAGCCTGCGGCAGCAGGTCAAGAGCTTTTTCTCTTTCTTTACTTGGCAGTCTCTGGTGAATTCAGTCACAGCAAAAACTGCAGCCGAGCCAGGGACCGGCCTGGCCCGGCCAGAGCCCGGGGCAAGCCCCGCAGGCCCCATCTCCCGGCCGGGAGCCGCTGGGCCCAGCCCAGCCCCCGCTCGGGCCACATGGGCTGGGCAGGGAATGGGAGGCCAGAGCTCTGTTACCTTTCACAGCCAGGAAACAAAGAGACAAAGAAATTCTCAGGCTTAGGTCTTAAAGTGGTGTTTACAGGTTGATCGCACTTTTCAATGGTCAAAACTGCTGTCAGTTCTTAGAAATGACCAATAATTGGTCAGGAGAAAAGACTCCCATCAGTCACCAGCAGCTTCAACTTCCTTAGCTCTCAAAACTATCTTAAAGGTAAAGTCACCCCATGACACAGACTTATCTCATTGGCTTCGTCTTTTAAACACCATCGGACCTGCACAGCAAACTAACTTAATGCAGCCCCAGACTGAAGTTATCAAGACACGAGGAGCAGAATGCCTTTCATCTTTAATTTAAGTAAAATGTGTGGCAAAACCAAACTTGTGAATATGTCGAAGTTTGATAAATTCTTTTTACATTTGGCACTGACAAGAGAATAGATTTTCAATTTTAAAAGTGCTGTTCTACATCTGGTTACTTCCTGTCAATATTAATATTAGAGAACAGCAAACAAATCCAGTATTTACATGACTGGAGAGTCACACTTGGTGCAAGATAAAGCATAGTATAATTTCAATTAATGAGTCCATCAGTTTTTAAAATCCTCTTGAAGATGCTGAAAAAGGTATTTTGATATGTATCACTTTGAATAAAACGTTGCTAATGCTGTATGACTTTAAAGACAAAATCTCTTCACTAGTATAGAAAAACCACTTCTGCAATAGCCGAAAGTTAAAATGAAAACAGAAGGTCTGTGAAAGTACTGTGAGGGGGAAAACTCATTTTTTAAAAATAAGTGGGTTGTGATAAGGAGCTTACATTATTTAATGTATTCCTGAGGGTTTAGAAAGATATAAGTTTACAGTTTTTCCAGGCTGTAGGTATTTGAGGATAAACTAAAGTTGAATTGTTTCAGTTCATTATAATTGTTTTGAGGAGCACTGAGAATAGTCTATAGAACAGCACAGAAGAGTACAAAAAATGTTATAAATTGCTGTTAGACTAATTCATTTAAAAATAAGATATCTCTAGGTATCTCTAGTTGAAGTTTTCTTAAAAATAGTTTTTCTAAAACCTTACTACATAATTTCTACAAGGAATAATTGCATTCACTTTGTGCTACTTTTTAAAGATATTAATTTTTATCTCATGTGTTTTTTATTTAAAGAAGTAGTTTAAAACATTACTTTGACATTAAACTGATAATGTGGTTAACATACATTGATGTTTTCTGTTTAGTTCATTTGGGACATCTCATACCTCTAAACCCAAAATGATACATCAGCTAATGAAACTGTTTAATATCTTTGTGTGGTCCAATTTTTATCTTTCAAGTCTAAAAGGGTTTTGCCAATTATTTCACAAAGAGCAGTCAAAAAGCTTGCCAAAAGTGGAAGATAAGAAATCAACTGTTCATATTAAATAATTGAAGACGAAAAATGGATGGGCGATGGCTGAAAATTGTTTAATAAATCAAATATGCTGGTCCTTGGAAATTAACTTACTGATATTTGATATTTTCAGTCTCCAGTGTCTGTGTTTAATGAAGTTGGGGTGCCTCAAAGAGCTTAATTTCCTGCCTAATCAGAATTCCTTAGATAATCAATGCTTAGCTTATACATTAAGCAGGAGCCCCTGTGAACCAAAAAGCCCAACAGTACATAGATAAAGTACTGAAAAATTGGTTTGGGCAGTTATTCTTAACTATAATATTTGTCTTTCCATCAGGAAGAATGCTGTCTTATTTTTTGTTTCTTTCTTTCCCTCTTGCTTTCCCAAAATTTCTTATTGTAGGATTTTTAAAGGGCAAAAAATGGTGTGTATAACAGGTGGTGGAGGCTGGAACAAATCTCAGGATGTCAACTCATCCTATTCCCTCCTCAGGCAGGGTCACCCACACCTGATTGCCCAGGACTGTCTAAACAGCTTTTGAATAACTCTAATGAATGACTCCACAAAATCCCTGGAGAATCTGTGCTAGTCCTTGGTCATCATTCACAGTAGCTAAGTGCTGAAGTTTAAGAGCACCTCCTGTGTTTCATTTTATGTCCTTTGCCTTTTGAACCTCTCATTGTTTCTATAACAGCAATTTTAACCTCTTAATAAAACTGTTTTATTCATCAAAAATCCTTAAAAAATGTTTACAGAAAAGGCTCAAATATTATTTGGTAGAACTTGGACAGAAGGTGGTTACAAGACTACTTTGTGCCTTTTCAGACAAGGCTTTCTGGACCACGTGACTGAACTGCAAATGCAGCCTCTCGATTCCTACATTCCCGAAACAAGGATTGTATTGTTTGCTCTATTCTTAGAGTAAAAATGGCCAAGTCTAAGTTAGTGGAGAAGCTTTATGTGAATTCAGCTGTTAGAGTTCAGTGAAAAAAGTGTGGACTTTAAGTTTTCATCATTAATGTTCTCACTGGCATTGTGTGAATGACAGGGAAAAAACATCTGATCTCCTGCCCAGAGATCAGGTGTCACACAATGGCTTCCTGTAACAGTGGGCATCTGTGTGAACTTTACAAATAAATATATTAATTGGAAAGTTTTGAGATTTTAGAAGTTCTCTAAAGTTTCAGTGTAAAATGCATTACTCTTATTTAAGAATTAGACTCTGGTTATGTTTCAAATTTTTATTCAAGTCCCATGCCATTGTTAGAACTACTGAAAATCCACCTTGGAAAAAAATAAACCCTTCAGGAATGGCAGTAATCCACATTCTCTTCTAAAGTTAGTGTTCAAAACCTTTTTTTCTTCCATTTAATAAAAAGCAAATGAATAATGAAAAAAGTAACCTGAACATTTATTTTGATTTAAAGAAATTTGGAGCAGAATTTTTTTTATAATTTTGTTTATGGCCAACACATATATATATAAATTTGAATACAGTCTAGCTACATTATACGGTTTTTCTTGAAGAAATTGCTGTAATGTCAGTGTTTGTAGAAAACACAGCCAGAAGAAGCCTTCTAGATTGTAAACCTCCTGCTACAGTTACTAAGTGCAGATTGTAATCTTTTTCATAAATGTCACCTCTTTGAGATTAAAGTTTATTTGAACTCGGCCTTGACTGTCTTGTCTTGTTTTTTCTTGTCACCCTCCTACACTGCTGTTTAATTTTTTCTTTTATTTCCATCCTAAAATTATCACTGCTAATTCATACCATATATTCTGAAGTCTTGTTCTTTATTTTAAACAGCTATTCTCCATTCATGATATATATTCCTAGATGTATTTTTAGAGAGCAATCAGGTCTTCTGGAATTAGTACTTTTAAAATAGATATCACACTAATTGCCTTCTTATTTCATACAAATCTTACAGGCTGGAGGCCCCTCTCAAGCCTGTGCTACTAAGTGAGATATTATCTTTTCATTTGCAGGTTGTTCTCTGTTTTCCTGATCCTATACCCTGTAGGAACAGCTGCTCAAGAGCATATAGGCAGAGCAGATGAAAGTGGGACTATTCAGAGCTTCCCTGTTGGCAAGGGTTACACAGTTACTTACTGATTACACCTATAATCCTATCGGTTTATGTTCAGTCCTTCAGGAACGTACATGTTTTTCTTTGCCTTTATTTTTCATTGGAATTTGAGGAAATATTTGGTTTATTCAAACCTTGAGCTGATCTCATTTGCAACACCTGCATTAATGGATTAATTTCATAAAAGAGAAGCAAGAATATAATGTTTTTCTGCTACAATTAGCTTCCAAAAGACATTAGAATACAGAATCAGACAAAGAACATCAAATCCCTAGTTATGTAATAGAATTCCAATGTTGATTAAATTTAATTGACTTCTAAATCACTCTTTCTTAGATCTTTTCAAAGGCCATGATGTACTTTTCCCTGCTGCTAAAAAGGAGGGGACAGTTTTATTTGTTGTATTAGGTGTATTAGAAGTTCCTGCAGTTGATACTGTGATATCAGAGTTGTGAATGTATAACGGCAATCCTGGGACACCTTCTCTTGCTAGCAAGAGCAGAACTACGTGTCAGACTTACAGAGAACAGTCAGGCAGAACAAACTCCGAGCAAGACTCCCTCTACTACCTTGCTAACCATTTTACAAATGGGATTAAAAGTTCCTCATTGTATCTGAGAAGAGTTTAGAAGGGGCTTAGATAGGAAATGTTCCCTATTTCCCATGTCTTCCCTGTGAAGCAAATGGGTCATAAGTGTAACTGCATTCTGTTGTCTGGATTCCTCACCTGAATTAAAAAAAAAAGTCATCAGTTGTCATTTGTTAGTGAAGTTAAATATAGTTTGAGGGCATTGAAGCAGATAAGCAGGCAAAACCAAGATGGTGTTGGGAATCACTTTCTCTGGGACTTCTTGGTTCAGTTTACTCTCCTTGTTTAGGAATAATTGCAGCTCTCAAAAAGGAATGAACAGAACGCTTATTTACAAAGGTCCTTGTCCAGCGTATAGGGACTTAAATAATAATGCCTAGTAACAAAATAGAGGAGCTTAAATTAACAAGATTGTATGGTACACTGAGTTACATTGCATTAAATATTGGGCACAGTTACTTCTTATCTTTGTGAAAGCACGGTTGCCTATGCCCAAGAGGATTTGTGTTCATATCCTTTGTCAAACCTCTGCTTATGGTCTCTTTTTTTCTGTTTCCTCTAAATCAAAGGTCAGCTGGGCATCTTCATTTTTATTTTTCAAAGGATCATAAGTATGAAGAAAACTCTGAACTATCGAGTGACTTGAAAGACAGGTCTATGACAGTCCAACAAAGTCAGTAAAGACTATGAAAATAAACAGCCTGCATTAATGCTTAGAATCACTGAACTGCTGACTCCTGGGGACCAAAGGATTAATCAGCTTTTATTCTCAGAGAAGAAGCATCAATTAAGGTTGGTTTTGGATGTTTGGTTTTTTTTTTCATAAGAGGAATTTTTGGTTTACTGCCAGCACTAGCAAAAGTGCATAAATAGACAAATTGCACTGGAATGGTATCTGTAGCCTGTGAGGGTAGAGGCTGCTTGCAACATACATTTTTATAACAGGCTATGAAAGAAATGTGATTTGCACTTGCTGACACTGAACTCCTTTATCACAGCCAACCAGGTATTACAAAGCAAGGCACAGAATGTGTTTTTGTGTGTTACACAGAATTTATATATACTTCCTCAGGCTTTATCTAATCTGGGAATTTAAATTGATAGAATGTGTGGTTGGAACCATCCATACACTCAAGATTACAAACATCTAGGGCTTTCTTTTCATCCTCCTAGTCCCATTGGTCCATTAGATGTATTCTCTGTGTGAGATTTAGAAATACTGGCTTTTGAGAAAAATATGGTAGTAAATATTGTTGTCACAATTTTCTCATCAGGGTTTTCAGTGAAGAAGCTGTTACTTTAGGAACAATAGTATGAAAGGAGTCTTCTTCTAAACTGTATGCATTTTATCATGTTTTTCTGTTTCCTTCCTGTGCTGATTCTGTAGTGGAGATGGGTAGGTGTTCCATTTATTTAATGCTTCTATTTGCAGTTCCTTATCATTTATGGTTTTGATTTGTAGTGTTGTCTTCATGTAAGTCAGGAACAGATAGCTGCTGTAAAGAGTTTCAGGTGGTTGAATGACTATGGGCAAAGGCATGTCATGTTCAAAATGTATCTCTTTGTGATGACTTGAAGAGCCACTTAAATTTTACAAATTATGACCTGTGATTGCAATCACATGACTGGTGAATAATATAGTATTGAGTATATAGATTTCCTGTGAAATGCCTCTGTTCTACCACTGCATTTCATACACTTTCTATTTTAATAATGACATTTTCTGTTGTTTAGTAGTCATTAATGTATTTTCTGCTAATGCTAATAGATTTTTTCATGGATATGCAAATATGCTTTACTCTATAGATTGGGTCAAACCACTAAAGATATATGAATCCCTACATGAGATGGTCAGATATATTTTCCTCCCCAGAAATAACCTATCTGTGAAAATAATATAGTCAATGTAAGTTTTTTTTTAAAAATTGTTATTATCAAGAAACCCCAATGAACATGTGTGAAGAACAATCATTGAAAGTGAACACAAATGCAAGACTTATGACTGCTGATTGCTGGGCCAGAAAATTGTATCATGAAAGGTCACAAGAAAGGTCGATTCAAGGCTTAAGCAAAGGAAAAAGGAGAAAAAAATAATTTCTTTTTTTTGAAAGTCACCAGTATTTCATGAAACAACATAAAAAGAGTAAAATTTATTTACTTTTTGTTGATTTCTTTGGCTGAGGTCTTAATTCCCATGGACTCTTTGAGTACTTTAAGGTTTCTAGTATCTTACTGCTTCACAGGAATAAATTAAAACCTTTTGTTGTCTAAACAGAGATGGAGTTGTCCATGGGTCTTATGATTCTGTGCTTCCTATTTGCTGTGTGTGTTCCATGTCATAATAACCTCCATACCTGTGCACTTCTTCTGACCACATTCCCATTTCTGTTCAGAGCAGGGGATTTCCTACCCATTCAAGTAGTAGCAGTTTGTGTTGGTTTTACATGGCCTGGCCCTTGGTAGTGGCGGGGGCCACGGAAGCAGCTTCTGTGAGAAGCTTCCAGAAGCTTCCTCCATGTCCAGCAGAGTCAATCCATGATGGGTCTGAGGATGGACATGCTGCTGGTTAAAGCTGGGCCAATGAGAGATGTTGGTTATGTCTCTGTGATGACATAGTTAAGAAGAAATCAAAACAAAGGTGGTGGCACAGTTTTAATTCCAGAGTAAGACTGAGAACATGTGAGCAGAACAGCTCTGCCGACACCAAGGTCAGTGCAGAAGGAGGGACAGGAGGTGCTTCAGATGCTGGAGATGAGATTCCTCTGCAGGCCATGGTGAGGCAGCTGTGCCCCTGCAGCCCCTGGGGATCCACAGGGGATGCAGAGATCCACCCACAGCCCCTGGGGATCCACGGGGGATGCAGAGATCCACCCACAGCTCCTGGGGATCCACGGGGGATGCAGAGATCCACCCACAGCCCCTGGGGCAGGTGCCCCCACCAGAGCAGGTGGGTGCCTGAAGGAGGCTGTGACCCCATGGGAGACCGAGAGGAGAGAGAGGGCCCTGCTTCCAGACCAGAGCAGCCTGTCTTTGGAGGACTGACCATGTGGAAGAGGGACCCACAGCAGTTTTGGGACTGTGTGTCCATGGAAGGGACTCACGTTGCAGCAGTTTTAGGAGGACTGCTGCTCATGAGACAGAGAAGTTTGCAGAGAGCTGTTTCTTATGGGAGGAATCCCATGGTACAGCAGGAGAAAGACTTCTGCTCCTGAGCCACAAGAGAAACCACATGTGATAAACAATAAACTGATCAAAACCTCTAATTCCTGTCTCTCAATGCTGTTGGTAGGAAGGAGAGAGGGGTTGAGAGAGGGAAAGGTGTTTTTAAAGGCTTATTTTACTTCTCAGTGCCCTGCTCTGATTCTGTTAGTAATAAATTCACTTAATATCTCTAAGTTGAGGCTCATTTTCCCTTGATGGTAATTGATAAGTGTTTTTTCTCAGTACTTAAACCCTTTGTTATATTTTCTCCCCTCTATCTAATTGTGGAGGGGAGTGAGCTAGAGGCTTTTGTGGGTGCCTTGGATCTGGCCAGCATCAAACCACAGCACAGTCCTACTCAGTGAAGGTGTCTGTTCCATGCTCCACTTCTTCTAGTGTAATGACTCTTTCAGCACATCAGAATATCCTCTGACAGACCCTTTTGTCATTCATGAGCTAAACTGGGAGACACCTGTGGCTGTACAGTCATTCTGGTCTGTTATGCAGCATTCCTCATGTGATTGTTGTCTCCTTTATAGTGCGTGTCAGATAGTACCAAGTAGATCCAAGAATTGAGGGCTGGAGAGCTGATGGAGGATGAAATGCATTATAAACTGTGCATTAGCTGGTCATAATCTTGGGGATGGAGGGTGGTGACTGCTTTAAAAATGCAAATTCAAAGATACTCAAACCCGTATTTCATTGACTTACACTTAAGTGTGGTTTGAGGACCAAAGTTTTTGTTGATTACTTGCAGGGCATACCCATGGAGACCAAGGTAATTTTAACAATGAGTTCAGTGGGTCCAGAAGCAACTTTTAAGTGAATAAATAATTTTACTTTCAAACAAAGTCTCAACACTGAAAATATTCTACAACTCATATTGCTATCTTCCATTAATATTCATTAAGAACTGAAAGAAACATGTATTAGGTTCCACTGGGTAATAGCTTCTACTTTTTTTGTTCATACTGAAGTTTCTTTTAATATATTCTGGAAAGTCTTTGATAACCTTTACACTCTTTAGTTGTGTGCAAGCTTTTACACTTCTTCCTCCACATAAATCATGTTCTGCTTCTGAATGTATTTCTATTGTTTCCTGACATATTGCAGACCTCCTTTGTAGCTTGTTGAGACTGAGTGAATCTTCTGTTCATCTTGAATGAAAGCTGGTACAGAAAATTGGACACATTTACCAGGGTAATTGCATCTATTTGCAGTTCAGCTTTCAGTGGTTTTGTTGCAGTGAGAGAATTGAGATGTGGTGACACTGTTAGGCTTTTTGACACAAAGCTGGGTGAGACTCAAGTATGATGCCTTCAATTAATTTCTCATTCTCTGGAAAAAAGAAGACCTGCAGAAAAGATACTTGTCTTCCCATCTACTGTTATCTAGACTCACCATCTTTTGATTCTTTCTTCTGTGTTAGAATTTTGCCTGTGATTATGGTGTATTTATATTTCTTTGAGTAGTTGTAAATTATCCCCATGTTGGAATATTATTATATACTAAGAAGTATATTGAAATACCATCTTGACAAATATTATTAAGATTCTATTTATTAAGATATTAAGTAAATGTGGTGCTCAAGCTAATTTATAGTTTGTTAAGTGTTTTAATTACAGGTCAATACCTTGAAATTGCAGGCTAAATTTCTGATTTTCTGGGGTTTTATTTAATTAGTCTTTGAAAATATTGGTTCCAATGTCTCTTGTCTGATCATAATTTCTCAAATGATTCTGTAACAAACAGATGAATACACAAATCATGAAGAAACCACATTTTCATTCTCTATTCACATGGAATGCAAAAAAAAACACTGCCAAATTTCTGTGTAGATTTAATGAAAAGAGGTATTTATGGTATTTACACCATCAGAAATGCTTTTCAAATTATTCCGATAGTGTCAGGTCATTTTTTGTAGGTGGAAAATTATTTATTGAAAAATTTAAATCTTCACATATAAAGCAGTGATGAAATCTTTCGTAAAGATCACATTTCCCACAATATTTTCTGAAGTCAATTATGTGAGTTTTCAAGCAGATGGATAGCCTGAAATTTCAGGAAAAAATAAAAATGTGTTATTTTTGACGTAGAGCTCCAGCTCAGGTTTTGACTTGAATCTTTTAAATGATTGCTTTGAGAAGTCATATAAATGACTTAATGAAGATCTCAGAGTAGGAGTGGTACTCTAAAATTCTAAAATATCAGAAGGAGAAAAATATTTATCTACTCACAGCAAGGTATTTCTTGTGGCAATTAGAGAAATTTACATTAAACTGTTTGGAAGTCAATCAAGATGTTGACATTAACACAGTATAGGCTTTTTAGAACTGAATAAAGCAATGCTCAGTGACAAATGGCTCTTTAATCCACAAGTTGTTCAGAGTTAAATATAACACAGAAAGCAATTACAAGCCCTCACTACCAAACTTCAGTCTTAGTCTTCTGGCCCAATCAGTCTTTTACTGTGAGTTACAGGATAAGAGAAATTTGTCAGGGGATAATGAAAGATCACAGCTCATTGACTGCAGCACATTTGCTAGAGATGAGAGATATGTCTTATTCTTCCTCAAGCTGCAGAGAAGGCTCCTCTGTGTGTTAAGAAGCATTAAGCAGCTGTATTAAACAAAAGACACATCCAAAGGCATCTGAATGCAGGAATACATCCTGGCTGTGAATACCTAACACAGAAATAAGACCAGTCTAAGGGAGAGAAGGACTTCAGACATGCCTCTGTCTTTGTAAGTGTCTAGGTATTAGGAGGATTGCTGAGACTTGCCTGATTTTTCACTCACTGAATAAAGAGCCAAAATGACTAAGTATGAGGTTTAAGGATTTAATTCCCAGTCAGATGCTTAAAACTTTGGTATGACTGCACAGAAATTCCTTGTGAATTGACGCCTGAGACTTTTCTTGTATCATCCACAAAATTCCCAAGAATTGCTTATTCTTGTAGGTTTCTGTAAAAAATAAGAATATTCATGCCTAATGTTACAATTTAAGAACATCAGTTTTTGTGGAAGAAAATACACATGAAAATAAATCTGGCATATTTATAAATTTTACATCCTAAAATACTTCATATGTCTGGGATAATTCTGTAAGACAACTTGCCATTATTTTGCTGAGGGAAAAAAATCTTTCAGAACATGAAACATGCCATAAATAAGATTTAACAGTGATTAGGATAGGCCTGATGGCTGAGGTCTAAAAGGGATATGAATCTCCTTCTCTCCCAAAGGACAGGTTTGGAACTCAGTATGAGCTCTGTTACTGACATTTCATGAAGAGAATGGGAGGTAAATGAAAAGATTCCAGTGAGCAATTATGGAACAGGTTTATATTATAGATATTAAGGATCTTTTGGGATTTGGGGATATTTTTTGGTACATATTTCTGTTTAAAAAGGGAAGTGTACTGAATAGGTGGTGAAAGGTTGATAATTAAAAATGTACTATTACAAATGAAAGACTGAGTATGCCAGTTGTGCTTAAATATTCTTGAAGTTTATGGCCACTCTGCCTTAGCAGCTTGGAACCCCAGCATCCTAAAACCATATCCTTAAGAAAGGAAAAAGTAATAGGCCTTCTTGGTCCCCTCCCCTCCTGCCCAAGGAGGCAGGAGACCCAGTCTGGCTCTGCCCAGGGCCCCTGTCCCAACTGTTACTGCTCATGCCAGTGCCCAGCTGCATTCCCTCACCTCATGGCTGGATTTTCTCACTGGACTTTCTACAAAATAACATCTGTGCATAAGAGGTGGTAGTAATCATGGCCTAAGATTACAGCAGAGAATGAAGAATTATTTATTTACTGAGCAAACATTAAAAAATAATTGTTAAACCAATTGATACATGTAAAGCTTCCTGGTTATGACAAAACAGTTATGTGGCTTGTGCACTTTTTTTAACTTTGTTAATATGTCTTCTGATTACTGCACCAAGGAAAGTATACAGTAATCAAGGTAGGCAAGAAAAATCTTAATCAAAGAATAGTACAGAAGAGGAGTAAGTGAAATGAAGTTTCCCACTCTGTTATGTGGTGCCTTATCACAGGGAATTGGTTAAATGAAAAAAAAAACTTAATCAGGAAGGAAGCAACACCAAATTATTCTAGCTATGTTGAGAATGTACATGAATCTCATTTTTCGTCTCCTAGGAATGACTGCAGTCATCTTAAGTAATGAAATTTTTAGGTTAAAGGAGTGCCAGTGCAGATCAAAAAAGTAGGACATGAAATTTTTTTCAAGCTATTCAGCTGTGGTTATGGGGAGCTTGGCAATGTGATTTACAGGAAATTTTAATGTAAATTAAAAAGAAGCTTAGCTCTGTAGAAGAAATCTGTATTATAGTGTGAAAATGTACAGGGTAATTCTGTGTATACATCAGTGTTGTAAGACTGAAGCACAGAGCTTGGCATGTTCATAGGGGTGTGGGGCTGTGTTTGAAGAGAGCTATGGGAACCCTAACAAAAATTCAGTTCCTCCACACACTGCACTAGGAGATCTGGGTTTAAAAGGATGCAGTTCCATGGAAGATATATGGATTTTTTTGAGACTTGCATTGAAGAGGCTCTTTAGGGACTGCTTATAGATAGGAAACCTCTCCTGTATGTGCTATTACCTGGCAGTGAGGAGCTTGTATAAGACTTAGGGGTGCTTTTGTTACAGTGGACATCAACACCACTCCTTCCTGGTTTGTTTTCTAGCTTGTATTCTTTTGTTTCTGAAGAGAACCTGTTTATCTGATGTTTTTTGTCATATTTCTAAAATCACATTATCAAGCTCCATTCCATTCTGTGGTACTGGGCCTCTCTGTCACAGTTAATTTGGGATTTTCCTGTTAGTGCAGGATGCCTAGCAGAACCAAATGAGTGGGTTGATTTGTTATGCTTTCTATCAGAGCCATCTGGGGACTTGCTGAAAAGGGAACCGTTGTGTTAGAGGAGTTATTGGCTGTATTCATGTTCTTTTGTGTGTACGTGCCTCTCCAAGTGTCAGAGCATTGTTTCATGTCCACTGGAGATATTACCTGCTTTGATTGTTAAGAAAACACCTGTTTTATCTTGTATAGCATCAATTTTGCCTCAAAGATGCATGCAGCACTTCAAAAAGAATATCCTTCAATTAAAAAAAAAAAGTGAAAATATATTTACAGAGTTTTTTTCAAGATGTTCACAATGCTGTTTCTATTATTTCTGAGTTGTCCAAACTAAACAACATACAGCTGTTGCAAATTAACTTCCTTGTCAAGACAAAATGTTATGTGAAGCATTGAAGTAAACTGCAAATGGATCGGATTAGGATCTTTTGCTCTCAAGAAAAATAAAATATAATATCAGAAATTATGTAAGAGTCTGCTTTTCTGTTGCTGTTTTGAGAAGGATACAAAGAAGTTTGATTATAGTAGTATCTGAGTTCTTAAGTGTACTTCACATATTTAGCTTGTCTTTTTTCTTTTCACTGTCTATTGATAAATGTGATTAGGCTTTTGGGGTTTTTCGTGAACAAGCCAAAGATGCCTTGTTGAGAACATGGTCTTTAACAACTAGAATGGCTAGCACCAAAAAGGAGAAATAGTGTCTTTTTTTTTTTTTTTTCTAAATCTTTGCATAGTAGAGAACTAGTCTAAACACTTGTATTGATTTGCTTTTATTTACAGTTACACATTTTTCTTAAGATGCGTTCCTTAGCTGTTCTCTGATCTGACTGATATGTTTTAAAAAATGTTGTCAATAAACTGCTCTGGGAAATTTTACCTTATTTATTAAGAGCATCATAATGCAGCAGTGTCTAAAAGTAGATAAAATCTACTTTTATTGTGAAGGCATAGATATCCTGAAGAGACTGTGGAATCCTTTCTCCTTGGAGACAGTCAAAAGCCATGTGTATGTGGTCCTCAATATCTGGTTCTGTGTGGCCCTGCTTGAGCAGGGAGCTTTGACCAGATGACTTCCACACATCCCTTCCAACCTCAGCCACTTTGTGATTCCATGATTCCATTCAGGCACCACGCCATGGTTGCTCTGGGCTTGATTTAGACAAGAAAATCTGCTATGCAGCCCCCCCAAACCAGGACAAAATTATTAAATGTAAACTATTTGGGAACAAGTGATAAAATCTAAGTGTCTAAGGAAAAAATAGTTTATTTCCTTAGATGATTGGACTTGCATTGGCAGATATCCCCTTTCTCTCTTGAGTGGGACAGTAGACTGACTTATGGAACAATATGCCTCAAGACAGCAACTTGTCTCTTGAGGGCTTTTGATATCAAGGTTTCCAGAGGTTAAACCAAGGTCCTAAATTTATTTTTGGTATATACATCTAAGCATGAATGAAATGAAGATATGTATTGTACCTGGCGAAAGGACTCGGTGCTTAAAACATTAAATCTATTTTCTGATTGTCAGTTCATCTAATAAAAGATATTACGTCTCTTGCCCCCTGTGTAGTTCAGTAGGTTTCAGGGTCTCGACATAGTTTCATTGCATTTATGTCAGTGAAGATATTTTCAGCTTTGCAGATGGCCTAAAATTCACTTGAAATTTCACTACAGCTAAGATGTGCAGTATCCAAACTGGTCCAAGTCTACTGTGCTGCAAAGAACTTCAAATCAGTATTGATTATATACTTATGAAGACAAAGGTTCTTTGCAGAGCAATATATTCAGCAATGTTCTTCATGATCACCATCCATCTTTATCATAAAATTAGTTTTGCCACCTCACAATGTAGCTGAATGTGCTATGGTTTTATTATTTTTCTTAGCTAATAATCAGACCGAATAACAATAGAAGTAGCAATGCTGCATTTTTTCTTGTTAATCTTGTTTTTCACCTGTGTGTTGTTGAAGAATGAAATAATTGATTGAAAAAGAACAATTGCTCTTTTGTCAACATCTTTGTCTAGCCTGTGTTTCTGTACTAGAAATCTTGTAATTCTGCATGTAGTGGGCAGTTGCTGTATTTGTTTCATGTTTGTTATGCCACGGAATGAAAACTAATCACAGATAGAGCTTTGTACCTCGACATTCCAGGATACTTTAGAACTATTTTTATTGCCAGTGCTCAAGTCACGTGTATCTTAAAAATTATTATATTACTTTGTTCTTTGTCTTGTAATTCCCTTCAGAGGAGAAAATACAAGATCTTTGAAATTAAATGTGATATCATCTTCATAAACTTAGAATTAATGTATTATATATTATATATTAATATATTGATAATATATAATATACAATTAACATATATATTCATATATATGAATAAACTTAGCAATTAATATATTCTTCATATATTTAATTAAAATTAACCCCCCCAACAAACAAACAGTAACAAATAAAACCCCAGTCAGCCACACAAACAAACAAACAAACAAACAACCCCCTAGAAGAGCACATTGCAAGGACAAGTATTTGAGTAAAATCTGAAATGTTTTCATTGAATTACCATTTTTCTTTTTTTCCCTCAGGAAAAAAATCTTTCCCAAAACCTGTATTTTCACATCTTCTGCAAGGAATTTTCTATTTTGGTTTATGTTCAGGCTAAATGGCAAAAACTTAGAAGTTGCGTACACCTTTTTTCAGCTTTTGTTGGATCATACAGAGGTGGAAGGTTTGTAGTGCAGCCTGCTGCTCGAGGCAGGGTGAGCTGTGAGATTAGACCAGGCTGCTCAGGGCTTAGTCTGGCTGGATCTTGTGAGTTTCCAAGGCTGGGGGTTGCATAACCTCTCTGGGAAAATTGCTGCATTGCATGGCTGTCCTTGAGATAGAAAAAAGGTTTTCCTACATTTAGTCTTAATCTCTCATTTTAATTTGTGTCTCTGTCCCTTGTCCTACCACCATGTATGACAGGAGAGTCTGGCTTCATCTTGTTAAACTCCTTATAGGCATTTGGGAGCTGATTTTAGACATTGTCTTCAACCTTCTCTTTTCCAGAAAAGGAGATTTGAGTATATACTTTTAATAAAGGCTTCATTATGACTTTATTGCTTATATTTTATTATTATTACTTTTACTTCCATAAATGTGTGCTGATAATATCATTTCACCATCTTTTTAAAAGAATACTAATAGGAATATAAAATTAAAATGAAACAATTGTTCCATTTTCCCTGGATGAGTTAACTTAATACTTTTTCTTCTGCCTGTTATGTAAGGCACAAACCCCAAAATTGCCTCCAGTTAATTTCTGTTTAAAAATTGGTTCAGCTACATAAGGGCACCACATCTTTGTCCAGGTAGCAAAATATGTCCTTTCATTAGAAAACCAGATCTTCGTTAACTTGCTAACCATGCTACAGCTCAAAAGACTAATGAGCAGCTGGTGGCTTCTTCAATAGATACAGTGTCCTGTCAGAATTATTCCTTGTCTAAAGCCATTCCAAACCAATTTATCTATCAAGAATTAAGAGGTAGCTTGCCTGCAATAGCTGAAGTTCACTGCAACAGGTGTGTTTGAGAGGCAGAGAATCAAGGTCTGTGGCTGCAGTCAGAAGGTGTGGGATTAAGCAGAGGCTGTGGGACACAGCTATGCAATTGGCAGATGAATAAAAAGTTGCTTCAACCAGCCTTGCTTTCCCAAATGTGGTGTAGAGCTGTCTGTGGGACACAAGGATACTGACTTGATGTTGTCCCAGTTTCTAAAGAGGAAAACACATAAATTTTTTTTTAAATTAAATGCCACTAAAAGATGGAGACCCTCCAGAATTTATGTTATCATTGTATCAAAGAATTAGGAGGGAAGATGTGATTTCAAAACATGAACTCTTGCATCTTTTTTAAAGTAAGTTTTAGTCTTTTTATAGCCATCCGTTTGAAGACATGATTTTTAGCTACTGTTTTCCATTGCATCTCATTTCTGTTCAAATTATCATAATGTATGAAATAATCAGCAGTGTACAATCACTGCAGAAAACTTTAGCTGTATCAGGAAATGTGTCAGGTTGTTTCTGTATTGCCATGTGGATAGCACACTATATCATTCACACACCATGTAACACTTAGAACTGTTTTATACTGACAGGCGACCCAGGTTTCATTCCATAATTATCCGTTTGTCAGTTTTCCTTTCTTGAATGGTGTGACACAGAGAAAGTTTCTGTAGCCAAAAAAGGTTGTGATCTTTACTGAAACCAGTCATACTCTGGGAAATGAGAGATATAACAATTACATATAATAAACAGTTGTTATAGTTCTGAATATAAAGACTGGCAAAAAACTTACATCTGATGCTCCTGCCTTACCAAAGTTGTTTCTGTATTTGTAGAGGAAACTGCATTTGTAATGGAGATTACAAGTAGGAATAAAAATTTTAAAATTAAGTGGCAAAATTATGATGGAAGCTGCTTAAACTTTTTTTTTTTCCCCCCTCATTAAGTGGAATCCAAATAATGCACGTGAGAAAAACTGAGCACATATGATTGTGGAACAGAAACAGATTCTACTTACAGGCTATGATATGTAACAGAAAAATGTTTGTGGGCAGCTACAATCAGCACAAATATTACTCCATCAACCTAATGTCATATTAACCTTACAGAAAGGACTGCCTTGAGGAAAGTGAAGAATATTGATTAGAAAGTGGCTCTCTTGATATATTCCATTTTCCTTTGTGACACACTGACTGAGCACACTATTCTTATTCAGATGTTAATTTATGGAAATGGCTAATACAATGTATCTGATTGCTTAATTATGCATCCTGGGGATTCATTCAGAATCCTTATAATACCTCTTGATGACCTTTCAAAGGCAAAACTTGCAATTTGCATCTTTTATTGGGATTTAATCAACTGGACAATACTTCTCACATCTTTTTCTGTTGAGGGAACTGACCCCTGTCTCTGGCACTTTTGTCATGTACTATAATCACTAATCTCTAATGCAAAAAGTCATTCTTGTGTAGCATCAGTGAATCCAAGAGCAAACAGAGTTACCCCTCAGTGCTGTCTCCTTACTCTTTAATGCTGAAAAAAGGTTTGGTGCTGAGGGGCCTGCAGTGTGCTAGTAAAAATATGGTATAAAGGCCAAATGACACAAGCAGTGAGTACAGGAAGCTGTACATTGCACAGTGTAATAAATGGCATGGAGAAAGTGAATTTGTAATTCCCATTTGGACTGTTTCATTATACAAAAACAAGGTGTTTCTACTGGAAATAAAAGAACTTAATGAAAATTGAAGAAAGGCCTCTTTACTGTATCAACTGCAATTAACATGTATAATTGATTTCTCAGGGGTATGAATGAAGAAAAAATATGACAGACTAATAAAAACAACCAATGTTTCATATGTATAATATGAACATCTTGAGTTATAATGGTAAATATGGAGCTGTTAGAAAGTGTATAAATCCTTATGTCATCCTCTGGGGTATAACAGCAAGTC
The DNA here is from genome assembly GCF_030490865.1 of Poecile atricapillus. Taxonomy (NCBI): domain Eukaryota; kingdom Metazoa; phylum Chordata; class Aves; order Passeriformes; family Paridae; genus Poecile; species Poecile atricapillus. The sequence goes on along the minus strand of NC_081251.1, from coordinate 19,880,831 downwards.
TCTGCATTTGATTCTAGGAGCAACTGTCTCTTGGGTTTAGTTAACTACCAACTACAGAGGTTTTTCATTTCTTTCAGAAAACCTGAGTCTCTTTATTTGTTTCAGTCTGTACATCTTGACAGTGTGCATCACCATGGGGTTCCTAACTCTTGTCAATTAATCATAGTAAGAAAGGTGTTTTGCCACTCCAAAACAGCAAAATAAATAACTGATGCAGAAATTACACATCCTGCTTGTGTTCTGTATTTTGAAACACTGAGGCAAATCAATGCTCTTGAAATCCAAACACCTCTTACAGTTTCAGTATTCCATTATGCTACCAGAGTCTTAGTATAAACACCTGAAGAATGTAATATGTCACAGAACTAAGTAAAGATGACTATAAGAAGGGAAATAACTTCTGTGGACCAATACAGAGACTTATAATACTAATAGTCTGGTAGAATTTCATTGCCTATATAACTCACTACCAATTAAAAAAAAAAATAATAAAGTCAAATTAAAACTTTTACACACTGTCCTTTTTCTTTTCCCTTTTCATTTTTCTTTTCTTTTTTTTTTTTTTTTTTTGCTGACATGGTAGACCAGTTTAGGCTTTAATTTTTTTTTTTTTCTCTAACTAGAGATATTAAGATAAAAAATGGCCTTGTCAGTGCTAAAAGTCTAGGAGAGGTAATATTCCACCAAATGAGTTGACAGGACCTATAGGAAGGAAACAAAAGCTTTTCATGGTGTGGCCAATACACCAGTATAGTCTGTTTCTGCAGAGAGCATAAAATGCTCTTAAATGCTCACAAAAAAAATGTTTGGCTGCAGACAGTACTTTAAATTCTTGCCACCTTCTACATATGCTGTACAATGGACATGCTGCTCTATCATGTATTGAGTGCTCCTGAGAGTTACTGGGCTGGGAAAAATGTAATCTTTGCAATAGTGATAGGACAGCAGGACGGGGTTTTCTTTTTAAAGAGCTTCAATTCACATCTTTGATATTCTGTTGATGAGTAGCTCTGGGCTTATATTTTAAAGCCTTTATTGGCTACCAGATTTTATGAAACAAGGCAATTCAAATATGCATTTTTCTTTCTTTGGTTTTAGTTACCTTTTGTGGACTTTCTTCTCAAATGGAACTGGTAATGGATAATAGTATGAAGGAAGATCTACATATCCTAGACTTTGTTAAAAAAGACAGCTCACAGCTGATTAAAGTTTAAAATGAAAAAGTATGTTTACTTAATTAATGATCAATTCTAAATGACTAAAGACACCAGCAGAGCATGCAAATGCACTTAGTCACAAAATATGCAAAATGCAAATACAGTCACAGACTGTAGTGGGGTGGAAGAGTGAGAATAGACACTTTTTCCCCTCAAAGAAGAGAGATTAATAGCACCCACTGCATCAAACGTGTCTGGCAAACTTTGTACTGATTAGTCTGAGGCTAATCTGCTGCACTCAGTAGCTGAATAGTCAGGGTGAGATTTTGACCTAATTTATCAGTTACCTCTACAATTGTTAATTTTCATGTTTGAAAGATTTTTAAAGCACAACAGCTTTCTAAATAATAGGGAGCCATCAAGTCTTTTGTTTACAAACACATTTGTTTGAAATATTTTGCATGACAGGTTTCAGATTGTGACAATTACACTGGGTCAGAGGAAAGAACATCAAGTAATTCTAGTGCTCGTAATGAAGAATGGCCTGACCTGATGGAAGTACCTTGATTGAACATGCCATGTTGTATTTCATATGACAGCTGAACAGAAAAAAAAAATAATAAAATGAATCTATGAAATGTTGACTCTTAGCATGATTTTGAGCCAAAACCTTGTGCTAGTTGTTTCTGAATACTGTTTTGTTTTCTGTAAACCATGGCAGGCATGGAGATGGTTACCTGAAGGGTGTCTGGTAATCCCTGGCTGTGCTAAGGCTGCCCAGTGCCAGAGCTGGTACATGGGTCCCTCCTGTTCTGGGCATTTTGCTACTGCTCCTGCCTTCTCATTAGAGCAGGGACTCACTGTTGTGCTGGCCATTCACTGCTAATGACTTTGCCTAATGTTTCTCTTGTCTTTGTAACACTTTCTATTAGCTGGTTTCCATTTACCAGGTTTGCTGGGGGGACTCTTGTGTCAAGATCCAGTATATGTGGCTCAAATATTTCCAGTCTCACTTTCTGAAGCAAAAAACCTTCTACTTGGCAATTACTTATTCTTCTTTATTGAAGGACAAAGCCTTTATATCCAGCACCCAGATCTTCTCATAGCAATTTGCAGTTAATTTTAGATGTTGATTTAATCTCTAATCTCCAGCTCTCATAACTGCTTCTTTTCAGTGATATTATGTTCGAGATTAAAAGTTTATGTTAAAAAAAAGGAGCAGATGTTTTGTATATCTTTGTTTTCAGCTTCTCCTGTCTAAAATGTCACTTCCTATTGAGCACTTCCTTTCATCTTATGCATTTCTGTTGAGACAGATAAATTCCTATGGTTACTTTTCTTTTGCTTTCTTCTTCATATGTGGTTTCCTTGGAGCAGCTGATTCTGAACAGAGCCTGCTCCATAGCTTTTATGTTGTGGCAGTGGTACTATCCCACTTATGACAACATCAAGCAACCATTAAAAATTTGTTTTACCGACCTGAGGTGTTGTTGTAGATCGCTGCAGAGTAATTCACATTTCTGTAAAAAGCCTTGAGCAGACAGACATATTTTGATGGAATTTTGAAGAATACTCTTCTGTCTTTTTGTGTTTTTAATTTCACCATTCTGGCATTCCAGTGGTGTTCCAATTCAAGACTTTTCCAGAATTTTCATTTATGAGGTCCCGTATTTCTCTGCTTATCCCTTTGGTTTTGCATATCTCTGTGGATACGCAGCCATAAGTGCTGCAGCTGAAGTTGTCATTACTGATTGCTGTACACTGTTCTTCACACCACCCTTCACTGCTTTTAACAGTGCCTTAAATCTGCTCTTTTAGCTTGTTCTATGTTTTGCTTGAAGAGTCACATAGTAATGAGATTATTGTGGCTTCAGCTGATATGGATGTCCTAGTATATGCTTACATTTTAGGCAAGTGATCTGAGTCTTGCATTAGTAGAAAGATGCCTGGGCTGTTTTGCTGTTCGATCTGTTCTTGCTGTCTGGCAAATCTCTGGGTGTTTTTTATGTGTTATTTTGAAGGAAAAAAATTACCAAAGCAAAACTGGAAAAAGCACAATTAGTGCTTAGTTTCTGTGATTGTGGTTTCCTAATGTTCTTTCCACCTGTCACTCCTGATTTAACATTAAAGTCACCCACTGGAAGGGGTGCCATGCTCTGGTATCACCAGAGACATCTTAGAACAATTGCAGTACTAAATTGCTCTGTTCACCAATCCCAGATCCCACATGCATTCTGTCTGACTGGCAACTCCAGGGAGATAGTCCTGAGTCTGATTTCTGTTCCACTGGTGAGCCTTCTTCCATGTGTTCTGTTAACATGACTGCGTAGTTTATCCAAGATATATATTTCTTCTTTAGCTTGAAACACTTGGCCATTTATTCTCTCTAATCTTAAGGTGTGAACTTCATGTTTTTAATACACCACAATAATAACAATTCTTTAAGTATCCAAAATATTTCTGCTTCAGAGTAATAAGAAAGCAAACACCAGATCCCATCAAAATCAATAGATATATTCTCAGTAGTGTCAACAGGCTTTGAATCATGCCAAATAAATGCATTCAGTTCACCAGACTGTTTAGCTTTGAAATGTTGACACACTGGTGCCAATCATGGAATATGGTTAAAAATGGATGGTACCACAGCTGGACACAAGGAACAGGAAAAGTAGCTGGGGCTCAGCACTGTGATCAGAGGTGATACCACTGTTGAACACGTAACACTTGTCTTGCTGGTGAGATCCAGTCTGTGAGTAGACACTGGGGTTGTTAATGCCTTTGGGGCTCCTGTTAGCCCTGGTTCAGTGGGTGGTTTGCTGAGGACTTTAGTAGGAGGCTTTTGTAGCATAAGGGCAGCTCACCACGTACCAAACAGTGTTTGCTAATCACTGTTTAATGATAATGATGACTCACTTCAAAATATCAGGTTCTGAAAGGACATTTATTCTTCAAAAAAATGCTCTGCATGAAGTATGCAATGATCTACACTTTGTGCACTTGCTAATAGTACAAACTTATTTAAATGAATACATCTGCTGTATGTACAAATTATCTCATACTTTATTAGCTGTATACCAAATCATTGACTTTGTAGATTGTTTGGGATATTATGTCAAGGCCAAAGGCACAGTAGAATTGAGCTGTTTCTTCTGCACATGACATTCCCTAAGGCAGAGATTGCTAAACTGCAATATAGATCTTAGAATTTAACCTCAAATTTTTCTATAAGAGGAAGTAAAAGATGGTTTTGACCAAATAATTTTTCATAACAATATGCACTGATAGGTCAGATCTGCTACAGGATTTGCTTAGATCATTAGTGATTCATAAGTAAGAGGTACTGAAACAGGAAAGTGATGAAAACTAGAATGTGCTGGCAATTTCTAACTCCATGTTGAAATCTTTTTGCTAGTTACCTGGAAACTAATCTTGATCCCATTCTGATGACTTATTTTGTGTGATTAAACAAAGAAATAGAACAAACAAGTAGAGAGAGGCCAATGGCACAGGACATTAAAAAAAATCAAAACAAAACAACAAACAAACCAAAATCTTTATCTTTTCAGCTTGGTTATAAGACAACTTTATTTTCATACAGTGACATGACTGGCTGTTCTACTGCAGATAGATAAGCAGGGGAATTTTTTACTAGTTTCTTCTCTAGGAATACAATGAACTACCCTATATAATCAAATCACATATTATGTATGATTTTTTTTTTTCTGTTACTAATTGAGTTATATTAAGCATAGCATTGGATGAACTTTCTTACAAAGAAGATTTATACTTTTCTTCAGGCAATGTTCCATTCTCCTCTCATGTTCACTTGAAAGCCTGTCATCTGAAATCATTCTGTGCTTCAGGTTCTAGGAATCAGATGAAAGTGAAGAATGCTTTCATGCCCCACAGATTTTAATCCCATACTATTCTGACTCAGTTATTTTAAATGAAGACTTACAATTCCACTGTTAGAGACATGGCATAAAAATTTAATAAAGGCAAAAAAAATAGTTTTCTATTTATTTTTTTTTATTTTCTTTTTGTGAACAAGGTAAGCAGTTGCCTTTGCAGAATGAATGTTTCCAGGAAATAAAATCTCTGTGCAGTGAACTTCAAAGCAATGCTGACTGTATTTATTTATATCTGTAAGAACAGTCATCTTCACAAACGTTCCACCATGTAGCATCATTAAATTGACAGCTTCTACTAAACAGTAGCAGCTGAATGCCACTGTAGGAGACTGTATAAATCAAAAAGTGTTTTCATAATTATCTAGAAGACATAGAAAAAGGAGCTCACACAGTCACTGTGCCACACTGCTGGACTGTCTCTGGTTGCTCAGTGTAACAAATGGAGCTGATTGTTCTGCACAGCAGTGGACAACCAAAGTTGTGGATTTCATCACTCACTGTAATACTGGAAGGAAGATCAGTAACAAAGAACCATGAAATTTGCCAACACCTGCTATAGATATCCTTACTATTTCCTTTGTGTCTCCAGACTTCCGATTTTTATGTATTTTAGTTCTGGATTAACTTGAATGCCCTTTGTGTATGTATCATATTCTGCTGGAAAGATTTTGTTATATGGAACTTGAGTAACAATGTGAAGGTCAGCACAATAAGGAACTCATAAAGAAGTAAATGCCAAGTAGTAAAAATATTAATAAGGAAAAATGCTGCATGGTAAGCATTAAAAAATCCTCCTGAGTTTAAGAATTCTCCCATCAAGTAAGAATATACAACTATACAACAGTAGGACAGTGCAAAAATTCCTTCCAATTTGATGATGAATAAAAAGATTGTGATACAGCCTAAAAAACCTTGAAATATTTCACAGAATATCTGTGACATCTTTTTCAGGTTGATGATTTGAACTCTCATAAAGGTGGGCAACAGGGAATTCTAAGGGCATCAGAGGGTATTGATGAGAAATAGAGAGTGATGGAATATTTACTATTAACCACTTTAAAGAGATTCCGAAGTACTAGAATTAATTTTACATCTTTCTCTTTAAAAAGGAAAAAAAGCCACATTAAATCATATGTTTTTAAATAAAAGAGTGAAATGGTAATAATTTAATAAAATTCCTGAAATTTTCCTCCTTGTTAGTGTCAGATACCTTTTTGGGCTTACTTAAAAAAAAATTTTCCAAATTTTTGTGCAAAGTGATCTTTCAGAAGGTCACAAGGCAAAAGCTGTAGTGAAAGATAAAGAATTTAATTCCTTCTAAAAAGAGACGCTGAACAGTTTGTCTTTCAGAGTACATAACAGTAAATTTGAAATGGATTGTATAAGGGGAGCTAGAGAAATTGTATCAGCTTCTGTGATAGAGCTGACTCTGATATTGAACAAGGTTTAATCTGAAACAAGGGTTGCATTAGAAACAAAGCCAGTAATATATTGATAGGTAAGTGATAAAAGAGTTTCCTGACTAGAATGCATTAAATGAAGGAACTAAAACTGAAATATTGTAGTGGTATGAGATACAAAGTGAATAGATTAATATTAAGGGTAAACTAAACAGAAGATGAACATGTCATCTAAAGGATTAATTTATGAATTTCATTACCTATATAAAATGCAGTACCTTGAGAAGAAACAGAGATTATCTGAAATATTAAAATGGAATGGGGTTGAGCCTTGTATCTTTTGCTTATCTTACTACAATTATTTCATAAAATGTTCATTTCAATGCCAAATGCCCTATTTAGAATGAATTTCTCAGTGTTAAACTTGACAGTGTTTAATTATTGCTATCATGCTTTATTTTTGCTGTATAGATATTTCTATTATCATATCGTCAAATCAACAAATCTTTGTTTCATCTAGAATTGTTAAATTAGTCTTATTTTTTTATGAAGGAACTTTAAGTCTTTATTTATTTATTTATTAGGTTTTGATTAGTTTGATTTTCATGTTGTACCATATATATATAACTAAGCAATCACTCTATGTTTCATTATATAAAAGAGCTTTTATTGCATCTTGTGCCAGCTGATTTAAAATTGCTTTATGTGATGTCCAGACACAGCTTATTGCTTTGTTCTTGATTTCAGTATCTATAAACAATACTGTGATCAATGAAGTGCATATCTCACAGTATCATCTTCACACCCTACTAAACTGTATCTCTAGTAGCATATGATCTTTTTGCTACATGCATTTGGGACAGGCAAATGGGGTGGGGCATACATTCCAACATACTTCATAGAAATATCTGATTAGCAAGTCTGATGATGGGCTTATTCCCCTTCATGGGGACATTTTTGAGGCCTTTCAGATTGGCAGGAAATTTTCAGTGAGGAAAGTTTGCTGTCTCTACCACATGCAGCATAAGCATGTGCTGGGTGCACAGATGCTTATTCTGCAAGGCATTTCCCTTAGACTTGCAGTAGTCAATAATAGTTTAAAAAATGCACAAAGAGGGAAGAAAAAAGGGAGGAAAAGAAAAAAGATTAAATTTCTGATTTTTTTTTTTCATTAACAAATAAGAAACACAGGAGAGCTTGTGTGAATACATATGAATATGGTCAGCTTCTTTTTGTGACTGCATTTTTCATCATATCTGTCATTTTTTCATAAAGCATCATTGCAGTTGACTAATCTGCACTGCTGGGATTGTGAGTTACAAGAAAGTACACAGGGTATAAAAAGATCATTCAAACATTTTATCTCAAGGTGGGATGATTGCATTTTGGGATTGCATCCTTTATGATGTGGTGAAATTAAATTGAAGTACATTTTCTGTAACTTGTGGATCTTGCTGTTGCTTTGCTGTCTGTGGAAAAGGCTCTGTGTACTATACTATGACATAATCCCATTATTTAATAGTTGTTGATCATTGCTAATGATTCCTGTTATTTATTCAATTTCATATAAGAAAAATATATTAATTACTCCATGCTCTAAGTAAATTTAAGTGCATCACCTTTAATGTGTTCAGATCCACTATGTTAGAGATCTCGTGCTGTCTGCACAGATGCTGGGCAGAAAGACTTAAGCTTTTGTGTTGGCTTACCCTTGGTCTTGAGATACTTAACTCTCCCACACTGCAGAACCCCAAACTTGTACATGGATATTATATTTTGCCTAGGTCACAGGATGCTTATGTGCAGCTTTGAAACTCTAATATGCCAGAAGATTTTTACAGAGTCTATTGTTATTATGTTTCTCATTCTTACTGTGTTGAAAGAATTGCATTGTTCTTGGAGTTGTTGAATAATCCTGGAATGTTTGGATGGATGGACGGAATCCAAGGGGATGAAGTTTAGTAAGTCCAAGTGCCAAGTCCTGCATTTTGGCCACATTAACTCCCTATAGTGCTATAGGCTGGGGATGGTGTGGCTGGACAGTGCCCAGGCAGAAAGGGACCTGGGGGTGCTGGTGACAGCAGCTGGACATGAGCCAGCAGTGTGCCCTGGTGGCCAATGAGGCCAATGGCCCCTGGCCTGGATCAGGAATGGTGTGGCCAGCAGGAGCAGGGAGGTCATTCTCCCCCTGTACTCGGCACTGGTGAGGCCACACCTGGAGTGCTGTGTCCAGTTCTGGTACCTCAGTTTGGGAAGGACATTGAGACGTTTGAGCGCATCCAGAGGAGGCAACGAGGCTGGTGAGGGGTTTGGAACACAAACCCTGTGAGGAACGACTGAGGGAGCTGGGGGTGTTTAGCCTGGAGAAAAGGAGACTCAGAGGTGACCTTTTCACTCTCTACAACACCCTGAGAGGTGGCTGTAGTCAGGTGGGGTTGGTCTTTTTCTCCAGGCAACAACTGACAAAACCAGAGGACACAGTCTCAAGCTGTGCCAAGGGAAATATAGGTTGGATATTAGGAAAAAAAAAAATTTACAGAAAGGGTGGTAAAGTATTGGAATTGTCTGCCTGGGGAGGTGGTGGAGTCACCATCCCTGGATGTGTTTAAAAAAGATTGGATGTGGCACTTGGTGCCATGATCTAGTTGAGGTATTAGGGCTGGGTTGGACTCGAGGATCTTGATCTCTTCCAACCCAGTGATTCTGTGATTCTGTAATATAATCCCACTGTAATGATTGGGCCCATTGACAAGCTGTGTGACTGAGGGTGGGATAATCTTTTTATATGTACAGCAGATCTATAAGGTCTGTATCAATCTTTTTCCTTCCTTTTAGTTTTACATTATGAATGGCAGTTGTGTTCTGGGAAAGTTCCTGTCACTTTTATTAAGATAGATCATCTGGTATTCTGCAGAGGAGGAGTTTACAATTTACCTTGTGTGCATAGAAGAAATTATTTTTTATTTTGCCCAAGAGTTTAAATACAATGTGCAATAGTAAAAAAAAAAAAAAAAAGACACAGTATATGAGAAAGTTTCAGCAATTAGCTTTTTAGATTGAATAGTAGATCTGAAAAGAAGATGGTGATAGTTACTTTCTGTTCTCCCTTTTCACAGAGCTGTTAAAATCTATTTTATGCAGGTGGAATTTCAATTTTAGCTGTGATTTGCCAATATAATTCAGTAAGTCATAGCCACTATATCCAATCTGCTACACTCTGAGCATATGATCCCTAGCCATACATGAAGAAAACTTTTAATCATATGGTCATTTGTCTCCTTGAATTTACTAGAGTGGGATGTGGAGCTGATCTTCAAGTCTGTCATAGCTTTACCATTTTGCTTTTAGACATTTTGAGGTCTGTATAGGTAAAGCAGGAGGGGTGGAACCAGTTCCAGATTCTGGACCTGAATTTATCCAGCTGACAATGAAAGGACTGGATTGTGACCTCCTTGGTCCTTTTTTTATTTGGTGATTTTCTAATGTGACTCTTTGGTGCAGCAGATAATGAAATAGAACCCCTTTAGATTAAAGATACCTTGAAGCCAGCCTCTTGCATCCTGAGTAAATGCTATGCCTAAAAAACTGTCATGAAAAAAGCTTACTCATAAAGACTACTAACAATCACCAGTTTATGGATATTCTTAATAGCTGACCTTCTCCTGGAGATTACTTCTCATCGTGGTCCAGCCAGTGTTCTTACTGCGGTTTGTTCAAGACTGATACCATGTCAATATTTGCTTCTGTTCTTACTGACTACTCCCATCTAGTATGGATGATCTTGTTGGGCTGTCTCTTTAATTAATGCAGAAAGAGGGTATTTTCCATATGTACAGAGTTGCTGCAGTGGGTTTCTGTTCATTTCTCATTGCCATCTGTAGAGGAAGCCTGGGAAGATTTAACCTCATCAGGATTAAATGAATCTTTGTCAAAACCTTCACCTCTCACTTTAGGTGTTAGAAAGAGTGGTCTTTTCAGTTTGTACTGGTAGAAGGTGGCTCTGGGTTTCAAATGGAAGAAGTATCCAATGTGCAACCAGGACTCTGTGTTTTGTGTTCCTGAGTCTCAAAACAAATTAAACACATTACTGGTTTTGGGCTTTTTCTTAATATGAAGGCATAGCTTTTTGTGGGTCATTCTTAGAGCCACCAAGTTCTGTTGTCAGGCTTCTTATGTGCTCAAAGCCTCAATTTTTTTAGACAGCCTGTTAGACATGAATGGCCATTTTTTTTGTTATGGACCTTAAACTAATTGTGTGGAAGGTATATTCCCAATTTCTGCATTAGAGGAAGCAGATTTAGAAATTATCGGCTTTCTTATCAATACAGAAAAGATCATATATATATTAGGAAAACAATGTTCTTTGCTGCATATTGAAATTCTGTTCCAGCTCCTTTTTTATGTCCTTAGGTGTGTCTCAGTTTTACCCATTTTAGATGATTATTTTTGTGCCAGATGAGCTTCTCAATACTTTAGTTTATCTTACAAACTCTGGGACAGCAAATTGTAAGGTTTTTGGGATCTTCTTGTTAAGAGGAAAAAAAGTATGGATAACTTGTGGGAATGAGAAGTGAAGTTTTTGAACTCATAAGAAATAATTTTACTCTATAGATTAAAGATAATTTAATATACTTGACTCTAACATGGACTTGTGGCTGTACTGTATATGAAGTGATTATAGCATTGCTTAAGACATGAGATAACAAGGTGAGGGATAGCATGTTGACTAGAGATTTATTTTTTGCCAAAGCAGTGCTGTTTACCAAATCATTGGCAACATCTTATCACACTAAAACAGACATAGGCTTCTTACATTTAGTTTTGAGCAGCTGGTAAAATCCAATATGTGTACAGCACCTTTAAATGGTATTGAAACAGCTTGTCTACAGAAAAGATAAGTAGCATGGAACATTAGTGTTTTCCACACACCTTCACTTTCTGAAACAAACTGGTGTTTACTAGGAAAAAAAGCAGTTTTTCATTATTGTTTTTGTCATGCAAAGGCATGCAATTTGTAGAATCCCTGAAACCTTCGCCATCCCTGTAAGTTCCCAATTTAATTTTGACTTTTAGTAACTCCCTATTACTTCAATATAGTTTTTGAAATGAACAGTAGTATAAATTATCAGTTTAGATGCATAGTAAGTTAAACAGTTCCAAACCTGTATGCTCTCTCTGAAACCAGTTACTGTGGTCTTGACCACAGCTGTAAAACTAAACACTAAGATCTGCTTTAGGTCTGGTCTGCTTTAGGAAAAGCACTGCCAGCAGGTAAAAGCAGGTGATTCTTCCTCTCTACTCTGCAGAGGTGAGGCCACCCCTGGAGTGGTGGGTGTAGGCCAATATAACAGCCATGAACATACTGGAACAAGTCCAGCAAAAAGCCATGATGGAGTGGTGGGTGCATCTTACACTCATGAGAGCTGAGCCTTTATATATTGAGAGTAGAGAAAGCTTGGGAGGATATTGGAAAGTAAAGGTGAAAGAGCAGACTTCTCTCAGGGGTGTGCCCAGTGTCAGGACCTTGGGCAATACAGACAAACTGAAGTAGGAAATTCTGGGTACATTTAAGAAATAAGCTGTTACAGTGAATTTAGTTGAACACTGGAACAGGTTACACAGAGAGGTTGTGGGACTTTCCTCATTAGAGATGCTCTAAACATGTCTGGGCACAGCCCTGACCAACTTACTTGAGCTGTCCTTGCTCTGAGTCAAGTGGTGAAACTAGATGGTGTTCAGAGGTCCCTTTCCACCTCAACAGCCCTATCAAAACAGAGCGGCTTCTTCCAGATTTCCTAGTGAGAATTGCCTCAGGTCCGAGCTAATGCCTGAATCTCACCCAGGAATATATTGCCAAAAGGTATTTGACCTGAGCCAAGTCACAGCTGGGATTGTTCTAATTTGGAGAGATGTTAAAAAAAATACAGAAAATGTGCAGGTGTCTTTGTGATATTAAAACCTTTGAGGCACTTGGCAATCATAGAATCAGAATGGTTTTGGTTGGAAGGGACATTAAAAATCCTCCAGTTCCAACCCACCTGCTGTGGACAGGGACACCTGCCACTAGAGCAAAGCTCAGAGCTTCATCCCATCTGTCCTTAAACACTTCCAGGGGTTGGGTTATCCACAACTTGTCTGGGAAACCTGTTCCTGTGCCTCACCAGATTCACATTAAAGAGCTTTTTACTAATATTGAATCTAAACCTACTCTCAGTTTCAAGCCATTCCTATTGTCCTGTCACTACATGCTCTTGTAAGAGGTCGCTCTCCATTTTTTGTAGACTTCTTTCAGGTTCTAGAAGGCTACAATTAGGTCACCCCTAATCCTTCACTTTTCCAATCTGAATAAAATTAAACTAAACTAACTGCTACTTTATCTGCCTCATGTGAGATTGGTATGTTACATTTTTTTAAAATTTTCTCTTCTTTTAATATAAGTAAACAATTTGCAGTACACAGCAACTGAGGATTTTACTTAACAAATTTCTTGCTAATATGTGGCCCTAGTAAAGTCCTAAGCACTTTTGCTCTCTTTATGTGCCACTTTGTAATCACAGGTTTTGGCCTTCAGTAAGTTCTAGGTACACTGCACTGTTTTGACATGTTATGTAAGAATTCTTGGTGCCTCATGAAATAAACATTGCAGGAAATGTAGGCGTTTAGATTTTTTAAAAAAGAATTAGGTGTTTAGATGCTATGACAACAAAGATTTAAACCTAAACGAGGCAGTTTCATGCCATTTTCATTAAGGGAAAGATCTTCTGCATGTCATTAGCAGATTTTTGTGGGTATTGCTGTTTCATTTATAATGCTAATTCTAATTATATAATATATTATAACATAAAATACAATTATATATTATATTAATATATGTTAATATATAATGCTAATGTATATTGGGTGACGTCAGTAAGATATACAAATATTGTCCTCTCCCATCTGAAGAGGAAAAACAAAAAACACATCCCAGGTAATTATTTTAGGCCTATGTGTACATGCAAGAAAAAAGAGCAAAACAGCCACAATGACCTCTGTCCTAGGCCAACTTGTTATCTCACCAAAATAATCCAAACAAACCACAAAACCTACTGGGAGATGAAGTCCTAATCATCAGTACAGCTTGCCCCCAAATGTCTCTTAAGAAGTAAATGCCGCAGGGTACTAGGACTAAAACATCTCTCCTTAATCTGCAGAGATTGCTGGAGCAGCTCTCCTATGAAGACAGGGTGAGAGAGTTGGAGAAGAGAAGGCTCCAGGGAGGCCTCATTACTCAGGATTTAATGAGGATATATAAGAAAGATGGAGAGCAGCTCTTGACATGGGCCTGTAGTGACAGGACAAGGGGGAGTGGCTTTGAACTGACAGTAGGTTTAAATTATATATTAGGAAGAAATTCTTCCCTGCAAGGCTGGTGAGGCACTGGAACAGGTCACAGTGTCTTCCCTGATCAATAGGATTTGCAAGTTCAGCTGTTTAGTATCCACCTGTCTGTTCATTTTTGTAACTGAGAAGCAAGAGGAGAAATGCATCTTTACTTGTGCTATTTTTTCCAGCCTAAACCTACAGTGAATACTTTACTTTTTAAAACAGCATTAAAAATAGAGTAGTATCTTGGTTTATGATTTCAGTCTAGTTTTAAATCTGTATGAATGCCTGAATACACGTGTTCATTTTGCCTTATATGTATGTGATTTATCTGTTTCATCACAGAATATTATTTAGTGTTTGTGACTCTTTGTAATAAAAATAATCTGAAGGTATCATCACTTGAAATTTGTAAAGCACAGAAAGGGTCAATCTTATTTATTTGGTTATTTGGTATGGTTTTTTGTTGTTTGTTTCTTAAACCATAGACAAATTAATAAAACTGAGGAAACTTAAATCACAGGATATTTTTCCTATGACATATTATGAATTTATTTAAAATGCCAGACATATTTTTATTTGCATACACTAACTTAGTATTTCTCTCTAAGTGATACTCCTGTAGAGAGTGCTAAACATCTAGTATTTTAACCACATTCTTTCATTGCTTCAGATAATGGGTAACTATAATGTCTGGTTCAAGTCACAATACATTGTGAATATTTTATGGGTTTTTTAGGTAATAATTGTATTAATTTGTGTCTTGAACAAAGTTAATTCTTAGACAACTCTGGTCTTCTTTGATCTTCAGTGTTTGCATGTGTGTGCTTTTTCTTCTTTTGAAATAAGGGATAGCAATTTGAACAAATTTGAACAAATTGATGTGCTAATACTTTTTCTCACAAGCCAGCATCCTTTTAAAAAATAATTTATGAATAGTAGTTTTTTACATATAAAAATAGTAACATGGAATTTAAATTATGGCTATCAGAACAAAATACCTAATGCCTTGATGAGCTTGTATAAGGTAAATCACTGGGATATAATCCTGTAGAGAAAATAATAATTAGAGTAAAGGAAGCAGCCAGAGGAGTTGGCAGAATTTATCTTGGTATGAGCTGTTAAGAAAATGAATTTTTTTGCAGATTATGTCAGAAACTTGTGGAAGCTGCTGCATCTGGATGGTCTGGGAACATATGCAGCGCCAAGGCTTTCATGCTCATGACTTCAGAGAGAGAAGCAGCCCCTGTCCTTTTGAGTGCAGACCATATCACCTGCATTTCTGTCACCTCAAAATGTGGGTGTTATGGTGGGTTTGCATGGTTCCAGGCCTGAGAGCATGCAGAGGTGAGGGCAGTGCAGAATGCCCTACCTGCTTTACAAGCTGAACTGAAAGCTGGGGTACTTCAACCAGTGAGTCACTGCCATGGTTTCACCCCAGCCAGCAACCCACCCCCATACAGCTGCTCACTCACTCCCACACCAGCAGCATCAGGGGAGAGCTGGAAAGGTAAAAGGTAGAAAACTCATGGGTTTAAATAAAGACAATTTAGTAGGGAGAGCAAAAGCCATGCACACAAGCAAAGCAAAGCAAGGGCAGGCAGGTGTTCAGCCATTGCCAGGAGAGCAGGGCTCCATCATGTGCAGCAGTGCCTTGGGAAGACAAACACCATCACTCCAAGTAGCCGTTCCTCTTCTCCCTATTTCCCTGCACTTGATAGACTAAGCATGATGCTCTGGTATCTCCTGGTCACCTCAGGTCATCTGTCCCA
Source organism: Poecile atricapillus (assembly GCF_030490865.1). Taxonomy (NCBI): domain Eukaryota; kingdom Metazoa; phylum Chordata; class Aves; order Passeriformes; family Paridae; genus Poecile; species Poecile atricapillus. The sequence continues at coordinate 19,865,226 of NC_081251.1, read as the reverse complement.
GCTGTGTCTCTTCCCAGCCTCCCAGGCACCCCCAGCCTCTTCAGTGTGGCAGCACAGAAAGCAGAAAAGACCTTGGCTCTGTGCAAGCCCTGCTCAGCAGTAATAAAAACATCTCTGTATTCAGCACAAATCCAAAACTCAGCCCAAAAACCAGCACAGTCATCCATTGCAAAGCCATTTGATAGCTCCTCTTCTGTCTTTTTACACACCCTCTCCTGATCTTCACAGTATGTACAGGTATTTTCGTGCCAGACTAATTTTCCTTGCCAAATTTGTAAGATTACTGAATAGAGCCTTCTAATTGAAGCTGGCTGTGACCTTCACTACAGGGTGGCTAATATTTCCATGTAATGATGAAGTGGATTCTGTTTGTGTGATTCAAATAGTAATTTTGAAATTGAAGAGACACAGGAAGTGTTTCCATATCATTAAGCAAAAGTGAAAGACAAAATTCTCTAAACAGGGAAGAGGAAGATGACCATTACTGTTCTATTTGCTACCTCTGTTCTATGCATACTTCCTTTATTTCTCCTTTCTCATTTCTTCTGTCACTAACTTTTCTTATTTTTAATTAGTAGATAGCAGCACAGATTTCAGAGACGGCATTAAGAAGAAAGTTATCAGGCTGTGTTCTATGCTGCATCAACAGAGAAACTGCAGGACAAAATATGGTCCCAGGTGAAAGTTATTGCTGCAAAGGCAGATTTATCTCAAGACTGCCATACTCAGACACAGAATTTCTTTTGGATCGCAGACATCCAAAAGCATTTCCCTGCTACTAAGAGAGTAAACATAAGAGGTGGGAGACAATGTAAAACACTTGTGCAGATCCTTTTGTTTTTCTTTTGAAGCAGTTTTCTTTCTCACTCTGATAGAATTTATATATTGGGTCACATTTGCCTGGCATTTTCTACTATCTAGATCAATCAGACTAAAGAACTCATTCCCTGAGAGCAGACAGCCAAACTAAAAAGAGGCTAGCATCATACTTGGCTGACACCAACTTGGGGGAATAAAAAAAAAGAAAACTAGCAGATGTCTCAAAATATCTGTTGCTATATACTTTTGTGCATACCAACTTCTATATATGTTAAGTATTTTTGTTAGAAATGTTCAAAGGCTTTGCCAGAATATTTTCTGTCTAAGCCTAAAATCTTGTACTAAACTCTGCAATCCTTATAAGAAAAGAAGATTCAAAGTCATAAAAATACCTTTGGCAAGAAAGACCATAATGACCACCACTCTTGGGATAAGTGTTATTCAGGATAACTTTGCTGTATAATACACAATGCTGCCTTCCTTGCAGTTCAGGCAGTTGCTGCTATCTGCGCTTTGTTTTAGAACAGGTTTATTCTTACTTATCTCTTAGTTTTTTGATTACTGAGAAAGTATTTATTTTTATTGAAATAATTTAAAATGAAAACTTAGGATTTAGGCTTGTGCTGAACTCAAATGTTCTATTTTTCTCACAGCAGTTAGGTATACATCTGTCCTAAGTGCACGGAATTGTACTTATCTATCTTGGTGCAGAATTTTTAAATACTTAGTTAAAAGGTATTCATCAAACATGCTTTTATTTCATAAAAACAGATAAATAGCAAGGAACCTAAATAAAATTCCTTCTTAGGCTGTGTTTTCTTAAGGACCCAAGAAAACAAGGTTTGTTACCTTGCAAGTATAAGCTGAAAGCCTTCTCCTTGGCTCTTTTTGCTAATTTACTGACTCCAGACTGCATATGAAGTCATAAAGACAACTTGCAGCTAGGAGGCATAGGAAAGAGGGATTATTGCATGGATACTTTGGCTAAAAAATACCTTAAATTGAAGTTTTTGTTATCTGAGATATTAATTACCAAAACCACAGGCAAGGACGTGGGATACAATTCTGTCTATGAGAGAAATATTGAGATCCTGGATGTGAATGTGTGAGATACAAATACCTTTCAGATGTTCATCTGACTTTGGCACCCCACAGACTCCACACACTGCAGTGAGAGGCAGCCTTGCTGTCAGGACATCTCAGTCATCTGACTGCAGAATTCTCATGTTTTGCGACAGTTTTAAGATTGAAGCTTACTGTATGTGCAAGGCCAGGAGCTGGACTAAATGATCCTGATGGGTCATTTCCAACTCAGCACATTCTGTGATTTTCTAGGTGTGGACTGAGATCTGTTTCTGTGCTATGAGCTAAGCACACTCCAATTCATGCTCAGGTCAAATCTTTTTGACTGTCTATCTTGACTATATGGAAGTTACATTCATGTTTGTCTTTAGTAGGAGCTTCAAAGTCTGCCAGGTCAAGAAGGATGTTCAGATAAGCCCACTGCTTTCCTGTGGCCCTGGCACATGCAGTACAGGTGGACCAAGAGTGTTGATGTTGATAACACTCATGTTGAACCAACACAATCTACGCAGCACCTCGCAATACTTACACAACGTGACAATGCAACACATCATAAGCAGAAAGCTGCTCCCCTAGGCCTGAACTGTTAACTATTATCTCACTTGAAATATGAAAACAGAGACTGCTGAGGTGGCTGTTGACTGGTGTGAAGCACAGTTATGTATCTTTTCCCATCTTTTGTAGAAGAGTGCCCTGAGGATAAAAAGACTTGCAAAAGCTTTTCTGTCCAGTCATCTATGAGCTAATTTTTAAATGTTGCTAGAGCTGTCTTTTTCCACTTCTGCATCTCCATGTTGGATGTTATGTTAATAGAGAGTGGTACTTTCAGTTATATTAAATTTTCAGAAGTCTATTCTAGCCTCTTGTTCTATTTCTGCCCTTGTAATTTATCATAAGTGAGTAGCTTGCTGTCTGCAAGTAAGGATTGAGATTTACAGTTTTCCATGACTTGAAATGTTTTGTCTGACTGCTTTCTCCTTTTTTTGATGTACTGTACTAACATTGATGACTAAGGCAGCTTTTGAAAGAGAACTATCCCCATTATCTGCTGCATGCTAGATTTTCTTTTTTAATTCCTTTCCAGGTAACCCTTGCCTGCATGTTTTAAAATCCCTGTGAATAGTTTTTATTAATTTCTGTGCCCATAGTTTGGGGAAGAGTGGAAGGGAGACGGCCATTAAAGTTTGCAAGCCTGTGAAAGGGAAATTTGCCATTAACTGAATCATATATTGTAATTACCAGTATCTACCAGGTTGTCAGCGGTCACTAAGCTCAATAATCAGTGTCACAATCCTTACTGCTGCTGTTACCCTTGTTGGAAGTTACTGATGTATGTTTGTGAGGTCCTGAATATTGTGTTGCCAGCTAATTTGCAGTCAAGAGATCTCAGCATTCTTAACTTGAGAAATAGCCAAAAGTTTGCTACAATGACTAAGATTTTTTGGATACTAGCACTGTTCCAACACATTTAACCTACCAGCAAGGGAGTAAAGGGATATATACTGATGGAAATGTGCTTACTGAAACACCATGGTACCACATACCCTGGTGTACTGGTCATTGGCAGACTTTTATCCTTTGTTGTGATATGGTAAAAAGAGCACATGTCTATCACATGCTAGCTATATCTTTGTTTCCTTACTGTCCTGTCCTATATGTCCCCTTTCTAGCCCAGTCTCATTCTGCACTTACTACAGTATTCCTTTTCCACCACTGCAGTATGATTGCACGTTATGAGCCAGATGCCTTAGCAAGCCTTTGTGTTGCTGGTACTCTGGTGAACCCTATATTGGGCAGCTGCAGAACATATTTCCCCATCATACAAGTGGTTCCATCAAACATGGAACAAATAAAACCTTATTTCATATTAATTTGTGTCTTGTGTCAGCCTCATGAACTTTCTGCTAACCAGCAAAGTGTGAAATCATATTGTAACATCTCCCTCACATGGGATTCTTATCTGGTGTCTTTCCTTTGCACAAAATCTGTGAAAGAATTCTAACTTCACACCAGTCACACAGTAATGTAAGGCCAGGAATGAGTGGGAATTAAAAGTTGTGCATGTATGTGTGCCGGGAGGAAAAAGGGGGATAGAGAACTTATGCATTCCTAAAGGCTGTCTTAATTTGCAATTAATTTGATTAGGGAAAAAGGATAGAGGCCTTATGGGCCCTGAGAAGATCTAACTGAAAAGTTCTTAGATCAGTATCGGCTGGAAGATACAGATCTTGATAATAGCTGAGCCAGGATATTTCAGGACTTGTGTGTGTCATATACATATGAGTAAATCTGTACTGAAAATGTAAATGAATACAAGGGAATCAGGCCAACAGTTTCTGTCTAATATAGGGCAACTGACATTATATTATTAGCAAACCAAAGAGTCTCTTGAAATGCCAACTTGGCTTTAAAACTCATTCCTGGGGAATTCAGAAGTCTGCACAGAAATAAAGAGAGAAAGCAACTGAAGGAAGAAAAGCAAAGAAAATAATCTGAGATTAAAGCATCTGTCCCCTTCTTACAACTTTTGTTACAGAAAAGGTGACTGACAGTTCACAGAAAAGGCATGAAACTCCTTACAGCGTTGTTCAAGGCATGTTCCAGGTGATAAGTGTTGTCTATCATGGGTTTATTTCTTGCATCTCTTGAAATATGAATAACCCTGTTCGCCAGAAATTTGGATTCTTGATGTGGAAGAAAAAAAGGAATTGACTTCTTAGATACTTATTTTAAGGGCAAAATATTTTTTTAAAAGTCTCAAACTTCTCAAAAGTGGCGGGAGAACATGCCCTAAAACTTCTTCTAACTGTGTGCATTCCTATAATTACTGTATCAATTTCTTCTTTTGGTTTGGCTTGTTTCAAGGTCTACTGCCAAGAAGGCTATTTGTGTGAACTCACTCTTATTATTAGCACAGTGATGAAGAGGTTGACATGTTCTCTTCTCTTGCCTGAAGCTGCTACCTAGTCAGCCTGGCCTCTGTAATTTTTTCTTGTCATATATTCTTGTTTCCCATGGTTTTTACTTCTTTACTACATGACAGTCACATAGATGAAAAGCAGCCAAAGGAAAACAGAGTAAAAAATCCAACTCAATCAGTAACCATAAATAATATACCTTCAAGAAGAAAATAATTACATTGGTGAGAAGTCCAGCAGACAATAGACTGCTAAAAGGTTTGGGAGTATTTTATCAAAATCAGTAGTCAAAATCAAGTCATGTGGTCATGAAGGCAGAAAATACAAATGAAATAACGACTTACTCAAAAGGAGCTTTTTTCTGTTACAGTGCACAGTGTAATGATTTCGGGTCTCAAGACACCCAAGTTCCTAACTTTGTTCAGGAAGAAATAGCAAATAATATCTGACAAATATAAAATTTTACGATCAATAGGAATTGGTATAAATAGTGAGTTATAAATATAAGGAATAAATAGACAAGGGAATCTAAACACAGCAGGACCAGCTTCCTTTAAGTTAACATTGTGAAGGCAATAGCAATGTCAAAGTATAAATTTAAATATAGTTAAACTATATCTGTAATGAAAGAAATGCCAACACCACTCAAGAAAACCCTAAGATTTGAACATCCAAACTATGATGAACAAAATTAGTATTTAATAACTTTTAATTTCCATATTTTATAAAGGGGGGATAGACTCATGTATCAGAATAACGAAGTGCTCTCCAGTACACTGATTTAAAAGCCCATAGGAAAGCAGTCATAGAAGTAATATTCAAGTCCTAAAACCCAAGATAGCTTTGCCCAGAAGCTTGTTAAGATTCAGTAGATGCCCTTTTTAGACCCAAGAGTCCTGGTGAGCAACAGCTTTAAAATGAACCAATAGTGTTCCCTGGGATATAAGAGGGCCAAGACCATCTTTGGGTGTCTTTGACTTTTGGCAAGAACTGAGCAGGTGGGTTGAGGGCGTCCATCCTTTAAAAGGCTAAAGGAAGATCGAGTTGCTGCCTGTAGCTCTATATTGTGAGGTTAGAGAGAAGGTGCAGCCAGACTTCTCAGTCAGACACAGAGAATGGGAGGTTCAGCACGGGGAATTCCAGTGCAGTGTAAGGAAAAAATTATTTCTGTGAGAGTGGTCAAAGATTGAAAAGTTGTCTGGGCAGGGAGTAGGATGTCCATCCTTGAAGCTACACAAAATGGAACATGGCTCTGAACCACCTGTTCTTACAAGGACTTCATTGGGCACATGAGTTTTGGATGTTCCATTCAAAGCAGTGTGATTCCATGGTTCTATTGTTAAAGGATACTAAGTAAAAAAAAAAAAAAAAAGTTGTTATGAGAGGTGTTTATAATTATCAAAGAACCCTCCAGTTAGGAATTAATCTGGGCTTCATGTGGTTTACTCAGTTACATATTGGTTAGTTAGCCACCCTGGAATCCCAAGCAAAAAGTAACAGCTGTGAATGGATACAGTGAACCAGCAGCAAATCATGTGAGTGTCAGAAACGACGAAGGCTTGAAAACCAAGCCTTGGAGACCCATGAGATCTAATGTCTAATAAAAGTATGCCTGGTGGGCGCTTTAAAAAGTCTTTTTTCTTTTTATACCATTTAAAAAAAGCAACCTGGAAACATGAAATCTTTGAAATCTCTTTCACCTTGTCAAATATGTTTGAAATTGCTGGTCAGCTCATGGTTTGTTTCATGAGACTGATCAACAAGAAAGTTAATACAGAGACAGTGTCTTATTTTCGTAGGGAACCAGGCTAAAAATAAAAGGATGAAAATCTAATTAGGACAGGCAACTTAATATTATGGAAAGAAGTCTTGTCAAAGAAACATGGTTTCATTCACTCATATCATTAGAACTGGAATTCATAAAACTAAAAGTAAAGAACAAAAGTATTTAGATGCTTTATTAGTCACTTATAACACCTTGTCAAAAATATGATTATGAAGTATCAGTAAAGAGATTTTTAGAGGGATTAAGAACTGTATTGCTGAAAGGAGCTTGAAAATAAGCTGTCAGTGGGGAGTCACAGCTGCATAGAAGCTCAGCTAGTAGGGTTCCTTAGTATTAACTTGTTTCAGTCAATGACTGAAGGTGAATTTAAAACCACTGATAACAAACTTAGGCAATTCAAATAAAAGCAGAGCATGCATTTTCACCATTAGGAAGTTTAGTCCCCTGTGGAACAAACTAAGGAAAGCCGTAATGTTCTAATCCCATGATGACTTCAAATCAAATGAAAAAAAGATGCTGCTAGGCTGCTTTTTTTGCTAAGGCTGTTGACTTATTTCAGATAGGGTGAGTGAGTAGCATCCTACAGTCTTTTCCCTCCAAGAGTTGAAATCAGACTATTGGATGGATCTTTCCAAGCAGGAAACTCTAGTCTTTGAAAACAGTGACAGAAAAATGTCATTGATGAAACCAAAAAGATAAAAACTGAAAAAGTATTAGGGAAAACAAAAAAAAAAACAAACCCAAAATCTGGGATTAAAACTATTGCCTAATTTTGCATTAGTAAAACCAATATTCTTAAAATGCATCTTCAGCTAGGACTGGACTTGTTGGATATTAGCAAAAGGTTCTTCCCCCAGGGCGTGGTTGGGCACTGGAACAGGCTCAGTGGTCACAGGAAGTGGTCACAGCACCAAGCCTGGCAGAGCTCAAGAAGTATTTGGACAATGTTCTCAAGCACAGGGTGTGACTCTTGGGGTGTCCTGTGCAGGGCAGGGAGTTGGACTCAATGATCCTTGTGGGTCTCCTCCAATCCAGCATATTCTGTGATTCTATGAAGCTTGAAAAAACGCAGTAAACTCATTCTTAGATTTGGCTATCAGAGACAGAAAATTCAGGCAGCCAAGAAATCCTATCTGCATGTAAATTATTATGCACTAGTTTTATGAAGTAGTTCAGGCTTTTCAGTAGGTTCCTGACAAATGTTTCTTCCAGTAGCAAACAAAGTTGTTAAGGTACCTTTCAAAATAGAGCGACTGTAAAAATGACAGCATGTTGCTAATGCCTGTCTGGCTACACACGTAGTCTCTCTCCCCATCCACCCCCCTGCCTCCTTACTAGAACTCCTGAAAAAGCCGAGCAATGAAAATAGAAATGTGTTTGTTGGATTGTGTAATAGGGGTTCCAAATAGGAGTGTACAATGAAACCTCTGCATACAGATTACAACCTTATTGCTCCTCTGTGCACACTTACGGCCATTTTTAGCTTTAGACACCGTATATGTATTATTTTCAGAAAGAACTGTGTTGAAAGTTTAAAGAACTTTCTCACTATTACGATGTTGTTTTGCTCCTTGTAACACTAATTGTAAGTCTGGTTAAGCTTTTCCCAGCTGCTTCACTTCCTATTTGTTGGTAGGAGTCCAGTTTTCTTCTTTGAAAAAACACTACCAAATCCTAACTATTTATTTAACCTTTTGTGATGCCTTTTTACTTATTAAAAGCTGTGTTCCAACTTAGACTAATTCTATATCCAGTGTTCAGCAACTATTCTCGCACACATGATTGGTGTTTCCATAAACATACTCTTATGTCCAAGCGTCCAGAGTACCAGCCTGCTTTGAGTGTGCCTGACAGCCTGCCCATCAAACTGGGGCCACAGAGCTCAAGTGTCTGAAACTACACATCCTATAGGGAGACACTGGCAGAGCTTCCTATTTCCCTATGAAAACTGGTGTCTTGTCTGTTTTGGGGTTTTTTTATTTTATTTTTGTGCCTTTTCTTTTACCTTCTATTGCTATCAAATCTTGTATTCTAGCAGCATATGTGCTTATGTCTTCTCTTTCTCCTGAGTCTTGCACTGTCTTGCCAAATTATGCTGTGGACCAGGTGTCAGCTACATAATTTTTTTGCAAGAATAATCCCCATCCAAAGCACATACTTCTGTAAACCTCATCAGAAATCTTGGGGTTTTACTGTGCACTTCTTGAAACTGTTATGCTTTTCTTTAGGGATCTTGAACAGACTCTGTAAGAACTTTTGGGTATATTCCAGTGAAAATGGATGAAAGAAAAATGGGCTTAAACAAAAACTATCACCAAGAGCAATTTCTACATTTTTATTTATTTGTGTATAGATAAGTATATGTGGAACTTTTTGCTGTTGCAGTCTGCTTTAATTGTAATTCGGTCTTAATGGTACAAGGTGTTTGGCAGAATCCTACCAGAAAGGTGTCCAATTGTGCTCTGGTCAGTTTTCTAAATCTAACCACTTGGATCCAGAGCTAGGATCCCATTCTCTCCTGGGGCAAACCTTCATATATTCTATCCACTCACACTCCTCTTTGCAGTTTCTGATCCCTGGCTGAGCAGTGATTCTCTCCAAGTCAGTTCATGCCAGACAGATGCTCCCACTTCCTTCAGGTTCAGTGGGACTTGCAAGTACAAGCAATGAGCTGAAAGATGTAAGGGAAATGCTACAAAACATCCCTGCCAAGCCTACATTTCTGTGGGAATCGTTGTGTCTTGGTCTATTTTGCACCACACTCAGAATTGCCAGTGTTTAGTATGTAAAGTCTTTCAAAAACACCAAGCTGTATGCAACAAGCAGTGCTAGAGCAAAGTAACTCAGAGCTTTCTTATGGGTCTGAGATGTCGAACAACCAATGATGATTCTAAATCCACCTCTTATTCTCACTCAAACACTTAAATATACCTAAACTTAGTTTAGACTGTCTTTTATACAAATAGAATGGCAAATATCAGGAGGGTTTTTTTTTTCCATTTTCTGGTAGTGCAAACATTTTTTCATAAATATAGATGAAATCTCTTTACTCAAGCAGCAGTATTTCTGAGTAAACACTACCCTAAGTTGCTTTAAAATCATGGCTAGAAGATTGTTTTCAGGTTCATCTATTGAGATGAGACTGATTGAGTCTAAGTAGAGGGCTTCAAGCTGTGATCTTTGCAAGGAAGTTAAGAATGGAATTATTGACACAAGTAAATAAGGGCTGGAACAAAAAAGAAGTAAAGACGCTTGTAGTGCAAATGAGCTATAAACCAAATGTAAATGCTAAAGGTGTGGTCAGGACCTTTACCTGGCTACAGTATGTACAAGCCAAGTAAATAATAATCAAGTGTTTGGTACCTGGATTTGAGATGTGTGTTTTATAAAAGAAGAGTCGTAGAGGTCATCCTTCAGACTCACTACTGGATACTGAAATTTTACAATGCTGCTGCTTTAAAAATTACCTGAATTACCTGAGGACTCTATGTAGAGTTAAGTTTGTGGTTAAAGAGGCCAAAAGACCCTGTAAGTCAGAAAGACTTTTGAAAGAAATTATCACAAATTATTACAACTTCCTTCTATCATATCTTTGCCTGTGTTCTTTAACATTAGGCATTATTCGTGTCATCAAGCCTTCTACTTCCACATTTCCCATCTCAAATACTTTTCAGTTTTGACTGTAGTATTTTAGTTGTTATGGAACATTTATTTCTGTACAGCATTCTCCATCTCCACAGTTCAGCCCTAAGTGTATTCATCATTACTTATATCAAGCATTTTGTCCATCATTTTGATGACTTTTAGGTGAACAGCAGTATATTATTTTGGGTGAACCCGCAATCCCCTCTATTAAAAAAAAAAAACAAAAAAGTAGATTCCGTACACATTTATGTCTATTCACTAAATAACTTGGTGTCCACATTCTTAAATCTTCTCACCTTTAATTAGAGGAATCACAATCCATTTCCTAGACCTTGCTACCTAGTTAAACACTAAGTATTTACCTTAAAGATTGCTCAAGCTAATACATTTCTGCTACAGGAATTCTTAAGCATCTCCATCTTTATGTGTTACTAGTGGAAGCATTAGGAAATATTTCTTTCCCATTACTCTTATAAGCAAATCAGGGTTCTCAGACTCCTGCTATTTCTTTCACATGCAGTACTCTCTAAGAATCTTAATTACATTATGCTAAACTCTGTTTCATCTTTTCAAGTGAAATGATACTCCATTTGTTCAAATGCTGCATATGCAATCAGTCATGGTGTGGACATCCCTGCTGTAAAAAGACATATAAGTAGAACTAAGCCCAGCTGCATTGTCCTTGCCTCAATAGCACTCAGATAATAACTGAAATGATCAGTTAACGGTGCTGGGAAAGTGCCTTAGAAATGTAATCCCTCTACTTATGCTGTCTTCAGCAACTTCAGAACAGGTCCTTGGTGCCACAAAAAGACACGTGAGAATCTTATATTACTGACTAACTATATAGTAAGTAAGCATGCAAAATTCAAAGTTACTAAAGTTAACACATGGCATAAAACCAAAACTTCAGGATATGACAAATGAGAATGGCAACACTTCAAAAATAAAAGCACGTCAGAAAGAAACTCTGGAGTCATGATGAAAGTTCAGTGAACTTTCACTGAAGTTCAGTGAAAAGACCAACATGATGTTCAGGACTGGTCAAACAACAATACAGAAAGATAGGAGTTCTTAGGAAAAAAAGAGGCAACAAATAAAATAAGCTATGCCACTATTTAGTTGATAACATGCCTGTTAAATGCTGTCCTAGCCTCAAAATGCGTACCATAGAACTTGGAAAGTCTTAGAGAAGGTGAAGTGAGTTATGAGGAGGCTGGAAGTAAAACTAAATAAAACTTGTAAAAGAGACAGCTGAATGGGAAAAAATAAGTGGTAACTGTCACGAGAGCTATGGAAAAGATAACGAGGGACCAGTTTCCATTTTTCTCTTAGAAATAAGCAGAGGGAAAACAAGACACTGCAAAGCAGTATTTTAGCTACACAAAGCCCAATAATTTTCTGTATTTTTAGTAGTGGAACTCATTTGCTTATAAGAGGTATGAGTAATAGAAAAATGTATGGAAAGATTCTCATAGTCTTTCCCGAAGTATCCACTGTGGTCAATACTGAAAACATGGTACAGGGCTGAAAAAAAATTGTTTCATTGTTTGCTTTTTTAGTGATATTTCAAAGCACAGGCACAGTCCGTAGGAGTAAAAAAGACCACAACTTCTTAGCTATTAAAAATACAGTGAGGAGGTTGTGCCTCTCCCTTTGCTTCCTGGAGTAACTGGATCACAAATTAGCTCACAGTCGATGCCTGTCTTGCTGAAGTAAAAGAAGCAGCTGACAGGATCAGAATGTTTGTGCAGGTACAAATGATGAGAAACAGCATTTCTTTCCCATGTTGTTTTCAGTATCTTGTCAAAACTGAAAAAGTAATAATCACAGGGTCACTTCTGATGGCCTTTCTCATGTTTTACTTCACTGGTTATAGCTGACCAAGAACTGAAAGGGGGTGGACATTGCAATACTAAGGATGACAGCCCCCTAAGGGGAAAATAGAACTTAAAGTGAACTAAATGGGAGAGAATGCATGTGCAAGTGGTGCCTGGCAGCAGGGCATCAGGGAACAAAAGCACTCAAAGTGCAAATCGATGCTGTCTGTAGGGAAACATCCTGCTTTCCTCCGGGCTCACAACTGCGCTGCATTGCTGATGATGTGAACAGCTGCTTTCCTCGGGCATCGGTACTTTTGGTAATACTAGAGCGCTGTTGCCGTGTGCTGCATTTATACTTCCTCTGCCACTGGAAGTACGGTTTTCTTTATTAGAGAGAAACTCATAGTTCTTATTTAATTCTCACTCTGAGCACAACAGCTGAGTTGCTAATGTGTGGAAAAGCATTGCCCAGAATTAATATGATTGCATTCATACCATTTCCTACCATCTTCTTGTCAGCCCTTATAAACTTAAGTTATACTTATTTTGGACTGACCTTTTCTCTAATTGGACAGGAGAGCAGAGAGGAATAGTTAGGTGGTAGGATAATGCCTTATGGTAAGGAGGGAAAAAAGGGTTAGTCTTCTATAAGAAGTTTCATTTCTTGGAGGAGACATATAGCCAAGATCTTGGCCATCTTGCAGCAACACAGGTTCTGCTTTTGTGTCCAATTTAAATTATTTTAAGAAATGTATGTATTTCTCTATCAAAACATTGATTGAGGAGATTTTTTTTTCTGTGTTAAAATATTGTCTGTTTTTATTTTGGATTGATTTAAAAGCTGACAGCTTAAACTTTGCTAGTGGTCACATTCCTTTATGGAGATTGGAATTACTGGAGCAGACCAGGACCAGTAGGGTGATTCCACTCCCACTGATGATCTGCAGGAAATACTGCAGAAAACATGCCAGAAACCCCAGTCTGCAAATGTAAAGTAGTCTTAATTCTAATCCTTTTAAATTAGACTTTGGTTTAGATCTTGAAATGTAGGATTTTATATTCTCTCCTTCTTTTTTTTAATATTTATTTTAAATGTAACAAGCTGATTCTTCTCCTGTGAAGCCTCAACTCTGCTTTGTGGCCTATTCAAATGCTCAGCCATCTCTTTCCTAAGATTCATGCAGATCAATAGGGTTCAGAAGTAGGACACATTGCCCATTTGTACAATTTTCAGTACAGGATGGCAGGCACCAATTCAAATCAATGATTTCTGTGGGAGCTGCAGTACGTGCTGGATGTGCCTCTGCTGGAGGTATTTTGATACTTGTTTAGAAGTTATTGGTCCCTGCCAGGTATCTCTGCTGCTGAAGCAAGGGTTTCTACCCAATATGTTTTATAAAATTGAGGGAGCTTAATGTATCACTGTACTTTGCTGTGGGGTGAGCAAATAGGTCATGGTCGTAGTGAGGGAAAGGCAATGTTTATCCCTCTCTGACCGTGGAGAGTACTCAAAGCACTCACACCGCCAGCTACAGCCTAGGAGGGATTTGCCTCAGCCCCACAGCTTGCAGTTATCTGTGGCAGAGGAATACAGGGCAGCTGCAGAAGCACCCAGGTACAGTTTTTTGTTACCAGAAGTACAGGGTGCTATATATATATATAAATATATATATATATATATATATATATATATACACACACTAGTATATAGTACTGATGGGGCCGAACAGCGTATGTTGCTTTCACCTGGAATCTTCATGTAAATGAAAAAGCTCCACATCTGTTCCTTATGCATCTGTGTAAAATTTTAGTAGCACTTTTAAGAGCAGAGCTCTGGGATGTGTTTCAGCACTGCAGCCCATTAGTCGAGCAGGAAAATCACATAACCTTTACATTCCTGCTTCATATCTGACATCCAGGCAAAATATCACAGTCACAACTAATTGCTGGAGTCAGTCTGTTTAATTAATGCTGCTATCCTTGTTAGTACTTCCTATGCAAAGAAAATCCAACAAAAAAAAAAACCCCAAAGAACTTAAAGCAAAGTAAGGGATCTTTGGAACTTTCTGAAAGGATTTCCTACCAAAACACGGATAAAGAGCAAGTCACAGGAGACCTATAGCCCATAGGCACAACTCGGGTTCAAAGAGATCAGTACGACACCTTGTGCTACTCAGCTCTTGTCATAGCTGCCTGCCAACCTTTTTCGTGTGTTTACAAAGTACATTTTGTTTTGTGTAGACCTGAGCATGAAATTCTAAATTTTAATGCAGCTTGTGTGTTTGATTATCAGCATTAGTTGCCAAAGAAACAACTTGGGCATTGCATAATCTTGTTACTTTCAGCAACTAAGATCAGACAGGGATGATTAGAATCACAGACCTAAACCTAGTACACAGAAGGAATTGTACTGGGTGCTTTCACTCTATGAACAGGGATTTCTGTCACAGAGATATTTTTTTCAAAATAATTCATACCTCATTCCTCATGACATATAGCAAATATCAAGACAATCCAAGTAAATGCCTGGATTTTAGAAGACATACAACAGCTACACAGTATAAGTACAGCAGAAATATTGCTGAAGCACTCTAAATCTGGCTGTATATTTACTGGCATCTTTCCTTTTCATGGTTAAATAAGAGGCATAAACTTTTCAAAAAGCACTGTCCTCACAATGTTTATTTTCCCTGTTTAAAGGCAGGTGATAAAGAGAGACAAGAGAGTCAGGAAATAACAGAATATTACATAACATTAGCTAAAGGCAAGAAATAGGTGCTGTTCCTGTGGAACTATATATATTGCATTGTTACAAGAGTAAGTGTTCTTCTAGAAACTTGTGCTGGTACTTGACTTCACCCAGAGACAATTCTTGCCTCTTTCAAATAGTAGCATACATTATAGTCCCTTTTCTTTATACTGACATGAACTGTAGTATTCTTCTGAGACACTGAAATGTGACACTTGAGTTTTTTGGTGTCTATTGAACTGGCTGCATTTGTTCAAGTCTGACATAAAAATGTTAGTAAGAGAGAGTTCTTGCCTTGAATGACTTTTATTCAAGTACAGAATAAGAGGCTGTTTGATAACCCAGCTTCTGTTTGGAACAAAAGCAAAATAAAATCAGATCTTTATGATCAGATACTCTTAGACTTTTTTTTTTTATTTTTTTTTATTTATGCTGCTTGAAGACTTCACTGGGTCATTCTTCTACTTTTTTAAACATATATAGTAGACACCTAAACAAATAATGTTGCTCAAGGTCTTGGATTTAAGGTCAGTGCACTCTCCATTAGACTACCTAAGGTGAAATTCAAGGCAAAATGCAGACCTGTCTAGCCAAATTTAGATGTTCTCTGTTTGTGCTCCAAAAGATAGGCAAAGCTGGGTGTGAAACAAAGAAATAATTTATTCTATTCAGAATATTAACTTTTCTCCAAATGCAGGGAAAGAAGATTGACTTCTAAGGAGAAGGATAAGGAGCTCAGACTGGTTCTAGTATCCTACCTAGAAAAGCTCTCAAGAGATTACCGTGTTTTCATGGCAAGTAAGAATATTGCATAGTACCATCCAAAGTATTTGTCACTGGCTCACTCATAATCCTAACAGAAGAAAATTTTCTGACTATAGCTGAACTACAAGTTAAGTCTTTCATTGGCATCACATTCTTTTAGAAAAATCATGATGAATATTGAATTAGTAATTAGAGCAAGAGCTTTCATTCTGGTTCTTCTATCTTCTCAATTGAAGGAGCAATTTATGACTCATTAAATGTTACTTATTTGATTAAACTGCAGCCTTTCTTGACCTAACAGCATTTAAGGCACCAAGTTAGAACACTGAATATCAGTGGCTGTGTTGGATGTGATTTGAGACTTCTTTAAATATTAGACATAGGTTTCTTTCATTTAGATGCACAATTAGCCTTGACATGGAAATTTTTTCAAACCGTTTGAAATGTGATTGCTTGAACTACAAGGTAGCCTTAAACATGATGATTTAAACATGATGAAAAAAAACATTTGTCTTTGTGAACGTTTAAGGGACAAAGAGTAGAATTTAAAATAAAAATATTTTTTTTTTAAATAAAGATGTTAACACTAGAGTATAACATTTATTAAATTATATGTTGAGACTAGACGCCTGTTAAAAATTTCCACATGGGTTATATTTTCAGAGACGTTTCTCATTCCAGTATTCACCATTTCCTTCCATTATTAACATTTTGGTTTAGAACTGCCATAGTTCAGAGATGGTTTTGTCTAAACTTCTCAAATAAAAAAATTTTTGTACTTTTCCAACTCCATCATCAGCTAAAATCATCCTTGTCTGCAAAAAGAACAGACTCAGTTTGTTATGGTTTGTCATAGTTAACGGTCAAGATAATGCATAAGGACTAATGAGGGAAATTATAATGTATTTATAATTGTAAATTAGAATACTGAGAAACACAGTAGGCTCCAAGGTATATGAGCCATTTTCAAAGCTGAGCTCCTGCCTGCCACCCTCAAATGCTTGTTCCCAAGTATGAAAGTCTTTGGAGCACTTGTTTATTTCCCCTGACACTCATTTTATCTTCACTGGCTCACTCTTTTTCCTTTCCAATATTCAAAATAAGCTCAGCGATACAAATCATTGTAACAAAGTTATGCACGAAGCAAAAGAATTGAGAATCCAATGCTTGGGCATCATTTGCCATTTATTTCAAAAGTTTATCTTCAGTGTCAGAATACTTTGGGGAAAAGGAGATGCACAATACAGCCTTGATTGTAAGAAATGTATCCATAACCAAAAGATGGAATTGTATTTATTCAAGCTGTTATTTTTAGTATGGATGTTTGTGTTTCTAAAAAAATGATGAATGATTCAATAAAGCATGACATGCAACAGTTCAAAATAGTGCTGTGAATTAAAAATTTAAAATAGTACTAAAATAAAATGTTACCTCCCCCCTAATCCTCATTCTTCAGATATGTTTAAGCCAAAATAAAACTGCTTTTAGATTTTTTTCAGGAGGATTTTTGTGATGAAGTGTAGGTTTAGAAGAAGGGCAATAAATGGCAAATTATTCCAACCCCAGACACTTATGGGAGCACCTTGATATTCTTTAATAGATCCTCTCAACTCCCCTGACATTAAAATGAGCATGGTAATCCCCTCCACACCCCTCCTCAACAACTGTCTCTGTTTTTTTTTCATAATGCCTATGGGATAGACCTTGGTATGTACTCACCTGCTCTTTTCTTCACAATTAGCATTTCATTTTTTCTGCACTGATCTGTTCAAATGTCTAAACACAAATGGAGATCCTCCTTCCATTTTTAATTCAGCTACACAAATGTAACCTGATGGAAATTTTATTTTCTGTAGTGAGTATGTAACTTTTACAAGAGTTTTGGTTGGTTTTTTTTTCAAAACTGCTAAAATACATTATCTGAGGATACAGTATTCTTTTTAATATATAAATAACTGATAAGAGTTTAAGGAAGGCTCCATTGTGCTAACACACTCAACCAGGAACCACTGTTTATAAGTTCACTTTTTATTAAAAAAATTCCATAAGGCAAATTTTCTTTTATCAGACAAAGAAGTTCTCTTTTTTCCTTTTTTTTTTTTTTTTTTTTGTATGTGTGTGTGTGTATATTTTTTTCTCTTTTTGTGATAGCGTTAAATGTAAAGTCAGGTTTTGTGTTTAATTGTAAACGAGCTATGTTAGGCAAACTAAAAGGACAACTTAAACACATAGGAGACTACAGATAGATATGTTCTTATTTATTTTCCCAGATATTTTGCTGCTTCATTATAACTCTTGAATTCTTCCAGTTTGTGACAAAGAATCTGCACCTGTCAGGCACAAAATAATGTCATGCTGCAGTGTTTTGTTATGGTTTTCCACTCCAGTGGAAGTCCCTTTGTTTATTTGATGCACTGTTGGGAGAATATGAAGGGGTTGCTATTTGTATTCTGAAGGTTTGCTTGGGTACAGTTTGTAACTACAATGATTGATACCTCTGGAATGTTTAAAATAATGACAGTCCACGCTAGGTACCTTGCAACTTCTGTTTTTTGAGGCACTTTCATATGAAGTTCCTCTGGGATCTCTGGAATGTTTGGTATTGATCAGCCTTCAGTCATCCATTCAGTGAATCAAAATAAAAATGGGCTGCAGCTGGGAAACTTGCCCATGTTTGGAAAATATAAGAGAGATTTTTCTGTCCTTCCCGTCATGTAACTGTAATGACCTAAAAGGAACCATCACTGCCTCCACAGTATTGGCTTATTTTGATAAGCTGCAATTTTTTGTATGATGTCTTCAGGCAGAAAAGGTGAATCAACTGACTTAATACTGCACTTAGTATCTATTCTGCTATAGAAGGTGGATGGGGAGGTTTGACTCTAGAAATCACATGAGAAGGCATTTATTCATTTAACTATAGTAATAGAGGGGTAACATCACATCAGGCTCCCCTGATTTTCCCAGTTTCTCTAAAACCTATTAAATGTCTGAGGTTTTTTATGGCATCAAAAGTTAAATCCACATATTGGGATGAAAGTCTGCAACATTTTATTTTTCTTATTACAACACATGGTTAAAACCTCTGAAATCTGTCAGTAGAAGAAAGCACAAAATAAAAGAAACAGGAATCATTGAAAAAGTGCTGGAAGCAGTGCTTTAAAAAAACTAACACACAAACCGGTAAACAGCAGGGACTAGAACAAATAGCCCTGTGGTAACAGAAGAATTATATAATGACTTCCAGGGAGTAAATTCTAAGACATATTTTAAATTTATTAATTTAGATATGTTAACTGGACCTTTAAAAAGTATATATTCATGTACTTCTGCAGAACAGAAATATATTCAATCCTCTGTCTTTATTTTAATAGTTTTATTAAAAAAATATAAAAATGCATTGAAGTCAGTACAATCAAAAAAGAATTTAAAAGTAGTATATTCTACATACAGCTTCAACTGGTTTTGTAGAATTTTTGTTTAATTTCCTCTTTTACTCTGAAGGAAATATCTGATTTATTCTATTCATGTCCTAGCAATTGAGTCCAACCAGAATCTGTAAACATCAGTGAAATATTCTGTGTATATGTAATTGGATAAGTCTGGCAAACCTCCCTCTTCAAATAATGGTCATATTAAATATTGAGAAAAATAAACTTTCTACTTTCATCTTTCACTTTCAGCAGTTGTAATTGCATAATGTGTAGCCAGCATGAACAGAAAAGGTGCATTGCAGGTATTTACCTTTGCTCTTCCCGAGTTCATGTTGGAAGGTTTTGGCTAAAAAATGTTATGCTTCCATGAATACCTCTAGAAAAACAAAACAAAACAAAACAAAACAAAATAAAACAAAACAAAAGCAACCCAAAAACCCAAACAAAAAAATCCAAAACAAAACAAAAAAAATCCAAAACAAAAACAAGACCAAAACCAAAACCAACAACAAAAAATAATTTTAGCTGTTAGAAACATTCTTTTAACCTCTTCCTTAGTCCCTTCAGTCATAAAATATCCCTAGATAGCAGACCATTCCTCATACATGTACTCCTCAAAATCATTGTTTCTCTTATCTTCATGCTCCTTATGGCAGCAATACCCATTCACATCTTAATCTTTTGCTTTCCTGGTGATACAGTACATTCTATTTTTTGTGTCCTCCTCTTCTCCTTCTACTCTGTGATTATGAATGAATATGTAGTAATGCAGATAAAATATGTTCCATATCAAAGTTTCCAGTAAAATGGAAATGAATTCTTCAAGAAAATAATGGCATGTTGCTCATTGAAAGAACCTGCCAATCTTGTCCCATTTAATTGTTAAAATATTATTTTGATGTTTAAGTTCATAATTAACCCAATGCATTATATTTTATATTTTACATGTTAAAATCTTTCAGTTGCCATATTTTAAACAGAAAGAAGCAGCTCACTCAAATATATTCATAGATACATGAATTTCAGGGAGATTCTAGCCGTAACTTTTCTCCTCTGTAGTTAATGAGAGTTTTCTAATTTTACTTGACATAAAATATGCTAGAATGTCATAGCAGATGTGTGGGAAACTTCAGGAAACTTCCAAAGTAAAACCTGCAGAAAGCCTTAGTTACTGATTACTTTTTTCCTGGGTTTTAAGCATTTTCTCCTGTTGACTCAATATTTTATATTCACATAAATATCTGAAAAGAAAAGCAGAAGTAACCAGCCTCTGAATGCTGAGGGTACGAAAAAAAAAAATTACCAGTTCAAAGCAAATTATTAAATATTAAATAAATTAAAAATAAAATAAATAATTATTAAATTATTATCCTTTGTTTCAGGAGCTTACTTGCAGTATTCTTGATAAGATATAATACATTTGGTTCTCCTTTTTCTGTCTTATTCCAACTTCTTAAATCCTTATACAAATGCTACTGGCCAGATGAATAAATGACTAAAAAGGGCTTTGATCTGACATGGCTCAGCGATCCTTAAATTGCTATTACATGTATTTTATGAAGATATGTATTTAATTTTTAATATTTAAATCCTAAGATGAATTCCCAAGACATTATTAGTAAGGAGCTCTGCTCAGGTGCTGGTTCATACAACTAAACAATATATGAAAAGGTTTGGGCTATGCACAAGTCTAATGGTTTCCATAAATTTTCTTGCTGGTGTTCAGACCTTTCACACTAGGGAAGGGAGAAATGAAGACTGAATAATAAAAGTCCTCCAAAACTGTGTTTTTTAAATCTGAATTGAGGTTAACATACCTGACTGTCGCTTCCTCTTTAGATACTACAGGACAAGAGGCTGACATGCAATGAACAGTTAATGTGTTTCTTAAACACACATCTAAAATACAGAATAAGAATTCCTTTGCAAAGTGTTTACAGATCACCCACAGATCTAGATTTGTATGAAAGACATAAAATGGCTAAGCTAAGTCCTGGTTCTGTTAATATTACCCTGTGGAAACTACATTAAACCCACAGTCTTGACACTTTGGTACAGTTTAAAATTGGCTAAATGTTATCAGGTGCTTCTTCAAAAAGTTTACGTAATTTACAGTTGATAAAGCTGAAATTACCTTTCCTCTGTATTCAATCTTCTCATCTCCAGATTTCTAGAAAGTCCTTAGGTAGCACATTCATAAAATGTTGTGGTAGAGTTGTTATTAGAATGTTGTTAAGTTATTTTATGTTAGTAGCTGATAGCTTGAAATACATCTTTCCCCCTCTTTTATTTGTGATTTCCC
Source organism: Poecile atricapillus (assembly GCF_030490865.1). Taxonomy (NCBI): domain Eukaryota; kingdom Metazoa; phylum Chordata; class Aves; order Passeriformes; family Paridae; genus Poecile; species Poecile atricapillus. Next base: position 19,843,902 of record NC_081251.1, on the reverse strand, counting down.
CCCCAGCTTCTCTTTCTCCTAATTGTTTACCTGGCGTCAAGTTACCATGGTTACTGAAGTTTCTCTCCTCAGCTCCATGGTGAGAGGCCAGATAGAGTAAAGAGAGGACCCTGCTGGCATTTCCAGCTGCTTGAAGTTTCTTTAGCCCAGGAAAGCACAGGGTTGGGAGATGTTGGTTTCTTTCCAACACGGAAGTTTCTAACTTTGTTTTTCCTGTCCCAGAATGCCTCTGAGCTATGGAAGCTGAGAGGGCATGCTTACCTTGCCTTCCTTTTCTTTCCCCCCTGTGTTGCCAGGAAACCAAGCCCCCCCTCTCTCCCCCTCTGCCCCTCTGTGGAGAATACTCCTACACCTTTGTGGGCATTTGAAGAAGTTGGTGTCTGTTATTTCTTATCTTGGTGTGTGTAACCTTGATTGTAGAAAGTTTGTAAGATGTACTAACTGAGAAAAATAATTGGTTCTCTCTCTCTAATGTTCCTTCCCTCCGAGAAACCCTGTTAAAAGAGACCCCCCAGACCCCAAATCCTTGGTCTTTCGCCCTTTGGATTCCCCTTCACAGAAATAAACTGTGGAATGCAAACCAGAGAGAGAGTCCCCCCCTGATTTCTTTACTCGCTCTATAGACTTGGATTCTTGAAGAAAATCAGTGAACCCCACAAACATATGCTGGCTCGAAACCCGAGTGAAGAGAAACCTCATCACTGAGCTAGCGGGGCCACACTCGAGAAGATCGAGTCAATTAAGTATACAACACAAAAACCCACCGAAGTAGAAAACCATCTGCATCTAATAGTAGATACGCAATTGTTAACAGCACACAAAATAAATCTGCATTCTGGGCAGTCTTGTGAGAGGTTGATGGAAGTAAAAGCCAAAAACGTTCTTTGCTGAGCCCTCCCATGCTGTGTGTGCATGGCCAGGGAAGGCAGCCCTGCTGCAGGGGCACACAGAGACCTCAGCCACAGCTCCAGGTGTGTGAGTCAGCAGCTGCACATGTGCACGGCACAAGGGCTCACTGGCGTGTCCTTAACCATATCACTTTGTGTCAAAAGTTCTCTAATGTGATACTTGCCATGGAACTGAGAAGAAAATACGTGATACTGATGGAAAGGTATTTTTTAACGACCTAATTTTCTTCGTCTAAAACTGGTACAAAATGTGTAAAATATATTCTTAAGTGCTCTTAGATATAGAAGTTATTTCCCTCTCCTCAGAAGTTCACTATACAAGGTAATTTCCCAGTGAAAAAAACTGAGCAGTAGATCTTTATCTCTTCACTTCTCTTTCAAGCCCCCCAAAATTTAAGGCCTACACATCGTAGCTGTTTGAAATGAATTGTCTCTCCATCTTTTTTCTTCACAAATAAATTATTCCAATTTCCTTGCAAGAGATGAAAAAAAAATAAAAAATGTTTCTACTTAGTGTGGAATCAAATCTATTAATTAAACACAAATCTCAAAATAGAGAATAAAAATTTCTTTGCAAAGTGTTTACAGATCACCCGTAAATTTGAAGGGTTTATTTGCTATATTTAAAAATACCAAGCAGAACCAGTTCTTCCCAGGAGCAAGGCTGCATGGAAATCTGCCCAGAGAAGAATAAAGCAAAATAAAATCAGAGCATTCAGGCAGATAGGGAGTCAGGGAGGAGGAGTGAGGGGCCAGTGGGAAGGTTCCTGGAATGGATCACTCTAATTTCAGGGGGTTTAGCACAGGAGAGAGGTTGAGAGAAAAAATTTTGAGGCAACTGATAATGGCCAGTGGAGTCTTTCACAGATCATTGTCAAAAAGTGGGGAGAGTCAGGTTTTTCTGGAGAAGGAAGAAAGGAGAAAGTAAAGCCACAACAGATAGCTGCAGTCAGTGTGTGAGACAGGCAAGAGCAAATCCATCATTGGCCATCCTCTGTATCTGCCTGGTCCTGTCTGCAACAGCACTGCTTTGGAAAAGCGCTGATTTCTTTTCACCCCAAGCTTTGTCTGCTTTCCACTTCTGAGTGCAAAAAAACCCCCAAACTTTGATATAGTCTTCGTTAATTGCTTAAATGTGAATGATTTGGAATATTTTTTAAAATTTTTATAAATCAAGAAATCAAATTTCTTCAGGGTCAAGATAGGAGTAATATGGTCATTGTGCTTATAATATCCTCAGCCTTTACTCATTCATCTTCTGTCACTACAAATATGTTACTTAAGTGTTTTGGTAGAAAAGCAAATCCCAAAGATGAAATTCCCAGATTACTGCTCTCATGTGGGATTAGCACAAATTAGCTCCAACTATTAATTTTGCAGGAGAAGAGTGAATTTTATGTTACTTATCCACTTACTTGCTATGAGAAATTGGAGAAAGACTCCTTCTCAAACTGCAGAGATCTGTAGATGTGGCATTTGGTAACAGCCTGCTTGGAGGAGCTTTTTCAAACAGTCAGCATTCTAGCAGACTCCCTGAGCTTAATCATATACTGTCTACTTTTTCTTGATTTCATTATGCTTTATATCAGGGAGACAGAATCTTAGCATATTGCTACACCAAGCACACTCAAAGTATATCATCTATCAAATGAAGAAAAATATAAGTTAATTGAAGTAAGAGAGTTTGGTTGTGTAAGTTTAAAATAGGTATAATGTCTATATAGATATCAGCAATTTTCCCATGTTTTTTAAGAGATCAAGTTTTCAAAGAAATTAATCCTATATGATGGATGCATTCCATGTTTCAAAAGGTAAATTGGACATTTTCTAAAGTAAAAAAATGGACAAAGTCCACAGAGAAACAAAAAAGGGATTGTATCTCTTTGCTTCCAGACCATAATTCGGTAAATCTCTATTGATATTGATTCCTCTGTCACTTTGTGTGACAGCCAAGTGCCTCTTCATATTACTGCCATAAGAAAAAAAAAAAGCATGGTAACGTTGTGGTGTCTGTGTACTCAATATGTTCCTCTCTGAGTGAACTACTCAGCAATTAAACATTCCCTTTAATCAGAGTAAAACAAGTTCTGTTTTTAAATAGATTTCAGTATGAAAAACGTTGTTCTTTTCCCTACAATTCATCTTGAATACAACAGCAGCCTTTTGCAGCTGCCTCTCCTGGTTTATTTGAGAAGGAGAAGATATTCTGCCACAAATATATAACTTATTTTAATTAAAATCAAGCCAACTGAGATCAGTGCCACCTTTTTCAAAACTGTTAAAATGTTAGAACATGCCAAGGTATTTGTTTACAGTAAGGGGTTACTTGTTCTGCTGAATAAGAAACCACACTCAAAATTTTACTTTCAAGCTGTTGTGCTTAGAGAAAAAAAATCTAAACTATAAAAATATTTCTGCATAAAATGATTCTTTATTCCCAAAATATGGGTTCAGAGCCTTTGCTTCCTTACCAATATTCCTTGCAAAATAATAAAAAAAATTTGGTCCATTTATAAAACTTTGAAAAAAATTGTGTTTTCAGATTCTCCTCTTTCTTCTCTTCACTAGTTCAGCTTGGGAATAGTTTAGGTGGTAAGTCCTTGTTTCTTTCCAGTTCTCTCTTAACAAAAAATCTTTGGAGTTATGTCAGCACAGAACTAAAGTGAGACAGCAGTAAATTAGACCCAGCAGAAATGGATGTGTTTAGACATCTGAGCTGAAGATCACAGGGAAAGAAACATTGAGCAGACATTGAACTCACCAAAGAAGGAACAAAATAAAACCTCCTAAGTCAGACCACACGACTGTGGGACTTCACTAATTGCTCATAACAAGTGTACAAAGGAAGCACTTGAAAGGAATTTCTTTGTATCAAATATTCTCACAGTAGCTTATAAAGAAAATGGAGCAGAGGATCACTGACACTATGTCATGAATATTGTCTTTCAAGATCATAAGTTTGATCAGTTCCTTTTTTCTCCCTTGTTCGTCCCCGAGATTGTTTTTCTCTTGCACTAAGTGATTTTCTCTCTTGGCTGAAACTTTTTTTGGCAGACTTGATACTTAGGAGGAAAGGGAAATTGCATGTTGTAAAGAGCTAAGAGAATGCATGTCTGTTAATTTTAAGAGGTATTCATAGAAAACTGAACTACCATATCTGGCAAGATTACTTCACACAAGATAAAGAAATAATGTAACAGTTATTTTATTTTAACAGAAAAAATGTTTTGGTGTGTGATCTTTTGGGGTTTGCTTTTTTTTCTTGTTTTTCCTTAATTTGCTCCTCTGGCCCTTGTTCTTTGCTTTCTCAACCTCCCTGGAGAGCAGCTGGAATAGCCACCGCAGAGCAGTATGGAATATCTGATATGAAAAAATCAATTCTATTCTTTAGCATTCCATGCCACTTATAAGGGTGCTGTACCAAATTTCTCACATTGGGTCACAGAAAAGAGAGAAGAGAGAAGAGAGAAAGAAGAGAAAGAGAGAAAGAGAGAAGAGAGAGAAGAGAGGAAAGAGAGACAAAGAGAGAAAGAGAGAAAGAAAGAGAGAGAGGGAGAGAGAAAGAGAGAAAGTGAGAGAAAGCGAGAAAGCGAGAAAGAAAGAGAAAGAGAGCGAGAAAGAGAGCAAGAAAGAGAGCAAGAAAGAGAGCAAAGAAAGAAATAGAGAAAGAGAGAAAGAGAGAAAGAGAGAAAGAGAGAAAGAGAGAAAGAGAGAAAGAGAGAAAGAAAGAGAGAGAAAGAGAGAAAGAAAGAGAGGGAGAGAGAGAGAAAGTGAGAGAAAGCGAGAAAGCGAGAAAGAAAGAGAAAGAGAGCGAGAAAGAGAGCAAGAAAGAGAACAAGAAAGAAAGAGAGAAAGAGAGAAAGAGAGGAAAGAGAGAAGAGAGAGAAAGAGAGAAAGAGAGAAAGAGAGAAAGAAAGAGAGAAAGAGAGAAAGAAAGAGAGAGAGGGAGAGAGAAAGAGAGAAAGTGAGAGAAAGCGAGAAAGCGAGAAAGAAAGAGAAAGAGAGCGAGAAAGAGAGCAAGAGAGCAAGAAAGAGAGCAAGAAAGAAAGAGAGAAAGAGAGAAGGAGAGAAAGAAGCGAAAGAGAGAAAGAGAGAAAGAAAGAGAGAAAGAGAGAAAGAGAGAAAGAAAGCGAGAAAGAAAGAAAGAAAGAAAGAAAAGCGAGAAAGAAAGCAAGAAAGCAAGAAAGCAAGAAAGCAAGAAAGCAAGAGAAAAAGAAGAAAGAAAGCAAGAGAAAAAGAAGAAAGAAAAGAAAAGAAAGAAAGAAAGAAAGAAAGAAAGAGAGAGAAGAGAGAGAGAGAGAAAGAAAGAAAGAAAGAAAGAAAGAAAGAAAGAAAGAAAGAAAGAAAGAAAGAAAGAAAGAAAGAAAGAAAGAAAGAAAGAAAGAAAGAAAGAAAGAAAGAAAGAAAGAAAGAAAGAAAGAAAGAAAGAAAGAAAGAAAGAAAGAAAGAAAGAAAGAAAGAAAGAAAGAAAGAAAGAAAGAAAGAAAGAAAGAAAGAAAGAAAGAAAGAAAGAAAGAAAGAAAGAAAGAAAGAAAGAAAGAAAGAAAGAAAGAAGGTATGTTCATTGTCTTCCGCACTTCCTGTGTGTTTCTCCTTCTGGCAGGTGATCTGAACAACTCTGAGCTCTATTGACCCTATGAATTAGCTCTCAGTTGACAGTAATGGAAACTTACAACTATGATGCATTTTTTGTAACTTAGCCATATAAATTTAGCTTTACAATAAATTGCACTAAAGATGTTTATGAAGTTCTTGATATTAGCAAAAAAAACTGAAAGGGGTTCTTTGTTCATAGACTTAATTTGTATTATGTTGACAAAGCAGATCTTAGCAAAACTCTCTCTGCTAGTGTCTACAACACAGTAGGCAAAGATATAAATTGGGGTTCAGGCCAGGTCCCAGACCCTATGACCAAGCAATTATGATCAAAAGACATAACACTGTGGAGAAAGAGATTTTTATCACTCACCCATCAATTCAGTTGTAATCTCACATCAAATTTGGAGCAATATGTCTTTCTGACTCTAAATTAATCTTACTGATAATAGTGTTGTCAAGACATAAGAAAGAATTTGACCAAAAGTCATACAAGAAAAGAAAAAGGGAAAATAATTAGCAGATCAAGGCTATGATGAAAAACAATGTTCTGACACATAAAATTCTAAGACACTGAGTTAAAAAAAAAAAAAAGGCATCAAACCCACAGAGAATCTGCAGAGGCTGCAATTCTGCAATATCATGGCACAGCCTTTTCTGAAAAGATGCAGAGGGTGATTCTTCCTCATGTGATTGACAGCTCTCTGGACAGCAAATCCTCATCTATCATCTTACCAGCAGTGGTCAGTATATGAATCCTCAGTCTTGCAGCTCCTTAGCCATTGCTATCTTTGTCTGTTGGCTGACACTCAGTTGCTTTGTTGTGTACATATTGTTGTGCAGTGTCTCTGCTTATGACAAAAGATGCCAAAGCATAAGTAATCAGAAGGGGAGAGTTATACTGGATTTACAATGAAGATGCTTAAATGGCAGTTAATATGCAAAACAATTCTCTTATAGCTTCACTGGGCAGCTCTATTAGTACCAGTCCAATGACTATGTCTCATAGTTTTACTTTAAAAATGTGATTAAATTAATTCCACAATGTGATAAATTCATTAATATATTGTGAGAACTTAGTGAAAGGTCCCAAATCTTTGCCAATTAGAAAAACTTCAGCAACACTGCTGCTAAAATTATCAGTTGAATTTTGGCAGTAGATAAGGTTCAGTTTTTCCAACAAATGGCCAAAGTGCTAGGAAAACATTTATGATCACAGTGACAGCATTGTGTTGATGGTGTCCTAGTAAAGCACTTTCCTGTTTGCAGTGTCAGGTTTTCTCAGACCATTTGGTGCTGATTGCTAGTCAGATCATCACTTAATGAGCAGCACAGTATCCTTAGCTGCCTGGTGCTTGCAGAACAGATAGTAAATTCTCATTAAAATGCTAAATGCCATGTCATTCACTGTGGCAGTCACAAAAAAAAAAAAATCATCGAAAAACAAACTTGTTATTGCATCTTTCAAATAAAAAATCATAGTAAATGAAGGGTCTCAAAGAGGCACTATAGAATGCTCCAGAAAAGTAGTTTTGTTTTGTCAAAGATGGCTTTTGAGATGGGTTTAATGGAAATGGCATATCCATCAGTTCACTCCTATATATATGGACTTCGTAAGGTGGAGTAAAATACTTAAATTAAATGTAAATTTATAAATTAAATATAAAATTCTTGGCACACAGTTAAAGGACACACAACACAAATTTCCTGTCCTGGAAGATGAGCAATGCACAGGGAGGAGAATCAAGATAGAAATGAATATATGAGGGGGTAGAAGGAGGAGGGAAGGGACATTCAGTTATCACATATTTTTTCCCTTTTTCAACTGTTTTCCTTTTTTCAATTGTTAATGAATCTCTGCTTTTCTGGAAATGGCTAAACACATGCCTACCAATGGGAAGCAGTGAATGACTTCCTTCTTTTACCTCACTAATGAACGTGGCTTTTGCTTTTCTTGTTAAATTGTCTTTATCTCACCCCATGTGTATTCTCACTATGACTCTTCTGAGTCTCTCCCCTGTCCTGCCACAGGGTGAGTGAGTGAGTGAGTGAGTGAGTGAGTGAGTGAGTGAGTGAGTGAGTGACTGACTGACTGACTGACTGACTGACTGACTGACTGACTGACACTGACTGACTGACTGACTGACTGACACTGACTGACTGACACTGACTGACACTGACTGACTGACTGACTGTGTCAGGCTGAGTTCCCAGGTGAAACCATGGGAAACCAGGGTTAAACCATGAAAGTCCTTAAAACTTCACTGGTGTTAGTGAAGATAGTCAAATATTATTAGGGAGCAAGACAAATTCCCAGCACAAATATTCAACAGTTTATACTGTTACCCATCTTCCATCTCTGATGGAATAACAACTGCAGTCCAGTGGACAGCATACTGCAGAAATTGTATCATCTGCTTGCTGAAGACTTTTGAGACCATGAAACAGATGTTACAATGCAAGGCTAAGTACTGCTGACTTTTTTTCCAAAATAAACAAATCTGGAGGTTGGGATCTGATCACAAGTGATTGGAGCTCTTCACCGTTACATGTTAAATGAAAGCTCACAGTAGCTGAGGGATGCACACATCACCCAGTTTCTCAAACTGAAATCTGCTCCATCACAGTATGGTAATGATTGGGAGATATAATTTCTGCCAGTAGATCTTTGCTGCCATAGATCTCTGCAACCTTTTGAAACTGAAGGTGATCCACAGAAAGTTGGTTTTAAAACATGATTCATGTGTTTTTTAAAGCTGTGAAGATTCAAGGGATATGAACAGAAGAAAAGCAAGATCTGTGAGTGTCGGTCAGTGGAACTTTGGCCCCTTGACTGTACTACAACTACTTGTCATAGGTTTAGAAATTCAGCTATCCAGGTGAACTTACAGATTGTTCAGTTACATCACAGAGGCAGTACCAGGTCTGTTGGTTTCTCACATGGCCATCAGCAAGGCTTCACAGTTCCTCTGGTATGACTGTTGTGTGGAAAGCTCCTTCTCACATTTAGGCATGGTGCTATGCAGCCCTATGTTCTTTACTCTAGGTGGTGTCATGTCTGACCTACAGAGACTCTAAGATGACCTAAAAGACACAGACCGAGGGGTCCCTGCTGGAAAAGGTCCTCCTGGTGCAGGCTGCACCCCTCATTGCTGGCTGTCTTGTCAGCACAATTAAGCAATTAAACCTGCCCCTCAGTGTGATGCAGTGATCCTGTGCATGTCTCTCCCAGCCACAGGCACTGGCCTATAGAAATATATATAGAAGTCTATAGAAATCACTATAGAAATCTCTGAAATCGACAATCTCTTCCAGTCTGACAGCATCCCCTCTCACTACCTCTCTTGATGACGAAACCTGGTGTAGCTTTTGAGCCATTAAATCAGCATGTCTGGAATTAAAAGGACATCTGACTTCAAACAAATGTTAATGTGCACGGTGTGGCTGTCACCATTTTTCTCCATGACTGTAATACCTGAGCAAATGAACAGGTTCACGTTAAGCCTTCCAGCCAGTTCCATGTGACCTATTTTTCTGCCCTTAATGACGTTAAAATGTGTAGCATGATATGATCCCAAACAGTTCTGAGGCGGTGCTCCTCTGGGGCTGAGCTACACTGGTCCAAGCATCTGATGCTTATCTCAGAAAAATGATTGCTCAGAGCTATTTTCTTATTTTAAAATGTGTGAACAGCTGAGAGGTCAGCCAATGAATTGTTAACCAGATATGCTAAAAGCAAATCTTCAGCTGTGTGGCATTAGCTCTACAGCTTGGGACACTGCAGCTGAGGCTGTGCCAGAGAATGTGAACTGGTACTGACAAAGCCAATGAGCAGAGCTGGCTGAGCTCGTGCAGCGCAGAGCACAGCGAGGCAAGGCAGGGGACTCCCTCTCATGCATGTGGTTATTTTGATGGCAGTACCAGTCATATATCCACCAAATTATCCATAAAGGAGAATCCTCATATGATTAACTAGTGGAATACTGGCAATAGCTTTTTCTGCATTTGCCATAGAGATGAGTTTTGACAGTTATGAAATTGAGCACCTTTATTTTCCTGTGCTTAGAATATACAATAGAAAGGCTGATGTAATATAATGCAGTGAGGCTTGCTTCTTTAAAATCTGTGAGGAGATCTTGTAGCTATTGCCTGGGGAGATTGAAATCCTTTGGTTAAAAACTTTAAATATTGAAGTTTTCCATGAGGATTTTCTCAGGAAAGATGAAATCTCCTATGCTCTTGTCTTTAGAGAGAAGTAGAGTATTTAGAAACTGCTGCAATATTTTTTAATCACATTTCTGTTATTAACTTTGTTAAATATCGCAGTTCAATGTTCTGCCCAAAAATCATTTATGGATAATTGACACAAATTTATAATTCCAGAAAAATATTTTCATAGAAGAGCAAATTATTTTTGGATCATTCCAGAACAATGTTTTCAATAATCTTTGGATTACCAGCCATTAGTCTTTCACAGATTTTCTGTTCAATGAAGGAAATAGTGTAGGTGTTCAAAAAAAAATCAGATTCTTATCCAATGATGTCCATTATTTCCTGGCCCAAGAACAGCAATATTGATTAAATAAGTTTCATACCACATTATACTTTTGTTTTCTTTTTCAGCCTAAGTTTTAACTTTTTAATCTTCTGAGGTAACAGAATGAGTCCGTTGGGCAGCACATTGCACACAAGGCTTGGTTCAAGTCTAATCCAAGATGATAATCCTCAACAGTAAATGTTTAGGATTTTCCTGGTAGCTTGCATTAAACCTGCAGTTTCTGGCTCAACACTTGGAACAATGTTTGAAGATTCAAACATTCCCAGCTGCCAGTTTTGGCAGAGATTTGTCCAGCTCTTCTAAACCTACTTTCTGCTCTACAGAAGAACAATATTAGAAAAAATAAAAATGCCTGCTTAGGAGGATTGCTTGAGTTGTTTTGGGGTTTTTTTGACATATATTTATAATGTACTTAAAAACCAAAACAACAGCCTTGATGAGGGTAAATATTTTTGGTGTTTCAGCAGTCATTCTATTTACAGCACAGAAAACTCAAATATATTTCAGAAGAGACTCAAATGCTACCCCAAAGTAGATAGTATGGGCTTAATCTCAGTGCTAGCAAGTTCCTGAGTATCCATCTAAAACTATATCAATATGATCTTTTGTGAATTTGCATTGCTTGTTACATCATATAATTGGAAATAACTGACGATGCAAAGTCATTTTTTGTTCTCTCTGACTTTGGTTTTGTTTAAATAAATGCCGAAGAGAGGGAAGACACCATGTAGAATAAATCCAAAAATTTATCAAAGTAAATGTCTTTCAGAGGAAGAGCTGGTAACTGAATTCCCAGCTCAGTGTCATAATAAAACTGGATTTATCATTTTGAGATGATAATACTTATAAACCTTAATAATCCCAATGAAGAGGACAGGTTACCTGACCATGCATATGTCCAAATAATCTAATTTCAATTAGAAGGAAAGGTTGCCTGAGCATGCATGTGTCCAAATGATCAACTAGTCTTGACGTGACAAGGAGGATTGCCAGCGCATACCAGATTAATGTCCCAGGTTAAAAATAAAAAAAAGAAATAGGCAAAAAATTCTAGGGAGAGTTATGCTGCATATTCTGATTAAACATTTCATGTGTTTCTGTTTCAAGAATAAAGATTTAATAAAATAAGCTGATCAACTATATATTGTTATTGTTTATACAACTAAAATACTACATAAGCTTGATAATTTTTTTCTCAGTTTGGGTTTTTTTTGGCTGTTTTTATAAAAAGACAGTTGGAAATTCTTAGTATTCTCATACCATTACATCAGTTTCCCAAGAGAAAATAATTAGGAAGCAAAAATGCTGTAAATATCAAACCAGAATTTCATACTATTTTAACATATATATTACTCAAGAGATAAAAATAAATGATATTTACAGGAAAGTGAAGATAAATTCTCATATGGGTAAAAACATAATTTCATGTAGACAGTGTTTTCCAGCAATTATTCTTCAAATTTGCAATAATATATGAGGAACTATAGCTGTGATATAAAGTTTCCACAGGCATTATAGGAGATGTAATGTACCGACTGCCAACTACAGCCCTTATTTATAACTTGTTGAAAGAATAAATTACTCTTTTACTCTGACAAAGAGTTGTGCTCTCATTGCACATTGTTTATATAGATGTAGCCTGGTGCAGACTATAAATTAGAAGATTAATTCTAAAGTTCGTGGGAATTAATTCTGGAGTAACTTCCAAGTATGAGAAAAGGAGGAACCAACCTGTATTTATTAAAATCGATGACGTAAAATTTATGGTTGGGATTAGGTGATCAGCTAAGGTGGAAACTGACCTAGGAAACCTCCTCTCTTCTCTGTTCCAAACTAACCTTTATTCCATGCCTAATATATTGTTTGCTGGTAGCCAGGCTGAAATACTCAAGAAGAAAAATGCAAGCAGGAAAAATAACACCACGGTATCTGGCTTTGCATGCCTAAGAGTAAGAGAGGAATAGCCAGTCCCTGTCCTATAAAAAAAACACAGCTTGTTTCTACTGTCTATGAAGGCTTTTTAAAGAAACAGCCCATAATTAGCTGACTAATATATTTACCTGGTTTTGGTGCATCAAACATAAGGCACTGCTTGATAAATATATATAGATCACACATACTAAGTACAAAACTATATTATTTGAAGTCTATTTGAACAGCTTGTATATTTAAAGCCAATAAAATTGACTTTGCAGTCATACTGATGTTGAAACATCTTGTCCCATTTGCCTTATAAGTTTATAATAAAACATACACAGCTGCTCTATATTGTTGGAAAAAAAGGAAAATATATATCAGAAATGTGTGGATTCACATTAGATTCTGCTGTACTCACAATAGATTCTGCTATTATTTTGTTATTTCTGGAGCTTCAAAAGTAAAAAGTGCCTCACTGTGCCAGACTTTCAAACTCAAGATTTATTATAGACCCACATTTTTGAATTTTTGAATTTGTCCAGGTGATCAGATTTTGAGTCATCAGGACTGAGTGGTCACACCCTAAGTTGCTGAATACCGTCTATTAGCTAGTCATGTTTCAGAGAACCTGCTCCCTCTCTGGGGCTTTCATGGTCTTTGTGGTAAGTGCTGGGTGCATTTACGTGTGCAGCAGTGTGCATTTAATAGTGCATTTAATGTTGTTGTCACTGTAGTAAATGTTCATGAATGGGAACACTTTCTGATCCCACATTTTTGTAGAAAACTATATTGCCTTGAACAAGATCTTTCCCTTCTCCCCACCAACTGCTTGCCCAGTTCTTTATATTTTCATATGTGTATGTTTGTGTTGTCTCTATAAGAAAACTAGAGCTGGTCTTGAGAGAGGAAAAAGCTTCTCTAAACAATAAAAGGGATTTGGCTATTAAATATCCATTACTTTCGTGTTTAAACATATACATTGTTTGAAAATGTTAATCTTCATTAATTCATCTTGTTTGTTTGCTAAATGAAAGTTGTCTCCATCATCATATAACAGTTCCCTTGCTGTCCACTAAAACATGACAATTTAGAAATCATGGCAGCCTCTCTAATTTTAGGGGAGAAGATATCTATTGTTAGAAATGTATCTAAAAACCTATCGATGCTTGATTACAGCTTGCAGGGACAGTCATCTTGTTAAACTGCATCTTAGCATTTGCTAAACTTTACTGTCTCTAATAATATCAGACATTTCCAAAATTTATTTTTGCATGTAAGAGTGTGCAAGCTTCTGTGAAATGTGGGAAGCATTTGCAAAAATTATTGATAGTAATGCAATCCCCCAAAAATCTTCCACACATTTTATTTTTCATGTGCTTTTAATACATTTCTGAGAAAATTCAGAATTAGGTGTGATGCCCTAAAACAGTAAAAAACATCATGATATATGTTCAATTTCCTTGGCTTAAATTAAGATAATAATTTTAATAATTTGTAAAAAGGCCAAAAGTTACATTGGACCAATAAGTATTCAGGTAACAGTGTAGGCAACATCAATAATAAAAGTTGAAATTGCCAGGTTTTTAAACCCAGGAAATAATTCATTGAAACTCAAAACATTTTCAGTATAAAAATTAAGCTAAGCTCTGTTTTTAATAACTCAACCCTGATTTGTGCTACCTATTTGTGCATCAGTGTAACTTTTTTATCCTAAGTAGACTCAAATCTGTATCTATGGAGAAATGATGTAAAGTTATTGGTATTGGAGCACATGACTGCTGTGTGCCATAGCAACACCTTTTTCATGCTCTGTGTACTGAAGGTCAATATTGGATGTGTCATTACCTCACACACTATTTGGAATAGGTCTGCTTACTTGTGAAACAGAGTGACTGAAATACCACTCCTCTGCATAGTAACTGATTTTCACAATCTGTTCTTCAAGATTAATTCAAAATTACTGACAGTGATCATTTATGCATGAACATTTTAGACAAACTGCACTATGCAGCTGACTGCTTAGCTGGTATACACTGTAAATCAAAGGTGTATTTGACAATACATGAAAGATTGTTTTGGAAACTAATTACAAATTAACAAATCATAAATATGGATATGCACAGTGCTGTGAAAAATGTCTTTGTTTATATTTGGTCTGGAAGGATTCCCCATCCTTACTGAATTTTTAAAAATTCATACTATACACTGTCTTTAGTGATAGGTTTGGGTCTTCCAATTTAACTTCTTCAATTAAATAAACCAAACAACACCTCACATTCTCTGGAAGTGCCTCTTCCAATTTCATTTGGCAGACTTTATTCCTTGTATTTGTGTAGTAAAATAACTTTCTTGAATCATTTAATACCACACTCTCTCTTTTAGCTGCTTTACTCAATCATGATTCAGAATGAATAACTGAGTGCCTTATCAAAAGTACTTCCCTATTAGAATTTATTCTCTTCCCAGTAACTCGGATCAAATATTAATTCTTTTGGAGACTGAAAATCCACTCAGTGCATTTAAAAGCATAGGAAGCTTTAGATTTTTAGATAGCTGGAGATCAAACAGAGTTTAAAGACAGCACAACTAAATATTTTAAAATTTTGAATTTGAATTCAAATTCATCAGATGTTTTTCCTGAGACATGTGTTTAGGGTTTTTTGGGGTTTTTTCTTCCCAAATGAATGCTGGTAGGTTTTATTTAATATAAATGCTCCCTGCTTTTGCTGCTTTCATTGCTTCAGCCCTAAAAACTTTTAAAGCATCTCTATGCAGTGCTCAGCATATTTCTTTAACTGCAGAGATTTTAATTGCGTCTTTTCTATCTGCCAAGAATGATTCAGCTGAAGTATATTTCTTGGTTACTGGCTGGTATCAGTGCATGCAACCTTAAGTTGACAGAATTAATTTTGTCTGAATTTTCTGTCTCAAACTGTGTAACAGGCACAGTGAACAGCTGAGAATTTAAGGCCCCTGAGTCAATAATATAGATGGCAAGTGGCATGTCCTAATTGGGTTTTATCTCAGACTAACATAAATATTTAAGGTAGGTGAGTAAACTGTTTCTGGGGCTTTTTATCTGTTTATATGAGCAATAGGAGGGGACTCAATTGACAAACTGAGGATAGGCACCTCAGTGGCATTTTCCCGGTAGAACATTTCCCAGCATTTTAGGACAAATACGCATTTTCATTATTCCCGACACATTTTCTTAATTGGTGAATTTTTCATCTGGACAGAATTTCTGAAGAAAGAAACAGCACTTTCCTCACATTCTTTTTCTTCAAATAATTTTAGGGTGTTTCTTTAACTCTGCTCTTTTTCAGTTCTTTAAGTACAAAAATTGCATCTCATGATCAGTTTCTTTCTTAAGCTTTATAAGCTTTATTAGTGAGGGGAAAATTTCACAGTATGGAAAGTTCAGGGAAAAAATAAATTCCTAAAGTAAAAGCATGTGAGAAAGCAATTATTCTTCATGGGCATTCTTCATCAGCCATGTATAAAAAGGCAATACTACTCTGGTAAGAAAGTCTTGGTGTCACTATCCACAAGTGAACGTTTTGATCAAAGGACTAAGAATGACAGCTTTTATGGAGCTGATAATTAATTATGTATGATATGAATAAGGAGGATCACATAAAAGAGTAACAGTATTGTCACATGGAGGCCATAACTTAACAGAATAATTCAAGAAAAATTATATTATAGTACTTTCACAGCCATATCTTTGAACCTAAAAACCTATGACTAAAATAAAACTAGTGACAACTCCATTACACTTCAATTAGACTAACAATCTATTTGCTGTTACATTCATGCTATCAGAAACACTAATGGCCATTAAAGATTTTACAGCAAAGTTCTAGCCAATATAAAATGGTGAGGAAAATAATTAATTTTCTCATAAAAAGCATAAAAATTATTTCTATTAGGACAGAAGGAAAGATTCTCAGTAATCACATGAAATCACTATGTTTTTATTCTGAACACAATTTAAATGCCACCAAGAACCTATCTGACTTGACTGAAGCCTGAATCAACTTTAAGAAGTAAGCTGTAAACTCCAAATGTATGATATTTTCCTCTATTCCTCATTATTAGTTTTGCATGAAAAGGTGTAGATACTTCACAGTTAAAATATATGCCTTGTCATTACCTCATTTTATCTCTGAAGATCAGTAGTGACCCTATTGGGTGTCATTTGACCCCCTACAGGGGTCATTTGGTCCCTATGCAGAGGATGATTTAGACATTTTAGTGGGAATCAGAGCAATCACATTGTTGAGCAGCAAGCAGAAAGGCAGAAAAGCAGAAAAGCATCTACAGATAACCAAAAGGCTGATGCACACTTGATATTTATGTTAATCACTTCAGGCTAGCATAAGACATTTCCACTGCTTTTGTATGACCCAGAAAAAAAGGCTTTTTTAAGAAGGTTGGCTTCAGGATTAGGAACCACAGGATTAAGATTACAGAACTAGAGATTTTAAAGATAAGGATTAAATTTTAGTCATAAAGTTTTAATATTCTAGATTCTACCACAAAGCATGACAAAATTGACTTTACAAGTGCTAAATGCTATTTATTGCCAGGGTCATTAGAAGCTAATCAATTCATGATAGGAAAGGAAGACAGATGCAAAAGAGAATTAGAGAAAGGATCAAGGAAAACCTTTGTTTGGTGATGACCCTGTGACAAAGACTAAAAAGATTTTTCAGATGGGGAAGATTATTTAGAGTTTGGAATTGTCTACAGATTTGAGTTGAGACTGGAAGAACTGACAGATCATGATAGCTCTGATATTTTATGGTCTACCAGGACAGTGTTGTGACTGAGATAGGATTTAATCAAACAGGAACCAGCAAGAACAAATGCAGTATTACAAGGGTTGTGTCTTCCTGAGAAAATAAAATAAAATATAAAATATATTATATTAATATCTTCACTGGGAAACACAAAGATCGATTGATAAAAAGAGCTGACAACTTCTTAAATTTTGCTCCAGAGAAATAATGGTCTGAAGTAAACACTGACCTAAATGTCAATTGACTAATTTTCCTGAATTTTTAAGAAAGTAAAACTTGGAGCACAGATGACAGAATTAATGAGAGTGTAATTCAAGGCATATGGTCCTTTTATTTCTTTTCAGCCTTACCTAACTTCAGGTGAGACACAACTTTTCATTTAGCATGTCACGATATTGTCAGATGTCATACTCAGGCTACCATTGTAATTTTGATGATGGAGATGAAGATTAATTAAACATAGAATTCAATGCTTTAAAAGGCATGATTTATCCAGACATCTTTTTAGTTTTACTGATACCAGTATTACCATTACCATTTACAGTTCTGTCTGAAAAAATTAGAGATGTTCATGGGATTATCTGAGGGAGGCAAGAGAAGTCCAGTATAGGGTATATCATATACATTGTGTGACTGAGGCAGGAGTGTTACATTAAATCCAATTGAAAGCTCATTTAGTGCTGCATACAATAGCATTGTCCACAAAAATCACTTAAAGTGATACAATGTGGTGCACAATGTTATACTACTAACATAAATTTTGTGGTATCACTGTGGAATTTAAAATGAGTTTGAGATCAAAAGGAGATGCTCCATTAAGCTGAAGTTTGAAATGTGAATAGGTCTGAGATGCAGGTTATCAGCTTTGTATCCATTCAAAGCTCACAGTAAGACCATAACAG
Organism: Poecile atricapillus; assembly: GCF_030490865.1. NCBI lineage: Eukaryota > Metazoa > Chordata > Aves > Passeriformes > Paridae > Poecile > Poecile atricapillus. Next base: position 19,826,216 of record NC_081251.1, on the reverse strand, counting down.
CTGGTGTGGCACTTGTACTTGACATCAATAATGATTGCCTGAATAGTGAGCTAAAATGAAGTAATTAAACAGGAGGAGCATTGATTTTGTTTAAAGATTAGGCCAAATACTTTGAGTAGGATTCCTGTCTTTTGATACCCCCCTAGAGATGATTATTTCAGAGGTAATTACCCAATCCTTTTTTGTAGTGAGGGGAGAGAAATAAGCACTTATAGATTAGAATTAATCTGATTTTTGAACAAGCTAATTCGTGTCCTACCCATATTTACAAACTGACTGCAGACAACTGACCTAGGGGGTCAGATAAAACCTGTCTTAAGTGTTCAGGGCAGCTTATTAGTGCTTCAGACATCTGGACACTTCTAGAGCAAAAAAAGGAAAAATAGTTCAGGCTTATAGGGACATCAATATAACATTGGATTTCAAGCATTTTCTAGTAAGCATAATATGGAATATGAATAAACAGTGTACTAAAGGGTGGACAGAAAAGCTCTGGAGGTGCAGAATACAACTGAGGATGCTGGAGCTTATTTAATGGTTCTGCAAATAGTTAAGCTAGAATCTGGCTTGATATAATACAGGCTTAAAAATATCATCCCACCAGCCTTAGGATTTAGAGAAAGTAGAAATTTGATGAAATAAATTGCAGGGAAAAGTAAAATATTTTCCTCTGCTAAACCACAAGAAATTCACGTTACCAAAGGTAATGTATGTAGCAGAGGTTTGTATCTCAGCTAATTGTCTATATGTCCTTATAAGTGGAACTTCTGTGGTAATACTGGTTTCACCCTCATTTAGGCTTCTAAAACAGACCATTTGATACCATGGAAGACAGCTGTAATTCGATTTTGCCAGAGGTCTATACTTAACCTACGAAGTGAATAGCAGTCAGAAGTAACACAAGAAAAATACATCAACATGAAAAGTCCCTTTAATTTGTTAAGATTTTCAAGATCTCTATTCTTATAGGTTCAGTATAATTAAATACATATATATGAAAGTGTTTTTGTGTTCTGTGGAAACATTATTGCTAAGACTGAAATCAAACTCCTTTTGCTAATTCTGTGAAATTCCTTACAATCTCGAAGCCACTCCTTAAGATGTAAACTTGGATCTCATCTTCACTAATAAGAAATTAATGGAATTACATAGATGTGAAAGGACTTTTTCCCTTTCTCATTTTTGTTGCTATCAGTTTGTTCACAGAACACAGAATTAAATTTAATATAAACACAGTGTTGTAGTAAAGACTAAAATTCAAAAACTTCCTTTCATTAGGAGATAAACCAAATTCCAACATTACCACAAACTTCTGCTGACTCAATACAGATCTGAATTCCATTTTCTCTTCCATAACTCTCCATTATTTAGTACTGTTCTCTGTCTATTTGGTAATAATTATTCAGGAAGAGTCATTTGTTTCTTGAGAATTATGTGGTGTAAGGTAAGTAGACAAACAGGTAAAGGTAAGAGAATATGTAACAGGTGAATTGAGATGTAATGTTAAACCTTTAATATTTGTGCTTTGAATAACATTATTGTTTTCAGAGGCAGCGTTAATTTTTTCACAGCAAGTATATGTCTCTGAGTGGTTTAATGAGGAATAGGTATCAGTCTCACAGAGAAGTGCCCCAGTCAGGTATTCATATATATTGATAAGATTGCTCCTGATTCTTCTCAAGCTGAAAAGTCCCACCTCTCTCAGCTTTTCTTCATATGAGAGATGTTTCAGTCCCTTCATCATCTTTGAGGGCCTTTGCTGGACTTTCTCCCACTTGTCCATCTCTCTCTTGGACTGGGAATCCCAGAGCTGGACTCAGCTTTCAAGCTGTCTCTTACCACTGCTGCGCAGATGGGAAGGATAAGTAAGTTGCTTTGATTTGTTAAAAGTGTTCTTGTGAGGAGGTGATGAGAGGTGGCAGAAACTCTCTCTTTTGTAGGAGTACATGAAAGCAACCTAAAGCTATTTGGTCAGGAAAGTGAAATAATGTGGATAAACCTCCCTTAGGATATATCCTCTATGATGTAACATATACGTGATGAGCGCTGCAGTAAAGGGAATCTCTGTCCCTTTAAATAGTGTAGGTAGAAATTACAGATCCTCACAGTGACTGAGAAAACAGGATTATTTTCACATGGCATTTAGCATTCTTGGAGGATTCCTAGCTGTTACTCCCCTCTAGCTATGACTGCACACCTGCAGATTTGAAATCTTAATTTCCTAGAGTGATGAACAGAAGAAATTCCAGAGTTTTTTTATCCAAATGCACCAATTTGTTTATAGGGGTACAGTGCAGGAAATACATTTCTATTTCTATTTCTATTTCTATTTCTATTTCTATTTCTATTTCTATTTCTATTTCTATTTCTATTTCTATTTCTATTTCTATTTCTATTGTTACTACAGCTTATGATTTTTCTTCTGCCTAACTTTATTCCACAGCACACATTTCACCTGCACCTTCTTAAACAAATCCAGAGAGCTGATGTGGTTGTGATGAGTGAGTGGCCTCTAAAGTTCCCCAACATGAGTCCATTAATTTTTCTCTGAGTTTTAATCTACTCATTATTTGCCTATTTAATTCCATGTTATTCCTTGTATGCACAAATTGTAATTGCATTGTTGAATTACACCATTTTTCTTTAAGATTAATTAGCTATAGCATTCTAGCTCTCTTCAAAGTCCTGCAAATCTTTTCATATTAGAAGGAAGTTATTTACTACACCAAGATATGTTAAGATATCTTAACTCTAACTTTTCAACAAGAGGTTGAAAAACCTATCTGTTCCTCTAACATGTAGCTTGAATATTTTTTTCTGTTTTAGATAAAGTATTTATTTTGAGATCAGAATTAGAATATCCATGTCCATGTCTACATATATGTATATATATAAACATATATAACGACAGGATGTCAGAATTCAGTTAAAATACATTCTTCTCTTCCTATTATAATTTTCCTTTCAAAGTTTGCCACTGTAAAACTGTAGTGCATCTGATTTCTTCAAAAATCAGTAGAGCTCAGGCAAATATAAAACTGCTCAGCTGAGCAAACAGCAAAACTAAGAGGGGAAATTGTGGTTATCACTGATTTTTAAAAGTCTTCTATAATCTAAACAATTGTTTTTACGAATAATAGATTTATGAATCAGTTTATTTGTCTGTCTTAAATGAATTTTGGAATACAGTCCTATTCTTTTCATTCAATTGTTATTTAATTTCTTTTCCTATAGTATATAATTTTCTAACTAAAGCATGAGCAGTGTTTTAGTATAAAATCTATTTAAAAAATTATACATTTATATTTTTATTATACATTTATGTATGACATAGCAAATTAGAACAACCTTTGAGAATTATTATTAATATGAGTGAATTTAGAATGAAGACCCATGTCACTGTATACAGTATTTCAAAATTACCAGAAATACAAAGCTGTAAGGGAAATGGCAGTGAATCAGTAAATTCAGCATGGCTGAACGAGCAAGTTTGCTGAAAGTTAATTTTTATGTAAAGGTGCTGTATATGGCATCTAAGTCTAGCTTCCTTCTAGCTATGAGAAGCAAGCAATTCTTATTTTTGACAAGTACTTTCAGGTGGAAAAAATAATGGAGAAGCAAAAGCTTATCATGACTGTTGATGAGTTTAGTCTAATGATAAGAGAGGACAAAATAAAATAATACAGAAGATATGAGAGTGTGTGGCATAATCACAATAAATTTAGCATAGCTTTGTGTACAATTTATGGGAGCAACACCATGATTGGAAGTAAAAAACAAGGATATAAAGTAATTCATCATCTGCTGAAACACAACAGTGTTGCAGTGATCTGCAGCCCTTCCTGCAGAGTGAGACACAAACACAGGACACGACATTCCAGTCTGTATGAATGTGTTTGCAGACTAATATGACTGAATTCTGTTTGCTTCTGTACACAAGAGTTTGTCAATTTTAAAATCACAAACAAGGGATTATCCTGCGATCAATCATGGTATAGGTTTGCTCAAGAAAAATCCTTATATATCTTACAAACTGCATTCCAAAACATGTTAGTCTGTCTTAAAAAGAAGAGCATTAAAGTCTTTTCCTTTTGTTTTAACAGTTTCTCTAGAGAAATTAAAACAACCAAATCAAATATTTCTTTTATCATTTTCACTTTAGCTTGGGTCTAAAATGGAAAAATCCTACCTAGATACTCATTTGCAGAGACAGTTTCAGAGTAGTGCCCTGTAATTAATGGGTTCAAAACTAATCAGAAACATAAAAGACTTTAATGACATGTTATAAAGAAAGTAGAATGAAAAAAATCTACAATAATCATCCTTAGATGGGTTTATACTCATTTAAAGTGAAAATTTTAATAGATGGATTAGCTTAATTGATGAAGATTTGATCCTTGTTGCACTTTTCGGGTCTAATTTAAAGAGATGAGTCTTGGAAACATACCTGTTAATCAACTCTGTTAGGCATTTATGAATAATCTGCCTTGTCTGTCTCTAAGGACTACATTTAAAAAGTGAGTTTTGCTCCTTATTTAAAGCATTGTAGCAGCATGTTAGCTGAAGCACTCTAATTACTCGTGCTTGAGGGTTTGTGACACTAAATGACAAATGGGAACCATGCAAAGCAGTGAAGCAAAGATGAGAGGAGCTGCCAAATTTGTGACAACGTGTGATTATGCACACACCATTCTTGTTTATAGATCCCGAAATAATTTCAGTAACATCTGGCAGTGAAGTGGACTAGATCTATCAGTTTATTCTATTGGAGAAATTTGCTAAATTCAGTGACATACATAGCTATTAAGATTTATTTTCGGCATTTTTTAAAATCAATTTTCTCTTAGTAATTCTGGCTGTGGTTCAGGAATTTATATTGTTTTCTTATTTCTTTGCTGCTATGCTGACACTTACAGCCAGAGTTTCCTCCCCATTCAATACCACTTATTCTTGAGAGTAGCTTGGTTGTTTGCATTTGAGTTGATTGCTAGTAAATCTTTGTTATTCAGCACATGGAATTATTTAGTTTTTGGCAGATTTGAATGTACGTTGTGTGCTACCTACTGTGATAACTTGCAAGACTAGGTGCAAATCTGTCTGTCCCTAAAAAAATTGTTCTAAAGTTCTACTAATGTATGGACTTACTGGTGACAATCCTAAATGCAAAAAAAAACCATTCTTTAAACAAATAGGCTTTTCAAAGCATTATGGGGAACAATAATTTGGCAAAAGACTATGTTTGCTAAAATTATGCTAAGATAATAACTTAGTTTTGGGTATCTTGTATTTTCTATATTATCAGGAAAAGAACAAGAGACAGATTGTTGAGTTTTTTTGTTGCTGAAAAAAACCCAAAACAATTAATCAACTACTTTATTTTAATATCTGAAATGACAGTCAAGTGACAAAATACCCCAAATAAGAAGTCCAACTAGTTCTGGCCCAAGGAATCCATCTTTCATACCTCATGCTTAATAATACCTTGGAGACACTCTCCAGCCTGCCCACACTGCAATCCATCTCTACTCCATTCTGTCACTTCAGTAATTATCACTGCATACAAATGTAATAATGCAGGAGAAGAGGCCTTTTCTCCAAGGAGCTTTTATAAGGACATCATAAGTCACATATGGAAATTATGAGGTTTTTTTGAAACTAAGATGGATGCAAGGATTGCCACCTCAGTATAGTGTGCTCAAATTGTCTTTTGTCTGTTTCACATGGTAAAGAAATGAAGTCAACTGCTTCTTCTTTCTTCCTCTAGTTAATTAGTGCCTGCATAGGAAAATGATATAGTATTCATTCAGAAAATGACAATTTTCCAAACAAATTCCCTTGACATGGACATATACAGAGATGTTAACACTGAGCACCTCATTTTCTCCCTTTAGTTTTCTAAAAATATATATTATAGAGATGTAATAGTCAGGGTTGAAACAAGAATTCATAAAATCATGTTTTTATATTTCAGATGGTATTTAGAAGATGCCAGGCCTTTCTGTTAAAAGGTCTTTCACAGCATCCATTTATCCTTAGAGAAGGAAATGCTGTGTCAGTGATCTGAGCTAAAGAGCAAAAATAGCTTAAATAAAGCTTCTCCATATGAGTACTTCTCCCTTTCTGCCTTCATTTTCATGGTAGTAACCCACCTCTCTAACATAAATGGCTTAATGCAATCTCGCCATAGATTTTTTTTGGTGTCTGCCTTTGTGTCTCAGAGTTTTGTGGTTCTCTAAGATGTTAGGAAGACTGCAGCACGGGGTGAAGACAGCAGGGTATCTGCACAGCAAAAAGCAACTTAACTAAGGCTATGTTGTCTTACTGTTCCCTTGGACTTCCACAGCCCGTGGCAGAAGACAGCAGTGCTCTGCAGAATCAGCAGCTATTAGTAAATGCAAATGTCAGGGAGATGTCCCTGGTTCTGAAACCAGCTATGCCACAGCTCCAATTGTGGGCACAGAGCTGCCCAAAAGGCAGACTGGCTGGTGTGGTCCCTTGCTTGATCTTGACAAGAGATGGCTCCAGCTCAAGCTACAGTGGAACTCGTAGGTTACAGGTCCTGCTGTGTGTGTAACAGCCCTGTAGACTCAGCAGTAGCTCTTGGGCCAGAGTCTTAACCCTGTTTAATGTGCTTTTAAGGATATGGTAATTTTGTCCTGTTAAGAGTAAACACATCTAAATAGTCACAGAGTAACTAATAATCTGAAAAAGCGAGCATTCTTCCATCTTGGTTTTTTGGGGATATCTTCATTTGCTTCAAACTGGACTGTATATGTTATGCATATGCAATTCCATCAAAATATGTAAGGTCTAGGAATTCAGTATACTCACACTTCAGAACAAATTCAGAAAAATCATTCAACCAGAATTCTTGCTCTTTCTGAAGAATAGTGCCTTTGGTGTGAATCTCTAAAATTCTATACTTGAATAGATAAACCTAGGCTGAGTTACAGGCAATACCTCCTTATAAGATATTTGTACTTACAAAAATGTAAACCAACTTTCCTGAAAAAATTCTGGTTCTCTTCCAGATGGTGACAGGTTTGCAATACCATGGAATTTTATAATAATCTCCTTATGCTGCCTGGGTAATATAGCTATTACCCTGATTTGACATGTGTCAAAATATCCCTATAGTCTCTGTCATGGTTCTTAATACACCTCAGATGACAAGCTGCCTTAGGTCTCCAGCAAGTGTGAGAGAAGAATATTAAGTGAGTATTATGTCAATTCCTAGTTCTATAAAGGTTAAAACATGAGGTTTTCAATAGGCTTGTGATATATCATCACAGTTAAAATATATTTCTGTTTAAACTTGTCTACTAATAATGGCAACAACTATAACTTGTATGTACATAAGGTTTTAAGAGTATAAATCTTTTCAAAATATTGTAGAATCCATATTTTAAGAAGCCACATTTTCCCAAGATCAGAATTTGACCATTCACAAGGGTTTAGCTTTTCAATTGCAACATTAGCACCAAACTCATTATTTTAGGAAGCAAAAGACCCAATATTAACTACAAGTAAGTTTTAGTATTTTTTAATATAAGAAAGGTCAAGTATAGGAATTTTCAAAACATGTCAAATTTGAGGTAAAAAACCTTAATATCTGTCATCATTGTAGGAGAATGTGAATCCACAATCACAAAGGAAATCACCACATACCTGTCTGGTCTCAGCAATTCCCAAAAAAATTTTTCTTCTGTAATGAGACATTTTCATGCAAATAAAATTCAGGAGAATGTTAATTTCCATAAATGCAACAAAACCCCCAGTGTTTTCACAAACTGAAACAAGACTTTGGTTGTTGGGGTTTTTTTCCCTCTCTAAATTTTCATGGAACTTGTTTTGGGGATTGCTGAAAATAAGTATAAACGGCACTTTTATCAGTAAAAGCATTTTGTCCTATATATACAAAGTTATCTTTAGATATATCCTCCTTGTAGGCTTCAAAAATTATTTATCTTTACAGAACTCATTGAATATGATATGATAGACCATATGGAATTATGGTCTAACAGCTGGACTCTCTGCATGAAACAATTACTGCTAGTGAGGAAAGATGTGAGCAATTGGGTACAAGCCTAATGGAGACAGAAGGGAACATTTTCAACCTGGAGGTAATAACAGAGGGCTATGATTTAATTATTTCTAAACTGAGTAAAGCTAATAAATCTTCTAAATCTAAACTAGACGTGATTAAAAATGAACTATTAAGAAAAAAAATTTAAATTTTGATGTTTTGATTCAAAGTTTTTTCAGAGAGAAGACACTTCCTATTAAAATGAATGCCAAAAGTGTTTAGAGCTCTTTTTCATTATCCTTCAAATTAATGATATTTTTTCCTGTTAAGAAGTGAACTGTTGTGTTTTCTTCTGGCACAAAGAGCAAAACCCATTTTGAAATTCCATTCAATCATTTACCCCAGTTAAAAAAAAGTGGTCAAAATAATGAAAGAATCAGAGGAGTTCAATATAGTATTTAATCATTCTGTCAGAATTTTTGTATATACATCCTCATGACCTCATAGTCAATGAATTAGTACAGCCAATCATAGAAAAAACTATCACTCTTTTGATATTAGAAGGCAAAGACCAAACAAACCAAGAATTTAAACAATAAAATCCAGGGCCTTATTTCCCTTTCAGGTTGCTTCTTTAAGAAGATATATTTTATGAGTTATACAAGAAAATATTCCAATTAAAATAGTTCAAGATAATGGTAACAGCAACAACAACAAGAATTCTGTCCTCCACATTTTTAATACTTGAAAATTCATGTAGTAATACATTCAGAAGTGTTCTTGTAGTAACAGCAGACAAGACAATTTTGAGACAAAAAAAAGCTATTTGAAAGAGTTGTCTTATGTAGTTTCTTTGATGCATAAGACTGATTTGCTGCAAATTTTTTGGATGAAAAACTCAGTTTGTCTTCTGAGATGGAAGGTACAGAAGCTATTGTATGTTATTACTTGTCCATGATAAAAAGGAAAAAGTTTAAAACCTATAAAAATTTGAAAGATTGTTTTATAATAAGCTTATGATGATATTAAAATTAAAATTACCTTTAGATTTGTAATTGGCAGGCAAAATGACTTTTGCTTCTTGGTTGAGCAGTGGGTCTTAGAAGCCAGAAAATATTTTGTGACTCTTTAGACATGAAGAGCACCAGCAATTGGTATTTTCTAGGTTCTGCAACAATGATCTATTTAACCATGCATTTTTCTAGAAAAAAATCTTCGAGTTTTATTCTAAGGCAGATGAAACTAGCAATTAGTCCAAGTAAATATTACTAAAAAAAAAAAAAAGAAGTAATCAAAGTAAAAAAAAAAAGAACATTTTAAATTATACATTTCCGTACAGATGTAATAAAAAACAAGCAAAAGAAGGAGAAGGAAAATAAACAAAACTTGATCTCTGGGGGCTTTTTGTTGTCCTTCTCAAAAGTAGGAGTCCTGAATTCAGTTCCCTCTTATGCGAGCTTAAATTTCAAGTTAGAATGCCTTCATTCCAGGAACCACTCTGAGGCTTTGATATTGAATTCTTCTGTCTGCTAGGGGTCTTTTTAACTATAGATTTTTTTAACCCTCTAAAAGCCAACTAGATTCTTTTCCCTTTATCTATCAGAATGAAGAAATTAAATAAACTTAGAGCAGGCCAAGCCTTTCGATCACCACCACAAAACACCAGTTTTGGACCTTCATTAGAAACATGTACAAACTGGCAAGAGATCAGTAGAGGATGGCTAGGGAGCTAACACATGGGTTGCGTGAAGAGAGGATTTTAGATAGAAAGTGTCAGGAAGTATACAAAAGTATACAAAACTATGCAAGTGGACCCTACAGTATGGAGAAGGGAACAATCAGTGTCAAAGACATGCACCTCTGGTAAAATATTGAGAATGCTGTAAAGCCCCCAGCCACCCTGGTCTGAAACCAAAACCTGTGGGATGTGGAGTGGTATAATAGTAGAGCAAGATGAAGCCTGAGTAAAACAATTTTAATTTCATTCTTAAGTATTTTCCTTTGGGGGAATTCTCTTACTAATTTATTTTTTTCTTTTCCTTTCCTTTCCCTTAAATCAGGTCTTGACTAATAATATTTCTTTGCTTTGACTGTGAAGTTTTCATCTACACTTAGCAATAAATTCCAGGATTTGTGTATAATGTGAGTTTCCTTTTATCTTTAGCACCATTTTTAATACATTAAAGGACAAATGAACTTTGCAGTCTCAACGCTGAATGGATCCAGCTACAAATGCAGCAAACACCAGAAAAACCCCTTCACTGTTCCACAGGTTAGATTTGAAATGGAGTTTCCTAGCAAAAGAAAGGTTTCATGTCATCGCTTGAGAAAAAGTCTGTAACTGAAGTTTTAGAAAAATTTAAAACTTAACTAGTGGGGAAAAAAAAAAAAGTGATGCTCATATTGCCCCCAAAACCTCCACCAAACAAACCTGAGACAAGCCAAAACTGTTTGGTCAGAGCTCATTAATTCAGTATTTTGGGGGAGAAGTGACAGCAGCAATATATATCTAGTTATATTTATCCTTATTTAACTGAAAGTAGTAAATAATGTTCTTATATTTAAAATAACTCAAAGTGACAAAGATGTAGGCCAAGATTCTCCTCACATACTTGCATCTGTCAATCAGATATTGGGCTATTTAAATAAATGAAGTTACACCTGTGCAAACTCACTGTAATTGCAAGGAGGTAACATTTCCAGGGTTATGATGGTAGAAGGATATTATGTGAAAATGACACAATTAATTTTCTCCTCTTCTCCCTGGTACAGCTTAGGGAAAGGTGGTGACAGCTCAGAGGTGGGAGAAGATGTGATGAGGGACAAGGGGAGGGAGGAGGAATGGCCAAATGTCTGTCAGCTGGAGACTCTGCTGTCAGGCAGCAGCATTTGTGCTGGAGTAGCACAAATAAATGGGCAAAATCGAGGGAGCGGGGTTTGAAGGCCGTGTTGGGAGGAACATGGTAAAGCACATTGTTTAAGTAACCCAATTAAGGGGGAGAAGTTGTTTCAGGATTTTTGTGACAGATGTCTGACAGCTAGGAAAGGTCTAGGCCAAAAAGGACAGCTGGCTGAATCCAAACACTTGTCTAAATAGACAGCAGGGGTACCCAGACAAACACACAGGCTGTTCCAATGTATTTTAAAAACACTCTTTGAAAGTGCTCAAGGCAGTGTTCAAGTTGAATGGGACCCTGAGCAATCTGATCTAATTCATGGTCTCCTTACCTATGGCAGTAGGAGCTGGAGCTAGATGATCTTTAAGATGGGTCCCTTTCAAACCTAACCATTTTATGATTCTATACAAGTAATCCAGCTCAGTTTCCTGGAGAGAAAGAGTCTGGGCTCCTTCAAGTGAGTTCTGGTGTGGCCCAGTGACTGCAGGTCACTCAGGCCAGGCCAGAGCCCACGCTGTCAGGAAAGGCTCCATTTCTACATATGATTCTGTATTTTAAACACAGAAAATCATCTTTTTGGAAAAAAAAAACAGGGCCAGACCTTCATCCCAGCTGAAGCTACTGTATTTTAGTGAGGGTGCAATGATGATCAGTGCTCTCTAGAGAAAATGATTCGTTATGAGGCAGCTAAAAGGGCAATAAAGCATCAGTGAAATAGCAAGAAGCATTTGGATTCCCCCCTGAGGCGCCACAGAGATAGAGTGGGCTCATCCGTCTAATCATTTTTCATGCCAGTGTTTGCCTGCAGAAGTTTACAAATTTAAGAGTAGGAAAACTAGGGTATGCTAAAGTAGATGAATAAAATCATGTTCCAATCATAGACATTTCTATACAGCCTAAGCAGAAGCTGAGGTAGTCAAGCCTTTTGACTATAATTTGTTATCCTGAACAATCATTTTAGGAAAAATAATGCAGGGCAACGATTCTATAATGTATCATTAATTAAACTGTGATCTAAACTACAAGATAGGTGACACTAATTTTGCAATGACTTATTTTTGAACTTTAAATAATTCTGATAAAGTCATTTCAAAAAGAGTAATTTTGATGCTTTTAAGAATATCCTTTTTCAAAAACCAAAAGGAACTTTGACTTTTTCTAACTTTTTCCATTTTCTGATGAGCTGAAAACTAAGAAACATTGATATAAGCTTTCTCAGTGTTTTCAGACAGAGAGGTGGATAAACAGAAACTGAAAGTGGAAATTCCTTCTACTAAAGTAAGACAAGCATCTTTGCACAAAGAATACTAATTTAGCCAAATGATTGTATGAATCAAAATTACCATTCCTTTGAAAAACTTTTGTTGAAAAATTTGAGGGAATATTTAAAATTAATTTAATAAAGGGTGAATTAATTCATTTATTCTCACTACCATGCCATAGCAATTACTGTTTTATTCTATATTTTACATCTGATAGCTTTGAGTACAAATTTAAGACAGAGAGAACCTTACCCATTAGCTTCTTCTGAGTAGTTCAAGAATTTAGCCTAATTTTTAATGAATTAGTACCTCAGAAATTCTCTTTCATACTTCTTTTTACCCCTCCAGCTTCTATTAAAGTACTTTTTCCAGATTCCTTATCTTGCTTATAATACAAAACATTACAGGAAGCCACACAGCAAAAAATGCTGTATGGGTAAAATGCTGTAAAATTACATGATTAATCCTTATTGTAGTTCAATTCTCATAGGAACAAGATGCACAGAAATTGATAACTAGAATGCTTTATATGCTGTCTAACAGGTGAAAAAGAAAGCAAGTTCCTACTTACTGTAACCAAAGTAGAAGCACATTTATTGCAGACATTCCTTTTCTATTTGCCTTTTACCACTGAAATTGCTGTACATAGAGTCCCAGACTGACTAGAAGAGAATCTGTAAGGGTTTCAAGGAAACAGGATAGAAAAATTAAAAAAGAATTCTTCTTACTTTTTTTTCTTTGCTAAAATCATATTATTGACATTGAAAAATAGTGCACTCTTTCAAACAACAGCTTCTTATGGAATGATCTGAAATCCTTTACAGTTGCAAGTGAAGATTGAACGTATGGGTATTACAAAGCTGTGAAACACTCAATATATTTCCAAGTATAGGTGGTATTTTTTTTATAAGTGAAATTTCAAGGATAGATTTTAATCTATGCATTTACAAAAATTCATATTTTTAATCCAAAGCAGATTTTTTTAAGAAACCTAGAAACCATTGTCTGAAATCTTCTCTGGGAAGTGCGCATTCAGTTTTACATTCATGTTGGGTTGGCAGGTCTTGATCCTTCATACAGTGCCAGAATGACAGAGGCTCTTTGGCAATAAATAGCCTTCTCTTTTAAAAAGCTCTCTGATGATCACATAGGAATGCAAGACTATAGAAAGAAAATCCATGAAACGTGTTCTATTTCCAGGTTATCCTTATGTTTTATGTTTGCACCTTTCTACTGGAAAATAAGGAAGATTTAGACTTACATGTGTAACATTCATTATACTTGGATAGTAATGCACGTTTCTATAGATCTTTTGATCCAGTAGTCCAGGGTTACATTCATGGGTTCCTATTCTCAGTATGATTATTGGAAAAGAAAAATGATCAGAAATCAGATATGCTTAGCTGGAGCTGCATAAGAGAAGTTTTTAACTGGATAGGAAGAGATAATTTTAGCAACCATAAGATTAGGACTGAAGTAGGTGCTCTCTCTACCTTTGTAAATGCACACCTGGCACGCTGTTTCCCTGCAGAAATGAGGGTAGTCAAGAACACATTGAGTCTTAAGCTTCCTGGACTGCTGTTTTCCTTCTCAGGCAGGGATTTCATTGCTTTTAAGCGTAGATGTAGCACTGACCTGCCTGCCCTGCTGTTCTCTGGTAGCATGAGAAAAAATTTTCTTGCACCTCCAGACTGTCATTCACTATCAGTGACCCACATGTCTGACAAGCATTTGGATTTAAAACAGACAGACAGATGATAGTGGATAAAGAATAAGGGATCAGGATACCAGAATAATTTATTTGAAAGCTGATGTATTTAAATGATGCATCTACAAGCCACTGTTCATGAGCTTATGGCTGAACTGCAGAGGCCAGTTCCAGTGGACACTGTGAAATGGGTGCTGAAAAAAGAAGAGCTGCAGTATTAGCCAAAATCTGAGAAAATTTTATTTCCTCTGATTTCTCTTTTGGATAAAAAAAAAGCTAGTAAAATGTAAAGAAGTCTTTTATAACCAAATATTTTCCAATACTGTGTTAAAATTCAGATGTTACCTGACTGTATAAGAGTCTTAAAAATCATCTCACATGAAAAGAGTTAGTAGGAGAGGACAACCAGTTTGACTTGCTCTGTACAGGCTGCAAAGAAATATCACTATTATTATTATATATACATTATACATGTATCTAAAATATAGATATAATATACTGTATATACTATATTATAAAAACAAAAAGCCTAATTGCCTTTAAAAGGAGTCTTTTAAGATGAAGGAAAAAATATTAACCTTCTACAGACTCTTGTCTTCATGCCAAGTATTTATTTTTGTCCTTGGTAACTTAATTAACAAAAACTACCACATAGTCAAATGCACTACATGTGGTGTTTAAATATACCAACACCAAAAAAGGAAAAAAAATACAAAGAAGTATAATTAGGAATTATCAAATTTCAGTAATCCACATGATCTCATGCTTGTTGTATAAAGGAATAATAAATTAGATAATTAGATAAATTAAATAATAAATCTTCCATTTAATCATGTGAAGAAAGAATATCAAAGAAACAAACAAAATTATTATTTGTATTTTGTTTCATTGGTCCACCACTCAAAATAGCAGAAACTGATTTATAATCTTTGATTTACCCGTATAGGTTATGTTACAAACATTAAGGAGTTTGCGGAGCATGCCTACAGGCCACTTCAGCTTGAAAGAAAAAAAAGTTACTGTACAGGATTTCCAGTGTAAGCTAATTTGATAGAGATAAATCAGCTATCAGGAAGCCAATAAGTCCTTATTAACCTTCAGCAGGAATCAGAGGGGAAGCAGCTTGTCTAAGTTACTGAGTAATCACAGCTGTAAAAGGTTAGATGGTCCAGTTGCTTTTAATCAGTGCTCCAAATCTGCTTCTCAGGACCTGATTAGTTTACATGCTCTTTTGCCCAAGACTTTAACCAAAGCCTGTGGAAACTCCTGCAATTAGGAGACAGTTAATCAATTAGAAAGGGAAAAGAATGATCAAATCAAGAAAAGAAAGTCAGTAAGGGAACAAATATCACTATTCATTTCACAGTAGCAATGACAGTGCATAGCTGGTTTAATATTAATTGTATCAGAAAAGTATTCAATTAATATTGCTTATTTTATGAAGGGCATTATAGATTGGAGTAGCCTTTAATATAAGGTAGTTGTATCTGATAAACAAAATTATTTTTTTAATCCTGCTTTTTATGTATTTACAGCCTTAAATGTTAACACTTTGAAGTACTTTAGAAGATCACCTGGAAAACAAGGCCTTCCCATTGTCCCAGTGTCTGCTTGAGTAATATTTGCCATTTAACAAACGAAATACAACCCCTTTAAAATTTCTAGAACACAAGAACTAATCTTTAAAATTTAAAATTAGGTGTAAATGTATGGGTAATATAATTTTTAAGAGCTTTGATATTTTTTCATGCGGAGTGTTTAATGTTGACCATTCAGTGATAATTTCCACAGCAAAACAATTTCATTGCTAACAGAAGTGAAGTAGGGGCTTGAGCCATGCACAGACTAGAGCCTTTTTGTTCTACTCTTTGAGTTTTATTTCTATTAGGTATTGTTTTATTTTGCAAACAAATTGTGTTTATTTTGTGTTATTTTGACAGTGTATAGTAACTATAATTCTATAACTTGTCAAGGAAATATATTTTCTTGAAAACCAAACTTTACTGTGTTTTGGGGGTTTTATTTAGCATTTATTATTATTGTTCTACAATATTTTAGGCTCATGGGAAATACGAATAAGGATTATTAATTCCATATTCTCAACTGTTTATAATTCTCTTGGCTTGAGACAGTAAAACAGAACTTTGTTTCTTTGGTGTCTGCAGGAGCATGGAGTGAATATGTGAAAGCTAAATATTTAGCTTTATAGTCTGTGTTTTAGAACAGTTTTGATGGCAGTAACCATTTGTGAAGATAAAACATCACAAGAAGGTCTGGCTTCAAAGGAATGTGTTCAGACTTTTTAGGAGATTTCCATTATGTATCTCAAAGTTAAAAGTAAAGAAACCTGAATCATCAGCCAGTCCTCAAGGTCTTTGTGCAAATGTTAAAGTTCTTCAAAACTGCCAAACAGTTGGTTTTGGAGCCCAACTCAACTCATAATATCAAAAACATTTAAGTCAGTTTGAATTCTACCAAACCTTGCCATCTATAATAGTGTATTTCTCTATCAGTGCTAGGCAGCCCAGTATAGAAATCTTTGTCTCTATACACACAGAATTCTTTTATATGCCATATCTGCTCATATTAATAAATGTTGATATTCTAGCTTTGTTATTGTGTTGGTTTTTTCCTAAGAACTTTTATTTCCTAATCTTCTAGCCCACTAGCCGTTTTTTGGTGTTTTTTTTAATATGCAGACTTTACTTACTGTATATCACAAGAACTTGCAGCATTTTGATTGGAATGCATGAAGCTTTCACTTTGTACTTATTTATGAGTTTTGACTAGGAGCAGCATGTTGGAATATTCACTTTTAGAAAATGTGGATGGTGAGACAGGAAAGCTTCCTTAACACAACCACAACATGACCTGTCTTACAATCATTATAATTAGAAGTGTTGACCCAGCACTACTGGAAATATTTGCCAACCTATACAAATAGAGGTTGTTCATTGCTGACTTTAGTTGTTACGAGTCCAAGGCAAAGGCCATGGGGATGTCCCATTGCCAGGAATCTTTTTCATAGCTACATCGAAGTTGCATTTGAAGATGCATACTCTGTGTTACAGAAGTAAAGGATTTCTACCAAAACACTGACAAAATCAGCACATTTTTACAAGTAAGTGCTGATTAGTCTGCCTCACTACTCAATGACTGATGGCGGTGACTCAGAGTGAAAAGACATCTCTCATCATGTTAAGCACATGCAGAGTTAGGTTTATTCACAATGCAGCATTTGGCTCTGGATAGGCTGAGATCTCTCTCCTGTGACTGTCCACAGACCAGGGCATTGTGCTGAGTCAATCAGGGGTTTAGGACATCTTCTCGTTATGATTTGTTTAGAGCATTGTGATTACTGCTGGCAAAAAGAATTAGAGGCAATAAATTCATAAGCATGAAAAATTTAATTTGACTTCAAATAGTATCAGACAATAACAGCTCTAATATTAACCACTGTTAATACTTTTAATGTCTCAATGTGTGCTAAATAAATAATTTTATATTATTGGGCATTAGTGACTTAATATTTCCATCTGAACCACAGATATGTTGGGAGAAGCTTGGAAAACAAATTTTAATAGTTCCAATATTCAAAAGATAAAGTGATCATTTTCTGAAATAAAAGCAGCAAAATTAGTACTAAGGTTATTAATGGTTCTATAAATATACCTTACTTTTTAACTGGGAAATGATGCTGAAACAGTTTGTTCACATTCTTTTTAGAGAAACACAAAGGCTCTATTCATGCTTAAAATAAGTCACATTTACAATATGAAAGCTGAAATTTGACCTATACTTCTGGGGAGATTAAGCTTCTTAGGGACTAAGTATTTCAAATTTTTTTATCTACCCTAATTTTTAGTGTTGCAAAATAATGTTGAATAGGTAAAGAAAAAAGATAAATACCGACATATTATTTTTCTTTAAGTATCACTACATTGGTTTATGTCATGCAGTAAGACTTAACATTTGGCATTAATTTACTATACTAAGAAATATCTACAGGGTTGTGAGACCTTTAAGAGTTTGTCTGAACTATCAGCTTTTGTTGACAATGGCATTTTTCCACCAATTTTATATTTTAATAGCTTATGTATCCTGATTTGCAGGTTTTTTGATGGTAGTGGGCAGGAACAGCATATAGCAGCTCAGCATTACCACCCAGTAGGGTAGGAAATTTGTTGGCTTTTTCCTTCCAGGAGGTGGACTGTTTGCTGCAAATGACTGGGAATATTGCCCAGAAACCTAAGCAGCTTCAGATATTTTATTATTTTATTTAACATTTGCTTTTCAGATTTAAAAAAAAAAAAAAAAAGAAAAAAAAAGGTAAAAAAGTCCTACTTTAAAATCATCACAGAAACCTCTTCCTATTGCACTGGCTGATGTTTCACATGAAGTCTGGGACAGACTTCTGTCAGGAAACCTAGACCAAAACTAAAGCCCAGATTTTACACCTCACTCTTAGAATCGCAAGAGACCCCATCAGCCCAATGCCAAAGATGCACTAAGGCTGCTATTCCATCTTTAGATGGAACAGGCCACAGCAGATGCTGTGGGGAGCTGTGAGCTCACTGCACTGTGCAGTGGGACACGGCAGGAACGCTCTGGGAGACAATGTCTGGCACCTGCTCATCTGCTCTGAGCCAGCAAGTACCTGCAGCTGGAACCCTGAGCAGCCCACAGCTTGCGTGGCAGTGCCAGTCAGAGGGGCCTCTGGGGCTGGGGTGATGTCTGGCTGATGGGACCATGAGATTCTGGGTGGCTACTGCAGGCAGAAGGACAGGAAGAAACCTGCACAGTCACCAAACTATCACTGGGTGCCCCTGGGCACACACATATGAATGAACAGAGTTCTGCTGAGTGTGTCACCATATCCAAATCATGTACTGGGAGCACATTTAATCCAGAGGACAGTTGAAGGCATTTTCTTTTTAAAGTGCAGATTTCTGTACAGAGGCCCAGCAATGTCACTCTTGGTCACAAAGGACTGAGCAGAAAGAGCTAGGTGAGGAATAATACTCAGGCCATGAGAAAGTTGGGGTCATGCAGCCTAGAGAAGGCTCCAAGGAGACTTCATTATGGGCTTTCAGGTCTTAAAGTGGGCCTCTAAGAAAGGTGGGGATAAACTTTTTAGCAAGGCCTGTAGAAATAGGGTTTACACTTTTTAATTAAAAGAGGGTTGATTTAGATGACATGTAAGGATGAAGTTTTTTATAATGAGGGTGGTGAAGTGCTGGCATGGGCTGCCCAGAGCGGTGGTGGATGACAAATCCCTGTAAGCATTCCAGGTCAGGCTGGACATGGCTCTGAGCAACCTGATCTAGTTGAAACTGATGATTCCAGCAGGATTAGACTAGATGACCTTTAAAGCTCCCTTTTATCCTAAGCTATTCTATGATCTATGACAATAAGTTTTACACAAAGACAGCTAAAGTTAAAAGCAGATAACTTCCTTTAAAGACCCAGAAAATGTGGGTACTGAAAAAAAACCCACTGATGAAAAAGTTATTTCTGTCTCAGTTAGCAACTGTTACCACTTTCATACTATTCCACTCAAAAAATAAACCTGTCAATTAATCACCAAGTTACTGTCCAAATACACTTGTTTGACAAAGCATCTGTTTGTGCTTTCATTATTACAAGCACATATAGTATCTGACAACCTGCTCTTGAACACTTGCATTTAATTCAGTATTATCGATCATTGAATTTTAATTTTATTTTAGACTCATGAATGTGGACTGGTCATATAATTCATTCATATTTATCTGGTTGTTAGTTCTGATGAGGACCTAAAATTAAATTAACATAGACCATTTATATATAATCAAATATTAATATTGAAACAGTTACATCCATTTGGGGCAGAAGGAATAAGGAGAAGATGCAGAACTGTCTACATAAAATTTTAGTTGTTAGGAACATACGAATCAGGTAGACTTGATAGGTGATGAAATCCAAGCCCCTTCCTATTTCCCAGCAACTCAGTAATATGAGGTTTTTTATAAATGGTTCTTCTTCACTACAGAAGTGAGATCCTGCACCCATTTTCCTGCTATAAATTTTTGGTGTCTGATATTTTCCACTTTAAAGACCATAAAACATTCAATAAACTTACAAAATATAAATGACTACATTGATCCGCACAGGTCTCCAGGGTTTGCCAGGATTTTAGAACCATTTAATTGACTAACATCACTGCATTTCTGTTTGTTTGGGGTTTTGGTTTGTGGAGAGGGGGCTTTGCTTGTTTGTTTGGGTTTTTTTTTGCTCATGCTTTTAATCTAGAACTAAAATAAATGTAAATTTATTTACATTTATTTATTTTACTTACAGAACTAGAATAAATGTAAACTACTTACTATACATTTATAATTCGGATAGAGCATATAATTTCACATTCTTACTGGATGTTTTTTGTAGAAAAAGAACATTTTTTTAAGAAAGTGACATTGATAAATTTATGAAATTATAAAAAACAGTTTTAGCTTATTGCTACATTCAGTCAAATACTTGTTCACTATCTTTCTTTCTCTTGGGAGCAAATCTCCTAATTTAAGTCATGGCAGTAGTGATATTGCCTAAATTGTGTCAGAAAAAAACAACACATTAGAGGTACCCCTTTTTTCTTCCCCTGAACTGTTCTTTGTTTTTAAATTATTATTCTTTAATTGTGATGTTCTCTTGTACAATTACCTGATCAATCTCGATTATGACTGATCAAGGATTATTTTTAGTAAAACTGATTATGTTTTACTCAAAAACTGTAGATTTATTTGATCTTTTTACACCACCATAACTTCTACTTGACTCTTGACTCTGAGTTGAAAAGAGCTCTATCTGAATGAATAACAGCTGGGCTTTACTTGGATTAATCTTTATAGGGATTTATTGCGTAGTCATATTTTTATGCACTTGGCTACTCATAGCCTTTGATTTCTCAAGGTAAATTGCAGTTTTAAAGTTGGTTAAAGCATATTTTCATTAATGAATTCATTAAATACTGTAATATTAATAATATTCTTCTTTATTCACTTATAGATAGTCTTTAAATTTTATCTTAAAATATTGGTTGCTGGTTTTTTCTTACTTAACATGTTTGTTATGAATTTTATTTACTAGTCCAAAGTTTCATGCTATTTGGGAGACTACAGCCTTATCCTGAGAACTCCCAAAAAAATATACAAATGTAGAATGACATAACACCAAAAATATTATAAGTATGTGAAATTTTGATGACATGGTGGTTGATGTGTTCTATATATTTTGCTTAGCTACTGTTCAGCATCTTGTGAAGAAGATAGATGCAAATTCTCAGAGAACTACAGACTGTCATGGTATTTAACAACTAAACTGGCAAGCCCTAAAAGCAGGAGTTGCATCATTATCTTAGTAATAAATGGGGAACAAGATCTTATAGAGTCATAACAGACCAGTTGAGCAGAATTCATTAAACTAATGTTGTTAAATACTCTTAAATTTTCCCAGACACTCACTTTAATACCAATTTACAAGAAGTATGTTTATAATGCAAAGAGTATAATTTAAATTATGCTTATTTGTTTGTGGTCAATGTGATGTGAAAGTGGTCTGACAAAAAAACCCTTAAAAACAGTTTCTGTATATTCATCAATGGCATGAATATCAATCCAAACTTCCTTAAATACTAGCAGTAGGCTTGTGATACAGTTAGAGTATTAGTGATGAAATCCCTGCTGAATAAAAATAATTTTGTCTTGTTCAGTCTAGGCAGATGATGAAGATGACTGAGGAGTGGGAAAAAAAGTCAATGATTTTCTTCAGATTCTGGAATGGATTGTGTCTGGTGATGTTATTAGATTTAGGCAGTTAAAATAACTTTTCAATATACTGAGCAGAGCAGAAGTGGGGATTGTGTTAATATCAAATCTGACCACTGCTAGCAAAAGTTCAAATGTATTAGCATTCATCTATGTCCTGTCATCTTGGCTTTTCTTCATCTGTGGTTTTGTGAGTGATGCTCTGAGTGGAGAAAGAATGTCATATTTATTTATTAGTTTATTTATTTATCGAAATCCTGTGCAGGTGGTAATGTGTATATGGCCACCTTCCAGAGTTGTGAACAGAGAATATCTTGTAGTTTTGAATGGGATCTTGTGATAAAAGTGCCTAAGGAATTTATCTACTTTCAAAACCAGAATTAGATTGTTAAAGACTTAATCAATGGGAATGATAGTTATACAGTTTCTATATTTAAGATATTTTAGGGGTTTTTTTCCTAAGTCATCCAGAAGCCAAAATCTCAGTGTTAGGGGATTTTAACATCCTCAGACATTCATTTCTTTGAAAACAGTGATATGTGTATATCTATATATGAATGGGACCTCAGCCAGGAGAATCTTGGTTTATTCTGGTATCAGCCTATGCACTTCTACCCAGTTTCACTGAACCTCTCACCAAACAGATTTCTGGATGCTCTTCATCAGCCTCTGTTTTTGCTGTATTGTGATTTCATGCAAAAAAACGCAAAAATTCTTTTATTTTGCTATTTTTACATGAACCTTCACAAAGTGAAAGATTTCTTTCTTAGAAGATGCAGTAAAAATATGGAGACATTGTGAATTGCAAAACAGACACAATATTTCCTTTTATCACAGTAAAATCAACCAAACAGCAGTGTCATCTGAGTCAGTCATAATAAAAATCCTTTTTCTCTGTCTACTCTTACCTATATTTTAGCATTGTCAGCCTTATGTATCACTCATCTTACTAACACAAGAGTTTATAAAGACCTTATACAGCTGCACGTTCATCAACCTTTTACACAGATGAATGGTAAAAAAAAAAAAGAAAAAAAGCTAAGAAATCCTTTCATTAGGACTGCATCTCTCACAATAGTGAAGGATGCAGTTGGAGAAGAGCCCAGCAATCAGTGTGGGGCAGGCTGTGCATAAGGGCAGTGCTCAGGGATGATCCATGTGGACATACAAAATTCCTTATCCTTTCACAGTTCTCCCCACCCTGTTTCCTGTGAGGAAACACACTTATATTTGTGTCTCCAAATACTTCTGTGCTACACGGTCAAACCCCCTTTGCTTGGGCCCATGCTACTCCATGACCCTCTCTTTCCTCCCAAGGAGTCCAGTTTCATACAGCAGAATCCCAGGAGCAACCCCCTTTGGTCTGATTGAAATCAATTCACTCTTAAACTCCAAATCCTTCCATATTAGATTTCCTTTTCCATATGCCATGCCATCTTCTGCCTTTCAGTAGACCAAAACCCCCCACCAAACAGACCTGTGCTACTCCTACATTTGTAGGACATAAGAGAGTATATTCCAGGAAAGCCTAGGAACAGCTTTAAACTCACATCTTAAAAATCAGCTGTTGACACCAAATCAGGAGGAGAGTTGTCCCTATTCACCTTTAAACTGGAAAATGGAAGCTAATTTCTAACTGGAGAAACACTATTCCAGGAGAATCAGAAGGGGAGAACCTCTGTGAAGGCAAAACCTCAACAGTTACCAAAAGTCATTCTGTAATGGAGTTACCTGCTGGAGATGAGAACACCATACAGAGGTGGAGGAAATCCTCTCCTCTCCAGCATTGCATTCTGTTGCGTTCTGCAACTGCAGGATCATGTCCAGAGAAGCTATGGTTACCAGGAACCAGCATGGGACATTAACAAAACAGGCTTCTGTTCATGAAACCGTTTATTCAGCATGGGAACAAACTCAGATTCAGAGACAGCCCCGAACAAAGGCAGGGTGAGGGGTTTTGATGGACAGAACTAGGGTGGAGTTCAGGGTCAGGGACCACTAGAAACACAGCAAGGGAGAAACCCCGGGGACTCAAACCCAATCAGAACTCCTGGGCCACCCCGAACAAGGGGTCTGGGGTGGGGCAAATTCATCCAGGGCTCACACGGCCCATTGCCCAAAGCAAAAGATCAGGATTCACACTATCTGGGCTTTACAGCCACTCCTCCACATTAACAATGCTTATCTGAAACGAAATCTTTGCCTCCCTGAGGCACCTCACAACAGCATCCTGGTCTTCATCCTTTAGATTTCTTTCTTCTTTGAGATCCTGTCTTCTATCAGGCAAATCCTGTGTCTTCTTACTGTCTCTAACACCCCAAGTACAATTTAGTGTGTTATAAATACAAGTTATATTCACCTGTGGATCACAGTAAATACAGTGTAGACAAGAGGATGGTTTTATCAAGTTTTGTCCCCCTTTCCTTAGTAGTAATATAGCTGCATGATAAGCAAGGAAAAGTAAAATGTGTTCTTTATGTTGCTAGAGGCAGAATAAAGAGATATTTCTTCACATGGGTTTGGTGGGAAACGCTTTGAAATTAACTTTGAACGAATAAGCAATGCAAGTATCATCTGGTGTTCTGATTGTGCTGTCAAATAATGGCTGTTCTACAGGGTACCTATAAAAAACAAGACAGCATAAAATGTTAACTAGAAAATGGCATGGATAAAGCTCAAAATAATGATAATAAAAGCCACTCACTATTTAAAACAAACCAGACAAATTATAAAAGCAAATGTTAAAGTAAAAATACTCTACAGGAACATAGTTTTAAAAAGCCTTTTAAATAATGGATAGCCACAGAAATTTCAATTTTGACAAGAAACTCGAGACTTTTAGACTGGTAGAATAATCAAAAATAGTATCCCAAATAAATTCAAAGATCAGGAAAGAATAAAACTATACTTTTTAGCTCTTTCTTTTATAAAGACATCTATTGTTTTACCACTCCATTAAGAGGCACACATCTTCACTGGAAAATGTGCTTTCCAGCCCTATGTTGTCTTTTCTTCTGTAATGGCCAAGAAGACCTGTTTTGATCTCTGATTAGCAGATTCTCACAGAAAAGTCTCCATGCAGCTGAACAATCAGCTTCTGCCTTAAGAAAAGGGAACCTAGAGAAGCATACTTTGAGACAAAAAGATATTTTTCCAAGCTCAGAGGTGAACTTGTATGCTCCTCATTCTTCTTTCCCTTAATTTTAATTTACATTTATCTTTAAAAGAAAACCCTCAGCTTCAATGCTGACATGAGATTAATGCAATAATCAGTGTATTTTTACCATACCACTGAAAATATACCTTTTTAAAACAGCTATCCTGGGCCATCATGACCCATCACTTCTCCAGTGGAGCTAAACTCAGACTTTAAACTATGACATTTACTTTCATATGTTCAACTATGTGCTTGTGGAAAAGCAAATTAACAATGAATATAGAATACATTGATTTACAATATAGTGCCCAACCAGTTAGTATTTTGTCCTTTGTGAAGACAAAGCATAATGAGTAATTCAGCAACAGTAATGTTTTTATGGCTATTTTGCTATCTGGTTTCCTCCTACTGACTGCAAGCTCCTGAAAAATTATGTAATTCACTGCCTAATTTAGCGTATACTGGATTCTCTGACATGTACAACCCTGCTCAAGAGTTTTTCTTTGTTATATTTTCTTATATTCTTTGATTTCTACTTACTATATTGTTCAGCCTCAGTGATATTAAAAAAAAGCTCTGCTATACATCAAACTATAATTCTTCTCTCAAAGGTTAGTCTTACATCCCCCAACAGTATCACTTGGGATTCATTATTCTTGTTTCACCTCAATGTCACTTGTTATAGAAGCCTTGGCTTGGTTTCCAAAACTGATTTAGCCTGAGGTGAAACTTTACCATAGTTTTAGTTTCCCTTTTTCCTCTTCTGCTTGAAAATCCATTTCATTTAATAACCATATAATCACTGGTGATGTTTTTTCACAACGATATATTACATCAACAATGGCCTGTGTCATATCTGAATTGTGCAGTTCTTTATTTACAACATTGCCTATTAAATAATCAATACTTTCTAAAATCTCTTTCTGTGAAAGCTCTGTCTCTATGGTATTGATTGCTAGCAGTCTCCTGGTATCAGCTGTTGTTAGGGGGTGTCAAAAAAGTAAACTTTAAAAAGATAGGATATAGTGACAAATTTCTTGAGCCAGCGATCTCTTTGCATAAAGAGATGTGGTAAATCAAAGTTACAGACTTTATTCAGTAATAAAAACAGATAACAATTTTAACAAAAAGAAAATGTGCTTTGTGGGAGAACATTAAAGAAGTGGAAGAAAGCATGCAAGGAGTATGAGGCTGAACATGACACAGTGAAATATCTAGAACAGAACCAAAGATACTTGAGTCGTGGTATTTTCCCTGCCAAAAGAATAGCCTGTGAAACACAGAAATTCAGTATCTTGTCCTTTTTACTGGCTTGTTCATCCAAAGGTTGATAACTAGTCTTGTCAATCACTTCAGGAGCTCAAGAGGAAAAAAATCTGTGCCATAAATCAAGATCTTTCAAACTGATATATGAACTCTGAATAATAATTTAATACAACGAATTGTGTTTGCAATTTGTTTCTAGAACAGCTCAGAAATAACACTCTAAATTACATTTTACAGAATTGTATGAGTAATTAATGTTGTATAGGAAATATCTGTTTATTACCAGGTTTATATAGAAATCAAAGAATATTTCAATCTTTCAATATTTCTTATATATTTGGGAAATATATATTTCACATAAATTTAAATGTGTTTCAGAGATCTAGAGACCCTTAGGGATTCATGTGGTGATCTCCTAAAGTGGCATGTACCCTATCCATACTGAGCCCTTGAACTCTTTAAATAGCTTTTCCTGTAGAATCTCTAGTTTGCCAGCATCCTCTTCAAATTGTTTAAGAAAGCTCTTTTGATAATGATCTATTATATTGATCTTATCAACAGTGTGTAAAAGGACTATCTCCCTAATTATTTCCACTTCATGTATATATGCAGAGTCACATTAATTACAGTTTTGCTCTGGAATTTCTCTGACTTTTAATTTTTTTTTTTATTTTTTTTTTATTTTTTTTTTTTATTTCAGAAAAACAGCCTTCTCTCCTTTCTTGGTGCCTAAGGTCAAGATTTTCTCCCAGTTAACCTTAGCTTTTCTAAATTTCCTTTTCTTGCTTAAGTCACTTCCCTCTGCCATGAATGAACAGAGATGGTTACCTACAGAAGTTGTTTAATCCAGTGCTAACTTATGTGAGTCGACTGTCTAGAGACGCCTCTTACTGAAAACCTGCATTTCAGGCAGTTAATGTTGGCTAAGATTACTTACTTCCAGGGAAAAACAAAAACAGTTTTTCATTTGCCTCTATTCAAATGAATATGTTTGGAGGAGTCCAGCTTTCCAGACAGTCTCACAGACCAGCAGAGGCAGAACAGCACCTTCAGCCACAAAAACAACACCACTCACACAGACATGAGCAGCACAGACTGCCTGGTCCTTTCCAGCTGATTAGGTGGAAATCACTGGTGGCAGACCCTTATTCACTGAAGTCCATCGGTCAGAGACCTAATTGTTCCCATTTCTGTTCTTGTCTTCATTATCTCTGATTAGGCTTTGTGTACCTTGATGTACCAATTTATTAATTTTTTCATTCTTTTCACAGTTTTTCTTAATTTGAAACACTGTTTACTAGATACCCTCAGAGCCCTCATATCCTCAAAGGTCCTTGAATTTCAGGTATCTGCTTGTCCTTTACATATACATTTACAATCGTATTATGATAAGGAAAAAAATCCCACTTTTTGTAGCATCTTTCATGTGAGAATCTCAGAACACTGGATGAAAAATAATAAAACAACAGAACTAAGACATTTAAAATTCTGTGATGCAGATATCTCATATCTGAAAAGTAAAGAAGAAGCCCAGTCTTATCTTGGCTAAATTCAGCTAAAGGGAAAAGAATACAAATGGTTTGAATTTAGCATGAGAGGCCAGATTTATGAATATTGCCCAGGTGTCTAAACCCCATTAGATTCCTTGGTAACTAATCATAGTTACTTGTGCCATATTCCTGAAAGACATTATACAAAATTAAGTCTCCTATAACATATGCTGTAATAACACTTGTATTAGAAAAATCTCAGATTGCACTTTTTTGTTTCCCCTTTCATAGATTGGATTAATTGCCTAAATTTGCCTTCTTTGAAAAAGAAGGTGTGGAAGTTTTTTTTCTACAAAATAGAATTAATTTTCAAGATGTTAAAGATCATTTTGAAAGGAGAGCATTGACTCTTCTGAAACCAGCAATTATTTACAAAGAAGTCTGTGGACCTGAGATCTGCCATTTTATGAAAATTAGGAAATGCTCTCTCCAAATTACAGGTGAAGCTGACAGCCTGGCAGCTAAAGGGCAGAGTAATTTATTCTTGTGTAAAAAATAACTCACATCTGTCACACTTGCATACCTGAAAATCCATTGTATCTTTGCTGGCATGTATTAACGGTTTAAATTCTTTTTATGTCTCAGGAATGTAAACAAGAGAAATAATGGGAGTAGAAGAAAAAATAAGTATATAGCACTTAGTAAAGCATTTATTAGTACAAAGTTTCAATGGAAAATCACTGTGTGGTAAAGAATATAAATTATATTCAAGTTGAAAAAAGTATCTTGAAAATACTTTTGAACAAATAGCTTCATATGTCAAGTCTGAAATGTACTCAGAGCTAGATTCAGTACCCACTGAATTAAAATTATTTCTTCTTGGTGAACACCAAATAGAGAAGGAGAGAAGGAGTTGTGGGAGTCGTTAAGGATAAAGTCAAAGCTCACATAAAACTGCAGAGAAGTAGAACACAACTCAAATTTACTTTGCAATTCAGTGCCAATAACGTTCTGGTATGTTTTGCATATCTTCATATATCCCTGAGATAGCTGAAAAAAAAGTAAATATGCTATTGAAAAAAAAAATATTATTTCTGAAACAGCCAAAGAGACTGCAATATATGGAAGGCAAGATCTGTGTGTCTGTCAGTGAGTTTGGTTTTCATCCACCTCTACAAGAAATGTAGTAGTATCTTCAGATTTATTGACGCCTAGCCACCTGTAATTTTCTTTTCTACTTTTACTATAGAGATTATGGTGTTATCTTTATAGTAGAGGTAGTGTTAAAAGCTTTAAATCTCCTGAACTCCAGTATCTGTTGTAATCTCTTTGATGTGTGGGCACATCTTTTGCCTGACTACTGAGAGTATTTCCTTGAGCAGGGTTAGCTGATCGTGAAGGATAGGTGTAAGCTCAGCAATTATTTACACATGAAAAGGTGAGCAAACTATAGCAATACTTGTGGACTACTAAAAAATGCAACGTATAAAATAGTGACAGCAAGAGATCCTTTTAAGCAAAGCCCAAAGAACACTAAGAAAAGATTTTTTCCAGGTATGAAGCAAAATGTTTTTTTCTCTAAAAGTTGTCAAGCAGTGGCAGGTCAGCATAGCTCCCCAAAGGATCTTTGCCTTAATATCAAATCAGGGATGGGATTTCCTGCTAGTTGATGTAGTCCTCAGATTTCAAGATGACAACTTCTAATTATAACCCATTGATTATTACAGGAAGAAAGGGTATTTTAAAATAAATAATAAAAAAAAAATAATAGTTCAATAAAAAATGAATTAACTGAAAGTCAGATGAAAAAGATCTTCAAATGATATCTGGACATGGTCCTGGGCAACTGACTCTAGGTGTTCCTGGTGGAGCAGGGGTGTTGGACTAGGTAATCTCACAAGGTCCCTTCCAATCACAAATATTCTGTTATTTTCTGATCCTGTGAGCCACAATAACCAGCATTATCTTGATGGATAATCCAAAAATAAACAAATGGATTCAAGTGAGTATGACTTGATTTTCCCCTGAAGATTCTCAAGATCCTTTAGAAGCAGCTTATTAATATCAGCAGGAGATGACAGATATAGAAATACATCATCAATTATCTGTTCTCTATCCTTTCTGTTCCTGTTGTATTTTGAAATATCTGCTCAAGCCATGCAAACTTTGTTCTGTCTTGACAATTTAAAAGGACACAACTGTTAAAACTTCCTTCTGGCCATCTTATTCAATAGCCAGTTATTTAAGGTTCCTCCTAAATGTGCTTAATAGAAACATCAGTAAAATATAATCAAAAAATTGATCTCCATTGTCTTACTTAAAAATTAATTTCATAAAACACACATCCTCATACACTTAACAACAGTATCCATTAGAATGCACAAATAAAAAACTGTGAAAGAAGGATTATTAATATAATGCTTATTCTTTCACTTTTTTGTTTATTTGTGTCCATGAGTCAGTGAAGTACCTCTAGCATTAACCTTCTATCTTTTATACTTAAAATGGCAAGAAAAAAATTAGACAAAAATTATAAAAGCTTTGTAGGTCTGTAAAAGATTTTCTCCCTCAAAGCTTGAATATCTTCTCTAAAATAGATGTGAACAGTTCAGCTTCACATTCTGTTGAAATGCAAATTCATAAGTAGATGTATTTAGAGAACTGAGATGCTTGACTGATAATTCACAGTAAGAATTTGTTCTCAGTAAGTCGGATGCATATAATGCACATACTTGCTGAGCTAAAACCCCCTGTCATTTCTCAAAAGAATATCTATCTTTAGAAGCCCAGTCAAAGAGTTTCTAATCAACACAAGTCAATACACCATATGATTTGCTCCTTTTCTCTTTGCCTGTGTCCTAAGCACAGCTCTCTGCTGCTTAAGACTCTTTGAAGAGTGTATTCAGTGACTTTAATATCCTTCTTTCATCTGTAGGTTCACTAAAATATTTTAATATCCATGTGTGCAGTGCCTTTGATTTAGTCTTGTCTGTCATCATGTAATACTACTTCATCTACTAAGTGGGCCATGTAACATAACAGAATACTGGGAAATTTTTGACCAAAACCTAGAAACTGTAAGAAATAATAAATAATTAAGAACCCTATCCAATGAGAAAGACAAGTCAGCAATTGACTGGGCAAGAGAAGGCAGTAAGGAACCCTTGTCTCTGCCTAAAAGGAGAGTCATGCATGCCTAGTTGGGCTGTGCTCACCACTGCTTGCAAGTAAAGGGTGAGGTTATGTCTTCACATTGTTCTTCAACATCTTGATGACCTAAACAAAGTTACAGTAGAGCAGTTATAACAGGTGAATTAGAAAATTTAGAAAGCTGCAAAAAGAAAATATGTAGAAGAGGAACAGGGAGATGTAAAGGGTTGTAATATGAAACAAAAGATTAGGAAGTGTGCGAAAAGAAAAGAGCACATGTAAACATTAGGGCAGAGAAAAAGTGCAAAAGAAGGCTTCAAGACAGCAGCTACTCTTTGTTGCTTTTTCTATTTACAATGTTTAAGACTCTTCCTGCTCTCCTACTAGAGTGCTCTTTGCCAAAATGCAAATTGAAAAGTCTTCTAGTGTGTCTTAGTCCTTTTATTTAGAAAAGGCTTTAATTTCACAGTAGTCAATACAGAAATCATGAAGTAGTAGGAAAGTAGTTTGGTGGGAGAAAATATTCATACATGATGTCCCACATTTGCCTTAATAGTTAACAATTTCTCAGTATTTCAGAGTATGTCTTTTCATTTAAAAACATTTAGAGTTCTTCTATCTCTAGAGAAACAGAGTTCTAGAAGACTTTCATCAATCAAAACTATTTACGTAAATTCTCTTGTTATTTATTTGGAGATTGTAAGTAGTTAAATATACATGAGAGGAAAAATGCTTCATTCTAACCCCACATTAATTAAATGCATGCTAACATATCATTGTTACCATATCAATATCTGTTTATGCAGAATCCCAGACCTGAAAAAGAGAAGATTATTTTTCAGATATAATTATGCATTATTTATGATAATATTTTAAATTATTTTGTCTTAGGTATGCTTATAATAGTTATTCTATATTCTTTAATTTCAGCTCTCTGACATTTACTTTGATTTTTTTAAAAAAAGTTACTTAATTAATCTTCAGTTCAGGAGAGAATTGTGCATCACACTGGCAGACCTTTAATTTCCAGGATAGTGCCTATTTTCTTCTGTACTGCTTCATAAAACAGATTACTCCCTATAATCTGTAAAACAATAAACAAAGTTATTATATCTTAGCCCATTCATACTCTGCTGCCCTTTTTAATACCATTTTGTAAATCAAGCAGTGAAGGAAATTACCAGGGTGATGACAATGAAACAGGAGACAATTATTTTGAAGAAATAAAAAAAAAAAAGAGAGAGAATATAAAATAAGGCTAAATGAAAAGAGAATTGTATTTATGCTATGACTTAATTTTAAACTAGACCACTTTAACTTTAATTTTAGAAAAATACATTATAACAAATACTGGTTTAAAGTAGAGGAGCATTCATAATCTGTACAGGTAATATAACTGTGCTGGAAATTTTTTTTTATATCATTGGTATAGTGTGAGGTCTGAAAAAAGGGCTAAAAGAGGGTAAATACCCAGAAAAAAACCCAAAAAACCCAACAACACCACCACCACCACAAAAAAAAAACCAAAAAAACAAAACCAAAAAAAACCCCAAATCAATCAAAACAGAGTTGAAAGTTTTCATGTATAATATTTTTTAATGCCTAAATTTAATGTCAGAATGAGTATCCAAAGTTGTCTATTTAAATAATAGAGTTACCATGCATTTCCTTCATTTCCTTCACTTGTCCTACACTGACAGGAAGACCACCCTCTGACAGGAAAGGCCTAGAGGCAGCCCCTCACTCTGATGTTGTTATATCAGCTCATCTTCTGCAGGGGCCCTTGCACGCATCTCACAAACATCCTTGCACAGAATTGTTCTTGGGGTCTTACTATGAATATGCAAAACTGTAATAGGGTACAAGAATGCAATAGATGGACACATGACCTTGAGATGCCTGTAAGAAAAATAATGAGCATGAGAACTGACATGTGAGCTCCAGCATCAGAGGGAAACTGTCCATTCATTCCGGCTGGGCAGACTGAGGAGAAACCTTACACATGAAAACAGTTCAATGATTTTCAGATCCTCAGCACTGCTCTTCAGTGCTCTAATAAGGCTGCTGCTCTGTGAAGGCCGAGGATAGACAAAGCAGAATTGCTGTCTAGGACAGGACATGAGTCACTCATAGCCTTTGTTGAGCCCTGTTGCTCTGAAAAACAGAAACCTGGGTGTTCAGACAACTTCTGCTCTGCTCATTCCAGTTTAAAACAAGGTGCAAATGCGTAGATTGCTCTAGCTTTGTTGGCTAATGCAATGAATGCAATGCAAATATAGATGCTGATTCTTTTAGACATTATCTGTATTTTTTTATAAACACAAAATGATACAGATTTGTTTTGAAGCATTGACCTAATGTACCGGCTAAACTCCACTAGAGCTTATGTTTTCCGCCTGTCTACATTTTTACTGGTTCCAAGGGAACACAACATTTTCGTGTTGAACATACTGCTTTCTGTGTTTCAGTTGTAAGTGTTGCTGATTTTCACCCTAGGGTTGTCAAGATTTCAGTGATGGGAAAGTGATCTCTGTAAATACAAATTTTAATTAGTTTGTAGAATTTACTGACATCTTTGCCTGAAATATGTCAACTTTTATTATTGCCATGTCTGAATCCAGATCCAAACATATTTATCTTAGATATTTTAAAGATGCCTTTGGAAGCCCCAAAGAGGAACAATAATCCTTTTCTTATAAACAGAAGTAATAAACTCATCCTTTCTATTCAGCAGCTTGACTTATTCTTTGATTTTAAAACAAACAGTATATTCTAGCCAGAGGGAAACCTTATAAAATTTACCTGCAAAATTACACTACTGCATCTGACTATTCCCCTAGCAACTTTGACATGTGTAACAAGATCACATTTTTCAGCCCCTCTACTATTTCAGGTTTAAAATTATGTTAAAATTAAATTATTTAATTAGAAAAAAAGAAAATTACAGACACACTTTATAACTAAAGCTGACTCTAACTTCATAATTTCCAATCCTGTCCATCCCCATGACTGTGGAGCTCAAGCTGAGCTATTAATGCATTACAGCCTAAATTCACAGTGCAGTTCAGTGTTTAAGGATCAACTAAGGAGGACATTTTACTGCTCAAGGTAGAAGACCATGTGAGAAATATACTGAAGTGCAGGAATACCTTCAAATTGAAAATTCTACTTCTTATACTCGCTGTATCTTCATAAAATGGAGGGGGAAAAAACTTAACTAGAGCTTTTAATTTAAAGTCCTTTTAAGAAAAGGCATCCAGCTTATCCTTCTGAGAAATCAAATCACAGAGCAGACAAAGAATATGGAGATACTTTTACTCTAGAGGGGATGACTTTGCTTTGGTAAAGTAATACCAAAATTTACATCCATGTAAAAAGTCAGAATATATTTCTTTGTTAATAACAATTTTGGAAAATTGATTTTAGTAAATCTTAAAATAAACCTGAGGACTAAATAGATGCAGGTGTGTGTCTCAATAAGGCTGTAAGACATAGTTTTTGATAACTTATATTATTTGTGTGTGGAATAGCATACAAAAATTTATTTTTACAGTTGAAAGGAATTATAGAAGGTAAAGATTATTTTGTAAACGTGTATATAAAATAGTCTCTTGATTACATCAATAAACACTGTTTTAACAGTCTTGTGTACTTCTTGGTGAGATATGAAAAGTATGGAATTTCCTTGCTTGGTTCTTACGTCATAGACAGACTTTAAATGCATTTTAAAAGCATGATCTATACAAAAATCCAAATCCCATAACTTTAAGTATATAAATACCATGTAATGAAGGCCATATTGAATTTGATGTAATTTCTCTTCAGAAGTCTCTGCTAACTGTATAAAAAAGATGCTGAGAGTCCAGAGCACAGGCAGGACTCTGAAGAAGTGTTTGATGCCTCTCTGTGTAAGTTTAAGGGGAATGACACCTCTAGGTATGCCTAGGTACAGCTATGTCCTCACCACTCTTAACTTTTTATAAATTGACTCATAGAACTTTTTGACAGAATCACAGACTTGTAGAAGAAAAACTTCCATATTCTCTTCCCAATGAGACTGAATTTACTGCAGTCTTGCTGCTTGTGCTGTACCGAAGGTCAGACAAGATTTGCACAATGGCCCCTACAGGCCATGTAATGAATGTAGTAGCATTAAAATGTAGAACATTTCTTCTTTTCATGTTCTGCTGAGGCTGCAAAAGTTTGTAACAGGCATTTCTGAGATAACAATCCTTATTCTTTTTAATAAGCATACTGTATTTGAACCAAACTCATTATTTTGCCTTAGGTTCTGCTGCTTATGTTCTAGTTTCTCAAAAGACTAGCTCATGTTGGTTTATTGATATTTCTTCCATAATCTATTTTTCCTACTTGCTCATTCAAACCTGTCCTGCTCAGAAGTTGTTTTGCATTAAAATGTATTGATATGAGCCATGCTATATGAGGTTTCAATTATGCAAAAATAGATCATCATCTTCTTTTAACATTTCAAATTATTCAATAAATTCCTTCATCCTGTTTCATATCCAGGAACGTCCAGAGCCTTCCTGAGGGCATTGCTATAAATAATATAGCAGGTAAAGACTAGTTCGAGACTGTAATTACATTATTAGTGTATATTACATTACATTATTGAAAGACATACTGGATAATAGCTATTCTAAAGTGACAGAAAATAATTTGAAGGTCCTTTTTAAATTTATTTTATGTATTTTTTTATTTATAGTAAAGTATATTGTTACTCTGTTGAAATAAATCTAATTATTTGGTTTTTGTTGTTGCAGGATTACTAGAAATAATAGATAGAAAACTTTTATTGATTTTGTAGGAGTATTTTTAGAAATTAAAATAGAAAATTCTGTGTTAATATATTAGGACTGTCTATTTCAAATCATTCCTGTGAGCCATAAGTGCATTTTCTAAAAATCTGGTATACCTGTAAGAATCTTATTTGTGGATTTGCTTGGATTTGAAGTGCAATAATATTCTGAAATGTACAGAACTGGTAAGCAAAACATTCTGAAGAAGACCACTTGATGAGTAGTACTGCTGTATTGCCAACATCTGTCAAAATAAATGTTTTAGGAAAAATTTAGGAAGTCTGGTCCTAGCTATGTCTTCCCCTGATTTTTGAGATGAACTTACCCAGGGGATTGGTATAAAAAGAAAGACAGAGAGGAAATTTCATCAACACATAAGAAATTTTTCATTGGAGAGATTTTGCTGAAAACCATTCATGCCAGCATTGGTTCTGAAATCATACAGAAGACATTAAATATTCCTAAAGAAAGAAACTCTTGAACTGCAAATCAGCTCCCTCACACATTGGTAAAGAATGAGAACTAGCTGTTTTTTAAATTCCAGGGCTTTCCTGCTTGCTTCTGAGCAGTGAATGCTTATGTGCCTGTTCTGGCAGTGAAAGAGAAGCAGTGTCCCGCATTTCTCTGTTGGTCTGTGCTGGTCTGGCCATAACTCTGCTAATAATGAAACACTGTCCACTTCCCTGAGTAATAAATGTGATCAAACCCAGTAGGTGTAACTGCTTTGAGGACACAGGCAGTTTTCTCCTTAGCTAGTATGTCCTTGTACTTTATCACCACAATCCTGTGCACTTCATGTGAACAGCCTGATCTCAGCCTTGCTGTCCCTGGTGAAACTGAGTATTCTTTATTCTAGTCTTTTTTTTAGTTTATGGGTGCAGTCCTCCTCTTTGAATTTTAACATTCTCATTCTATTGATCATTGCTTTTTGCTTGCTTGGTGGTGATTTTTGAGGTTGAATGAAAGAGGATTCTGTTCCATACAACATTTTTTTTTTTAAATACTTGGAAAAATATTCCTTCTGTCATTACCTTGATATTACTTCAGCTTAGAGCTCTAGCAAACACTTTCTATGTGATGAGTTGTTGTGTTTCTTGCGAATAATTCTTTGAAAGTCTATATTCTTATTAGTGTTGGAACATGTTTTTGCCTAGTCCTTCCAGTTGTTTCTCTGCTTGCTTGCTTGCTTGCTTGCTTTCTCCCTTCCTTCCCCTTTTTTTCCCTGCCCTCCTTTCTACCTTTTTTCCTCCCACCCTTCCCTTTCTTCAGTACTTCTCAACCTTTTTTTTCTCCTCTTTAATTGTGTGGCCTCAGCCTGACTTGTGGCAAGAAATCTAAGCCACAACAGCACAACAAGACTCTCACATGTGGTCATTATGCAGTTCGCAGCTAACCTCCAGCTTCAGCATATGATCATAAATATGGAATCTCAACAAATCTCTGGACAGTTTTGTTGCCTGCTAAACTGTTATTTCACATACCATTAGGTTGAATTCTGTCCATTTTTATGCTTAGGCAAAACAATCCATTTGCTCATGGCCAAATGAGTATATTTTGCTCATAAATGCTGTTTCAGCAGCAAGCAGGGGAGACTTGGAAAGTTGGAGAAAGTACATTTTCTCAGCTCTTCAGCCTGAATATGCAAACTACAAAATCACTTGAGAGCATTTTCACAGCCAATTCCAAGGAAAGCAAGATAGCAATCTGCAGGTTGGTCATCCACAACTAACAAAGAACGAGCAAAAATATTCACACTCTGATAAACCATGCAAATGTTTTCTATAATGCTGCTGCCGAAATTGAGACTAATGATCAACAAATTACTTAAATTAACTCTTACCAGATCAGATACTGTTCATTATAACAACTGTGTCACAGGAACACTTCCCTTTTTCCCTTTGTTGTGGTAAAACAAATCTATAGATAAATGTGTAAAAAAAAAAAAAAAAGTGTAGGTGAAATAAACTGTAGGAGTAAAAAATGTCAAGGCTTTGAAAATATAATTTAAGGTTTTAGGCAAGCTTTTAAAAAATTTAATAGGGCTTTTAGCCCATTTTTTTTTTATTTTTAATACAATAAAACACCCACCCAGTTAGCTAAACTGCTTTATGAGATCACATGTATGATCACAGTGATCAAATACTCCAAATACTCTAGGTAGAAGAGAAGCACATACACGAGAAACTTCTTTAAAACAGAACAAATTGTAGCACTTGTTTCTTACCCTGCGCCTCTCCACTGCCGGTTGCAACATTCAGTGAGTCTGTTCAACTCTTATGGAAAAAATGTCTTTATTTATTCACTGGATTATTGGTTGCAGGATTAGTGAGTTGAACTGGCACAAAGAGATACCTAGTGAGTAACAGATAAGCTTCTTCAGGAAAAATAAAACCCCACAGATGTGTCTGTACAAAAAAGCACAGTAAGGGAGGAAATTAGAGAAGACTCTTTTTCTTTGCAGTCATTAATTGCTAAATTGCCTCAGACATCTTTCTTAACTTCAACATCAGGCTTAATCAGGCAGGCACAGTTTACCTTACAATGTCACTGTGTATTAGAAAGGGAAAGGTGATTACTGAATGAAAAAGATAAAAACTTTACTGAATGAAAAATATAAAGTGATGGTTTATAAAATATTTAGGGAACATTATTTGAATTTTATCTTATGAAGTAGAACAAACACCCAACATCTTAGATTCTCAGATCTATTTTCAGCAATTGGGAAAAATAAATCTAGCATTTTCTTGTTGAGGAAAAAACAAACATAATATTATCAGTGTAAATGAAAACACATTCATCTTCTTCTTTCTTTGAAGAAAATCCAAACTTCCAGGATATATTTTTTTAATGTCCATCAATAACATTACACATGTTTCACACACAGAGGATTATTCCAGATTGCTGGTACTTCTTATTACAATTTACTTTAAATCTGGAAAAAAAAAAAAGCACTATCATGTATATGTTCTATCATTTGTCCTAAAAAAAACCTGCTAAGAAACAAATTTACAGTATGTTGAAGGAATTTTTCTGCTCTGTAGAAGGAAAACAAGGCATCCAACTGGCAGGTTTTGCCAGAGAAGATGATGAATAAACTGTTCATGCTTCTGTGTTTCTATGCATGTTTCTACTTCAAAGAAGTAGGCACTACTGTGAATAAGGGATAAATCAATGTGAAATGATTTTAAATTTTCTGATCTCTATTCGCATCTCATCTGTCTTATGCAGGAAAGTAGATGTTTTCTACTGAACTTAAACCCTTTTTCTGTGAGTTGGTAGTCCACCCTTGTATTCTGTTTTACATTTTCCCAATAATACTCCCATTTACTTCTCTACTTTTTGGATACTTGCTAAAATTTTAATAAAACCCAAGAAAATGGTAATTCAAGAATCTAGTTTGGGAATTTTAAAATGCTAATGTGATTAAATGGTAATATGATTACAAGAAATACTTGAAGAAAAATAGAACAATGTAGGATTGATTAGAGCATTTTAAAAAATAAGATTTTCAAAAAGTCATCCAAATGAAAACCTTGGAATCAAAAAACATTCCAGAATAACACAAACACAATAGCTGTATAGGTAATGTGTTGGCTGCCACAAATAGCTCCCTGACATTTTCTTAGAAACTGTTGTTAAAAAGGAGATTATTCATTTTTTCATGCTGCTTCCAAGTCTGAGGTTTCCCAGTGTATTTATTTTTAAAGGCAGTTCTCATTACACAGACAGTTTCTATTTTGAATAAGGGCTTTGAGTTTATGAACTTCTGAAATTTTATCTGGAGAAAAACCAAACCTCAGGCATCGACCACCTTATCGACACTGGCTCCCGATGATGTCTGCAGGCATGCTGGGTTTTGTAATCATTTTGTAGAGTATTTACAGATGCTCTACCAAGTGCAAGCAGTCCACTGACCACAGGCTGAATGATTCTTTGGTTACTGGGCCCACTTACAATTTTTCCTTTATTTATTTTCAACCCTTTTTGAGGTTAACAACCTTAACAACCTTCCCCAAGGCCCACGGGTTATTAACTACTGAGAGATGACAGATATTAAAGGGATGTTACAAGGTGTACAGTGCTTGCATTCTAGACTGTCAGTAGATGGATTTTTTTTTTAATGCCATAATTTGTATCTACTTCGAGGATTGCTTTAACTAAACTACTTAACTATTAAATCTTAGTTGTAAGGAATTTATTCTATTTTTGCTATAATTTGTTGAAGGAAAATGGGTCCCCAGAAATATTTTTTATCCCTTTTTAAAATAGGCAGGCAAAATTAGTTCCTTTGTGAGATAACTGTGATGGGTGTACATATCTTTTTCCTCTGGCTCCACCAGTAATGAAAGAGCCTAAAACAAAGTACTTTTGTAGACTTAAACATGACAGCTGATTTTAACATTGTTTTTTGTCAGGAAAATAGCACAAAAATTTTTGCCAGAGCCAAGGCACAGGCTGAATATCTGATGAGAGATTTGCCTACCATTATAACAACATCACATCATGTTATATAATCCTAGAGAGTATTTTGGTGAACTCAGAAGTATCCTTCTATGTGAATTTTCTGCATTTATGACTATTTCCCCTCATCTCTCCTATCTTGTGCTCTGTAACTCAGCCCAGTAGGATCCTACATACAAAAAGAATGCATTTCTCACAAAGACTGAGAACACTCAAGATAGCAAGAAAGAAGTATGAAGATTTTTTTTATTATTATTCAGGTTACTTTTTAAGCCAGTAGCACTACATGCTTATTTTCCACTGCAAAGCAAATACATTAAATATCAAATTAAACTGAATTCTTTGCATTAAAAAGAGTTTGAAACTTTTGTTTTATTCAAAACCATTTAGTAAAGACAGTATTTCTAAGTGCAGCTCAAAGTAATACTGTGTAATTAAGAGATACCACAATTTAGGAATGCATTTGGGAGGAGAGGTACTTGAAGTTTAAAATTCTTGACAGACACTTATGATCTATTAGAAATTATATGTCTAAAAATAATTAAGTTCCAAAGTAACCTCATGATCATGGTTTGAAACATTTCTCTGTACAATAAAAAACTACCTTATTTTTGAACCATTTTTCATTATAGGGGTGTCTGTAGCATGTTTTAAAGAGACAGTTTTCTGGATATTCTCCTTCTCTTAGGAATATACAGGGAGAGAAAACTATTTTATTTCTATCAAAATATAACATATTCATTGCTCAAATTGTTGACTGCAATTAAGACAAAGTGTGTTTAATGAATAATGACTGTCATAGGTGCCAATGAGTGTGAGCAGAATGATGTCAGACTCATTAAGTGTGCTCATTTCTGCAGTTTCTGTGCATAGTTCTGCCACATAACAAACCGTGGTTGAGACAAGAGCACACTTTCTGTATCTAAAAATCACAGAAGTGTGGCGACGTGCCTCAGGGACGACAGTTACACTGTCCAACCCCAAACCCCTTGTGAAGGACGGCCCAGGAGTTCTGATTGGGTTTGAGTCCCTGGGGGGTTTCTCCCTTGCTGTGTTTCTGCTGGTCCCTGACCCTGAACTCCACCCTCAGGGGTGGAGACCCTCGGGAGTTCTGTCCCTCAAAAACCCCTGCTCGGGCTCTGTTCGGGGCTCTCTGTTCTGGACCTGAGTTTGTTCCCGTGCTGAATAAATGGTTTCATGAACAAAGGCCCATTTTGTTGGTGTTTCATGCAGGTCCCCAGAATCCTGCTGCTTCCCTGGATGAGATCCTGAGGTTGCAGACTGCAACACAGACGTGCCCTGTTAAGAGCAACAAGTATGCACAACCTAGTTTGGACTGAGGGAGAGGGAGAGTTGATGAGCTGGTTTCTAAGGGTTTCATGACAACCATATCCAACACCCCTGGCAGTCTGTTGCAAGGCTGGATGTTTTCTGGCACAGGCACTGGTGTTGTTGGCTCTTGTCTCCTTCGCCCTGGGAATTTGGGTCCGGCTGCTGGCCATTATGCTACCCGCAATGGTCTGTCTGTGACTGTCTTTCTAGTGTAATTTATGTTAAAAATATCAATGTGGTTTTTGTTAAAGCATTAAAAAAGCATCATTGGGAGTTGAAAATCAATGATAGCAGGCTATCCCAACATTCACATTTTGGCCTTGGATCCCCATTGGGCTGTAAATGAATGAGAAACAGCAGGGATCTGTGACCTTAGGCGTATGCTGCAGCAGACAGTGCTACTTGATTAGATGTATCTTGTTGCAGGGTTTTATTTGGACCTGCTGAATGTGATTATGAAGCATAGAGAATAAAAGAAAAGAATCATCACCATCTCATTATGGCATTCATTACTCTTGCTCTTTTTATCCAATATTGGGAAAAAGCCTTGATAAAATGACCTCCTTTAAAAAGATATGTCATAAGTGATGACATTTTATACTCCTCTCTTTTTGTGTGTATTTGACCTCATTCTCCACACTCAAACTGTGAAACCCCTCAGGTTATGGTACTTTTCAAAACAAAACGATTTTTGGAATGGATCCCAAGGCATTTTAGTCTATGAGAAACTTTATGAGGCTGCTCTGGCATAAGTGGAATTTGCCTAGTGTCCATAATCATCTGTGTTTTGTGTCTTGTAAAAGTATTCATTGCAGTTTTATGTTACTGCTATTTAAAAATTTAGGAGGCTGCACCAGGAATTATGGAACTACAGTATTCATCTAAAATGAAGTTATACAAAGCTATATTATTATTTTGAAAGCTACTTTTTTTTAATTGCACCAGCCAATGTACCCTTCTATGTAGGTTTATGATTTGGATGTAGAAACCTCTGAATGCTGGATTAATTTCTGTAAATGTGGAGCCTAACTTGGTATCAATTCTTTGACTCCTGTCTCCTGTTTTTAAACAACTGATATTACATTATTGATGTCAAGAGGAATTTACCAGGTACCTCAATGGCAACAAGACAAATTCCTAGAAGAGACAAATAGGAGTTCCAACACTGCATCACTGAATTCAGACTTGTATTTAAAGTTCCTGTATTTACTGAAATAAGTCTTCACACAGAAGATTGATCATGAAAATACTGAAATATCCTGAAAATACTAAACCAGGTCTTCCTAAAATATTAATCTTTAATTTATTAATTTTTCATTCATTCTAAGACATACTTCTTGAATCTGACAGAAAGGAAAATTAAATGAAAACTGAAAAACTATTCTCAGCTCACAACTATCGACCTTTAGTCTCTCTTGCTCCATCACTTCTTAAGGAATGTTGCTTGGTCAAGCAGAAACAGCTTTAAAAGTCTGGGTTTTTAATGATTTTTAGTGTTAAAGCCCCCTAAAAATTATAAAGGCATTCAATAAAATTATCACTGGTTTTCAGCTGGTCAAAATATAGCACAAGAAGAGGAAAGCATGTTTAAGTTGGACGGAACCTACAAGAGTGATCTAGTCCAACAGCGGGACTGCTTTAGGGCCTACCAAAATTATATCCTGTTGTTAAGGGCACTGTACAAATGCCTTCCAACCACTAACCCCAGATTTGGGGCACCCATCACCTCTCTAGGAAACCTGTCCTAGTATCTGACCATGCTCTCTGTATGGAAATGCTAATGTCCAGTCTGAACCTTCCCTGGTGCAGCTTTGAAACATTGCCCAAGTGTCCTATCAGTGGATCCTATGGAGAAGAGCTCAGCACCCACCTCTCAACCTCCCCTCCTCAGGAGGCTGTAGACAGCAATGAGGTCACCCCTCAACCTTTCTGCAAGCTAGACACATTCCATGTCCTTTGCTGCTCTTCATAAGGCACAACTTCCAGTGAAGGAAGCAGCTACTGATTCCCAAATAA
Source organism: Poecile atricapillus (assembly GCF_030490865.1). Taxonomy (NCBI): domain Eukaryota; kingdom Metazoa; phylum Chordata; class Aves; order Passeriformes; family Paridae; genus Poecile; species Poecile atricapillus. Next base: position 19,782,829 of record NC_081251.1, on the reverse strand, counting down.
AGATACTGCCTCTACACTACTCTATTATTGCTGGTTGGCATGTTCCCTTCCTCGACATATTATTTATAAAGATCTGTTAACATATAATAGGGCAACCACTGGCAAGAGCAAATTATGTCTCTTTTGTCTTAAAATTGTTGGAGATAATTTCTATATAATATTTGATCTTATTATCAAAACATTGTGGAGCCATACAATTCAGAGGAAGTCTAGACTCAAAAGAAGTACATCATTGTCATGGGGTGGCTTTACCTTTACGGTGGTTTTGGGAGCTAAGGAAGTTGAAGCTGCTGGTGGCTGATGGGAGTCTTTCCTCCTGACCAATTATCAGTCATTTCTAAGAACTGACAGCAGTTTTGACCATTAAAAAGTGAAGTCAACTTGTGAACACCCCCTTAAGATGTACAGTCAAAGCTTTCTTGTCCTCTTTGTGTTTCCGGCTTCTGACAAGGTAAGCAGGCTCTGTCTCGGCCTCCTCCCCCCACTCCAGGCCGGACAAGGCCGCAGAGAGCGGGGCGGGGGGGAGAAGCAGAGCCGGCCAGCCGGGTTTAGTTTTCAGTTTCTGCTGCTGGACTGAAACCTGACACCATGAACACTTGCAGCTTTTCTAAGGCTTTAATTCTTTTACCGTCTGGATAAAACGTACAGATTACTTCTTTTTTCCCAGAGAGACAGAGAGAGAGAGACAACATGAAGAAGACATCATAAAACCACCAAAAACAGTGAGGAAAAGAGTTAAGTTTTAGATAGGGAGAGAATAAGGAGATGCGTTATAAGCTGAAATATCTTCCTGTTAAAGCTATGGAGATGAACAATAGTACTTTGAAAAGACTCCTTTAATTCATGACAAAGTATATTGGGAGGAATGGAGTGTTCAAAGTGTGGATTTTTGAGCAAAGAGAGAGAGTTTGTGATACAGTGAGGTGCTGGAACAGAGTGAAGCGAAGATTTGAGGCCTAGAGGGCAAAGAGAAAACTGTTTCCAGGGAAGCTCACAGAGGCAGATGAAGAGAACTTTTGCCTTTGAAAAACTCATCCTTAAAATGACATCCCTAAACTCATGGCCCATAGCACACCTCAGAGTGATGTGAAATGGGAGGAGTGAACTGATGACAGGATTTCTGGGCAGCTGGCATCAGGAAAATAGAAAACTATAACAGAAATAGTTTTCTTGTGAGAAACTCCATAGATTAGCAGAAGAAAACTTCTTTTTCTCTACAAAGGCTGATGAAAAGACTCTAGCAGGAATTGGGACTCTTTTAAACACCAAAGTTCTAAGGTTTTTCTGTGTCTATGTTGTCATGTGTACAAAGGAATAGTCAGGTAGTGGGAGATAAAAGAGTATTCTGGAAGTTTATTCTGGTGTTTTTATTCTTGTAGTTTTGTTAATAAACTTTCTTTATTCCTTTTAAGTTTTAAGCCTGTTTTGCTCTTGTTCTAATCCATATCTCACAGCAAGAAATAAGTAATTTTTTAGTTACTGCTTTAAAACCACGACAATCATTTTCCTCATAAGAGAATTTGTACACTTCTTTAAAGTTTCTCTTACAGAAATCCTCCCCCGTTCTTACTGTTCTTTTGCCTCCTTACTCCTCACAGGAGCTCTTCCCTTCCCAGTTAAGCTTGGTCACCTTTACATTCAGCACAATTTCTCTAAGATGCTTTCAGAGAAACTCAAGAGATATTTAAGGGGCAGCTCAGCATACTATGTTCATGTACTGTGATCAGTATTTTAACATCAACACATCAGGCATAAGCACCATGTGTGTGCTGTGAATACATATACTGCAAAAATGTTGAAATTTAATTTTAAAAAATTCAAATATTTGACCTTAAAACGTTGTCCTTTCTCTGAAGGAGACTCTTTCTTCTGAGTCCTTCTTTGTCAATAAAAGCAAAAGCTTACAGAAAGAAACTGTTCCGTGATTTTAGAATCATAGATCCAAAGAATCATTAAGGTTGGAAAACACCTCCAAGATCATGGAGTCCAGCCTTTGACCAAACACCACCATTTCAACTAAATCTGTCATGAAGTACCATATTCAGTAATTTCTTGAAAACTTCCAAGGGACAGTTACTCCACTACCCTGGGCAGCCCATTCCAATGCCTGACAACACTCAGCGAGTAAATTTTTATTAATATTCAACCTGAACCTCCTCTGGTGCAGCACGAGGCAATTTCCTCTTGTCATTTCACTGACTTCCTGGGAGAAGTAGTCACCCCCCACCTTGCTGCAATTTTTGTTGTCCACTTGAATTTGAACAGTCATGTATGAGTAATCTATTTAATTTTAGAATAAATGTAATCTCAGGTAAGTGAACTGAATTGCTTCCTAGCATCAGTAATATAAAAACTGAGCTGACTAAAATGTATCAAGTGGAAGAGATTGTGGACTGTAAACTGCAGTGCTTTTAAATATGTGTGGTTCAGGCTATTTGAATCAGCAGATCCAAAAATTTAAAAAAAAACCAAAATGAAGTAAAGTAAAAATATTTTAAAGCTGTTCACATTTTCTCCATCTCATTTTTTGGTCTGTTTTATTAAGACTTTGTTTTTTATATTTTTCAACAGGCTTCTGTGTGCAGTTGCAATATAGGCTTTACAGAATATTTTTATAAACCAGTTGTGACATTTTTGCATGTTTCTCTATTTCACGCATTTCAGAGAGCTGCTATCAAAGTAAAGCAATCCAGCTTGTTTAGTATCTCCTATACCTTTTATGCTGAAGCAAGTTCTGTTCATGTTATGAGCTAAGTAGCTGTTTGCAAAGGGAGCCATATTTTTGGATTTATTTTCCTGTGTGAGTCCCAGCTGTGCCAGTTAGTGGATCTGTGCCATTTTAGTCACCCCTAAATAAAACAAATAACACTCTCAAAACTTGTGAGCTCTCTGCATTCATGTGAGGAAACCTTATTTGTTAGAAGCACCCTGCTGGATTCTCCTGGGACGTCCTGGGGCCAAATTATCACACTGTGATGGGTTAACCTTGTCTGGATGTGCCCACCAAGCTACTTTATCAGTCCTCCTTCTCAGCTGGACAGGGCCAGAAAATAAGATGGAAACCAACTAGTAAGTTGAAATTAGGCAGTTTGCTAAAGTAAAAGTTTGCACAAGCAAAATTTAAAAAAAGATTTTATTCTCTACTTCCCACCAGTGAGTGATGTCCAGCCACTTCCTGGGGAGCTGGGTTTCAGCACATGTAGTGATTGTTCCAGAAGGCAAATACTGTAAATGATTGTCACCTTTCCTCATCCTTTTCTTAGCTTCTGTATCTGACCTGACATCATAAGGGATAGAATATCCCTTTGGTCAGTTTGGGCCAGCTGTCCTAGTTCCAAGACCTTTCCCACCCCCAGCCTGATGGGGAACAGAATGCTGGGGACAGTGTTGATGCTGTGCCAGTGCTGCCCAGCAGTTAACAAAACACACAGAACAGTAGTGTGTTACAGCACCCTTCTAGATACCAGTGCATAGCACAGCACTGCGAGGGCTGCCATGAGCTCCATCTCACACATATCCAGTACACACAGATTCTGATTCAACTTCAGAGGAATAGTCTTTATTAGTACAATGTCTTCCCCTACAAGCATCAGTAATTTTTTTGAAGTTGTTACTTATTGCTACAGTATCAATTTAAATAAATTTCACTCTCAGTCTAAAAATTTTTAGTTTCCACTGTCTCCTTTCTTCCAGTGAGGAAAAAAAAAAACAAAAAAACCCCAAAACAAATTAAAACTCTTAACTGACATTAATGTCTGGAAAAGACACAGTTTAAAACGTACTGTTATTCAAGGTACAAGGTATGCATATTACCTTAGTTCCTTATAAAATCGTGCCCATGGACGCATATACATCCTTTTCCCTCTACTCTCCCCACTCAGCAGTAATCCAGAATATGTGTAAATAATGAACCAAATACATAGAATCATCAAATACCTTGAATTGTAAAGTACCCATAATCACCATCAAGTCCAATTACTGCTACTCACAGGACTACCTAAATCTTAATTCTTATCACTAAGAACATTATCCAGATGCTTCTTGAACTCTGGCAGGTTTGCTGCCCTGGGAAGCCTATTCTGGTGACAAACCACCCTCCCAGTGAAGAACTTTATCCTAATGTCCAGTGTGAACTTCCTTGATGCAGCTTCATCCCACTTCCTCATGTTCTGTTGCTATCAGAGCAATATTAAACACCTCCCCCTCTACTGCCTCCTCTGAGCAAATTCTAGACTGTGACCCTTCAACCTTCTCTTCTCCAAGACAAACAAATGAAGTGACTTCAGCTGCTTCTCGTAAGTCTTGTCCTCACAGCCTTTCAGCATCTTGGTGGCTTTTCTCTGCAGACACTTTAATAGTTTAATGTCCTTTTTATGTTGAGGCACCAAAAATGGCACACAGTACATAATGTGAGGCCACACCAGTGCAGAGTGGGACGATCTATTCCCTCAAATGTTTCGTGTTGCTGTGCCTGATCATCCCAGGACACTGTGGATCCTTTTGACTGCCAGCGCACTATTGACTCATATTCAACTTGCCATTGACCAAATCCCCCAGATCTTTTCCTGCAGGGCTGCTTTCTAACCTCTGGAAGCCCACAGCCTCACAGTCTAGTATCATTAGCAAATTTAATGTATGTTCTGCTCCTGCATCCAGATAATTTATAAAAACACTAGAAAGGCCCTGACCCTAGCATTGAGCTCTGGCAAAGAGCCACCAGCCTCACTCACTGTAGCTCTTTCAGCCTGACCCATTGGTCAATCGATCACCCAATGTATTATGGACTTGTCTAGAAGTGTGCTGGACACACCCAGAAAGATAAAGTGAGAAACAGTATCAGAAACTTTGCTTAAATAAAACCCCCCACATCTACTGTCTTCCCTTGGTCAACTAGATGGATAACCTTATCATATAAGAAAATTAAGTTGGTTGACCAGGACGTTCTCCTCACAAACCCATGCTGGCTACGACCAAAGAATGCATTGTCTCTCAAGTGTTTTTCAAGAGCTCCCAGAATAACCCTCTCCACAATTTTACCAAGCACTGAAATGAGACTGACAGGATCTAAATTTGGTCTTTCTTACTCTTCCTGAAAACAAGGATGATATTTTTTAGCTTCCAGTTGACTAGGATCTCTCTAGGCTCTCAGAAACATTGAAAAATAACGAAGCGGGCCTGCAATAACATCAGCCATCTATTTCAGTACTCTAGGATGAATCCCATCAGACCCCATATACTTATGTACATCCAGCTGGAGCTGCAAGTAGTGAACAAGTTTATTGTCAGTTGGAAGTTTGTCATTCCCCCAGACACAGTCTTGAAACACAGGGCTACAGGGCTCCCAGAGGCCATCACAGGCATCAAAGACAAAAGTATAGTGAAACAGTACAGTGGGGAAAAACACTTCATGTAGGGTTAGACTTCTGTGAAGCTTGGTCTCATACAGTTGGAATTATGGGGTACTTTAGCTCTCACATGCAGGAATACAAACACATATATGTATGCATATGTATGTATCAGTCACACACCTATGTCTTAAAGAGAAACACACAGAGATAAAGAATAACAGAGCCGTTATATCATCCAGTCCTTGAATCACAGAAACATAGAATGGTTTGGGTTTGAAGGGACCTTAAGTTCCCCAGTATATGCATATACGTGTTCAAGTATATGTACATGCATGACAGAAATGCAAGGATTTCCCTTTCTCAGTCTTGAACTTTGTTGAGATTTAGCCCAAGAAAATTATCTGTAGCCTTAGGGTTGGACTTAGGTGCTGCAAAGTGGGTGACAAAGGAAAGGAAAAGCATAAAAATATTATTCAATGATCATTTTTTTTTTTCAACTCGGATAGGCCTGACTGGGATCATTGTTTTGGTTTTTGTCCATACAGAAACTTGAGTTTAAGATGGTCTTAGCATTTCAAAATAGGAGAGGAGTCAAAACCTAGTATATCACTTGGAGTGGAGCTACAGAGTCTACTAAAGGAGGGCAGGTTACACATAGTACTTTTTCTGATATCTGTTTAATCTGGGCCAGGTCAGGGCATCTTTGGCTGTGGGTCAGAATATGTGTAGGGCAAGGATTAGGCTGAGGATAGGGAAGGTAATAATAGCTGAGGTGTATCTGTAGTTGGGCTGTAGAGGGTCTGTCAAAGGAAGGATTAGCTTGTAAAAATATTTTCTCTTGAAAACGTTTTCAAATGGATCCTTGGGAAATGGTGGGTGCAGGTTTAAGGTTTAAAACCTGTGACAAATATAAGAGTCCTTGGCAATGGCTAGAAACATGCCTGCAGTGTTTAGAGTCTGGGAGAGAAAAAGATCAGACCTTCTCCACTTGGGTGTAAAGTCACTGATTAAGAAAGGCTGCTGAAAGAGTTCCTTTGCCTCAAAAGTAGGTCAAATCTTTGGCAGGGAATTCCCTCCTAGGGGAGGATTTCAGAACAAGTATCTTCAAAAGTATAATTCTTTTAAGAAATGATTAGTTTGTTTATTCCAATTATTACCTTGATTTATATGTAGTATTACATTATTTTATTTCAAAATGTATATGACTTTATGCAGAAAAAAAAATTCCATGTTTAAGAAAAAACTTTTTTTTTTTCCCAAAATAGTGTGTTTGAAACTCACAGAAACTCACTACTTCTATGGTCTGGGCAAGTGGAGGCTTGTTTTTTTTCTTTTTCTGTGACTCCTGTTAGTCTGAGGGTGGCATGTAGGAATTAAGGTATAGAATACATATAAACTGCTTTGTGCTAATACTTCTTCTAGATTGACCGAGGAACATAAATAATTTACATCTAACAAACAAGCTAGTTATATTTGGGGGTTAGAATAATTTGTCTCCTTACTGGTGGATTGTTTTCCTGTCCACAGAAGCAGCAACTTTTCCCTCTCATAGCGTAGACTTGAGCACTAAAAAAATCTACTGATAGACGTGACTCTGGAGCTGTATTTTCCTTTATTCAGAAAAGAAATTTCCAGAGCTGGATTGAAAATTACAATTACAATTGAGAAAAGAATGAACAGAAAGGAATGAGCCAATTCCTTTCCAAACAACTCAAATTTCATTTTGTCTTTGAGAGGAAAATGAGAAATTTAATTTTTTCTTTTACTACAGTTTATTCTGAACACATTTCAGTGCAGCAGGGAACACTGCTGCAAACCAAGAAGCAAGTCTGACTTTTCTGAATGTGAGTGACTGGCATTCTGAAAGCCAGGTATGCAGTCTATTTACCTGCTACAGTAAGTCAACCCATTTCTTTTATTATCCGTAACAACCAAATAGTATTTCTGGTGGAGAAGCTTTTGATACAAAATATAAGCAATAACAATTGCTACATTTGAGGTATGAGACCATGAAAATCTTAATTTTCTACCACACAGCAAGAAGGACAAAAGACTTAACTGCATTTCCACAAGATTCACTCTCATTATTATTCTCTTCTCCATGTCGTCATAACTTTATTTAATTATTCTTCTCCAAAAGGTTAAAAAGGAGAAATATTTGCACTTTGGCATTTCTTTTATAGCATGTTTAGGGGACTGACTTTATTTCTTTGTAGACTGGGTTTCTGAACTGGCCGTCCAAGATGGTTTGCATCTCACAGGATGCCAAATGTTACTGATTGAACAGATGTGACAGAAATAGTTCTACCCTAGGGTGACACTACACTGCCTCACACAAGGTACCAGGAAACATTACAGAGGCAATTCTGACTCTTGGTCATTTAAATTATTTGGGTCATTCATGTAAATTAATATTTGACTAAGAAGATTGAAATGCCATTATGTTTCTTGTGTAATGGTACAACAAATAACCTTATTATGATTTGGGTGAGGAACTGTAACAGTGGAGCTCTCCAAAGCCACCCATCCCAACTTTAACCAAACAGGCCTTCCTGGTAAAGTGATTTATTCTGTCTTAAGCATTGTGGGGAAAGCAGTGTCACAGCTGCTGGAGTAGAGACACCTCTGTCTTTGGTCAAAGGAACTGTGTCATGCTCACTTCAACCAGCTGGAACACAGGCTTACATAGGGAGTAGGTCTGTTAAACAAGAGTATTTGAGTACATGAGCAGTGGAGAGAAGGATCAAAAGGTCTGGGTAAAAGCTGGGTTGTATTATTTACTTGCCCCTTTGAGGAGACTAATGCCATGATTATAAATGCCCAAGGCATTGGTGCATTTATGCTGAAATAATCTTTGATGATTGATTGCTTTCCTCTTGGAATTTATTCTGAATTTCTTTCTAACTCTTCCTAAATAAAATTGTCTTTATTTCCAAGACTGGAAAAAATAACCTTGTAAAAGATATGACTCTTAAGGAAACTCAGAGAGTGTCACTTGTTTTTTCCATGTTAATGAATAGATTTCTTTTTATGATTTCAGAAAATCACTTCTGTAATCAAAACCAGTGCCTTATGCCATCAACCAGTTATGGCATAAAATTACTTTTCATTGTCCTGCTTTTTAGAAAAGAAAACAGGCTCCTGGAGATTGAATAAATTTTCACAGAGATGCCATAACAAATTATACTTGCTGATTAAAACTTTGAGGCAGTTTTGTCATCCAGGATTTGCACATAAGCTAAATCTTAATTAGAAACTTTACTGAATTAGCGTATATCAATGCTACAAATGGAGAATATTTAAACAGAGCAGAGAATTCAATGTAATCAGGGAGCAATTCAGAGAGGTTTTTTTCCCAGAAGATCCTATACATTTCAAGAAGGGCAGGAAGCTCAATTAGCCACTCTCTGAAGCCAGTGAACAAATTCCCTTTGACTTTATCGGCTGCTGCATAGAGCTGAAGGGTGAACACCACAGCACTGGGTTTTGATGACTTAATGAACAAATCAGTCATCAAGAAATATGCTTGTGAGTGATTCTGTTCATCATAGCTAGTGGTATATATTTTCTAAGCATAAGTAATTGTTAAGGATTTAACAGTCTAACATACTTTAAGTACAAAAGTCCATATTTCACAGGCAGGGTTTTTTTAACCAACTTTTAGATATTTATATCTATAGTTCCAACAAGCATTTAAGATAATATTCATGCAGTCGTAAATGGTTCATTGTATTTGAAGTGTGGGTTTACAGAAAGTGACAAGTCATTAAACCAAGTCTATCTCTCAGCATGTCCTCAGTTTCATGTGCAATCACTGTAATTTCTCAAGACTTCTGATCAGAATGCCCCTTCTGCTTGTACATTTTATTGCATCTAATAAACTACATGATAAAAAATTACATGATTATAATTTGACCTTGCTAACTTAATCCACCCATATGATGGAACACATACTGAAAATCGCAATTTCTTTGGAAATAAACTCTACAAATAAACGTGTTGATAATAAGGAAAGTTTTTGTGAATTTCATTGATTAACAGTAAGACTACAGATGCTCTTTGTGGATGCTTTAAACTTTCCATTATCCAGCAAATTGCACAAGAACTGATGAGGGTTTCTAGTATTTAAGGGTCAGAATGCTGCAAGATACCATGATATAGAATTCTTAAGGAACATGCCATGGCCACAATTTTCCCAACAACTAGATTCCAAATTGCCTGATAAACTTACTCAAAAAAACCCCTGGTGTCTCAAATAAAATCCTTACACTTTAAAGATATCACTGAGATTTGTGTGGGCTTAGGGAGATGGACCACTCAGAAGTAAGTACAGATTCAGTGTCTATATGTAAAAATTTCAGAGATTTCCAGAGGACTTATCATTAAGAATTCCAGTTAACAACCTTGAATATCATAGACACTAATCAAAGTTTTATCCCAATATTCCTTTGATGAACTTCATATATCTGAACTTAAGATATTTGTGCCCTCCAGGAAGAAAATTGTTTGAACTTGCAACACATCTCATCACATTTTCAATTTTGAAAGAAAACCTCAGAAGTTTGCTCTAGGAGTGTCTATGCATTGACTAATGGCTATGTGGTTTGACCTGTCCAGGTGTAAATAACCATGATATTGAGAGCTAAGTTCAAGACCAAATCACCCCTTTAAAGTCTATACAATTATATTGTGTAGGAAAACTTTTACCAATAGAAAGAAGGTGAATTTTTTTTTTCTTTTTTAAATAGATAAAAGTAGACTTAACCCTACACTCTAGCAAGCATTTCTGAGATGTAAGATAGCACATGAATAACATCTCTTAACCCAGATTCTACCATATAATATACAAACTGGACAGTTGGTTTTGATGATTTTAAGTGTTTTTTCCAACCAAAATGATTCCATGACTCTATGAAATAAATAAATTTTTAAAAATCTAGTAACTAATTGAAATTTACATGTGAGTGGGTGTGTCTAGAACAAATGTAAAGTTGGAGTTTGGAAACTCATTGGCTGGCGAGGCTTGCCAGTATCTTTGATTAACCTACTTTATACAATTTTAGGATAGTTCTGGTACCTATGGGTTTTTTTCATATTCCAGGACACAAATGAAATAAACCTGTGCTACTGAAATGATGAAATTGCTTGTTCTACAAGACGCTTCACTGAAGTCAATATACATTGTTTACACTCAACAAAAAAAATGTTATCCTAAAATAAGAACAAGGTAGCTTTCCTGTCATTTACCTTAGTCAAATCAAAAGGAAGTTCTGTGGAGTTGGAGATGTACCTGGATTGCTTGTGTTACCACAATATACTTCATGCTGAACAGTGTAATCCAGCTGTTACGTGCTTAGAGATGCTCAGCTGCTCTCTTCACCACACACATGGAAATCCCAGAAGTTTGGCAGAGTTTCCGGGCAGTTTATAAAGAAATTCAAAGAAGACCATCAAAAGCAACTCACATGTCACCACACTTGTATTGTTGGCAATAAGCAAAAGCAAATACCTCATTTTATATAGATTGATATGATAATAGGCATAACATTTTCCAGTAATTTTATTTGCTAAACTTGAAAAGGATACAAACTCTCAATTGCAAATACTGTAGTTCATTCTCTGCTTCTGTTAGGATAATGTGGAAACTTACTTACATATTTCTGTATTTTTACATCTTTGAATCCTTTATTAATTCAGTCACAAAGTAATTGCATGATTTTGAAAACATTACATGGCATATGAAGATCTTCCAGAATGCAGAAGCAGTGTTGCTTAAGGGCATTCAATGGACTTACCTGTTTTCTTACTGAGTCATGATAATGTATGGTTTTAGTAGGTGGGAGAAAATGCCTTTGATCTGAGAACATATACTAAGAAATTCACTGCCTGATGAGATGGAATGCTCAGTAATTGAGGCCACAGAGATGTAGTACCTTCAAAACGAATATGCTAGCAAGTTCTCAACAGCTCCTTTGGCTCTTTCTTCCTGTGCAGTTTGAACAACACTTGCATATGCTGTTCCTGTCGCTGGTGACTTCCTTTGTGCAGTTGCTTTTCAGTACAAAGGCACAACTGGCCTTAAGAAGCAATACAGTAAAAGATTTAAATACTTAATATTGTCTGACAAATATTTGGCATTCTCACACTTTCTGTGACAAGTGCTTGTGTGTACTTAAGTCAGTGAATCCATGTGAAAAAAAAAGCAATAACAGTCACTACTGGGGGGAGGAGAAATAGAGGAAAAGTTTATGAGCTGTTTTGTGAGTTTGGATTATTGCTCCTTTTCCACATCTAAATCCTGCAGTCAAGTAATCCCACCTAATGTGCCAGCTTTTAGTTAGAATATGTCAGTGGAAGAGGGACATGCCAATAACAATTAGTGTTTTATTATGGAAGTGTACGTATTCAATTTAAATCATATTTTTGTTTCAGTCAAAAAAATCTATATTTTATGGATTTTCTGATTGCTTAGTTGCAAAATGGGTATATTTTATTTACATTATGGGGTTTTTTTCTAATTTATATCTAATAAAATCTATATTTCCCCTTCTCTTAAAAATAAAAGTGCTTGCTAAGGTAGAGAAATGTTTCTTTTTCTCTTTGTAAGAAATACATTGCAACATTTTCATAAATGCATATATTCTCACTGTTTTGCTGTATTGAAAAGATTAAGGTACTTGAGACCTAATACTGTACGATTTTACTGAATAATGAAGGATATACTCTGCAGATGAACTCAAGTTTTTAAATTTAAGCATATCGTGCTTTCCATTGTTTGTGTTTTGCAGCATGAAAACCAGAAATGGAGCAAAAACAAAGCAACAGTAGTGGTTTGTATGTCAGTAAACACTTTAACAGCAACTGGGGTCATATCCAATACAAAACATAGTATCAAATTCATTTTCTGAGAAGAAACGATCCTTTTTTAAATTATGTGCTTCTCTTTAAAAATAGAATTTTAATAAAACACATTTATGCAATGCTATGTCTCATTCTCTCATCTGATTAGAAACAGGGGAATTGTTTTTCAGGCTCATATTTCACCGGGCTGTATCTTGATATCCATAACTATTATGCTGATTCAAAACCTCTGGAAACAAGAGAGAAGTTTAATACTTGCACATCTGATAAGATAGAAGTCAAAAAGTCATCAAGTTGGATGATATTCTGTCAGGACCCATCTTTGAGAGTGAAAACAAACACAGAAGGACCCCTATATATGCAAGGCAAGTTTTTTTTTTTTAAAAAGTAATTGGAGCAGAAAGGAAGTATGTGACCAGTTTGGTTCTTTTCTTAAAAAAAATATAAATAATATCATGAAGAAAATATCTAAGGAAAGGAAAGAAAGAGAAGGAAAGGACAAGAGTAGACAGTGGCAAGGAAAGACACCACCACCTGTGGATCCAGCTCTAACACTTGATCTTTGCAGTTTTGATGTCCATGGTCAGACCAATGGTCATAGTTTTGATTCCTTGGGGGTAGGGGTGGGTGCAGTCGAGTTCTGTGGGTTAGAGACCATCAGGCTTACGTGGGCATGCTCCAGAGGGCTTTTACACTGCCTGACACAACCCTGTGGAAATGAGCAGGGGAACATTCAGGAGTCTTTGGTGGTTTGTGGCCCCTTCTAATGGCATGACATGACAGCTGTTTGGCCCTCCTTCTTGTGACTGTGTAGTTTTGCCTTACAGCAAGGCATGAAAGGCTAATAAATAAATGAGTTACCTAATAGATGGGAACAGGAACAAAGTTATTACTTCTAAGTGAGCTAACTAAAGGAGGGAACAGAAATATTATTCAGGATATTTTGATGCAGACAATAGGCAGATACAGGCCTGTAAAACCTATCCATTCTGCATGAAGCTTGGCAGGATATGAACACAGACTTAATGAGGAGTAGTTGCAGTGAGTTTATTGTTTTTCCCTTATATCTTCTGTTACTAAGCCCTGAGTTTTTATAAAGATGAATTGTAGAATATGAATAATTCTCTAGGGGCATGCAGCTGTTAAATAATATATGCATTGATAGTAAAGTGGCTTTCCATAGACTGAATGCAGCTTAAGCTAACTAGAATCCAGTCCACAGAAATTGTAAAACAAATTTTCTGCTTTGGAGTGAAGCCTTTGCATTTTTTGTCTAGTGCAAGTTCTGAAATCTTATTTTGAAAATAAAAAATTACATTTTTATCTACACTGACAAAAATTGCAGATGATTCTATGTTGATCTATCTACTAGGTCTAAGGTGGTAGCTTAATTGGTACAAAAATCAAGGAATGGTGACAGAAGAGGTAAAAAGGTGCAATTAATTAGTGAATTCTGGAGGTCATTTAAACTTGGCTCTATTGGTATTTTTCAACAATAAAAATTCCCCCATATGCACATTTAAATTATTATTTACATTCACTGAATCTTTAAATGTCATTCTGATTTTCTGCTTATTTTCAATTTAATCTAGGGAATGATGAGATTTTTGCTGTGAAAAATACTTGAACCAGACAAAACACGTTTCTTTTCTTTGACAGATGCAGGAAATTAATTAGGGAAATATTATAGAATAGTGGCTAGATTTAATCACTTATAGCTTCATCTGTATGTCTCACTTGAGGTGACATTTTTGTGACAGCTGTCTATTCTCTTGCTTGTGAGTATAATCATTTAATTAAAGTTTACGTCATAGGTCTATTAATAACGTCACAGCAGATACTAGGAATTTTGCCCAAACAAGCACTGCAAATCAGATTCTTAAGCTATTTTGGCATTTAAACAAACAAACAAACACACAAACAACCTATTAAAAACAATTAAAAAAATTAAGAGATTATTAGTTTTCATTATATAAATAATTAATTAAAAACCTTAAATGGTCAACTCAAGAGAAATTCAGATTTTGAACTATTTTCTCATTTGTAACATATTGAATTTTATTTGAAATAGAGGCCAGACTAAATATCTAGAGATCAGTGCTTAGGTGATTCACATTCAGTTTCTAGATTAGTTAAAAATGTTCTATTCCATTGTCAAAAAGCAATTCTAACTTTAATGAGACTGAAGTGGAAAGAGTAGTTGATAATTAAAGAAAAAAAATTTACTTTTTTCTAGCACATTTTTTTCATATTTGAACAAATTATTACTTATGTGTAATATGTAATAATTCAACTACTCTACTAAATTCAGTAGAAAGCTCCTTCCTGCATTCCTACTGCTTTTAAAAGGATTCACAACATAAGACTGCAGATTATTTTTCTGGAATAGCTGTCTCAGGAATTTCATGTCTAAAAGGTACAAACTAAATTTCATGTCTAAAAGGTATCAAGTCCAAAGACACCACTGTGACAGCCAAAACTGTCCCCAGCACTGGAGGTGAGTGCAGAGCAGAGCGGGACAATCTCCTCCCTTGCCCAGCTGGCCATGATGCCCCCCAGGACAGGGCTGGCCCTGCTGGCTGCCGGGGCACTGCTGGCTCATGTTCAAATCGTCACTGACCAGGACTGCCAGGTCCCTTTCCATGGCCCTACTTTCTGGAATCTCATTCCCTAGTCTGCCTGTACAGCCAGGGCTGCCCCATGCGAGGTGCAGAATCCAGCACTTGTTGCACTTCCTATGGCTGGTGATTTCCCAGCCCTCTAATCTGTGGAGGTCTCTCTGCAGGGCCTCCCTGCCCTAGACAAAGTCAGCAGCTCCTCTCAGTTTTGCATCATCCGCAAATTTGCTTAGTATCTCTTTCAGTCCTGTGTCCAAGTAATTTATGAAGATGTTGAAGAGCACAGGGCACAAGTTACTTTGTTATACCTTGTGGAATGAATATATTTTTATTGAAAAAAAAATTCTTTAAAAAAGATATAAATAAATACAAAATATGATCTTATAATCATGACAATTATTGCATTTTTTCCATGATACTGCTAAGGTACTGTTCACTTGGAACAAAGTATAGAATTGTTTTGAATATTTTATGAACACTAATACAGCCTCTCCAAAAATTAGATATCTGCTTGTCAGGTTCAATACTGTCCTCTAAATCAGACATACCTTTTCTCATTTTATTTCAATTATTAAGCCTCATTTGAGTAAGGCTACATTGAAGTGATGCAAATCAAAACTAATCTGACCTATTTTCTATATCTCTGCTTGATGAAATAATACCTGAACATGCCTTAGGTCAAAGCAAATCACACATGCAGACATAAACACATACTCAGGGAGCTTCCTCAATTTCTCTGTTGTCTAAAAAGAGATTCTAGATTACCACTTTTAACGAGGTACCAAGACTCCACAGTAGCCAAAACAGGCCTGATAATTTTCTCTCGTTCATGCATACAAATTCTTAAGTGAGGTTAATTATTCTATTGAGCAAGTGAATCATCTGAATTTTTAAATGTGAGACATTTCAACAGGTTCTCTAGGGTATTTGTGACAGTCTGACTTCATTTAGCTATGCAGCCTCCACAACCCAATACTCTTTTTCTGTCTGTAGTATTGAAACATCTTGAGCATTTAATAAATTAATGAGTCAAGATTAAAAACTAGAGAGTAAACTGAAGCAAATAAGTGATTATTAATATTTAAATAACTGAATGTTAGGGACCAGAGAGGAAAACCACCAAGATGGCAGAATGTTTCCTAAATATTTAGACATCCTAAGTAAAAGGTATCCTTTATATTTTACTGTGTTTCCTTTGAACCATTTGTGAAATCTGAATTCTTTCTGACTTGTACGTGAAGACAAATTTCAGTTACTATTTCTACTAAATCTTTCTGTTCTAGTAAATTAGTTTTTTCCTTTTCATTATCTTCTCTGAAGATCATGAATTCCTGATTAGTCCAAATCTGAATTACCTTTTTCTGGCAAAAGAATTATAAGAATAGAATAATAGGTCAGCTAATGAGCTCTCCAATGAAAGAAAAGCTGGTGGCCCTAATGGAAGTTGAGCAGGTGTAGAAAGCAGTTGAAGGCAAACATTGCTGGATAATTCCTTGCAGACTATGGATGGTTATAAGATGTATCAGATACCAATCAGGTGTAACAGATGACATAGTAGTATTCTTCTGTGACACAGGAGCATTAAGCCAACATATACCACTAGAATACAAACCCATTCTGTGATGGGATTTTATAGTTCTGTGTATTCAACTTTCCAATGAAAGATATATTTCATAATTTTGTGCACAAATAATTATTTCCTGATGAATTTTTTTTTACCTTGCATATTGAAAGTAAAGAAAATCACAAATATTATTTACATTCAAATATGTTTATGATCTTACCATAGAATTTTTTTGCTTGAAAAAGATATTTAAGATCTTCAAGTCCATCTGCAAACCTAATACTACTATATTTACCACTAAACCATGTTCCTAAGTGCCACATCTACACATCTTTTAAATACTTCAGGGGATGGTGACTACACCTGACTGCAGCCTGTTGCAATGCTTGACAATTATTTTGGTGAAGACATTTGTTCTAATATCCAATCTAAACCTCCCCTGGAGCAACTAAAATCCATTTCTTCTTGTCCTTCTGCTTGTTATCTGGGAAATTAGACTAGCACCCACCTGGCTACAATCTCTTCTCAGGCAGTTGGAGGGAATGCTAATGTCTCGCTGAGACTCCTTTTCTCCAGGCTGAAAATCCACAGGTCCCTCAGCAGTTCCTCACACGACTTGTGCTCCAGGCCTTTCACTGGCTCCATTGCCCTTCTCTGGACTCACACCAGCCCCTCAATGTATTTCTTGTAGTAAGGGGCCCAAAACTGAATGCAGGATTTGAGGTGCAGCCTCACCAGTGCTGAGTAGAGTGTGACAATCCCTGCCCTGGTCCTGCTGGCCACACTATTGTTGATACAGGCCAGGATGCCATTGACCTTCTTGGTCACCTGGGCACACAGCTGGCTTGTGTTCCACTGGCTATCATCTTCATTTAACCTCATCCAATTGGCCTCAGCCCACTGATCTAGCCTCTGCAGATCCCTCTCCAGTCTTCCTACACTTCAGCAGATCAGCATTCCCAGCCATCTTAGTGTCATCTGCGAACTGTGTTATTGTTGAAGATGCTGAGCAGAACTGGTCCTCACACCGAGCCCTGGAGAACCCCACTAGTGACTGCTGCCAGCTGGGCCATGCTCTGGGCCCAGCCATCCATCCAGTTATTCATCCAGCAAAGAGTGCACCAGTACAAATACACGAGTAGCCAGTATCTCCAGGAGAATGCTGAGTGAAACATTGTCAAAGGCTTTAATGAAGCCAAGTGCAAAATATCCACAGCCTTTTGTGGCAGCGTGCCTCAGGGGAGACAAAGAGTTACATTGTCCCACCCCAAACCCCTTTTGAAGGGCGGCCCAGGAGTTCTGATTGGGTTTGAGTCCCTGGGGGGGGGGGGGGGGGGTTCTCCCTTGGTGTGTTTCTACACACCCTGACCTGGTCCCTGACCCTGAACTCCACCCTCAGGGGTGGAAACCCTCAAAAGTTCTGTCCCTCAAAAACCCCTGTTCGGCCTCTGTTCGGGGCTCTCTGTTCTGGACCTGAGTTTGTTGCCATGCTGAATAAATGGTTTCATGAATGGGAGCCCGTCTTGTTGGTGTTTCATGCAGGTCCCCAGAATCCTGCTGCTTCCCTGGATGAGATCCTGAGGTTGCAGACTGCAACAGCCTTTCCCTCATCCACTAGGTGAGTCACCTTGTCAAGGTATTGCCTTTTTCTCAACCAGGAAATAAACACAAGATAATTTTAGTAAGGATGTAATGTAAGTTTTAGCTTTCATATTATCCAAATTACATACTGCATTAGTATACATCTCTGAACTTCATATAAAGTGTTAGCAATTTCTCTTCACAGTTTAGTTAGGCACAACAATCCTTTTCCAGCCTGAGAACCAAGAACACCATTGCAGCTTCAGGCCCAAAAAGTAAAAACAGTGAATTGAGGGGAACAAACAGGATGTGACTTCGTAAACTGAAGCTGTAATCAGACAATTAACCCCAATATGTAAATGGACCAAAACTTACAAAAGTGTGAAAAACTTATGACCCATCATCCATCTTGGGTGCAGACTCAGCCAAGTTTGTACCACCCAAGGTGTATCCTTTGAAGGCCTTTTTAAAATAAATACCTGTTTTATTCCTTTAACTCTCTCCAATCTCTGCTCTAGGTAGCCTCTTGAGGCATCAGTATTTGAAGGCCTTCAGGGCAGCTATGGAAAGACGCCCACAAAAGGCACCCCCCCATGGATGAGTACATTTTTATAGGTTTTAGGAAATTAGCATAATTGATAAAAAGCACCAATCAGGAGGACAAGTGATGATGCAATTCTCCCCAAGTCAGGCCCCTTCTCTGGAGTTCCCCCTTGTCACTGGCTGTAATTTGTCCATGAAAATGTGTCTCAAAGAGTTGTTCTCAGCCTTGGTTGCCAGGATTAACCAAGATAGGCCTTGTACCCCCTGGGGCTTGGAGCTCTGGAATTTGTTTTGTCTTGCTGCCTAGGGAAAGGCCATGGAAAAGTACTGGGAAAACTAGCCACTAATAAAATAGGCTTACAGAGGTGCAAATATATATGTGAAGAATACAAAGAACATACAAAAGGAGAAAGACAAAAACCAAACAGCATCAATAGAAGGAGATAGGCTGGTCAAGAAACATGTGCCTTCCATAAACCCATGTTGGCTGGAACTGATGTCCTGGTGGTCCTGCACATACCCCATGATGATCATAAGATGATCTTCTCCATAATCATAGTCTTCCCTGGCAACAGATCTCTTCCCCAGATTCTCCTTTCAGGCCTTCAATTATCCAACATTTGCTGATAATGACATTTTTATGAGGTTGCTAAAATTTATTTTGAAATAGAAAATGATTGATTATTAGTAAGTAAAATAATTTCTGGTTTACTGAGAAATATTTAAGAATTCAGGCTTTTTATGTATTTGCTTTTGACTTTTCTCCATATATATGATAATAATGGTAGCACAGAGGCATAGTTAAGAATTTTTTTTATCTAAGATATAGCTGTTAAAAAATATGAAAGACTATTCTATTTTTTTTAATCTTGAGTTTGTTTGGCTCCTCTATTATCGCAATTTCACCCCAACTTAGTTTAACTGATTTCAGGGGATAAATTTTTTCATTGAAAGAAGAATCAAAACTACTACTTTTCTGCTGCAATCTCAATGAGAAGCAAGATATGTCCAGTTTTCTCTTTCTCTGTATTCACAAGAGAATACAGATACACCCCAACTGTGTATTTGAGAGTGATACAGGGTACCAAGAGCCCAATATTGACACTGCATGCATTTCAGAAGGTTTTGCTACAGGTGACCTTGAATAGTCCTATGGTCCTGTTTACAATTTCCTATTGACAATGTACCGTGTGAAAGTTTTAAATTATACTTTAAATATTAAGAGTCAGATTTACCATTTAAACATTTACCAGTGTTTGCCTCAATAGACTTTCAAGACTGTTGATGGCTGTTTTCATAACTCTGCTGCAAGGAAACAGTAGAAAACTTAAATACAAAAATGCAGTCCTATATCCTGCCTCAATTTATGAGCTCAGTTATCAATCCTGATTACTTCTAGTGTTTTCAACAGTTTCATTTCATTCTTAAATCAGACAAAAATACTTTGCCTCTCCTTTTATTCATTATGTTTTTCAATACATTTATCACTGTACATGTGTCCACACATGAAATTCCATGATTTAAGGTCATCCTATTTTTGTGCCTATTGTTTTGCACTAATTTGTTTTGGAGCAAATCAGCTTGTTCCCTCTGAGACAGGTCAAGGACTAATTCTGTAGAAGGTTTGTTAAGGAACAGTTCCTGTTAAGGAACAGAAAGTGTTATAGAGGTATCATTGAATACCCTTGTCCTGCAAGTTCTAATGATGGCCAAATCAAATATATTTATAAAAGTGAATTCTTTAGTAAGACAAATGAAAATATAAAATAGAACTGATGAAAGATCTTAATCAGAAATACTATACAGTATAAAACTAAAAGAACTACTAGTAGATTATAATATAACATAAAACACTATACTATATAAATGTTCTCATATTAAAGCTAGCAAAAGAAAGCATATTGATTAGAAGCTGAAAGTAACTTACCACCAAAATGAAGGTAATGTACACAGATTCCTTCATTTACCCCTGGGGGGTGACTGTGAAATAGGCATCCCTATTCATAGGTGAAACCACACATTTCCAGGAAAATGTATGGAAGATTTCTTCTTTGTGGAAATTTGGTATGACTTTTATAGCTAAAAAGTAAATAGCTGTTATTCAAAAATTCAGCTTATCTGTCAAATCTCATTTAAAAAGTTAGATGTTTCTCAGCAGTTGGGAGGTGGTGCCAAAATAACTCACTACAATACAGTTTGTACGGCTTGGGTTATTTGATCAGTTAACAAAGCTTTTTTGGGGGGTAAGATGCCATGCTATGCTGGGTCTTTGTTCCCTTTGATAGTGCAGATACAGCCCCTGGCTAGAATCTCCGGTCTGCTAGAGTGACCTAAGTCAGCTTCAGTAAGTTCTTCAGTAAGCTGTTCGTTTTCGTGTGTGATAGACTCATAGCAATTTCTGACCTCACAATGACTTCAGGGGGATAAATATCTCAAATTGAGGATGGATGTGGTCTTCTGTAATAGGGAGTGACCATTAGTTTTCCATCACACAATACAGAGATTCATGAAAGGGGCCATCTTCTAGGACCACGTGTCTGCAGAAGTTCCCCATACCTCCAGGGACAGCTCTGTCACAGAAATCTCATCAAGGTAAGAGATGACATTGTGACATGCCACTTCCATACCAAGGGACCTATGTCTTCTTCTTTAGATGCTCTGTCTCCCTCTGCAGCCACCATGCCCTTTCCAGCTGGTGGGGAACAGGGCTGTGACAACAGGACTGAGAAAGCACATTAATGCCACTCTCCTGGTGACTGCAGGCATGTGTCAAATGGCTCAGTGGGTAGATACTGCGGTGCTGAGGGCAGCTAAAAATGGACTGATCTTCATCGTTACATTTAACTACATCAGGACACCTATATTTGTAGCATTTGGACTGTATTCCAAGTGCTCAGAAAGAAGCCATTAATTAGGCCAATAAATGAGAATTTGAATGATTAATTATTTCACCTAATGCCTTACTGGAATTAATAATGCATTCTTAAGTACTCTCCTGGTTAAAAGTAAGGGTCTTGGTAATGAGTAAAATATCGTCCTGAGAATGTTATTAAGCTCAGATGAAACAGTGACCAACATGATGAAAAATACCTCTTACACTTTGTAGCAATGATTTCAATAGTTATTTACTTTTTCTATTGTTGGGGACCCAGATGTTTCAGATGTGAAGGTGTATACCGTCATCCAAAACAGGAGAATAGTGTCTATATGTTCTGCAGGAGGTGAAGGAAAAAAGGATGTTATGATCAATGCCATAGCCCATTGTATTGCAAGTGCATCATGAGTCATTTGCCTGAAAAAGTCAATCAAGTAAGAATCAATAAGAAGTAGAAGGTGCTTTGCTCAAGCAAGTGGTTTGTTTTAAATTGCCTTTATATTTTTTTTCCTGGTTATTTTGTGGAAAATAACTTAATACAGAACTCTCTAATACAGGGCCAAAAAAAGAGTACAAAAAATAAGTATGAATTCCTGCAGCCTTTTTTTTTTTGTCACACTGAGGGAACTGCCTCATACAGCTATTGCTGTTCAAAAGGTGACTTTAAAAATTTAGAAATTTTAAGAGAAAATGCTGGCTAGAAAACTCTTACAGCTTTATTTCTTGAGTTTTTATCTCAGCCCCACATCCTTGCCTCCAGAACCACCCCTCTCCACCTGCTTTGGCTTTTAAGCTTTTTCAGCATTACAGAGTGTTTTTGCAGTGTAATTTGTATTTGTCAGGACAATGGCTTGGGGGGTTATGAATTGTAAAGTGGATACTTTGGTCTACATTGGAATTGAAAAGCCAAATCCAGAAAGTAAAGATGAAGAATGGAGTTGTTCAGTCTTGCATTACCTCTTTTCTCTTACCCTTCTTTTTTCTTGTCATGCCTTTCCATACATTCTAGCTTTTGCAGTCACTGCAGAATGTTTTTTTTTCATTTTATGATAAAACCTCAAAGAATAGGCTACAGTGGCAGAAGTGCATGCATTATATAATCTTACATTTTCAAGAATGGTAATGAATAGTTTTCTCCCACTCATAGTTTTAAATTTAGAATGTGACTATTATATAGAGAAAATCACTTTATTTGTAGCCATTCCCACATCTACAAATTACACCCTTTTGATTGTCTGCACATTTTCTGTTTATTTATCTCAGAGGCTGAACTGTGAGATGGCAAGGTTACATGGATGTTGTCCATCTTCTGACAGTTAATTTGAGATTCCCAAATAAAACGTTAATGGCTAAAATATATGCATTCAATAAAACATCTGGGAAAGCAAACTGGTTTTGGCTAAAGTACAGTTATTTTTCTTCATAGTATCTGGTACAGTGTTGTATTTTGGATTCAGGATGAGGATAATGGTGGTAACACAATGATGTTTTTGTTGCTCCTGAGCAGGGGTTACCCAAAGTCAAGCTTCTCATGCTGTCTCACCACTGGAGATGGTGGCAGTGCACAAGAAGCTGGGAGGGACAGCAAAGATGATTCCAACAGACCAAGGGATATTCCATACCATATGGAATTATGTTCAGCATATAAACTAAGAGGAAAACTGCCTAGGTGGGGCACTGCTGGGAACAGGTTGAACAGCAGTAGGTTGGTGGTGAATAGTTGTTTTCCGCTTGCAACACTCGTTTTTCTTGGGTTTTAGTTCTCATTTTGTTATTTACCTTTTCATGATTATTGTTGCTATTATTATTATTAAAATTTCAATTATTAGACTGCTGAATCTCAACCCACAGGTTTTCTCACTTTATACTTCTGATTCTGTCCATCATCCCACGGGGGAGGAGTGAGCAAGAGGCTGTGTGGAGCTTATAAATGTGGCATAAATTAAATTCAGACAAGAAAGAATAATCTACACTTTCTATAAAAGCTCAGATTTTAGAAAACGTAGATTATTATAATTCTAAAAGGTATACTAGATATTATGGCAGAATATTGGTGAAAACCCACTTTGAAAAAATTGCAAAATATTCTGCAGTTTATCTCAGCCATCTCCCTGGGAGTTTTTGTGGTGTCATATGTGGCAAAATTTCTCAATCAGCATTTATATTAAGATGTACTGTGAGGCATTTGGTATTGATGTTGATAGCTCTTCCTTTTCAAAAATAAAAAGGCCTTTCAGACACTTAATTTACATTTTTTACATATATGGCTTTTACATGTACAGTTTTTAATGTAATTTTGGTGATCTCTAAAATCACCCATCATCAAAAAGATGCTGATATTAGTTCAAATAATTTATCTCTTATATTTTCCAGTGATCAGGCAGAACTCTTTGTTATAATAGAGTATTCCACAAAATTTTAATCACGTATTGTTAGACCAACTACATTTGCTGCATTAACTGAAATAGTATCTAAAATGAATGAATGAAAATGAGAAGTAAGGTACCAGTTTTGGAGGACCATAAGGTAAGAAGTCTGTACTGTTGAATTATATTCTCTGAAAAATGTGAAGTTAATATTTGCATTTGGTTGTGAATAACTCTCACCACTTAGACCAGAGTAAAACTTCGGAGTGAGTCCAGTGTTCTTTGTATTGGAAAAGTGAATTCTGACATTAGCAAACAGACAAATGCAGAGGGTCAAAATAAATTATGAATGTAGCTCAGATATATTTTGATACAAGAGTCAATACAACTCCATTTGAGCAGACTCAACAAATATGAGTTCCTGACTGAATAAATACAAGTAGAGCTTCTTTTCATCAACGTACTCCACACATTATTTTTCAGCTCTATGGGCTTTAGCCAATTAAGTCACCTGTTTTTTTCTTTTGAAACATTTTATGATGCACATTCATAACTCAATACAGTATTTTATTCTTAGAAAGGAGTGGGATGTATTCACGGTTTCTTTGTATTTGTTTTTGTACAATTTATGATGCACAGGGAATTGGAACTCTGGTTAATCCTTAAATAAACTACTAAAAGAGAATATTATTAAGATATTTTTAAGTGTTAACCAATTTACCTTTTAATATATGTAAGGTTCTCTCCCTGCTTTCTGTTGTTTTTTTTTTTTTCTCTTTTTTCCTATCCTGTGTTGTTTTTTTTTTTTCTTCTGGTCTGATGTTATCTGTTCCTGTAAAATGTTGAAACCTATATTTTTAACTTCCCCACTAAGGACATAAAATATCACCAAACTTTGAGAACCACAGCTTCATTTTAAAATGTCTTTAAATTTAAGTCTTTTTCCTCTAATGACCATAAATCACCTTCTGTAACAGTTCCTACCAATTATTTTTTTTATAGTGGTAGAGCATTTAATTTTTTTTTTCTTATTGGCAAATATGAATTATAGCCCACATGAGATATTTTTACTCTTTTGTTAAAAAAATTCTTTCCTGACACACTAGATAGTATAGACTTGTCTTTTCATTTCATAACAACTAAGTTGGGACCCATACTACATATAGAAATGAAGTTAATTTATACAACTCAAACAGTGTGGAAGCCACATGTCTGTTTGCAGACAGAACTGGTTGCACAGAATATCTCCTGATGCTGTGTCTAGTGCTTTGGGTCATTTCCCTTCCCTTTTCCTCCAATTTAACTCCACTGGAGAAGGCCGCCACATTTGTTCAGCACATTTTACTACTGAAGCCATGTTGGCTATCACAAATCATTCATATTTTCCATGTGCCTTAGCATGTTTTCAAGAAGGATTTGCTCTGCATTATTACTGAATACAGACTCGACCACCCAATGGTATCAGAGCAATTCAGTTATGGGATACTGAAACTTGATTTTCACTTAGCTGAATTTTCTCACGATTAAACAAACAAAATTACTGCTTAGACACAACACATAGAAAGGAATCTGAATGTGATAGCATTTTAACCACACAAAGTTAACATATGTTAACAGCAAAACCTTTCACAATGAAAGTTAACAGCAAAACCTTTCACAATAAAATTTCACCACTTCCAAACTTTATGTTGGTACCAAGACAAACACAGAAGGATATAATATAGCAACACCCTCTGTTGGAGTCTGTAATACAGAGTGTGTGCCCCTGTTTCTGATACTTAGTTATAAGATCCAGAAAAACACTGAATTTCATATAATATGAAATTCATGTGAATGTTTTCATGGTGATACATGAAAACAAATGTTAAAGTTAGACAGGAAAAGTGTAAATGTGTAGATTAGAAAGTTTCTTAAATCACTGGGTGAAAAAGTAGTTTAGAGAACAGGAGACAAGATGGAGGATTTAGGGTGTTGTCTCTTGTCCTTCTTCTTTCTTCATGTTCTTCTCCTAGAGGTTTTTGGGTAGTAGTAAGTGATTGGGTAAAAAATGCTGCAGTGCAGCACACAGATGTTGGGTCATTGGGTCACTAAAAAAATAATTTAGTTGGCATCTGTTAATTGGGTAAATGGACATATAAAAGACCTTGAAGAGGATCTTTGCTAGCCATTTTACCCCTTTTCTATCATAGTGCACATAGCTCCTTGTACCTTGTAATGCTGATAAGAAAAGAATAAACAACTGAGACCAAGAGTAAATTGCCTTCCTCTCATCAATCTTCAGTTCAAAGGGAAAAAGAACCTAACCCAAAAGTCCTTAACAGGACAACCCTCTGCCTTTTTCTTCTGGTGAAAAACATTTACATTTCTAGTCCCTTTACATAACCTATGATTTCTGTGTAAAGGAAAAAAGTGCAGGGTGGTTTGGGACTTTTATCTTCTGTAGAGAGTTTGAAATTTCATTCCTAGTTTGTTTTGCTTTTTGTTTTTTAGGGGACTTATCAGAGTATAGGGAAGTTGAGGTCATGATTTTTTTTTTTTTTTCCCGAAGAAGAAGAAAAGAATTTAGGACTCCACAGAAAGATCCCTGCTTCCAGCATGAGTTTTTTCCGTGGAGTGGAAAAAAGGGCTTTGAATAAAGGAACAGTTCTTGCTTAGTTGGACTTTCAGAGATGCAAGACAAAAAAAAGACAAAACAAAACAACTTCATTTTCAGAAGAATTGTTCACTTTAATTTATTGCTGTATTAATATGTACACTTTATGTTAATATTTTTCATCTTATCTACATTTGAAGCCTTTTGAGAAAGAAATTGCTTTGGACTGCTGCAGGACAATCAAGTAAATAACTATAATGTAGAGATGTTTGTTCTCCCTTTACTCTTCTACCACTCATATAAGTAATATTAAAATCTATCCCAGTGATAACGTCATTCTAATCAGATCACATCTGCTATGAGAAGGAATTATCTGAAATGCTTTTGCAGCCTTCGAGGGGGACATTTCTAGCTAACAGAGACATCCACCCAGTACTCTTTATATTTTTGTATGCAATTTTTTTGTCTAGAGTAGGAAAAAGATTCATTTCTCACACATTATTCAATTATTTATACACAAAGCAGCAGTAATCCTTGCCACTCTGGGATGTTTACTGCTGTTTCTTTGTTATCAAAAATTCAGTGATAACTACTTTACTAACAAAAATCAAAACATTAAAACCCAGATATAGTAGATGAAGCAATTTTGGAGACAAACTAAACAATCAATTTAAATAAATTTAGCACCTGTGTTTTGTAAACAGTGAAATGAATACTACTAAGATATTAGTTTTTTTCCCAGGGAAGAGTGTTTTCATCTAAAACTTCATCACTTTACAAACTCTGCTATTCTTTTAAGATCTAAGTAAAACACAGAGATTGTTGAAGTAAAAAGAAATGTTCACATATGCTCTTAAAAGAAGCACAAGTTTAGTTGTAATACATTTCAGCAATATTTAACAGACATATTACTTCTTCACGTGTCATTTAAAGCCAGAACTTTTCCATGTGTGCATGTTACAGCTAATAGTCTTATAGAAAGCATTAATTCTCTTACAAAAAGAAGAGACGTCAAGGCTCTGTGCAGCTGGTACTGGTGCTGATAGTATTTAGATTCAAAAACTCTTTTGAGTTGGAAGAGTCCTTTAAGATGATCAAGATCCATGGGCAAGGACACCTTCCACTAGACCAGGTTGCTCCAAGCCCCATAAAACCTGGTCTTGAGCACTTCCAGGGATGGGAAGTTCCTTGTCTGTTCTGGGCTGGGGAGCCCAGAACTGGGCACAGCACTCCAACGTTGCCTCACTGGGGCTGAGTAGAGGGGGCAGGATGATCTCCCTCAACCTGTTGTTGGTATCCTCCCTAATGCACTCAGATTATCACTGGACTGCTGGCTCATGGAAAACTTCTTGTGCTGTTAGCCAGAAACGTTGGGTAGTTGGAGGTTTACAGACACAAATATTCATTTGTATCTATCTGCATTGCTCAAGTTTGCAACAGCAAATTTTTTATGGGAAGAGCAACAGCAAATATCTCAGAAGCACTGGACATAGGGCTTGAGTATCCTGTTAAAAAGTCTACTGACAATATCAAACTAGAAATTAGACAAGTCTAAGACTGTATTCTAAACTTGGGATGCAGTAATTATGGCACAAGTATAAATTCGGAGGGGAGTGGCTGGAGAGCAGAAAGGGATCTGAGTGTGCTGGGTGACAGCAGGCTCTGTGTGAGTCAGCAGGGCAAAGCCCATCCTGGGATCACCAGGAACAGCATCTCCACTTGTTCAAAAGAGGGGACTGTCTCACAGCATTCAGAGTTGATGCAGCCTCACCTTCAGCACTGGGTGGAGTTCTGGGCCCCTCCATGTAGGAAGGATGTGAATGCACCTGGAGGACAAGAAAGCTGGTGAAAGGACTGGAAGGTGAATCCTATGAAAAAGGGCTGAGGGCTTCTCCAGTTTGGAGAGAAGGAGACAGAGGGGTGACCTCATTGCTTCCTGTAGAGAGGAGGGTACGTGGAGAGATAAGTGCTGTTTGACACACAATTTACTGAAATTCATTGTACAGCAACAACTGGAGCCAGGGGGAAAATATCTACCAATGAACTGGAATCAGATAGTACACCAGATGGTTTTGTTTGGATTGCTAAGTACTGGATGAGTGCCATTACACATGATGTAAGCTGTTGACATACATATATAGAAATATAAATACCAGCATAATATTTACTGAATTTTATTCCTGCTGTACTTTCCCATCACGCAAAGCATATATTTTCTGCTCTCACTGGAAATTCTCATAGTTAGAGACCATGTTTTTAATCTGTACTGGACCAAGGAAGCTTGTCAGTATTTAGACTCTTTGGGACTCCAGTATATAAATGTTTTGTGTACCAAATGCTTGAGGATAAAATTATACAGCTTTTCTTTCTTCTTTCTTTCTTTTTTCTTTCTTCTTCTTTTCTTTTCTAACCTCTCAACATTATAGTGTATCAGAGCATAAAGGCTGTTGTGCAGAGGCTGACCAGGCTGCTACATAATGCTGCAGGCTTTGTACACAGTTATAAAGTTCCTCATGGTAACAGCTTCCCACAAGATTTTAAATTAAATTCTGACCTGCTGTTTCTGTGGTGCTCCAATATCATACAATATTGATATAATATTCTATGAGATCTACCCACTGCCTTACCAAGAAGCCTCTTAAAATGCTCATGGTTTGTCCCTTAGTTTGTAGCACATGGAGAATCTGAGAAATTCATCCTTCTGTTGATTTTCATAAAATAATGTCAAACAAAGATTAGGAGCAGTACCATATTGTAACTCACCTGTGTCTTTAATGTATTTTGCAGTCTGAGAAAAAAGACTCAGTGGGAGTTCTGAGGAGAGATAATTAAACTGAAACAAAGACAAAACCCGGGCAATTTGAGGAGAGATACTAGAAGTATCATAAGACGTTATCCAATGTATGCTTAAAATAACAGGAAACCAGACTAGACCCAGGCAGTCCTATCTATTCTAGACTTTCTAGTACATTGCTCTTGTGAAATACAGTACACCTGTACATATTTTCTTTCCAAATTTCTTTTCTTATTGTGGTTAAAAGAACCCCAATTATATATCCTCCCCAAATCTTTTTATATTTAAACTTTTCTATCACTCCAAGTCATAAGGAGACCTTGTAAAAATGAACATAAACTTGTCAGAATTCCAGACAGCCTTTTGTTTGGTTGTTTGTTTTTATAACTGTGCGGATATTGTGGTCTCTGTCTCAGAATGAAACCAGTTATTTCCAGATATTTGTTCACATAGTTGAGTATAGAAAGTGGAAATATGAAATTACCTATAATAAAACAAATAGTGAACAAGGAGAAATTGATTGATATACTGACAGATAAAAAAAAATATTTTTGAAAAATTAATAGAACTTATTGACTTATTAAAACCGAATTGTGTCCCAGATATAGAGTGTAAAAAATCATGGGAAAATTCAGATGAGAGGGATTGTGCAGGTCATTTCAAAACGAAGTTGGTTTCAAAACTAGATCAATCTTCCATGGGGCTTATGTAGTTCAGTTGGAAACATCCAGGATTTTTTATCCCAAGGCTTCTAATAGAAACTTGTTTCAGGATTTCACCATTCTCATGGTGGAGAGCTGCACCACTATGTCTGGCTACAATTTTCCTTCCTGCAAGTGGTGACGTCTTGTTGCAACTTGTGAGCAGTATCATACCACGTCCTCTCACCCTGCACCTCAAGGAAGAATCTGGTTCTTGCTGCTGTATAGTATCCCTTCATATAATGGGAAATGGTAGAGAGAAATTTATTTGCAGCAGGAGGTGCTGGTCTATGACCAATCCAGTCAGAAAGGCACTCAGACTCTGTGAAGTATCATTTAAACTGTTGTTCAGAAGTTAAAGAGAGAATAGCATAGATAATCTAACATTCCTTTAGATACTGACTATCTAAAGGTTGCCCTGGATTCATTCTATAACTGCTCAATGTACCAACCCATTGCAAGATAAAATTTTGGTTTTTCAGAAAACTTGTGCTTGAATAAAAAGGACTGAGTTTGGGTGTTTATCTCTTATTTTCTCGTTCTGAGAGTTTAGGGCTCATTTTTTTAATTCAGTGAGTCAGCATTTTTTTTATAAACAAGAAATCTTTTTATTTTTTTCAGGCAAGAAAACTTTATAGTCTGAGGGAGTAAAGGTAAACAAATATGTTTTTATATATATCATAGCATTAATATTAGAAAATATCAAGTAATTTTTTCACTAAAACTCTACTGAGAAAGAAATATAAACTATTGCAGCTACTTCTTGTTTTGTCATTATATGTGCCTACCATTTCCTCTCTTCATCTTACATGGATGTAGATAATGTATGACAATACATGTATGTATGTCACATATTGTTAAACAAGTGAAACTCTACCTTGGCTTCAGTAAGGTTTTTGAGACTCTCAGCATCTAGGATTTCACAAGGAATGATCTGAAAGATTAAGTTCATTCATTTTTTTTTTCTGTTGATTTTTTTTCCTACTTTCTTTTTTTGCCATTCAATATTAATGTACAAAGTGCAAAATAAAGTTATCAGTTACCCACAGGAGATTTGTGACCCTTTGGGATTTAGTGTGTTTGATAATCCAAGAATTCTACTCCAGAATTACTTTACAGAAATCTTTTTCATGAAAGGTGGATATTGTATAGAATCAAAATAAGAGTGGAAGTCTTCTCTTGCCTTACTTTCCAGTACAGTTTGTTGTAAGATTAGTTCTTTTACAGCCAATGACTGAGCAGCTCCACTGCTCATTTTTCACAAATACATTATGATTTTAATTATTTACC
Source organism: Poecile atricapillus (assembly GCF_030490865.1). Lineage (NCBI taxonomy): Eukaryota > Metazoa > Chordata > Aves > Passeriformes > Paridae > Poecile > Poecile atricapillus. Next base: position 19,751,695 of record NC_081251.1, on the reverse strand, counting down.
ATTCATATTTCATCTGTTCTGGGTGTGTCCCCTCCCAGCTCCTTGTGCAGCCCTAAAGTGTTCACTGCTGGGGTGGGATAAGGAACAGAAAAGTCCTTGATACCATATAAGCACTGTTCAGCAGTAACTAAAGCATCCCTGTGTTTTAGAACTATTTTCAGAACAACTCCAAAACACAGCCCCATACCAACATACAACAAAACTAATTCTATCCCAGCCAAAACCAGCTTCATATATCATTGGGAATCTGGCCACCAGAGAAAAAAATAGGAGTATGCAGCCAGAAACCTGTGAGATTCATCTTGGCTCTATATTTCCTTAACATTTTACCAATTCACTTTGTAGAAAAATATTTTGCAAGTGTTGTTAAAGATTACAGAGAGGAACACAATGGGATTTAAATGAACCTAGACACCTAAATCCAATTAACCTTTATTTCAAGTACCTTTAGGTTTTCCTGAAAAGTCTAACCTAAGAAAGTACTCCAACTAGAGATAATACAGCAACACATGTAAACTTTGACAGAGTAAAATAAAATTAAAAAGTAGAAAACTTCTTATCATCCAAAATATAATGACTTAAAGTTTACATTATTGCTTTTCCTTTTTGTATAGAAAAATTTATGTCAGTTTTGCATCAACTGCTATCCCTGCCTTTTTATCCTTCTTCCTTTATGCTGCAGTTATCAATCATCCAGAATCTTTGCCTTTGTTGAAATACTTACATAGCCTTTACATAAGGAATATATGAACCTAAATCCTTATTTCTTTTCTAATATGTTCTTCCTGTTGCTATGAATCATAGAGCAGCCACAAATGACATCAGTCTGCAACCTAGCACTGCAAATCTGTACAAACAGTATTCCTAATAATAATACTCCTTCCTGGGTTTCAAAGAAGAAAAGAGCAGGAAACTAAAATTAGGTTTGACTTGACTTTTTAGCCATCACCAAGCAGAACAGTTCAGCTCTCTCAGCCTTCCCTCCTAGGAGAAATGCTCTATTCTTCCATTCATCCTTGTGGGACTTCACTGGTCTCTCTCCAGGATGTTCATGTCTCTCTCTTCTGCTGAGGAGCACAGAACTGGAAACAGAATTGCAGGTGTGTCTTCACCAATGCTGAAGAGAGGGAAAAGGTCACCTCCCATGATCTGCTGCTATCTCTGTTCCAAATACAGTCCAGGTTGTTGTTGTCCTTCCTTGTCACCAATAAACATCCCTGGGTCACGTTCAAACTGCTGCTCACCAGGACCCCAGAGGCTGCTTTGCCAAGCAGCTTTCCAGCCAGTCAGCCCTCTTCATGTGCTTGTGCATGGAGCCATTCATCTCTAAAGGGCAGAACTTCTCAAGCTTGGAAAGCAAGTTCACACTGTTCCATTTCAAATCTTCGAAGCTCCCTGCTCATTTTGAAATTGATCATGTACTATCTGATAAATTTGATCAAGATATTGAAATAAATCAACTATTTTTTACTGGTAAACCTCATGCATGTGCCAGGATAGATAAAAGAATTATTTATATATCCTTTGGTTTCATAGAATCACTGAATACCAGGTTGGAAGAAACCTCTAATATTGGCTCAACATATCTTGGAAAAATCACAGTCTAGCTGTCCAGCTGAATCATAAAACTGTCCAACTCTCAGGAACCCACCGCTTCCCTGGGGAGATGATTCCGTGTCTCTTTGCTCCTGTAGAAATTTTTTTTCCTCCTGTATCCAATCAGAAATTCCCCAGAAGTAACCTATATTCATTGCTCCTTGCCTTTTCCACAACTCTTCTTAAAAAAGGGAGTCTTCCCCTTCTTTTAAGCACCTTTTTAGGTATCTTTAAATACTCAAACACAGTGATAGATATCCTCTAAGCCTTCTTTTCTCAAGGCTGAACGAACACATTTCTCTCAGCATTTCCTCAAATATCAAGCTTGCTAGTCTTTTAGTCCTCTCTGTGTCCCTTTTCTGGACCCTCTCCAGCCCATCTGCATCTGTTTTATGGTGGGAATATAGCTGAAATAATGGATCAGAATAAAACCCAGAAGACCTATGGATATTACAAAAAATACCAAAACTTGTCTACCAATTTCTCCCTTTTTAAAGTCAGAATAGCTCTAATGCCACTGGATACATTCAAACTAACCACAAGTGGACACAAAATCTGGTATGAACTGAGTTTATGTATGTATGAGTAGACATACTCATATGTAGTAGTGTACTTTCTTCCTTGCTGTGCCTGAAACAGTTATAGATGGTGATGCTAAAGTGAGTCTGTTTGAATTAATTCTGTTTAAACAAAAGATTCAGAGTTCCAAAGTATTTATACAAACATATTAGCATTGCATACATCTGTTTTTTTTATATTTTACAAGTGTTTACCATCTGCACATCAGTAACAATTTTTATATTAGCTTCACAGCTATTGTTACAGCTGACAATATTGGACAGAATCAAGACTAAAGCAGTCCTCTTGGAAATCTCCCATTTGAAATTGATGTAATTGTGCCCTTTGCAATAATATTGGAAATCATGTTTATTCTTAAATATAGCATATAGTGCCAATCCTTTATCATAATGCCATGTTTTACTAAGTCAGTGCTTTTCAAATTTATGACTATTTTGATTTATTTTTTTCAGAAAAAAACTAATACTTGGCAGCCACATAGTCAGATTTTTCAAGGTTTATTTCCCAAAAAATCTCTTCCATCCTTCAGTAGTTTATTAATTTCCTGTTCTGTCTAGGGCTGATATTGCACCATGAATCTTTGCATCTTCATTCGCTGAGTACTGACAGTAGTCTGACAGTAGTACAATACAGTACCAACCTCTTCATGTCTCTGGAGTTGAAAGTTGGCATCAGCAGAAAGGAAATAATCTAAGTCAACTCTTTTACTATACAAAAAATGTTCTGCTTACAAATTGCCTCCTACACACTTCTGTGGTGTTCATGGGGTGGCTTCTGAATGGATCTGTTTCTGTAAAGTAATGTAGGACATGAATGAGATGCTTCTGCCTGCAGCATTTCTATTGTCCCAAGCTGAGGAAGTGATGTTAACAATATAAACTATCAAATGTTTAAATAAGATTATACATTCAAAATCAAAGCCATGTGATATACCTGTGTAATAATATTCTTCTGCAGTCTGTAGAAGACATGGAAATTAGTAATTTGATATTGTTCTGAACTCTTAATATGTCAGGCAGCTTATACAGAAAGGTTGATTTTTGCAGTAGATTCATAGAAATTAATTCTGTAGAATAAGAAGTTTCCCACAGGATTGTTAGTATTATGAAGTATTCATAATGTTCCATTATGAATATATCATAATATATCATAATATCCATTCATAATGGATAATTTACAGAACAGGCAAATTTAACCTTTATGAGGAGGTGACATTTTGACCTCTTTCTTCATAAGCTCTCAGCTAATGAAGGGAAATTCTGCTGTGTCTGGTAACCTTATGAGGAAGTTCAGTGGTTGGAGATCCATGCCCTTTTATTCAATTCAGTCTCTCTCAAACACAAAGATGCTGCACATAATATGTGGGAATTTTTTGTTCTTTTGTGCTGACATTAAGCAGCTCCTCAATCTTTCAGCATCTTCATTCTTTTAACTGAGGAATGATCTAGCCACACCTGAGAAAAGATCATTAAGAAAAATGTATTAATAGATTACAATTCTAAATAAATATAAATAATAAATAATAAGTAAATAAAAAAATAAAAAATAAGTAAATAAATAATAAAAATAAGCAATAATAAGTAAAAATATATTTTTAAAAATAAGTAAATAAATTATGTAAGTAATAGTAAATAAGAAAATAATAAATAATAAGTAAAAGAAATATAAAAGGAAATGTACACAGATGGCTTTATATAATTTATAAACTCATCTCAAACTTTCCACCTATTGCTACAGAAAAAGTCATGTCTCTCATAGCAGTAAGTATTGATAGGAAATTTTATTATTTCAGCACTCACAAGTCACAATTTCATTTATAGAAAAACAATCTAGTAGTGGTTAAAGCATGTTTGGTTTTACTCTGTGTCCGTCAATACCATAATAAAATAATTTGAGAATCAGATTTTGTCTTATTCATGATCTTTATTTGATTTTTTTTGCTATGATAAGAGAATAATCTAATGTCAGTGCTTTCTGTGTGCACAGCATTATTTATGGATATCCTCTTAATGTTCCTTATTAGTGCTGTGTTAGTAATTGATTTGATCACACTTTTTTTTCATTGTTGACCATGAAATTAGTTTAATAACTAAAAAATGGTCTTTGAGACCCTGGAGATGAAGGACTAGGAAGAGTATATAAATTAAGAATTTATAATATAATTTAATTTAAGGAGACATAAAAAACTCTTTGTATTCTAGTAAGTCCTTCAAAGAAAATGGGGCTTGTTACCTCCTTGATTTTCTGTGAAGATTCCCAGGACTTCAATTTTAAAGAAACACTTTGTAAGGGTCCTGTTAATTGCTGGAACAATTTTGGTCATATCAGCAGGAGGAAAGAAATGGCTAGCAGATACAGACTGTTTGCTGTGAAATGGAAATCTACATTCAAGAATTCTTATTTAAACTTTTTTTCACTTTTCCTGGCTTGTCAGGAGTGAAAAACAGTGATGAAGGCTAAAAACATTGATTCAGCTGTAGACTGCTCAAGGAAGTGTGACAGCGTAGACAGCCATGTAGCTGTTAGATACATATTATGTGACTGGCAACACTTTCATGGCATAAAAGTGGTATTCCTGCTGCTAGCTTGATTTTTTTTTGTTTTCATCACAGCATCATACTTCACAAATAAAAGCTTTCTATTGTCCTTAAAAAAGCAACATGTTAACTGCTTAAATTGTGCAATTACATAGTCAATGGCACACATTTTCTGCTTGATGCCATGAAAACATCACACATGTCCCAGATCCATAGCTGGACATCTCTCTTCCTCATACCTAATGAGGAAGACACCACTGGCATTACATTTTCATTACCTTCTCACAGAATTTACTGATGTTGTGGTTCTCTTGTACCCAAAAGTTTTTGCTTGATTATTCTGGTGATGATGTATCATTCCACTCTCAGGCACAGAGAGACTATGGTTTCCAGAAGCAGAAACAGTACTGTAGGAAAATTTTAAGACTAAATTTTAGTTTTCCCCTGAACTTTGATTCCTGCCTTTGTGATTATCTCTTTTCTGTTTTTTTCTTCTAGTATTTTAACAGCCTTAGCCTCTTTCTCTGTCCAAACTTAATAAAGGCTGATTAAATTTTCTGATCTCAATCTCTGTGTGCCTCTGCCCCCCTTTCCATATCCTTGGTGCACCCTATTGAGACCTCCCCTCTGCAGGATAGCATGCTGTCACTGAAAGAGATGCAGGCACTCCTGTGTCCTTGCCACTCACCCTGCAGCTGGTAATACCCCTCCACCTGTGTCTCCTGTGCTACCCCCTTGGACATGTTTTTAACCTTGGCAGGTTTTGCCTTCAGTGAGCTTCATCCTTTCCTGAATGCCACTGTACCATGCTAGCAACTTCTGTCTCTCCTGCTTTTACAACTGTCTTCCATCCAGCTTCCTGGCTTATGACATGCCACCACAAACATTTTGTTCTCTCCCTTGGGGCTTGCATTGCTTACAACTCTCTCATTTTCCATGCACATGCTCTGTGCTCTTGTTGCTATCATCTCAGTGCTGCTTTCATCATTCTACCACAGATGTCTTATACACTTGATGACCTACTTGAATGAGTCCTTTATTCCAATCTGGACAAACAGTCCCTCCAGGGGCACCCACCAGGCTGCCTCCTGTCTAACTGCATTTCTCCCAGTTCTTTAGTTTCACAGCGTGTTTGACTCTGATTTCTTTTGATATTGTCTAACAACACTGAAAAGTAAAACCCTCTTGGTGGGACTTTTTTTTACAGAGAAAGTACTGGCCATATGCATTCTATTATATACAAAAAGTAATAAATAAAAGCCAATCTAGTGCTTATCTAGGTATAATGAGAAACTGAAAGAAAATGCTACATTTCCCTGTTTATGTATGAAATTTGGGGGATAATGGGTCCTAATTAAGATAAGAGATTTTTATTATTGTTCAAAATACCTTCAGAGTTTAAATAACACTGAAGTGTATATTTTTATTTTTCTTACCTAACCTATCATCTTTAAAGTAAATATGGAAAAATACTAGCAAATGAGATTCAGTTTTACTTTATGTAGAATCACTGTGAGTGTCAGGGCACTTGAAGAGGAAGACTGTGCATGCACCAAAGGAAGAGTGACAATGTGCATAGAGAGATATCTGGTAAAGTCTGAATGTATTCATTGTGCAACTGGAATCTATTTTCCTAGAGAAATTAAATAAAATGGGAATTTATTATGAGGATTATATAAAATTGAAGGATTAAAAAAAATTCTGATATGAATGGGGTGAATGATTACTAGAGACAAAAAAGATACATGACAACATCAAGGACCTTGGGGAATTATTGTAGTGGAGTTGAAATATTCATCAGGCAAGAGTACTGTAAGTTTATTAATTATATTGTTATAATATTGTGTCATAATCTCTGATTATGTGATTCTGTGATTGTTACAAGCTCCTTTATTAATTAAACTAAGAATATCTATCAAAATCAAATTCAGTGTAAGTATTTCAATCTTCAAAAATAACAAGGCAAAATAAGATTATACCAAGCAGCAATATGGATAATCAATGTCACTTTTCTTCTGTTAATTTGCTGATATACTTTCCTAGTCTATTATATTGAAAGTGAACCTTAATATATTTCATTCTTTATATCTAAACAATATACCTAACTTTGGAAGAGAAAGTTTACAGTACATTAGCGAAGCATAGGGATCTAAAACAGCAAATGGATTTGATAATTGAAGAGAAATCCATATTTACATAACAAATTCTAAATTAATGTTATCTTCTACATGAACTGCATCATGAATTAGTCAAGTAAAAGTTTCAGTTAATGACTGCAAAGTGAATTAAATGTGGAATGTTATTTTTTTCTTCAAGTACTGTTCAAGTATTTAATTTAACTATGTCTGTACTACTAAATTATACATAGCCAGGGAATTTTGCTTCTGGAACTTCTGCATCTTACCTGACAAATTTTTTAATGGTGGCTAGCATAGTCTAGCCCAGAGAATTGTACTCTATCAGAGTACATCTAAGATCATATATATATATATATATATACACACACCATATATAACTATCAGAGGCTGAACAATAATATGGGGACTTCAGAAATGTCTGTCTGGCTCAGAATGATTCATGTCACACAGTATTCTATTTAAAAAAAATTAAAATGAGACAGAACAAGTAGCAAATCTGAATGATATTTTCAGACAATTTATTTCATAATTTCTCTAGCATCCACAATATTTATATTAGAAGTATTGGAAGGTTTATATTTCTGTCTGTTTAGAGACCTATTAGTCATTAAATTTCTGATCCTTTTTGAATCTGCAGATACCATCTACCTTCATAACCTCCTGTGCCAATGAATTTAGGAAATTCAATCTACAGTGAATGAAACAGTAGCTTTTAAACTTCAGTTAAGCTAGTATGCTACCAGCTTTAATGACTGCTCTCTAGTTGTATAATTTAAGGGTTGTGATCTAATTATATATTCATACTCACTCTTCAGGATTTTTTAAATCTCACTTGCACAGTCTTCAGACTTCTCTGGTCTCTCTTCATAAGACAGTAATTCCTTCTGTCTTCTATTTTAGCTGCCCTTTTGTGTTTCTTTCCTTATGTCTTTATTTGTCCTTTCCAATCAACCACTGGGACTTGGTCACCTTAATCTGAAGGATAAGAGGATTTAATGGGCTATTTCAATCAGGAATGGTCTTGAGCCAAAAAATGGATTCCAAATATTGTGGAGGGAAAAAACCCCATAACATTGAGCATGTTGGCCAGGAGGCAATCACAGCACACAGTGAGAGATCTCCCAGTCTTTCTGGGAGTGAGACTGAAGGGCACACTGAAGAAAGTACAACCTCACCCTGGTCATCAGCTCTTGGAAATCACAGTTTGAAAGACATCCCCTTCACCATGTCATAAGCACAACATATTTTCAAAACCTCATTGTACCAGCAGTGTAGACAGAACAGACATCTCAGCAAAAGCCAGAACATGATGGGAGGGGATGAGGATTTTGACCAACATGAAAAAAATCATTAAGAGACCTCAGATTAAATAATTTCCATGGTCTGTGCAATTAAAATGGGAAACTGATTCCAGAAATGGTGCTCCTGTGAGCTTTTTTTCTGGAAACAATTCCTTATTTGACTGAATTCACTCAACATTCATGCACAGGCTATTTCCTGTTTCATGCACTGTTTCAAAACACAGAATTGCCTTCTGTTCTTTTGTCATATAAACTCTTTATTTTTTTTTCCCTAACCAGATGATATTACTTACTGTGGATTAATAAACAATGCCTAGTTTATCACTGGAGACTCCTACATAAGACATCTAATTGAATTCCACTTCTTTTTCCCACTGGTGTTGAAAACAGAACATATTTTTTTTCGGTTTCATGAGATTTCACTTTTCAGCACTTTACTGGAATGTAATATAACTTAAAAGAATAATTTATTTTTAAAACATTGACTACTATTAATAATAAGATAATATTTATTTTGCTGCTTGAATATAGCCCTCTGCACACAGTTGAAAAAAGTTGTCAATGATAGCATAACTTTGAGAATTTTTTCAAACCATGTATTGTTTTTGCATTATGCTCTATTAAATTTATTCCAGAAAATTTCATAATACCCAAAATATGATCTCCTTAAGTTTTAAGAAATATAATGTTGCAAAACATATGATATACACAGTGGCCTGAATTAGCTTACCTGCTGCTGCCTGCAGCAGGCAGTATAAGTTTTCTCTTTATGTAATCACACCTCCCTCTCTTCACAATTTTTTTTCAACACAAGACATTTTCTGACACAATGCATGTGTTCAGCAAAGAAAGGGGTTCTGAGGGGCAATGAGATGTGTTTAAAATGCCTTTGCTGGAGCTTTGGAAGGCAGAAAATAGAATTCAAGTTAGAAGAGCTTTTAATATTATTACTACTACTACTATGACTACTTTATTATGCTAACACCCAGTCCTTGACTGGTATTAAGAGCAAGTCATCTGTTAATGTCATTTAAAGCCATGTTTTTCTGCTGGTTTTTGGTCTGTTGGCCAATTTGTCCTGTTTTGTCATTGTTCTGTTCATGGAAGGGGTGGGTGTATGGTGTATGTTTCTTGCCATAAAACCAGCAATGTGTTCTCATTTTCAAGTAAAATCAGAGGTAAATTATAATAAGTCTTCTAATCAAATTGATACATGTGTTCTTCAGCAAGAATTTGAAAGTTATTGATGGTCTCTGAAGAGAAAATTCAGAGACTAATTTTTTATTATCAGATCCCAACTTTATTAAAAGGCTGTCATATCAAATGTAATGCTGAGTATATTTAACAATTATGAATTTATTGAAAAGGGTAAGTATTTTTATACCAAATGCCAAAGTCTACTTAATTCCTGTCTACTCATTAAAAACCACTTTTTTGTAATTTCTTCCAAATTATTAATACTTTTTATTTAGCAAATCTGTAGCCTGTATGTGCAAGTTTTATATGATACACCTACATATGAAATATATAGATATGAATATTTATAGATTTTTAGTATTTTTCTCTTTAGAAATAATTTTACTGAGACAAATTGAGCATATTGTGTTTGATAAAAGCTGCTCTCATTTGAAAGGTCATTCTGTTCCAAGTATCACTCTAAAATAGAGAACATTAACAGACTGTGTTTTAAATTAATGCATTACATTTTCAAAATTATAATTGCTTGGGTTTGCAATAGACTTCAGAGAACTGTATTTTCATGTTACACAATACAGCAATTAACAGAAACATCTTAACGAGAGACAATAGGTTCCTTTTTTCCTGTTAAGTAGATCAAAGGACAAAGGGATTATTTTTAAAAATTTATTTCATCTACTTCTTGCTTAGGGCATGCGTGGAGTCCAGAGCTGCAATTCACTGGCCCAGTGATGAAGCAACAAGAATGGATGTGCAGTGTTTGTCAGGATGGACCACTCTTTGTCCTGCTCAGTGCTCCATCACCACTGCAGCAGTATCCAGAAGCATCTAGGAAGACACTACTTTTTTTTTTTTTTTGCCAGCATTTGGAAAAGCTTTGCAAGAAATGGTGCTGAAGACAGCTGGATCTCTTGAAGCTTCTGGGTCTCCAGACTCTGAAGATTTTGTAGAAATAATAGTGAATTTTTCTGCCTACATAGCATTTTATTAACACTCATTTTTTAATTGTCAGAAACTTTGTGCATTATGCTTACAGGATGGGTAAGCAGAATGGAACACATACATTAAGCAAACATTTCTGCTTGTGACAGCTTGTGCCCACGTACTCTTGTGAATAATGACCAGAGGCACTTGGCTTGTGCAGCTCTCCCAGCCTCTGGAGTTTGATACCCACATCAGGAGGGTGCTTGGGTTTCCCACTGTCACCTGCTAGTCCTGACAAATGAAACCCGTGTCAGGGTTGGGATCAATTTCTTGCTCTTGGTTCTTGGTTCTTTGTTCATTGTGCTGGAACTGCTGCCTCTTAGGCTGTGACTCTTCATCTCCTGATGTCTGGAGTAGCCCTTTGCCAGGAGAAGGGGCTGAGCCCATGGCAAGAGTCGCTGCTCTCACCCAGCCAGGACATGGCTCAGGACAGGGGGAACACTGCTCTCTCCAGCTCCAGCTCCCTCGTGGCCTTCCCAAAGAATCAAAGGGTAAAACTTTTGCCCTACTTCATTAGTTTGCACCTCTGAATACACTCTATCCTTAAAGCTTTGATTGATTTTTTAACTTCTTTAACACACTGGCTAAATAGTAATTTTGGTATGCATTAAGTTATATTGTATAAGAATTATTCATGCAAGCAAATGATTTATTAGTCTAGTTTTCTTTCATATTTCAGTTTTAAGGATGCATTGACCCACAATAATTTGAAGCTTTTCATTAAAAAGGTCATGTTAAAATAATAATTTCAAAATTTCTATATTTAGAGAAGGACCACTTGTAAATTAACCTTATTTCAGGCAAACTGATGCTAAACATAGAAAATGGTCATAAGAGATTACATTAGTACTCCTGAGACTACTGTAGAGAACTCTAAGAAATTAGCTCATGTGGACACCAAGACATTTACATGGTTCAGGCTTTCTTTGCTCATGAAAAAAAATATTCCAACCCTAATTCTTTATGGATCATAGAAATCTAAAGCTCAAAGTATAGCTCAGATCTAAAATTGCAGACACTCCAAGACTGTCACCACTCCTGAAAGAGTTTTTTTCACTGCTGTGTTCATTCTCAAAGAGGATCTGATGAGTTGCACTTAGTATTTCCTTACATGTGAATTTACAAAATGTGATTGTCAATGTGTTGTTATATGAATGTTACACTTGCATGAACTTGTAAGTAGTTAGTTCAGAAGGAGTTAATGATTTCCTTAAATGTAGATATTGGGAGCAATGTTAGCACTTTCTATTTGTTGTCTAGACAGAGACATTAGCACTTCTCAGGCTGGGGAGGGGAAGTCAACAATCCTGCCGGCACAATGTTACAAACTGACGTTCTGAAAATGTGATGAAGCACCAGAGAGCTGTGGAGTAGCAAGGACAAATGTCTGTGCATTAATGTAGCCTGAACAGAGAAAATGGTCACACAAAGACTGATGCATCCCACCATCCAGATTTCCCTCAAGAAAAGCAATATCTAACTTGTGGATCTTGCCCTACAAATGCATTTCAGCAAGTAAATCATATCAGCATGGTTACAGTTTGCTATCTAACTGAAACACATAGACAACCTAAAGGGTACTTACTGCTCTATAAATATATCTACCTCTAAACACTGCAGTGCTTTATCTTGGTTAATTCTAGGGTTTCTAAAGATTAATTATCTGCTTCTACTTGAATTCTGTCTGATGCAGAAGTGATTTTAAAGAACCAGAAATCCATGCTTAGGGTTGAAGTGATTCATGACACACATTCACAGTGCTAAAGGTTCCATCAAATGTTACACAAGGTACCAAACGACTTGGGAATATTCTCCTTTTTATTTTTTGGTGTGGTAACTGAGCTACTGATATGGTAAAAACATTTCTTCCAGTGGGAAATTCTACCCAATATATATCAGGTATGGTACAAATGGGCCTAAATTTCAAGGATCGTTGCTGGTCAGCTCTTATGGCTGATGCTCATGAAAACGTGGTCAGATCTGAGTTCTAGCTGAAGTGAATGGTGAAGTGGATTTCTCTCACAAGGTTCCATCCCCATCTGAAGGCTTATCCACTCATCTAAAATGATCTACTGGACTTAAACCTCCCTAATCCTGAGCTGTCTTCATGGATGGGGATACCTGCTTAGTTAATGCTTGCCATTGTCCCTCTACCTGTTTGGTTTTTTTTAGCACCAATTTTAAGGAAAAAAAAAATGTTGAACTAGAGTGAGAAAAATTGTTCTGTTTTTCAGTTGAACATCTATGCTGTGTACCTGTTTTTAGTTTTTATTTATTAATTTATTTTATTTATTTTTTTTGAATCTTGTTCTAGCATCTCTTTTCATATAAAACAAATTCTGTTTGTTAATATTCTATCATGTAACATATTGAGTCAATGTATAATGTAAAATGATCTGATGAGTTTGCTCTACATTATGAGTACATGTGTATGAGCGTGTGTGTACAATGCTGACTCATTATTTGTTTTTCTATACACACAGACTAATAAATAAATTATATAAATATTTGTTTCACAAATGCAGCTCTTGACCCAAGCATCTTCTTTAATGATACAAATGTTTTATTGATTTTTAGATACATATAGAAAATAATAGCAGCAGGAAAAGTATATTTTGTATTTAATCTTTAACACACTATATAATACAGCAACTGATAAGAATCAATGTCATAGAAATGTTTTTAAATTTGTTTTGTCCTTACCTCATTTTTTCCCACCAGAAAATTATCATTTAAAGTACAACTGCAGAGTTTATTTGCTTTTTGTAATCATTTTATATACAGATATGTGGAGGCTAGCTTTAAAGCAAGCTGCAGGCCCCATGGCCTGCCAGCCCTGCCTGAGAAGCTAGCCTGGGAATTTCATGGGAGGATTCAAAACAATCCTCAAAGACAGAAAACAGCCTGCAGGTGCTGTTTGTCTGTTCCCGTGTTTTCCTTGCAGGAGAAAGTCAGGGGGTGGTAAACCCCACTGACCAATGATGGTAATGTAGTATTTTACTAACCAATAAGAGTTTCCTTTCTGTACTTTTCACGAACTAGTCTATATAACATGACTGAAGCAATAAACTAGAGATTCTCTCCTGTTCTGACTCCTTTGAGAGTCCGTGTCGTTCTTCCTGCCGTTCCCAATTAGAACGACATCTGGTGACCCCGCATGACGATGAACCGACCCTCCGAGGTCTGGTAACCCGACGTGATGTGCAGCCGACCCCCGAGGTCAGAAAGCAACGAACGTGAAGACATCTGCTAATCCCCTGAGGGTAAGCAGCGAGCGGGAAAAAGCCAGCCCTTCCCCCTAGAGGGGAAAGTGGAATTCTCCCGGGCTTTCCAAAAGGAAGCTGGTTTCTAACCAACGGGATAGTGGAGCCTGCCAGAGAGCGGGCTTGGAACGGCTATCTTGGTGAAGCAGAGCTTGAAATCCCGGGTCCAAGCCGATAGCGTTTGCATAATTGCATTCGCGGAGCCGCCAAGATAAAAAAAGTTTTCATAATGGAGAACTGTGATTTAGCTGACGAGCAACTTGTCAGCTTTGCATGGCAAGACGCCTTGCTGAGCATGAGACTCTGTATTCCTGAAGAAGATATACATGCTTTGTTCCACTGGGTGAAAGCGCAGGAGTTTGCTATGACTGTGAATGATGTGTTTAACCTTGAGATTTGGTGGTCAGTGGGGGACCACCTGTGGACTAGGCTGGCTATGGGAGATACCAGTGCGTGCAGCTTAGCAGCAACTTGGGGAGTGATTTTTAAGGCACTGGAACAGTGCCAGCCTAAAAGCAGTGAAACTGAGCTGTGTAGCAGTCCTTCAGCTCTGCCCGGACCCTTAGAGAACTTTAGCAGCAGGCAGGAGCAGTCCGTGAGCCAGAGATCTTCCTCTCCAGAAAAATTTGAGCGCCCGCCATCCGCAGAGCTCGGCGCGCAAGTTTTACCAGCAGAAAAACAACAAAAGAGCGAAAATCGCTCGACTCTGCCTTTACCACACCCACAAGCACCGCCATCGCCAGCGCAGCAAGAGCCGCCTTTGCCTGCGCCCTCCGCGGAGCCTCCGCCGGCCCCTCCAGGACCAGCGCTGCAAGCACTGCTGCCAGCGGCCGCCGTGGAGCCTCCGCCGGTGCCCCGAGTACCTGCCAGTGCGGCCGCGAAAAACCCACTCTTCAGCCCCCCCCGCGCCCAGGGGGCGGGGGGGCGCCGCCGCCACGGAGCCAGGGCAGACGCCCGAGCACACAGAAGAGCCGCAGCCACCGGTAAAATCCCCACAGCGGCAGCAGCAGCGGTGAGAAAAAAACGAGAGAAAAGGTGGAAAAAAAGGAAGAAAAAGCTAACTCAAGACGCCGCCCGCCGCCACCGGCCGCGGGCCGGGCGGCCAGCCGAGCCCTCTGGCTCCGGCCGGCTGCGAAAACCCCATAAAAGCCGAGCCCAAGCCCGGATCTGGAGCCGGGGCCGGGGCCGTAGCGAGCATTCCCCCCCCCCCCCCCCCCATCCAAAGTGCCAGCCGAAAAGCGGCGGGGGAAGGGGGGGGGAGCCCAGGCGTCCCTTTCGCTCGCGCGCACGCGCCCTGTGAGCTCCTTTCTTCTGTGCCGCCGGAAGCAGCGCGAAACCGCGGCACCCGCACGGACGCCCCTGCTCCCCCCGCGCGTGTGCGCCCTGCGCGGAGCGAGCTGCGAGGGTCGGCGCGGAGCCGCGGGACCTGCACAACACCCCCGCTGCCCCCCGCTCGCTCGCGCTCCAGCGGGGAAGCAGCGGGGAGGACGGGGAGCGAACTTCTTTCCCTCTCGCGCCCGTCAGTGCGGCCCGCGCGCGCGTGGATCGTGCTACAGGCGCCGGGCCGGGTTCTGCCAGCCTTGTGCTGCCAGGTTCTTCTCCTGCGAACCCAAGCCGCCCCGCGAGACAGTGCCGGGGCTCGAGCAGTGCCCCGGCCAGCACGCGTTCCACCCCGCCTTGCAGGGGGTGAACCACACCAAAGTCCTGCAATCCCTGCGAGACCCAAATTTGCTTACTTTGTACCACTTTAGTGTTCTTTTAAACTACTATATTGACAAGTTAGACTGTCAGTTTGAACAGACTAACAATGTTTTGTATTAGTTCACTGAGTTAAGGATATTTGACTCAACCGTCAAATCCTTGCAAGGAAAACAATCTTTAAACATCATCATAAACCAAAATTCCAAATTAATATCCATTCCAATATCTAGTAAAAGAAACCACTTGTGCCGTGTTTGTTCTCCCTCCTGCAGGGCCCAGCAGGATGTTACAAACACTGTACATTTTTTATTTTTTTCCTAAACCAAAAGGGTGAATTGTGGAGGCTAGCTTTGGAGCAGGCTGCAGGCCCCATGGCCTGCCAGACCTGCCTGAGAAGCTAGCCTGGGAATTTCATGGGAGGATTCAAAACAATCCTCAAAGACAGAAAACAGCCTGCAGGTGCTGTTTGTCTGTTCCCGTGTTTTCCTTGCAGGAGAAAGTCAGGGGGTGGTGAACCCCACTGACCAATGATGGTAATGTAGCACTTTACTAACCAATAAGAGTTTCTTTTCTGTACTTTCCACAAACTAGTCTATATAACGTGGCTGTAACAATAAACTAGAGATTCTCTCCTGTTCTGACTCCCTTGAGAGTCCGTGTCATTCTTCCTGCCGTTCCCAATTAGAACGACACAGATATCATTAATAATACTTTAAAATTATGAAAAAAAAAATCCAGGATATTTCATTAATTTATTTCAATAAGGACTTCCTGCCCCCCCAGCACTTAATAAAAGTACGTAAACAGCGTAGATTCTTTAGCTTCATATATGAACAGGTATCAAAAGCAATTAAAAACGTCTTTGGAGTGCCTGGAGCAATAAAAATTGGAATTACTCTCTTGGTTTCTGTTATGTATTTCTCTGAATTACAGCATCCCAACTTTTACACTTTAACTTCAGACATCAACTAAGTACTGTGCAGCCACTCCCTTTCCTCCCTCTGGTGGGATGGGGAGGAACAATGGTTAAACCTGTGGGTCAAGATATGAAAGTGTCATGGAGTGACTTTACCTTTAAGATTGCTTTGGGAGCTGGGACTAAGTTGAAGCTGCGAGAGGCTGATGAGAGTCTTTTCTTGTGACCAATCATTGGTCATTTCTAAGAACTGACAGCAGTTTTGGCCACTGAAAAGTGAGATCAACTTGTGAACACCTCTTTAGGCTGTAAAGCCAGGGCTCTCTTGCTCTCTTTGGTTTCCGGCTTTTGGTGAGGTAACACAGTTCTGTCTCGGCCTCCTCCCCCCTCTCCAGGCTGGACAAGGCCGCAGAGGGCAGGGGGAGAGAAACGGAGCCGGCCTGGCTTGGTTTGCAGTTTCTGCTGCTGGACTGAAACCTGACACCGTGAACATCTGCAGCTTTCCGAGACTTTAACTCTTTTACTACCTGGATGAGACATATAGATTACTCCTTTTTCAGAGAGAGAGAGAGAGAGAGAGAGAAAGACAATCAACATGAAAAAGACATCATAAAACCATCAAAGACTGTGAAGAAAAGAGTTAAGTTTTAGATGGGGAAGAGGTAGAGAATAAGGAGGTGCTTTATAAGCAGAAATATTTTTCGGTTAAAGCTATGGAGATGGACAATAGTGTTCTGAAAAAACTCCTTTAATTCATGACAGAGTATATTGGGAGGAATAGAGTGTTCAAAGTGTGGATTTTGAGCAAAGGTGGAGTAATTGTGATACAGTGAGGTGCTGGAACAGAGTGAGGCGGAGTAATAGTTGAAGATTTGAGGCCTTGAGAGGCAAAAACTTTCCAGAGAAGCTCACAGAAACAGATGAAGAGAACTTTTGCATTTGAAAAACTCATCCTTAAAAATAACATCCCTAGACTCATTGACCCATAACACACCTCAGAGTGATGTGAAATGGGAGGAGTGAACTGATGACAGATTTCTGGGCAGCTGGCATCAGAAAAATAGAAACTTGTGAGAAACTCCATAGATTAGCAGAAGAAGACTTCTGTTTCTCGACAAAGGCTGATGAAAAGACTCTAGCTAGAATTGGGACTCTTAAACACCAAAGTTCCAAAGTTTTTTGTCTCTATGTTGTCATGTGAACAAAGGAATAGTCGAGTAGTGGGAGATAAAAGGGTTTTCTGGAAGTTTATTCTGGTGCTCTTATTCTTGTAGTTTTGTTAATAAACTTTCTTTATTCCTTTTAAGTTTTAAGCCTGTTTTGCTCTTGTTCTAATCCATATCTCACAGCAAGAAATAAGTAAGTATTCTAGTAATTTTTTAGTTACTGCTTTAAAACCACGACATTTATTTGGTGCATTGGCCGGGAAAACAAAATTAGCAAATCTAAACCACTACAGAAAGTTTAATTATTGAAAAATAAAAACTAAATTATTGAAAAATAAAAAATGAAACAAAACAATAACACTATTTTATATGGAATATCCCTTTGGCTAGTTTGTGTAAGCTCTCCCAGGCATGTTACCTTCCAAGTTTTTGTCTAACAGGCAGAGCATGGAAACTAAAAAGTCCTTTATTTGGAGGGTAAGCACTGCTTAGCAACACCTAAAACATTAGTGTATTATCAACATTATTCTCAATATCAAAACACAAAACTCTACTAGCTGCTAGGAAGACAATTCACTTTACATCAGCTGAAAGCAGGACACCAACACTTCAAATTTTTCCAAAACTTTATGAAAAATATATTCTCTAAAGAAGAATCATCTGGCCATGCAGAGGGTAAGAGAAGCTATTTCTGTCACTTAATCAAATTTCTTAAATACTTTTCTGGTTGAAGCCAAGAGGAAAGGAACATATTCACAGGATAAATTGATGTTAAATACATAGTCATAGTGCTAAAATTTAGTCAAGTCCTTTTTTTGTGCTGGTGGCAAAGATCTGAACTGTAATTAACACTAAAAATATTTAGCAATTATTTTGTTAAATTTATTTCAATGTCACTAGGCCAGTAGAAGTAGTTTTTTGAGAAATTAGCTGTTTTATTGATTTGTTCTTATGAGCTGGTATTGTATCTTGTGTTGCTTGAGCTTTCAAGCCTTTGAACTTGATTCTTCCTTTTGTACTTATTCATGCCAGTAAGGCTAAATTACTGGAAAGAACGCTGAAAGCAAACATGAAAGAGCAATGTTATGGTTCTGTTGAAATTTTGAATATATGTCGATAGTCAAAGGAATTTAAGAAGACACTGTTTTCCCATTCCACTTCCCTCTACACTTTTGAGCAGCGTCATCTAGTTTTAGATGAAGTTAGAATCCAGCTCTGATTCTTTTTTTTTTAAGTTCATAGATGTCAAAATATACCAATATGAACACTTTACACACTAATGACTGCCTTTCATAAGCTTAAAGGAAAACTATACATGTTGGACTGTATAATCACCCAACTTTTATTTTTATGAAAGAAAATATATTATCCCACTATTTTCAAGCACTTCTTTTATGACATTGCATAGAGTACAATTCAATTAATTTCATTTCATCTAAAGGATAAAACAAATTTCTTTCAGTTTTGTGTCTGTTCTTTTTTGCTTGTTGGCAAGCTTAGTGAACCTTTCTATGAGAGCCTGGCATAAACTATCAAAGTCTAATGGGAAAAGTCCAACTAAATATAAATTCTCTCTAAATTAGGTTCTTTTCAGAATCGTAATTGCAGTTCCATTTCAATTCTGAACTGATGATTACAACTGATTGAAAAAAGACTAGAAACCTCAAATTTGAAAGATTTGAAATTTGATTTGAAACAGAAATTGCAATTATTCAATATCTCTGGGAATCCTATACTGCAGAGGGACTTAGTTGTTTTCCACATTCCCTGCTGATCATGCCTTGAATTTACAATATTTAATACTGAAGGAAGACTTACCAGCTTATCACAGGACTGAATTCACTGTAGGTTATATGATTTTTACATCTGCAGCAAATCAACAGAAATATCCAGAATTTTTAACCAAGTACAATTATCAGGGATCTTTCTTAACACATCAAAAGCTCTGATACCATGAAAATATTAATAAATGAACAAACTTGGTTTTTTTAATGGAACACTATTTTCATCTTAAAATGAAGTTTCTGTCTTGCATTCCAGATAAACTCTACCTAAATTCAATAAATAGGCATCCCATGAACCTGAGTGCTATGGCTCATCTCTCAGAGTGTGGTTTTTAAAATAACCTCTAAAACATTGGAGAGCTGAAATCACATTCTACTTCTGAAAGAATTTCAGTTCAAGCTACTCCTTCAGAGTCTGCTACAACTATGTCTGTAATTTAAATTGCTTTCTGATTCCCTGTGGAGAACCAGTCCATTAAACATCATAAAGTATTTAAATCTTTAAATAATCAAATAAAATATGAGCTTGATTCTTAGCCAGGTGGTTATAACATATCCACATATAACATATCCACAGCAGAAAGAAACTCTTGGACTTGATATTATTGAAATAAATTTTAAAGATAAATGGAAAAATATGGAGTAACTTTTACTGACAGAATTCAAGGCTACATATCTGAAGTGGCACCCAATATAAGGTACTTGTGATGTAGAAGTAGACAAAGATCAAGATGTCCCTATTCTGTTCCAAATTTGTTTTGATTTCTGTAAGCTTAGTCAACAGTTTAGTTAGCAGGTTCTTGTGGGCCTCAATCACAACTTTCTCGCAAGTGTTGCACAGGAAGCCAGAAGGACTGGGCATCATTTCTTCTGTAAATCAACATTTTGGATGACCACATGCTAGAATGAGATGCCAGGTATTTCTAAGGTCACATATGACATGAACGTTCACTTTTCTCCACTCTCAGGTGTATGATTATTGCATACTGAAAAAGTAATTCTTGTCTCATAGTCTTCAGTTTGGGCATGGTGAAAAATATGCTTAGCAAATATATAACCAATTCACAACATGCCTGTATGTAGTTCAACACAGATATAGTCATCAATCATTGTGCTTGAGGAATGCTTCATATGTGAGAAGATGGTTTTGTGTTTCCTACCAAATCCTTCTCACATAACCCTAGGACTGAATCTTATTGTTTTTTAGTTCACAGTTCTATAATATGTAGAGATAATAATATTACTATTTTCTTTCTGTCCTTTGATATTTGAAAATCTGAAAATGAGAAAATAAGAATGGTTGAACTGGTAACATGAAGTCAGAACCTTATAGATATTTCTCAGGGACAATCACACATGGTGTGAACTCTTGGAAAGATGTTTACATTAAGCTTTATTTTTATAGAGGAAAAAGAAGTGATAAGAAAATAAATAACGAATAGCTAGTTGCTTAACTTCAAGTTGTTGTGATTTTCTGCTGGTAGACCATATAAAATCCAAATAAGCAAAATGTACTAAATTTCTAATGTATTTTAAAACACTAATTTTTGAAGTAAAAACTTTTATGAATAAGTCAGAAGGGAGAAAACCTAAATGTGGATGCTAGCTTTGGAGCAGGCTGTAGGCCCATGGCCTGACAGGCCTGCCTGAGAAGCTAGCCTGGGAAATTCATGGGAGGATTCAAAACAATCCTCAAAGACACAAAACAGCCTGCAGGTGCTGTTTTCTGATTCCCGTGTTTTCCTTACAGGAGAAGGTCAGGGGGTGGTAAACCCCACTGACCAATGATGGTAATGTAGTATTTTACTAACCAATAAGAGTTTCCTTTCTGTACTCTTCACGAACTAGTCTATATAACATGACTGAAGCAATAAACTAGAGATTCTCTCCTGTTCTGACTCCTTTGAGAGTCCGTGTCGTTCTTCCCGCCGTTCCCAATTAGAACGACATCTGGTGACCCCGCGTGATGACGGACCGACCCTCCGAGGTCTGATAACCCGACGTGATGTGCAGCCGACCCCCGAGGTCAGAAAGCAACGAACGTGAAGACATCTGCTAATCCCCTGAGGGTAAGCAGCGAGCGGGAAAAACACCGGCCCTTCCCCCTAGAGGGGAAAGTGGAATTCTCCCGGGCTTTCCAAGAGGAAGCTGGTTTCTAACCAACGGGATAGTGAGCCTGCCAGAGAGCGGGCTTGGAACGGCTATCTTGGTGAAGCAGAGCTTGAAATCCCGGGTCCAAGCCGATAGCATTTGCATAATTGCATTCGCGGAGCCGCCAAGATAAAAAATTTTTTCATAATGGAGAACTGTGATTTAGCTGATGAGCAACTCGTCAGCTTTGCATGGCAAGACGCCTTGCTGAGCATGGGACTCTGTATTCCTGAAGAAGATATACGCGCTTTGTTCCACTGGGTGAAAGCGCAGGAGTTTACTGTGACTGTGAATTATGTGTTTAACCTTGAGATTTGGTGGTCAGTGGGAGACCACCTGTGGACTAAGCTGGCTGCGGGAGATACCAGTGCGTGCAGCTTAGCAGCAACTTGGGGAGTGATTTTTAAGGCACTGGAACAGTGCCAACCTAAAAACAGTGAAACCGAACTGTGTAGCAGTCCTTCAGCTCTGCCCAGACCCTTAAAGAACTTTAGCAGCGGGCAGGAGCAATCCGTGGAGCAGAGATCTCCCTCTCCAGAAAAATTTAAGTGCCCGCTGTCCACAGAGCTCGGCGTGCAGGTTTTACCAGCAGAAAAACAACAGAAGAGCGAAAATCGCTCGGCTCTGCCTTTACCGCACCCACAAGCACCGCCATCGCCAGCGCCGCGAGAACCGCCTCCACCTGCGCCCTCCGCGGAGCCCCCGCTGCGAGCACTGCTGCCAGCGGCCACCGTGGAGCCTCCGCCGGTGCCCCGAGTCCCCACAGCAGCAGCAGCAGCAGCGAGAAAAAAACGAGAGAAAAGGTGGAAAAGAAGGAAGAAAAAGCTAACTCAGGACGCCGCCCGCCGCCACCGGCCGCGGGCCGGGCGGCCGGCCGGGCCCCCTGGCTCCGGCCGGCTGCAAAAACCCCCTAAAAGCCGAGCCGAAGCCCGGATCTGGAGCCGGGGCCAGAGCCGTGGCGAGCATTCCCCCCCCACACACCCATCCAAAGTGCCGGCCGAAAAGCGGCGGGGGAGGGGGGGGGAGAGCCCAGACACCCCTTTTGCTCGCGCGCGCGCGCCCTCTGAGCTCCTTTCTTCTGTGCCGCCGGAAGCGGCGCGAGACCGCAGAGCCCGCGCGGACGCCCGCCGCTGCCCCGGGCGTGTGCGCCCCGCGCGGAGCGAGCCGCGCGGAGCGAGCCGCGAGGGGCGGCGCGGAGCCGCGGGACCTGCACAACACCCTCGCTGCCCCCCGCTCGCCTGCGCTCCAGCGGGGAAGCGGCGGGGAGGATGGGGAGCGAACTTCGCTCCCCCTCGCGCCCGTCAGCGTGGCCCGTGCGCGCGCAGACCGTGCTACAGGCGCCGAACCGGGTTCTGCCAACCTTGTGCTGCCAGGTTAACCCGAGCCGCCCCGCGAGACGGTGCCGGGGCTCGAGCAGTGCCCCGGCCAGCACGCGTTCCACCCCGCCTTGCAGGGGGTGAGCCGCACCAAAGTCCTGCGGTCCCTGCGAGACCCAAATTTGCTCACCCTGACCACTTTAGTGTTCTTTTACTTTAGTGTTCTTTTAAACTACTATATTGACAAGTTAGACTGTCAGTTTGAACAGACTAACAATGTTTTGTATTAGTTCACTAAGTTAAGAATATTTGACTCAACCATCAAATCCTTGCAAGGAAAACAATCTTTAAACATCAAAATCATAAACCAAAATTCCAAATTAATATCCATTCCAATATCTAGTAAAAGAAACGACTTGTGCCATGTTTGTTCTCCCTCCTGCAGGGCCCAGCAGGATGTTACAAACACTGTACATTTTTTATTTTTTTCCTAAACCGAAAAGGTGAGTTGTGGATGCTAGCTTTGGAGCAGGCTGTAGGCCCATGGCCTGACAGGCCTGCCTGAGAAGCTAGCCTGGGAAATTCATGGGAGGATTCAAAACAATCCTCAAAGACACAAAACAGCCTGCAGGTGCTGTTTTCTGATTTCCGTGTTTTCCTTACAGGAGAAGGTCAGGGGGTGGTAAACCCCACTGACCAATGATGGTAATGTAGTATTTTACTAACCAATAAGAGTTTCCTTTCTGTACTCTTCACGAACTAGTCTATATAACATGACTGTAACAATAAACTAGAGATTCTCTCCTGTTCTGACTCCTTTGAGAGTCCGTGTCGTTCTTTCCGCCGTTCCCAATTAGAACGACACCTAAAGAATAAAAATAATGAATACCTGTGAGAAATGTCTAAAAGATAAATCCTTACTGTGGGCTGAAATACAGGATGAGGTCCACACTCCATTCAGAGGGATTTGAGAGTAGCCATTTTTTAAATTTGCTTATCACTAATACTGTTAGGTTTAAAGGACTGTCTCCAACACAGGGGCTGTGAGAATCTGCACACTCTCTGATGACTGTATGCCAAAGAAACTAATCCAGTAATTCATTAAAAAAAAGGTTGAGAAGTTATTTGGGCTCTAATCTGCTCTTGTGTCTGACATTACATACTCAAGGATGTGAAAAACCTTATTCCTAAAGCTGCATCCTTTTCAAAAGGTGCTCAGAAAACATTGAGACATTACTTTTTTCATCTGATCATTCCAGCAGTCTTCCTCAGAGTTGCTACATATATGCATTTTAATAGATATACAGAGAAAAAAAAATTCTACAGCATTCTTACCAGTTATAAAAATCTTCTTTCCTTTTGTTCAGCTTCAAAATTAGAAAAGGTAATAGGAGTAGCTAGCTTCAGGAGAGTGCCAACACCAAAAGACTATTTAATTAAAATTACAAGTCACAGCACAGCTTAAGAGTTTGCTTAATGGTTACTGGCTTGGAATCACAAATAGTCCCAGTTAGTATTTAGTTAGAATAACAGCAGGCAGAAATCCCTTACTTATAAAGTGCTCTGGCTCACGTGAGTTGGTTATTTTCCTGTCTATAAATACACAGAATTTCTGTTTATGCAATATGACCATTAACTTTCTGGATATTCACTGTATGTGAATGAGCTAGACCCATCCATTCTTAATGTCTTGAGTGCATGTGCTGTCCCTGTGAAACTGCCTGATTCTTTGAGAAAATTAGATGCCTTGTGGGGACAAGATAGGTCAGTGTCACTGACAATATCAGCATGACAAGGCCAAGCCCAGAGCTGGAATATCACTGTAGCCAAGGTAAGTGACTAGGAGAGACCTGAAATGAACAGAGCAGAAATTTTGAATTAAATAGAAATAGAATTCTTCTGGCAGACGAAGTTTTTTCACAAAGTTGTTGGTAACTGGAGTTTGTAGGCACTTCTGCTTAAAGAGAAAATTACTTCTGCCATTTTGTATCCTGAAGTGCCAGTGCCCAAGTTGCCCTGGGCAAATTTCCTTTTCATTAGAATCATTAAAGTGTATATTAGTGTGGTGGGTTGACCCTGGCTGGATGTCAGGTGCCCACCAAAGTCATCCTTTCACTTCTTACCTGAACAGGGGAGAGGAAATATAACAAAGGGCTTGTGGGTCAAGATAAGAGCAGGGAGAGAGATCACTCACCAGTGACTGCAATGGGCAAAACAGACACACCTTAGTGTGAAAATTAGTTTAATTTATTACTAACCAAATAAGAGTAGACTAATGAAAAAAACCCACCCAAATCATTAAAACACCTTCCCCTTGCCTGCCCTTCCTTCCCAGGCTCAACTTTCCTCCCAGATTTCTCTACCTACCTCTCTGCAAATGGTACAGGGGGACAGAGTTGACTTTGTGGTCAACATAACATTGTTTCTGCTGCTCTCTCCTCCTTTGGTGAAGCTGTTCTCACAGTCTTCCCCTGATCCACAGTGGATTCCTCCCATGGGAGACAATCCTTCATGAACAGATAGCGCCAGCATGGGTCCACCATAGGGTCACAAGTTCTGTGAACAGACCTGCTCCAGCATGGGCTCCTCTTTTCCCAGGTACATAGGTAGAGTGTGGGCTTCCCATGGGATCACAGCCTCCCTCAGGCATCCACTTGCTCCAGTGTAGGGTCGTCCATGGGCTCCAGGAGGATATCTGTCCAGTTGTGGTTCTCCATGGGCTGCAGGGGCACAGCTGCCTCACCATGGGCTGCACCACTGTCTGCAGGGCAGTCTCAGTTCTGGCACCTGGAGCATCTCCTTCCTCTCCTCTCCACTGACATTGAGATTCCTTTCCCATTCTTGATTCTCGCTCTGGCTGAAGTTGTATTGTGCATTTCCCCCTCTCCTTCCCAGCTGTGTTATCCCAATGGTATTATCATCACGGTTGAATGGCTTGGCTGGGCCAGCAGCACATCCTTCCTGGGGCTGTCTGCCATTGGCTCTGCTGGACATGAGGGAAGCTTCTGGCAGTTTCTCACAGAAACCAGATCTGTATTCCCCAACTACCAAAACTTTGCCATGCAAAACCAATGCAATTGGATATACTCTACGGAGAACAAATGTAGGGGTTTCATTGATGCTAGGAAAGAAAATACCAGAACTGAATTGAGTTCCTGAATTACTTTTAGAACTAATGCATGTAAGCGTGTAATCTGATCCATGCAGTTTGTAGCTGCAGCAGTAATGATTTCAGTAAATGCACCCTCTGATGCAGCTGTTTTGTGTATTGTGTATGACCTTGGGCCAAGAGGAGGCTGACTATTCCTCTTTGAATCATATGACTGGGGTGTAAAAATGCTTAAAGACCTTAGATCAGCATTCAGACTGAATTCTCTTCCCTCTCCAATTCTGCTTAAACACACATATTATCTATATAATGCTTCAAAATACCCATTTAATATCAGTAACCATCTAGAATCAAAAGTGAAGATTACTGATGTATGGGAACAAATTCACTAGGAAAATGGGAAGAAAAGGATATTTTGGTGCCCTCCCCATCACTGAACATGGAAAATGGAAGAAAGAACTCCAGTGAGACATTTTATGACCACATAGTTCACCCATTTAGTCCTGGCTGTATCTGTTTCTTTTTCATGATGCCAACTGTATATGTAAATATACTCTTGAAATTCAGTTTTCCATGTTGAAAGACATCTTTATATACAAGGCTTGATTACTTCTACACTATTTTCCCAGCAAATCATCAACCTTTAATAGACACCTCTCTGGTATTTATCATGTCAGGTGGAAAATCAGAGTGAAGAAGATAGTATCAACTGCTCCTTGTACACTCCAGGGTTTAATGGCTTGTGAAGCCTCCAGAAGAATCTGATTGAAGATTCTCTCAGACAGTGATGAGCCTGGGCATGCCTTCAGGCCTCTGTGGTCACAAACACTCTGTTCAGTAATTAGTCAAAATGACAAATCAAAACCTGCATTGCTAAGGGGTGCTTTCCAACTTTCATCTCCTCCCTCTCCAAAAAATTCACTTACTCAGTGGTTGTAAAACTTCTTAAAATGGTAAGCATGGGCTACAGTTAAAGGGAATTAATAGATGATATAGATTTATCTTCTGAATTTCAGTCTTTTATTTTTATTTCCACACTATGTTCTCAGCAACCAGAATTTCTGAAGATTTCCAAAGATACAAGTTGATGTCTTATCTATCTTCAGGTGAGTGGTGTGTGCTTACCACTTTTCACAACTAGGGGATCAGGGAAAAACTTCAGGAGACATAAAGGGACAGAGATGACTTAAGTTCAGCACTATGAAAGAAGAAGAATATGCTGCTTTAGACAGAAGAAAGCCTAGATGATTTGAGCTCAGACTCCCTCTTGCTCCAGTTCCCATTGAACCATAAATGCCTGCCCAGGGCAGAGAAATAAAGGGGTATGAGGAGGCAGCATTTCAAAGTCATTCTATCTTTACAAAGAAAGAATAGCCACTGATTCAGACACTGATTATATGTGGCAGTTTTGTACTCTGAAAAAAAAAGAAAATCCCGACAGATTAGATATAGCTACATGTATTTTTCATTTCCAATAGGCAGGAAACTAGGTTGTCCTAAATCATCTGTCTTCCACTTTCTTCCATTCCTACCCAGAGCCTGGAAAAAGGGGCAAACAAACAAACAAATAGTCATGGGAACGTCAGCCTTGTCATAATTAATGAAATATCATTTTAAATGTCATCTAGCCAAACATATCATGAATATTTCTAATCTATCTAAATACTAACTCATAAATTGTAGCCCTAGGTAGGATATTGCCTTGCATTTAGGACAGCTAATATGCCATTGTCTATTGCAGCATGCTCATCAGCACAACAGAGGCATTCTTGAGTATTTTATTTTAGTGTGCACTGGAAATAACCTTAAAAGCAAGTGTCCATTTCAAGGATTTATTTTCAAATAGGTAATAGTTTTGCAAACTTCTCCTTCCAGCTTAAACCTATGAATACTTTGGCTTCAGTCACTTGTTTTCTGCACTGTTTAGCTGAGAAAATAACAACTTTTCCATTACAAATAGCAGGTATTATAGAAACAAAATTGTGTCTCCAAGACGTCGGTAGAAGAAAAGTCTCAAGCCCAGTCCTCCAAATATTACACACATACTTATCTTCACTTGTATGTGTGGTTCAATTGAAGCCTCTACTCTGTGCACCCCTTGGTGTGTAATTGCCTCTGCTCAGGCAGGATGTAGAGTCTGGGGAAGCTTTCCTGTCGAAAGAAACAAAGGGTTGTAAGAAGTAGATGTATATCTGCTCTGCCTACATTCTGTGTCAGTGTTCCATGTTGTCTCAAGGGAAATGGAAACCATGGAATTAAAACATTATAGAACAGGAATTTGCCCCTGAAGTTGCACTTTTACATTCTTCTCCTTCCTGCAATAGCTTTGCTAAATTCTGTCCTATGTTCTGAATACCAACAGGGATCAGTAAGTAAACCAGACCTTTAATTTTCATGTCTAGTAATAGTACATATTTTGCATTTGATATTAAAAAAAAGGGCTTCATTTTGTTTCCATTGAAAAATGAAATAAACATGTTTGGTTTGGTGCTGTATCTGTTAATGTTTCTCAATTTTTCAGTTCCTGAAGAAGATCTGTTTAAATTGATGGGACATCAGATAGTCTTTGCACTCACTGTCATTTAAATTTTTTTGGTGTATATTAATTATTCAGTGATTACCTTCTGTTTCTGTAACATTCTACACATAAAGCTTGTGTAATACTAGGGTGTGTGGATCTCAATATAATTTTATCCAGTCAAGATCTGATTGAAATATGATTGCTGATGGTGTCTTTCCTCTGACTGAGTCAGGCTAGGTCAACAACAAAAGGCAAGCCACTGCAGTAGACACAAGCATAAATTTTTTACTAGATTTATTTTTTTTTTCTTCAGGGAATTTCCCTTTTTGAAAAGAGAGCAAACTTATATGAAAATTTTATGCTAAAAGTAATGCTTAGTTTTCTTTGTCCATTTGTCTCTGGACAGAATGTATTCTACTGTATTTTAACAATCTTTTGTTAAACTGCACTAGAAGTATCTCTACGTAAAACATATAAGAAACTAAACTTTCTATGTTAATTTAAAAAGAGAAGACTAATAATGGAAAAGAGCAATCACCTGTTGCATTGTTTCTCTTCAAAGAAAACAAAACATTCAACCTGCTTTTATCCATTAGGCAGGAAATGTAGCAATGTTAGATGTTACATAAAGACTGTCAAACAATACAAATTTTATTAAATTGAAATCATATATGGAATAGGTCAAATTCATCCCACAGAGAGCTCTATTGAGTTGAGCAGGCTTGCAGCATCTATTTCAATTGTTATTATAATCGTTAAAGTGCATTTCCACAAGAGACAGTGATAAAACCGATGATGAGAGAGTCCAGCTGCATTTTCTTTTAAACACAGAAGTAATTTTATAGTGGTTAGTGAACAGCCAGGCTGAAATAGACACATTAAATCACTGAAAAATGTATCTGATTATTTTTCCCAAGGAAAGGAACACTTGGAAGTAGAATTTATCCTCAAGTCCAGATACTTAAAGCTATTTGGGTTTAATTCCTTTCATGAGACTTTGGACTTTAGACAGCTTTAAAAATTTTCATATAAGAGCCAAGGAACCACCATGATACTGAAATACTTCAGTTCTCTTTGAAGTCAGTAGAAATCATACAGCCCTTAAACAACTGCCTGTACTTTGAAGGCTTGAACTGTAAGACAACAAGTTGTTTTTTTAAAGATTAGTAATTTAAGTAAACTGAATAACAATAATTATTTTTAAAAAAAAATCAATTTAGGTGTGAATCTTTACAAAGAGTTCCTTAATATTCCATCTTGTCAGAATAGGGAAGCACAATGCATTTAGAGCAAGGCATTTTATTTGTCTTTAACTAATGTTTCCCACATCGTTCCTCATTTTCATAATTTCTCAATTGTTTTTTACAACATGGCAAAAACTAAATGAGTCAAAAAATTAAGGGAATTTCTACAAAGGTACTAGTGTGACACTACTAAATGTTTCAGTAGCAAATATTTTGGAACTCTTGTCACCAAATGAAATTTTCTACGTTAAATTTAGTGCTCAGATCCCTAAAAAGGATAGGGGAAAAGTAAAAAAAAAAATCTTTATATCAAACAAAAATATTCATAGAATATACTGATTTGAAAAATTTAGAAATAAATAGAAAATTCTCAGGAGATGCACCTATTCTAGACCAGAATGCAGTTCAGCCTTTTTTTAATTCCCCTCTCTTGGGAGATTACAGACAGGCCTGTTCTGTCCTTCACAAAGATCATGATTCACAAGGCACACAAATTGGGTGGATGTATCAGTAGTTTGTTCCCAGGCTGAAACAAAAGTGAGCATCATTGGAAGTTATTGGCTGGAGTGTTTATTTGGGAACAGTATTATACCTCAGGACATATCTTGTATATATCTGCATTTTCAAGATCCTTCTCATTTCTCTGTTCCTAAGAGATCTTTTTTCCCATGTTACCCTGCCCTATTAAAGACTTCAGTATGGAAGGCTAGAGATAACTTATATTTTTCCCCCCAAAACATTTCTTGCCAACTGGAATTGGGATTTCTGGCTTAGGGAATGGATGCCCCCTACCCCTATCTAGGGTCAAAAGCACCATTTAAAAAAAAAGCACAGCTAAAGAGATTAACGCAACTGAAAACTTAATGTGTGAAGATTCTAGGACTTCAAGTTGTGGATAGTGATGGTTTTGTTCAGTACCAGGAAGGTAAGTGTAAAAGTAATATAAATAAATCTAAGCAGAATTTAGATTATTTGTGTACCAAACACCACTGTAGCCCTTAAGATATCAGATATAGGCAGTTTAAAAATAGGGAACTTCAAGGTTCTAAATCTTGATTTAGGAATCTGCACTGAAACAAATTAAATTAAATTACTTCAAGACTGAACACAATTCAGTGATCTCCCTATCAGAACCCTCAATTTAGGTAAAATTATTCAATATTTTTCAATATTATAAATATTATTCAATATTAAAGTTATACTATGTTATTCAGTATTTTCAAGATTATTCAGTATTTTAAACTGGGGTAATGCCAATTAAATATATCAGTTCCCTTCTAGTAGTAGTAAAACTGTTGAGGAATCTATATATCCTCCATTTGAGTTTATTGTAAGACTGACAGTTAACCTAACAGTCATTTTCTAAAATGCAAGGAGGTTTCAGCATCTTCTGGTCATAAATACTAAATCAGTTCCCATACAAACACTGCAAAAACCTTAGCTGGCACTTTAAATCAAAATTGTTGACATACATTGTGCACAGAATGGATCATATAACAGCTTCACATGATTTAACTAATTCATGTATTGACTTAAACAGGACTACTGTTTTATCCTTAAAACATAAGGTTTGATAAATAGGAGGCTGTAGCTGTTATCATCAGCTCAGTCTTAGGTGCAGAAATCAAAACAATTCTGTGTAACTCAATAGGTTCCCTAGGAAAAATTTTGACTGAAGATAAGTTGAATACTACAGTGTTAGCTCCTCTGTCTCATCTAATGAAACCAGTTATAATTAATTTCCTCATTGAACCTTAATTACAAGCATTTAGAGGTATGGGAATATTTTGCACCTAAAGATATTTCTGGGGCACTGTTTTGTGATTACCCTTTGCTCCTGTTAACAATAAGAATTGCTAGGCTCTACTCTAAAAATACATGCAAGACAATTGAATTGGATTGAACTCACAGTTATAGACACATTAAAACTCCAGTCAATAATTTTCAAACACAATACCACAGATTATAAACCCTTCATTACTCTTTCCCACCTCCCCTGTATGCTGTCAGTCAAACTCATGGCACTTAATGACAATATCAAAGGGTGTTTTTTCCATCTAAAATTTCAATATGCTTTTATCAATTAGCAGTTCAGACTTATAACTGTGGATTGACAATAAGCAAAACAGAATAAGATTATATTTCATTCCTTTAGGCAGATTCTATAAATGATTTCTTGAACAGCATCGCATATTTGCACTCTAGCACGCTGTCATTTCATTTTGCACTTGGAACTGAAGGGATTCAGCATCACTAGAATATTTTTCTGTCTTTCAAGAAATGAGCTTTCTTTAAGCTGAGACCTTGCTGTAAATATTTAACTGCTGGCTGGATTCAAGAAAGGGAAGACTCAGTCATATTGCCTTCAAACAGCTGTAATCTTAACAACTTTTTGGTAGGAAAAAACAAGCCAATAGTCCTGTGTTCTTCTCCTATGTTCGACAGAAGACCAAAATGTTCCCACAAATTGAAGTATCCCTGATTCCAAGGTCAGCACTCCCAACCATTTAGTCAGCCTTTCTGCTGACAATAGTTATTCCTTCAGATTATTCTTCCTTCAACTCTACTCAGTTTATAAATTAAATAATTGCAATATGAATTTATTTATGCATAAATCTTGAAGGGTACTGGAGGGTAGGAATCACACCTTTTTAATAGGAAATGAGAAGGAGAATGGCCATGGACCTTTTTTTAAATTTTTTTTAACTGTATTCAGAAGTTTAAGCAGCCTCAGAAAGAAGAAAGGAGTTTTGTCCCATCTGTTATCAAACAGGAAAGCTGAGATACGGTGAAAGTTGGTGTATCCATTTTTATCAAGGACATTTCTGAAGTTGCTGAAACATGAGAACAATATGTGCAGAATAGAACTGAAAGAGAAAGGAAGAGGAACTCCCTCTCACTGGTGTGGATGGTTTCCTCATGGCAGTCAGTCACTAGACTGCCTGGCTATCAAGAGGACTTTGCAAAGTGATCCAAAGAAGCTTTTTCATAGTATTTAATAATGATTTTTGGTGAAGTTGTAGAGAACACATATAGAGCCAGAAGGCTGTGTACTTTGTTGCTTCAGTATCTTTGAGGATTCTGAGATTGTCCTGTTCACAAGCCCTGAGCTGTGATTATAGTTTATTGGACAAAATATATGGCTAATAAAATTTCATATCAGAACATAAGAATTTTGGTAATGACATTACCAGAAGTGGGTTAATATAAATTATTTTTCATTCATGTATTTATGGCTCATTTGCTTTTCTACCTCAGAGCTGTTTTCACATTACATTATTAGTACTCCTTATGATACACTCTTATGGTTAAAGAGTGGTGAATTACTACTCTTTCATTGTTTCAGGAAAGAAATTTTGAATAAAAGCTGGAACTAATGACAGTTGACTAGATGGGATGGCTGCATAAGGATCCATTTCTTCAGCTTAACTATTGAATAGATGGGTACATAGAGAAACCACATCATGAAAAGGATTAATAAAGAAAGGAACTGACTACTGCCCTTCTCACACCACCTTTTACTAACTATTCTCATTGTATTTTATCTGCAGGCAATTGTGATAATCTTCTCCATGTTTAAACTTTCAGAATCCATGCTATTCTCAGAATAACAGCAAGCTTTCTAAAACGTTGTCAGATGAAAAGCTTGTGACATAGGAAAAGAAAACCAGACATATGTTGAAGTGCAATTTCAGCCATCATATTAATTCCTTTCTCCTACCCACACTTTTTATTGCAGTCTCCTTTTACTCAGTGGATTGGTACAATAGGACCCTTTATCCAGACTGATCCTTTAGCTTTACCAAGTAAAGTGGAAGCAGAAATAAAAGTATCTGAACAGGTGTCTTCTTTTCTTACAGAGCTTGTCATCTAATGCAATTACCTGCCCCCCTCTTACAGAACTGATGTTTCCAGGAGGCAGTTCCACTTAGCCAAAACAGACATCTAACATATATCAATCATCCTTAGTATGTATCTATGCTTCCATTTCTTCTACTGAGACTCACTTATAACACCATTTCCATGCTTATTTTTGCAATGAGATTCTGCTATATTCACTGAAGAATATTTATTTGTTCTCATTTGTCAGTAATTATAATCTTAAAAAAAAATAAAGACAATATTACAGTTGGAAAGTAAAGAGTAAAAAGTGGATATGCTCATTTGTGTCTTCCCATTTTAATAAAGCTTCTTTTTAATCTATTCATGCTATTTAATGAGCTAGGACTTTTCTTTACTGGTCTCATAATGCATTAGAAGATAAGTTTAGTATAATCTTGTCTATTGTTTTCACAGAAAATGTATTTGAAGACATAAAACCAGATAATTTGAATAATGTTAGAAAGGAAGCAAATGGATTTTGTTCTGCAATTCAGTGACAGATGGAGCCATGAGATAGAGATCTCCATGTGAGTTATTGATCTAGATTGCATTTATAGCAAACACAGGAAAACATAACTGAGATATCAAAAACTCCAACCCCAAAGCCAACAGATGACTCACAGTCCAGCAGTCCTGCAAACTCATCTGAAATCATTACTTCATTTGTAGATGTCTTCAAGACAGAAATCTAACATTTATGCTTTTTTGTATTCTGTGGCTTATTCAGTACAAATGACATACATTGTTAAAATTAAAGGGGTTCTGTTACTCAGACATCTTTATTCTGTCTGAGCACTTTCTGGTATAGTATTTTCTGTATGTAAATCAGTACTGGAGGGCAGAACTGAACATTTAACAGTGGTGACATATTTAGCTATTAAAAATTAATCTCTCTGATGTTAAGGGAGGAGAAAGGGTGAGTTTCCTGATTAAGGTCTTCTGGCCAACTCAGAAATTTCAATTATTTTAAAAATAGTCTTTCCTTTCCTCTCCCACACATGGAGTAATGTGAATAGAATATCACAGTAAAAATAATTCTACTTGGAGTTATTTGTACAGTAATAAAATAAATGCTGACATTTCAATCCCAGAGATAAGAATAATCATATTCATAAACCATTTTTAAATTGATCAAATGTTTTCATTTACTTCCTTAGTTTTCTTTCTGATAATACTCTTTTTCAGCTTTTAACACAACTAAAATTTGCGGGGAAAACTATTCTTTGCCTACTACTCCTCAGTTTAAAAACTGAGTCATTTTTTAAGCTTGCTATACTTAGAGAAAAAAAAAGTACTGATGACTGTTCAGATGAAAAAGGAGAAAACTTCCAAGTAGGCATGTATTTCTTTGTTCAGCAGCCAGGATTTTGAGATTAACCTGAAAGGTGGCCAGATCCTGACCTCTGAGATGCCTGCTCATATATTCAAAAGGGTAGTCCTGTTCTGAGACTTTTATAAAGAAGACAATTTTTTTTAAAAAAGGGACATGGGGAACAAATGAATTCCCAATTGTTTCTGAGGTGAATTTCGAAGGTATGACAGAAAGGGCCAGATGTTGATACTCAAGTCCACAAATACACTTAGTACCAACACTGTGCAGACTCAGCCCTCATGATGACCTCTTCTCTATCTCTAATGGCCCAGCCTCAGCAAAAGCCCCACATCTCCTTCAAGCAGCCAAGAGGAGCAATAGTCTGGGCTGTCGGCTGACTTGAAAGGCACACCTGTAACACTTTATTCAACATCAGAGAATGAGCACTAGCTTGCAATCATCTATCCTATTAAATTGTTAGCTCTACCTGGCTTGGTTTTGCAGAGCAATAAACAGTTCCCCAGTGCTGTTTAGGAGTAGACCCAGGAAATTCCCAAACAGGTAACTTGATCATGGTATTTCACTTTGAAAGCTGGGAGCTTTCAAATTAGACCGTTTTTTGTCTTAGGCTTCAGCTCAGAGGACAGATCTTGGTACATTTAATCTTCTCTTACAGACGCAGGCAATAATTCCAAACCCTGAGAATCCAATCAGATATGTGCTCATGGGGAAAAATCCACAGGGTGTTCCTATTAATATCTTCAGAATTTAGTCAATGAAGGAAGAGACAAACAGGAAGTAAAGCTTCCTGCTAAGCAGGAGAGAGAACCAGCAAAAGGATTCCTATTTCTAATTTCTCTGAATTAATGTTTTTTTAAAAAATCAATTATTTCAGTAGCCATTTCTACTGTTTACAGAAAAAAACAATCCATTGTAACATAGATTTGAAATAACCTAGTGACTTGTAATCTACATGTTTGTTTTCTTTCTTTCTGTGGACACATAGTGACATTAGAAGGATACCTTGCTTAACTTTTAGATAAAATGAACATGGCCTGTGTTTAGCTTCCTTGCTTTCCTCTGAGTAGTTCTGCTTTAGGGTATAATCTAAAAGACAATCAGACGTAATGGACTTCTGACTGTATCTATAGCCTATACTTTTAAACTCAAGAAAGTGTCCTAAATGTTTTCAATCCACCAAAAAAAAAAAAAAAAAAAAAAAAAAAAAAAAAAAAGAGAGAAGTCACTTGGACCTGAGATTAAGGTGGAACTTTAATCTTCTGGAAATATTTGGACAGCATGTAACACTTCATAGATGTTAAAATTATCAAAATTTTGGACATGAACAAGAATATTTTAAGGTTATGTTCCACTTGTGTGAGTCATTTTATAGGCAGTGCATTAAAATGCTTCCAAATAGCAATCTCCTGTGTACCTTTTACCTGTTCTCCACTTTTGTACTTCATGAGCCCTCTGGTGCTAAGTGTTTGAAAATGATTTCTGTTTGCTTTTTCAATCACAGAGTCTGAAGCTCTGCGGGCAAAGAGAAAGTGTTAACAAAAAATTCTGTCATAGGAAGAATTCATGTTTCCTGAGTGAAACACAATAAATTACAAATTGCCAAACACATACATCTGCATCCTTAAAACTCATGATCCCTTTGGAAAAGGACTTTGGCGATGACCTTATTCCCGTTAAAATTATATTCTCATTAATGCAGGTGCAAACACACAGTCAGTTATACATTGCTGATCTCCTGTTCTGTGCCTTACAGTGAAAAAAACTGTGTCTCTAAATGGGACTGGATGACTTTAAGGTGAATCCAGATAACCTACTCTCAGGCATACTCTGACCCACCAAAACATGGCATGCACACATAAGTAGTCAATACTATAGGAGTTCTGTTATCATGAATCACTGAGGTGCTCTGGCATGAGATTCTGAGGATCCAAGTGGGCAGATTCATGAACTGAGTATTAGCATCACTTTTAGGCTGAAACCCAACACAGCCCAAGGCTCTTTTCACTGCTCCACCTAGGGTTAGGGTTCAGAAAACCACAAAGCCCAGAGTTCCAGGGACTGTGCAGCTACAATACACCTGCCAAACTGAAAAGAAAACTGCCACCAAAGAGCTCTCTCCATAACTTTTTGCTCGGCACCTGACTCAGGCCCAGGCTCTTTTCACTGCTCCACCTCAGGTTAGGGTTACATCTAAGTTTCAAACCCTCTTCCACTTGGGTCCTCTCCGAGGATCTCCATGGCCTGTTCTCATGGATTAGATGAATTGGGCTGGGAGTTAGTGACAGAAGAGCTTTTCACAAGAAAACATGGAAAGTCACAAACTCCGTAAGTTTGGTCTCTGCACTTGAGCTAGGAGGTGTGGTGTGCAGCTTGCCCATGGTGATAAGCAGAGGGTAATCATGATCCCCAGGTCAATGAATAATCACAGAAGCCCTGAATGGGGAATATTGGAAGTTACTGCAGTGGAATCATGTGTTTTACCCTACGTGCTCAATCATGGTCACCCTAGAACACAATTCACAGGTTTGTGTCCAGATGGTTCTTGAATGTCTCTCAACCTCATCAGTGGGCAGACCCAGCCATGGACACAGGTCAGTAAAAGACACACACCATTTTAGGCTGCCATGGTAAAGATCAGGCAATGTGATACTGCACAGGTTCCTGACTGCTGCTGTAAACAACCTTCTAACCTTCGTGGAGGTTGTTGGCTTCCTTAACTGAACCAGCGGTGGTTTTCCAGTACTGGGCTGAGCCATGTGCTTTCCTTCTGCATGCATCTCTGCTCAAAAATAACTTTTGTTTTGTTTATCAACTCCACAAAATTATCAGCACCAACAAAGACCTGAAATTGAAGGTAATTTGTCCTCAGTAAGTCAGGCTCTTTTTGCTATGAGTGTAACAACTCAAATATTTAAATTTAATTTTAATGAAGTTACTTTTCTTGATAAAGGTCAGTGCTGTCAACACAGAAAAATGTTGAAGTTCAAAGTAGCTTGTTTGCTCAGAAGACTGAACTTTTCAATTGATAATATATATTAATAACCCTTAGTGTTCACAGTAAATACACAATAAGATGAAATTCATTAATCCATAGTATTTATTATGATTCTGAAACAAATTATGGAGGCTTTCAGAAAAATGTCTGTGAGGGTTACTGGATTGGGAGCTTGTATCACCAGTGGTTTATTTCATCATAAATATTACAGTTTAAGTTTCTGTATTATTTTACTTTTCTAGGAACAAGGAATTAATTTAATGATTTATGTATTTACAGCTTTCTGAGTAAGACTTTTTATAAAATAGTTGCTATTAAAGAATTGCTATTCTTGGAAGTTCAAAAAAGTATTTTTCTTACTGTAGGTTTTGTAGAAATAGAGTCAGCAGACCCCTGCCCTGTGATTCCTGGATCTTTTAGCCACATGGTCAGATGGCTGGTTGTAGCTATGTCTTCATGTCATCTCATTTCTGCTCTTACTCTGTGTACCCACACTAGCGTTAGCAGGAGTTCTCAATGGGGACTGCAATGCAGGGAACAGAGTAAAATAAGATTAAAACAACACATAAACCTCACAGGAGATGTTAGCAAACTACTTCCACTATAACTTACACATCAGGAAAAATTCACTTGAGCAATAGAAAGAAGAGCTGTGTGAAAGGTTAATTAGATTGGCTTTCTATATAGAAAATGGATGGCTATTATTCTAGTTTCTTACAGAGGTCATGATACAAAGAGATCATTAGATGCTACATATGCATGAGAAACCATTACATTTCATCTGTTTCCCCTTTAATGAAGCCAGTAACTTGTCTCTGATCAAACCATTATTTGTTTTGTGTTAAATACATGGGCAAATGCTTAGCATAAGTTCAAGGTGTTGGAAACATAATTGAGAGTCACTAAAAGGCACAAGATTTAAAAAAAAAACCCAGAAGATTAAAAAAAAACAACAAACAAGAAGCATTTGAACAATATTCTCAGGCACATGGTGTCATTCTTCAGGCTCCTCTGTGCAGGGCCAGGAGTTCCTTGTGGATCTCTTCTAATTCAGAACATGCTGTGTGAGTCTTTGTATGAACTCTTTAAAAAGAATGGATTGCAAGTGTCATTCTATGTAAAATATGGCATCATCTGTTTCCAAATAATTTACAGCACAGAAGGAGAAGGAAGAATATTTCTATAACACATGCTGTTAGAAGTATACATGAAGTGTAATACAGTAGATACTAGATGTTGTCTGCTACAAACCACCAAATCACACTGGAGAATGGAATGTTGGTTTCCCACACCCCTATGTGTGATGGCATAGGGGGAAAGAACTGCTTATATTTTGTGACTTCAACCTGAGTGACTTAGTTCACATGCTGCAGGTGCTCAAGCAGCCTCACAATATCTAAATATCACTGCAGTCAGTTTTTTGAGTTCAGAAGAAGTTATAGGGAACAGACTCAGTTTCAATCAATCTTTTCTTATAGATGAGGAATTTGATAAGAGCAATAAAATTAGAGGTAGCTCAGGACCAACAAAGAATGATCCCTTTATGTTTGTTCTGATAGTAGGAAAGAAAACAGTGCATGCCTTTGGTGAGCTAAATGTGACACTTTCATAGAGCTGGAACAAAGGATGCAACATATACAATTTAAAATGGGAAAAAAAAGTTCAAAATATTAACTATATTAAAAATAGAAAAAGAGGAATTTGATTCTCAGGATGGGCTTTACAGCTATCTTTCTTTCAAACACTCTGAACATTCTCCCAGCTAACAAACCTAACCTGCAGTGATTCAGAATAAAGTTTATTTTGAATAATTTTTCAGATTTTAAATATAAATACAGTCATCAAATGGTCACTTCTCTGATAAGTGCAGAAGAAGAGAAATACCACCCACCAAAGTCAGGTATGTCAGCATGGTATCTTTTAAGACAGTTCCTCAGTGTGATGCCTTTCCCTCCAATACATCATTCAGAATGTAAGTGCTCTGCTGACGAGCTGTGTTGCTTAAAGCTTCTTCTGTAGGGAAAACTTTCACGTGACTTTTTTCCACCCTGTTAATACTTTATCTAGAAGAAATGTATCTTAGGGTAATTTCTAGAGGCTGATAAACTGGCATACATTATTTCTTATGTCAATTGAAGGGCAAACTGTAGCCACCTGAGGTCCTATTTTATTTTTTCTTTTTCAGATTCTAAAACTACTTTAATTTTTTTTAAAGTCATATTTTTTTCATTAAAAATATGTCCCTTTTCAAATAGAGATTAATGTAAGGTCCTACATAATATGCACACAGTAAAACTGGGTTATCCTATGGGCATGTTCTAGCTCCCAAAACCATTAACCTGAAGTATTCTCCAAAAATCCTAAAACTTCAATTTGCAGAATTGTTATTCCTTTTTTTGCCTTTTTTCTCTCAGTGTCCCCAGGTCCCACTGTTGGGCACCAAAATCTGTCTGGGTTTTGGAAGACAGGTGTCTGCCAGGTGACTTTATCAATAAATTATTGTCCTTACAGTATTAAATATTACTGCTCTGTGAAATAAATTGTTTTCTTTAATCGAGTCATTTTTTCATCTTGATAATCTGAAAGAATTAAAGCCTTCTGATCTTCTTTTTGAGCTCTCTCTTCTTTGTCTGTTTTTTGGTTTTGATGTTTTTGGAGTTTTTGTGATCCATTTAAATGTACAGCCTCTGGGAATTGTTATGGTAATACCAGGACTGATCAGTCCAACACCATTGTCTCAAGACTTAATGGCAAAGGTCCATAACAATCTGTAGTTGATGATACCCTGGTCTATTTCCATTATTGTTTTTTTCATGACTTATGCTCATGTGGAGGAAAAAAAAAATCATGAGGTGGTGTCTGATGTTCAGTGCCAAAAAACCCTGATAAGATGAATATATACTAGCAAAGAAAAGTGAGTTTTAAGTTTATAGCCTAAATAGGTGTTTTTGGCATAGGATATACAAACAATTCCTTTTAGAATTGTACCTGATAGGTAGCAATCATGAGAAATAGTTTTTACCTCCTGAGACTTGGAGGTATAGGACATGTTATATTATTCCCTCAACAGTAACAGGCCTCATTATAATGCTACCCCAAGCTATACTGTAAAATTTTAAGAAAAAAAGGACAAAATGCTGAGTCAAGCTCTTTTTTCTTGCTCTTCTACTCTTCCACAACTGAGAATGGATGAAAAATTTGTCCCTGTAAACAAGAAAAATTAAAAAAGGTAATTAAAACTGATCTAGTGTTTCTATTGTGTATCTCCTTTGATGCTACCTGCGCAGTGCTGCAATATCGATCTTCTTAAAAGTTGTGTCTCAGAATTTCATCTCTTCACTGAGGGCATTTGCCAAATTTCTTTCTACATGGCAGTTTAGCTTTTAATAAAAAAAACAAACAGTGAAGGAATCTAGGAACATTGGATTTGCCATGCAGGATCAGTGTACTCACCTATCAAATCAAGCATCCTATCCTACAGGACACATAATGTAAATAGAGGTTTATTGTATTATTTCCCATTTCAAGCACATAGCTTGTAGAAAAAAATTGAAGCAGAATTTTTTTTCACTCATAGTCATTATATCTAGATACTTAATGAAAATGTCATTGTGATCTTTAATATAACTTGAACATTTCAAATAAAAAAAATTGGAATAGCAGCATGATCTAAAGCATCCTTACAAATAAATTTTTGGTGGGAAGAATATGCAAGACCAACTTGGCAGCTGTAGAAAAGTAAAGCTCTCTGTTGAAAGGTTTCTCTAGCATGATTGTCTACCTAAAAGAATACCAAACCTACAAAACAAAACAAAACAAAGCAAAAAAACCATGGATTCAAATGCTCAATGTTTGTAAAACTGTTAACACAGGCATTTTTCCCATTTAATCAGTGGCTTCAGTGATAGCCCTGCCATTATTCTTCCTGATGTCTCAACCTTTAGACACAGGGGAGCAATAAAACTGTCCTCAAAGGGCTGACAATAATTTTCCTGGCCAGAAAGCTTCATATCGCCTCCTTTTTTCTTTTTGCATTGAGCTTGGTAGCAGGGAAAATTTATGGCAACCTCTGTCTCCTTTAATTAATTTTCCATGTCAACACTCAAAGTTAAAAATCCTATGATTTCAACATCCAATCTAGGAAACTATTTATCCTATAAACATTTTTCTACTAACATGAATAATAAGCTATCAAGCAAAAAAACCCTCCAAAACAACAATAAACCAATCAAAAAACCAAACCTTCTGATTTACTTGTTTCTTTTTTGTCTTGTTTACATCATGTCTAATGCAATATTCATTATGGAAAATGCACTTTTGGGAAGCTTATGTTTATCTTAACATTTAGATGACACAATTTGGATACTGCATTAGTCCTTTGGGAATATTCATGTTGTTTTACGGAAAGCTACTAGTACATCCTGTGTCTATTTTAATTAGAGATGACTAAAAGAAAACACATGTACAAAAGAAAACACAAAGAATAGGCAGCTACTTCTGTGAT
Organism: Poecile atricapillus; assembly: GCF_030490865.1. NCBI lineage: Eukaryota > Metazoa > Chordata > Aves > Passeriformes > Paridae > Poecile > Poecile atricapillus. Next base: position 19,709,478 of record NC_081251.1, on the reverse strand, counting down.
TTTTATAGTTATAGACAAAGATTATGCTCAACTGTCTGATGTGCATCCTGTTTCCTTATCATTTTTCAGCCTTACAACAAGATGTACAACAGAAATTTGGAAGCAAGGCCTGTCCTTTTCAAGTTGTGGCGGGGTACATGAAAATTCACTACTAGACAATGAGTTGCAAGAGGTTAGACAAGAACTGAGTAAGATTTGTAGTTAAAATAAAGAAGTAGTGAGTATTGGCTGAGATTTCTCACATAGTACCATAGAAAGATTTGGATTAGGAGGAGCCTTCAAATATCATTTAGTCCAAGCCCCTACTATGGGCAGGGACATCTTTCTACATCAGGAAGTTCAAAACTCCGTCCATCCTGACCTTGAACACTTCCAGGGCTGGGAGATCTACACCTTCTCTGGACAACCTACTCCAATGGCTCACCACCATCATCTTAAAGAGCTTCTTCCTTGTATACCATCTAAACCTATCCTCTTCCAGTTTACAACCTGTGCCTTATGCTCTGTTGCTACAGGCCTTGATAAAAAGTCCCTCTTTATTTGTCTTATAAGCCTCCTTTATATATTGAAAGGACAAAATAAGGTCCCCCTAAAAGCCTTTTCTTCTGAGACCTGAACCACCCAAACTCCCTCAACCTTTTGATACAGGAAGTGTGTTCCAGAGCTTTGAATTTTTTCGCAGCAAATTTCAAACAGGTCCATGTCTTTCCTGTATTGAGAACCCTGGAGCTGGATGCAGCACTGAAGGTGGGGTCTCACAAGAGCAGAGTAGAGGGGCAGAATCACATCCTTTGACCTGTCTCTTTTTCTGAAGCCCAGGATATTGTTGTCTTTCTGGGTTGCAAGTGTGCATTGCTGGCTCATATCCAATTTTCACAACAGTATCCTAAAGTCCTTCTCTTCAGGGCTGCTTTTAATCCATTCATCATCCAGTGATGAATTGATAGAGTGCGGGCAGTGTGGAGAAGGTCTGGTTCAAAATCCATCACAATAAACACAAATTTTTATTAAATTAAACTTAGATTTGGAATAAATCCACAGCTTTTGACTGCCCAAACCTCTTGACTGGTATATTCACTGTCATTATAAGGGTCTAAAAAACTTTATAATGATGCTGTTCTCTGGTGATCAAACTACAGCTGTATACAGAACCTTCCTATAAAGTCTCTACAGTTGAAAAGAGACTTGAAACCAAAATAAAAGACTTGAACCCTAAATAAAAAAAAAAAATAAAAAAAAGACTTGAACCCTAAATAAAAAAAAAAATAAAAAAAAAAAAAAGAACTATTTTTATCTGCTATCTTGATTAAAATACTTAGTAAACAAAATATTTTGCTTTGGCAGATTAACATAAAACTACAGCAAATCCTAATTCAGAGAATCTGCAGCATAATCAAAGGCTACAAAAGCATCTGAAATTAAAAAGGAGTTGGAGGTTGTTTTTCTCTTTCCTCCCCATGCTCTCCATGACCATGGATGTCAATTACAAAGATAATGCTGTGATGCTCAAGGTTGAAAGGGTTTTTCTAATACATACTGCTCAAAGCATTATTCTCTAGAAAACAAATTCTTATGTATCCACTGTGTATAACTCAATCAAGCACTTCCTGACAAGATGCAAAGAAACAGGGTTTTGATGTTTACTGCCCTAGAATATATTTTCTCTATTTTCTCTATTTCTTGTGTGTAGCCTTCTTAGGCTTGATGCTTTATCCTTTGTGAGATGTTCTGCCTTTTCTGAATTCCTTTAAATCCTATAATTATTCCATAGAACTGAGATTTTCAATTGTCAATCACACCATTTGGCATTGATGTGAAAAATACTCATAAATTAGTTAAACATGATCCAGTCATTATCTTAACTGACCATATTTTTATTTATATGTACAAGGCATTTTTTGCTCCTTAGAAGCATTCAGTCTTTCCTTCTGAATTCTTACCTTTGCCAACTATGATACAAACTCCCTAACAATGCAAGACTTTTCCATTGCTGTGAAGTCTTTTTGGCTGAAATGTAACATGTGAAATACATTTGTCTGTCAAAATAACAGCAGTAAGTCAAATGTCTCAAGGGATATGTAATTGGATATGTGGTGCTTTCAACTTGTGACACAGTTTCAACCACCCTAGGTGAGCGCTGGACAATTTTTAGCCATTTTTTTGTGTCCTAGATTGAGGGTCTCAGTTCACTTTTTGGACCACATGTGAGACAGCATTGTGATACACTTAGTTGTAGGTTCAGCTGAAAAGAATTGTGTTACTAATCATAGAAGTAAGAATGTGTTGTTCATCACAACTCTACAAAGTCGCAATGGCTTCACATCTGGGGCATGATATCTGGTTTTGGACTTAATGCCTCAATACAAATATCTTCTTCTTGTGTAAAAGTCTAGTTGATACAAAGCTCTCTCCCAGCTGGAGGAAAACTTTTCATGTACAGCACATACAGAAAAACTCCAAAAAAAAAATTCATGAGTATGACTTTAAATAAATACATTATCTGACACTTAACAAATAGTTAATGGAAATAACTATTGTTTTGTGGAAGTAAGAGAAGAATTCTTCTCAGGACAACTAATGGTTTATCTGACAGCCAGTGTAAAGTACCTGAGAATGTTAGTGAAGCCCAAACTACAGCAGTTTAAATCTTAAAGCACATACAGTGTCATTTTAATAAAATAACAAAATAAAAATATTACCTTGTGCAGTGAAAACACATATTATGCCTGCAAGGTCAAAATGAAAATTGTATTTTCCTAATGTATGGCAATAGGAATTCCTGGTACTTTAGCTAACCTCTTTTTCTTTCGAAAAGTGATTTACTTATCTGACTGTACACCATTTTGCTGTAGGACAGCCTTTTTCTACTAACTCTATAAAAGATAGAAATAACCTCAGCTATCCTTAGGTACTCAAAAGTGAAACATCTGAATTTCAACTAGGCACTCTTGGATCCCTTTGTGCTCTGAAGCACAAATCATGCTGTGTGATCCAGATACCTAAAGATGACATGAATCACCCTACAAAGGTTCCCATTTTTCTCTACTGCTGTAGTCTTAATTTTCTAACTTTTTAATGTATAAATTAAAAAAAAAAAAATGGATCCACTCTTATTTATTACCTATATTCTTTGCCCATTCTAGAGCTATGGGTAAAAACTCCCCCAAACCTCAGACAAGCCCCTAAGATTTTAAAGCAGAAGGTTGCTGTTTAGTTCATTATGACTAGCATAAATTTGAAAACAGATAAATATTAATTATGTCTTTTTAAATTTCATAGCAAGTTTGAAGGAAAAGGAAACTTTTCCCCTATTTGCTTATTGCCTGGGTATTTTAAATTTTGCATACAAAAATACTTATGTAACATTTGCTGCTTAGTAAGACACATCTTAAAACATGGTCATATAATATTTTGAGAATGGAAGCCACTATCTAGTTGAATGCTTAACATGATACTTCTCATAAAAAAAAAAAAAAAATCACAGAAATGGTATTTTTTTAGCATATATCTTCAAGCTGGGGAAGTATAATCAACCTATTAAGTAAGTATTAAAGCTGTGGAATTACTACTGATTTAATGGGATGCTAAGCCTGTACTGCAATAGTTTCTTTTCTTGTTTATGTGCTAGCATTTATTGTCCTGCTTAGGTAGTAAATATACACTGTAAGGTTACTCTCTGCTGTTGAAATGCTGCCATTTCTAAAACGCATCTCTCACAAAATCACAAATGGCACATTTTCATTAGTGTTTTAAAAATGCTTGCACGTAAAACTCTACAGAGGTTTATATGATTACCTGACAACTTCACATACTACTCCTCTACCTTCCTTTAATTTACACTCTTCTGCCATTTCCTTTGTGTATTGGGAGGACAGGTTATTTGTAAATATCATATTTATATTACCAGCCTCTTTCAGTACTGATAATTTTCACCCAGGAATATTCTCATACAACTCCTATGTTTACGTGTCAGCTAATTCTAAAAATGTGAGGAAGCTCTCAATTACTGCATAATGAAGACAGATATTTTATGTTTTTTGAAGATGTTGAAGAATAATAATAACACAATAAAACAGAGCAGAAAATCCTGCATCCTAGTTGTCACTATTTGTATACTGTAGTACCCAGTGGCTTAAGAACCAATTAAGATAAATGAGGTAAATATATGTATAAAAAAGTCCAAAGCAAGCTAAAGGTTTTAAAATCTGAACAGCTGCATCTAGTGGTTCCTTCTGAAACAACTGTTACTTATTCTGAAACATAATCTAGACACCATATAATATTTTAGTCCTCTACTGTAACCTATATATGACCATACCTTTTAAGAGGAATTTTACCTCTTTAAAAATTAAATGCCAAATGCCATGCCTTTTAAGATAAAACTGTTCTAAATAATTTGGAATAATCTGATTGCTGGTTTAATCCTGGTTTAATCCATTGGTTTTATCCATTAACCACCTCCATGTGTCACAGCTCTATGTCAACCAAAACCAGTAGACTTACTAAAGTTAAAATTCTAGTTAAATTTATACTGTGAAGTTTGAGACATATGTTGGAGTGCTATAAAGGGAAAACAATGAATCTTTTCTCTATTGTGAGTGATACATTATGAATACTTGATATTGAAATCAGCAGAATATGAGCAGGGCCAATTACCAGCAACAAATGAGTGTTCTAGAATAAAAACCAGAGAGATAATACAAATAAATAAAAGCCATAAAATTCAGTAAGATTTTGAACTTGCTTTTCCCTGAAAATGTCTGCATATCACATAAATGCTCATCAAGATATTTTATTTGATTTCAGAACACTAACAGTCAGCCTCTGCCAGATATTATGATAAATCCTCTAGATTTGAGCTTTTACACAACATCATCTTACAATATTTAAAACTGAATTCAGAGGCTTAAACTCACATCAACCTATTCTACAGTGAATTTAGACAGGAATTCAAAGAAACATTTATCACTTATTCTACCATAGTTTCCCCTATGTGGAGAAATAACTGGCAGCTTTCTTAGCTGTTCAGTTATTTCTATAGCAATTAAGACACTGATTTGCTATTTCTTTCTCTGCATATTTATTTTAAGTAAGCCAGTTAAATATGTTTCATCTGAAAGTGAAAATGCCTATAAATCACAATAAAAATATTATTTTCTACGTGTATCTTTCTGGTTTTTTTCTATCAAATGTAGACAATCTGCAAGTACTCTCTTCACAGTCCAGCTGGGAAGGTATACAAGCAATAAAAAATAAAGCTTCAATAAAGCTTTATTAACTGAGAGTTACCTCACATCAGCAAAGGCACAAGAAAATTGTGCTGGCCAAGGAGCCAAAACTTCAAGAGAGAAAGTATTCTATGTATGAACACAAAATATGTGAAACAATGTATTAGGCTTGTCTATCTCACTACTACTATTTAGCTGCTGACCAAATTTTTACTGGTGCTGTAAAGCCTGGAGACAAGACAGTTTTTACACTGCAACAGTGTAACACTATTTCTGCCTACATGCAGCAACGTACAGATGCTGCTTTTAAGGGTTATAAGCCTATTTGTCCTCCACAGTAAGGGCAACATGTCCACATAATCTTCCTTTTTACATGAGCAGCAAGTGAAAGAAGCAACTCAATTCAACTATAAGTTGTGACTCAGAGCCTTTAAGCTGTTGCAAAGTAAAAAGGCAAGAGATTTATGAGCTCACTTCCACCTTCCTCAGTAGCTTACGAAAAGACCAGGAACAGGAAATCCACGCTATGACCAGCTGATGAAAGAAGTGTGCCTTCTGAACATCTCCCTTTCTGCTCTTCCTTTGGATAGAAGGAGCTGTCAATGTGTGTAATTCACCACTAATATCTGCCATTCCATATGCCTTTCAGGATGCTAAAATGGTTAATGAAGGTCTTTTGTTGGAATTCTTTCTGTGCATTCTTTCTTTTTGTTGGAATTCTTTCTTTACTGAGAAGATGTTTGGGGCACAGAATTAGGGCCAATGGAGTTTTGTGGGTAATCTCTGAGCAATTCAGTGTTCACAGATCTACACTGTTTGTTACTCTACCACATATCAGAGATATCCAGTTTTCTCTTTTAAAATTCTTGAGTTTAATAGATAAAAATTGTCATACAGATGATAATAAATGTAGTTTTTCCAATAAATCAACCTGGAAAAAGGTAAATTTGTTCTACTGGAAGCAAAGACAAAAGTACATAGTGATGTTAAAGTTCTGCTCGACCCTATGAGTCTGGTGATAGCAGCCGAAATGCATAGCTACTCTGCTAGAAATAGAGCTTGAAATCTCTCAAGGGCTTTCAGTTTCTTCAGCAGCCCTTCACAGACAAGTTCACCAGGTATTGGCAATTTACTTCCTTTTCTGTATCAAGAACTAAGTTGGCTAGAGAAAGAAAATTAATTTAATATATAACTGAAATAGTAATTTAGGGTAATCTTTTTATTCAGTTGTAATTTTCTTATTAGCAAAAGTATGTAGGTGTTTTGATAGTATTATATGAGTGATAGAGTTATATGGAGTGACTGGCTAAACACTTTGTGCCTGCATACCCAAGATGTAACTGTTATTTTGGAAGGATAAATCTTCTAGAAAATGTGTTAATAAATGTATAGAAATCTCTTATACACTGGTGCTTTTCCTCTGCTTTCATATTGAATTAAGAAGCAATTAAGTGAATTTTTATTTGGTCATAGCTGCAACAACAGGATCCTCTTCCCAAGGTGCAGACTGCCATGGCAAAATTTGAATGGAAGCTCAACCATGTAGTCTGAAAGGTTTCCTTGTCGTTCTAATTGGGAACGGCGGAAAGAACGACACGGACTCTCAAAGGAGTCAGATCAGGAGAGAATCTCTAGTTTATTGTTACAGTCATGTTATATAGACTAGTTCGTGAAGAGTACAGAAAGGAAACTCTTATTGGTTAGTGAAGTACTACATTACCATCATTGGTCAGTGGGGTTTACCACCCCCTGACTTTCTCTTGCAAGGAAAACACAGGAATCAGAAAAACAGCACCTGCAGGCTGTTTTGTGTCTTTGAGGATTGTTTTGAATCCTCCCATGAATTTCCCAGGCTAGCTTCTCAGGCAGGCCTGTCAGGCCATGGGCCTACAGCCTGCTCCAAAGCTAGCATCCACATTTCCTCTGAGACTTTTTGCTGTTTTGATGGCTTTGTCAATGTTTTTATTACAGTTGATTATCTGAATATTTGTGGGATGAACCAGAAAGCAAGCAGACAGGCAGATACACAGTGTGAATTTGGTCTTGAGAGAAATAAGAATTCCTTTCAGCACAAGATTATTTGGAAAGACAGTCTTAATTTCTAAACAAGAGAACTTCTGGGCTTTCCTCTTTCTTCAAAACTATGTATTATAAACTCCCTAAGAGCTTCCCTATTCTTCTATGTTAGAAAATTATGATAGAAAGTTTTTGTGCTTATACTTGCTAGCAAAAAAACTTTCTCTCTCCTCAGCCTCTCTGTCAGTCATTCTCTAAGCACCTGATCTGGTTAGCTGGAAGGGCATAGAGTTTTAGATTGGATACCCTGCAAATCATCCACATGGACCCCAGCCAAGGAAAAAGTGCTCCAAAAGCATCTTCAGCTTCGCTTAACATGGCTCCACGTGGTGAAGCTGTGACACAACCCTTGCCAGGATTTTAAAAAGAATAAAAGAAAACAAAAAAGACACTTCACAGAGTGAAAGTAAAATATACCCTCCTGAAATAAATAAAATTATGAAACTAGTTCTTTTCTTTTTAAAGCATTCATCTAGAACAGATGTTTAACACAATGTTAAAGTCAAAGGGTGGGCAGCCTTTCTACTCTATTCTTAGATGATAGTTTCAGTGCAGTCACAAATAAAACTCACATATTAAACTGAATATTAATGAAAGGTGAGCATTTTTTAGGCTCAATAGACCATTTCACAAAGCTGAATTTCTAATTTCTTGAATTTTGAAAAGTAAAAGCACTTGTATGAAGGCATAGAATTTGATTGAAATAAAATTTTCTAAGGCTAAGCTATCCATTTAAAGTTTCCTTTACACCTGATGAAGAAAAACATAGCATGGGCCATTGAATGGATTCATTGAACAGATAATATGGAGAAGGAGTCTATTCTACTTCCTGGGAATAATTGAGAAAAGTACCTTTGAATATTGAGTAACTGATAGAATAATCTAGTGTAGACTAAATGCAAAACAGAGTGAATGGGGGGAAAAAAGAGTAAACTTCTTCCACATAGTGACGGGCCTACAAACTCAGGAATGAAATAGCGTTATTGTAATTGGTGATTCTATTGAAATGCTAGTTCAGTGTTCAATACTGGCCAGAAAAACAGACTAAATGCTAAACTTTATTAAGAGAGGTCTAGTGAAAAATAAAAACCTAAATCAAAAAACAAACCCATTGTGTTTACTGAATGTACATTGAAATAGAAAAAATCAATTATACTCAGTCTAAAAATTGCAAGTATTTTAGATTTTAACTGAAGGAATGAACCAACATAACTAATACAATTTCTCTGTAAAGGAAAAACTTTCTGGCCGATCCTGCTACTAATTATTCTGCCTATGTGGACATACCCAGGAAAGCTGGAAGAAATGCCCCTGAAAAGTTCCTCTTGGGTAGATATGATTCTGTACCTGTTGGTGACATGACTTCATCTCAAGAGAATGCAAAAAGACCACAGACAAGGAACTAACTTTAAGTTCCTCATGTGGGATACAAAATGTATCACAAGAACCAAATGACAATAAACACCAGAACACCATGCAGACAATATTGTACCAATAACATTTTTTATATATGTATGTGTAGACATAACAGAAAATCGAATCGTATCATATATATTGCTGTCATTCAAAGGCTTTATGTAAGATCTGCATTATCACAATTTTTGTCACATTATTAAAAATGCAATTCATTGTCTCTTTCTTGTTCCACAGGATAGAATATGCTTATATTATTCCATGATGTGACTTGTATCAACACTGTTTATATGGAATTGTCCTCTCCACTCTGAATGTTCTGTTTCTTTGACATGTGAACCATCTGTGCTGGAATTATCTGTGTTGAGGGTTATCTATGGGCTTAACAGGGATTTGAAAATTTATAATGTGAATAAAATCATAATGGGTAGGTATAAAACGTGCTTGAATTACAGGTGAAAAACTATTTAACTTGGAAGTGTTATATGTCCTTATATTGCCTATAAAATGTACATTTCCAGTATTATATGCAATACTATAGTGTCCATTCTCTGACTGTGTTATGCATAAAATAACAAGTTATGATACTAAAGCAATGCATCCAGGATTCAGAACATAAAGCACATATAGACAAATTCCATAAAAAATATACCCAGAAGGATGTAATTCAGATGAAGCTTCTGCATAGAAATAAAAACAATTGTAAATCATAAGATATTGTTTTTCATTGCCCCTTTCAGCTTTAATCACCCACAGCAATGATAGGCGGCAGATGAAGATGTAGTGAAGTGGAACAAAGTGGATATATCTTTCTCATTGATCCTGCTCGATACGGTCTGTCTGTCCAGGATTTCTCAATGCCAAAAATCCCATTTACAGTAATAATAATTTTGAATGTGCTGCATGGTTCCCAGAAATCCTAGGCAACTGTTCATTGCATGTACAAGCTGATCCACAGATCTGCAGTGTGTTTAATCTGCTCTTTTTGCATTTGGTGGGAGTTTCCTGCAAATGTGTAGTTGGCACCCTGCGCACACTGGTAGGCACACAGTCCTTGTTAGGTAACAGGACATATACCCAATGTTCTGTTCACGTTTACCCCGACTTCAGATCATCTTAAAACATGTTCTTTCATGTCATGGAACCTCTAGGCAAGGCTTAAAATACTCATGTTCTGCATGGCTGGCAAACATACAAGGTCATAAGGAGCAAGATAATATGTTTTGTTTATTGCTCTCTTCAGCTACCTAATGGGAGGGCACAGGAAACGGAGCTGGACTTTTCTTGGAAGCATACAATAACAGGAGAGAAGGTAAAAACTACAATTTTGAGCAAGGAAAATTCCTCTTAGATATAAGGAAAGACTTTACCATGTGAACAGCAAAATATTGGAGCAGCCTGCCCAGAGGCATTGTGGAATTTATATCATTGGAGATGCTCAAAAGCCTGCTGAGTAATGTCCTCAGCAACCTGACTTATTGAGCCTGCTTCAAGCAGGAAGTTGGATTGGATAACCTCCAGAGGCCCTGCCCATTTTACATATTTCTGTGAGTCTATAAACTGCCTGAAAGAGACTGAAATTGGCTTCTGTTTCTAAGTCTGAAAGTCACAAGCTATCACCTTGTCATCTAGATAGTGTCTTTGCTACTGCTTATCATAAAATAAATGCAATACAAAGCAAGCTTCTGTTTATCTCTCTGCCTTCCAACAAGGCAATAACTTATTTCAGATACTTGCTTCATCATGATAATCATCCCAGTCTCATATTCCTCTTCTTTCCTTTGTTATTTCCAAGCTCACCAAACCTGTGTCAGATTCCAGGCTGTTTATTCAACTAAAATCTATTCCACTAGAACTACTGTGGAATGCAGTCCTTAAAATTTTACAGTTGATTTGGATTTAATTGATTATATTTGTATAAATTAGCACTGAAAAAAATTATTTTAATTAGAAGCTTTAGAAGTCCTTTTTTATTAATGAAGGTTTTTTAGAAAGGGTAGGCAGGAGAAGTGAGGAGGCAGTGTAGCCCTTTATGTCAATGACCAGCTGGAGTGTATGGAGTTCTGCCTGGGGGTGGATGAGGAGCCAACCAAGGGTTTATAGATCTGGATTAAAGGGACTGCATGGTCAGGAGACGTTATAGTGGGGATCTGCTTCAGGCCACCTGACCAGGAAGAATGAGTTGGGATGGGGCTCTCTGCAGGTAGGGGCAGACCTACATTCACAAGCCCTGTTCTTCATGGAGCACTTCAGCCACAACCATCTGTTGGAGAGACAACACAACAGGGCATTAGCAGCGCTAGAAGGTTCTGGAATGTGTTGAGGGTAACTTCCAACAGTTTGGGGGTATTGATGGATAAGAAGCTCAGCATGAGCTGGCAAAGTGCACTTGCAGCCAAAAAGCCAAACTTATCCTGCGCTGCATCAAAAGCATTGTGGCTATTACCTCTGGGGACGTGATTCTGCACCTCTGCTTTGCTCTCATGGGATCCCACCTGGAGCACTGCATCCAGCTCTGGGGTCTCCCATATGTGAAGGACATGGACCTGCAGGAGTGAGTTCAGAGAAGAGACATGAGGATGATCACAGAAGGGCTGGAGCACCTTTCATGGGAAGACAGGGTGGGACAGCTGGAATTCTTCAGCCTGAAGAAGAATACGCGTTGGGGAGATCTTAAAGAACTTTCCTGTACCTAAAGGGGGCTACAAGAGAGCTGGGAAGGGATCTTTTACAAGGTCATGTAGTGATAGGACAAGGTGAAATGGATTTATACTGAAAGAGGGCTGGTTTAGATTAGGTTGTTGTAGTCAGCAACTGCAAGATCATGCCCAGGGAAGCTACAGTTTCTGAGAACCAGCATGGGACAAGCACAAGATGGGCCCCTGTTCATGAAACCATTTATTCAGCATGGGAACAAACTGTCCTTCAGAGACAAAGAGCCCTGAACAAAGGCAGGGTGATGGGTTTTGAAGGACAGAACTCTTGAGGGTCTCCACCTTTGAGGGTGGAGTTTAGGGTTAGGGACGACTAGAAACACAACAAGGGAGAAACCCCCAGGGACTCAAACCCAATCAGAACTCCTGGACCGCTCTTCACAAGGGGCTTGGGGTGGGACAACTTCATCCAGGGCTCACATACCCATCCCCCAACACAAGGGGTCAAAATTCACGCTAGCTTGCTAGCTTGGCTTACAGCCGTGCCTCTCATGTTAACAATGCTTATCTGAAACTAAATCTTTGCCTTCCTGAGGCACCTCACAACATTAGATATTAGGAAAAAATTCTTTACTGTGAGAGTGGTGAGGCGTTGTGACAGATTTCCCACAGAAGGTGTGGATGCCTCATCCCTGAAGGTGCACCAAGCCAGGTTGGATGGGAGTTTGAGAAACCTGGTCTTGATATAAGGGTCTGCCCATGACAGAGGGGTTGAAGTAGATGATCTTTAGTGTCCCTTTCAACCCAAATCATTCTATGCTTCTATGATATGATATGGAATTGCTTGCTGGATTTTTTTCACTCAATAGTTTTATTCATTCAAAGTGATTATTAAAAATATATTTATTTGTTTCAAATAGTAAGAATGCACCTATAATGTGTCCTAATAAATCTAAAGTCAAATATTAGCCTAACTTATTGATTTGCTTTCAGTAACATACCTCCTGCTCATTCTTTTTGTAGCAGAGAAACAGCTTACCACCTCAAAGTGTAATTCATCAATAAGAAACAGATTCTAAAGGTAGTTTTAGGCACACAGCTCCCAGTGAATTTTAGTAGAAAATTAAAACTCTGTTTCTGATCAAATGGAAAGCAATATACAGAGTCAGGATTTGGCTGAAGATTCTGGGATCAGATAATTTAGAATGTATTCTCTCTGATTATTCTCCTTTTTTGTTTCATTAAAACAAATGGCAAATTGCTCATTCAGTTAAGTGTTAGTGATAACTGAACATAGAAAATTCGTATATATGCACTAATGGTTCTGTTTTTCTATCTGTATGACATTTTTTGAACAACGCTAGTTTAGATTCCTTTCCCAAGATTTATACAATGGATTCAGTGGTTTTCATTCAGCTCTTGACATTTGGGAAATTAGTCTTAGGTCAACATTGCTACTTTAGCAAATATTCATGACAGAACTACTTTTTACATTATCTTTCCTCTCAGAAAATACACCACACTAAAGAAGAGAAAAATGCCCAGAGATTCTTCTCTTGCTCACAGGGAATATTCTGCTGCTTTTTTGCAGATACAAATATTATATCTGCAAAAAAAGTCAGTTTATACCAACACAGATAACAGCAGAAAACATTACTCAACTTGTTGTCTGTTGTACTCTTGGGGTATTTCTACATAACAATCACATCCCATTTCATTGCATTTTTCCCCCCCAAATCTTTGCTACATATTTCTCAATGATCTATTTATCCTGAGATGAGCTGAGTTGGTTAGAGCATGGTGCTAATAATGCCAAAGTTGCAGGTTTGATCCTCGTAGGATTCATTGTAAGAGTTGAAATCAATGATCCATTTCAATTTTGAATATTTTGTGGTTCTGTGATTATAACTTTAGAATTGTGAGTGATCACTGAGGCAGTTGGTCTAACATATAGAATTGATTCTAAGTGTGTCTGTAATAGGGTCTGGTTTTGATTCTGTCATAGATTCTTTTTGCAAGGCTCTGGGTCCAGACACTTTTTGTTACACTTGAATTACTTGACTTAGGCAGAATATTAAGGTAGCAGGCTAGCATTTTCTAGGAATATATGCAACTTTTGTCAATGCTGTACCACAATGCTGTATCTCACAGTTATAGTTGTGTGGTAGATAAAAAATATGTACAAGCAATATCTTCAGGTGACACAGGAAATCTAATCAAAATAACCCAATAGCTATGACTTTACTTTTGTTTTAGTCTAGAGCTGATGCTAAAATCTGTTTGGGTTTTTGTGCTGTATGCATATTTAGCAGCTGCATCCTTTCTAAAAAGGGCTCCTCAAAAGTTGTCCAGTCATTTTATAGTTTTGGATCTGAAGTACCAGAATTCATTCCAGCTGTAAATAAACAGAATTCTGGCATGGATTCTGGAATTCTGTCTGGCAGATAGCTGTCATAAACTCAGTTTGTCAAATACCTTCCACTGTTAGCTCACACTGGTACTAGAACCTGCATGAAGTTTAACAGCTGCTGGGGCTGTGCTAATATATGTGCACATGTTGAGACATTTGGCCACAGGCTGTCACCCTTCCCACATTACAGGAGGAGTGCATGAAGGTTTTGTGATTTTTGGGGCAAAGATGCCCCAAACGGGCAGCTGAGACTTGGCACTGAAATGCTCAGGCCATGTTGCTTCAACCAGGGATGTGTAATGCAGTGGCACTTAACTGCAAGGGATTTTTTTCTAGTTGAGGAGAATCAACACTGACTGGAATCAGAAAAGCAGTGCAGAAGAACAAATGCTTACTTAAATGACCAGTAAAATGCTCTTTGGATAGCAAATCTTTTTAGCTCATTAATAATAGTCAGTATGATATGTTTTATTCTGAATTTGTATAGCTAGAACTCCTAGGAACCAGAGCAATGGAGTGGACTCCTGCTGTATTAATATAACCTAAAATTAAAAAAAAAAAAAAATCAAGAAAAAATAACTACAAGCAAGCAAACAAACAAACAAGCAAAAGACCAAACCAAACCAACAAAAAAACTTATGGTAATGACTGGAAGCTTAATTTGTTCCAGGAATAAGGTATGAAGGACCAGGAAATCAAAGGTAAATAGTCTCTGGAAGATGACAACAGGTGGATGAATGTTTTGCCCCTTGCAATGTGGGGCAAAAATGCAGGAGACAGGTGAAAAAGTTCTTAGAGTAATTGAGAGGGAGGATCTTTATTATTTTACCAACAGAAAGGTGAGAAAACAGACTATAAGAAAAAAGGCATACAATATGGTCAGAAATTTTAATGATTTTGAATAAAGTATTTCTTCATTATGTTCCTCCAATTTGAAGAAGCTGGCGGATATTTAAAAACATTTTTCAGAGAATCATTTAGATAATGAGTATAATTCTCATTCTACATTAGAGTTCTCATTCTACAGTGCAAAAGTCTTCACACCATTTAGCTTCACTCCAACTAAAAAACCAGAGCATAAACACAACTTAAGTGATGCATAGCCCTGTGCAAGTCCTCTGCAGAGGGTGAGTTTCATCCTAAGGGAAGGTTAGGTAGTACATTATACATTTAAATGAATGCTTTAGTTCAAAAATTCTCAGAAAAACAATGCTACCGGCCATTCTCTGCAGAAACATGAAAGTTTTTCATGATCTGGTTGTCTGATAATGAAATACCTACAAAATTTGCATGTTCTTATAATCACCAAGTAATTTCTGCATAGTGAATCAGCATAGGAACCTTCAGACTTCTGTTTCAAGGATGCATTTCATACACCTGTAGGACTTACACGTACTGGTGAGACAGGATTACTTAGGTTTTGCAGTGAGGATCCCCAGTCTGCTGACTGATTTCTTCAAGTTTCATGCAGTCTTTTAGACTGATACCTCTGTCTTGTCCATTGGATATGCTCCTGTAAGTCCCTAAGCATACCATCACATATGGGCAAAATAACAGAAAAACTGAAGTCAGCCTTTTTGGTGGTAATCCAGGACCTATTTGCCCACTTATGCCCCAGTCACTGTTTCAGCTATTCCATTAATCACATCAGTCTGGCAACAATACAAAATATAAAATAATTTGGACAGAAAACAGCCTGCTTTCCTCCTTTCCCCCCTTTTCTTCTGTGTGATTTTGTTACTATTACAGGCAAATGAGTGTGTATCTGAGTTTGGTTGCTGTCTGTTCTCATCTACATTTCTTCGTCTTCATTCTGCGCAACTCCGGGTTAAAGAAAGTTTTAGTATGAATTTGTAACTCAGATTGTTTCTGAGAAGTAAGTTCAAAATGTAAATTTCAGTCTTTCAATGTCAGTATAATTCCTTTCCCTGTAAAAGAATAAAAAAAAGAGAAAATTAAAGTGTCATATTTTACCCTTTTCTTTTTTTTTTTTCTCCAGACCAGGAAATAAATTTAAACGTAAAAATTTACTTTCCCATTTTTCTTCTCACTGGAAAATATGAATGCTGTTTTATGTCAGTCTAAGACTTCTTGAAGCTAGAATGGTACTAACATACTCATTTTCATGTCATGCCATCAAATAGTAATCTCTCCCTTCCTAACTAATGATATGTCTCTGATTAAGAACAGGTGTTTATGAGTAAAAAGACTACTGCAATTATTAACATTTTAGCTATACATGGAACATTTAGAGGGGTGAATTTTACTCCTTGATATTGGAGGGCTGAATTCCTTATGACTGCTCTCCCTCTAAGAATATGCCTTGTTTTTCCTATTACGTCCACTTAGGGCCATGAAAGACAGTAATTAAATCCCCTTTTACCCTAGTTCCTCTGTCACTTTTCATATGCAACGTGTTCCAGATTCCTAATCGTCCTGGTGGTCTTTTGCTACACTTGATCCATTTTATGATGAGTGGACTAGAAGTGGACATAGAATGGACATGGAATCCCAAGTGCAGCTCAGTAGGTGCTGACTAGTGGGGAACAGACCCTTTGTCTTATGTTTATGGCATTGAAGTTTGGCCTCCAGCACTGCAAGGGCCCATTGCTAATTCATGTATCATTCCTTGTCCACCAGGACCCCCAAGGCCTTCTCCCAGTCCCTTAAGCCCCCAGTCTGCAGTGGTGTAGAGGATTGTCCTGAGTTTCCTCTTGGCACATTCCTCCAGTTTGGCCATCTGAGCAGAAGCATGGGATCCAGTGTACCAAACATTGCCCCAGGCTGCTGCTATCCACAAAGCTGTAACTTCCTCATGCCTGGCATTCTCACCCTGCTGCTGAAATGTTTCTGAACATACTCAGGTGCATATGGGTATTTAGGGGTTTTCAGGATGAGCAGGCACCTGATGCTGTATGCATATTTCCATAGAATGAAAGGTAATGCAGGGAATCTCTGTGGAACAGAACTGACTTTGCCTGAGAAAGCTTTTATTGTTAGATTATCCACTTGGTTTGTACAGCAACATAAATGCAGGAGTGATGGCCCGGCAGAGGTAAAGCACTGACACCTCCTGTTGCTGGAGTCCTATAGATATCACTACATTATCTCTGTGCCATGTTTGTCGTTATTCCTCCTTCATTTCTTAAACAAATTTACACAAAATACCATCCCTCATCACCAAAAAAACCCAAAACAAACAAGAAAAACCCAACCCACCAAACCAAACAACATCCCCCAAAATACCACGACTTTGATTTCCTCATTCCTCTCTGAAAGGTAATATCCCATGTTTTTCTGGCAAGGTGTGAATATACAGAAAATAAAGATGAGTTAATATGCTAGTCTGAGCATAGAGTACAGATGTTTTTTTTACGTTGGATGAAAATTTTGTGCCTTCTGATGTCATAACTTCCATTTTCCTGCAAAATTTCATAATTATTTTAAAAATTAAAATCTTCTTCACTGGGATAAATTAACATAGAAACTAATAACCCATTGATAATAGAACAATATTATGAATGGTTGTGAATTTATTGCATTATGTCATCTATAGGGCCAGATGTATAATTAATTTTTAAAAATCAATCGACTTCTCCATTTTTGTTTGCATTATCTGCCTATATAGGAAAGCCTATTCAACATCTTACTTATTCAAAATAACTTTTTAGAATACTCTAAAAATATTCAATGAGAATATTGTGTAGCTGTACTTTGAAATGTTGACTGTTGATTAATTAGTTTCCTATAACACTGTCAGCTCTAACAGTAAATTTTATCTTTAAGAAAATAATGAAAATTTTAAAATGCTCTGATAAAAAAAAATTAAAAAATAAAATTTTTAAATAAAAATTAATTTAAATTTTGAATAAAATTTAAATTAAAATTAAATCTTCTGATAGTTTATCTCTGTTTTCCTAGCAATATTCAGTACCTGTGTGTCTTCCATTCAGATTTTTTTCCTCTTTGGAAACTGGCTTCATATTGATATTGAATAATTAAAATCTTACACGTTTGCCATGAAATTACATCAGTGAAGGAAAAGGAAAATATTCAGATATATGTTTGCATTTACAGACCATGTGTTTTTGCTCTGTGACAAAACAAATTTCAAGGTTTTGTTATTCATAACCAATGCTTCAGGCTGCACCTAAATTAATTAAATAACAGGGGATTTTAAGAAGAGGGGAATTTATTATATGTATGTGGTATAAGAGTTTAATGAGAAAGTCACTTTTTTACTTCATGTCAATCAGTCCAGTATTTCATCAAGCAAGAGGAAGTGAATTTATTGATTAAAGAAATCTTTTCATATTCCCTCTGCTGGACTTTTAATACTTGTTAAATTGATGAAGTCCACTGAAGGAGTTTGTAATCAGTCTTGCAAATTTCTAATAGAGTGTAACTCTAATAAGCTCAGTTTTGTATCTTAAATCAAATTTTTTCCATAAAGATACAAAATCTCCAAGGGCAGTTTCTAGCACAATCAGTTCTAAATAAATTATGAGACACCTGTCTGTCTAGTGAAAAAATTAAAGAACAAGACAGAAAATCTGTAATTTTGCAATTATTGAAATGGCAACTTCAGTGTCCTAGATGGCAAGAAGTAAAATAAGCAGTAAAGAAAATGAAATTCCAGAAAGATTTAGTTTTCATTTTTTTTAAGCTTATTAAAATAAGGTAGCATTAAACTCTATACCTAATAACTAAACCTGCTAATAAATACCAGCTGGTGACTAAATGTGTCACTTTGCTTGATTCCTTTGTTGAATTTCAGGGAAATCTTGAGGAATCTTTTTTTTTTTAAAAAAAAAGGCTATTACCTACTTTCCAGGTTCTTGCCCATTTACAGTTGCCACTAAGGTTTGCATGGCAAAATGTTGACAGTCAGGTCCTGCAGAGATGGCCCCTGTGAGAAAAGATTTTGGGCTGCCCCATGCCAGGAAGTCATTCCAGAGGGCTCCAAAAGGACACACCACTAAAGAAAACTGAGCTCATCAGCAATTCTGGTGTCACCTCTGACAAAAGATATTTTCCAAAAAGCAGCTTAGAGAAAGAAGTGTGAAAAGGTGAGCAGAACAGCTCTGCAGACACCAAGGTCAGTGCAGAAGGAGGGACAGGAGGTGCTCCAGGCACCAGAGCTGAGATTCCCCTGCAGGCCGTGGTGCAGCCCAGGTGAGGCAGCTGTGCCCCTCCAGCCCCTGGGGATCCACAGGGATGCAGAGATCCACCTGCAGACCCTGGAGAACCACAGGGATGCAGAGATCCACCTGCAGCCCCTGGGGAACCACAGGGATGCAGAGATCCACCTGCAGCCCATGGAGATCCACAGGGATGCAGAGATCCACCTGCAGACCCTGGAGAACCACAGGGATGCAGAGATCCACCTGCAGCCCATGCCAGATCACACACAAGAGCAGGTGAATGTACCCTGAAGGCAGCTGCAGTTCCTGAGAGCCCATGCAGGAGATGAAGAATTTTAAACTTATTCTCCATCCCTCTGTGGCAGTAGGAGATATGTAAGAAGTAGGAATATATCCTATAGACAGAAATATACCCTGTAGATAGAAAAAAACTTTTTAGGCTTTTTGCTTCCTGCAAAGCTAGATCAGATATGTTAATGTTTCTGGCTATTTATGTAATTAGAAAAAATTTACATTTTTAGACTATCCAGAATCAACTCAAATTTTCTAATATAATCATCCAAGTACTTGAATCCACCTCAAGCCATGTACTATGTGTATTGGGATAGAATTCTCTTTAATGTCTTTATATATACTATCAGTGGTGTTCAGGGAATTTGACTTATTTGAGCATTGGCTATTTTTGGGTGACTTTCATAGTATTTTAAATGGTAGCCTATATTTAAATATAAAAATAACGAAGTGAAGAGCAGGTTGAATTTAATGATTTCCTGAGGCCCCTTATAGTCTGAATTATTCTATGATTCTGAGATTTTTTGCAAAAGTGACGGATGGAAAGAAAAGAACTCATAGATCATGTGCCTGCAAAGCCTGTAAGTGGTGCAGGCTGTTAAAAGCATAAATTCTGAATGTGAAAGCTGTCTGCAGAGGTTTGCAATAACTCCAATTCTTCATGGTTGATGGTGAGGAGATTCTGCCACTCGCCATTGGAAAAGGCTGAGACAGATCTAGAGTAACCTCCTGAGTGATGACCTAATCTCTTTTTGTTCTCTGCTATTGATGGTATTTTAACAATTTTTACTGTGGCCAAGACAATGCCATCAATTTTTAAGCAGAAGTCCTCATTAATATAAATGGGTTTTTCTACTTAGCAGGAGATAAGACCCTGAGTTTTTACTCTACCTTTTCTATCTTTTTTCTTTCCTTTTTTTCCCCCATCCTAAACAGAAGGGATTTTTTTTACCTTATATTCTACTTCCATTTACTTTTTTTGCTTTACCCAATTACTTGATTCACATCAAATCCTTCAACTTGCTTGTTTAATCAGCCTCCCTGAAGCAGTAGTACACTGAAATCTATACTTCTCACTCACTCTTCCTCTACTCTCCTTCCTTCTTCCTTCCCTTCCAAGATTTCATTCTCTGTTGTATTATCTCCTCATTTCTTCAAAGGAATATGTAGTAGAAATATTTGATTTCCACTAATTGTAGAATTGAACTCTTGTCCAAGTTACCAGAATATACTTCATCACAGATAAAACAAAGCCTTACGTATTAGTAAACCTAAATATATTTACTTGCATTATTATTTGCGTCTTTCCGTTGTGTTTATACTCTGTATTTAGTAGAATTAGAATTAGCCCAAATTAGATGGAAAATATCTAATCAATATAATAGAAAATGATTTTGAGATACTAGTTATAACTTTGCTGCAGAAATCATTTACCACAGCAGCAGAAAACAAAAATAAATTATTTAGCAAAAATGAGAAAGTATTCCACATTATGGAATCTCTTCATAAGCACTGTAAGCAAAAAAGATTATATTACAAATGTGCTTTGACTTCTTAATGAAGCTTTACAAGAGTATGCAAGGCATTTGAATAAGTGCTTAAAACAAATACTTATTAGAACATTCAAAAATCTCATTGAAACACCAGCCCATTCTGTGATTATGCTCTCACTGCTTCCATCTGCCCACATACTTACCTTATGCATTCTCTGTCTCCTGCTAATCATCCATTTCCACCATATAATGTTATTCCTTGTTCAAGTATTTTCTTATAATTGTGTACACATTAGTGGTAAAATGATTAGAGAACTTGACTTCCAGCTGACATTAAATCTATAACTACTATGCTTATGTAAACAGAGATTGTTCAGAAGTTTACAAATGGAGAACATAATAATTACATTTACATCAGGATAGATATCTCTTGCAACCAGGCAAACAGCTGTCAAAATATCAGGTTCCATTTCCAAAATAAAGGAGGTGCTAAACCTTCTTATTTAAAAAGCTGCAGGAAGGATTTTGTATTCCACTTTAAAAACTTGCAGGACCTTGCTGCACATTTGGAGGTTGGAGAGCTGAAAAATACTGTTCTCAGAGTTGTAAGGATGACCTTGGTTGTATCTTTCATCAGCCCCATGTGCCAGAGAATAGGAATGATTGGTGATTTCATACGTCAACAATCTGTAACTCCATGGAGCAAATCCCTCAGCAGAGCATCACAGTGAGAGCTGTGCTTTAGCTATTCAGTGTCTGCCCTGTGCAGAAATCTGCATTGACGTAAATGGGTATTTCTGACCACTAATCAATAAAAATATCTGACCTTCAGTCTTCTTTCTGTTTTCGTACTGCTTATTTTTCACTTTCTCCTGGCAGAGAAGTATTGGTTTGTCTGCTGCCACTGGCCTCCTGTTTTGAGGTGACATCACCAGTTTCCCTCTATGTCTAATATTCTTTGAAAATTGGCATTAATTTTTTTCCAGAACTGATTAAAATTTTATTTAAATATATTGCACTTTAAAAAATTCACTTTAACTAGCTAAACTCTCACACATTTCAGATTCTTTTTCATCATTGTAAAATATTATTCCCTATTTTCACAGTTGCAATATTGGTTTTCCAAAAAACTAATAGTTTGCAAAAGATTATTTGTTATATTTATTAGTAACAAATTTATATATAAGATGAACACCAGAGTTTTCTGAGCAGTACATTAAGGAAGGATGATTCATCTTAGTAGAAAATACCAACAAAGGGATCAAAAATTATGTAAAAATCACTGATCTGAGCTTTTTAATAGAGATACAAAAAAAAAAAAAAATAGATGTAGTTAGCTCTCATCAGTCTGTAATATAATATGGTTTTCTTGAAAAGGGGTTACTACATCATGGATCTTACTCAGTGCCTGGTTCTCCAATTAGATCTGAAAACTGACTTTTTAGCTTTGGGTAGCAACATGTCTGGACTTTCCAGAGAACAAATGGAATCATTGCTTGTGACAGAGGACAGGGATGTAAACTTCTATCCTGTCCTTGAGCAAGAAATGTCAAAGAATGGGAGGAAGCCTAACAATCAACTCCCAAGTTTGTAGCTCCTAGTTGTTCAGGTCTTCCAGCATGGGTGAAATTTGAGATTTGATCCTGGGAGCTATCAAAGAACTTCACTAGACACCTGCTCAGCTTCTACGATTTTGTTTCTTCACTAATATAAAGCAGTTCACATTACCAGCACTTGGAGATGAGGATTCCACAGCATTAAAATCTGGTAAATACTACTCACAGATTACCTGAAGAGAGCTTTTCTAAAATACTGTCAATGGATAACTCAGATTAATATATATGTATATATCGCTCTCACATTATTTAAAAGATGCCATATGTTATTTCAATGAATCTAAAATTTTAAAACTGCTGATTGAAGTCTACAATTGAAGCTGGTGATAAATAAAATAATTACAAACAAATAGAGTACACTGTTGTAAATAGTTGTGTTTCTTTTAGCTACCAGGTCAGGGAAGACTATTTTCAGAGTGTATTCAATTAGCCTATGTGGTGCTCACAAAAACTGAAAGTTAATTAAAATATTATTTTTCAATCAATTAATTTAATTAAGATCCACTAACTGTAATTATCTAAAATGTATTTAATATTTGGAACTGCATAAGAGATCTATCCTCGTAGCAGACAAAACTACTTCTGAGTGCCTATTTCTTTGTACTGACTACAAAGACCAGAGTGATTCCCTTAAATGCTCAAATTTAATGTAGCACATTCTTTTTGTAATAAATTGGTATTGTAAAGAAGAATGTATTTCTCATACTTTTTACTTTTCATTCTTTACTCTTATTAAAATCAACTCTTTAAAACCTTGTAGGAAATAGTGGCATGAATTACGTGGTTTTAGAAACACCAGTATGGGTGGTGTTGAATATCAGATAAATTAAAACTGAGATGCCAATTTCAATTTCTGTTTTCCTCAGGATACACTGTCAAACCTGCCCTCCATGTTTGAAATCAATTAGAAACCAGAGTAAGCAAGATGGTCTCTTCCTTTCTTTCTCTACACTACACTGAAAGTAAAAGCCAGCTTCAAAATAAAACAATCTTTCAAAATATATCCATCCTTATGTTGATTTCTATTTCACAGAACTTCGTAACATCCTTTAATTGTCAGCAAGGAAGAATGCATGCCCTTATAAAACCTAGTCATCTTAAAATGAAAAAATGTTTAATTTCTCCTCATTATTTCATCATATTGCATGGTTGTCCCCAATACAATACTTCTGTTGAAGAAAAAAACAGCATATTTATGGCATAGCAACACAGACTGATTCTATTTGCATCTGTAGATTTCTTGCAATGAATGCCACTCTTCATTTACAAATCCCTCTCTGTGGGAGATTTCTCATTACATGAAACAAAGTAATATTTCTATGATGGGAGTTAAACATTAATTTGATAAGGTGTCATGATCAAAATAATTTTTACATAAAAGTGCAAAATAACCCCAAATCTCTATAGGCAATGAGTTTTTTTTGTTGAGAGCTCCTAAAAATAAAGAAAAAAATATTTCACAGGTGTTTTCAGTCTATTAGTATGCTTTTCCACTAAAGAAACTATTTAAAATAGTAGCTAAGACAAGATTTTTGCATTTTGTTGATCATTATGTGTATTTTTTTATTATTTTAAAGAAAAAAATTATTAAAGATTTTGAAAAGGTAAGAGGAAGACTCAGTATGCAGCATGGGGTAGACAAATTCATAATGGTCTGAAATACAAAAGTGGTATCATACTCAGACTTCCATGCAGTTAATAAAAAGAGTATTAGTCTAAAAGCCAGAGCAGAATCAACAGTAGGACTTACACTCAAAGGAACAAAAAATGAATTGTCTTGAAATAGTGTTTCAGGACAAGAGATCTTGTCAAACTGTACTATATTAGTGCTGACAGAAGCATATTATTCATGTGATGTATCTGGTATCCAAATTGCTTTGTTCAAATTGCATTGATTCACCTAAGGGGGCTGAGTTACACTACAGGTGAAAGAAAACTGCAGAAGGAGGCTATGTGTAAAACCAACATATTTCTAGCTTTGTCTCTTAATCCAGCCCATCTGAATTGGGAATGCAATTGCTTCATGTTCCCAGTTTAGATCGAGGGAACTCACCTCTTCCCTTTCCATGAACCTGGGGAGAACCGAGGCAAGTGACTTACCTCCTAACTCAGATGCTTCAATACCTTTAAAGAAACCTGCCAGACATAATTATCTTCTATTTATATTATTTTTCTGCAGAGATAGCACAAAATTACTCTAACACTGATACCACAAAATTACTCTAACACTGATTAAAATTGAACAGTTTCCACCAGGCTTTGAATAGCCACAAGAGCTGGGTAATATACAATTTACATACTGATAAATAAAAAAAAAAGAAAAGAAAAAATTATGGATGTGTATTTTTCCTTTGCCCAGATGATGATGTGAGTGGAACTAATGCAAACAGCAAGAGAACATATAGAAATACAGCGCAGCCAGTGTTAAAATTATATAGGCTTTTCAACTGCCATAGTCCAGCCTGGCTTTCAACAAATACATTACTATTTCTGGTATCATATTTCAGCTTTCAGTCAAAAATATTTTATATTTTTATTTAAGAAAACCCAAAGAAACAATCCAAAACAAACATTTATTTGCAGCTGTGAAGCCTTTTTAAGGTGAGTATCAGATCTCACCATAGTCTGTGATATAGTCTCTGGTCTGGCACTAGTGAGTGTTGCACGCTGAAGATGAATAGATCACACAGACACAAGTCAAGGTGTGGTGAGAGGAAGAGAAAGTTAAATTTTCCTCCCAGGATTTATAGGTTTCTGACCACAGCCAGGGATTGGATGGTCAGGATAACACTTTCTCACTGCACTGGCTATGAGAGATGTCCATCACAAGACGTGTAACAGAAAGAATGTACACATATCTCTCTTTACAGTTACTGTCCTGGGAAAGTCTTTAGAAAACCATGTCAGCAAGCTCAGAAGCTGAGTTTTCAGGGTGACAAGTGAGGGGTTTTCAGGCAAATTATATAAAAACAGTTTGGCAGTTGAAATTATATAAAAAAAGTTTAGCTTGAAAGGGAAACTTAAAAATCATCTCGTTCAGCCCCACAGCAATAAGCAAGAGCATCTTCATCTAGACCAGCTTTCTCAAAGCCCTGTCAGATCTGACCTTGAATGCTTCCAGGACAGGGCAATCTACAACTGCTCTGGACAATCTGTTCCAGGATTTTCTCACTCTCATTATGAAAAACTTCTTTATATCTAGACTGAATCCATGCTCTTCTAGTTTAAAAACATCTCCCCTTGTCCTACCACTACATGCTCTTGTAAAAATTTCCTGTTCAGCTTTCTTGTAAGTATTGAAAGGGCACAAAAACATCTCCTTGGAGCCGGCTCTTCTCCAGGCTGAACAATTCGCAATTGTCCCAGCCTGTTCTCACAGGAGAGATGTTCTGATCCTCTGATCATTTTGATGATCCCCTCTGGACCCGATCCAACAGGTCTGCGTCTTTCATGAGCTGGGGTGGTGACCTAATTGAAGACTTTCATACCTGAAGGGATCCTACAACAAAGATAAAAACTTTTTACAAGGGCAAGCAGTGATGGGACGAGGGGTAATGGCTTCAAAATGAGAGTAGGTTTAGATTAGATATTAGCAAGAAATTCTTTACTGTGAGAGTGGCGAGGCACTGGAACAGGTTTTCCAGAGAAGCTGTGAATGCTCAAGTGTTCAAGGCCAGGTTCAATGGGGACTTGAGCGACCTGGTCTGGTGAAAGATGTCCCTGTCCACACTTGGAGAGCTGTTCCTTGTTTAGCAAGTGCTAGCTGACTGTGAAGCACTGCAGCATTGACGTGAAGTCAGTCCTTA
Source organism: Poecile atricapillus (assembly GCF_030490865.1). NCBI lineage: Eukaryota > Metazoa > Chordata > Aves > Passeriformes > Paridae > Poecile > Poecile atricapillus. The sequence continues at coordinate 19,683,347 of NC_081251.1, read as the reverse complement.
CTATGAAGAACACTGTTCTTAGAGACTTAGGGGTTCTGTAGAACATGTTAAAGCAAATCAAATAAAAAAACCTTGATTAAAGTTTCTGAACTGAAATCAAGCTCAGAAGAAGGGATTTTGCAAGATATTGTGAAATTGGTGGAAGTGTCTCCACAGATTAATCAAGAGCAGGCTGCAATATATGAGGGTTTGAGATAACTTTATTTGAAATGGGTCTTCATTCATTACTGTCAAAATGGAATGCCTAAGGACCTGGACAAAAACCAGTGATTCTGATCACCCTGATTGCTTACTTCACTACACTGGTCCTCTTTCTTTTTTTTTTTTTCTCCACTTTTTAAGGTTTTACATCTCTAAGTGTTATGTCCATGATTCTTTCTTTGTGATCAGATATGCAAAAGAAATTCAGAATTACAAAATTGGGAATTGAATAAACAGCATTGCAAGGGAATTAAATATAAATCATGACAGGCTACTTAAATATATAAAAATCCAAGAACTCTGTCAAGAATTACTTGAGCCATTAAGAGATGAGTGGGAAGCTAGTGACAGACACTGTAGCTGACAGCCTGAAATAATTCTTTGCTTCATTTTTCACTCAAATAAATGGAGGGTCAAACCCCAGAGAGTAAGGAATGGTAAATTTTCGTCTGGAGTGAATTAAAAAGTGGGAAACAGGGAAAGATTAGAGGCTTCATGTCTGATAGTTCAAAGTGGTGTATTAAATATGGTTAAGGTATTGAAGCTATGTACCTTGTAGCTGTAAGTGATGATGGAAGTTGCAGGGGATACAGGAAAGGTACCATACAGAATTTTGAAAGTGTAAACAGATATGGAATGCATCAAGTAGAATTTCTCTTTCTCTTGCTCATTCTGAGCAGAGCTTATAACAGACGCCATCATTTGCACTTACAAGAGGACAGAAACTAGCATGTTCAGGAACAAAAAAGTTTGAAGATATTAAAGCCAAAAGTCTGAATAGGGATAGGCAAGGTCTCTCTGCCATCCAGAGCATCCCCCCAAATGTTCTCCCAAAAGATCTGCCTGTAGACTTCCTCTCTCCCTCTTCAACTCAATCACTACTGAGTGAGCCCCCACCATTGCTGTGAAATTTGATGCTGACAGTTAGGAAACCCCCTAGAGTTATCTGTGGAATTTTTTCCAGCCTAATGGTATAACACAAAACTGCATGAAATGAAACAAAAAATGCTTAAGAGCAGCAAATCCCCTGATGTGGACTAGGGAAGTCTTGAGGGGTTTGCAGGAGTGTCCTTAACATGCACTCTGTAGTCCCACAGCAGGCTACATTTGGAGTTTGCATTGGGGACTGGAAAACTGAGAGCCGCTGCATCTTCACCACCACTCTGCTGCTTCTCATGGCAGTCTTTATTGGTCCCTGTGTATCTCATGACACCACTTTTCCCTGCCCATTTGTCCCAGCTATACCAGCTCAAAGGGGCTGCTTGAAGGAAGCTCTAGCATTCAGCTCTGTGATTCATTTCAGATGGGACATGAGACATGGTTAGGAAGCATGTAGAAAGGATTTTGTTTTATCCTGTTTACTTTTTCCTGCTTCATACTGTTTTCTTAGGAAAACTCTTGTCAAAGTCCCAGGGAATTTTTATTTGAATACAGCTTTCTAAACTGAGCTATTTTTAATCTAAAACAAAGATCTCTCTTATATGTTGTAGTTCTAGTGCAAGCCTGGGATGCTCCTGGGACGACATGTAATGCCACTGCCTAAGGGTCTCTCAGAAAATATGCATTTTTTACTTATTTCCTACTAAGAAAGTACTTATATTGCATCTTTGGGGTTTGCCCCAAAATTTCTTTTATTTTTCTCTTACATATTTTGTTCTGTATTTAACTATGTCAGCCACTGTGGCATGTGTCATTAAGCACCACAAACATTTACCTGAATGTGTCACAGCCCATTATTAACATGGGTAGATTTATACTTAAAATTACCTGGACAGACAATATTTATTTCAGCATTATTAAAGTATGGTTATAAAGCTGAGAAATAAAAAAGCAGGTCTTAGCATTGCAAACAATCGTATTTTAGCTCCATTTTCAGTAAGTTGTCCCAATTCCTTCATAGCATCGTATAACTGCTCAAATATCTGTTGAATTAATTGCAGAACTCCTGCTTTACTCTCTAATAATGTTGATATTTATTTTAAATTTTGTTTGTTTCTTATGGCTTTTGATAATATGCTTCTAGTTTTCTATAAAACTTTTAACTCCACATTACTGTAAAAAAATTATAACTTTTCTAACCATATGGGACAATTCCTACAGCTTTTTAAATATTTTAATGTTATTACTGTAATTCATAATGGGTTTAATAATGCAATTCTGAAAAAAAAAAAAACAACAAACCCTCTCTCTTGTTAAAAATAATTGAAAACACAGTGGGGACCTTTTAAAGGAATTGTCTTAATTAAAAAGTCAGACATGACAGTGAATTTCTGTTCATTTATTTTATACTCCCTGGATTATAGTTTCTTGGTTTTCAATCTGGTAATATTAAACTCAAAATAAATGGACAGAATGCATGTTTTGTATTAACTGACTTACAGAGGAAAATAGTTTTATAACTAGAGAATCTTTGCTGCCTCAGCCTTATTTCCATGTTTTTCAGGTTTCCATGCCTATTCCTATTCCTATTCCTATTCCTATTCCTATTCCTATTCCTATTCCTATTCCTATTCCTATTCCTATTCCTATTCCTATTCCTATTCCTATTCCTATTCCTATTCCTATTCCTATTCCTATTCCTATTCCTATTCCTATTCCTATTCCTATTCCTATTCCTATTCCTATTCCTATTCCTATTCCTATTCTATTCCTGTTCCTGTTCCTGTTCCTGTTCCTGTTCCTGTTCCTGTTCTTTTGTAGGTTTAGGAAAGTGCACTGACTTCTAGTAACTTATGTTTTATACTTTTACTTTTTTCCCTGCATGAATTCAGGCAATTTGGTAAAAATATTTCTACAAAATCTTCATCTAGCACAAATAGCTGATATAATATGCAAATATGCGTATTTCATACATCAATGATTTCATCATTCCAGTTAATTTTACTGGACAGTCTGGGAGGGGAAAGTAAACCCAAAGTTCTCTCTCTGAAAAAACTGCATACAAACTTGTTTTTCCATTAACAGAACATCTCTCAGTTCAGTTCCATCCATGTCTAAGAAGTAAAACAAAACAATTCTATACATATAAATTAGAAGGGTTGTTTATCAGGGTACATCCAAGAAATAACTGCTGGTAGTAATATGTTTTTCTGGAAGGTGCTGTTTCTTTTTCTTTTAGGGGAAATCAGTGTTTTGGGGGGAAAAAATATGCATTCCTCTTAAGTAGGAACTTAGATAGGATATTCGGTCTACGTGGAAGGAAAAGCTTTTTTTTAGTCCAAAGAGATTGTGGAGTTTCCATCATTGGAGATACTAAAGAAATGACTGAACCTGGTCCTGGACAGGCCTTGAGCAGGTGGTTGGACACAATGACAATCTGAGTTACCTTCCAGCCTTTCCCATTCTACATTCCTATGAAATGTTTATGGTCTGAAACTCTAATGGACTTTCACGTTTTCATTAATCATGGGTAATTCTTGAAATTAAATTGTTTTCCAATCCTACAGGGGAAAAAAATTCTTTTATCCAAACTATTTGTATGTGGGAAGCTGCTATTAAAGATGAAATGAATTAAAATTCATGTAATTTTAACTTCATTAGAAGGGAAGGAGAAGGTGAAGAAGAAATATATCTCCCTGTCTGCTTCAAACTGATTTTTTCCCCTAGATTTTTTTCTCTTCTATGACAGTCTGAGTAAGATCACAGAATCACAGGATGGCCTGTGGTGGAAGGGACCATAAAGATCATCTATTTCCAAGTCCCCCAGTGTGGACAGGGACACTTTTCATTAGACCAGGTGCTCAGAGCCCCATCCAACCTGGCCTTGAATTCTTCCAGGGACTGGATATCCACAGATTCTCTGGACAGCCTGTTTCAGTGCTTCACCACCCTTACAATAAAGAATTTTTTTTATATCTAATCTAAACCTCCTCTCATTCAGTTTGAATGCATTTACCCTTGTTCTGTCACTACGTGCCCTTGTAAAAACTCCCTCTGACAAGCACCACATCACTGTCTGTTCAGTGTAGCATGAATTATTAAATATGCTATTCAAAACCAATACCCAGTAGATGGGAAATCTATCAAAAAATGAAGTGAAATATAAGCAAAGTGTGAACTCTGAAATACATTATATGCAATGAAACTGACAGATTGATCTATAGCAATTCTAATTGCTTTATTTGAGAGAACTGGAAATATTTTTTATATATCTGGTTTATAGTCAAGGGAATCTTTGAGTTTTTTGTCAGACAGTAAGAGATGAGCAACTGAAAAGTCATGAAGATGAATCCCAGATATGTAACTTGCAATGAAGCTTTCTGTAAATAAGGGAGTGAGAATACCAGCTTCTTCAACTTTGGCAAAATGGTGACAATGAGGTAAGAGCCACCTTGTTCACTATCAGATCAATATGTCTTACAAATTCATCTACACTGAAAAGATACTAAATGTGCCCTGTGTCACCTAAGAAGAATACCCCCTCTGCACTCTCAAATGTTGCTCTTAGTGATGAGGTCATTAAGAAAAATGCTTTTAAGGAAAAAGTCCTTTCCTTATGGTGATTCTCCAAGACAACTTTTCAAGTCAGTAGGAACAGCTGATACTGAATATTTCAGTTTTGCCACAAATATTCAAGATAAAGCAAGACTGGGGTAGGGAGGAATAAATGACAATAAAATTATGAAAATAGGGGCAACCTGTCATGCTGATTACTTTGATTCATTCCACCACAACACCAGCAGAGATTATTCATAGATGCTCTGTTGGAATTAATTTATGGATGCTTCTGAGTACTCATTTAAATCATAAACAACTTAATATGCTTCATGTGGTTCGTTGCTTAAAATCTGAATACACTAAGAAATCCTTAGTTCCTTTTTGAAAACAGTATTATTATTGTGAGGCACACATACTGAATGCCATTCTGAAGTTTTATATCAAACTTCTTTTTGTGGTATCTAAATGCTTCCCAGTAATAATTGTGATTAATATGGTCACAATACCAATCTTTTTTGTCATTCTCAGTAACATGTATAAACAATATAGAATATCTAAGGATAATTGCTGATGTTAGTAAAAAACATAATAAAGGCTTAGAAAGGATAACTTTTTCCAGAATTGTCAGAAACAATCCATGAATATTTAATTCTTTTAACAAGTTAACTAAAAAAAAAAAAAAGAGCTGTTGTGCATCTCACCTTAAGAAAGATGTTGCTTTATTCCAGAGATTGTTCCTACCTTGTCACTATAAAGAAGGTGACAAGGCAATAAGGTTGATCTGATGAAATACCAAGTTGTTACCCTTTTTTCACTGACACTGTATTTCATGGTGACTTCAGCAGCCATAGAACATTCAGAATTACACATCAAACAAGTATGTGCTCTGCCTTAATGCATAGTTGCAAACCATGATGAGATTCAGTATTATATTTTGATGTTTATAAATCAGACTCTCAGAGATATCAGGTGAATAAATCACCGAGAGATAGAAAACAAATCATGAAAACCAAACCGACTGGAAGTGGTCTTCATCACAGTCATACAGGCACAGCTGTTCAGTTGAAATTTGAGAGATTTAAAACAGTAGTTAAACTGCATCCCATCTAGTTAAAACATATTGTGCTCACATGCACAGAGCATATAAAATGTCTAAAGTGCAAGGAAATGTTGATGTACCTTGGTATAGACAAAATAATGACCAAAGTAAAAGACCAAGCTGTACTCTTATGTGGTTGGTTTTAATTTAGTAAGCTTTAATACGGAAGCTTATACCTCTTAAAAAAACAAACTATTGCATTTGACATGGAGAAAACCTCCTAATTTATTAATATAAATTACATACTGAGATTAATTTTACAGTATCTGATATGCCATGTATTTATAAGTCATGAAACAACTTCACCTTTAACAGAAGAAAAAGGATAAAGAAAAAACTTCATAGACACATGAAAAATACCACAAGTACACAAAGATTCCATCTGTCATCAGTAGTGATGAACTTTTAGTACTGAACATTTTACTGTCTCTGTAGATGTAACTAGCCACTGTTTGCTAAGTCACAATTGTTACTTGTCATGAAGAGCAGAGCTCTTAAAAGTGCTGCATGTAGTACTAATACAGCATAAGCACTGACATGAACCCAGGTGAAGTACAGTAAAACAGTCTGAAAAATACAACAATTAACAAACCTGAAAAGTTCAGGCAAATGAAAGTAGACCAAAAATCACAGATAAAATAGGCAGGGTTATCCATTGCAGTCAACACTTTTTAAAAGGCATCTAAATGGATTTCAGTCATTCACAATATTGTCAAGACTTAATCAGGTAACAAAATGCCTGTTTACAATTTACTTATTTATGAGTCCATGGAGCTATTGAAATTATGCCTTATTAACCAGTATACAATGCTAATTTCATTTTGCCACATCCACAATACTGTATTATGGTAAAAAAAAGGTCACAGTGGGCTTCATCTGTATTTTATAAAGACTTCTGATATGTGTCTGGATTTACATGTACATTTTATATTAAAACATGTAAATCATACTTCATGATAGCAAATTAAAATATATATGGAAGCAACTGCATATGTAAATATGCAATAGTTTGCAAATATGTCAAAAGTTTATAATAGAAGTACATGAGTTGTTTTATGAGTTCAAAATCCAGTTAATATGGAAATTATTTGAATAATATCTTAAAAATTATAGATCCTGCCTCTGAGGGCTATTTTTTAAGGAAGAAATGCTCAGACATTGAAGATATAATTGTCTAATCATGATGCCATTTTGTGACATTCTAAAAGGTTTATAAGTGTTAAATCTATTAAGGCATGTGTATTTGAGATTTAAAGTTCATAATTTTAACACCAAACCTATATAATGCTGACATAAATCTTCATTGCTTTGTGGAGGTGGATGGATTTTGTTGAAATTTATTCAGAAGACAACACTGAAATTTAAACTGATTTCATTTCAGTCCTAGTGAGTAGGAAGAAGACTCACAAAAGAATATTCAGAATTTTTCCATCTTTTAGAGTTTAATGTTTCAAGCAGCTTCTGTACAAAACTTTACTTTGGACTCTTGATTTTGGATTTTGTTTGGTTTTGAAATTTTTCTGGGAATTTTTGTGAGGGAATCCAGCATTTCCAACTTTCTGACTTCAGAAAGGAATACAAAGCATTCAAAAGACCAGTCATGCCTGAGAAAATCACAAACTTTGCCACTGAGAAAAACACAGAGGTCACATTTTCAAGTCTGCCTCGCTAGCATTACCAGCAGCATTCTGTTCTTCACTAATATTCCATCTAATAGTTCAGTCCCACCACCTGGAAGTTTTGGGACTCTGCAATAGACTGCATTCACAGGGAAAAGCACTAATTTTTATTTTTTTCAAAAAATAACATTAATACTTTGGAAATCTTGAAACTTCTAAGTCATGAGGTTGTAAAATCAAAATTATCATTGCAAAATATAAGCTTAATATTAATCAAAAGTCTATGAAACCTGCAGGCCTATAGACTTATTGAAATTTTTTAATGTTATGTAAATAAACATACTTTGAAATTATGACATCCCTCTCTGTTGCTGCCACTATTCATCTCTGTTTCTCTGCAGCTTTTGTTGAAAAATTGTGAAAAACCCACACTATTAAGAAGGGCTATTTAACAAAGTTGTGTATTTTTATTTGTGTAGAATGAGGGCTGAATATTTCATCTGTGAAATAAATGATACCAGATTTTTTTCCCCCTGTATTTTCTTCCTAGGGGACTGATAAATGTCTAAGCCATGCACATAAGAATGCCTGTACAGGTAGAACACTGTAGTAAGCAAAGAATGAGCACACTACGGATGTCCTAGGAGTGAAGAATAGCTATGATTCCTTAATTTAGAATTGAAAAATGACCAATCAAATTGTATCTTTGTTGTAGAAATTTCACAGTCCATTTGGGTCCAAACAGAAAGAGTAGGTAAATTTGAATAATCCAAGAAAAACAGAGAAATAGAAAATATGCACTACAATGAATTAGAAAGAATGGAACTTAGGAACTGAGAACGCAGAGTTAGTCTTCTATTCACAGAAAGTATAAACAAGCCTGTCCAGCCACTGCCTTTTCAATATGAAAGAAAAGAAATTATTGCATGAGACAGTGCAGGTTATGTTTCACAGAGAGATAGGAAGACACTATCAAGTCTTTGCTTAGAAGTGAAGTCACAGTTCCAGAGCCAGGATGAAAAAACACTTTTAGAAGAAGCTGGCAAAAAAATAGCAAACAGCCTTCTAGGAAGCTGGAAATAAAACATTACTCCACCTCATAAATCATTGCCATGCATTCCATACAATTAAGACTAGAATAACCACGTGAGGAACAGCATCTTGGAGAAAGAAATATGACTGGATCACATCTTGGCTACAGCAATGGAGGGTCACTTGTAGAGAGAAATAAACTTGAATCAGATTTGGAGTCACAAGTTGTATAATAAGAATTAATCTGATCCTGTTGGGGAATTCAAAAAGGGGCAACTCTCTAGGAGACAATATATTCATGGAAGTAATACTGAAGTACTGCAGTGCTCACCCTGACACTCCTGCAAACTCCATGTGGGTGGAAATCTACTGCCTAAAGCATCACAGACTGCATGGGACAACAAAGCTGTGATTTGCTAAGCCAAACAGAAGCATTGCAAATGTGCAACATTTCCTTAGGCTTTCTGAAAAATTAGGACGAAACCTAATGCACGAGCTTCATTTGTAACAAAAAGACGCTCATAAGCTTTCTTCTCTAGATCTGTGTTAAAGGAGGATAAGATGCATACCATCACCCCTGCATTTGTTTTGTGCATGGCATTTCTAGCTCTGGGCTTGCATAAAATTATGTTGCTTTCAGTACTTTGAAGTCCTGAGAACCAAATAAGGCATACTGCATGATGGCTTTATAACACACAGATTCTAAAAATGGTGTCATGTCATGGCAAAGAGCAACATATTTTTACTGTACTAATTTTTCATCAAATATGATAGGCAGTCTTACAGCATTTGAAGATTTGAAGATAAAAGCTGACTCAGACTCTTGCAAAAATGTACTCTTGTGGTAACAATAAATTTAAAAAGCATCTCCTAATGAATATAGATTTTTCTAGATGTTATTACATTTCTGTAATTGTCTTTAGAGGGGATTGTAACATGGCTTCCCAGTATTTCTTTCTAGAATTGAATTTGGTGTTAAATGTCATCTAATGAGACACTAGAACTTCAGTCATTTTCTTAAGACCTTAAAAGGGGTCTCATTCTTTTAAAATGAGAACACAAAAATCAGAATAAAGCATGAAAATAGCTAGAAAATTATTAGGTTTGAAAAAACAAAAGCACCCAACCATTTGAAAAAGTCATATTTTAGACCACTTACTGTGTTTCTGTGGTGTAGCACAAACTTTTCTATACAAAGAACATATAATAAAGAGATTTAAACAGCAGAAATGGAAATCTCCAGTTCAAATAGAAAAATTGCTCAATAGTTTTCCTGGTTACAATTAAGAGGAGGTTTTTCAGCTCACTGTCCACAGTCCATGTAATTAGCACCTGAAATAACATTTCAATATAATTGAACTGCATAATAAAACTTCTTCACCCTGATAATAAGCAAGGTTAAATGTAGGTTCTTTAGCACAGAAGAAAACCTTTAAATGACTTCCTAGTAAGATTGAATAAAATCAGGAAAACTAATCATCAATAGAAGCATTTATTTTATATGTTCTTATTTCCATGTAAAACAAAAAAACTTCTACATATTCCACAGGAATTTTCATAACCACATTTACTCAAAAAAAAAAAAAGAAGATAATATTAGAAATAGGTTTTCAATGATTATTTTTTTCCTCTCTGTGTTTTATTTAAGCATAAAAAATGCATTTCACACAAAACTGAAAAATGCTGATACTATCTGTGGCATGTGAGCAGTTGTATTAGGTTTGCATGGCCTGGTTTTTAAAGCAGAGGCGTCACAGAATTGGCCTCTGTCAGAAGCTCCCAGAAGCTTCCTCCATGTCCAGCAGAGCCAATCCCCAGAGGTTCCAAAGATGAACATGGCACTGGCCAAAGCTGGGCCAAATGCTGGTAACTCCTCTGTGATAACACAGTTAAGAAGAAATCAAAACAAAAAATGGCAGCATGGTTTTAATCATGACCAGAGAAGAGCTGGGTGAGAACATGAGGGGAACAGCTCTGCACACACCAAGGTCAGTGCAGAAGGAGGGACAGGAGGTGCTCCAGGCACCAGAGCTGAGATTCCTCTGCAGGCCATGGTGCAGTCCAGGTGAGGCAGCTGTGCCCCTGCAGCCCATGGAGAACCACAGGGATGCAGAGATCCACCTGCAGCCCATGATGATCCACAGGGATGCAGAGATCCACCTGCAGACCATGGAGAACCACAGGGATGCAGAGATCCACCCACAGCCCCTGGGGATCCACGGGGATGCAGAGATCCACCTGCAGACCCTGGAGAACCGCAGGGATGCAGAGATCCATCCACAGCCCGTGGAGGAGGCCATGCTGGAGCAGGTGGATGCCTGAGAGGAGGCTGATCCTGTAGGAAACCTGTGGAGAGAGGGGCCTTGTTCCCAGGCTGGAGCAGCCTGTCCTTGGGGGACTGACCCCGTGGAAGAGGGACCCACGCTGCAGAGGTTTGGGAGGTGCTGTTGCCCATGGGAGGGGATCACGTTGCAGCAGTCCCAGGGAGCCATTGTCTGTGGGATGGACTCACACTGGAGAAGAACTGTGTCGTCTGGGAGAGACCCCACGGTGCAGGAGGGGAAGGACTCCTGTCCCTGAGCAGTGGGGGAAGTCACAGGTGATGAACTGACCATAACCCCATTCCCTGTCTCCTTGCACCACTGAGAGAGGAGGTAGAGTTGGAAGGACGGAGGGATGGGGAGGAAGGTGTTTTTAAGGGCTTATTTTACTGCTCATTATCATCCTTTGATTTTGTTAGTAATAAATTCACTTTACATCTCCAAGTAGAGCCTCTTTTGCCTGTGATGGTATTTGGAGAGTGATCTCTCTCCCAGGCTTTATCTCAACCCATGAACCCTTTGTGAAATTCTCTCTCCTCTGACAAGCTGCAGAGGGGAGTGAGCAAGCAATGAGTGCCTGACATTGGGCCAGTGACAATCCATGACATCAGTGAATAATTTCTCTTTTCATCTTACAATTTGAAGATGTAACATATTGCACTATCAAGTTAGATCATATTACTCTCTTATTTCAAGTTTTGCTGTTCTAAGTTGACTTATGTTAGACTCCTTTTAGACGGCCTCTAGTTGCATGGGCAACTTCCACTTTGGGAGGAAACTTATCCCAAATATTAAAAATCTAGCCCTGCACTGCTGCTGCTGTCTCATACCCATATTCATTTATTACCCTCTCATCTCTTTTTAGAATCTGGGAAAAAAAATGAACCTGGACCACTGTGATATTTCATTAAAGCTATCTTTTACATGCTTTGATGATAACTTAAAAAAAATAGATAACATTTTGTCAAATAAAAGCAGAATTTCTTTTTTTCTAAAATACTATGGCTTTGTCTTCAACATATGTGCAAATAAATAGTCTAAAAGTCTGACTAGCACTGTTTGTGTGTTGGTAAAGATACCCATAGGATCTTCCCTGGATCAAAGTCGGTTCCTCAAAACTTTAAAGAATTAAATGCAAATTTCTAAAAATTTGCATTTAATTGGGGATTTTAATCTATAATACCTAAACCTTTACATGAACTGTGGGACACTGAGAAGCTTTTCAGGCACTGTGGGATGTCTCTGTATATGCATGAACCGCAGATAGTATTTTTAAGACAGAAGTTTTCACAGAAAAACCCTTTGGATTAAATTCCATTATTTCCTCAATTTCTTCTATTTCAATTGAGCCTCCTAGCTGTGGTGAGGCATTTCCCTCCACTTGCTCCTTGGTCCCACTCTACGACCTTAGGAATTACCATTAGGGCTTGGTCTTTGTGTAATAAGTTGGGCAGGGAAGGAAGCATCCCTTGAGTGTACCAGGAACACTTGCATGGTAAAGGTAGGGGTCACACTATCCATATCAGGAGCTCTGGCCACCTGACCAAGGTGGGAAAAGAACAATAATCCCTCTTCCCTTGGAGCCTAAGAAAAATACTTACCTGAATTGCAGCCTGAGTGGAATCATGACATTGTTACAGGACTTTAGAAAAATTCCATAATTAATGGCTTGTATTTTGGCCAGGATGGGAATTCACTGATGACTAGAGCAAATCAGTTCATGACCCTATAAACAGCACTTCTAAGCAAGATCTTTTGAGCTCTCCTGGCCCTCAGCAGGTGGCAACAAGCATCTCCCTCCCACAGACCTTGGGAATCTACACATATGCGACCATCAGAGGACCATCACTGAGCTGGTGATGGGGCCTGGACCAATCCCCCTCCCTCCTAGAGGCTCCACCCTTGTCCTGAGAAATGCAAAGGCATCCAGTGTATTTCATTGAACTTGATGCAAATTTTTAAACGGTATATACCTTTATTTGTGTTTTATATATATATATATATATATTAATATATAGCTTCATGGCTGTCTGCATGACTGTGTGAATTGTTTAAACATTTCCTAGCAAGTACACTATGAATGTTGCCATCTCAAATCTATAATTAAGTCACTGTTGTAATTGTACTAAATCCTATTTAATCACTTTGTAAATGTTAAATTAGTTAATCATTAGTGCTGCTAAATCCTTCAGCTATAAAATATTGGCCAAGTCTGAAACTAAGAGTGGATTTAGCCTCACCTAAGCCCTTTCAGGGACAGGGTCCACTCTGAATCTTGTGACTAAACAGAAGGGTCCCCATTATCCTTTTGTGTCTTTGCTTTCTGTGTAAATCATTCCAAATTGACTCTAAGCTGATTTTTCTTTACATGTTTCATCCATGTTGTAATAGAGGATTCTTTGCCATTAAACTTCGTTAAGTTGTGCTTTCACATATTTATATTAGACCTACTTTTGCTAATACCTTTGTCAGCAATTCTTTAGGCAACTTAAGCCATTCATTCATGACAACTGTCAAAACTAAGTATCGACTCTCTATAATAGCAGCAATTGGCCACCCTAAAAAGCAGCTAGGACACGACTACATTTTGGACTATATTGTTACTGGAGATTGGCTTTCCCCTCCACATGCCATCTGCAAAGTTTACATGACATTGCTTCAAATTCAATCTATTTAACTCCACATCAGTACTGAGATACCTAAATTATTTGAACTGCTGAATAGAACACAAAGTATGTATTACTAAAATAAGACTATTAAAAATGGATTATAAAAATAAAAATATTTATTTATGTATACTCTCTTACTATTATGGTATGAAAGAAAAAATATGCAAGTATAATGAATTGAAAAGTAGTAAAAAATATTTTTTTTTAGCAGCTATGATTTTTTTTCTTAACTCTTATTATCACATTCTGTTTAATATTCTTGACCCTTTCTGTTGACTTAAAATCATGTTTTTTAACTTGTATCCCAGTAGCTGGCAAATGTCAAGTGAATGTAGCTATGACTAGAGTTCAAAGTGGCTGATTATTGTTGCACAGAGAAGGTAAATAAAGTTATATCTGCCCTGTGGTCCTCGTAAGTTTTACAAAGTTCAAGTAACACTGATTATTAACTAGTAAAGTGGAATCAAATTCTATTCCTAAGAAAAAAATGCTTTTGGAGGGAAACAATACATTTACTTTCATATTTTAAAAGACTTGAATTTTTTTTACCCTTTCCTATAGAAGCAAAAGCATATTTCATATTCTCTCCCTTGGGGCTATAAACCTGTTTATGTGCAACTGAACTGTAATTGAGATGCTATAAAATGATCTCGAAAGTAAGACAAGTGGGGGGACATGAGAAGATCCAATTGAGAATGGAAGAAGAGAGAAATATGAGAAATAATTACTCACAAAGACAGAAAAGGGTTTCCATGACAAGGTTTAGGTACTTCTGTTACTGAGCTGCCAATAGCAGAAACAGTGATACAAAGCTTTAGTTAGCTACATTTAGGTTATGTATTTTCATGGGAGTGGGGGAGTTGGGAGGGTGGAAATCTCTTTATTAGTGCTTTAAGCAGCAAAACAAGTTTTAAAACTTATTTTGAAACTTTCACTAGGGACACAAGTACAATTTAGTAAAGACATCTTTTGGCTGTATTCTAAAATGAATCAATTCTGCCACAATGCAGGACAATGGACAAGGTGTCTATCTCTCATCTCAAAATATGCTCTCCTATTTTCCATGTGGAACCTGAAATAACTTTCATTTAGGTGTAATAATAAAAAAGGTGACAAGTTCTCTCACTTATTTTGTAGATCTTGATGGGAACACTCCAGGAATTGCAAAAAGATACATGCTACAAAATAGATACAAGTAGAAGATACAGAGTGAGAACAGAATCACAGCACATCTGCTGTTCCAGGCTCCCTTATTCTTACTGTTGCCCCAAATCCCAACATTCTGTGCCCTGCTGGCTAGATCCTTGTATCACAGATATTCAGTTCCTGGTGGGTTTGGAAAGTGGTAGAGAAGGAGAGCATGGAAGAATTCGACAGTAGTATGCAGTAGTATATTTCTGATAAGAAACCTAAGGTTTTTCTCAAAGCCTCAGCTGGAAAACAAAGTTCTGAGTGAGGAACACTAAAGGGCAAACCTAATAAGCCAAATGGAATGTATATACTATTATGTCATTGAGAAAATAAAGTTTGAGAAGGGATAATTTCTATAAGCCAAATTCCTGAACAAATGAAGACTCATTTACCCAATCTACACATCACTTAGCAAGGGGAGTGATTGCAAAAATTCCCTTTTTGATTTGAAAAACTCTATGCTGCATGACTGATCTTTCCAAAAGTGAAAGAATTGTCTAGTTTCAAACTGATACAAAAGCCAGTCTTCCTTACCCTGGAAGATCAATGACTCAAACCTTGGCCTGCAGATACCTGTGAAATTCTGAGTTTGCTCAGGCTGCAGAGCACTAAAACCATAAAGCTGACAACAGTGTCACTGAGCAGGTATAAAGTCTGATCAAAACATGCTGTTATCTAAGGATTGCTACCTCCCCAGTGCTTTTGGTTATGGCCAGAAGATCGCTGACTTGGAAGAATGCAGGCTATATAAACAACCCTGGAAGGAGTTAGTAGCCCAACCTGACACTCTGTGCTACTTCAGCCATAAAATGAATTAAATGTTCACGGTCAATGGCAGTATACATCTCTATAAGTAACTGAAGAAACTTGGAGATTGTTAAATATTATGGAAGAAATTTAGGTTCTCAGTAGAAATTTTAAGTGAAAAATTATAATTGAGTATTTGTGGAGGAAAAGGCTACTAAGAACAGTAGTATGCATTGTTATCAAATTCCATTGTGTAATAGGTGTCAAAGGAATACATGACGTTACACAGGTATTGGTTGCTATTTTAACAATCTATTTATATGGTGGGACAAAAAAGAACAAAAATTATTAATAGTATTGAATAATCAGATTTCCGCACCTTTTTTTAAAACAAACCGTTTTAACTAATGGCAAAATAACCATTAGCAAAAGAAAAAACATTTTCCAATGGTACATGGAATGGGAAATCTAATGAATAGCATTCCTTCTTCAAATAAGCCACAGAAAGCTGATGTCCTCCTTTTAGCTGTAGGTGTCATTCCAGGGACTAGTGCTGCAAGGTGCTGTGTACCATGAGCTTGGTGATAGACCTGTTGTCATGGTTCATGAAGAAAATTAACTCTGCCCCAGCTAAAACCAGCACACCTGTTCAGCCTCAGTCATGCTCTGAGGCTGTTTACTCCAGGGCCTGGTAGATTTAATGAAAACAAATAGCAGTATAGGAATGAGTTGAAAAGGCAGAGCTTCTGCCTTCTGATAATTAGTGTAAGACTCTGAGGAAACCACTCCTCTGTCCAAACCACAATTTTACACTCCTTTTAAATATAGTTTGCTGTATAAGGCAGATAGCTCTTCATGTAAATGTTATGTATAACTGAAATGAAAATGGTAAATAATGCAAAAGTAAAATTGGAAAATTTGGGGCAAAGCCTATTTATTTCAGACTACAATAACAGCGTCATGTATTGTTTTATCAGTGTTCTCACAAAAAAAAAATGCCTTTGGCATAGGTATTTTCAGTAAGAATGGTGGCAGCTAAGAATCAGTCTGTAATATCTGTCTGTAACGCTATATTATCTACCAAATGTGTCCTGTACCAGAATGTATGGTGTATTGGGTCATTTAGACATCAGAGCACCTTCCAGCTCCTAAAAGGGGCTTACATGGAAGACAGAGAAAAACTTTTACAAGGACATGCAGTGATAAGACAAAGTGAAATGATTTTAAACTGGAAAAAAAGTAGGTTAAGGCTGGATATTAGGAAGAAATTCTTTACTGTGAGAGTGCTGTGGCACTGGAACAGGTCATCCAGGGAAGCTGTGGATAACCCATCCCTGCAAGTGTTCAAGGCCAGGCTGGATGGGGCTTTGAGGAACCTGGCCTAGTGGAAGGTTCCCTGCCCATAGCAGGGGATTGGAACTAAATGATTTTTCAGCTCCCAATTCAAATCATTCTATGATTTCCTTATAATTAGGTCAGTTAATTAAGGATTTTAATTTTGGCACCTTATTTAGCAAACTGATGAACAGCTAAACATTTTTTAAAACGTATGCAATACCTCTGTAACCCTGATCACCTTCTATGATGTCATTAATTGCTCTGAAGAATCAGACAAGGATGCCAGCATTATGAAATGTATTAAAAACTGTATTATAACAGCATTATAAACTGGTGTAAAAATTGGTTATTCAAAAAAAAAAAAAAATAAAAGTCATTCTTTACACTGCTGTGTACTTTTTAAAATAGACAGTTTGCCTAAGGAAATGTGTGTCCTTTCTTTATTCTCTAGGGATTGCTCTTGTATCTTTTTCAACCCTTCTTGCTATATTTTTTATGAGAACAGAATCACATCTAACATGCCTCCTCTGTTTGGGTTTTGTTGTGTTGTTTTGTTTTGCTTTTCAACATTGCTAGATGGATCTGAGGTAGCTCTGACTGGAAACAAGAGTTTAAGCTATTTGTTGTTTATCACACACATTATTTACGAGGCACACATCTATAGTTCAGATACAGAAGGTAGGCATGTCTCACATCTTGTCAAAATGCCAGACTTGCTGTCAATTACACAAGCTCTCCTACCTCTTGTGAAGGAACAGATCACATACCTGAAACTGTGACATCCTGACTCTGACAGTTTGGCTGGGGAACATTTATATTCATTGATTGCTGCTATCACACTATCTGCTTTGAAGACACGCACACATGCACACGCACACACAGAGAAAAATGTGTAAGACTAACCCACAGGCATGAACTGAGCTTTTTGATTATTTGCACCTGCTTCTCCACCTAATGACCTGAACTGAAATACCAATCCAATATTATTCATCCCAAGAATTAACAGCTCATAATTCTTTCTAAAAATGTTTTATATTTTTAACCTGAATGATTGATCAGATGTTTAGAGTATTGCCAACACTGAGAATTTGGAAATCAGGACCCATTCCTTGAAATATCATGTGTTAAGGGCATTTTAAACAAAATGCTCCTTTTTGTCATACCACAATTCAGCATATCTTAAGCGCTTAAATATTCCCCTTACAGTCACATGGGAATGGGAAATCTCCTATATCTTAATATTTTTAAAGGGGAGGCAAGGTTATTACATCTCTGTGTAATTGCAGGAAAGAGGGATTTAATGATATTCCAAACACTCTAAAAAAAGAAAATTGGACAGTTATCTAAATAGATAGCACAAAAGTAGAAAGAAGAGGATGATAGTCTTTTCATTATTGTCTTCCCAGGAATAACTAATCTGTCCTTCAGAGGGTGGCAGATAGAGGGAGAAGTGCTCTCCAGGGACTGCAAAAACCCCCCACTGGATTGTGCAGTTACTGGTATTCAAAATGCATTTGAAAATATATTGAACTGAACTTGCAATTTATTTGACATATATTCTTAAATAAAAGGCTTTTACTAGCTAAATGATTGATTAGCTAATTTTGGAAAAATAGGAAATGCCTGTAATTCTATAACAGTATCCCCAATTTAAAAGCTTGTGGGACACATGTTCTAAAATCACACATGGCAACAGCTTCCAGGTCAGCTACAGGGACGTGGCACATTTGAAGGCAGATGAGCAGTGCTGTGCCAGTCGGGCACAGGCCCAGCATGGCTTTCACAGTGTTTCACTCTAATGCCCCACCCATAACTAAGCCCTCAGGAGCAGTGTGGTTGACACAGAGAAAAGAATATTCTGGAGAATAGTCTGGGAATGCCCTATTGCAGCCACCAGGTGCCAAGGGAATTTCAACCGGAAAGAACCTGCGTAATGAGTATTCTCTGCCCAATTCCATAAGTGGTGGGGTTTGGGGTAACTGTGGAGAGAGTGGTTACCAGCAGAGAGCCCATGGGGAGTGAATGTGAATGTCCAAGTGTTCATGGCAAAGGATGCCAGGAGCTGAGAAACCTTAGAAAGCTGAGAAACTCTACCAGCACCTCCCTGGGCTGCTTTGTTCCCCTGCCACATGTCAGAGATGGGCTCTCTTGCCTCCTGCAGTTGGCACCTCCTCACTGTAGGACCTGGATGTTGAGTCCCTCATCAACATTAAAGATATCCATGGCTAAATGTACTTTGGTACCTGGATTCATCTAATTCCTACACTGTCACACTGCCACAGTGCTTGTTCTTGCCATGCCAGCAGTTTCCTTGCTGGGCAGGGAATCAACCCATCCTATCACATTGTCAGGCCACTCCCCATTTTTTCTTCCTCTTTTCCAGCACACTTGTACCTCCCTTTCCCCACAGCAGGCCCCTCACAAATGAACAAAATGCCCTCTAAGTATTTTTCCTTTTGCTCCTAATTTTGCTACATCTGTACCAAAATTTGTTATTTTTTATATTATCAAAAATTAATCTTGTTTATATATAAAAAAACACTATTTTTTTGGCTAAGTAGTATTAGCTCCACAGGTGTCTATTACCCTGCAGGTCCTCAGTACTCCAACTACTTGGGCAATACAACTGCTTCTCATAGAACTTCCCTGTAACCACTTTTGAAATTCAGGAATCATTCACAGCACTATTGGTAATTTCTGTCAGTTTCCTGCATGGTTATCCATCATGTCTGGCAATTTCTGATGTCATTCCTCATTGTACCTTATGTCCTGTTTATGATGCCTTGAGAGGCTACCTAGAACAGAGGCTAGATAACATTAAAGGAATAAAGTAGATATTTATTTAAAGGTCTTCCAAGGATACACCTTGGGCAGTACAAGAGCCCAGCCAAGGCTGCACCCAAGATGGATGATGGGTCACACGTTTTCACACTTTTGTAAGTTTTGGTCCATTTCCATGTTGGGGTTAATTGTCCAATTACAGCTTCAGGTTATGAAGTCACATCCTCCCAGTTTGCTCTCCTCAATTCGCTGTTTATACTTTTTGGGCCTGAAGCTGCAATGGTGTCCTTGTTTCTCAGGCTGGAAAAGGATTGTTTTGTCTAACTACCCTGTGAAGAGAACTTGCTAACGCTTTATATGAAATTCAGAGTTATATACTAATGCAGTACAGAATCTGGATAATATGAAAGCTAAAACTCAAGGCATCACTGTTCTGTTTGCTTAACCTTAGACCAGAGACTAACTAATGTCTTAGGTACCTGCCTGCATCCTAACAGCATATATTTCCTAGTTTTTGCACCAAAAAAATAAACAGGAATTAAAATACTACATTAGAAGTTCAGGAAGACTCTCAGTAGAAAAAGATCTTGGGATGATTTATGTCTAGAAATTTTGTTTATCAAGGCATGAAATTATGTGTATTTGAGACACCAATCTTGAAAAGTAAAACCAAATAAATATTTTTTTTGCTGCACTTGAGGGGGGTGTACAAAACTGACATTTAAATGACAGATACCTCAGTGCCTTTCTGGAAATTAATCTGTTTAGTTAAGATACATTCTCTCATAGATCCTGAATCTTACAAGTTAGGCAGACTTTTTGCATCTCTAAACTCAAACTGCCTTTCTTTGATATTTAAAAGCAGTTTTTAAATACTCACTTTCATAATCAAGCATCATTGTTGGCCTGCTTCTTTTTGCGAAAGCATTCACCATGTATTGCCCCTTTGCTTTTATTTTTTCAGTGTAGGCAGACTGACATAGGTGAGCTGTTGGCTAGCAAGGGTTTTATACTCATGCCAAATAATCTTTCATTTTGACATTACATTTCCTATATTTTTCCCTTATCAACAGCTTTTTCCACTCTGCCTGCCCTCAATTACTCTAAGCCTCAATCACGCAGCTCTTCTACTGTATATTATTCTGTCTTATATATAGTTGGATATATTTTATTCATATGGATAAAGTAAAGGATATTTTTGAAAGTTGCTGGTTAGTTTTTCCAAAGTGTTGAGTTACAATTCTTCACACTCATTCGAAAATGCGTTTCCCTACTAAAAAGAAGCAGAATGAAGGGAATCTGTGCTGTGTTTTTGAAATGCTTCCATTCATTAAACTGCGTGGGAAGAGAGTCAATGACATGGAAAGAAACTTGAAATTACAGTAGAAACATATTTTGACAAAGAAGTGCCCAGCCTTGCCAGAGGAATGTGAGACTTTTGAAAATGTAATGTGAGGTTAAAATTGACTGTTTAATAATCAACACAGATAAATCATTAAGTTGGGGGCTTTGGCAAGTTACTACATTTATAAAATGAGTTTCAATCACTCTAAAGTCATGTGAGAGCCAATAATTTATAAAGCCTTACCTATCAGTAACACAAACTCTCATCCTGTCCAATTGATATTACTTCCTTTCAACACAAAACTTGAGAAGCAGTCACAACATTGAGGACAACAGTACTTTCTTGCAGACTACTTTTATTTTTTTTATAGTTAACGCTCAACCATAACTAGTTTTGGTTTTGTTTGGCGGGGAGAAGGAGGGTTTTGGGTATTTTTAAAATGTAAAATATATTTTTAGATTTCTTTCAGGTTTTTTGGTTGGTTGTTTGGGTTGGGTGTTTTTTTTACTTCACATGTTTTTATGAACAGCTTACTGAGCAGAACTAGACAGCAATGGAGAAAGCAGAAAGACTTTTCTCAGTTTTACAGGATCCTATAGAGGCTGGACTGGCTGCGGTTTTGAAAGAGCCTTTGTCTTCAATTTTGTTTCACTTTTTATAAAAGTAAAGTATAAAGTTTCTTGTGTACCCCAGAATAAGACATGGGTCATACTCAGAGGTGTCTAACCAGTGGGAACGTTCAGCAGCCCATCCTGGGACCTGTCCTACGTAAAGTCATCAGTGACCTCGTGATGGAGTTGGCAGTGGGCACTGGAGCACACTGATCAGGCTGACAGAGGACACAGTCTGGGGAACACAGACAGTACTCTTGAGGTCAGGGCTGCCACACAGACAGCCTGGAAGCTGGAGGAAGGAATGGAGCAATGGAAATGGAAATTCAGCAGTGAAAAATGCCAAGTGCTGCACCTGGGAAGGAAGAGCTGCTGGTAGCAGTACAGACTGGGGCCTGTCTGCCTGGGGAACAGCTCTGCAGAAGAGGGCCTGGGGTCCTGCTGGGCAGATACTGAGCTGAGCCAGCTGGAGCCCTGGCAGCTGGGATGGCAAACAGCATTCTGGGCTGTGATAACAGAAGCACGGTCACTTGTTTGAGTCTATGTCTGTAATATCACATCCAATTTAAGTCTCATAGTGCAGGGAAAATGTTGCTAAAAAGAAAAAATCAGTATAGAACCACTGGGATGGTCAGATGTTGCAGTACTTGCCCTGTGAGAATCTGAGGGAATTGGGCACATTCAGCCTGGAGAAGAGACAGTTCTGGGTAGGAGCAAACAGTAGCCCTGCAGCACCTACAAGGTTATTAGAAAGATGGAGTCAGGCTCTTTGGTCCTTGGCAGCAAGCACAAATTGTCATAGGAGAGCTTCTGACAGGACATAAGGAGAAACATTTTGTCCATGATGACAGTCTGGCAGTGGAGTAAGTTACTCAGAGTGGTTGTGTAGTCTCCCTGGAGGTTTTCAGTATATGACTGGATTATGTTCTGAGCAACCTAGTCGGATTTAATAGTTAATCCTATTTTGAGCAGAAAACTGGACTAGAGACCACCTGAGGTCAATTTCACCCTGAATTATCCTGTGATTCTGTGATATTCTTGTGAATAAAACAAAAGCCCTTAAAACTGTCCAAAGCAAAATTAAAAATGGTACAGGTGTACCAAAAATACAGTTAAAAGTTAAAGTGCAGTTATGCATTAATCATATGCATCTCTTGGAGGATATTTTATTTTACTTTTTCAGACAGTACCCTTTTCTGTCATCCTTTGTGAATACATTAGAAATATCCTAAAATTCCTAACTGAGTCAATTTAATATTTAAATGTAGGAAAAATATATGTAACCATCATGGCACTAGTGCTTTCCTCAGCTGCTTTCCACTGCTGAATTCATTGCTTGTAAAAATTTTGGTTTACTGTAGCTCTGAGGCCACCCACATAACCAGAGAATGCTGTGAGCCTCATTGTGCCAATCTTGACAGTTAAAGCAGGCATGAAAGGCATCAGCCTGAACTTCTGGAACAAGAAATGTTAAGTGAGACCCACTTATCTTTCTGGTTACTTTGCTCATTTCAATGAGCTTGATAAGCTTTTTTTTTCCAAGCTTGTCTCAGCATTAGACAAAAACCCAAAAAATTGTAAGTCGGGGTTTCATCTACTTACAAAGATAACCAAATAAAGAGTTGCATTCAAAAAAAAAATAGAAAAGCTTTTAGGCATATCTCCTTTAGTATTAAAAAAACCCCAACTTATCCTTCCCTACAAACCATGTGTGACTATATCCAGACCCTTGTACTCACCAAAATGTATTACTCTTTAAACGTTATTCCATTTGTGGAATTAAAAAATACATATTACCTACTAATCTAAAATACAATGTTTTGGAATAATATTCCATTTCTCTGAGATCTGTAAAACAAATCCTGAAAGGATTTATTCCAGGTATAAATTTTTCAGAACACCAAACTTCTTGCTCCCTGAATTTTCTCAGGGATCTGCAAACTTAGCATTGAGGCATTAATACAGAGCTGGATTTTTAACAGAAATTTTACCTAAATTCTCCATAAATGCAATGTGAAGTTCCACAGTGGCAGTCTTTATGTGAGATAAAGATGTCACAGACTGAGATCTAAAGACAGAGTAAATGCATTGAACTAAATGCCAGAGAACTCAAGGGCTGGGTATGAAGATAGGAAAAACTATGGGGGACTATTTATGACTTGCAAACACCTACACATTAGTCAGTGCTGGTTTGCATTTTACCTGAGTAAGGGGCAATCATACTATGTCACTGCCCAAAACCAACACTTTAGTGGGGAGCAACTGAAAATTTCTCTATGCCACAAAACCTGCCTTTAATATAGTCCTAAGTGTAAGAAAAAACATGGTAAAGACAGTAATGCCTTCTGTAGTGTTTAGGAAAGCAGACTTATTAACACCTTTGTTTCTCAATTCTTGCCTGAAAATTTTGATAGCACTAATCACACATAGCTCATAAAACAGTTTGAGTTAAAGGGACCTTAAAAATCATGTCATTTCAACCTCCCTGCCATGTGCAGGGATACCACCCACTGGGCCAGGTTGCTTCGAGTTCCATCCAACCTGGCCTTAAACACTTCCAGGGATGGGGCATTCATAGCTTCTCTGGGCAACCTGGGCCAGTGCGTCATCACCCTCACAGTAAAGAATTTCTTCCTAATATCTGGTCTAAGTCTGCCCTTTGTCAGTTTGAAGCTGTTCCTCTCTTGTTCTATCACTACATGCCCTCATATAAAGCTCCTCTCCAGCCTTCTCATGGGCCCCCTTTTAGGAATTGGAAGGTGAGCCCCAGGGTCTCCCTGGAGCCTTCTCTGCTGCAGGCTGATCAACCCCAGCTCCCTCAAAGTGTCATTTTAGGAGAGGTGCTCTGACCCTCTGATCATCTTTGTGTTCTTCCACTGGACCTGACCTAACAGGCCCATGTCTTTTTTTGTGCTGGGATCTCCAGAGCTGAACACAGCACTACAAGCAGGGTCTAATGAGGGCAGAGTAGAGGGGCAGAATCACCTTCCTTTACTTCCTGGTCACACTTCTTTTTATGTGGTTGCTTTGTGGGCTCCAAGTGTTTGTTGCCAGGTCATGTCCAGCTTCTCATCCACCAGAACCCCCAAGTCCTTGGTGCACCACCTTGCACCTGGACTTGTTGAATCTCATAAGGTTCTCCTGGGCCCACTTTTCAAACTTGTACAGGTTCCCTGGATAGTATTTCTTCTGTGAGCACCACTCATTTTGGCGTCATTGGCAAACTTGCTGAGGGTGCACTTGATCTCACTATTGATGTCATTGATGATGATGATGACAAACATCTAGGGAGTACATAATGATCACAGGAGAGAGCCCTGAGAGACTCCACCTGTCACCAGCCTCCACTTGGACACAGAACATTTGATCACAACTCTCTGGCTATGTCAATCCAGCCTATTCCTTGTCCACTGAATAGTTCACCATTGTTATCCATATCTCTCCAATTTAGAGATTTCTTTTTGCAAGTTATGAGTTCGTGAATGCTGCCTGTTTCATTTCTACCATACTTAAAACCCCATTTCTTAAAAAAAAAAAAAAAAAAAATCAAAAAACCAGATTAATTACTACGTTTCTGTAGAAAGTCTCTGGGTTTGTTTCCTCAAGTTCAGGATTAATGAGCAGGTGAGATGGTTTTTGTGTTTGGACTCAGTTGTTTATTTTTTCTTATCTATATTACATTCTCACAGACAGTGTGTTCATCTGCACACTAAGCTAAAAGTCTAGAAAATGGAGTCCCAGGTATCTCTTTCCAAGGCCTTTTAAGTGTCAACTACCCAATTATAAAATGCCAACTAATTTATTTTTACTTATAACCCAATAACCAAACACCTGTGCTCCACACTGCGTGTTTTTCTATCCAATCACACAATATTATTAAAATCCATGAAGAAGGTGAAAGAGCAAGAAAAGTTAACACCCTAAAACCCCCATCTTGTTACATATATATTACTATATTATACTACCTCAAAGTCTAAATTTTCCACTGAGTTATATACCAAACTGCTATTCAAACTACACACTCACAGTTTCAGTTCTCTCTTTCAGTTTTGGAAGCCTCTTCCATGGCCTCAGGTCAAACACAGTGTTCTCTTGTGGGTCTGTGCTTGTCAGCACAGAAAGCATGAAATTCTCTGTGCCCAGGGTTCCAACAGGTTTCAGTTAAGCCTTTTATCTATAAACATGATAAAAAAACATCTCAAGAAAATTAAAGATTAATTTTTTCATTATGCTATTGCTTATGCCAGAGGGAGAGATTTTAACCAATAGAAAATTAATAGTGTATTTTTTCAAGCAATTCAACAATAAATTCTTCTTTCCCTTCCCCAATACCAAATAAATATTTGTAAACAGACAAGTATTAGTATAAAGTCTGTACATTCTTAATAAAAGAAATATACATGCACATGGTAGCATCTTTTACTAAGTTTCAACTCCCTTTTTTTTTGAATACTTACTTAATATACTTAGCTATATTATATAACATAACTTTCTCAAAAAATCAAATAGATATTATTTTTTTAAGTTCCAAGTGCTACATATTTTACCAGGAAAAAAAGATACTTTTTTTTTCAAGGCTAGTAAGACAAAAAAATTATTTAAATACTGAATCTTAGAGGTACATGAAAGAAGAAATCAGTAGATAGGAAATGCAGTGATTATTAATCTGAAGGCTGAACTGAACAGTGAAGGTTCCCTCAGAAAATATAAAGAGGCTTTTCTTTATATGTGAGATATAAATTGTATGTGAAAGGATTTACTATCACTTTTTTTTTTTTAAAAAAAAGTGCTATTTAGCACAAATTAAATAGACCTGTACAGAAAAGCTGTTTTCTGTCCACAGAGGAGTACAGCAAGAAAGCCAAATTGTAAAAATGCCAACTCTCTTGGATAACCTGCTTTAAACTTGATTTTCAAAAGTCATCTGTGTGAGAAAAATCAGACTTTTTCAGTGGCTGTTGGATCATTTTTCTGAAAATGAAAATCTTTCTCATAATGTAAATGAAATAATCTTTTTTTTTTATTTTAATAAACAGCTTGGCCAGTCAGAAATCGAATAATATTACAATTAGATATTGCATATAAATTGCATTATTATGATCAGGGAGTAAATGCTGTTAATGTACTCCGACCAGAAGGGTTTTGACCCTCTTGCACAAAGCCTGAAATACTCTGTAAATCCTTGCCCTTCCCCTGGGACTCTATTCCTTTTCAATTTTCTAATGACATTGTAAAAATAAAAACTAGCATATTACTAAGGTTCCCATTTTCTTTCTCTTTATACTTATGTAAATATATATCTTTCAGCTCTATAGTAAAGTAGATGTGAAAAGACTTGTGTTCATATTTTAAGCATGTCAATTCAAGCATTCATCTAATGCAAGAAGTATTTGGAAATGAAAATAAGCGTGGCTGGTAAACACCTTCAGTTTCAGAGCCTTTTCAGGCATAATGCAACTAAAACATGTCCAACTAAAACTTCAAAAGAAGGATAAAGTCACCAGTAGGAATTTTTCAAAGCTCATATAAGCCAGCAAATGAAGGAAAAGTCAAGAAAGTCAATATTGAAGGCAAAATGTTTAGCTGATAGTGCCTCTTTATCTTAGAAATTTCTCACCTTGATGACATTTTGACATGTTAACACTCTTTTGCTTTACTAAGTTCATTTAGTTTTCTATTTGTCTTCAGTGATGACTAGAACAGTTACAAGCAAGAAACCTCATCTCTTTCTTATCATAGAGTCTGTACTCCTAAATTGTAAAGCATAAGACCTAAGACGTTCGCTATTGAGTTCTCTGATCCAAATCTGTTCTTGGATCCAAACAACCTGCAAAAACTGCATGTCCTAAACTTCCATATTTGCAGTTAGGATTTCTGACATACTTCAGGCAGCACCTTTCACATGAAATTTTTACAACAAAGAAGTGCTTAAGAATCAGCAAATGATAAGCAGAATGTTAATAGGTGAGATCTGTCCAGAAAGAAGTATTTTTTCCAATTGAGAAAAAGAAGTGCCGCTTTTCACAGAGACTAAGTAATAAGTTCTTTCATGCCAGTTTCTTCTGAATCCTCCCCTGGATTATGACTAGTTCTCTAAAGCTGCAGAGATCACACCAAACTGCACACAACTCAACTGGAGCCCATGGCAGAACTCACACTATCTTCTACAGATTCCACCAGCCTTATTCTTACTCACTTATGTGGCATGGCCATCTCCCACTGATGTTATCAGAGTCTGATTTTGGCCCTTTTACTCCAAAGTCTCTGAGGATGTGTGTAAAAAATATTTACTTTCTTTCAAAATAATTAAAAATAAGAAATAAAATAATGGTCCTAGTGTAGCATTTTGAAGTGTGCCGCAGAAAGA
This sequence comes from Poecile atricapillus, assembly GCF_030490865.1. Taxonomy (NCBI): domain Eukaryota; kingdom Metazoa; phylum Chordata; class Aves; order Passeriformes; family Paridae; genus Poecile; species Poecile atricapillus. Next base: position 19,655,589 of record NC_081251.1, on the reverse strand, counting down.
CAAGAACGCTCTCCTTTTCTTCAGGAAATGTTATAGTGCTATGTCAAAAGTATGTTGGTCTCCATTCAAAAGGTGAAGAAGAGGCATTGAGGATGTGCTATTGCTGGGAAGTGTAGTCATCTTTTCTACAGTCACCTTTGCCAATTTAAATTCCACCACTTACTGGCAGAGTAACAAGAGGAGATTCTGAGCAAAAGGCAGAATGCCCGAAAGCCAGAGCATGTCAGATGAGCAAGGATTATTTGGTCTCAGAGGAAATCACATTAGCAACTGCCAGGATATCTGTACTATTCTGAGTTAAATGAGCTGGGGTAGTGGAAAGCTGTGCTTTAATTTGAGAAATACACACTGGTGACCAGACAGATCTTCTCCATTGGCATGTCCGTCTATTATCTTATTCAGTTGTGACAACTTGGAGAAAACAATTGGCAGGGACAACTATTCAGTCATACAGCTTTTTGAATTGAGTCTGACTTCATACGTGTTCAAGTGTTTAACCTTAAACTATTTTTATCTAGACAGGTATAAAACATACATTTAGATACTTTCATTCCATGTAAAGTGCAACACAGTCTGATTAATTAAAAAAGCTTTCTGAAATGTTCTAAGATAAATTGAAGAGACCTTGTTTCTTTCTCTTTTTTTTTTTTTTTTTATTTTTTTAAATAAAGTATATATAGCTACTTGTTTCAGGCACAGGCTTACTGCAGGACTGAAATTCTATGAAGAGATTGTAATAGTGTGACTTAGTATCGATATTACTATTGCTGGTAACTGATAGTGACACTATAAAACCACTCACAATGCTGTCCAGCTTGGCTATTAACATCTAGACTACATTCAGTTCTGCACAGGATTTCTGTAAAATGTGTTTTCAGCCTGTATTCCAAATTAAGAGATCTGAGAAGACACCGTATTCCTGCCTCCCACATCTGCTATTCCCCACATACTTTTAAAAGATTGGCATTCATGTCTTAACTTCTTCAGAAGTGAATTCTCCTCCCAGAATCCCTCCCTGCAGGAAGATGGCAGTTTCAGTATCTTTCCTCTTTAGAGTGAATGGCTCCCACACAAAAATTCCCAGTTTGTTCTGAATTCAGCAGGAGCTGTAAGACCTCAGGCAGCAATACAGTTCAAAACTCAGCAGGAGTCTTGGAGTCCCATAGTGCCAAATAGTCTTCAAAATGCTTCCCTTCTTGTCTTCAGCTCCTGCAGAGTGCTCTGAAAGCCCAACTTTTGCTGAACTGGAAGCCACTACCCCATCTTTTTGTTATCTCAGACTTGGTTCAGAGGTGTTCCAGTAGTTACCTTCACTTCAGCCATAGCCCATTTCTCCTGGATAGATTTCTCCAGATAGAAATAGGAGCAAGACTTGCAAAATACAGCATGCAGTGGTCTTTGCACTTATTTTTAAAAATGTCATTCTAAATTATACAGCTCTAAAGACAGTAACTGACCCAAGTCTGAAGCATACTATAATTGCATCTAAAATTGACACCAAAAAAAAATTAAACCCAAATCAAAATCAGAATTTTATTTAAAATGCTTCTGTCATTCACAGCAGAATTAGTCTTTTGGAGTTTATATGCTCCAATTATAGTTTGAAGGAAATAGTTGTCTTTTTCTGGTGAATCTAATACAGTATCATAATCTTAAAAAAAATTAGTTTTTGGGAAAAGACCAAATGTCTCTCTTTGGAGAGAAAGAAATGGGTTTTCAAAACTAATTTTGTTCTTACACTACCACTGTTGAGAGAAATGTGTGGCACCACAGCAGCAGTTACTTGCAGCCCACTGTTTGCATGTGTCTAGCCTCAAAAGGAAATTTTCATCTACGTGTCTTTTAATGTCATTTTGAGGTAACAAATAACAAGATGGATTCCCTTGTTCTAAAATCTCAGTGCTACTTTAAATTGGTGTGATAAAATCCTGATATTCTCATGAGCTGCATGCAAATTCACAAGAAAATTCACTTATATGAATAATCCATCTCCTGCTGATGTCACTTTGACAGGATTAGTAAATAGTATTTCACCAAAGTGTATCACATGTAAAGTTCAATGAGATCAGAGACATTGAAATGCTAAGCATGATTTGTAAATCAAATCCAGACGGTATGGTGCAAATGGTTTTGTCTATCCTGAAACTCTATTGTACCTTCTATAATCCATCTGGCATAAGGACAAGTGCTTGACAAGCAAATTTGAATCCATACATTTTAGATCAGACCAATCTTCAAGTGTTTCATATGAACCTGTTTCACTATTTCCAGAGGTCTGTGGAATTTTACATCAACAGAAGACTGACAGTGAAACACTGGAGAAGATGGTCTATGCCATTCTTAAAGACCTCTGTAATCTCCAGAAATGCCTCTATTGCTGATAGCATCATTGATATGGTACTGAGACAGACTTAAGATCCAGACCAAGTATCAGGTGAGCTTCTGAGAGCCCTTCAGCTCTCCAGTTCTCTCTTTACACCTAAGGCTTCTTATACCTACAGTGACTGATTTAATAGGGTCTCCATATGTGGCTTATAACAGCTGTGCAAAATATCTTTTGCCAAGAAAGAGCAAGACTTACTTATTGTGTGTGTGAGACAGGGACATAAAACCTAATAAACTCAAGGTCATTGCTCTTTTTTTTTTTCTGCACCTTAAAAACCTCTCTTAAATTTTTTTTTCCTTCTCCAAGAGCTTCTGTACTTTCGTTTCTTCATTCAGCAGAAGCTTATGTTCCCTAAAAACCATATTTAGTACCTGGATGATAGGAAACCCCTCTTGCTTCTACTGGTTAACAGCTGGTTCTTTCAAGTCCTTCATCTTTGCCCAGCCTGTTCAAGTAGTTGCTCAGTGTGGTTTTAGAGTACATAAAAGTTGTATATAAGGAAGTTGCAAAATGGAACATTTTTCTTGCAAGATCATATTAGAGTCAAAATAGGAAAATGTGCTTTTTGGTAGCTGCCTAAACAGATTGAATCAGTAAGAATAACCCTTTCCAATAACAAAAGGAAGTTTTGTTTTATGCTTCTATCACACATCTTCTGCCAGCAACAGCTAGGAAAAATATTAAAAATTTACAGACAAATTTTTATACAAAACAGAGCATAATGGACCTGTCTAAAAAGCAATGCTAAACTGGGCTGACTGATTTAATGGTAAAATGACTTAATGCTACTCAAAATTCTTCTTTTAGAGCATAATTAATTTAACAACAATTCTAGGTAATTCAAAGAACTTTGTCAATAAGACACAATAAGTTTTATATAAACTCCTCTTGTTAGAAAATAATGAGGAGAACAGCCATTGTTCTGTGATAAAAAGTCTATTTTTCCATTAATACACAGAGGATTAACATATATTTCAAGTGAAACAGATTTGAATAGATCACTGTGCATCTATAGGAAATTGTTTCTTGTAGCCTTTATGATGAGCCTAATAGCTCATCAGAGATTTATTTCAGTTATGTGAAAAGATTCACAGAACACGGTGCAAGATCATGAACTACATGGCTAACAAAGTTAAACTCATATTACCTTATAAGACACTTAAATAAATTTTTAAAACACCTTTTAAATAAAATACTTTTGTCCGGCAAATATATGAGGAACGTCTAAATTTATCATTTATTGTTTATTTAATATAAAATTAATCAAAGTTTGGGATTAAAATATACTTATATAAATATTTTCAGCCTAGAATATTTTCATAAAAATAACACACTAGCAATCAGATTACTTCATATTGAAATATTTCAAGCAGTTATATTAATAAAAGTTCATTCTCACCCCTGAACTGTATTCTTGTGGTAAACTAATCCAGTTTCACACCTTAGACAGCCAGTGAGAAAGCTGTATTTAACAAATGTTTGTTTACATTAATGTTTATGGTATGTCTGTAATTAAATATTTTTCTTCAATGTTATTTGAAAATTTTTACTACTATCTGGCTGTGTCTCTAAAGAACAGATAAAAGCAGCATCACATAAAAGAAAAAAAAAAAGAAAAATCAATTTGTGTCTTACTGTGACTGTAATTTCAGTACTGCCTGAAAAGCAATAAAATATTTCTGATTTTTGTAAAAGAGCTGCAGACTAGCACAAATCTACTTAAAAGATTGAATTCAATGTATGGCCTATTGAATTGACAGAGAAATCTTACTTGTTCTATTTTAATTCCTAAAGTACAAATTTATGAAATTTAGTGGATACTATTAGCTCTTCATAAGACTATGGTCTCTTTCCAGAACTCTTACATCTACTTCACCAATGTAAAATCCACTTACCAACCAAAATATACAAGAACTGATGACTGTTTGGTACAATTTCTGGGCTACAGAGATAATAGAAATTAAAAAAAAATAAGGGCAGTGTTCCAAGAACAGGAAAAAACTTTGGATGTCTACAAACCACTTTTGATAGACATTACAATTATAGACTCATGAATAATTTACATGTGTTAGCCAGGTAGGGGGGAATTTTGCATTCTAACACCACAGAGCTGCACACAAATGTTGCACAAATTCAAAATCGGTGAAACTACTTTGTAAATACCATTGTGCAACTGACAATAAGAAGACCATGCAACAATACAGAGTTTAGCACAATCAAAGAGCTCAAAGCTGATCAAACAAGGTGATCAAAGAGACTGAAGCCACAAAAAAATAATTTCATCTTGATTCATGAACTTGTGTCGAAATCTGACTCTACCGAGCCCTGCTTGTGTTCTTACTCCATCACCACAAGTGGAAAAGCTGCTCCTTATCCTACTGTTCCTGTCTGGACTGTCTGCGTCCTGTGTAGCCCCAGCTTCATGCTAATCTTCCTCTTCCCATTCAAACACAAGTGCTGTTCAGAGTATCACAATCTCTAAAGAAACAGAACAAAAGTTAGAAAATGTTGCAAATCATTTTTATGTTTTCCTTAGACCAGAGCAGATTTTCAGGAAAAATTTGCCAAGTGAAGGAATTGAGAAATTGTGTGCCAGCCTCTAGGGAACTGAAGGTAAGGGAGAGTTGTAGATTCAAGTGCCTTAACCTAATGTCAGAGCAGGTCAGGGTTTTATGACCTTTATCTACCATCACCTTCTCCCTTCACTGGTTGATATAAAATCCTCTCTGATTTCACTTCATCAGGATTTTAAAATGCCATTAAATGGGACATTCAGTTTTGTATTCTTTCCCCCTAATTTCTTCCACCTTCCAAAGAAAAAAACCCAAAACCAACAAAACAATAAACCAGTGGGAAAATACATTACTCTAGCCTAATGAAAAGGGACAGTAAAAAATGTATTATCACCTCTGAATTAGTCTCATGGAGGAGATGCAGTAGCTTTCTAGATGTAGTAGTTTGTAGGAACAAAATAATTGGGTAGGAGTTACGATCCCAATCAGAAACAAATTATTGCCAGCATTAAATGTAAATCAATGAAATAGCAAAGCAGGAGTTGTGCTTCAGTGCTGTGTACCAGAGTCAAAATGCTCCCCAGGCTAGTCCTACCTTGGCATAGCACATGCACAAACCCATCCCCACAGCCATATTTAGAAAGAATTCTAGCCAACACTGATATACAACTTGTCCTATTTCATATTCCAGAATCTGTTCCACACTTATTATAACCTGCACACAGAGATATTTTTGCTTAAACTAAAGTGAAAAACTGAACTCATTTAAAAATAAGTAAAAGCCAATAAGATGCATATAATGTCCCTTGAAAATGTGTTTTACAGAGATCATTTATACCACCATGTTTCAGAATCTTTCTGCTTCTACATGAGGGGGCTGATCAGACTTCAGAAACAGGGTCTGGCATTTGTCAGCAAGTGGTGAGCAATTGTATTGTTAATTCCTTGGTTTTTTCTTGGTTTTTTTTTTATTATTGTTATTGTTATTACCACTACATTTAACTTTGTTTCAACTTTTAAACTCTTTTAGTCTTTTACTACAAGTTGTACATTGTATTCTCCTCCCCATTCCACTGAGGTGGGGGAAGTGTCTGTGTGAGTGAGCGGCTGTGTAGTGCTTAGTAGACAGCTTGGCTTAAACCATGACAGTACTTTTATATATAGTATTAGATTTAATATAAAGTATAAGATTTTAGGCAATGAATTTTAAAATCCAAAAGTATCACCTGGTTGATTTTTTTTTTTTTTTTTAATGTGTAATAAACCATCAATAAAGACAGACTTTTAATATCTCAGCAAAGTAACCATTTCTATTCCCTGGGGATAAAAGATAGGCAACAGAGATTATACAACTTCATTATCTTTTCTGTGTGATTCCAGAAGTACAAGAGTTCAGCTGTAACTATTTGATGGTGTGCCCTGTGATGCACAGCACCATGGAACACTAGACTAGACGACCATCTAATTATTATATATTGGAATATATATTAACTAATATACATTCCAAAACTATATTGCCTATTAAGAAGAACACTATTTGGGCTTTAATTACATCAATGCGCCATATTCAGTGTGAAAAACAAACCTTAAAGAATTGTCTTTCTAGGCAAATTACTGTAGTGCCATTTACAGATGGAAATATTTTCATTTTTAAGGATCATACATCACATGGGACTAGTACAATGGCCTCTAAAATCTGGAAAACAAAGTAACAATCACAAATAAAAATGGGTTTTGTTCCATACATTGTCTGCTCATTTCAAAAGGACACTCTTGGAAAATATTCCAGGAGCACTATTAAATTGACCATACTTGTCAGAGGGTTTCTATGCCTTCTGTCTGCAGATGACCACTGATGAGGAAGCCTCAAGCTGCAATGGGAGATGACAGGGCAGGAGGCATACAAAAAGTAGACAAGAGTACAGTTCTCACAGTGCAAAAAGGAGAGGAACATTTGGAAATGACATGGGACAGCTCACCTGACTGCAGTGCTAGTATGGATGGATCCTAGATCTTGAGAAAGGGCGGGATGAGAAAGAATGGGGCAGAGATTTCCCACTATGTAAAAGAAAAGCTTGAGCTTATGGACCTCTAGTGGGACACTAGCTGAGTACTAACTTGTGGGTCAGATCAGAGGAGAAGCCAGTGAGGGTGATGTCTTGGAGGGAGTGTATTACTGATCACTTCAAGGGTGTGGGGAAGCTCACAAAGACTTCTCCAAACAACTCAGATTAGAGAAATGAAAGCTTTGAAACAGTCTTGTGGGAGGCCTTCAGCATCTACACAGAGGTCATAAGGAAGATGGAGCCAAACTATCCACAAAGCCTATTGTATGTTCAAGAAGTATGGGTCATGATTGCCACAGTCTAAAATGAGAGGTTCTATAAGATGAATATAAGAAAATTTTTCCTCATGAAGACAGTCTAGTAGATGAGAAGGTTGTTCAGAGGTGGTGTGTCTCTGTCTTCAAAGTCTGCAAGGCCACACTGGATATATGGCCCTGCCCCACCAACCTGTTCTGACCCCATAGCTGACCTTGCCTTGAATAGGAGGCGGGCTAAAAGCCTCTTGCATCTCATTAACCCCAAGTTACTCTATAAGTAAACTCCATGAGAAAACTCTAAGTCACCATGTAAAAATGGTTTGCTTCCACAGCTCCATCTACTTCACAATTGTGAAAGCAGCTGCTCTAACGTTCAACAGGAATATAACACATACAGTACTTGTTATACCCCTTCTGTATCATTCTTGTCAACATAGGAGACAAGATAATAGTAAACAGAGGAGATCCAAAGACACAAATACTACAGATTTTATTACCAGTGAGACCAGAAGTGTCTTTTCAGAATAAAAAACATTGTAGTCCAGAGCTCCAAGGTTTGCAGTTTTACACCAAATGAACTGCTAGCAGGGTGTGTGAAGTTCATTATGGAGACCAGAGATACACAGATTTCACAGGGCAATACACTCCAGAAAAGAAAGCCTTTGGCCATTCATGCCAGCAACATGTAGCTGCTCAAGTATGATTCAGAGCTCAGCAGTTTAAACAGAAGGGCTTGTTACTCATGTTTGATGTTAATTTGATTAACATCAGAGGTTTTGTTTTTCATGGACACATTTAATTTGAGAACTTTTACCAGTCTAAAGGAAGGCACAGGAGATGAGGTAGCATAATTAATTTAGTTAAACTTCCTAAAATGCAATGTGTTTATAAACAGTACCAGTTTTCAACTTAAATGCAGGTCTGTTTGACAGGTCTCATAAAACCACAGGAGAAAGCCAAGTTAATGTTTAAGCATTTCAATTTGTGATACTTTAAAAAAAAATAGCATTAGGCGCTTAGGACTAGAATGTAAAATTAAATTTTGCTAAAAGAACACATTAGAAGCTACTAATTGACCATAAACAGTAAAACTAGGCAAGAAGAGTAAAAAGGGGAAAGTAGATAAAGTTCTAGGAAAACACAGAGCCAGAATTATCTCTGGGTATAACAAAATTGATGACCTTATTTTCAACAGGAACATTTTCTTTTTTATTGTTACTGAGATATCAGGTACCACAAACCCTAACCCCACTGAATTTCATGCTTTCCCTAACATGAAAGGACTCTTGATGTCCCAAAGAGCTTACAGACTGAGACAATGTGTGAACATGGACGGAAGAGGGAAGAGTGAAGGAGTGGGAAAGGCAGTGCAATAACAAGCTGACACTGCTTGTCACCAATTGCCCCGAACACACTTAATCACTGATGGCAATTCCAAGAATCAGATTGGGTGGCCTTTGCTTTTGTATTAGTTGTAAGATTTGACCTAAGTGGATAGGTTGTAAGATGGTAGCACAAATGATAGAAAGCATAAGCTCCTACATAAAAGAAACATTGTAGTTGTTGATTATCCGGAGGTATTTTTGCAAAGCACCCAAGAGCACTCAGAATGCTAGTCTGAATGCTGCACTATGCCTTCCCATAAAGTACCAATGTGTTTACTGAAAGGCACTGAACCCTTTCACTGGAACAGAAAGATCAAAACCTTTTTTGGGGATTTAGAAACTGCAAAACAAATCAAAGTCATTGCCTTCTCTTTTTTTTCCAGCTTCTTCACACTTGCCATTTATCTGCCTACAAAGAAAATGAAACTCAGAAATCCCCCCAAAAATTCTTCTGTTCTTATAAAGAGTTTCAAAAGAAAGCTTGCTTTTAAAATGTAAATCAACCACTGTGTTAACAGGAAGAGAAGAACCGGTACAGGGAGACAAACACAAAAAAAAAAAAAAAAGAAAAAAAAAAGAGATGAAATAAGATAATATAAAATATCTTTTATTATATCTAAAGTAGGATGCAAAGGGATCAGTAGATATGCAAATATGCAGTATACAAATTCTTCAGCAGGCTCTGGTCCTCTGATGAATAGAAAAATATGCCTAGTATTTCTGAAAAGAGTGTGAATAAATCAGATGTCACAAGTTATGCAAAAGTAATTTGTGAATCTGGGAACCTGTCAATTGATAAAAAAATAATGTATGCAGTAAAATAATTCCTCTATTATTTATAGCTGTAATTGGGGACAGGGAAGAAAAAGTTTATTCAAACCACAACACAAAGCAGTTCTAGGTTATGAACCTTAAAAGTAGATATCGTTGGGAATTTCAGAAATTACTGCAATAGAGGAAAAAATACCATTGATTTCAATGAGTACTGAATGTTCTAATGATCCTAGACAGCTTTTAAAATCTTGTATACCTTTGTCCTGTCATGTCTGATGGTTCTAAACAAAGCCACAGAGAAAACTTTAAAATTTTGCAAATAAATTGGAATCAATGAAATTTTCTTCCTTTTTTTTTTCTCCAGCTTTTTTGAGGCATCAATGAGATGAGGTTTGTCAAGGCTTGAAGATTAAAGGAAAGCTCAAATGTTTAACAGCATGAACAGCAATGTCACAGAGGCAGTGAGAATCTTTGAAACGAGCAAGTGAAGATGCTGCCTCTGGCAGCAAAATAGACTTTTAGAAATGGTTGATATCAAGTAGCCATAGCAAATGTAGGTGCCTTCAAGTCCATAGCTAGATCCAGCCTTGTTCTAACATTTTAAACCATTGAGAAAAATATATCTGAGCATTCGGAGTACCCACAGAAAAGCTAAAGCGATCTCAGTGCTACATGGGCTAGAGCTGCACTTCACATGAATTAGTACATTTCCACAGTATCTGACAGAGCCATCCCAGTTGTCAGGACTTAAAGAATGCAGCTAAAACATATCAAAAATGGTCCCTGTAGGATAAACCACCACAACAGGTGCAGGTGAGAAACAGGAAGGTGTTAATTTCAGGCCTACACAGAGGTGCCAGGTTTGGAATGAACGCACTGGACAAAATTCCAATGTGTAGGCTGTGGGAATGCAGACAGCAAAAACAGGGAGAAGTAGATCTGGATAACTTATCCAGACAAAAATTCCCACCATGGCAAACTGTAGGAAAGGAAGCAGCTGCTTAAATACATGCCATCCCAAGTTGTGGGAATGACAAGTTATGTCTCTGGGTACCTGGGACTTGGACTGTACTTCCAGAAGGACACTCTGGAGACCCCCATCACCAAGAAGATCAGAAGAAGAAGGGCCAGTGGGATGCTGCAGGCACTCATGTGGTGGTGATTTCTCCCTCTCTCACTGTCTTTCTTCCCTCTCCTCTTCTTATTTCCTTCTCACACACACTGACAAATAAAATCCTTGCTATTGACTTTGGCATGTGGTCTCATTTGTACCTTAAATCACGCAGAGGTATCTTTTAATAATCAGACCCTAATATTATTTAGAAGTAGGATCCTAAACTAATTTGCCCAGACAAAACCTCAGTATGAAAATGAGAGTCAATGACTACAAAAGCTGTGGTATCCACAGGACACACAAATAGACTGTGCTTGTAGCACAGGACACACAGTTCTAGAAAGCAACCCACGTGTTCCCTTAAGGAATGTTCACGCTTCCTCTCCTTTGGCATCCAGACTTTGTGCCAAAAGTACCTCCCTCTGTGATCAGCAGAGAGCCAGGAGCTTGTCCAGAGGCAATTCAGGTAGCATAAGTGGTCTTCTGCCCTAAATTGAATTCTGGAAGTGTACACATCTCCTCTGTGTGGCTGCACACAGATGTTACTGCAACCATTCTCCTGCTGTGGATTCCCAAAATTAGATTCTGTTACTCCCTGCCTTTCTTTGCTGGAGAGCACAGATGTTATCAAAAGAAACCATTGCCCAGCATAATTTCCTTAAACTCACTAGCTATTCACCCTAAACCAAAGTCCTATTGCACAATATTCAGCTGAGAAAATTTCAGAGTCAGCAATATCCTTTTGTCCTTCCTCACACAGAGATCAAGTAATATCAATACATCTTTTTTCCTTTTACCACAGAAAAAAATTAAAAAATAGCCAAATCAGACTAAATTCACAGGAGGTTTCTTGAAGATGAATATGAGTTTTACATTTGAAATAAAAAGGAAAATAAAAAACTTGGAGAAGAGTAAAAGGAAGGTATGCATGTGAGAAATATAGAAGAGGTAGAGTATGAAAAGGTTTGCAGAAGTCTGAATGATCACGTGAATCTATCGAGACAAATTCAAACAGAACTATTTGGAGTTAGTCCCAGTGCAGCTGGTATGGGACATGGCAGTTGTCAGCAAATTCATGATTAGAATGTTATAAACTCCATCAAATGACAAAGTGAGAAAGGGGATAATGAGGTAATCTAAAATGTAGTATTAGATAAACCATGTTGACTGAAGCTGAAAACAAAACACATGGTCTAGCCCACTGAAAAATAAAGGCAAAAATACTTTTAGTAACTCCTATTAAAATCTTGATCACCTGAAAAAAAAATCTGTTTATTTTTCTCAACTATAGAAGATGCTAAGGCTTCCAAAAAGTCACTATTGAGAGGGTGGTCCTGTGGAGGGCCAGGAGCTGGACTCACTAATCCTTGTGGATCCTTTCCATCTCAGCATATTCTCTGATTCTCTGACAGTGGCACCTATGGTGAATAGTTACCAATTTATTTATTTATTAATTCCATATGCAGCAAAATGAATGTGCTTGTCCCTTTAAAATGACAATATTTTGGAGAATCAAAGCATCTTAGGGATACATGTAAAAATATTTTTTTTCCTTTTCCTTTTCCTTTTCCTTTTCCTTTTCCTTTTCCTTTTCCTTTTCCTTTTCCTTTTCCTTTTCCTTTTCCTTTTCCTTTTCCTTTTCCTTTTCCTTTTCCTTTTCCTTTTCCTTTTCCTTTTCCTTTTCCTTTTCCTTTTCCTTTCCCTTTCCCTTTCCCTTTCCCTTTCCCTTTCCCTTTTCTTTCTTCTCTTATATCAGTAACATTATTGTAGTTCCCACTAAAATTACCTTATTCTCAAAAATTATGCACTCTCTCACTGGGCAAGGAAAAGGCAATTTTTGGCTAAAAAAAAAACCTTGAACAAAAACAACAACTTTCATGCATTTTTAAAGATTTTTCTCTGCTTTCATGTACTATAACACAACTTCATACTCTGATTTTAGTAAGAGACTGTTCCAAATTACTGTAAAGCACAATCTTGCATACTTGTGTAATACTGTGTGCCAGATTTCACTTTAGATCTTGTAAGGGATTTTCAAAGTCGGTCTCTAAAGTATAGAAAAATGAATTTATTCACAATTTGTACCTTTTGCTCTTATATGATGGCACAAATTTATGAAACTCAATCACAGATGTTCCTGTATTTCTTATTTACAGTTAGTCCATTTGCAGCACCAAAGGAAGCCATTCATACTGAAAGTGGGTATCATTAGAGCAGTAAAAAGAGCAGTTTTTGCAATGGAAAAACCCTCAGAGTCATATATAACACCAAAAGAAAACCACAAAACAAACAAACTAACTAACTAACTAAAAAACCCATCTCAACATGTGGCTATATGGCTAGGTAAAATATTTCTGGGAACTTTTACATTCAGAATTTCAATATTATAGTAACCTTCCATCACCAATAATTTGCCATAAAGTGGCCCACTACCTCTACTAAAAGAAGCTTCTACCTGCATTTAGCAGTTGTTACATTTCTTAGCATTCATCAGAGGATGCTCTGTCTGGGTAGAGCTGAGTAAACAGATGAGTAAACATTGGCTGGACAAATAATTCTGAATACATATTTTCCTTGTTTTATAAAAAACATCCTTTTAAAGCTATGGGTCTTTCCTATTTTTCATGCTCTTGAGATAAGGAGAGCTTTTTATATCAAATACTTCCCGTGTCGTATTCCCCTAAGCAAAAATTGTGAATATTAATATTCACATGACCGGTGAAGAAAATCTGTAGATTCTCTAGGGCATTCCCTGAGTGTGTGAGTTTCAGCTTCACAGCCCTAAGCAGTATATTTGGCATAATGCCACGCTTGATCACCCTGCTGATGTAAAGTACAAATTTGATCCAGTTTTCATTGCTTCTGTCTACATTGTTTACTTTTTATCTATCTAATCTGCAGTTTTTGAAGTCTCATTAATGTCCTTCTCTGTGTTTTGTAGCCTCCTCTTGAAATACCAAGTCAGAAGAGACTTGGGCTGCCATGATAGGCCAGTGATATCCTCCTAGACCAACAGAGTCACAGCTTTGAAACCAATGTTTCAGTATGTTAATAAATAAAAAGCCCTAAATACCTTTCTGCCTCTCCTACAGTTTTTCATAATTCATAAACAAGAGACCACCTTTATGTGGTTTTTTTTTTTTTTTTGCTTTGCAGATGACTGCCTCTATGCATCTTATGTTCTTGAAGAATTCTTTAAGAGTTCTCAAGAGTTCTCATAAAACCATTGAGCTTGCAAAGAGGCAATGTCACTTTTTCTAACTTTCTGGAAACAGATTTGTTTGCAAATAAAACCAGCCTTGATAGATTTTTCTGTCTCACTGTTGTCTTAATTTCTTTGGGGAACTTGAAAAAACCCATCTCTCCTAAAATGAACTTTATCTATTTAAAAGTTACACTTATACAAAAACTCTGTGTGTGGTCTCTAAGCAACCAAGACATATTTTTTGTGGCATTACTTGCCCACCAGGTAAACCTATTCTAAAGTGAGCATAGGAAATACGATTAAGTCTGACTAAGTTAGACAAGATGCTTCACCTTAGATGGTGAAGTTAATCTCACCAGTATCCCAATAATGACAGTGTGTACTGAATATCAAATATTGTCTTTATGTGTCATTGAGAACGAGAGAGACATAGATGAGTCCCAGAAGGAATTTCTAGAATCTGGACTCTGAGACAGCACTGTCATGCTAAACGCTTCTGTTTCTCTGGAAATCAGCACAGGAAGCCATCAAATTGGGTTTGACTAGAAACTATAAATACAGTGAGTCCTTATGAGGAGTTAAGTGTGACAAAACTGAAGCCTGCTGCCTTCTTAAGAGGCCAGGAAAATCACGATGGGAAGGCAGTACTATAACTGCCTTGATGATACTCATTTATAATTAATTAGAAAGAGAATTAAATAGTGCATGCTACACTTTTCCTCACCCAAAGTGAATATTTCTGCTTTCATTGGTACAGCAGTAGGATTGGGGAACTCTGCTTCTTTTTTCTTAGTGAAATAAGTCCTTAGTTTTAAATTACCAAGCTCCAACTGAACTGTGATGAGCATTTCAAAAACGTCTGTTTCTCATTGTCATTTTACGGGGATTCTGCTTAAAATCAGATGCATATGTTTACAAACAAGTTTATAAATAAAATATTTAAGTGCAAGTAGTGTCCTGTCTGAAAAGCTGGTGCAGTAGGCACACAAGTGCTGGGTGATTGATAGTGCTTTGTAATGACTATAGATGGCAAATGGGGATTTGAACATGTAGCTCCTGCTACTGTCACACAGAAAAGTAGATCAAATTCTCACATGCTGTGTTGAAAGATAATCTCCAAGAATCAGATGCTCTCTCTCCAAATTAGTTTATAACAGAATTGACTTATGAAAGCCAAAAAAAAAACCCCAAAAAATAAAACCAAAAAACCTCACCAAACCAAACCAAACCAAACCAAACCCCAAAAAACCTCATCAAAAAATCCAAAAACTAACTTGGCAACACGAAAAATTGCATCACTCACATTAGCTTGACTACATTTATTCTCCAGCTTTATCTGGTGGTTGGTTTTGCTTTTTATTTCTGTTTCTCCACTGAAACCACATCTTCTGTTGTATTCTGGCTTTACAATGGATGTTTTTACCATCAATTTGAGTACAACAGATATCACTTAAAAAAAATTACAGTTGTGTGGAACCTCTCTTTCAGAAAAGCATACATAAGGAGAAGTTCAGATAAGGCAGGCAAGGCTTTTTGGAAGTTTAAATAACAGATCTCATAAGGAGTGATGGAAAGGAGACTATTCATACAAAAATCAATTGTATTTTACAAATATTTGAAGATATACATGTAACCATATAGTAGAAGGAGTAAAGTTATTTGACAATTATGAATTACATTAGGTTTTGATTTGCAATAAGTTCGATAATTCTCTAATTATTAAAAATTTATATCTAAAAAATAGACAAAAATAGACAACAGAGGCATAGAGTCAGAAGATCTAGATGTCATCAGAGTAACTGTATTATCTTCTCTATATTTAATTTCTTCTATGTTTGAGATCCATAATAGACTGCTATCACGTTACCAGTAAAATCCTGAAAAATAAATATTGCAATATAAAAAATCTTAAGCCTGTTGGTGGTGGTATGAAATCTCATTTTCTGACTCTATTTTTGTCCTTGATACTGTGTACCTTTTTTTTTAAAATCCTATTGGAAGTCTGATTTTCAGTCTATCTTATCTGTCACAGTTTACTTTCCTGATTCTGAAATCTACTCATCTATGAAATATTGAAAAGCATAATAATTATGGAAATATAATTAATTAATACTAAATTCTAAATATCTACAAAAATAGATTAGTATTAAATGTAAGATTAATATGAAGATTTTTAATTAAAGTATGACTTTTCAGTCTGATATCACTATGCTTAAAGTTATTTAAAGAAAACTTTAATTGTGAAGCAAATGAAAGAAAATACTGCAGTTCATGTATTCTAAGAAAAAATTGCCTCATGACTTTTTAAATGTAGAAGAGATTGGTTATGCAAATGTAACACAGAAACCAGCAAGGACTCCTTTTGACCTCATCCTTTTTGCAAAGACCTGTTTTCAAAGGCTGCAACACATTTCTGTTCTTGTTGCAGAGCTTCCTTAAGCTGCTTGTGGAATGGTAGATTAATATTAGAGGATTTTCCCTTGTAAATAGTGAAAGCTAAAAATTGTGTAGTTAAACATGTAGGGATCATCTTCAGTATAAGTAATAGACTGAGTTTAGTATATTTGAGTGACTGGAACCTTTTTGAGTGCAAACTCCATCAAAAAAGGAAAAAAAAAAGTTGGAGAAATTTGAAAGCTGGGTAAGAAGATGGATTAATTCCATTATGATTATCAAAGCCAATTAAATTTAATTTGAGATAATTATAGGCAAAAAAACTTAGCATGCTGCTAAACTAATGAATCAGTTACAAGAAACATAAAACTGAGTTTAGACAAAAAGTTAGTGCAGTAAATTAATAAAGTAAGTTCAAAATAACAGTAACATGTCAGGGCCCAGAGGGCACCACCTGCCCTGACAGTACCATACACCCCTTACTATGGTCCTCTGACCCTGCCCAAAGCCCAGAACCCCATTTCAGCCCTGCACTGGTGCCCCACCTGTCCTGCTCCTGGATAGGAGATGGGATGTGCCCCACTGGCCACCCTGGGGAGAATGCACTGGTCCTTGAAAATACACATGGGGAGAGAACTGCAGTGTAAACCTCAAGAGCCAAATAAACATTGCAGAGCAGAATGGGAGCTAGGACTTCATTCCACCTTACAGCTCTGTATGAACTTGCATGTGTTCCTTAACTTCATTCACCAGAGAACTGTGAAAACGTGTGGCTGAACCACAGCCACATGTTGTTGCCAAATACATGCACAGTCTCTCATCGCGTGTAAATCCTTATAATTTCAATCTATAGCTGTCAGCACAGTACTAACCAGTCCTTTGGTCCATTTTACTAAGGGCTCTGGGAATAAAATGGATTACTGACCTTTTAAATAATTCTGTATTTTTGTCAGCCTTTGTATTTCTTCTGCTTTTAGAAGGAATGAATGTGGCAAAAAGCCTTAAATTCTGTGTTTCACAGAATATAAGACAATTTTAAAATACAAGCAATTTTATTGTTTCAAACAATAAACAACAGAGCAGTTTTAGAAAACTTAATGATCAATTTGAGCTATAGAGCTGTTGTTCTTTCCTGTAAAGCTTTCATGGGTCAACAACAGGGTTGAGGCTTTCATGAGTCAGCAATTAGTTGTTGGTATTCAAAGATGCCCGTGCTGTGATAGTGCTACTTTTTTCATTACAGCAACACTTACATCAAACTGATGTTTATAGTTAGAAGCACTTTCATGTGTTTCTAATCAGTTCTTTCACACCCTCTGTTACACAAAAGGACTTCTTCAGGATGATTGTCAAGGCTGGACCAATGTAATTGAAAATGTGCTCACACTGGAAAGAGTGATAAATTGCCATCTACTACAATCATTCATGTGTTTTTCATCTATTCACTTATTTCACTTATTTGGATGCTTTTTATCTAACCTATTTTCAGAAATCTATTGCAGAGACACCTACCTGTGACCTTCCCCCTCTACATTACCTTCATAATTAGTAGA
The DNA here is from genome assembly GCF_030490865.1 of Poecile atricapillus. Lineage (NCBI taxonomy): Eukaryota > Metazoa > Chordata > Aves > Passeriformes > Paridae > Poecile > Poecile atricapillus. Next base: position 19,637,942 of record NC_081251.1, on the reverse strand, counting down.
AAGAAATAGACACTCTAGGGCGTGATTCATATGACCTACTTTAGGCATCTACTTTGGGAGGAGATGAATTGCACCCTAGAGGTGTCAATCTCTCCTTTGATTACAAAGAGTTTTAGATCACTAGCCACACATACAAAGAGATGTCTAGATTTGGCCAGATGAATCTCACCCTCAGTGACATGACTGAATAGGGTCTGAGACAGGAAGCTTTCTCTGAAAGCAGCTCAGAACTGGCAGAACTGTAAACCACCATTGACCTTGAGACATCCTGTTTATATTCTAGTCCAGCATAAATAAAAAAGAAATGCTAGTATCTTGACTGTACTGATTGTATTTTGAACCTTTTCTGTCTGATTAAAAAATGTATAAGAGATTTATTGCAGAGTATAATCTGCCTCTTTACTTTGATCATATTTTCAAAAGAGTTGTGCTCATAAATCACATAGATGTTGCATTATGTACTGGTTTAATATAGTAACCATTTTTATTCGTGTCAACTTATTTAAGATTTTTCTTTATAATGAGTGTTGCAAAGTTTTTTTTGATGTTGTTTGTGGTGTCTTGTGGCTCTACATGCCATTTCAGAGATTTCAGATTTTTCACTGCTAATAGTCCGTTGAATGCAAAATGCATTTTATTCTGTACAACTGCAGTTTGCACTGAGTGCATATTACAACCAATTATTCCTCATAACAATGTAGCTGTCTACTTATGCCAGACTTCATTACTGTGTCTTAGAGTCAGAATTCTGGTACCCAGGAGTTTAAAGTATTTGAATACAAAGTAAGAAACCCATGGATCAACAATCTTTTGTTTATTTTTAGCATGCCATTTTCAGTAGACTGACATTTTAAAATAATTTGACTCCAAGACCTTGAGTTCCTTGCTCTTGGGGAGCTGGATGCTAGTGCTGTGAAATGAAATATCTTATTTACTGAAATTTATGCAATTAGCTTGGTGTATCAAGAATATCATTCATCAGATTGAGACTTTAAAAAGTTAGAGAATAACAATTTTAAAAATCCTGATTACTTAAAAAAATACATTTTGTCTTATACATTATGACTACATAATAGTCTGCAGTAAAAAGTATCAAGAGAACTTACACTGAATCGTTCTTGAATCACAGGGATCCAAATATCATGTAGGGGTTCATGTAACTAGAAGGTCAGGGAACCAGGTTCAAAACTCACTTTAAACCTTACCTACTCAGAGAGTTTTTTGACATCTCTGAGCATCCTCATTTTCAACACAGGATCACAAAATCACAGAGGTATAGAAGAAACTGAGCTGGAAGGGACCCACAAGGATCATCAAGTCCAACTCCCGCCCCTGCACAGTATGAGTCACACCACGTGCCCAAGAGCACTGTCCTGGTTACTTTGCATTTTTGAGCTCTGTCAGGCTTGGTGGTGTGACCACTTCCCTGGGGAGCCTCTTCCCATGCCCAGCCACCCTCTGGGTGAAGAACCTTTTTCTAAACTCTAACCTAAATTTCCTCTGACACAACCTCATGCTAGGGAACAAGCGGCTGGAGAGCAGCCCCGCAGAAAGGGACCCTGGGTTCCTGGTTGATGGCAAGTTGACTATGGGCCAGCAGTGCCCTGGCAGCCAGGAGGGCCAACCTTGTCATGGGCTATCTAAATTTATGGCTATCTAGCCACATACTACTATGAAGTTTACCACAAATCAGACTTTGGGTTGGCTTTCTAGGTAATTTCTGTTTTGCTTGAATTTGTAGATGTAGAAAAAAGAAATAGCTTGTTTCAGTTGCTGTTGGGGACAGCATGCAGCTTAAGCAAAGCAGAGAGGCACCAGCATGTGAACTGAGCTAAAGATTTAATAATTATATTAAAAAAGTTTTAAATGTTAAATTTAGTAAGCACCTATGTTTATACCTATGTGTGGATGTGTACACTCGCATGTATGTACATGTGATATAGCTGTTTTATGGAAAGACATAAATTGAGAAAGAAATCCATGTCTGCAGATATCTAAAGCAAAGAATCTCAGTGCAGTCATTGTGTATTGATTAGTTAATTATCGATCACTTCACTTTGCGAGGGTTATCCTAGCAATGTTCCATCTAGAGGAAAAAATTTACTGGTGGAAGGGAATGGGTGTTTACCCTCTAAATAAAGGCCATTGATATAAAATATTATCTCTTTACAAGTTGTTGCAACAGATTATTTCTCTCTACAGCTCATACATTACATACCCTAACAAAGTCAGGCTAAAAATATCAAAAATCACAAGCTCTACCAAGCACAGGAGCTATATGGATCACATGCATCAACTGGAAAATGCTGGCACAAGAACTCTCTGATGGTGTTTTTTTGTGATAGCTGAAGGGATCTGTGAGAAGCTGCCCCTTTCCTCTCCTGCTCAGGACAGAAAAACACTAAGGTGATGGGATGTAAAATCTTTCCCACCCTGAGGCACCTCAGCAAAAAAGCAGCTAAAGAAAGCCTGAGTTGCTTGCCTCAATTTACTAAAAATAGTGCTTTTAAGTGCCAAAAGAAAAAGAAGCTGCAGAAGAGAAGAAAGAAGCACTGTCAGTTGCAGTGTACTGTCAAGAGAACATGCTTGTTCAGTCAAACCCTTTGAAGGGAAAGCAAGGATATAAATGTATATTGCATTACTGACACTCAGCTGGATATCCTACACCTATGAGTTTTAACACATATCTGACTTTGCCATGTTTGTGGTGCCTTTCTTTCTCTGTTTATTTCCCTTTCAAGTTTTTCTTTCACAGCTGACTTAATTTTTGTATTCTGTCTTATATTTCGCATTGTATGGTCATTTGTCATTTGTTCCTAGCCTTTCCTAGTTAATATCTTGAACTTTCTACATTAAGCTATCTTCAGAAAGGATGGAGATGCTGCATCTCCCAGAAGCCAGCAAACAGAACATTAATAGTTGTCTCAGGCAAAGCTGCATGTTCCATATTTTCACTCATCATAACAATTTTACACTCATTGCTCCACTTGAAGCTATATCACTGACACAGATCTGTCATCTCCCCAGTAAAAAAGCCCAAACTTACAACAACATGAAGATGCAAAGCACTATTGTCCTCAATATTGATAAGTCTGGTATCCTGGGAGTGCACAAAGCAGCTGTCTCTGGGCATATGGGACAGTGAACTGCTACTCTGGAGTGCCAAGATGAGGGGATGGGGAGAGGAACTAGATAAAGCTCTGTGCAGAAAAGATGAAGTCAAAATTAAGGGGTGTTGGGGAGAGAAGCAAAATAAAATAAAATAAAACAAAATAAAATAATAAAACAAAATATTGTTCTGGTAAGATTAAAAGTTCAGTTTCAGGAAAAAACAAAAAATTCCAGGGGGGTTCTTTTACTATGCTCATCTTGTGAAGTCATTGCCCAAATAACTGTTTTGTTTGGAGTCAGTTCTGTCTCATTTGCTCAAAATGAAGAAAGTATTTTAGATAAGTCATAGTGCTGGCATTAAAAAAAAGAAAAAAAGAATTACTTAGAACAAGATGTCTGAAAATCTTTGAAAATATTTTGTCATTAATTCCCATGACAAAACATTTTAGCATAGTTTTAATATTTTTTATGATCTTACATCACAAAGAGAAACCCCTATTTTCACTTTGCTGTGCAAACATTAATTACTTAATTTCTTACTTTGTTTTATTTTGGAAAGTTCTTACTGTTTCCACCATTTGCCAGAAGTCTATTATACTGTTAACAAAATACCATACATTTTTGAACTGCTTATATTTGTGTTCAGCAGTAAGTTCAGTAAAATCATATTTATGTATTTTTAGTAAAAGGATAATTTCCTTTGTGAACAAAAATAGAAAACTTTTAAAGATGTGAACCAATTGGCATGACTATTACTCTGTTACATAATTCTGAGGTTGGGTTTTGCTACTGAAACATAGTGATTGCATTTTCATCCGTAAAAGTACTTTTTAAAAAAAAATCACATTTGTTTTACTCTTAGTCACAATAGGATCACATGGAGTGAGTGTATAGTTGTTAGAATGCATTCCTTAGATGTAATAAAAGGCTTTTCAAACACAGCAGAAGTTCACTTGACTGAGCTTTTTAAGCTGGTACGGCCATGGCAAGAACCATTATACTTCATGTACACTACCCTCTTCTCAGAAGTAAAATATTTTTCTTCAAAAAGAGTGAGAGACACTTCCCCTCATGCCTTCATAAAACAATTTGTTGGGTCAGCTTCAGAGCATTTTCTGCATTTCTCTCTTCTAAAATTCTGTGGTCAACTTTGCTCTACTTTCACTGAATAAGACTTATTTATCAGTATCTTCATAAGAAAATAACATCTTTTTTAGAAGAAACATAGACTGCTTGGGATTGAAGGGTCATCCAGTCAAAGCCCCCTGCAATGAGCAGGGACACTGACAACTAAATTAGGCTCCTCAGAGCCCAATTCACCCACACTTCAAATGTTTCCCAGGGAAAATCACAACTTCTCTGATCAGTTATGAGGACCATGAAATTGATAGAAACAACATAAAACATGGTATAATGAAATAATGAACTTCAATCTCTTGAAAAAACCAAAATTCAAATGAAAAGTTCAAAATGAAAATTCCATCTTCTAATCACTGAATTTGGTAGAAAATTTGATTATTTTTATAAAATAGAGGCAATGTTACTTTTTTTTTTTCTTTTTTTATCTTAAAATAATTTCAATGCAACTAGAATAATTCAACAAATCTGTAAAATGGTCTTAAAATATTCATATTCAAGAAAATAAGTCACACTGGTACCCCTTTGCAACAATATCAGATAAAGAATACCATAAAAAGACAGTGATAGTTTATTTCTTATGCCAAATCTTGCAAAGGTCTTTAGTTTATGTAAAACTGTTATCCATATAATTGATAATTTCCATGGGATCTTAATACAGAAAGTTTATTTCTGAACTGTACATTCACAAGTCCCTCATCAATAAATTTCTTTGTTCAGAACTTTTCTCAGGAAAATAGTTTCATCTGAATTGAAAAATTATATATAGTTCTTCGAAAACAGTTTGGGGAAGAAAAAGAATATGGAAATTATTACGGAATTGCAACTTTCAATGTTGTAACTACCACAAAGAGTTTGCTTTCTTATGTTTTAAAGAAATAAGGTTGACAATATTTATTAAGGAAACTAAGGCATCTGATATTCCAAAGAGATATTTCTAGCTCTATCACATGTCTAGTTTAAAGAAAAATCATCTTCATTCTCTGGTTCAAGAGAACCATATTAATCATTTCATAGAGTAGCCCTGTATTAATACAATATTAGATATGTCTTTGAGCTCAATGCGTCATGTCCATCAAAAACTTATGCTAGATCTATTAGAAAACTGGAAGCAGTGTACTGAATATAAAATTCAAAATGCTATTTTTGTAGAGGTTATCAGGGACTTGCTATTGTAACAGGCAACTAGAAGAGAAAGAAGTTTCTGTAGTTTTTTCAGAGCACATTCACTGAATATAATAATCTACCTTTGCAAAAGATGTGATAAATATAAACTCAATATAGCTCAGTGACCCTACTTTTACTGTTTCCATAAAATGTGATTAAAAGCTCCATGATATATTAGAAAAACATTCTCTCTTCAGTGTTTGAACAAAAAATGGAATAATATGACAATATTACAAGTAAAATCATCCAGACTAGATGATATAAAATAAATCTCTTAAAGGAACTAATATTTCAGACAAGATAGAGTTGTTCCTGTAATTTATTTTAAAGATTAGATATAGGATTGTTAAGTGACTTTTATAGATAAAAGTCAAGGAAAATATATATGACATTTCATTTCTAGCGCTATAGACAAGATGCAGATAAATATTCTCTAGAAGTGAATTATGCAATGTTACAAAAATATCTTTTATTAAAAATAGCCTATCTGCTTAACAAAGAATTACAGGTCTACTACTAGTTCTAATACCAGTAAGAATTCACAGTAGGAAGAAGAAACCTGAGTTTACAAAAGCAAACAATATTGCCAGATAATTTAAATACAATATAATAAACTAAACTCTGGGAACCGGTGGTGATCTTAAAAAAAAAATTAAAAAAAAAATAAAATTAGAAGATTTATTCAAGAGCAGTTTGGAGGAGTCAAGAGAATGAGTAGGCAAGGCATAAAATACTCAAGGCTCAAGCTGAATTTCAATAGTAGGAAAAAGACCAAAATTCTAGTGGCTGAACACATAAATTAAGCCCACCTTGGATGACTAACCAAAGGAGGTGGATGAATACAAACTCAATATAAGAATTTTCAGTTTAAGGTTTTGCTAGTATTTCATTCTAACAGTAGATATAAAAGATTTTCAAGGAAAGAACTAGAATTGAGTAATAGGCAGTATGAATTTTACCATGGAATCCATTACATTAATCAAAATTCATTTGACTAAGCAAAATTATACACAGATTAGAAAAATTTCCTTTTGTATGCATTGTTATACATTGTTATTTTAATTTGGCAATTTGTTATTTTTTATTAGCTTTTCCTGCTAATCATTTGGTTTGCTCATGTTCAGTTTTGTGGGGAACTATTAAATCTGAGTGGTCTTCCATATCACATACAATATCTTTTTACTATAATTAAATCCTATTTTTAAATAATTATCTCTTAAATTCCACATGTGCAAAATACAGCAGACAATTATGACGTAAATTTTAAACATGAAAATGACTAAACTACTAAAGGATTATTAAGATTTCCTACAGCATTCTCTGAGGTCCCATTTCATTCACCTGAATAGCAGTACTTGTACAACCAGCACACTGAGGTGCTCTAAATTTTCAACTGAAATTTTAAAACCTATTTGTCCTCACAGTTCACTTAACTTAGATTTGCTTTTTTCCACATGGAAGAGGCATCTAGACTTCTCAGATTCATTTTAAAGGGTAGTTAAGCTTAAAATTAAACTATGTTTTGATTTAGAAGGAAGAGGTTATGTTTCTGAACATTTTGAAAGATAACAAACTTTAGGGAAGTAGAAAAAGGAAAAATAAACCAAGGAATTAGTTTTTTTTTCCTGGTTTGTTGCGGGTTTTTTGTTATTTTGTTTTGGTTGAGGTTTTTTGGGTTTTTTGTTATTCTTACCCATTGGATTTCCCTCTAGCTGTTCCAGGTTTCCCTAAGATTAAACAAACATGGAGTTTTGTCTGTTCAATATCACTCCAACCTCATAGTACTTGAACCTCCTTGACTCTAGGGCAGCTAAAGCTCTTGTACCTTCTCGGTTCCTCAAATACAGAATTCTTACTGTGTCCAAAATGATCTTTCAGACCTGTTTTGCACACGCTTATGCAGCTCCAGTAACAGAGACAATTACTGATGTCCTCATTCTTCATTCTTTGCTTATGTGTTCCAAACTGTTGATTTAACAAATAGAACTTTTTTCCTCCCTGTGGACTTCTCAAGATTTACCCTTCCAATGTGTCCAGCAATTACTACTTTGTTTTCAACTTTAATGACCGTAAGATTTGATGTCTGTGTGTTTGTCTTTCCAGTATCATAGCTTCTGGCTTGCTTTGACAGTTTTACAGAGACTACAAACGATGCATTAGAAAGAAATTTCTGTATTGAGAGCAATTTTTCCTGTTCTCCTTTGCACTGTCTAATAATTTTAGAAAGTCATGCCATCAGGATTATGCACTTAAAATATATCAGAGGGTTATTTCTACCTTTATGTCTTTGCCAGTTAAGTGATATTTATTGAACAGAAATGTAAAAGTGCAAGCTCTTTAAAAAAAAAAAAAAAAGGAAAAATGAAACTTTTTTGTTACATTGCAAACTATTCAAGATCTCCTGAATTAATGATAAAACATTTTAGAAGTGACTAAATATGTTTATCAACTTTGTTTATTCCAATATTCAACGTACAAAACAAACCTAAATGTCAAATTAAAACCTTATGAATTTCAGAAACTGAGGCAGGAACCAGAATAACTAGGGGAAAGAGCTAAAACTCGACGGAGCACTGTTTATTTATTGCTTCTCTGTTGTCTGTTTTTTAGCTTTCAGTAGAAAACCAGATACTAGTATGAGAAAATATTGTTACCCTAAAGGAGGCAACAGATCTCTTTTTAATGAAGAACTCTTTAAAATTAAAAGGACAGAGACCATCACATCTGACCAAGAAGCTGCAGGACAAACAGCTCACATTGTTACAGAAGCAACAGCAAAGCAACATTCACTCTGCTGACCATCTCAGGTGAGAAAGTTCTAAAACCAGACTTGTTTCCAGAGGGCATAGCATCACCAGTTTTAAAAATTCCCTTGAATGAAAAATTTATCCTTTATATGCTAACGGATTCAGTAAAAAGATCAACTCAGTTAATAAAAATAAGGATAAAAATGGAAAACCAGAGGGCAGGGGTATCATAAGTGGCTTTATGAATAGAAAGAGTAAAAATAACTGTCAAAGAAAGTGCTACCGATTCTCATTATAAAACACATCTCTCAGATACTCTGGCTAGAGGAAAGGTATGTGATGGAAGAAAAGAAGATTAGTTTTTGTCACCTGACTGATCATGTCTGACAGACTAGTCTGTCAACACAACATGTGAAATAGTAAACATTTTAAGTCTCATAAAAAACATATAAATGACTGCTGCAATCTTTCACTCTGAGGGAGTGTAGAGTTTAATTTCTTCCTGTACCCATATTTCTATTTGCATTCACTATCCACATTTAAATTTACTTATACAATACATGTTGTTATGACAAATAACTCAGTCCACTTAGCCTTGGGCAGCCTTTCAAGTGTAAGTATATTGAAGTACACTTTAATGGGGATCATAACATATAATATGTAATGGATCTCAGCAGTTGTCCTATTCCAGGGATTGTTGAAAGAATTCATCTCATGGTAGTGATGCTTTCATTATTTCTCTGGGATGTAGAATATCAAAGCCTCCAATCACGCTCCAGTGGCATGATGGCATTCACTTACCTTCAGGTACTGGCTGGTATCACCAGTCTCTCACACTGCAGTTTCTCAGTTGTCCATTAAAAATTAAGAAAGGAGGCAGTGTGAGATATCATCACTTGTATCAGTTGCAGACTGAGTTTCTCTGAGCTACTAAATATCTAACTTTGATATTTATACAATAGAATATTTCCCAAACAAGATTGAGAGTGCTTCTCGTACAAATAATATGCTGCTTAAATATAGTTGACTTGATCCTACTTGCATCCTGAATATGCCTCTCCCATATACTGGATGGGGAGCTAATGGCTATGCATTCCAAATATTGGAGTGCTACCCTTTGTCATTTAGACCATAAAAATCTAATCTGAAACTGAGTAATCTTTCTTTACTTGATTACTGTGGAACTGTCCCTTTTGGAAGAAATAAAGTTTTCATTTATTATTCTGGAATTTTATCACAAAAAGTGGATACTCAAAAAACACTTGACAAGCCTTAAATGGAACATGGTGCAAAAATTCAATATTTTTTATTAGCATTGCTGTGAGAATGAATGTTTAAAAATTTCCTAAAATGTTTCAAAACTCTTCATTTTTGCAGATGACAAGAGAAAAATTCTATGAGAGCTAATGTAGAAGAAAACTATTTAGTAATGTGCTTATTCCATGTACCCATCTTTTTCCCTGTCCCTGGACTGCTGTTATATGAGATGATAGAGATGGAAGAGTAACACGGGGCAGAGTTATGCTCAGTCTTCTAAGCATGATCACTAACACGATCAGGTGGGAGCAAAGGCACTCAGCACTGCAGGATAAAGACTTTTGAAAGATGAGATATTCAAAAGAAAGGTAGGACACAGGTTATCTGGCATCCTTCCAGTGTCATCAGTAGAGCTGTGATAACTGACTGAATGAAAATTTGACCCAGACATCTAGCACTAACTTTCATTAACTCAAAACCAGATCTGTGCATGACCCCATGCTGTGGGTAGGCTGGAGAGAGCATTCCAGGGATCTCACTGAATATCTGTTGCTTTTGCCCTCAGGAATCCAGTGTCCTCATTTGTCACTGACTACCCCTGCTTATCTCCCTTCACCTGGTTCATCACTGGTAGGTGATGCTGACCACAGAAGAGGATGAGTATCTTTCCTTTCATCACCACCAACAGCATGAGGAAACTGAAACATGAACATTATTTATAATCTCAGATCCTTTGAAACCAGAAATCAGATGAAAAATGCAATAAAAGTTAGTTGCTATCTGACTCAAAAAAAATGACTAAAGCTCTCTTTTCCTTCTGTCCTTAACAGAGGTTAAATAAAAGCCTTTGAAAGTGAATTATACACTAAAATCTCAACATCTATAAGCACTATACTATAGTGCTATATATACTAAAAACTGTAATTCTTATTTTTGAGCAGAACCAATACTTCTGATTTTAAACCTCAAAGACTCTCAAAATCTCAATTCTCAAAAATCTTTTGACAAAGATTTTATTACCAAGACATTTCCTGCAAGGGAAGAGCTGTAGAATTCTCTTGGACCAGTAACTCCTGCCTAATTATAATTAATTATTGTATTAAAGTGGAGTAGAAATGCGAAAGCACCTCAATGCTCCATTGTATTGGGCAGTCAGTTCACACATACACAGAGCAAGAAACACCCTTGTCACATCAGATTCTGATCTGAACAATACAGAGGAACAATCAGTTAGATAAGAGGAACATGTACAAAGTCACAAAGCAAATAGGCACTGGACCAGCAACCTGAATCCCTAAAAGAATTCCTCTTCCATGCTGCTTGATTATATGTGTGAGAAAAATTTTAAGGACCCTTTTCTAGGCATAAAGTATTTTCACTACAAAAGGTCACCAAATGTTGGTCCAACAGCAGAAATGGAGGATGTGAACAAAAATATAAAAGAATGGATATCTTTTTCTTAACCTGCATTGGATCATGCAATTTACAAATTTAGAGGACAGTAAATTAGGTTGTAATGAGCAAACTAGTCACTAAACTTTCATACTGTGTCTTGTTAAATGGATGTACTAGATCCATGGTTTTCAATGAAGTTTATACAGGAAATTTTGAACTGTTGTATTGTAAAATCAGACCCATGACAGGAGAGCGAGAAAAAAAAATGGTGTTCTGTTAAGAGAAACCAAAATGTTGAGTGGATGTAATTTTCAAGGAAAAAATCAGATATACCCAGTTTGAAGTTCTTGGATGAAGGATTATTTTTTAAGGAAATGAAGTAATCATGCTATCAAAAATGTAGCACATTTCTTATTCATAAAACCAGAGACATTTATTATTTTCTTTAACATTACATCTATGTGAACTCCAGGAGTACCTTCAATCTCTAGAGAAAAGGAGTCTCTTTTATCAGGTGGGAAATAATAAGTGTCATCACAAAAAAAACAGCAACACAATTATATTTAACAGTCTGCTGACACTCACTCACAGAAATAGTGACAGAGGTTTTTATTTTGGAATGACCTATGGGTTCATTTTAGAAAGCACCTTTTCAGAAACCCAGTGTTTTATCTCATCAATTTGTAGTAGCAGTAGTAGGAATAATGAAGTTCTTGTTCCCTGTAATAGAAATACATTGAATCCATGTTCAATGAGGCATGGACACTGTATGTTTCCCCTTGGAGAATAGCAATTGAAGCAGTGAAGTGAAAACTTCTACTCGTTACTTTTTCACACAGAGAGCAGTTTTTGTGCGTATTTACAGCAGAGCTTGTGGGTCCAAGATGAGTGTTAATAATGCCTCTTTCTGCTTAGTGATTCTTAACTGGAAATGGTAAGAAGCAAATTATCTGCTCTGGTAAGAGCCAGAGAGAGGGGAAATAATGAAAAATACCACAACTAATAATACTTAGTTTGGAAAGAGAAATAAGAAGTCTGTTTCAGAAGTATTCAAAAGTGAAGGATTATAGTAAAAATGAGAATTATTTTGTATTTTTCTTCTTTTTTGGTCTTATTTGGTTGGTTGATTGGTTGTTTTTTGTGGGGGGGAGTTCATTGTTGGTTTGTTTGGGTTTGTTGGGGTTTTTTCTTTGGTTTAAGGATACTATGCTAAGTGTGGTTTTGTGGGAAAACAGAGAACTGAAGATACATTTGCTACATTTCAAAAAGATGCATTTTCAATTGCTTTATAAGTATTTAGATGTCTCAGAGTAGGGCCAGCTACAGGACGGACAGCAGGAACCCACATGTCTAAAGGCATTGCTAAATTCTACAAAGTTCAAAGGAAACTGAAATGTACAAAATATGTAGCCCTTACATGAACTTCTCAGAGAACCTTTATGTTATTATAAAATGAGCCTATAAGTAAGCTGGTGAGGGGCTTTTTATGAGGGCAGGTGATGATAGGACTAAGGGGAATGGCTTCAAATGGACAAAGATCAGGTCTAGATTAGGTATTAGGAAGAAACTCTTCACTTTCAGATTGGTGAGGCACTTCAAAGGCTACCCAGAGAAGCTGTGGCTGCCCCATCCCTGACAGTGTTCAGGATGAATGGAGCTCTGAGCAACCTGTGTAAGGTGTTCCTGCCACAGAAGAGGGTTTGGAACTAGGTTTTATATAAGGTCCCTTATAACTTAAGCCATTCTATGATTCTGTCCTTACGTTCCAGAGCTTAATATCTCTTTTTTCAGACTACCGGTTTTGTCAACCGCTTAATAGATTATTCATCATCAACTTTACATTCATATTATAGTTTCTATTGATTGCAGAACTTTTTGTCTCTTCCTCCTTCCTTCTGCATAATTTTGAGAAAGATTTTTCCGAAAAAAGTAAGAGATATAGAATTCTACCTAATAATTTCATTAATTATATGTGTGCATATATATTTTCTTAGATTTCTAATGATATTTTGCTTTTAAAGGCATTATATAATTTTCTCAGAAAAGGTATAATGAAAATTGTTTCTGGAAAAAGTTTTAGTTAAACAGTTCAAGGTTCCTAAATTGAACATGCTTTTTTAAAACTTCAAACTCTAAATATACATATTTTTTAAAAAAAAAAATGAAGCATGAGACAAGTGTTAGACTGGGAATAGTTTATGAACAAAGCATGAGAATGGAAAAAGATCAGAATTCTTCTCCTCTTTGTTTTCCTTTAAGAAAAAAGGTAAGCAAGCAAATGCTGCAGCATTTCTCAACTGAGACCCTAAAATTGATGGGTTTAAAAGCCCCTGAGAACCATTTATCTGTCTGCAAAAAGAATATCAAAATACCAGCTTCAGAGCTGTTGTGAAGTTCAAAGTCTTTTGAGGCCTTTTATTGAAAGATATAAAGTATTATTATTCACTGACCGATTTGCAAACATATGCTGTTGCTTTAAACTATTTTTATTTTAAGTGACTGGAGCAGGTAAGCATATGTCTACTAAAATTAATGTTTCTCATATGACCCTCTTCTTTCTTTGTCAGACAGCTCTGCAGCATATCATAAAGCAAAACCTATTAAGACACAATGCCACTATGTCTGACAAATGGAAAGAACATATTTTCCAAAGTTCACTGTTCTTCTACATTCTAAAATTGAACCACAACTACTTATCTTACTTAAAATCTGAAAGAAGACATTACAAAATACCCTTTAAAAAGCCAGATTCATTTATATTTTTACTACTCTAGAGTAGGGGCATATTGATATTTACTGATTACATTCCACCTATTGATATATTCTATCCACATGTCTATGTTTACTAGCATATGTTCTGATTGTGTTGGATTATTTTAATCCTTTACCCTTCTGTTACCTGAAGAGTAAGAGAACAGTTCTGTTTTGCTTACATGGTACAGAGACACTGTGAAAACCGGGTCATTTGCCATAAACCACTGAAAAGCACTAAAACTGAAATTGGTTCTGTGATCAGGGAGCCATTGTGCTCAGAGCACAAAACAAGCTACAGAACCTGCCTTGGGGAATTTACAGAATTTATCCTTGACAGAGATGAGTCCCCAGAGACTCATCTTCTAGCTGCAGGCTAATATCAGACAGACATTTCTTGTATTCCTGCTCCATTTCAATAGAAAACTTGTTTTCCTACTGGATTTCATTGCACTGTCACCCTGAAGACCTCCTGCACAGCAATTGCAGCTGTTGCCATCTCCTTCTCACCTTCCATCACCTACCCAACACCAGCAATCCATCACCCAGAGGAGTCTACTTGGTTCCTCTCAAGAGTATGGCTCACTAGGCATGTTTCTTTTCTTCATCAAAATAAATTTACTGAATTTTTTTTTCAGTCTTACTTCCATACATGCTATTTGACAGAAGAGCAAATTTAATTTAAAAGATCAAAGGTCAAGTCAATCTACAAATGTTTTACACTGTTCACTTCTAATATTGTGTACATGTATTCCCAGACCTCAGGCTAATGGATATTATAAGACAAGTAAACCAGGGTTTTTTAAAAAAGCATACTTCTTTTGATATTCTATGTTATAAACTGCATCGTTTCAGAAATTAACTGTACAGTAGTGGAAAATTTTTCACACTTCTTCCTCTGTATCTCCTTTTCCTTCTCCATTTTTTGATTTATAATACCTGATTTTTTATTTATTTTTTTTTCTGAAAGACCTTCATGTTAGAGAATGTAAAATCTGACGATGTTTCCTGGATATCAGTTTACCAGTTTTATCTTCTTACCTCACCTTTCTGAATAGATTATTTTCTTTGCAATATTTTGGGCTCAGGAAAAATATAAAAAAATATATGTAATGCAATATTTTTCATCATATTTTTAATAATATTGATTTTATTATTTAGTTGGTTGAAAAAGAGGAACTTCCTTGGTTAGTTACATTTCCCTGCAGAGATGTTACTTAAGCTTTTGGACTCACAAAATATTATGTGAAAACTTTTTACCTCATGTTAGCTTTGATTTTCCTTCAGCAGTATGGAATTACTGTTTTAAAAATGACTGTAGACATTCCTTTAATCCAGCTAAGAACTTTCTGGAGAAGGTTTCCTACACCTAGGTAAGTTACCAGGTGATTCCCTTGTGACATGAATTTAGAGATATCAAACAGAGAATGTGTGAGATAGCAGAAATAATTGTTTTCTGATCCTGAAGAGGTTCCAAATGCGATGAGTCTGAGAAGGAAGAAAAGCCATATGAGCATCTTGTTTTTCAAAGCATTTAATGATTAAACAGCTGTCATGTGAAAAGGGGAGTTTCCTTCAACCCTTAGTGTGAAGAGATTTATTTGACCCTTAGTCTTTAATTTGTCTGTCAGCACCCCAGGAAAGCTGAGACCCTTGTGCCCAGCCAGTCTGCCAGTGTCCCATTATGGGGACCCTTCACTGAGCAGTCCTGCTGGATGGGAGGGCAGGACTGCCTTGTTTGGGGACACACACCAGCAGCAAAAGGGAAACCCCTCAGTTGGTCTTCCACTGAATTTGAGTATGTTACTGCCAGTGGCTGCCAGTGACCATGAAGGACTCACACCAACATTCTTTATGAATATAAAATTATGACAGATTTATTTTTGATAGGTGCTGGTGATAGTATCTGACTTCAAAAATGTATTTAAACAATACACAGACAAGCTCTAATCCCTGATAAAAATATTCAGTGGGCATAGAGCGTGGTTCTTACACAATAGGTGTCCCTACAGGGGAGAAGATATTGACTGAACCCAACAGTTAAAATAGAGACTTCCCTAACATTACCTCATTCTCAACTTGATTTTACACTCTTTCTCTATGTTTAGGTGGAGTGTGAGTGACTCTAGTCATAAATGACTTTGTTACTGATTGGTGCAAATTTTTCTTGCTTTGTTTTCAAAGGTGCAGAGCACATGCCCAGTGAAGGGGTGGTTGTATGTATACCATGGAGATGAGTAACTTTGGGATGGAGGTGTGTGTTAGTATTACAGTTGGGGTACAATGAACCAAGTTCATCTGAGGAGAGAGATTTCGCCACAGCTGTTGGCTCAGCAGCAGGACATCTCCTCCCCTCTCTGCCCTGGCTGACAGGTGTTGTGTGGTTTATCAGCTGTAAAGTACCATCAGATTCCTTTCCCTTCAAGGATTTCAACAGAGCCTGGCCACGGTGTTTCCACTCTGCTCCACCCTCTGTTCCATCCCCTTAGCAGGTGTGTGTGTGTATGGTGAACCACTGTGGAATAGGTTTCGAGCATGCCAGCTGCATTACAGACAGGGAAAGGCAACTGTATTTTACCCTAAAATTCCTGTAGCTTTATAACTTCTTAGGATGTAAATATAACTCCTTGGTTTCATCTGATTTTTTTTTCCAGTCATCTTTCCACAACAACATTAGTTAAAACTACAATTTTTCATCTTTTCCTTTCTACAGGAAGCAACATAGATTCCCACTGATAGGTCTTGCAGATCAGAGCTTGTATGGCAGGAACAGGTATGCCTGTTCCAAGCTCTGTCTTCCTCCCCAGATTTTAAAATAACAGGATTCACATCTTCATTGCCAGGTCACTATTAGAAGATTACTAAAGACTACACCAGATAACTGAAGTTTCATATCTCACACTGTGGGGCCAGATTTACCGAGCCCTCTAAGTTTCATGATATAATTTTAAAACACTCTCACCCAAAAAAAAATTTAAAGAGAAACTTTATACATATATACAGCAAACATTTTCAAAATTCTTTCTTCTGGAAGTGTTTATGACTTAAGATTCTTTATCAGAGAGGTATTCAAGAAGCATAAAGCTTATTCACATGTGGTACTTTAACATTGCCTTCAACAACAGTTGACTCTTCAATTTGCTCTACTACAGTTCAGGGCTCATTAACATTTATATTATAAGCCTTGATTAATCTGGCTAAGGATATCTGTTACCAGCCACACATTTCAAAACAAAGGTTTTCAGCCTTGAATACATTTTAATTCATTATTACAAAATTTTTAATGGTTGACTGGTTGAAATACTATGTTATTCAAGAATAAGATGCAGTGATTCAGGTTCAGTGAAATATATAAAGATTTGTTCCTAACATAAAAGCATTCTTTTTCATAATTTCTAACTAAAAAAAAAAAATAAATTGGGTTAAAGAATACTTATAGGAAAACACTCAGTGTTTTTTTCAATTTATAAGAACACAAAAAAGGCCAGACTAAAGTTTTATGTGCTGCAGGGTCCTGCCTCCAACAAGGGACAAGAAAAGATGTTATGTGGAACTCTGTAGTCTCCATTTCACCCTGATGGAAACCATTGCAAGCACTCAGGATCAGAGATACTTATGTAATTTCCTTGTGAAAAAACATACTTTAAAAATCCTCATAAATCTACATCACTGATTTGTAGAGCTTGGAAAAAGTGTGAATTTATAAAGCATGATTAAAAATCATGCTTGACCAACTTGAAAGCCTTCTATTATGAGGTGAATAGATTGGTGCATGAGGGGAGAGCAGTGGTTGTTGATTACCTTGAGTTTGGTGAAGGCTTTGACACTGCCTCCAGTCATTTGCTACTGTCTCTATTAACAACTATCGTAAATAAAGTATGGGTTACATAAGGGGACAGTGCAGTACATTGAAAACTTGCTGAAAAAACAGGTCCAGAAAGTTATGATCACTGGTACAAAGTGCAGCTGGGGGCAAGCCACAGTGTACCAAGGGGTCGGTACTGGATCCACCATAGTTCAGTATCTTCATTAATGACCCATGCTAGGGAACACAATACACCCTCATCATGTTTGCAAACAACACAAAAGTAGAAGCACCAGATGGTTGTGCTGCTTTTCAGAGTGACATGGATAGTCTGGAGAGCTGGGAAGAGACAGCTCTCATGACATTCAACAAGAGTAAGTTAGAAGTCCTGCACCTGGGGAGAGATAAGCCTATGTTGCTATGCATGCTGGGGCTTGACCACCAGGAAAGCAGATGAATGGAAGACCTTGGGATCCTGGTGGACAGCTGGCCATAAGTGTCAAGAAAGGCCAAAAGCCTTCTGGGTTGCATTAGGCACAGCACTGCCAGCAGGTCAGGGGAGGGGATCAGTCCCCTGAGCCCTACTGTGGGTGTATCTGGTATGTCCCCAGCACAGCAAGTGTTATGCACTTACTACGGCAACCCCAGCACAAGGCCACAAAGCTAATGAAGGGACTGCAGCATCTCTCACATGAGCTAAGGCTGAGGGAACTGGGGATGTCCAGCTTCATAACAAAAAGGGTCAGGGATGTTTTGTATAACTACCTGATGGGAGGGAAGGAAATCAGAAAATAAAAGGAAATCACTCTTCTCATTGGTACCTACTGGCAGGACAAGAAACAACAGGAACAAATTAAAACACATTCATGAAAATACATGTTCTTTCTGAGGAGAAGAAAGGGTATTTTTTTTATTCTGAGGATAGTCAAACACTGAAAAAAGTATGAACAGTCTTGGCTTCTCTGTTTGGTTCATACATCTGTAACTGCTCATATGTTTGAAGACTGCTGAAAGGAAGGTGTTGGTTAAGATGCACCAATAGCCAATATACTCATGACTAGGAGACAAGTTTGTCAGAATATGAGAGCCCTCGGTCAGGTTTATGTAGCAAAGATTTGACTATCAGCATCTCAAATAGTACATGAAGAATCCCATCATCAAGTGCATTTTTTGTGTGTTTGTGGTAAGCTTGCCTACAGGGTCTGTCCAGATGGAGCAGAAATCCCAATTTTGAGATATCTCTTCATGATATAAAGGATAGTTAAAGAAGATTTCTTTTATGCCCCAAGGAAACTTTGTATAGCTTGTGGGACTGGACAGGGAAAGCAGCTGCCTAGGGAAGTTAGCTTCATGGGTCTTTAAAACAGAACAGCTTCATAGATGTTGTATTATGGATGATGTCTAAGCATCTAGGTATCTAACAAGGCAGACACAGACTAAGAATCTGGGTCTAAATTCAATGAAGTATTATGACCTACCATGATTTAGAGGTCATAATTTTTAAAAGTGTCAGAATTTGCCAAAATTAGTTTTACTATTTCATTTTCTTTAATATAAAGCAATTTCAGGTATTTACAAAGGCAACTGGCCTTTGGAGTGATTTCAGTTATTAGCCCTTAGAGTGCATTAAAGCTACATTCTAGATGGAGATTTTCTACTTTTTTTTAAAGTTTTGCGTCTCATCATGCCATCTCTTGAATATTTCAGTGCTTAAAATTTAAAACTCCCAACACAGTTCCTTGCTGGTGTTTCCAAGTCCGCAAATTAGCAACACAACACATGTTATATAGGGAATAACTCAGCAACAGAATCAAAGCCCCTCAACATTCTCCTTATTTTAGATTTATTCTGGCTTACTCTGCCGGATGCAAACCAAATGACACATCATAAACCTCAGAGACTCTTTTGTAGTTTCTGCTCAGACTGGAGAATTCCATCTGCTCTATTAAGGATCATTAACAACCAGGAAACTATTCCAGACAGTTTTTGTAAAACCTAAAAGACAAAATTATTATATTATTATAATTAGTTTTTTTTTTTTTCCTCATTCAGCCTGAATAGCTTTAATCAGCAACTGGCAGGGGAAAACTCCATGGGACCCAAAGGCAGAGGGTCTCATTAAATTACATTGGGAGGATTCTGCACACTCAACTCATGGTGAAAGGTAAATGCTGCTATAACAGTGAATTGTCTTTGGGACCAGAGTATAAATTGTTTCACACTGCATTTTAAAGAAAAAAGCTTATCCTATGAGGGGAAAAATAAAAAGGAGAGTGTGCAAATTATGTCTGAAAAAATAGTAAACATACCTACAGAGAATCCAGAATCACACAATGCAATAAACATTTACATCTCTAGGACCTGTATATAGAAAGATTGTATTTACCTGTTCTGAAGAATGTCTCCACTTCCTCTCAAGTGATATTCTCAAATGAACTCCACAACTCCTTCAAATTTTACGCACTTAGCTCTTCATACAAAAGTCACATATACTTTTTCAAACTTAATATACGTCATATTTTACATGTGTAATATTATTGCCTGAATATTATTACCTGAATACGGTGTTTTCAACACTTTATCATCACAAAGCTAGAGAGTTAATCTTTCCAAATCTAGCACAGCATTTATGCCTCATTCTATCATAAAGGACTTCAGCATATGGAAGCCACTCTAATATAATATATTATATTATAGCAACTCAGTCGCAATGAAAATGAGTTGCATGGCCAAGATCCTCCTTTGTAATACCAGTAGGCAATTAAGTCTCTGAATATGCAAAATAATTCAGGAGGAAGCAAGGATAGAGAATATTATATTGTTTATGCACAGCAAATAGTTTATGTTAGACAAGTTATTAATTTATAATTTTCTTTACCAAGCAAGCATACAATTATCTCCATACTACCTTGTCAATAGCAGATATCTCAATATTTTTAAAAATTTGAATCAATAGTATTTCAGACTAAAAGGGGCAGATAGTTAGTTTATTAGTGTGACCAGTTCAATAACAGTCAACTAGTAAAACATGTGATTTCAATATGACTTTCTTATTATTTATTAACTTTTTAAAAGGTTGCAATTCAGTAAATCTCAGAATTTTTTATCACTGAAGTAGTTATATACAAATCTGTGCAATAATACATTTGATAAAAGTTAACTTACCTTCTTAATTTGCAAGAACTGCCGAGAACAGATTTGTAAGAATGACTTGTGAAGGGATCATGAGCATATTACAATGCTTATATTTCTCTTTTGTTTGTATTGAGAGATGCTGATTTATTTTTCTTTTTCAATCATAACGAGTTCATAGGAAAGATTTTTAGAGATAAAGCCTTCAGGTTTCTAGGAAAAGTGTAGTAACAAACACTGTAGAATGTGCTTTTGCTTTAGCTAATATGAATACTAAATAATCCATAATAGTTCTGGATTTTTTTCTTGTTGTTTATAGTTACCTAAGCATCTTTATCTAAACAAAACCCAAACACAAACAATACTTAAAATGCTATTAGATTGTCCTAGTGTTCTCTAATAGTAGCACATGCAATCCCTTGTTTCCATCTCTGTATCTGAAGAGCAGGCAGGTTTTTCACATATGCTTTCTTTTATTATGAAATATAAACAATGAAATAAGACATCTGGCTTATAGGAAAGCTAAAATTTCTTTACTTAATAAGCTTTACTATAGGAGTTTCAGAATTCTAAATTTCAAAATTCACAAGTTTCAGAAGAATCCAATAAATGAAATTGCCCATTAATTAATTTAGATTTAGATTTCCCATTTTCCTATGCAAAATTCACAGAAATTGAGACTACCTCCAAATTTAGTCTTGTTTATAATGAAATTAATGCCAGACTTACATGATAAATTATGACTAAAAATAGTGGGAAGCTAGTAAGAGTCTAAAATACGACGTACTTAAACCCTTAGGACAGACAGCGAAAAATTAAGTAGGAATATGGAAGTTCTTCATAGAAGATTTAGAAACAAGATATTCAAGGAGAGCTGTAGCAGAAGTAAAATGACTGAAGTTCACATAATTAACTGTTAACTCACATTTTTACCATTTTCTCTACTCAATGGATTGATTCCATTCCCTCAAACAAGCTCATTTTGCTTAAGCAGACAAGGGTTTTTTGGAAAAAAGCAATCAAGAGAGCCAAGAGCCTAGAAGACATTCTTGAAAGATGTCCATCTCTGCTTCCTGAGAGAAGGAATCATAACTGGTTGAGTTTTTCAGAGGTGATTATTTTTTATCAACTTACCTCCATTCCTTTGGTTAGCAAATCATATGCAGTCCACTTAAACCAGGCTTGATTGTCTTTGATTGTATCCATTATTCATGGGCATTCACTAAAACAGTAGATGAGTGTTTTTCAGAGATGGCTTGTGGGTTTTGGGTATTTGCTGTTAGTCAGATGGAGTATGCATTCAGTCACGTGTGATAGTTTCTGCTCTAAAAATGGACAACTATTCTGTTATGAAAATCACACAATGTCACATTCCCAGAGTGTCCTGTTGATGACAGTTATGTGTACTAAAACAGATTTGAATTTCAGATGCACTATCCTTCCTAGCCCAGAGAATTGACTAAAGTTAAATGAAAAATGTATATTGATGATCTTAGAAAGTAAAAAAGTACAATTTCTGAACAAGTGAGTAAATAATTTTGTTTTAAAAAATCCATATAGAATTTGAAATCTCTCATTTGCCATTTTCCAGGCTTGTGGCTGATGTCAGCTTTCACTTTGTATTATCTTCCTATTTAAACCATTAGGGATGTCCTATAAGGACTTGTGTGTGTCTGCCTCATACATTTATTAAACTAAAATGATAGTAAGTATCAAAGTCACTCAAATGATTGTTGCATGTTGCTGCCTGGAGGTATTCATTCTCAGCTAAGATTCAGAAATTTTTCAAAGATCAAGAAATAATCCATGTAGCCACAAAACCAGACATAATTTCCAAACTGGAATTAGGACTGGTCAGAAAATGTTAATAATTATCTAAGAATGAATAATCTGAATTATTTCCAAAATAGCATATAACAGGTGACCAGAACAGTGGCACAACCCTAGAAATGAATTAAGGCAACAGGTAAGTCTTATTTAAGTTCAAAAGAAATCATCACGGATTTATCACACAGATTTTTTTTTTTTGTTTTTCTTTTCTTATTTTAATAAAACAAATATTTATTACTTTTGACTATACTTCTTTTTAGTTTTTAGAATTGACTACTCTGCACTACATTTTTTTTTAGTCTATCTTCTAATGTTAATGTGTTATAACATGGTTCATATAGAGTGAGCCCTCTTAAAATATCACAAGACACTGTTACACAATAGTGCTTTGCATCCATAATATATTACATACCCACTGATTTCACTGGCATTTTCATTAGTTCCACTAATTAGCTTGTTTCTATGTGTATTGATTCTTTTAATTGACTTTAGCAGAATCCTACAAACTCATTTAGTGTCTTAATAGACCATATATTTAATAGCTCAGTAATTTATTCAACCTGTTAGGCATTGCTCTTTGACAATTTTGCCCATTATAACAAATTCTCCTTACTTGTAACGAACACTAAACAAATGGCAAAAGCATTCTGGCAGTCCGATCCAAATATTCAAGATTTATGTCAACAAGATTAACTTTTATAATCCTGGCTGGTACAGTATTTACACATTGGGTAGATTAATGGTTCTCACTTTTACATCTGGAGATCACTGAAGTTCCTTCACAACTGACTTTATTTCCCTTTGTCTCTACCTAATTGAAGATAACTGCTCCATACAACTGTTCATGGCATCAAGCTGTGAAAACTCCCCCAGTTAAAAAAGGGGATGGTCCTTGTTTGTCCAGGACTGGTGTGATTTAGCTGAATGATGTGATTGGAAGATATGAACTAAACTCATAGATTTATGAAAGTACATTACAAAGTTGAAATGGACTGTCATAACAAAACACAAAACAAAGCAGTACTTTCTTGAATTTACTACAACACATAGCTGTCAGAGCATCTACCAGTGATGACATCTCGTTGGTAGAGCTTTAACAAGAAGACAAAGACCATTACAGAGGTGAATGAAAAGTATTTTAGAGACAAAATTTTTTGTTTAACCCTCCCAAGGTTCCATTCTTCAATACTAAAGATTAAACAAGTCAGGACAAAGCACATTTTTCCCAAAACAAGCATGTTGTTCCTATTCCATCT
Organism: Poecile atricapillus; assembly: GCF_030490865.1. Lineage (NCBI taxonomy): Eukaryota > Metazoa > Chordata > Aves > Passeriformes > Paridae > Poecile > Poecile atricapillus. Next base: position 19,614,354 of record NC_081251.1, on the reverse strand, counting down.
AATATCAGTTCCTTATGTGCTCTCCCAAAGTTATCCGCATCTAATCAAAGAAAAATTACTATACTTCTACTCATTAACACAGCAAAGTAGAAATATGAAATATTAACTTTCTTTCATTTGCCACAGCCTAAAAGAATACACGTGAACTTTTGTCATAGTTATCTTGAAGAATGATCTCTTTTTTGACCACTGCAACCTGATTACTGGGTTACAGTTTCATGATTGTTTAATGACTTGTAATTGCTACAAAATTAATCTCTGTGATCTCCCATGTAGGTCAAGTTCTGTTTATTATCATCGATATTAGAAGCTATGCCCTATTTTTTTAGTACTGCCTTGTTTCATCACTCTAGTGTTATCCCCTGTTGGAAGGCCCTTTTTCATATTAAGGAACACGTAAATACAAGGAGTACTGTACTGCCTCACAACAGCTGTCCTTCTAGCACAGTGGTCCTTCCCTGTCAGGGGCCATAGGGGATATCACTTAGGGAGAACCCTGCCAGCATCTAACATCTAATCCTGTCTTATACCTCCAACAGTTATTTTTAGATTCCTCATGAAATGTTTTGATACCTGACCATTCTATGTCTCTGCATTGAAATATTTTGTTCACATATCAGCTTTTGAACTGAGCATCTTACTCTTCCTCCTCTCTCCCTTTTTTCCACATTCCTTCTTCTTCCTGTTTTGAATCCTTTCCAATTTTTTCTAAATCTTTCCAACATTAGGCTTCAGAACTGCATGAAATAGTTGCAGCAACGTAAACAAAAAAGGCGTATCACTTACTTCATCCTGATGTTCTCCTGTTCTAAAGGTCCTAGCAACATACAGATATTCCCTGTTCAGGTAATAATCTATTACTGCCTCTCAGATATCCCTTTGCAATGGAATGACATGACAACTTTCATTCATTGGTGGCCAAGTCTATTCTTCTGGAACATTCATCTATGGTATCCTGTACCTCTGTGGAATGCAGACTAGACTGGACTTGATATGCGCAGTGTACTGGTTTATAAAATATTTATATGTTACTTCTCTCTAAAGGCTTTTAAAATTTATTTATACTCAGTAATTTTCTTCATCTTTGAGGTTAAATTGGTTAAAAGCAATTGTCTTTTACAAGCTAAACTGTCGTGATATTGTTCCAGAATCTGCTAATCCTGATTTCTGCTCTGCAGCACACTACCATGAGACAGCATAAAGTAATCTTGTCTTCAAGGAACAGACACCTTTTCATTTGTTCCATCGAATTTTCAGCTTTCTATAAAAGCCAGGCTTTCTATAAAAGCCTAGAACTCTGCCCAGTTCAAAGAATGGATCTATTGCCTGATACCATTTTTACTTACTGGTAATCAGTAGTTTTGTTAACAAAGGCTGAGGAGATGTATACTGTTTTCTTAAATAAGCTGCTTTAAAAATAGGATAAACAAATGTGATAAGATGGATGATGATAATTCAGAAACTCCAGATAAAATTAGTTATGGCTGGATATTTTATTATTTTATTTCTTAGTCTATTAAGATTCTTCTTGGTGGTGACCATTACCGAAATCTCTTGTCACTTACAGCTTGTTATCTGCAAAACTCATTAGTGTTATTTAGGTGTTATATCTTCTCCCTATTTTCCTCTTACCTGCTGTGTTGTTTTCACATGACCTATCCTCAAAATTACCTTCTGCACAATATTTCACTGCCTCCACCCATTTTCTATCATTTCCCAACTGCTGTTTTTCACTTTGCCAAAGAACCTTTCTGCATTCCACACTCAGCACTAGTGACTTGCACTTGCCAGTTGTCTACACAGTTTCCCCTTTATCGCTGTTCCCATTACCAGGAAGGCAATAGATCAGAATATGCTCAGAGAGCTTCAAAGTTCTGGAAAAAAAGAGATCCAGCATATTTTACAAGGATTTAGGGTAGTAGCGCAAAAGCCTCTATTGGTATCTCCAGCTGCAGAAATTCTTCCCCTTACCATTGTCACCTAGAATTTTTCTGAAATAGCCTTGTTGGTGAAATAAACAGGACTGTTACTCTTCTTTCTTAACTTTGTTTTGTTTGTTTGTTTGTTTGCTGTTTTTTTGTTGTTGCTGTGGGTGTGAGAAATACTGGAAAGTAAGCAGAATATGAGAAAGGGATGGTCAACCTCCAGGTGCCATGGGGCACTCTTTCCTTTCACAGTTCTCCAATGTCTCCCCCAGCTACAGATTGGACAGAAGAGAGGATGGCAGAGGCAATGGCAGGATCAACTGCACTTGCTGGGTGGGCGAGACATGTTACTGCACTTTCCCTTTTAGGAGCAGCTGGGCATTCTCTGATATGACTTGAATTTTAGCTATGACACTAGAAATTCTTCTTTTCTGCTGTTAAATTGTGTTATCAAACACTTTACTATTGGTACTGTAAAGCTCACTGCATGCATAATATTCTGGTTTGTCCTAGAGGAGAAGGGGGTAGGACTGGATCACTGGAACGAGTATTCATAGTAAATTTGGACTTAGTATCCCATAAAAGACATGAATAGCATAATAGCAACTGCAGACCACTTCTCTGACAAAGTTTTACTCCACCTGCCTTCATGGTTTACAAAGAAGTATACATCCCTAACCCCCACGTTTTTGATTAACAAAAGCAAGGAAATATTCTCTTGCTTATGATATCTCTCACATATTGCTCACTTTCCTGAGGATAGTAAAATCTTAACATGGCACCTCTGCAAATAGGAGCAATATAAATCAATATTTGGTAGTCTTATAACATATTAGTGCTTGTATATAGAATCACAGAATCACTGGAAGAGACCTTTAAGATCATCAAGTCCTGCATAGCCCTAACACCTCAACTAGACCACGGCACTGAGTGCCACATCCAGTATATTTTTAAACACTTCCAGGGATGGTGACTCCACCACCTCCCCCAGCAGAAAATTCCAATACTTTATCACCCTTTCTGTCAAAACTTTTTCCTAATATCCAACCTGTATTTCCCTTGGCACAGCTTGAGACTGTGTCCTCTCATTCTATCAGTTGCTGCTGGGAGGAAGAGACCAACCCCACCTGACTACAGCCACCTCTCAGGGAGTTGTATCACCATAAGGTCACCTCTGAGTCTCCTTTTCTCCAGGCTAAACACTCCCAGCTCCCTCAGTCGTTCCTCACAGGGTTTGTGTTCCAAACCCCTCACCAGCCTTGTTGCCTCCTCTGGATGCGCTCAAACGTCTCAATGTCCTTCCCAAACTGAGGTACCAGAACTGGACACAGAACTCAGGTGTGGCCTCACCAGTGCCGAGTACAGGGGGAGAATGACCTCCCTGCTCCTGCTGGCCACACCATTCCTGATCCAGGCCAGGGGCCATTGGCCTCATTGGCCACCAGGGCACACTGCTGGCTCATGTCCAGCTGCTGTCACCAGCACCCCCAGGTCCCTTTCTGCCTGGGCACTGTCCAGCCACACCATCCCCAGCCTAAGGCACTATAGGGAGTTAATGTGGCCAAAATGCAGGACTTGGCACTTGGATCTATTAAACATCATCTTGTTGGACTCTGCCCATCCATCCAACTATTCCAGGTCTCTCTGCAGAGCCCTCTTCACTTCCAACAGATCGACACATGCTCCAAGGTTAGTGTCATCTGCAAATTTACCACTGAAAGAGTCAATACCCTCATCCATGTCATCAATAAAAATATTGATCAGAACTGGCCCCAGCACAGACCCCTGAGGGACACCACTGGTGCCTGGCCACCAGCTGGGTACAGCACTGTTCACCACCACTCTCTGGGCCATCCAGCCAGTTCCTAACCCAGCAAAGAGAGCTCCTGTCCAAGCCGAGGGCTGCAGCTTTTCCAGGAGTGTGCTGTGGGAGACAGTGTCAAAGGCCTTGCTGAAGTCCAAATAGACACATCCACAGCCTTTCCCACATCCACCAGGTGGGTCACCTGGTCATAAAAGGAGATCAGGTTGGTCAAACATGACCTATTCCTCCTAAAACCCCTCCTAAACCCCCTCCTAAACCTATGCTGGCTGGATCTGATACCCTGGCCATCCTGTAGGGGCTGTGTGATGTGACACTCAATATAAACAGTTCCATTACCTTACTGGATACTGAGGTCAGGATCCTGTAATTACCAGGATCCTCCTTCCCACCCTTTTTGTGAATGGGTGTCACATTGGCCAGCTTCCAGCCATCTGGAACCTTACCAGTGAGCCAGGACTGTTGGTAAATGATAGAGAGTGGCTTCACAAGCTCATCTGCCAGCTCCCTCATCACCCTGGGAGGGGATACAGCTTATCCCAGGCAATACTTCTTTTACCAATCAACTGTTCTTCCTTTCTATCACTTGTTTTTTACAACATGCCTGTATGATGCAGTGAAGGTTTTCCTTGTCAGGTGAAGATAATAACACTGAGATATGAAACATTCTAATAAAGTGCAGCAAGAAAAGCTCAAGTATTGAGGATGTCATTTCTGCCTAAACTGATCTGTAATTCTGCTTAGATTCTATAGATAGTTGAAAAATGCTTGGTGACTGAATATGAATATATATAATATGCTGAACTTAAGCAGCATATACTTACATCTGGTTTCTTCATGTCACCAACTTCACAGTATCATAAGCCATAACAAACTCTCCTGTCACACAGTACCAGCTGAATTGCTAATCAGGGTGCAAGAAATACTGAAGGAAGAGCAATACAATTTCAATTGCACAGCCTACTCTGGCTGTAGCAGTGGAAAAGAGTCCTTATTATACCATAACATATTTTAATTTTAAAAAAATGTTACCTGAGATACTAAGATATTAATAGTCTTGTCAACAAGGTTTTTGAAAAGAAAATATTTTAATTGCTGAACATCTCTGTTTGACAAAGGCAGAAAGTTCCAAGTGTGAAAAATAACACAGGTCTTAATATCTTATGTAATATCAGCTTCTTGTATCCATATTCATGTCTGGTCTTTAACTGCAAACTTTTCTGTGCAGTCCTTTTTGGTACATATTCACTGCTTAGTAGAGGATATAGATATTATTAGCATTTTGCTGAAATCTTTTTAAAAGGATTTACAGTTTCATACAGAATGTGAATTAAAGTAATATATAAAATCTTCCCAGAGAAGCACTGTTTTCTTGATCATTTTGCCCAAGAGGGACAATGCCACTCATGAAGGATAGGTATCCATATGGCACTTGTTGTCTATATTCTCCAGCTCCTTTTCCACTTTTGTTTATTTTTCTCCACTATATTTCACTTGATTTCTAATCTTACTCATTATTCAAGACTGTAGAGCATGAGAGAGACCTTAACAGCAACGTTTCACTGCAGGAAAGCTCAGCTCACAGATCTTGGAAAGCAAGTGCCCAGGGGCAAAGAGGTACATGTGAATCAGAAAAGGGGCCAGAAGCAGGACTGTCACCACAGGCCCCAAAACTCCACCCCTCACACAGAGTGGGTATCTCAGATACTGAAATACTGCACAGTCTATCTGGAAGAAGATTGCCCATTAGTCCCATATTCACTGCAGGCACCAACTGCAATCCTCGTGGAAGTGATAAGAAAAGTACAGTAACTACTTACTTTGTCTTCAGTTGTTGTCTGTGCAGACAATAATTAAAAAATTTCTTCTTATTAACAGAATTCAAATTGAAGAAATAGTTAATCCTTCAACATAGACCAAAAACCAATTAAAATAAATAACAGCTAAAATTTGGTCATTACAGAGAGTTTTTAATCCTGTCTTCAGAAGAAAAATCCCCTTAAATTCTCACAGCCACAATAAATTTAATTTTGATGTCTGTACTACCTTTTTCAATAGCAGCTGATTCTTTCTTCATTAAAAAGTGATGAAATGTCATGCACCCCGTCATAATAAGTCCACAGACATATCTTCCTGCACACACTTCTTCACTAATTTTACCTAAATTATTCTATTGAAGATATAATACTAATAGATTTGAAATGACAGTAGACAGTGGACATTCCTAAATTCATAGGATGAATATTACATTTGCACTGAATAGAAAAAATTATACATTTTTATTCATTTTACTTGTATTTGCAATATTATTGTATGTGATGGGCAAGCTGGACTATGTATTAGTACATATTGTCTATTTGTTATGAAAACAGTGAAAAATTCTTTTAACAGCACTTGAAGTGTAGCATGTCCTTGCTTCTGCATGATGAGAATATATTTTTGGGAGTACACCATTACTTTGAAAGTTGAAGGTAAGAGTCTTCCTACCTTTCTCTGAAAGTATTCATGTTGAACTGTCAGGAAAGATTATTGTCCAGAACTGAGCAGCTGTGTGATATATTCTCTGCAGATATAGCATAATATTTGGCTATTAAATAAAGACAGAGATTCTGGAGATGGAGCATTAAATTTGCTTTAAACATGTTTTGGCATTTCTTTTTTTCTTCAAGCTTGTTTTTCCTGGAAAAAAAACCAGTAACAGAGCTGAATATTCTTAGACTTTTTTTTTATTTAGAATAAACATTATTATAAAAATAGAATAATATTAGTAATTCAATCAAGGTCTTATATAAAATAAATAAATTGGTTTAATAACTTTAGACAAAAATATATTCCAGTTTATATGGTATGCCATGAAAATTATTGTAGTGTATTTTCATGCAATGATAGTTCATCTGTCATATCAAATGAAATTAGCACCTCTTCTGCCAATGAAGTTCAGAATTAAAATATTTTAATGTATTCACTGTGTGGCTTGAAATCATTCATAGAATCTAAATTAATTTAAGAGCTCCTAAATATGAATAATCTGGGTTTTTTTTCCATGAGGCTTGTTTTACATTTTTCCTTTAAAGATAATAAGAAAAAGTGAATCATCCAGCAATGTGTCAGCCGTGTTATATTACAGCCATATTACTGGAAAATATAATTTATAAGAAGTTTTAACACTTCTAATTAAAATAAATTTTGATTTAAAGAGTTGTATAGCATACCTAATACCCTTTCTAAAAAATCTAGACTACTTATTTAAATGGAATTCTTCTCCTGGAAAACCGTGAGAAGAGATTTGAGATTAAATTCTAGTGAGTTATTTTCAATACAATTTCTAAATTTCCACACTTGGAAAAGTGTTCTGTACACATGAATGTAGGGTTTCTCTGGCTCCTCACAGGTTTTAGGAGCCAGAGAGAATATGAAATACTGAACACTGAACATTGAAGAGCTGCCGAAAGAATTAATGGATTTTGGAGAAAGTGGGGTGAAAATCCTCATGATCCCAGTTAAATCTAACTCAACTGAAAAGCTGGCAGCAGAATGGAAAATTAATAAATGAGGTGTTTTCTCAAAGTCCCACAGTAAGCCAAAAGAAGAGTCACTAGAGCTCCATAACCCTGCACTAAATCTAGTGCTTAATTTATAACAAAGTTTGATCTTTATTCCTAAAGACATCTTCCTCCTCTGCACTAAAACCAACTTGAATAAAAGACTAGGAGATACATATTTAAATTACTGAGACTCTCTTTCTCAAGTAATAAAGCACGTAATTTGGAAAGTCAATATTTACTAAAAGTTTTCACCATGCAGTCACACCTAAAATGACAGCTCTTCAAGTTTCATTTTCTACCAACAATAAAGCATAGCAGTCATCATAAAATTCAAGTAGTTTGCAGAGGAAGTACCTTTACACCTTGTTCAGCCATAACCTGAATATTATAGGCTGGTGACTGCTGATGAGCTGTAATGTTATCCAGGGTACTCTAAGTTCACTTTATTTCCCTGCATACGTTAGTATTCAAGTGCAAATTTATCTACTATTTTAAGTCTCTGATTCATCCTTGTATTCTACCAGTTTTCAAGAAAACAAAACAAAATAAAAACCCCATGATTATTTTTATTTTTTTATGTTGCTTATGCAAACATGAAATGAGAAATTTTGTCAAGTTTTTTACCATCTATTCAGCAAGGTCTTACACTTTAAGAATTTGGATAACCTGGACAATAATCCACAATCTGCAGTGCTCATTATACATCATCTTCAGGTGTCTTCATCATTATCGAAAGCTTTTCTACTTTTTTCTTTGAAACTTGTATGATTAGTCATGTTTCATTATATATTGTATTTTCATGAATACTTCATAATGTCTTTGAACGTGAAACAAGTTATTCTTTGTCAGAAATTTTTTTTAACATTTGTCTCAGCTATTCTACAGCAACAGAACCTTATAGAAACTTCAACTGTCAGTACTCCTGCCCACTCTCCAGGCTCTTTAATCCCAGAAAAGAGTAAGGGCATCTGTTATGCCTTGTCTCTTGCCCTTCAAATTCCTGTTGCTGTCCAAAAAGCTCTACTAGCTCTCCAACTAATCTATTTGCATCTACAATCTATCTGTATGTGTATACATGCACTTACAGGGACCCCTCACTTTGAGCTGCCACACAGCAGGACCATACAGCATCCCCACAGATACTGCTACTCCAGCATGATCACCAGAAACACACAAGTCCCAACATAGGGGTAAAGCCATGATTCTGAATGCTCTGCTTCTCGCAGAGTCCAGGAAGCCATAACAGGGACCAGATACAAACTTTAGCCAGGCATCAATATCAACAAACTTTGGCACTGAAACATGCATATTAATGGCAAAATTCATGAAATAAACCCCCCCAAAGCTTAGAGCTCAGCATCTCTGTTTTAGGAATCTCAAACCCTTTTGTGAATGGATGCTATAAAAATACTTTTTTCTGTGGTGTTGTGTGTCAACCCCAGCTGGTAGCGCAGCTCCACACATCTGCTCTCTCCACCATAGTAGGATGGGGGAGAGAGAATCAGAAAGGCAAATGTGACAGAACTAAGATAGTGCAACAAGTAAGCAGAATCTGTGTGTGCATGCAAAGCAAAACAAGGAATTAATACGCAACTTTCCCATGGGCAGGCAGGTGTGCTCAGCCAAGCCCAGGAAAGCAGGGTTCTATCACATGTAGTGGTGACCCAGAAAACAAGTTGCATTGCTCTGACCATTCCCCACCTTCCTTCCTCTTGTCTGAGGGATATCCCTTTAATACTGAAGTTCCTGTAACAAGTGCACTATAATGACAGAAAAAAAGTGCCTTGAATCTGTTTTAGCAAGGCACATGGACCTATGCTTTACACTGTTAAAGACACATGTAAGAAACTTACACATGAAAAAAGTATGAACATCAACTTTGACGGATATTTTTTTAACTGACATATGTTTGATATTTTTCATTATCGATACAATTCAGTATCTATACAATCAGTGGTGCTATACTGCAACAGAAACAAATCAGAGGTTGTTTTATCAATAAGTGTAATACAAGACATATGTCTGATTATACTGTGCTGGGTGATCTGGTTTGGATCTAAATAACATACCTTTTTCTAATTTTTTCTCTGAAAAGTGAGGCAGTTGAAACCATCAAACCATATTTTGCTTTGTACTTTTAGTAATTTTCCTTTGGCAAGCCTATATTGAATTTCAGGACACTATTCCTCAACAAGACTAAATTTTTCATGCTCATTTTAGCATGAAAAACAACAAAAAAATTGAAGTCCCACAACCAGCCAACCAAACAATCAACCAACCAACCAAAAACTGGGAAAAGATGTTGAGAAAAGATACTTAAAATTATATAGTGATTATTTTCTCTCTCTTATGTACTCCTTTTAAGGGGAGTAATCTGTTTTCTTAATTTATCTGATAAGTAGAAAGATACTGTTACCTGTTTCATTTTAGATGTTTATTCTTTAAGTTTATAGCAAAACCACAGGCTTACTATCTTTCAGAAGAATAAGTTGAGTGGATTTGCATACAAAATGAGATGCAGCTCAAATTCAACAAATCATTTTTCAAAGGCCCGAAGATTGTACTGCACTGTGTTGAACTGTCTTTATTCATATGCATTTTACTCTGATCCTGGCAAATAAAATTTATATGTGAATGTTATCAAATAACAAAACTGTAATTTCAGTACTCATATTTTTTTTCAAAATTTCATTAGGATCTCATCTATATAATCCTTTTGGATTATTTTCTTATAAAATTTTTAATTTGACCATTGTTTCAGCTGTAAATATTACTCAAATTTCAATTACTTAAGGTTTTGAATGATAGTGACAAATAAAATATGTATATATAAAAAGAAAACCAAATATCTGCAAACTGTAAAGTCATCTCTCTTATATCTGACATTATTTCTATTATTATCCACACTGTGTCTAATACCTCTGTTCCTGGCTGTATCAAGAAATATAATTCCTGTCTCTGTTTGTGCTCCACTCTCATTTTCCTCTGAAAAGACATAAATAAAGCATCAGTTCAGCAAATCTGGTGTTCTTTTATCCTTTCTATCCCTTTTCAGCTACAATTTCAGCATGGCAATTTTCATTTTATCTTCAGTCTCCTGTAAATATATTTGTGGAACAATTTACTATTAGATGAAAAGCACTCTGCAATTCAATGAAAAGTGTAATTTATGTCCCTGATTCTCCTTTTAGTATTTTTCTGATCAGTTTTATGTCTACTTAGCAGACAACTTTTAGTTTGAAAATCTTACATTAATATTTTATTCAGAGGTCCAAAACCTCTGCTAAAGACTGGATTCAGGATTTGAACTCAGCTCTTTCAATCTATAACTCTCAGGGGGAAGAACAGCAGTGTTGTGGTTAAATATAAAAAAAATCATGTACAATTTTTAAATTTTTAAAGTATCGCCTATTTGTATGTATCAGCATTCCTGTAGCCATTATTATCTCAGTATTTATCTGCTTCCCAACTATTGAAACAGAGCAACATATCTAGCTGAATATCTCTTCTTGTCTCTGTTCTGGAGGAGACACAGCTTGATGGCCATGACAGGAAGTTACAAAGGGAAAAAAGCAAAAGAAATAAATGTTGGTTTTATTCTAGTACATGTGAAAATTTAAGTGTTTTTTTTTCTGCTGCATCAATGGGCATCAATTCTTGTCTAAAATGAAAGCTCAATTCTCAGAAGATCATGAGCCCCCCAGAACTGGCTGACTTCTCCAGCTGTGCCAACAAATAGAGCTGAATGGAAAGAGAAGTGGTCTCTGAAGTTGTGAGGGACTGGTCCATGAAGAACTCAATCTTTGAACTGCATTTTACAGATACACACTTTTTCTTCTTTGTTACATTCATTCCATTTTTGGAAGCGGTGCTATTTTTTCATCTGGCAATTCAAGAATAGCTCTGAAGAATCATCCTATGTAGTCCAGGAATTCACATTTCAAGTGAAAAAAAGAAAGCAATCAAACCCCCCTACACCCAAGCTAAAACTCAAACCCAACATCAAAACCCAACTCCAAAACATAACAAACACCAAATATGCCAAAGATATTGTGGTGTCAATTTTTTAATTGATCCACTCTACCAGTTAAAAATATCTTAAGAAAGACTTCTTGTGCTATAAACTTTAAATGTGGAGTTTTGAGAAGTTAAAAATTATGGTATTACAGGCATAAATACCTGCAATGTAAAAAATAGTCTCTGTTTATTGTGCTAACCTTTCCTAATATGCCACAGTCACAACAATTTTAACAGTTCTTTCCTAAAAGTTTGGGATATTTAAGTTTCATTCTTTGTGTGTAAATTGGATTGGTCAAATGCAGGATGAACTAATTCACTGATATGATGCAAAAGGAATATCCTACTGTTATATGGTAGCTCATCCTAGTTGTTGTTTACGACTTATCTATTCATGAAAATATTCATAAGTTCTTAAAGGATTACAAAATTAAGCATAAAAAGGGTGTGTCAAAAATATGTTCTAGCTATGTTTTGTTTCATTCACTATTTGCCATTTATTATTCTCTATTTTTTAAAGAGTTTCAGCCATCTAACTGAAGAAGCAATACACAATTTGATTTATGAGACATATCACACTCACTGAGTAGTCAATATAAATAGTTTGTAAAGAATACATACCTGAAAAATTTTTGAGAAGTCATTAATTTTATCTGTCTGAATTATGAATACATCAGCCAGAAAGAGTGGGTAGTTTTGCATAATCTTTATAAACTTGAACAATAAAAAAGCAGACTTAAATACAGCCAAGAACTGGTTTCCAAAGAATAATTTAACCAGGAGCACTAATGATACTTGAAGGATTGCAGCATACTGTAATTCAGTGATGTTTCACTCAGTATTACATTTGTCTGTTCAAACACTATCAAAACTCTTAAGCATGTATATATGCACAATTATGTATGGATATATAAATTCAGAATGTATTTACGGAATATATATATATCTTCAGCTTTTATTAGCTATTTCCATTTAATTTGTAATTTTTCTTTTTGCCTTTTCACATCTTCAGAGAATTTCTACCTAAGAGCCTACAAAGCTCAGTTACAAACTATTATTCATGAAGAATTCCAATAATAAAATTCTTGAATTTATGTGAGCATATTTTTACACCTCTGTATTACAGACAGTGTATGTCAGCAGTAAGGGCAGACAGAATGCCATAAATTATTGATGATGGTGATGATGATGAGCAGGAGCTGAGGCTCTTGTAAGCTAAGCTGAGTTACCTTCAGAGTTTCTGTTTGTTTTCTGACGGGCATTAGAATGAAAAACATTAATTACCTACACATAGCAGAGCATGGTTCATATGGTTTCATCCTTATGTCTCCCACACAGCCAGTTTCAAGAGCTGTTGCATACAGTAAGGCATGTTTCTTTATCTAGCCCTACCATTCATTTTCTTCCACTGTTCGTGGTTATTATTCTTTATTTCTATGAATGCTTCTAAAATACCCTCTTCCTATGAAAACTGTTGAAGAAACAGTAAAAGAACGAACTACTGCAACGTATGGAAAAAGCCAGACTTGTCTATTCAAAGGCAATCTAAATTTCTGATTTCTTTGAAAGGTTTTCTTCAATTACTTTGAAGTATTATTACTGTTCCAACCATTTTGGGAATTTATGTATTTCTAGAAATACAATTAAAAAATATAAATTATTTTTAAAGTCCTTCAGGAGGCCTGTTTTTTTTTTTTTTTTATTATTAGCTTCTACTTAGATTTCCCTACTATTTCAAACTAAATAGTGATATATCAGCCGCTCATTCTACTGCATCGAATTTGCCATTTCCTGTTTTATTTTCCCTTCAGTAAATTCTGAAATATGGTATTTTAAACCCCTGATGAATTTCCAATTCAGTGTCCCTGTCATTCTAATATTAATCTCATACAGTGCTTATCTTTGAAAACATGAAAAAAAGATGAAAGAGAAAAAGACATTAGAATTCTTTTTAATATATTATGCTATGCCATACCAGCACAAGGCTTACAGTTTTACTGCTGTCCTTAGTGATGAAACAGAATCGTGTCTTTGACTCTCCTTGTTTCCACAGTTATCTGCCTTAGGGATTTTGTTCAATTTCAGTTTTAAAAATGTTAAGCTTTCACTAATGATTTTTCAATTTCTAACCTGTTTCTGTCAGCTGCAACTGCAAATCAGCTCTTAAAGGGTTCCTGGTTAACCTGACAAAGGTTGGGCTCTTATTGGTTTGCTGTTATATGACCTCAATTCAGCAAAACACTTAAAGTAATTACCAATGTCCTGTATACACACAGACATACTGACTGAGACTACATGCGTGTCTGAAATCAGAGATTGACACAAATCCAGCACAAAAGTAGGTGTATTTGAAAAAATCTTCTAAAATAGCATTCCTTTTTCAAAGGAAAATGAAAATTTAAGGAATTCCACTCCTTTTTATTTCCTTGGGAAAATTTTCACAGTCAATGTAGAAACTTTGCACATTGCTGTGTAAAACTTGGTGGTAGGTTTAGAGTTTACAACTGTATATGCTTTTATAGATACTCTGTTCTTGACACACACAGGCATTTTTTTACTTGAATCATTACAGAAAATTATACATTTGGCTTTTTCTGCATCAATGGAATGCAAAATTTTCAGAAATTCACAAAGCCCTATATCTTCGCACAATTTATGGCAAGTAAAAGTAGCTGGTATGCAGAAACTGCTTTTCACTCATAATTTGATATTGTTTAATGAATACGTAATAAGGCTTCACTGCTTCTTGCTTTTATTATTCATGTTGTGGCGGTACTGTGTAACTCTTACCAGAAAAAAGGCCCTCCCATGCCAAGAGTATATTCTAGAGCCATGCTGCATTTATGACCTTTAAAGAGCTAAAAAAACAAAACACAGATATCCACCTCCTTGAGTTTGTAGACTCAAGGAAAGCACTGACCTCTGCAGGCAGCTTGTGCCTCCAAAAGATGTGCCTCTGGCATTACCACTAAGTTTGCAAGTGAGAGAATATCCCTGATGCTATATGATTATGATGCTGTTACTTCATTCACACAGATTCTCTACTGAGCCATTCAAAACAAATGATAGATGAACAATTCAAAAAGACATTAGTTTTCAGTCTGGAATTAGATTTGCTGCCATCAGTAGAATGCTTATATCGCTCAACATATGAGTTTTACCATCTCTTCCACATTTTACATACAAAATTTCATGATTAATTACACTTCAATTTTTTGTGGCATTAGCATGGGTTCAGGAAAGATCTTGAAAAAAACACATTTTGAATTTATTCATCAAAATTTGTCTCAATGTGGACACTCAATTTAAGAATACCAAATCACAGAATCATGGAATGGTTGAGATTGGAAGGGGCCTCTAGAGGTCAGCTTGTGTAACTCTCCTGCTTGAGCAGGGCCACCTACAGCCAGTTCCACAGGACCATGACCAGATGGCTTTTGAATAGCTTCCAAGGAGAAAGACTGCACAACAGCTTTAGGAAACCTGTGACAGTGCCAGATCACCCTCACAGTAACAAAGTGTTTCCTGATGTTCTGATGACACCTGTGTTTCAATTTGTGCCCATTACTTGTGGCTTCGTCAAGAGGCACCACTGAAAACAGGCTGGCTCCATCCCCTCAGTTATTTATATGCATTAAGGAGATGCCCCTGAGCCTCCTCTTCTCCAGGCTGAACAGTCCCAGCTCTCCCACCCTTTCCTCACAGGACAGATGCTCATATCCTTTCATCATCTTTGCAGCCCTTCAATGGACTCTCTCCAGTATGTTTTGTACTGTACAGGGGAGCCTGTAACTGGAAACAGCACTACAGGGGAGGTCTCACCACTGCTGAATAAAGAAGGATCACTTCTTGTGATCTGGTCACAATGTGCTGTCCAAGGCATCCCAGATACCCTAAGGCTTCCTTTTGGCAAGGGCACACTGCTGGCTCCACCAGGATTCACGACTCCGACATTTAGATAATCTTATTTTTTTTTTCCCATACTGTAAAATCGTTCTTTGTTTTTAAATCAATTTTTTGGCTGGTGTAACATATTTCAGTGTAGCAGCTTTAAATTACATTGGACTTCTTAAGCAGTTAAAAATTATATGGTATGATCTCTGAATAAACAAGTTCTAAGGAGAGAAAGGGAGAAAGGAATAACGAAAGTCAGAAAGACCTGTAACATCATGTGACCTAATTTGTGACATGGTCTAATCTTATAAATTGAATTAGTAAAAAAGAAATTTAGCATATAGTGCTCTCGTCATGTTGAGCCTTCAGGCTTTCTTCTAGTATACATTTTTTCATTAGATTGGGGACTTCTACTCACTCAGAAACAGCACCAGAGGAAATTCATTTTCATTAATAGACTTTGTGGCAAAGTTATGCAAACTTTCCTATGCCAGATTTCAATTTCTTTTTCCTTTCTCACTTTTCAGCAAGCCAAAGTCCACTATTAAAATAAACAAGCATGTATTTCCTCTCAGTGTAGTGAATATTGAGCAGTTATGTTCACAACAGCCACATATGAGTCTCGTATTGGGGAAAAAAAAGAGGTTCTCCCTTTGAAAACATGGTTTTGGTTTTTGACCTTCACATAAGATTGTCTCTTGCCATTTTATTAACTTCACTTATACTGTCAAATTTAAGGGTACTTCTGTAGGACAGAGCATCAAACCAGGTCAGGATGTCAGATCAAATGAAGCAACTGAAGACTAAGCCAAACACCACCAAAATAATACATACTTCTCTTTGATGCTAACAATAATACTTACATATACAGCAACATTAGATATGAGAGCGATAAGTTTTGTATGTCAGGTTCTGAATTAAGGCACATGCACGACTAATGCCTTTCTTATTATCAAAGTAAAGATGTCTCCACCTATTCTGCCAGTAATGGGCAGTAATTGATTCCTACACAGTTCTATACATGTTGAAGTAATACCCTAAAATCAATCCTATCCAGCCCCAAAGATCTGGGGTTTTTTTCAAATGATCAGTAATTGATCAGTTAGAACTTACGGTTTTACCTTTAGGGCCTTTCACATTATCCTGCTCTTGTACTTCCACGACCGCCCTGTCCTTAGACTTTCCCTTTTGTTGTCTCTAGTTTTCCTTACACAGCCTTGAAGAGGTGAATTGCTGCAGACATAAGTAATCTTCGATAAGCCTATTGTTGCTTAAGGGTCAGGGAATAGTTCACCTCATAGACACAGAGGACTGTTAGGAGACACAGATACAATACTTGGGCAAGCATCATAAGCTATGGGAATAGGACTAGTATTTTACTAAAATTGCTTTCCAATGGAAGCAAGCTGCCTTGGTTTGAAGTCAAGGCTCAGATCAAAATGTGAAGCTGCATGCCAGTGTCTGAGCATAACTAACCTGAGAAACAGTTTACCGTAAGATTCATTACTAGCGCATCCCCATGCTGGCTTTGAATACAGACAAAGCTAGTGCAGATACATCTGCTATAGGAACAACATCACCATATACTACAATTTTCTTCTTAAGCAAACTGAAGTCAGAAACAGTTCTCTGATTATCTTCCACACATTTCAGGTTCTTCAGATGTACTAATAATCAATAGCTCATCAACAGGTACCTTTAGTTGTCTCATAATAAGTGCACTTGAATAGTTCAATATTGCTCCACCAATCCTTCTTCATGAATGCATTGTGCAAGCTGTATTTTGTACTTAAAATTTTTAGTTGAATTTCTTTTATATATATGAAAATGTAACTTTCACTGTGAATATATTTTTCTCACAATGCTAATGGTGAAATATTCAATAAGGCGCATTTTCTCGCTATTTCTTGAGTATTCATTGATGGACTTGATGTTTACTTGAATATTCAATACACTGGAATATTCTAGGTCTTATTTAGTGGTTAGTTGATAATAGAATTAGGATAATTATGCAAAGTGTTTAGCCTCAACAAAAGATTACTTCCATGTCTACATTTCAATAACACATGACACTGTGTCAATTACATGACATACATAAGGAGACAAAGTACTTAATAATGAGGACAGCTCCTTAGCCTTCATCCATATGCTCCACAATCCAAAGCCTTAAACTGATCTTTTGATTAAGCAGGGAATAATCACTATTGTATCACAGTTGTCAGACTACAGTTCCAGGATTGTCTTCTCATATTATTGCACAAAATAAAAGTCCATTAGGTGATTGCAGTGATCCTGACCAGAAAACCATTGTATAAGCCTGATTTAATGATCCACACAGAGTAAGCCTCTAGCACCTTCACATTGTGTTGAGCTGCACAAATCCTATGGCTGTATGACAGCTTCAGCTGTCTCTTTGTAACAGACGAACCTGGGGGCAGCTCCCACTTGGTATCAGCAATTATGCCACCTCCATAGCCTTGGCTTTATCTAAAAGTGCAGCTGGAAGTTCTCCTGTGAACATCTTTTATGAATAGTTATTTATTTTCTAACAAAATTATATAATACCTCAAATGACCAAAAGTGAGGAACCTGCCCCCATGTACAGGGTCTGTAGTGTGACATGGCAAAGTCCACATGGGGTCCATCTGATGCTGCACAAATACTGATGCCCAGCATCTAAACTGGCATAAGATTGGCTTGCATTTTGTATTCTTCTTCTTATTCTGTCTCAGTAAAGCTGTTAACTTATTAGCTTTTGTCATTGGGCCTTTGTTACTGAGAATCATTAGGAACCCTGCATCAACATGCACTCTCATTCTCCCTCTCTCTCTCTTCCCACCCCTCTCTCCCTGTTCTGTATTCTCTTCCCAGTACAGAACAGTGATATGATGTCTAATCAGTGCAAATCAAATAGGCACTAAAATTAGCAGTCAACACCTGTTTGTTTCAAGTTCTTGTATTAAGACAGAACAAATACTATATTGAAGTGCCACAATATTTTTCAAGTACTCAGAATGAGGCAATTTTGAGTGCCTTTCCCTCTTCTCTCTGCTCCTGAAAAACATTTCCAAGATGCAGATTTCTTAGCATTATGTGTAGCATCCAGGTACATTATGCCACCATCTATCTAAATGTTAGTGGAAGAATGTATTTACAATCCAGCATCCAGGCTCTGCAAATTTCTATATATGGTACCTCTTTAACACAGAAATTTTATTCCATGGCATAATTAGACTGCTGATGTTACTCAGTTTGAGGTAGCACTTTAAATAACTGTGATGACATCTGCTAAGTGCGTCTTAAGAGAGTCCTTTATAATTAATTACTCATTTTCATGAATCATGCATCCACTCAAAGTATACCTGTTACCAGCAAGATGGTGGTAATGGAAATTTGATATAATTTTTGTCGTGCATTGCAGGGTTGAGATTTTAGTCCATCTTTGGTGGACATTATATGTGAGTTATTTAATTTATATACCCTGACAGCCTTGATTCCTGGACTGTATCTATAACTGCTAAATCATCAAAGCTTCAGACACTGGCAGTAGGCTCAAGTTGACAAGACATGAAGAGGCTGCAAAGATGTAGCCCTTCTTTTCTAAGCAAAGGATGACTTCTGTGTTAAATTACTACTGAGTATACATGACAAAGGACAAGACTTATGGTACACTCTGCCTGTGTGCTTCTAAGATGGTTTAAAATATATTATATCTATTCAAATATTTTACTTTGTACAATTTTAGTACAATATGCATAACATTCTTTTGCCTATTTATGTTTGGATTCTTATTTTTAAGAATAATTTCAGTTAATCCATGGATGTATAAAGTCTGGGATACAATGAAAATATAGAAAAGGTGAAGGTCATGGAATAAGTTTAAAATGTTCAATAGGCATTAGGTTTCCTTACTTACTTCTTTTTTCAAATAGTGTATGACTAAATTGCAGAACTGTTTCACAGGATCTCACCCTGTGAGATATATATATATATATATATAAAGTATATATGCTGTTTAAGGGAATGGGGAACTTATAGATGGGATTCATTCATTTCTCTGAAGGATAATGGGCCAGAGAAACCTTCAGATTGCTAATTCACTAAAACACAACTTGTTCAAAGACAGGAAGTTTTATTGAGTTCTAGATATCACATAGTTCTTACACTCTTTCCCTAAATATCTGCTGCTGACCAGATCCGAGGTAGTATAAAAAGTATTTTGTATGGCTATTTGACCTACATGTACAGATCAAAGGCTGTAGCTAGAGAATACAGCTGGAGAATGTAGCCAGAGAAAGCCTGAACCACAGGCATTTTACTTCAGTACTGAAGATGCATACCTTAAATTTGTAGTCCCTGCATCAAATAATACCAGTTATTTCCCTCAATTTTTGTTATAACAAAAATATATGCTTCCACAAATAGTGGAACTAGTGATGTTTGATTTCCTTTGGAGTTGTACCTCCTGGTCAACTTTGAACTTAATAAAAATATTGGCCATCATTGTGGCATTATAACACGTCAGATCACTGATGTATAACTATTCTTCAGTTATGGCAGTAGTAGTTATTTTCTTTATTCCATTGTTAGTTTGATCTTCTTCATTATTATGCTGTGGCATTCCTTTCAACATCCTCTGCACTTGCTTACTGTAATAATCTGTAGCAACTGCTCAGTGACACATATATAGCATTTTTTCTTTCCTTTGACTGTACACAATCACTACCTGGATACCTAAGAAATTTCAAACATTCTGAAATAATTCTATCCAAATAAAACAGAGATTGTGCTCCCATCATGCTTAGGACAAAACAATTCAATACTAAATTTTAGCCATTTAAAACAGATTTGTATGTTCAATTTCATTGACTTGAATTGTGCTTTTAAATGATTTTGAATGATGAAAACATTTAGTAATTATGGAATTTTGACTAAATCAATTTAATATACATAAGCAATACCAGTAGTGAGCCTGTCACCATTTGTTTTCAGAATTAGCACACCATTGACACAAATATAGGAGTACCCTAAATTTCAGCTATATGTTTGCTCTCATCAAAGACTCAGAAATGTTTAATTCTATTTTATGAAAAGCTGAGCAACATACAGGAAAGGGAAAGAAAAAATAATTAGTCCTATTTTCATGTGCTCCCAGGCAGATTTGGCTCAGAGATTTTGGTTCTGCAGGGATGTGATTTCTGAAGTTTTTTTTTCCTGCCTGAAATAAGATTATTCTATCAATTTATGAGAACTTATATATTTATATATATATTATAAATGTAACTTATTTTACTCTTATATTGAAACCCAAAGAGATAAGCTTGCCAGACAGTTAAATGTCTTGCTGAAATAACTGCTTTTGGTAGAAAATTCTTCTTTTATTCTTGCAGCTGTATTGGTGAATAAATGCTCAGCTGGTTTTGTACATTCTTGACATGGACATATACATTTGCATAAGTACACTAACAAGGTCAGCAGGCACTAAATGTATAAAAGACAAGAAAATATTGTGAACAAAATCCTCTTTCAGTGATAATCGCCTTCAGTGCTAAGTACATGACCTTTAACAGCCAATTTTCCTCAGTTATACTATGTCTTTGCTTATTTTATTTGATTCCTCATGGTCTCCTGCTGGTCCAAATGAGGTCTTCCCAGATATTGGAATCACCACAACACTGCATTTTAGGTACTTCCTGTAGTAAAGTGGAGTAATGAAAACGACAGTAGAAAATTATTTTAGCCTGGGTCCATGTAACTATGTGAAGAAGAGCTTACAGCTCAAAATAACAACAACAATTTTGCTCAGAATAATTATTTTAGCACCTTTTGAGAGGTTGTAGAGCACTTGTTATACTACTAATCATTCAAGACTCATGAGTTCCAGATAATGAATCAATTTGTGGCAGACCCACAGTGAGGCTCAGCTGGCAATGATGTGTCCCCTCACTTCTTAGTTGCTCTCAGCTCACTGGAGAATAAAACAGAGACACCTCACTGGAGAAGAAAACAGAGACACCACTGCCTTCCTATGTGCTCTGACCAGTTGAGGTACAACCTTGTGTGGGACTTTAGTCAGCACAGTCAGGGCTCATGCTCACCTCTTTCCTGCGATCCCTGACAGAAGGAGATGTCAGAAGAAAAAGGCATGAGCTGCAGCTACCCTTTCCCAGCCAAACTCCTTTCTTCTCCAGCTTGGCACTGATAGTACCACCTTTATTCTGTGAATTCCCTCTTTCAACTCCAGTGCTACACAATGAAATAATCATTCTTCAGACAAAATTGTAAAAAGTTTGCATCTGCAGCTATGAGATGAGTGGTGTGAATAGGCCATGAGAAAGACAGGAGTGTCACACTCCAGAAATGAGTGAAGACCTCTTCACCCCAGATCTTTCCAGCTTTACTTTACTGCTACCATCCTGTCAGCAGCTGAGCAGGTCAAGGCAGGGGATTCACTGAACACTTCAAGGAACCTGAAGGGAAAAGACAAGGTCAAGCCTTCATTTCCCCAGACCTTTATATTCCTTTGTTATTAATGAGTTTTTGCAGCCCTCCATCATCGTATCTTTGTAGTACTCAAGAACACACATAAAGATAAAAATTAATCTTTTAAAAATGTATATAAACCTGTAAAAAAAAATATTGTATTGAATGATGGCTGGAAAAATGGCAGCAATATACACTGTATTGTACCACATATGCTTACATTAAAGAAATTGTCTCAATAGATGCAATGCAACTTTGATTGTTTTTCACTCTTAGTCTACAGTTTCAGATATAATTTCATATGTAACCTCTGAGACTCATAACAAGAGGTGCTGAAAAAATTTTGTTAACAAATTGTGCAATTTTTATTTTATATTCTAGAATATTTTAAAAAATTGTATTAAATTGGTTGTTGGGTAGTGATCACAGTCCACCAGAGAAGAGAAATTCCACAAGGTTTAAGAATCAAATACTTTTTCAAGTCTGAACTTAAATGGGACCACATTTAGTCTTGTTTTATTAATGAAATTATTCTAGAGCATGCAACTATATTTAACTATTATTGCAGCCACTAATGTATTTGCAAACTAATTATTTCAGTAAGAAATAAAAACTGCTTTGGCATAGTATAGCTGGTCAGGCCAGCAAGCTTGTGAAAAGCCAGAACTAATGAAAACTGCTGTGATCTTGAAAAAGGAAAGTCAGGTAAGTAATTCCTTGCAAATCATTCTGCCCTGAATTAATTCTGTGGATAAGGAGAAGCTGCCTCTGACTCTCTCATTCCTTATCATGAACTTGGGACCAAATACAGTGGGTGAAGCCTGTTGTGGTTTCTGACCTATCTCCCATGGATTTTTGAAACATGAGATGCTCTTCTGCTCAAAGAAGAAACTTAGATGACTGCTTTTCTTAGTACAAGTTTGTTATGCAACCTGATTTGTTGTTTAAGATTTCTTATTCAGACTTCAGTTTTGCTCATTCCTACCCCTTCACAAAACAGTGATGCATCTAATTAATCCTTGCTTTGACTGATGTGCTGTAGTCATTTTTCCTATGCTTCTCACCAAGATGAAAAAGAGGACTTCAGTAAGTAATGAGACACAAAGTTATCTATTTATCTCCAAAACTGTCACCAAAAGTAAGCAATATCGGCAAGTATACAATATGGCATTTAAGTATTACTAATGTACAGAAAAAAACCAGGCTTGCTTCTAAAAGGATGACCAAACCACCCATCAAACTTTCTTTTACGGAACATGTCAGTCTTACAGTGTGATCTAAAATTTTATTTAAATCCCCTTCAGTTGTTGTATTCGTCGTATTATATTGCAACAATTAAGAAAAAATAAGCTACATAAAAAAGCTTCAAAGGAAACTTATTGCTAATCCATGAAAGTATTTAATAAAAAAATCATGCTACCAATCTGAATTTTATGTGGCAGCTTGCCATGCAACAGTGATGTGAGCCAAAGTGTAAGGTAGGCAGAGAGTGGGATGGAAATGACAGTGGTCTGCAAGCAAGGAAAGGAAGGGGCAAAGCACACAGACTAGTGTGGGAGAAGTGAGGAAACAGGAATAACAGAAGAAATATCTGGTCTCAGATTTAGAGGCAGAAAGATTAAAAATCCCTCATTAGGGATAAAGCATTCTTTTTAACAAGCTTTCCTATTTCTTTCTACATATTTGCTGTTTTTCTGCACTTCTGTTGCTTAAAATAAGTGTTCATAGCTATTTGTTGTGTACTATATTTTTAGAGAACTAGCAGCAGATAGGATCCTCCTTATACCCATATTTCTTAGTTGCTGCTGCAGGTTTCACTGTTCAGCTGTGAATTCTATGGTTAGAAAATTTTCTGCTTTGACACTGCTCTTTTAAAGAAAATCCCATTACTGAAAACAGAGATGCTTGCAAAAATTAGCCAAGGGCATTAAATGAAAGGAGTTGCTGTTTAATATTTTTCTATAAATAGCACAGTGTTTCTCTTCTCAAGAGACCAGCTGCTGCATCTATTTAAGAAATGCACACCTATTAGACAAAAAGCTGAATAAATAAATATGAGAAATAGAAAAATGTAAACATATGTAAGTGTATATATGTATATATATATACACATATATATGTATATATGTGTATATATATTTATGTGGAATATATTCCATTTATTCACTGAATTTGAAATACATAATTATTTCAAGATTATATCTCAAACATATTTGAAATTTGAGTGTGTGTATATATATGTGTGTATATAAATTCTGAATATATATATTTCAAACTTGGTGTTTAAAGGACTGAGCTTTTAACCTGTCACAGGAATTGGACTTGTTAGAGAGAGGGAGTCCTCAAAGCACCTATTCAGAATCATTTTTCTAGGGCTACTTGGAGCTAGGGTAGTTTCAGACTAGATATTTGCTCTACAGTTGGTCTTCCAGGAGAAACTGTTACTTAACATTAGCTGCAGTGGATGAATCTAATAATACAAATACTTTTATACCACTGGTAGAGCACTGGCATTTTAGGAAGCTGGCTGACTTCAGCAATTAGACAGACAAATCCAATGACTGTGCTTGAAACGGTAAAGTTGTAATGTCAGTTTTATGAGCGACTTCCACAAGATTTCCACAGCACTTCTCCTTCTTGCAGAACCCATTCTCACTAATAATGTGATGGCATAAGCAATAACACAGGTAGCCTAAGAGCACCATTCGCTGTGTTTCATAGCCAGCAGTTAGCTGCCTATGTAACACTAAATTGTTTACGTTTCACTGTGTCTTGGTTCTAGAAGACAGGTGTCTGCTAGGGAGAGCAGGAGCTTCCCTTGGAATGAAAGAATGTAGACCCCCTCCCTTCGA
This sequence comes from Poecile atricapillus, assembly GCF_030490865.1. Taxonomy (NCBI): domain Eukaryota; kingdom Metazoa; phylum Chordata; class Aves; order Passeriformes; family Paridae; genus Poecile; species Poecile atricapillus. Next base: position 19,589,816 of record NC_081251.1, on the reverse strand, counting down.
ATTATTATAATTTTGAAATCAAGGGGCTTTTAGGCAGAGATCTGGGGATAGGAATAGCAGTTCTTTACTAGTATAACCAGGCAAACAAACAACAATAACTACAGCATTAACAAGAAAACAGAACCAGGGACCCCGGGACAGCTTTCTCGGCTGAGACGGGATGGAGGAGAGGCTTTGTTTTCACAAACCCCCTCGGGCAGTCAGTCCCGGTGCTCCTGTGGGGCTCTGAGGAACAGTCGGCTGGAACAGCAGGGATGAGCTGAGATCCTGGGCTGGTGGATGAGGTGGATCAGCAGGGATGAGCTGAGATCCTGGGCTGGTGGATGAGGTGGATCAGCAGCTCCGCAGCAGTGCCTGGCACTGCCACACGTCCCGGCAGGACAGGGGGTGCGAGGCCACCAACAAAGAGGGGAGAAGGAGAAGAAGCAGCAGCTCCGTCTGGGTGATGGCGAAATTCCCTTCTCTCTTGCAGCAGCAGCTCCGCACCCCCCAAAAAAGAATGTCTCTCCCCGAAACCGAAGAAAACCAGCCAAAAACTGTCCCCACCCTCCTTTCCTGCCCCCTTCCCCCACTGGGCCCGGCCACTCTTTGTCCTTTGTCGAGCACCCAGTAAGTACCCACAGTTAGGTTGTCTCCGCAGCTAATGGGTAAAAATTCCACGGGCAAGCCAGAACAACAAAAAAAACAAAAAACAAGAAAGGACACCTAACCCCCAACACACTGGAACCTCCAGGACTATTTTTCAGACATTCTTATGTGTATGCAGAAGCAGTTCTCCCCTAGGCAGCAGTGGGGTGTATTTCCCCAGGAACTTCCTAACCCTTAATAAAACCTTTCTGACTGTGCTGGTTTTGGAATAAATGGCATTTGTTGAGGAGGGAAGAAGCCACCCAGGAAAATTATTTGGGAGGGGATGCTAAGAGCTTCCTCTGTGCCTGGCAAAAACCAATAGCTGGTTAGCTCTGAGAATTTACAACCTATTGAATAATTTAGAAGCTGAGATTCACATTTTAAAGACAGGCAAACCCGGGAAAGCTCTCCTGCTTCCTGCTTTGAAGAGGCGGCTGGGTTTTGGTTGGGCCGGGCCCGCTCTGCCCCGGCCTGCGCAGCTTGGTGGGGCCAGGCGGGACCCCAGCAGTGTCTGAGTGGGGGACAGGAGGCCACAGGGCCCCGGGTGAGGCGGGACTGGGGCACGGCTGCTGACATGTCACTGACACCAAGCCCTGCCCCGCTGCCGGCCTGTGCCGAGCCAGGGTCCGCCGGGCGCTGGGAGTGGCTCCGGGCCGGGCCAGACCCTTTCCGCTGCGGCCCACGCAGCCCCAGCGGCGGCCGGGCTGAGGGAGGGGAAGCCATCGGCCTGCAGCTGAAATTGGAGGAGTCAGGGGCTAGAGACCAGCCCTGCAGCCAGGTAGGCTGCCACCATTCTGGCCGGGCCTCCTGAGATCTTGGCACAGCCCCAGTGCGGCCTGAAATCCATCACTGTGACTGCTTCTGTCACTGCCAAGCAGAAACCGTCATGACCATCTGCAGGGCCTGGTTAAGGTATTAACTCTTTCAGTGCACAGATAAAACTTCCAGAACATTGATCCTCTCTTGGGTGAGATAAAAGGCTAGAGTGGAGACAGGCAGAGGACAAAATGAAGACACCAAGGACAGTAAAGAAGGAGTCAAGTCCCAGATGGAAGGAGAATGAGGACAGGCATTAGTATTGGGCTGAAAGTTCTTTTGGTAAGGCCGTGGAGATGGACTATGATACACTAGAATATGCCCTTTAATTAATGAGAACGTATGGGGAGATGGAGTGTTCAAACTGTAGATGTGAGCAGAGGCATCCACAATGAAGTAAAGCAGATGCTGAAGTAGCTGTGATCCCATGAGAAGCTTGAACAAAAGAGATGAGAGTGATGAAGACTCTTTTCCCCCAGAGAGAGAAGACTTCTGTTCCCAGAGATGAAGATGATCTCAGAGATAGATGAAGAGAACCTTTGCTTTTAAACAGCTTATCCTTAAAACAGTACCTCATAAGTTGACATTGCCCATTAACTCCATGGTGGGAAGGCTGTGAAAATGGGAGGAACTTCACGATTGCAGATTTTCCAGGCAGTTGCTATTCGTGGAAATTAAAAAGCCCCAGGAAAACTGTTTCTTGTGGAGAAGTATCCATGGCATGGCGAGAGAAACTCCTCTCACTTCAAGAACTGATGAAAGACTATTGTAGAGGTGGTAACTGATTGAAAATCCCAGGTTTTGTCTCAATGTTGTCAGTTGGGAAAGAAAAGAAGTTGTGGAGTGGGGAGAAGTGTTCTGAAGGTTTTATTCTGTTTCTTACTATTCTTTTAGATCTGTTAAAAAGTTTTCTTTATACCTTTTAAGTTTTGAGCCTCCTCCTAATTCTTATCTCACAGCATGTAAAGAGTCAATAATTCTAGGAAGTGTATTGGTGATTTTAGCTAGTGCTAAACCTAGTACATTATTTGGTGTGTTGATTACCACATTGACTGGGAAACTCAAATTGGCGAACTTAAACCATTACACTAGATTGTTGTTTCCACCTGGTTCAAACTAAAAGCACCACACTGACTTTTGTTTTTCCCCCTTGCTATGCATGGATGGCCCATGTCAGCACTGAGTCCAGCACCATGACATTGCAAGACAAGATGTTCACACTGACAAAAGCAAATTGTACTGCCTGGCAGGAATCCCCACCAGCTAAAGATGTCTGGAGTAAAAGTTTCAGTGATATTTACCTCAGTGTGATTAGAATGATATCAATTTTTCAATTGAAATTCCTATTTTTAGAGTTTTTAATGCCTGCTTCTGCCTTTCTTAGCATGACTATATGAGGTAAAACATCCAAGCTGACACCTTCTCCTGTTAAACCAGTATTGCATGTGTGTACAACAGTATAGCAGAAATTTCTGAAAGTACATTCTGTTCTATCATCTATAGCTTCCTCAGAAGCCTATAGCTGTTAAAGGATGGATCAGAGGAGTTCTGCAAAGATACGTAAAAATCTCTGAATATTCCAGATTCAGCTCCAGCAAAATTCATGTTGCACAGCTGCTGGCACTCCTGAGCAGGAGGTTAAAGAGAAACAGACTGATGTGAACCCTTCCTCAAAATCAGGAAAAAAGCATACACATTTAGAGTAGAATGATTTCCTGGCTTTGAGAAAGCAAGGAAAAGGCCTAACATGTTTACAGCTAAACTTCAGAGCAGTAATCCATACCACATCAGAAAATATTCCAGGTCTCTGTGTTTCTATATGAGTCAGGAGAGGGCCATCTACCAGACCCTAGCAGATTTTGGGTCTAGGTCATGTAGCAGATCTCCCAAAGAATTGTTCAACAAAAGTGTGCCTCTGCATTTCCCTCTTCAAATTTCAAGGCTAAACTTTTAATTGTTGCTTGCTAACAGCTTCAGTGGCAGAGAATGGTACTTGGCACATTTAATTTGCTAGCATCAATATAGCCAGAGGGTCTATGAAGAGTGTTGTCAGCAGCACACCAGATTTAAGACATCATCTGAACTACTGTGATTCTTTAGGCTCATAGGGATTGTAATACAGATTACCAGTAATTATACATAAGAAAATGTGAAATATGGCCTGAAAGCATTCCACTGACTTATTTCAAAATCTATATATATTGATTATAAACCAGAGGAACACGACTCTAAAGTAAAAAGAAGTGGAAGTCCAGTAATTCTGCAGAGAATTTTATAGCATTGTAAGTACATATCCCATATATTATGATCATATTTTTAAAGGTAAGATTTTAATCGTACTTCAGCCAATGAATTATTCCCATACAAACATAAAGCAATAACAAAAGCAGCAATAGGCTTACTAATACTTACAACTTTAATTTTCTACTAAAGGAAAACAAGGTCATTAGTGAGCTCAAAACATTGTCCCTCTGGAGTAAAATAAACTGGCTTAATATTTTTGGAGCTGCTTAAAGCACAGAGATACTGTATTTTCGCAAAATTAAAGTATTTTCATTTCATTGTGCTGAAGAAATAATCCCTCAAGTATTTATAATGCATAGATATATAACAATTGGTAATTTTGTTTAATAGTATGTAGAAAATAAGGATAATGGATTTTTGAAGAGTAAGCTTAGGCAGCTTCAGGGTCCTGAAGAGGCAATGTGTAGTCAAAGTATTTGAATGGTTGGTTAAAATTACCTTCCTGGTTTACACAGACGTGATCCACTGATATTATCTCTCCATTTTAAAAGGTTGCTAACCATGTTGGTAGCTTAACTGTTTGTACATTACAGTCCTTTTTCTTTCACAAGTACCTCAGAGAAACTCGCTAATTGTGATGGTAGAGCAAAAATCACAGAATGGGAAGAACCAAAAAGAGAATCTTGAAATCCTGGTATGAAAAAAATAAAGCACTAAAATGTGGAAGCAATTTAGAATCCAAATACAGGACTGGGAATGCAGGCGAAATAAGGCCTGAAAAAAACCCAACCATTAATTTCTTCATGTAGGAGAGAAGAATCACAGAAAGCAATTGCATAAATACATTTTCAAAAATAAATTGCTATCTTGGAGATGTGTAACTACCTTCAATTAGGTCAGGAAGAACAAGTTATCAGATAATGCCACAGAACTTTGCAGAGCATTAGACTCTTAAGAAGAACAAAGCTTTTGAAAGATCTTTCTTTACTCTCATAAAACAAAAAAAGTAAGAATATAAAATAGTCAGATTTTTGTGTTATTAAGTTCAACATTGAGCCTTTAGAAATCTTTAGGTTCTGCATGGGATCAGGTTTTAATGGGCCTCAATAGCCCAAGAGTGATAGAGTGACACTAGAAGAGGTTGATGTAAGACACTAAACGTAGTGAATTCGAAGCCAGTGTAGTTCACTCAGCCCAGATTGCATGTTCTGGCAAGTGAAAAGGGAGCAGTGCACAGCAGAACAGAAAATCAGTCTCCCACTCAGCCCTTTACTTCGGTAAGTGCACAAAATACTAACATCTTAGCCGTTCTGGCAAGAGACAACTACCATATTAGATGTGGAATAAAACACCATTACAGTGTCTGCCTTTAATTGTAACTGCTATTAATGTTTGAACTAGAGCACCAAGGAAGCAAAGCTAAGTTTTTTGCAGAGAGGAAGCAGCACAGTGCAGAACAGCCACAGGCTGCATAAAGATGGCAGCAGCAATCAAGGAAGGTTCTGATCACCAGGAATGATTTTAGACTCATCAGCATAAACAGCACTTCTTCACAGAATTTGGGAACCTTTCAAGGTCTATCTTATCTGATTTTAGGCTTATACTTGCTAGATCTTTGAAATAGTTCCCACAAGTTACTCAGGGAGTCAGTGCTGGAGAAATACCTAATCCTAAAAATGTAATTAATTTGACTCCTTCTAAATGACTATTCTATGGAAACATGAACTCTCCCTTAGAAGTTAATTTCTTCCCATCTATGCCTCAGCTGCAAAAGTCCGTATGAATCACTCAGATGTAGCTTAGGTAAGTTGTACAACGTTACTTAAATGTACTCTAAGTCAGGTATCACAAGAACTTAAGAAGACAGAAACAAAGCACATATATAAAGAACACAAAAAATGCAGTTTAAGAGAACAATCTGAATTTTAAAAAAAAATCGAAGAAATTTAAAGCCTGAAAATATATAAAGACAATAACAGAACAAAGAAGATATCAGAATCTTAAGTTCTCTGTAAAAATGCATTGCCTAAGAAGAATTATCCAATTTATGCTGCAAGTTTTGCATAGGTTTATTTATACCGAAGAAATAATTATACCCTGCTTCTGGATTATTATTCCCATTATTATCCTCCATTATTCTTTTTTAAGGAACCTGAAACAAGAAAGCCAGTCTGCACTGTTGATATCTAGACTAGACATGGATTCCTTCCAACTTTGACAATGACAGGAACAAAATCACAAGTAACAGTTAAAACTGTAAATATTTTGCAAAAGAGGATGGTTTTAAGTACATTGTGCCTGTATCAACAAGTGGGAATCAGATTCATAAGGAAAATCTTGGTGCTTAGGACCCTACACTCACCCTCTAATCTTCCCAAAGTACTTTTATGTAAAAGCACTGTAAATACTACAAAGATTTTGAAGGAAAATATAAGTTTGCGGCAGCTAGACTAAATCTGCTGGATCATTAATCTTGCATGCTCTTTATATCTTTATATAATATTGACTGTGAAAGATACTGTCATACATCTAGCAGTGATTAGGCATTTGTCTTGATAATACATAGATGGTAGTACACATACCCTCTGCAGGTATCAAAAGAAAGGTGTAGGTTTCCATCTTTCTTTCATGAGTGGTATCTTTATGGTTGAAGAGTGATCTTGCATTACTGAGGCTATTTTCCGCTACGTGCTACGGAACAACCTAACTGAGCTTCTAAGCAAACAGCTGGGGCTGTCCTCCCTGCTGGGCACCAGCGTGTAACTTAGCGAGTGTGCAAAGCGTGCTGATGAAGGCTGTGAGCAGCTGCCTGCCACTAACAAGAGCAGCTTGATTTTGTTAATAATAACTTAATGATTAAAACAGATTCTAAAAAAAATCTGGCTGTGATCTGTGTGTCCCCCTAGCTCAATCAGTTGCCAGAGAAGGAAGTTTAAAATGGTCTATCCAGCCTGCCTTTAGCTATCTCAGGGCAACTCTCCAGAGACTCTGCAAACACCAGACTGTATCAAGCAAACATCAAATGTATTAACATTTATGGAGTTTCATGCCTTTGGAATTTATGTATCTTTTCTGTTTTGACTACCAAAATGGCTTGTATAGGCCTGGAATAACTACCAAGATTTTAGAAGGGTGAAGCAGGATGAAACCTTGCCAAAATAATATGTTATGTCAAAATAATACATAAAGCCCTTTCAGGGACATTGCTTTTTTAACAGCAAAGATATGTGTATATCAGACATATAAGAATTATATCCAAAAATTACTTCTTAGGGAGTTACTTATCTTGGAAGATTTGTCATTTCTCTGCACACTGATAAAGAACAAAGGAAGAGTTTTGCTAAAAGCAAATCCTATTGTGAAACAGTTAATGCTCTAAAATTAAAAATCCTGAACACCCCAAACTTTTTAGTTGTACTTAATCCTCAATGAATGAACTAATTTAGAGAATAACACGTCAGTTACATTTTAAAGAAATGACTACAAGGATTTTAACATTCTTTTGACTAATAAGAGATACCACACAACCATGAACATAGTCAAAAACATCAAGTGAAACATTCACATCAGCTTATACTCACTCACCTTTGAATATTGAATAAGCTTTGAACCTTCCAACTTTTTACACTGAAGTGAAAATTTGCATCTCTTAGTAATTCCAGTGGAACGTAACATTAAAAGGTGCCATGAAATTGGATAGCTTGACAGCCTGTAAATCATGAACTATAACCTTCACTATGTTTCTTCTTTTTTTGGTCTAATAATACACTTTTGAACTAAGCAGCACTTGCATTTTAGTGCTCAGTTGTTTTAATCTGATACTTTAACTTTGTGCTATTTTTTTTTCCAGGACAAAAAACCAGTAAGAGATTAGAGAAAGCTGGTGGACAGAGAAGGTAGAGAAAAGCTAAAAATTTAGAAGGAAGGAACTGTGAGACAGTGCTTGTATTTTTCTTTCAATCCTTTCAAGCTTGCTTTCAAATTCAGTCTTACTGTTTTAAACTGTCTATGTCATTCTATTTACTATATCAGCTATGGCAGAGAGGAGCTAAATTTAATGATGTATGAGTCTGTTACACTCCTAGGAATATTTATAGAAAGTGAGTGATGAGTATAGTGAAAGTACTTTCAGATGGGTGCAGTTTCTCCAATGAATTTAAGAGTTCTTCAGTTCCAAATATTTAAACAGAACATCTCAAAACTATTTATAATTTCTTAATTGTGTTCCAAGTATTAGAAAAAGAATTAATTTATAATCTCAGAATTCTTAAAGTCTTTACACTTCTCAGTCTGTTGTTTGTGATTTCCATTACCTTTTCTTACTGTTTGCTTTCATGGAAATACAAACACAAACTGGTCACAGACTTATAATAACTATATTTCATCCTTCTTTCCTAATTCATTCTGTGCTGCCCTGAAAACTCAGCTTCTGAGCTTGCTGACATGGTTTTCTAAGGACTTTCCCAGGAGAGTAACTGTAAACATAGATATGTGTACATTCTTTCTGTTACACGTCTTGTGATGGGCCTCTCTCATGGCCAGTGCAGTGAGAAAGTGTTATCCTGGCCATCCAATCCCTGGCTGTGGTCAGGAGCCTATAAATCCTGGAGGGAAAAATAAACTCTGCTCTTCTTTTCACCATACCTCGACCTGTGTCAGTGTGATCGATTCATCTTCAGCGGTAACAATTCTGTTTTCCTTTTCTTGGCATATTCTCTGGGCAATTCATGCTCCCTTATGCATCAACATTATAAAATTTAAAAATGCAGGTTTTTCACAGCACAAATCTCACTTGCCTCTTTTTGGTTTGTTTGGGGTTTTTTGCCTTATCTTAAACCTTCTATTATTTTGAACATTACTTTAGCCTTCCCCTTTCTGAGCGTGAGTAATGATCTCTTGATGGCACCTATCCCAGCATGAGTAAAGGCATCCTGTCGCTGAGACACTGAGGTGAAAATGAATTCACATTGATGGTGTTTTATGATTACCCTTTTTGGGTTATTTTGGTGATTCAGTTATTGTTTCTGCTTCTCTATTTCTGTTTTTTTAAGACAATTTTTCTCAACATGAAAATGTTTCTTTATATGAAACACTGAAATATTTGAATTTGATATCTTTTTTAAAAAGAACTAATACTGTATATAAAATGCTTCCTTATATAAAATTTTATATTAATTTCAGATCATATATTCTCCTTATCTCTTCATATATTCTGTTACAATAGGCTTTAGAGTTTTAAAAGTTACAGGCATTAATTAATCTAGTAATAAATTATTTCATTTGCTTTCTGGGGTACTTTACATAGGGAGGAGCTGATGCCTCCAAGATTAATAATTTCCTTTTGCATTAAACATGTTAGAGCTAATTTTGTAGACAGCTCCTGCTGATCTACCTCTCAGTATATCAGCACAGATACCTGAAAAGGTGAGTTCCTGAAATCACTTCCATTCAGTATTTAAATAATATAGAATGTGTATGTAATGTGTGTTGCAATAGAAGTAGCAATATAAAGAAAATGCAGAACCCTTGGATTGTTGGTTTGCTCTCCAGCAAGTAAAAAAGGACCTGCAAAAAGCCCCAAACATGTGACTTACTGGTGAGCGGTCATCTTTCTTTCTGGGTTGTATTACAGGTCAGCAATATAAACACTGCTTTTTCTGTTCCCACTCCAGTTGTATAAAAGCTGCCATAAACCCAGCTGAATTTATGCTGAAGGATTGATTATCTGGGAATAAACTGCACAAGATTCTTTGTGACTTTTATAGATCACGTGAACAAGAAAAAAGGAGATAAGGATAGTACCTATTTAAATTTAGTGGATAATATGAGATAATCTGAGTTTTCCAGTCAAGGTATCATTTTAATATCTATTAAAAGGATTGGATACACTTCGCATCATTTTTCATATCTCTCTGTTTAACCTTAGGGGAATTGCCACGTCTGTAATTTCCAAAAATGCATAAGCCTTTCACTACTAATGGACTTCTCATCTTAAGTCAATTAACTGATTACTGAAAGTTCTGCCAAGAGTTTTCCTCCCAAGTCTGTGTGCCTTTAAGTTTCAAGAGCAGCATTTTCCCATATGATATTTTTAAAAACATGTCTATGTATAGAATTGGGATCTTCTATACACTACCTTAATATAAATAATTAAAATAAAATCTTAATATCCACATAGGTTATAGTTATTTTGTGGAACGTGTCTGTTATTAGAGTTGAATAAAAGCTTGCAACTTTGTTTACAAAAGATAAAATAAAATTTCTCCTATACTTTTAGTAGCAGAGGTATTCATTCCCTTACAGTACACATTGTCCTAATAGGACTTTAAAAATTAAAATGATGAAACATTTTAGTAAAATTTATTAAATATCAGCATACTCTGACATTTAAAAATTTCCAGTGAGTATTCAGCAAAAAAGTGGTCAGTGGCTTCCATATTTTCGCATCTTCCATCTCTCATGTATGTTTTCACTCATTAGAGACCTCATTTGCTAAACATTACATTGAAAAAATAAGAGCATGTGTAAAGCAGTTTGAACAAGTCAAACATTCAAACAGGTACTTGAAATTTTTATGTTTTTCCTAAAAAATTTCAACTATCTTACAACACCAGTTGCATATAAAAAAATGAATTCCAGTCAAAATATATCAAAGAATTAAAGGTTTTGAAATAAAAATCTTGCAGAACAAAACCATTGACAGGAAACGCTTATTAATTAAAAACATTCATTAGTACTGTGGTATGTATGATGTTTTCTGCCCCTGCCTTTGTGTTAGATACCACTACAATATATTTTGAATATTGTCTCAGGATCACACTTGTTATCACAGAACATGTGTAGCTTTGAAGACTATCCCTAGGCAGAGACTTCAGGTGAACTTCTTAATGTAACAGAAGAAAAATACCTGGATTCATTCTATTTATGTGAAATAGATTCCCAGACTTGGCTTGTGTGGGCATACTTGCAGAAGGGTGTCCCACCAGGAGGCACGCTGTGGATGCCCTATCACTGGAAGTGTTCAAGGCCAGCTGTGAGCGTGGGATACCTGATGCAGTGGGTGGCATTCCCTCCATGGCAGATGGGTTTGGAATTACATGATCTCTAAGAAACCCTCAAACCCAAGCCATTTATATCCAGTGAGGATCCAGACCCTATGCCCAAAAGATGGAAACTTCTCACAGAGCAAATGACCCCAAGACCAGTTCTCGTACATGGGACTCATAAATTATGTAAGAGGGGAAGGGAGCAGAATGACAGCTCTGTGAGTTGTGAGGGTTCCTGGAAAAAAAATAAAATGGAGCTTTTGATTATTGCAGAGAACAGGTCCTACGAGGAGCCGCTGAAGGAAATGGGGTGGTTTATCCTGGAGAAAAAGAGGTACAGAGAGTTTGCTCTCTCTAACTACCCTAAAAGAGGTTTTAGCAACGTGGGGTCAGTCTCTTTTCCGAGGTAACAAGTGATATCAAGAGAAGAAGAGTCCTCTAGTTGTGCTTTTCGCAGAAAGGACTCTCAAGCACTGGATGCCCATCAAGTAGTTGAGTCTTCATCCCTGGAGGTATTTCAAAGACATGTGGATATGGCATTTAGGGAAGTGGTTTAATGGCAGACCTGAAGTGCTAGGTTTACTGTTGGATTCAGTAATATGAAAGGTCTTACCCAATCTAAATGATTCTATGTTTCTAGTCTATGACCTCACATTCTGCATTGCAGTAGATGGGTTTTCTTTGATGAATGCTACCAACAGCAGGCAGGACTCCTGCTGAAGTTTTTCCTCAGACATATGCACCTGCAGAACGTATTTCATTATCCAGAATAGGGGATAGCCTTAATATATGAGAAACTTAGCAAAAATAAGGACATCTATTATAAGTAAATATATTGTACATACCCAGTGTGTGGTTTGTGAACTCACAACTTGGTCAATTCAAAACAAATGTTTATTAGAACATGCAGATGCAGTTTTCCACAGCAAGAGGTCTTTCAGTGCCAGGGTTCATCACTTGATACCAGCAGCAGCGGGAGTGTTAAAAATAATAATAATAATAAAAAAGGTAGCAACTGGGTTTTTTTGTTTTGCTTTCTTTTAGTGTGATAGAAATATACTTCACTCTTCTTTATCACAGTGTTCTAAAAATTATTTAATTTAGGTTTAAAGAGAAACAACAAGCCTGTGGGATGAGATCATATCTAGAAAACTGTTCCTCAAAGTTTGGAGTTCAGGAAAGTGAAGGGCAAGTGAAATATGTGCTTTGAGACTTCATTGAAGTTACTGCTTTCTGCAATGAAAAATCGATTTTCAGCAGACCTTTCTGAAACACACTACAAATTTTGAAAATGCAAGGAAATCCATGGATTTTACTTCTTTTATTTAATTTTGAAATCCTAAGAATTTATTTAAATATTTTGATTCTGATTGACTTACGGTATATCCCTGCACTTTGAGGGATCAAAACACAAAGGGGTTGGATGCTTTTGTGCACACTAGGGAATCTGTGCACAGAAGGTCAGATATTGCAGATGTTCCTTACTTGAGTCTCTGTGTACCAAAGGGGAAAAGCAAACTCCCTGCAAATCTTCTCACACACACAAATATTTATACTGGGGAGCAGGTTGAAAGAAGAGGAAAAACAGAAATGGTTTTTAGCTAGGTGACCATAAGATTCTAACAATTCTAAATCCATCAAATGAGATAGATTTAAAAATAAAGCAGTCTACAGATATAGAGGCCTAAAATTATTGTCACTAATGGATACTGTGTTTATCATTACATATCTCCACTTGTAATAACACTGAGAAAAATGCTATTATGCTGCCAAAAAGATGAAATACTATAAGCAGCAGCATAAGCAGAGGTAACATCCCATGTAAAAGGAAAAAAAAAAATAGAAGAAAACAAACCTTTTGGTGTTTTCTTCTTCCTGTCTCCCCTAAAAAAATTATAGTGTTTTTTTAACAAGTATTCTGCCACAGCAATAGACTGCGAGGCTCAGAGATTGCACATACATTCTCTTTTTAGTGCCAGTTTTACCCATAGCTAAAATTATAGCTATGATTCCACCTGCATTTGTCAAAGTGCCATGCATTCACCAAGGATGAAGAGGACAAAGTCCTTGGAGGGGCTGCAATTTTCTTTGTCAACTACCCTGGCCAGGCAATGGGAGCTAGATGGGGTAGTATGTCCACAGAAAATACCTGCTTAAATCACAGAAGCAGGCTTGCTTGGGGTGATTACTCAACTATGCTAGCCAATATGATGACAGCTCATGGTGTTTTTTTTAATATCCAGATTGTTTTAAATCTTCATAGTTTAATGGCCTATTTGTAAATTTCTGTAATACACATATTTTTAATTTATTCAAATTAATACACTATGTCAGCAGTAGCAAAATGTGGAAAATGGAATAGTGACAACTGGTCATTACATTTTAAATCTAAATTGTAATTCCCACTGAACTGTGATGTCAGTAAATGAACACAGAAGCCCAAAAGTATTTTTCAAAAATAACACTGGAATTTCAAAAGAGGAGCCACCTGTTCATACTTTTTTAATCATGAAGGGCCTATTTCAAGATTAATAGAAGAGAAATTGTAAGAAATGTTAATATTAAATTAATTACATGTAACATTATGTATTACATATTACCTGTAACAATATGTTATTATAATAATAATAATGTATATTATACATTTGGGAAATCCTTGTTCCCAAACACAGCTCCTGGAAGGTTTTTTTTATAACCAATATTATGACCACTTGCTAAAAGTCTAAAGTCTTGCACCTGGGAAGACATAACCCAGGAGCACAGCACAGGCTGGGAGCAGCTCTGTGACCACCTGGCTGTGGAGCAGCTCTGTGCAAAGGGACCTGAGGGTCCTGGGAATGCCAAGCTCAGTGTGAGTGAGTGGTGCTGCTGTGGCACAGAGAGTCAGCACAGCACTGGGCTCCATCAGCCAGGGCATCACCACAGAGACACAGAAGTCATTGTCCCCCCCAGTGCTGTCAGGCCACACCTGGAACATGGTGCTCACACGATGCAAAAGATGTGGACCAGGGGGAGAGGGTCCAGAAAAAGGCCAAAAAGGTGATCCAAGGACTGTAATTTTGTCAAGGAAGGTGTAAATAGATGATCCTCAAGGTCTCTTCCAACGTGGTGTTCTATGATTCTATGAAAAGAGTAATAGCACAAATTAGACACAAGTCTTCACAATTCAAAACATAATTTGCAGATTCAATCAGACATACTGTCAATGGTACACAAAACTGGGCTTGCAAATTAGACTCCTTATGAAAATTTGACTCACTTTAAAATCTATTTGTAGTGTTCTAGCTTGATGAATTTTAGTAGAATGGTGTAGTATTATTTGTTTCTTATATTGAAGGAAAATACCAGTTTCCTCTAAAACTTTTTAATTAAAAGAGAGTAGAAGGTGATCATTTGGTTCAGATTTTAGTTTTTACTTCTCAGTGATCTCAATGAGGTAGAAGATGGATTCTTTAACAAATGAGAACGGCTTCACATACAAAGAAGTGGGATAAGGAAACAAAACCTGACAATTTTAGTTGTAGTTTTCTTTAAAGTTCTTAGATTTAAGTGACCTTGAAACACAAGCAGGGAAAAAGATCATGAACCAGCTTACCATATGCTGGAACTATGCTTGAGCTTCCATTCTATGATACAATGGAGAAAAATGCTTGACTACGACAGGTATCTTTACATTAGAGGCAAAGGTGGGGCTGTGGGTTTTGGTTTTATTCTGTTTTGTTTTAAAAACAGCATCTGACCTTTCTATAAGAAGATGGTCTTTGTGTCTTGATCTTTATGGATGCACTGAGGCTCCTGTTATGCTATAAAAAATACACGTTTGAGAACAAGTTTTTCTTAGTTTAAAACTAAAAATTTTCCCTGAGTACATCAAAGCACTTGACATATGTTGATATCAACTCTTTCAGGTAAAATATTTAACTAACAGGTTAATTATGAAAGCATTAATTATTCTATATTTCTATAAGGCAAACTGTTTCTGTCTGGAAAAGCTTTATAATTCTGACCTAGTGAGGCATTTCTGTCAGGAACTAAAAATTAACATACAAATTCACTGAACCACTAGCGAACTTTGATGTTTAAATTCTTTCTGCTATGAAATGGGATGATTTTTTATTTCATGAGCAATCTTTGATGTTGGCAGTTACACAAATAAATTAGGAAAATCCCAGTGACAGGAGTAGTGTTGATGAATTACCATATTGCACGAATACTTTCTTAAAAGTGCAGATGACTGACTCACTACAAATAAATTTATGGTTCTTGTAAATTCTTGCTAAATTAACCTGTGCAGGTAGGTTGTCTAATCAGTACCCTATAGCCACTGCACAGATATATGGGGAAGTAGTTTTACAGACATGGCTTTTTAGGAAGTGACTTACCACTTCTTTGAAGTGATGATCTCTCTTTCATTCAGTCTGGTATCATATTTTTAAACTCAAATACCAGTTGCAGACAATACAGAGCACAGAAGCAAGACTGTTCAACATTTTTTCTGTTGGGTGATTAAAAGTCATAGCCCAACACCTTGACTTTGGCTCAAACATTTTTATTAAATTGTCTAATATTTATAAGCCTTGAGTTACAGAATCAACTCATCTCATGCTTACTATGAAACACTGCAAAATTTGAGATGACCTACGGTCAAATGCTGTACTGGTGAGAGGAAAGAAAACAGGCCTCTCTTTTCTGGAATTTTCTTCCTAATCAAGGGGAGGGCACGGTTTTAGCTTTTAGGTCATCATAAAAATTTCAGAAAAGCTTATAAGTTAGTAATCAAAGATGTTTCCACTGAGATGATATTAAGAATGAACTGTTCTCACTAATGTACTCCACACACTGGGCTGTTCTTGTGGATCTTTGTTCCTACCACACAGGGAAGCAATAAGCAAATGTTAGTATCTTTTCACTTTCTCAGGAGGGAGCTGAAAGGAAAAAAATACACATACGTTAGAGTTTTAGTTTGGATTCACTTTTGTAGTGCATCTCCTGACCTACCAAGCTTGGGATGGCACCATGGAGTCAACTCTCAGTGCTTAAACTGCCTTTGGGTATTCTTCTAGGATAACGATGATGTGTTGTCTGGAAATAAATTTAAAGGCTGGGGTATTCAGCCCAGGAGGCCAGACAAAAATTACTCTCCTTGAAACATGCATTGTGCAGGCATAAGGTCCTCACACCTGTTCTCTCTTTCTGCATCATATTTTTTAACCATACTAATTATTTTATTGCTTGGGTAGTTATAGCTGATAAATTCCAGGAGTGATGGAATATTAGGGAATATTTTGGGTTGGTTGTTTGGTTTTTATTTCCAGCATTTCAAGTATTTTGTTTCCTGGCCCATACTCAAATAATTTGTCTCAAGTTTTGATTTATGAGGGATTTACAAGAAATACTGGCTTTGGAGACTGTTAAATCTGCTACCCTCACAGCTCATTCCCCTTACCAGGTAATTTTTAACATAGATTTGTTCATGGATGTAGTCTATAGCAACAAGTCAAGGGGTACCACACATAGGAGGAATGTGAAAGTTTCTTAATCAATTGCCAAAATAAGTATGTTCCTCCTTCAGTTTTGAATGAATCATATGGCTTTATCTGGTGGTTCATCCTATTTAACATTATTTTTTTACTCCTAAATTTTAAACAGCCTAAGTTAATGCCTCTTCTCTTTAAATGATCTATTATTGATTTCTTCCCGTCATCCCACAAATGTAAAATCTCAGGCAATGCCTCAGACCAGATTAATTTCTGTACTAGTAAATAAAGTGTCTTGACCTAATTCTGTTATGTCCTGAAGTTAGTTTTATTTTGCAGTATTTCTAGTTTGTTTGTCCCAAAACACTCCTCTAATAAAAACTAAGTCTAATTATATGAGGGAAAATAGTGGAAATAGAGACAATAAGCTGTTTGCCCACTGACATTTAAGAAGTCACTTAAGAATGACACTTTTCAAAGTGAGCATTCTTTGTTATTCTTCAGCTCTTCTTGCATTGCAATGTTATTTCCTCAGCCCTCCCTTACATATCAGTCAAAAATTCCAGTTCAAATTTGATACTTTTTCATTACTCTGTATTAATACCTGAATTGTAGCCTCCTTTCTTGTTCTTTGTGAGAGCCTAGATCTGAATTTCACTTTGTTTGGCACTTTAAAATGTGGTTGGAGTCTCTGGATCTTTCTGAACTATTCACTAACCTAGATTGTTTCTTGAGTTCTATGCTCTGTCCTAAAACACAATATTAAAATACTCTATACTGAAAATAATATTAGAATAGTTAATTTATAAGTTCAGATTCCTTTTTCTTGATGCTGCTCTTCTCTGATCATAATTAACAGTGGTATCTTCAGAGACAAAAATATATTTGAGCTTTTGAAAAACACTTTCTATTTCCATCACAAAAATAATGCAGGTACACATATCACTGCATTCTTTTTAAATATTGCAATAGAAAACTAAAGCAGTTCCTTAATTTATAGAACTTAAAATAGAATAGTTCACTTTCAAAGGAGAAGAAACAAAAATAAAAAGAATGAAGAATGCTAGAAGCAAGTAAACCAACAAACAAAAAAGACCTGTCAACACTTTTGAAGAAATAATTTTTCTGTTTACTATACAAATAGCAACCCATACAATCCTCTTTCATTCTTCAGTAGATAAATTCTAAGTAAAGATGAACCCAATTTATACTAATTAGCTTTTGCCCAAATGATCCTATTGCATAAAAAATAAAAAATGTATTTTGCAATACAACCTTGGTGAGTGGAGAATTATTTAGCAGATTTGTTTACAGTGTATAACCTATCCATATATATATTTATAATTGGATCCAATTTCAGATCTACCTAAAGTCATAAATGCCAACTGGTAAAAAAAAATAGAAGGAGACTAACAACTGATAAGAAGCCACAAAAGTAAATGATGATTACAATAAAAATGAGAAGAATTCAAAGTCATGACTGATCAATTAAAGTATGTATAAAACATGACATAATAGTTATATGCAGATTATTTTAACTAAGAGATTATCCCTGCTTAATAAAATATAGCTCTGAGCATATGGAGTAGAGGCTGTTGACCTGATCAGAATAGTAGCAGTATTTTTACACAAAGTATGACATTTGCAGCTGGACTTGCATCTCAGTGAAGCTCATTGCAAACTCCTTTGGACACAGATGTTAATAAGTATTTAGGGCAAACAGCTCACCTTTGACAGAAAGAGTAGCAACTGAATCAGTGTCTAGTTTTTTGTACTATCTTTCAGTATACTAAAACAAAACTGTTAAGAAAATCTGAAGGAAATGAAAGGACCAAGTCTCCTATTGAATATGTCAGTTCATAAAAGAAATCACAGAAATATGTGTGCTTGGGGAAAGAGTTATCAGGATTATAGACACGATTCTATATATTGATTAAATTTAGAACTTCTGCTGTGATATGCACTTAAAATTGTATCTAATCCTTAGCCCTACTACATAAATCCTATTTGGGATTTAGGAAACTGACATAATTTTACATTCCTCATACAGGGTATCTGTAGCGTATTAGATACAGGTCTCACATTTGAGCTGGTAAAATTCTGAGAACATAAACTCATTTAAAATACCCTAAATTTGAGCAGGCCCTTTCTTCTTGATAGTATATCAAAGCTATTTATACTTTACATAGTTTTGGTTGAATAAGTACCTTCACTGTGTTACTAGGGTCATTCGGGACATACTGGGCCTGCAGTATTTTTAATGCATCTAAACCAAATACATATTGTTTGCATGCAATTTATTTTGGTAGCTCCACACATGAATCCCCAATTACTACTAGTACAAGACATTTTAGGGTCTTCAATTGTCATTTAGCCTTTTGGTCTTTACCTCACTTTAGAGAAAAAGCCTGTTCTCCATAATCAGATTTTCCCCTTCCCCTACCAAACCAGGACTGAACTGAGTCATTCAGGTGTTTCTGAGTAAATGTGGATGTGACACAGAGTGAGATGCCCAGAAATCTCTTCAGAAATCCTGCTCCAGCAGGCCTTTATTTCCCTTCCCTTCCCCCTTTTAATATTTTATCCCCTCTATAAAGCTATAGGGTTTCATTCCTTACTCTTTGAGCTTTCATGGCTACCCTATAAATTCAGAACTACTCTACTCCAGGGAAGAAGCAGAAGACTGATCCTTGGCCAAGGACATTTAAAGAGAATTCTTCAGATTACTCCTTCCCATCAAGAACACAAACTTCCCACAGCTCACTCACGGCTTCCTCTCCATCTCAAATTTTCAGCAAGTCCTCTCAGCAACATTTTCACACTTTGTCTTCATACATCACCACTTTGTTGCACTAACCAGGAACAATTTGTTTTGGATTAACAGAACACTCATCATATGCAGGGCCATGAATTTATTAGTAGTCTAATTAGTGTTTTGGCAGCCTAATACAACAAAGACATATGTTAATCTAGTTACAATGATACTAACACATGTATTCCAAATTATCCAATTATTGCTAATCCCCATTAATTTGATTCTTTCAGTTGTATGCTGACTTTCTGCAATCTAACCCAGTCTTCTTGTTTTATGATTACCCTCCCCATGACCTTCAGGGTACTAAAATTGCCACTGTGAGCCTACTCCAGAAGAAGAAGGGTTTGCACTGAGTCACCAGTGACCTGAACTCTTTGCTGGGAAGTTTGCTCTTGCTGTTCTCTCTGCTCTTGGGTCTTCTTAGGGTTATTTTATATAGGTCTATTTGATTAGCCTGCCTCTTCCTGTTCCCCTGAGGTTAGTCACGCAACAACCACTCACTTTTTCATTGCATCCTGAGGCCATACATACAACTGCAGTCAAGGCTAAGCTAATGTGAAACCTATTGCAGCGGGGCAATAGCCTCCCATGACATTTTGCTGTTACACACCCACAGACATCAGTGAAAATTCCTGAAGCCAGTTGTTAAGTCTATTAGAAGGTCCGTGGTCAAGGGTGTATGAAAAACACTGGTTACTTTTGTTTAGGTTCAGTTCATATTTGCATTTAATTCCTCTGTAAAGAGAGGAAATTAGTTTAATCAGCACTTTGTCCAACTTATGACTATGACTGAATATGTAGAAATAAAATACAATTAAAAATAACTAGTAGGCAAACGTCTTTGAAAAATTAATTTGGTATGAAGATTTGGTGTATTTTTCCTAAAATACACAAGTATGACTCTAAACCTTAGGAGATTAAAAGACAGAGGAAAACTGGTTTAAAACAATATTTTGTGGTGTCAGTACACAGAGCAAACTTTTGTACAGTTATAGAAAGATGAGAGAAAAGGGATATTACCACTGCAGTGAACATTTTCTTGTATTTCCTAGTCTATTTTGCATGGGTATTATTAAGTATAGACTGTCCTACCATTTTCCAGGCAATAAAGTTCTTACTTTCTTCTAATTGTTCACTTTACCTTTTCTTAATAAAGAATGTCTGCTCAAATGAAACCCTTTGAAAATTAGCTATAAATTGATTCAAAATAGTATAAGGATGGGATGGGATGGGATAGGAATGCAGCTACTTGAACAACTCAATAACTATATTGTACCCTTGCTTCTGTTAATGAGTTACTCACAAATGAAGTAAAAAATCCATAAAAATCATGTCCATCTGTAACGAAATTATTAATAGACAAGGCTATGGAGTTTTTGACAGAGGTTGGCCATGAATTATGTACTCATAAGTTCCTATCTGATTTATTTATTTGTAAATAAATAAATGTATTTATCTGTGTCACAAACCACATACCATTGCCTTGGTTCATTGATTATAACTTACCAGTGCTTTGACTTACTATCAAGTTTACTTTCTTTGTGTAACACATTTTCTTAATTAATTGAGTCTTCGTTACTTGCATATGTTTTTTGGATAAGAGAGATTTTGGCCAAGTTATGTTAAACCACAAATTAAGAATCTATATAAACAAACTATGTGATATAATAAATAGCTCACAATGAGGCTTATACATTGGTTATTAAATGTAATGAGCAGAAACCAGTGTGAAATGGAAAGCTAAAAAGAGCATCACACCCTATCTCAGTGAGACAGGCACTTCCCAAGAAGGAGGGATTTCTATATTCTACTGTCTCTTCCCAGAACTGGCAACTATTTTGATGCCAAGCAATTTCTGGATAAAACTGAGTAATGACAGTAGGTTTCCAGAACTTATTTCTTCCCCCTCTGACAAGCTGAATATTTGTTTGTGCTTCCTTTGGCCATGAAATATCATACACACTTTTGCATATTGGCAGAGCTTCCACAAAATGTCTTGGCACACTGCTGTCTGCAAAGAACCAGCACACACAAAATACTCAAGTTTGCAGAACATCAGCTTCTCCGCTTGGTCATACAAGGCAGATTTCAAGGACAGGCAAGCATGAATATTTTATCAGCAGCTTCAGGAAGCAGCACTGAAATCCTACTTGGTTCCGCAGTGCCATTTAGCCAATTTCTTGCTACTTGCTACTTTTCCTCGGCTGGTGATAAGCACTGGAAGTTTACATTGAAGTTTTCAGTGTTATCAAAACTGTCTGATTTTGAACAACACATACTGATCAATTCAATGTTCCTCTATAAACACTCACTGGGAATACATCTTTTAGATGTCCAGTCACTCAGTTACCCATTTTTGATCATCTTTTGTAATAACTTGCTCAGGACAGCAGTGATGAGTTGCTCCCTTGAATAGCCTGGGATGCTGAATTCCTGATTGATGCAGTGAATACTCACTCCTGTGATAGTGACACCCAAAATAGTACTGGCTTGCCCTAGTCAATCCTTAACTTTGGCAGCTGGGTGCCCTAGTAAGATGTAACATAACCTATGCCTCAGTAAGGGGTGGGGAAAGACAGTTCAGCAAACTTTTTAGCAGTCTCTCCAGCTCAAGCTGCCTGCCCCAAAGGTTGAGACACTTATTTCAATCACCCTTTCTCAATGTACAGCTGTTCAAGGAAAGTTTTTGTTGGTGTCTTTGAAATACATTAGTCTCTTCCATTCCTTTAATGTTGCAGACAATTTTACTGTTTTATTTCAGTTTGCTACTGCCATATGTACGTTTACAGTTTTTTACCCAACTCAATGAACTGAAGAAATTTCTGGGAAAATATATAGGGTATTTGACAAGGTATATGGACATTATAGTTTTGGGAGAGCAAGAGAGTGTTGGTCTTTTGAAGCAAAAGAACATATCCGTGAAAATTTAGTGATTTACCAGTGTTTATTTTAAGACTCAAACATTACTGTCCTCTGATAGGCTGTCCAGTTGTTATTTCTTGTAATTTACCCTTTATTCCTCAGCTTGACACAATAAAAGTGGCAAATGGAGAGCAGATTGAGATAAGGGATCTAAGGCTGATTGTCATCATACTAGTGCCTTCCTTGCTCCTCCTAAATTGGAAAATACTGGTGGCTAAATGGCAGCATCTTTATCTGGATAGGCAGCAGTCTCCTTGGGACATTTGGTATTTTTACAATGTCTTACCTAGGATTTCCAAGTCAAAAAGTTCTTTTTGTAGTTGGTTGACTCTAGCTGAATTCCAGGCACCCACCAAAGCTGCTCCCTCATTCCTTTTGCAGCTGGACAGGGGAGAGATAAAATAACAGAGTTCATAGGTCGAGATAAGGACTGGGAGAGATCACTCACTAAATACTGTCACAGGAAAAACAGATGCCAATTAGAGATATTAAATTTATTACTAACAAAATCAGAGCAGGATAATGCAGAGTAAAATAAGATTATAAAAACACCTTCCCCTGACCCCTCCTTTCTTTCCAATTCTACCTCCTCCCCCCCAGCAGTTTAGGGATATGGGAATGGGGGTTATGGTCAGTTTATCATCCGCTGTTTCTCCTCTCTCCACAGATCTGCAGGTCCCTGCCAGGACCCTGCTCCAGCACAGGCCTCCCACAGCGTCACATCCTCCTGTCAGGCATTCTGAGCCACTTGCTGTGGTCTGAGTCCCCTCCATGGGCTGCGGGTGGATCTCTGCATCCCCCGTGGATCCCCAGGGGCTGTGGGTGGATCTCTGCATCCCCCGTGGATCCCCAGGGGCTGTGGGTGGATCTCTGCATCCCCCGTGGATCCCCAGGGGCTGTGTGTGGATCTCTGCATCCCCCGTGGATCCCCAGGGGCTGTGGGTGGATCTCTGCATCCCCCGTGGATCCCCAGGGGCTGTGGGTGGATCTCTGCATCCCTGTGGATCCCCAGGGGCTGCAGGGGCACAGCTGCCTCACCGTGGGCTGCACCACGGCCTGCAGGGGAATCTCAGGTCTGGTGCCTGGAGCACCTCCTGTCCCTCCTTCTGCACTGAACTTGGTGTCTGCAGAGCTGTTTTGCCCACATGTTCTCATATTGCTCTGCTCTGGCCACAATTACACCTGCACAATCACTTTTCCTTCTTAACTCTGTTATCTCATAGTTGTTGCCACCATTTCTGCCCAGCCTTGGCCAGGGGTATGTCCATCCTGGAGCTGTCTGGCATTTTCTCTGCTGGACATGGAGGAAGCTTCTGGCAGCTGCTCAAAGAAGGCACCCTTGTAGCCCCCCTCCACTACCAAAGCTTGGCCATGCAAACCCAATATACTTTCAAAAGTACTCTTTGCTTCCCCATTCTTTTGATGTCTTCCCACAGCACAAAATTAAATGACAGAGCATTTATTTTCATAGTAAAATATTAGGTGTAATGAAGTTCACAAAGCAATTAAGTTTTACAAAAGGCCTCCTTCCTGATTAATATACAGGAAATATTAATATCTAAAAAGTAAAATGGCATCTGCAAATACTGGAGTTTGTATTAAGACAACAAATTGACTTCAATAGCTTTGTGAAGGTTTTTGTCTGCATACCTACATTTCCTGGAAAACCAAATTACACTCTTCCATCCACTTCTCCAAAAAAAGTATTTGTCCTTGACATCGTAGTAAAATAAATTATTTATTGTTTTAGTGCTAATAGTCTTTCGTTTCCATCTACATGTACAAATGCAAAGCAGGTCTATGAAAACAGAAGGAAATGAAGACAGGTCTGTAATGTGATATTTTCCAGATTGAGCAGTTTGCATCTGTTTTCATGCATGCTGATTTTATTAAAATATTTTGAACAATTTTCAATTTTCCTATTGTGAGCCAAGTCAGATCTGAATGAAATGTCTTAGCAATTATCTAATGTAACACCCCAAAATAATGAGTTTGGCTTTAAGTCATCTTATTAAAAACATTCTGCATTGTCTTGAACTGCCATCTCTTTGCATGATTACTTTCTTGATATTTTGTAGATTTTGATGAAATTTTCAAATTATAGGATTTAATGTAATCTAGAAAAACAAAAACTAACATCACTAAAATAGCTATGTGACTGCTAGCTTCCATTTGCTTTATTTCAGAAATGGCAAAACCAAAAGATTTTTCAGGATCAGAGATGCAGTAAAACTGAAAAAGTACAAAAATAAGAAAGGGAAAAATGTATACATGCTTTCAACTAGTAACAAATTGGACAAGACATCAACTCCTAAAGAAGCTCATGGGGTTCTTAAGCTATTAAACCTGATCAACCCCTGAAATAAAGCATTAGATGAAGCTATCACAAATTGGCTTAGCTCAACTTAAGTAAAAAATATTTATTTTTTCTTAATCCTTCTCCAAATTATATGTACCCACTTACATTCAGTACAGCAATACCACAGGAATATATAATTCAGTGAAGGGCACTTGTTAATTCCAAAAAGAAATTTAACATTAATAGTTCCTTGGCTGATTCTATCCAGTCTTTTAAGAATTCCAGAAATAATTTATGTAATTGTCAGTGTTAAGATATGTCACTCAAGAAGTTGTATATTGTGTATAAGGCTTAATTATATCCACTGACAACGATTTTTAAATTTAAAAAGCACAGCTTGTAGGTAAAGAGAAACATTCCAGAAAATAAATTCTTTCTATTTTATTTATCTCTGTCAGTAATTTCCCATATGTATTCCCCATACATTAGCATACAGCTATGCTATTTATTCTATGTTTACACTAACTTGCATCTCCAGTTTTTAATCCCCACTTATGTGCCATATTTATGATGAAGAACCATGAGAAGCAATGCTGGATGAGGTAACAAGTTTGTAATCACAAGAAAACTATTATCCATACTACCAAATACCCACCAGGGCTACTGCTGTTATTTGCTGGTTCCTGGCAACTCCCATGGAGCCTGGAGCAGTCCACCTCCAAAGCAAATGCAGCTCACGTGTGTGGCTTTATCTTCTTTGATTGTTTTTAGCCTGAAGCAGACTCATACCTCTCACAGTGTCTGCATGCACCTCAGTTTGGATGGTCATGCAAGGCAGTGGCCCAGTCTGATCTCTTCAAACATTTCACACTCTGGTGTGTTGGCATGCACTTTTCTACAGGCACGGAGTGAGATGAATGCCTTCTTACACACAGAATGGATTGGGGCAGATTGGCTTGAGTAGCAACTTCAGCTTTTGAACAGAATGGCATCAACCCCTTGCTACATGTCGAACTCCACACCTTGGTGCATGGTAAAGAAAACAAGTCAAGCACAGGTGGAGGGCCCTGAACAATATTTTGTATGGATTTACCTCCAAGAAAAAGATGATGCGTGCTTCTTTCCTGCTTTACTCATGCACTTGAGCAAGGAAAAAAACCTCAACTCCAAAATTACCTTCGTAAAAAGTCCAATCAACTCCAGTCATACTTTGTTATATATCTGTGCATGACAAAGGTAAAGGCATCAAAAAGGACAGAGATGCCTTTTCAAATTACATTTAGGTAAAAAACCAGAAAGGTATGTGCATGAAGCACATATTTTTAAATCAACTGATAGGAAAAATTAAAAGCTTTCCCTTCTCTCTCTAGAAGAATAGAAATATATGTCTACTAATAAAGTCGTATGTTAAGGGACCTTCTCTGCCTAGGATCAGCTTCAACGTTGCTACCAATGGACTGCAAGAAGCTCCCACAAAACTGATAGTCTGGACCACGGACCCTGGTCAGGAATTGGATGGAAGCTAAAGATTCACAGAAGAGCAAAATCTCATTACAATGCTTAGGATAGGGGACTTTTCCTTCCCAGGTGTTACACAATGCTGAGGGTACCAAGAATACTCGAGGGATGCCAAACTACTCTTGGTTTTGATTCAGAGATCAGCGAGCGAGGGCCATCAGAGAGCCAAGCGGCTGTCGCTTATGACACAACACGAGGCGCAACTGCCCGCTGCGGGCGCGGACAAGGCGAGAGGGGCTGCTCTCGGAGCGCCAGCACCCTCACGCCCACAGCCCCGCCACCTCGGCCACCTTCCCCCAGCAGCAGCAGCAGCAGCAGCCCCTCTGCCCCACCGGAGCCCCCGCCCGCCTTTGCCCCGCGGGGCGGCGCGGGCGGGCCGAACGGAGCCTTGCGGTGTCGGGGAGGAGCGCGGCAGCGCTCGCAGGAGCACCCAGAGCTGGGCTGTCGGGATGCGGAGGGGAGGGGAACGGGAACGGCGGCACCTTCCCCCGGCGAAGAGCCAAGTTAAATAGCCAGTGCCACGCCGCCGCCTTCCTCTCCCCTCCCGGCTCCGAGCCCTCGGCGAACATCCCCCGTCCTACCCCGCCCCGCCCGGGCCGCGGGCGGCGGAGGGCAGCGCGGAGCCAGCCTGCCCCGCGGAGCCGGGACGCCGGCGCTGCCGGGAGGGGCGGGCGCTTTGGAGTCGGTGCCGGAGGCGCCGCGTCCCGCCAAGCCGCCCGTCTGACAGGACTACGCCAGCTGCATGGGAGGAGATGAGCGTGGCGGGGAAGCAGCCTCCTCCAGCACCGCTCGAGCGGCCCGGCAGCCTCCTCGTCCCCACCTGGGCAAGTACCGCTCCCCCTCATCCCGTCCCGGTGCCAACTCCCGCGGCGGGGCGGGGGTGGGGAGGGTCCCGCCGGCGGCGCTGCCCGGAGGGCGGGAGGAAGGCGCCTGAGCGGGACCGGGAGCGGGGCGGTGCGGGCTCGGGCTGCCGGCGGGGCTCTGGCGGGGACGAGGCGCAGCTGCCGCCGCTCCCGGGACGGGACGGGACGGGACGGGACGGGACGGGACGGCCGCCATCCCGCCTCCCTCCGCAGCCGGGCGACACCGGGGCCCGAGCGCGGCCGGGCGGGACGTGCCCCGCTGGATCCTCGTCGCGATTTTCAACGCGTCCTGACAGGCTGCAGCGTGAGGGTCGAGTTTCCCGGGGGCCGCGTTGAATCACTCAGTTTCAAACCCAGCTGCAAGCCTGAGATGATAAATTAAAAAAAAAAAAAAAAAAAAAAAAAGTCATCTACTTGGATGCATTTAGCACCTCGTGCACTTTTAGGAGAAGCCCGTTAGGGAGTTAGAAAATAACTTGCTACTTCACGGCAGCGTATTTGGCAAATCATTCATGAATGATGCCCTCTGATGGCGGTTCTCCGCTGTCCTGGTTTATATAAAATGTAGTAGGTCTGCCCTGCGGACCTTTAGAAATCATTACAGGCTCTGTGGTTTAACATGCCGCTCTTTTTGGCATGAAAAGTTGTTTTGTTGAAGCTTCGTTGCAATCGTTTTCGGTCACCAGCTAAAAAATTATTCATTGTACTTATATAAAACATGTACCGGTGCTAAAATAAACATTTTTTTTTTTTTTTGCGTTGTCCTTCGAGCTGTTTCGGTGACCACAGCCTTGCAATTTTTAAAGGAAAAACTATGTTTATCTTCCTGACGTTTTATCCAATGTTGTTTAGAAGGTGCCTCAGCTGCATGAAAGCTGACTTAGAGACACGTCCCCCCTCACAGTGAGTTTGTAACTACTTCAAGCTTCTGTAATCATAATAATAAAAGTAATATTTGGAAATTCAAGTGTAGAAGAAAAGGGTAGAGGATACCTGACGTCATAAGCATGTATGACAGTTTCACATAAATCCGTGGAAACGAGCTGTTGTCTTGTATGAGAAGCTTTCACAGCCTGCATTTGCATCTGTCATTTGACTGTGTGTAAGGAGATGCATAAATTTAACCTTTGGGCTTTTAGAATTTCAATAATTCAAAAAGAAATAGTGGAATTAAGCCTACTGTTGAATCCTCTGTGTTTGAAAGTTGTTTCACAGTTCTTAATTTGTAAGACCTGTTCAGGAACTGCAAAAATAATTTGCGCAGCAATTATCTAAAATGTTAACAGCCGAGTAGGTTGTATGGCAGTTCAAGATATTTCAGCGTTAAAGGTGAGGGGTAATCACTACCATTAGGTAAAATGTATGACTGCTATTCTTGTAGTTGTGTCAAATGTGTACGTTTAACACCAATAGGACATGCCATTTCTGCTGTTACTCGTGGGACTTCTGCCTGGGACCAAACTAGACACTTCATGAATGGTGAACTTACCTTTTAGACAAGAGCAATAGGAGCTAAAGGCATGTGACTACACAATTTGCCTTGACCCCAAATGAGAAATAATGCTATGAATCTTGAAAGCTGTCAGTTTCCAACAGACAAATTTAGCCTCACCTTCCTGGCTATTTCAAATAGTGGTATGTGATTGAAAGAATAAATGAATATATAGTCTTAGTGAAAAAGCCATTTAGACTAATGTTCAGCATGGACATCTTATGGCAGATATTTATTTAGGTGAGTTCATAATTGCTTGGCTCCCCAGATATGTCACATACTAAACTTCTGAAGAAAATTATGCTCAAAATATATTGCAAAATAAGAACTTAATTTATAATTCACAGTGTGACAAGTGCTTGACTTGCATATTCTTCAGTTATTTAGCAGTATTGAAATCTAGATCTGTTTACCTTGTTAAAAGAAAAATGTGTATTTTAATACCTTTGTATTGACTGTGTGCACATTTTTCTCAGAAATAAGGTATAATAACAGTACTTAGTGTTTACTAAATATTGCTTGCTGAGTCAAATTAATTGCTGGTAGCTAGACAGTATTAATACAAAAAGATAGATGTGTTGTCTTTGTGGTTTTTTTCTCTTCAGAAGGGTAACAGTTAAATACTACTCCCCGGCAAATAACTTAGCATACTTCTAAATTAAAGACAGTGCTAGATTTGAAATGCAATACTAATTTGTTTTGCATGCATGTATTCTTAACATTCTCTTTTAAGAATGTTTCTCATAGTGTATCTATAAACTTCTTGAAGTGCAGTTGTTTATGTTCAGTTCTGAAATGAGGCTTCAATCAGACCTTGTCTCTTATGTTCTGCTAATCTCAGTGTAATTCCTAACACCTGTTTCATTCACTATCAAACGTGGATCCTTATTCATCTGATTTAAAAAATCTGTATATGTTTCCTCTATCTGTAGTGAGCTTTTTGTTCTAATTTCTCATATAATCCTTTTCCCCCTTTGCCCTTGGAAATACTCAAGGGTTCATATCTCTTAGCAATTGCAATGTTAGAGTGCTTGTGCCATGTTCTTACATGGATTTTATGGTCTCATTGATCTAGTATGCATTAGTTACTCTGGTTTTCACTGTGTTGCTGGGAGCTTGGAGGAAATGATAACGTAACAGGCACTTGTACTGTAGTTACACCATGATTTTGAGTTAAGAAATAAATGTACAGCTCATCGCTATATATAAATAAATCTTTTTTGTGTTTTTTTTTTTCCCCCATAGGGACTCTTCTCTTAAACTTGTGCATATATGTAGTAGATCCAGTTTTCCATTAACTTCCATGCACAACCAGAAAAATGGCAATAGGTAGACAGTTTCTTTTTGCAGCAGAAGCCCAAAGAAAAAAAATACAGCAACATGAAACTTGTTTGGATAGCACTCTTCTCTGCAGTTACCCAAACTGTGTACTTACTAGGAAAGGCAAGTGCAGCACAAGCAGATTTTCTGTTCCTTTCCTCTTGGTTTTCACTGTGTCTGTGTGATTTAGGCACTTGCTTAGACATGCTAGTGTAAATATCTGCCTTTTATTAATTTGGAAAGAGGTCCTGGGGCATTGATGTTTCTTTAGCATTTGGCACCCAGCAATACTGAAGCTTCCTGGAAGTGAACACTAGGTGTCACGTTACCACAAGCACCGGTGTCTTGTCTTCTCCCTATCTTTTCAGGGTCAACAGTTAATCGTGACATTTTTTGTAAAAGAGATGACCACCATTATGTTCCACACCAGTATTTTAGTAAGTTTGAAATCCGTTCAGTCATACTCGGTGTGACTGTCAGAAGCTTCAATTTTCCTGTGATTTTTCTGAGAAATTATCAGTACTGGGGTGGCATGGATTTAAAGATTATTTCCAAGATCTGTCTATGCCACAATACAAATAATAGGATATACTTAATTGAAGCTTTTTCTCCCAGATACTATTTCCTATTAAAATTTCTTGCTTGTCAAAAGCTAATTTCAGGAACTTTAGCTGTAAAGTGAGCAAATTTGTCTTCTGATTTGGGAATGGCAAACACAAGAAAACAGATGGTGGAGCTTCATGACAGGGAGAAGGTGTCTGTGTACTCTGTTGTGTGAAGCCTGATAATTACTTTCTAATGTAACTTTTGTTGTTTCTTTGCCATTTATCTGGGAAGATGTTTTTTCCCCCTAAAAAATCTGTTAAATGAATAGTTTCAAGAGCCTATTAACAAACTTTACCAAACAGTTCCTAAATACCAGAGTGACCAAATGTTTCTTTTTTCTTCACTTGTCTTCATTGCTTTCACAAACCAAATCTGAATATGTCTTTTACCTGTACATATCTCCATGAAAACATTTATCAAAGTGATTGAAAAAAAACAAACAAACAAGCATATTTAAGCTTATGGCTTTAACATCTTAATGGAAATAGGACTTGTGCCCACCTGCCACTCAGAAAAATAAGAGCATTGGTATTCCTTTTACACCTCAGATCTGTGTTTCATATTGTAAGTAGTTTTTGGGGGGTTTTTTTACTGATGTTTAAACATTTTGAGATGAATATAAATAGAATCACTTTCACTTGAGATTTCAGAGACTGCTTAGAATAGAAATGGTAGTAGAGCTCAGCAGAAAGGAACGGAGCATGACCATGTTCCTACAAAACTGACACCTAATACTGCTTGTTAGTGGCATCACAATAATGGAGACAGCAAACACAAATCAGATTCATTCAGGCTGAAAGGGACCTTGGGAGGTCCACAAGCATAACCTTCCCCTGAAAGCAGTGACTGTGTGGAATTGAGATTGAGTTCCTCAGGTCTTTTCCCAGTGTGTCTTCAAAACCTCCAAGGATGGAGACTGCTCAACCTCTCTGTGAAAATTCTCCCTGCTGGGTTGTTTTCCTGGTGAATCGGGTGTGTGCTGTTAGCTCTTCCCTCAAAGCCCCTACTTCCTGTGTGCATGTAATGAGTGCCAAGTACAAGGAAATGATTACATGGATTACTCTCTGCTGTGGCTAATGCTGTCAGCCCTTGTGGCTGGTATTGTGCACTGGTGACTCCTGCCCATCAGGACAGAAGGACCCCTGGTTCTTTTCAGTGTATACTCTTCCCCACACCTGACACATACCCAGCCACTCCCCTCTCCCCTGCCATGTCTTGGAGAAATCTGAAGTTTTTAAAAAGCAGATGGCCAGTTTAAATGCCTCTTCTCATCCTCCTTTAGTTGAGAGTGAATGCAGAACTCCAGGGGAATTTAGCAGATTATTGCACTTACTTTTTTGTGAGCTCCTTGACATTTTTTGGATTTTTTTCACCACCAAAAGCAAGAAAAGGCTCATGCTGACTTTCATCTGAAGTTAAGATTCACTTACTATGAGAACTGCATGTTAAACTAGTCAGAACAATTTAGTGGACTTACTCATCCTTCACATTACAGATGAAGTTGACAGTTAAAGCCAACTGAGACCCATGATTGTGTTTCACTACAGACAGTCTTTGTCAGTAATACTCTTAGAGCAGTTATGATCTAAATTTTATTGGTCTGTTTTCTTTGAAAAAGGGAAGCTGATTCCACTGTTTTGAGCTCTTCTGTACCTGCTTGTCTGAACTTCCTGTCTGAAGAACAGCATGACTCCAGTGAGAGCTGTCATGCTGGAGCCCTTCTGCCAGTCTTTATTTATGTATATCAACAGGCAGATTTCTGTAATGAGATTTACAAACAGTCTAAAGGATATAACCTTGAAGAGCTGGAATCCTTTAGCACAATCTAATCAATATTATCTCATTTATCATCTCCTTGTGAAGTTCAGATTGTTATAGGGACAAAATGCATTTGTAGTATTTATAGAAGTTGTGGGTAGAAAAATCAATGCAAAATGTCTGGATTTTTTTGTACTGTGTTTAAAGAGGCATTGTACATGCTTGTGCTGTATGATACTCTAAAATCATTACTCTTATAATGCTTCCCTCCACCATGCCAAACTTGCATGACTGTTTCATGCCTGTTGTTCTGTGATTTTTACCTTTGCAGAGCTTATCTGAGAATTTTAAGTCACCAGATGATTAAAAGCGAAGGAGAAACCTTTTCCCTAAACAGGCAAGTTCTGTGTAATGCTGTCTACTGTGCAAAGTGCATCTGGGAGTAGCTTTTTTACATGGGTGCTTAACATCCACATGGTAAGCACAGTGACCTCCCAGAGTCTGAGTGGCTGAATTCCACAGCACTTCTTCCTTGACTGAAATGAGTAGTTACAGCGAGGTGCAGGCTTAATTGATTTATTGAGGACCACAGAAGCAGTCCTACCCAGGGCTGGAATCAAAATCTTTTGGTGTCAAATCTGTATCATCAGCTCTTGGTGATTTTTCCTTGCCACAAAACAATTGGTTTGCTGGTTTTACCTTTTGATGGGAAGTCTTGTTTATGCCCAGGTTTTGCAGGAGGCCTGACTACAATGAAATGAGTTGAAATGGGGCTCAGAATAGTTCAGTGTCTGTTTTGTGATGGTCTGTTCTCATACAGACAGTAAAAAACTGTGTTTGCTGCACTGTATATTCTGGTGGACAGCGTTTCCACAGTGATACAACACTGTTTCTTACTAACTGATGTTGATGTCTATCTTTACACCAGAGAAAATGTAAATAACAACATGGTAAGTTTCAGAACACACTGTGAAGTGGGTGAGCATTATTGTTCCTACTTTTACCAGTTGAAAAACTGAAGGAAAGAGATTTCAGTTAAGGTTTTGAAATTTGGTTTTGGGATTTTCTTTTTAAATTTGGATTGAGGAAATTGTCTTCCAGTACTTTATATTTTGTGAGTACCTGACAAAACTTCCCCATATATTATGTAGAGAACGTTTTTCAAAGTTTTTTTTCGTATCTCAATTAGATTTTTTTCCCCTCACTATATCATGCACTATCTTTCCCATCCAGTAATGGATGGAGACTTTGGAGAAATATCATTCATTTAACTTAGTGGCTGATGATACTTGTCTAACTAAGGACTAGTATGTTTAGGATTACCATGAACATGGATATATTATGTAGCTTATATAAATAATGCTGATATGTAACATGAAAAATAGAGAAGAACAAAAATACACATTTAAAACAGTGCTAAATGAAATGGGAGGTAGTAAGGAATGTTGTTTCCTCAATAGAAGCTGTGTTTTTCCTCTAGGTATATGTGCAAATAGTAAGTTTATTGGTGGAAAGTGTCAGAAGAATTGATCTCATATGCGATAGCATGGGGACACATGCATGTTTGAAAGCTGTTTGTCACAAGTGTGTTGCCATCTTTCTCTCCAGCAAGCCTGTTAACAGGCAAAGAGATTTTCCATTTGTTTCACTGGCTGCAACTAAGGCATAGATACTGCAAGGAAATTCATGGGCACATCTTTTCATACAAATCCTATCTTAACAGTATTAAGTCACATTTTTAGAAAGGCTTTAGGAATTACTTATAGATGTTGTGTTAATAAAATACTAGTCTCTTCTATACCAGTAAAATACTCACTTCAAGCAGGCATTGCAATCTTATTTTACGTCATGTGTCTTTTCCTCTATTTCTCAACCTATCCTGCTGTCTTAGGCATTGTAAATGCAGCATTTAGACATTCTTCTACCATCCTTCATGAGCCCTGATGGAGCAGCAATATAAGGATATGCAGTAATTTGTACTGTGTACTCATTTCCAGAATACAGTTGAAGCATAATTAAGCATATGTTGCCAGATCAGTCTGACAGTATTGTTTTGTGATATAGCTATTGCTCTTTATAAAATCTCCTCTTTTCCTAGTTTCGAAAGGGTAGTTACCAGTTGCATCGTCACACAGTTCTATGCAACTATTTATTGTACTTTTCATTAAGAGATGATTTATTTACTAAAGCATCTGGTGCATCATATGGTGCATATGCTGGGTGTGCTAAACAGAATGCTCTTTTTTGAATAATAAGGGGAAAAATACACTACATAAAAGGATTAGGCTTCCTAGTGTGCTTTGAAGAGTAACTTTACTCTTCTGAAATCTCCCAAGCTGGTTTTACAGGATTTTGTGATCATTAAAGGAATCTTTGATTCTAGTGGAACATGTGTGCATACCTATATGTGTCTGTATTCATAATATCTGGAAAGTAGAGGGGTGAAAAAACATCATTCTCTGACAAAAACTGTATTATACATGGGCTAGCTATATGATACTTCTTCCACTTCTGTGACTGATAATCACAGAATAAATTATGGTAGTACCATTTACAATTTTTACGCCAAGAAATGTTTATTCTTACTATCTATAAAAATTATATGTCCTCCAAGATTATCAAACATTAAACAAAGACCTTCTCAGTCTTCAGATAACCTGTAGGCAATAGATATACTTCAGCCCACTTTATCTAAATCTACACAAACCTCCAAGTTCTTTCATATATTTAAGACAAACTTCACACTCTTTTTTACATTAGAAAATTACTGAAATGTATTGTAGGTGAAATAATTGACTGACATTAGCTTAAGGTTGATTTACCACTTCATTCCATTGTGTCATTACCATAGTATCAAGGGTAGGATGGCAGAAATTGTATGTGGGCTAATTTATTCACTGTTTAGAGTTAGGTATCTTTGCTCCCAAACAAATAAAATTTGATACAGAACTTTCTTCTAATAAAGTTTCAGAAGATGAGACTTAAATCTATTCATGTATCTTTCATTTACAAAAATTGAGGTTCTTCATTGAAATTAGACATTCAGAAGTTTCAAGAGCTGTAAGTTTTTTTGTTAAACGGGACATTAACAAAAGCCTGGCATTGTTACAACTCTGTTTAAACAGTCGAAGTTGGGGATGTAGCTGGCTGTGTTGTTCTCAAAGGACTTTGAAAAGCAGCATGGTCTTTTCAGAAAACATGCTTAATCCAATAAGAAAGCTGTCTGCTTTAAGCATATTTGGCTTTGAAATAGGTGGATACTCCTAAAGGTAGATGCTTTAGAAAGATGGCCCAGGAAGAAAGTATGAAGTCTGAGTTGTAAAAATCACAAAGTCACAGAATTAAGTAGGTTGGAAAAGACCTTCGAGATCATGGAGGCTGTGACCTAACACCATCTTGTCAACGAGACCTTGGCACTGAGTTCCACATCCAGTCTTCTCTTAAATACCTTCAGGGATGGTGACTCCTTCACCTTCCTGGGCAGCTCATTCCAATGCCCAATCACCTTTTCTCTGAAGAACTTCTTCCTAATGTCCAACCTAAACTTCCCCTGGTGCAGCTTAAGACTGTGTCCTCTCATCTTTAAAATGCTACCACAGCAACCTAGTGGTTCAACTGAAATAGTTTAGATCTGATTTGCATGCATAATCCCAAGGAGTTCTGTTATTTATGACAGAGAGTCAGGTAATATAAATTGTAGCTTGAAAGAATGCTTCGTTCTTCTTACTTTTACTAGCTGTAATTGAACCTTTTGAATAAGAAAACAAAAGTTAGATTTGTAATTCTTACTGAGGGTAGTTTTATAGCAGTTGGAACCAGCTGTGACTAAATGCTCAAGAATATTCCCTTCAAATGTCAGGAAAGAAGAAAAAGTTGTAATATTTTACTGACAGTAAGGAAAATCCCAAACCAACCACAGCTGACAAGCTGACTTGATGTAGTGATTTTTTATAATCTCTTCAACTTTTAGTTTATTGTGACTAATTTTGCTTATGTGCTGTTGTGCTTATTTACTCCTCTAATTCTGTACTTCACCAGTCTGTGCTCTTTCTTCACTGTAGATCTAATAAAAATAAAGCAGACTTTCTCATTTGCTGAACATGTATTCTTGTAGGCCCTCTGTTTCAGTTAACAAAAAGTGAAGAGAGGATTTTTTTTTTCCTACAACCATAAACATTACAGGGTAGTTACAAAAGGAAAGTGGATGTGAAAGGGGTGAGTAGCAGACAGATGTTGTCTAGACTTCAGGGAGTAGTGGGTTGTTTTTAATGGATTATTTGCATTTTCATGTAATAAAGTCCATAGTTATGTCTGTGCTATCTCTGCTTCTTCTTTCCATCTTTTAGCAGTTTGATAGACTTTTATGAATGTTGCTGAGTTTAACTCAGTGTCAATTTGCTGTAGTTTCATAGTGAAAAATACCTAAATGTGGTAAACCTGCTAGAGCTGACTCTCTAATTCTCATAATACCAGTATCATTTTAATCTGACCAGGGTCAACCTATTACTGTTTTGTAAAAACCTCTTGCTTCATCAATTAATAGCATAAAATGAAGACTTTATATTTTAAAATTATAAAATTTCCCCTCTATTAGTCCAATATGTGATTCATTGTCAAGTGCCACAAAGAAGTACAGAGAGTGCTTCATGTATAATTTTTAGCAATTAGTGTTAGTGTTTATAGTTCTGCTCTGGGAGAACTATAAAAATGTTTTTTTATAAGGCAGACAATTCTATCTTAAAAAAAATTATGGCTTAGCTGAGCATATTTAGCAGAACTAAGAAATAAAACTAAAACAAATCCATCAACCTATTGCCATAGTTTATGGCACTGAGGTGTGAGATTAACATAATGACATTCTATAAATTCCTTTTGGGTGGAATTTATAATTGGTAAAAAGTAGATTGTTTTTCAAAGCATCATTATTTTTCAAGTATTTCTGTGAAACTTTGGCAAATAGAGGCCAGTCAAGAGATTATTATTATTTT
Organism: Poecile atricapillus; assembly: GCF_030490865.1. NCBI lineage: Eukaryota > Metazoa > Chordata > Aves > Passeriformes > Paridae > Poecile > Poecile atricapillus. The sequence goes on along the minus strand of NC_081251.1, from coordinate 19,553,022 downwards.
TCATATAAATTGAAAAACTCTTGTCCTATGGCGAAGGGATCTTTTCCATTTAAATTGAGTAATCAAATCTTTCTCCAAAATGAGAGATGAGGAAACATAATTTAGGTCTAAGAATAATATTTCTCTATAACTGACTAGTCAAACTATAATCTCTAGTTTTATTTGTGGTGTTGATGTTTCATTAGGAGGGCTTCTGCTCACTGAGATCTAATTATCTTATATTTAATTGGATGTGACTTGAAAGAACAATCAGAGCAGTATTCTATGTTCTCTATATATAATTTTCAAGAAAGACTGAAAAGTATTTTCTTAAATATAATGGAAAATTGTCATCTTGAACATAATTGCACAGGATAAAAAATTACATACACTAGTTATAAATTGCAGTCTAAATAGTCTTTCATCATCTTGCTTGATATTTACAGATCAGATATCTTGTGGAACTAATTCATGTTCTTACGTGAAAATAAGGTGCTTTCACTAATGAGTTCTGCAGATACTTTTCATGACTGTTTCAGTTAATTGGAACATAACACCTTGCCTTATTTTTTCAAGACTTTAGAGTTTCCAGCTTTTCCACTGGCGGCACAGGGTAACCTCTGACTTAAAGGTGTAGTCCTGCTTCGGGATCTGGGAGTTTTGTTGGATGTTGCGTAACTGCTGTACAAGCTGACTAATATTCCATTTAAATGGTATCCTTCTGTGGGTGGGAGTTACTACTGCCCACACTACAGAGATGCAGTCAGTAAAAATATACAAAAGTGGCCATGGCAGAGTACCAAGCACAAAAATGCATTTTTTCGTAACTGTTAAAATGTTAGCATTTTCCTTTACATAATTTTGTCCTTGCTAGTTAGCAGTCTTCCAGATCATATCCAAAATGTGACTTGGAACTAGCCATTCCTGTGGGAGGTGTGATTGTGGTCCATGTCTTCAGGAAGGGCAAAAGCATTTAGATTCACTCATACAAGTTGTGCCACCTGACCTTCAGGCTCTCAGCTGCTTGCTGTAGCTGCCTGTTTGTCCTTGTACTAACTTGATATGCTCAGAAGTCTTTGAGACTTCATGACCCTTTTACTCAAGGAAATTTACCATCAGTGATCTCAGTAAAGGATTTTTTTTTTTTAATAAGTATTTAGATTATCTGTTATTTGCAGAATAAAGCATAAAGTGATGGAAAATAATCCATTCAAAAAATTATTTCATCCTAGGACACGTGCATTGATATTTTACTTTGGATAGGGGCATGGCTTTGGTGAGCATCAGAATTATATCCTGTGTTGACAAATAGCACATCTAAATACAGGTAGATTTGTGGAATAAGGCAGAGGGACTGAACGTTACCAATTTAGTTTGATTTCAGATTAGCTCTGGCTGGATCTTGTGGACTGTTAGTGGTTGGTCTGTCTAGGTTTTCCCCTGGAGCACCTCCAGCTCATGTGCTCTGGGACTATGCTATGATGGAGACCAGGGTATGAGAAGTAGGAATGACTGGAGGAGACTTGCTTCAAAAATCTGCTTCTAATGCTAACTGAAATGCTGATAGAGAAGCATACAGGCTTTCGGATGGAACTAAATTGAAAGTTGCTTCATAGGTGCACCCAATTAATTGCAGATCCACTGAGGGTTTGGTCTGTATGACCATGCTATAACAAGTCCAAATTAAAATCTCTTCAAAATGCTGATGGTAGGAATGTTGCATCCCTGCCAAAAAACAGTTTTACTTTCTGCAGATTGACTTGTTTTATACTGCATTACTAATCTGTGTAGATACAGGCTCAGTAAATTTGATTCTGTTTTTATATTCCTAAAGTGATACCGGATGCAGTCTCCTTACTATCCACGCTCTCTCTTTTCCCCCATCTTTCCTCCCCCTTCCCCCCCGGTGTACAAATGAAGAAAGTACTTGTGTCTTCCTTGCCTACCCTGCTAAATCCCCCACTTTCCTTAGATACTGGTGTATAGCACTGGAGGTCAGGCTAAAACAATAAATATTGACAGATCTTTCTCTTACACCTCCTTACTATTCCTTCCTAATTTTTTTTTTGTATTTGAGAGGGTGTGATTTTGAGAATTATTAGCAGGTGTGCTATGAGAAGTAAGATGGAAAATATTCCCTCAGTTTGCAAATTTCCTGAATTACACAAATTGAGGAATTCTAGAGGAAATAACTTCTGCTGTATGTTTTGTTCCTCTTCTTCATGGACTGCAGAATACTCATTATTACTTGGTTCTTTTAAGAAATGAGGTACAGCAGATTAGTGAAGAGTATTTCAGATAGTAGACGTGGCTAATCTTTGAGGCATGCAAAATACCTTATTTTTTTGCTAGATTGAACCTTTCTTCCTATTAATTCATCAGGAAAAGTTGTGAAAAAACCAAAAGATTGGGGGAAGATTAGAGTTATAAAAATATTTTGGAAAGAGTATTTTGGATGCTTTAATTCTAATTCAAAGCATCCTTGAACATGAGATGAGACCCATATCCTGAGAGTAACATGGCTTTTTCTGCCTCTGAAAAGCAGTACATAAATGTGACTGCAGTACCTATTACCCTAATAACTTAATTCCCAGGTTTTCTCAATTCCTGTTGCATGTTGCCAACTATTGCTAATACTTGACTCTTAGTCTGCCAACAATTTCATTATAGTGGTAGTGAAAAGAAAGAAATAAATATTTGACACAAAGTCTTCTCATTATTGATCGGGTGAATGGCAGGAGAGAGAATGTTTCTAATCTAATCATGCGTAAATAGGGTATATGTGTCTGTTCATGCATTAACTGTGCCTGTTTGTAAACTTTCCTCACTGTTTCTAATGTTTAATATTGTACTTTGGCTGTCATTTTGCTCTGCCTTGCACCAATCTTAATTACAGACCTATAGCTAGATATGGGAAAATACAGTCTGGCAGCCTCAGCTTGGGCCCTCACAATATTGTGGAGTTGGATCCTTTTAGAATGCGACAGAGATTTCATGAGGGCATGAAGGAGAAGGTGATTATGAAAAGTCAGTGTGGACTTCGCAAGGGTAGATCATGCCTGAACAACCTGGTTGCCTTTTATAATAAAATTATGGGATTTGCGTAAAAGGAGAGAGTAGCAGATTTTGTTTACCTGTACTTTAGTATGGTTTTGGAAACTGTCTTCTATAGTATTCTTATAGCAAGGATACAGGTACATTATGATCTGGATTGGTGACATGAGTTAAATGTCTGGATGCTGGAGGTAGTGGTTGTGGGTCTCCTTGTCACAGCAGACCCTTCTGTTTCGAGCAGAAGGCTGCAGTAGACATCTCCAGGGGTCCCTGTGGTAGATCGTGTCATACCAGGGTCACATACCTCTCTGTGGTACTTCAGGAGGTGAAATGTAAGATAACCTGGATGGAATTACAGAACCAGTATCCAGTACTTTCTTTTCAGATAATGTACTAATTAGTATAATAACATTTGAATTTTGTCAGGGAAAAAAAAAAAAAAAAGAAAAAAAAAAGGTTTAATTAAAGCTCTTGTTCCTTTGAAGATGCTGAATATAAAATTAATTAAGGCAGAAGGAGACCTAATGCCTGGTCAAAATGTAGGAAAGCCACATGGTAAAATGGCCATGGCACACTCTGTTACTAAACAACAGCTAGGAATATTATATTTTCTAACAGGAAGATTTAACTTAAGTTACATTAAGTTAAAGTTGCATTAACTTTATAGCAGTGGGATGGATAAAGCATTTTTATGAGACTTCTGAAAGCTAATGTTACACTTTTGATTTCTTCTTTCTATAATGTGACCTGTATAATGCCTTTCTGCAACAATTGATTTATTAAAAGCTTGAAAATTCCAGCATTCAGTAATGGATTTTATTTTCATACCATAGAATCATAGAATGGTTTGGAAACCTTGCCTTGAACACTTCCAGGAACAGGGCATCCACAAGCTCTCTGAGCAAGCTCTCACCACCCTCAGTTAAATTTTTTCTCCTAATACCTAATCTAAATCTACCTTCTTTCACTTGAAGTCCATTCCCCCTTGTCCTGTCATGTTGTCTTGGTTTGAAAGACAAGTGTCTGCCCAGGAAGGTGGGAACCTCCCTTGGAATGGAGAATATGACCCGCTTCTTTCTGAATTACTATAACTTTGAAATTAAGGGGCTATCAGGCAGAGATATGGGAAAAGGAATAACAATTCCTTACTAGTATGTATAACAAGGCAAACAAGTGACAGCAGCAGCAGCAGGAGCACAAGCAGAGCCAGAGGCCCAGGACAGCCGTTCTCCCAGCCACAGGCAGTGCCCCTCGGTGCAGTTCCGGGCACGGCCAGCAGGGGCGCTGCTGGCTGCCGGCCGGGCAGGGCGTGGCGATGATTCCCCCGCGCCGGCAGGGGGCGCTGTGGCACAGGCCCTCACCCGGTAACGGCGGCCGGAGCTGGCAGAAATGGATGGAGAAGGAGCTTCCTTTACAGTCCCCCTGGGGCAGCTGATCCCCAGTGCCGCCTCTGGATAGCAAAAGGAGCTGTAACAGGGGTCTCGGAAGCGGCAAGCTGGAATGGCAGGGATGAGGTAAATCCTGGAGTTGTAGATGAGATGTATCAGAGCCTCTGCGGCTGCAGCCGGAGCTGGCCCCAGCAGGTGGGGTGCACAGCTACAGTGTAGCAAATGCACCGGAGCAGTGACAGAGGTGTGGTGGAGCGGAGTTTCATCGCAACAAAAAGGGAGAAAATTCATGAAGAGGAAAAAACATGAAAAAATCCTACGCCCCAACACATACTAACCTGTGTCAAAAGTCTGGGTTTCTTGTAGGACCCTTTCAGGGGTAGTTTTTTGCTCTAAGATTTCCTCAGTTTCTAAGGGGAGCCAAACACTCAAGTTCATGATTCTCCCCTGGACTCACTTAAGCAGGTCCACATCTTTTGTTGGACACCCAGGAGCGGGATGCAGCACCCCAGGTGGGGTCTCACCAGGACAGAACAGAGGGGCAGAATCCCCTCCCTTGAGCAGCTGGCCATGCTTCCTTGGATGAAGCCCAGGATTTCTGGATTTCTGGGCTGCAGGTACACGTGGGTAGATCACGCTGTGCTTCTCTTCAACAAACATCCCTAAGTCTTCTCCTCAGGGCTCCTCCCAATACATTCTTCAGTCAGCCTCTATTTTTGCTTGGGACTGCCCCAGTCTAGGTGCAGAACCTTGCACTTGGCCTTGTTGACCTTCATGACATCTGCATGGGCCCACCTCTCAAGTTTGTCTGGATGACATTGCTTCTCTCCAGCTTGCTGACTGCACCACACAGCTTGGTGTTGTTGGCAAATGATGGCAAATTACCTATTTAAAATAGGCAAAATATTGGGGATGTATTACTGGGTCAGACACAACTACATTTCAAATTCAAACTTAGCTTTGGTGTTACAGTTTTTAATTACTTAATATCAGATCTTTTTAAAAAGAAGCTGAAGCTAAATGAATAGTAGCTGATAAAAATGTGTTGTGCTGTTCAGGATTTTCATTATAATAGAAGCGCTCAGATCATGAATAGAAATTGGAATCTCAACTAGGACAGAGAACCGAAAAATGTGTTTGTAACCATGGAGAAAAATTATATGCATTTAAAAAGATGAAATACTAACTAACTAAAACATGCAGAGGTATAAAAAGAAGGAAGAATACTGAGCAAAACGTAAGGGGATATATCAGAAAAAAACTGAAAAAGCGAAACATAATATTTATTTTAAGTAAAACCTTTTTTTCTTCTAGTAGTGGTTGTCACCATTTTCTACATGTAACTGAAATGTTTTACTTGTCTCAAACACTAAAACAGTAAGCAGATCTCTTTTCTGTATGAAATTCCATGTAGAAATTCAAATAAATATGCAGTTATTTTACAACTTATATTAACACTATAGCTTAATTATTTCTTTTTTTCATTTTCACACCACAAGAGTTGTTACATTTTATGACAGTAACTTTAGATCCACTGGATCTCATTAATACAAGAGCAACTTCTGTGGCATGTGTTGAGTGAGAGCGCACCATTTATAAATCAGTATGAAATTTAGTAATTAATCTGTCAGAATTGGGTTTGAGTCTTATTTTACCTTGTGCATGAGTGTGTATATATATATGGTTTGTTTTTTTTCTTGGCTGCCTCACTTCTTGATAGTTCTGGAGATTTACAGAGCCAGATTGTGCTTTGCACTTAAGAAGAATTTCAGAGAATATGCTTTCATGTTCCATGAGACAGAGATTTCATTTGTGATACATATGAAAGCTAAATACCTTAAAGAAATGTATGGGAACAGAATTTTTTTCTGGTCTGTTTAGTCCAGAGGAATAGAAGAAAACAACATCAATAATTTCTGAAAATTTACTTTTTCAAAAACTTTAGATTTTTGCCTGATATTTTAATGATTTCAAAAAGGAAAAGAAGTAATAGTTTTTCTGTTGCAAATTATGATAATTAATGCTTGGCTTGTTTGGGCGTTTTCTTTTATTGGATATTGATTTTACAAAACTAGTTAGTTACTTATTGTGAAATATGTAGTGAAAAGTTATTTGTGTGATCATTACGTTCCAATTATCTGCAAAATAAACCCCCCATACTTTCTGTTTTACAGGACGGTTTTAAATGCTCTGTAAAGTGTTTTCCTTCTGTAAATACAGGCAAAGAAGGAAAATTGGAATAGCCTTAACTCTTTTAGGATAATTCTAATATGTTTTTCTGTATCATGAAGAAAGATAATGCTGTGTAGCTATGGATGGGGACACTGGGTTTTACTGATTCTAGTTGTAGATGTGAGTCATCTGACCACAGAATCCAGCTGGCTGTGGACATCAGTGACAGTGTTTCCTTCAGGCTTGGTGGCCTGATCATTTGAATGTTGCATCTTCATAAACTAAAGTGTAAAACAGGATAAATGCAAATATTGTTTCTTACCATTTAGTGTATCTCTAACTTTGCATAACAGCTAATGATTTTTTCTAAACTCGCTGTTTGTGAGGTGGGTTATATTCCAAAGCGGCATTTTCCCTGTCTAGTTTAGTGGTGTTTAAATTTACATTTAAAATTTCCATTGGAAATGTTTGGAAAATGTAGCAGCTTTGATTTTCTCTCCATTCACCCTTTCAGTCAAACCTTTTGCAACCTTGAATTCTTCAGATATCATCTTTTCTCCCTTAACATGCGTGCTTTTGGCTTTGATTCCTGAGCTGACACTGAAATGCTAGATTTTTATCAGACATTTTGACGAGATTCTCGCCAAAATAAACTATTCCTCATGTATATAAACTTAAGATAAATATTTATTTGTGTTAAAAAGCTCTGAACTGAAACCAGATTTTAAACCAGTGGAAGTAGACTATTAATACTAGTATTTATTAAATATCCCTTCTGGGAACTTTTTCCCTGTGTGCAAATCTTGAATCTTAAATCTCAGGCACCAGAAAATTGAACTTTATATGGATGAGTATGTTGTTCCTGTATTTTAGGATGTTTGTTTGATCAGCATCCAAGAGTGCCTATTTACTGATGTCAAACAATACGTTCCAAACTGCATTGAAAGCAAAGGTTAATATTCCATTCTAGGTTCAATATACATTTTGACTCTTGCATTTAAAAATGTATATATGTTCATAGTGGTCTGTTCTGCTGAACAAACATATGTATTGTGGGAAGTCAAAAAATTGTGTTCTTCAGTTTGTTTTATCTAATAAGTTTCTTTTGGTCAATTAATGTTGTGCAGACAATGTCACAACCCTTTTCTATTTTGGCTATTGCATAGACCTACTTCTGCAATGTAATTTATAGTAATTGGATTATTGAATGACTATAATGGTTACCAAGAATTGAAGTAATAGATATAGGCAGAGCAATTTCATGCTTTTCAGATGAGATTATATTACATTTAGGATAAGCCACAAATGACTTGATGACTTCACCAATTTTAATTAACTTTAATATCTAAGAAGAAAAAAAAGAACCTTGCTAAATTGTCAATCATTTTGACTTTGGCTGCTATTTCACAGTTAGCATTTTTCTATGCTCAAGATTCTATCTTTTAATTTTTTTGACGTATTTCCTTTTCATGCTCTTTACACAAAGTTATTCTGGGCTGTCCTTGAAAGTGAAGTGTGTGACCTTCTGGAGCAAGATCAGTTCTTTGTCAGCCTGACAATCACTGTTCTGTTTGGAAGAGGACTTGTGTTAAAGCTTCAGTGCATGTGTTTTGATGTTTTGTCTGTGAAAGCTATTTAATGTATAGCTTGAGATGTCTGTAGGAAAATTTATGAGTGTTGGGGTTAAATTTATGGGTATCTGGGGTTAATATTCCCTCTCCTAAGCTGTGGAAACCTGTTCAAAGACAGTGCTTGCAAGTCAGGCAGTGTGGTGTTTGTCACTGCTGTAGTGCTTTTTACTGCCCTTTCTAATTTCATTCCCTCTAATGTATACATGCTACTGAACTTAATGTTTTCACAGTTTTCACTTTTAGACTTCTGTGTCATTTACTGAAGTCACTAAAGCTGTCAGGAAGCCTCCTCCTGACATGGCAGACTCTGTGGAGATGCTCATTTTAAGCATGGCCTGTCTCTTTGCAGGAATAACTATACCATGCAGACAGAGACTGCCCTACCTGTACTGAAATGGTTTAATTTTCACAATTAGATGGCCATTGTAAATAAAACTTGCTTTAAAAGTGAGAAACAAACCAGAATGTAAAATCTAAATTACACCATGGCATTTCACTAAGCCCTTGTGCCTTCAAACCAGAACCAATGCATTTTGATGATGGGAGTCGACTGTCTGAACCCTTAGAGCACCACTGGGCTGCAGCCTCCCTGCTCAAGGCCCAGGAGCCCTATTTCAGCCCTGCCTGACCTGCTTTCACCCCAGACTGACCCACACTAGCACTAGCTTTCCTCACAACTTGTTTTAGACTTCCTGGCTTGGCCTTGTCTGGTCCCTTGGCCTGGTTCTCAGAGCCTGGTGTCCAAATCACCTTTGTTGCTTTGTTGCTGTGCGCCTCGGGAGCATCCCCTGCTCCTGCTGCTCCTGGACACCAAGTGCCCTCTGTGTACAGCTGCCTGTGACAGCTGGGCCTCTGCCATGCCACAGTGGTTGCCCGAGGCTGTGTTTAGTCCCATACCTGATGGTTTTCCTCACATAAGGTACAGAATGGGATAAATGACAAGCAGGCGGCATTGTTTTTATGTGTATAGAAAATACATGCAAAAAACACAACTGAGAGTATTTTATTTCCTGCCCAAAACTGCATTGTGTTGTGCAAAGTTATGAATTTTGAAACAGTAAGAAAATAAATGAAGGTTTATAACAAAAAGCTTCATTAAATACACTGCCAGTCAAGTAATATTTCAAGAGGCTGTTTGCTGTAGCACTTCTCATGTTCTTTCTTACTGACTAAACAAAATGATGCAGACTGTAATAACAAGTAATTTTTGTAATGTAATCAAGCCATTTTAGTTTTGGAATCTGTTTCTTCTGGAATTTATGGACAACCCAGTACCATTTTGGCAAGGCAAATTTATTATTTCTGGCTTCTCTGATAGGTGTCATGTTTCAAGTGATAATGAGTCTGTAACTTTACTTGGCAGTTTGTTTAATGATCTGGTGAGTGTAATTTTTTCCTCTGGTAGGGCAGCTAATGTACCCTACTGCAGCTTGAAGTGTTGCCTCTTGTTCTGTCATTAAGAACAAATGAAATTAATTGATTCTGATTTTCTTTCAAATCTGTAATTGTACATTACAAAATAGTTGTCATCTCTACTACAAGAATTTTCTTGGTAATGTGTCTGTGTTGTCCAGTAAAGGGTCTGATAAAAGGGTCTGACAACAGAAGTTGGAGATAAAGAGTCAAATGAGGAGTATTTAATCTATGTGTTTCCATGAAGAAGTGATTTTTGATTGCAAATTGTCTGTATTCTGGAGGAAGCTTGACCAAAATCCAAGAGAAAGCAACACATATGGGGAGTTTAAATAGTAGAAACTGGTATTCATTGAGATTTGAAAATAATACAGCATATCTCTTTAAGTAATTTAAAATTGTTTCCATATGTAGTAGAACTTTAAATAGAAAATTCACAGGTTCATCATGAAATATGTTGTGAGGTGGAAAATGCAGATGAGAAAGGTTAGGGCAAATACAGGACAGTATTTGGTTCTCATTGGAGGCCAAAGTTAGCTGAAGACAACACTAGAATGTATAATCTCACTATTTTTAGCAGAAAATTAATTCTGAAATCTAGTAATGTCTGTTATAATGTTGTCTTGCCAATTCATCTCCCATCAAGAAGATCAGTGATTACAGTACATGCTTCTATGTTATTTTGAAACTTTTTTAAGACTGTCTGTGATCCAGAGAACATCTGTATTTGCAGTGGACTGACAGATGTTCCACTGTGAGATGTAGCATGGAACTCTTGAATCTGAGGCCACAGCTACGCGGTGTGATTACAGTGCTTGACTGTAGCTAGCAGTCTAGAGGCCCCAAAAAAAGTCTCACAGGATAGTAAATGAATTGGTTATTCTGTGTGAAGAAGCTATATAGTTCTCACATTAAAGTTTATTAATATTTTTAAATCAGTTACGTGTAAGTATGAATAATGTTTCATGTAGTTGATAATACAACTTTATTTTGTGCTGTGCATGCAAGTTTTTTCATAACCTCCTGTGGTCAATGGAACTTGGTTGAATAATCAATTGGAGCATTTATTTTATCTCACTCTATCAGACTCATAAGCCTTTAATATTAAAATAAAGAGGAGAAAGTAGAAAACTAACTATAATAGAGGAAAAACTTGAAGCAACTCCTTAGGACTTTTGCAATAAATTACAAATTTATTAATTGACAAAATGAGATTATATCTCATTTTGAAGGCTACACTTTCTATTAGCATGGCTCTGCAGTTGTTCTATGATTAAAAGCTGAAGACTACAGCCAGTGCTGAGCATGTAAGGAATCTGTAGCACACGTAAGTGTCAGCTGCTGGCTCTGTACTGACACTAAGTTGAGGATTTCAGGATTACTTACTTTTTACTGCATGTAAGAGCAAGCAGCATTTGCTAACAGTGAGGAACATGGTTGAGTAGCTGCAGGTTTATTAAATGCATCTGAGAAGAGTGCTGTTACATTTCTCCAAGTGAGGGTGAAAGACTCAAAAGCATTCTGAGCTGGATGTTTTTCCAGATCCCTACTCTCCCTTCTTCCAAACATTTTAATTTTTGTTATAGCATCACAGGATCCTAGTATCTATATTAAGGTGAATGTTTTTTGTAATCTTCCTTTTTGGTACGAGGCAGTAAACATGATATTCTGATATGGTGGAGTAGAGAGACTTTGCTCATATTCTGGGCTCTGTTCTAGGACAGAGCCAGAATCTCTCAGTTTCAGCTGGATGGCTGGGGTGGGTGTGGGAGCTTGATTTGCAGCTGTTTAGCAAAGTCTAACACATTTTTCTCCTTCTTATACTGATTAGAGACTGGCGGGGGAGGGGGGGTCCCCAGCCTTCAAGAGTTGAATCATAGCAGGACACTTTTGTACTAAGTTGTTTGGGTTTTTTTCAGACTTAAACACAGTCTCTTTGTAAATCCAGATGTCTCTGTGTCCTTTTTTGAGACTACCAAGCGTAATTTTAACTAGACTAGGACACTATTCTAAGTGTTGTCCTTTTCAAGCAAGAGTGTTATGTGATGTTACTGAAACACCAGGAATTATTGTACTAGTGTTCTTTTCATCTTTCTTCAAAACTAGATGAAGCTGATTTAATAATTTAAAAAAGGTGTGTGTGTCTATGCTTGTGCTGGGAGTGCAGCTGGGACATAATTGTGAAGGGGAAAGATGTGAACAAATACCTCTTCTTCTGGACAGAATGTGGATGAAATCAAACCACCATTATGCAAAGAAATTAAAAAGCAACCTAGTACTACATTTCACTCTTCACTTATTGTGGAATTTTCTACATTGATGTGAAATGCAGTGATGTAATTTTGAAATATTACCTTATTTTAGCTGTGCTCTGAGAGCAACACTGAAATTATTAAATCTTTTTGTCATGTGAACAGTTGAGTACAGTGTCTGTTGACTCCAAGAAGAATTGAAATTCCTTCTCTATGAGTGTATTACACATTGAGTGAGGTCTTCATATCAGAATGTTACCAATAAAAGTTACAGGGTAAATATTTCTTAGGATTTATTTCTCTATAAGAATGACATATTCCGGACGCTAATCAGTTAGCCACTGTCATATTAAGATGTCTGATTAATTTGAATTGTGAATCGGCCCCTCATTTTGAGTCTTAATTCAGATTAACTGGAAGTTTTAGGATATACACTTGAATCTCTCACTTAAGCTTTTAAAGATCAAAGAGTTGCTGTCTAGCTTCAAAGTGTGTTACTAAAACTCTACATACACAATTAAAGCTGACTCAGTGTCTTTGGAGAGAGACTTCTTAACATATGTACTACATAGTAGCTAACACAAAATCAGAAGTATAAGGGATGGTTGCATGCTTGTATTTTGTAGTTATTTGGAGAATAATTGTAAGTAATACTAACACAAGTAACTACGTAAAGAGACAAAGGTTGATAAGTGAAAATAATTTCTTAGGAAAAAACAATTTCTTAGGCAACTGAAGCAAGTTGCCTAAACCAAACCTTTTCTATTTGTTTTCTGTCCCCAATGAGTTGCTGGGTAATTGCATATGCTGAAGGCTATTGAAAGAAGCAGGGCATGTTCTTAAGCTGTGTTTCCTGGGAGCCATTTTCTTTCCATAATACACATCTTAGCAGAATTCAAGTAGTTTTAACTGAGTAAATGTATATCCATAGATTAGCTTTATTATTCATGCAGTAAAATAAGAACGGTTGATATTCACATAGTCATTTGGGAACTGTACTTTTGTGGGGAGCAGGGGAAGTAAGGAAATTAATTGAGTAGAATTACTCAATTACAGAGAGTAATTTTGATGAAAATTATAACATCTGATAAAGTGACATTTATACAAGCCCTACATATAATTTCTATTTAAATGTCTTGAGGCACAATTAGGGCACTTCATTATTTTCTGTCTTAGTCATATAATCCCAATTTCAATACAATTATAGCTGATTTAAGATGATTTGCAATGAGCTTCTTCTACTTCACCATCGGTTACTTCACTTTTAACACTGCTTGTTGAAAATATCCCTGGCCAACTACATCCTCGTATCATTGCAGGACTCCTCACATGCCATCCAAACGTTTCCTCACTGATACTTCCCACTTTGGCCTTGTACAGCTGCAGATTTTTCACCTGTCGTTTTTAAGAAATGACCTTTGGACTGTGGTGGCACTAAGTGTCTGAGGGTGCTTCTGTGAGATGCAGAAGTTCATTGCCACCATTCCAGTATTCCTTGCATATAATTTCTGTCAAATCATTTGACAATAATATTGGTGTTGACAGTTGTATGTGTCTGAAAATCATTAAAAAGAGCTTTAGAAATCAAATCTCGTAATAGTTGTGCAGGGGTCTTGAGTCTTTTTACTTAAAAGGAAGTGAGAATGTTGTTGGTGAAGGTATAGCCTGGGTACTTCATAGACTCTAATCTAAACCTACCATCTTTCATCTTAAAGCCATTCCCCCCTGTCCTATCACTGTATACCCAAGTAAAAGTCCCTCTCCAGCTTTTTTGTAGGCTCCCTTCAGGGTGAAGTTAGGTCTTCCTGGAGCCTTTGCTTCTTCAGGCTGAACAATGGCAGCTCACTCAGTGTGTCCTCAGAGAACTGGGAGTTAACTGCTTTATTCATCACAGGATTTTTTCCATTACAAAAATTTTTATGTAGAGCCATGTTAGTGCTGGTTATTTTGAATTTTGGGAATGGCTCCGAAGTTTACCATATCTCTACTATCTTGTGCTTGGAACTTACGTGTAGTAGGTCCTTGTGGAGCAAGGCAGAGGAAGGTCCTCTGACTGCTTGGTAACTTGCAGTCATGCCCTTCGTTGCCATCCTTGTGTGGGTATCTACAGAGCCAACAAACAGTGCTCTGCCTCATGAACCCATTGTGAAATGTTTTTAAGACTCTAAAACAATTAGATGTTGTGTGAAAGGGGATTATAAAGAACGTTACAAGAGGGATTGCTGACATTTACTGTATTTGGTCTTTCTTCACATACTTAGGAAGACAGTATCTTTCTTACTGACTTCTCTATCTTCTTCATCCTTTTAATTAGATTTTTTTTTTATTAGTGAGCTGTCCTTCTGATATTGCGTAGACAGAAAAATAACTGACTGCTCCAGGTATGAGTCTTAATCAGCTTAAAATAGAATAATTTAAATTAATTTTTGATGGGCCAGCCTTACTTTTGCAAGAAGATGAAAAATATTAATGTTTCAATTTCTGTAATGCTGTACTATTGTGGCTGTCACTCAGGCTTTTCCTGCAAATCCAATGAAAGACTTAATTTGTTATGATTAAGTACAGTACTTCTGGCAATCCTTTAAGGCCATATTATGACCAAAAGTAAATTAGTTATGAAAATATTCTTGTTTTTGTATTAATAGAAAGCATTTTTTTTTTCATTTAGAAACAAATAACAAATCTCTGTAGCGAATGCTTTAAAGACACTTCCTTTTATATTTAAATTACTTTTTGAAAGAGAAAATCATAGTACTGTTTGGGAGAACAGAGAAATAAAGTCTTGGCAGAAGTTGTTAGTATGCAGCTCAAGGCTTATGAGTTATACTCTAGATGCATGTAATAAACAGCATTTTTCCATTGCTCAATAGTAATAAAGTAGTAGAATGTACATATTATACAAGAAAATAAATATCCATGCTATTAATATTTTTCATAAAGAAATACTTTGGAAAATTTTAATAACAGTTTGCTTTTTACAAAACAGTCCAATAAAAAGGTGCATAGCCTAATTCATTCCTTTTCTAGTCTTCTATCAACGCAGTTCTTGTGGAGATGGAAGAAAGGCACAGTGTGTGCAACTATTCTCTGTTCCTAATTGACAGAGGTCCTGGGTAGGTATTAAAGAGCACAAAATGGAAAAAAAAATATGCAGAGATTTGACATGTTACAAAGAAAAGCCGACGTGTTATTTACTGCCTGTGAAGGACCTTATTTTACCTGGGGTCAGTATTGTTCCTTGTAAGGATGTTAAGTTCTGTTCATCCCAGTAAGCACACTGTATTGGTTTTGCATGGCCTGGTTTTTGGTAGCAGGGGACCACAGAGGTGGCTTCTGTGAGAAGCTTCCAGAAGTTTCCACCATGTCCAGCAGAGTCAATCCCTGATGGCTCTGAAGATTGACATGGCACTGGCCAAGACTGGGCCGATTAGAGGTGGAAGAAGCCCCTCTGTTATTAGTGTATTTAGGAAGAAATCAAAACAAAGATTGTAGAAGCAGTTTTAATTCCAGCCAGAGAAAAGCACAGTGAGAATATGTGGGCAGAACAGCTCTGTAGACACCAAGGTCAGTGCAGAAGGAGGGTGTGGACCTGATTTTCTGAGTCTGAGAGAGTTCCAGTCTGTAAGTGGCTGATCTGTTCCCAAGGGAGTCTCTTGAGAACATCTCTCACTCAAGGACTATTTTTGTAAATAATTCATAGTTCTCAAAACAATATTGTACAGCTGTGATGAGTGTGTTTTCCCTTGTTCCACCAATAGGACAATAGAGGTGGTGTTCCCTTTAGCAGTCATGTAAAACCTGTATTGTAACACCCTATAAGAAGCTGAAAAGTTCAGAAAATAAAGCTTCTGGGGATTCTCGCTCTGCCTGTTGAATAGAATCCACGCTCTTTATTTAGTGTCCAACAGCGACAGAGGGTGAGGAGGTGCTCCAGGCACCAAAGCTGGGATTCCCCTGCAGACCATAGTGAGGACCATGGTGAGGCAGCTGTGCCCCTGCAGCCCATGCAGGTCCACCTGCAGCCTGTGGAGAAGCCCCACACCAGAGTAGCTGGATGCCTAGAGGTGGCTGTGATCCTGTGGCAAACCCATGGAAAGAGGGGCCCTGGTCCCAGGCTGGAGCAGCCTGTTCTAGAGGACTGCACTCCATGGAAGAGTGACCCATACCACAGCAGTCTGAGCCCATGGGATGGACTCACATTGCAGCAGTTTGCAGAGAGCTGTTGCTCATGGGATGGACTCATATTGGAGAAGTTCATGGAAAACAGTTTTTGCTCAAAATTGGACTCTATGCTCTTGGAGGTCTTTTATAACCTTAATGATTCTATAGTTTATGATTAATACACACCAAAATACTGCCTTACAATGTATTCTGTCAGGAATAAATTCTCATGGTATTTTTGGTGCTTTTACAATTATTTCACAAACAGTCTGTTTCTGAACCTACTTTAGTTCATGCCAGCAAAAAGGTTTTAAAGTTTTTTGCAAGCTTTTAAAAACTAAGCTTTTTCTCAAAAAAATCACTTTTTTTCTATCACAGGGAATGACATGACAAACAACTACATTCTGTCACTTCTTGTCAGTTTTGTTTCTTCTTCCTCCTGGAAAGGAAAGCCTTTTTCAGTTCGGGAAGGGTTGTTGTCAATTTTTCTTTTTTTAATGGTGAATTAAAATAAGCCAAGATAGCTCCTGTCTTATGTTGATGAAAATATTAAACTATGAGCTAAAAAGAGAAAGCATGGAGGGATTTTTGTTTATTCTGTTCTGTTCTGTATGACTAGTCTATAACTTTGACAACTCAATGTGTCTAATGAAAAGAAATTTGAGGAGTATGGGGTTTTTTCCACACAAGGCAGGTTTTTGGATTGGTTTTCTTTCAGCTTGGACAACTCCAAGAGCCATTTGGATACCATTACATTAAATAGTATCTAAAGAGTTTAGTTTTATTTATGTAGTTTGTACTAAACTTTCATTTTTATAGAAGAGAGAGAAAGCATGTTTAGTAACATTCTGCAGCTTAAATACTTCCATATTTTATTCATGGTTTTACGAGAAAGGAAATTTTTCTTCAGATACTCGCAAACAACACTGAATCTGAATTTGTTTTCAGAATGGAAGCTTATATGTGCTGAGTTGTACTTAACACAATTTAAACATGAAAAATTTTATTGTTTGATGAATGTGGGACAAATATTTTATTATTCAGTCAGTTTTAAAAGAAAATTCTCCTTTTAAATTAATTTTAAATCAGTTAAAACATAGCATTGGTGCACATTCTGATCTGGCTTTTGTATATTTAGATTAAATGTTTCAGAAATTTTATATTTCTACCTGGCAACTTAAAGGAATGACTGTTACAAAAGTTAGCTTTTTTTTTAATTTCTTTTTTTATTTTTCCACTTGAAATATATGCTTATTATTTTGTCTACTTCCTAATGGTCAGTGGTTCTCTTACTACAATATAAACTACAAAGGCAAAAACCAGATGGAACACCAAATGTTCCAGTATCCACAAGTCATTATGTTTAATGTTAAAATTAGATATCTGAAACTGCTGATACACTTAACATTTCCAATTCAGTCTAAAGCCAGTTTAACATCAGTATAAATCTTAGCATTGCCTCAACTAACCATTGATTTTCAGAAAGCCGAGGTATAGATACACATGTTCTCAAAATGGTTTCTGGCTTTGTGGAAAGGGAGGAACATTGGCCATCTTGCTAGACAAGGAGGTTTCAGATGTGAAAAATTTAATACTGCAAGTAAAAAAGGGTAACAGACAAATACTATTTGGTGGGAGGCTGCATAAATGGAAAATAAAATGGAGCAATGTAGATTTTGCTCCAGGCAAACATTAAGTTCAAAATGCAGGTGCCACAAGCACTGCTAGTGCCTCGAGGTGGCAGAGACTTGGGGATTATGGAACCCTGGGAACAGAAGAGATTGCTGCTAACAGGGAGAGGCACAATGAGAAACTATGGAGCATTAAGTCATTCAGTGTATTTTTGTGTAGCAATTGTCAGGAAGAATTAATTAATGCTTGCTGTTATGAAATCTTCAGAGGCCTCTATAAAACCATTAATCTGTCATTACATGGTATATGTAAATGCCCTTGTGACATTATCAAAATATCTAAATATAATTGTTTGGGATTTTTGTCAAGATTATATGGAACTAATATGTAATCAAGCAACTGATGTGCTCAAATTTTATTTGCTTTAAATTTTACAGTGCTAGTTTAGCATCTCTGAAATTCACCAAGACATAAAATGCAACCAGGAGAACAGTCTCTCTTGAGTGCTGGGGAAAGAGCATGTGGGCTCTGTTTAGTTTGCTAAATGATAAAAATACGTGCATATGGAAGAAAGTTGCTAGTTTACATTTTTCATGTGACCACTATCAAAGACAAAATTCAGCATCTTCATTCTTCCTCAGAAAGTATTTCACGATAGTGCTTTGCTTTTAAGTCTTCTGTTACTGACTTTTCAACACTTTTAAGACAGATCATCACCTATATGTGACTGCAGAATGTAATCATAAGTAATTAAAACTAAGAAAATAGTTCTCACATTGCTCTGCAATTTTTTGCAAACTTTTAAGTCATTCTGCAACTATTTTAGATTGCATTGTGAATATTAAATATGAAGCACTGAAATGTATGCACATTACACAAATTGTTTTAATATGAAAGTAGGTCAGATTTCTGGAAACTCCATGCTTGAGTTAGAGTGAGTTCTGATTAAAAGGCTTTCTGCATACAGATACATAATGAATGTTTATTCCTAGCTGTTTATTTGCTTGTATTACTTGAGTTGTACAGCAGTATTTTCATGTTGCTTGTTCAGCACTAGTTTTGTTTAAATTTTGTCTTGTTACTTTTTAATTTTTTTTATATGTTTCTTTATATGCAAACCCCATAAAAATCCTGATCTTCACTACCAAGTGATACATTCACAGATGAGCATTTAAATTCTAATATGGAAAGGAAAATTACTCATATGGTCTTGGGAATAGGTGTTTGGGTTTTTTTAATCTTAGTGGCCTGTAAACAAAACCTTTTGAGGAGACAAAGGACAAAAGGATGGTGTAAAGATTCAGGAAGTGTTGCAGAATGGAAAGGTGTCTAAGGAGCTCATTGTAGACATTTGAATTTAAGATAGTTGGAAGCCATTGGGGAGACATTCCTGTGAACGTTTTCAGGCAATCTGTGTCAGTTCTTGGAGTCACAGAACCACTGGGGTGGAAAGGCACTTCTGGAGGTTGTCCAGTCCAACCCCTTGTTCAGAGTGGACTTACCAGGAAGAGGGTGCTCAGGGTGATGTCCAGCCAGGTGTTGAACATCTGAGAGGCTGGACACAACACAGCTTCTTAACATTTTCCAGTGCTTGACCCACCCTCACAGTAAATCTCTCAATGGTACATCTTAGTATGACCGAGAGTAGAGCCAAAGCAATTTATGACTCTAATTTCTACTCCCCTTGATAAAGGATAAGCATTCCCTTTACTATATTCAGTTGAAGTTTAGGTAGAGGTCTAAGGTGTGCCTTATTACACTGCTCCATACTTTTTGTCCTTTTCTCCTAAACAAAATAATGGCTTCTCTTCCATGTGACATTCAAATCACTTGGTCTGAGTGCACTGCTTTGTAAATCCTCATGGGGATTACACATTGTGCTTTAGCTTAAGGTCTCATGCTTAATTTAACATTCACAGAGTCGATTCAGTAATGTGAAACTAGTCAAATATTCTTGGTCATCAACAGAGAATAACAGCTTTTTATATAAAGCTTTTTATATATAATTTATATATTTTTTATGTAACAGAAGTACCTTCTTGTGAATAAGATAGGAAAATACATGGTACTATTTTGTGCTCATGGTTGCAAACAGTGTCTTGTTGCTACTGCTCTGACAGACCAGACCAGGGAGAGGCTGCACAAAAGTCTGAGTGGCTGAGTTTGTAAAGGTAAAAAAAATAGCACTGTAAAGAATAAGGACAAAATGTTTATTCTTCTCCAAAGAAAAAAGAATTTGGAAATCTTTAATGCTAATTGGAAATCAGAATGAAGGGAAACCAAAAACCTTCAAATACGATGTTTCCAACATGTTTGGGGGAAGGAATTGCGGTGCCAAGAACCTCAAAAAGAGAGCTGCAATAATTAAACTGTATAATTACAGTGGTGTATATGGAAGAGGAAAAGAGAGAAACTTGTATGTTTTCAATTATTCTTCATATTTGTGGGGCCTTCTATAAAACCTTATCTTTATCTTCAAGAGGAAGGATAATGCAAAATCTCTGACAGAATGGTGTTTCTTTATATTTTATTTCACAACTTTCACACTCTTAGAAACCTTCCAAAAATATCAGTGTTCAAAGCTCCATTATTTTTAAAGAGCAGCTAATCACAAAGGCAAGTTGTGTCAGACAAAGCATAGCTGTTATGTACCTACTTGTAAACCTGCAGCCTGAACAATCAGGAGGCTGAAATACAGCTCAGAGTGAAGCTCAGCTATCCTAATGAAAAATGCCTTATTTAATATATGAATTTTATTTTTATCTTCATTTCTCTTCTGAAAACAGTCAAACCTCCAGAGGGAAAAGAAAATTAATCTATTAATTGCCTGGGATTTCTAAATGTAATAATGAGGTACAGCAGTGTGCCATTCCTTCAGCTCCTCTTGGCTGCAAAGTAAGGCTGGGAATACTTAATAAAGTAGGTTTAACTCCGTATTATGTTAGATTTAAGAAATCCAGGGCTAATAAAAGAGAGAGTATACAGAGAGCAATTATACCAATAAATATATAGAATAAATAGAATGTTACAAAAAAAAAAACCCAAAACTATTACACTGTACTTTTGATTTCTAAATAAAGAATTTTTTTTCTCCTGTATTGCACAGAACCCCTAAAAGGTGAAGATACATAAGAAGAGTAATACACATTATAAAATAAATTCTAAATGAGAACTTAAGTATGTGAATGTATCACATATACTACACTAAATCAATAGAATAGATAACACTACTAATTCCCTACGATTCTCAAAAATTAGCTTAATCATACATAAAACTGAAAAAAAAGAGGATGGCCATGCCAGATGAATGATTTTGTAATGAGTGAATGAAGTCCTTATTCAGTATAGCAGTTCTTAACAAGAACCAAATATGCATGGTTTTCCATGACGTGGTTGAGAGCAGATAAAATAAAGAAATTGGTGACCTCGGGGCATGTTTCTTTCCATCTGGAATATACTATGATAGATTAGTTAGTCCTAATTAAATATATTATTTGGGTACACCTGATTTCAGCCAACTGTATTAAGTGAAAAGATTTTTCTCTAGTTTGAATTGGTTTGTTTGAACAAATGATTAAAAACCATTGCACTGCAAAGTGATTATTAAGACACAACTCTACACACAGAAGAAGGATAGGGAAAATCTTGTCAGTAAGTGAAAAGACAGTAATTCAGTGAATGAGATTGTTATCAATGATTTTGAGAGAAGTAGTTATTTGAAATTTCATCTGGATTACTGATGAAAATATGAAGATAAGCAGGGTGGAAAGAAAGAAGAATGACAGGGAAAAGTGCGAAGTGACTGGGATGAGATAGAACTATTGATTTTTAAGTAAAAAGTTATACAAAAAAATGTTTAATCTAAATAATTTTTTAGTTTGAGTCTGTGAGCATATTTTGCACATCCATGTATTTAAGGTTCAGATACTTATTTCCAACCAATTTAGAACTGTGTGTTCAATGTACAATAGACCAAAGCCTTCTGTTTCTTTGGGGAAAAAAACAGTCAATGTAATTGAAGGTAGGAGAAGAAATTTTGAAGGTTAAAAATGACCAGACTTTAGAGACAGTATTTATTTGTAAATGTTGACATACCAACAGTACCTGTCTTTATATAGTTCAGAAAAGCCAGTCTGGACTCCACCTCTGAAGAATTTTTGATGGAAGGGAAGGCAATTTGCTGAAGAGCTACTTGGCCTAGCTGAATCTGGCATTTTTAGCCCCCCAAAGCAATACAGATACATTACTGTCCTTTAACCAATTATCTACTGAGAAATGAAGAAGGCTCCAGCCATTTTGAAGCCACTCTAATATTATGGTGCTTCTCAGAGCCAACCTACCTCGAGTAGCTCTCTCCTGTTTCACTGAGAGCACAAGTATTGGCTTTTGCTCATTCCAAGGCGGCATTTTTGGCTAGAATACCAAATACATGTTTTGAAAGGGCTTATATTCAAATCATGGCTTGAGTGCTGAAAATAAATATTTTGGAAATCTTTTCTCAGTTAAACACTTATATTACTCTCCATAATTATGAAATTAAAATGATTTGGGATATATTCCAACAGAACAGTTGTTAAAATCAAACAGATCCTGCTGGACTGGAATGTACAGTTTTGACTGTTTTCTGATCTTAATGAAGATGCTTCACAGAGTCTGCTTTTTGAGCAAGTTTGCAGTAATACCTCATCCTGCAGAGCTTTAAGTGGGTTTTGCTGTCACTGCACCTCAGTGATTTCTATATATAGCAAGATTAGACACAAAGTGTTTTTCTGAATTGATTTCAAAACTGAAAAATAAGAAATAAAAAATGTCAAGAAAAACACATTTATTGAATAATTTAGTTTGTCGCCGGCTCCTTACATTCCAACATAGTGTGAGCTGTTTTGTTGTTTTTGTGTGGACATCCAAATGCCTTGTCTGTGTCAGATGGACACATTTTTTGTGGAGTTCACACTTTGATGGAACTTACTGATGGTTTTTAAAGGGATGAAGAATTCATGTCTGCTTGGGTGTTGATGAAGGTATGGCCAGATTTATTTTCATGTATGTTTAAATTTGTAGATTGTGTCACTATGTAAGACTGTCAAGGAATGCAAATTGTCTTTTATGCTAGATTTTGTATTTTTTAATATGACTAGTCATTATGATTTTGGTCTTAAAAAAAAAAAAAACCTCTGTGATAATGTATTCTTTTTTATTATTTCTAGATAAAATATGAACAAATTATTCCTTACGGTATTTTGAACTTTTTTTCCCCAGTTTTGCTTATTCCAAAGCAATGGAGATAATTCAAGATCATTATACCATTTTGGTGTCTGCCTTTGTGACATTGTCCCTGCCTGGAGTGCCCATGGTGCCAGATCCAGGCTGGTGAAGTCTCTTGGGAATAGTCCCATGATTGTGTTCACCCACCTGCTCAGGGGCTGGCCATTGCCAGGGCTGATTCTGTTGGTTTTTAGGTCTTGGTTGTAAACACCCATTCCAAGTTAATCTGGACGAATAGGGCAGTATTCACTTCAATGGTGGATGACAGTAAGCACAGCTAAAACAAATCCAAATTCTTAGAAATGTAGGGACTAGACATCATTGGATAGTGTCAACCCGCCCTGTGACCTTTTAAAGGAAAGGCAAAAGCCTCTTTCTTGGGCTGTCTCAGAAAACCGTAGCATTTTGAAATTTTTCTAGATCCAGGAGACTGAAGGGTGGTTAATGGATCTCAGACAGTGAGTGTCTCATTTTGTTTTTTAACAGCTTACGAGCTCTCAGTGTAGAGTATTCAGGCCAGAGAACAAAGTTGTTCAGCTGGTGATGCCACTATCCCAGGATGCAGACTATCCTCCTTTTCAAAGCCCTGTGACTTTCAAGCCCTATATATGGCCTTGAAAAGTGCTGCCTTTTTACATACTTACTTTTATTTTTAACACTGGCTCAGTAATAAAAGTGTTACAAAAAAAGCACCAACAGACTGACAGTCAAGGTGAAAGCTGTAAGCTAGCAACATTTTCAGGCAAGGTCCATTTAGTTTTTTTGCTTTTTTTAGTATAATAGTGAGTGCAGAGGTAGTGTCTTGATATCTTGCCAAGTCATGCACACCTTACTCCTTGGTTGGGTACATTGTGCTACAATGGTAACTATTCCAGGGTATTGCACCTTGGTGGTCTGCACTGGGATGTGGTCACTATGAAGCCTAGCATTGTTTGATCCAAAAGAACTACAGCTGTCTCAGAGCCTCCTCAGGCAGGATTACGTGTTAGCAAGAACCAGAGCTGAGTGAGGCCTCTTTGAGTGGGATGGAGAGGGAAAGTTTAACAGTCATGACATGGGCTCTAAGGAGGGCTCCAAGCCAAAGGACAGTTCTGGCACATTAAATTCATGAGTCTAGACATAGTTTTTGGACTGAAGCCATACTAGGGGCAGCAGCCAGCAAAGTAGATATGTTATGCACAGACTTCTGCAGTCTTCAGCTTCAGCTGAGAGCTGACTGCACTCTTGACCTTGCAAAGTACTTGGCTGAAGAACTGGAGCAAATGAGCTCCTACTTGCCAAACAGAATCTGTTCACTGGGCAGCGGTGCACTGCAGTCAGAAAGTTGGGAAGCCAACATCATCTTTTTTGGCACAGCAAATTTTTCTGTATCATGTCCTGAGGTTTGCTCATGACTGATTAAATTCCCTTGCTTCCTCCCAGTGGGGAATAGAGGTGTACAGGCACCTACCCACCTCACCTCTGTTTGATAGCATCCCTGTAAAGAAGCAGGGCTGCTGAGAGTGTGAGCTGCTAATTTAATGTCAACTGTTACTTGTTCCAGATAAAGCAGGAAAAGCATCAGGCAAGAGAAATAGATATGGTCTGAATATGGAAAGGCTAAGTTTTTCTATATCTATAGGTTGCAAATCACTTTTTTGCAGGTTGGGGGTTCAGGCCTTATGAGAAAATAGTTGTCAGTGATGTTGTAGAGGAAGGATGATGGAGCAAACCTTAAGCTGGGACCAGGATGGACTGAGAGGAGAGCCTGGAAAAAAATGACTCCAAGGTGATCAGCTCTGACTGTACTGGATCATTCTTCAGGTCTCTTGGCCCAGTCACCCTGGACAGGTGTCACATGATATCAGGGAGTACTCTATCTTGAGAAACGCATATTTCTCTTTGTTCTGGTTTTAAGGCAAACCAGCAGGAGGAATTAACTCCACACAAATATCTTGTGAGAGACCCAACTATGAATTAAAATCTAAAAGGAAGATTAAAATAGAGGCAATGGTGCAGAAACACTGGCTTAAACTGACAAAGTCAGAATACAACCTGACATCCTGTTGGTCAGAGTGGTGGTAGCAGTCCAGTCAAAGGCTACAGTGCCATTGGGGTGATGAATGTGGTTTCATTTGGTGATCCTGTAGCAAGACCTGATCCTTCTCTGGAGGTCCAGTGGTAGTTACTGAGCTCTTGTCCTCTGGGAATCCAGTGGCAATGCTGCTCTGGTGTTCCAAGTCTCAGATTACATACAGGTAGGAATGTTTGGTTCCTCCCCCAAGGGCGGGGCATCTCAGAGTGGGATGTTGTAATTCTAGAGTCACCTTGACAGCCTAGCTGATATTAGCCCATTGGTGGAGATGGCCTCCTCAGGGTAGCTGCTGCTTTCCCAGAGGGAGTTATCAGGACTGAGTCATAGAGAAGACAAAGAACACTGCACCATCTATTTTAACAGCTTCACAGTAATGTAATACATACTTTTGGTTCTACCTTCCCTTGTAACCCAAAACACTCTTGTACTTTACTCAGGCACTCACTATAAAAGTACACTGTGTCTAGCTTGTTTCTTGACTAATTAATTCTCTGGGTAACACTCTCTTTTCTTTAAAATCATGTAGACTAAAGGTATTTGTAGGATACTTTGAGCAGTCTTTATGAATTTGCTTGCTAACTATTTTCTGAGCCTTTTACTAGCAGTAAAAAGACCCTATTTCTGAGTTTCATAATCCCTGCAGCAATATGATAAAGCTTTTTCTATCTTCTGGACTTACAGTGTAGGTTTAAGATATTCAAAGGGCTTTTTGAAGTGCCATTCTGTTCACAGAGATGGTGATTAAAGCAGATGGTAATTGGAAAGGGAGGAGTCCTATAGAATTAGGTAAAAGCCTATAGTTAGGTGGTATAGCATAGTGATGGGAGAATCATATGTTAAAATGGCATCTGTAATATATGGAAACATGGTGCTAATTAGGAGTGGCATTATATTAAATGTATAAGATTGAATATATATTGTTGTAATGGGTCTTTCATTGTATTCATTGGTTTTCAGCGGGCATCTTCTGTTCCTTTAATCTTGAAATGATTATGCCTATGCCATATGTTGTGCTGTGCTGCTCAGCTTGTATGGAGAAAAGAAAGACTTGTATATTGTCCTTCAGAATGCAATAGGCCCCGCTATCGGTTTGGGGTTTTTTTTTTGGGGGGGGGGGGGGCATGGGTTGGTTGGAGTTTTTTTTGTTTTTTAATTATTATTTGAAGGGACAGTTTTGGAAGCATAAACCTAATAGAGAAATTTGTATCATGCTTTCTGCTGTTCAGACTGCAGGAGTGGAATTTTTACATTCTTTGAACTAAACAACTCTGAAAGAAGTATTTGGCCTAATTAAGAGATTATTAATAGATATTTTGTAAGGACTGCCTGAAAACGTCCACAAGCAGACTAAAGGATGAGAGGTATCTTGGCCTTAATTGGCAGTGGGACACTGCAGATGAACTTTTGCACAGCTATTTAGTAAACTGAATTCCCTTGTGAAAATATGCACATCTCACTTTATTTGAGAACTAAAAACTGATCCTTGCTTACAATCTCCTCTTAAAATGAAATGGAACATAAGGTTTGGCGTTTTCCCCAATAAAACATTGATTGCAAATGAAGTCAATGCATTCCTCTAGCCCAATTCTTAGTTGCAGTTTTGAGGAATGCATTTGCTAAATGAGTATGTAAACTGCGTAGCAATCCAGATCTGTAGTGACTTTGGAATATTTGGCATACATTAATTATTTGGGACTGGGATTTGGAAGAAAACTGTGAGATGTTAAAAATGCAAGTGGATTCTGTTCTGACTAGCATTCTGTGTTTGTTCTGTTTGTTTTTTTTTTTTTAGCTTTGGGTCCTGCTAGGTTTCTTTGGAGTAAATTGTCATGCTGATACTTGAAAATTGCGTGGTTCATTTTTATAACTTTTAAGCGTGATTTACTTTTGTAATATGTTACAATTAGATTTTATATTCTCTGATGTAATTGTTTTCTAACAAGGGCTTTTTATAAATAAGGAGCATAATGCTTGTTAACATTTAATCTAAATGATAACATGCAAACATTTATTGAGCTATATACCATATTAAAGATTATAATTTCAGTTTATTACTGCTTCACAGAAGGGCACTGTTACTAATATTTCATAGATTACTGTTTTCTGGTGGGGTTTGGTGGGGTTTTTTTAGTGTTTGTTCGTTTCTGTGTTTTTTCTGTTTTAGTTTGGTTTTTGGGTTTTTGTTTTGTTTGTTTTTTTGTTTTGTTTAAAAATGGTAATTAGCTCTGTAATTTATTAAGGGGTTAGTGCACACTTTTGACTTACAGTTCCTATTAAGAATAACAGATACTACATTCATTGTTCCCTGTCTTATGCTTGGGGCTGATGCAACTCTGTGCCTGAATTTTCTGTGGTTATGAGGTGAAAGTATTGAGCAGGGAGAAAGGGATGCAAAGAGAATTTTGTGAGGATGCTACTCTAGGACAAGTGACAGCTCAGTTAAAAACAACTGATCAGTTTTCTGTCCCATGTGTACCTCCTGTCAGACACAGTCTTTGGTCACTGCTGTATCCTGACCTGTTCTGGTGCATTTGCTGGGGAATTTTAGTAAGTACAGGCCAAACTGTGCCAAGGAGTAAAGCCAACATTTAATTAGTATGTGTTATTTCTGTCCATGTCCCAGCCCTGCTTGTTTGTTAGAATGAATATGCTTTGGGAAAAGTCACAGGCTTTCCTTAGAGTTTGTCATCTTTTTAGCATGTACTTGACTCAGATCATCTCAGCTTGTAGTTACTGCCCATGCTAAAGCCTTGTTCTTTAAAAAGAATGGCTTTCTGTAACTTACTGCATTTTTGTCACTTGAAATATGTTTGTTGTCATTTGATTGCATGTTGAGAACAAATATGCTCTTGAATTGCAACAAAATCTGTAATAATTGTTTGGATAAGGATTTTCTTTGGGCTTGTTTTCTGCAGCTCAAATTATGGATCTCTAACAGTGAACAGCATAACTACTCTTCAACATGAGAAAAATCTGATAGCTATAAACAACAAGGAAATAACTGGTGTAGTGGTGGCTGATAATTATAAACTGGACATTTATTCACTACATTGGTTAATAGGTCTATGTCATTGTTTCATTTTGTTTTTTTTCCAGTGGATTTATATTTAAAAATGTTTATATGCAAAAGAGCAAACTCTCCTTGCAGATTTAACACTCCAACATCTTTAAAGGTCAGTATAACAGAGGGTTTCAAAAGCAGTAGCTGTAGAGTTCTTTTTTGTCATCATGATTTTTTCAGAAAGCCTTAGATTGAAAATCCTAGCAAAAATTTTTAAATTAATAATTTATATAAAGATACATTAAATATTCATAGAGAGTATAGAAAGTATATGTTCCATCTCAAAATACCATAGCTACTCTAGTAAAAATCATGCTTCCAGATTCAAAAAATACTGTTTCTAGCCTAAGCATAATTAAGTGGTAACAGACAGAATAAACACATAATGAAAAGGATCACAGAACTTTTCAGTTTGGAAGAGGACTTCTGAAGATCATCTAGTCAAACCCCTCTGCTCCTAAAAGAGATCCATTGCAGCAGGTTGTTCAGGGCTGTAGCTGGTTAAGTGTTGAGTATCTCCCAGAGTGGAGACTCCACAGCCTCCCAAGGCAATCTGTTCTAGTGTTCAACTATCCTGTCAATAAAACAATTTCTTTGATGTTTAAATGCAGTTTTCTGTATTCAGTTTGTGCTCATTGACTCTTGCCTTATCTGGATATCTCTGGAACAGTAATCTTCCTTGTCTTCTTCAGGTAGTCATACACATTGAAGAGATGTCCCCAGAGCTTTATCTTCTCTGGGTTGGACAGTCACAGCTGCCTTTGTTTACTTGTGCAGTTCCCTGCACTTGCTCCCGTATTTCCATGTCACACCAGTGCTGTGGGGAGGGAAAGCATCACCTCCCTCAACCGGCAGAGAACAATCTCCCTCATGTAGCCCAGTCTGCTGCCAACCTTTTTTTCTTCAGTGGTGTATTGTTGGTTCAAAATCCTTGATCATGCCCAACATGGTGTGCACCCAGAGCCCCAGATCTTATTCTGCAAAGATGCTCTCCAATATCAATTGACCCAAGCCTGCATTGGTGTATGAGGTTATTCCTTCCCAGGACTGAGCACTTTCTTTTGGAATTCACTAAACTCTTGACCTATTTTTCCAGCCTCTTAAGGTTCACATGAATGAAACACAAGCATCCTTTCTACCACCCTTCCTGCTAGCTTTATGTAGTCTGCAAACTTTTGGAAGGTGTTCTCTGTCTCATTACCAGGTCATAAATTGCAATGTTAAACAATACTGGTCCCAGTATCTACTTCACGGATATTCCACTAGTGACTGGCCTAAAGCTGGAAATTTTTCTGTTTGCTCATCACTACCCTTTGAACTTAGCCTCTGCTTTTCAGTCCACCTCACAGTCCACTGATCTAATCAGTGTTCTTTTCTAATCTTACTTTTTCTGGTCATATTTCAGTATTTCAGCTTGTGCCTGTGCCTCTTGTCACCTCTGTATCTGAGTCAGTCTTCCTTGCTGTGGCCTATCAGTATTAATATGTGCTGAGGAGGCTCCATGAGTATTTTTTTTTTTTTTTCTGGGCTGGACAGTTCCAAATCTTTCAGCATCTCTTAGTATCAGATGCCCAGATGGGCTTTGGCTTTCCTAACCTTTGAATAGTGTCTTTTTCTTCCTTCTAGATTACCTGTCCCTGCTTCTATCTCCTGAATACTTCCTTCTTCTCTCTCAGTCCAGTCAGGGACACGTTATTTACTCCTGCAGGCATCTTGCCACCTTTGGCTTCTTGCTTGTTAAGATTAACCATTCTTGAGCTTGGAGAATGTTATCCTTGGAAAATCAATCATCTGTTCTGGGTTTCCCTGGCCATGACTAGATCCTATAGAATTCTGCCAAGCTGTTTTCTGAACAGGCTGAGGTCTTGCCTGAAACTCAGTGTTAGCAGTGTGCTTTCTGCTTTCTTCCCTCTTCTCACAAACCCCACTGTCTCATGGTCACTGCAGTGAAGGCTGACTGTAGCCTTGCATGCCCAGCATGGTCTTTACAGAGAAGTTACAAATAGAGCCATAAAAGAAGTCTGTTTGAGCTAAAGCTTACTAAAATGTAAATAAAAAGAGAGAAAAAAGGGTCCATGTTTCATATTCAAATCTGATCATAAATTGCGTCTCTGTGGAGATTTTACTTCTACTTATGCAGAAATTTCATTCATTCTAGAGTATGTATTTTAATTTATGTAATCCATTGTGCCAGACACTGGTGAAAATAATACGGTTTTGACAAAGGGTTATTTCATTTTTTAAATGTCTGATAGGTACTGTGAGCTCTATCATTTTGGTAGCACAAATGCAATTCACAAGTCTTCTGTCACAAATTGTTTTGACACTGAAGAAAGTAATTTATGCTTTACAGAAGAAGAATCTTTCCTTCACTTTACATACTTGTTTGTCCCTTAATAACCAGTTACTTCACTGACAACTAATTCAAGATGTACAGCAGGTTCCTTTATTACATGACAACTACTTCTGATTTTGGGGGAAAAAGTCCTGGAGCTTTTAATTGTGTTGGAAGTTAGGTTCTGCTGTTACTGTGACCAATTAAAATGAAAAAAATATTCTTTCAGGCAATTAATGTTCTGTGTTCCACATGGTATTTTTTTAACTAATTTGAATTAAGTTTCTTTGAGTATATTTTGGTTTACTCTTTGTTAAGATAATGGTATTATTGTAGCCTTTCCCTTTCTGACATTTTTGGTGCCTCTTGAAAAAATGTGTGTTTCTGTAGGCACCTTTTCTTGAATGGAAGAAAGAACAGGTAGAAGGGTACTGTCTTCTGTGTCTATGCTTCATACGACCTGAAATATAAAAAGTTGTTCCAATCTTTTTTACTTTTCCTTACCATTTTGTGTTTAAATACCAACACTACTTACAAGCATTAGAAGCATAATTAACACAGATCATTTAGTGGGATGAAAGAGCATGTGGTAGGTGATGTGCAACGCATTGGATGATATTCTGTGGCATTATCCCACGCAGTTCAGTGTTGATGTGTGGTTCTTTTACCCTGTCATATCTCTTAGGTGAGCATATCAAAACAAAGAAAAAGTGAGATGTGAAAAACCAGATTTCTGTATAAATAGTTGCTGAATATTTTTCTATTTGGTGTTTCTTGAGTAAAGTTATAAAGAAAATGCCTTTGGGGTTCACTTCCCCTTTGAGATCTAACAGTCAATAGAAGGAGGAGCATGGATGAAAATAATGACATGTTTTTTTCTATCACAAAATTGATTAAAAAAGATTCAGTGATGTTTTATTGGTCTTATCTCAAGTAATGAACATGATTTAATAGATCATTATATATGGAAGTTAGTAGTGTGAAACACTTTGAGAGTTGTACTTGGTAAGCTAAGAGAATTTATCTAAAATGATTCTATGATTTCTTGTGTACTGCAAGAGTAGACACACATTAGTTTTCTGTTGCTACTGGAAAAGATTGTATCTTACTACAGTCTTAGAACTCAGAATCTGCATGGCAAATTTCATTTCTTTTCAGTTAATATAATTGCTTGTAATTGTGCACAGCTGATTCTTTTCACTCTTGCCCCTAAGCAGACCAGTTTGGCCCTTGTTTCTTGTATTTTAAAAGATAATGGGAATACATAAACTTAGTAAACAATAAATTCTTCTCAAGTCAATAAAGCTCTATCCAGTAATCTCCACTGCAGCATTTTTAGTAGGAAGTTGTATGTATGTATTAACTAATTTTAAATTTTCTTGCATCTTCTAGAATATTTAGTTAACTTTCAGATAATGGATGCTGGTGTAGAGCGTCTTGTAATCATGTTCTTGGACTTAAACACACGGTGTGTTAGCATTGTTTCTGGCTATTTTTGGAGATGACAAAGTTTTGTATGAACATTTAAATTTTCTGAGCTAGGATTTTGTGCTGCTAAAATGACTAAAAACAGACAGTGAAATTTCTCAACTGAAACCTAACTTTTTTTAGTTGAATGGCAACATCTTTTTGAGTCAGTTTCTTAGAGAAAGGTTGTATTCTTTTACATCAGTTAAATGCTTTTTTGTTCTTACAAAGGTTTGTCTGAATTTAGCTTATGGCTCTATACTACTGGTGATCCTGAGATAAAGTACCAGGAATTAAATAAGATGTTCCTACATTACAAAATCTGAGATCAGTAAGATGTCTTATGTAGCGCTGCTGATGTTCATTTTGATACTTGGCATTATCTAATTTGTTTCTTTATAACAGTGAGGAGCTTAAGGCAACCATTGAACTCATTGCAAAGTGAGTTCAGTGTATATAAGCATCTTCATAAAATCTTCTCTTGCTTCAAACATCCTTTTGAAACATAGGCATCAATGAATTAGATACAAGATCTGCTTTAGAAAACCCTAGATCATTTTCAAGGAGAGACACAGAACTTTTTTGAAAGATCAGATTTCAGTATTTATCTCAAATGTTTTAGCACTCAACTTTACTTATGTATCCTGGAAATACAGAAGTTCTTGTAACACCTGTTACCTTTTCTAAACAGCTTTCCTCCAAACAGATTAAAAACATTGGGCAATTTCTATCCAAAAGGTAAAAGATGGAATTCACTCAAAAATACTCAAGGATCTGGCTGATATCCTTGTGAGACCTCTCTTAATAATTTTTGAATGTTGTTGGGTATCCAGAGAGGCCCCAGCTGGAAGCTGGCCAGCCTTGTCCCAGTGTTTGAGAAAGGCAAGAAATATGACCCTGGAAACTACAGGACTATCAGTCTCACTTCAGTGGCTGGTAAAATTATGAAGAAGATTATTCTGGGAGATACTGAAACGTGTACAGACAACATAGTCAGGGGTCACATGGTTTCATGACTGGAAAGTGTTGCTTGTCAAAGTTACTGTCCTTATATGAAAGGTAATCCATGTAGTTGATCAAGGGAAGCCAGGTGATGTAATCATATGGTTTTAAAATTCCCTTCTTCAGGACTTATATGTGGGTTATATTATATGGTAAAAAAGACATGGATTGAAAAATACAAAGAAGCTATTACTGTGATAAAGTAAAAATTAAAAATTATGGATGTTGTTTGTAACTACTGCCAAACAAAATGCTTGAATATCATGCAACTTCTGCCAGTGTGTCACCTCTCTACACTGATGACAACATCTGCTGCGGGAAGGTGAGATAGCCCAGGAGATGCTTCTGGTCAGATGGGTCAGCCCTCTGCTCTCAAGGGTTTCGGTAGGTTTCCTGGGCTTGATTTTGGTGTGGACTATGCAGCTTTCTTCATCTCTCATCCTGTGGAAGTTCACTGGGATAGAGGCTGTCCCCAGTGCACAACAGGTGTATTTGCCCTTCTTCTGAGGGGTGAAATAGATCATCAGGCTGGACCTGAGCTGTTCCTGCCACTGGCCTCAGTGATGGAGGATGATCATGGCTCCATTGAATTATTTTGGTTTTTATCCCATCGTGTCTGTTAGCTTGTTGTGTTAATAGTGGGAATGTCCCTGGGAGCTTTTGCTGTGTATGCTCTTGTGAAGTATCAGTACTGTAGTATTTATATTTAACTTGATTTAGGGTCTGTATAATACCACTAATGAGTATAACAAATCATATTAATATGGCAGAAACAGAATTTTCCCATTGTTGCATCATTTGTGTTCCTGAACAGAAGAGGTGTGTGATATTGAAGGGTATGTGACAGTAATAAAAATACACATTATTGGCTTCTCTCAACATTTGTATTCAACTAAAAAAAATTCATTGCACTGTTAAAATAATATTTATTTTCCCATTAGGTTCTGAATTGATCTTTAGTAATATTGTTTATCGAAAATATTTGCAGAACGTTAAAGGCCTATTTCTGTGCTAAGCAGATTTTGTTGATACACAAGGGTGATGTTTTTCTCATCATACTAAAAATCTCAATTTAATAGCCAGAAGCCTAGGAAGTGAATTTGAAGTGCTGGTGCATTTGTTTTCAGAAGAAAACAATTAGTAAAAATGTTGTATCCCATCCTGAGAGAGCTGCTGTTTATTTGACACTAGTCTTTCTCTCCAGGGTAGTTTAGATGTCCAAAATGTTTAGATGATTTTATTGACTGGTAGAGGACTATTGGGTTAAAACAGAAAATATTTGGATGCCATAATTTGTTCCAATCTTAATCTTTGCAATAGCATCACACAGTCCAGCAGCAGAGGAAAAAGCGTGTTCCTTTTGTCTTTAGGGGCATGCACTTGGTGCTTACAGGGGATTCTGCATTCATGGTAAAATGCCTTGTCCTGGGGCTGCCTTGTATTTCTGGAGAAGCAGTAACATCTCTTGGATTTGAGTTATTTCTCTTTTTCCACAAAACATACAGTGGAATAGAAACTACAGGATAATTGCACTATTCAGGAAATAATAGTATTGAAATCTCATATATCCTTAACTCAATATAAACAACTCATATTCTGAACTCCATAAATGACTGAATGCATTTAAGACTATAAAGAAGCTAAATTCAAGTACCCAGGTCATGCTTTTCATGTGTCTTTGCTATCTTAAGGAAAAACTATGTTTGTTTCAAGAGATTTTGACTGAATAACTGCATCAGTTAATTACTGTGATTAATGCAGTAATTGGTGTTGTTGATGTCTGCAAGCTTTATGTAAGACTTTGTAGTAAACTAGACAATGCTAAAAAACCCCTTGAAACCGTTCTTCTTAGAGAGGACATCACCTCTCGTCTACAACAATTGTTTTGCCTATCCAGTGTCCCTTATGGTGCTCTAAAAATCTCATCACATGAATATTGTTCTTTTTTGGCAACAAGAATCAGGCATGAATTAACATGAGAGAATTTGAGAATTTATCCAATTTATATTTTCCAATAAATGGAATTTCAAGTCTCTCTATTTTTGTCAGAGATACCACATCTTACAATGTTAGTGACCCAAAATTTTATTTCTGCATTCCAGTGAAGGCAGTAAAAATACAGTAACACAAAAGAATAAAAATTATCTTTACTATATTTCTCATTGTATAGTAAAGTAATTTGTTGTGCTTATGTAAATTCTTAATCTATTTTGTTCTTTACAAACTAATTTGGATTAATTTCGGTAGACTATCTGAACCTTGCTTCTTATAAATTTCAGCTAAGTTGCTGTAATTTAAAAATGTCTTGTCAGCAAGAAGGATGTGCAGGAATACTAATTTAATAAATCTTTTCTAATTCTGTGTAGGGAAATTGACTGGTGGGGATGCAAAAGATAAGAACAAGTAGAGCTAATTGCCAGCTAACCTTTATTCCCTACTCTTTCAGAAAGTTTCTTAGCATGGAAGAGATGGCTGAGGGATCACCTCTCTCCTACTAGGAGTGGCAAAATGTCCTAGAATAGCAAATAGCAGTCTGTGCTGTAAAGATTCCACTTTTATCTTGTGTTTCTAGACATAGCTACAAACCATTCTTTTCCATGTAAACAGCCTTCACAGGAAAAAGAAAACGTCAAATAACACTTATGGAAAAGACTTTTCTCAGACTTGTTAATACATGCTACATGGTTAATTCTATATTAATTTGAATTGCATAAAGTCAGCTCAGATTTGGAATTTTTAATCTCTCATTAAATAGTGTTTTCTACAAAAATTATCATTTGGTCCTGAATTTATAGAGAGTTAATTATGTTACAGTAATTAATTTTACCTCACTTTGTGACTAAGACCCTGAATTATGTGCCAGCATAGCAATACATGTGCTGAGTCTTTTGTTTATGTCTTAGCAAAAGTGTCCTCTCCCTCCCAAAAAGACAAATTATAGCTGTACTTTAGATACATCTGCTACAGCTACCAGTTAAACTGTGTGCTTTTATACCCTTTGGTAAGCTTTTCTGTGAAGTTTATAGTTAGAATTGTTTAATATAAAGTCTGTTTATTTCAAACAATGATTTTATGTGCTTATTTACTCCTTTTTACTTCAGAAACTCTACCAGTGATTCCAGTGGAAAAGACTGCCTGAAGGCTTGGTAGTGTGTTAGGCACAACCTTACTCTAGCTGCAGTGCAGAGCTGCATCTCTGCAGGGCATCTCAGGGGGAGACTTTGCAACGTATAAGAAATCAGCAAAAGCTTCTGCAGTGTGAAGAAGGGTGATCACCACAGAGACACAGCCTGTGTGGCTGGAGAAAATTGTTGTGGTAATTTGTTCAGCTGTCCAGTAATTAAAACCATTTGCTATCAGTTACTCTGCTGTTTGCCCTCATGTTTTCACATGGCTTTGGCATGAATCTCTTCCAAGACTGCAGCCTTTACTCTGAGAGATATATACCTTCCTTTGTTTGGTAACTCTGGCTACTAGACTTGGTGTAGAAGTTTCCAAACCTTTTAAAATAATTTACAAGTTCCTAGGTTCCATAGCAGGCAAGTTCTGAAGGTTATAAATTCAGGTTCCTGAAAAACATCAGGTGTGTTGCTGTAGTACTTCTAAACACTGGTAAAGATGAAGCAAAAGGGTGATCTAGTATCTGCCTCCAAGTATTTGAGGGGCAATTAATTACAAAGCTGATGGAGGCAAAATCACCTTAGTACTACCAGGTATTATAACAAGGGTGCAAAATGCAGCTTGGGTTGTTTGGCTTAGGACTAGGGAAGAAAATTCCCTTTGTAGGATGTGGTATTGCAGCATGAGAGAAAGTTGTTTAAAGGCTGTAAAACCCCTTTCCTGGAATGATTTTTAAGACTTAGCTAGACAGAGGAGCACCTGATTTGGTGACTTGATGCTGGATACTCTCCCACTGAAAGCTCACTTACAGGGCACCTCCAGAGGTTTTTATTGACACAGTCCTGTGTCTTACCTCTGGAGTGGGTCAGCCAGATTCCAGCCATGTGGTCACTCAGTTCAGCCTATTGCTCAGGGGCCTCCCATGGGAAGGAGTGGGCCCAGCATGGTCATTCTCCTTCTAAGCCATGTACTCCCAGATGCTGCTGTATCAGATTATGGAGATTTACAATGTTTCCAGTAGAAAATATGTTCATTTCACTTTTTTTTTTTTTTTCCCAATTTGCTAGTGGCCTGATCTGATTTTCCCTTGGTTACTACTGCCTGAGCAGTAACAGGAATTTATTGTTAAGGTACTACTGGGCTTATAGTTTCAGAAAGGCCACATGTGAAAACGTGATGCAATTGCATGGGGGGAGGGGTGAATAATTACCATTCTTAAATATAATTTGCTTTGTTTCTGGGTTGCTGGCTATTTATATTTTGAGCAAAATATCCTTTACTTGCTTAGCAAACTGCAAATACTGAAGAATCCATTTACCAAACCAGTAACATGTAGACATAAAAAGCAGACAGGTAAGAGAAGGCATCCGCAAAAGACTCATGTTTATTTTGTGGTTGAGTGTGTATGGGCAGGGAAGTCAAGTTAGGGCTTGTGTTTACATCAGCAAAATCCCTGAACTAGAATAGAATATGATGAAAAAGTAAATCTAATTGGGTGGAAAAAATGTCTTTTAATAGAAAATTGGTTTATCATTTATAAATGTTAAATTTCTAAATAGTCTTGAAATCTCAAAGAACTATCTGTATTGCTTTTATCTACTGATGTTGTACTTTATTCTAATGTTGAGCACAGAAACTGGGAGCAGGAAGGTCTCCTGTGCTACTGCAGAGGATTATGAGTTCATTTGATCATCTGGAGGAATATATTTCCAATAGTGAAAACATTTGCTTTTCCATGTAACTTTTTTCATCCATTCTGCCATTTCTTATCTGAATTCATGGACTCTGCGCTCCCTCAAAGACAACTTTTTGACTTACTTATGCAGTGCTGTATACCACTGACTACTGAGCAATAACTCTTCTGAATAACAGATAAATATAGAAAGGCTTCAGGCATTCAGTAAAATACATTTCATTTTATGCTGAAGGAAAAAACTTAATCCTTGGCAACTTGCATGATTCTAACAGATAAAATTAAATTACTGAAACATGAAAACCTTCTGTATTAAGAGCAGCCTTTAAAAATTATTTTCTTGAACAGTATTTTCATGTGGAAAATGATTCATTTAGCACCTGCTTCCGCGTGCAATTGCTGACCTAGTAATTGATTGCTTGAACTATAAGCTTATAAACAAATATATGTTTCAGTTTCACAAGTATATTAGCTGGCTCTCTTAAGTATTAAAAAATTATTCAGGTGTATGGAACCAGATATTTTTGTTACTTTGCGTAAAATATAACTTTAAAAGTGAAATGTGCATATTTAAATGATTGAGAACAAGAATCTCTTTTAAAAATGTGGTTTTTCTTTTATTACAGACTTATCTCTCAATGAATTAATGAGATTTTGACAGATTTTCTCTGTGTAGAACTAGGTTTCTGATGAATCCCTTATTCCTAATTCAAATGAGTGCTATTTTGTTTGTTTGTTTTTTAAGTAAAGAGGTACATTGCTCCTTTAATCAAATAATTTTAAAAAATTAAGAGGGTCAAAATCCATACAGCAAACACTATATATATTTAGCAGAGACAGTGTAGAAAAATTAAGTTCTAAATAATTCTGGATTTAGAGGAATATGTAGGTGTCCATCTTCACTTGAAATTTGCTGTTCTACTTGTCAGCTTCTGGTTACAAAATATGTATTTTACAATTTTTCCCATATAAGTAGTTGAAATCAAAAAAGGATATTTCTATATTACTTTATTTCAAAGAAATAGTAGAGCTGTTCATCTCCCATTACTGATTTCTTTATTCCAGGAGTCTTGACTGTTGTCAGACCTTTCCAATAGGATTTTTGAATGAATTAGTGTTAGTAGAAAGGAAATGTGATGTCCTCTCTCTTTGTCAAGAAATATTTTACCACATTTTATGTGGCTGATTCACTCACAAGTAGATACCTGGCTAAAAAATTAATTGGTTCGGAAGACACAGGGTGTAGGAAGAGAACCTTGATTATGGAAGTATTCCCACTTTAAGCAATAAAGTCAAAAAGTAAACCTGATGTGTAAATCTGGTTGTTACTGGAGATTCAAGTTGGAAATAGTTTCTGGAAATGCTCTGGGGTTTGTGTTGCAGACAGAATAGCTGCTGAGCTTTGAACATTGGCCGAAAAAAATAGAGCTACACCCAGTGGCCAGGGGTTGATGTGCATCTAGCTAAGTACAGCTAGGGAACATCTAACTGAGCTCCAGTGCTAAAAGTGGGTAGGACTGATCTTGGCCCAGCAGGATTGTTGAAAGTCTCAGGTGTCATTTGCTGTGTTTGCTCTGCCTACAGATCAGCTATTTGCAGTCCCACAGCTGCTGGTTCCAAACCAGGAGCCCTACTCACGTAGCAAACTCATACCTGTATCACAAGAAATACTTTGATTGTTTGTCATTGCCTACAGACTTACCTTACTTAGCTTCCTGACAAGGCTCGTCAGGCATATTTTGTACTTTTCTTAGGCATACCTGGGGCTCTGTTACAGCTTCTTCAAATGTAATAGCAATTGCATAATGACCAAGAAATTGTTCCCTTATCTGTTTTAATTTTAGTTTAGTATTGTAGGATTGTGTACTGAAAAGCCATTTTTTCCCCCAGACTCTCATGCATTTCTGTGACTAATAGTGTAGTAAGTTGCAAACTGTATGTAAGATGAGCTATGACCATAGGAGAAAGGTACAGCTCAGAGGACCAGAGGCATAGAATGACAGCAAAGCAATAGTTCCAAGCAGAGAGGATGACCCACACATATCCCAGGGCTATAAACAGCTCAGAAATGTTCAATTACTGATCACGAAGGGATTGAATTCTTTGGAATGAAGTAAAATTTGCTTTAGAAATTCACAACAGAAATACATCCAAGATATAAAATATAATAAAACATACCATTATATTAAAGTTAAATGGTATGTGGAATTGCAGACCAAGGAAGTAAAAAGTTGGGGTGTTTTCCTCATCTCTAAGTGCTTCATGATCACAGTTTTCTTCTGTTTGGGTTGGTTGTAGTTAATTTCTTGCTCTATGGAAAAAGACAGCAGGAAAGTTGGCTATGCAATGAGATGCTTGAAAAAATTCCAAGGCAGCAGCTCAGTCTTGGCTTAACCTATGGAGGAATGTGTCTAGATACAAAAATTAAGGATAGTCTGAGTATGAGAGTATAGTTTCTCATTGTTTTATTTGGAACAAAGACAAAATTAAGTTTTGCTGACCACTTCCTTTAATTAAGCTAATTTACAGCCTGGCTCCATAGAGAGTTTCATTGAAGTAACTGAAGAGGTTGCAAATTATGGGATCAGAGATTCATTGGATTCTTACACTGCCACCAAACAAGGTTTAATTAAATCTTAAATTCTTGTTTACCCAAGTGTCCCATTGCAGTACTTGGAAAGAGTGCTTTTGAAATGTGTATGTATTCATGTTACTTTTTCACCATCCTGCATTTGCAGAGGACACAACACTACTGTATTATGTTCTTTCCAAGTATTTTTTGATAATAATCTATCAGTTCTGATTTTTTCTGCCATGTGTGCTAACATTAAAATAATTTATGAATGGTATGGTCATAAATTAATTTATAAATGGTATGTTCATAATTTCAGGATATATTAATAAATTTTAACTTACTTACCTTTTAATAAAACCTTAAGGAAAGACTTGTTATAAAAAAAGTTCTCTCAACATTCCATCTAGTCTCTCCATTTTTACTCCAGTTTCCTTTAGGCACTTCTATCAAAGACTGAGAAAAAAAAATACTCTTAGCAAATGAGAAAGCATTTGTGATGAAAGAAAGCTGATGGGGAATAATACATCTTTTCTTAAGGGTATTTTATGGGCCAAGCCCTTGCACAAGTCAGTATGTTAGGGAAGCCCAAATAATTTGTGCAGCAGTTATATTTAGACACCTTTAATAATTGCATTGCCATTTTTGTATTTGCATCATGTGCTTTCTGCCACAGAGCAACTGACTTAAAAGTAGTGTTGGTGTAGTGTGCTATTA
The DNA here is from genome assembly GCF_030490865.1 of Poecile atricapillus. Lineage (NCBI taxonomy): Eukaryota > Metazoa > Chordata > Aves > Passeriformes > Paridae > Poecile > Poecile atricapillus. Next base: position 19,512,034 of record NC_081251.1, on the reverse strand, counting down.
TATGGTCTAAACAGATTTCAAGTTGAATATAGTCATAATATATTTTTTCTCAAAAATCAAGTGTTGGAGTACTAGAAAAAATTCTGATAAACTGTTGAACTTGATATTGTGCAGTCTTCTTTAAATTCACTAAAATATTGGTACGTATTTATATGTGGCCATGGGTTTATGTAAATCTGGATGACTGGCAGGGCTAGCCATGATGTGCTTAATTTACAAGCATCTCCTCTATTGCTACTTAAAGATAACAAGAATAGGACAAGCAGATGTGGTAATTCCTCTGTAAGGCAGGTGGACCTGGACTCAGAAGGACTATACAGAGAGATAATATGTAGAAAATACTTAAAGACATGGAAACGGTGTGCAGCGGAGACAGTGAGATCTTGCATGGCATGGGGGAGAAATGGAAAATACAGTAAGGAGGGAGAGTATTTGAGAAAAAGAGACAAAATGGTTATCAGATACTTTAAAAAGTGGGGTTTAACTAAAGCTGCTGGTTTAGACCAGAGATTATATGTACAGGCTTGTATGCCTTAGTAGCATTCTAGATAATTGCTTTGCATGCAATCTGGGCTGTGTATTGAAAAAATAAAAAAAACAAACAAAAAAAGAAACAGTTTGTTTGAGATTATTTAAGTTTTGTTTTCTAGCATTCCGTAGTAGAAGGATAGCAGATACATGCTCATGCCTGTGTTCAATGTATCTCCTAATATGTACATGGTGCATTGTTTTGCTATTAGTTGCTGTAGGATGTTTTATACCATGAATGACATCTAGGATTTTTTTTAACTTGTTTGCAGTTTTGAGCATGTCTGAGTATTTTTGGTTGATGTTGTGCATCAACCAAAGAGGTGCAATCACATAAATTGCAAGTGAAGATGGATCAAGAGGAAATGGTTTCTTACTAATAGCTTACTTTCAAGAGGGATGGAAATCCTTGCAGGCAATTTCTACATGGTATAATTAGCATATGATGTCAAATGTTGTGGAAAATGCAGTATGATACAAGGATATTCCTTATGGGCATGCTGGTATCACCTGGTGTATTCATGATGAAATTGCAGCATTAAGCTACAACAGGTATCTTCAGAAACATCTCTGGAACATTGTTGAGTTTTGCTTTAAAATCTGAGGGGAGCTTGGCAATCAGTTTTCTCAACTTTTTTACTTCATCCTGATGTTTCATCTCATGCCTCACTCCTACTGGCCTTTATCATAGCTGTTGTTCAGTAAGGGAATAATAGTATCTTCTAGTCTAGTTAGTATCTTCTAATCTATCTAGTGTACTTCTTGGTAATACAGATTGAATGCTAGTGTGAGTAAAACTCCTTGTACCCTAAGTATTTTATACTTGCATTTCTTATACATGTTGCACATAGAGTGTCTTACAATAATCAGAAAAGACTAATAGATTTGGTATGTTACTCAGAATTAATGATATCATAAATATGCTTTTAGGAGGATAATATACATAATACTGGGGGCACACAGTATGCAACCTGTTAATGCAAACTTTGGGGAGAATAGAATGACCATGTAAAATGTTTATTGTTTCAGTGGAACAAGTGAAAATGTAAAGAGTGTCCTGCAGGGCTGGAATATTTGCTGAAGAAGGAAATATAATCTGTGCTCTGAATATTCTCAGAATTCTGAGTTTCTGAGAAAAAGAATAAATAATCAATCTTCAAAATGACTTAATCGCTACAAACTGGATTTACTGTGGAGATTTTGTGAATTGTTCTACAAATAGGAACAAAAATTATGTTTTTATGATCTTACCTCTAGCTGAAAAACATTACACTGTATGCCATAAGCACAAACTGAAATAAAAAAAAAAAACAGAGAAGGGATGGACAAATGAAAGGTAGTGAATTCATATTCATTGGCTCAGTCACACAGCAAAAACTATCTTTAATAAACATCTTTGTTATTGACTTTTTTCTTTTTCTGATGTTGTCATTCAGAAGTTCATATCCCTTTCACACAGAAGGTCTTCTTCAATCTGCAAAGATATTTCCCCAACAAAGGGACTATTGTAGAAAATTGAATACCTCAGAAATTTTATATAGCATACTAATAATGGCTTGAAAAGTTACGTTCTTCACTGTGGAGGGCACTTTTGAATGTTTCTACTTCTCTTACCTTACTTGTTGGGGTGTGTTTTTAGTTTGGTTTTTTGTTGTGATTTTTTTGGTTGGTTTTGGGTTTTTTTTTGGTTGGGCTTTTTGTCCTCTTCGAAGGTGTCTTTGAAACTTTTTTAATTTAGTTAGCTTTCATGAAGTTGTATTTGGTATTTCCAGAATAATAATTAGTATGAAGTCAAATGTTTTTAATGGAACCATTTTTCATACTGAATATGGAAAACTCCTATCCATCCCACTGCAATGAAACTGGCACTTTTTTGCCCCTTCCACTGTCATAACTCTTTCGGATGTCATAAACTAACGGTTTTTTTGGAAGGAATTAGGATTATAGTGACTACTATAATGATGAGCTTTCTCAAGCCATCGTCTTTGCAAAGTTTTTAATGTGAAGCGGAATACCTGTCTTCTTTTGCAGTAATGCCCTCAGATAAAACCCCAGATGGAACACTTTCCTGAGATTAAAAACTAATCTGATAAAGCAGCCTGGAGAACAGATTGAGGATCAAGGTTGGATACATAGGTCTCTGTGTGAGGTAACGTAAGCGATAGATGATATGGATGTGTCTACAAGCAGATCTGTTTCTTAGAGATTGTAACCTCTGCTGTGCAGTGTTGCCACACAGTTGATTGAATGAATCCTGTGAAAATTGTTTGAAGGAGTTGACATAACAACCCTGACAACTGAAGTTAGCTGTGTCTAAATTCAAGTTAGAAAACAATTTGTCTGGATGTCACAAAGAGCATTTCTACAGTACTGTGGTGATGTTTGAAGGCTTAGCAAAGGTTGATGCAGATAAGCTGCCAGTTTCTTTATTGTGAGCTGCATAATAGTATGAAGCCCTTCATATAGTGATGTTCACTTCTTAAATATTATAGTAAAATTAATCTGTTGGGCTTTTCTAGCAGTCTTCCTGTAAAGAAGGCCGGAAGTGAAGGAGAGAAAACTGATCTTTGTGGGATCAGGATCTGCAATACCTCTAAGTACACTTCAAATGCAGGTTAAGAAAATAGAAGTTAAGAATTCAAACAGAAGCAGGTTCTTACTGAGGTCAGAGCTGCAGTCTGACCCCACCAGTCTGTTTCTGATAGTGACAGTGCAAGATGCTAAACCATATTCTAACTTTGGAAACTGTTTTCCTTTATTGTGTCTAATTTTTCTTTTCAATAATACTGGTAATACAGATAATGCTGTCAGCCTGGAGAACCTCTGTGATGACAGATTTCCCAAGTTCACTACCTGCTGTCTAAATGAGGTATTTTTGTTTGGTTACTGAGTTGATGCTGTGTTTTAGTGTTGCACAGAGCTTGGTAAAAAGCCCTTTGGTATTCACCTTAACCCACTGTTGTTACAATGTTATAAAACTTGCTCATATTCTCTGCATACTTCTACTTCTGAGAGTTCCAGATTTCTTTATTTATATGAAGGGTAGCTGCTTCACTCCTTGGCAGTACACTTCTAACTCTGCTGTGTCTTCCCTGAGATGCAGAGACTGGAACTACATGTAGAAATTGTGCTATGTTGAATGGATGCCCTGAATTTTATCACTGGAAGTGGAAGAGGGATTCCAGAGTAAGACTGGTGTAGTTTGTTGTGTGCTGTTTGGTATGGATTATCTCAAATTTGGTATTCAGAATTATTGTTTCTGCAATTGAGTAACACTTCAGCTTCAGGAGTAGAGACTGTTCTCACATGCATTAATTTCATAAAAAGCCCAGAATTGGAGAAGGTGGTGCACCAATTCATTGCCAGCTCAACAGCCATGACATGAAAGAGTAATTTTAAAAACTAATACATTTTTTGGCAAAACTTCATTAATTTCTGCTCAGAACTGATCCAGGAACTACTTTTTAGTCAGTCATGCAAGTAAGGGAGTTACTGTGTCTGTTACTTTCACTGTTTTTTGCAGAGAAAATCAATGTAAAAACAAATACGCTTTTCATTGTTACAGTGTGGAATTGTTACACTATTAATTAAAAGTTTATTTCAATGACAGTTTATGTGTTAAAGGTTTTGAGGCAGTATACCTGCAAGATTTACTTAAATTATTTTGGAGTCATGTATAATTGTGAACACTTCTTCCGAAAACTGATATATTCAAGAAAGATATCAATGCTAAATGTATAAGTAAGAATATGGGCTGTCTAATTGTATCCATTACATTTCTCAGGTTAAATGTGGTTTGAAACTGTCAGGAAAACTATTTATCTTTTTTATTACAATTGCAGCCTAAAATGTATTGAACTTTATTTACCACAGAATCATAGAATGGTTTGGGTTGGAAGGGACCTTAAAGATCACTTAGTGTCGACTCCCTCTACCATGGGCAAGGACACCTTCCAGTAGACCAGGTTGTTCAACACCCCATCCAACCTGGCCTTGAACTCTTCCAGGTTTGGGGTAGCCACAGCTTTTCTGGGTAACCTGTTCCAGTGTCTCATCACCCTCACAGTAAAATGTTTCTTCCTAATATCTAATATAAACTTGACCCCTTTCAGTTTAAAGCCATTACCCCTTCTCCAATCACTTTATGCCTTTGTAAAATGACTCTTTCCTACTCTCTTGTATGCCCCATTTGGGTAATGAAAGGCTGCTCTAAGGGCTGAACAACTGCTGCTTTCTTGGCGTGTCTTCATAGGAGAGGTGCTCCAGCCCTCTGACCTTATTTTGGATTTATTGTGGGGTTGTTTTGTTTTGTTTTTTGTTTATTTGTTTTGTTTCTGTTTTTTTGGGGTATTTTTGTCTTTTTAGGGGCTTTAATATCTTACAGGAAATTAATCTGAATTTATGTGAAGCTACACTTTAAATTTTGGGGAATTTCCCCTTTCATCTACAGAATATTCTAGCAACGAAAACTTACAGTGTATGTTGGGGAGTTTCCCCTTTTCTCTCAAAAATATTCTAGTGATGGAAACTTTATGGTTGTTTTCATTTGCATTTATTAGCTTGAAGAGTTGAGGCTTTGTCTTGTATAGAGGAGTGATGTAGGCTCAATAGACAGCAGTCCCAATGAAAGCATAGAAATTTCATTGTATTTATAACTCTGCATACTATCTGCTTTTGTATCATTGAGAAGCTATTTAATTTACACATCTCTCTGTCAGCATCCCCATAATTTCATTATGCATATAAATATATGCACTTCCTATGCATCAGTTTCTGCCCATTGCCTCTTGTCCTATTTCTTGGTGCCATAAAGATGAGCCTGGAAACATCCTCTGATACCCTCCCTTCATTGGGAGGCTTTGATGAGGTACCCTCTCAGTCGTGTTTTCTCAGGTCTTAACAGGCCAGCTCTCTCAGCCTTTCAGAGTTTTTTATTATCTTTTTTTAGTGAGAATGGTTTAATCTGCAAATAAACATTTCTCAATAATAAGGTTCAGTGAATGTGTTTTAATTTTCCCAGACAAAAACTGGGAGTTGAAATTTGAAGAGTCTGAATTACTATGATACAAAACTTCCAAAGAGAAGTTCTAAGGAGTAAACTCTCCTTTTTATTGAACAAAATGAGACTTTGACGGTACAGGAAAATTTGCCATTTTGCAAAGTTGTCTTTATGATTTTTATTATCTTTGACTTCTCTGGACAATGCTTTGACACAAGTTCTTATAGGAAAAATCTCCTACCCTTGTTTATATCTCTGCTTGATAAGCCACTTTCTGTCACTTCCTCCTATACCACCCAAGGGAATTCTGGAATCAGTGTCTAGTTTAAATCTGGATGAGATCTGAAAGATAGTAACATTTTCACTGGGTTAGTGGAGACTGGTAAGGGAGGGAGAATAAAGTTGATCATCTCTTGCTAGAAACACAGCTAGACTTTAAGACCTTTTGTCATGCAGCTTGAGAGAAGCTGGAAGAGAATGTAATTTTTTTTAACTATCTCCTCTCTTGAGCACAATGATAGAAGTTGAAATAAAGGTGAGAAGTTGTAAGGTAAAGAAGAAGAAACTGAATTTATGGGAAGAAAATAATAAAATGAAGTATTGAAGAAGGATCTGGTCTTCTTTCATGAAGATCAAAACCTTTTTCATGTTTAGGGACCTGTTGGCTAGGTCAAGGATCAGCATGAACTGATTCATCTCATAGGATGCAGTCCTGGAGGAAAGAGGGATCCAGGACAGCTGGTTTCTTTTCAGAAAGCATGTACAGCCAATAGCATGTATAAAATTAGCAAATTGTGTTTCAGGCATTATATCTACAAATGAGAAAAGGCCTTTTATAATCATGTCAAAGGTATGTGTGATGTGACATAGGATCTGTTAAAAAACTGCGTCCAGGTTCTGGAAAAACATTGGAGAAATGCTTTAGAACCAGTGTGGACAGAGCGGTGCAATCAGAGGCTTCTGTCAGTAAGTGACTGACAAATGCACTAGAGGTGAGTGAATATTGTCCCTTCTGTTTGCCAGCCTCTCAACATTGTAACTAAAAGAGAAGATTGAGTGTTATTGTAAGGTAAGTTATTAAGTCAAAGAAAAGATTAAATTTTATGTTTAGAAACTACAATGACAATTGTATGGTCACTGTATTACTTGTCAGGTTTTTGGTTTGGTCTGTGTAGAGTGTAGTTTCTAGTTTCTCTTCCTAAAAAAAATAATAAAATAAGTTGGGAGTTGAAACTAAATTATTTTTAAGATCCCTTCCAAGCCAAATCATTATATGATATTTTATTAACTAAATATAGGTGTTCATAATTATGAAATACTTGAAAAATCCTGGAGTAAATCTTGGCATTTCACTTTTATTTTGTCAATCTACCATCCATGAATGTGTATTTAAATTTTATCTCTATTTTATTCCTTGAGTTCAAAATAAAAAGTAATGAATAATAATAGATTTATAATCCATGGGAAATATTTTCCAACTATTCCGTGTATCTGTATAATGTTTTGTTCTTTTTAACTAATGGTGTATTCAGTGTTGCCTACTGTTACATCTATTCAATGTCCTCACATACTGGTTCATGCCACTCTGAAATATTTTGTGTCCAAAAATGAAACTTCTGGCTATTAACAGATGTTGTATCTTCAAGTTAAATAATAACTTTTGAAAAATATTGGACTGTGACTGTATTTAGGTCAGAGAATATGGTGAAAGTAGAAATACATATTTGTTCATTTGAAATCAGTTCATGTTCCTATGAGGTTAAACTGAAAACAAGTTTTCTTACAATAAAAGCTTCAAGATATCCCTTGAAGTACTTGGTAACACACACTGCTCTGCCCAGCTCACAGATATTTTGTGAAATCGGTGAAAGGTTTCTGTTGTACTAGAGGCAGTTTGTGCCAGGGATTATAAACACTGCAAGGAAGTTGACAGTTACAGAAATGTTTGTATTTGAATAGGTAGGAACACTGAATAGAAGAAACTTTCTAGTCAGTAGGTCTTTTCTATTGCTGCTACTTACACATTAAGAAATTGAAAACTGACACAAGTTAAAATCAAGGTCTCCAAATCACTTTGTTAAGGCAGTCCAATGATTTTATGAAGTTACATTTAGCAAAGGGGTATAAATAAGTGTTGCTATTATTTATAGTCTGTGCCAGCAAGAGAGTCCAGATTCATTGTGAAAGCAGTATAATTTTGTTAGCAAAGAACCGTTTCCAGTTTGATGAAAGGTTTTGAGTATACCGCTTTAGTAAAGGCAGCCAAATGTCCCCTTCAGTCAAAGTGGGTTGCTGGCAGTCTTGGCAAACAAGCAGAAAAGTAACCCCCTGTGCTTGTAGATTCTAATTGTCTTGAGCATAATTAGAGAGAGCATTAAGTTTGGAAGAATAAGTGATTCATCAATTATGAGCAGGTTCTTGTAATGAAGGAAATTTCTTTTATGATTTCTATAGCAATAGTATAGTAATTTGCATTGATTCAGGAGCACAGGTAATGAGTCCTTAATATGAAATACTAGATTCCTCTAAGAGAAGTTTGATTTTTGTTCACTGGAAGGAGACAGCCAAGACTCTGCTGAACTGTCAGCCATTAGAAGTATAACATGGATTGATTTACTGAATGACACTTGCATAAAAACCTGATGTGGTTGATTATAATCGGGATTATTAGTGATCAAACAATAGTCAGTGGATATCCTTACAATAATGTTTACTACATTGTAGATTATGGTGACAATGTGAGTGAAAGATGAATGTGATAATTCACATAACGAAATCTGTAAAATGGAGTAGGAGTATTAAGAGAAAAATAGCAAGAATACTTGGAAACAACATGATGTTTATATAAGTGTACTGTAAATCAAATTAAAGGTTAAAGCAGATTGAAGATGTAAGTTGATTGTGGTCATCTGCTTCAGTTTTATTTGTAATCTGTAACTGAACTGAAGTGTTGAGTAGAGTAGAATCCAAATGTTGTATCTGAGTCCTTTTAGATGAACAATTAAGTGATATTTTTCTTCAGATATAATTGCATATGGTGTTTTGGGAGTGTAGGGCTAATTCTGTACTGAATTTGGAGTTGTGAAAAGACTCAAAACTTATGTTCTTATGTTGAGAAGTACTTGCCTTGACATTTTAAGGTGTTATCTTGCAGGTGTTTATATAGAAGCCTAATGTGTATGTTTAATTGCTGGACAGGTAGATGTCAAATCACTGTATATACTGCAGTGTTTCATTCATCTGATAGAATCTCTGTGTAAGGAGAAAAGTGCTTAGGACAGAATATATTTAAAAATAGGTTATATACATAATAAGCCATTCCTGCCAAAAGTGAGCACTTAGTGGAAGAACTGTTGCGGGTCATACAGTAAGCAATAATGAAAATTGCTGGCAATACTTCATTATGATGGAGAATTATTTCCATAAGTTTCATATTCTGGGGAATTGTATCAATTTATTTACTTAGGTAGCAGAACTTGTAGACAAATAATAAAAATAAAAAATATTACTGAACCTGAAAATTTTTATTTTAAAAACCACGGAAAGACGATTTTTATATTTTGGCCAGTACTCCGATGAATTAACTAGGTTGGAAACGACCTTGGAGATCTTTAAGTCCAGCCTATGACCTAACACCACCTTATCAACTAAACCATGGCACTGAGTGCCACATCCAGTCTTTTTTTAAACATCTCCAGGGACAGTGGCTCCACCACCTTCCTGGCAGTCCGTTCCAATGCCCAACCACTCTTTCTGGATTTTTTTTTTTCCCTCTAATGTCTAGCTTAAACTTTTCCTGGTACAGCTTAAGACTGTGTCCTCTCATCCTGTCACTGGCTATCTGGGAGAAGAGACAGACTCCTGTCCCGAATTGTAGAGAGTGAGTAGACTTAATGGGAGGAAAGTCCTGCTTCAGAAACTTGATTTCCTTTTATGACAAGGTAAGCCACTTACTTGATCAGGGGAATCCAGTTGATGGAATCTTCTTGGATTTCAGTAAAGCTCTCAATGTTGTCTCTCGCAGTATCCTCTGGACTAAATGTCCAGCACACAGCTGGATAAATACATAATCTGATAGGTAATTGGTCATGCGTCAGACACAAAGGGTTGCAGGGAGTAGGGTGACGTCAGACTGGGGATGTGTCACTAGCGGAGTTTCACAGGGCTCCGTCCTCACCCCTGTGCTCTTCAACATCTTCATAAACAACTCGGATGCAGGAATGGAAGGGTAACTAGGCAAGTGTGCAGATGATACAAAACTGGGAGGAGCTGTTGACTCCGTTGAGGGCAGAGAGGCCCTGAAGGGAGACCTCAACAGCTTGGAGGACTGGGCAATCACCAAATATATGGATCTCAACAAGGGAACGTGCTGAATTCTGCACAGGCAGAATGAAACCTGGGCTGTACAGGCAGACTGGGGAATGAGATTCTAGAAATCAGCACCATGGAAAGGGACCTGGCAGTCCTGGACAATGACAGGTTGAACACGAGCCAGCAATGCCCAGGCAGCCAGGAGTGTCAGCCCTGTCCTGGGGGCATCAGGCCCAGCATGGCCAGTGGGGCAAGGGAGGGGGTTGTCCCGCTCTGCTCTGCACTGGGGCAGCCTCACCTTGAGGTTTTGGGCACCACAATGAAAGATATAAACTCTTTGAAAGTGTCCAAAGGAAGGCAACAAAAGTGATGAAGGGCCTTGAGGGGAAGCCGTATGAGGAGTGGCTGAGGTAACTTGGTCTGTTCAGCCTGGAGAAGAGCAGACTGAAGGGAGACTTCATTACATCTCATGACGGGAAGAGGAGGAGCAGACACTGATTTCTCTGGTGACCAGTGACAGAACTCGAGAGAATGGCTTGAAGCTGTGTCAGGGGAGGTTTAGGTTGGATATTAGAAAAACGGTTCTTCACCCAGAGGGTGGTTGGGCATTGAACAGACTCCCAAGGGGAATGATCACAGCACCAAGCCTGATAGAGTTCAAGAAGCACTTGGACTATGCTCTCAGGCACGTACTGTGACTCTTGGGGCGCAGGACAGGGAGTTGGACTTGATGTCCTGCCCCTTCCAACTCAGCATATTCTGTGATTCTATGATTTTAAGATGATGCTACTTCATGAATTGAAAATTCTTCACACCAAGCATGAAATAGACGAACCAATTTTCTATTTCATATCTTTTGATAAAATTCTGTTGGATTAGACAAGGAAAATAGCGCATAATTTCTGTCCAAATTAATTTGTTTACAAGCCTAAATTAGGAATCTAACTGTGCTTTCTCTAAAGCTAAACTAGTAATCCTATATACCTTTGAAAGATGAATTGCCATGTGTAAAAATTTCCAATCAGCCATTTCATCCTGTAGAAGGAAAATTAGTGTCTTTTTGTAATGGTTAGCATCTGGAAAATACAGGATGCTTTCCTGACTTGCGTGATTATACTCTTATATTTTTTGTTTAAGTTTTGTTTCTTAAAGCAGTTGAAGTTGTTTAAAACACAAAAAAAATCACAATTTAAAAATTTTATGTCAGATTCTGAGAACATCATATCATATTCAATGAAGCTAATACCTATTTTCAGATGCCTATTGCAGTCAAGCTGTACAACTTTTTGGTGGTCCAGTCCAAGGAATTCTTCTTGTTGAACATTAACCTTAGAAAAACTTTTAAGTGATCTTAGGTCATTCTGACATGAAACAAGCGATGGAATATGCAAGTGGAAGTGGAAAAGGAAAGAAACCTCATTCTTTAGATACATTTAAGCTTTTCTAGAGATGCAAATGGCTATTTTTTCATGTAACTTCTAAATAATGCAGTCAAAAACCCAGTATTAAAGAAGTTATTTTTTTCTAGAACATTGAGAAACTAGAAGAGGCCAGGTAAATACATTTAGTTCAAATTCAAAGGAAGATTTCAGCTTCTACAGCAAGTGTCCAGGGTGGAGGAGAAGGGCATTTTGAACTGCTACCTTCTTACCTAAGTCTGACTTCTTACCTAACTGTTGACTGGGGTGTCTGAAGCTGTGATGTGTGGTGTTAATAGGTAAGAACGTAATTTATAAAATGTATTTTATATGACTCATGGTTAAGACTTTAGTAACTTGACTGCCATCTCTTCATTGTGCTGTGACTGTTGTGTCTTCCTCAGAAGCCTTTGAAACTTCAGCATTAGTGGAAATTACACAAAAACATACTTTGTATAAAGTTAAATAGTTCTTTATAAATCATACATTTAAAAGCAAAATTATAAGCTGCATGCAATTTGAATATTTATAGTTCATGCTCTTGCCTCTTTTGCCATAGTTGAGCAGTTGCCATGGTTTCCATTATATTGTCTGCTTTAGAGGCAAACTTCATAACCATGCTAAATGGAGCTGAGTTTCTGAAGTGTCCTACACTTGTAGTGCCCTCAGCTGCATCTTGAATTGATCTGTATTTTCCACTGTTTCCCCTTAATAGCATGGAACCAGAGATTGGGGTTCACAAGAAATAAAAATATAATACACAAAATTAATTATCTTCATCTGTCTTAGCAATAAAGTAAAACAAATTAAGTTTATTAAATGTATAAGGAAGTAATTATTTTTTTAAAAAATTAAATTCAGTTAAATGTGGGTGACACCATAATTTGTAGGCATAATTGTTCAACTTTGTTTTGTGCAGGGACTGCTCTTTATGGAAGGATATAAATAGGGATAGAGGGTTAATATAATTATGTTTTGCAAGGATGAATTAAATACAGATATGTATGGATATTAACATAAGGTGATCTTGTAAAAATTCAAGCTCTTGCTGGTTCATTCAGAAATGCCTTAACAAACATCTGCTATGTCAGATGGCTCCATCTAGAATGAGCTTTTTTTTTTAATTGAGTATAGCCTGTGTCTTTACAAGCCTTTGCATATTCACCTATGCAATACCTTCAATATTGATTTTTATGTGATAGGGATTTGCAATTTACTAAAAATCAGAGCCTAACGGTGGGGGGGCGGGGAGGGGGATCAGATGACACACACAACTCAATAGGTACTTTTTAATTGTCTCCTGTAAAATCAAAACAAACTGATCAATTTATAGCAAATAAACCTAAAATCAAACAACTTCCCCCTCCTCTCCCCCAATCCCCTCAACAGCAAAATCTTAAGTCCAGAAAAATTCATACTCACGTCAAGATTGTGAATCAGTAAGTATATTGCTGTTGACAGTAGTGGTACAAATATTACACAGCAAAACTGAAATAAAAATTCAGAATCTAATATTTCTATAAATTTAAGCAGATGAACTACTTGACACATGCAGGATCCTTAGCCCTCAGTGTACACTCAACAAAACTTCTACATGTTGTATCTTTCAAGGGTTATGAAGACATTTATTGGCTGGTGAAACTCAAGGCATTTTAAAATTGTTCTTTGAAGTTAAACTTCAAGTTTGTATTACAGAGTTTTTCCTTAATGAGGCTCTTCTATACTCAGTTACCAGAGATAAAATTAAAACTGCTTCTTAGTTTATTTGAGCATGCAAAGGGAGAGTTATTCAGAATCTTTGCATGTTTTATGCTGTTAATGCAAGACCAAAAATAATTTTTAAAGCTTTACAGTTAGACATGCTTTTTATAGATTACTTGTTCAGAACCTCTTTACAACTTCATTGTGTGTAGGAAATGCTCCCATGTAAGCTTGAGATGCTCTCTTGACCTTGAAACGTGCTTATTTCCCCCGTTTGTCAGGCTGCTCTGCTTCTGCTTTTATTCTCTTCTGCCAATCAGCTTCTCACTGATGCTAATTAGGGTGTTAGAGCCTCAAATTATTAGGTCTAAATTAGATAACTTGTTGGTGAATCCAGAAAATGCTGAATAATGCATTTCTGTCTGGCTTATGTAGGTTTTTGGAGGCTGTATAAACATGTAGTGTGGGAGAGGTGCTTCATGGTGTGTACATGTCTGCATTCACACCTATGTCAAAAATAGAGCTGTTAATTGTGATTTGTGGAGATGCCAAATATAAACAAAGAGGTGTTTTGTAAATAAATTATTTTAAAATAGTGCCTAGTATAGCATTCTGTCTTTTGCAAAGGGTAGTTATATATGGTATGACAAAAGGATGAAAAATAATACTTGGGGATAGCACCATTGGTTATTTCTGCTGTGTAACGGTAAAGGTCTGAATACTGCTTTTCCTATTATTTCCTCGTGACAGTATTAACTCTTATTATGCAACCAGCTGTTCACCACTGAATGCGCTTCTTTTTTTATCTCAAAGGTGCGAAGAGTATCTGCACTTAAAATGTGTCATTTATTCCCAAGTAACTGTTTCATCATCAGTCTGCAGTGTGATGAATGTCTGTTGGCTTATCTCTTTTCATAATATAACTGTTTACTTGAGGATGATATTAGAGCACAGTGAGCAAACTGCTGTGGAGGAGCTGTTAAACTACACACTCCTATCTAGACTTAAGTTTTCACATGCTGGGAATAGCGGCGCTCAGGCTGTGACTGGGTAGGGACAGTTTGAAAGTAATTTTTTACTATTGAAATAAAATCGGTGGAGATGAAGGGGTAATCTAATGTAGAAGTACAGCATGAGACTTTACAATGAGTTTTAATGTTTAGTGATTTGTTGCTGTGGAATAAGACATTTAAAGACTATGGCTGAACTTCGTTGCTTTCCAGGCTCTCTAACACCATTTTCACCCACTGTTGTTTTGGTAGGAGTACACTATGTTTAAATCATGCTTTCTGATTCAGCAGGTTTTAATTTGGTAATATGAATGAATAAATTAAAGACCTTCCATATCCTCTTTCCAGTAATGACAAAATTGATGTGGGAGAGGTAGTATAATTTAGGAGATGTTGTTGATAATATTTGTTGATATTTTTCTTTTTTCCAGCTTTAATGATGTTGCAGGAGTATGTTTTCCAGAACACAAACTGTTTGCATTTCTGTGAACTTTAATGTAGTGTAATACCAATTTTTTTTCAGGCATTACTGTAAAACACAAACACAGAACGATCTTTCTTTTTAGCAGGGCATACAATGAACACACTGTACTGTTTTTTTCTGTATGTATTGTATTAGTATATAATACATATTATATTACATATTACAGTATTATATTACTGTGTTTATATGTTATTAGTGCTGGTGCTAGATTTTTAACCTTAGATGGTAAAACACTAAAAATCCAAACTTTGTGATACACTCCAATATAATTAGTATTTCTCACCTTAATTGAAAGGATGCAGGATTAATTACACACTAGAGCATTGAAAATCCTTGTATCAGCAGTTAGTAAGGAAAAAAAATGTGGTATAGAGTGTCTTCTGGTATGTGATATTCAGTCTGTCTATTGTACTGTGACATAGCACAGAACTTTGTATTGCAGATTTATTTTCATTGTAGACTTATATCAAATACTGAATACATTATCTTAGGTCCCTAGTGATTTATTTTTTTTTTTGTAGAAGAGTGATTTAGTTGGATTTAGTGCGCTTTACAAAGAAGTACACTATGCTCTTTTCAGTCTATACATAACTTTTTCTTAAAATTCCTTTTCATACTGCTAACCAAGTAACTTCTATGAAAATGCCTTCTTCATCTTTGAACTTGTTTGTTTATTTACTACTGGAGGCACTTGAGCTCAGTGTATTTGACTAATTTAGTGAGCTGTTCCACATGTATGACAAAATAATTCCTTTTCAGTATAGAATGTAATTTTAGAACATGTAGATAATGCCATCTAGTTAGGCTATCACTGCAGTGGAATTTGTGCAGAATGGTGTCCTGTTGTAGAATGGCACTGACAGGAAAGCTCTGACTGGTGCTTGCAGTAGTAGTTTCCAGACTTTGATCTTTGGTCAGATGGGGGATCATGAAAGGGTATTGCTCTTTAAAGTGCTTTCAATTGAATGTTGGATTATACAAATACCATGAGGCTAATTAATGTTGATCCAAGAAAAATCTAAACGGGTCAGATACTCTTTTGGTGTCAGTTGGTTCTGTTCCTTGGAATGTTCCTGGAATCCCAACTGGGGATTTACAGTATGAAAAGGCAGTAAAACAAGCACAGAAGGATGAGATGACAATGTCATGTGTCCAGATGATATGACAACTAGCTTATAATAATATTTTACTGAATAAGTCCATTACAAATTTCAAATACAGCTTTTTGAACAAAATGCAAATGGTTGTGGAAAAACAGACAGCCAGGCACAAGGGCTATACAGAGCTGTCACCATGTATGGATGTAAGATAGGGGAATCCAAGTGTTTAGTTCTAGAAGGAGGAAGATTAATGAAGGGAAGAGTGAGAGTGCTGATAATGATAGTGCTGCAAGAGTGTCAATGAAATATTGACAGTTCTCTTTTTTTTTCTGCTCTAATGTCTTCATTATATTTTGTGGCTGACTTTTTGATTCAGTTGGATCTTTTACAAATGGATCATGTGACAGAAATATGAAATCCAATTAGATTCAACTTCATTATCACAGCAAGAGTTCTTTCCGGACTATACTATTATTATTCTCAAATTAATCTCATAGTCAAATATGTTGTTACTGTCTTTGTGTGCATAAAGGTAAAGCAGAACTGAGAACTGACACAATGTTGATTGGATTTTTGTCTCCTTTTTAAAATTATTTATAATAAATATGGGAAACTACTTTTTGAAAGTGCAGTTTTAAATTAAGCCATAACGCAAATTCTTCCAGACTAAATGCATTCCATGCGATAAACCACTCACTAATTTCTTTGGTAGCAGCTGTATTTATCTAACCTGTCTCTTCTGAATGTGTTTATCATACTTACTTGGCTAACTTGGTGAATATAATGTAAATTTAAAAAACAAAAACAAAAGGTGATTGTAGAAAAACAAATTATAAAAATGTCCAAATTACTTGGCTCTTTTTTCTTTTTTTTTTTCCCCCCTGCATTTTACTGACGAGTGACAGATTTCAGATTATGCTTGACTATGATGTTTGTTGATGAAAAAGACTTTTTCACTAAAGGGCTGAAGGCCTCTGAAGGTCATGTGTGTTATCTAGGAACATCTGCACATAAATCCAGGTTGCCATGACTTCTCTCCTTGTGCAGACTCTAAAAAAGTCTGGAGTGGTGATTCAAATGTATCATTTTTCCTTGGCTTACCTGCTGTTCTTCCGTCTGCAATTTGAGGATCTGTATGCCCATGAGAAAATCCAGGTGTTTTGAAGGCTAATGACTGCAGTAGCAGTCAGCAGCCAACTGAAGCTTAGACAAATTATAACTTCCCTCACATTTGCAGACAAGTGAGAGTTTCACATGGGTTTTCAGGGAATTTTAGGAATGAGAAAGGAGCTCATTCCTTGCTTTTTGTTCTTTCACTGGAAATTGTTTCTTTTGGCTTCATTTAATGGATTCATGCCAACTCCTGGAGAACATCCTGGAGATCTTGAGTGGTGAATTTAAATATGCAGAATAGAAAATTACTAGATAAAGGGGTTTTCATTTTCTTACAATAATAGGATATTGTGTAATTGAAATTATGAGGAGCGGTGACAATAGCATCCTTCCACTTGGACATATTTTGTCTGCCCTGGTAGGAGAGGCAGTAAGGCAGTGGACACAACTCATTCAAAAGCCCAATTTTTTTCATTTTAGTGTCCTGCTCACTTCCAGGGTTTTTTAGTCAGTATTCACCAAAATGCAGCTTTCAGGACAAACAACCTCTATGAAATGTATGAAACTGTCTATTCTATGTGATATTTGGGGAACATTTTTTCTTGTTTGCATCTTCTACTTCATGAAGCTCGTCTATTTTTTATCTTACTATCCATAACTGAATCAAGAAATGAATTTTTTTTTAATGATTAATTTATGTCAGCATTTTTTAGATGACTGGAGAGATGTAATGATACAATTTTTGGAAGGCATACTGATTAACAAACATTAAGTGAAAAGGATGCCAAAGTCTAAAAAAAAAAAACAAAAAAAAACCCCACACATTCAAAAGCTCAGGAATATCCATTAATAAAAATTTTGATAACTTAGACTACATTTTGGCAATACTTACATAAATATCCATAACAAATTATTTATTATCATAAAAATTTTCATATTTTTCTCATTATTGAGTTCTTGAAGGCAATTTTTTATAGCTTTTTACTCAGTTTTCTAATTTTAATTTTTTAACACATAATATCATAAATTAATTGATTGTTTTAGGCTTTATCTGTGCTGTGCAGAGACATGTAGGTATCAGCTGTCACTCATATTTAAGATTTATTATATGTTGTGTTGTGTTGAGTTGGGCTTTATCTTTCTTCTTCACAAAGTATCTTCTTGATTCTGCTGTGCATATTCTTTGAAATATAGGTTTTTATATCCATTATCAAAAATCATACTATTAAATTATAATCCCCAATGAAGTTTTTTTCTTCATGAATCATTTAATTTTGTTTCTTCCAAGCCATCTTGGTAGCCTTTATTTTTAACCTAAATATTAGCCATGTGTGCCAGTTTTGAGTCCATTGGTCTAATTGTCCCTTAGTCCGCTGTCCTCTTTTCTTCATTTTCCCTTGGTGACTGTTTCATTGTTACTGTCAAGTAAGTGAAGTCTGTGTAACACTATAACTTGTTAGAGAAAGCTGAGCTAGTTACTTCAGTAGGGGAAGTGTCTTTACAAGGCTTACGGCTGTGGTGTGGCTGGTAGCACTTACTCTCATGGATACCCTGGTGCATGTACTTGTGTCCAGCTGCTTGCCCAGTCCTGTGGAAGGAGTGCAACCCAAGGAATGCTGGGAGACTTAGAAAGAGAGAATATGATGAACTGGGGAAATAAAAACAGGCTTTTTATGAGGATATTGGATGGAAATCTTTGTAAAACCAAGCAAGATCAGTTTTGCTGCTCATGGAACCACTTGATTCACCAGGTCACTGCAGATTTTTTCAAATTTATCAATATGTATAGAGTACATAAATTCCATTTATCAAACTGACTTGTGAATTTCTCCAAGAAATAAAGGTAATTTTGAGAAGTTGGTTTTCCTTTAACTTCGGTGACTATTTCCAATGTCTTAATATCAGAGAATGATGATTAATTTGCTTGTATGTAATAGCTTCTAATCTGTTTGTAGTTACCTAGGATGTTCTCTTTGCTTATCTAAGGGCAACAGTGTGCTTTCAATATTAATTTGGAATTTTCTTGCTATTCCATGATTTGTTAATTACCATCAATGTCCTGAGATGTTGTGAGTTGCACTCTATTGCTGTTTGATGGCAACTGTCATAATTTTAAAACCCTATCTTCATCCTGGTTTTATTTTACCTTCTCAAATTTTTACAATTTATAAAGTCTGATTTTTACTGATTTCTAATGACTTCCCTATCTTTCAGGATTTTTATTTTTTCTATCTTTAATGGCTAATTTGCCAAGATGTGCTTTAATCTTACTTTCTTGCTTATGCTATTCTTTTTCAGTTCTTTTGGTCTCTTGACCTCTCACATCTGTGCTTGTTAGGCTGGTGGTCTGCCATTTATTTGCATTTTGTCATTTATGCTCCTTTCAGCATCCTTCCCTTTTTCTGTTCATTTATTCTCTGTTAGACATTAGCTTTGTGAACAGTACATCAAGTGGGGTGCAAAATTACAGAACAGGGGCTCTGAACACTCTGAAGTATTTTACAGCCAGTTAATTCATACATGTATTTTCAAAGGGTATACTCTCTAGCGTAAGGCTTGTTCATCCATAAGTACAGTTTGCTTCTAAGATTTGGTCATTTTTGTCTGTCCTTATCCTTTTAGTACTGGTATGGCCAACAAACTTCTAAACAATCCCTATTGACACACCCCACATTTCCATTCCTGACTGGAGGTCTGGTTGGTTCTGTTCTGCATGTGCCCCTGCCTCTTCCCACAGTCTGCTGGGTCTTGTCATGGTGCAAAAGCTCTTGAGATCCTGCAGGCAGAGCAAGGTGGAGGTCCCCATGTGTGGCACACCCAGTTAGGCACTGGTGAGCTGTGCTAAGCTGTTGATTTCAGGAGTAGAAATGGATTTCAGTAGTGCTCATGTTAAATTTTGGGTACATACTAAAGTGGTTTGCTGAGTTCAGTCTTGAGCAAGTTTTGAGTCACTGACAGGTCACCTGTTTTGTTAGATCACCTATTTTTTACAGATACCCTTAGTTTCCCATTTAATGTAAATACATTCAAATTGTATTTTTTAGGACAGTGACATCTCTTCATTCTAGCCATTTTGTGTATTTCCATAAGAACTGAAATAATTATGGTGATTTTACAGATTTCCCTATGTGTGTGTATGGAAAGATTTCTACTTGACTCTAAAACCTGACCTTACTACGGTTAGCGTTATTTAAAATTTATGATGCTCACTTGGTTTTTAAATTAATCCCCTAAAATGGTTTAAAATACATTTGTTGACACACGCTCAATCTGACCTCCCATCTCACCCACCCCAGTAAACTACTGTTATGTTGCAATTAAGCTACTGAAATAAATTAATGAGGATGCTTTGAAAATTCAGATATTCATGCAGCATTTGTGCTGTATTTTTATATTCCTTTCGTGGGATGATGACCAAGGACTCAGGCAAGGGCTAAGGCTTTCTGTCTGCACCATATACTGTATTTTACATTATCTTTGTGGATGGAAATGTGCTTATTTGATGTTGGCTGAAGGATGAGGTCCTGTGGAGACAGGATGCAGCTGAGATAGGATGAAAAGCTGGACATGAGCCAACAGTGTGCACTTGAAGCCCAGAAAACCGACCACACCCTGGGCTGCATACAAAGCAGCGTGGCCAGGAGGGCAACGGAGGGGATTCTGCCCCTCTACTCCACTCTAGTGAGAGTGATAGTGCAGCTGGAGTGCTGCTTCCAGCTCTGAGCTCCCCAGCACAAGAAAGATGTGGACCCGTTAGAGGAGGTCCAGAGTGTGGCAATATAGATGATCAGAGGGCTGGAGCACCTCTCCTGTTAAGACAGGCTGAGGGAGTTGGGGTTGTTCAGCCTGGAGAGAAAAGTCTGGTTTCTGGGGAAATTATAGTGTTGCCTTCCAGTGCCTAAAGGGGACTTACAAAAAAGAAGAGAGATTTTTACATGGATCTGTAGTGATAAGGGTTGATGGTTTTAAACTAAGAGAGATTTAGATTAGAGGTTAAGAAGAAATTCTTTACTGTGAGGGTGGTGAAGCACTAGAAAACCTTTCCTAGAGAATTTGTGGATCCCCCAGCACTGGAAGTGTTTAAGGCCAGGCTGATGGGGCTTTGACCAGCCTGATCTAGTAGGTGGTATACCTGCGTCTGGCAGAAGTGTTGGAACTAGATTACCTTCAAGGTCTCTCTACAAAGCATGTATAGAAATATCTTTCAGCATGCACGTATAGAAATTACTCACAACTTCTTTATTCACCAGTAAATAATTGGGACATACTACCATATTTTGGCATAGTATACTGATGTTTTAAGTCCTGAGGAATATGCTGTGTCTTTTAGTAATGAAATATTTTCTTAATTTTAGAATAATTAAAAAACCAGTAATTTCTCTATTGGTGATTGAGAGCGTTTTATAGTGGAAAGCAGTGTTGGCCTAGAAAGTAAAAAAAAACCTGTAGTGCACCTAATCCTATTGCTGGTCTTCCATGATCTTACCTAATTCGAGAACAGGCTGCAGAGCAATGAATATTTTTAGCATTCTAAATCTGTATTCTTTCCAGTCTCAGATTTAAGAATTGTTTTGGCATTATTGAAATTCATGATGGAAATCTTATAGTGTAGGAGAGCACCATTCGTATCTATGTACATGTTGCTTGTTGCAATCTTATTTTTCCAGCTCACACAAGCTTCCTTAAAATAATCAGCTTAAACTCACTAATTCCATGTGGATATGATCTTTATTTCCCTTGGCCCTAGGGTGGACTTGCCATCTTAAGGAAGATTACCCCCACTGCAGTGTCATCAATGTCTTCCAAAAGAATTCTGTCGGTTTCTTCTCTGTGAAGAGGTGACAATCCCTGGCTGTAGGCCATGTTATTGGTTCAATAGGGATGATGTTCTTCGTCTCGTTTTGCTTATTTTTTTCTCTCCAAACTAGTCCTGTCTCAAAATGTATGAAAACAAGCCAATAGCAAGATATCAAACAAGCATGCAAAAATATCGCTTTATCTGGAAGAAACAAACAAAACCTGTAGGAAAATATCCATCTTGAGACTGTCTAAGTACTGCAGAGTAAAAATCTCAGCATTATAGTGAGGAAAAAAAAAAAAAGGAGTATGTCTTCTTGTATTGTGAATTGGCTTTCCTGTTTTGGCATTCTGTGCCAATGATATGAATAACACAAACTATAAAAGGAAGACTTATTTCTGAATTCATGTGGGACAAATTTAAATATTCAGAAGAATGCTCACACTTTTACTTCTGCCTACATAATTTGGGATGTTTTTCATGATTTTTTCATGTAAACCTAACATGATTCCCCAAAATAA
Source organism: Poecile atricapillus (assembly GCF_030490865.1). Classification (NCBI taxonomy): domain Eukaryota; kingdom Metazoa; phylum Chordata; class Aves; order Passeriformes; family Paridae; genus Poecile; species Poecile atricapillus. The sequence continues at coordinate 19,490,051 of NC_081251.1, read as the reverse complement.
TGGTCCAATTAAAAAAATAAAAAAAAGCTCTTTTTGTACATGAAATATGAATTATCCCTAATTTAACATTGAGAGGACTGAGTCAGAAATGTTGGAAGGCCTTTCTTAGGGGTTATGTTCAAATGAAAATCTACCATATTCAATAAAGGCATAATAAGTGATATTTTGTGGTTATTATAAAGGAAAAAAACCAACTAAACAAGCAAGCAAACAAGACCAGAAGCAACTTATGTTGGACTAGTTGTAGGTGACTATGCAGACACCTGTGGAAATACTTTGATAGAGAAAAGTTAGGAAAAGCAGGAGAGAAGATATTAGTGGAGATAGTCAATGTAGAAACCTGCTGAATCAAAGACTTTTTCATTTGAGAGCTAATTTATCTTTTGGGGAATGCTCATTTTTATTTAGGACATCTGACTCCATAATTTTTACAACTTGAGATATATTAAGGTGAGAAGTTGAACAAGCAAATTCAGGATCAAAATTAGAATTATATCATTATATAATGATATAATTTGCAGTTCTTGAAAAACTCTGCAACAGACCCTTTAAATGTAGGTGAGCTTTATAGCTAAAAATGTAAGTTACACTTACAGTAGCCACTCGCTAGTTGTATGTTTAGGTAACAGTTGCATACACATTAGGTATGCCTATTTGCTAATTTTGATAGTTTTAAAAATTAGATTTTTGTGTACACTAGGATCATATGTTTATGATGCTGGTGATGGCCTGCATGACACAATTGGGATAGAGCTGAATCTTAAAGTTTTCACTTGTATTTCACTGCCTCCAGCTAAAGTTTTTCAGGGATGTATTTCTGAATGATGATAAGGTTATCACTGAATACATATGCTTGGAGAAAATGCACTGCTGGTGGAACAAGCATAGTTCTAGCTGTTTAACTGGGGTTAGTAACTGGCTTCACAGCTCTATTTTTACCCTGGGAAGATATCCTTACAAAGTATGTGTGACTTGAACATGTCTGAATAAAGTGAAAACTATTTGTTGTCGTCTTTACCTGATCTTCACAATTAGGAATGTTCAGCTGCGACAAACCTAAGTTGGCTGGATACTATGTGGAGAGAACATAAAGTTGAGCTAGGGAGGCCTGTGATTTATGAACAGGCTGTGAGACATTAACTTTTCCATTCATTGCTCTTTCTGCCCTTTTGTACCATTTTTATACCAGTTTTTGTACCAAACAAAGACTAGTTTACTCTTTGTTTAGTGCCTCTCTCTGTCTCACTCATTTCCTCTTGTTTGGTGGTGAGGTTGGCCTTTGCCTATAATCATATCATAATGCCAACTTCTGATTTCCTCACAGCTTGTTTTATTTCAAATAATGTTTTTGGAAGTTTTATTTTTGAATGGGTTAATTGTTTTTTAAAAAAGCTTCCCTGGAGTTCAGCTCTAATACATGGTAAGTGTTAACCCAAAATTGCTATTGCAGTATTTTTCTCTCATGATACTGCTTTAGGATGTATCTTGCATGAGAGGCACCTTCAAAGGGTGGTTAATCTCTGAGTTCTTCGGGGATCACTATCTTTGTTCACTGAAACTTCAGGGAGGTTAGTATAAATATATTCTTATCTTAGGGATTTCAGTAAAGTATCTAGATTTTGGTGTGATGAATTTATCTCTGTACCTCTGTACAGACAGAGCAAGGGATTCTGGTCCATAATTAAGGTTCTAGTATTATGTGCAATGTACAATCAGTAAATCCACTTAGCAGGAGGATTAGTAGTCCCTTTTCTACCTACATAACTTCTAAAAGATTTGTTCATATTGCTTTTGACTGTAAAACGCACTGAAACTGTTAAAAAACAATTAACAGTTACAGTCCTAAGGTATGTTGAATACATATAGTAGAAAATTAAAAATTAATTTCTTAAATTCAATAATTTCTTACTTAACTAACAATTGCATTTTATAAGATATGTGCTTTTTTATTGTTTTTATTGATATTTTAAAATATTTGTATTTTTTTTTATTTTCTTTTTACTTTCATAACTGTTGTTTCCACCCTTTATCAAATGCTTAATTATGCTGAAAACCTTTTTTAAAAAAATATAAATAAATGTCTGTCAGAAGGAGAAGGAGTTCATCAGGTAGCTGTCACTGTCATGGATGCCCTGGAACCTGCAATTTTATCCCTCATCTGTTTTAACCTTACTGCCTAATACTAAATAATCTGTTCTAAGTTCTCCCTCAAGCCAGAGTTTCCAAAACCTGGTTTTTAAAGGGTTTTTAATGAAAATACACTTATACCACCAAGCTTGTTTCTATATGCTCGGCGCTCATATTTTATGTAGACACCTGGCTGAAAAAATGAGAATACACTTGCCTTTTTTTCCTAGCATGTAGACCACCTGAATCTCCTTGCAGGTTTATTTCAGGTTTACTGTAAGTTAACTTGAACAGGTTTCTATTATCTGACTCCCAAAACTCCTCTTTTATTCACTGCTGATGGAGTAGAGAAATGGTCAATAGGAGTTATTTGGTCCCATGTACTCTTAGTTGAGACATATCTTGTTCTTGACTGCTGTATCCTTAATTTTATGTTACAATCTTAAATATTTTTTAGCGTAAAAAAGACACTTCAGACTGTTATTTTGCTACCTGGTTTATCCTTCAGCTCTTATGACCGTAGACAGAGCAATTTTAGAGAGCCAATTATCTATCATATCCTTTATCTTCTGCATGGTGTGAGCCAATCTTATGACACTTGGATGAAAGCAAGAATGGAACATGGAGGAGAATCTTTCACTTACAGACTGACAGGCAATTTATGAACTTAGAAGTGGCTTTTGCAAGTAAAATTAGAATCAAGCATTTTTACAATTACACCATATTTTTCTCTTTTTTTTGAGTAATTTCAAAATTATTTAAAACAATTTTCTAATATGTACACTGCCTCCAGTAAGAACATAGCAAGTGAAATCTAATGCCTAAGAAATCCAAAGGAGTCCACAGAACTGATTTCAAATGTGGTGTTCCAGTCTTCATGTGCACTTAGAGGTCCTTACACAGAGAGCTGAAGTGACTGACCTGGTCTTATCATAGCAATGTGGTGCTCTCACTGGACAAAATTTTCGGTATGATAAACTGATCTTTCTAACTCACCATGTTATAACAGCTTATCTTTTTTCACTCTCCTAACTATATCATGAAAGTCTTAGCTACTTCACTTTGTATATGTTCTATATATGTGTATTTTTCTGTGGGAGAAAAAAATAGATATACACCCACATACGTGTGTGTGTGTGTGTGTGTGCGTGTATTGGAAATGTTACAGTCTCTTACTGAAACTGCAGGACTGGTCATTCAGTATGTTCATTTCTTATTTTCTGGGGGAGAATGGCAAGAGTTGGTGCTTATTTTGGCTTTGTAGATACTGGTATTTCAAAATTATATTGTAGCCTAACCAAACTAGTTAGGAATTGCTTTGACGCTTTATCAGGGAAAGGAATTCAGTAAATGATGTAAGTAATATAAATAACTTTAAGTTGAAATAGCAATTTAAAAATGTTTAAAAATCATATTTTTTCCACATGCAAGACCTTTCTTCAATTCTTCATCAACTATCTATTTTCAGATAACAAATTGTATTAACCTATAAGTTTTAAGAAACATTTGCAGTTTTTCCAAATCTGGAAATATTCTCAGTCACTTTTCTTTCACTTGCTCAGTCACATGATGATGGGTATTCAAGCCCCTTGGAGGAGAGAAGGTAAAAAGCAGGATCCTGACTTCAGGGTTCTGGCAAGTAGAATTTGGGCTGTTTAGAGATCAGCTTGAAAGAATCCCATAGGATACATGTAAATCCTGGAGAGAAGAGGGGTCTAGGAGAGATCCCCTCACCGATTTTTAAGGATGGCCTCCCCTAAGCTCAAGACTAGTCCATCCCAACAAACAAAGACAGCAGGAGGCCTGCATGATGGAGGAGCTCTCACTGAACTCAAATACAGAAAGGAAACATGCAAGAGGTGAAAGCAGGGACAGGTGTCCTGGGAGGAATGTAGAGATACTGTATCATCATGTAGGAATTGGGTTATGAAAACCAAAGGCTACCTGGAGCTGAATCTCAAGGGGCGCGAAGGGTAAGAGGGAAGAATTCTACAGGTCCATCAGCAGCAAAAGGACACTGCTGAGTGGGACAAAGAATCTGATGGAGAATTTGGAAGAGGCTGAGGTACTCAGTGTCTTCTTCACCTATAATGGTCTAATGCATCTGCAGACCCAGGTGTCCCATACCAGTGGGAAAATCTGGAGCAAGCAGGACTTTAACCTGTTGGAGGAGGATCAGGTTATGGAACACTTAAACAGATCAGACATATACAAGTGGGCAGAAGCTCACAGAAGATATTCAAAAGTGCTGAAGGAGTTGGCTGGTGCAAGGCCTCTCCAGATAATTTTTTTAAACATCATGGCAGCTGGGACTTGATGAAAGCCTGTCTCTGAGAAGGGCAAAAAACATGGATCCTTGGTGAGATCCTTGGAGAGGTAATAGAGCAAATTCACCTGGAATCCACTTCCAAATGTGGTAGAGAAGAAGGTGTTTGGAAGTACTCTGCAATGATATATAATGGGGAAATTTCACTTGACCAACATCATAGCCATCTCTAATGAAATCACTGGATTGGTGGATGAGGGTCTAAGAGTGGATGTTTATCTTTCAGTAGCAAATTTTTTGCTGCTGGCTGCTATCATGTTGTCATAGACAAATTGATGGAGTACATACTTGATGAATGGGGAGGTGCAATTTAAAACTTACCATAGTCAAAAGAGTTGTGATCTGTGGCATGAAGTCCAAGTTGAGGACGGTCACTAGCGCTATAGTGAGAAAATCAATAATGGATCCGGTCCTCTATACCATCTGATGTCTTGGATCTTGGGACAGAGAAAGCCCTCAAAAAGTTTGCAGATGGTACAAATCTGGGAAGAGTGACTGATAATATCAGATGGCTGTGCTGCCTTTTGGGGGGGACTGGCTGGAGAATAGGCTGATGTGAAGCTCAAGAACAGTCCTGCACAGTCCTGCAGCTGGGAAGGAATAACTCTAGATACCGGTAGAGGCTGACAGGGTGGAAAGCAACTTTACAGAAAAGGACCAGATCCTAGTGGTCACCAAATTGAACTGAGCCAGCAATGCAGCCTTGTGGCTAAAGACAGCAGCTCTCTCAGCTGCATTAGCCAGAGCATTGCCCTCAGGTGGAAGGATGTGATCCTGACCCTCTGCTCAGCACTGCATTGTGAGGCAGCATTTGGAGTTGTGTGCCCAGTCCTGTGCTCCCTATTGCAGGAGAGATATGGGCATGCTGGAGCAAGTCCAGCAAAGGCCCAGATAGATCAAGGAGATGGAGCATCTGGCATATGAGAAGAGGATGAGAGAGCTGTGACTGTAGAGCTAAAGAGAAGGCTTAGAGCAGTCTTACACCAATGTGGAAAAATTCCCAGCTGGCAGGTGGCAATGAAGACTGAGCCAGAGTGTTCTCAGAAGTGCACAGTGAAAGAGGCAATGAACAAAAATTGGAACAGAGGAAATTCTGTTGAACAAGGATTATTTTTTATTTTTCACAGTGACACTGGAAAAGGACCCACATTGGTTTATGCAAGATTTCCATCACTGGCAATACTCTAAACCTGATTGCACATGATCCTGAGTAGAGTAGCCTGGTGTAATGGCAGGTGTTCCTCCCCATGGAGGGAAGGGTTGGGATTAGATGATCTTTAAGGTCCATTCCAACTGCTTAACATTCTATGATTTGTGATTTGCATGGCTTTGAATTAGATGATCTCCAGAAGCCCCTTCCATCTTTAGTGCTTCAGTGTTTCTGTCCCAGTGTTTTCCTTTAAGTCTGAAAGTTTTTTTATTGAGTGTACAGTCTCAAACAAACAAAGAAACCCTCATTTTGAGAGAGCAGAAAAATTAATATGATTAGCATTTCCATGCTCATAATAATAATCAGGTTTCAGAAAAAAAGATCCACATTGCTTTTTGTTTTAATAATTGATCATTCTTAAAAAGATGAACCCTAGAACAATCATGGAAAAAAGCAATAAAGAGGGCTACTAATATGGACTTTTTTGCATATCTTTTAAGTAGATTATTTGGTATAATTGTGTTTGGATTTTTTGTTGGTTTGGGTTTTTTTTCATAATTTTTCTTTCATAATTTTTTTGGAACATCTCCATAGAAATCTATTCTGTTGTTCAACTTTAATTTTTGAAAGGTTCCTGTACTGTCTTGGTTTTCATTTTTATGTTCAGTTTTCACTGTCTTTTTTTTAAACAAAATTACTAAAGCTTCATTTGTGTGTGATTGTTGCTTCATCCTTTATTAACAAATATTTTTATTGTATTAACCTGAGGTATTTAGTAGGTAATTTGGCCCTTGTTATTCTGAGATTGTCTTGGAAATAGCTGAATTTAAAACTATACTACTTAGACATATTTTTTAATGTAATTTTTATTTCTAAATGATGATGTTGTGTACGTTTATAACTTGTTAGTGTACTCTTTGTTCAGAAACTTGAAGGAATTTTTAATGAGTATTAAAACCAGCATTGTTTGGGGGTTCTTGATAGCAGTTGACAAAATGGTAGGTGAATTTTTTTGAAATCCTGAAATATGCAGAATCCTGAAATATGTCCTTCTGCATGAATTTTTATAGCGATGGTAATAACTATGCTATGAATGTTACAACTTGAAAAGCTGTCAACATTTGTGAAAAAAAATTAAACTAATTATTTTTACAATGAAAGCCTGACTTGACTGAGAATTTTCAATTGACTTCAGCTTCATTGGGACTAAAATTAAATCCCTAGTATTTTTTGAGCATTTGTGCTAGAATGCTGTTTCTCTTTTATAAAAAGAAAATAATAGCTGAGTTTCAGGTATAAGCAATGGAGAGAGATTATCTAAGATTACTCTCAGGATTTTTAATGGCCCGTGAACACCAGTGAGAATCATCTGAATACAGAAAATGTGCATCCCTGTGGTACAGAAATCAAAGGAGGGTAACAAAAGCTGAAGTAAGCCTCTGACATTCATGCAATGAAGAGAACCTAAGCAGGAGCAGGGGAGGTGCCCTGTACTGTACCTTCTAATCAAAAAGTCCTTATCTGCAAAACAGAAAATCCCTGACATGTGATGCTTTATGTGCTATGGCTTTGCAAAAAAAAAACAAAAAACAAAGCACAGTAACTTTTCAGCTGTAGGAGTAGTTACATCTGAAACCAGTATGTCACAGAAAGACTGAAACAGTAATATTCTCACTGTTTATTCCCTTAACACTTCTTTAGAAAATCACATAGTTTTCTTGTTTTCTGCTGTGCAGAAAAGCAGTAATAGTAAGTATGGCAGTATGTAAAAGAGGTATAAAACACACATAAGCATAGGTGTGGCAGCGAAAATGGGATTAGGTAAGCAATGATCAGTGATCAGCCCATCTTTTGGCAGGCACGAGATGAGAAGGAAGTAGTAGAGTGCAAAGGCACAGTTTCCACAGTTTCCATTAATCCCGGAGAGCTGTGTGATAGTGGGAGAAGCAGTGGTAAACCTCAGGCAAGATCCTATTTAACACCAGCTACGTTTTACGGCTTATTTTTTAGATGCACCTTCAAATATTGGATACCAGGTCTGCTGCATACAGCTTTTGTAAATTTTGTTTGTATTTTTCACACATATTTTTAATATTATAAGTAGAGCTAATATGTCAGATTCTTTTACAGATTAGTAACCTATTGTGATCATTCCTACAAAAGATAGATGTGTTTGTCAGTGGACAGCTACTCTTTTTCTTAAGCATTCAATTTCTAGAAATTTCCTTTTTTTAATATTAATTTTCTTTTAATTTTTATCTTTCCCCCTTTATTATTGTTAATTCCTCTTACTGTTTTCTGTTCTTATTTTAGATCTTTGCTTCCTCTTCCATAACTAAGCTTTGTTATACCAAATTTGTTATACCATTCTCTGTCTTTTCACATCCATACCTCTACTCCTTCTTTTCTTCACAAAATACAGTCATGTTTCTTACCCTGCAAATTTGACTCGTATACTTGCATAAAAACTGTGAAAATGTTGATAGTGTATTTGAGGTCATGTACTTTTTCTGAACACAGGGCTTTCATAAGTATGCTTCAAATATACACAACAAAGCAATTTGTATTCTCAGTGCCTCATCACCAAAATATTTGTGTACTCATGGATGTGACTTCCTTCAGCCTTTCCACTGTGAAATACCTCTAGGATAACCTGACAGTAGTTCTGCCGTGGTATTGGTATGACTTCATGATGCAGTTGATGTTGTCTGGAAAGGAACAAACAAAATTTCTGCTTTCTCTTCCTTTAACTGCCAGATGTTTTGTCTGTTTCTGAGTCTGTTTTAGTACTTTGGTTCCATGTTCTGAATTTAAAATAAATCCCCTCAGTCCCATCCTTCTCTCCTGCTGTTTCTCAGAAATAAGAGTTTGCTTGTATTGTTCTGGTGAATACCTTTCTGGGACAGGAGGGTTATCTTAAGATTTCCTGAATCCTTGGGTTAAAAATTCTCATGTCACTTTGCCAGCTGACTTCTGTTTAATGCTCCACCTTGCTAAGCACTGGTTGCTGCTTACTTTATGCAGGAGCTCTCTTTTCCTAGCTCACTGCTGTTGTGACGTGTACTGAGAGAAACTGGTGATCCTGTCCCTTGGTTGCCTGCTCCCCTCATGCTGGCTTGCTGGGGAGGTGCTGCCCAGGCCTTTTAGCCCTGCTCATTCAGCAGCCTCTGCCATGGTCTGCAGTGGGTGACAGATCAGCTTTATCCCTGGCCTGTGGGAATGAGACTTTCCATGTGGAGCACATGTGGCACATGGAAATACTGCGGCAGTCCAGTGCTCTGTGACTAAGAGCATCAAGGGACAGATGACACTGGGCAGATGGTTATGGGTAAAATTAAATTCTGCTGCAAATTTATCACTCTGAAATACAGATCTTTGACAACATTTTATCAAAACCCTTTAGATGTCCAGCTCTTTAGTCAAGCATCTTACTTTTGAATCTTTTTACTCAGAAATGTTTGTTTCTTGCCTAGTTTCCTTTCCTAGTTTTATTTTTGTTCTGTGATACATGCACCCAAATGTGCAATGCACCTCCGTAGGCTTAAGTCAAATAGTTAAGGGCCTGTGTATCAATCAGTTGCATGTACTGGTTGTCAGTCAGTAAATTATTGAAGTTGAGAAAGATACGAAACAAGTTTTATATGCAGCTACCAAAATTAGACTGAGCATCTGTTCCAGATTTTTTTTTTCTTAGTACTGATCTTGTTTGTCTGGATGCTAATGAAACTAGGCTGTATATGCTTTAAAAATGTGACCTTTGAATTCTGGACAAACATTCATCCCAGACCAAGTATTTTATTTTTTTTTTTATGAGAGCTGAATCTGTATCTCCACTTGCTATTTCTGATTACATGTTTTCTTGCTTTTGAAAAGTGGTCTAGAATAGATATTCTCCATCTAAAGAAATCTTTGTCTGAAATCTGAATTCAAATTAATCATTGAATTTTCAATACTTAAATTACCTGCAGTTTTTCTTCAATTACTGGGTATTGCAAAAACCCTTCAGCTTAGGATTCCTGTTTCTTCTGTGCTATTTTCTTTATATGCTTCCAGTTTCTGAAGGATAACTGCTTAAGATCTTGAAACTGGTTATTTATTATTATTTTTATTTTTTTTATTATTTTTATTGTTTTATTTTATTATTTTTAATTGTTTTTCTTTCTTGTTGTTGTTTTGATTGTTTGCTTTGTTTTTGTCTTTTGAAGAAAACTTCAGTACTTTTTTCCTAGTTGGACCTGTTTTCTTTTCCACCTTATTCAGAAATTAAGTAGTTAGATATAGCTTTTTTCTTGATTTTGGCAGAGTAACACAACAGTTTAATAGAACAAAAACCCCAAAAACCAACAACAATTTTAATGCAAAATCTTGAAAAAGAATGAATGTGGTGGATCTGTAGCAGTCAAAAAGGGAAGGATAGCAAGAACAGGATGAATCAAAATCAGGTATTCTATTAAAAAAAAAAAAAAAGAAAAAAATTGATGGCATCATATTGCTCCTATTTTGCTATTCTAGGTTAAGAAAATGGGTGAGGTGTTTTTATTATGTTCCTAGTTTTTATTTTGCCTTTTTATATAATGACAGGAATATTTATTAATCAGCTGAAGGCTCGCCAAGGGTAAGATTCATGGTATCAGCAATAGAAATAATCACATTAATTTTCTGATAATCTTGTTTCTAAATAATCTCTGAGGTTGTTGTGAGGTTTTTCCAGCTATTGCTAAGTGGTTTAGTCTGAAGTGTGAAATTTATGCTTTTTTGTTTGACTGATAAGAAACTGCTGTAAGCATAGGAACATCTTTGTATTCTGAGGTTTTATATTCTTAAGCCATTTACTTAAAGATACTATCTAAATCAAAATAAAACTAGGCAATTTTTCTACTAGTTTGAGTCTTAGCAATTTTCTGGGTTAGAATTTCTATTAGAATATTTAACCATGTGTCTCTATTACCATTTGTTAGTTTTTAAGAAGGCAATTTTTATTCTGACATAGCATTCTTGAAATTCATTTTTCAAATGTGTAATAGAGAATTTAAATATTTGTGTCAGATGTTTTGAGAGGTGCATGAGAATGACAACAATCAATCATAGCTAATTAGCTCATGATGTACTGAGCTTACAGTAATTAAACAAGATATTAGTGCTTACTGATTAAGATCACAGATATTGTGAGCCAGCTGTTAATCACTTTTCTTGCAAGGCTAATGTCATTAGCAGATATGTGTCCCTAAGGCTATTTTTGACTATTGGATAGTGGTTGTGATGTAAGCAACAAAACAGACTTAAAAATTTTGGATATTGAGAGCATCTTTTTAAACTTCTGTTACCTTGAATATCACCCTTGATAATTTAGGAAAAACTGTTCTGAGTTGTTAGAAAGTGATGCAGTCATGCTGCTATTAAAATCTTCTAAAAAGTTGTAAAGCTAATACACCTTTTACAGCTGTTTATATTGAAATTCAAATCCATAATATTGTTTTTAATAAATGCAGATTTAAAAAAAAAAGAAAAATCTTTATCAAGATTTGAATTGATAGGTGCATATTTCAGATTTAATCAATGCTTTTGGGAAAAATTCAAAGATTTCCTAAGTATCTAGTTTTGACCATCTTTATTTCTGATGTTGATTCTTATCAAAGAGTGCATTTAAAATTTACAGTACATTTTAATTCAGTGTCTTTAATCTGAATTGACTTACACAAGAATCAGTGGTGTACATCAGATAATATTCCACTGGCTTTATTGTGAATGTGAATCACCATTTTGAAAGGAGTTATCAGAGATTTATGATTCTATTCACTGAGAACAATTGTGAACATTATGAAACTATGACATAGAGTTACAGCTCTAATAAAAATGCACAGTCTAATATCAGTCTTATAACATGGTATGGCAAATATAAATATTCTTACTAGCTTCTTACTGAGGCTATAATGCAGTTGTGGTTTTTTTCCTGCAATTTCCCATCCATTTGTCTTGTGGGTGTGCTTATTTTGAATAGGACCTGAAAGAAGCTGAACATTTCAAGTACATTATAAAAGTTGGGTAGCTATTAGCTCAGTTTGATTGTATATTTTTCTAGTTTAAAAGGTGGGGGGTTGTTGATTTTGTGATACACTGTTCAGTGTTAAAAAGTAACATTGATAGTTTTTCTTTCCAGCTAGAATGAAATTCAGACTTAACTTTTTTCAAATCTTAATTTGAAATATTTCCCTTCAAGCTACTTTGAAATATTTGCCCTCAGACATGAGCAGTAGGGCAAGGCCTGGACCACTGGAGCAGCCTCAAGTTTCATCATCTGTAGCAGTGCTGGTGTTGGTGCTGTTTCCCAGGTGTAGGACTTTCGGGAAGGGAGGCAGAAGCAGCTGCTGCTGGACTACATGTGGGGCTTCATGTGGAGAGTGTGAAGGGGGGTTGTGGCCCCTGCCATGGCTGTAGGTGTGTCCTCGCCTTTGGACTCTGAGATAGGGTTGGGCAGGGCTGATGGGCCTAATGGATGTAAGGGCATTGCAGCATCCTTCTGTACATGGGAATTGGATACTGCTGAGAGTGGGCAGTGTACTTTAGAGCAGAAAGATACCTGATACTGCTCTCATCCAGATACTTTCTGTATCATCTTCTGACATTTTTACCTATAGTAGCAATAAGCATGATGATTTTTTTCCTGATTTTTTAAAAATTAACATGTTTTTTATGCATTTATGTAATAAAATGAAGAGTCAGTTTTTCATTAACATTGTTATTGGTATTAGTAGTATTTTAGTTAAAGGAAATAAAAATGTTTGATTCTTTGTTGCCATAGCCTCCATCTATATGGGTGGGTGGACAATTGCTTTGATGTTCAGACTGGGGGTAGTGGTTAATGGGGTATCCTCTGTCTGGATTACTGTGGTAAGTGGTGTTCTTCAGATGTCTATCCTGTGACCCATCTTCTTTAATATTTTTGTCAGTGACCTGGAAGAGGGCACAGAGGGCTTGGTTTTCAGCTCTGGTGATGGCACCAAACTGGAGGGTGCAGTCAGTATACCCTTGGCAGACACCTAGGCAGGCTAACAAACAGACTGCCAATAAATTAATGAACTAAATTAATAAAATCCAACAAGTGCCACATCCTGCACCTGGAAATGAAGAGTTCCTGGCAGTGATACAGACTGGGTCCTGCCTGTCTGTGGTGCAGCTGATATGAAGAGTCTCAGGGGGCCTTGTTGGGTAGCGAGTTATACCTGAGCCAGCAGCAGAGAAGTGATTAGGAGGAGCACAACTAGGAGATCAAGGGAATGATTATCCCTCTCTACCCAGTGCTTGTTAGACTGTATGTCTACTGTATGCAGTTTAGATTCCCTCAGTACAAAAAAGACATTGATAATAGAGAGAAGGTTCATTGGGGAGCCACCAAGCTGAGTGGGCCTGAAGGCACTTTCCCTGTGAGGGAGCTGGGCCTGTTCAGCCTGGAGATGGCTTAATTGGGACCTAAACGCAGCCCTTCCATGTCAACAAGGAGATCAAGAAGATAGAACCAGGCTCTTTGTAATGGTGCCTGGGTGGACACGAGACAGTAAGTGGAACTTGAAATGGGACACAATGAAAAGCTTTTTCTCATGAGGACACGCAAGCAGTAGAGCTGTTTGCCTGGCAGTGGGCAACAGCCTCTGTCCTTAGAGATTTTCAGCTGGGCTGCTGGTCACACAATTGCCTTTGTGGTTGGGCTTCATACCTTTCCAGATTCCTTCCTACAAGTGATGGTAAAATAATGTTTTCTCTCCTAATACAGGAGACTTGAACTACTCTTCTGAGATAAGGGACAAATCCATAGCATTTAATCTCCACAGCATTTTTTGAGACGCTTCTTCTGACTTGTTCACAGAACCCCTCACCCTCATAGTGTCGGGGAACCATAAGTTATCCTCCAAATAGTCTGTTTAATGGCTTCATTATCATTATAGTCAGAATTTCTTAAAGGAAGGAATACTGAGGTATTTTTGTCTCTGAATTAGTGGTACAGTGTCATTAGATGTAAAAGTTGTAGTATGTTAAAGCTGAAAATAAGGACAACTCCATGTCCTTATTCTTATTCTTTCCTGTAATTTTCCTAATTACAGGAAAAAACATACTCTGTAAAGGAGCTCTGTATGACTCATTTCAGAAAGTTATAATTGATTTCTGTATGTTTTTAGCTTTACTGAATGGTTCTTTGTGTGTTTGTGGTGCTAATGGAATAATTGATTCTGTGTTCCACAGATGTGTTACTGCTTTCACTATCTACTGCCTTATCCATTTGTCCAAATTTGTCCCATTGAAAAGTGTGTATTTGTTCTTACTCAAGGCTCCTTAAGCCTAGAACTATCTTTTTTTCATCATGAAAGACACAAGCACATTTCTTCTTAAGGTACAGTCATCTTTCACATTAAGTGAAAATTTTGATTATTTACAAAGTTTGTTGTAAATAGCACTCATCCAATATCAAGGTCCCTAAGCGATAAACTTCAGGCCTTCATAGTTATCTTTCACCCAACCTATGGCAGTTGCAAGTTACTCAGTCTAGGTGTCCTTGTAAAGTCAGTCAGGTTTTCTCCTTGATTCAGAAGTTCATTCATATGCAAGATGTTATAAATACACTCGAGAGAGTGTTAAAGTTTAATAAAGGGAAGTTTTATTAATTATAGCAAGCAAGCAATAAGCAGAAGACAGCGCTGGACAGCCGGGAAGCGATCCCGCTTTGCCGCGGCCGTGCTTCCGTTTTCTGTGTGCTTCCTTTTAATCAGTCCAGCTCTCCGGGCTCTCCGGTGACGTGTCCTTCCTCGGGCATTTCTGCACATACGCCTTCATCGGTCTAGGGGTTCGGTCTTTACCTTATCTTCCTTTAACCTTTCTTCACTGTTCTCTGTAAAGGCTTAGCTCAGTAATTTTCTGGAATTCAAGGAATCTTAGCAAGGACATGATAAACGTCAGTAGCTATACAAGCATCAGTAACTATGCATACGTCAGTAACAATCTTGATTTTACAGAACATAGCATTACAGAGTATCATATCTGCATGTTTAGTCGAACAAAAGGGTCTCTGTTTATCACACAAGAAGTCATATAATTTTGAATATTAGCATGAAATAGATCTAAAAAAGATGTTATTTTCTGGGATTTTGCCCTGAGAGAGGATTACCAGTACCATTTGGGCAGATGTTTGTTCAGTTTTCTCTCAGAATCCCTTAGCAATGGATGTCCATAATTTATCCAAGCAATCTGTTCAAGGACTTCCATTTCCTTGTAACCGGAATATTTTCAAAGGAGGATATTTCTGAATTATTTTCTTTCTTGATTGCTCTATTAGTAATATGTTTTGAAGTACTTAAAACTGTCACTATGTTCTTGTATATGCTGTCTTGAAACAAAAAAACCTGAATTTATCTTAAATTACTTACACATCCTATTTTACAGATCTCTGACCACTTCTAATTTTTTTTGTTTCTGTCATGACCCTTTTCAGCTCATTACCTCTTTGATGTAGTGTAGCCATGAAACAACACTGACATAATACTGTATAAAAAACAAAAAACTGTATAAGAAACAATATACTGAGATGTATTAAATGCAACACTGATGATGGATTACTTCATGGGCATGAAATTTTGCACCCTCACATTCAGCAGTGTTTAAGGAACCTTCTCAACTACCCAACTAAAGAACTGTATTTTTATTTGTACTTTTAGGTACTGTCTTGTAAGATTGGGGAAAACCAAATCAAAGGAAACAATATGAAGAAAGCATGTGTTTGCCTTTATTGCAACAACAAAATATTGATGCCCATATTTTTCTGCCAAATCTCAGTGCTACATACCTGTTTCCATTCCTTAAGACATGGTGAAGAAGAGCTTTTCTTCTTCCATACAGATGACTGTTCTGCCTATAGTGTAACACCTCACACTTTTTCCCCTTTACATTTCATCCCATTTTAAATCTTTTTATGTTAGTCATGGCTATTTTAAATTTTAATTTCTCTGAGAAAGTATCTTTCTCTTTTGATCATGATGGGAAATGTGGTGCAGACAACATCAGACCTGTTGTGAGAGAGAAACTGGATTTGAGCCTGCCACAATTTAGTGCTCAGGGCACTATGAGGGACTTCCTGAAGTTCTCTTTCTTCCTAATCTTAAATGATGTAGGATAAAAATCAGTGACTCCAGTTCTTATGTGTCTTCTGCAAGTATTCCAACTATAAATATACCACAGATATGTAATTTAAACAGAGTTAATTTCATTTTAAAAAAATGAAATTTGATTAGAGAATTTTATCACTAGACTTGTGAGGTTGTCATGGGGTAGCTTCACCTTTAAGATAGAGTAAAAAGAGGGGAAGTTGAAGCTGCTGGTGGCTGATGGGAGTTTTTCCTCCAGACCAATTATCAGTCATTTCCAAGAATTGACAGCCGTTCTGACCATTAAAAAGTGAATTCAACTTGTAAACACCTCCTTAAGAAGTACATTCCGAGCTGTCTCCTTCTCTTTGATTTCCGACTGCTGATCAGGTAACAAGCTCTGTCTTGGCCTTTCCCTCCCCTTCCAGGCTGGAACGAGGCCGCAGGGAAGGGGGGTGGGGGGCAAAGCAGAGCTGGTCAGCCGAGCTTGGTTTTCAGTTTCGGCTGCTGGACTGAAACCTGACACCATGAACTTTTACAGTTTTCTAAGCTTTTAATTCTTTTACTACCTGGATAAACAAACAGATTACTCCTTTTTCTTAAAAAAAGACAAAGAAAGAGAGACAATCAACATGCAGAAGACATCATAGAACTACTAAAAACAGTGAGGAAGAGAGTTAAGTTTAAATAAGGAAGAGGGAATAAGAAGATGCTTTACAGCTGAAATATCTTTCTGTTACAGCTATGGAGATAGACAATAGTAGTTTAAAAGACTCCTTTAATTCATGACTAGAGTATGGGAGGAATAGAGTATTCAAAGTGTGGACTTTAGAGAAAAGAGAGAGTGGTTGTGATACTGTGAGTTGCTGGAACTTACGAGTGAAATGAAGATTTTAAAGCCTTCAGGGGGCCAAGGAGATGGCTGTTTTCCAGGAAGGCTCACAGAAACAAATGAAGAAGTTTTCTACCTTTGAATAACTTATCCTTAAAAATAGCATCCCTGGACTCATTTGACCCATACACACCTCGGAGTAGTGTACAGTGGGAGGAGTGGACTCTAGAAACTCCATAGATTAGCAGAAAGAGACTTCTGTTTCTCTACGGGGACTGATGAAAAGACTCTAGAAATTGAGACTGTTTTTGACCACCAAGATTCTAAAATTTTTTGTCTCTATGTTGTTATGTGTACAAAGAAATAGTCAAGTAGTGAAAAGTAAAAGGGTTTTCTGAAAGTTTATTCTGGTATTCTTATTCTAGTAGTTTGTTAATAGACTGTCTTTATTCCTTTTAAGTTTTAAGCCTGTTTTGCTCTTATTTTAATCCATATCTCACAGCAAAAAAATAAGTAATTTTTGTTACTAGTTTAAAACCACGACAGAGGTATAAATGTTGATGATAAAATATTAGTCTGGATAATGTGGCAATTAAGTGGGGAAAAAAAGTTCAAATATAGTATTTAAAGAGTTTTATTTACAAATAAAGGTAATTTATGAGTGAATTTTAACATATAAAATTGAACTTCAGTGCCCTTGAAGCTATGGATGTATTTATTAAGGACTAAGATCAGCAAATAGTGTTTTCTGCTGGAGAGCAAATGTAACTTAATGCAGAGAATTTTTTTGCAAGCTATTTCAAAATAAAACAGCAGTGAAGACAAGTTTTTTATACCAATAAGACTGAAATTTGTTGTAGGGATGCCTACCTTGGAGCACAGTTTGCAGCTGTGAGCTTTAGACAGCACATTTAAAGAGTCATGTTACTTTGACTAGGGTCCCAAAACATCATGCTGAACAGGGAGTGCTTCAAAGCAAGTACACTGGCTAGGAACCTTCTTAAGTAGTCAACAATAAAACTGATAAAAAGATTCATCTGCTGTTCTAGCTCCCTCTAGAGAGGAATGTTTTCTGTGGCACTGACAGTTTTTGAGCTGGTTTAAGAAAGTAGGTTTCAGTGTTGTTTTTCTTTTTTTCAAAAACAGAGCTGTGTCTATGCTTTCCTAAAAGTCACAGCTACTATGATGCTTGTACTACTGATCTTCTTTTCCTCCCACCACATAGTGAACATGCACATGAACACCCACACACTCCTTTTCCTGAAGCCAGTTTCTAGAAGACTGTTAGAGATATGAAAATCAACATTTAATTTCTTTTTCTGCCCAAGTGAATTTAAATTTTTATTCTCCTACCTCTTATTGTAAGCACTGAAATCCTATTGAGATGCAACTCCTTATGAACTTTCTGCATGCTTTTTATTACAAAACATATGATCTCTAACAATGCTATGTCATTATGGAGAGTTATTTTGACTTTTCAGTCCTCAGCTCTTGATATCAGTTACCCAGGCCGCTGTATAGATAGTTTTTAAATGAGAAATCAAGATGAACATAGTTAAAATGTGAGATATACATATACATGGAAAGACTAAGTTCTCATTTAAAGTTTCTTGTTTAAAGAAACCCTTTGTCTGCCATTTGCCCCCTAGAGTTATGTATGCCAGCTCTTTAACACAAAGAGAGAACAAGGGAATGTGCTTTGATTATAACTTTGATTCAAAGCTATTTATAATGGTCTAAAAAAAGCTAACTTGAAAGGTTGAGAGAAATCCAGATTAATCTTATTGATTCTGAAAGCAAATAAGGTATTGCTGCGCGTCATCTTGGATCACTTCAGCAGTTAAATGAAGTGTAATGTAGGTATTGGATTTTAATGGTAATAGATGAGCTTCAGTTGGACTTCAGTTGAAATAGTGTGATGGAAAATGCTAAACTATTTAATAGGTCACTCTGCGTATTTAATTTGTTACCTGATCATCTGGTACAAATTAAAGTTCAGAGTTTTTTCATTGTGATTCTTCTAAACATATGTAACAATTTCTAGCAAGAGAATTGTTAATTGTTAAGAATGGTCTAAGCTGTATAAAGAGTGCTCAAACTTTTCTTCCAGTGTTTCTGTAAAGCATGCTCTGGTACACAGCAAAAGTAGCAGTGATCCATGTGGGACAGTGATGCTCAACATCTGAACAGCAGCAAAATTCAGGGACATTGTTTTTTCAAGGCTGAAGTTCTGTTTGGAAATACTTCCTGGTGGCATGTTTTTTAGGCAGATAGTACTGGCATAGTTTTCATATATTGTCATTCACGAAAATGTATTGATAGGACATTCACACATGCTGAAAATGTGAAAAGACTCTAAGTCTTGGAAAAATAAAGTTAGATTCCAAACGAGTAAGAATGAGTAAGGCTTTATACCATGACTGAACTTTCTTTCCCTTAGACATACCCAGCAAACACTGAATAGATTTGTCTTCCCACAATTAGACACTTATATTTGAGTTGTTATTTATATTTACCTTATAACTCAGAGAGCTATGAGTCATTTGTTCCCTTCTAGGTAGATGTATAAAAGAGATCAGATAGAATCACACTTCAGAGTCTTACCGCTGCCTGGACAGATTCAAAGCAGCAAAGATGTGGGTTTCTCTCACAAAAAAGAGGCTGGAAGAATTGCGGTTTTTCAGTCTGGGAAAGAGAGGGCTCCAGGAATATCTTAGAGCAGCCTGCCAGTAGCTAAAGAGCGCCTTCAAGAATGCCAGAGAGGGACTTTTTACAAGTAATGGGACAGGGTAGAATAGCTTTAAATTGAAAGAGCACAGATTTAAGTTACATATTAGAAAAAAAATTCTTCACTGTGAGGGTGGTGAGGCACTTGAACAGGTTGCTCAGAGAAGCTGTGGATATCCCATTCCTGGAGGTGCTGAAGGCCAGGTTGGACAGGGCTTTGAGCAACCTGGTTAAGCAGAAGGTGTTCTTCCAACATGTTGAAAGTGGATGATTTTAAGGACCCTCCCAGCCCAAGCTGTTCTGTGTTTTCTGCACTGTAAACCTTTCGTGACATCCATTACAGGCTGAAGATACCTACATGTGGATGTCTGCTGACATGACCAATGTTTGTATCTCATTATAAACATGGAAATGTGGTCTTGCCTCCAGCTAGAAAAGGACCTGGATATCCTAAAAAGCCTGTGTCAGCTTTACATGCTCAGAGGTTTTAGGATATCCTAGTGTCTTAAATGGCAGAAGTGACCTACCTAGGGACAATTGCTTTGAGCCCAGGGATAGCCCAACTACATGAACAATTCTATTGAGAGACCTCCAGCTATTCACCACTCTTCACAGAAGTAAATGTGAATGCCGTTTATTTCTATCTTTAGCACACCTCTTACAGGGTTCTACAGGGTCTGCAGGCAGAGCAAGTTACTATTGGCTAACACACACAGGTTTACATTTTTTCTCCTACACACAAGGATATTGTTTTGCTTTACTCTCTATTCTGCAGTAAGGTTTCAAGGACTTTAGCCTTTAATATCACGTCTTATTTCAAAGACTGGTTTGTGCAGACAGGCCTTTACTAATATATAAAATATATCAACACAATTCATCTGAGCAACTGCTGTGTATATAATTCAGGACAAATTTAATTGTTGTCTAGGCTGCATTTTCTATTTTTGCTATAAGGGAGGTTTTGACACTCAGTTGCAGCATAGAGCTACACCAAATGTAAGTGCCTTAAGCTTAGGCTGATCCTGTTTTTAATAACTGAAAGGTTTTATTGACAATCACCACAGACCTTTTGCCTTAATTTTATGGAAATGGAAATATTACGAAGCTAATTTTTCAGTTTATTTTTATTTTAAAATCCCTCAAGCTTTCATTCTGTACACAAGACATGTTTCATCTATAATCCCATTATTCTTTTTTTATACAGTCCACCATTTAGGAAAACATAGATGAACAACTTGATATTAAATCTTTTTTTAAAAACAAATACTGCAAAAAACAAATACAAAATACAAAACCTTAATGCTTGATTTTTCTTCACTTGCATAAACTGGAGGGTTGTGATGATGCTGTAATATATATTATAAATTGATAAACAAATAGTACTTTTAAATATGATCACTCATTTCAGAACAGGTGGGTTCTTTTCTTCTGTGCAGTGAATATAAAGATCTGAAATTTCACTTGCCTGCATATTTTAACAAATTGCTGTGAACAGTCCTAATACGACAGTTTTTGTTTAAGGAAATACCTGACTGAATGTTAGTGGGAAATTTAAGTGAATAAACCAGAAATTAAAATAAAGTTTCTTTTCTACTACTTACGGAGAAAACATTGTTTATACCAAATAGTTGACCATCCTATGGAGTTTGCTAGTTATTAGTCCAGTGATGATGTAACTTAAGAAATGTATGTTCATCTTATCCTAAACAAAAGAAATTCTGTAACAACTGGGTGTAATGATGTGTTTTAAATGTGAAAACATAGTTTTCTAATGTAACAGAACTCTGTATCGTAATGGAAACTTTTATGAAGGGTACAGTTCTTTTTCTGACAGAGTGGAACAAACATCTTTAAGACAGGAACAATATTTCACTTCCTCACTTCTTGCTAAAAATGGAAAATGTGTTCACATACATTTATACATACCTACCTGTTTTGAATACATTTTCATAAGTCTTTGTATAAATAAAGTCAAATAGGACATCATTAATTGGCAACATTTCTTTGTGGAACACGACAATGAAGATATTTTTTTAATAATTTTTTTTTTTTTTTTTTACTCTTTGCATATTAATGTCTGCTTCAAAGACCACTTAGTCTGTATTTTCCGGTACAAAAGAGGCTTTTTATGTCTAATCAATTTGAAGACTGAAAAGCAGACCAGTTTTCCGTTTTCTGTAAAAAATGCTCATTTGTATGCTTTTTATTTATTGAATGTGGATAGAGCTTGTTATTCACCATTATGAAATGTTCATATTCTTAAATTTTTATGTATGCCTTTCTTTTTTGCAGACTAAAACTGGTATTGCATTGTTGTATGATGAAGTATCTGAAAATGCTTATGACATCCGACTGAAACTTACAAAAGAGGTATTAACAATTCAAAAACAAGATGTCGTCTGTGTTAGTGGAAGTGATCACAGTGCAAATGTAAGTGCTTCTATATCTCTGTGCTTTTGACTACGCACTTCAATGTCTTCTGCAGAGATCACCTTATTCTATTGGAGTGCAAGAGATTTTATTGGGTAATGGAAATACAAGTAATTACCAGTTGTAGATTCTTTTGTGCTTACCTACATTCATAAGTGTAAAAACTGAAGTTTTGACCAGTACTATACATACTTTATTATGGAATTTATAATCTTAACAGAAGCAAAAACATCTCTAAATACTAAAATTAAAGCATTTGTCCATCAAATATTGCTGGGCCATCAAATTAAGGGAGAAAAAGAAAAAATATTTCCTAATGGAAGCATTTGAAGAGTAAACTGATACACCAAAGTTTCCTTCATTTGTGTACCAGACAGGATGTCTGTTCAAGGGCACTCAGCTGACTGAGAGAACACTTGACGGGCACTTATTTCACTGTAATTCTCTTTCAGGCAAAGATGGAGCTTAATCAGCGCCAGCACGTATTTGGTGCTTTTTTTAACCAAAATTCAGTTATGCTGCCTTTTCAAAGCCTGTGGTGCCTCTAAGCTATGGAGGAATCTTCTATGGTCTATGTGACCATTTGGTAATGTCACTAGATAAAATGGTGGCATTTTGCATAAGCAGTACAGCAAGAGTGTCTAGGTTATCAACATCCTTAAGTACTGTATTTCATTTTCTTATATAAACAGTGAAACAGTGTTCTTGAAATTGGAATACATATACTTAATTTAACTGAGTGAAATCAATTTCATGAACTTTGCTGGTGTTTCTTAGAGCGCACAGTTCATGGCATCCTCTTCAGAGGGGCCAAGGGAGATTGTTTCTGTCTGCTTGCTGTATTGAATGTGTCATGTAAGCTTAAAATCTGGGACTTGGGGACATCAAGTGGGTTTGTGATAGTCTGCTAAGAATTAGAAGCAAAAAGGCATATAATGGGTGTCTGTGTATGTATATATGTGAGTATGTTAGAGATTCTACCTCTATAATACGTAAATATTTCATTCCTGCTGCAGTATTCATATAAATTGCTTAATATCACACTGAAATAGCTTTTAGCAATTCAAAACATTATGCACTTGTCCGTGGAATTCTGTGGAACATAACTTGCTCTTTAAAATGTTAAGAAAGTTTGATCGGTGACAGGCATGTCCACTTCTGGTTGGTTTGCTGAGATAAGTATAAGCCTCATTCATCAGCTTTGCATATACTTTCTGCTTCACTGAGAAGCATGAAAAAACACCGCTTTTTTTTTTTACCAGTCCTTGGTGGTAATGCTGATAAGTTGCATGCAAACTTGTTGCAAGAGTCATAGTAAAATATAATGAGACTTCAGTATATAGTGTCTGTGCATATAATTATATATGGTTGTTATGGACTCAATGGTGTTTAAATGCCTTGTGTATGAATCTCATAGAAAAGAATCAAAATTCTATCCTACATAGTCCTAGGTTACTTCTTGATTGAAGCAACACAAGTTAGTTGTGTCTGAGAAAACACTGTATCAAATCTGTGTATTTACTGATCAACACCCAAAATACAGCAGGACACCCCCCACCCAACATTCTCAGACTCCAGCAGAGACAGTACCAAACCCCACCCTGAACAACCCAAGTCTGCCTCTTCCTTTTAGTATCAAGGTTTGGGTTGATTTTGATGCTTTTTACTCCTACACTTTATGGGTACCCTAAAGAGTATTTCCTGATGGAAGACAGATAGGGAGACAAGATTTCATAATATTTAAGGAATTGAATTTTGAAATAAATTCGGGAAAATAATAGACCTTGCAGAGGAGGCATAGCTGGGATATGCAGCCACTGCATATAAAATGAGTGCAAGTTCCTTGATTGTATTTCATGTCCAGTAGTGATCACAGTAATGGGTAGAGCATAGAAAGACATGATTCCTAGGGCTGTGGTAAAGAGAAATAGTTTTTCTTGGTTCTAGATGTAGTGTTAATGTGTAAAAGTAAGTGAATTTCAAGTATAATACAGGTGGTAATTTAGGTTAGAGTTGCAAAGTATTGCATGGCTCTAGGTATGACACCCATTCAGAAGGAATTTCTCCTACCTCATACTATTGAGAAATAAGAGTGGGAAGTCCTGCTGAGCTGCCCTTTCCTGGAAAAAAAAAATGTTAGCGTTATCCTTATTTTCCTTAAGTTTTCTCACTGAAGACACTGAAAACTAAATTTTAAGGGTCTGATCGGTTTTCTGCGTCCCTTACAAGATCTCCCCAAGGTCCCTTGCTGAAAGTGTTATCTGCAGTTCTCATAGGATTCTGTCATCAAACTCTAATGACAAAAATGGATTAGACTGTCTTCATAGCCATATTCACTTTTTCTGCATTATATTTTGAACCAAATAAAAACTTCTGAACAACTAGCATTTAATATGAACACAAATTGAGTGTAACATGGAGATAAACACTGTTGCTTTTTACCGTATATAAATTTCTAGTACATAGGAGCTCAAAAGCAGAATTTGAAATCAGGCTGAAATAGTTGGTAGTTCTCTAACATTGAGTTTGGTAAATTTTACAATTACAGTTACATGATAGAAATTCCAGAGATAAATGCTTTATATTTCAAGTGGTTAAACAGAATAGTTTTCATCCCTGTTCCATATGATTCAAAGTATTAATAGAAAATGGTAACCTGAAAGTCAATGCTATAGCAGTCATAAACGATCACATTGTCTTACTGATTTATTCTCCTTTCTCTGTACTTTTTGATTCTCAGGTACTTGTAGTTAATCTTTATTTTACTCATGGCCATTCATCAAACCAGTTCATTTGCAACAAAAAAAAAAAAAAGAAGGCAACTTTTACCTTCTTTTTGTACTTACCGCAAAGGCATGGAATGAGAAAAAAAACCTGAGTGTAGTATGATTTTTCCTCTTAGTTGGGAAATTTGAATGGAAAATTATTGAAAAGGAAAGTTCTTTTTCTACTTGTGGTAATACTTTTTTCTCCAGCCACTTAGATGGGATGGTATTTGTGGGATGCATTTGCTTCCAGGCTCTCTTTTACTGACAGGTTCATTAATCCTGAGAACACTGAGGACAGGATTTGAAGCTGTGCATATTTAGCTCTACCAGTCTGGTGTAGTTCTGAATGCTACACTGAGGACTGGCAAAGACATCAGTGATCACTAGAACTACTGTGATGAGTTGGATTTTCAGCAATAGAGATTATACCCAAGGATAAAAGGTTCTTACTATAAAATACCTTTTACTACCATCATCTAATTCTATTCCTATTTCATATTTTGTAATCTGACATTCATTTAAATGCTATTTTTAAGCATTGAGAAAGCCTCACCTTTGATGAGAAATTTTGTACCTGGCTTACTGTGATTAAATGTTCAGCCCATTTCAATTCTTTCAGTCTTGGATGAGAGAGTAATAAGAGAAAAACATTTTTTTTGACATTCAAGGGGTATATAGAAAAAATAATGTAGAATTAGCTGGGTTTTTTTTATTTGATTTTTTCACAGTTGACAAGCTGCTTTTAAGTATCTCTAAAAATCCTTCTGGATTTGCAGCTAATTAGGGAAGTAATATTTTGCAGTGCTTTTTTATATAATATATTTATATAAAATTTATAAAAATAATTTTCTATGTAACTGTAAATATTTATATCATTTATGTTTATGTTCTAAACATACTATTGTTCCATCAAGGTGCATTTCAGATCTTCAGACTTGGCAAATTCTAGTGTTTTAAGCAAGTCTTCATGACTGTGTTATGTTTGAGCTGTTCAGATTTTAAGCATAAAGGAGAATGTATAGGTGCATCCAAATCACAGTGATAGAGTTGACCTCTGTGTGAGGTAATACTTGGAATGTATCAGGCTCTGTCTTGGGGTGGATGATGAGCAAATTGAGAGTTATGAGTTAGGATAAAAGGGCAAAGGAGAAGAAAAGGGCAGGGTAGGATAAAAGGGCAGAGTAGCAAGGGTGACACTGTTGTGGGTGTTTGCTACAGGCTCCTGGTCAGGAGGAGGGAGTGGATGAGGCCTTTTACAGGCAGCTCAGAGCAGCCTCACAGTCACAGGCTCTGGCTCTTGTGGGAGACTTCAAGCACCCTCACATTGCTGGAGAAGAAACACTGTGAAGCACAAACAGCACAGGAGCATCCTGGAATGCACTGATGGCAACTTCCTGACATGGGGAGTGGAGGTTCCCACAAGGAATGGTGTGCTTCTTGACCTTTCACTAAAAAACAGAGAGGGCCTTGTTGGAGATGTAAAGGTTGGGGGCAGTTTTGGCTGTAGTGATCATGCGATTGTGAAGTTCAGTATAGAACAAGTAGAAGCAGGGCAGCAAGTAAATTGTAACCTGCAGACTATTCAGGGCTAAAGAACTACCTTTAGCCTCTTCAGGGGATCTTCTTGGAAGAATCCCATGGGAATGGACCTTTCAGCAAAGAAGAGTCCAAGAGAGTTGGCTCATATTGAAGAATCTCTTTCTCCAGATTCAAGAACAAACCAACCCAGTGAGCAAGAAATTGAGCAAAGGGGGAAAGAGACCTGCATGGATAAAAAGGAACTCCTGTCATTACTCAAGTGTAAGCAGGAAATGCAGAGGAGATGGAAGCAGAATCAGATCACTTGGAATTAACATAGAGAGGTTGTCAAAGTAGAAGTGGAACAAAGGCCAAGGTCCACCTGGAATTAAATCTGTCCAGGGATGTCAAGGACAATAAGAAAGGCTTTTTCAAATGCATCAATAGCAAAAGGAAAACTAAGGATAATGTGGGCACGTTACTAAATGAAGAGGGAACCCTCAGAAGATGCAGAGAAGGCAGAATTACTGAATGCTGCCTTTGCATAGGTCTTCACTGGTAAGATCAGACCTCTGAATCTCTGACCTGAGAAACCAGGAAAAAGGACTCTTGGAAGGCAGACTTCCCCTTGGTCAAGGAGGGTTGGATTAGAGAACACCAATGCAAACTTGACATACACAAGTTCAGGGCCCAGATGGGATCCATCCACAAGTGCTGAGAGGGATGCCAGATACCACAGCAAGGCTGCTCATGATCATCCCTGAAAGGTTGTGGCAATCAGTATAGGTGCCTGAGGACTGGAAGAAAACAAATGTCACTCCAGTCTTCAAAAAAGTGAAAGAAGGATCCAGGAAACTACGAGCCAGTCAGCCTCACCTCAACCCCTGGAAAGGTGATGGGATGCCTCATTTTGGATGCCCTCTCTATCTACATGGATGACAAGCAAGTGACCAGGAATAGTCAGCATGGATTCACTAAAAGTAAATCATGATTGACCAACCGAATTTCTCTCTATGATGAAACAGCTAACTGGATGGATAACAGCTGAACCTCAGCTTTGGTAATGTTTTTTGTCTCTCACAGTATACTCACAGTTACAGTTACTCACAGGTAACTGAGCACCGGAACAGATTTCCCAGAAGGGTTGTAGTCTCCTCCATTGTAGGTATCATGCACAGTCCTGTGGCATGTGCTTGAGCAGGGAAACTGGACTAGATGACCCACTGTGGTTCTTAACAAACTCATTCTGTGGTTTCCTGAACTGGTGCACACTCATGGAATCCAAGCACAAAGGTATTGACAGAAATACTGAATTGAAAATAAATAGTTTCCCCTAGCTGCCAAGTATTTTTAACAGAAGATATTTTCTCCCCTAAATTTAAAGTTTAACAATACTCACAGAAATAAATTAATTGTATGACAGACAGGGAGGAATCAATTTTAGTTAAAGGAGAAATATGAAAGCATTACATTTTGAACTTTATTCTTAATGAAGTACTTTATTATATTATTGTACTTTAACTCTTTCTCACTTTACCTGCTAAAATTAATTTCTTGCATACAGTACTTCGTCCTTAATAGTCTTTGTTTTTCATCCATGTATATTGCTTCATTCTTCTGTTGACAGTCCATAGTTTTATGCCTGGGTATGGCATTAGAATTCTCTTTTATTTTGGATTTTATTTTTGTAAGAAAAAGAACTGAAATCCATCTGTTTTTTTAATCAAAATTGGTCCTTCTCACAGAGCTGAACTGTCTCTGAATTGGTCAGGGGTCAGGCAAAGAGGTTTTGAATGCGGGCAGACGGCATCTTGACTGGAAGAGGACTCCTCAGAGGCTTATTTGAGTCTAATATAAACCTTTGCATGCTGGATACTCAAAGTTCCAGCTTCACAAGCTGTGTTTTAGAATGAAACAAAGTAGGTGAATAAGGAAGAAAAACAGCAAGATTAGTTGTTTTGTTGATTAAAAAAATAAAAACAGGTCTGAAAATACTGTTTAAATCCCTGATGAGATTTATATGGGTTTTCCTTTATAACTCAGACACTAATAAGGACACAGAAGAATGTTATTTTAGAAAACGTCTAGGGAACAGATCTGCAAAAAAATCTAAAAGTTGGTTTTTTATAACCCAGGGAAATTTCTGTCTCAAGAACTGCTAATATTGCAGTTTGCCCGGTGACTGTTCTACCATTGCTGATGAGGTATTTTAGATCAAAATTGTTTTTTTTAAAAAAAGCTAATAATGAACAATTTCTATATTTTTTTCTATCTTTTTTGAAGCATCAAGTGAATTATTAAGTCTTCCCTTTGAAACTAAGATCACTTGTATGGAGAAAATACATTATTTAATCATTTGTCATTTGTTTTCCATGGTCTGGAAAGCTGACCTAGATACTTAGAAGATAGATATCAAGTAATTCCTTAGGAACTTTATTATGGCAAGTCACATGCTTGTCTTGCTGCCACTCTGAGAACAGTTAGAAGTTTGCATCACAAAATAAATGAGTGTTTCTCAGCATGACAAAAAACCTTTAATAATAAAGATAGAAAGAATAAGTAGCTTTAAAAAAAGGCTGATAAACAGAACAGAAGAATGCAAAGGATACTTAGAATAACCCTGAAAAACAATCTCTTCCTGAAATGTGGAAAGAGTGACAGAAGGGTGAGTATTCATACCAACAAGATAAAATGAAGGCATCACAACTTCTGTAAGCCACACATATACATCAGTATATGTGTCCTTTAACTTAAATTTCAATATATCTATTATGCTTGAAGCTATGACAGTGTCAGGACTGGTAAATTGTAATGTAGACATTGTGAGAGGCTTGTAGCACTTAAAACGGAACTGTCTGACTGTGATGAAAGTTTGAGGCTTTCCAGCATCAATATTTGGAATATTGATGGGTTCAACACCTATTGTTCATCCTCACTACAGCCAACCTGTGAAATGCTGTGCAAAGTTGAATGCACATTGGCATTACTCAGAGACAATCTGTATTCTGGCAGAATTTAGCTATAATTTGTTTTGATGCCTTTTAAATTGAAAGTAATCAACTAATTTTTAATGGAAAAAGTATTATCATATCTTGACACAGGACCCTATACATGTTATTAGTAACTCTGGAAATCCATATTTGTAGATGGTCTGCATTGATGTGATTTGTATCTGAGAAGAGTCTGGGGTCTTTTCACACCACTTGCCAAAAAAAGCTCCTGTCCCAAACTGAGTATTTGACAAATCAGTGGAGGAGTACCTGAGGATTATTCTGAAGTCATACTGAGAGTGTTTCATCCAGACACATTAATATGATTCCTTCCCTCAGAGGAATAAAACACCATGAGTTTTGTTAGTCATTTTAATTAGAATAGATCATGTAATAATTTATTTTGAAAGGGACCTTTTGAGGTTATCTAATTCAACCCACTGCTGAAAATGGTGATAGCTTGCAAGCTGCTGAGGGCTTTTTCCATTCATGTTTAGAACATTTTCAAGGATGGAGGTGCTACCACCACTCTGGGCAGCTCTTGATGATTAACCATGTGAAGTTCTTTCCTATTGTTATGCTCAATTGGAATTTCCTTTGTTGCAAGTTCTGACTGTTGCCTCTAATGCATTTTTTTGTACACCTATGAGAACAATTGTTTTTGTTTTGGTTTTTTTGTTGGATAATCCTTCCTTAGCTTTTGTAGCTTTGTAAATAAAATGAGTGACTTCATTTTTGTCTAAAAAACTCCACAGAAATTTGCCAAAAAATACAGTTTTCCCCCCAAAAATCCCCAAAATAACCCACAAAAAACCCCACACAAACAAACAAAAACTCACCAACTTCTATCTACAGTAATAATATAACATTTATAATAAGATAATAATGTAAATTGATAAAAATGTTATTATATTTAATCTGCAGATGTCCCAGGTCTTTTTTAGCACGTGAAAAGATCTGCTTTGATTTAATACGAAGCTGAACAGCAACTGGCATTCCTCAGTCAATTTTTACTGCATTCTTATTTTCCTTTTAGAAAAAGGTGAGAACCTGTGCAGTGCAAGAAGTTAAGCTTCAAAACTCTCCCATTCAAAATAATGTTTTGATTTTTGTCTACTTGTACCTTATTACACCTTGCCTTCACTTCATGAATGTGGAGAATGAGGCATCACATGTTACCATGGAGGACTAATTTGTTTCTTTCCCTCTCTTTCTTGAAGTTTTCTTGACTTACATATACATTGTCTCAATATTTTTTTCCATTTTATGAGTTACACTGTCTTTTTAAACAATGCAACTATTTCTAAGAATATAGAAGGTTATTAAAAATGATCCAGATTTGGAACTAAATTTTATACAGATACCTGTGAACAAAAAGCTTTTCCTGGAAACCAGATGTTATAACCAACAGTATAGCTAATCCTACTTGTAATAAAGCTCTCTAATTCAGACCCCACCCCCAGTGTAGTTTTATAGAAAAGCTGCTTCATTATTTTTCAAAGCATTCTTTGGTTGTTTACCTGGTTAATATAAGATGCTTGTGATTACAGTTCCCTAAGAGGACAGTATTAAGGATTTATGGAAATGCAGAAATGGCATGTTCAGTCAGACTCTGGCTAACAGTGTGACATTTACATTTTTCTTATGCTGCATTCATTTTTTAAGATTTATATTTACTCAGGACATACACAAGTAGTAACAGCAGTGTGTAAGGAAGCAGCAATCAAAACTCAGTGCTTTCTGGCTTATAATCAAGTATTCTTTCATCCTGACTGGCATGTACTGAAAGAAGGAATCTGTTCCAGTCCTAGGTACAGGCATTGCAGTTCCTCTGGTGTGCTGTATGATACATATCTTTACATATTAGCATAATGCTGCGTGGTTCTAGCCTTGTCATGTAGATGCCTATATTGTTAGTTATTGTTATTGTTAACTAAGTGGTTAACTATAATCCGGCAGCATCTCTTGTTAGTGTGCTGCACGTACACGCCCTCCTCAGTATGGTGTTTCTTTTCAATTCCATCTGGAAATAATTTCAGCAAGAGCAGCCCCTACTGTACTTTTAAATCCACACTTCTACAAGGAAAGTCAGTGTTACAAATGGATGTGGGGGTTTAGATAAGTTCATGTCTTTTACCCAGGCCTCTGGCAGCAGGCAGTAGCTTTACTGAGGCGGCCAGCACCTCAATACCCAATCTCATTTGCAAGTTCTTTAATAATGGCTGATTTGGTCTATTATAGAATGAATTATTTATTTAATAGCCAAAAAACTAACAGACATAAGACTTAACCTAATACTACACAGGATTAAGGATGAAAAGAGAAACTACTAGTAGGTGCATACAGTGCAAGGTTAAAGGTACCTATTAATGTTACAGCTAACAAAGAAATAATATAACTTAGGATTCAATGTATCTAACCATCCAATTGTTGGTGGGGCACACATTGAGATCCTTTCCCTCAATCTCTAGAGGGAAATAACCATGGATTTGCTTCCAAACTCTGCAGAAGTCTCAAATGCCTCAGGGTGTAAGAGGCTTCTGCTTCTGTGATAACTTATCTTTCACAGTTTGTAAAACAGTGTCTCTTAATAAAGAATATTTCTTTTATTTCTTCTCACATCTGCTCTCCAGACTGAGATGTTGAATCTTAGCTGAGGTCTGAGCCCTTTTAGCACCAGAAATGACCTCTTGCTGGGCCTTTTAGTTCCTGGGTTATCTCTTCTATGTGCACCAGCTGTGGTATAGAGGATGGAGGGTAGATGTCCTGCCACAGTCAGCCAGCAGCTGCATGGCAACCTGCAGTCATTGAGTAGGTGGAATTTTGCTGCCAGTGACTGAAAAGTGAGGGTCATATGAGAGGAAGTGAAAATACCTATTTGGCTAAATGCTAAATACATGTTGAACAGTTTACTGAGGGAGCTCAAGGTCTGGAGAGGAGGAGGGTGTGAGCTGAGAAAACCCTCATAATGGGAACTCCCCTTCTTGAGGAGAAAATTCCCTGAAAAATTTCAACATACTCTTGTTCACCACATTCTCTTTTCTTTTTTTGGGATATGTAACAACCAGCCAGATATCTGCCTTTTATGATGCATTTTACTGGGTCTCACATTTTTACAAGATCTGTTCAGTCATTTCCTATCTCATAAATTCCTTGTGGTACCTTCAAGAATTACTAAGAAAAGGAACATATGGCTGATATGTTAAGTCCTAAGAAGAAAACTAACTCCATCCCAAGTCAAACCAGTGTAATCTTCTTACCCCTTCAGGTATCAGACTGCTTCTTCCCTTGCATTGATGCAGGACAGGTTACAGGCTTCTCTTTTAAGTCTTATTATTGCACTTTCTTGTTTTCCTTTTTCCTTTCCCCAGTATGTTTCCCAAGGGCCTAGATGGCAAACTCTGCATTTTTTTTATTTTTTTTTTCTCTTGCAAAGCTGCCATGTAGTGTCTGTAGTTAATTTGACATCTTACTTTCAACAAGTAAGAACTTCTGAGACTACCCCTTCCAATAAATACTAGGCATGAATTTAGAAGTAAGAATAAATTTATTTTTAAAAAAACCTGTAAACAATGCAGTGATGATTTCTTTGTTCTCTTTGTTCACTTTTTCTTGTCTTCCTGTTTATTCACTTTTTATGTTTAAGGACTAGACTGCTATCTATTAAGGTAATAGTCTGTTGTGGTGTGAGTGTGGGACTAGATAGGCTCAGGTACCAAGGCACATTTAGTCATGAGTATTATATAATTATATGAACACATATAATTTATACCAGTTCCTTTTCTGAGTTATGTGAATGTGACCAGTCCCCTTGAGTCAAGACCAGTAATTTTTGTCTTAACTGGTAATATAGATGATGATTCATGACACTGTACCTGTTGGTGCCCCTACATTCCATAGGATTTCTTGGTGTGCCGTTGTTATGAACATTAGTGCTATTGTTTGACCCATTTTTGCCAATATCTGTCTGAAGTAGTATAAGGCACATAGCACCCCATGATAACTGCAGAGCTTAGCCCAACTACTCTTAGCCCATGGGCACAGGCTCAGGCTAACAAGTGGAGTTGGTACCAGAAATTTAACCTTGTAATGCTATTGGGCAGTGAAGCCAAAAGATGGAAAGGAAGTGCCACCATCACACTGGGGCAGTGGTCAGCTTAGTTACCCCCAAGGCCATTATTGGGAACACGAGGAGGTGTGATCTTTGCAGCTCTGCCCAACTTGTAACTATGGTCCTACTCTAAGAGAATTATTCCTGCCAAATTTAATGCTGTCAGCGTCCAGGTCCTGCAGCAGGAAAGATGCCCACACAGGAGAGAAGTCAGCACAGGGATTCCCCAGCTGACCTCCTTGCTATGGGGACAGGGCAGTCCAGGAGGACACTAGTAGGGTCATCACAGTCATCTTACTGATAAGTAGAAGGGAAAAGAACAAAATTAAAGCGTTGGTGATCTGTCTCTTCCAACCTGTCCTAGCCATTGTGAATGAGCTTTTTTCTTAGAACAGTTTCTACAAAACCTGAAGAACATGGTCCATGCCAAGTGCTCCAGCATTTTTTGCTATGTACTTCAGTTTGATGCTTGGAAATAATATATGTATTAATTAATATTTTCATGCAGACTGGAACAGAAAAGTAAAGTATTGTACATACAGAATCTTTTTTAAAAAATGTCTCTTTATATCAATGATTTTGGAGTGCTTCAAGCATAATCTCATTCTGCAATCTCCACAATGTATTATTCAGATAGATAGATATAATACTTTTTTCTAATGAGAGATCCTTTACCACAAGGGCCAGTCCTGGGTGTTAACAACCTGGTAATAATGACGTATCAGGTAGGCATTGGCATATATATTTGTATATAAAATCTTCCTAAAACACAGCAACAGAAATAAGCACTGCAATTGCCTTCTCATGTTGCCCATTAAGCACCAGTTGTACCACTTCATATGAACAAATACCAAGACATAAAAGACCTTCCCAGAGATAAACTTTTCTATAATGTCATTGTTTTTTAACAGAATCTAGTAGGTTTTCTGTGTAGAGCTATCTCATACCTAAACGATGGGTATTTCACCATATAATTCTCCCCATTACATTTGCAAGTGTCATTAAGTTTGCAACTAATAAAAGTATAGCTTTTTTTCAGCTGTATTATTCATTTTAGCTGTTATGAACACCTGTTAACAAGTAGTCTCTTCTCTGTAAAGTAGTTCACATAGTGTTCTTTTGAATGGTGTCTGTCTTATATGGTTAAAATTTTTTGTCATATCTGCTTTTCAATATATTCCCTGTCTGACATCGCTCTTGGAGTTCCTGAAATTTTCTGCCTCACCAGTTGACAGCTTGCAAAAATAAAAGGTCTCAAAAAGATAGGAATATTTCATATTGGTATCCTATCAATTACAGTATTATTACTTATATTCTGTCAGTTCAAATGCATCCTGAAGTTTTATGTGGAATACTACTTTGTCCTCTAATCTCCTAGAAAGAGGAAACAAAACAGGCTGTTGTGCCATGCCAGATATATAATTGCTTCTGTTTGGTAGCTTATAGAGTACACATCGAGTGCTTTGGAACCCATGAGAACAGAGTTTCAAGAAACTGTAGGTGCTGTTAAACAATACAAAAAAACGCTACTTAAAAAGCAAAAAAAAGTTAGTTAAAAAAAAAATTTAGTTTCAGCTTTGCTGTACAGCTTGATGATTAGTAAGACAGTCTAAAGGGTTTTCCTTGCCTATAATGAAATAAAATTACACTGTCAACAATAGCATTGTATTTTTTATTTTTCTAACACTGATACAAATGTTTGTCTCACTTCACTCTAAAACCATAAGTAAATTCTTCTGGAAAGAAAAATTATAACTAGGCTGCAGGCAACAAAAAAGTGAAATAAGTTGTTTGTGTGTTAGACTGAGACATACACATTGGGTTTTCAGCTGCATATGTGCATGACATTAATGTCACAAACAATTAGGTTTGTTTATATCCCTACAAATATTGCAGTTCAGTTCATGGCAAGATGTTTTGGAGTAGAATTTTCTTTCATAGTTACGTACAAAGCTACTCTGGGTTTCAGTTCAAATTTCAGTCATGAAATTTTGTCCTTCCATAACAAATTCAGGACTCATTCAGACCTAAAGTCTACCAATCTCACTGTCTTTTTTCTGCCAGCAGCTGTTAAGGTTTCCTTAGAAAAGCCAAACAGGGCAAGAAAGTTATGCCTTTCTAGTCATAGCAAATTATGTGTTATCATAGAACTGAAATAAATATGTGTAAATGATCTTGATCATGATACTTAATCATGATCAGCTTTTAGCATTTTAATTTGCAATTTGAACATCTTGAAAAGAAGAAAGCTTTTGCATTTTTTAAACATAGCCTTTACTAAGCTGTTAGAAGAATGTAGAAGTCATTTAAGTATGAGTTTAATTTCTTCTTTTAATAAGAGTATTTTAATATCTGTAGTAAGCAATGCTATGAACTATTAAAATAGAAGTATCAAGATTATACCAATGTTATGCAAATAGATTGCTTCATAGGGCTACCTATTAATCATACAAAAATGCATGTTAGCTCTATTTGAAAGTATAAGATGCCAGTAAGTAGTAATCTACTTATCCTTTTTGTAAAACAGCTAAAGCTATCCACATAGCAGCTTTCTATTTGTTTTATGATCATGCTAAAGCAAACTAAAATTTGGAAATATTTATTTCATTATCTCCTCATGATGGGATATATTAGGATAATATATTTTCAAGGTGTAAGAATAGGTGGAGTAAAACAATAATTAAGTAATCAGTCAGCTATTAGTACCTGGAAAAAATCTCTTGGGAATGAATCACTGAATTCAAAGTTAGGGATGTATTCTGATTCAGATCAGATCTGAACTTTGTCAGCAAGTGTGATAATTTTGAGCAGAAGTTTTGATGCAGTTCAAAATGAAGAAAAAACCTATGAAAAAATTTGCATTAGCACGAATTTCAAAGAAACTGAATTTTATCAGCTGAAATTGAATCCTATAAACTTCTGATATGTCAGGTACCATGTTCAAAATGCAGCAGCTTTCCATTTTTAGCATAGACTAGTGTACAGTATTCATGAAAACAGATGCAATTTTAAAAAGGTATTAAATGATTCCTAATTGTTTTTACCATGTGGATTATTTTTTTCCACTTAAAATGCAACTGAAATTTCAGTTTTATTTTGTTTCACTTTCCACTGACTCAATATGATGAGTGCTAGCATGATGAGTGTTACAAAAAAAAAGTGGTATATATATTAAAATAACTTGTCATTATAAGGTTATGTCTTGACTACTGAAATAAAAATTTATATTTATCTGAATCAGAGAAATTGTAAAACACCCAGACAGAAAGTATACCTGTAGGAGTAATTTTATATACAATTTTTAACGTACAGAAAAAGAAAAAAAAATAATCTTATATGTTCAGAAATAACATAAAGATGTCATTCTATTCACTGCTGTTCAGCATGTTCCAAAAAAAGTTACTATCGACTGTATAATTATTGTCAACTGATGAAGTGCTGTTATTATACTGTCAGGCACCGTGAGTTACACATTATTGAAACATCAAATTCAGCACACTGTTAAACATATGATAGGTTTCTCTAGAAAAATATTGATAAAGGTTTATCTTCCTTATGCACTTAAATCTGAAATAAAAAATTAAACATTTGAAACAGACTATCACTAAAAGTTTTGCAGCATATGGTGCAAAAAAAATACATAGGGATCTGAAGAAGTAGACTAGAAAACATTGGTATACTTGGCTGAGAAATTAGAACAAATATACATACACAATTGTTATGAAAATGCACATATATGAGCTCTTCATATAGTTTTCCCTTGTCAAAGGAAAAGTATGTGCAAATTTCTGTTCAGGAAGAATATCACTTGAGAGATAGAAAAGCATACTAAAGTCTGAATACACAACTCACAAGTTCTGTTCTCTGTGATAAGGAATTAATGAAGTGCCTATAAATCAATGTTGAATGATACTTCAGAACTGATCACTTGGATTCTAGACTACTTTTAAATTTTTTTTTTTTTTTTTAAGTAAATGAGAGCCCAGGAACATCTTTTATGCTCATTCAGATATTGTATTTTCACTTAAATTTATTTTTTCTACAATTTTTTAAAGCACAGAACTGTTACACTTCGTAGACAACCAGTTGGTGGCTTGGGCTTAAGCATAAAGGTATGGGTAATGTCTATTTTCTTCTTTTGAATTTCAGTACAAGCACGTCAGTGTTGAGATCTCATGATCAATATGTTTTTCTTACAGGGTGGTGCTGAGCACAAAGTGCCTGTCGTCATATCAAAAATATTTAAAGACCAAGCAGGTAACTTATGCTATTTACTTATATAGTACTGTAGCTATTATCAGGAATCCGCTTTTACTTCAGTAAGACAGTTATAAACAAAATATTTAAAGTTACTTACAAAAACATATATATGACATGGGAAATCTATTGATGTACTTAACCTTTTTAATGCAAAGGAGAGAAAAAGGTTTTTTCTCCCCACATAGTAATTCACTTCTATATGGTATGACTAGCTGTGCCTAGGTGCCTGCAGAGAGTGATTTGTAATATTTACAAATATGGTGAGGATACCACAACATCTAAATCAGTATAGTCTATCCTGGGTAAGTATTACATTGACATTTATCTAGCAAAAGGAACCTTTGGGAGACCTTTTCAGACCTAAGACTGAACTTAGCAGGTTGGAGAATTGGTCTGGAAAACAAAAGGGTCTCTTTAGTGAGGAAAAGTTGCATGTGGGTGGGAAGTACCTTGCGACATGAACTAAGGATCTTAGATGATCAAAAGCAGAGTCATATTCTCTTCTCCGGTAGATGTGGACATGCGGGTAAGTTTGTACTTTTATTTTCTGAGGCAATCTTTTACGTATTATAAGATCTGTTGTTTTCCAAAGCTGATATGTGATTCCTCTCTTCCCTAGTATAAATCTATCCATTTCATGTAACATTTCCTTCAAAAAAAGACAAAGACATAATCCTTAGTGCACATCCTCCTCCTTAAAGATCTCAAAGCCACTGACATAATCTTTTGAACTGATCAGGCTCTTTTCCTGCTTTGCTGTAATGGAGATGAAGCACATTTGCTTAACACCATGTTTAGACCCACTCTTTACAAGGTCACAGACTGCTGATTTTTATCCTCTGCATTTTCTTCAGGGGGTCCTTTTTTAAAATGAATACCTGATTTCATCTGATATCTAGTGAACATTGAATGGATTGCCTGTGCCTGTATCCTGCTGGAAACTGCTTCAAGTTTCCTGTGTACAGTACTTACATTTCTTTTTATAATATTGTTTCTGCACTGAGGAAGATAAGGTGTTTTTATATCAATTACGTTGCTGTATATGGAACAGTGATATGCTCCTTAAATAAAATACACAGTATAATAAACAATACCAAGAAAATTTACATGAAAATAATAATAATAACATAAGCATTCAGGTCTAAGGGAAGTAATTCAGGAAATTAATCACCAAGGAAATATATGTCCTGCTCTCTTAGAGCATAGTACTTTCAACGAAGGTTAGTAGTGAGTTTGTATATAGAATACTTACATTCAGAGTTTTGTATATTGTGAGTAGTTTATCTGTATTTATTTGTAGAGTAACAAATGCAACAATGATTTTTATGGGATCAGCTTTTTACTTCAAATTTGAAAATTACTCCTCAGAAGATTTTTCACAGACCTATTCAGTGTTACTCTTCTAGTATCATATATAACTGGAAATTAAGTGAGAGAACATGTCTAAATTTATCTCACAGGTGACATTGAGGCAGTATTTCTGGTTTTAGATTCTAGTGTTTAAATGCAAGAGAAAATAATCTGGTAATATTATTTAAAGGAAAATAAGAAGTGTTCTACAAATATGTGCATTCTCTCTCCATTTATATAATATATATACATAGACATGCATATCAAAACACAGATGTATTTACATATAAAATAATACCTGTAAAAAGTTTAAAGGAGAGGAAGAGTTATGCATGACAGAGAAATGAGACCAGTACAGATTTATCTAAAATTAAGTTTTGGACTGAAAATCTCTGTATTCATAATGTAGATAAATCACCAATGGACTTCCATTACACAAGGTACTAATAACAGTGAAACTGATTGGCTGGCTTTAAGAGTGGCTTTTAGTTAAGCAGTGAGATTTGTTGCTGCTTCAAGCGAATGTACTGAATTTCAAAAAATTACAAAGGCTTTTTTGTGCAATAACATTAGAAAATAAATAATTTACCTGATAAAAAAGCAATTTCTTATCAGGCATTTTACTGCTATCTCTACTCGAGTAAAATGCCTGTACATACATGAGTAAAATTCTCCATATTAACTAAAGAGCTGATTTCCTAAAATGGTTGATAATTTGTGACGATTTTCATGAAATTTGATGCCTTTTACATGACAACAGTATAAAATCATGTTTACAACTTTACTTCATTTGTATATAGTACTATTTTTTAGTTCCAAATGTAGAAGCATAGTAGAATAAAACAGTTGTTTCTTCTTTAGATCTCCATAACCTTGGTCCTATCTAAATAATTAGTTGTCTATTTTTGTACTCTTTTATTTTTTTAAGCATCAGATGAGTGATTTTGTTGGTACTGACCTAAGCAATCAGCTGACAGCATTTTTGCTTCAGTTTTTGAAATAGGATGAACATTTCAATAGGATTTCATTCATTATTCCACAGAAGCACATCTGTAGCAGCAGTGCCTATAAATACTATCCTTACAGTTTTGACCTCTCAGCTGTGATCACTGTGTTTACAAATTTCAAATTAAGTTATTCTAGATCACTCTTCTTTCCTGAACAAATTCACTGAAACATACACAGAAACCCAGTTCAAGAGCATGACTTTACATTTCCAAAATACAAGATTAATTGGTCACTCAGTGCTGGAGACTGGTGTCCAATCTATGCAAATCACAGTGAAAAATATCCTGAGTTTTTCCTGAGCACGTCCTCCTCAACGGTATCAGAGCAAGTTTTGCTACTTCCAATGACTCATCACCAAGTTTGGCCTTTTACATTTTTTCGAATGATTGTCTTCCATTCTAGCAAAGGTTACATTTTTTTTTCTACCTCCAAAGCTTTTGCTTAAGTTAATTTAAAGTTAAAATGAAAAGAAGTTCTGTGCCAGACAGAATGAGAAAAATAAATGCAAACCTACAATGTTTAAAAAACAATGTAGAGTTATAATATCAAGAGTAATGTGATATAATTAGCCACAGAATAATGTTTATCCCATAGGAAATTATTTTACTTCCAAAACCATGATTTTTTCCTACCCATATATTTTATCATCTGTTGACTCAGGGTACTAACAACATTGCTGATAATCTCCCAGATTACGAAAAGAATTATTGATGTTAAAACTTCTCAGTTTTCACTTCTCAGGCTCTATAAACCTGATTCAGGCTGGTTTGCTGTTTTTTTTTTTAAATGTAATTTAAGACAGTATTTTTTTTCTTGTGTTTTCCTTTTGAAACTGGCTTAAGATGTAGTACATTGGTGATTTGCTATTAGTTTCTAAGTGTGTATATTTTTATATATGTGCTATAATCATATTGAGAATTTATTTAGGGAAAATATTGCTGTGGATTTACAGTCAAATAAATGTAGAATCCTATCCTTAGAGCTGTGTAACGTAATGTCCAGAACTTGGAAAGGAATCATATCAGCCAGGTTTACTTGTTGTACTGTGAATCCATCAGATCAATTAAAAGTACTTCAGAGAATCTCCAGGTGCTATATATGTATAAAGCGTACAAGTTTTCATGTGTTTACATCTTTCTCTGTGCATTCCCATTTTTCATTACTAAAGATTGTTCATGAGTTTGTGGAATCTAGATAGTGGAGGTTGTAAAAATGAATGGATTTTGAAATCTTACCTCATGCAATGTATAAGTGATTTACTGCATATAATATTGGAAATACTGGTTGTTTAAACACCAAAAAATAAAGTACTGTTTTATGTTGCAGAATTATCCAGTTAGAAATCACATTTTCATCTGATGCAACTTTTCATTTGTGAGACCCTCTGCAATAATTTGACTACTGCTGCAAGTTCTGCTCATAGCTCATGTAATATGTGGAGTCAGACAAGCAGCAATGATGAAACAGAGCAGTTTGTTCAGCTCATGAAGGGTGATGAAAATAGGTAAATAAAATGAAATAAAACCCAGTGGAATAGGGTTAGTTTGCATTGTGCCAGTTTTAAAAAAAATTCCCCTTAAGAGCCAAAATTAATTCAAGTCTTATTTTGAATGCATTTTCCCACCTTCTCTAACAAAAGTTGACTCATAACTCACATTACGCTGTGTTGAAAAATCTTCTGTTTTCTGTTAAGTCCATTTCTAACTGATGCTGTATACCCTGGCAGGACTGGAATGAACTCCAGACATTCAGCAACTGAAACATTCTTGGCTTACACCCATGTGTTCTGCAAACACAGACTGTGTCCAAATATCACATCCTGGCTGCCTGCATTCAGGACCATCTGGAGGACGTGGCATCAGTTTGATGAGGGCTTTTAACAGTTTCACTTACACGCCAAACAAAGATGATTGGTGTGAAATTGTATGTGATGCCTCCTCCATAGGTAGATTTCTGGGTTTTGGTTTTGGCTGCAGTCACCAAAAGGGTACACGTACAATAACCCAGTCTAGTCTGAACAAGCTGGTGGGCATGATGTGCGATTGCACCAAGCTGCAGAGTGTGGTTGTATCCACAGCTGATATTCTTAATCCCTACAGCTGTATTCACCTTAGTTTCCTCAGCCTTGGAGGTTCATTCCACTGAGCCAGCAAGCTCAATATTAAGGATGAGTTAAGCAAAAATAGAGGTATTTAGGTTTATAAGGAAGACAGAATGGATCAGAAATTTGTTACACCTTGTGCTAATGAAGGTAAAGGCTAAATACAAGGCCATCTTTGAACATATAGTCTCATTAGAACATAAGGCCTCATTAGAATACAAGACAGTTGAGGTGTTTAATTTTTGGACATTATCTCCTAATATCACTTAAGAAGTTCTTCAGATTTTTTTTTAGCATTAATCTTATTTTCTGTCAATTTTTTATTATCTTTGACAGTGTTATTTTTCTTTATTATTAGAAGGCTAATGATATATGATATGAAATAT
This sequence comes from Poecile atricapillus, assembly GCF_030490865.1. Taxonomy (NCBI): domain Eukaryota; kingdom Metazoa; phylum Chordata; class Aves; order Passeriformes; family Paridae; genus Poecile; species Poecile atricapillus. Next base: position 19,447,840 of record NC_081251.1, on the reverse strand, counting down.
CATATGCATGTATGAAATAGCATAATGATATATATGCTATGAAATTAGCATACCCATTGTTTTTTCTCATGGACCTATGCCTCCATCTCTAAACTTATTTTCAGAAGGCATAGAAGTACATTCTTAAAATTTTGGATTTCTTTTTAACTGTTGTCTTCTCAAGACTAGACAGGCAGTGAAAGGCAGTACCTCTTATTAGAAGGAACATCTTATAATGAGCTGTTGAAGATCACTCAACAAGTAAAAGCAAGGTATTTTGATCTCTGATTCAGGAAATTTTTTCTATTCAACCTAAGGAGAATGTATTTAAGGTCCAATGTCTATCCATAATTGAGTTAATTATTTTAAATCACATTAATATTAAATCAATTTAAATCAATTTATATTAAAGGTCTTGCTTGCACCAGGTGCATCTTTACAGTCATTTTTCATCATGTCCAATTCATGGAAGAGGAGGGGGAAAAAAAAATCTGTGTATATTAAAATTGACTTTGCATCCTTAATTTTTTCAATCTTTTCATTTCATCCAGTTTCTTAATTATTCCTTTAGATTTTCTTCAGGCAGTTAAATACTTGTGCATATATTTAATATTAAGCTTGTGAATTGAGAGGTCGATGAAGTCAGTGCAGCTCACTGTGTGATTTAAGAAGCATTTTTTGTCATAAGACATAGTACCTTGTATGTTTCTCATGTGATTAAGGAATTCAGCAAAAATTGTGTTAAAATATATACTGTGAGCTACCATGAAAAATATAAAGATACCAGATTAGGTACAGACTCAAATGGGCAGAGAGATGTGCATCAATTAACTACTGTAAGTAAGTATTTCTAGATACTCTGTTCAGTAAATTTACCATTTCACTACCTTGAAACTTTTGGGAAATTTGATACATCCCTTCTTCAGCCCTAGTGGATAGGAAAAGTAAGAAAAGCAAAGCTAGAATTACTCGTTCTTTTCCCTTCTCACTGAGTGCAAAATAATTTTTAATAGTTCATGGCTCTGCCTGAGGTTTATTTTTTTAAAAGATTAGAATGATGGATCATTCACATTGGGAAATTTTTTCTAATCTAATATACTTAAAAATAAGATTTTAGCTTTTTCTAATTATTATTTTTGTACCATTACTTCAACATAAGACCTTTTAAGTTTCTGTCCTGCTTTCCTTCATTCAGTATTACATTTGAATTTAATCAATGTTCAACATTTAATCAGCATTAAACCTCTCTAAATATAATTAAGATGAAGAGTAAAGGTGATGTAGCACTACTTATTGTAACATGTGCCTCATTTTCTTTTACAGTCTGGTATATCTCTGCTTATCAGTACTTTGTGCTTATTTTATTTTTAATATTTTTTTGGATGTGTTCAATTCACTTCTACTAAAATATTATTTCAAGTAAAACTTCAAGAAGCAAACTGGATTTTGAAAAGCAAACTGGATTTTTGTGTTTATCGTTTCAGTCAATAAGGTTACATGCTCTGTGGTAGCCCAAAGCTCTTTTTAAAGTATTTTGGTTTTAGTGTTGCTTCATTTTACACATGGTGACTGCTAATTTTAGAGCAGCCTTTCATAAGCACCTTTGTATATGAGGATATTGCCAGTGGGATAAAGTTTCATGTAGCGTGGAAGATTTTACTTAATATTTTTGTCATATTATATAAATGGAGAGAGAATATGATTTCATGAAAACATCAACAGATGTCTTGTCTTCAGTTTTAAAATATGCCTTAGAGAAACAGGGCTGACTTTTTGTCTCCAAGCAGTTTCTCGAGTCACTTTATTTCTAATATATTTCTAAATTATATAGTAAATTCTGCATTGTAGTGGCACACCCTCTACAATTTGATTTATGGAAAATGTAATTTTTAGTAATAATCCTTGATTTTAAATTATAGACCATGGCTAAACCCAAAGCCTTTCATCACAGACATGCAAGCATAGCCATGATGGCAGCAGCAAGTGTCCAGTTTATTGGTTTAATGGAGTACAATGCACTTCTAGAGAAAGTCATCTGATTGTCCCAAATGCTGTGCTTGTTTCAGTTTGTAGGGTGTTTGGTATTGACCACGTAATGCTCCTTCTCACATTTATTTAATGTGGATAGGCTTGACTGTTTTTTGAGACTCAGCAAGCAGGATATAATTGCTTTGTGTTCTTCAACTATAAAATTTATTGGCTAACGCACATGAGGTGGCTGGGGATATTGCAGTATTCATCACCCCTGTAGAATGAGCAATGGGTCTTTGCTGACCTGGCAGTCAACAGTCCCAGGGGAAAGGTTCAGCCTCCACTGCTTCCTGGAAGGGGAATTGTTTTCTGTGCTGTCAAGTAACAATCCTCCATTTACCCAGTTTTCTTCCTTGAGGTTTTATACCTTTTCAAATCACTGCTTTTCCTTTTTAAGCCTTGAGCTTTTAAACAGTGCTATTTCAATAATTTTAGCTGCATCTACAACTTAGTCTTTCCTTTTTTGCATGAATACTAACCTATGTATTTTATTATAACTTTTGTTACAAGGCAGCAGTATTCTCAGAAAATTTAGACAATGTTGCACAATTGTGATACTGTGTCATTATGCAGTGGATTGCACATAGACAAACATCCACGAGATTGGTAGTAACTATCTAACTGCCTGCAAATCTTCATCATGCTTTCTTCTGTCAGTACTTCACAGCTTTCACACAAACACTTTCTGGTTCAGTATGATTTGCTTTCTTGCCCTACATTTTTCTGTTTTCACCTCTTACAGAAATTCTTTCAAAAATTCATCTCTCACATTTCCACATCTCCTTCTTTACTGTGCTTTTTCCTATACTGCTGTTTCCAGCTGATCTTCCCAAAAGCAACAGCTGCTTTGACCACCCAGCAGAGCCAACAGCACAGGGCCTCAGGAAAGCAGGACTGCTGTTGCCCCCATGTGCTGTGCTCATCACACCTGTGGCCTGCAGATCAGCTGACTGGTACTTGTTGAAGAGCAAACACATCTGCCTTGCTGCAGGGAGATGGAATGTCAATCCTACTGTGACCTCCACACAGAGCAATATCTACGGATTGACTTACTAGGGTTTTCCTCCTGAAGGAGGCTGAGGATGCACTCTCCCTGTGTTTCACCTTGTTTGGTTGCTGTCCAGGTTCTACACTGATTCCAGTTTCAGGGACTATTGCAGTACTTGCAAGCAAGGTCTGCTTCTGCCTATTGGGCCCTTTTGCTGCTGTTACTGGCAGCAGGAGTGCATCGTGGTGTGGTACTGGTGTGCCCTAGGATCGGCTCCTTAGGGGTCCACAAAACAGGAAATTTTTTGCACTATTTTTCCTTGGCCAGCTTCTCTTCACTTGAGAGCATTTAGACTGGAGGACCTGTCTGACCTTGTTTAAAATCTCCGAAACTTTTAGTATGGATATAAGGAACATCAACATCAACTGCTTTGATTCATGACTTCTTTCTATTCTGCCTCTTCACACATGCCTTTTGTATCTTGGTTTTCAGCTGGGATAGGAATAATTTTCTTCTTAATAGCTGGTACAGTGCTATGTTTTTGATTGAGTATGGGAATGATGTTCATAGCACACTGATATTTTAGTTGTAGCTAAATAGGGTGTTCCCTAAATCAAGGACTTTTCACTGTCCCATGCTCTGCCCACAAACAAGACAAGAAGCTGGGAGCAAGCATGGCCAGGAGAGGTGACCTGAACTGGCCAAAAAAAATATTCCATGGCAAAGAAATATTCCATACCATGGAACATCATCCTTGGAATATCAACTTGGGTAACTGGCTGAGAGCTGCATGTTGCTGCTTAGGGATGGGCTGGGCATCAGTCAGCAGTGGATGAGGAATTGTATTGTGCATCACTTGTTTCTCTTGGGTTTTATCACACACTCTCACCTTTCCATTACTATTATTATACTTCAATTATGAAACTGTTCTTAATCTGAGTCCATGAGGTTTTTGGTGTAGAGTTTTTTTTTTTCAAGTCTTCTCCCCATTCCTCTGGGCCAGCCTGGAGTAGAAAAATGGGGTTGGAAAGGAGGGTTGAGCAAGTGGCTGCATGTAAATAGTCGCCATCTGAGGTTAAATCATGGCAACTTTCTTACAGAAACATGCTTTAAATTTCTCCACTCACTTCTGAGTCAAAGACACGGGGGACAAGGCATGCATCCTTTGAATTCACCCTTTTCTGCTTTGCCGCAACTGGAATTTCAAACTCATCCTCTTCCTTCTAGCTCAAATTCAAGGGTGCTTCCACTTTTTTAAAATGGCCCAATGGCTATAACATAAGCACTGAATTAAAAATCCTTCACATTTTTCACTATTGGTGTATGTATTACTAACATCTTAAATAGAAGTATAGTATTGAGATGCCCAAGCTAATGTTCAGCACCTCTACCAATGTATGTATCCAGGACAAACTACTTCAGATTGCTTTGTGACAGTTTTGAACTGCTTTAATTCCATTAAATTTCTGTACAGAGATGTCTTTTCTATACCAGCTACTACAAATTATATGCATATTTTTAAATACGAAGTAGGATGAGAAGTGGGATAAAGACCTCAAATACAATTTGTAACATGATTTTTAAAATAAATAGTGAAATAAGTGAAATTTTCTAAGTATTGACTAGTGAACTATAATGTTGAATCTGCCAAATGAGTGATGAACAATTATTTTTTAAAAAAATGCTATTTTGTAACAAAGATGCATTTGCAGCAGCAACAGCTAAATTGCAGAAATAAAGAATACTCTATGCAGTCCTTTCTTTTTTACTTCTATTTTCATTTCTCACAATACTTTGATGAATACATTGATGGCATTCTTCTAAGCATCAAGCTGTGACCTTAAAGGTCATATATAAGACTAATAGGCCTTCTTTAATACTATCAGTCTTTTCAGGATAAGTGCCTTACTATTAATTAATTAATGCATTTCATGAGATAAACATCCTCAAATTATAACCAAAAAAAAAACAAAGTTAAAAGTTTAAAAGTTAGAGAATAGGCCTCAAAAATGTCATTGTTTGTATCTATGGAGAGTTATTTGAAGTTCTGTGACATTAGTCCCATTAACTCTGTAAGGCAGCGTCATGGGGTAACTTTACCTTTCAGATAGCTTCGGGAGCTGGGAGGAAGTTGAAGTTGCGAGAGGCTGATGGGAGTCTTTTCTTTTGACCAATTATTGGTCATTTCTAAGAATTGACAGCAGTTTTGATTATTGAAAAGTGAGATCAACTTGTGAACACCACCTTCAGATGTAAAGCCAGGGCTCTCTTGTTCTGGCTGTGAAAGGTAACAGAGCTCTGGCCTCCCGTTGCCTGCCCGGCCATGTGGCCCCGGCAGGGGCTGGGCTGGGCCCAGCGGCTCCCGGCCGGGAGATGGGGCCTGTGGGGCTTGCCCCGGGCTCTGGCCGGGCCAGGCCGGTCCCTGGCTCGGCTGCAGTTTTTGCTGTGACTGAATTCACCAGAGACTGCTGAGTAAAGAAAGGAAAAAAAACTCTTGACCTTCGGCAGGCTGAGACAGCGACCACACTCTCCAGAGCAGCCATGAAGAATCTTCCATCGCAGACAGCTCCAGCTGCTGCTCCAGCAGAGATCACAGAACCATCTACAAAGCCTGGGCAAGATTTTAACCTTTTCATTACCCAGATGAGACTTGCAGATTAATCCTTTTATCCAGAGAGAGTAAAAGAGAGTAATCAACATGTAAGGAGACTTTATAAACTATTAGAGACAGTAAGGAAAAGAATTAAGCTTCAGAAGAGGTAGAGAATAAGGAGATGCTATAATTAAGCTGAAATATTTTTCTGTTAAAGCTATGGAGATGGACAATAGTATTCTGATAAAATTCCTTTAATTCATAAGAGAGTATATTGGGAGAAATGGAGTGTTCAAAGTGTGGATTTTGAGCAAAAGGTGGAGTAATTGTGATACAGTGAAGTGCTGGAACAGAGTGAGGAGAAGTAATAGTTGAAGATTTGAGGCCTTGAGAGGCAAAGAGAAAACTTCTCTTTCCAGGAAAGCTCACAGAGACAGATGAAGAGAACGTTTGCCTTTGAATAACTCATCCTTAAAAATGACATCCCTAGACTCATTGACCCATGCACACCTCAGAGTGATGTGAAATAGGAGGAGAAAATCTGATGGCAGATTTTTCCGGGCAGCTGGCATCAGAGAAATAGAAAGCTGTAGCAGAAATAGTTTTCTTGTGAGAAACTCCATAGATTAGCAGAAGAAGACTTCTGTTTCTCGACAAAGGCTGATGAAAAGACTCTAGCAGGAATTGGCACTGTTTAAAACACCAAAGTTCCAAAGTTTTTTGTCTCTATGTTGTTATGTAAACAAGGGAGTAGTTGGGTAGTGGGGGATAAACGGGTTTTTCTGGAAATTTTATTTTAGTTTTCTTATTCTTGTAGTTTTGTTAATAAACTTTCTTTATTCCTTTTAAATTTTAAGCCTGTTTTGCTCTTGTTCTAATCCATATCTCACAGCAAAAAATAAGTTTTCTAGTAATTTTTTAGTTACTGCTTTAAAACCATGACAGGCAGGAAATATGCAAATTGTAGATCGAAATAATGTTGCTCTTAGGGACAAAACTAACTCAAAATTCATGTTAAAAATTGTATTAATTTCTAGTCACAACCTCTTTAATTACAGCAGTTCCTGTAAATTTTTTCAGGGGGAAAGGAATTGCTAGGTAGTTTCAGAAACTCCTGTTTCCCTTTTGTGAAAGAATAATGAAAAGTGTGAATCACATTTTCCACATAATTTAATGAAATCCTTCATTAGAATTGACATTTGTATTCCATACTAAACAAGTTCTTTATGCTTCGAAAGTAGCTCTCTTCATTTCTTTTTAAATTGCTAGGAATCTATTACCTTTTTTTGGATGAATACTGATTGCTGTGCCATTGGTATTTTCTCAACCAAATCAGTTTCAAATGAGGATTACAAAGAGTGTGTTAAACCAATTGCTGGAAGAGAATGTGGCATTTTTTTCAGTATTACGATCAATTAAAATCTACTCCTTCTGTAATCCCACAGCTGAACAGACAGGAATGTTATTTATAGGAGATGCAATAATACAGGTCAGTAAACATTCACTTTTTTCCACAGACATTTGTTTCATACTTGCTTTTATTTTAGTAACTAACTTAGCATTACAAATAATTTTCTCTCTATCATATCTGTTTTTAGGTTAATGGTATAAATGTAGAAAGTGCTACCCATGAAGAAGTGGTAAGTCATTCCACCTTGATATTTTTACTGGTGTACAGAAATATCTCATGTTCTGTCTCTGGCCTTGTTTCAAATGAATTTACTCTTTTTTACTATAAAGACAGTGCTATCATCAGGCTTGTCATATGTTTGATTAAAAGTTTTCCAGTTATTTAATTCCATTTTGAAATACAATTTACCACAATGTTTGGTCTAACCTGAAACAAAATAATTTATTGAATAGTGGACGGGTTTTACTGATTTGGTTCATTTATCATATTGACTGTATGAGGACAAAGCCAGTTCACATTCACTCTATGTGCAGTGCTTTTCTGGTTTGCAGTGCAAGGCCATATAGATAAAAATTGTTACCCCCTGTTGTCTGTTTATTGGCAGTTATCAGTTGATTCACTGAAAACAGTATCTCAGAATAGCATCTGTAGCAACCATAAATGACATGGGCTTTGACAGTTTTATCAGCAAGTCAGAAATTACATGGGCAAAGGAACTAAACTTGTTTTATTACTTGAGGGTGATCTCTCTAGGCCAAGATAAAGTGCACCTGGCATGATCTTGCAGTCCTTTCCTTGGTGTTGATTAATACCATCAAGCTGACTCTCTGACAGACAATCTCAGTAAAGCAGAGTTACATCTATTGTGTATTGGTTAACTGCCCTCCTGCTGCTTGTACTGTTATTGCACAGAAAAAAAATCAGACTTCCAGAAAGTTACTCTGACGCTGCACTGCACCAGAGCTCTGGTTAGCTCTATGGTGTTCCTTCTCTCCCTCTGGCACGGGCGAGCACCATGAGTGGTGAATCACTAGGATATTGGCTTTTCCCTCAGTGAAACCTCCAGAGACTTGGGCCAGCCCAAGCTCTTCAGTGGATGGCATCAGGGGTGGAGGTAAAAAAGTAGAGGAGTCTCTCTGGAGTGAAGTTCCCAGCAATATTTATTAAGGATAATTAATATATTAATAATAATTAAGGATAATTGATATTTATTAAGGACTGGGAAATGAGGGATCAGTCTCAAAGGGGTCAGGTCCGATAGAACCCTGAACACTCCAGTGCAAGGGGTTAAGTACAGCCCGATCTCCAGGGGAGGGTACAAACAGTGGACCAATAGGGAATCCTGAGGGGAGGAGGGGATTGCAACTTTAAAACCAATAGGGATACACAGAGGGAGGGGAGCAAGATGCACTAACCAGTGGGGTCTTGAGGGACAAATGATTGATAGGGAAGGATCTGGAAGATAGGGTGGGGTTTACAATGATGGATAGCGGAGTAGGGGCAGGGCTGGGGAGACAGGCAAGGAACTTTCAAGAAGGAAGGGAGGGGCTTGCATTGATAATCAGGATGAGGGAGGGAAAACAGCAGGGAGAAAACAGTACATTTAACCTGGGGGGAAAGGAACAAGCTAGCAAACAATTTGAACTTTGACAAAATTCAGTAAACAGACTGCACCATTACTCCTCACAAAATGGTAAGTTACTTTCCTTAAGGATTGTTTGTGAAAACCAAGAAGTGCTCTTGAGCTGTCAGTGTAACACAACAGAGATGAGGAATGAGAGAGAAATGCATAGTCTGCTCCTTGCCCTGTATATGGGAATTCAGTAGAAGTATTAAGCAAAATTGCTGCTACCACAGTGTGTTACTATATTTATAATGGGGTTAGAAGGATGTGTCAGACAGTAGAGGGAAGAGCTGGTTCTATGAAATGAGGTGGGCTGTTGCCAAAGCTCCTGAGAGAATGGAAGATTTGTTATTTCTTCTCTTATTGAAATTATGTCTTTGCATTTTTATAAAATAATGGTTGAGAGAAAGTCCTCATTATTTGAATAGGGTGGGTTTACAATTTGAAGGGAATACTTTTGAAAAGAAAGTTTGGGTACCAGAAACACCACTGAAGAGGGTATATAACATATTAAGCTTGTTACAATATATTAAGTTAGTAATATAATACAGTGATTATAGGTAGTTGTCCAGAAAGCAGGAGGTTAAGGATGGAGGACTCATCTAACCTACATAATCATACCTACATCTTCTCTCTCTGTAGAAGATGTCCTGTTTTCTAAATGTCACTCAGGTTAAAAGACAGGTGCTCCAGCACTTCAGTTCAAAAGACACTCATCAGTGAGGCTTGGGTATTCTTAATCCACTCTGGGTTCAAGTTTACACAACCTTGTTAACATAATACAATGTACATAATGGAAGCCTGACAAAGGTTATTGAGTAATTATTTTGACTTGCTCTTTATGCATCTATTACTGTGGTCTCTTACATATTCAGTCATCTACTTGAAAGTTGGGCTCCTGAAATACCATCCTACAGTTTGAAGGCATTTCTAGCTGCTTGCATTCTGGGTACAGGAGGCCTCTTTTGCAAACACCTAACTTCAGGTTGTGAGTTGTACTATGTGATTCAAGGGACTGTGTACTGGGTCTAGGCTGAGACTACATTAGTTTTCTTTGTAGCAGCCGGTATGGTGTTGTATTTTTGTTCATGACTAAAACAACATTAGTAACCTGGCAGACTGTCTCGTATTCCTGAGCAGTGCCTGTAGGCCATCAATGCTTCTCCGTTCTTCAGTTTTTTCCTCTCCCAATGAGTAGGCTGAGAGTGGCCCAGAAGTTGGAAGGGAATACAGCCAGGAAAGCCTATCTGAACTGACCAAAGAGATATTCCATACCATGAAACATAAAAATTGTGGGGAGTATTTTTTGGAGGAAGCAGCCAGCCATTGCTCAGAGACTGGATGGGCATCGGGAGGTTGTGACTGATTTCCTTTGCATAATTTGTTTTGTTTTTTACTTTTGTCTTTATTTAAGTTACTAAATTGTCTTTATTGGGAAACTGTTGTTATATCGTGAAGGTTTTCTTCCTTTGTTATTCCTATTCTCTTCCCAACCAATGGGGGGGAATGGGAATCAACCCACCATGAACTGTTAAAACTGATGCTGCTGGCAAAGGTAGAGATTCTGAATTACTCCACTAGTCCAACCACAGTGATAAGACATTTAAGGGGCAGAAGCAAATATGTTTCTTACTTTTTTTTGGTGTTGATCTGATGGGTGTTTTCTGTTTGTTTTTCTTGTTGTGGTTTGATTATTTTATTTTTTAAATTGTAACTCTAATAAATGTTTTCAAAAATTTTCTTTTGGTTTTTTACTTTGTTTCACAGTGGCATTCCTTGTTGTTCAGACTTTTCCCCCTGTTGGCTCTTACTTTCTGCCATTTTAGAATGTCTGCTGGTTCACCCTTGCAGGATGTGAGGAAGTGCACTCAGCACAAAATCAGAAAACCTTTATTTTATAAAACTGAAGCTTAAGTGTAATTGCATATCAGTATGGTTCACAGGTGTTAAAGACTTAAAATTAATACATGTCAGAGAAGGGTACAAAATCTGAGAACTTTAGGAAAGGAGGACAGTTTGTTCTGTCTGTTGTTCGATTACTTCTTGGCAAGCCAAACAATTAGCTACTCTGTTAGCAACACTTTAACAACAAACTGGCTTTCTTGGTTTTTGCTTCTGATATTAGGATTTTCTTTTCCCCACAATTATTCAAGCTGCAACTACCACACATTAGTTCTGGATAAGGGTATGGATAGAATATATAATTCAGAATCAGTGCCATGAAAAATTCTGCTTTTGTAGTAGGTAATACAGTAGTGTTGAAAATTGAAAATAATTTCTCTTCCTTGAAACTTAAGTTTATTTTTAGAAATATTCTACGGGTGTAGAGAGACTGAATGCAGAAAATGATTCTGAGATTAATATTGTTTCTGTATTGTGTATCAGAGAGGCAGTTTAATTTTCTTTTGCTGATGGCTAATCAGGTTGTCACTGTGCATGAAAGGGGCAGTCAGATCTCCTGAGTAGAGAGAAAGAAGGAAGCAAATATAAAGAGTATTTTGGTTGAAGTTCACAAAGGTGTACTGCTTGCTGTCCTTCTGGCTGGGACTTCAATTTTCAAGCTATTCACAATAAACTGTGACAGGAAATGTAACACAAGGGGGCAGTTTTCTGATTCAACAGAATTTTTTGGATTAGAATTTTTGGATAGAATCACAGAATCATAAAATGGTTTGTTTGGAAGGAACCTTGAAGATCAGCTGCTTCCAACACCCCTGCCATGGGCAGGGACACTTTCCAGTAGACCAGGCTGCTCAAAGACCCATCCAGACTGGCCTTGAACACTTCAGGGATGGGACATTCTCAGTTTCTCTGGCAAGCTGCTCTAGTACCTTACCACCTTCACAGTGAAGAATTCCTTCCTAATATCTAATTCAAACCTCTCCTTCTTGAGTTTAAAACTGTTCTCCCTTGTCCTGTCACTGTATTCTCTTGTAAAAAATCCCTCTTCAACCCTCTTATAGCCCCTTTAGGGTCTGGAAGGTCTTCCCTGAATTTTCTCTTCTCCAGGCTGGACATCCCCAACTCCCACAGGCTGTAATTGTAGGAGAGATGGTCCAGCCCTCTGAGCATCTTCTTGAGCCACCTGATAATCACTGGTCTGAACACACATCGTGGCATTTTGTGGTATGAGTCTGGGTACTTTTCTCTCCCTTTTGTTAGTGAAAGAGGAAAATAAGATTCAGAAAGATTTTTGTGAGTCCCTCGGGTAAGCACTGCCCTCTGCTCTAGCGGGCACTGTGAAATATATTAGAAGTACCTGTTTGTTTCCACTGTAAGCAAGTTGTAGATGTGATGAAAAACCATCACTGTTGCCTTTCATAGGGGAATTGGACAGGGTTCTGCATAATTTCATGTAGACTATGATTAGTGTATCTATGAGTAGTGAAAATGTAAATTTGTATGAAATTAATCACATCTCAAGGATTAAAAAACTGATTATTCCATTAACTAGAAAATGCAGGAGAGGGAGTTTGGTTATACAAAAATGGAATATTAGGTGTTGCATGGTTTGTTTTTTTTTTATATCTTATTTGTGTATTTTATAGTAAATTAGTAGGTTTCACACATTTTTAGTATTCCACACAAATGTTAATCTCATTGGAATTTTGCTCAATGATCCAGGAAAGTACTTGGAAACATTAATTTCTTTTTGTTTATGAATATTATCACAGAAGAACGTTGCTAAATAAACAATATCCTTAAAACAGATAATCCATTCACTGGGAATAATTTTAGATTTTCAGAATTTGAACAGTTATTAGTCACTAGTAATTTTTTTTTTTTTAATATTTATAACTTTAGATGTTTGCTGTAATGCTGTTTAATGTGTGATTGGCGTGTCTGGATGGCAGTGATGAACTTGTTCTTCATTAGGCTGATTAATTGAGATGCAAGGATTGAACCTGAAAATTGCTTATCTTCATTAAGATAGTGAGATTTTATTTTCATTTTTCTTTTAATCCATTATCCATTCTACATTAGCTATTTTGAAATTGAAGTTCTCTACATGGTCTTCTGGAATTCAGTTCCAAATGATGGAACATAGATTATGAATTTTATCCATATGATGTCAGAAAAAAAGAGATGACGTAGAAAAATTATCAGAGAATACAAGCTGGCATAGGTGCATAATGCTTAACTACTCAACCAATATAGCAAAACTAATAAAATAATAAAAAAAACCAGACTTAGAATGATGGACTAATAAAATACAGTCATAAAAATAATTATAAAATGTATTTTCAAATAGATGCTTAAGAAGTAGCAAAAGTTATGTATTTTATTTGCAGATTTTACTCTGTAGTAATGTGGTCATATTCATGAGTAGATTTTATTGATTTGTGCTGTTATTAAAATCATTAGTCTTCAAAAAACTGAGATATATATTTACAATGTAAAAATTGCAGTGTTATGTTCCGTTAAATCACATGTTAATATTTGAATATGCAATTCATTAATATTTGAGGCAACAACCTTAGGACACTTAGGGAAATTAAAGATAAAGTTTTTATTTGATATACACAGAAGGTTTAAAAACTTAAGATTACTGCTAGAAATAGTTAACAATACAGACCAAAGATGAAGGAAATTTTTGTTTAGCTAGATTGCCCAGGTAGTTGCTACACCAATATGTATAGGTACCCTTACCGACCTACACATATCTCTGACCAAAGACTGACTATTAACTTAAAATTACTCCTTGAATTTCTGCAGTTTTTCCTGTGGGAAGCTTTTTGGTTTGAGCATGCTTTTTCACTCAACAGAAAAGATGCTAAGAAGTAAAAATGAACAGTGTAATTCAAGTATGACAAGTATAAAATGAGAGCTTGACCACTTAAATGAAGGAAAAATGAGTATTTTTCCACGTAGACAAACTGTGTATGTTGAATTTCTTGGTTTGAAATCTACCATTCTCAACTTGGAATGAGTCTATCGTAATGGTGCTAAGATGAAACTTCACAGTACTTTCAGCAATGCTAAGAACTTGAATAGTTCATCCTTTGTACTGCAAATTTTTTGTGTTCTCACCATAGAAGAATTCTTTTCTAAATATTGGAAGGGTAATTCTACCTGATCCAGAGGAACCAGTAACTGAGTTTTTCTCAAATCATGTGAAGATTGTGTGATTCCTCTGCATGTCATGAAATCGTTCGATTTCTTTCTTCAGCTGCATGGCTCTCTCATTTTCTTGCCAATTTCCAGAGTTTGCTTTTAGATTGTTTAGATTGCTTTTGTTTGTTTAGATTGTAGTACAGTATTTCTGTTTAGAGTTTATGCCAAAACCTTTAGCATTTTGTACTTTCCTCACTCTAGCTAAATTCCACTGACCTACATTGTCATTAGCTATTCAAAATGAAAATGTCAATTTTTCTATTACTAGTTCCTGTGTAAGAAACTTTCACTAATTTTTGATTACACATATTGTCATCCAAATATGGTTCTGTTACCATTTTCTTTAAATGGACAGTTTCGGGCATGGAGTAAGTGTATCTTTACACTTTAGTGGCATAAGGTTTTGATGTGCTCCAGACTAAGAGAGTGTCTCCAGTTACACAAAGGCATGTGAACAACATTGGTAGAATTCATCACCCAGGAATATTATTGACAGGGAGCTTGCTGAAATGATCTCAGACTGACCCCTTGCTTTCTTCATTATTATATTTATATTTGGGATCAGCCAAAATGAACAAATGGATTTGGAACCATTTGTAGATTACTTTCAAGCACAATGCAGTTTTGACACACAGCTCTTCAAGAAACTGCATCATTTCTATAAATTTGTTTTCATTTAGAAGCTCTTTACGTATGAAAAAATTCATGAAGCTTATGTTTAGTTAAGGCATTGTAATGTATTTGTAGGACTCCAGACACACCAAAGAAGATACCAAGCTTTTGAAGATTTTACTTTCTTAACTTTATCTGGTAGTAGTTCTCAGTTCTAAAAGAATGCTTCAGTCATTTTTTACATGGACAGCAAATACCTGTTAATGCTGAATGTATATCTGCAGGACAGCTGCATGCATCAGACCTTATGCAGGAACTGGGAGAAGTGAACAAACTCTTTCATTGAGCACCATTTATTAATGAGTTTAATGTAGTCACTTCCATTAAGACTTACTGTGTACTTCAGAAAATTTGCTGCTGCTATATAGGTGAGCAGAAATAAACATCAACAGCAAGAGTGCCGGTATGTGGTATTTGCTGGACATAGTTTTCTTTCCGTTGCCCTACAGAATTTTCCTGAGCTACTTTCATGGAGATTTAGCCACAGTAGAGCAGGACTTATCATGACAGTGACACAAATAATTCTAAAATGTTTTTCACCTTGCTTGGATGAAAATCAACTAAATTTAATTTTGTTTCTCCAGGTACTAATTTGCCATAAGTATTCTGTATTCCAGAGCTGCATAAAAATAAAGCTGCATAAAATCATCAAATTATAGTATAACTTTAAAACTTAGTGGAATATACAATTCATCCTCATTGTTTCCAGATTCTCTAAGAAGTGTGATTATTTCTTCATTTAATGCATCTGGCAACATTTCTCACTAAGAAACAGGTTATAGAATACTTTTGGTCTCCGATGTCTTTTGCATGCAAATGATAAAACTCACATGGTTTAAAGCAATATTTTGCCATTTAAGTTTGCATCCATTTGCACCTTTACTGTGCTTTTGTAGGAGATAGCAAAATTTCAGATAAATATTTTTAAAAAATGGAGTAACATAAGTACTTGTGTAAAATGTACTTCAAAATATTACAGAACTTTTGTAATGTAGTTGTGGAAATCAACTTTTTTTCGAGCTCTAAATATGTTAAGAAAGTATTCACAATTAAGTAGTTCATATTTCAGCATTACTATTTTACCCCCATCATTTCACAGGAACATCATTCTCTGCATTAGAGAAGCAACAAGTACACTGGCATTATGAGCATTTACAATGTGCATAATCTTTGAGCACAAAAGTAGAATTACTATAATTAAAACTGATGGAAGAATTGAGGTACCTCACACAAAGAAGCGCTATGAAAAATTGAAATCTTTGTTAAGCTATAGACACAAAATGTAGCATTTAGGTAAAGCACAACAGTGTGACTGGACTGCTACACCTTTAAGCAGTAATTACTATGCGTACAAGGAGTTAAGATATTTAAATTTATTTTTTTTAAAAAAAGACATTTCTTTTAACCCTTTAAAATTTCTAATTATTTCATTAATTAATGTGGAAAGATGTACAAATGATTTACGAGAAATTATACCAGCCATTTTAGTCATAAATAGAAGGGCACTTTCTTCCATCTCCTCCTCCTCCCACCCATACAAAACTGAGTACTGTAGAGGTAGGTTAAATATTTGAACAAAAAAGGGACTTGGAATAAGAACAAAAGGGTGTAAGCTATCTGTGGGTAAATCAGTGGGGAAGGTGGGAGGGATGTGTGTGGGCAGAGGTTATCTTTGAAAGGGCTGGTAGGAAAAGAAAAGGCTACTTTATAGCTTTAGGAACAATATTATATTATGTCCTTTGTTATCATTGATAACCAGTATGAAGACCTACCCACTCCTGCTTCCTTTGATCCTTATATACTGCTCCCAAAGTAGTCTGTCTCTTCATTTTTAGTCACTCGGTTTCTGCTCTGGCTAAGCTGACTTCTCTGAAGCAGTATCACCTCTCGTTTCTCACTCTTACTCCTTTTCCTATCTAAACAATGTTTTGTGCTTTTCATTAATGTACTGCCTTAAATTACATGACCTTCAGTATTTCATCAGAGTATAAAGAACTTTGAAACCCTGTGCACTCTAGCTCAATATTATCAACACAACAGAGCTACAAGTTAATAATGAGTTATTAATGGTGATTCCAAATCAATTAATTAAACAAATATTTGTGAAAGATTAGATTTAGGCTGTTTACATAAGTGAAACTCAGTTATTTTGTATTTTTTTCAGATTTTTTGAAATGGAAAGGGAAATATAAGTTATATAGAGGATTTAAAACCCCATAAAATTAACCCAATAATAAAATTGGTGTATTTCTGATCACAAGAGAGATTAACCCCTTTGAGTTAACTGTAAAAGTTGTACATAAGTATAATTTCTTTTCAAAAAGTTATTGGCTTAATGGGAGTGTGGTCTAAATAAGTGAATAGATCTTCTAGGTATCACTAACATTTCAGGCTCATTTATTCAGCTGCTGAGTGGAGGATGAGTAAGAGCACGTGCTCTTGTTTGTGGTGGTGAAAAGCACACAAAACAGTCATGGAGCAGGAGTGTATTCATACATTTCAAATGGCAAATACGCTAGAACATTGCATCAAAAATATTAAAGGACTGGATTAGGAAATCAAGAGGGGTTTTGGTGCTGTCTCTTTTTTTTGGTTTGTCTATTATGTTAGGCATCAAAAAGTCTAATACAAAAATGTCTAGTAGAAAAAATATAGCTCTGTATTTAAGCAGTTATGGCTTTAACTGTATTCAGTACTCTGAGGGAAGAGAAGCTAAGTCAGAAGGTTGTAACATGACAATGGGATTTAAATTATATTCTTGTTGTCAAATAGTGTGTTATTTTCCCAGTACAGGAAATTTTTAGTATTGAATAAAATAATATACTTCATGGTGATCTATGCTGAATAAATATTAGCCTATACGGTAGAAAAATTACAAGCAATCATGGACTATGGTTGTGAGACATTATACAGAAGTTTTAGGTATGAGACTTTGCCTAAAAAAGATTTCTCTATGATGCATGCTGAATATTGCAGATGATCTGATGGTTTATGGTGATAGTAGTACTTCCATGTCTGCAGAATTGGGGAAACAAAAGCATTAAGGGATAACATAGTGGGGTACTACTACTATGCAATAGTGCTGAACTTTATCCATAGGTATTCCTATTACACTTTCATGTTCATCTACATGCTGTAAGGAGTTTAGTAAAGGAAAAATGGTTTTGTGTTCTAGGTGTCCCAGTTCTTTAAGTCTGAAAGGATGAACATATGAATGATTATAGATAAATTCTATGGCTGATTCAAACTGCAGGGCACTCCATTGAACTGATCACTCTGTTGGTCTTCTAGTTTGTACTTGAGCAATTAATGTGTAGACAACAAAAGCATTTCTTAATGCTTCCTGTCTTTAATCCTGTATTAATTCTAGATTAGACTAGAAGACCTAGATCAAAGGGATCATTGTGGAAAATTTTGTTATGACAAAATTAACAGATTGTTAACAATTTCTAAATTAGAGAATGCAGCATATGACCTGCTGGGTTTAAAAACTTCAAAACCTTCTGGTTTTGTTTTTTACATTTAGTAGCACAAGACAACCTTCATTAAATATTTCCCATCCTTCAGCTGAAGTTACTTTCATCATCATTTTATACTATTGCCATTAAATGGTGGCAGGGTTTTTTTGCTGATACCTCTCTCCTCAGTAACTTCAGGTAAGATAAAATCAGTTTCTGAGAGCTATACAGGTATGTTACAGATACAAGCAAACAGCAAAGAAAATTGGAAAGTAATGTGTACATGAAAACCTGCATTTAGTCATTTTAGCTCAGTCTGCTCATTCGAGTGTTTATAAACTCAACCACTTAACTATTATCTAGAAAGATTTCTAGATATAGTTGAAGATTATGAACCTGCAGGTTAGGCTGTTCCAATTTCTTTGCTTGAAAAGGACTGCATTTGGGACAGAAATATTTGCAATTCTGTGGATACTGATTCCAGTTTACCATATGCATTTCCAATTACATGTAGTCAGATATGTGTATCTGTCTGTTGCGAGTTTTTGGTGCCTTATACAATTTTTTCTTTTTACAAGTAATGCATAACAGTAGATAAGCAATAAAACATACTGCTTTTTCTTTAATTTTGAGTTCTGTGGCTTTGAACCCTTTTTATTTATAGCACACCCATTACAGTTAAGACTGACCTGCATTACCAGAGAGAAGTCCCCATAATGCTCTGATACTCTTGAGATTTTTTGAAAATGGCAGAGTTACTTTGTCAGAAATGGATCTTCATGCTTCCGGTAATAGTTATCCTTAAGCAAAATCATTTAAACTTTAATTGCTTTAGGGAACAGCTGAGTTGACTCAAAATTTATTTTCCAATGCACAGTGTGTAACAGTGTCTTTCATATTTCACATAGTTTTTCAAGCATTGTTTACACAGTGCTAATTACTCTCAAGAGTGTGTAATTAAATAGAAAAATAATGTACACAATAATGAAAAAAATTTTTTTTGTCCATAATGCCTAATATTTATATCATACAGAAGGAGAATTATTTGTTTAAATTGATACTGAAGCTATCTGTAAAAATGTCGTTTTCTGTATTTATACACAGAAATTAGAGAAGAGTGAGGCTTGAGTAAACTAAGAGAAGTTGCAGTTTAGTTTAAGTCTGTGAAAATTTCCATGAGCTGCGTTGACTGCCATTTTTCCTAGCATATTTGTGTAAATTGTTCGGACAAATGCTTGCTTTCAATTAGGCAGCTAAGAATTTAGAAGGACATTATTGCTTATTGAATAGTGCAAAGCTAAGGAAGAGAGAATCAAAAGTATTTATTTGAAAACACTCCATATTTGGCCATTGGAAAGGAGACAAGTATCAAGAAATCACTGTTTCTTGAACTAGCTTAATTGTGCTCCATATTCTTCCAATATGAATTGCAATCCAATTTTAATTTTAAAAACAATTTGTGTCTACTGTTATCTTAAAGTCTACTTGTACTGCGAGGTGTCTGTTTATCACACATTTTCCTTGCCTACTCATAGACATACCAGATTTTTTAGCACTGTTCATATGCTTTAAGCTGAAACTGCCAAGTTTCTTAAATTGCCTCCAAGTATACTTTTGCCTAGGAGGCATTTTAAGTGTTAAATACTATTGTTCTTTCTGAAAATGAAGAATTTTTAAAAATTTTTAGTTCTCTAGATTTCATTGGGGTTTTTCTTCGGTTTTTTTTATGGTTATGTGTTATGGTCTAATTCTTCATATATTTTACTACATTTTGGTTGTTTGCCTGCTTTGTTGCAGGCTTGTACATAACCCTCCACCCAGATACTTGTCAAGTCCAAGACTTGCACTTCAGGTGACTTTCAAGTGTTTTATTTGTGAAATTTTTATACCTCAAACTCAAGCATTCATCAGGTGATTCACATCTTTATACTTCAGAATTTTTGCTTCAGACTTTTAGTCTAAGTTAGGTACGTAAATATTCTTCAAAACATGCAAGATAAGATTAATTTAACTTCACATGTTTAAAGTATAAGGTTATCATCCAGATTCTCTGTATGTAGGGATAAGTATCTGTGGATGAGGATTTCTTTGTATCCTAAGATCTTTACTGATTTCTAGAAAATATATTAGCAAACACTTTAGAGTTGAGTCTTTTAAATGGCCGAAGTGAAATGATTTGACTTCTGCACATAGAATAGATATTGGCTAAAGAGCCATATGGGTGAATTTATTCATCAAAAACATTCTCCTTTTCAATTTTAATTGCTCTTCTTGATTAGACAAAACCTGTTTCAAGCAGCCAGGGCCTTGCTTAAATCTTTGAGCAGTGTGAATATTAATGTTCAGGGATGCTTTAAGATTTAGAACAAATCACAGTAAACACAAGGTAAGTAAACCAGAATTTAAAAAGAATGCACAGCAGCTATGCATTGTGCCCTTCGCTTGTCAGCTTAGAGGTATATAGCATTTCCCTAAATTGTGTGTCGACAGTAAAAATTAGATGGCAAAGGTCGTTAGATTTTCCTACAATATGAGCCATATTTTTCTCAGCAGACTCTGTACTGTAGTTAATTGAGATACAGAATCTCCTATTTATATTTGTAATATTGTTCTGTTCTTGAACAATGCATACGAGAAGTGTAATAAGCTCTGGATTGATAAATTCACTTAGAGATATGCAAAACCTGCAAACTGAAGCCAGCACAAGAAGCAAGCA
Source organism: Poecile atricapillus (assembly GCF_030490865.1). Taxonomy (NCBI): domain Eukaryota; kingdom Metazoa; phylum Chordata; class Aves; order Passeriformes; family Paridae; genus Poecile; species Poecile atricapillus. The sequence continues at coordinate 19,427,253 of NC_081251.1, read as the reverse complement.
TTTCAGCTGAAGTCCTTTTTCCTTTATACACGAATAAGTGCATAAACACACATATGCACAGAGATTTAGCGGCACTAAATGTGTTTAGTCAACCTTTTAAGAAACACCAAAACCCACTCACTTCTGCAATTCTCGTTTTATATTATTACTTCAACAGTGTAATAGTAAATGTTACTCCAAAGGTACTGGGTTATCTCTTTTGGACTTAGTGGACTTTTGTCAAAGCTTCAGCATCACAGAGCAGTGCATTATTTAGTGACCTTCTGACTGTTAAGACCTTCTTGTGATCACTGAAATTGTTTTAGTTCTGTTACATGTATGGTTCAACACTCTGACCTCTTCAGGCACTACCCAAAGAATACTACGCAGCTTCCGAAGAGTATGATACAGTGTGAATATCTTTTAAGGTAGTACTGATGCTTGAGAATTTTAAACTAAATCATTAATATTAGAGTTATTCCTTTTCAAAATATATTTTGAAATAAAAACTGAAATCTCATACTCTGCAACAGTTTCTGTCTACTGTTTTGTGTTGTTCTAACAGTTTTTGGATTTCTCTTTGTAAAACTCGACTAATGTCTTCCAAAAGTACATCAGGCAATATATCAGTCATACTGTCTTCACTCTTTGCTTGACAAATATAAATGTTTGTGTGCAAATATTCTTTCCATAATTAAGAGGAAATATATTTGTTCTGTGTTTGCAAAAGGTTTATTTCTGTTAAGAAATTAAAATTCTTTCTTGGTATTCCAGAGGTAAAATTAAAGTACTTCACTTTTTTGGCTTGTTTAAAAAAAGCATTTGTGAATAAGAAAGTAAGTTCTCAGTATTAATTTTTATTTGGTTTATATTTCTTCCCATTAGATATATCAGGACAGTATCATGACTACATTTAAAATCTGTTGGTTTTGAAATTTTCTATTTAATTTGTGCAAAATACTTTTTTTTTTTCTGTACTGATGATGAACTAAAGTCGGCATTTTTAATAGATTTAGCATGCAATGAAAAGTAAAATGGTATTGCAAGTACAGCAGCACTTGGTAACAGTATCATGTATTTTTTTGCCAAGTGTGACTTCTCCCTGCCCTGATACTTTCTGACATTTTTAATTTGAATGGGAATATATTGCTTGTCCTATCTTTGTAACAGTAGAGTGAGACTAGCAAAGCTACCAGGCATCTTCAGTGTTTATTGAGTAATAAATGTCTAAATTAGGAAATAGGAAATTTCCTGCAGGAAATGAGGGGCAGAGGATTTCAGGAGACATAGTTTTCTTGCACCTTAGAATTTAAGACAGATTGGTTTGCTTTGCAGCCCTAACATACTTTCGTATGACCCTAAAGAAGCATGCAAAGTTTGCTACACTGTCATTCTTGTTTATTCCTGTTGTGACCATCTTCAAATGGTTTAGTCAGAAATCAGTGATCATATTATTTTTCTCAGTGTTTTTTTCCCACAATGAGACCTCAGGTTCTCTTGTAGTCAGTAGTCCAAAAAACCACAACATTCAGATTTCTGGGGTTGAGTATGTAGCACTGGGTGTTGCATTTTTCATAGTAAATCATTTAAAAGCAGATTTAACTGGGGCGGAGAGAGGGGTGGAAGAAAAAAAGAAAAAGGGTTCTTGGTTTCTCTCAGACATAAGTTTGAAGTTTTCATGTAAGTGAGTACATCAGTCTCTGGTGTAAACTTTTATTTTAGGTACACAAGTGGAAAACGTAAAATGTTTGAGGTAATCCTCCATCTCATGATGTTGGCCAATGTGGCATTGTGCTAAAACAGTGGTCTGGAACAACACAACCACCAACTTCTTCCCAGTACATTAAACCATTAAATGCATCTATATAAGTCAGTTTTTTGCAAATGGTTACTTTTCTGCTTGGTGGATGAATGCTCTGGTTGTGTGCAGATTCGAGGCCACAAGCTGTAGCATCCATTTCTGACATACTGGATCAGGGATATGAGACCCTCTGTGTACAGTCCACATGCAAACCAAATGCATTTCCTGTTTCCTGAGAGTCATGGGTGTGAAACTGGGGAATACCTCTGCCCTGTAGCAGGAACTGAGGTCCATCAGAGATATTATTTGTAGTTCTGCATTTAAAAAAAACACTTTATGTGGTAGTGTGCTATGCCCCAAAGTGTGATGGTTTAAAACATGTCTATATGTGTGTGTGTATATGTGTTCCCTTTTGGTTAACAAATGCTTATAGACAATAAAGACACAAAACACAATACTATATTTGAAACACAAAAGTGTGCTTAATTTGTTACCCAAATCAGTCAAACCAAATACTTAAAACCAAGATGTGTATGATGTATTAATATATTTCCATATGTCTTTCTGTTTGTATACAGACAAAATTAATGTATTATATCTAAATAAACACATATTTCCCTATTAACCCATGTCAATTTTATAAAATCAGTTAGTGGAAGTTTTGTTCAGCTGGTATGTAATATCAGGTTGCACAGAAAATTATATTTTCAGGTTGTTCCACTAGTCTTGTCTACTCCTTTCCATTGTTGGTGTGGCTTGATCCTCAAGCTATTTTACATTCTAAGTCAGAAATGCTTACACTGAGTTTATTATAGATCAACAGGAATGTTGATTTCATTGTAAGTAATGTGCTTTCCGTGACTGATGGTTCTTTGGTTTAAAGTAGTTATTTGTCACACTGACAGGTACACCTGCTGCGAAATGCTGGCGATGAAGTTACCATCACAGTTCAATACCTCAGGGAAGCTCCATCATTTCTAAAGCTCCCATTAGGTAAGAGGAAATAAGTGAATAGGAGTAATTCGTTTTCCTCTTTGCAGTATTCTTGTAATGAGCTGACAGTGACAGAAATAGAAATTCAGTTCTTGAGTGCTTTACAGGAAGAGATAGAAAATTGTATGTCTACTTTGCTGTTTAACATACAAGAATCAAATGCATACTGCCTTGCTACTTATGTATAATGTATTCAAAATAAAACTGAAAAAAATCATTAAAATGCAGTACAGTCATGGGTGATAGCTGAAGGTTTTTCAATTTAAGCTTTGCCTGAATATAATAAAATACTTTTTGCAAACGTTTGAATCATACATTTACACTGAAAGGTACTTTGAGGACAGTTACCAAACAAATGGATAACATTAATTATGTATTTTCATAAATTAATTTACTATTTTGATTGGTTTTGTCAGCAGAATTATGTTGGCAACTGAGTAGTTTAACAGTAGCAATACTAAAAATTGTATGAAAAATATAAATCAGGGAAGTTTGGGGTCTTTTGGTTAGCATGTAAAATATTCAGGTTGCACAGTTCTGATCAAGCGAGTAGAAAAGTGTTCATAATAAATAAGTTTATTTCATCAGATTAAATAATTTTGCACTAGTTGATATTAACAGTTTGTTTTCTCTTCAAAATAAGCAAAAAGTTTTGAAATGTGTCTCATTCTTTGGATTGATTTTTATTTATTTGAGTTGGGCTCAACTATTTACTTGTTTTTTTCCTAGTTTCAACAGACTCACAGATGTCATAGTTTATATCTTGCTATTACAAGAGTGTCAATCATTTAATCATTTTTATGTCTGTTTAAAGCCAGCTTGACAGGCCTCTATTAAGCTGAGCTATACATTTTATGCTAAAACCTTTCTTTCAGTGCTTACTGCTTATCATTTTCATTTGATAATATATCGTCAGTGTTTCTTACAATGAATCTTCAGTTTTGGTCTTCCTACTTTTCCTATTAGATCATCAGACAACTCTAAAATTATATTGACAGTGCCTTGGATAACTGTCCAAGCTTAAACATGATTTTGGCAATCTAGCAGCATCTTATCAGTAGTGTCTGTGTTATTGGACATATTCATTTGTGACTATGACAGTCCTACTAGAACTTGTATCTCATCTTGTAGACTGACATGACATACTTGGACTATATTGCCTGTCTTTGTTTGACCTTAGCTAAGAGCCGAACTCCAACTCAGACACTCTCTCACTCCCTGTTCTTCAACTGAATGTGGTGGGAAAATAGAACAAAAAAGCTCTTAGGTCAAAAGAGATTAGCTATGAATTGCCATCATGGCCTAAGCAGAGGCAACATGGGGAAACTTAGATAAATGTATTATTAAAATAAATTCAGGCAATGAGAAACAAAGACAAATAAATTGTCCATCACCTTCTTGATTGATCTGGAGGTTCATTTGTTTCTTGTGTCACTGTTTTCCTTAGTATTTTCTCTGTTCTTCTGCATTTTACCCTTTGTTAAATAGTTTCCCAGAAGTGCTACCAGCTCAGCTGCATGGCTCAGTGGTAATGTGGGATCTGGCTGGAACTGTCTGTGTCTGGCACAGGGCAGCCCCAACCATTTCCCACTTCTGGAGACGTTCCATCCCGCAAAGCCTTGCCACTGAGACCTAGTACACACTCTACATGAGCTGGCTGCCACCTTCACAAGTAGTTCACATAGGTCCAGGAATATTGGTACCCTCTTTCTACATCGTGGGGAACTTGGCTTTCTCACCAGGAGATACTTCAGCATTCCTGTCTGGGAGGCTGAGATCATGGCACTGCTTCCATAAAGTGCTGTTTCTGGAAAGAGAAATCAGTGATCATCAGGGATCCCCTCTCAATGTGACCAGCTAGCAGTATTTGGGGCCTGCACCTGATTTTACTGTAGTTCAAAGAAAGCCTTTTCTGGAATAGGGAAGACAGTGTCATTTTAGACAAGCTACCAGACTATCAGTGAGTGCAGCTCTGCTTCTGAAATAAGATTCCTTGTGTACAAAGTGCTAATTTTGGGCAGGTTATCAGACTTGCTTCCTCTATGCAGAGCATGAAGAAATTTTTGCCAAGTGTTACACTACCCTACCCAGTCCCATGCATGACCCCAGCCTTATACCACATGCTCAAATAAAAGAACTTGCTAGCTATGATCAGACATGTGAAGAACTTAAGAAATGGCCCTTCTGAACTGAACCTGGATCTCCACAAGAGCTTACATGTGCCTCTCTAGAATGTTCTGTGTAGCTATTCAATAGAGGCTGAAACCAAGGTCTGTGAGTTAAACGATCTTTGGTAAATGGCTTGCTATAAATATTCATTCTTGTGGTGAGAAAATAAGCAAATAAGGTGGATAAAGTTATGGAAAATATTTCTGATTTAAGAAAATAAATAAACTGACGTTACAAAGAATAGCACCCCATTTCAAGAAGAGCTTTTCAAGAGTCCATGCACAAAAGGGAATTCCAGTCATGAAGCATCAAATGACACATTTAAAAAGCTAAGTAGCAATTCCATTATGCAATAAAGAAATTTGCAAATCACACTGCAGGCAGAATTTAAGTACATACATGCATAATTCTGAAGTATCTTGGCTTTTCCTGGCATCCCAGAAGACTCAGGCACTTGGTCCCCTACCTTCCAGCATTTGGTCAGACCAGCTGCTGTGCTGGCAGTTTCAGTGCTGTGGTACGTTCACTTCAACTGCAATCATACTGTCTCTTCCCATTAACCCATATCATCACTATGAGCACCTGATCAGGAGTAGCATCTGCCTCCTCCTCTGCTTCCTTGTTGTATGTCTCCCTTCCCTACACTATCTCATGTCCTGGCAAAAGCACAAGATTCCATAACATGGAAATATTTATCAGCAATTCTCACAACATATTTCTGTCTGTTAAATTCCTTCGTTATTGCCAACAAAAAATACAAAATTTGGCATGGGTTTATTTGTGGATACTGATTAAGTATCATTTAGAGATGAGACAAAGACTGCTTGTTTCTTTGTTTGGAGGCGGTCCCAGTCAAGGGTTATATGCCAGTATTGATCCTTGTCTCTTTTGCAGCAGTCCAGGACACTTTGCACTTACTAGACTATTAAAAGACTGTCCATAATAATAAATTAAATAATTCCAACAAATATTCTCTGCCACAGTTATTTCTTTGATCAGCAATTTTATAAAATATTGCAGAATGCTTGGCAGAATTTTACATAGGACAAATAGTTATTTCTCAAAAAACTATCAGGCCTGGATCAGAATTGTTATGAACCATTAAGGTCTGCTTCACTGGGTTGTGTAGCTCCATGGCAAGAATAATTCCTCACCACATGGCTGTGGCTTTCTCTAATGTGTCTGCCAGCTAGAGAGAAGATAGATTTGTCTTTCTTGAAGCCAAGACAAGGAATTTTAGATTTTTGAGCTGGGTCAGAAAGTTAAAATTGACTATGAGGCTATTTGTTAGCCTGTTACAGAATTATTATGGCATCAGCTCTTGGGTATTGTCATTAAGGATTCTCTAGATCTACGTTCATTACCCATCCCAGATGGGTAAGTGGCACTTATAGGACCCATTTAAGTAAGATTCACTGGTGCTAGGAAAACTTGGGACATTTTCTGGTAAAACAGACTTTTTTCAAAATATTTCTGTTTGATAGTTATACCAAATGATCAGCATATTCTGAATTTAAAAAGCTTACAGTATAATTAAAAATCATCAAAAATGTTTTCTTTGGTTGTAATTCTGTAGCTATCCTAGAATGAACTTTTTGTCTTTTGGAGGTTGCCTATGCCATGATCAGCAAGTTCAACACACAAGTTTTTATTTATGAGCAATAGATCTCCAGTATCATTCAGAAATGTCAGTCAGAAGACAAATTGTTGTTCATAATAAAGTCTTGCTGACTGTTTGCTGTACATTGTTCTGCTGCTGTGTGTTTTGAGGGTTGTTATTTAGAGATTTAGCATAACTCACTGACTGAAATAAGCTACTTCCTGTTGATGGAACTGTTGAAGTCCAGAACTTTAATAGAGACTTTTCTAGGTCTATGAAAGTATAAGGCTTTTAAAGTTAAAACCTAGGATTTATTAAAATAAATAGTAAAATACCTAATGTTTTAAATGGAAAAATTTGGCAAAACTATTATAAAAGGATTTATAAACAACTCTTACCTGTACCACTGCAAATGAGTTCTTGTGTTAGGTTTAATGTCAGCTAACTTGTTGATTTCTTGAGTTACTGCTGGCTCTCCAAAATCATCTGTGATCCTTAAAAAGTTTATTTCCCTCACCTCAGAGTCCTGCCTGGCTTTTTTGTGCTATCCACAAGGGTATTTCAGTCTCCTCTGTGAACTGCAGACTCATGTCCTTGCCATCTCTACGTCTCTCTGACCCCTTCTTATTTCACAGGGTATGTTGTGGTTTTCCTTTTCCTCTGAGCATACACACCTATTGCTTAGGTAAAGATCAGGCAGAGATCTTTTCCTCTCCCACAAGATCCTTGCTAACCCCACCTTCCCAAAAGAGCAAGAATGCCAAAGCTGAGAATAAGCGAATTAACAGATGATGCCTGTCATAGGGTAGGTTTGTATTTCTCTTAGGCTGATTGTCTTTGGTTTGGATGGGATCACACATTGAGGCAGTAACAATTGCTGGAAACTTCGCAACATCAAAAATTCCTTTTTTCATGGCATCAATACCCAACAGAATGCTGTAGCTCTGCTGGTCAGAGCATGGTGCTAATAACACCAAGGTTGTCGGTTTGCTCCCTGTACGGGCCATTCACTTGAGAGCTGAACTCAGAGATCCTTGTGGATCCCATGTAACTTGGAATATTCTGTGATTTCTGTGATTATGGCCATGGAGTGGTGAGTTATCTGTAGCAGATACTTTGTTTAACAAAAGCATTTTGATAGTCTTTCTTGCAGTAAGGTTCCGGGGTCTGCACTGGTACCTTACACTTGATTTGGAGTTACATCTACTTAAGCAAGGGCTGCAGTAGCTGATAGTAGGATCATACTGTATTTTGTCCTAAGAACAGGGAGGAACAGCCCTGATTGCTCTAGGGCTGCCATGTGGGAAGGCAGAGTTCCTTGGAGAGATGAGAGCACTGCACTTTCCATGAAAGCAGCTGAGCATTTGCAGTGGGAACTTCTAAAATGGTGAATGAGGTCATGACAGTGCAGTCTATGAGTAAGTGAGGCAGAGACAGCAGGGAAGAAACTAAAAGACTTGTGAACTTGTTTGCAGTCAAGTGATGGAGGTGGCATGGCCTGAGACAGGCTGTGTAGCTGGGAACTTACAGAAAATGGAAGAAACCTGCTGAAAAGTAAATCTGCTGGGACACTGCAGAGGAGGGAAATTTCTTTCTTAACCTTTTATTCCTAGCTTTCCCATGAGATGGATGTAAATTTTCTCTACTTAAAAATAGTCGATTTTTCTAATGTAGTATTCTGTCTTATGGTAAAACCTGGATTTAAAGTTCTGTAAATACCTTAACTCAGATCTTTTGGTATGCTCAAATTGCTGAATAGGTGGGATAATTCCACTTAGTAATTCATGAACCTGTGATAATTGTCTACTGCTGGAGACAGTCAGATTTCCCAGTGGGCAGACTCTTCAGTGGAGAATTTAATGCCAAGTGTTTGTTTTTTTGGGTTTTTGGTTTTTTTAATTAAAAAAATTAGAGATTTTGTTCTGTTCCATTATGTCACTGTAGTTGTCTATGACTGTAAACATAAATTCTTGTGGCTGCTGTGCATATATTGTAGCTACAAAACATTGTAGTTCCTAGAGTCAGTGGTGGTTTAGACCCATAGGAGCAAAGCATAATGACTCCTGCTGACGTGACCTCGTACCGTACAGAAAGGACTCCAAACAAAAACATGCTGAAACTCCAGAATTCAGGCTATAATTCTGAGACCTCAGCATTGAACTGACAGGTCCCTAATTGAGAAAATGGTGTTCTGGAATTAAATTCCGTTTTGCTAAATCTTCCAGATATATGGAAAAGATACATACATGCATAACTAAGAATGGCTTCTTGACTTTGGTGATGTTAGACTTGACAAACTTATTAATGTGAGATGATTTACAGGCAATTTCAGGTGAATTCTTCAGATGGATAAATGAGCTTTCAGTGATGATGAGTGTAGTGCTGTGCAATTGATTTTATGTGAATTACTGAGAAGACCAAGTGCTGTCTGACAGTAATTGTATATTATTAGTGCTATTTGTTAACATCTTACGTTTAAGCAGAAATTATAAAATGATGTGACTTTGTGCTGTTTCCATTATTATATTTTACAAAAGTATTAAGCTTTCCTGGATTCACTTTAAACTACTAAAGTAGGATCATAATACATAACTGCTAAGAGGAGAGGTTTTGAAGACTGTAACTGTGTAGTCTTAGCATATTGACATATCAACAGTTCAGGGTGATTCTTTGCTTTCAATTTCTGAATTTGACAAGGACCATATTTTTTAAAAATAATTGGCATTTTAAGGAAAAGATATATCCAATAATAAAGTGTATGTAGGTGTCCAGTTACTTGCCTGAGAGTTTCCTATTTTCTTTGTTTATAAATTCAGTCCGTGGTTATACTCTAAGGTGAGACTTCCAAGAATTGATAGAAAATTTGTCTTTAAATTAATAAATGCATTTTGTGTAACTGAACGTGTTACTTGGTTTTGAATATATCATTCTCAGTGAAAAAAGGCTTAATCCTGCCAAAAGTTAAACATAAAAATAGATCCCGTGAGCACAGCCCCTCTCAGATGGCATCTAGCTATCTTTTTTCTCTCTAGACATTAAGTATAGCATATGGATATTTAATTATCTGTCTTTCTAAAATACAAATAGTATTTCTGTCTTGGTTTGGTGAATCATATTAAAAAATTATTCCAGTGTTTTACAGCTGAGTAAATATTGTCTGATATGTGCATATTTTTAACATCAGCAGTTATTTTTCTTGATCTGATTTCCAGGTTCCCCTGGACCATCCAGTGATCACAGCAGTGGAACTTCATCACCTCTCTTTGACAGTGGCTTACATTTAAATGGAAACTCAACTAACACGGTAAGCAAGTGAATAATAAAAGCATGGTGGGTATAAGCTCTGTACGTTCTTTTCCCATTTTGTGCTTCAAAATGCTAGAGTAAGACCACCCTAGTTTTGTTCTTGTTGTTTGCTTTGATTGATTTTTAAGTGCTTATATTGTAAAATTCTGTACTTACAAAGTCCTCAACACGTGGCCCTGAACAGGTAGGTTTTTACTGTGAGACAGCTGAGAAGCTTGGAAGAGTGAACAGAGTAAGATTTAATCGTTATTGGACACAAATTCATGTGAACTTCTGACATACTTTGTTGAATTATAGCATTATACTGTTGAATTTAATCCAGGTGGAGATGCTGAAATGCAGGTAGAATTAAGAACATAATGTAAAGTTTAATTCTTGAAGCAAACTTTTTAAATAGGAAAGATAGGGACAAATAGGGAAAGAAATAAAAGAGGGGAAAAAAAAGTCTCTTTCTTTAGCCCAGAGGATATTCAATTCTTTTTTTCTGCAGTGAACAACTGTGATTAAATTAATTGTAGCATTGTGGAGAAAGAAAAAAAGTTCCCTTCTTCAGGAAAAATGGTGGTCACCAAAGAGGATAGGATGTCTTAGTAAGCAACAGTGCTATCCTTTTAGTAGTGAAGATTGAAGATGTAAATACTAGTTGTACAAGTTGTTGACCTTCATGCTCAAAACCTGTTTCACACCTAAAAATCTCAGCTCTAGTCTTTCAGTTGGATTATATAGAAACAAAACCCACTAAACGGACAGAAGGCTTCTACTCTGTTTTTCCTTTTCTTCTAAGACAGTGATATCATTGTCTGATACTGACTGTACTTCTCTCAAGCTTTTCACTTCCTTGAGCACTCTCTCTATACTACTCCTTAAAGTTTATCTTCATCTGCTAAAAATATATGCATATATGATAATATAAAGGCATTATGTACAGTAAGTAAATAAATAAATAGAAATATGCTTTTCTGTCCTGATACCTGTACCTTAGTGTTTGGTGTCCAAACTGGCCATAGATACAAAAGGTTTCATGTTCATTTGTTTGCAGTTATCCAGATGTTTGTTACCGTTGAATCCCTTGTACTGTTGTCTTACTAAAGAATCCAGACCTCAGAGTTCAGCATTCTGCAATGTTTGTCTGCCAAGCTCTCTGCAGGCAAAGAAGGTCCTTCCTGCAAAGAGCTTGCATTGCAAGAAAAGGGCTATGGCCAGTGATTGCATTAGCACATTTTAGTAAATTATTGCCTACTAAATTCTAGAATGAGTGTATTAATTTTTAATAATCATTATGACTACTGTAGGAAGTGCACACTTTGAACTTCTCGTATTAAAAAGATATAAGTATATGGCTGGGGTTTTGTAGTAGACTTGTAACAGAGTAATTTAGAGTTAATTGCCAAGATAACACACAAAAGACTGGGTATAGTCTTCAAATATAAGTGGAAAAACAGAAATTAAAAAGGAGTAATAGTCAGGGACTAGGTTGATTTTATACAAAACTTAATTTTTCTGAAGCCTGACATAAACTCATGTGGAGACCTATGTATACACCAGACACTATAACCTAGAAGTGGAATAAACAGGACAATCTACATCGTAGCTCATAGAAGTCATGATCTCCCTTCACAGAAAACAAAATGAAATCTTACTGTGAAATTCAAAAGCAAGGCTCTTAAGTATTTTGAGCAGGAATGACTGGATTTTGAGATGATGCTCTGTATAGTCAAACCTTTCTCAAACTAAGCTGTGGGTGTTGCTGAGCTTCATATCTTGGAAAGTTACTGTGTGCTTCAGCTACCATCTAGTAAGAGCTTCTATTTTATTCAATTAAATATTTTCAGTTTTATGGTAAAATAAAAACAGAACTGGCATTTCCTGTAATGGTATTGCCTAATAAGGCTAATGATATTTGAATCCTGTTCTTACTTTGCTCTGGTAGGGGAGATCTGACTCACTTTGAATGCTGCATCTTGCAAGTTTGTGTTGCCATTTTATGTACTTTCCTAACCACACTCAGGTCCATGCCATAAATATTAATGCACCTATATTTGTAAGTGGAAATTCTATTCCAAAAAGCACACCATGTAAAGGAAAGGACAGGAATGAGAGCTAAGAATTACTGTTAGTTTTACCAAGTTGTCATTTTGGATGTCTTCTGAAAAACAATACCAAGGCACTACAGCTGGCTTGTATAATAGAGGTGATAGTTTAGCCATCTTACCAGTAAGCTCTAACTCTAATATGATTGTACCATTTTCAGTTCTGGTGTTATCTTGCCTCTATTACAACTATCTCTGTCACCTGTGCTGTGAAGCATCTGTTGTATGTGATGTGATACCATCTTCAGGATTTATATACATCTTTTATAATATCAGCACAGTTTGCAGTACAGAACTTTAACGGGGTTCTCTGAAACCCAGAGAAATGAGCTGAAGTGCTCTCTTCACACCTAATTATTTTGTGCTTGGGCACTGTGACAAATACTACAGGGTTTGACAGTGGCAGTTACATTCATCTGTACCTTGTAAGTGGTTTATTGAACACAATGTAAACTTGCAGAGGGGAACATGAAACATACAAAGGAGATGGTCTCAAGGCTAATGAGGTTGTTTACTTGGAGAGTTCTAACTCTAAAACAATGAAAAAAGTGCTGTAAAGACAGCATGTCCAAATGTCCTAGTGATTCAGGCCAGCTCCCTGGAGAAATTGGTGGTGGAAAAAAAAATACTGCAAATAAAACGAATTTCTGTTTAAGACACCACGGGATAATACGACAGTTACAATGCAAAGGCATGATATACTGGGGTTTCATTTATTTGAGATTCCAGTTTCCTGGAATTGTCTAAAAATTATATTCTAACAAGTGAAGTGAGACCAAAGTAAATTGCTGTTTTCTATATGTTCATGTAATTTAAGAACTCTTAGTTTAATTTTGATAGTGTATGTTAAGTATAGTTGTTTAGATGAAGCTAAACAGGCATTAATTTTTTCTAAATTGCTTTAAAATATTTTTTCTTTGATGCCATTATTTCATTTGCTAAATGAAACAGTTTTGCTTTAAAACAGACACTGCCTACTTCATCATGAAGTTTTTAAAAAAGAAAAACATACAAATGCTCAGCTCTTGATGGGACCAGTAGAATGCTCCATCTTTAATGTCTATAGTAGTCCTAGTTCCAGAGTGAGAAAATGATAACGATTCAATCCCGAGCACTAAATGGCAAAAAGGGAAGAGGATTCAAGACAGGGAGGTGGACACCCTTGTTCTGAGAGTAAATATATTCTGATGAATAGTTCAGGCAAATGTATGACCAGAACATTGAATTGCAATTGAATGGATGCCCTACATATGAAAGTTTCAATACTATTGTCTTTTTGAATACTCCTGTAGTATCTTCCATTTTAGTATAAAATTACACTACTGACTGTTATTAAAATTTATTTTATTATTTAGTTTTTGTCATCCTGTAGCTCGCTTTAAGAGGAAAAACTTCAGGATTTCAGTTCAATACCTCTTCTATTAGAATGAATTCACATGTGATACCAATTGCCTCTGCCAACTCTTGATCTGAAAGTCCATGATTTTCTCATAGAGTGCGAAAGCAAGGTAACTTTGAATTGACATCCAGTTCACAGTGTATTATTTGGAAATGTAAATTCATAAAATGATTAATGTAATAAATACAAAAAATATCTCACTTAGAAGTACACAGTGGTTACTGTCATGAAAGTAATCATCACCATGTCTTTCATTTTTTGCTGAAGAGAAAGGTAAAACAGATGAACACAGCGAGTTGCAGTTAAATAATTTGTACTGCTGTGCTGAAGACATTTATGGAATGAGGTAAACACACTGCAAGTAAGTTTTTGTCAATTAATAAAATATAAAGTGACTATCCCTTTTCCACCTCAGTGAAAAATAATCCAGATTTTCTGTTTCTGATTATACATCTCTGAAATCGTAGCAATAGAAGCTGGAAGAAAACTTTTAAATAACACCTACTTCACAACAACAGAATTGTAAGGAAAATATTTTGGATTGGAATGTTTGTGTAGATGTAGCTGTACAGAAGTGCTGTGTTTTTCTGATTGTCATTAGACTTGATTGGGAATTTTGCTATGACATTAATGAAGTGAATAAAAGGTATCTTTAAAAGTCTTATCCTTCACTTTTATTCATGCTCATGGTCACTGCTAATCTTTTCAGCAGAGTTATTTCTTCTAGTATTTAACATTTGATTGATCAGGTTGATCGTTTCTTCTGCACAGAAATTTTCCAGTTTGTTAGGTATCTGGTTTTAGTTCTTAATTATACATATTTTTCCCATACATTCACATTTCCATGTGAATACATTGTTTTTTACAGTTCTTATGAATTTGCTCATTTTGAGTTTGCAGCAGCAGCAGCAAAAATGCTTCTAAATTTGATGTTAGCATAGATGAACCCTTGCAGTTCAGGTACATGTGTATGTGGCATACAGAGAAAACTTGTAGTAAAATTGAGGTAGCAGGTTCTCCCACTAGGTTGCATCCAGTGTTTTTCCACAAGCTCTGGCAACAAATTGACATTGATCTCAGGAAGAGAAGCAAGAGTCAAGGCTTGGATTTTTCCTGAGGGGTGTGCAGACTGTGTGAAGTTCAAAGAGTTTCCTTAACCTTGAGCTATTTTTTCTGAGCAAGGACAGCATGCCCCATTTGGGGATATAAAAGGCTGCCAAAAGCCATATCTAACAGCTGAAGTTTGGGTACACTTGCATTTATAGAGTAAAACTGTAAGAATCTCAACATTGTATCTTTTCCTTATATACATTTAATGTTGTATTTTGATTTCTGGTTTTTGAGGAGTCATAATTACTTTCTACTTTGTGTACTGAGATTTAATATGAACTACTCTGTCCCCTACCCCCAAAGGAGGAATATATCTAGAAAGGTGTTCCAGGCAAGGTTGTTCAGGTTACTCAGAAACCAATTACATGCTAGCTCAAGGGAAACAAGTTAAAGAAAAAGGGGCAAGATTCTGACAAATAGTCCATATGTATTCTCTAAAAATATCTTATTCAGGCATGTACCCCACTGGTTCATTAAAAAAATAATAATGTATTCACACCTAGCAGCACAGATGTAATGAAATATTCATTTCCATTGTAAATCACCTCTAGAGAAATTTATATAATTGAAAGGGTTTTAATTTTTTCCTCACTGGCAGAATAGTAATCCAGTTGATTTAAATGCATAGCTATTGTAGTGAATAAGGCAGTGTAAGTCCCTAACATGTACTACTATACAGGCTCTATGTAAACATCATGTTTAGGTGCTCAGAGTCTCTAAACTCATATATTAATGAAAAAGAATTAAATGTCTTACAGAGAAATCATTATATTTCAAAAACATGTATCTGATGCAGCATTAGAATTAAAAGTGTTTCTTTTCTGTGGTAGGAAAGGAAGAGTTTTTTGCATGCTTTTTCATGCTCCTCCCATTTAATTAAACATCTGTCAATTAAAATATTGTAGATAGAGCTGTGTAATTAAAAGGTGCTGCTTTCAGTGAATTTTGAAGACATCATATTACAAGTCCAAATTGTTATTTCACCTGAAAGAGCATGTTTCCTCTATAGAAGCCTTTATCTATTAAATGATTCGGTGATGTATACTTTACCAGATAATTACTGTATTCTTAAAACTGTCACAGAATTGTGCACCTGCATCTAAAAATTCCATTAAAAATAAATAAATACAGAACCTCTCCTGAATTCATGCTGCATCAAAGGAATGTAGAGGTATTTTGATACTGTAATTAAATCCCTCTGAATTCTGAGACAAGTTGAAAGCTCTGAGTCCTATTTACAGTAGATATCACCATAATTTGTTTTGTTGGCTGGGCATCACAAGAGTTTCACTCATGTCTCTACTCCTGGCTAAACATTTGGTATTTGTGTTGTTCAGTGATTAAAGTAAGCTAATGTGAGACTCTTTTACTGCTTAATGGAGCATTCATGTTTTCTCCTCCAATCAACATAAAGCCCCTGCTTTCTGTCTGTCCCTGTAATCGGTATTAGTAAGTGCTCAGCCATGCATAGGACAGATTGGTTCATTGATACTCTGAAAATCAATCAACCTATATTTGTACATATACATACCTATATATGTATATATACATACATTTCAATCACAGACCAGACTGAAAACCGTAGAGAGAACACATCTAGTTCACTCTGAGTTGAATGCTGCTGGGTGTTGTTGCAAGAAATTATGTAACTAAATCTCTTTTTTCAGAATAAGTGTAAGACAAACTTCTCTATTTTAAAAGCTTATTATATTGAAGGCTTTTTTTTTTAGCATGCTGTACCATTTTTAGTAATGAAGCTTTGACAAAAAAAATTCCAGTTGGCATCAAAAAGATGCACGAAAGCTAGTATTTCATTGTCACGAAATCCACTGAAACTTAATGGTCAGTGTTTTCAGTTACAGCTTAAGACAGTGAAGCTATACCAAGCTATTTTAGCATTTCAGAGTTTAAGGCATGTTTGGAAAACACTCTTAGTCATATGATTTCGTTTTAGGTAGTCCTGTGAGAGGCAGGGATTTGGACTCAGTGATCCTTATGGATCCCTTTCAACTTGAGGTACTATATGACTTAATGTTTCTATAGTTTGAGCCACAGAGTTGTTTTTACACGGAAAATATATCAAAATATAAATATCAAATATATTAATGTTGCTGCCATTTTCATATATATATTTTACAGAGAGATATTTTATATTCTTTCCAGAAGTTCTCAGCAATGCTCACTAAAATGGAAACTACCAAAATTATTTTGAGAAATAAATAACAGCATCATCATTATAATCTCTTTTTGAACCAGTGTCAACAAGGACAGTAATCAAGATTAGTCATACCTCTTACATGTGCTTTGTAAAAATATATGTTTATGGAAAAGGATCAAGGTTTTATGAGAGTGATGCACTTTGAAATATTAAATCCTCTAAAGCAGAAAGTGGATAAATTCCAAATTATCGGTAAAAGGTTCTATTTTTTCCTAACGGCTATCACACTTGATTCTTATTTCATATAATGGTACAATCATAGACACATTTAGGTTAGAAAGACCTCTAAGATCAATAAGTGCAACCTGAGCTTAATCAAAAATGGCCAAGTCCAGCACCAAACCATGTCTCTAGGTGTCCTGTTTATGTATCTTTTAAATATCTCCAAGGACAGTGACTCAACCATATAAGCTTGTTCCAATGCTTGATAGCCCTTTCTGTGAAAGTTTTCCCTAATATCCAACCTAAACTTACCCTGGTGAAACTGAGGCCATTTCCTCCTGTTCTATCACTTGTTATTTGGGAGAAGAGACCAACACTTACTTGGCTACAACCTCCTTTCAGGTAGTTGTAGAGAGTGAAAAGGACCCCCTAGAGCTTTTCTCCAGCCATTGGCCTTCTTAGCCACCTCAGCACACCCTGGCTCATGTTAGGGGTCAAAGAGCACACCCTGGTCTTTTTCCACCTTTCCAATGACTCTGCCTTCAGCCTGTGGCACTGCAGGTTATCATTGTGACCCACATAGAGGACCTGGCACTTGGCCTTTTTGAACCTCATACAGTGGATAAAGTCTGTCCAGATCCCTCTGCAGATCCTTCTACCCTACCAGCAGATCAGCACTCACCCTGCTTGGTGTCCTCTGCAAACTGACTGAAGGTGCCCTTGATCCCTTCCTCCAGATCACCAATAAAGATGTTAAATGGTACTGGCCCAAATACTGGGCCCTGGGGATCGCAACTTGTGACTGGCTCCCAGCTTCATGTAACTCCATTCACCAGCGCTCTCTGGGCCCAGCCACCAACCAGATTTTACCCAGTGATAAGTACAGCTATGAGCTGCCAGCTTTTCCAAGAGAATGCTGTGGGACACAGTAACAAAAGCCTTACTGAAGTCCAGGTAGATAATATGCACAGCCTTTCCCTCATCCACTTGGTCTTGCAGTAGAAGATCAGGCTTGTCAAGCAGGATCTGCCTTTCCAAAAGCCATGCTGGCTGTACCTGATCAGCTAGTTGTCCTGCATGTGCTACATGATGGCATTTAGAATGGTTGCTGGTCAAAGCCCCATCCAGCCTGGCCTTGGATACTTCCAAAGATGGGGCATCATCTGCCTTTCAGCAAAGCAGACGCTGTAATATTTAAAGAGATTAAAAATACATTTAAAACCAAGCTTAATCATGCTGAGTAATGTGACCCTGAGTATTTCTGATTCCAAGTGAATTAACCCAGCTTCAGCTTTCTTGAAGCCCATGTTTAATGAAAAAGCTGTATCAACCTAAAATAACTGTGGCTGCTTTCAAGGTACGGCCCTAGCAGCAACTGGAAGTTAAATTGCTAGAGAGGGTTCAGAAAGACTTTCTTCTGATGACATGGTATTTTTCTTGCAAAGATTGAAAATCAAAGACAGTTTAAAAAAAAGTAAGGTAAAATAGCCGAGTTTCCCAAATTCTGCAAATTATATGTCACAAAAAGATAAAAATTGACAGTTGCAGCCAGCTGGTATCTTTTCCCTTCCTATGTTCTTAGTGGAAACTTAATTATAGAGACATCTCATTACATCTCCCCATTAGTGTAGGACTTTCTGGACTTATTCTGCTTCTTGGAAGACTTTTTGGTTGCACCACAACGTGTAGTTATATAGTTGTTTAAGAAGGCACTAAAGCACTTGCCTACAGTGTCATTCATAGGTCAGTGATTGCTAATAGGATACAGAGTCAGACCCTCCTCCAGGTCAACAGTACACAGCTATCCCAGGTAGGTAGTGATTATCTGTCATTAAAACCTGATTCTTGTTCTGTCAAAAATGAGATTTTTGTGTTCAATCCATTCCTTAATGGGCAGGTGTTACAAGAAAATTGGCATAAATTGGCAAAATTGTTGGAGACCTCAGCAGAAAACTGAAGGTATAAAATGATCGAGCTGTGATTACAGAGATGATCTCTATTTTAGTGCTTTGGAGGAGTGATGTGAAGAGTTTTCAAGATCAGCAGCAGCAGCTATATAGTGGAGAAATGTCTTGAAGGTCAGCCAGCTCACTACACTGAGTCAACAAACCATCCAGCCCAAAAGCTTGTTCCCAGCAGATGCCCTCAAGAGAATGCAAGAGCAGAAAAAATATGTACAGTTATTTCTAGGGAATATTTCCTACACCTCTGGTGACTTCTGACATAGGTGCTTCCTGAGCCAGTTTGTTATGTAGACTAACACATTCATTTCTGTGTTTATCCTACTGTCTTTTACTTGTAATCAATACCCCTGCTATTTATGTAAAAATGACAAGTAAACCACTGTTTCTTAACCTCTTTCTCTGTTATTTACTTTTTTACATACCTCAGTCATACAATTCCCTCAGCAGTTTCTTTTCCAGACCAATGAATCTTTGTTAACCTAATTTCTCAAAAGCAATTCTGTTCAACGTCTAAATTTCAAGATCTAAATTTTGAGTGGTGATCACCTGTTCATATTGCATTACAGTGTGGGGAAAGTTAATATTGCTTTTCTTCATGTGCATTGCTATACATATATTTACTATATTTTTAGCAGTAGTTTTATCTCTCATTCAGTATAATGAGCTCCTTCAACAGCTCTTTCTCTTATTTTTTTTTACTTGTTTCTCTCCTTAGTTTTTTATTTTTATCCATGTGTTTTGAAGAGGAATCTCAGATCGATATGTTACTAGATTATAGGTTAAATAGAGCAAAATGAGCTTCTGGTCCTATGATAGTATTTTATTTCTATGCAATGGTCTTATGGACATATGTATACCCTGTTTGTCCTTAAGAAGATGAAGAGGGGTAATTCCAACTTTATGCTCTACCATAAACTGATTAGTAGAGTATGGCTTCATAAGAAATACATATTTGAAACTTAGACTAATTTGACCCCTTCATATCCATTTACTGTTCTTGGCCATTAATGCTCAGATCACGCAGTAGGGTTATTGCAGATATTAGTAGTTTGGAACTGTGGGAAAAAAAAAAAATTACTCCTTCTATTGTGTTTTTCAAATATAGCATCTTTGAAATTGTCTGGGGAAAACCCATTTGGTTTAGCAGTTTGCAGCACTTTTAACAGTTTAGCTTTTGACATAAATATTTCTATACTTCAGTTTCATAGCTTTAGGGTTAATAGATTTTTGACCAAGTTATGTTGGCCATTTTTCCCCCTTCAAGTCATTAATCTAATGAATTGCTGTGATGTACATTTTCTAAAATTCTAACTTCTGCTTATATTGAGGTACTTTTTGTTTTCACTGATACTCTACTGAAGCATTTGATTGAAGTATAAGGGACTCAAATGGAAACATTAAATTGCCTGCCTGACCTACTTTTTTTTTTCCTGCCAAATGCTCTTAAATTACCTAGAATATTACAGAATATTGTTCAATAACCTGACAAAAGAAGTACAACTAAAGTTCATAAAAAAAAGATAGATTCTTATATTTAAATTGTCTAGATGTTTTCTGCATCTTGAGAGTTTAGACGGTGGGAACAATAGGTTGTTGCAGAAATTTTTATGTTCCTTTATTTTCTCATTCTTAGATTAAATTCAGTGATCATAATCAAGTATTTATATCTGACTGCAATAAGCTACCTTCTGCTTTATTCCTAGGCATTGGAATTGGTTTCCAGACAGACAGTGTTAGATTATATTGACATAATGTCACTCCAGGACACTTTCCAACTTCAGATTTCATGGCGTTCTGCCAATTATTTCAGTTTGTGTAGAATTCTGTAATATGTATCATATTCTTGATTGTGATACTAATAAATTTATTGTAGATTTTAAAAGAAACCTTAGCCTTTTGTGTCTACTTTTATAAAACAAAATTAGTCTGTGGACTTGATTATGAAATACTTATACTGTAAAAAACACCAGGAGATCTCAGTCAAATGAAAGCTGTATGGTTCTAGGGATAGGAAACATTCTAAATGAAATTTTTGTCCCCAAAAAGATTGCTGTGTAAAACATTCCTTAGTGTTACCAGCTCCAGCAATTTCATTACAAATTTTTCATTTACTAGGAAATTGTACTTCAGCCATTAAGCCTCAGTCATCTTGTTAGACTGTGAACTCACTATTTTGATTTACTTAAAGAAGTAAATAGAAAGATCAGCTCTTGTTGACTATAAGAAAGAGTTTTAGGGGGAAAAAAATAATCCAAAATCCTTATGAGTAAAAAAAAAAGAAATAGACAATTCCCAGAATGCATTTTATTTTGAGTAAGTTTTATGGCTTTTGAACACCTGGGCAGAACAGAACTGAATTTGGGTCATTCTGTGGTTTCCTTG
Source organism: Poecile atricapillus (assembly GCF_030490865.1). NCBI lineage: Eukaryota > Metazoa > Chordata > Aves > Passeriformes > Paridae > Poecile > Poecile atricapillus. Next base: position 19,406,080 of record NC_081251.1, on the reverse strand, counting down.
CTTTCATAAATTCTACTCAGTGCTTATTTACAGCTCATATAAAAATAAGCAACTTTCAGCTCTGTTCTCTACTGCAAAGTTCTCCACACAGTTTGGGATAAAAAAATTTGTTTCAGAAACAGCACAAACACCTAACTTTGGCCTAAGTATGTATGTCTGTGAATCTTTCTCAGCCTCCTTTGTGTAAATTTTACTGCTATCTTTATAGAAGAGTGAAATGCTCAACTCTTGTCTTTCCAGTAGAGGCATTTGAAGAAAGACTTCAAAGATAAAATTTCAAAAGTCATCCATCTGTAGTATGATAACACAGAAATCAGAATTTTAATTCTGTTAAATGATAGCTAAAAGTCACAATGCACAAATAGATTTCCTAGTGTAGTATTTAACAAGGATATTATATATGTCCTTTTCTCTGATGATGGAAGCATGCAAAAGAGTTGTACAGAAAAAATGAATTTAAACTACAAATGCATATTATGTTGCATTTAGAAAGAAATCATGGCATCTATGACTGAAAACTCTTTCTTTTCTATTACCAATTATTAATATTAACAAAAATTTAAATATGTTTAATGTTAAAGTAATACTGAAATTGCATCAAGAGCAAAATATCCAGATGGGTAGCGTATGGGTTTTTATTTATCTACTCCATCCTGAGTTTCTTGAATACTTTTATTGTGATGATTATTCACTTCTGAGACAGAGACAGAGATGCATATTCATAGGTTTCTCACTATATTGTCTTATAAGCTCTCCTACTGTTTCTCATTTATTCTGCACAGGCTCCATCATCACCTTCTTCACCCATAGCTAATGAACCAAAATACGAGAAGCGCTGGCTAGACACCTTATCAGTTCCTCTGTTGATGGCTCGAATCTCGAGGTACAAAACTGGAACAGATAAATTAAGGTTTGTAATCTAAAAGGGGAGGCATTGGGTTAGTTAGCTGTACATAGTGTTTTGCTGTGGATTGTTGGCTTTATGAGAATTGAGTGGAGATACGCAATTCTTCTTATTAAAAACTATGCAGTTCATCCTCTCCGAAGATTAATGGTATGCATGGTGATTACCAGAGATAAGGTAAAGCACCTACAAATATGTTTCTATAATCTGTTGTATCTTGGGAATTCAGTTAGCATCAGCAGCTAGTACAAAGGTTAATCCTGGTGTTATGTGAATTAATTTTGAAGCTACTACATTTCCTCCTGTATCTCTAATAGGATAATTCTATATTCCCCATGTCTAATATTGTCAATTAACTCTCCTTTTTCATTAAAAATGATAACACAGTGCATAATCATCATGCCTGTGCTATCATATATAGATATGCTTGTGTCATTGTCACATTGTCATATTGACAAGATTTTGTCAAAGTACGTGGTACAATATATTGTATTTTTGATCATAGCATTTTTTTGCATCTCAGAGACACAACTAATGGTTTATAAAGTAACTGTGGAAAAGGATGTCAGAGGCTATTTTACTGGGCTTCATGAAATATGAAAGCAAAAGTGGAGTTTAATAAAGCTTCAATATACTTGAGAAAGTTTAACACATTGCAGCATACATAAGCTTTTTCTGCAAATCATTATGTGGTACAACTGCCTCAAATCTACCGGTAGTTTTAGTCCAAGAAGTCCACAGTTCTCCATATTTATCAGAACAGGGGTTCATTCACTGTCATTGTTTTTCATGGTCTTTATGGGTTGCCCTATATTTACATATTAGTGAGATAATTGGAATCTCTGTTGAAGAATCAATATACAGGTCACCTGCTATGAGGAGGTACCAGAAATTCATCTGAATACCTTTCTTGATGTATGCTAGATTTTTCCTAAAAATGACCTGAAAAGCATTTTTTTCCTAGTAGGACAGATATGCTGCTTTTACTTACAGCAATTCATATTCTAAGGCAGTTGGCAGCTCCTCTTCCAGACTTTGTGTTAAAGCATCACAGGTGAATATTAAATTTTCCAGAAAAGTTTTAGCTTCTTCCACAGACTTTGTTTGAACACTTCATACTCTTTAACTTAGTGTCTCATCTCTTCCTCCACCACTTTCTTCCTATTTCAGCTGACAAGTTCGTGATGTCTAGCCTTGTCCAATCTATCACAGACCTCCAACCATTCAGGGCTTAGACGTTCTCTGAATTAAGTAAACAAATCTCAGGGTTCACATTTAGGCATCAACTTATCATCAGTGTTCTAGAATCTAAAGGATAAACAGAAGAGGATAGAACATTTAAACCTCTGACTTCAGTTATCACACTGATAATTTAAAGCACTTTGCCTCCTGTGCTGTGCAGTTTACACATTAGATGAAGACATCCCAAGGGATTCCAGTTCCCAAAAGAGTTCCATGTTCATTTTGAGAATTCTTTGAAGTAAAATGCCGTCAGATATTGTACTGAGTCTTGCTGAGATGGAGCTTATCTTCTTTATATTGGTCAATATAGAGCTGTGTTTTGGTTTGTGACTAAAGCAACATTAATAGCACACCAGTATTTTGGTTGCTTGCACACCATCAAGGCTTTCCTTTTTTCTTGTTCTGCTCCTACACAGTAAATAGACCCAGGGTAGGCAAGAAGTTGAGAGGAGGTGCAAGCAGGATCAGTGACCCATACTGATCAAAGGGATATTCCATGCTGTGTAACATTTTTTCTCAGCAATAAAAACTGATCAGAAAGGGCTTGGGGAGAGAGAGAGCCATTTCTCAGAGACTGACAGGACATCATTCTGCTTGTGAGAGATAGTGAGCAGTTGCCTTTGCATCACTTGCTTTGTTGTAATTTAGTTGGGGTTTTTCCCCTCTTCCGTTTGGTTATTAAACTACCTTTATTTGTGTTCATGAGGTTTTTTGTTCTTCATATTCTCTCTGCTATGCCTCTGGAGAGGGCTGAGGGACTGAATGGCAGTGTGGATGCTTGGCTGCTGGCACAAGATCAACCCATCATAGATATATTTTTCTTGTAAGATTTGAGGATCTTGGTGCTTTCAGTTTTAGTCTTGAAGAGACATTCTCTCGTGATGTATCTCACACCCATATATATTTAGTTTATATTACACTCCTTAATTACTAGTGGGTTTTTATTATTGTTGTATGCACTCTGATGGAAGATGAAATAATTCCATAAAGCCTATCTACATCCCATGATACTTTCCTTCTAAAGTGGTCCTTGCTTGTTTTGATGAACCAACAAAAGCAGCTATATGAGCATTAAAGCGATACTGCCTTGAATTAATTGTGGATGAGGTGTTTCCCATTTTCTTACTAAAGGTTTTTGTTATTTGACTGAGGGACACCAGACTGCTCTTACTGTGAAATGCATGTATGTATTTTCACTTTTACCCAGCTTGTATCCTTTTTTTGAATTTCCCCATGTTCATATATGCAGTGTCCAACATTTTTCTTCTGTAATTGCTCTCTAAAATCAAATACCTGCTTTGCATGAAATAAAACCTCTGATCAGTCTAGATAAAAATCCCATTTTCAACATTTTAACTGTTCCCTTTTACGTTGCAGCCATCAGTATAAAGCCCTTGGCATGAGTCCGAATTCATTCCCCTGAATGGATCACAGACCCTTCTGACCAATTTCCTAATTTTTCCATACCCTGAATATCTACTTGGAGCCTACTTGCATACATGGGTTGACAGCATGCCTGTTTTTTCTGTAGTGTGAGTCCATGAGTCTGCCTTACTTGTAACGTTTTGTCTCCTGCATGTTCTTTTTCTTAACTGTTTTGCTGCAATGCTCCATTATGTTTTCTTCACTAAGTTACTGTTGTGGTTTTAAACTAGTAACAAAAATTACTTATTTTCTGTTGTGAGATATGGATTAAAATAAGAGCAAAACAGGTTTAAAACTTAAAAGGAATAAAGACAGTTTATTAACAAACTATTAGAATAAGAATACCAAAATAAACTTTCAGAAAACTCTTTTTCTTTTCACTAATTGACTATTTCTTTGTACACATAACAACATAGAGACAAAAAAAATAGTTTTACAATCTTGGTGGTCTAAAACAGTCTCAGTTTCTAGAGTCTTTTCATCAGTCCTTGTAGAGAAACAGAAGTCTCTTCTGAAATCGATGGAGTTTCTAGAGTCCACTCCTCCCATCTCACACTATTCTGAGGTGTGCAATGGGTCAAATTGAATCTAGGGATGTTATTTTTAAGGATAAGTGATTCAAAGGAAAATATCTCCTTCAGTTGTTTCTGTGAGCCTTCCTGGAAAACAGCCATCTCTTTGGCTCCTTTAAGGCTTTAAAATCTTCACTTCACTCGCAAGTTCCAGCAACTCACAGCATCATAACCATCCTCCTTTTCTTTGAAGTCCACACTTTGAATACTCTATTCCTCCCATACTCTAGTCATGAATTAAAGGAGTCTTTAAACTACTGTCCATCTCCATAGCTGTAACAGAAAGACTTTTCAGCAACAAGCATTTTCTTTTTCTCTCTTTCTTATTTAAACTTAACTCTTTTTTTCACTGTTTTTGGTAGTTTTATGATGTCTTACATGTTAATTGCCTCTCTTTCTCTGTCTGTTCTAAGAAAAAGGAGTAATCTGTTGTTTATCTAGGTAGTAAAGGAATTAAAAGAAGAAAGCTACAAAAGTTCATAGTGTCCAGTTTCAGTCTAGCAGCAGACCTTGAAAATTAAACTAAACTGCTAAACTGCTTTTCTCTCCTTCCCCCCCCCCCTCCCTGCGGCCTTGTCCCGGGCCTGGGAGGGGGGGGAGAAAGCCAAGACAGAGCTTGTTACCTCTCCAGAGCCGGAAACAAAAGAGAACGAGAGAGCTCTGAGTGTACTTCTTAAGGGGGTGTTTACAAGTTGAATTCACTTTTTAATGGTCAGATCTGCTGTCAATTCTTGAAAATGACTGATAATTGGTCAGGAAGAAAAACTCCCATCAGTCACCAGTAGCTTCAACTTTCCTTTTTTTACTCGGTCTTAAAGGTGAAGCTAACCCATGACAGTTACTTCAGTTGGTCTTGCAAAGGTGCTCTGGCATCAGAACAGCCAGATTATTTTTTAAGTCAGTTGTTGAAGTATTGTAACTATCATCTATAGTGTCACATACACAGCTGTTCGCCTTCTCTTCAGCTAGATGAACCGTATGAAAAGTCTTTTTCCCTACTTCTTACCTGAATTAAATTCAGAGAGGTCAATACAATTCTTTCTGTCAAAGATAACTTATAGTCCATTGGCTTGTGACATAACTTTTTAACTGTGCAACACATTTTGGCTTTTGAAAGGTAATTAAAGATTGTCTATCTACTCACAGGAAATGCATACTCTGCTTTCTTCAATCCTTTGTTTTCCTGATGTAAAAAACATCTTTTTACCTGTGGAATTCTTGCAGAATTATCTATGGCAGAATTTACCATACTCCTGTTAGTGTACTCTGATTTTTAAAAATACATAGTATTGTTAGGCCTATGTATAGTACCTGTAAATTCAACCACTTTTGCTGTTCTGATGTGCTAAACTGCCATCTACCAGTGTGGATATTTCCTCTGATCTCATTTACAGTACTTCCTGATATTCAATATTGTTTCATATTTTCAGCATTCTTTTCCTGGTGGTGCAAGTACCATACTTATGGTACTTAGAAGAAAAAACCTGTCTCTCATAAGGTTGGGCAGAGTCAGATATTTTACTAAAGGCCTTCTTTCTGTTTCCTTTATTTTGAAAAGATACAAAATATTACAAAGTATGGCATGTCAGCATTTTGCTCAAAATTAATTTTTTAATTAGAAATGCGTTACAAAGAGTTGTCTGTTAGACTGTAGTACACTTTTAGTGTGATTTAGATCAAATCTGGGCAAATCTAATCAGATTAGGCTATTATTTCTTTTGCTGTTAGACTGAGAAGTTTAAATTCTTCCGTACATTGCTTGAGTTTTCCAGTAGCTTTTCCAAAAAACAAAGGCATACTTTCAGCATACTTCTGTGTCATGAGATGGCCAAGATCACATATATCTGTTTGATTCATATTCATTGTTCATGTGAAGAGAAAGTAGTTGTCTTTGGCGCTACATTTCACTCGACTTTTTATTGTATTTTTCACAGGAAGTCTTTAGACTGTAACATAATGACTCAAAAATATTTTTTTCATATATTTTAAATTCTGTTAACACCATATGTATTAACAGAAACAGTAGAGAATGGGATAGATATTTTCCTTCCATATAAAGGAATGAAGGCTGAAAGGCTGAAAATACTGCACACTGGGCATGTTTATCAGTACTACAAAACAAAAGCAAAACAAAAATTTCTCAGAATATTTTAAAGGAAAGATAAGAAACATAGTAGATGTCATTCCTGTTCTCAATGATAAATTAAACATTGTATTTACAGAAATCATCTCGAATTAGTGTATTTCACATTGTTGATATGATTATAGTCTGTTTATATATGCAGCATGCTAATTAAATTTTTTGATTCCTTAGCAGTTCAGTAACTTTTTTGATTGTCTTTATTATATAGCACTACTGTTTCTATTATTCTAGACTTCTCACCAATCCATCAATGTAATTTTTCTCTGTAAGAAGTCAGGTAATATAAATGTAGTGATAATCCTATTGCTGTGAATATTCTTAATTGGTAGTTGGCAACAGAAACATTTTTTTCCTGCTGAGAATTGAATTGGTCAATAAATGTGATGTAAGTTTAACAGAAAAATAATATAAACAAGTTTTTCTTACCCAAAGGAATTTGAGGTTCATATTATAGTTTGGAGTGGGTTTTTTTTTTGTTTGTTGTTTTTTGGTTTTTTTAAGATAGAAAAGTAAAGACAGGTAGTCTTTCAGAAGGTGGAGAACATAGCTGATGCACTGTAGTCTTTCATTTTTGTTATGGAATTGATATGCAGATAACTATTTTTAGACCTCACAGCTGATACGCATAGTAATGTATAATAATTTTTATACAATATATTGACTGGAGCTTTGAGTAAAGGTAGAATTGCTGTAACATCTTGAACGTTATGAGTTTAGAGGCTGAAGAAAAAATGCTTATTTAGAATATAGAAGACTGAAATAGTGAGTGGAATGAAAGTAATTCAGGCCCAGTAGCTATCAGCCCATGTATCTATGATGCCAATTATAAAAAAACTTAATTAGACTTAGGTGTTATTTTCTGTTTCTTGGTGTTCTGACCATTGCAATTACTCCAAAGTATTGTGTATTGTTTTTTTAATGTGGTCACGGGTTTCTTAACAGATTTTTTCTGAAGAATGATATTTTCCATTTATCATTTCAGTAAGTTTACAAAATGCCTTTAATTAGATAAAAAGATTGAGAACTAAGAAATTGAATAAACCATTTTGAAAAACATCTAGGAATTAATTGCATAATCTCACTGAGTTACAAAACCTGAGTGAGCTTCCCCGTAGTTTTGACACATCAGTTAGAAAATATCTCTAGAAGTACAAATGTCTGTATTACTTCAGTTCCTATTTGATTGCTGTAAGTGTAATAAAAATGAATGTTACAATACTGGAAGCAAAATCTTCACCCGAAAACCACAAACATAAAATGCAGTCCAAGTTTATGTTTAATGCTTTGATATCTTCTGACCTATGAAGTTTCTGTTAATAGTCCAGTTATATGTGCACATTTAAATATTTTGTAAGATATGAGGTTCTGTGACATTTACAATACAAAATCCCATTATTTCTAACATGACAGTAAGTAATTCAGATCCTTATTTGAGATCCTTTATTTTTGGAGAATTTCCACTCACATTTATCCATAGTCCTTAAAACTTCAGTTTAAGTAGACATTCTAGCAAGAGGGCCATGTAATACTATAAACAAGCCACAAGAAAATGTTGTAACAAAAGCAATGAAAACTAACTCAAACATCAAAAAATCATACAAACAGGAGGGAATACTGATTCAAGATCTGGGAAGATGCAAAGCTGATCAAATCTGTCTGTCTGTATCAGTATGGTAGTAAAGATAAAAGAGATGCTGTCAAACCTACATCTAGATTTTTGTAGAAATATCTATATAGTAAAATACCTATACAAGTCTAAGAGAGATGGTTTCACATGCCACAGATACTAAAAAATATAAAAATATGCTTTGCTGGAATTCTTAACCTCCAGTAAAGCAAAAATTCCGATTTTCCCATTTCAACTGGCACTGAAAATACTTTTTATCTTAGAAATCTTTGGATTTAACACCTCTATAGTGCAAACTGCTTGCATGGAAAATTTTCCTTAATATTAATTAATAATATTTGTTTAAAGGTGTCAATTTCAAGAAGAGAACCTAAAGTCCACCAATGCTCATCTGTTATTCTGACTGACATACTCACAAAGGTAGTGTTTATTTTATTACAAGAAATTAATGCCTAAATAAAGAAATAAATCAAACTCCTGAAGAGACCAGGAATGCAGATCTGTTCATCATTTCACTATGAAAGTCAGATAGAAAGATACTGACTATGGAAAAGGGTGCCTCATGCTCCTTAGGGGAAATGCTTGAAGGAAACTATGTTACAGACAGGGAGACAAATCGCAGGGTAAGAAATATGATGGCAGTACAACACAAATTTCTAGTTTTTAGGAAATGAAAATATTCATTTCTTGTCCTAGTTGCAGTAGTCAGTAGCATAACTGCAGTAATGGAAGATGTAGAAATTTCCTCTGTGTTTTAAAATTATCTTAGGGCCTCAGAAAAAAACCAAAACAAAACCAAAAAATCCAAACCAGCAAGGAAAATAAAAAGCCTACAGCAACTTTATAGCATGTTGAAACCTTTCAAACTTGCTATTTGGTATTAAATGAAAAGCTCCTCCTTGACAGCTAACAGGAATAGTGCTTTGTTGTGTCTCTTTTTTTCTTCTCTCTGTTTTGAGGAAATGGCAGAGAAGTGTATGTAATTTAAGTCTGTAGGATTTATTTTCTCATGAATTCCTGTGCCATCTTGGTGCATGCTTTGATTGTTTCACTTAAAACAAAAGCCTTAGGATTTATTTTGTTCAGCTTTTAATTTTAGTTAGGATATCTGTTTTTACATGTAGCATTCTGTACACTATGCTTTTCAGAACACAGTGTGGTACATGGAACAATATCAATATATTATAGGATCTTCAGAGAGAAATTTTTGTAACTGAAAGCAAGAAACAATCATAGCTGATTAAATTTCAGGGCAAAAACACTGTGTTACTACCATAGACTTCATGACTGGCATATATAAACTTTGAAAACCCTGCCTGTTTTTTGTCTTATGTCATTTACACTGAACTGATTTCTGGCCAAACCATCTTCCTGCCAAGTCAGCACAGTGGGGACAGCAGTGCCCCGTAGGTCTCAGTCTCATGTGCCAGGTAATGTGACTACCAGTGGCACATCAGAAGCCTTGAACCAGCCTGAGCTCTGAGAAAAGACATCCCGGTGTCAGTGTGCTGGAGCAAGGAAACAAGCTCCAGAAAGGGCTTTTGGGGATCTTGGCAGTCTCCCCACTGAGCAGGAATCAGCTGAGCACAGGTCTGCTGATGAAGTCCCATATAAGGGACTGTGTTAGCAATAACATAGTCAACAAGGCAAGGGAAATGATTGTTCTCAGCTATTCTCATCTACTTGCATTCCTGAGGCCACACCTGAGATAGCTCCCTCTGTGTCCAGTTTTGGTCCTTCTGTGGGAAAGATTCGTATTTCAAGAAAGTTAGTGAGGAGGCTGGACTAGAGGACTTGCAGGACCTCTCACACCCTATTTGATTCTGTGCAAAAATCCTGTTAGTGAAGTGTTAGATCTCTAGATGAATATTGAATATTATTAACTGTCTCTAATTGATTGCCATGTTTTAATAAGATAAAGAACAGGAGTTTTAGTGTAATCCACTCTATCACCAGCATCATGTTTCAAATGATAAAATATTTGGTAATTTTTATAATAAAAGTTGGGGTTTTTTTTAAATTTTGATTGCCTGTTTTGATTGCATCAATTGTTAGCCAAGGAGTTCCCTTCTGTGATCTTTCATCAGCCACTTAGGTAACTTCCTGCCACTGGGATAAGGCATTCGGGTCTTTGTGTGTCTGCTGAAGCTGAGTTACTATCTAGACATCCTGTGGTTCCATGGAGCACATACTATTGCTTGCCTCTCTTGAATGCTCTGGATAGTCTTCTTGCTGTGTAAGGATACTAGCATCTTAGCTTTGATATCTGAATGGGGTATCTGGCTGGGCATTGTGAATGGTTCTCCTCACAGAATTAAATTGAGTCTGCTTCCAGGCAATGTGTATCAATGCATAAGAGCTGACAGATTCTCACTGTCTCAGTGGGATGTTGAAGTGATCATACCGTAAGTTACAGCACTGTTGGGATCTTTGTCAGAACCTTAGGTAAAAAGAACAATATGCTTGGGAGGTGATTATTTTACTCAGTTTACTTGAAGGCAATAAAAGGATTTTATTTTATCTTTTCTTTCTTTCTGAAGAGGTGAAAGATATTACTGAAATGAAAGTGACACAGAATTGAGCCATTGCCATCAAATTTTAGTAGTTATTGTGATTATTCAGTCATGAAACAAAAAACAGGCAATCAGCTGATACATACCTAAGTCTCCAGGCCAAGCATCTTAATTTTTGAAAACAGCAGATATAATGCTTTACAACTCCTTGAAAAGCAAAGCATCTCATCTATTCAGATACTTTGTCTTATTGTGTATGATGGGTATTTTATATTACCTACTCTGGCAAGTATACAGAGTTCAGTATTCATGTTCACCATCAAACTCCCTACAAATGACAAGGTTAGGTTAATAACTTTTTTGGTTAATCAAGAATGAATAACTGCCCATTAATGACATTAAATATGTCATTTTCAATGTTGACATATCATCAATTAAGCAGTAGAAGTCTTCACCTTAGATTAGAGAACCCCAGTAAGATACAGCAACTTCATAGAGCAGTATTCTGATTCAGTAGTTGGCTTTCTTCTAGGTTGGTACCAAAAATTGAGCAATATAGCATATATACATATTAACATATATTAATTAATATAATTAATTAATATAATATTAACATATTATACAGATATACATATTATAAATACATAATGTACAAATGCAGAAAGTAGTGGTAATACTCTCTATATTATATACAAAACAAACTTATAAACAATCACTGAGATAATCATAATTGTTCTTTCACAATAGTATATAACTAAAATCTAATTCTCCTGGCCATCATAGGCATTTAAATAATCTGGATATCTTTCTGAAGTTTAGTTACTGCAACTATTGTACGTCACTTTTTTAAAATTTAGATCAGTGTACTTTTGTACCTCTACTTAATGAGCTTTTTTTGTTCCTATTGGAAAATCTTAAATTAAAAAAGCATATCCCACCAGCATTCAAATGCAAGGGATTTCAGAGGTACATACACAGTGCCTAACTTACTGCAGATAGTAAGGAAAGGAAAGCATTGGCATTTGCAGAATAAAGTTGCTATAAACACATAAAAGTTGATTAAAGGTTATAAAGTGCAATTGTACAGACATTAGCCTGTGCCAGTGCTGTTTTGAGAAGGCTAAGGAAAATTTTTAAAGAAATTTCTAATAATATTTTTCAAAGTCTTATGATATAAAAGTGCTTGAAGTAAGCATTACTTTGAATGTTACATGGGAAAGTTTAGGAATCCAACAAATGAAAGCTAGGGAAGACAGTGCTTTAAATCTTCATACATTCCTAGTAAATGAAGTCAAATTCAATTAATAAAATCGACATTTTAGTTTAAAAAAACACTATTTTTTTGTTTGTTTGTTTTGTTTTTTTGAAAAAGACCCAATGCATATTTCCTGAATACAGTATCTTAAGTTCAGTAATTATGAACATATGTATACCCAGGGGAAGCAGATGATCATCAGCACATGTATATATTGGTACAGAGAAAGTACTTACTGTATCTGTTGCTCTTGCTACTGCCCTATTATCCTTGGTTTTCTTGCCGTTCAATTGATTGGCAAATTAAACACTCAGAAGTTTGTCAAAAGGCATAAATATCACTTGAAAACTGATAAATATTGGGCAGTTTCAGAAAACTGATATATCTTCCTTTACGGATATATTTCTTCTTACTGCAGATCTAATGCATTTGAAGTGCTGGCACTCGATGGAGTTAGTACTGGGATACTTCAGTTTTATACAGCCCAGGAGAGTGCTGACTGGCTGAGAGCAATGTCAACTAACATCAGTGATTTGACACTTCAAAATGTATGTTACTTTCTGCATATTTTCTTGTTTATGCTATTGTAAAATTATTTCTAGTTTTCAAAGGGTAAGAAACAATTCACCTTTAAGAACAACATATAAAATGCTTGTGTATGGGGTGGAAAAAGAGAAAGGAAAAAGCAGAGAGAGGTTGCCTGATCAAAACTATCAATAAGTTTTCAAGGCTTGCAGTATTAGCAGAGAACAGAAACCAGTAGAAACTCAGATTACATTTATAATTTTAAAGATTTTTATGGCAAAACATTTATCTATATTGGTAATTTCACAGAGCTTTTGATGTGACCTAGTATTTCATTTTCACATTTTTGTAGTTAAACTGTGCTTGAAATTAGCACTTGTTGATTTTGAAGCAAGCATGTGAAGCATGTGAAAATTCTTCTCATAGTGAAGTATAATTTTCTGAGGCTCACTGGAGGCAGTAATTCGACATCTTTAAGTTATTTAAGAGTTGATTTATTTAAGGTCAGATTATTCCATCTCATGTCCTAGAAGTATAAAGATGCTTATACTATTTTAAATTACTCCTCTAAATTAGTAAGTAACAACTGCCTTTGCAAGCACAAGTATTGCAAGTATTAACGAATCCCCAGAGAAACAGAAAATTACTATTTGGATAGCACATTTATTATTCCAACAAAGAGCTAAAATTATTTATATAATTACAGAATTAACCATAAAGCTAAATAGGGAACTCAGTAATCTACAATAATAAAAATATTTGTCTTTAAGAAATGATAAAATTTAGTGATAAAAACACAATAAGAAAAGAAAGAATTGCCTGTGCAGGTTTTAATCTTTTTTTTCTCTACGTGTGTAAAGTATGTAACTTTTTTCATAAATTATGATTTAGTAACCTTTTATTTGTGCTTTAAACTCTAAACAGACTGTTGCTTAGGTCTCCAGATTATAATGTGTAGAATTTCAACATAAATCTTTAATTCTGTTGGTTAAAACAGACTTAATATTTAATTTGTTTTCTTAGTCTTCAAAAAAACATGAATCTCATTTGATCATAATAGTTCATTTGTTCTGTTAATTCTTTTAAAATATTCAATTGCTTAAGCAATCTCTTTGTCAAAAGACATTTTTCTTATGATGCATTCTTTTTAAATACTAGTTGGTGACTCACATAATGTACATATTATTTGATAATTCTAAGAAAGTGTATGGTAATATTTCTAGAGCAATTCCAATTCATAGTTACTAAGCTTTTCTTTTTTTTTTTCTTTCTAGAGAAATTAACTGAATAAAAGCCACTCCAAGGATATAAGTGAATAAGAATAAAAATAAATGCAGGCAGATTTTGTTAGTCATAGGGTGCTAGTCTGTTTTTTTCAAAGGACTGTGTGCAGTAACTAAGTGTCCTGACACAGTATCTTCATTGTGCTGCAACCTGTTGGCAGCAATATTTTATTATAAACTGAGTACTTAGTCTTCTCCATTATCTATTAATAGTGAATTCTGTCAACAAAATAGTCCATCTGGTGTTCCTGTAACTGGCTGTTCCCAGGAAGGGCTTGAGAACCAAGTCATGATGAATGTCCATGTTTTGTGTTCTTAGTGAGTTAAAAAGTAAACTCTATGCAGCTCATATAAGAAGCACGTTAACCTTTTTGCTTAGACAGTAGCTTTAGAGGTTTTGTCAGGTGTGTAGCCTGTGGTACAACTGGAAAGGTCTGACCAGAGAATTTATTTAATTATTGATCATTAAAAGGGGAGATGGAGTCAGTGAGAATCCCTTTTGTTGCAAACTACTTTTAAGGTGAGGATTGAGAGGCTGGAGTATAGCAGAAGGCTGGACAACTCTGTGAATCTGGGCAACCAAAAAACACAGACCATTATCCATGCTTAGGACATCCATGTGCTAAGGACAGGGCCTTTCAATTAGGCTTCTTGGAAGTCCATTTGGAATCCTTTTTGTTACCTTGGTTTTATAATTTCAAAAAATTGTTATTTTCTTATCATACCTCTGACACTGACATCAGGGAATGAATATATAATTCCTTCAGAGCTTCTTCCTGTTTCTGCACTTCTCCACTTCTGCAGAGCATCTCCCCATTCTCCAGGACTGGAAAAATCACTACTCATTCAGAAATTGTTTCAGAGAGTTCCTTATCTGGTTATGGTTTATTTCCATGAGTACTTTCTGACTCAAAGTTCAGTTTCTTCTCAAAATAGTTAAACTTTTGATTTCTTATTCTGTCCCATGCCATCATCTCAGTATGGAAATTAATTACTAGATACATGATCACAATGAACTTTTTTGCTAACACTTTTGGCATAATATCAGCATCCTTACCTGAGCTATTACTGGGTTTTTAAGCAATTATTTTAACCATTATTCATGTTTTACTTCCACACATTTTTATATTTTAGTTTGCTGGTACTTGTTTCATTGCTTTAGCAACTTTTCTCACACCTTAGTCATTCTAACTTAAACTGGACCTATTTGTGTTAGTCTTACATACATTTTTTGCCCTACATATTTGCATTACATTTTAATAATTTCTTTCAGAATTTTAATTCTTAAAGAGTTCCTTATAGGGATTAATGGTTTTCGTACAGGGCACCCAATCTTTCCTGTATCACTTTACCCTAATATACTTCTTTTTTTTTATTTATTTTACCCAAATACAGTCATGTTTAGCAGCTCTTCGTCAGATCTGCTGATGTCAGGAGACAGTCCTAGTGTAGGTAGTGCAAAAATAGCTCTGCCATAATGTGACACTTCTGCTAATGTCAGACTACTCTTTTGAAGTACTGAAACATCTAACTTCTGTACAAAGGCAAGCTCTCTGGGGATGAAGTGTATAGGAGGAGCTATCTTTCAACAGTGAAGTGGGAAGTTGTTACTGCATAGGAGTGCTGCCCCTGTATGTTAGCATATTTAGAGAGTGGTGCTTGGTAGATGAGAGATAATGATTCTGGTACCAGCCTGGACTTCGTTCTTAGATGACAGAGGAGCACAGGGAATGCTGCAATGTGGAGAAAAATGTAAGGCTGTCTTTTCAGCCCTCATTGCTGATACATATTTTACATGCTTAGCTCAGAGAATCTCCTAGTTACAGTCAGCTTTACAAGCAAGATGCATTCACTTTTATTTCTGAGGACCCTTGCCCCAAATGATTCATCTCTCTGTTCATGTTCCGTTTTTTCACATATTTTTCTACCAGCATGAAACTACCCTATCATCTTCCTTTGTGATTCAATCCTCATTTTCAATGTTTTCAAAGCTTTTTGCATTTACCTTTGGCTGAAATAAATACAGGTGAATCAGCACTTCAAATTTATTTCTTCGTACACCTCTTTTCTTGCAGAAGGAAAAAGTTGAAGAAACTGAAGGAAAAAGGGTAACAGAAACTGGCAGTGAATCTTGCATGATGAAACAAGAAGCACAGGAAACAAGTTAATCTGTATGTGCTTCTTACTGCTCTTGTGCTTAATTTCTTGAGCTAAAGGATTCTTTGTAGGCTGAGGTGACAATGCTATAATGGCTATGATTTTTTAGGAGACGGTCTTTGGGAAAATTTATATTTTTCTCTCTGTTTTTCACCATTCGGATTGACAGCTATTAGATATATGCAGGTTTTCTCATGGATCATAATTATTTTCTTTGAAATCTAGCACTGAACATAACTTTAGTCATAATCAGTAGAAGCACCTAAAGGTAATGCTGTCAGTTGATTTACATTATAGAGATTTTCTTATATTTAAAATTTTCTCAAGGTTTTGTAGCTTTTTCCGAATATAATCTAATGGTGTTACTTTTTTTTTTTTTTTTTTAAATAGCAAATAAATTAGTAGGTCATAAGCAAATCATAGAACAAGTTATGATGCACTTGTTCTGCTTTAAACATTATTTATGATTTTTATAAATCATTGCAGCTGTTTTATTGGAGGATGGTAGAAACTTAAAATTTGGTATTAGTGTTATTAATCCAGATTACATTTGTGCCCATGACAGCTTTTTTAATTGTATATGTCGTAGTCTGTAAACCTTTTTTATTTCTTCATGTAAACACATATCTGAGTGATATTCTGTACTGCAGTTGTATGAAATTTCTGGTGTAATAGGAAGAGACTTATGAAATATAAGCTTTAAACATACATTAACAAAAGGAAAAGAAAGAAGATTGAGACAGACTTGCTTTCTTTACACAGCAGCAGAATGGGGGGTACATGTAGATGGAAGTGAAATTCTTGTGTGTAGGAAGCAGTATACAAATTTGACTGCCTCAATGATTATACAAACAATTATATTCCCAGGGTCAGAACACATACTATTTTTTCATTGCTGCTTTTTGTTATTTTAAATGCAAAATTTTCAGTTGAAAGTACCAAGTACCACAGTTCAAACTGTAGAAGTTGTAAAGGGAAGTCAGTAAGGATAGGATCCACATCCCCTAAACTCAGCCAAGCAGTCACGTAGGATACTAATATAGCTAGGAAAAAAAGGGGTTCCTGTCAAGATTCTTCACTTGCACTGTCTTCTTGAAAGAGAATAAAGGTATCTTATATGTGAGATAAATCCCAGCCTGGGAGATATTTAGATTTAAGTAAGTGGTTCTGAAACATTTCAGTTTCTGCCCCATATGCATCCATTTAGAACAGAGTATAGGAATTACAATTTTCTTAGTAGTTCCTTTCCAAGTTGCCTACAGTCTTCACAGACCCAGGTTTTCTGTTTTAGCTCCCCCGCTGTGTCTAGCTCGCATTTCTATACTGCAGTGCTGAGTACTGCTCATGTGCTGCCAGCAAGGTAAATTTAGCACATTTGCGTTCCTGTCTGTCTTCACCAGCTGTGGAGACATGTGTGAAGGGCACATGCGGTGCCAGGTGAAGAGTTCATACTTCTCAGCCCCATGACGCTGGGATATAGATATAGTATGCTATAGAAGCAGATCTTTTCCTCTCCCCACTGCTACATCAGGGCTGCAGACATCCTGCTTTGAACAGGGAATGAATTGTCTGTGCAGTGAACAGCTGCTGAGTCCAAAGCATTCTTCCTTATTATCCTTACCAATGGAAAGCTGAACTGGTTATGAGGATGCTCTTTACAATATTCTACCCACTTGGTGCAGGAAACCTGCATGGCCAGTCTGACACACTTTTTTCCAGGCACATCTGAACCCATTTACTTTCTCTGGTTTGTGCTATAATAATCTTGTTGGTTTTGGATACTTGAGAGAAAATTATATTTTCTGTGCATATAACATGGCTTTTGTATAGTTACTTTGTGTATGTATTTGTGTCTGAGGCACAGGAGAAAGGCTGGACCTGAGGCAGAGTGTATCAGCATTTCTACTGACATTGAAGTATTCCAGGTGTCATTTCATTATGTCCTGCACAACTGCTCTAGCAGGATTAAACCCACCACCAAATCAGACTGGTGACTGCTTCCTTCTGCAACACTGGGCATGTCAGCAATTTGTTTTAATCAAGTTACAGAGTGAGATTCTTGAGTTTCAGCTAGTTTTTACTGATGGGGCCCCATAAGCACCAAGAAGCTCAGTCACCTCCAGGCCATCTCCAGCACAGTGAAGCCCTGCAGTTGTGCCAGGCTACCAAAGGCACACCAGTGTGCATGACCTGCCAGGAGCCTTGCTGGTACCCCTCTGTCTGCTCAGCAACTGAATTTCAGTTCCATCCTCATCATTGCTCTCTGCTTGTGCTAAGCTGTGGGTGCCAACACCTGCAGCCTGTGACCTGCAGCTGTTGAGATAGTCCCTGCTCCTCCTCTAGGGTGGCAGGGAGCTGGCAGGGCCACTGCAAGGGCCTGGCAGGATCTCCCAGCCCACAGTCCAGGGTGACAGACAGGCCTGGAAGATGCCCCAGGCCCCCAGCAGCTTGGTCACCTCTACCTCAGACCTTTAGTCATTCCCAGCTGTCTGACCCACCAGCACACCTGCACCATTTAACGGCACAATTCAATTCCAAAGGGCTGCAAAAATGAGCATATGAGGGAGAAGAAACCCTGATGGCCCATGATGGGTTAGGACTTACTTCAGCCCTGAGCACTGCTGTCGCCCTTTGTCCATACAGTCAAGATTCTTGTTGTCATCCTACTCCACCACATTGCCTTTTGTCCTAAGGTTATTTTGTTTATGATCAAAGTTAATTTACTCTGTAGAGAACAATGGCTTGTAATTGCCATCTGTTAGGTGCAAGTGTGTGTACATACGTGTGTGTATAAATCCTGACACATCCTAAGGCCTGTGTCATTACCATGAAGTCATTAACTTGAAGTCTGTTGGCCCATACAGGTGTACTGGGTCTGGCTGGGGTGGGGGTAGCTTTCTTCTTAGCATCAGGTGCTGTGTTTTGTATTTGTGGCTAGAACAGCATTAGTAAAATGCCAGTGTTTTGTTTGGCGCTGAACAGTGCTTACACAGGGTGAAGGCTTTGACATTTTCTCACTCTGATGCACCCCAGCCACCTCAGCAAAGGATGGAACAAGGAATTCGGAAGGGATACGAATGGGACATCTGACCGAAAGTGGGCAAAGAAATATTCCACACCACTGTGCTCCACAATTGAAATTACATAGTGGAGAAAGGACGTGTGCATTTGTCTTCCAAGACAGCTGTTGCTTGGAGCCTGCCTGTGGGAGTCTGTAGTGGTTTAGGTTTGCCAATTTGAGTTTCCCAGCCAATGCACCAAATAATGTGCTGGGTTTAGCGCTGGCTAAAATCACCAGTGCACCTACTAGAAGTATGTACTCATTTCCTGCTGTGAGATATGAATTAGGAGGAGTGTAAAGCAGGCTCACAATTTAAAATAACTAAATTTAATTAATTTATTATAATTTAATTTATTAACAGAACTAAAATAATAATAAAAATCAGAATAGAATCTTCTGAACACTTCTCCTCCCCTTCCCGTAATCTCTTTTCCTTCCCTCTGACAATGTAGAGACAAAACCTGGGATTTTCAATCAGTTACCACCTCTACAATAGTCTTTCATCAGTTCTTGTAGGGAGAGGAGTTTCTCTCGCCATGCCATGGAGACTTCTCCACAAGAAATGCTTCTCTTGTGGCTTCAGTGTCACAATGAATCAGCCGCTCAGGAAAGGAAAATCTGTTCACAGTGTAAAAGTTCCTCCTAAGCCTTGCAGCTTTCTCAAAGCTGCTTTCATGGGCCATGTCAGCTAAGGGGTATTAAGGATGAGCTGTTCTAGCATAAAAAACCCAAAAGTTCTCTTCTTTTATCTTTGGAATCTTCTTCTTCTATCTTCTTCTTATCCCTGGGGCAGAGTTTCTCTTCTCTCTCTGTTCAAGCTTCTCATTAGATTGCAGCTTTTTAGCATGCACATTCTCCAGCAAAAGTGCCCTTTCCTCATGGGCTGCAGGTGAATGCTGCACCCCCCCATGTCTTTAATGAATTACAGGGAAAAAACGAAGTGTGATATGTCAAAAATATATCTTCACCATAGCCTTACAAAGAGAATTTCAGCCCAAGACCAAGCCATCTCCTCAATCCCCTCCTAACTAGAATTTGACTCCTTTACTGACCTCAGTGTCCCATGTTGTTTTCCTTACGTGTCTTCACCCTTTCCTTTTCCTGATTCGGGAGAGAATTGGTGTTTGTAGGTTCATTTGTTCTCAAGCTTTATCACTCAAAACAGTTTTTATACAGTTCTGCAGCGCTGAAAGGTTGATCTCATCCAGGCTATGCATCATCAAGCACTTGCTGTGCTGGTTGCTGCTGGTCACACAGTCTCTGCTGACCCTGCGAATCATTCCGGCTGCCAGATCCACTTAGCGCTTTTCTTTATGCAGAGCACCGAAAACAAGAAAAGCTGCTGCTGCCATTTTTGTCCTTCTGTCCGCAGCATGGCTGGCTAAAAGCATCTAAACAAACAAAGTTCATTGCGAGCCATGCCAAAGCAGCCACAGCCGCGTGCCGCTGGCCTGGTTGCGCTGATTTCAGCCATGCAGTCCCAGCCACATGGCTGCTCCCAGTACGAGATGGCAGCGGCCACTCCTAGCCCCTGGCCGCTCCTGGCCTCAGGGCCATCCCTAGCACCAACCACAGGGCCGCTCCTGGCATTGGTCCTGGCCACATGGCTGTTCCCGGTGCAAATATAGTCCCCGGTGGCATGGGCTAGCAGTGCCGCTGGAAAAAAGACCTGAGGGCTCTGCCGGGAAGGGGCCTGGCCCTGCTGGGAAGTGAGCCCAGCCAGCCGGTGGGATAGGACGCGGTGGACTCCCCAGTGAGGGGCTGAGTAGCCCACTCACCACCCCTCAGGGGGCCGAAAATCTTGGCTGGGCCACATGGGGCTGGCCCAGTCCGGCTGCATGGGACCAATCCAACCAGCGCCCTCTTCAAAAGCTGGAAGCCGAGAGAGGTTTCCCAGACTTGCCCATCTTTAAAATGTGAATCTCACAGAGGTGGGCACAGCTTCTAAATGGTTCAATAGGTTGTCAATTCTCAGAGTTAGCCAGCTATTGGTTTTTGGTAGGCACAGAAGAAGCTCTTAGCAGCCCCTCCCAGGAAAATTATTTTTGTGGGTGGCTCCTTCCCTCCTCACCAAATGTCAATTAGTGCAAATCCACCACAGAGGCAGTGAGTGATGGAATTTATATCATTTGAATTTTTCTTGTTTCTTTCACCTTAGCTCTGTTTATCTTGACTCAGAAGTTTTCTTTCTTTTCCTATTCACTCACCCTTCCTACTGGTAGGGAGGATGGAGTAAGCACCTATGCGGATACTCAGCTGGCAGAGTCAACCCACCACAACAGTCAATGGCATCACCATATTAACTGAGTTACATCCACAGATTTGATCTTACAAGCAATAACCCTGGATTTCTTTTGCTCAGTTCCAATGGCAATTGTAGTTTTCCCTGTGCATAGGTGTAGGATTTTGGTCTTCCATCACAAGCCTTTTGTTTCTAATAAAACGGGCTTTTTGACAGCATGGTCCTTTGGAAGTATTCATCAACTCTAGGATAGTTTTCAGCTTACTCCTAGCATGTAGGGAATGTGGTTTTCCATGCTAATATATTTCTTTCTAAATTCTTATCTCTACTTAATAAAATCACACTTTAGAAAATGTTACACTTGAAAGTATTTGTGTACTATATATGTCAGTATTTGTCCACCACTTATCTGTACAAACTATGACTGCCAGAGAAAAGTCAAAATGATTGAAACTCTATGTAAGCAAAGAGGAAAAACTTTGTCTTGAAGAGTAAACTAAGAGGAAAGCCCATTCAATTTTCATTTCAGCTTTAAATGCATCTTATGCTCTATGGTCATCATTTCACAAGAGCTTAATTGCAAACTTCATTTAAGAATTTGCTTAAGCAATTGTTTAACTGAGACCTAAGTGAGATGTCTACAGTACAGTATAGTATTTTCACTCAGACTGGCAAAGTAAAATTCATAAATGCAAATCTTTATGAGGTGTTTAAGGCAAACTCTGATAAAAGTTTTTGTCTTTAAAATCCTTGGTTTTGCAAATTCACTATAATAATAAAAATCTAGTATTTAGGCACTGAATTATAAAATTTCTTCCAAATATAATTTGGAAGTATTAATATATTACTCAATAACTAAGTCAATCACTGTTAATTGCATCACAGAAACTCTTCAGCATACTAATAGCTCTATGTGTTCTTCCATCTCTCTTTCATAGATGAAAATGGCAAATAAATGCTGTTCTCCCTCTGACCAGGTAAGATTTCCATTATATTGTCCAATTTTTTAAATTTGTATGACTACATTGTTGGAAAATTTGTAGAGCTTGCATATACGTGTCTAGTCAGTTTTAAAGCTAACTGGTAGATGGACTGCAAGATTGGAGATGGGAAAGCAAAGTCCCTCCCACTGTAAGTAAAGATCAGATTTGAGACCACTTCAGGAACCTGAACATGCTTAAGTCTATGGGACCTGTTGAAATGCATCCTAAAGTCCTGAGATAATTGGCTGATGTAGTTGCCAAGCCACTCTCCATGATGTTTGGAAAGTCACAGAAGTCAGGGGAAGCCCCTGGTGAGAAGTAAAAAGGTAGAAAGGAAACATTGCACCCGTTTTTAAAACGGCTAGAACGGAGGAACCCAGTATCTACCAACCTGTGAGCCTCATCCATGTTCCTGGGAAAATCATGGAAGAGATCCCCCTAGAAGTTGTGATAAAGCACTTTGTAGGAGACCCTTTCTGGGGACGGTGTGAGACACGGCAAAGACCTCTACAGTCGACTTAGGTGTTAGAAGTTTATTTCAGGGCATAGGATAGAGAGAGAGGGAGCCTGCTATGAGCCGGCAGATAGAGCTCAAAGCGGGCTCAGAGAGAGCAACACAAAATAGGGTAAGATATGAATACATGAGTTTAAGACTTAAGATTGCTACGAAAGAGAGTAACAGAACAGAACAGAAGTGAGAGAGCCGGGAAAAAGAGAGTAAGAGTGTAGAAAGAGTGAGGCAAGAGGGCTAAGAGAGCATAGCAAGAGCGTAGCAAGAGCAACTAAGAGAACCAAGAGAGCCAAGAGCGTTAAGAGAGAGCTAAGAGAGACCAAGAGTTAAGAGTTAAGAGAGACTAAGAGTTAAGAGAGACTAAGAGAGAACTCTCTTTTACAATTACTTATATAACCTATACATATGAATATTCTATTCCTTCACTAACCAATCTTTCTAAGTATACTAATACAGTAACATTTGTGTGCAACCTATAGAAATCGCTATTTTTGCATATTTTTAGTTATCTCAGGGTCCTTCAGACCTTTCCTTATAAGGCTGGGAAGAGGGGTCTCAGCTTGGTTTTATTGCAGGAAAGAATGTGTTCTGGCATACCAGCCCGGTTTCTTTGAATTATTCAAACCGTGCTATCATTTGTATTTCTTCCTTAGCCTTTCTGGCTACAGAGTCATATTTATAATTTCTTTCTAATTCTACCTTCCCAACACACTTGAAGGGCAGGGAGGACTTGGGGAACAGAAAGCCAGCTGTGTCCTGGGCTGCATCAAAAGCAGAGTGGCCAGCAGGTCAGGGCACGTGATTCTGCCTCTCTACTCTGTTCTTGTAAGACCTCACTACCACTGCATCCAGCCCTGGAGCTCCTAAAATAAGAAGGAAATGGACCAACTCTAACAGATCCGGAGGAGGGCCTCAAAGACAGTCAGAAGGATGGAACACCTATGAGGAGAGACTGGGGAAGCTGCAGCTGTTCAACCTGGAGAATAAGGTCCAGGGTGACCTTATTGCAGCCTTTAGCCTTTAGGTGGCCTATAAGAATGACTGGGACAAACTTTTAGTAGAACATATTGTGATAGGACAAGAGGTACTGTTTTTAAACTGAAAGAGTGTTGATTTAGCCATAAAGATGAAGTTTTTCTTACATGACAGGTGGTAAAACACTGGGAAAGGTTTCCCAGAGAGGTTGTGCATGCCCCATCCCTGGAAACATTCACGGTCAAGTTAGTGGAGCTCTGAGCAATCTGATCTAGTTGAAGATGTGCCTGCTTTTTGCAGTGGGGTTGACCATTTAAAGTTCCCTTCCAACCCAAACTGTTCTATAATTCTGTGATTTAATTACTCTCTTTGCTATGGCTTTTAATTATTAATTAAACCTATATGAAAAACACATGACTATGAGTGCCAGGGGAAAAAATATTTGATTTGGATACCTTTTGTTGTATGAGCTGTCTACTGCAAGTACTTTAGTAACTATTCAGAACTTATCAGTTTGGGCACACATAATGAGTTCAGTTGAAAAAAGGACTTTCCCTCAATTTTCAAAAATTTTGGGGACAGTCATACAACTATGTAGATATCACTAGATACATAATTTGATTTCCTAAGTAAACAGTCTAGTCTCCATAAACTGCCTAAATAATCAGTGTAGAAACTTATTCTTTTCCAGAGAGCTGTTCAAATGTGAAACTGGGTAACAGTGCTTTAAATTATCCTTTAGAGGAGGCACTTTTACTATCTTGGCTTGCCTCAGTCTACCATCTAAAGTAGGTGCCTAAAGTTAGGTGGGACAAATCTATCCCGTTTTTTCCATTCCAAGAATAAAAAGGAGAACAATTAGGACCTTAATTTCAGACTTTGAAAATTTAAGGTACAGCTTAAATTTTGAAGCAACAGACATTGCATTGTTCTCCAAACAGTTTGGACAGCAACAAACATTGGATTGTTCTCTGCCTAAAAGTGAGAAAAAAAAAGTTTATCATGAATTTGGGCAGATCAAGTAAACAAAACTAGAAAACATAAAAATATTAAAGGAGCAATTGTGAACAAGTCAGACTTTATATGTCTTGTGAAAATTTGCTTTAAAAGCAATCAAAATGTGAATTCTTGGGTATATATATCACAAAGACATAATATAAAACTTGTCAATGAAAACTGAAAACAGAGAGGACTAGTTCTGCCCTAGATTAATGGAGCCTATTAGTGACAGTTGTGTAATATTTGTAAAGACCTGAATAGTTCTTATTCAGGCATTTGATTTAAAATTTAGAGAAAGGATAACCTTAAGAGATTGAAGGTCACTTGAACTGCCTTGAAGTAAAATTGGTGATAGCTGCAAATTTTTCTTTCCTTTTGAGCATGGATATTTCCTGAAGAATTAAACAGATCCTTAGAGTTTCATTACTGTGTTGCCTGTGGTGAGTTTTCTTCATCGCTTTTAGAATCCAACTTAACCTTTCATAAAGGGAGGAGGTTAGATGTGGATAGGTTTCATTCAGATTCTGTTTTTCACAGGCCATTTAAAAACTAGAATTCAGGGTTATCAAGAATGTAAAAAATTACTTTGTTAAACCTTGCTTTCTTCTTTGTTTTTGATATTGCCTCTGACTGGTTTTAATCCAAACTGAATCTCCAGAACATAATGAATTTGATATGCATTTAAATAAAGAAAATGGGAAAGGACTAAGATATTGGTTCTTGGGTCTAAACCAACTTTATTTATGGGTCTCTTTGCCAAAAGATGTCAAACAAACATAGTATGATGTTTGGCCTGGCCCTAATTTAGACTTTGAGGATTCTTGTGGATCCCTTCCAAATCAGAATATTCTATGGTTCTCTGAGTCTATGATTTTTTGCTGTGTCTGTGACCCAAAGTTAGAGGTATTAGGCAAGGTAGTAGAAGTTGTAGTTATTACTGATCTATTTATACTGCTAAAATAAACAGTACCAGGTCATGAAGTTAATTGGTCCAGCTACTTCCACACTTTTAAATTCTTTTTTCCCACCAAAGCAAGGTGTTTGCATTTGAACTGCCTGTTGGAAATTTTTTCCGCCAAAGCTAAAATCCGAGACTGTCTATGAAAATTGTTTGCCAAGTTCTAGATATACCAAGACTTGCCATGATAGTTACTCCAAGTCAAAGACTGCAAGATTTTAAGAAATATTCAGGGATTACACAAATTCAAAAGGCACTAAATAAGTAGCACTTCTGAAGCTCTGGTTCTAAGTGTCTATTTAAGCTGTGTCAATGATGGAGCACACAGCATCTAAGCATCATAACTTCTGATTTTGCTTGATATAATTTATTATAATACTCTAGAGATCTGAAAGCACTTGGTTCTTTGTTAGATTTGGGACTCAGTTTTCCAAAAATACTTACTACTGGATTGATTTTTATTTTTTATGAATGTAAATTAAACCATTCTCTCTCTGCACAACTAAAAATACTTGCAATGTTTTTTGGTTTGTTTGCTGAATAGTTTCTTATGTTTTTAAGACTCAAACTTTTATCATGATTATTTCAGGGGTTTTGTGTCTGCCAAATGGCATATCTAAACATTAGGAAAGAGCAAAAATTATGGTTGCTAATTGAATAAAGAAGAGGTTGGACTATTAAGGACTAGTCTATTTGACTTCAGTCCCTGTAAAGAAATTTGAAATAAGTAAACAAAATAGCTGTGTGGAGCAGAAATATGACAAATGACTGCCCTGAAGGATTTGTCAAAAACAAATAGTGACAACCAATCTAATTTTCTCTTGTAACATATCCTGTAGATGTGTAAAAGGAGGTTACTGTCTTGATTCTAGAAAGGTTTTTGACAGCTTCTAACTTTTAAATATTTTTAAAATGTATTATACTTGTTTGTACAGATTTTGGTTGCACAGATTTTGTTGGATAATCGAATATTAGGTGTGGATGATTCACTTTCAAAAATGAAATTAAATTAAATGAAATTTTCAGAAATGCTAAAGAGGTCTGATCTGGATCCAGTTCTCTTGAATAAATTTTTCAGAAGCCTCTTTTCTACTCTGGTTTGATAATTATAAGATCATAATTCTAAATAAGAAACTTCTCAAATATGAAGGGTTTTCTCACTGTTCCTCATAGCAGAACTGCTAGTGCAGGCATGCCATCAACATGTTTGCCTGGCTTCATCCTACAGCATACAAGAAACCCTGTACCTATTCTTGAAAGATCATTTTTTGTTCCTTTCTCTTCCTCTTTTTTTTTTTTCTTCTCAAAACAGAGAAAAATGTTTTTAAAAATATAACATATAGCAATAAAATTACTTTATTCTAACAGTCTGGAAAAGTTAGTTTCTTGAAGACTATAATTTTACAACTTACACTTGTTGAAAGGGAGAAGGACTAAATTTCTTTAAGCATAAAGAGACCAAAAAAAGATAGAATTGAGATTTTCTTTGGTAATTTCTTTTACTTTATTTATATAGGATGACAGTTTTTCATTTCCTAATGAAATTGCCTTGATTTGCTTCAGAGACTTTTTCTGGCACCTCAGATCATCAATTGAAAAAACTTACTATAACAGAAGAAGTACCACTTAAAAACACTAAACCTTTTAACCTCTAGTCAGCTAATATGCAGTGCTGTGAGGTAAATATGCTCCATGAGATAAACAACTACAGTTTGAAATCGTTTTGTCTTTATTTTGCCACTTGTTGATATTGTTGCAATATTGCTAAAATGCAAAGCAGACCTATAATAAAAATAAACAAACAAACAAATAAATAAGTGAGTTGTGAAGGATGTGAGTTTTCCATTTTTCTTTAGTTGGGTTAGTTCCTGCTGCATAAATAATGTTCCTGATCTGCTATAAGAATGCCTAACCATTAAAGCAACTTACTGGTGGTAGCTGTCTTCAAGACAGAGTTTTCTGCTTTGGATCCTAACTTGAACAAGAAGGCTGTAATGAGTAAAGGTGAGAGACATCAGGTCAAATTTACCAGCCTTCTTGTTAAAACAAGCAAACAAAGAGTAGAAATCATTATTGCTACCCAAAAGGACTTGTAATCTAAATTTTGCCCAGGCAGACAATGCCTAGGAGGATGCATGAATTCAGATACATGCCTATCTTCATAGCTCCCTTCAGCAGAGTGTGGATATGTTGCTATTTGTGGTGTTCAAATGGTGCCAGGTTAGAGTTATAAATTTCATTGTTGAACTAAAGCACATAAAACATTTGAGTATCATAATTTCTAAATTCCTCTATACTTTGCTCTCTAGAACATTCAGTTTTGAATTGTGGCCATTCAGACATAACTAAAAGCACCTGATGTACGATGGAAACCAGTAATGTAATACATTAAAACTTACAGCATCCAATTTCCCTTTTTTTTTTTTTTTTAGTTAAACTTTATGTATCTGTAAGGACTGCTTGTCCCCAGTCCCAGTCCTGTCCCAAATGGCTGTTCAAAATATACCATCTACCACTTGTTTTGAAAGAGACCCCCAAAAATTATTTAAGGTGTCTTAAGATGTACTTCTCTTTGCTTTCTTAATTTGTTATAGTTCCATTGTGCCTCATGGTGTGACACTGGTTCTTAACTTGCAGGTCAGTCTGGCATATCTTGTAGATTCTTATCCCACTTCAATTACATAAGTGTATCTGTCTGTTCTGATGTGTTGTACGTAGAGATCTACTTGATTTTCTTTCTTCAATTCCCTCCTGAGTGTTTTGCATCATTTACTTTTCATAAGTATTTAACAAAAAGTACAATATACAACATGTACTGAGTGCTTTATTAAATTTAACATGTTGAATTTCTAGTTATTGCAGCATCTAGCTGCTTTATTGCTGTAGGGAAACAATAAGTGCAAATAAGAACTTCCATTTATCTGCTATGATTGGATTGCATTTTGTTAGTGACTTGTTTTATCTCCTTGTAATGGGTGCCATTGCTCATTTTCTTCTTACAGGAACTTTTGGAAAGTGTATCAGAGCATGTTAGAAACTAATATATCAATGATGTATGGATAATTTTCAAACAGTAGTGAAAGCAGTGCTGAGAAGGAACAGTTTGTAGTATAATGCCTTATGAGCACTCCTGAAAACTTCAAATGGCAGGTTTCAGTACAACTCTGTTTAAAAACTCAGTAACCCAGTAAACCACTGAGAGCTTGTTACTGAGTACCAACACTTGTTTGCTTTTGTTCCATACAGATTTTGTTGAACTGAATAATTATTCTTTCTCCATTTCTGCGGTCTAAATGATCATTAAATAAGCCAGTCAATAAGAAAGATTTGTAGAAAGAAAGTAAAAACTCCTAAAATTATATTGGATATCATTCTTTTCGTCTGTGTTACTTGATAATAAGACCCCGATTAACTGGGTATATAATATCTTTGTAGTAGACAAATATCGACAATAATATCTTTTTTTTTTTTTTTTTTTTAAAGTAATGCAGTGTCTGAACATCCTGTTTCTACGCTTTTGCTGACTACTATAGAAACAATGTTTTGGTGAGAGTTATTCAGTTTACAGAATAGCAAATCAAGAACTGGAAGGGCTACTGTATTTATTTTGCTGTTTCTTAGTTCTTAAATTTTTAGTGCTGGAGCTCAGTAGAACAGTATGGAGAAGGATTGTCTGGCTCAACATACTGGTTTATTCTTCATTTATTGATAAATTTATTGACAAAAGACATAATTGATACATTAAATACCAACATTAGAAAACAATTTGTGACATTTTCATGAGTATGAACATTCATCCATACTATTAGCTAGTGCTTTGGCATTTCTTCCCCATATAACTCATTACTGTCTGTAAGTGTAGCCTTCATTGAAAATGAGAAAGCTGCTCAGCAGTACTTGTAAATTCAGACTGGTGATTCACTCGAGAATTAAGTACCTGTTTCAAGAGCAATATATTCCTCTTAATGTGTGCAAAATGGAGCCGGGAATGTTTTTTGCTTTGTTATTTTTCAGTAAAGACATTCATGATATTCTGCTACCACACTATGGCAGTATTATTTATGGCATTCCTTTATAAATTTTTATTTACCTCAAAAGGGAAACATGCAATTGTACTTCTTCATTTCATTTTTTCTTAGCATTAATTTATCTGGAAAATAAAGGCATTCATTGTAACACTGCTAATGTTGTGTAACCAACTGAATTTGATATCTAATTCTTTGAAAACATAAATGTGTTAAAGTGTATATGAAAAAAGGTATAAACTCTGAAAGATAACAAGTATTACAAAGACTTTGTTAACAGTTACAAATATGAGCATGATGAAAACTGTTTCATTTCAGATAAATCTAGTGATTTGCTTAGAGGTGTTTCTTTAGAGGTATGTGTAATTGAAATGTCAGTATGTCCAAGTTTTGGCACTGTTATAGATAAGGTGTTATGGTTTTTATAAACTGCTGAACTACTTCGGTACACGTAAGTTTTCTGTGGGCTCAAATGAGAGTCTGCTTTGACCTGCATAGGTGGCTTTTAAAACAGGGATTATTTCAGATAAGATTCAGACTACCTGTACTACAAGTTTAAGTCTCTTCAAGGACTTCTGACACACTGATATGACATTGTGCACTTCAAGAATATGGAAATGGCTGAAAGCAAGTGTAAAGTAGATGATGCGTCTTGTTCTACTAAAATCACTCTTATGATCCACTGAGAAAGAGAACTTTAATTTTCAATTATTTTCTTTTACAGGTCATACATATGGGATGGGTAAATGAGAGACTTGAAGGAACTGATTCATCTCAGCTCTACAAATTCAAGTTTCTGGCCCTGAAGGGTTCATCCTTCTACATTTTCAGCACTCCACCGGTAAAAAAAAATATATATTTTTGTGTAATTTTCGTTGTAAATGGAAACCTGTTTGTTAGGTCTGGGTTTTTTTTCCTTTATCAAGTGAAGTTTTCAGCTGAGATTTCAATGTAAGTTGAAGTCACAGTTGCCGCTGAATTTCAATAAACTGTAGATCTTTAGCCTCTTTCAAGGTCCTCTGAAAACCTTGTAGTATCTGAATAGTGTAAAGAATTCCTTATGGGATGTTTCGTTTTTTGAAGTTGTCAAGGTCAGGTTTTATTTTGGTTGGTTAGGCCTAATATTTCTTCCGTTATTTATTCTAAGGTATTCTGTAGATGTAATGAATTGGTAGTTACTCTGCTTTATGAAAGACAAGATACATCATGAAATAAACCATCCATAATACTGGATGATAATTGTGGGTTTTTCACACAAGCAAGGGATCAAAGTACTAAGTGTACAGTTTGAACAAGTCTTGCTTTGATAATTTATATACCTCATGAAAAGAATTCTGTTTCACAACAGGTGGCTTATCTAATATTTTTCTAAAAATTAATTTAGAATGGTGAAATGGAAATGAACTGTAGAATGCTAAACTGTTTAAAAAAATTACCCATACTTACCACATGATAATATTTAATCCTTTCTTTTTTCTCCAGAAAACCTTTACCTTAAACGAATTATAAAAGAATAAAATGTGAACTTAGACTGCAATTTCAGTTATACCACTTGGTTACAGTTTTGTTCAGAAGGTGCTCAGTCTCCCAATTTTGTCTGCTGATATAAAGAAAATCTGATCCTTTTATGTATACTCTTTGCAGTACCTTTGGGAAATACATACTTTTCAAAAGTTATTTATGAAGCTCAATGAAATGCAATAAGCAAAATTTCCCCTTTCAAGATTGAAATTACCAATCCAATGATTCAAATTAAATTCAAACATCCTAAAATGGCCAACAGTATTCTTTTTAAAATGAGACAACACATCTGGGAAAAGCAAGGAATTCCTCTGTCTGAAAATTGGGAGTTTCATATGTTAAGCCAAGGAACTAAAATTTGAGTGAATTACTACAGTCCAATTAAAACGTGAAAATTATGCAGAAATATTAAACAAATAAATAATACACCATATGAATTATTTTCCTATATAAATTTTAATTATTGTCTTCAGACCTGTTTCTAAGACACATTATATATAATTAAAATTATACATCTGTATGATACTAATTTGAGATAAACTTCATTTACCATTTTCAGCACTCGAGTGAGAATAGACAAGTGGGGATGATTGGTAGTATAAACTACTTGACAGAATCTATTACGCTTTTAAATTTTTTTTTGTAGGAACCTTAGCTTTCAAAAAATGAACAGAGGGGCTCCCTTTGATCAATGTGTTGTGTCCCCTCAATACTATGATGCACCAGTAAATGTGACAGAATCTATAAATCTTAAAACTTGTTGACCAGTTTTCTTGCTCTTTTAACATTCCCTAGGTGTCCTTCGTCAGGGGAATAACCCCTAAAAACTAAACACCCAATTAGCAGTTGCCAGCAACCTCCTCTCTGGAGACTTTAAACCTGGATCTAAAGCCACACTTTGAAGCTGATTTTCAGTCTCCTGAGGGCACCTCCAGCCCTGGCTTTTGTTGACACCTTGCCCATGGCTCACTCTAGGATCCTTTTCCATAAGTTTACAACTAGTTGTAAAAGGATGTAGTAAAATCTCCACCCTTTTTCTGTTTCATTGTGTGTAAAAAATGATGTGAATGTAAATACAGCTGCTGATATTCATAAGAATTGAAAACATAGTTATATATGAGCAAAAATAAAGAAAATTGTGGAAAAAATTAGGATATTATACTATGAAAGAAATCACTCTGACACGTAGTATTCTATTTATACACTATTTCTAAAATATCTCAGATGGTAATTCCAGAAATGTTGAGGCCTCACCCCGGAAGTAAATATCAAGAATGGTGTGATTAACAGAGAATTGTCTTTTTTGTATTCCTGAAGTGGCTTATCTGATTGCATTTAAGAAATTTACAGGTTTCATTTACAGCCTGCTATATTGGAAGTGTGACCCATTTCTGAAAACTGCATAACTGTAAAACACCACTGAAACAATAGAAATTATTCTTGTGTCAATTTTAATATACAAGCAGTATTGTATTATATTCTAAAAGTATCTATAAAATTCCTGTCAATTTTCAGAAATTGGAAAAGTTCTAAATTGATATCCCAGAAGAAATTTGGGAAAAGTATTCTACACTGTCATTCAAAATAATGCTATTTTTTATATCTTTGAAAATTCTCAGAAAATAATTTAATGTTTTAATGGAATATGGGCTAGATGTAGGAAACATTTCTACTGTTTTATTTTTTTATGTTTTCTTTATATCTCATTATGGCTTTTGCATTAGTCTTCAAATAGCCATATCCTTATGTTTCCTGTGTAACCCTTAATTGCAAACTATCTTTTTGAATGTGATTAAATAAATAGCACTGAAGCAATTTAACATGAAGACAGACAGACAATCAATGCATGTGCTGTTTATAATTTTAAGAAAAGAATAAATAGAAGAATATTGGGAAAGTAACAGAAATAGTTCCACATTTGACAGTATAGAGAAGCACAATGTAATTAAGACAAGCAGTGTTTTTAATACTGCCATGTAAGTTCTAAATACTTTTGCTGGTAATTTACACTACACTTAATGTCAATGTAACATATTAGGAGCAAGGTGGAAATAAGTTGGAGGGCTTAGACTTGACCATGAACAGTTTTGGTGAACTTTCTAACTCTACACATTTTTGCTGTATTTCTGCTGTACAGGATTTGCTAGGATTTCACCGTGTTTTAGTGTGCATTTTGAATCACCCAGTTTGAGCAGTTTGGGGCATCTTTAGACTTCTTACAATGCCATATCATAGTTTATCTCAGGAACAGGCCTTGATTTCTTGTTTTCCTTCGTAATACTTTATATTAATTTTTAAAATTATTCTTGGTTTATTTGTTTCTCCATTTAGGAGTGAAGAGACCAGTGAAATTAATTACTCTTTACCTAGAAGTATTTAATCTTCTCCATAGACCTTTTAAATACTTCTAGGCAGCTTTGATGCTTCTGCTTAATTCTCAGATAATGCATCATTTGCTGTATTCTAGTAATAAATACTATACACACTTTGCTTTTTTCCCCCCTTACATTTTACTCTTTAAATTTATTCAAATGTTTTTAATATTTTGGGGGGCTCTGGAGACTTCTAGAATCAGATTCTGTGTTCAGAGAAAGTCTAAGAGAATGTTATGTTGATTTGATTTTAGTGAGTTTTGAAGTATGAGTCTCTTTTACATTCACCCCATATTTCTTTGTCTAGTGGTGATCTCTGATCAGGCATGGAAGTTTTTTATGCCTATTTTATAATTGCAGAGTTCTCTTCTAGGGAGTAACTTTGTAAGCTAATTGTTTACTGC
The DNA here is from genome assembly GCF_030490865.1 of Poecile atricapillus. Taxonomy (NCBI): domain Eukaryota; kingdom Metazoa; phylum Chordata; class Aves; order Passeriformes; family Paridae; genus Poecile; species Poecile atricapillus. Next base: position 19,372,383 of record NC_081251.1, on the reverse strand, counting down.
ATGTATGTGTCAAAATGAGTTTAATTTTATTGTTTTCTCTTTATTTTAAATCATAACTTTTTTAAGAAAAGCCAATGATTAACACACGTATTTGGAATATGAGTTTGAACTGCTGCTGAGATCACCTGATCTGTGTAAAGCTGGATTTTACCAGTGTTTTTTATTTTCAGAACTCCACTGTAATGCTTGATTTTAAACCATGAGGAAATTGCAGAAACTCATGCTAAAGTAAAAAGCACTTCTGCAACACTTTGGACTTTTGTAACTCCGTGTACCTATTTCAGCCCCTCATTAAGCACTTAGAATTGTAATTTCAGGTTCCTATTTTTTGTAACTCTGGTTTTATTATCTTTTTGATAAGCTCAGAGTTACCTGTGATTTTACAAATGTCTGAGTTTTTCAATGTTCCTGAAAGGATTAATGTAGCTAAATGTCTACAGAACCAAATATTCAATAGATACTGCACTGGGTTAGCTAAGGAGTTGGTCTGCCAATAATATAAATAGCAACATTCACCTCCTCTTGGTCATGAATTCATATAGCTGACAAACATGAATTAAAGTAGAAGCTTACTGAGTGCTAATTGAAACTCTCATGCATTTTGACACTATTTCTGAAACTGTCTGAATTAAATTCACATGAATTCAAGCATGTCTTATTAAGTCATCTATTCTGAATACAGCTGTTTGAAATGTTTTGTCAAATGCTTTGAAAAAATAATAATACTGTCATGCCAAGAAATTGCAATGTATAGAATACCTGCAGGAACAATTCCAAGGGGAAATAATGAGAAAAACTATTTTATTGCCTAAGAAATATACTTGAGTATCTCATTTATCTTAGTTACTTATTACCCAGTTATTACATGTGTGATGATGGATAACCTGCAATAAACTGGTTTTTGATTCTTTGAATCAAATGAAGGATATTGCAATTTTCATGAACTTTCCTGATTATTTCCAGTTTTTCTTCCTTGACTAGGAAGATATGGTTATTTGTGGGTTTTTTAAAAGTAAAACAGTCTATAACAGTAACATTTTAAATTTAGATGTACTATGATAGTTCTGATAAAACTATAAATAATGCCAACTGTCTGTTTAGATTCTACTATTCCTTTGTAATATGTTTATTTTGCCTCCTTAAAATTCCTCTCAACATGGCATTTATGTTCTGAGCACCTTGCACACAGTGGTATTCAGACTGTTTCACTCTGTAAATATGGTAGCTTTTCTCTGACATACACAGATAAAGAAAACCTTGGCTTATGAAGGTGCCAGCAGTTGTCACTGTCACTGCCTGCCTATGCTGAAAAAGTCATATGAGGTTACACAGCATCAAAAGATCAAAGAGATGCATGGAATAATGGGAAGAAGTCTGAAGTATTCAGAATTAATTTAATGGCACAGCGGTGTCGCCTTCGTCCATTATTAATAGTGCAAAAACCCCCAGCAGTTCAAATTAATCTTCAGGAATCAAAACAAATGGTATGAGCAAATGAAAGTCCATTCATATCTCAACAGCTTTCGGGTCATAGCCTATGTCATCAAACTCAGTTTCAAAAACAGCAAATGAATCAGCGCTTATACTTCTATGTCTAGCCACTTACAGCAATAAAAGGTTCTCCTGTTGTTAAATGAGATGGAAAAGATCCTTTTCCTTTGAGAAATTCAAGACCAAATAATGAACTACCCCATTCTACTCTAAACCTTATTTTGTAAGAAGCATGAGTATCCCTTTGGAGGATCAACAGTAATGGGATAAAACATGTATTATTTAATTATTTTCTTTTCAAAACAACCATCAAAGTACAAAATATTTCCCTGGAAATAAGATTAAGCAAAGACCTTCAGTACTTACTCTATTGTGAGCCTGTTAGATGTATATTTCTTGATGAATTAGCTTTATAAGTCCTCTGTTTCAAAACTTACATAGTTTGTTATTTGTACAATAATTAAATTGCAGAACTCAAATAAAATATTGAATAGACTTACAAGAAATAAAATAAAAATGAAAACCTAAAAAATAGAAAGGCATGTCTTTAAAAATTGCTACCTTTTATAAAGTAATGGGAGGACAAGTTAATACCTAAAATTTCTTTAAACTTCTAAACCAGCTGATATTAGATTTAAATTTGAAAAAGTTTAAGTAGTGCTTCATGCTTTTATCATGTAATTTTAAAATTAACTGTATGTAATGTTATGAGCTTTAATTTTTTTAACTTTAATTTGCTTAGCGTAAAACAAACTGTGTAACCTGTTTTACGTATTCTAGTGGATTTATTCTATTCAAGTGATGTTTGCCAGTTGATTGTTAAGATACAGAAACTGTGAAATGAAGAATCCTATAGAGTCTCTCTATAGCCTGAAAAGATGTGGTGCTAGAATTTACAGATCTCTTCAGTCCCACTTCAGTAGGTGGTTCATAATACCTAAATTTAATAATCCCAAAAAATTAATCCAAGCCTAAGAGAAACTGGGAGAAAGCTAGATTATTAATTCAGATTGTTAAGATTAGAAAGAAACTAACACCAAGTTCACATTTCTTCTCCAGAGGATTCTGAAGTAACATTTTATAACCAACAGAAATCCCATCAGAGGCCTTTAAGTGTTGTAGTGGTTTGGATTTTCATCAAATTATTACAATCAAGGTATCACAATTCAGCTTAGAATTTAAAGAGACTTGAAAATTAAACTTTAGAATTAATTTTAAAAGAACCAGAACATGTTGATGTCTCCATGCAAGTCATCAAGAGAAAGACTAGATGTTTTTAAAAGTGAATTTTGTGCAACTGTGAGCATGGAGAAAAAGAATTTGCTATTGAATTTCATAGGTTTTCTTGTTACGTTTCATCCACATATACAAGATGTTTGACAAACAAGTTTTTCTTTATGTTAATAGTTTTAATCTTTTTTTTTTAACTGCTTTCTTCCTTTTGGGTAGGGGGAGGGAATAGGAGAAAGTTGTATCAGCCCTAGAATTTTAAATTATCCAAGTTACTGTTAAAGTTACCAAAACACTTATTTCCATGTGCCAAAAGCTGCACAGTTACAACCTAGTCAGATCCATCATCTGTCGATCAGCCATGCCTGGGCATTCCCCAAGAGCCAAGATTTTGCTCTAAGACATGTAAGCAAAAACAATATATATTCCTGTTGAATTTTTCCTGTTTATGACTTCTCTTGTTTTTTCCCTTGAACTATGTAGGCTAGGTACTGTTTTTAAAAGAAAACAGATTATCAGGTTGTCACATAATAAGTAGAATTTTGGTAAAAACCTCAAACATCATTCTTGCTTTTGGATATTTACAGCCTGTCATGTCAACAGGATTAAGTAATGAAATCAAAAGAAAAAAAAACAGGTGTTTTCATATTATTGAGCACACAGTTGATATTGTTCTTGATTTTAAGTATTTCAGTCACAAAGTCCTTTTCTATTTTTAGACTAAATATTGAGTTCTTGCCTCCTTAGTGCATGTAAACTCAAAACTAAATTTAGGAATACATTGATCTATTGATCGTAAGATTTTTTTAATATTGAGTCATGAAGCTGAATGACTCTGTTTGAGATTGAGTTCTCTGTGTTAGCATCTTGAGAAATAAAAATGCTTATGTAACTAACCACAGAGATTACAAAGAGATTTCCATCATACTGGGAAAATAAAAAATGAAATTATTTAACACCTTTTAATTCTTGTGTCTGTAAAAATTTAATACTATTTGACAGTCTTTTCTAAATGCTGGATATTAAATAATGTGTCTGTATTTAAAGGATCCAGTAGAATAATGATGAGTGAAACCCTTTTTGGTTTTTTTTATCTGAACAGGATTTTCAAACACAGAATGTGTTGATAATTTTTTTTTATATTATAGGTAAGCACACTAGACTGGGTACGAGCTGAAAAAATATATAACCTCTGTGAGGTTCTGTTTAAAATTCACAAGGTAGGTTTCCCAATGATTCCAATGATTTTATTTAGTAAAGAAAGTTTAACTTTTCCTGGTGATGATAAACTCAAATTAATCTTAACTAGGAATAATTAGCATTCAAATAGTTCATCTGTTGTTATAAAAAACTGTTTGCAATTGCTATACTGTGCAAGTATAAGAGAATATGGAAAATGGGTTAGGCTCTAAGTGAGCAAGTTACTAAAATGCTTTCTTATTGAAGTTTTCAGTATTAGAGCTGTATGAAGTATCAGTGAAACACACTGCTGAGCATAATGATACTGTTTTTTTCTTAGGGGGTCAGATTTTCAAGTAAATATGACAAAAAATGCTCTTACTGTATTTCTTGATCCATATGAAGATATTTTCATTTAATTAAGTAAAATATAAAATTATCTCCTTGTTGTATCATATGTATTGATTATTGTATCAAGTATTGTAGTGTGTTTTTCCTTACAAAGGGAAACATGTTTGTTTTGTGTCCCATAGAATTAATTTTCTTCCCCCAACAAGACATAGTTGTGTTTTCTGTCTAGCTTGTCCCCAGCAAAGATTTGGGGTAAAATTTTAGCACTTTGTGTAAATAATTGACTTACAGAATATATTGTCTAATAAATTGCATCAGATAGATTAATTTTGTTCTCCAACAAAAACAGAACTCTTGCAGGTGAGATAAGGCTGTGCTAGGATGAGAGTGTATTTGTCTATGAGAGTAAAAAATATTTTCAGGAAAAAAAACATCACCTTTTCAGTGAAAAATTAAAGGTCATCTTTAGTTCTCACCAGCTGCTGCCCTTCTCTGTTGTTCCTACTTTGACCATGCAGTGATGTCATGGAAAGGCAGGTTGTTGCTGTTATCTGTAACAGATCCTGCACTGAAGCAGAAGTGCTTAAAGTTTTTTGTTTAGCATTGGTGGGTTGATTTTTTTTGGTTTAGTTTGGGATGTGGGGTTGGGTTTTGTGTTGTAATGGCTTTTTTATTTGTTGGGGATTTTTCTGATGTGCAACAGTTATTTGGGACATGGGAAGGAAGTGTTTTGGCACTGCCATGCCAGGAAAACAGTAGTCATGGAGTTCAGGACTAGAGCTCAGCTCCAGAGGCACTGGAGCTGAGCTGGAGAAGAGCCATATTCTTGTAGGAATGGGATTGCTTTTGTGTGACCATGTCTCCAGCTTGGAGCACATGGGCAAATTCAGGTCCTGCCCATTGCTGAGATACCAACAAAAGTAAATGTTCTGTCACAGATCATTTATTTAGTCTCCTTCATATTTTTTCGGTTCATGAATAAGTCAGGCACCAATGAAGTATGTACACAATAAGCCTTTTGAGATTTTGCTGTGGCTTGGGTTTTGGTTTTCTCCTAGAAATGTTACTGCTAAAGCTCAGTTCTTCCTGGAATATTATGGTAATTACAAGGATATTCTGTCCTTACAGCAACTTCTGTAGTACTTTTTCATTAAGAAAAAGAAGTAGGGAAATAAACTACCCAAGATTCAACTCTTTAATGTTCTTGACATTTTAATAAATGAATGCTTAATTGCCAGTCTTCATGAATACGTAAGCTAAAGTGCACAAGCTCAAATTGAACTCCTTAACCTCTTTTCTGTTGATTCTTTGGTGTAAATGACAATAAGGGAAACAGAACAAATCCAAAAAAATTGTAAGGTATTAAAGCTTTTGCATTACACATGATAGAGTTATGTTGTAAAAGCTGCCATTTGGGGAGGGTGTTCTTAAGGATTTTCAGAAGCTGGTTAGAACTAGTGCAAAACTTCAGGGGAGTGTTACTGTACCTTCTCATGAAAGATGGATTTTAAGGAGAAGTACTCTTTTTACACACCTAATTGTAAACCTCTCATCTATGTTTATTATGATGCAAGAGTTGAACATGGTAAATAAGAATCCAATATGGATCTTAAATTTTAAAACAGAATGTTTGATATATTTTAGATTTGGGTGTATGAGTACATACATACAAATATGTGAATTAAAATTCATATATATATAATATGCCCTTGCATATTTCTGGTCATTTGGTGGTAGCAACCAGATGGTTTGAAATGTAATGTCTTGCATCACATTTGTTTATTCTTATAGCTTGCCTCATAATTCAAACTCTGCTAAACACCAGAATATATGCAAGAATTTTGTCTACTTCCTTTTCAACAGTGCAAAGGAGTGTTGTAAAATAAGTGAGCTTCTTCAAATCTGTTCTCTCCTCAGATAGCTGCAGGGTCGATTTTGACAACACAGTGATGTGTACTGTGGTTGCAATATGTGGTGCTCCCAGGATGCCTCACAAATTATTGCTAATTTTTGGGGGTTTCAGTCTTTCCTGGCCAATTTTATCACAGAGAAATGGAGATAAGGAGGTGGTCTATGTAATAAATAGAAAAATAAAAATACGTGTGATTTGGAAATTCAGGCTGTGAAAGTACTTAGATGTATAAGTAGTAGCTTTTTAATCTAGTTTTTTTTCCTTCATGTTAATCAATGAAGTCTTGAAATATTAGGCAAGTTTCTTGTATTAATTTGTTTACATTTACAAAACATTCTATTGCAGGTATATTTTTTATTATGAAAGTTTAATACAAAGTTTCTCTTTATCTTGAAGGTTATGGCAGGATCTTGCTTCAGTCTCCTTGTAATTACAGAACAGCATTGCCAGCTATCAGAGGACATGCTCATGTTGTCATTTCCAGAATTAGCCCTGGGGTGCTTAATAAATTACTGCATTCCTTGGGGTTTAGAATATTGGAACCCAAGTAGAACAGAGTAATTATAGCCTCCTGTCGAGCTGGTACACAGCTCCTGGCATCTATTGTAACATTGAGGGATTTCCTTCTTTTTTCACTGTAAGCAATATATTGGTACAAACACATTTTAAATTATATATGTATTGCTTACGTTATTCTGACAGTATTTTGGAGCTGCAGTAGTTGCTTGGATTAAAAGATGGGGGATAAAGCAAAGAAGAAGGAAAGAGAGAAGCTTTGAAATAATTATTTAACTCCTAGAAAATTTCTTCAACATAATTGTTGACATGATGCCATAGTATAGTCCAAGTACCCATCACTTACAGAAGACAGTGTTGCCTCAATTGTTTGGTTTTGCCAGATGAAGAATCACATACTGAAACATGTCTTTCAGCTCTGGCTTGCTGATGATTGCTGGCTACAAGCAAACTTGTATTTAGGTATTCACCAGGACTTCGATCTTGAAGACCAGAGGCCGTATTGTTTCAGTGTTATGGTTGGACATGGCAAGAGCCATTATTTCAACGTAGAGCTGGGCAGTGAATTGGCAGTGTGGGAGAAATCATTTCAAAGAGCAATTTTCTTGGAAGTTCAAAGAACGGGGGTAAGTAGTAAACAATTTAAATCGTTTAATCTGTAAAATAAGTACAAGAGTTTAAAGTCTTTGTATGTTTAATAATTGCATTCAGTTGATGTCCTCCGTGACTAAGGATCTGAGTACATTTAATACACTGAAGACTTCTGAAAGCTTCATCATCACATCAAATATTTTTCTGTCAATGACTGTGTAATAACAGTCAATGAGCATGTTATTACAGATAGAAAAATGAAAGTAGTCGTTCGTAAGTTCACCTTGATTATGAAAAACTAGAAATTAATATATTTTACCTCTGGAAAACTCTCAGGAGTTTATTTACTCCTTGAACATTTTCCTCCAGAAAGCTAATTTTCCTCTTGCATAAGGTAAACATGTTATGTTTTACAGAATGAGTCTGTATTCAAAGAAGAAATATTTTGCTCTCACATTGTTAGTTGTGAATTTGGATTGTCCATGTTAACATTGGAAGAGTTTAAAGACAGTGTAAAAGTGAAAAGAAGTTTGTAATAGTCTTGAATTCTCAAAATTAAACAGCAAATTATCACTTTCTGATGACTAGTAAATCTAGATCCATACTCTGAAGTGAACTGGACAAATAGTATGGGAGCGTATGCATTGTGACTATAGGCCTTCTCCAATTAAAAATATCTTTACACAGTTTAACACAAATGCCAGCTTGATTTGGTATGCTCAGGTTTGCAGTGCCCTGTGGACCTCCTAGAGGTATTTGAAATTCTGAGAACACAGCACCGTATAAACATGACTTGCAAGGAGCAGGAGTCCTGTTGCAGGTGGTTAATCAGTTTGTCTAAATTTCCAAATCTCTAGCATTCTAAAGAGGTTTTTGGGTTCCCTTCTATTTGTCTGTTTAGACTGATGAAGGAACAAAAAAATGTTATAACATTCCCTAATCCAAAACTTCTGAGAAGCAGTGCAGTTCTTTAGGAAAAAATTGATTTTTTCTGAAATTCTCTTGGGCATCAAGGAGGGAATAAAAATGCATATTGAGTATGCATGAATTATTTTTTCACATGAACTCTTCAAGAAATTATGATACAACTGTTTGACCAACCATTTAATCCTCATATTTATTATCCATATAAAAAACAGATAACATATAATTAAAATTAAGTATAACAAGAATGGAGATTAGCTAGCTACTTATCTGATTAAATTTCTGAATACTTATTATTAAATCTCAAAACTTGCTTTTCCTTTGCATCTTTAAAAATTAGGAATGATTCTTTGCTTGTGGAATGATCTTTTGTCATTTGAATCAGTCATTTAGACTCATTTTACACAAAAGACATTAAAATTTCCTGCATCTGTGGTTTAACCTATATGAAACCCCTAGGAAAGTCATTCAAATAAAATCCTGATTACAGTGCTCAAGTCTCCATATGTGTTTTCCTGTCTTAATTTTTTCTCACGTGGTTGGATACATTCAAATTTACTGTAAACCACTATGTCAGTAGAGTTCAGAGTACTGTGGTCATTCTCCAGCAGTGAAAAGTCTTTTAGCTACACTATTTTCTTTCTTCCTTCAAAGCATAAATGCTGTTGTGAGTGGCTTTCTTTTCAGAATGATGTCAAGAGCAGCATGAATGAGGTGCAGTGTAATATTACATAGAACATTTCAAGCCATAGAAAAAGAACTGGCATTCCAGTATCCAGAAAATCTGAGCTTATCACTGGTATGTCAGTCTGTAAAAGTTCTTTCTTTTGGAGAAATTTGGAAATTATTTTTTAGTCATAAATGATTGGGCAAGGTTCATGGCAGCTGTTGGATTGTACTCTGTCATTTCAGCTATTGTTATTTAAATGGGACTTGGTCCTGTTTACTGTTGAGTATAGTTAGGATCTTGCCTTTGAGTTGTTGTTAACCTTATGCTGTACATACCCCTTGTGCTTGGTGTTTCTGTAATAAGACCTGTATTTCTGAGAAGGTTCTGTCCTTACACAGTTTATGAAAATAAATGATAAGGTGCAGTGGTCTTCCTGAATTTTATCTGCCCATGTTGTGTGATTTCTTTTGAAAATGGTAGCAGTAGTAGATGACTGAAAGAATGCAATAAAGCAGGAGGAAACACCTTCACGATATTGTTCCCCTTTCAGCTATCTTATAGCCCTATTTCAAGCTGCAAGTGTATACAAAAAGTTTATCAAGAAACTCTGAAATTCAGTGACCCTGGTGAAATTAATCTACTTGCAGTCAATGATAACAAACAAACAGATGTTGAATCCATGTACTAGAAATATGTGTATCTTTTTCCCAGAAAAACTATTGTGGTTGCTGATGGCATAACTTGAATAGATGGGGGCAATAAAAACGCAGTAGAACTAAGGCAGAAAGGCAATTGAAAGAGAGAAAAAGTGCTGTTAAAAAGTATTTCCATGAGGCTGATAATAAAAGTCAGCATTGCAATGGTGGAAGATAGGCAATGAAATCCCCTCAGTCATATCTTGAAGTTAAATCATCTCCCACAAATCCCAGCAAAAATGTTTGTCTCACCTGGAACATCCTAAACTGTGCAAGATGAATAAATGAAGCTCAGATTAGGAAATTTTTCTTCTTTTAATTTTTTTTCCCTTATTTTTATGGTGTATAAAATCTTCAAAAACCAGAGACCAGCACATTTTCCAGAGCTCTTACTAATTCTCTGAGCCTTCAGGTTGATCTTGTCAGTAGCATAGGATATCATTCCACATTTTTTCGATGTTGTCTTTTTTAAATTTCTCAATCAGTATTCCTCCCTTTCCTCAGACTATTTTTTCCAAAGGAAATTATATTGACTCATCTGAGTCTTGAATATGATTATTAAATTAATGCAGGAACATCTCAAAGGGATGATTTGGATCAGTTCTGTTCAGCAGGAGGATGGAGGAGAATATTGGAATAGTATCTGGTAGTGGACAGAGGGGAAAGAGTGACAGTAATATATTTTACTGTCACCTACAGAAAAATTAGACCAACAGTTTTATCATCTTGAAACCTTGTACATGTAAGCTTTGTTTGATGGCTGGAAGAGGACAGAGGAGAGGAATCTGTTTTACAAATGAAAGAATTCTCAGGAGACTGAAAAACCCATGCAGTGGAAATATCATCTACCACAGTGGCTCTAAAGTACCTGCAGTTGGCATACAGTGATAAGACATGGTTACAAGCTCTCCTCAATAGCAATTCTAACACAAAAGTTTTCCCTTCATACTTCCATCTGTGATGAAGATGCTGCAAATTCTTTCCAATCCTCATACAGCTGAATAACATAATGTATTGAAACCATTTGCATTACTTGGACAAAATATTTGTTTAATATGAATTACTCCAAGAATTCAAATAAGCTGTATTCCATTCAATTAGAATAATCAAGAAGTTTTGCTGCCTCATTATTTTCCATGCTTAAAGGTAAGTACTTCTAGTTGACTTCTTTCCATTTAGTTTCATGATTCGGTGACTGACATTGACAGAGAACTAAAATTGAAATAAAATTATATTTTTTTCAAGTCAGAGATATGAATATATAGAGAAAAGTTAGCAATAAAATTCATATTCCTGAAATGATATAGGATCCTCATGTGAAGAATATATATTACAAATAAAATCAAAGTAATTAAAGCAAGAAAAGAAATCCCATATTCTGTGGATGTTTTATGTTTTTGTATGCATTTTTGACATGTCTTTATTTTCCTAGGAGTTAACACCAAACCATTCACTATGGTAAGATTCTTGACGCTGTATATAGGACTCAGAATTGCTCTAAGACACATTATGTCTGTTCATGGATAAAGCAAAAATAATGATTGGGAATAACTGTGCATGTAGACCTGGAGCTTCATTTCTATAGGATTCTCACATTAAACTTTTAGTTTTCTTTCTACAAATATTGTGCTGCTAAAACGCCACGATTCCTAAAAAATTAAATAATAGACAAGTGCAATTGATAATTTTGTTTTGTTTTGTAAGAAATAGTTAATTGCTTTTGCAGATTAGTTTTTCTAGCTAGTCACTGTTTTCCTCTGTGAACTTGAGTTTTGTATGCTTAATAAAGATGACAGACATGAGAGAGTCATACCTTATCCAATGCTTAGTTCACTATCTTCCTGGTCCACTTTAACATTTCCCCTATACAGTGTGTGTTCTTCAGGCTGATCTGTATTAAATACATGAGGAGTCTGCAGTCATCTATTGATGATTAAAACCAACCAATCAGCCAAAAAATCATGTAATTATTTTGAAGAAGTGCTTAACTCAATAACCTTTCCTCAGCTTTATATGTCTTTGCCTTATTGCTTGATGGACTATTTTACACTAAGTGTCTGGTCCTGGCTACTTTTTGGTATCCTCTCTTCTATCCATCTTTTTAATTTCTTTGTAATACTTTGTCATAGATTTTGCTAGTTCATCAGTTTGAATTAACTTATAAGGTATTCATAATATTTTCATCTGAGAAACTTAATGTAGAAATTTCTCATATTTTAATCTGAGAAAATGAAGTTTCTTTCCATGAAACATATATTGTTCATTGGACAAATCCTTTCAGAATACTGTTGACAGGTTTTGATTTTCACTTCTTGGTTTTCAAGTAAAGAGCTATGGGTTTAAAGATTTCTTTATAAAACTTGTCCATGTAATGCTTCCCTCTTATGCTTCCTTTGCAGCTCAGGAAATAATCTGTGCAATCTCCTTGTTACAACAACTGCTTGCTGTTTGTTCTAGACTGTTATTTAATTTTAGATGCATATCTTTATTAAAAATCCTCTGAAAGGGTTCACTACAACTCATTTAAGACATGCAGAAGTGAATAACTTCTTTCCAACTGACTTCAATAACCTTTCAGGGAAACTAGTATTTTTTCTCAGAATTTCCCTTTAAAAGCATTCAGTTGCCTATATTGTATAAAATATAAAAACAGTGTAATAGTAACTGTATGTATACATGCTACTTACTAACCAGTCACAAGCAGTAATTGGTTGATAACATGAAAACCAGTGTTTATATTTTAAACCACGTACTTGCTTCTGTGGTATGTAAAACCACATAATGATAAAAGATCAAAAAGAAAGAACTGTGCAAAATGGCACTGATATTTTAAGACTTCACATTTTCACCAACTTGGCGGATAAATAACTCCCATGTACTGAGCAGCTCAAGAAAGGGCCAAAATTAATTTAGTTAGGTTTTTGTTATTTGTCTTCTGGGGATAATTATAAATTCCTCATTATTTCAAAATTAGGAGTCAGATGGAGAAAATCCCTTACATAGAAGTTCAAATGGCTTCTAAATAATTTATTTTTGAAAACAGAACTTCAATGCATATTTTAGCAACATGCCTTTATATTTGTTTAAAGTTGAGTGTTCAACAAGTCACTAAGAATATAAAGACTGATGTGTGCTGTGTCACTTCCTCTGTCTCCTTCCTGCAACATTATATACAAAATGTGTTTTTTAGTCATTATTTAGCAGCAGTTTGAATTGATCCTACTACAACTCAAGTTAGACGTAAACAGAATAGATTTTAGAGACTTTGTCCCCACTGGAACTTGGCCAGAGATTAGTTATCTTTTCACTCATCTATCAAAGGTTAATTCTTCCAGCTACCTGACTCTGAGATGCTCAGAACTTTGACTGTCTTATTAACTCTGCCATCAAAACAAACACAGTCATTGTTTCTGGGCATTTTGGGAATTAAGTGGCACTGCAGAAATAGTAGTCTAAACCACCCTCAGAGACTGAGCCAAAAGAAGTCCACTTAAATAAACAAAACCTAGCAGAAATTAAGTAATCTTAACAGGAAGTAATTGTCATTTCTATGATCCATTATTGGACATTTATGATTCTATTAATTCTTCACGGTGACCTGAGAGGCTGAATGAAACATGATTCATTGATCACAGCATAAGCCTTGTGAGCTGCAAATAATGTGTTGAATTGCAAAAATCTTAAATACAATTGGCAGTGGGTTTTTTTTATTTTATTCTGTGATGATTACAAAGCATATATGAAACACAGTTATATGTAATTTTTCCATTCCTTTAAGAACAGAAATGCCACCATATGCTAATTTCAGAACCAATTTCTGAGACAAACATTTAAGCAAAGGAAATATTCTCCTTCTATTCAGGTGAGATATTAAATAGCATTTAGATTAGGTTAGATTTAAAGTGTCATTAAAAGATACTCACCGGTTTGTTACAAGAAGCACTCAGTTTAATTACACAATTAAGTTTTAGATTGTTTTCATTATGCACAGAAAGCTTATTACAATTAAAATTACAATTTAACTGGTCACCTTTAGAAATGGTGTTAGATTCTAATTCATTTTTACACTGATGCAAACAACCCACCATTCTCTACCACAAAGAAATGTTCTGAGAACCATACAGATTAGTAGTAAATACATTTTCAATAGTTATTAATAATTCAACAATTCACATAACAAATGAAAATCAAGCAATGCATTTACTAGAATTTTTAAAACAGTGAAAGAATGTACCAATTTACAAGGCTATTGAACTCAAACTTGTTTCTATATTCTGTATTTTAAATATGATTAATATTTAAAGTTCACCATTATTTCTGAAAATAAAATGTATTCTTAAAATTGCATTTATTTTTATTGAAAGAATAAATGTAAATAATTTTGTATTATATCTATTACATGTATTTATTTACAAATCCAAATATTTAGATAAAAAATTATGTCATGGGAATCTAGTTTTGTTTTTATTTTCCAGAGGATCTTACAGACTTGAATAAGGAAGAAACCGTGAGAGAGCTGGTGAGGGACTTTTTCAAGAGCACGTAGTGATATAAGAAGTGGGAATGGCTTTAAATCAAGAGTGTGGGTTTAGATTGCATGTTAGAAATAAATTCTGTACAGGAAGGCACTGAACAGGTTTCCCAGAGATGCTGTGGATGCTCCATCCCTGAAGGAGGCTAAGGCCAGGTTGGACAGGGCTCTGGCGAGCTTGGTGCAGTGGAAAGTGTCCCTGTCCATGGTGGATGGGCCTACTTTGGAACCCTTCCAACCCAAACCATTCTGTGATTCTTTTAAATCTGTCAAGAATTTACTGTCATGGAATTTCATATTTATAGAGTAATATTACCTTAGAATTTTGATGCTGGATTTTGTTTTTAATTTTGGTGTTCCCTATTATTCTCCACCCATGATTTAGGAGAATCAGGCAGAAGAGCAAAATCCAAGTCAAAGCATCATTGATTCACAACTGAATTGTGTACTCAGGAATGTCTCTGGATGATACTTCTTTAAATTCCCCTTTCAACTGTGAAATTCCAGGATTTATAGGTCACCAAAGAAAAATGTTTATTATTATGTAATAACAAACTGCATCAGAATGAAGTCATTGTCTTTGTTGAGGTTAGCCAGTAGTGTTCTACTGGTTCTACTAAAACAAGCGGTGTCAGCTTGATTGCTGTGATTGCCACTGAGGGTCTGCCTCAGGCTTACCAAAGTCTGCTAAATGTAGGAAGCTTAACGTTGAAGTCACTGTTGATTCTTGCTTTTCTTTATAGAAAAATTAGTTGCTGCAAAATGATGAAGCCATTGCTAAGACACAGAGATGAGGAAGCACAATCTCTTTCTGACATAAGCAAAGGCTAAAGAACACAATTTGAATTTTCCCTGATAGAAGATAACCATTTTTAAGCTGCTGCCCTTATATATTTTCCACCTGCATCCATTTTTCTCACTGCCTCTTCCTACAACCAATTTAGGCCATTGTCTGCCTGTTCATCAAAGAGAATAGCAAGTCTTTTCTTCTGTCATTTACTTTAGTTCTAGGTTTGTATTACAGAGAAACTGCCATAGCCAAGACTAGGCGCCCACCACTGCATTAGCTGTCTTGCCAAGGAATAGCTGAACCTGCAAGTTCACCTCAGTCTTCCTGCAGGAACATAATTCCCTATGGAGTAAAATTCACTTCATCCCACATATACATGTAATCCTAATATCTGAATGGTGGTTTAATGCCTAATCTCAGTGATGCTGAAAGTTTCTGAAAGGACAATCTATCTAATGAGTGCTCTACCAAGTAAACCATTTTTTGCATTTAGCTGCTGTAATGCCATGAGCATTACAAATTTAAAATTACAAATAGATCACATAGTTATTTTAATAAGTAACCTAAAGGGAAAAGTTGAGCAATATCCTGAGAAAGCCAGCATTTAAAACATGGATGTATTAAACCTAGGTATTTTCTAAAGCACAGAGCTAGTCCCACTTCTACTGAAATAAATAGAAGCTTTCTTTGAAATTCAGAGAAAATATAATGACCCATCATTTGATTCCTTTGAAAAAATCTTACTGCCAGATTGTCTCTTGCATACATATATGCTGAACCACAAATGTGCATAAATGTTTAAAAAAACCCAACTATAGTATCTTCTTTAAATCATCAGATTACAGTACCATCTTTTATAAGAGAATGCACTTTTCATACTAATACCAGCAAGGTATGTAAAAAATAGTCATTTTCAGAGATGAAGATGTAATTCCTTCAGCTGCAGCCACAGCAGATCTTAAAGGAATATACAAGATTTTTAATCAGATATGGTTTGTTTCAGTGAAGTGGATTTATTTGTATTTATCCATAATTATTGAAGTTCTGTAACCTTTTAATTGTGACATAACAAATTCCTTAAAGGTATGGGAAAATAAGGGGATCTGCCACAGTTTTTAAGTGAAGATGATATTCATTTGTACACTCTCACTGAAATTATTTCAGTGATCCTTTTTTACTGATATCTGGAAGAGGAATACGCCTGTGCTTTAGGACTCCATTCTAGATTAAATTTTTGAAAACTCTCATGCTTTTGATGAATGACCGATTTCACTGTTGCTTCATTTTTCTCATACATAATGTGAATTCAGAGTGACAATGCTTTTGGTGTACTTTATAAATATGTTCTGAAAGTTTTGTTTTTTAAAAAAAATTATATATAAAATATTTTATGCTAAAACAACATCTTTATAAAATTTGAGAAAACCAAAGCATCTGCATTTTTAATTTAAGTGTTCTGCTGTTTCAAAGACTTTAAAAAGCATTTCTGTTTAGCATTAGTAATTCTATGCAAAAAGACTCTTAAAGGTTTTGCAGACTGTGTTCAGAATTAAGGGGTTTAATTTTGCGTTCTAGTACTTTCTCTCTGTGTGGGCTGATATATATTTCTCAGTACAACCTTAATAACTCTGGTTCCTCTTATCTTCATTTTCACATCCTACTTGGATTTTTTTTAATCCTAAAATTAGAATTTTCATAAAGACTTTTTTTTTTTTTTTTACAAAACTGGTCCCATATTAAGGCTTTTACCAAACTCTATGTTTTGGTAAATATATTGAATGCATTAAGACACCTTACTCCTCTCATGCCTGTATATTTGGAAGCTTGTAAAAAGCTGCTGTGTAAAGTCTTAATGCAAGAATGTGTTCCAAACCATCTGCTGTTGGTATAATTTTTTCCCTCCCTCTCACTGTATCTTAAATGCTGGTGTGCATTATTTTATTTCTAGTGCAGAATAAAAGAACATATAATTTAGGTCCTTCTGTCTTTCAGGCATTAGCTTCCTCTGACAAGTCCTACAAAATACCTCCCAGTTTTTACTGACATTGACAGAAAAATGAAGAAAAATATTAAATATAACATGGGGAAGGATTTGGTAGCAGAAATAAAAAGAAACAAGTAAAAGTGATATTTGGAGGATGCTAAAATTTTATCAGTTCAAGTTAGCAATGCTGGAGTCTTCTACTCCAAAAATATATTCTTTGGATTCATAGCATAAGTTAATTTTAATTTAAATACTTTTTCTAAGAAAAGGCAAATTTTTAGAAATATTTTAGCATTTTTTACATTGATAGCGTATTATTCACACAGAGGCATAGCACATATTTTAACTTAAAGTGAATACAGTATACAATATGTGCACCTCATGGATATGGCTATTTACTAAATGCTGTGCTCTCTGGTTATAATTTTGTTTTAGAAAGTGTGTGTTAAATTCTATATTATGAATATATTGAGAAATAATGTCTGTGTTCCCATTTGCATGCAATAAACCTTTACAGCTCATCTTAGAGCAGATGTATATCTATGCAGTAGTTAACAGCATAGCCGGGAAAGTGTAATGATATTGCCAACTTTCCAATTGCTTTCTGGAAAATAAACAAGCAAAATCATCTGCATTCCCAATTTTTGTTCACTTAGACTAGAAGCTAGGTATTATTTCTTTATTTTGGCTGATTAAAAGCACTAAAATTCCTGCTCAATGGAATGTGTCTGAGTCCAAAATTAGTGAATATGTTGCATATCAGTACTGTAGTTAAAACAAAATGAGTATTTCCTTCATGCAAGACAATAGTTAACTGCAATGTAGCCAATCATCAGCTGAATTTTTGAAACTGTAAATCGGAAGAGACATTAGGACCAACAGCATTAGAGTTGTAAAAGCAATATCCTTTAAAATGAATATACACTATGTCATTTTCATGTTAGACTTAGATCAGCAACATCACTGAGTCTGACTTGATCCTTAGAAAACTTACTTACCATGAACTTAGGAAAAGGAGTACTGACTGAAAAAGGTCAGTGCCCTGATTCTTAAAAAATCATGTTAAATGGTATTTTTTACTAAGAATCTCAGTTGACGATCTCAGAATGTGGTATCTCAATTGACAATTATTCTTATGATATTGATTTAAAAGAATTTTACTGAGAAACAAAAGCAAGTTGAACTCCTGTTTCTTGGACAGAACACAATCCCTCTCACATCAGAGTAACATTAAGGACTCTGTCTTCAAAAAAGAATCCAGAGATACTACACTGGATGCCTGTGGCAAAACTTGGGCAAATTTAAACCCTCCATCTAAAGTATTGAAATAAATTCATATTCCAGGAATAACAAAAGTTTATTGCAAAAAAATCTGTTGCATGCCATGGTTTATTTAGAAGTATTTGGTTCCTCTTTATCCTTGCCTTTCCTTCCCCAGACATCTGTGTCTGGGCTGCAGTGGTGCTTGGTACCCACCCAGTCTATGCTTTGGCCTCATCACAGCCTGGTGAATATCCCATGAAGTGCTCCCTCTTTCTGTTTGTCCCTCAGGCTTTGTCTCTCACACGTATCTGAGGTATATTTGTGCTCTCCTGTCTGAGTGGAAATAAGTTCCTCTTGTTGTCTTTTCCCATGCATTCATTTTCCAGTTTGAGTGTTTACTCACCTCTTGTCTTGGGTACCCAGCACCTATAAACTGAGTTCAAAGCCCTTATTTTTTTGTTAGATGATCTGTTTACAAACACATTCTCTCCCCTGAGGGAAAGAGTCACAGTAATTCATAACTACAGAAACTGGTTTTGGAATTAATTGGGTTGTCATTGTTTATATTTTTAATGTCTTTTACTGTTAGACAGAACCCTACATCAAGCTTTCTTTTAGAGTATTGAAGCAAACTGTCCCTTGTCCTTGCCCTTTTGTAAAAACTGATGAAAAAGAGCTGCGACATCATCAAGTCAAACTAGACTGATCACCACCTGGTTAACTAGACTATGGCACTAAGTGCTATGCCCAGTTGTTTCTTGACCACCATAGTTCAAAGCAGAATTATTTCTGGGAAATCTCTGTCTATGGGAAGAGAGAGAGTGTGTATGTGTAGTCATTGTAACTATTAAGCCCTCTCAGACTTAATAGTTAGTCTGTCCTTAAGGTGTACAGATTCCAGAGCCAGAGATTGACAAGAGTCATGCTTCTTATCAGCGACGGGTGGTCTGTCTGAGGAATTCTGTCATAAATGAGTCAGACACACTGTTCTTTTGCTATTTGAGCAGTGATATTATCAACTTAATGATATTTTCAAGAGTTAAAAGAATATTAACTCACTAATCTGGCTAATATGCAGTGCTTTTTTTTTTTTTTTTTTTTTTTTTTTTTTTTTTCAAAATTCACTTAAAGACAGCTGAGCCTAGACTTCTGATGTTAAGTTTCCATGTAAAAAATTGTTGTAGAGAGCCAAGGGTTTTCACAATTGCAAGTGTACGGGAAGCTTATTCCAAATGCAAAAATGGAAACAAATATGACTCTGTCCTAGTGTTAATGAGTCGAGATGAGGCTCCTTACCATAGAGCTTTCTGAGAACCTGCTTAAAGCCACTGAGGAGATGCCATGAGCAGGCTTTTAAACTTATATGGAAAAATACAAACTAATTTTGTTGTAAAGAAAACCCTGTGAGTCTATTTTGTAAGTACAAAACACATATCTATTTTTAATAACAGTGAAAATTAAGCATGTTATGTTTGTCGCTAGTATTTGTGAATAATTTCAAAACTGGTCCCATTATGTCCTAATACTGAATATTTTTTAAGTACTCCAAGCTCATTATTTGTGCATAGTTCATTTTAGTATTCACCATTTGTGGCTGAGCAATTAGATGCTTACCCATTAGGGTAATCTAATTTTATTCATATTAAAAATTGCTTTGCTCAGTCAGAGCTCAGCTAGTATGACCTTTTTAATTGGAAAATAATGGAGAATAAGTTATGACTGATGCTTAATGCCACCTTTTAATTACTGAATGAAATGTAAGGATATATAAATGTCATTCTAATTGAAAATCAATCACTGAAATCTTTTAAATGCCAAATAATATGGTCTTTGAACACCAATGAGCAAATTAATTTATTCTGAAATATTATACATCTCCATTATTGTGGAGATGATTATAATACTAATCTGTACTTATTAACTGATATTACTCCTAGCCTTTTCCAAATCCTTTTTAAAATATCATAACTGTAACTCAAAAATGCTTATTTTATTGTAACTAACTATTTTTATTAATACTGGAGTGATGAAACCTTTACAATCATCCAAAAGTTTTAGACTATCATAAAAAAAATTTAAAAAAAAATTCAAATGGCAGTTTGAATTTTAGGCAAGTTTTATTAATGTTTTCAGTCTCCTCTAGAGCATTCTTGTGTGTAAAGGTTTAGGTCTTTTTTAATTAAAATAAACTATCCAGATACAAAACTTTTGTGTAAACAAATGTCTAAGCATGAGGCAACACTAAGATTTATGATACACCAATGACAGTGAAGTAATGCTTCCTTGGAAGAAACAAAAAAAATCCAGATTTCATAGGGCACAAGGGTATAATCCTAAAAATAGCTGGTAAGGTGTGGCAAGGAAAGACTGGAGACAGGATCTGATCTCTACTCATGCTGAAGGCAATGAGCTTTTTGTTATCAACTGTCTGTCAGTGGTGAATGTTATTGGGCTGCTCCATATTACAGCAAATCTTGTTCATGTCTTCTCATAAGTTGTTAGTGAGCCTTAAAAATGCCTGGAAAGAGTTAACTGACTTTTTATTGTAAAGCTTATTCATAACTTTAACCAGAAGTACTGAGTTTTGTTAATAAAACAGACTTTTTTCCTTTCAAATCTGAAAGGTCACCATGGAATTGGTGTAGAGATATAGTGGTGTCTAGCAAGTATCAGTGCTAAGACGTGACAGTTATTGGGTCTTACTATTAAATTACATTAACTAACATTATCATAGTGCCATGCTGACATATCACCAGACCCAAATTAAAAAGTGTTATAAAATAGAAAGATTCTCTATAAAGTTTAAATCAGATGGAGAGGTCAAGCAGACAGAATGCTTTTCTATAATTAGATTGCAATGACTAAACATTTAGGCATTGTTGCCTGCACATTTTCTGGAAGTGATATCAGAAGTCATTAATAGCTGAGGTCTAAGCAGTCTTCCAAAAGTTTTGAGTAGTCAGATTTGGTTTTCTTTGTTCCATGTTGTGTTTTTCAAGGGTTGGTTTTCAAGAATATATTAATTTTGTAGAAGAGTGACTTGAAATGTAAAAGACCTCCACTTAATATCTGAGAGATGTGACACTGATTTACAGGCAGAAGTTTTTGACCATTTTCAAACACAGTAATATAAAACAGTACCAGTGCTGTCAGCTGCGTGTCTTCTCAGCCAAAAATACCTGCATAAAGTATTATTTTAATACTATAATTTACAGTGATGGTTGTCCTCTCAAAAATCATACTTTTTTTTTTCAGTCTAAAACATATATGTGCAGTTGGCAAGGGGATACCCTGTGTTTCACAGTCGACTTTGCTCTAGGATTTACCTGTTTTGACAGTAAAACGAAGGTAAGAGTAAAAGAAAAGGAAAACATATCTGTATTGTTTTACAGTTATTGAAGTTATCATCTATTGCATTTTCTTCATGTTTATGTCCAGTATTTATTCCTCCAATATACTGTACTATTTATTTATTTAGCCCGACTGAAATTTAGTCAGTTTGAGACTTGAAAGGGGTGATTATAGCTGTGTAGCATGTAAAGATACATTTTTGAGAAATATATAAAAAAAGTCACTTCCTTTTCAAGTAATAAATGCAAAGGAAGGTTATATTTAGCAGAGAACTTGGTTTGTTACAATGAAGCAACTTCAAGATTTATAAAAGATTATAAGTAATGAAAAAAATGAGATGTTACCTGATTCTATTTGTTTTGAAGCTACAAATATAAAATAGGATTAATTATTCTTCCATCATAAGAAATTTAGGTCATGTCTAAAATAAACAGAATAAAGGCAAATGTTTTTCAAAGTCAGAATCAGAAAGATTACACACACTTACCTTGCAAAACAGTGGTTATATAGAAAGTGTCCACAAGGAATGGTTAATGATACATGCCAGCTTCCAAGCCCTGTCTATAATGCTACTATTTTCTATATAATTTAGTGGTACTTTAATGTATATTTTTCTATGTGGATTTTAACATTTATTTGGCAATAGAAATAAACATATATACAAAAAATGTTTCTGCATTGATAGAACTGTGAAGTAGAAGGTCTGTCTTCTCAAATATTTTTTTAAAATAAAAAAAATCAGAAATTTCAGCAGAAATTCTGAGAAAAGAGGGAACACATTGCCTTTTGAAATACTGATACATTATTTAGTTTTTGCATGTTGGCATTTTTTGGGCTTGGAGACAAAATGCCCCAAAATCTCAAATCTATTGAAATCTTTGTGCAGAGAAATAATGACCAAAATTGCATGAAAATTTAGACTAATTAAGTTAAGTGTGCATCCCATGAAGCAGGAAAAAAAATTCAGAAAATGCTTTTATATACTCTTCTCTCCCTCAGGTTATACTGCATTCTGGAATCTTCCTTCTTGAACTATTATACACATTTTGCATGTAACCGCAGATTATCTGTAAGAAGTAATCTCTCTATCCTATAGAAAAGGTTTCTTTTAAATGTGAAGAATGATTGCATACACTCCCACCTTTAAAATTGTAACCTTACTTTATTAATAGCACTTTGTGTCACAGTGCCTACCTTCAGTATTGATGAGGAGGAGGATTTGGATGAATCATTGTTGCTTAACTAAGAAACACAGAATACCAGCATATACACTGATGCCATTGGTAAACAGTAAAAATTCTGGAGAGCTCAAGTACATTTATTCTTCATCTGTGTGAGAGATGGAGGTGTTTTCTGCATCCTCAAGCCTGAATGAGGCAGTAATGGGTGACTTCTGCAGTTCATCTTCCTATAATTGTAACCTGAAGTTTACTGTGTTTTCCCATATGCATAGCTATTTCAGAATATTTCCTACCAGTGCGAAAAAGATTCTTAAAGTGGTCAAGCAATTAACAGTTCATTAGGGACATAGCAATTTTACTGAAGAATCTATTTTTTCATGAAGTTAATGAAAAAATGTAAGTCTTCTATTGATGCAAAGAATCCTCTTACATCCCAGCAAGTGTTCAAAGGGGATTATTAAAATAAAGGTCAGTCCCTGTCTGCTCTATGACTCTAAATCTATATCTCAAATTTTGGACATGCAGCTCATGTACTCATTGGAAAACATTCTTTTTTACACTTTGAAAAACAATTTTAAAAGAGCCTTCTTATTACAAATTCTGAAATAAAGAGCACAAGAACTTTTCCTTTGGAGTGTGGATGGTTTACCTGGCTTCCTCCTGAGCTGGGCAAATGAGAGGAAGTACAACGAAAAGCTTGTGGGTCAAGATAAAGGCAAGGAGAGGTCACTCACCAGTGACCATTGTGGGCAAAACAGACTAATTGGACAAATTAGTTTCATTTATTTCAATCAAATCAGAGTATGCTAATAAGAAATAAAAGCAGATCTTAAAACACCTTCCCCCTACCCCTCTCTGCTTCGCAATTTTCTTTATCTCCTCCTCTCCACCAGCACCAGGTTGGGAACAGGCGCTGTAGCCAGCTCACCACATGTTGTCTCTGCCCCTCTTCCCAACTAAGGAGGAAAGCTCGTCACAATCTTCTCCTGCTCCAGCATGGAATCCCTTCCACAAGAAACAGTCCTCCAGAATCCAGCATGAGTCCTTCCCATGAGCTGCAGCTCTTCATGAACTGCTCCAGCATGGGTCCTTCCCACCAGGTGCAGTCCTTCAGGAACAGCACCTCCTTTCTCTTCTTCACTGACCATGATAACTGTAGGGTTTTTTCTCTCCCATATTCGCACTTGTCTCTCCAGCACAATAAATATATCTTTTAAGAACTTTTCTAGAACAGTTTCTTTCCCTGCATATTCCATTCCAGGCACTTGATGGGCTTAATTCATTCAGCTTTTATCTTTTTTTGGGCCCATCACTGAGATACTTCTATAGCCTGCATCTGCTTTATATCTCATTGTAGAGATTCTTTTTATCTTGTCAGCTTGGTTCATCTTCCTCATCCTGTGCCTCCAGCCGCTCCTCCAATATAAAGGAATCCCAAAGTGTGCATTCTCTTCCATCTTCCAGTGCTCTCTACTTCTTGTCTTTCCCACTCGGTGTCAACTGTTGATAGAGATGATGACTCCAGCAATGCTTATTATTACTAAATTGTTCCTAAGTTCTTGATTCATCTCCACCTTAGCAGTTATATTACATAGTGAACATTCATCTATCCTGTTTAGAGCCAAACTCATTAAGCTTTGAACACTTTTCAGGTGGTCTAATTAGGCCCTCTGGACCCAGTTAAAATCTGTTTGTGAATGTAAAGTTTAAGCACCATCACAGTGCTGTAGCATACTTCAGTTTTTCTTCATCTGTTATATCTCTCTAAGAAGTTGGTGACATTTATGTCTGCAGAGAACTAGGAGTTTTTAATTTATAGGACCTTCCATTTTAAACTATGAGTTGGGTTCTGAAGACCACCAGTAGCACTGGTCTGCTTAAAAAAATATCTTGAGAAGAGGCAGGTTGGAAAATGGAACACAGCAAACTCTTTTTCCATGTGTACTTTTAAGATAACCTCCCAAGTATTTCAGTTGTGTTTATTCAGCAATGTCCAGGGACTGAAGCACATTTCAACATGTGTAGAGAATTTTTTTTAAGATTATAGACATTAAAGGAAACATCAGCAGGAAGTCCGGGTGCAAGTTGTTACCTTGTGGGGTTTTTTTTAATTACATATCTGATTAATAGAAAACACTCAGATAAATACAGAAAATTATCTTGATTTCAAAAATAATTTCCCAATTATTTTTTTTACTAAATATCTCCATAAATATTACAGCATATCTGTCAATCTAGAATTTTCCAACACTAGTAAGATGCCATACATAAACCTGTGGGAGACCGAGAAGCTTAGAAGTCATATATTTTACAAACCATTATGTAATGTAGGACACATTTTTGTGGTTTGAGAGACTATGTTCAGTAATAATATTTTTGCATTGCTAACGCTTTTTTTAGAATTTCAGACCACTTTTCACACATCAGTAAGTTCAGCTTTGCAATATCTGTGTAAGTCACACTTACCTACGTTATGCAAATGAACCAGCTGAAATATGAAAGATCAAGGTATGGCATGGAATTGTGTTCATACTGAAGCTGATACAAATATCCTCATGGATCTTTATGGAATTAAGCTTTTGCCATCATTATGCTGTGTAGGCAATTGAAACATATATATCACAGAGAATTTTAAAATTGTTTAATTAGTGAATTTTAATATTGCAACTTCTGCTTTCACAAAGGGTACAGAAATGTTAATTTTAATTGCACTGCAAAGAACCTGTTCTCATGCACTGCATTACTGCTGTAGTGCTTTATTTTATTACACAAACATTTATCATCATTCTATAGTTTTAGGTAAAAGTATGTAGCAGAGTCCTTAATCAAATTTATTTTCCTTTAGAATGTGCTGTGGAGGTTTAAATTCTCTCAGCTCAAAGGCTCATCAGATGATGGGAAAACAAGAGTAAAGCTGCTTTTTCAAAATCTAGACACCAAACAAATTGAGACAAAGGTAAGCAACATCCTCTTTTTCAATTCAGTTAAACATGACTTAAAATTACTGTCAAAGAATCAGAAATCCCATTTACTGGGACATACACATGGTGAACACACCACAGCTTATCCTTTTTTGCCAATTCTGTAGAAACTCCACAATAAATGGAAGCAATGTAATACCCATAGATTTATTGCACTGTTTCTACAAGCCTGTTATTGTTGTGTTATGATAGTATTTTTCTCTTTTAAAACGATAATTTCTCTGAAGTTATTCTGTCAACCTATAGTAGATACAGTGTCTAAAATCTGCATTTAAAAAAGATAAAGTAAAAATAAAATTTGATTCCAAGATTTTATTGAATGAAAAATAAACAGTTTATTTGGTGCACTGGCTGGGAAACTCAAATTGGCAAATCTAAACCACTACATTCAGTTACGTGGTTTTAAAAAGAATGAGGAGAACTTTGGTGTGAAGTGACATGGAAGAGTAAGGTAAGAGTGTGGTTCAGCTGGGTTTTGGTTGACAAAAGACAGTGAAACAACAGAAAAAGTATCTGAAGACCTGTGAAAGTTTTCAAATATTCATACCTGGATTTGTACAGGTTAAAGTCACTTCTAAAGTGGTATTTTTCTATACTGACCATACACAAAAGATCTGTGTTGCCTATTCTTCTGATGTTCAAAAAAGTTTAAAGAAGAAGTCCATAACCTTCCTTATTTATCATAAAGTTACAGTACATGCAATATATCTTTCTTTATACATCTGTATTAGTAAATTATTCAGAATTTCATCAGCAAGCTTGACCTGAGTTGCCTCTTGGCTCTACTGTAAAAGATATTGTAGTGTCTGTTACAAAAGGTAAAATGTATAATAATTTGTCTCCTAGCAAGACATTTCCACTTCATTTCTCACAGTAGTCCTTGGAGACAGAAAAGGACTAGTGTCTTCATTTTATATGTGATATCTGTTGCAGAGAGCTTACATAACTTGTTTCAGGTTAGACAGGAAGATTTTACTCACGCATAAACTACTTTGTGTATGTCTGTGCATTAAATCATTAGTCCCTGTGTGTGATTAGCTGAGGGCTGAAATTCCATTGCTTGTAAAATTCTATTACTGTAATAATGTATCATTCCTCTTTCTGTTGTGATAAACAATCTGCTCTTTTAAATTTTGTTTAATCGTTACTTTTTGTGCAAATTAGATTGTTTTTAATTGGTTTTACCTGATTTTACTCTTTAGATAGAAAAATTCTAAATTTTAGCATTTTTATGAAAATCTGATTATCTCTAAAATTACTATAAGTGAGTCCTTATGATAATTTTGCAGTACGTTTTCTTTAGGAGACAGATTTGTTAAAACATTAAAAATTATTCTTTTGCATGGCTCTAATGAAAACATCTTGTAATTGGCAAAATTCACAAGAATATTTGTGAGGTACATTGAAAGTATCAGATGGAAGTTGATATGGGATTGGTTCATAAAGAATTCTTAATATCTATGTATCCAAAAGTACATATGAGGTGTAAATGTTGGAAGATCCCAGGAAAAGCTCATTAAAGGCCAGAGGAAAAGCTGATACTAAGTACCTGAGGATTTATCAGCATTTCAGTGATTACACCTTTTACAATTGCCTCTGCAAAGTGCAATTTACCTACTAGGATTTCACATTAAATGGGACTGGGACACAGCTGTGCAGCCTCTCAAATTCAGATAACTGGTATATATAATCAATTGTATGCCCACCATCTAAATGGTATGATTTCTTAGACTTGAGAGTTACAGGGGAGGGTGTGTAAAAAAAAATCACAATTGGGAATTCTGTTTTTGTTTCTTGTTTACTAGCTAGATGTTATGTTTCTTCTCCTATTTTGACTTCTAAATTTTAAGCCAAGGACATCTTCCTTTGCAATTTAATTTTAGGTGAATACATTCCTCCATTTAAAAAGTTTTCTGTTAAAAGGAGATAATAAGGAAAAGATTCCTGTCACTTGTTTCTCCTTCAGGTTCTTCATATTCCCTACAACTTCCTATAGTTTCCCACTTCAGTACTTCCCTGAACCTATCCTGCCTTTAGTATTGAGAAATTACAAGTAATAATAATAGGTATTTGTTGACCAAATCTTCCAGGTTGCTCTAAAAAAAGAAAAAAATAAGATTAATACTTTCAAGTTTGTATTGATGCTTTATTCCCCTTTGCTAAACAGTAGCTATATATCTGGAAGTTAAGACTATTTTCCCAAGCATATTTTAATTGAGCATTTCCCTTTTCTTTTCATCTTACTTAACCTCAAATATTTCTTGAAGAAAGGTAAGAAACCATTCCCTTTTCATATTAGTCTAAATATTTATTGAAGAAGGAAACCATTGTGGTCAATAGAGTATTGTGAGCCATATTGAAGTTTGAAGTAGATATTGCTGGTCTCATAAATTTCTTATCTATTACAAGAAGATAATTTAAGAGCCCTGCATATTCTTCTCATCCATGATATGGCAACCAAGCCCTGCTATACTTGTTGAGATATTGAACCAAATTTAGAATTTTGATTTCCGTTTTAACTTTGATGTTATCTGGAGCTAAAACCTTGGGTATCTTTATTTGGGCTTTTAACCTGATAAAAAACCCAACCCAAACCAACTAACAAACCAACCAAAAAAAAAAACCAGAAAACAAAACAAAAACAACAAAACCAAAAACAAGCAAGCAAACAGACAAAAAACCCACAATAACTAAAAACAAAATCAGTCTGTTTGGAAAATATATCTTGAATAATACAATGGTAATAGTTCTGCTCTGGTCAACAAATACACTGAGGCTTACCAATGTCTTCAAAGTCATGAAATGCACAGGGCACAATAACACTGTCAGCATCTCCATTATTTGCCTTTTGTGTGATACAGGCTCATGTCTTGTTCAAACAGTGATTCAACAGCTCTCAGAAGTTCTCTGTAAAATTGCATGCATGGTAATAATGCAACACGCCTGTCAAGCTCTTTATGGTATGTAATAAATCCAACTCTCCTAGTGGGTGGATGAAATAAGAGCATATATTTTTCTTCCTTGGCTGTGTACATACAGTGAAGGAGGTCAGTGCAGTGTGCTCATTTTTTATAATTTCAGTACCAGCAGGAGGTTTTGCAGTCTTGTCCTCCCACTGCTTTAATCCAACCTTTTGTGTTCTCCTCTTAGTGTCTTCCTTCTACTGCTTTTGTTGTACTTAATCTGCTTATTATGGTACATACAGTGAACTGAAATAGCTTCGGTTATTGAAATATTAGAAATGCACAAATTCTCCTTAAAAACTGACAATCTCAATTAAAGAAAAAAGCAAACTCAGATAGTGAAATCAAGTATAAGAATGCTTGTCAAGATGAAAAACGAGGGATGGGACCACCATGCTATTTAAGATGATTTATTGCTTAAATAAGCCAGATAAGATATCAGTCTCGAAGGCATGATATTTGGAGAGAAGCAACAAGTCAGCCATAGCTTAAAGGTGGTCACAGGTTTCTTCTTCACATAGCAATATATAAAATTTTGGTCCAATAGACAGTTAACACAAAATTTGTTTCTGCTTAATAATCTATCACCTTTGCCTAATTTTGCCTAATTTTTGGCTTTGAGCCAATAAACTGATAGGTCACGTACCCACACACACCTTTATTATAGCTTCTAGATCCTTAGCCTATCCTATAAGTCACATTATTACAGCTTAAACTTCTTACTGTTTTACCTTACATAGTATCTTACTTACTCAAGGCATATTTTTACTTACAATTATAGGAGCATAAGTTTGGGTTTTTTTCTACTTAATGTTTGTGTACCTTTATCATTACATTAACGCAAGCTCTTTCCAAGGCTGCAAATTGAGCTCTTCAAATTCTGTGGAAGTTTCTATTTTTCCATTTCCCACAAGTGCTGTTAGATGATATAGCATAAATAAAATGATCAGTTACTCATCTGCCTGACTGAGTACAGAGAGAAATGCTACTTTAAAAAAAATAATCTATCAGAGCAATGTGTTCGTTTGAAAGAAGTGTCATGGTGTTGTTTTCTAGGAAGAATTCATACTACATTCCAAAGCTAAAAAGGCTAAATTTCCACCTATAAAACTGTATTCAAGATAGCAAAGAGACATATTGTGTCCCAGTCTTCAGACTATGTAACGTCTACATTTTCGCAAGTCAGAAAGGCATCCTTGTCTTTTACTAAATCCAAATTCTCAAATTAACCACCAGTCAAAGGTCTTCCCCTTCCCCTTTTGTAATCGACATGCAAGCAAATCCCCACCCCAGTTTATCCTTAGATATGTGTGACTATTCCTCATTATCTACACCTGACTAGCTGGCTGCAGGATTGAAAAGACAGTCAGCACAGGCATCAAACATCCTTCAGACACAAAGCTTCACAGTCTTACCCCATTAGTGGACTTCTGGATCATATACTGCTGTGAAAAGCTGAATTTCTGGAAGTTCTGGTGCGTGAGGCCTCAGATGAGCCCCACCTTTCTGATGCCACCATAGGTGGCCACATCTAACTGAGGCCTGCAAGACAACATCTCCAAAACAGAGCTCTGCTCCTGTTTTATGATCCCAGATGATTACTCTCACTGCACAAACCTAACATTAAATAGTGAAGATGTGAGAGACAAGAGGAGTGGATCAGCTGCTAAACTGCATGAGGAGTGCTTATATGCAACACATTTTGCTTTCCAGCTCTGTAATAACTTTCAAAATTGGCACCATGCTTGAAAATAATCCAAAAATGGAAGACTTGCAGTATTACCTGTAGAAAATAGTGTTGTTGTTACATAAAATACAGGCTTACTGTTACTGCTAGTCTTCCACTTCTTTGTAGATTGTATCTTACAGAAACAAGAGCATGTTAGTATTCAAAAGGTTATTCACAACAGATTAGATGACTTCTCTCAGATACTGAGGAGGGGCTACTGCAGTTTGATGCTCTGAACTGCGATGGAAGCAGAGGACTCTGCAGTTGGGACATTGGGAAGGTGACTCACAGTGAGAAGATGTTCCTGTCTTTGCCCTTTTCTAAACCCAGAGCTCTCCAAATAATATTGTTAGAACAGTCTGAAATCCTGTCTGCAGTATGTGTTAGGTTACCTCTGTTTGCTTGTATCCATAAACATTTATAGATTGGAAGTGCATAAAGCTGGAGTTGAGAAAAGGGAATTGTATGAAAGGCTCCCTTCTCTCTGTTTGTTTGCCTGTGTTTGGTCAGTGTGTCAAATGTCAGAACCTAAGGTGAAATTGCTAGGTGATTTCAGTTGATTTTGGAGCAAAACTAAGATTAATGGAAATGGTCATATTTTTTAATTTCTTGGTTTTGAAGATGGAATTTCAGTAGATGTAAAACATTTGATTGAGCCAAAACTTATGTATTGAGGCCTGTATTATTTCATATTTCATTAATAATCATGACTATGTACCAAATTTTAGTTTTATACAACTTAGATAAAGAGATTTAAATAGTGGCATTGCAGAGATTTTTCCTGGAAGTGTTTATATTAATTTATATTAATATTTAAAGCAAACATCTGCTTTCAATAAAATGTATTTTAAGAAACTTCCATATTTTCTCCTCAAATGTCAGTTAAATGTCATTTAAAATGGAAACAACAGGAGCATTTTGCTCCCAAAATTTATGACAAAGATGACATGGGGTTAAATATACTCACACTTTATTCTGCTCCGCTATGGCTTCTCCATCAGTTTCGGTCCCTTCAGGTGTGTTACCTTCTCTGCTATGGAGCACCTCCTGCTTCACTGGCCTTGCTTACCTTTTTGGGGAACTTTCTGCCCTTTCTTACGTACATTTACCCTGATGTGCCCCTGCCTCACTGTGGGGCTCAGCTGTGCCTGGTGCTGCATTACTTGAACCTGTCTAGAACCTTCTGTATGTGACACAGACTCTTCTTGAAGAGGCTGTGCCTGCAGGTCCCTCTACTCCAGGAAATTTTCCAGTTGTGCCCCAAATAGGCTCACAAAATCATGCCCCAGAAATACTAATGAATAATTCATTAGTAGTAAGGGCCACTTGTGCCTAGTAAGTAGGGTTTATATCCTATATAAATAATATAAATATAACATAACATAACAATATCCTGGCCTTGGATAACAAAATTATGTGATGGTTAGCTATTCTGGAGCAGTAAGTTTGAATTCCAAATATTCTGTTTGGGCCAGTTTTGTTTAGAACACACTACAGAGTTCTGTTACAGAAGAAGCAGAAGTCCAGTGCTTTATTTTTTTGCTTAAAAACAAGCATAGAGGGAGTGTGCCTCAACAAACAACTAGTTAGCCATCAGATTGGTAAAAATAGTCTTCTCCTCAAACCAAAAACTGTCTCGGGTGTCCCCACAATATATTTACCAGCTGCAGACTTTACACATAGTGGTGTAACTTAAAATTGAACGTGTTTTTTACATTATATTTGTTTTTATTATATTATATTTACGTGTCATTGTATCAGACTATCTATTACTGTCTGGGTTCATAGGGAAAAAGAAGGTTAACTTGTGTGCAGATTAAATATGTTGTAAAAAGCAAACAAATCTGAGAACTGTTTAGGAGTAATTCTGCCTTTCTTTGTGAATCAATGTGTACGAATTTCATACCCAGCCATGTTTGTTTCTCAGGTGTGGTGTGTGGTGTGACTTCACCTTATCTTTCACCCTGCCTCTGGCTTCACATATCTCCTTCAGAGGCTGACAAAAGATGTGATCTCCTCTCCCTACCTACTTGATACCACATCATCCTCAAACAGCCTTTATTTGTCAAATACTTTAATAATGTTCAACAATGCTGAGTACTGAGTCCTGCCCTTGGGTCACAGCAGCTCCAGGAAGTGCTACAGGCTGGGTCAGAGGGGCTGGAAAGCTGCCTGGAGACGGAAAGGATCTGAGGATGCTGGTTAACCACAGCTGAAGAACCAGTGTGCCCAGGTGGCCAAGAAGGCAAATGGCATCCTGGCCTGAGTCAGTGATAGTGTGGCCAGCAGGACCAGGGCAGGGATTGTCCCCCTGTACTCAGCACTCATGAGGCCACACCTTCAGTCCTGTGTCCAGTTCTGGGCCACTCACTTCAAGAAAGGCAACAGAGCTGGTTAAGGATCACACGAGCATGTCATTTAAAGAGTGTCTGAAGGAGCTGAGAATTTTTAGCCTGGAGAAGAAGAGTCTCAGGGAAGGTCTTACCACTCTCTACAACTGCCTGAAACAAGTTACAAGTGATAGGACTAAAGGAAATGGCCTTAGCTTGTGCCAGGGGAAGTTTAGAATGGGTACTAAGAAAAATTCCTTCACCAAAAGGGTTGTCAAGCACTGGAATAGACTACGTAGGGAAGTGGTTGAATCTCACCATCCCAGGAGATAAGTCAAGTGTAGATATGGCGTGGTTTACTGGTAGACTTGGCAGTGCTGGGTTAATTGTTGGACTCAACGATCTTCAAGATCTTTTCCAACCTGAATTATTCTATGTTACAATATTTGAATGTTCTTTTGAGTTGACTGATTTCATTGTCCAAGCTGAGTACAATGTAAACAATAGAGTAGCAAAGAGTGAAAACTAAATTGACACATGGCACTGCCTGTTAACAAGGTATGGATATACAGCTTTTATTCTTAACTATTTTAATTTTGCAGTTTCCTATAAAAACTCAATTCTCATGTAAAGTCCATTATTTTTTTTCAATGTAGCCTGGTCGGTGTTCATGTAAAATGTTCATAAACCTGAATTGAATTCAAATTTTCTCTTTTTTTTCTCTTACTTCTTTCAGGAACTTGAATTTCAGGATCTGACGGCAGTTTTACACTGTATTCACTCCTTTATAGCAGCAAAAGTGGCATCTGTGGATCCAGTATTCATAGACAGTCAGAGTATTGCAAGAAAATATATGTACAGTAACTGATACTAGATTATATGTTGTGACTATGGAAAATAAATTATTTTCTTAACAAAAGTAGTTATTTCATTCACAATATTGCAACTTTGTGATTTTATAAGAAGCTTATAATTGTGTTATCTGTAATGTTAAGAGTTTTCACAATCTGATAATTATTTTGAATCTATGAGTTAAAAAATACTAAGTCAGTTTGTTATCTTCAGTATTAATCTAAAATTCTAAGTGAATATTCATTCAGTAATATTTGTAGAATCATTTTGATTTCTGCTCTCATGATGATATATTCTCCCCTTTATTAGATAGTAATGTGGAGTAGCATTTGAAAAGTGTATGTCCAAAATTTGGCCTCTAAATCTCTTTTGAAAAATACTGGGCATACAGACAATCATGACAGTCTTCACTGTAGAAAAGAAGTAATTATGGAAGACAGCTGCTGTACAGATTGAACTTCCATCTTCCTTTTATATGTTTGAAAAATTGTAGTTCCATGGTTGGATTCTTTCAAGGCCTGAGATTTTAGCTCTTGCAAAACAATAAATACTAAATAATTTCAGATCCAGGAACAAAGTTAAGCACACACTTGGCTCTAAGAATACTCAGTAGCCCCGGTGTATGTGCAAGGTAATGTTAAGTATGTATTTAAGTATCATGGTAGATCAACTGTGAAGAGCTTTAGACTCAGCTAAGAAGCCTGACTACAGACACTTAGTTTTAAGAAACTTGCCATAGGGTTTTCTTACCTTTTAATAAAACTTCCATGATCCATTCATTTATTCGTTCACAGATTGACTTGACACCTATCCTGCATGCTTGGGAACAGCTTTTATTTGGAGTAAAATGCTTCCAAGATAAGATGAACATAAAATATAAATATTTTTCTGAGACATCTGTGTTTCTTTTTCCTGTGACTTTAACTTTTATTTATAGTCCAGCAAAGTGGATTTTATCCTTGCTGAGGAAACAACATTGTTTTACTTTTGTCATATACTTAGTCTTCCTTCTGAAATCATAGTCTTAAATGCATAGATAATTCTTCCTGCTATTGAAAAATTATTAAAAAGTAAGTCATTTTATTCTTAGGGCATACTCCCTGAAAGTCATACCAAATATTGCAGGTTTTTGTGATAGAAAACCTGCAATAGTTTAGTTTTTCTCACTTGAATTTTTGAGGCAGCATCAAGAAAACAAAACAATCAAAATCAAACAAGTAGAATATCTTAAGTATGGATAAGGAATGAATTCATCAAAGTCCTCCCTAAATTTTAGGAGTCTTGTCAGATGTCCTGCTAAAGTTGTAGCCTAAAGTTACTGTATCCCAGTGAAAGGAGGTTGGCGCCTTTGAAAGGTCTCGAGAGAGGAGTGTTTTTTACATAAACTTAGTGCTTAAGTTTAGTCAGCTAAATTCTATCCTTCAGGTCTTCAGCTGTCTTGGCAGACTGAGGGGCACTTGCTTCCAACAGATGCTTCTCTGGCCACTTAAAGCTTGGGCACAAAGAAAGTGTCTAATGCAGGTGATTTATTCCCACCAGGAGGATTACTTTTTCTAAGTGTTATCCAACGAGAAATTAATTTGAGCAGTGCGGACTCTGCTTCTAATTCCAGTGTTGTTTAAGGTTCCAGTATTGTTTGCAATGAGGCATAGTAGGAGTGCTAGCTTCTGGTAAAACAGTATTTAGCAAATGCGATAAATATTTTTTATTATTTTTAATAAATCATTATAGCCATTATTGTATTGTTAACATACATTTTTATAATGCAATTTTATAATAATTTTATTTCAAGAAAACAATTTAAAACCTTTTCTTTTTTGAACATGCATTTATTGAAAATGTTTCATTTAATTCTCAGTCTTTTTTATTTTCATCTCATTGTATTTACCGAGGTTTTAACATTTACAAATTACAGCATTTACATTACAATATCTTTCTTACAACCAATTCTCGATTCAGTTTATTAGCATGAATAATTAAAAACATCACAGTTTCTGCAGGATGAAGAATTAATTCAGTTTTGATTTTCTAATATTTTCTTACAAAGTTCTATACTAACATGGTAGTTACAGTAGAAAACTCTACCAGCTAGTACTGAACTGGTACTACAGTCAGACATCTTGACTTAATGTTTTAAGAGCCGTTTGATTACAAACTAACATATCTCTCCAAATACTGTAAAAAAACCTTAAATTAGGCCAAATTTATTAAGTAATCTTTCATTTCTACCAAAAAATAAAGTTTTGCAATTCAAAAAGAGCATTTTTCCAAAACTGATTTTTTTGACAAAGCAGCTGGATATTTCACTTTTTCATTAGCACTTTCAAATCTCTTATATGTACTTGCTTATGCTGATTTTAAGTAATTTTGTTATTTGCTTAATGGAATTTCTAAATTATTTTAGTCTTTTGATAAGCTGCTTTTTTTGCAAGACAGTAGATTTATTCTGTATGTCCAAATCAATCTCAAGGAATATTAGCGAAGAATTTTTATGAATTCACCCTCTGAAATTTAGCATTGTATTTTAAAAATAATTCTCCAAACATATTTTTTAATGAGGAACTTGAAGATCCCTATTAGCTCACTTGATTTTTTCCTTTCTTTCACATTCTGCAACAGTCTCAAGGCGGGGACTGAAGGCCAGTTTTTTGAGGAAGTTGCGAGAGCCTGGGAAAAACTAATGGATTGCCAGTTACTCAGCTGTTATATAGGCTGTGTAGGACTTCCACAGCACCTTGCATTTCTTAGTCATATAACTCGTATTTGAAAATATTGCACTCCCAAATTGTTTGGTTGCTTATGTTTCTTTGTCAGATTTTTAATCATCAGTAAAGCATATTAGTTAGTCATTGCCCTCAGAATGTGGATCATATATCATGCATGTGTTTTATTCCGTCAAAGTTTTGATTATTTGCACCACATTGCAGCTCACTAAACACCTCAAAATAGAAAAACAGTAGGATTCACAAATAGATCTGCAGGTAGATACCTTCCCAAGTCACCCCTCAGGAGTTGCAGGCTGAGGCAGAGGACACCTGCTTTAGGCTTTTCAAATGTCAAATATTTAATTTCTAATGAGATCATAAAACAAATTGTATTATTCTTTGTTAATACTTGTGATATATTAAGCTTTAGTCTTACTACCTCATTATGTATTTGTTCATAGTTTTCCTTTATTTTTTTCCTAGGGAGGTACGTGTCCCAGAATTGAATAAGGAGTGGGAAAAGACAAGCATTTGCTAAAGCAGTACCATAAACAGCAGGCTAGGGAAGGAAGCATGAAAACATAGAGTTATAAAATTGGACCCCATCACAAAATCAAGATGGCCGCTTTAGATTAGAAATGAGTAAAAAGAGGACACTCTCTGTGTGTCCAAATTATCTTTATGCCTTTATTTAAACTCAATACTTGGTTAAAAGGCTAAAAATAATCCCATCTACAAACATGATTTTGAGCAAATGGGTAGTACTGTTGATTGAAATTAGAACAAGTCTCATCAGTGACTTATAAATTAAGGAGTGGTACAACCTGGACTTAGGCACTGGACTTGAATCATACTGATGATTTGTTAATATAATTTCAGACAGTTTTTGCTCTAACATGAGTAAAATCTGCAGAAAAAAAATCTTATTTACAATCAAACTAAAGTCAGCTGAGCTCTGTTCTCAGCTCATGGCTTGGTTGTGCTACCCTGTTGAAAACACCAGAGCATTTAATAGAGGGAACATGGCTAGGCTGTGCCAGATGGCCTCAGGGAAAAAAACAAGCCCTGATAATTTTAGTTATAAATTTAGATGTTACCAGAGCATTTCAGTGACTTAATCTGACTTAAAATATTTTGTTTTATTTTTGCCTGTAATCATAAATCCTGGGAGGCTGAAGGTGTGCTGATCCAAAGCTCAAGTTGTGGAAATCTGACTAAATTCTTCTAAGGTTAGGATCTTAGAAAAAATATTTTAAAATTATTCTCAATCTTGAGCCAGTAGGCCTGAAGTTTTGCAACCATTAATCCAAACTCCTATGTTATATCTGAACTACATTAATTCATAAGTAACTTCAGACAAGGCATGCCTTTTCCACAAAACCTTTAATGTGTAGTCTGATCTTTGTAGTGGCCTAAGCAGAATTTTAAACTGCCTGAATTTCTGTTTAAGTACATCTCCATAAATGCTTCTATCAAAATACTGTCAGTATTTTATAACACTTTCCTGCCCACCTGAGTATCTCCTCTTACAGTGCTCAAAGTGAGGTGTGTATAATGGTAATGCAATTTTTATGCTTTTTGTTTATTCTGTGGTTGATTTTCTTTTTAATATAGTTTGCCTGTGTCCTCCAGTAAGCTTTTTCAGAGCAAAGAAGGTGAATGTCAGAAATGAAGTATTTTTCTCCATGCTCTCATGAGTGGCAAAGTGGGGATTTCTGTCCATCTTTCCTGTGCATGAGCAATGGGACAAGGCACTTCAAAAATGGAAGCAGGGGAGTAATGGACAGACAGACAGACCATGAAATTTTAAAAAATGCTTTCACTTAGGTATGCAAGCTAAAAATACCTCTTGGAACTCATTTGACTCATTTTTGGAACTTCATCAAGAAATTATAATTTTAGTGTAGTTCTCTTACTTTGAGTCTCTGTCCTTTCAGTAATGGATGCTGAAGAGTTAAAGA
The DNA here is from genome assembly GCF_030490865.1 of Poecile atricapillus. Classification (NCBI taxonomy): domain Eukaryota; kingdom Metazoa; phylum Chordata; class Aves; order Passeriformes; family Paridae; genus Poecile; species Poecile atricapillus. Next base: position 19,334,203 of record NC_081251.1, on the reverse strand, counting down.
CTGCAAAGAAAAGATGTAAAATGTATCATGTAATCATGTTGGGTTTTTTTTAAGCTATGCCTCAAAAATGTTTAGATACTTTTGTGTTGAAGCATGTAAAGCAATTATGTGAACTAAAAATCTTGTAACTTTATTAAGTGCAAAACACATTCGTGTAGCATGCAAGATGAAATCAAATATGCATTCTAATATGGCTCAACCACAAAAAATTCTTAAGTAAAATATTTTTATGAAATTTGAAGTTATCAAGCTCCATGGACATGAGCCAAAATCTACTGCTGTTTTAAGTCCCAGTAAATTATGCAGGACTTTGCCTGAAAGAAAGATACATGATTTTAAATAATAAATAGAGGAATAAAAATGCTTTTCTTTCCTAATATTCCCTCCGTGCACAGATGCCTACATGTTCACTTAAAGAATTCATTCCTATTGAAAAAAACAGCTGACTGGGAATCAGAATCAGAACTATTTGGGCTGAAAGCCGTAATCTTTTTTTCGGAACAGCTGTCATGATGCCCTCTACAAGTTGCACTTACGCAGGTATTCCGACCTCAAGTTTAAATGGATCACAGACTTTTTTTCAGTGCAAGGACATGATCTATTGCGCAAGTATACACATCAGGAGGTGTGAGTGGCAGAAACATCTCAGTTGAATAGATATCTAAGATTGCAAGACAACCAAGCAAGGAAAGGAAGTTAAATGTAAAAACTTTATTTGTCTTTCCTCCCTACCAGCTATTCCTGGAACATTATTTCTGTTATATTTTTATACTAACTTACTGGTTTTTTATAAGTCTCTAAATTCCCAACTATAATGGAAATGTCATACTCAATGCTTATTAATGAATTAATGTAGCAATTAGGTATCCAGTCTGTGTTAATCATCTGGTCTCAAGTGATAACCAGTAAATCCAAAGGAGTGCTTTATTCCTTCCTGCAATAGATGTTGAAAACCAGTGGACTGAATAATGTTCTGAGAAGGCATCTTTCTCCATCAGCAAGCTATACTACTCCACAGATTTTTGACAGTTCAATTTTCTATTGATCGGTTTAATATCAGATTTATGTCCCAATACATTAAAAAGTAGCAATAATTAGCAATGTTGCAGGATTGTAAGAATAAAATAAAACAATCCTGAAGTGAATGAAATTTAAATCAGAAGTTTGTCATCCCATGTAACTGGCAGAGGGGAGGGAAGAAAAGGTCTTAGCCTGTTTTTCCAGCTAGGAGTTACTACCTGGGGCTTAGTAGAAGATATTTCTAAAATAAGACAGTAAAAATTGTATTAATTCATAGATGAGTTCTATGTCTCAGGGGATGCACTGACTCTTGGAACACAGAGCTACTCATAAAAAAAAATATTAGAGACATTCTACTGTGTCTTTAAGCACTTCGTTCAATTAACATTCAGAACTGAGCTAAATTACTACTCTACAACATCCATAAGCAGAGTACATAATCAGCTCACTGTTTTCTTTTTGCACAGAAGACGGACAAGTATTCCCTGGTGGAGTGAATATGAATACTAAATTGGTTTTAGGGATAAAGCTTTCCCTGTGTTTTAAAGAAGTCCTTTACTGAACCAGTAGGTTTATTCCTGGATAGAACTGGAAAAACTGCTTTTTGAATTTTTTACACTAAGACTTGGAGAAGTACTATGATTTGCATCAGTCTTGTACTTTAATTATATTTTCAATACAATGAAGAATCTTTGGAGTAAAGGCAGGAGTTTTCCTCATTTGATTATAACTAAAAGCAGAGTGGCTTGCACAAAAGCCTCAGCAGTTACTGGCACATCATGGTGCTTGAGACATATTGATGCTTTCACAAAACTCAAAATGGGAAATGTGTGAAGCCAGAGAGAAGCAGGAAACAGCAACATCCAAATGACTGCAAAGTTGAATGTCACAGACATTTCTGGGCTTCAGTCCTTCATTCCAGTCAGTGATTTTTATCAGCATTTGTAGTATTATTAGAGATCTGTTTTTCCCCATCACTGGGATATTCATAGCAGGATGAAAGGAAAAGTGATCAGATTCATAACCAAATATATTTAATTTGCCCTTTTCCTTCCTTTGAACCAAGGGACTGTGGAATTTCAGTTAACTCACTCCATACAGTAGGTAAAAATGCTCTTACAATAACATCAGATTCTGGGTTCCTGGTCACTTTACACAGAGCTCATTTCTTCCCAGACCTGCAAATTCCCTTTAGTTGCTTCTTGTGTTCTTTTGCACTTTAGAGTTTTACTAGTATCTCAAAATACTCTTAAGACTCTTCTGTTTCATTACAGTATTTGTCACCCTAATTCTATAAAGCCAAGTGCTTCTAATGCCTTTTGTTGACACATTAACCATTTCCATTCCCTCAACATTATTTAATTTCCTTTTAATTTCTTAATAAGTTTCTCACTCAGCATTTTATATCCTGTAGAGAAATACCTTCAATTGCAATCAGGAAATTATCCCTAAAAAGATAGTTTCTGAATGCTCATATGAAAATTATGTAAACAAGATTTCTCTGTTTTAGTCATGAAGATCTTTCACTGATTTTCTTCTTGGAAAAACTTGTACCATACTTCAGTTTTGTCTGGTTTGTCATAGTATGCACAGCAGTGCAGTAGGTCTTTGCCATGCTATTATACAGCCTTCAACAATATATGCCTTTCATCAGTAGTAAATACATTTATAAGGCAAGCTTTCATGATTTTACTTAATCTGTCTTAAAGATGCAGATGTAAAGATACATAGGTGTTCTGGAGGTTTTTTTGCTTAATTTAAGTTGCATGGCCAGTCTCCAAGTGGTTCTTTTCCTCAGATTTGCTTAGTCCTCTGCCTTCAAAGAGAACATTCTCTGAGTTTAACATGACTGATACTTTTTTTTTGTAATGATACAGGCAGGCAGGTAAGGTATAGGTATTATTTATTTAATTATTTTCAGTGTGCACAGTATATTCTCTACCATCCAAAGCTGCACTACTTTTCCAATAGACTGAAAATGCTTGCATGGTAAACTGTGTCTAAGAGTGAGTCCCATTTTTGCGCAATGTTTGCTAATCAATTTCATCATTTTTATTGGTAGGTTTTAATCTGCAATAAAAACTGCCCTTAGATTTATCATACCTCTTCCATTTTATCAAGGTCATTTTTCTGAAAGATTATATTTTCTGTTCATTTGTCACAGCTCTTAAAAAAAAAAATCAATCAAACTTTTTTCTTTTAGAGTTACATTCTCAGCTCTTGGTCTGAAAGAATTCAGTTGCCTGAAAAAAAATCTCTGTAGTTGTTCTCCAACAATTTGCTTCATTGAAGTTATTTTTTCTCTTCATTTTCTTTTGACAAAAAATGAGAAGTTATATTTGGAAATTTTAGTTGCATGCTCCATCCTATTTTTCTCACATTCCTTTTTAATTCTGACATTCAAAACACACCCAGAATTATGTCTGTGTGGCAGGAAAACATGCCATCCAAATTCAAAAATTAAGAATTCGAACTGTGTGAAATAACCTCACAAGTATATACATGGGCAGATTACTGTACATTATTGTTTGACACCGGAATTGGAAATTGCCAGAATTGTGTGCAGCTCTAATTATCTGAACTGCAAATAAAATTGCAACCGGGGAAATGGGTGTTCCATTAAATATCTATAGCATAAGAAAGAGAAGACATTTTGGTATCAGGCATGTGGGTTTTTTTTTTATATTAAAATGTTTTGCAAACAATGTGGACATAGTAACTACAATTTGTATCTGTCTGTTTTATATCACCTAGAAAAGCCAGGGACCAGTAAAAAAACACATAGGGAGGAATTTTCCAGAAAAATTCAACTCTTCAGAAAATTTCTTGTGTAGACAGACTTCTTGTGTCTGTCATTTTAAAGCATTATATACCAGACTTTAAAAGCTGAACTCTAGCACCTGACAGTATAACGCAGTAGCATTCACTGTGTGCTACTTGCAGTCTGCAACCTGTAGGATTTTCCATCAGAAAACAACCTCCATCTAACAAAGCAACGAGCAGATGTATTTTAAATACCCACAAAAAGGATACAGAGTTTTTAACCTGGGTAAGGTCGAGTTATAGAGTCATTAAAGCTGGAAGAGATCCCCAAGATCACCAGGTCCAACTGCCTACCCAGCACTACTACTGTAACCACTAAACCATAATACCCAGCTCTAGGTCTGGATGACTTTTATAAACACCTCCAGGGATGGTGACTCCACCACCTCCCTGGGCAAGCTATTCCAGTGTCTGCCCACCCTAACAGTGACATTTTTTTCCTAATATCTAATCTGAATCTCACCTGTCTCAGCCAAAGGTCATTTCCTCTTGTCCTCTCACTGCAGGTGCATCAGAAGAGACCAACCCTCACCTCACTGCAGCCTCTTCTCAGGGACTTGTAGAGAGTGATGAGGTCCCCCCTGGGCCTCCTCTTCTTGAGATTAAACAAACCCAGCTGCCTGAGCTGTTCCTCACAGGACATGTTCCCTAGTCCTTCCACAGACCTTGTTGCCCTTCTCTGGACACACTCCAGTACCTCAACACCCCTTTTGAAGTGAGTTGGAGTGAGCCCATTGATGGAGTCTGTCTAGGTCTCTCTGTAGAACGTTCCTGTCCTACTCAATCAAATCAATGCTCCGTCCCACCCAGCTTGGTATGATAAACAAATTTACTGAGGGTGTACTCAAGCCCAATGTTCAGATCTTCAGTAAAGATGTTAAACAGGACCAGCCCCAATACTGAGCCCTGGGGAACACTGCTAGAGACAGCTGCCAGCCAGAGTTATCTCCATTCACCACAGCTCTCTGGAGCCAGCCAGCCAGCCAACAGCTGGCTTTGAAGAGCATACCCATCCAAGCTGCCAACAGACAGTTGTTCTAAGAGGATGCTGTGGGAGATGGTGTCAAACACTTCACTGAAGTCTAGGTAGACTACATCCATAGCCTATCCCTCATCAATTAAGCAGGTCATTTTGTCATAGGAGGACATCAGGTTGGTCAAGCAAGACCTTCCTTAGGTGTGATAAAACTGTTTCCTCTGCGAACTCTAGTTAGTGAGAACAGTGAGAATGCAAACTGTTAAATGTCCTTGGGAGTTTCTTCACAGGAAACTCAAGAAACAGATTCCCATAATCAACTTCCACCTTGCTAAGCAGATCTTGGAGTGGGAAATAGATACAACTGTTCTAGTACTATGTGCAAGTGATTATTTAGATCACCCTACATGAAAATTAGCTAAGTGTACAACAATCTACTCACACTGGGCACTCACCTTTAATTCCTAGACCTTCACAGTTGTTTACTGAGCATATTTCAGTTAATAACTACAGCCAGCTGGGAGTGTACATACAAATGATTGCTGTGCCTCAGTTGATGAGTGGAAGTCATCATTAAGCTGTAATAGCTTGATTACCTGTGGTTGTTTATCTGTGAATCTATCCTTGGACTTTCCAGGTCAAATAGATTAGTTCCACTAGAAGTCTGCTTCAGTGGTGGGTTTATAATTAAATTAAAAATATAAGAAATTTTCTACAAAATATTCTTAGTGTGAAAAGAGCAAGCAAGTAGTTGTATTAAAAGTAAAAGAAAATAAGCACGCTTGATGTACTTGAAAAGTCTATTGAAATCCATCTTTCTTTTTTTTAACTCCAAGTATTTCTAATTATATCAAAATTACCCATTTATTTTGTACTCATGGCAACATAATTATGCAGTGTAGGAAAGTCATACTTTAAATTGTAGTATTGTCATATTTTCAAATGTGAAAGGTCATTCAGAGCATCTGCCTGTTCAGCTGCATCATTGCTTATGTTTCTGCCTTTAAATGGATGCCTGACTCGTTAAGCAGAGCCTTTGCCACTTACTCCTGGAGGCCTTTCATCCTACACAATGCCTGTGCTGCTATGTCAGAAAACAAAGAGCCACCATTTCTTATGTGCATTTTGTCTCAGATTTTTGAAGAAGAGGAAGTTTTATGCTTAGACCTAGAAGAAAAGTGCTTTCCTTCCTTGAATCAAAACTGAAACAAAAAGGGGCAAATATTCTTTTCCAATCCAAAGAGTTCATATGTTTCTGAAAGTTATCTTAAAGGGGGGGGAAAAACCCCTTTAATTTAGCACAGTGTTCCTAAATATTTTCTGCATTCCCCCAAGCCTCCATGAATTGGTCAAATGGGATTGCAAGAACTCTAAATGTTCTAGCAAGTAAGTGTAGCTTAAACCTGTCTTCTACACACACAGGGTGAAATAAAGGTATGATTCTCAACTGTTACAAGGGAAGGAAGTTGAATTTTTATAGAGAAATATTTTCTAATTTGATTTTTTTTCTTCTACTTTTTTTGGTCATCTACACTTTTGTTGGCTTTTTTTCCTAGTTGAACTGTTCTAACCACACAAAAAAACATTTTTCTGATACTCTAAAATTAATTATGAGCTGAATTTGGAAGAGTACTTACTGAGATGAATTAACAAAGTAGATTTCCGTGCATCCCAGAACAACTGTTGTGCATCTGGCACTGCCTCCCAACCAGCAATCAATCTGTCCAAGTGCAGACGGCAGAGACTTGAGGCTCTGGGATCCAACACTTGGGGAATTCTCAGCCTGTCAGTTTTCCTGCCACCACACTTCATTTCAGAAAACAGGCCCTGGATTATAAAGATGTTTCCAAGTTCTTCTCTTTTTAATAGCAGCAGAGCTTTGGGGGTAACCAGTCAAAAACTGGGAAATACGCTTTTTTTATTAAAAATCCCCATACTGCAGATCAGGGCAGAAGCAAGTTCACTGTTTTGAAGTCCTGGAAATGAGCAGTGCCTGAATCTCCTCTTTGTGTTCCCTTATCGTGTGGGTTCCATATGATTCCATGGTTTTAGCTGAGCGTCCTCAGCTTTTTATCACCATGATGATCACAGAACCCACCACTGTTGAAAATTCTGTCATGCCAAAGATGTAGAGCTGGGCTAATTCACTGCCTGCAATTTGTGCAGTTGTCTCTTGTTCACCTTGTAAAGGCAACAGTGTGCTAATTTTAAGTATATGAGTAGAGACCAGTCTACTGAAGCAACTTGTCATTTAGTTTCAAACATATTTTTTTTTGTGAGAAAACAGTAGTTGTGATGCAATACATGATCACAGTCATAAATACAAAACTTATGTAAAAACCATTTTGTAAATGAGATAGCTGCATTTACAAGGCTGTTGTCTGTAGAACACAAAGCTCTGCAAAAGCACATGTAAGTACTTCTAACTACCTTTTATGCATGGCTAACTTACTGCTGTTGAATCATTTTCTTTATGCCATAGCTGTGGCAGTGTTTGAAATAAAGAGCAGGAGCACGTGCTCTGTTCTATGAACAGTTAGGTACACCACTGATACTTAAGTAATTTTAAATATTAATTCAGTGGTGGGAAAAGAATACATTTAAACTGTAAAAGTCGTCTCTAAAATGAAAAACTTGGGATGTGAACAGAAAACGAACAAAAAAAGCAAACTAATGAACTCAGCTGCAACAGCATGGAAGCAGGTGCTTGGAAATACACTGACTCCTGAGAGGCTGTTATGCCAACCAGAGTAGGCAGCATGCACGGTTACAAATGAGAAGTAAAAGAGAATTATTCAACAATTACTTGTTGAGTAACAACAGTGTGAGCAGAAATACTGCTCAATTGTTATGAAACAGTGGTCCTATCAGAGAAAGTGAAACCTTTGGGTTTCAATTCCCTTTTTGTGCTTGTGAGTGATTTTGCAAGTGCAAGTACTTTCTGTATCTCTTTTTGAAGCATGTAAGTGCATAACTCACTGCCCTGTTCCTCAGATTATAATATTAATTATGAAAACATTCTCTCAGAGGATGCAATTCCATTGTCCAAGAGGTCAAGTCACTGGTGGTTCACTGAAAATTTTCTCATTTCATTCCTCTGAATTCACTTTTCCCACAGCAGGTGTCTGTTCACTGGATGTATTTCTGCCATTTACTGTATCTTTTCACTGAGCATCCTTGAGTGGTTGGGTTTTTCTCATATCTTGTCTAGTGCCTCTGGAAAACAAATTTTGTGTTCTTTTAATCAATTTAGTCAAAACTTCTTATTTACAACCAATATTTTGGAATTCTTAAATCTCTTAAAGACAGATGGAGATAGGAGTTTTAGCCCTATTTGGATTTTTCTGATAGCTTACTATACTGACAATACAAAATGTCAGTTATTTCAAATTTTTTACACTGACTGTATCAGGTGTACATAAATGATTAATTATTCATGCTTATTGCATTCTCTTTATCCATTACATTAAAAAATTGAGTATTTGTTATATAAGCCATGATTTTTTTAAAAAGCAAAAAACAATTCATAAATTGTTACATGGTCAGATCTGTATTTATCTTTGTATCCACTGGAAAGTAAATTTTTTTTAAAAAAAGAAACATTTTGCAACGACATTGGGGAAGTCATTTTTAATTTAACTATTTTGGCATATCTTGTGGTATGTTAGTTGAGTTGTAGTATGTTAGTTTCAATAGAATCATGACCCATTACTTATGCTGGTAGAGACAACAATCTATAAATCACTTATGATTTAAAGCAAGGTATTTAAGGTTCTCGGGATATTCTCAGGTTATACTTATCTGTAAGAAATGGAGATGACTTTATTCTTTTTGAAAGTGCTAACTGAAAAGAAGGGAAAGCTACTTGGCTTTTTATTTGAAAAAACTAGTTATTGTGTGTCCTTGAAATTTGTATAAAGTGCATTCCTACATGTACTTTCGTATCAATATTCCCAGGAATTACTATCCTGAATACCACAGTTTGTCCAGTGTGGGTGGCAAGCACCATCAGTAGCTGAGCATCCCACACTACATCTGTGGGAATTTCCATCCCAAAATAATCAGTTTGAAATGTGCAGCTGATGCTTCTCCGCCCCTCCATCATGCAATCTTGTTTGCAAAGTGAAAGGCAATTGCCACTTCTTGGTGAAAACTTACAAGAATATGTGATGGATGAGAAGTGTGGAGATTTTTAATGAAATCAGTGCTTTTCTCCAGTGTGTAAGCGTCATTGACAATGATGTCCAGAGTTTCATATTCTGATCAGTAACCCTCAATCTGGCATAAGTCTGACTCCTGGCTACTGTTGTTCATGGAAAAAAAGGTGTATATTTCAGATATTCCTTTTAATGTTTTTTTTCACCCAAAGAAGAAAAAGATATGTAGACACTTTATAGGAAATGTTTCAAACCACTTCCAGACATGCCTTTGAAAGTCAGTGAGCATTGGCAGAATTCCTTAAGAACTCAGGGCTTTAGGATTAAATATTCAGTGGTGACATTAATACTCAGGTATTTCCCTCTAATTGCCATTTGTTCTTATTCATACCCTGTAAATCTTATTGAAAGGGAAAGATCATATTTTCTTCAGTAACTGACATAAGTTTTGAACAATCAAGTATATTTCAGTCTATGAAACAGGGAAAACAGTGATCTACAGCAGGTAACTGGCACAAGATTTACTGTTTTAAAATTTTACACAATGTGATCTCAGAAATTCTTTTGGAAGAAGAATATTTGAATTAGTATACTCTATTGCAGCCAGTAACTATTCATTATTAAATTTTTCCTGACTGTTCACTACCTCTATCCTAAAAATGCATTAGTTCAGCAGTTCATAATAGATCCAAACCTAAATAGGTGTCAAAATTCTATATAGACACATAAAGACGGAATGCTGTCTATTTTTGCCATGTGATAATTAAGTATTTGTTGAAGCTCTTTGGGGTTTTTCATATTGCAGGTTTCTTTCCTTTTTGAAGGAAGGTGGTACTGAGGGCTAGAATGCAACAAAATGAGTCCATGTATGTGATCATCTTAGTATAGGGAACTATTTGCAGGTAATCCTGCTATGATCAAAATAAAATGGACAAAAATTTTCCATACTCATAGTGTTTCACATCTAAATGGTATTCATTATATATTTTACTACACATTTTATGTGTTTCAGTTGGCAAATTAAAAAAAGCCGTCTGAAACGCAGCATTTTTGTGTGTGTGCAGCTTTGCTTTTGTTCCTTTTTTTATTGGAAATGCAGCCTCTCAACATGTGCATGATTATAGATTTGCATAGTGTAAAATTACTGTAATTTTATCTGTTCAGGAAGTCAGAACGGGATTTAATAGGTAGTAAAAATTAAACTTGGAAGTAATATAAAGGCAGAGTGTATATATTTTGCACTTTTAAATAACCTTTTATAACAAGAATCTATTATCGTACAGTATACTGTAATTCCACTTTGTAGTGATACTCTTGCTATTGTCACAGTATTGTCTTTAAATCTGTATATGAATGGTTTGTATATGTTCACACTTCAAAAGTGATTTCTACAATGGAATATGTGCTCCTTGTCACTGTTATTAGCATCCAACTGGAGAAATATTCACCAATTATTTTTTTTATAAATTATGAATGTACAGTGTAAATTATCAAATCAAATATTGTAGCAATGAAGAGATGCACTTTAAAAATGTATAAGTGTATATCTCCAAGAGTGTTATTTTGTATAGATGTTTTTGAATAAATAATTTATTGCTCATTAGTGGGGTTTTTGTCATTTATGAAATAAATATAAGGTATTTGATAGCAGCTATTTGAATTTTATATTTTATCATCAGTGATTTTAGTGTGTTTCTTACTTTTTAAAATTAAGGTTTTGTAACTAGAGTACTAAAGGACTTAGTCACATTTTCCTTTTCATTCAATGCATCATTGTTAGCTTGATCTTGTTGCTGTGAGGAAGCAACTCAAGCAGGGTGTGACCTATGATCAGCCCCCAGTCCTTTTAGTTATAAGCCAGCGAAAAGACATTGCCACAGCATCCTCCTTTAGTCGTCAAGACCAATTTGGCCATGGAAACCAAGATATGGAGGAGGACATAGAAAGTAATTGCAAGCATTTCCAATTTTATGCAGCCAGTATAAATGCAGCCAGTAAATATTTACTGAAAGGCGTAATGACCACCATATACATTTGCATCAGTGAGAGATCAGTGCTGAAATTCTGAATTGAAGAGTATGAAACAGCAAAATGTCTGCAGCCTTCAAAGCTGGGCATGATTCAGATTTGTAATCTAGGATTTCTTCTAGTTTTTTTTTCTTGCTTTACTAACAGAGAAAAAATATGACACATAGGACCAAGTCAGCTCTACCAGGCAGATGTTTGGAAAATGAGATTTCATAGAAGTTTTATAAACAGATTTTTTTTCTTTTTTAATTTCTTCTAGTGTATCTAGCTTGTACGAAGAAAGCACATCTATATTATGAAGGAAAAGTACAAATCCCCAATTTAAACCTAAAAGAAAAACAATATGTGCTTGTAATAGAGCCGGGCTTACTATCTTAGATAATGATGATAGCAGTGTCATCAAAGACAACCTGTTAACACATTTCAGTCACCCATCCTCTTAGTCTTTCAATCCAGAGGTATCCTAGTATCACAAAATTGAATCTGAAGTAAGATTTAAACAACTAAACTGACAGCACAGAATGAAAAAGCAATCACAGAAAAAGCCTTTTGTCCATAGAGGCCTATAAATATTTGCACATCCTTAATACAACAAATTTCCCACATACTCTTAAGTGTGCTACGTGTAGGCAGAGCCCAGCTGGGAGGAAGGCTGCTTGGTCCACAGAAAGGCTTGATACTACAGTGCATTTTTAGTCAGTCTCCCTGGAAGATGACATGGAAGCTGCAATTCCTATTAAAATATGTACTGGCAGGTGGGGGAAAGCAGAGTAACACCAACATTTAACTGCCCATTGATTACAGCACTGGACCTGAGGGGAAAATGTTCTTTTAGCAAGTGAGCTCCTAGAGCACACAAATTTTTAGATGCCTGCCCTGTTCCTCTTCTCTGTGCAGAAGAGGCAGCAGAGGAGAGAGTGTGTACCTGTATTATGGGTGTCAATCTGGCATTTTAAGTTCAGCAGCCCCTGCAGAGGTTAAGTTCAGTGTCTGGCCAGGGGGGACCAACAGGGCAGGAAGGACAGGGGGACAGGGCAGGCAGCTGGGGGGCTGTGTACTCATACCTTAGGCATTGACTTCTCTCTGCATGTGCCTGAGCCCTTGAGTGCAATATCCTAGCTGCCTTTATTATCTCAGGAGGCTGCTGTGAATGGCAGCACTTTCTGGCCTCCTGCTGAGGTTGTGCCACTGTGGAGGGGAGGAGGCAGATTTGCTGGAGAGGGAAAGTAAGAACAGATGAAAGTGCAAGCTTTGGTAACCCAGCAGGAAGGGCTGTCACCTGGGGAGGTGTAATCCTGAGCTCTGGTTCTGAAGAGAAATATGCAGAGATGTGAGGAAGGTCTCATTTATGTGCAGCTTAAAGTGCATTTTACTATGACATATTGGACTTTTTCACTTCCCCATGGTAGTAAATTGTACTTTTCATGGCAATAGATGTAATTGCTTTGCACTAAATTATATTAACTATTTTAGGTGGTTTGTTCTACTTCATGCTTGGAATGACAGAGCTGAACTATTTTCTGCAGTATGTGGTTCAAAAGAGAAGATGCCTAGTTATTGGGGGGGAAAAAAATGGTGTGTTTTCAACTGCAAAAAAAATGTTAAGACAGTGGCAAATTTTAAAGTATTAGCATTTATTCTTTTCTTGTGATTTTTAATATTGGTTGGGGATGGTTAGTGATTTTTGCAAATGAAAGAAACTGTTATTCACAGCTAATTTTTATGGAAATAGATTGTACTCAGTCTGCACTGCAGCCCATGAACTGGGGCTAACAGCATTGTACCTGACAGAGAAATGGGTGGGTTAATTTTTAAGTACCCAAAGAGAAGAGGTTGTTTTCCTTTTCTCTCTTCTGAGAGCTGGACTTTGTTGTTCATATGCAGCCTTATTTAATGATTCAGGTACAGCTTTTGTGCATCCAAAGGGGGAACTTTACTTGATAGTGTCAAAAGTAGAGCAAGTAGAGCTTGTTCTGTGTGTCTGCCATCTGTGAAATTCCCATTGCATGAAATACTTATTGCCTACCCAGCACAAAGGATTTTAAAGCATGTAAATCCCTCCTTGTTCTATACAAAATTGTGATGGAATTCAGAAGAATGGTTTAGTGACAATTAAAAGACCCACAAGAGAAGAACTAAGCTAAGGACAAAGAATATTAAGCAGAACAGGAAGGGAGGAGGAGAGGGAGGGAGAGGTAGAGGTAGAAAGGCTGAACAGTTGGAGGGTGGAGGCATGAGGACAGGTTGGAAACTGCAGATAGAATGTGAGATCTGAAAGTGGAGCATACATGATGACCCTGAGGGACGTAAAGGCTGGAGAGCTAAGGGATGTAGGGAGGGTGTCTTTGCCTGGAAAATTGGCCAATGCCTGTACCTTTGAATTAGAGGGGTGGTCCCTCTCAGATATCAATACTGAGCATTTGGAGGTATGTTACTGGGGTGAAGGGGCAGGAAGTAGGATGGAAACACTGATATGAGCTGGGTCAAAAGGCACTGTCAGGTAAGGTATTTCCTGGTGATGCAAGTAAGTTGATACAGTTTGTTACATGCATAAAGTTACTCAATAGAAAAAGATCACAACTGGAAAGAAGGATCTTAAAAGGTTATGGTGTCATTTTAATTTCTTGACCAGAATATTTAAATTTTATCAGTTTTTGTAGTTATTTTGTTGTAATCTGTGCTCTTATCCACTCACTTAGACATTAGGTGTACTCACTTTAAGGAAAGGCTGAGACAGTTACATCTCAAAGTTTTGACCAATGTGGGGAACACAGAAAGGTGAAACTTCATGAGATAAATGAGATCAAGGTAAAATACAGCTGGAAAGAAAAGAGGAGAAAGTTACTGAAGGTTTCAACAGAAAGTAGTGAGGAAAAGCAAAATCGGAGCAGTCAGTTAAGGATACAGACAGTTAAGCTGCCTGAAACTATTGCTTTATACACATGGGTCAGGTTAACACTGACTCATCAAGCAGGTGTAAATGACAGACCACAACTTCATTTTTGCAAAAGTATTCTATCTAAGTGTATCCAAAGCCTCTTAAATAACTATTGTTTGCCATTTTGTTCTTACCTGTTTAATTCTCTGAGCATTTTTTTCTTGAGAACTACAGTAGTTGATCAATACAAAATATTCTGAAATATAAAAAAATGATATTATGATGTTACTAATAATATTTTCAATTGAGGAACTTTCACATTTCTGTAAGAGAGCTCATGTAACTATGACATCTTGTTCCTGTGCCTCTTAAGCCTTCTAACATTTTCTAAATCATCTGGCCTCCAGACCTCAGATACAAAGTCTTCAGTACCCAAAACTGGGAAAACCAGTCAGTTCACTGCATAGGATAAGCCGCTAAGTGTTTGGGTCTTATGGCAAGAGATGAGTTCTCGGTCTTCTGCAACTTCTCCTTCTTGAATATCCACATTGAATCTATATATCCCTGGCATTCTCAGGGCTAAAGGAGCATGTGTACACCTGTGCAAGGTTGTACATACTGGCATAGCTATAGATTCATGTACATCTCCTTCCTGTCTCTTAGAGGAACATTCCTGCATCTTCTGTCCTGCAGCCAAGATGGGACATCTGTTAAACCATTATCCAGACCTGGCACAAGTACTATTTTAAAAAGAATGTTATGGCACAAGCAGTGGAGTGCAAAAGTCATCACAAACTATGGTCCCTCTGGGGCTCTAGCCATCTGCTTGCTAATTATGTATACCACAGCCTGGCTGTTGCACAGAAAACAAACTTTGCTGCTGGCAGATTCGTTCTGCCATATAATTGCTGCGACTGGCACAGGCAGAATTCCAGCAAAGTTATGTCTTTCTCTGCCCATTGCTGTTGCCATTTTTGTATGTTCCCCCTTGAAAGGATCCACCTGTTCTTTCTGCCTCCTTGTTCCTTGTTCTAGCCTTCTTGCATCTGCCTTTCCCAGCCTGTGCTAATTTCTCTCTCTCTGACAGTTAAAGTACATCACATTACCTAAGACATGTTCGTTATGTGGTGAGAACTTCATATTAAGCTAATGTTGATACAGCAATGGAGTATTTAGCAACTTTGTGCATATTGAGCTAGAGTTGATATATCAGTGGTGTAGTTAGCAACTTCTATGCAACCATAAAAGTCATCTTTGTAATAAGGAAGATATGTTCACTGCCTGGGGAAATGAAGCTGTTTTTTGTATCAGATTAGATCTCAAGAGATGACAGTTAATTCTGAGCAGCCAGCACTTCTTTGTGGTCACATCTCCATGAAATACCAGGTTTGCATTCATCAGCACTTTTCTTTCCTCCCCACTGCTTTTGCCTGTCTGTGAATAGCTCTCCCCTCTGCCCAAGTAGCTGTTGACAGGGGACAGTCCACTGCGTTCATCTGTTACAGACAGGCTTGAGTCAGAGCAACCTGTGGGAATGAGCACTGAGGCAATGTCACAGGCTGTTTGGGCTGCTGTTGCACTGCTGGCTGATTATTCTCTTGCACAGAGACACTAACGTGATGAGTTTTAATTAATGAAAATTAGGTGCTATCACATGCAGCAACTGAAAAAAAAAGGTGAGGATCTAAACCTCTCTGTGCCTTGGGGGAAGAGAATATGGACATGATGCTTAGATTTATGTATATTAAAAGAAGCTACCTGTTGTCATAATATTATTTGGTTTCAAATGATATATGAAGATTATAAACATGTCTGTATGAGTTACACACTCAACTTCAGACCCTACTTAATAATTTCTGCAGGGAGAGGAGTCATTTCTTATTCATGGTACTTCAAGAGAATTACATTATATTTGTCACATCACAAAGTTTCTACCGGCCCTGTCATCAGTGTGTTCTTATTTATGAATGGATACCCACAACAAATTGAATAATCATATTCTCCTGTTAGAGCTCTGGGAAGTTAATTTTGTCCTTCAGAGTGGTCATCAGGAGAGTCTGGGACTATTCTGTCACACAGTGAAGATTCTGATATGCTTCTGTCTTCCATAGTGGCCACATTCAATCACCTTGAAACATTTATTTGAGAGCATCCTGTATAAACCAAGCTGTTTCTCTAGTGAAGACCTTTTCATAGCTCTGATATGAGTAAATTAAACTATATTGGGAAATGGTTGGTCTTGGGTTATGGCTGACCCTAAGGTAAATTTGTGAAAATTGCCTCTGCTATATTTTTGCCCCAGGCCAGTCAACAGTATGTTGAAATGCCCCTAGGCATGGCTGAAAAATTAGCACCGGCGAGATGCTGTTTGTTACAGGCTGTGTAACTATGCTCATCTGGATTTGGAGATCTCCAGTAGTATGGATGAAATCTGTAGTGTTTCACCCACGTTTAATTCACTTTGCAGAAGCAGCTTTCCGTTTCAGGGACCCCAATATACATATACAAGCTCCACCATATGGCATCAGTACCTTGTACCAGAGAAGAGCATCCTTATCTTCCATGCATGCTTTGTGAATAAGAAATTCTTTAAGTTGTGATGACTTTGTTGAAAACTAGAAAAAGGAGTTTGGTATCAAAACCCTGAAAAATTGCATAGTATAATATTACAGTAGCATAGATGTGTGTTTTGAGGGCATTAAGGAGTCCAATGAAATAATGTTAGAACTCTTGTTGGGAGCACATGTTGCCAGGGTGCTACAGCTACAAAAGCTGCTTGCCACGGAAGGACATCTCACTCAAGTGTTTATTCCTCATTAACACGAAGTTTATTATTTCTCAAGGGAACAATGATCCTCCCAGTAGGCAAACAATTCTGCTGTCAAATACTATTAATCTGAATTGAGCATAGATTAGGTTTTTTCTGCTGTTGAAGAAAGGGCTACCTTGTGCATCTGAGATCAATTGCATACCTGAAGAAAGGAGGGGTAAATTGTTAGGGAAACCTTACATAGGCAGTTTTCTAACCATGGTGCTTACAATTATACGCAGAAGTATCCTTTAGGTTTACAGCAATGAGCTGATCTGCCAGACAAGAAAGACTTCATCCCAGATTACCCATAATGAAAGACCTATCTGCCATTACACACCCTGCAATGAGCTGCTGTGTGAAAGCCAGCCAGGCAGGTGGTCATGGATGGAGGATGCCCAGGCAGAGCTCACCACTGCCTGTGGAAGAGCAAGGCCAGGAAGCTGGGCAGGAGCAGGGAAAGGGCAGCAGGTAGGTGTTGCATACCAGTCTGCAGTGGGAGTAATAAGAATATGGGTGTGGAGGGTGAAATTTGGTGGTTTTTCTGTCAATTCTTGGGTTTGTTCTCCTTCTCACAAAGAGCTGGTGTGACAGTACTGGACACTGGGACCCAAGGGACTTGAATGCAGGACCCTGAACTTAGGCAGGCCTAGGGGGTGAGGACCCTGCGGAGAAGGTTTTCCTTCTTCCTTCTTCACTGCACACCCTTGTAACCACTTTAAATTTTTAATTGTATTTTTTGCTGTTTGCAAGCTATGTTTTATTTCATCGCCAGGGTTGTTTAAATCCAGTACAGCTCATCTTCTTATACCTTTTTCTGCAGAAATGAAAATTTGCTCCCTATAGGTTATTTTTTAAAGTGTGAATATTCAACCACTCACAGTGCCAAACTTAAGCATTTTCACAGAACAAACCAAGTACCTTCACTCCTTTAAGCCTCACATAGTTAAAGCTCACTCACAGTCTGCAGATCTCAGAAGTGGATGTGATGAATTTGTGGGAGAATTACCAATTCCAAATATTGACAACATGTCTTTTTTTTTTTCTTTCTTTCTTTCCTTTTTTCTGTTATCCCATGTTTATTATCCATAAAATGTATTTCCAAAGACACAACTTTATATTTGACTGTATTAGTTTGGTTTTTTTTTTAATTCTACCATGTTATCTATTATTAATTTTGCCTCAGTTCAGGTGTGAGGACTTCAATAAAAAATTTATTCTTTTGTTGTCTGTGTCCGTGCATATATGTGTGTATGTATATATTTTTTATGTGTGTGTATATACCAATACACACACATACTCTTCCCTGTTCCTTCACTAATTTGGTAACCTCAGCTTATGATTCACAAAATACTGATTCTTATTAATACTCATTTAAATGTGATTGGTTTCATGCATGCTACTAGCTACTATTTAATGGTGCATACTTATTAATTCTTATGTGCCTTTTGCATCTGGATGTTTCAACATAGAAATAAAAAAGCTGTATCATCTCCTGTTTGTTCAGTTTGAGAGTTTTCTAAAATGTACTTTAGCTACAGAATGTTTCAAACCCACAAGGGCGTTAAAAACAACAGCTCAAGATTTTTGGAACCTTGACATGACGTCAAATAGCCAAGTTGTTTTTTTCACTCAGCCATAAGGCTCACTTGAACACTAAATATTCCAGAGAGTAGTGCTTTGTGACCTTTTAATATCAGCACTCATGAAGAATGTTTCATTTAACTTCTTCAGATCATTTACTTTCCTGATTTGTGACAGACTAATGGAAATTTGGAGATTAATTTGGAAACATAGTCATTTGCCTGAGTGAATATGAACTTGGAGTAACTCATCAGATTTAAAATGTGGTTTTCAATTAACAAAATGTGTTTATAATGTAGGATGTGTCTAGTGAACAGTCCATTTAATGAGCTGGTGGCCATCTTGAGATCATCAAACATCACTGACTCTTTCCCTTTACTAGGTCTATTTTCAAACAGATAACTCCAAGTCCAGAATGATTTCTTAGTGTATTAATATCAACCATTGCCTTTATCCTTAAATTGATAAAAACAAATTATTAAAAATTAAATAATAAAGTTGAAAGTCAATGTCATGCCTGAGAAAATGCAACCTACTAGGCAGGTTACTAAAGCAGAACAGCAGAAAGTGTCCAAGTGTGAGGACGAATTCAAGCACTGCTCTCCAAGTTATTGCAACATTTGTGTGTACAGAAGTGCTTCCACATCACAACCATCTGTAATGCCTCATTTTGGGCATGGTTTACAGCCCAAAAACTCTCCCAGGCTTTTTTGTTTCAGACAGTACAGAGAGAGAATAACACTCTTCAGAATGGACTCTACCAACACTGTCTTATTGAGATATCTGACCCAGCTCAATAGAACAGCTGAGAACACACAACTACCATAAAACATTCATTATATAGCATTCACTCTGATCTGCAGGGCAGACTCTGTCCCCATTATGAGTCCCTGTGCTTCTTCCTTTACAGATGTCACCACCTTTTCTTGAGCACTTTGACTACACCATCTTTTTTTTTCTTTCAAATGATGGGTACAAGATGCAAACATTGTCACTGTCTGGATTTTCCAAGTAAGTTGGACCTGGGAGGCAGGAGGTCTAAGACATTGGTCCAGATCCCAGTGGTACCAAAAGAGCATCTAAAGTAATGTATCCATTTGTCATGATTCCTACCATGGAAATATTTCACTGCAAAAGCAGGACAGAAACATCTGCCATCCTTCGAGTATGGTAATGAATCACTGTCACTACTTTCACTTCCCAGTTTTCCCTCTGGAATGTTAAATTCTTTTGTGGATTTGTCCCTAACCATGCTGAGAACCTTATTCACAGCAGGCTGAATACTAAAAACTGTCTCTCATAATTTCATTGTGTGGTCAGTGGTTTTGTTTTGCTAAATCCATTTCTGTTTTCTCCTAAGTTACAAAAGATCATATCTTGTTTGTCGCCCTGAAAACTCAGTTTTCTGAGCTTGCTGACATAGTTTTCTAAAGACTTTCCCGGGACAGTAACTGTAAACATAGATATGTGTACATTCTTTCTGATACACATCTTGTGATGGACATCTCTCACTGCCAGTGCGGTTGGCAAAGTGTTATTCTGACCATCCAATCCCTGGCCATGGTCAGAAACCTGTAAATCCTGAGAGAAGAAATAAAGTGTGCTCTTCCTTTCACCACACCTTGAGCTGTGTTCGTGTGACTTATTTCGTCTCCAGCAGCAATACTTGTTAGCATTTGATCAGCTTTAGAACTACATGACATACTTACTGACCACCCTTAAATCCAAGACATGAACTTCACCATATGAAACTGCAGTGGTCTCTGCAAGAAGTCCATGCATTGGAAGAAGGCAGAAAGTTCATCATTCAGCTTGCAATTAAAGTAATCTGTCTAAAAGAGTCAGAGTTTAGTCTGAAACTAGTGCTCTGTGAAGCCGAAAGATTAATTTTCTGTCTCATTTTAAAAAAAAAAGTTTTTGTGATTCAAGCCACTGAATTTCAGACCTTCTATAGATCTTAAAAATTATTCATCTGTTCCACATCTTTTCACATAAATCATAATTTTCTCATTAGTTAGGGCAGAGTTTTCAAACAGTGATATACAGAATTTGCATGCATTCAGACACAATAAACTGAGTAGGCTCTTCTCTGCAGTTAAGTTTATCTTTACAAAGTTTTGTTCTGCAAGTGGGGTTACTCCAGAACAACAGAACATCCAAGGGATTCTTCCTGTAACTGGTTTTTAATGCTTGCTTGCATGAGATAAGACATCAATTTGGGTTTTAATCAACATTTTAACAAGACAATCTCATGTCCTATTGATGTCACATTTCAACTGCTACTGAGAAAAATAATTTGGTTTAGAACACGATTTCAACATCATACACTGACCAAATCCAACTAGATCCAACATGTCCAGATCCCTCTGCAGAGCCTTTCTACTCTGCAGCAGATCAACACTCTGGCCCAAACTGGTTTGATCAGCAAACTGACTGAGGGTGCCATCAATCCCCTTGTCCAAATGACTGATGAAGGATTGGCTCAGCACCGATCCCTGGGGAACCCCACCAGTGACTGGCCATCAACTGGATGTGGCAGCATTCACACCCCCCTCTGGGCCCAGCCATCCAACCAAACAAAATAAACCCCAACAAAACACAAAACAACACCACCAACAACAAAAAACACAAACAATTGTTAATGCTAGGAAAAGCCTGTAAAAAAAGGATAAGAAAAATTACAGCCATAGTTAATTCGTGATGCAGTTGTAAATATTTTACCTCATAGGCCTTAATATATTTTTAATTCCAAAAATTGTGACAATATTTCTACGAACTTATATGAAATTTTTTACCAGACACAAACTGTTTCATGGTATAGCTTTATGTTGTCTAATACTTTTTTTGTTTGTTTTCAGCCCGTATGACCTTTAGTTCTCTACTGGAATAGACAGTGAATAATTGTTGTCTATTCACCTTCTTCATCCCATTTCTGACTTTCAGACACCTCTACAAGATCTTCTCTAGCTAAAGAGGGTAATAGCAAAAAAAACCCCCTTTCCAATAAAATTAAATTGATTCCTGAAGAAAGCTAAGTATTTTAAGTAACTAGAAGTAATAGCATCATTGATACCCAGATAAATTGATCTTTCCCAGTGAACTACTTTTATTTCACCCTTTTCTTGCCTCTTTTGACTTCTGATATTTTGCTTAACATATTAAAATGAGGCTTATTGCTTTTGCTTCTATGTTGTTAAGCTGGAACTTCAGCAAAATTGCTTCTGTTGAGGTATTGTGCAACTATATCCACTTTTTCCCTCTTCTCTTGCAAGAGTGTTCTTAGAACTCTAAAACCCAGGAGAGATTAGAAACTAATTTTGCTGTTATAGATTAGACATCCATATTAACAGTGTCCTTCACGCTTTGCTAGACCCCAGGATTGTCAATAAAAGCTACAAAACTATGTAATCTGCTATCAAAAATAGCTCCTGCAGCAGCACAGATTTGTGTTGGAGGTCTCTTATTCTAATCCAATGCTTGTAACAACTGATGATGCCTCAGAGAGCCTGGCAGGGCTGCAGGCTGTTACAGTGCAAATGCAAATTGTTTTGAGATTGTGTCTGCTTCCTGTATCAAACATCAGTTGCAATTGCATAATACTTTAAATATGAGCTAATTTTTATAAATACCATAGTAGGTTTACAGAAATTCATGTATGTGAGTAATCTGAAATTCTATTGCCTTGAGGTATTTCCTTGAACAGAATTTATCTTTTTATCCTCAAGTTAAAGATTTATTTTATAGCTCTTTAACTTTTAAGAACATAGATACAGCACTGGTCTTCATGTGCAGATTTAAATATTGGGATTGTAGCAAATTGAACAAGTCAATTTAAAACTTAATAATATTAATATGGTTAACTGTTAAGGTTCACTGCTGCTTTTCTCAAGAGTTTTGTTTAGCATAAGGACTGTTTTATACTGGCCTTTTACTCCATGCTTAGACCATCATTGATCTGTGCAGTTTCACTGCTGCATGAAGGTCTGACACCCTTTCTGCTGGAAGAATGCCTGAAGACAGACAGCTAACAGAAAATCTGGAACAACGGGGCTACATTCAGCAGGATTTTCATTTAAATTTTCTGCACTTACAAAGACAGTATGTGAATCATGGATTAAAAAAATTAAGGCTGTTCTTGAGCACCTAATTTTTGCCCTCTTAATTCTCTTTCATCAGATTTCGAAAATCGGATTCTGAATGAGCTCCAGTAATATAGGAATAGTAGGAATAATAGGAATGCAGTTATGCCCATCTGTGTGAGTCTGGTGTAATTAAGACTTCACACAGATTTTAACTAAAACTGTATTTGTGGCTCAGCGGGCAGTTAAATATTCATACTTAGAAAAACACAAAATAAATGTTGCCATTCAATTTTTTCATCACAGACCAATTTACTGTGTGTAACCATTTGAGGCCCACTGTTGACAAATATTTCAACTGCAACCAATGAGCAGATGTTGAGATCCTTGTTCAAACAAACCTTGATGTAGGTATGCTCTTTTTGAACTAAATGGGCAAGCTTTGATTTTTGACTGTGAAACAGCAAAGAAAATCAAACCTGTTTTTCACTTTAAGAAAGTCTCTCATCTCTCAGAAATTAAATCTGTAGCACTTGTGAAGTATATGAAAGGATATAGTGCGAGCTTTTTATTCTATTAGGTGTTTGGAATGGATCTGCTTTTCTCAATGTGTGCCTTAGAAGTCGATCTCCTTTATACTTTCTTATGTAAGGAAACATAATCTTAAAAGATTTACAATTTGAAGCAGGATAAAGGGGTATTGCAAGTTTGACTTCTTGTCTTCAATCTTAAATTCTCCAGCCAAGGAGCATAAACCTACTTTTCCTATGGAGGTCTGTTCCCCTTTGCTCTGTGCTCACTTCTCAACCATGTCCACTCACCTTTGCAGTGAACAGGTTATGGATGATATTCCCAAACCTCTGTAATAACATCCTGGAGCTTGTCCTCCAGTCAGTTCACATGCTGCTAGGTTTTCTTTCAACACCATGGACCTCAGCCTCAAGGTCCAGGATGCTCCCTGCTCCCCACCTCCTACTCACCTTATACCCCATGGCAGAAGTCAAAACGCTGATCTTGGCTCCACCTTGTGATCTCCCAGGTGTGACCAACAGAGTAAATGAGGCACCCCTCAATATTGATTCCAGATCTGATGTTGATCTCTCTGCCTCTATAGGAAAATGGAACAGAACCCAGCCAAATAGATTCTTTATGTCAGACTACTGACTTTAAAATAAGCAATAGGGCTGAAAAGTGTAACTAAAGAAAAGTATCTAGGCTGAGAGAAAAAGACTAAATAAAAAGTGATGGAAGAAAGTTGGTGGGAAACCTGGGGGTTAACATCTGAATTCCAAATGGTTATTTTGGTAAAGCACAAATTATAGAATGCATAAAATTGGACACAAAGTTGCCTTTTAGTCAAATAAATTTTTAAAAAGAAAACCTAATGAAAAATAGTTTATTTTACTGTATAACATGGCAATTATATATATGTGTGTATATATAAATTTATTATGAACTTATTTTCCTTCTTATTTTCAGGAAAATAATTCTGATGTAAGAACTGACTACACAGTTATCTTTTGGTTCCCAGCAGGAAAAAATAAACAAATGAAGTATTAACGTCAGTTTCTGCTTTGTGGGAGCATAAATGTGGCCAAAAAGATTTTGAAATAATTTGCACTGTTAAAGCTTGAGTGAGTACCAGTGCGTGAAGCTGGTAGCATAAACTGGGCCCCTGGAAAGTACTTGGCTTTCAGAATTCAGAACGGTTACTGCCATCGATAAAGTACAGAACTGTGGAAGATAATCTCCTCAGCAGACAAAAGGTCAGTCAATAAAACTTTTGCTTGCCATTTTCCAGAAGAAATTCATCATATTAACTCTTGAAATCTAAAAGAAAGGGGCATTTTTACATTGAATTTCTATGGGCAAGATAGTTTCTCTGAATTTTCAGACTTGATTATGGTTTTTTAATTTTGATAGGATATGAAGCTAGAAATATTTAAAATATTTCAATTTCCAGTCAACATACTGCATGTGAAAAATTACCTCTTGGAGAGTTTATATATTTGGACTGCTGTAAGAACTGCCAGAATACCAATACTGAAATGGAGAATGCAGCTCACCTCAGTCAAGTGAGCATATTCACTGTGCTGCTTTGATACCACAGTTATCTGTGACTAGGAGCACAGATTAGGGTCTGATTAATTGCTATTAGTTTGGCCATTTCATTGTCTTATCTCCACTCACAAATTACAATCAAATCAATGTAGTGCACAGAGAAGTTCAAATGAATGGGGGTAAAATATTGATGATTTTCTAATATATAACCTAAGTGCTACTGATATTGTGAGAACATATTATGTTAAAAAATAAGGTTATGTGTATCATTGTGCTAGAAACTTCTCAAAATGTAAAAGAAAAGTAATAAATAAGGAAAGGAAAAAGAGAAAGTGAATGACTTTGAACTTCAAAAACATAGTCAGAACATGGCTGGAAATCTAATTTTAAAGTAAAATTTGCCATATACAGAAAATTATTTATAGTCTGGCTTATAATTAGAAGATGAAGGTATATATTTTTTCAACCGTTATCTCTTCTTTCTTGTAGATGAAAGTTTTCATTATTTTGGGATTTTCAGCAGCTATAGCCTTCACAGCTGTTTTCTTTTCTTTCCTTCAAACAGGGAAAGACACCATCTTTGGTAAGTAACTGTAAAAATACGTGTTATTTTCCTATGTTGACTGTCAAACTGAAAATACTGACACTGAGGATGGTTTAGCAATGGCAGTATAGCTCAATCTCTTTTGTGTGCAAAATATACTACCTGGCTTCTCTGAGAATTATACCATGGAGGTTTTCTTTTAAATTGCAATTTCATAAACTCAGTAAGTAAAATTTTGTATGTGTAGTGTATCTCAATCACTTCCTTGACTTGGGGTGATTTTACTTTCTTAGTGGCATTCATATGTCAGATGACACGTTGCCAAGCACGATTGCTGGATTTCTTTCCCCATCTGCTAATCATCCTGGGCTAGAGGCAGGTGCCATAGGATGTCCCACCTCACACCCTCCTGCTGTCCCACAAGGGTGCTTCTCTCCAGTGGATCTGTTGGCTGCTGGCACCCTGTGGATTTTAGAGCATCTCAGATTGCTGTGCTCCCTATGTTCAAAAAATGTAATCTTGTAATTTTTACTATCATCTGCATCTGCTCAATTTAAATCAGTTAAATCTAATAAATCAGAAGTGTAGCAGATAGTAGACTGAATTTTAAAAGAAATCTGCAGAACCTGATTTTACATTAAATTAGGGCAGAGATCGTAAAGAAATAGGATTTCAAATCACAGTTTCTTATATTATATAGCTATACACATAATTCATAAGGGATGGTGATGTGATTCTCTAGGAAAGTTTTCACCTAAAGTTAATGCAGAATCACAAATAAAATAAAATTATATGGAAAAAAAAATTAAAAACAAATTCCCAAGCTATTACTTCTTATGAGAAAGCTTTTTTGTACCATCACTTCAAAACAGGAGATCAGGTTTTCTTTCCGTACTGGATTCTTTACTTTGAGCTTCCATATAAATTGTTTGGAAATATGTGGTCTAAAACAACCACATTATATGTTAGTTAATACAAAATGAATCCAAGAATAATAGAATGGTTTAGGTTGGAAGGGACCTTAAAGATCATCCAGGTCCACACCGTCTGCCATGTGTAGGGATCCCATTCACTAGACCAGGTTGCTCAGGGCCTCATCCAGTCTGGCCTTCAACACTTCCAGGAATGAGGCATCCACAACTCCTCTGGACAACCAGTTCTAGAGCCTCACCACCCTCACAGTAAAGGATTTCTTCCTATCTAATCTAAACCTGCCCTCTGACAGTTTAAAACCAGTGCCTCTCAACCTGTCATATAAGAAGTCCTTTTCCATCATTTTTATATCCTTCCCTAAGGCACAGGAAAGCACCAATATACAAAAAAACATGTGTGTTATAAATAAATAGAATAGATGAAATGTGATTCTTTTTATAGTAGGTGGTTTTGGTCTGATGAGACAGTACAAGATAATATTTTTACTCAAGAACCACATTTTTGAAGACACTGCATTGGTACCAAATTCATACTTAGTAGAAAAGGAAGAGAGACAATGCAATTTAAGTATAGCAACTGGATATTCTCTTTTACATCAGAGTCTCATATCACATTTTGAGGAATACTTCAAGCATATTATACTTCTCAGAGCTAAGCCCCCTAAAAGTAATTTAAAAATATGCTATATTAAATTCTAAAAGACTTACTTATTATATGGCCTATAAAAATCAAACTTGTTTTTTAACATAAACTCAAAATGGTTTTTAGAAGTAGTGGAAATCCAATTGATAACACCAAATGAATCATCTGAATATTTTATTATGCATAGGTGAAAAAGAGAAATAACTACTGCTATAATTAGATACTGAAAATTTCAGTAGAGTATAATTTAGCCTAGGAGAGATTACTCCTCATCACA
This sequence comes from Poecile atricapillus, assembly GCF_030490865.1. NCBI lineage: Eukaryota > Metazoa > Chordata > Aves > Passeriformes > Paridae > Poecile > Poecile atricapillus. The sequence continues at coordinate 19,307,392 of NC_081251.1, read as the reverse complement.
CATTTCTCTTCCTTGAGCTGAGTGCCCTATTCAAAAAATAGATGGTAGAAATAGCACAGTATGGGCTACAGGTAAAATATGCTCCCCTAAAATTACACTGTATATAAATAATGATGAATGTAAATAAATGATTGTTACTATTTTTTATGATTTGTTTTCTAAGAAATAAATGTGCCCTCCCACAAAATTCAGATAGAAATAAGCTAGTTTGACTTTAAACACGACTGGTTCTTTTGTTGTAAAGCAACATGTACACAAAAGAGGAATAAGCTAAGCCTTATAATAGCATTATACCAAATATCACAGCTGAAGTGTTATTGTGTTCACATTCATCTTTCCATCAAACATATGTGAAGAAATGGGAATAGGGCTTTCATGCACTGGCCCAAACCCAGGTCCTAATTTTGCTTGAATATGGACTTTAATTCTTCATGTGGCTCAGACCAGCTCCCATTTCCTGTGAGGGAGGGTCAAGTTTGTCCTGTAAATCCAAGGACAGTTTTCTGAAAAATACATATGAAGCCTAAGGAACACAGCTGCATACAGAGCACACAACATGTTTCACCTGTACTTATTATATTTGGTCCTATATAACATGTCCATAACTGAATTTATACTTCAAGCAAGGAAATCTAAATCCCCAAGTCTTATAAATTATGGAAGAATTTATTTATCACCTCTACCTTACTTTTAGAAAGCTCAGAAGCCACAACATTAATTTCAGAAATAAAACATGGAGATGGTTTTAAAGGGCAAAAATTGTACCTTAATATTATAAACTTGTATATTTTCTACTTGTAAACATTTTAATAAATATGCTATTTATTAACATATTTATCTTTCTTTCTTTCTTTTTGTTTTTTCCCTGCTGAGAACAAATTGAAGAAAACTGCATTACAAAGACTATCCAGAAAAGTTCTGGTCTGGTGAATTATGCTGCACATTATGAAATTAAAAGGTAAAAAGACAGAAGTGAAGAAAACGTTTGATGTCAGCCTTTTGTTTCTTTGAGAACCCATATAATCACAAAATCACTGCTCACATTACCTTTGAGAGATCTGGTCTAGAGGATCCCATGCCAGGGGGTTTGGAACTAGGGGATAGCTAAAGTTCCTTCCCACCCAAACCATTCTGTGATTATGTCACTGAACGTCTGATCCAACATGACCTTGTGCATTATCACCATATAAGTTGATCTCTTAAAATTTGAGACAAAATAAGAATCACAAAAACAATGTTGTTTTTATGAACTAAACAGCCCAACAAATTCCATTAACATGCATCTCAAAAATCACACTTTTATCGACCTATTTTTGGACATTAATTATGTATTTGCCAGTGCAGAGTGAGACAGGAACAACTCCTATGGCATCAGGACCAAAACCCTGTTGCCTTAAATTGGACTGCTAAAGTGAATTTCATATTTTTCATTCCATCTACAACAGATGCAAAAAAAGATAAGGGAAAGGAAATAAAACATTTCTCTTGGACTGTGGAGAGGTAGGAAATTAGGGGAAAGCTCCTGTGTGCTGAGTTATTATATGAAAATGAGCTCTTTCAAGCATTTTCTGACTAGATTTCTGTGCAACAAAAACATTAATTTATGTCCAAAATTTGGAACACATCAACTGAGTTTTACAGCGTACAATCCCTACAGTTTTGCCTAGACTTTCCTAAAGACTTACCCCTGTGATTTGAAAATGAGTCATGATTTGCAGAGCTTTGTGTTAACTGTTTACATGGACAGAACTTGTCAAGAACTGTTTCCCCTCTATATGTAGAGAATGAGGTCAATCTTGGTTTTTAGTGTTAGTATTTTGGTGTTCAATTCTATTTAAAATTTAAAAACAGAAGTCTCAAGCTTTCAGTGGCTCAACTGCCCCATGTAATAGATGGAGATGCTGATCTGTCTCATGGGATATTGTGGCAATTATTTGGCCAACATCTTAAACATAATACACGCTAAGAGAAGCTAAAGATAAATGCTTAACAATGATTGTTTCAATTAAGAATTGAAATTTTATTAGGAATAAAACTGAGACTGCTTACCCCAGACACCAGACTATTAAGTTTCCTTTGAAATACTGTGTATGTAGATATATAGACTTTAAAGAGAATTGGTGCTCAGAAGTCCTATTGATGATTGAGGATGGTCTTGGGTGTTAAATTTTACATGAAAGCAAAGCCTGCTTACAGCAGGGAGACCTCTTTTGTAACTGTCCTGCACAAGGTCTTCCACTTAGTGCTGCTGGCTCTGCTCACCCCAGTAGTTTCTTTCTCATCCCAAAGGCTTCCCACAAAATAAACTCTTGTGTATGTCCAACAGAAGGGCAGTTTCTCTTTTAGAATTTTCCTGGCAGAACAAGGTCACAAGATAGACTTCCTCTTTGCTTTCCCAGTGTACTCTTCTATCAAAATATACCTTAATACCTTAAATACCTTAAACTTATAACATATCCAGCACAGACAGCTTTATTGTTACAAAAAAAAAAAATAAATCTAAAAATGTATACATTACAGAACTTTCTGTATTTATTTCAATTATAGAAAGATCCAAGAAAGTGGAATAGCAACCCCTACCTTGCTGCTGGCTTTCTCAAAATTTCCTGAACAAGAGAGTCAAGATATTTCCCAAGCAGCTGAACGAATGGAAATGTCAATTCAGGTGCTGAAACAAAAAGTTTGCCAGAAGCACAAACGTTCATTGCATCCAGCTGGTAAATACAGTATATTGACATTGGAAAATCACTCTATTGATTTGTTGAATGCTGTCTTTTAGATTAAAGTTCAGTTAAGTTCACTTTTATTTTATTTTGCACTTCCTTTTGTTCTTGAAAGCACCTCAGGTTTACATTTTTCTTTGCTGGAGTGTGGGTGGTGTTCTTATAGTTGAGGAGAGCAGTATTATACTATTGGCATCCTGTGAACTCATGACTGTGTATTTGTATTGCCCACAAATCAGCCTGCATATCCTCAGTGTTGCAAGGCTCTTGTTTACAGTGAAATAGCTATCTTCCCCAGCAGTTTGGGTTTAGTGCTTGATCTTCTACCACACTACGGCACTGGCATTTTCAAACAACTTCCTCTCAATATATGCATATCCCTCTTTAAAAAAAAAAAATGATCTTATTTCCAAAACTAATTTTATAATGCATTACTGTTACACATTTATTTCCACTTTAACTGTTTTTTTTTTTATGTTAGATGGGGAAAGAAAGAGAGATAGTCCAGAAAGTTCAATGCTGTCTAAGTAAAATACTTGCTGTTAATTAGAGATGAATTTCAAGGTGTTTGTCTGGTGTCTGGAAGGCTCAAACTACCAGAAACATTTTTCTCCCCATATATTAATTCTGTCACTTACATGAAGTGTTCTGTCTTAGTGCTATAACAATTTTTCCCAAGATATAGAAGTATTAGAGTGCTGTAGACAAACATTAAGCTCTACAATTATTATTTTATTTACTTTCAAAAATATCTGGCTTACTAAATTAATGGGACATTTGTAGAACTAATAATATATCTCTATATGTCTGTGCATATACACACACACATACACAGATACAATTATTTTTTGCTGTGACATTTCAAAAGAAATTGAATTTCTAAACTGAAGAAGTGCACAAAGCTCATTAATTTTCAGAGCTGAAACAATGTTAACAGAATGTGAATAGACACTATACAGTCTGTGTACCACAACAGAATAGTTTTACATGAATTAAAGAACTAAATTGACTTTAAAGAAAACATTTGAGCCTACCTAGGCAGCCCAGATAACTGGGAAGCTGGGCTCTGAGTATAACTTTGAACCTGACCCAATACAGAAATACAGCTCTATTCACAAATTTGGCACAAGTTAGTAGTACATAATGACAAGATTATGTAGCCAGTCTAACAATCTCTTCTCTCTCTCTGTTCTCACTACTACCTTTTACAGGTTCTAACTGCTCAACAGAGCATTTCTTGAGCTGATTTGGCTCTTGAACTTCTGTTGTTTGTTTTTGTGGCTTAATATTTCAGTTTGAACAATGGACTGAAGCAGCTTAGCTCAGAGTTGAATGGGCAAAACAAATAGGTGTTGGGACTGGGTGACATGCATTAGCCAGTGAGGAGATAAGGGCAAGATTTATATGTTACCTCTACCCACATCTTTCATCATGTGATGGTTGTAGTTACCTTGAATGTCAAGGGTTCTCTGAGTTCAGGAATTTCCATGATTCATAGAATTATAGAAAGGCTTGGGTTGGAAAGAACCTTAGAGACTCCCTAGTTCCAGCCCTCTGCCATGGGTAGGCTCACCTTCCTCTAGACCAGGTTGCTCCTATTTCATGCATTCATCCACCTCCAACTGAGCATACATATTTCAATACCTGCAGAGGTGAGAATAGATGCCATCTCTCTGCAGCTTACACAATGGGGTGGCTTTGTTTGTCATCAGCAGCTGCTCACTGAGAGACCTATCTTGGATTGTATCAGAAATGTATTTATAACATGCTGTCTACTGGTATAAAGGGACTTGATTTTACCTAGCTTCCAAATTCCAGCTAATAATTCTGATTCTCTTCCACTCAACACTGAATTCTATAGTCAGCTGCAGGGTCTTTAAATTTCTGCATCTTTCCAGTCCCACATTTTTCCTCCTTGGCATATATTTTTGTTCTTGAATGGCATTTTTTACACCTTTGTTGCTAACACAGGGGCCAGGCAAGCAATGTACTACAACACAGGGAAAGTAAGAAGCAGCAAGCAGATCAGACTCAGTTCTCAGCCATTGTTGGACCTCTTCTCATTCTCTATGCATCAGCTAATAACACCAGCTCTTCCTCTAAGTCCCTGCACAGCCTCTTGCAGCACTTCTCACTAAGTGCCCTTTCCACGGAAGAGGGAGAATTCTGTGGATGCAGCTAATAGTGGCCTTTCTACTCTAGCAGCTAAATCCAATAGAGCAAATTGCTTGTCTGGGTTCTTCCTTTCAGATCATTTATCAGCTGATCTGCTCACTATGATTGCTAATATTTCTGGATGTCTGCCTTACATGTTGCCACCAAAATGTCCAAATAATTGCTTAGCTAATAAATATCGACTCATCACTGGTGCCTGCAATAACAGGTATGTATGATAAAAACTGTCCTGAAAAATCCGTCTTTCTCATTCTTTAAACCCTAAAAGCTGTGTTTGCTTTTTCTGAAGAAATTGATGAGGGAGGACTGATGGTAATCAGTTAACTTTGGCATCAATATGTCTGTAAATGAGGTACCTGTAAAAGCTCCTGGAGGAAGAACTCATAATTTAAACTTTGGTGTGCTACTTTTTGTATTAAACATGCTTTCCCTCTGAAAGCTTCCAGGATTATGTGAAGAACTTTATATTTAGGGAGAACTGATTTAGAAGATGCCTTCTTCTATATAAAAGAAAATTTAATTCTAACCCAGCATTTATTTTTGGTTGAATTGGATAAGATTATATAAAGCAGGAAAACAATATTACTTCCCAAAGAGAAATATTTTTGTATTTTCCCACAACTTTAACAGTTAGCAAGCATGAATCTAAAAATTCTAGGTGTTATTTTTGTATCTGTTTGTATCGGTTTAGTGTCTATTTTTTATAACTAGTATCTACCTGTTGCTTAATCTATTTGACAATTGCTTCCTACAAAACCCAACATAATAGATGTGCCTGTCTTTTCAGAACCCTCCAATGCAATGAGTGTAAAACTGAGAATGAGAGCCTTTTTAAATACAAGGGTAAACAATATTTGTGCTCAGCAGCCTCTGGATACATAGACCTAAGGCCAGAAACTGAAAGGTGGACTGTAAGTTTACAACTAAAGTGCAACAGGGATAAAAATGGAAGGCCATTATCATTGTACAGGTTCAGGTGCTCTGCAATGTGGTGAATAAAGAGCAGTACAATTCTGCAGTTTTATTATTCAGTGAGTCTGGTTTTATGAGATGAATCTGGTTTGCTACATCACAAGTCATTTGCAAGAAACATGCCTGATAGGTTCTTTGCTTAAAGGACACAACCTGATATGAATCAGTGTTATAAATCTAACTATGTGGAAATCCATAATTTCCCCCCAGGCATGTTCAGAGTTGCTTGGAATCTGAACTAGCAGCTAATACAATATTTGCACTGACAACTCCATCAGGGCTTGAATACAATGGCCAACATTCATGCAGCTGAACATAGACACATGGCTGAAGCTCTTAATTTACAGGAATGGCTGCGTAGTCTTTCTCCCTAGAGATGGAGAGAATCACTCTGCTATAGGTAATGTAAAAGACCTTTTTCTCTTCAGTGACTGATAATTCTAGGATATGTACAGTCATTTCCGTCTTGTATCTAAAGCTGGGTAGGGTAAATATTCATTGAGTCTGCTCTGTTGTCACTCTGTTCTACTTCGTATATTTTTATGCTTGTACTGCATCGGAATTTAAACCCACCACTCATATTAGGTGGCATTTTAGACTCTTGCTCTAAATGTGTGTAAAAGGTGTAAGGTGACAAAAAATGCTGCAAAACCAAAGGCTTTGAGACCAGTGATTCAGATCTTAACTGAGCCTAAAACTCTTTGAGCCCCTTGAAATACCTCTTGTTCTACTGAAATACATCAACTTAAAAAGCCCACAACACTGTCATGTAAATAACATATTTTGTGATGTAAGCCAAGTTCAAAGACTTCACAAATTAAATGAAATGCCAGGCTGTGCTTTTCCTTGCTTTACAACCTCCACTTCCAGGCAGAAAATATATCAAGGTCTATGTTGCATTTTTACTTTTGCTCAGTCTCTGCATATGTAGCTGTACTGTAGATCAGTAAATGCTGCATTTCATGAGTGAAATTTAGAAACAAACAAACAAAAATTTATAGCAGAATTAATTGTGTGTCCACAAGAACGATCTTTCTTAATCTATTTAGAAGTGAGCAAGGAAATGCTTTACAGATGTTCTGCTAAATCAGTTTGCACATTTGGGACAAATCAGATCAGTTACAAAGGGTTTTTTCCACAGCACTGAGATTGCTTTTAGTGTGCACTTCCTAGAACAAAGGTGTAGTAGAATAGCATAAACATGACCTTCTATGGAGAATATCAACATGATATCAGACATTCCCAGCAGAGTTATTATCCACTTTTACTTGTAAGAGATATTTACAGATTTTAGTTTCCTTTCTATCTAAACAAGCAAAATAAAATTGCATTATTTTAAAATGAAGAATAAGGAACAAAAAGAAAATCCAAACAGTTTTGTTTGTTTGTTTGTTTTTTATTCCCAACTGGCTAGCATTGATCTATGTGGTTTTTTAGTGTCTAGTACAATGAGAGGAACTCAAGGGTGAAGGAATTACAGGTACTAAAGGAAAGGACTCTCACAGTGCAATTAGCTTCACCTAATCTTTGATTTCAGAGGTCTCTTGTCTTCTGCAAGGCTTCATCTTTGGCTGTTCCTGGTAGTGAGAAATAAGATGGAGTGACAGGATGGTACCCAGGAACTTTCTGTCTTTATGGCTTGGTGGACAGGTTGTTAGATGACTAGCTTACTTTTTGTACACTTAATATTTGGGGCATCTGGGAGGAATTTTATCTGCAGCATTTCTGTTTCATTGTTGTGTCATTAACCATTCTCTCAGGTAAGGACCTGATGCCCAGTCTGGAGGTCCAGTACCAGCAGAGTTAGGAGTATGGCTCACCTAGTGGAAAGAAGGAGCAATCCTGACTGAATCCACTGGCTTCCATAAGAAGAAATAGAGATGTTTCCTCTAGGTTAGCTACTTCACCCCAATGCAAGCTAAGTGTTCAATTAGTAGCAGGCTTATTTTACAGAAGTGTCCCATGTTTCTAGAAGTCACACTCAAGATAACTCAGCACAACTTAAAACATCATGAAATACAATAATTAAGTTGCCATATGGCATTCATTCCATTTACTTGAAACTAGGCAGAACATTAAAATAAGTTTCAGAAGATAAGAATCTGGATACTGAATGGAAGCTTAAGACTCCAGGTTGCTTCTCTGACAGCCAAAAAAAAAAAAAATCCAAATGGTGGAATTCCAGTATTTCACAAGTAAATGCAATATCCTTCCAAAAACAGAATATATAGTATCAAATTTGAGTACTTTATAAAGCTGTATGGTAGAAAAATCTCTTTATTATAACTGCCTTTTTAACTCAAGCAAGATTCCAAGATATTAACATGTTTAATGCAATAATAAAAAGGCATGTGAGAGGGGTTTTACTAAAGTAGCATTCCAGTGATCTGCTAAAATACAAAAGCAATCAGGAGAAAAATCACTGGTTAAGCAGCTACATTAACATTTCATTATTTTTAATTGACTGGAATAGCACTACACTATGTGCAGTATTTGATGCAATTTCAATAAAGGCAAATCAACTGTAACTAATTTGAATGCTTTATTAAAGCATACTTCAACCTTCAAGTGTGAATTATTGTGGATAATTAAGCATATTACTGCACCATATAGCTTGGCAAATTGAGTCTCTTCAGTGTGCTGGAGATCAACGAAGTATTAATATAATAATTGTTTAGAATCCTGATAGACATGTAAATGTATGTTTTAACACCATGTATTTCTATCAATAGTCCAGAAATATCTCTGGTTTCTTGAGGCTTATTTTACAATTTTAGTCAACTGAGTACATTGCAAAAAATATATTTTCTTTTTAGTGCTGATATATGTTTAACAATAATGAAGTATCATTGAACAGGAAATGTTGAACAACAACCAAACAAAAAAAAAATCCTAAAATTTCCAGTATTAATGATAGAGGGAAGATTAATTGGGTCAAACCCAAGACTCACTCACTCTACTAATAAATAGAAGTCACCAAGAATCATTTGCTGACCCTCAAAATAAATATGATCTGATTCTTGCCACCCTCTTACTTTTACATGTTTTGTCTACACTTTTTACATCCCTTCCCCTTCCAGGTAGGCTGGCTATGGGATAATAAACTGGTATGCAATGATGCCAAGATGTGCTCAGGCTGGTGACATTCAGAGAAAAAGCAAGTAGAGAAAGTGTGAGAAAAAAATTCACTGCAGTTATTGCTGGCAACTTAGCATCATATTTCAGTGCCTGGGCTTGTGCACAGGCCCTCCCAAAGAATGACCCAAGAAATTGGTATAGCTTCAACCAGAGGGAGCATTGCCACTGGATTCAGCTCCCATCTCCTCAGCCCTGACTCCTTTGGTCTTGCTAAATGATTTCTTCTTTATGTGTCCAAGGTTCCAACTTATGACTAGTGCCCATTTTTCATTTCAGCTTTCTTCACCTGTACTCTAGTGTTTCTTCATATTTTCCTCAGTTTTGTTTTCCTTGCTGTTGCTCTAAACAAACATCTTTCTAAAGATGCTAGCAAAGGCACTTGAGAGTATATCTGACTTTATGGGGAATGAGGACACTATTAGGAACTCACCTTCACAGCAACTATTTAGAAAATGTTAAAAGGTAACCAACTTAGGTTATAAACATGAGTAAAATAGTAATAATTCATTAGCAATTTAAATGTTCATTATTTTCCTTTTGAGTAAAATTAATATTGGCATTCATGAAGACAAGTATTTTATGGCCTTTCAAAGATTGCTACATTAACCTCTTATTGTAATGGCATATTTTTCTGTGGCTGATGATTATTTCATATTATTTTATTATTATATTTTTGTTGTGAGATGTTATATTCAGAACATAAATATAAATAATAAATATATATTTATATTGTATTCAGAATATATTTAGAGGTTCTGCTGCTGCTGTTGCTTTTGGGGGGATTTTTTTGTTTGTTTTTCTTTTCATAGGGAACATCCTAGATGGGGAGCATCCAACACAGCTTTGGCTAGGTGGCTTCCAGCAGCCTATGAAGATGGCCTCAGCCAGCCTCGAGGATGGGATCCCAGTGTCCAATACAATGGATTCCAGCTACCCTCGGTTAGGAACTTTACTTCAAGATCACTTGAAACACTTACACTTGGCTATTATCATACCTGCCACCACAGACCTCCATTTTCATCAGTAAATGAAATATCTGTGTGAAACACTTCAAAAGTGTCTGTGGAACTCAGTTAAGAAGCCAGTGTCTTTGCTAAGCATAAGTTCAGCCACATGGTGAGGGTTCCCTTGGCTGGGATAAGCCCAGGGAGCAGTTCAGGGGACACCGACTGTGCTGGGGGGAAGCCCAGCACTTCAAAAAGTGCTGTAGGGGAGAGCAGGCAGGGCAGGAGCCAGCCAAATGCCTGGCCTGGCAGGCACCAGGCAGCCAGCACACACAGGGTGATGATAGCTCAGGTAGAGAAAGGGCGCACAGCAGACCTAATTTTTACCTTCCCATGATGAAATTGTAGAGAAGGGGGAGGTCTACAAGGATGCATGCTGCCATGGCAAGAGGCAACGTTCACAAGTTGCTCCAGAGAAAATTTTGTCTTCAAACAAGAAATTAATTTTTTTTTGAGACCACAATTAAACATTGGAATATGTTTTTGTTGGAATATGGATTCCAGCCCAGAGAACTTCTGGCATATCCCTCCTGGGAAATACCCAAGATCTGTCTTTATGGAGCTCTCAATAACCTAATCCCTGCTTTCAATTTAAAGTTGCACATTGTAGTTGCCAGAATTTCCTTCCAGCCTAGATGTTCCAGCAATTTTATGATTTTCTGTTTTAATAATGGCACTTTTATTCAGGGAAGGAGGAGGGAGGAAAGAAAGGTGGGTATTAACTAGACAGATACAAAGCACAGACATGCTAGCATGTGTGCAAGTGTGTACATGTATGCCATTCTTCATAGAATGGCAACCTTTAACTAAGCAAGTATTGCTGTCAAATCATAACTTCATTTTTTAGTTAGTCCAACGTACTGAACTTAGAAAGTATTGGAATATTTATGGATTTTAGCACCTCATATACTCAAAAAATAGCAGACCAGCCGTAGTGGGAAGTATGGAAAAAGAACATTTGCACAGAGGACTGGGTGAAAAATTCCCCAGTGCAGGTTAAAATTATTTGGGCTGGATTTACAATTTGTGATTTGTCATCATTGCTTTGAAACCTGACTTTTAATGGACTCAAAGTCTTGTCATTTTAACCACTGTATGTTTAATAAGGATAAGCAAGAGAATTTAGTGTTAATGTCACCTGCAACTCATGTTATTAATTAAATAACATTGTCTCTAAGTTGCACAATTTAGCACTCAGAGATGAAAACCTGACATTTACACAGGCAAATTTCCAGTAGATAGTACAAACTGCCTTTTCTAGATTCATTAGGGTACATACTTGTCAAGTAAAACACACTGAAAAAAAGATTGTATAACTGTACTGAATCTGATCATCAACGTCTGACCATGAGCAAGGGTCTCTGCTTTTTTTTGGAGTAAGATAGGGTAAAACTAATGTCATAAATGTTTTTTTGTCATTTACATAACTGGTCTTTTTTTGTACTTTCAGCTATCTAACTATATCCTTTCAAAAGTAACATGAAAATATTGTGAAAGTGATAGATAAATGTGAGGATTGCTATAAAGGAAAACAATGATAAAAAATTTGATAACTTCAAAAAAAAGTTTGTGCTTTGTGGCCACCAAAGCTATTAAAATACTGATCTAATGATTTGAATTCCTGATGAGCTGTATGTAGCTTGCTGTTGAATATTTCAGTATAAATCCTGATGTTCCTAACAAGCCCCATGTTGCCTCTTGTCCTTACCAATTCTATTTAACTGAACCTGCCTTATACATTCATTATACAGCTCTTATATTTATTATAGGCTCTGTGAGTCTATTTTATGTGCTGCCCTTTCTGTTGCTTGAGTTCCAAGGCAGCTGTTACTTACCAGGGAATATTTTGCAGCATGAGGGAATAATCTGTGAATAATGATTAACCTTAACATCTCCTCAAACTGAGTGCTGATTTTGCCCTGATGGTTTTGCTTAGTTATTAACATAGGCTGGACATGTAGCATAGATATCTCCATGTGCTCCTCCTCAGAGCATCTGTATCTCTATGCATCTTGCACAGAAGTGTGTCAGAAATATTTTTTGGCTCCTCCCTGCCTGGGAAAAGGAAGTTGGACTTTCAGCTACCATGTGTTTGCCTCTACAACATGCCCTGAGCTGCATAAGCTACTTCATTTACATACAGAGCAGCTCAGACCTTCTGAGTGTCAACAGTGATTTGAGTTTTCCCAGAAAATCCTTTTGTTTGAGGAGAAAACAGAATACATAGAAAGAAAACTTTTAGACAGTCTAAAATAAATGTGTGGTTTTCAAAATTGTCTGGAAAGGAACAGATCAAAAATACGCTTCTCACCGGAAAACATATAGAAGATTTCATATCTTATGTCATTCATACATTTCATAACATATTTCAGCTGAAACATCTTTGAAACTGCTTGCAGCACCTTGGTCTCAGCTCCTGAACAGAAATAAGAGCCTGATAGAGGTTGAATTTCATATTGTTGTTGGACTTTTTATTTTGTTTTGGTTTTAGTCAAACCTTTTGAAACATTCTAGAAACATAAATTTGGGAAGCAGGAAGATAGCTTTTATCACTGTTCCCCCTACATTTTTCATATTTTATCATTTTGTGAGAAGTAAAAACTGTTTGACACTCAAGGTAAATTAGTTCTCTTCTCAGGTTCGTGAAGTGACAAGAAAAATTATTCATGCACCTAATGAGGCTGTTACTGAAGACAACCTGTATTCTGATATCATTATGGCATGGGGACAGTACATAGACCATGACATTGCATTCACACCCCAGAGCACAGCGAGAACCACCCTCCTAAATGGGATGGAGTGTCAGATGACTTGTGAAAAACAAAATCCATGTTTTCCAATAAAGGTAAGATTCCAACTTAAATTCTACAAGAGAAATTCCAGGCTTTAAACAGATGAGTAAAGTCAGGAAACGTTAGAGCAGACTGTGATAAAAAAAATAGAAACCTGTACAACTATTCATTGAAACAGGTAGACATTGAAATTTTTTTTTGTAGCGATAAAAAACTAGGGTTAATATACTTAATAAAAACATCAAATTTTTAACCTAAGGTTTATGTTGCAGAGAAACCCTCCTAATGTTGTTGTTCTCATGCTTCAAGGTTTTGAGTTCCACTGGGGAAAGTAGCAAAGTAGTCATTTACATTTTCATCCAGATAAAGTGAAAAGATCTTAACAATACTTCTTCCAGTTAATCCAAACTTTTGAAGAGAACTATCTTTTCAATATATGTATAAAAATCATATCCAGAGAGCTGCTGAAACTTACATACATCACATCTTTGCTTTGAGCAGATGGAAAACATGAGTTCAAAGCTTGTTAGAGGGACAGAAAAAACATAAACAGGTATAAATATAGGATACAGTATTTTTGATCACCTAATTTAAAAGTATAGTCCTTGTTTCACTCAAAAAAATGAGTAGCAAAGTAAAACCATGCTTTTTCTTCTCGAAGCACAGCCTGTCCAACTCAGGCTATAGGAAAGCTCCATGCCTATCATACCTCTCGGTGATGTTCAAGTCAGCACAACCTAAATTCTCTTACTTAGTGTTGGAGCATGATTATTTATCAGCTTCCCTATGTACTGCCAAGTTTCTATCAGAATAGAAAACATCTTTTACCTTAGCAAACTGTAATTGATAAACATTCCACAGTCTCGTTTTGCTTTAAGTGCCTCATTTCTCTCTCACTAAATGTAGAGGAAAATATTTGGTTAACTGTAAAGAGAACCAAATCAGGTTGTGTTAAAAGGTGGCTCATCTTCCATATGGTGAGAGAATTTAAAATACTGGGAAGATTAAGTGAAATTAATGACTGCCTACAATTTCACCAGAAGCTGGTAAATCTAGTCCCTCTCACCCTGGATATATGGACTTTTGTAGTTTGAGCATTCAGAAAGAACACAGCCTTCTTAAAGAACCACATTCTTTCAGTGAGCAACTGAGAGCACTGAGTAACCTGAACCTGCCACCACAGCCCTAATTACTAAGAGTATGCCATAGTTTTGAAAAAAATCTCTAGTTTGCTGTGTTTCAAACTTCCATTAGTGGCAAGAAATTGGTTTCTTCTGTTTATGATTTTAATAGTCTTAGAAATATTCCCATTCCCAAAGTCTTACCAAGAGATGCTAGGGTGGACATCCAGACCTGACCAGCAGTGCTCTGTATGATGTGATCCATCTGAAACATATACCACAATATATTGACTCCCAGTTTTAAAAACTCTGTTTGCTGCAGCTATAAAACTGAAAAAAACCTTCAAAAGTCATTTGTGTTTACAATATATTCTTTGAAATAGCACAATTTGTATTGATATTTAATTGTAAAACCATCACTTTTTTTATTACTACGTGGATTTTTTGATTGAGACTCAAACTGTTTCCCATAACTTGAATGAAAAGTAAATCACAGGGTCCATAGTTTGTAAGCATTGAACCCTGACTAATTCAAGCCTCAAAATCCCATCTACTTAGAAAAAGAGACAGTGTAAGGGATCTTTATTAAAGACTCCAAGGCTAACATTATTAATGTGGTAGAGGTATTCAGTAAGGAGGGATAGAGGGTGCACAGATTGTCATGGCATAGACTTGCAAGTGCATCCTTCAGTGCTCTAAACAGGGCACAGACTCTGGATTTCTGTCTTGGAGCTGCGACGAGATTCAGAGTGTGTTTCAAGGATGCTCTTGAAGGTGGATTATGTGAGCATATACTAAATCTATCATTGAGTATTTAATATAGCTAAATCTAGCACTGGATGCTGCTCTTACTCAGCATGAGGATGGCTTCGATGTAGCCATGCAAAGAAATTCAGTCACAACCCTGTAAGTAATAGATAAGTTTGCCAACTTGTAGCCCCTTTACATGGTTACAGTCCCATGAATTTTTCAGCTCCATTTTGTTGTTTACCTGTTATTAACAGCTTTGATGGACAGATGCAAAGATGGTTGTTCTTTTGCTTTTACTATATATGTTCAGTATTTTGTGACTGTTTTTTCTCAAAAAGAGAGATTAGATTCTGTATTAAAAAAAAAAAAAAGAAAACAAAAAGAAAGGGCTGTTGCAATAAATTGTGTCATCAGAGGAACTAATTTCTGAATACCAAAACAAAACACTATTACCCTCTAGAACTAATCTTCTTTCAGAATTATTAACTAAATAAATGTCCACATATTAAATATTTGGAAAACTGCCACAGTTAGTTTTATACATTCATTTTGTATGTGAAGAAACTGTAGCTGGTTTCCAAAGGCAGTGAAATCAATAGCATCTTTTACAACAATGTAGGTGTAGAGGCTGCAGTTTGCACTTTTGCTGCTCCTACAAAAGCGGTGCCCAAGGGAGAAGCCACCCACAGAAAAGGACAACTGTGCCTGCAGCTGCACATCCTCTCTGGGGGTTTCAGCAGGGAGAGGAAGGTCCTGACTGCACAGGTTAGGGAATCTACCTGGAAAATATTCAGAGTCAGTACAATTCAATGAAGTATTGAAAGCTGCAATAGTGAATTAATATTAATGAAAAGTGTAGGCAAATGATTCATAGGTTACCAGGAACCATTGTGATTTTCTGTTCTGGACATTTTTATAATAAATGCTATAGAATTTCTCTGAGCAATTCTCACATGGAGCCTGTAGTTTCTGGTAGAGCCTGAACATTCTTTTTTCTGTATATTTATGGGGTCCCCTAATGGGGCAAAAATACCTCACACCCACTAGCTTTAGTTTACACTTCTTTTATAACAACCTGACATGCAGAACAGAGTTGTGGAGATAACTTGTCATTCCTGAGATTATTATTTCAGGTTAGAGCTGAGACATAAAGCATTAGAAAGACTTTCATAAGAGAGCTACTGACTTTATTCAGTATTAATTGCTGCCAATAAGTTAGACACAATGCATACAGTTAGCATGAGACAATCCAGAAAAGCTTTCAGATACCTGAGATACAAAGAGGTGGAAAAGAAACAGTCTCAGAAAAGTGAGGTGATTTGAAAAAGTTGACACATAACAAGACAGGTTACTGTCTCAGCTACAAATAGATCAGTCGTCTGCACTCAACAACCAGCAAAGTGAGTCCCTGCCTTTTTCTTCTGTTTCAGCAGCAGCAGCTCGCTGTCAGATGGGATCATGGACTCCTCTCCAAGTTGCATGTGCACAAATAATCATTAATATTTTCCTTTTCTTCAAATTTTCACAGACCATAAGCTAGGTTTTCTCTTAAATCTACAGAAAAATAAACATAACAAGGTCATTTCCCATAGAATAAATTCACAATAAGAAAGATTTTTTTCTTTAACTGAAATAACAGTTTAGAGATTGTGGTACACTTAAACAATTATTGCCTTTCATTTTCCTACATATAGAAGAATTTTACCATTGCCATGACTATGCATATATAATAACCACTTAAATCAACAGGCAGCTATACAGGAAAACTATTGTGGCCAATCAGGGTTTTTTTTCCCTCTAGATCTGTGTGATACAAACAATAAAGAAGCATGAATTTTAGTCATTTTTTAAAGAAAAAAAAAAGAAAAAAAAAATCAGTACCCATTTCAGCAGAAAAGGGTCTCTTTTTTTTTCACTCAGATTATTTTTAATGTCTTTGGATAATATTATAAGGAACCTCTAGTTTACATGTTCAGCTGCTGACTGCAAACTACTTATTCTATGAAAAGGGAAAGGACAGCATTATGCAGCTCAGCCAGTACCTTAATGCTCATTATTGCTGATTTTTCTCCCCTGGGGACCAGAACGGATTGAACTGAAATTGCAGAGCTAGTTAACTAAAGATTATTCAGTATGAGCTTCATTCAGTGTTGGCATGTTTTTCTGTGAGGCTTGCTGTTTAACACCATATAGGCATCTGCTACATTCTTTTCTCAGTGAAACCTGGATTCTTCCTGAGTACCTCCTGATAACTAGGAGACAAACACATACAGGGCTGTGGCTGTCAAGTTCAGATATTTGTATTATGAGATGAGTTGCCTGCTTACATTACCGGCTGAAGGGAAAAAGAAGCCACACTAATAGCAAAAGACTTAATAACAAATGCTAAATAGAAAACACAAGACAGAGAAATTATTGATTTCAAAAATCAGTGAAAGAAAATTACTTATTTTCTTCAAATATAATCTACTTTGATTTGCTAAAACCTAGGCAATGAAGAAATAATAGTAGAATTTCTTTACTAAACAAAATTTAACCATTTCTTAATGTGAAAGATTTGTTGGTATCAATCCCTACTGACACGAGCTCTCAGTACTAAGAAAATTTTACTTGGTATAACAAATGAGGTAACATTGTGTAAAGTTAATTCATTTCATTCCAAAGTCACTTTGTTACTGTTAACCCCAATTTAATGACTGTTCTATCTCTGCAGACTGATCTCTGTATTATTAGAAAAATGAAGAAGAAATTACATCACATATGCAGCATTCACTGTCTTCTGCCAAAGTGAAAAATGAAAAGCAAGCAGATAGAATAGATAGAATACAAATAAGGGTTAGCTCAGGTGTCTGTACAAATAATTTATTTTCTCTTAGATTTTTGGACCTCATTATTTGACCTCAGTGTCTCAACTGTATGGGGATCAAACCAATAAAAGACAGGCAGTTTTTCATTTAGCCAAGTCTATGTGCAGCCTTTGCTTTTTGTAAAGATGGACAGAATTCAGTACCTGTAAGACAACTGTTGCAGCAAAATAATATGGCAGAAGACTTGTGGGGGACTGGCAGAAAGCAAAATGAATATTTACATCTGTCCTTTTTAGTTAGGAAACAGGATTAGAATTCAGTATTTAACCAAAGCCTTTACAGTGCGCTGCTGCAGACACTGAAACTCCTCATGTTTTTATGCATACAGGTAAACCTGCTGTTTCTATTGCTCTTCAGTAGAACAGAATTTGACCAGATGTTGATGTCCTCACTCTGATACATTTTATGATGAATTTTGATTGTAAAGCTAGACTGATTTAGACATAGAGGTATTACATCAACAGCTTATGATAGAGTAGAAGTTTGGGGGTTTATTTGTCTCTGCTTAAAAAATATTCATCTTTTCTCTTTAAATCTAAAGAAAAACAATCTATACAGATTTAGAATATGTCATTCCAGTAGTTGAGGTCTGAACAATAAAAAACAGAGGGTTGAAGTAAATATTTAGACAAGACTCAATTCAGCATCCCCAGCTGTTCTCCTCCCCTCAGCAAATATCCTTATTTTGTATGCAGGTAACCACCAATGATACATTATCTGCAGGGATGGATTGCCTGCCCTTCTACCGCTCATCTCCTGCATGCGGCACCGGTGATCAGGCTGTTCTCTTTGGAAATATATCAGTGCTAAATACAAGACAGCAGATCAATGGCTTAACTTCTTTCCTTGATGCCTCTACAGTCTATGGCAGCACCCCTGCTGTTGAAAACAAACTGAGGAATTTAACA
The DNA here is from genome assembly GCF_030490865.1 of Poecile atricapillus. Taxonomy (NCBI): domain Eukaryota; kingdom Metazoa; phylum Chordata; class Aves; order Passeriformes; family Paridae; genus Poecile; species Poecile atricapillus. The sequence continues at coordinate 19,288,942 of NC_081251.1, read as the reverse complement.
AGCAAAGAAGGCCTTCTTAGAGTAAACTTAAAGTATGATGACAACCATCGGGAATACCTGCCTTTTACAGATCGGATCCCATCCCCTTGTGCACAAGACCCAAGTGTGAGTGGAGGTGAGAGGGTGGAATGTTTTCTGGCCGGGGACAGCCGCTCCAGCGAGGTCACATCCCTGGCTGCCATGCACACGCTGTGGCTGAGGGAGCACAACCGCCTGGCCCGAGCCCTCAAGCGCATCAACAGCCACTGGAGCGCGGAGACCGTCTACCAAGAGACGCGCAAAATTGTTGGTGCTCTGCATCAGGTTGGCTGCTTGTTTGCTCATCTACACATTGCAGTGAATATTGCAGAACAGAACTCACTAAGCTTCCAATATTCTTCTGGGAGGGGCTTTTTCAGATTGCATTACCCTTTTCTTTCCTACCTATTTCTGTGCTTCAAACATGGCATGTTTAAAGTTCACTTTGTTTTCCACTTTCCTAAATGCAATGTTTCAGTGCTTAGTTTCTCTAGGCACCTCAGTGCTCTGATTTTCATGACAGTTTCTACTCAGACACATATTTATGCAGGCTTCTCCAATGTCTGTTTTTTCAATAAAAGTGTCTTTTTCAGATTTTTTTTTTTTTGTTAAAGAAAATTATTTATATAATTTTATATGTATTTATATAATGTTCAAAATGTTTACTTTCTCACAGGTATTATGTAAATAATAAATCCCCAGTGTAAAAATGCCTGTGACATTCTCAATGAAGTAGTGATGCACGTACTTCAGGGGCTACTGTTAACAGGAGATAGCAGGAGAAATACCTGTGGGAAAATACAGAAGAGTCCATAAGGATGTTTATAATAGACATGTTTTCATACTCTTACAATTTTTTTTTTTTCAGTAGCAAAGGAGACTTTTTGGGAGATAAATTGGGGGAGGATGCAATAAAACTTCACTTTTCTGATCAAACAATTTTCCTTTCTTCCATCACAATAGAATACAAAGCATGTTTCCTTTAAGAAATCACCTGCACTGTTTAATGCATTGTTACTTGCACTCAAATTCATTGAGCTTCAGAGAAGTAACATACTTCACTTAATTGTATTTAGGCTCTTTTGAAATGTTTGGCTTTTTGTTTGCTTTAACCAAGTCACCTACTCTACCATAAATATGCCATTTTCATTAAAAGAATGGCATTGACAAGTCACAATAGTTAATACTTGTTAGAAAAGAAGTGCAAGTCCAAAAGCAGGCCTCTGTGCATTCATACCTTTCTGGTTTGCATCCACAAACATTATGGCCTGAAAGAAACCATTTTGTGCAAGGCAATGCACTGCATGGATCAGCACTGCTCATTAACTCTGCCGGTATCACAGACTAATGAGATTTGCCTATGGCTCATTAGAAATGTGTTTGAGTTATATTTAGTTGGTTTAGAGACATTCATTCAGGAAAGATAATTGGAGCACCTCTATTAGTGTGGTATGTTAACTGGCACATTAATGACAGCTCTGGTTGAATTTACCATGAGATTTCCACTATCAAGTCTTGTTTCAGTTGCTAGACATTTCTAAAATTCTCTTTTTTTTGGAGGGAATACTTTCAAGTACAAGTTCTGCCTGTGGGTGTGCAATTATAGAGAATTGAACAAAAAGCCTTTTCTTCTTTCTAGAATAAAGAGCATGAAAAAATCTCTCTTAAGACCATACTTTTATTCCTGGATTTTTTTAGCACCACAAATATCTCTAATGACAAGTATTTGATAATAGAAACTTGCCAAAGTTACCAAACATAACAATTGTCTGTTGATATCCTGCACAAAAAAAATATTTTTTTGGCTGCATTATACAGTTTCACTGATAAGAAGTAGTAACTGTCCTTTCTATTTCATGGGAATTACACATGCTTAACTGAATAAAGTACTAACACTGCAGTATACAGTGGTAAAGACACATATTCTGTGTTTCCTCATGTTTTGTGCAGAAAGACATTTTTTCTTTGTCACTTAATATCTGAAGAAAAAAAAGTTCAGTTATGCAACTGCTAGTCTTAACATTGCTATCTCATATATGCATAGTTTGCACACACCTATTGTGTTCTTTCTGGAGACAGTTTCTCCTGATGTGCCATTTGGGTTATGAAAAATGGAAGATTTGACAGTAGTCAGATGGAGCAGGACATTTGCAGATCAATCTGAATCCAATTCTCTTTGATTTATTACAGTAGCAGAGAAACATCTCTGAATTAATGCAGTTGCTCCTACTTGATCCCAATTTTAGGTAACAACTGCCTTTAGTTTTCAGTGTACATGAAGGCATTTATTTCACTTCCTTCTACATCTGCTTGTTTTGTTTGAGCATCTTGCATGGTCTGAGGCATGGCTTGAAAGTGGGTGACTTCTGAGATTTACATGCATTAACTACTTGGATGAAATTTGTTTGTGAAATTAAATTATTGGATATATCCTCTCAAAAATATGAAATTATAAAGAATAAATAGATAAATAATACATTTTACAAAAGAGTGTGTCGAGAATAATGTCAGAACTCATCTTTATAATGAGTATAGTTTATACTATTAGCAGAATGATAATGAGTTCATTTTAATGAAAAATTGAACTTTTGTAAAATCACCTTTTAGTCAAAAGTTTAGGACTTCAACGTCATCATCTGTAAATCCTTTAGTACTTTCAGTGAGAACTGCTAAGTAACCATGCATAACACTTCAATGAATTAAACATTGTTATATTTGATCGTTCTCTATTATTTCTGCGATCTTCCAAGTGCAGAAGTTTCATTTCATTGTCATTATCTCAGTGAGATACTATTCCTCTGCAGTTACAGCTGGCCAATGACAAGTTGCACTTTTGGCCTTACTTACCCTTATGGTAGTTCACATATTTTTATATTTTCCTGTTCCAGCCATTATTTTTTATTTTCCTGTTCCAACCATTGTGCCCCATTCACACCTAGTTTGAGATATACGTGTAGAGGTTTTTGCAAGGAAAGTCTCCTGAACCCTATGAAAAGTGATTAAGAATTTCTGGATCTTTTGCATCTAATTGATAATAATGTTTAACATGAACAAAAAGTTTTAAAAAATAAAGTGAAATTGTATAACCTATTTCCAAATATATAACATGTGGCTGACTTCTGCTGAAGGTTGACTCAGCTTGGAGAAAAATGCAGTCAGGATACTCAGTGAGTTCATAAGGCTTGGAAACCCCTGCTGTAATTCTGCTTTCTGAATGAGTGCTGCCTTTAACAGTAACATCCTCTCTGACTTGCAATATTCTAGTGTTTACAGGTCAGGATTCAGTTACTTTTTCTGTAAACAGTGCACGGGGGATAAATGACATGATCTAATGTCATGACAAAATCTATACAAAGCCTTTTCTGGCACTCAGATGCTGTTTCTGTCTGGATACTTACCAAACAAGTGGCTGGATTGCTAAGAAATTAGTGTTTTATATCCTCTGATATGACTAAATGAATAAGTCTTACATAATTTCTCAGTTAATATATGGTTATATAGAATAAAAAGGCCTTCTAAAAATGCCGAGCATATGGCCCTCTGTTTAAAACACAGTGCTCATTTATCATAATTTTCCACTAAATTATACTGTTGGAACAATGACTACCATGAGATAGTAGAAATATTGATGTTATTGATTAAAATTGTTTTCTTCATGAGGCTTCTGTAGAGCTTGGATTTGATGCTATGAGGTGATGAATGTAGCCTAAGAGGAGCTTAGATTACCTCTAATCTCATAAATGTCACAAAGAATTGAGACCACTCTGCCTTGCAGGTTCAGACTCAGGATATCCATATATATTCCTTATGCTTCTGCAAACACACAAAAGTTGTTAACTTTTTGTTAAAAAATAGACTCAAAGTAAGCCAGAAATGATGGAGCCATTCACTATACTAGTTTGTGATTTCTTTCCCCCTATAGTTGCTTTCTGTTGGATTTTATTGACATATTTTGCAACAAGCACATTCCTTTGTTTCCACAGGAGAATCTCATTTATTGAAGGAATACTCTACTGAAAGAAAGTACTGTGCTTATTTATGAAAATAAATAATCCTTTTATATCATTCTCTGAGAGAAGGGTCTGTATACAAAAGAATTTTAAGAAAATTAATTTTGATGCCTGTCAGCTGTTAACATCTTCTTTAAAATTTATGTATGTGTCAGTTGTGAGAACTCTCATAGTGAGCCTCTCCCTGACTTCACACAGACAAATTTGGCCACATCCAGAGACTACACAAATCCTAGATGCTATTTCAGATGTGGTTCTTTGGCAGATTCCAGTAGCATTATTGTATTCTTCTGTATTAATAACAACTTAGCCTGTATTGTCTAAAACTCACCTCTACTTGGTGGAGCCTCATTTAAGTTTCCATCAAACAGATGCCTCTCCTAGTGCAGGGTAGGCAGGCATAGACCCCTTTTTACCCTTAGCCTTTTAATTTTCTTGTCTTGAAATGGCAACCCCTTTATCTCTATCAAGGAAATTGGAAATGAAGATGTTGCCTCTGGAGCAAATGAAAAGTCTGAGTTGCCCTTTCCCTCAAGGAGTCTGGCCTTCCTGAGTATCTTAGCTTGGAATTTCATTTAAAATGAGCCAAAAAATTAGTCATAGGATTTTTTGCATCCATGACTAACCTACTCTTCCATAAGGTCTTTGATTGTAAAAGCTATACATCTAAAATTAGAATTGTCTTGCAAAAAACCTTTCTGAATAAAGCCATGGATTAGCTTTTCAAATGTCATTGTCAGTATTAATTTCTTGCAATAATTTCATTTGTTTCATATGCCACATTAAAGAAGCTGTAAAAAGGATTATAACATATTGTCTTTTATATATTTTGTGCACTGCATGACTTAACCTGAAAACCTAAACCTCTACTTTCTGGGAAAAGTGATCAAATTGTGGAAAGGCTTTCTTGTCTGTGCTCTGTGCCTAAAATAATGATACAAGTTTTTTAGAAGGTCATTTTAAGCCAGCTAGTTTTTCAATCTGCACTATATCTAGTTCAAAGTACATTTGTCTGTATATTTATTGCATATTATATTGAATCTATGAGATATTTTATTGAGTTCGTTATGCTTCATATTTATCTCATATTGCTTTATTGAGTTCAGCATAATCTTTAACCTATAATGCATTTTCATTTTATTTGGTACAGTAGAATATTTTCCCCTCTCTCCTTTTGTCATGATTATTCCTATGCTTTTCCATGCCACTGTAATACTATCACATTATAAAAGCATTTGACAGAAGATGTTATCAGTCTTTTTTTTTTTGAAGTGCATTCTTTAGAAGTCTAAAAATTGGCCTAAGTTTAGTATAAAGTGTCTACAAAAGGATTTTGGGCATTTTAAAGCCTCATCATTTCAAATAATAATAAAAGAGGATTTGTGTCACAAATATATGTCTGAAAATAGCATCTGTTCACATTAGAAAGCCTTCTTGAAAGACATTATAGTGCTTCTTGCTTTCATTGCCATTTTTAAGGCCATTATAATTTACATTTTTAATCTCAGCAAACCTCCCGTGAGCTGGATTCCCCCCATGGTTTGTAAATGAGCAGCCCTGGAAATCTCTGCTCAGGAGGTTTTTTCTAGCATTTATGGTAAGACCTAACAGGGCCTGACTGTTGCACAGATTATCTCTGGTCATTTGTCCCCTGATTGCAAAAATAAGACTGATATTGTTTTCCAGGAAATACTGCTCTTGCTTATTCCAAATGTTTAGGGCATACATGAGGGAATGAAAAAGCATTTAGCACCTGGTACTAATTACTATTCATCTCTAGAAAAGCTGAAATATGTTTCTTTTTCTTTTCTTTCAGATTATTACTTTAAGAGATTACATTCCCAAAATCATTGGTCCAGATGCTTTTAATCTGTATATTGGCCTTTATGCAGGTTATGATCCCACAATGAATCCTACGGTTTCTAATATATTTTCAACAGCTGCTTTTCGTTTTGGTCATGCAACAATCCAACCAATAGTGAAGCGATTGAATGCACAATATTTAGATGATCCTGAACTCCCAAATCTTCATTTGCATGAAGTTTTCTTTAGTCCTTGGAGGCTCATTAAAGAAGGTATGGTCTTATTTAAACTGCTTCTGTTGTTTTTTTGTCTTTTTTTTCCCCAGAATATTGTAACTTTTTCTAAGTTATTTGTCCTGAATTAGGAATGGGAGCATTTATTTAATTAAATAATCTATTTGATTTGTTGGTTGAATTCCAGACCACTAAAAAGAACATTAATTATTATTCTCAATTAAATAGTTGACTGAATCAGTAAAACATTATACTCAAGATTAAAACAGTCTGGTAGGTTGGCAATAGAAGGATGAGTGATGATGAAGATTTTTTTAGGATTTTTTTTGTGTATGAATTTATTAACAGGTTGCAAGTTCTTTTATACCTGAAGAAGAGGGAGCTATTTCATACCAGTATTACTTCTACTTTGAACTAAAGGAGATGTGTTTGAATGTAAAAGCCTGTGTGGCACAATGATTTAAAAACATACAAACACATAAGTATTGACATTTATTATGAAAGTTATAACAATTTATACATTCTATAATACCATTTTTTATGTTTAAAGGAGGCTTGGATCCTTTAATAAGGGGTCTTCTAGCACATCCAGCAAAACTGCAGGTACAACATCAGCTGCTGAATGAGGAGTTAACAGAAAAACTGTTTGTGTTGTCCAATAATGGTTCACTTGATTTATCGTCACTGAATTTACAACGTGGCCGTGATCATGGACTCCCAGGTCTGTTGCTTTTTCTTGTTTTTTCTCTTCCAACTGGTAACTGAAGTACAACTGCTTATATTTGGGATGTAATCATAAGCTTTTAAGTAATAGCTCTGGTAATCAGAAAAATCACTTAAGTCTCTTTTAAAATTTACATTGCTAATATTCTTAATTTTGATGGAAAGTATTTGATAGCTTTTGAGATTAAAATTATCTCGTAAATCTGGAATCTAGAAGAACAGTACTAGTGAGTGGATCTGGGTGTGTTCAGTGTAAGTACCTGAGGCTTGTTTTTGCTGGAACCAGCTCTGAGAAGTGGGGGTTTCTGCCTGAAGCAGCCATTTCCCATCAGCAGACTGTCCCCAGCCTGTGGGATAGTCAATTTAGGCACATCCTCACTGGCTCCACCAACCACAGAAGGTGTTGACAGATGTCTCTAGGAGTGGTGTAGATGGCTTGGTTAGGTTAACTCTGCATTTTAAGAAATATTACATGTTTGTCTCTGTTTTTTTGCACTAGATTTTTTACTCCAGTCAGCCCAGTGTAAGATTGAATTAACGGTCAAGGAGTCAGGCCATGGATATAGCTGCTTAGAGGAAGAATGCTGGAGCTTAGCTCAAATCCTGCCATAATTTCTCTGATGCCTTTTTTAAACATAACTGTCTATGACTATGATCAAGGTTGTCAAAATCCAGTGTGTATAAATTTTTTAATTTCATCTATCATGCCTAGAAGACAAATCTAATCTTCCTTTAAACATCATACTTGCAGGTTATAATGAATGGCGGGAATTCTGTGGTTTACCAAAACTGGAAACTCACACTGACCTGAATACAGCAATAACCAATCAAAATGTCACTGAAAAAATCATGGAATTGTACCATAATCCTAACAATATTGATGTTTGGCTTGGCGGTCTCATGGAAGACTTTCTTCCGGGTGCTAGAACTGGTCCCCTGTTTGCATGTATAATTGGAAAGCAAATGAAAGCGCTAAGGGATGGTGACCGGTGAGTTTATTATGCAGTAAAATCATGTATAGAAACCCAGTAGCAATGGAAATTTTACAGCCACTTAAATATGCTTCAAACAAGTCATTCTCTACGCGTCGCACATTTTTGTCTTGGCTCCTTCAGTTTTGTTGGGTGAGGTTTTGATTATTCTTCTTTGGTTTATACATGGTCTCAATTCCAGATGACATGGAGTTTGTTTCTATGCTACTGAGGTGTCCAGCTGTGCACTCCTACTGAAAATGCAAGATACCATGAGAAGTTAATTGTGGCAGGGGCCAGTAACTTCTGCATGGATGGATGTAGTATTGTGCAGACTTTATTCCCCCTGAGGGCTGCACTGGGCTCAGGAGATGGAAGAACCTCAATATTTTTCTTTGGCAACTGCAGCAAAGTCAGAAGAGATAAGAAAAATCTGTAATTCGGGCTTCATAAAAGGGGTAATGAAAGCACCACATACTTGGCCTTATGTGAATTGGGACAGCAGTGTTCCCAGAGTTGCCTCATAGGACACAGCGCAGGATGTCACTTCAACCAACCCTGCACAGGTGCCACCAGAATCTTGTGCCAGTACAACACTTCATACCAGAAAAGCAGGAGGAATGCAGCTTCAGGACACAATGGTGTATGAGAAGCTGTTTCTATCTTGCTTCTGCTCATGAAGCAATTATGAATTATGATGTAATTATGAAGCAACCTATTTTTTATTTCTGTCATGTACTTGTGGCAGTAATTTTGGATCTCATGAGATGGCTAATTTAAAACTGCTCGCACCATGCTAGCAGGAGTGTTTTAAATACATCTGGTCCTTACAATGACCTTTAAGCTCCTCTTATAAGTCACTGTTATGGAAAGAAACCATTATGGGAATAATCATCCAAGTCAGAATTTAAATCTGAACTTTAAAAAATGTTAATTAATTAGCTTACAAGAAAAAGCAATGCTAATCATAAAGGTGGTATTTGCAGAAACTGTATAGACAACAAACATTCTACTCAGCTGTGTTCAAAACATGGTTGAAAGTCCTCTGAATGGTACAGGCATACTTGTCCCTACTTGGGAAAGAAGTATCTGTGGATGTCTTTTCAGCCCCCTTTCTATTATTCAGTACCTTACACTGTTACTTAACATGCAGTATCTCATAATGCTACCAGCATTAAATAAGCATAAGCATAATTTAATACATTAACTCCAAGTTGAGAAAAAGAGAGTTCTAATAATGAATTTCCTGAGTTTCTGCTACAAAGTTTGTGGCAGCTAACTTAAATGTGAAATGGTATTCCATCATTAATAACAATGAAACCACCACCAATGAAAGAGAAGTTAGAAGTATGTAACATGTTATAGTTGTCACATAATAAGAATGGAAAAGTCTAACACTGCAGTGTCTGGTCAGGTAGAGTGTTGGGTGTTATGTGTAACTGGACCAGGGGCACTACATACACTAGATACCCTAACTGACAGGTCTGTATGCAGGGATTTAAAAATAACTCTTCTAATTTACTCTTTAAGTTCAAAATACCTGGAATTGTCATCTGACTGAACCCCTAATTCCGATAGCCCTAAAACCTTTTTGTCAGTAATCTGACAAAACATAAAAAGTTTTCTTATCTGCTGAAGTCAGGCACTATCTTAACCACATCATCTGAAACAAATTGTTTCTGATCCATCAGCCTTCTTCCACCTCTTCATCCTCTGAATATTTTTGCAATCTCAGGATTTGAAACATTTGGGCAAAACTTCTGAAGTTTTTTCATTATTTGGATAGGTTTTGATCACCTGACACAGATCGAATGGAGTAAACCAAAATGTTTGTTAAAGCAAACACCCATCTGTTCGGTAGATTAAAAAATAATTTTTCATTTAGAATTATAGATAAAACCGAATTTTGTGATAAAAGTAGAATAGGTTTTAATGTATATGAAAGGGGACAAAAGTGTAGGAGAACTGAGTGGAGAAAAGACTTTGATGGCTTTGTTTATAGGAAGGGGTCTTGGAATCACCAGTGAGGGTTTCAGGATGCTCTGAGAAGTTTAGGAGCATGCAAGACATGGTGTACACAAGGTGTCGGAGGAAGGCTCCTTCCTTTTGTTCTCCTTCCAGCTCCTCCATTTCTCCTGCATTTCTTATCACAGTGCGGCTGAGTTGTGGGACATTCCTCTACCCCTGGTTCTCTACACTGCCTCCTCCTTCAATGTAGGCAAAGTAGGATGGGTTTTTTTAACAAACCAGGCTTCTGAAGGTAACTATTGGCCTACAAATAAAGCCAGTTTTCCAGAATTTCACATGCACTTACCTTACTTAGCAGGTATGCTCCTGTTGGCAGCAGAATCTGATTTGTCCTGAAAAGCAACCCTGGAGCACACTTGCAGTCCTCATCCTCCCCAGAACACAAACACAACTATCAGACTTCCCATTTGTATGGTACATTTACAGGCAGCTCATAAAAATCTTCAAATGCTGAACACATGCCAGGTTTGCATAGAGTCCACAGTCAATATTGCTATTGCTGTTCCCTTCTAATCAGGCAAACGTAAGCACAAACTCACGGACTTTCTAGAAACCTCCAAGCCATGTGCCCACTCTATTATGAATCATAACTCCTGTGTTAAACCTGAGCTCAGTTTACACAGTCTGATCACTCCCATGCTCTACTGCTGACTGTCCTCAGGCATGTTACCACCAATCCTGCCTAGTATTTGGGAAAATCCTGACTGGCCTGGCCTGGCCTGGCCTGACCACCACAGGGAACTAAACAGTGTAGCAGTGTTTATCACTGTTCACTGTGCTAATAGAGACATTCTATCAAACTCTTCAGAAGTATTTTTGCCATTAATGACATGTCTTTATATACAAAGTGTTTGTCTTTCCTTTTCTCCCCACTGTTTTCTTCCTTTTACCTTTAAATGTATATGTATATGTGTATGCATACATATATATTTTATATAATGTCACCATTTAATAAATATACCTCTGTAATTCCTCTGAACTAGTTCCTCTGTTCTGACACCACACTCTTGATCTGACAAAAATAAGCAGGTCTTCTCTGTTCCAGACAGTCCTCTTAGCTTACTTTATGTATGATCAAAAACATCAATACTGTCTTATGCTTTTCTACTACAATTAATCTGCATATCTACAGGTTTCTTAGCAAATTAAGTACTCCTAATTAACAAGAGAAGTATTCAACATATACTTGTTTTCCTAGCAGCCATTCAGTAAGAGCAAACAGAATTCAAAAGCTTTGGTATGAGGAAATCTCTTTTGCTTACTCCTCCAATTCCTCTGTAATTTATGGTTTAAACAATTTATGAGTGAACAGCACATATTAGTATATGTAGGAGTAAGGACCAGTTCAATCAAATTTGTCTTGAGTTTTTCTCTCAGGATTGTAACTTTTTTTGTGGACCTGTTCAATCAATGAAAAGCAATTCTGCTGGCTTTAACACATCACCTGAGTTGACCAGTACATCAGATTCACACGAGCCTTTTTATGACTGGTTCTTTATGGTCATGGCGTTTACTCTTATTATTCTTTTATTCACCTATTTTTTCTGTAATTCTTATTTTTGGTATTTAAATAGAAGGTACTGTGAAAGTAAAAATAAGCAGCTCTTTGAATTTGATCTTTTCAAAAAAGGTTTCTATCAATCTTTCCAGATTTTGGTGGGAAAATGATAATGTTTTCACAGAAGCTCAAAGGCATGAACTCAAAAAACATTCACTGTCCCGCGTGATTTGCGACAACACAGGAATTTCTGAAGTGCCAGCAGATGCCTTTCAACTTGGAAAGTTTCCACAGGATTTTAAGCACTGTAACAATATACCTGGGATGAATTTAGAAGCTTGGCAAGACTTTTATCATGAAGGTAATCTAGTAGTTACCAATCTTTTTGGAGGGGAGAGTAAGGAGCAGTTGAAGTACTAACCTTGGTTGTGGCAGATCTTGAGTTACTGGTCTGAATCAGACCTTTAGTATTGCTATCACTTAGAAGTAGGATCATAGAATCATAGAACTTTTTGGCTTGGAAGGAATCATTACAGGACATCTAGTCCAACCCACCTGCAATGTCCAGGGACATATTCAACTACATCATATTGCTTAGGGCTCTGTGCAATCTGAATCCAAACGTTTCCAGGAATGGGGCATGCACCTCTCTGGGCAACCTGTGCCAGTGTTTCAGTACTCTTGTCAAAAACTTCTTCCTTATATTTAATCTAAATCAACTCTCTTTTAGTTTAAAAACATTACCCCTTGTCGTATTGCAACAGGTCCTGGTAAAAAAGTTTGTTCCAATCATTCTTACAAGACTTGTTTAAATGGACAGGCTGCAATAAGGTCTCCCTGGAGCCTTTTCTTCTCCAGGCTGCAACAACAACCCCAACTCTCTCAACCTCTCTCTTCAAAGGAAAGGTGCTCCAGCCCTCTGATTATCCGTGTTGCCCTACTCTGGATTTGATCCAGTAGGTCCATGACCTTCCTATGTTGCAATGCTAATTTTATAAGGATTGTAAGTAAAACCTGTGATATTCAATATAAATTCTTTTCCAGAAATGAACAATTAGTCTTGATCACCTTAAAACATGTGAAAAATTTCACTGAAGTTAATGTTTATAGCAGTAATGCAGAATACCATCCATTTGCAAGTCTAAGTTGGTAATTTTTTAAAAGCCTGTAATACGAACTTTCTATTTGTAGATGAACTATGTGGAACACCAAAAAGTGTGGAAAATGGTGATTTTGTATACTGTTCAGAATCTGGAAAATCTACAGTGACTTATATATGTCACTATGGATTTCAGTTACAAGGAGAAGAGCAATTAACCTGCACAAGCAATGGATGGACCTTTGAGGCTCCAGTTTGTATAGGTATCTATATATTATTATTGTTATTGTTATTGTTATTGTTATTGTTATTGTTATTGTTATTGTTATTGTTATTGTTATTGTTATTGTTATTGTTATTGCTATTGCTATTGCTATTGCTATTGTTATTGTTATTATTTATTTCTGAATTTTCTAACAGCTAAAGTCCACCATAGCTCATCAGGTGTGAATTCACTCCTATGCTTTCTTGTAGTTAGCATCCTGGGCTTATAGGTGCAATAACACAAAAATGTGAAACTCACTCCAGAATTGCTGTTTCAATCTCTACCCATCCTGATTCAGCAATCAAGTTGGTGATAAGAAAATGTCACTAAAAATTGCCCAATTAAACAAAAACCAAGTCTATTAACAACCATTCAGAGGGGAGGGGGGAGAGAAAGAGAAGGAAAAAAGGCTGCAAATCAGAATTATACATTGCTTCCTCCTACATTCAACATGACAGCATGTCAGTAAGTTGTCATTTTCCTAGCACTGTTTCAATGGATGCTCTAGATAAAAGTTGGACTCTGCACCACTAGATCATGTGTCATCCTAATAATTTTTGTAAAAGTGAAAAAAACAGTCTGCAAAGTGAATAAGTGAAATTAAGGAAACTAATAATCACTTCAGGTGCAACCTTCCCCTCCCAAATAGCTGTGAAAAGGTTTTCCAGAAGTTAATTACTTCTGCAGGTACAAAAGTAGATCAGATGAAAATTAGTAAAAAGATATATTTCTGGCACATTTTCACAGGAACCCTTTTCTGTTATTTTAATAATTCTTTCATCTTCTGTGGTTTTTTTGCCTTTCACTGTTTAGTAGAATAAGCTAGAAGGAGAATGTGGCAAATATTTCAACACTTTCACTCTTGGTGCTGTGAAGAAAGAATTCTGTCTCTTCAACATTTCAAATGTGTTTATAATGAGGGTGTGTGTACATATACTCATATATATATGTATATATGTACGTGTGTGCATATATTCACACTCCTCTGCTTTATAAGAGTATGAGAGAAAACTAAACCCAAAAAGGCTATATTTCAGAATATATTATGGGTGGTGGTAAATTAATTTGAGTGCAAGTGCTGCAGCTCATCCACAATAAAGTCTGCTTATCAGTATTTTTGTGATAGCAGAATAGAAAGCTCTTCATTCTAATTGTATACCTGGTATGGAAAAAGTCAAATGAAATTTTCAGCTCTTTCCTTTATTCACATCCTATTTATCCACTGAATTCCTCCCACATAAATACCACATAAGGAAATAAAGATGTTAAATGAATTATAATAAAACCTTTTCAATAGATTAATGTTCTGGCAGGGAATGGAATAAATAAGTTAAATGAGTGAATCATTCCTTGTCCTAGTTTCTTTTAATATGTTCAGTAATGTAAACAAAAGACTGTATATGTGCTATAGGAAAACAAGCTGCTGCATATATTAAAAAAGCAATGCCTTTATTAAAGGAAAACCATCAAAACCCACTTATGCAGATGCTACTTGAGTTTTACAGTAGAAAGCACTTTGTTCCATGCATGTCTGTGCAATATGTTCCCATTCTTTTAAATATTCAGCAAATTAGGGATAAATCAAGCAATATAATGAGGAGGATAGAGCTTAGCATTTCTGCAGATGGTTTCAAAATTATATGCTACTCTGGAAAGACAGAGTGGCTTGCTGGCAAAAGCATAGGATTCTGAGAGCTGTTAATTCCCTCTTACTAACTTGGGCTTTGACTGATATAATTTCTATTGATTCGGGAAGTAATTTAGTGTTAGAATATGCTACCTTCCTTTATATTAAGTGATGTCATACTCCTGATAACTCTTTGCTTTAGTAAACAACTGCTCTGTGAGCAGCAGGGTTGGCTGGTCAGATCTGACACGCACTGTTTAGTGATGAAGAAGAGTTAGCTAGTTAGCACATAGCATGACTATGGATCTATAGAAGTTGAAGGAGCTCATTTAAATTAAAGTGCAGGCAAAAGTGCAGGTTTTTGTTCCCAGATGATGATTAAGCCAGTGAACAGTAACTCAAAATATAGTTTTGAAGGGAGTAATGCTCCGAAATCTTCATCCTAAAAAACAGATTCTTTTCCTGTTCCAAAGACATGTTATGAATGTTATTTTTTCTTAAGGGTTCTGAAGTTTTATATTTTTCCTGCATGTTAGTCTTTTGACTGTCTTAGTTGATAACTATCTTTGGGCACAGCTACTTTTTTGTACCAAAATTTGAGAAAATAAGGCTTGGTTCTATTTCCAATGATGGAAAGTGGTCTCAGTGACAATGCTAAACTAAGTCAGTAAATACAGGTCAGTTTCTAATACTGATTGAAAATAAGTACTTGTATTGAAGTAGCAGATCAAACATTGTGGTAGAGAATGAAAGGATAAAACCAAAAAGAGAAGACACTGCAGACTCGACTAATAGTTCACATATGGGTTTGCAGTGCTTCACACTGCATTGGTCAGAGACATTAAACAAGCTATCAAATATACAGAACCAATGGGAAACTACCTAAAATAACATGGATACCACCTACTTTTAGTCAACTGAATTCAGTCATGCAAGTAAATATTACACAGAAAAAAAACAGGTGTAAAAATATGAAAAGACCCCTTCCTTTCCCTCACTGGGTGTTTTCCTGCACTGCTGTTTCCTATTTCGTCACATAATAAGAAAGTGAAAGATCTTGAAAGCCCTCAAGAACAATATTTGTATGTATGTTTTCCAATGGATAATTGTTCATCTGCTCAACATTCTGACAGGATATTGTCATTTTACAGACTTTATATAGCATCTAGAAACAACCATCCTTGCACTGATTTCACAAATTATGGTTAAAAATTTTGCAAACAAAGCTAACCTGAAAATTTGGCTCCTCAATGTCATGCCTAGAAGTGTACAGAACTGTGTCTGACTCATTCTTTTCATTATCTCTATAGAGAATAGGATGAAAAATTTATAGAGGAAGTCAAATCTTAGGACACAAACACATGAAGAAGAGCTCTCACATTTAAGGCTTACATTTCTGAAAATTCAGCCAATTGCCATTTGTAGCTTTTGGTGGACTATGAGAACAACTTTTCTTTTTCATCATTTGCAGCTTTAAAACAAACAAAAAATCAACACGAAACACCGCCCCTCTTCTTTGTCCTTTAAACAGTAACAATACAGATTTTTATCAGTATCTGTCTCATTGAAAATGTACAATGCCTTTCATTTAGGAATCCTTGTAAAAAGTGTTTATGAGAAATTATTAATCCCTTTGTACTTTGTAATTATTATTGATCAGTGTGTCCTCATTTTGCAGACATTGATGAATGTGAAAATGAAATTAATCCACCATGCCCTCCTTCTGCTATATGCATTAACACTAAGGGCAGCTACAAATGTCTCCCTGACTGATCCCTACAAGCTGGCAAAAGATGGAAGAACATGCTTTGGTAATGGTGAACCTACTGTCCATTAAAATGTTCTCTGTTCCACTTTACAATGCTGTAAAAATACATCAAATTGTGTTTTACTGAAGAGCTGTTAACATATGTGAAAAATCTCTACACAACCATGAGCATAAAGATACAGATTCTGTAAATGAAGGTGTTGAATAAATAATACTGGTACATAAATAAGCTTTTCATTTCTATTCCTATTGCATATAAACCACTGAGTATTTACTGACAGTATATATGAGGATGGAATCAAATTTGTCTCAGCGTCTCCTAGTCAGTCTCTAAAATCAACACCTAAATATTAACTAAGTTCCTCCTGACACCTTCCAAAAGTGTCAACTTTTTCAGAGCTAGTAGAAATTATGCATTTCCTTGGGTTTTTCAACTTTTCAGCATGCAAGTAAGCTGTATGATAGAAGTTTAGGGGAAGTATGAGTGCAATTGACCACTGAAGTTGAGCAATACGCGTTCTGGGGAAAGCTTCATGAAAACCTACAATCCAAACTCAAGTGAATGGGTATTTGCTTTATCTAAGCGCCCAAGGAAAGCACATAACCTTTAAACCACTCAGATTTTGAATATAGAGTTCTGTATGCCACACAATCATAAGCACATTAAATCTCACTGATGGCACATTACTTTCTTCCCATTTCAGCAAATTCCTTGGTTATGATGTGGCATTACACTGTCCCTTATTATTAATTACTCTAAGAAAACAAAAAATGGTAATTCCCCAGCAAAAAAATACCTAGTTGCAAGCAGACAGATATCTTCAGATATGAGGTGCATCCAGTCAGTTTTCCAGATGTGTTTCAAGGTCACATGAGTATATCTCACCAGTGAGACCTCATTCCTCAAGTGACACCTTAAGTGAGGCCACGTGACTTCATCAAAGGTCTAGGAATGAAGTACAATGGGAAACTGCACTAACATAGCAGGCACACCAGTAGAGAAACCTCCACAACTGAAGGCTGCCAGAATGGACCAAGCTGTAGCAAAAGTAAATGCAAATTTTAAGGGCCTAATTTCTATGGGATTAGACTAGACAGTAACAGTGGTAGCCATTTACAGTTTCATCTGAGTCAAAAAATAGAAAAAACACATCTTTTTTTTAGGTGTTTCTTAACTTTATTATTTACAGTTTATTCCTTTATCCAAACAACCATGGTTACATTTATTTATTCCTCTAAATTCAGAGACAAAAATCTGCTTTCAGATTAATTTGATGTGGTTAGGTCACTGATGTTGAATGCAACAAAGATAGCATGAGGACACTGCACTGGCATATGGTTGCTGTTGCAATGGATATGTGCTATGGACTTCCTGATCAGGAAGAAGTAGATGGGTCTTTCTCTAAACTACTGGAAGAATCTTTTTGTTCACAGACCCTGGCCCTCCTGGGGAATTTTACCCACAGTTGTAAGGACAATACAGCAGGCCATATGCAATGTAGATTATTTTTGGAGAGCATTGACAGCTTCCTGACAAATGTTGATCAAGAAGACAAGGAAAGGTGCTCTATAGGACATAGTGCTTAAAAATGGAATCACAGAATTGTTGAGGTTGGAAGGAACCTCTGGAGTTCATCTTGCCCAATTCTTCTGTCCAAGTAGGACCACCTAAAGCCAGTTGTCTAGGATCATGTCCAGACAGCTTTTAAATCTCTCCAAGTGTGGAGACTCCACAACCTCTCTTAGCAAACAGTAGCAGTGCTCACTTACCCTCCCAGTCACACTGTGTATCATTTAGTGCTCATTGCCTCTTGTCCTGTCACTGGGCACCACTGGAAAGAGCCCAGCTCCATCCTCTTTGCACCTTTCCTTAATATATTTATACAAAATTATAAGCCCCCACCCCGCCCCGAATCTTCCCTTTGCAAGGCTAAGCTGTCTCCGAGCTCTCAGCCTCTCCTCATGGGAGAGATACTCTAGATTCCAAATGTCTTTGTGCCTCTTCTCAGGACTCTTTCCAGTACATCAATGTCTCTGGTGCACCAAGGAGCTGAAATTGCCTACCCAACTCCAGATGATGTCTCACCCAGAGCAGAGGGGAAGGATGAAGGATCACCTCTCTTGATCTGCTGGCAATGCTTAATGCATCCTAGGATACCATCATCCACCTTTGCAGGAAGGGTGTGTTACTGTCTCATGTTCAGCTTGGTGCCCACTAGGCCCCACAGGTCCTTTTTTGCCAAGCCATTCTCCAGCAACACATTTCCTCATGTGGACTGATGCCTGAGGCTGCTCCTCCCCAGATGCAGGAGTTTGCATTTCCCCTGTTGAACTGTGAGGTGCCCGTCAGCCCATTTATCACATCTATGGAGGCTCCTGGGCAACCTGCCGTAGCTGATCCTACTTGAAAAGGGAGATTTGACTAGCTGACCTCAAAAGGTCCCTTCCAACCTTAATGACTCTTTCATTCCATGTTTTCATTACGTAAAGAGAAAATGAACAGGGTTTAGCAGTGTTTTATATGGTTTCTCTGTAAACTGTGATTCTTAACATACTAGTGTACATCTCTCACTGTCATTTCTCATACTTTTTTTGAATTGAGAAAAGAGTAAATTAGCTACTTGATAGTAGATTGCTCACAAAAATATTTGTATTAACAAGGGAAAGGAGAATGTTACAGCTCAGTGTATTCTAGTTTGTTTTATTTCCATATTAAAAAGCCGAAAAATTTACATAAAACAAGCTGTTGCATTTTTATTTCAGATTAAAAGTTTTTATCAAGGTTATTGAGTGGCTTCATTTATTGGTCTATTGTTTTTGCATTTTTAAGGACATCATTCAAAAGGACTAGCTAATTTCATCATATGGTTAGAATGAGGTTTGGGGACTTGGTGAAAAAAGATAGAGCAACACTTTTCTAAACCAACATATTGGTGATAATAGATGAGCAGCTGAAACTGAACAGCAATAAGAATTTGGGAATCTGCAGTGCAGAGTGATTTAAAATTATGAGAGCACTTCACATTATTATGAACATTTCTGCCTTCAAAAGTAAAAAGCTCTTAAAAATTTTGAAGAGCTCTAGTAATGCTAACTATTCAATACTGAAAATCTATATAACCTTCAATCCTGCTTTTATTGATTGAATTCATCAGTAGCCTCAAGGCATTTTTTTCTAAGTTTGGATAATGTCTTTGACTCAGATGAAAACTTGTGTAGGACAACTTTATTTAGGAAGTGAATTTTTTGAATTGTGTCAAATCAAAGTTGCTCATCTCTTACCACTCTGGCCCATGGCTTTTGATATTTTTAGAAGTAAATAAAAACAAACCAAACAAACCCCAAATAAAAACAAACAAAATACCCAACAAAACCCATAAAATTCACAATTTTCCATCTATGCATACTTCAACCACATTAAAAAGACTGACAATTTAAATATCTTCACTCTTGATCCACACTTAGTTTACCTTTGCACAAATTAATTTACTCTCAAGATTACTCATAGTCATTCAACCCATAATATTGTCACTGGCCTCTAATTTAAATTAGCTTTAGTTCTTGTTTTGAGTTATATGACAGTGACAGATTGTAACCTTTGGATAAATGTTCTTATCTTTTTGCATGCTTTTACTGCCATGTCAAAGGAACATAAATCCTGAAAATGACACTTACTTAAACTTTGATGGAATTATAATATTGGACCCACTTTCTTTGCTGTGCTGCAGAATGCTGTAAGAAGTGACTCATCACAGCAGGTGCTTTAGTCTGCAAAGTCAGTTGTTACGCTCAGCACTGCACCCTGCAGGGTTGAGAAAGCCAGCTGGTTTCAGATGGCAAAAAACAACACTTTTGACACTTTTATCAAAACTATAGGAAAAATATGGCTTATTTTGGGAAGCATTTACAACAGGAGCTTTATATTCTATGCTTCTCAGGTGCTTACAAAATTGATCTTTTTGTATGCTTGATTGTGCATTTAGCAGTGAATGGATTCATATTGTTGTAAAAACTTAACTGAGGAACTGAGATAAATAGTGAGGTGTATCAGGGGTAGGGAAAAAGAATAGAATGAAGAAAAAGAGTTCAGCACTTCAAATTAAATTTGTACTAAACTCAAAACACAGCTTTATTCCACTAATGACTGGGATGTGTAAAAGCAAAACTAAATACTTGAATTAGAATAGCAGATGATTTTTAGCAGCATTGTTTAGTAGCTATGATATTTTCTGACATATGACCTTTAATTAGATTGTTTCAATGAAAAATATTAAAACTATTATGATTTCTGTGAGTGTTCATGGCAATTCCATTGTGCCTTTCAGCATACATAAGAAAAGTTTTTTCACATTTATAGTTAGTTAAAAGCATGGACAATTAAAAAGCTAAGTTACCATTGTAATCAATTTTTAAATCTTTAAAACTTCTGGTGAAAAACTAAGAAGGAATTAACATTCTTATTTTACTATTCTTTGTTCTGTCTCACAGCCTGCAAATGATTGGTGCACCTCTCTTCCGAAGTCACATGATAACACCCTTTGGATACTGGAATTTAAGAAAAAATGACGATCAGATCTCCCATTCAGGAAAGTAATTTTTATATTGGAAGCACACACTTCTGCTGAGCTGATGCCTGCCTGTCCACTCCCTAAACAATAAACCAGTTTTGCTAGGATACAGATGGCAGCTGAAGATGCACGGTGTGCCCCTCGCTGCAGAAGGAAAAAAACTTTCCTGCAGGAAAGTTTTGTTGTTCTATCACCATGTGCCAGTTTTTACTTTATCATGGTTTCCCCACAAAGATAGACCAGTAGAATGGAAAAGGCAAAAGATACTGTGGCACTTGATGCAGGAGAATAGATTTGTTGTAATGGGCCACGTGTCGGATCCCCACTTCCTGCACACAGCAAAGACATCCAACCTCCAGGCAGACTCTGCTAGCCCAGGCTTAGCTCAGAGGCAAACACTTCAAGAGAAACTCCACCACAAATTTGACAGCCTTGTCCAAACTACAGGGCTGAAGTCACGCTGAAAACCTAGTGGAGAGGCAAAGGTTTGTGTGCTGACCATTTTTCCAGTAGGTGTTTGCTCTCTGTTTCATGGTGCAGCCTAAGCACTGTGATTTTAGACTCCATGTCACAATGCCTGGAAAGGGGTAGGCAGCCCATCCTCCAACAGGATTATCATGCTCTTCCCATTCTCCTTTTAGGTTTTTCATGCACCTGCTTACTTATCATACACGTGACCTACATGCTCTTTCTGACTTTTTATCATAAAATTGTGGAGTCCTTATCCTTCATTTCTACTCATGGTTTCTTCAAGTTTCTATATTAATTTTAGTTAATTATTATTTTGCTGATTTGATTGCAGAATGAGACTTGACCACAAGGGAAAGGATGAAAATTATCTTTTGAAGAACATAAGAAATCTTAATATTGGATGAGTGCCATGAAGGTACCAAGAGAGACTTCAGCCAATACTCAAAATAAACTCCAGTTTTCCCTGGTTTTTTTCCCAGTTCTTTTCTGCCATTCAGCTTGTCTGAGCGCTACACATTATGAGTGCCCAGTTTCAGATTTTTGATAATTTTTGATGTGACTGAAATAAGAGGCTTGTTTTCCCTTTCCTTTTTGAGCTCCTAAAATAAAGAATAATATTTGGTATCACTCTCTGTATAGCCAAAGAACAGTAAAGGTAAAGAAGCACAGGCTGAGGTTAAGGCCCTACTAGATGAGCTATAAATCAAAGGTAGTGACCCATTTGGGTCATTAAAATCCCATGATCCTTTGTGTGAATGGAAAGACGTAGAGCTATGGATCAAAGTTTATTTCACAATGCTTCAGGGATTTTTTGACATTTTTCACTATGATGGCAAGTAACCAAGATGTCAGCTGGAAAGCATTTAAGAAACACTGGCTTCTTTGACAAAGAAAAAGACATCAGCTTTTTTTTTTTTTTTTACCATTTTCCAGTCTGTGAGAAAATTTGCAGGATTTTTCTGTCTTCTATTATTAATTTTAAGAAAAATACAATGCTCTCAACTTCTTTTGGTCACTTTGCAGCCAGAATAGCTCTAGCAATACCCTTAGTTATTTAACTCTGCCATGTCAAAACTTATACTAGGGACTCTGATCTGCTGCAAATGGTATTTGAATATCAAGTAGGTTAACCACCCAAAAAAATTTGTGAGCTTTGAAAGTAGAGTGGGTGGCAAGCTGATTAAGTTGCTGCTGGCTACAAAGAGCATGGTGACTGTATCTCTGAAAAATTGCTGATGTTTACTTGTACCCTACAAATTCAAATGTGACTCTTCATTTTAACTAAACTACAAGAAACATGTGACAATGACAGATTTTACCAGAAGAAATTTAAATAATTGTTATGTTTTGGAATTATGCTATTCAGAATTAGCTCTGACCCATTTGGGCTGTTTCTGAATTACTTTTCCCATTATATTCGTCTGAGATATTATTCAAATAAATTCACTGAATGATGTTATTTCACATGGAACAAGTCACACTGCAGAGTTCTCCCATTTTCTTTCATGGGACAGAAATTCTTCCTTTGGGCTGTTCCCAAGTAAAGCAGTACTATTTCCTTTGACCTCTTTCTGTGCTGGTGATATCAGGCTTCTGTCTGGTCTGTTTTACACTTTTAAAATAATGGGAACCTGTCTGTTTAGTTAAGTACCTTGGGAGTATTTAAGTGAGCTTATTGTAGAGTGATCTTGTGTTTTGTGGAATTTTTACACTTTTTCTTGGATTATTGCAAATTCTGGTGACAATTCTCTTTATGCTAAACATAAACTCAGATAAATACATACACCTTCAGTGCAAGAAACCTGGCAAAAATAGGAAGAAAAAATTTAAGTGACTCATATAAGGTGTCTCTTTCTCCACAGAAACTTGATGAATCTTCCTACAGCAGACATGGCTATTGATTTCTCACAGCTGAGGGCACACTGCATAAAACCAAAATCATAAATAATTAGGTTTAAAATAAATGAGGAAAAAGTTGACATGTGAAGTCACTCATGCTTGTAAAAAGTGCTCTGATGTTTTTCCTAAATGGTGCAACACCTGCTCTTCTTCAAATTTTGTATTAAATTACCAGAACGAAAACTTCCATATATATGCACGTATCCCTATATGGATGTAACCTTTGAAGTGGATGAAGTCAGACAGTTCTCTTTCTGTGATGCTGCTCTATTGATCTACTTAATAAATACATATTTAATTCTGGCAACATAGTGCTGCATGTCATGATATACTACTACATGTTGTTATTCCATATGCCAGATAAAGTTGGAGAATGAGATTTACACCACTTAATTTTAGATTTCTGACTGTAGCTGAAGTGAGTCCTTTTATGGGGTTCTGGGGGAAATGGACTCTTTTGGGGTACAGATCCTCTGATACTCTTCTGACTTACTTCAGTTGTCCACATGAGGATGAAGTCAATGCTCCATAAGCTCACAGCATCACAAATCTAGACATATAACACACAGATATCTACATTAAGCTTAATGAGCTATGCCAGGGTATGATGGGGGCTGCTTGAGGATAGTTGCTGGAGATGCTGGAGGCTCCCTGGGCTGGCAGGGCAGGGGCACTCAGGCAGGGCATGTCCCACCTTGCGACCAAGAGCAGGGTACCATGGCAGCCCCAGCCCAGGCACTGGGCACCTTGCTGGAGACCGGGGATGGGACAAGGCTGAACTGGGACATGAGCCTACAAGTGATGTTCATGTTTCACATCAACAGGACTGCCATGGGCATTGTTGTACAGCATCCGTAGCAGAGAGCAGCAGGGGAGCAAGCAGAAGAGGGCCCAGCTTGAAAGCACACCCCAAGCTAAAGCAATTTCAAAATGCATGCAAATACTAGAGACCTGTTAAATTCTTTTTTTTTTCTGGGAAAAATATGGGGCATTTTGCCATCTTTATGCAATCCTCTTTACCTTTTTAATCTGAGGTTTCTGCCTGTTAAAATAAAGACTGCTTGATATTTAACAGCTGAGACACCTCCTGTGAAAGCTGTTTCCAGGTGATGCTAATTTGTGATGCACTTTAAATAGGTAGACATTTGTGTTTAACAGAATGTGTTTTATTTAATTAACCCATCAGCACAAAAATCTGATAGACAAGTCTGAAATTTGTTTAACAAAATTAAAAATGAATAATTATATGTCTACAAGGTATTTTTCTGCAGGCTTTAGAAACACTTTGGAGATTGCTAGCTGTTGGGAGTTAGGTCTCCTTTTTTTTTCTGGCTTGCCCGTGGAATTTTTACCCATTAGTTGCAGGACAACCTTGCTGTGCGTACTTAGTGGGTGGGCAGGAAAAAGGAGGGTGGGGACAGTTGGCGAGGCTTTCTTCAGCTTCGGAGAAAGACATTTTGGGCGCGGAGCTGCCGCGGTGGGAAGAAGGGGATTTCGCCATCACTCAGACGGAGCTGCTGCTTCTCCTTCTTCCCTCTTCGTTGGTGTCCTCGCACCCCCTGTCCTGCCGGGACGTGTGGCAGTGCCAGGCACCGCTGCGGAGCTGCTGATCCACCTCATCCACCGGCCCAGGATCTCAGCTCATCCCTGCTGATCCACCTCATCCACCAGCCCAGGATCTCAGCTCATCCCTGCTGTCCCGGCCGACTGTTCCTCAGAGCCCTGCAGGAGCACCGGGACTGCCCGCCCGAGGGGTTTGTGAAAACAAAGCCTCTCCTCCATCCCGTCTCAGCCGAGAAAGCTGTCCCGGGGTCCCTGGTTCTGTTTTCTTGTTAATGCTGTAGTTATTGTTTGTTTGTTTACCTGGTTATACTAGTAAAGAACTGCTATTCCTATCCCCAGATCTCTGCCTGAGAGCCCCTTGATTTCAAAATTATAATAATTTGGAGGGAGTGGGTCTACATTCTTTCATCCCAAGGGAAGCTCCTGCTCTCCCTAGCAGACACCTGTCTTCTAGAACCAAGACACTAGCCCAGTTTGAACTAGGAGTAGGACTCTTACTATTCTTCTAAGTAATTACAGCAATCTTTCTTTACTAGAAAACCTACAAATGAGGGTTTTTTTATTTTTAGAAAAGGAAGCAACACAAATTCTTCAGCTTTAATGGCAGAGGGGAATTAGATTTTCAGTACACTGGAAATTTAGAAGCATCAACAAACCTAACAGTTCAACAAGCATTACTGAGACATACTTAGATTTTCAGTAAGAATTTGCAATGAGGCAGCTGAGTGTTTATAAAATATGTGAAATATAATCCTTTTACTATCCAGTTTGCCTATGTATGTAAGATTATTGAACATCTGGGCATCTGACTCTTTTCCCTGCTTTTGACACCCAGACTGTTTTCCTGTCTCCAGCAATACCAGATCTACCTTCATATCCACTGTGACTGAACTGTATCCTTACATTCTTGTGCTCATCCCAATTCTAGCCTATTATTCATGATGATGCTATTCTGATATATGTGAGAAAAAGAAAAATTAGACATATCTATATATATTTCAAAGAGTTTTCTTGTTTCTGAAGAAACTCTGTTTTTTTACATAACACCAAAAAACATTAGTAGTATTATTAAAAACAGGAAGAGTACTGTGACACTAAGGTAACGCTAACTACAAGCCTGGATTTACTTCTCCTTTCCTGTCCTGAATCAATTGTCTTTGTTTCACTTCTCTGCCCTCTTTCTCCTGAGTATGCTGTCTGCAGCATTCCTTCAATACAGTTCAACAGAGAAAACCCCCTTGTTTTAACACTGATGTATTGCAAACCTCTAGGCGTTAACAGGTAACAAATTTTTTTAATAAAGATTGCTCTTTTAATTTGCCTTTCACACAGGACAGGAATTTTCACAAACTACTGGAATTTCCTGTGCTTATTCCAAAGTCAAATTATATTTACTGTTGATCATTTCAACAGAAAATCTTGGTTGATTTTCATCAGACAGTATTTGTAAAAGCCAAGGCCTAGGTCAAGTACAGCAATCAAGCAGCTAAGCCTAGGCTATCCTGAAACCCCAGTTCCTGGCTGATGGAAAACACATTTCTGCACCCAAGATCTAAACCTTAGATTCTGACCCTGAGTTTTCCTGAACAAATAGCTGGGATCTGTATTTTCTTTTGCAAAAACCCTTATCCCATAATAGCTTATATGTCAGAGAAAATAACATTTCACAGGCACTCTATAGCAACGTGCAACTCATCCCAGGAGATTGCATTTATCAGGAGACCAGGCATGATGTTAGAGTTGTGCTATGGTGGACTGATATCCAGGTTTAGCAGTATAAGGAGGCCTTAAATTTTTATATAATTTTATTTCTGGTTTTATTAATATATGAGTTTAATTGCTTATGTAATATTTTAAAAGTATCTCTTAATTTGTTTCCCTTGCTATGCCTGATAGTTTTGGTGGACCTGCAGGAAGTGCAGACTGCATCTCCATTAGGTGAGAGAAAAGGATCAATGTAATCACTCCTGCACTGATCTAATTTGCATGTTTGACCCACTTCTATGATCCCCATGCATAATAGCCAACCTACTTCAGGACAATTGTATAGATGATGAATTAACATTTGCTTGTCAGCATTCTCTGATAATATTGTGTTGAATCCCTGCCTTAAATTCATACAGCATGGAGAGAAACACCACTGCCAAGATCTATTTGTACTTAATAATAATTCTGTGACTGTAGGTGCAAACATGTGAACAGGATTTAAATTCACCTTTTTTTCCTTTTAATTTTTTCTTTCTTTCTAAACCCACCTTTTTTCTTTTACATTTTTTATTTCTTTCTTACCCCAAATTGCTACTGAGGAATCATTTTGATTTAAAGATCCTATCTGAACTGCTTAAATGTCCATAACGAGGAAAGCTATGTTTACCAGTTCTATAGGGGTTTTATTGCTTGTTTTACAGTAAATTACTTTGAAAGGAAGAATGACTGCAGAGTATTAAAACTGATCTCTTTCCTTGCCTGTGCACATGTGGGTGTTTGCCTGGGTGTACATGTGCTCTTTGGCAAAACACTTGTCAATTAGTTGGAGTAAGATGAAGAACAGAGAAGTTTGCAGGATTTTAGAAGAGTATTTTGAAAGCATTTCCTCTGCCCCGCTTAACTGATATAAAGAAGTCAGAAACTCTTTTCAAGTGCTAAGGCAGAAACCTGAACTATCCAGACAGCCACCACCACTGGCATTCAGCTCTCAGAAGCTTCACAGAAGTATTTCAGTTACACTGTGTCATTTTTCTTTTTCTTTTAATGTTTGAAAGCTGATTTAAATAATCTATTTCTTTTATTTCCAAATTTTGCTCAATAATTTCTTTAGGCTTTACCTGAAATGACCCAGAAGGTATGTTTTGATTCATGCTGAATTTCTCACTATTGGCTGTGTGGAAGTTCAGCATGTTTCCTTCTTTTGTTTTAAACAGGACATATTCTGTTAGCACATCAGGTCTGTTGAACATATTCAATAGATGGAATTAATCTAGTTGGTAAATAGAGGCTGCAAAAAAATGGCATGAACGAGTAAGACATCTCAATCCGCCATACTGGCCAACCCATCCAGTAAGGTCTAATGTCCCCAAAATTAAAGCATAATAAAAAATATTTCTGGAGCAAAATCTTACATCTGATCAAAGCTTTTCTTACAGGGAAAATATTTACTGAACTCCAACAATACCTTAACAGAAGGGTGGGCATATATACATTGAATTGTTTTCCAAATCCAGGGTAACAATGTAGAAAACAGAGTTGATGTGGAAGTGTTTATATGAAGTCCTGCAGATGCATTGGGACTTTCTTACATGTTTTACCAATGATTTATTCATTAGTTTTGAGCAAATTATTGGGTTTTGGTTTTAATATACCTTTGAAAATAAGTAAAATATTTGAATTGCTGTCAGAGGCAACCTGTCACATGCTAATAAAACAAAATTTAATCTCACCCAGGAACTTGACATCAAGTGAATTCTTCTTTCTTTCCACATGAGGTACCACAGAAAGGAGGATTACAAATAAGCCTTGGAGACTAGGGATATCAACAGAACACTGAATGCAAATTGGTGTACAGACCTGCTTGCAGACTGTTCTCTGAGCTGAATACTAAATTAAGCAAGGAGCTAGTGAATCTGTATGAGATTGGATTTAGCTGGTTTTTGACACTGTGGGTTTTAGCACACACATGAAAAGGCAGATGACAACTGTGCTCTGAAAAAAGTAAGGAACATGGATTTGGGGATGGAGAAATTTTTTTTTTAAAACCCAAAGGGAGAAAAGATGAGTGGGTGCAGGAATCTATCAGCAAGTTGCAGAAAGAGCCATTGTTACAGAGTGGATGTTGACAAAGGTGCACAAAAATTGCAAGTGGTGCTCATAGTTCATGGCACATATTGTACTAACAGTGAAAGTTACTTTGGGAAAAAATACAATCCAAAGGTAAAAGACAGAGAGAAAAAGAAAGAGAAAACTCTCTTCAGTGGTCAGCAGGAAGAGAAGTGAGGTTCCCAGGTAAGCATAACACTCTCTTGCAATAGAGACACAAGCTTTATGTTTGAACTCTTGTTGAGTTCCTCACTACGTGATCTTTGACGTGCTGACTGGGGCTGGTGCTGCATCCTCACTGCTACACTCAGTATTAAGCATATCACTGGATCTCCAATTTACCCTGAAGACCCAAAAAAAGGTGAAAATAGGCCAAGATTGAGTGTTTCTCCTGCCTGGCACAACTGCTTCCTTTGAGAGCCCACCACTGCCACACTACCAACTTAGCAGGTGCAAGGCCACAAGAACAGATCATGGAGAGGAAAATCCAGGCTCAGGGCCCTGGGAGATGCTGTCCAAGTGGCTGGGGTGATGAGAACCCTGACACTTCTAGGGGAAGGCTAGGTGTTGAAATCCTCCTCCCTCTGTCCCACCCCCTGTGGTGAGAGCCCCCCTCGTCTCAGGGCACAGGCAGCGGAGGGGGTCCTGGAGTGGATACAACACAGACTCAAAGTATCTAGACACAGGAGGCTCAAACTTGCTGGAATGATCCCGGATTTATTGTCTGCTGTCCATCCGGGGCAAGAGAGAGCGAAATGCCCTGTGTCTTATCTCTTATACCAGGGGGCAGGGGTGATCAGGGGATACAGGGAGGTCACAGCCAATGGGAAGGGGGAAGGGAAAGAAGGTTTTCAGGTAGGAACTAACATTACACAAACCAGAGGTGAGTTTTACCCTTTGGAGATACCAAGATTTTTAGATGCACTACAACAGCTAGGCTGAGAGCCTCCTTTACATCTGCAAACAGGAGGCTCTCAGTACAAAAGAGGCTACGTCATCCAAAGCACTGTGCAACACTCTGCACGCACACAACAAATTAGCACCAAGCATCACCATTGTCTGATGAGGCTGAAGAGTATGAAAATTTTCTTCTGAGCTGTGAGTCATAAAACAATTTTGTTAGTGCACCCATTAATCAGCCTCAGCTCTCTAAAATTAGATACTTGGGATCCAAATCAGCAAAACATTCCCTACATGTGCATGGAATTCACGCAAAGCTTCAGATGCAAAATTTAAGTATTCTTTTCCTTGTCTTTAGGATTATCATAATCTACCTACCATGTAAAAATCTGAAAATGTCTTAGAAGAAAATGAAAAAATTCAGAAAAAAAATCATTATTTTGGGAACATTCAGTGTCCAGACACTTTTGAACTTCCTTTATCAAAGAGATTGCATAGTTGATTTTTTTCTTACTTTAAACATTTTAGAGTTTTAGTGTCCTTAATCATTACTAATATCATAAGACAGACTATGTTAAAATTTAATATGTGGGCTCTTCCAATGCTTCCAATAAAGTAAATGAAGAGCAGTACAGTATTTGCTCTGGAAAATCCAAGATGTGCTCTTAGTTTCTTTGTGAACAGAGACAAACAGCTCTATTCTTCTCTGGCTCCAGAGAATCTTAAGTAAAAATAAAATAACTATAATAAAAAATAAATAAATAAATCCCCAAACCCAAACATCCCCACAAACTGAGATACTCTCTCAGAGTCAGATATTTTAATTTCATTTCCAGAAATGCTTTATTCTCAGCCACTAAAATATGCACTTGAAATATATCTTCTTTGCTCTCTTTTCACCCTATTGCCACTTTTACATACTAGCCATTTAGAATCTTTAGAGATTCTGCAGTTTAGTAATTTTTGTCCAAAAAATAAATTAGGAACTTATAAGCAATACAGATTAATATGTTAAGAAATGCAGATTAAATTAATTGCAGTTATACCAATGTATGACAATATTTCATATTCTCATTTTTGCTGGTGTTTATATCCTCAATGATCTCTGCACATGACTCATGGTTAACACAATGTCTTGATTACAGCTATGCAAGTTTGAAGGTCACTCTTTAGCTTTCTCATGTGCACAGCTACATACAAAAATGTCTGATTTTTTATGGTTTTTATTAATTTGACTGTGTTTTCAGAAAGGTATTTTTATTGCTGTTGATTGAGTTAATTTTAAACACAATCCCATTGCACTGTAATAAAACCTGCACAGAATCACAAAATGGGTCAGGTTAGAAGGGACCACAGTGGGTCATCTTCGCCAACCACCCTGTTCAAGCAGGGCCATCCTAGAGCACATGGAACAGCGTTGAGTCCAGATGGATATCTGGAATATCTCCAGGGACGGGGATTCCACAGCTTCTCTGGGCAATCTGTTCCAATGCTCAGTCACCTGCACAGTAAAGAAGTTCTTCCTCATGTTCAGGTGAAACTTCCTGTTGCCTCTTGTCCTATTGCTTGGCACCACCAAGAAGAGCCTGGTCCGTCTTCTTGACTGCCTCCTTTCAGATACCGACAGACACTGATGAGGTCCCCTCTCAGTCACCTCTTCTGGAGGCTGAACATGCCCAGCTCCCTCAGCCTTTCCACATAAGAGAGATGTTCCAGTCCCTTAATCATCTTTGTAGCCCTTCTTTGGACCAGCTCCAGGTGTTCCACATCCCCCCCTGTCCTAAGGAACCCAGAACTGGACTGAACAGCAGTCCAGATGTTCCTCACCAGGGCTGAGTAGAAGGACAGAATCACCTCCTCTGACCTGCTGGCAAAGCTTTTCCCAACACACCCCAGGATACATTTGGCCTTCTTGGCCACAAGGACACACTGCTGGCTCATGAGCAGCTTGTTGTCCACCAGGACCCCCACGTCCTTCTCCACGGAGCTGCTTCCCAGCAGATCAGCCCCCAGTCAATACAGGTTCATTGGCTTGTTCTTCCCCAGGTGCAGGACCCTGCACTTGCCTTTGTTGAATTTCACAGTTCTCCCCAACCCACTGAGGTCCTTCAGAAGGGCTGCAAAGCCCTCTGGGGTACCAGCCAATCCTCAGAGATTTGTGTTGCTGAGGAAGCATCTGCACCATCATCCAAGTCAGTGACTTAGATGAAATAAAATAAGTTTCAGTAAATTAAAAAATTCTCAGTCCAGTATTGAGCCTTGAGGAACAGCTAGAGGCCTACAACTAGACCCCATTCCACTGATTAAATCCTACAGGACCTGCTGATCAGCCAGTTCTCAATTCACCTGAACTTACCTGCTTCACACTTTCTGAGTTTACCTATGAGGGTGTGTCAAAAACCTTGTTTTGTCTATTTTAGTTACTTCTCCTTTCTGAGCTTCTCTCTGGATTTTTAGGCACCAGTATGTGTTTTTTCACATCAAATACTCATTTGAAAGAAGACGTGAGATAAAAAAAATATTGTTAATAATTTTTGTATTTAACTGTAGAAGACAGGCAGACAATCTGTAAATTCATTTAGAAAACATTTATAGCTTTGTTTGTTGAATGCAGCAATTAGAAAATAACCAAAACCAGACTGGATGCAAAATATTTTTCCTAAGGATTATGAATTGTTACAAACATGAAACCATGCATAAATCAGGAAGAGAACCCCATACTCTAATGCCATGTAGACCAGAAATATAGCAGGAATTTAGTTACAAATACTGACAAAATATTGAGTTTTGTCACTGTCAATGGATATTTAAAAATATGTTTAAAGTAGTCACACTCAGATTTTTCCAACTTCACTGTGCTTTCAGTTTTTCTTTCCTTTCTGTTTTCAAATTCACATTGTATTTTCAATGGGATGGTTGAACAGTGCCCTGTTTCTGTATTGTAAGACATAACAGCAATGTACTGTGGTACAATTGGTTTACTTTAAGGCATTATAAGATAACAGAGAACTTCTAATGAGGCCCATTTATCACCTGAAAGTGAAAAATTCAGCCACAGTATACAGGGAGAGAAAATATTAAACCCTTGCTACAATACTAAAGAAAAAAGATAAAAAAAATAAAATAGAAAACTCAATTGGTCTTGAACTCTTGTTTCTTGCAGTAAAAAGAATCAATTACATGTTCTATAGGGTCTAGAGTTTAAACATAGAAACACAAAGAAACACTCAGTTTAAGTCCAAAAGGCTTGTCTGCACAGCACAACATAGAGACAATGTCTCACTTCTGGATGTATCATTGAGATGCCAACTCTGGGGTTCTTCCCTGCCAAAAGCTACCTAGGATGTTGCAGATATACTCATAGGCTTCTACAGATTTGTGAGTTTGCCACAAGACTGACAAATTGACATCTACTTCACATTATCCCCAGAAGGAACCAGTCAATAGCAGGGCTGACATTGTTCATTATCAGCAACATGTATCACACAAAATATACCTTCAGCAAATGTGCAGATGATGCCAAATTAGGAATGACACATTATCAGATGGTATTATCTGCAGCAGAATAAACACTGTCAAACCTGTAGGAAGCTTACAAGCACATGCAGCTCCAGGACTGCTGCAGACAAGAGTTGTCCGTATAAAGAGCCCTTTTAGCTTTGTACATAGGCTCTATCTGCATTAGGAAAGAAGGCCCAGGCTTGTGGTTGATATTTGTCTCACAGTCATCCATGTGGGGTTTTGACCCATAGCACTAAAAATTCTGTCTTGTTCGGGTTCTGAGCATCATTTCCAGCACCCAATCTGATTTGCTCCAAGACTGCTCCAAGACTGACTTCTGAGATTAAGATATTAGCATAAAAACCACAAACAAAGGAATCATTCTGAATTAGAGATGAATTTAAAAGGTGTACAGGGACTATGGCATGAGGCTGCATATTGAGCACAACAAGGCCATAAGCAATGCTGTACTGGTTTGTGTGGAAAAAAAGATACAATCATATAGCTAAGCAAGCGAAGCATAAACACAAGGGACAAAAGTCACAGACAATCTTCAGAATATCATCTCTACTTGAATTTGCAGTCTAAATAAATTGTTTTGTTGTTGTTGTTGCTGCTGATTTTATGTAGCAGATTTTTTTTTTTCTTATTTTGGCCTGATTTCCTCTACCTTCCTGTTGCAGATCTTTTGGATAAGAGGATATAAAATTCTGCCAGAAGCAGGAAATTAGCTTCCAAGAGTATGACTATCCAGGTCTATGAAGCTTTCCTAGAGACAGAAATAAGCAGAAGAGTTAGAAATCACTTCCACATTGCATACCTGTCCTGGACTGAGTTGGTTCCACTCAATTTTTCTATTTCTCTCTGTGTTGATTTTACACTGTCTTTCGTGGGGATGTAGGGGGAGGGGAAGGGTATAGATGTGGCTTCTGTGACAAGATGCTGGAAGCTTCCACCATGTCTGGCAGAGCCAATCCCTGATGGCTCTGAAGATGGACATGCTGCTGGCCAAAGCTGGGCCAGATAGAGAGGTTGGTAATGTCTCTATGATAATATAGTAAAGAAGAAAATCAAAACTAAGTAGGCACACACAATTTTTTTTCTAATCAGAGAAGAAGGCGAGGTGAGACCTTGTGAATGAAAACAACATGGAGACACCAAGATTGGTACAGAAGGAGGGACAGGAGGTGCTCCAGATGCTGGAACCAAGATCTGCAGGCCATGGTGCAGCCCATGGTGAGGCAGCTGTGCCCCTGCAGCCCCTGGGGATCCACGGGGGATGCAGAGATCCACCCACAGCCCCTGGGGATCCACGGGGGATGCAGAGATCCACCCACAGCCCCTGGGGATCCACGGGGGATGCAGAGATCCATCCACAGCCCCTGGGGATCCACGGGGGATGCAGAGATCCACCCACAGCCCGTGGGACAGGTGCCCACACCAGAGCAGGTGGGTGCCTGAAGGAGGCTATGACCCTGTGGAAGTCATGGTGGAGAGAGAGGGACCTGCTCCCAGGCTGGAGCAGCCTGTTCTTGGAGGACTGACCACGTGGAAGAGTGACCCACATCACAGTGATTTTGTGCCTGTGGGAGGGACTCATGTTGCTGCAGTTTTGTCAGGACTGTGGCTCATGAGATTTGGAGCCACTCTGGAAAACTTCAATTTTTCCTGGTCCTTATCTCCACTCATGAGCCCTTTGTTAATTTTTTCTCTCCTCTGCCCGCTGTGGCAGGGGAGGGTGAGCGAGTGGCTTTTGTGGGTGACTGGAATTTGGCCAGTGTCAAACCACAACGCCCTCTCTCTCACATTTGTATGTGAATCAGAATGTACCAGTGTTGATGCTGAAACCCACCTCAAGTTCACAACTACCTCCTGCCTCTACTTCCTCACTAGTTTTTCTAGCTTTGACGATATCAACATTGCAGGCGTATATCCCTGGTATACTGGTAAGAAAAAGAGTACTCTAAGATTTAAAAAAATTTTGCAGCCATTGGGAATTCTGCTCTTGGTCTCAGTGAGACTGAGATATCCTCCTGAATAATCAATAAATGCTGGCCTGTTGATTTCTAATAACCCTTTTCATAATTAATCCATCATAGTTTTCTTAAACATACTTTAAGTGGTAGCAGAATTTCCAGTTCACTGTATCACATGGACCCTGCAAACAGACAGTCTTACACTGATAGTGTAAAGGTGTTTTAATACTTGTTTATTAAGCTAGCATAGTTTATCACTGATATTTGCAAAGCATTACCTTGATAGAAATTAAGTCTAGACTTCTGTGAGTTACATAAACCAAGTTTCTATCATGAACCCTCCTTGGCCTTCTCTGTACATATTTAATCAGCAGAGACATACAGATTTAGGCCTGCCTGGCTTATAGTCACATGTCATTGGAGTAGGGCCCAGTGTTGGGAATCAAACCTTCTGACCAAAGACAGCTTGAGTGAGAAATCACTAGTTTGCGATTCCTGACAGACTAATTCCTATGTATGGGGCTCCATAATAATTTGTCTATATTGATCCTGACTATGCAGCGTGAATTGCGAATCTAAAACCCTGGAAATCCCTGTATTGTGCTCTACTTAACTGTGTAAATGTGCTTGTCATTTATTGCAGAGCTTTTACAGTGATGGTTATTCTGCATGGTTTCAGGCAATAGTATTGGGAAGAAAAAGGAAAGAGGGAGTCTAGAGATGATACATCTGTGATCAGCCAGCTCTACCAAAATTTTTAGGCAGAATTACAGATGAGTACTACAACTGC
Organism: Poecile atricapillus; assembly: GCF_030490865.1. Classification (NCBI taxonomy): domain Eukaryota; kingdom Metazoa; phylum Chordata; class Aves; order Passeriformes; family Paridae; genus Poecile; species Poecile atricapillus. The sequence goes on along the minus strand of NC_081251.1, from coordinate 19,253,418 downwards.
TTGTCTCAGTTATGTGGGTTACTTTTGTTGTGTAGCAAATCTTCAGTATGAGTGTGAGGTTTTGTAACTTTTAAGAAATATCTTTATATTATTACCTATTAATAGCTTTTTGTATGCAATTGCCATTGATTTAGGCTTCTGTGGAAGCTTAATTTGTAAATATTTTTAAAAATCATTATATTTGGTTAAGTAGTCAGGAAAAGAAATCACTAGCATAATTTTCTACCATTCTCCATGGCATAGAAAAAATTTTTCCTTCATCAAGAAAAACTACTGAGGGAAGAAGGAATTAAGACAGCAGCAACAATGAGTGTGGTTGTCTATGGGTCTGTGAGAACTGTTAAAAACTGTAATAATTTAATATTTAAAGTCATAAAATCATTCAGGCTGGAAGGGAACTCACACCGTCTGTACTGCAACCTTCTGCTCAAAACAGAGTCTGCACCAAGTCCAGGCTAGGTTTCTGAGGTCTTTGGCCATGTGGGTCTGCAAAACCTGCAAGGAAGGGAGTTACAGAATCTCACTGGGCAACTTGGTCCTGTTTTGCATTGACTTGTTATTCCACTCCCCATGGACTTCAGCAGAGAGCCTGTCTTCATGTTCTCTGTACCTACCATGCAGATGTTGCAAGGCTGTTGTCGGGTTCCCCCAAGGCCATCTCTGCTCCAGGCTGCACAATCCCATCTCCCTCAGCCTCTTCTCTCAGGGTGAGTGCTCACACCCACTAAGTATGTTGGTTCCCTCCAATGAACTCATTCCACTTTATCCTGGAATCTCTCCTGGACAGAGTAGACCAGAAGCTACTTAACAAGTGCTGATGGAAGGAGAACAATCCCTTCCTCCTTAACACAACCCAGGATGCTGTTGATTGTTGCTGGTGCCAGTGCTCTGTACTGAATCAGGCTCAGGTCACTGCCCACAAACTTCATGAGGGTTTATTTTCCCTCCTCCTCCTCCTCCTCCTCCTCCTCCTCCTCCTCCTCCTCCTCCTCCTCCTCCTCCTCTTTGCTAACAAAGATATACAGAGGAGAGTGTCCTGGGGTGTTTCACCTGCTTCAGGCATTTAGGTGAAGCACAAGACATCGACCACTTCTGCCTGGGCTCAACAACTGGGACAGTTTCTCACCCAGCTGGAAGTGTCCCATCTGGACAGTGATACATCTACCGCAAAACAAGAGAATCAGTGTTTGACCAGGCCTTTCAGAGACAAGATGAAAAGCAAGGAACTCCTCATGCTGAGGAATGTCTGTCGTAAGTGCAATGACACAACTGGGTGTGCTGAGGCAAATGTGTGCAAAGAAAACTTCTTCACTGGTCCAGATGATTTCACAGGAGTTTTGGTTGCCTGCAGAAGGCCATACATTGGCCTAAATCAAGCACCTTCATATTTCTAAGCACCTATTGAAAGCTGTCAGTCATCACAGTCCCTCCATGGGTCTTCTTGGACATAAAATGGCAAGTGGCCTAATATATCTGTTATTTTCTAATTACTTCCAGTATTTTTCATATCAACACTGAAATGCAAATTAATGCAAATGTTATTGTATGTTCTGTTACATCTTAAAACCAAATGAATATACCATGGATGGCACTGCATGTCATGGGAGCCTCTCTAACTGAAAAGGCTCTTAGAGAAAATGACGCTGCATGCAATCAAGATCCTCTGCTGCTGAGCTCTGCCCAAAAATGCAACTACATCTGACAAGTAGAGCTGAAAGAAAGTTCCTGAAGCCAGCACAGACATTTTTTTTCCTTCAAGCCTTTGCTGCTAAAGCTGAAATTTCACAACATCGCTCTAAATGAAAAAAAGGGGGGAAAAAAATCTCTGTTCTTATATGCTCCATCTTAGACTCCCCACTTCATAATTGCCTTCATTTGATATTATTAGAGCAACGTTTAAGATGTCTAATCAAAACCTATGTTACACTGCTAATCTTCAGCATTTATTGCAGGGTGAACATCCTGCAGACAGAAATGGTTTAACTATAGATCACATTTACCTCTGCTGATGGGCACACTGGGCACTGCAGGCTGGCTGGGAGCTTGGTATCTCTAATATTTTTCATTCCTCCTTTTTATCATTTAGATGTGTGTGTTAAGTGGAAAAGCACAAATTATAGTAAAATGATCCCACCGGTTTTTTGCTCAACTTCAATCCTTGAAAAAAAACCTAGGAAAACTTGTTTGGTTTTTCCCTTTCTCTTGCATATGAAGTTAATATTCACCTAAATGAGAACCTTGTCAAGTTGTTGAGTTTATAATATCATTTTGAGTTAGTACATTTAGTGTTTTCCAAAAAAAGTTTTAGTATCACAGTTTAGTTATGTGGTATTTTATATCTGATGTAAATATCATTTGTGTTTGAAAGAAAATTATTTCAACATGGCCTTCTCCGAAGGACTTTGGCATGCAGGAAGCAAAATGGTGCATGTTGGTGAAAATTTAAACTCTGTCTATGGAGAAAATATGTTATAAAATCAAAATTAAATTCCGTTACTGAATTAAGGGACATAATTATGAATTCCTCATATAATTTTTATTCTAGAGATATATGTCTCTGAATACTCTGTACTTATACTTAATTTAAAAACCTCTGCAGCACTGTCTGATTCACTCAGGCTTTTCAGCTCTTCAGAGTTGCAGAAACAATTGTTGAGGACTTATACCTGCTCCTTTTAATCATTAAAAATAAAAATGATGTATTGGCTGGTGAATATTTGCCCTTGAGAAGATGGCATTTGCATATTTACGGTTGAAGTTCACTTGTATCCAACATCATTAGTTACACTTTTCAAAAGACTTGTATTTTGTTTCATACTGTAAATTATGAGTCTAGGAGCCCTATTAAACCTAGCACTTCTGTTTTATATATAGTTCAGATGAAAATATACATCATGAAAATACACATTAAAGAGGGGCTATCCACACTAAGATATAAATAATAGTGAAATTCGAACTGGGGAATTCAACAGAATTCCACTTTTGCATAATTTTAAATTAGCATTATTCTAGACATATATATTTAAGCTAACTGCATATCCTCCAGTTTAATTACAACACTCATATTTCTATTATGGCTAAAAATATAGAGAATCGATCAATGTTATAGTATAAAGTAGATAAAATATTTTATCAGAGGTAAGAACTACTTAAATTAACTAGCCTTTATCTGTGCTATTAATTTTTGTCTTAATTAATGATGGGCTAAAAATTCTACATAGTTCTTTTATGGTAACGATGCTAATTTGTATTCAAATGTCCTTCTGTAATAGAAGATATTTTTGCTTTTTCTAGTAGTTGTAAGAAAGCATACAAATGAAAATGCAGTGACTTTATCTGAACATATGGGAGAAATGATGTTGCTGACTTTTTCAGGATTATATTTGATCTGCTGGCAATTATGTTAAACTTGATTTATTAGTTCCATTAAATTGGGAGCCGTCAATAGGTCAGATCCCTAAATGCAGTAGTTTGGCACTGAAGACAGTTCAGCTAGGTTGACCTACCTTAACTGTGGAGCTGGCTCACAGTTCAGAAGACAGGATATTCCAGGGACTTCCATTTACTCAAGGTTATGAGTGGGACTCAAATTCACTTTTAAAAAACAAAATCTATTAGAAGAGTAAAAATCTTTAGGTCGATTAAAAATATAAGAAATTTATACAACAAGCCAGATGTGTACAATCATTTGAAACTCAATAATGCGGAAACATACTCAGTGGGATTTTAAAACCATCACAAGCCAAGAATTCGATGTTCAGAACTATCATCTAAAAGCCTACCCATAGTCTGAGGTATTTCCTTCTTTAGGTTTGGTCATTGAGATAAATTGTTTATATCAGTATATTGAACATTTGGAAGGGCACTGGAGTGGTCGAGCTAATGTGAGCCTGTGTCAAGGAAGTCATTTATAGTAAAGGTAAAGCAGACATATTCCCTGATATACCAATGGTATCACAGTTACACATACTGTATCACTTACACAACTGGGAAAGAGAATTCCCTTAAAAATTACAGGAATTTTCTTTTTCAGCAATCACTCAAAGTTATGGGGGTTTTGTTGGTGGTGGTTTTGAGTAGGGCTTTTGTTTTTGTTTTTTTTAATATGTTATTATTCTTGACATATGTTTGTTATTGTACATAGATCTAAGGCAATTAAAAGAAATATAACTGCAGATTAAGGCTCAGAAAGACAAATCGATTATTTTTTAGAAATATCTTGTGACTACCCTGTGTTTTTTTTATTCACAGAAGCACTTTATCAATGTTAAACAGTTTTTCAAATAATTTTAAGGAACTATCAGAACTGACAATTTCTGCTACCATATTTGCATCTTAATGAACTTTCTGATAATGCAGGCTGCTGCTATTCCAGTGTCTGACTGGAAGTGGCATATTTTAAATTTGCTGCTCTGCTTCATCTTGTAAAATGCAGTAGTAAAGGAGATGGCTGTGGGAAACAGCAGATAGGCTTGGAAAACAAATGGGTGAGGGCAGAAAACACAGCTGACCTCTCAGCTTTTACATCAGAAGCTTAGATAGAAGTGCCTCTAGGGTCAGTCCCCCCTCTTGGCTCCCAGCCTGACTGTCACCCTTCAGAGAAGGTGCTCCTGGCTGTCCTGACACCAAAGACAAGACCAAATCCTGTCCTCCACAGTGAAAGCACTGACAGGTTGACCTCAGTTCACTACCACAATCTCTTTTTTCAGTCCTGCACCTGTTGCAGACCAGACCCTCTTGCATTGCCCAGCCATGCAATTCAGCTTGACAGTCTTGCTGTCACTTGAAAATTTTACTGAAGGCATCACTGTAGTAGAGTTAGACGCTGATTTCTTATGAGTCTTGCTACCAAACTACTATTTAGACATCTTTTAGGCCATCCTATCACTGCTTTTAACGTCTTCTGTCCACATGCAGAAAACTGGAGCCAGAGGAGGCACCTGCATCTTTCTCAAAGCACTGCATAGAAGCACAGTTAGATTTTACTTCATGTTCCCTGTGTCCATAAAGGCAAAACGAGTCACTCTCCTGCAACTGCCCCTGCTCTGCTTTCCCCAGAAGATTAGGAACAAGACCTTTCCCTGTGCTGTTCCCCTAATAATTTAAGAGCTGTGACTGACAATTAATAGAAAAGTAGGATGAAAAAACACCCTACTGGGTAGAAAACAAATACAAGTACAACCTGAAGTACAAGATGATTATAAAAACTTAAATGGTATTTTATGAGAGTATTCATTCTAATGTGATGTTGCTGATACAGTCAATGTTCTCACTTTGCATCTCTTCCTTCATCTCCCCTTTTGGCATACTGCTTTCTTGGCTTACAAAGTGGCCTGTTCCACTAGTGAACTAGTGGTTCCTCCATGGCTAAAAGGGTTGGAATAAAATATACAGTAATGTGAGAGTGCTTGGTAAAATAAGATCCAGGCTAGTCTCAGAGACTCAAGAGGCAGCTTTTGCTTCCAAAATGTTTAGCAGATATTGTACTATAAACACTACAGAATAGAAAAAGGGTTGTTTTTTCTTCTGTAGGTCTGACACTAGAGCAAGAGATAAGCAGGATTAGGCCTCCTCAGTCAAAGATGTATAGGAAAATTACTTACAGAAGTTCTTGGCCTGATAATTTCAGAAATCTGGCTACACCACAGGAAACTTTCATTTGAAACCAAGTGTGAAATTAGCGATTAAGGGACAGGAGTATGTCTCTTGCAAGGAGAGGCTGAGGGAGCTGAGCCTGTTCAGCCTCCAGAAGAGGTGACAGAGGGGACCTCATCAATGTCTGTCGGTATCTGAAGGGAGACAGCCAAGAAGACGGACCAGGCTCCTCCTGGTGGTGCCAAGAAATAGGACAAGAGGCAATGGACAGAAATTGATGCACGGGAAGTTTCACCATGAAGAAGAACTTCTTTACTGTCAGGTGACTGAGCATTGACAGATCTGAACAGATTACCCAGAGAGGTTGTAGAGCCTCCATCCCTGGGCATATTCAGGGACTGTCTGGACACAATCCTGTGCCGTGTACTCTAGGATGGCCTTGCTTGAGCACGGAGGTGATGCTCTATGGTCTTTTTCAACCTTAGCTATTATGTGATTCTTTGAAGGGAAAAGTCAGACTGGGATTTTTGGTGTGCCTGAAGACCCACCCTCTGTGCACGTGCTGCTGGTCAGTCTAGCAAGCTCCTTATCCTATGCACTCTGCAGCTCCTGAAAGCTCTTGTCTTCCATCACAGACATCTGCCAAGCACAGATCTGGAAAGAGAAACTGCAGCATTTGTGACCTGAAAAGAAACAAGAAAAACATTTTAATTCCAAAACAGGTAGCACAGATAATATGCAATAAAAACATGACCTCCTCAAAAACCTTTCAGATAAGAGGGCTGGTGCCTCCAGGGGGTAGTTGGAGACAGGACAGCGCCTGTCTTCCTCTGCACCAATCACTCTCCTGGAGTATGTCCTACCCCTGAGGTCAACTCTATTTGCATCATAACTGGGTGGGTTTTGAGACTTCTTTGGAATAATAATTGTTTGTGACATATGAATTGAACTTGATTTTTGCCATCACTCTGTGTTTGTCCTGCATACAGAAAATTAATTCACATTGGTTCTCAATGGGGGAAGAAATCAGTATAAAACAAAGAAAATTAGAGAGATTTATCCTTCCCAACAAATATATCCCACAGATATTTCCAAACCTTGATATGGCATAGCATATCATAGATTCACAGAATCTTTCAGGGTGGAAAAGTCTTCTAAGACCATCGAGTTCAACCATTAATCCAGTACTGCCAAACCCACCACTAAACTATGTCCCCAAGTGTCTCATCTACATGCTTTTTAATTTCCTCTGGGGATAGTGAATCAACCATTTCCCTGGGCAGCCTTTTCCAGTGCTTGTCACCCCTTTCAGTAAAGAAAATTTTTATTAATATGCTGTAATAAACCAGCATATTAATAATACAGAAGAGAATTCAACTTTTTTTTTATTTTTTTTTTTTTAGCAAACACTTCCTCACATAAGAACATGCCTAAATTGCAACATGTTTAATGATCCCTCACAACAATTTGTGACAATTCTCTACACAGAGTGACTTGTATGTTGGTCATAGCTAAATAGTTTAAAATCAGGAGTCAGGGTGAAATGCATATTTTATGCTACAGCACCATCTACAGTAAAGACAAAATATCTCATCCTCAAGTTTCTATTTTATTAGATGTTAAATCACAGTATTATATTTGTGATTTGTCAAATTTATTCCAAATTTGCAATTCAAAAATTTGCAATACAAAACCTGCTTATTCTCTGACTAATGAATAATAATGTTAACTTCCTCATCTGTTTTTTTTCTTAGGCTGCCTCATTTGTTTGTATTTTATAGTCTAACCTGTGTAATATTTAATTTTATAATAATCTTATAGTCTATGATAACTCTTTCTAATTCTACAAAACATAGGAAGAATTTAGTTTACATCAGTTGTTACAAATAAAATAACAATCCACCACTTAAATCCTGAGTTATGTCACATGCAATGTCTCAAGCCCAGATCTCCCTGCTTCCTCCTTTTGTCACAACGTGTAAGTATTTGCTGCCAGTCTAATCATCTGTCTCACTGTGCCAGCATCCTGGTCCAGTGGGCATCTAAATATATGTCAGCTCACTCCCAAGTTCTCACTCAAAATAACCGATCAGCTGTGAGCACAACCCCCAGAAACTTTTCCTTGTTCATTGTTCTAAGCAGGAAAACAGAAAAAGTAATATTTTTCTTCCATACCATTCAAGTTTCTGGAAACATCTTATCCATAGAGGGAACTATCATACAAAAATATATGTCAGACTGCTTGACCTATGTCAATCCTATCTTCCATCTCCTCAAATCCTTGTAATTATACAACATCAGTGCATGCCTCATTGTATACATTTAAATTCAGAATTTCTACTAAATATGCAAGTTCTGCTGGACTTGTCTGTAGTTTAATAGAATTTTTTATCTTTTGCTTATAATATTTCCCTTTATTTTCCTTTTCCTGTAAGTCTTACCTAAAGTATAAAAAACACTTTAAGTATTGGGTTTTTTTTTTTTTATTGACCTATACCATTTTTGTGCTGTGGGATCCAGAGAATCTGCTTTTCCCTCCTAAAGGCTACAAATTGCAAAATTTTATTAACTGACCAAAAGAAGCTTACTTTAAACCTTCAATTCTTTGCTGTTTACCATCTAAGTTTGCTAGTTTACCATTTAGTACTGTAAATGTAACATTTTGATGGATCAGACCAGACACTGGAACGCATGAGAAAAAATCCTCTTTTTTGATTGTTTTCTGTACTATTATTAACCCTTTACTTCTATTCTGCAAAATGAAAAAAATCACAGGTGAAAAAAAGAATGTAGGACAAGTAGGGGCAGGAGGTGTGGGAAATGACAGAGCAGGTCTTTATAAACTTCTCCCTAGTGTCCCACAGTAAAACACATGCACCAAATTCTGAACAGCTTCAGCAGATTATTTTTCTTCTGATAATTTAGCATAGGTGAATAATCTCATGCTTTCTCCTATGACACGCACGAGTTTGACCTAACAAACAGGTGGAACTAGAAAAACAATCTTATTTAATTTAAGACAAGAGCTCTATGTGCGGAAAGGCTGTGGTGTAAGTTGGAATAACAGCTCCTCACAGGCAGGGTTTCACAGTTAATAACTTTACCTCCTGAGTGTCAGAAGAGTATAGGCAGAGCTAATGAGATGCTGTAAGAGCTGTACCAGCAGCCTAATGCAGATTCATAAGTGGAATAATTCCTGAAGCTATGTGTAATGTAACATGCATGTGAAATGATAAAGCAGCTGCTCCACAGTTTGTTCCTTTTTCGCAATAACCTTAGCAGAGAGCTCATGAATTGAGAAGCCAACTATCTCTTCCTGTAAACTGGGCAGGGCAACAGAGCAGCTAAAAATTCACAAATTGTTTATAACTTGTAATTTGAAGTGACGGAATGTGGCATTTATTTCACTTCTTTTTGAAACACATGTTGAGTCAGTTTAAATACATTTCTTCATCATAAAGTCTTCTTAGGAGTGTTATTTCATCTTTATATCACTTCCAGATCTAAAAAAAATGATGGCTTTCTAAGAGTGAGAGGACTTATACACAGCCTAGTTACTTAAAGACATACAGTTTGAGACAATTACAAAGTATTAGAGTGTCTGGTTTGATTTTCCATGTCTGACATATTTTTTTTTTGTACAGTTAATCTACCCATCTAATGAATTATGATAAAACATCAAAATTATGTTTAGACAACGTTTGAGAAGATTATCTTATCTTTTCATAGCTGAATATCAAATAACAAAACAGTGAGGACCCTAGACAGGACTGGATTTGGCCCCTGGTCCATCCTCATTTCAGTATGATACTGCCCTTTCAATGCTCTAGGATGTCTGCCATGTTCTTACTGATGGTGCCTCTGGTTCTTCCTCTGTCTGTAAATGGGGATGAGCTTCAAATACATTTATTGCCTCATTTGAGACATGATTGTGCCCCTTGGTTTGAGAAGTAGTCCTGATTATATGATAGAGGGAGAGGAAGTATCCATATCCCAGCTGTTAATGGTGCTGTGTCTTGTTTTGTACACAAATTCTCTGGCTTCAGGTTTCACTTGCTACTTCATGTTGCTTTTCTCTGCTGCAAGTTTTCTCCTTTTGTGGATATTAAGGTTCTGTCAAAAAATCATAGTTTTGTCCTTTCTTTCTATTAAATAAACTGGATTTTTTTAATACTCACTAAGTATTTCCTTCAGTCTTCAATTTGTTTTTTTATGGGTCATTTTGCACAACTTCAACATCTTCAAAGTTTTTCTTAAATACTGAATATTCTTGGTATAGATAGAAAGTAATTTCAGTTATGCTACTCATTTTTCTTTAATTAAATTTTAACTCATCACATCTATTTTTGAATCAATAGTATCTTGAAAGCTTCTGTTGACTACTCTTCAAGACTTCTCTGAGTTACAATTTTCCAGAACAGAATACTTCTTTCATTAGGAACAGACTGCATATTGGGTTTTTTTAGCTTTAAAATCATGTCATTACTTTAAAATAAAAAAGTAATTGTACAAAGTTTAATTCATACATTAATACACCTTTCCTTCTATTCCACTAGCTATAAGAAGTCTGTGCTCACAACACCTCCAGAGAGACATGAGACTTGTGGCTTGTACTGAATGTGGAACTCAGAGGAAACTGGCAGCTGAAAGTCAAAGCCATTAGTTCTCTCAATACCCTCTGGGTCCTGGTCCTGTCCTGGACTCTTCCACAGAATTGAAAATCTAACTCCATGCCAACTTCCATATCAGCTCCATGGGCTGGTGGGCCTCATGCTACACATACTCACCCAGCTGCCCACAAAATCAGCCCAGTTCCTTTTGGTGAGTCAGAGCTGGACTCCATGCATTGACTTCCAGGATTTGGAATAATGACCTGTAATTTGCAACAAAATAAACTGAATTTACCACAATATGAAAGTGCTTGCCAGTCATTTTCTTCACTGTTCATTGTACATTGTTGCAATGACTAAATATTACCAGCCATAAATACGTGCACCCCTTATAACCTGTCTTTGAAATTCCAAAAGAAATTGTTTCCAGACTTAGAACACAATCTCCCAATACATGGCAAAGTTATATTCTTGCTTTGGTTTAGCAAATACAGAGAGTCCATGCATATATTTTGGTTTTCCATCTTCTTCCACATTGTCTGTTATAGCACCATTCATAATGCTTCTCACAGCTGTGAAGTATTACATTTAGTTGAAGAAGTTATTGATTTTCTCACTCTCCCAACCTTTGCCAGCAGACTGCGTTCACTAGCAATCGTATCACAGATTAAGCCAGCATGACAGTTTTGGACACAGTTAGCCAGTTCATGATTCAATGATTTCCTTTGGAAATTACATAAATATTACAGTATACACAGAAATATTTTTTCCTAATATTTAATTCAAAATTCAACAGGAAAAACAAATAAACATTGCTGAGAAAGAGAGCATCAGCTTTTCTAAAGTTTACCAGTGGCTTTCATGATGAAAAATATATATAGGCAGCATTGTTCCCATCTCAAAAGGAGGTGATATGGGACAAGAAACTCTGGCAATATTGATTCTCCTTTGCTTTATATGTATATATATATTTTCTTTTTCATCGTGGTATCATACTTTAGTTCAAAGATGACTAATTACTTTTATCACCAAATAATTTATTTAATTGATGAACATGACAAAATAAATATATGAAAATGTTCTTCCACAAAGATATTCAGGCTTCCTTAAACAAGTAAGTTTTGGGGGTGGGGCATGGGGTTAAATGCATGTGTATTTGTGTTTAGGGGTTATACAAAGAAATTACTTATTCTATAACCATGCACTTAGAGACAAAAATAATGCAAAACACAGCTTTTAAGTTTTTCAGCAGTCTTTTTTCAGATGCTAAATAATAAATAATGACAACCTGAAATCACTGATGAATAAATCCTTTGATTCTTATCTCAGGAGAGAAAGGCGTACTCAGTTTGTTTTCTCACAGATATTTATATGATCACATTGATTGTCTGTGCATGTGTCCTAAACTTTTCTTCTCCCTTGATGGCTTCTTTATTATTGACAAAACAGACAGATTGATATGATGGAGAGGTTTCAAAGGAAAATAAGCAGGATGCTGATAAGCAGCTTGAGCAGAAGAGATGGAAGGGGTCTGTGAGTGTCATGGAATGACCACTGATGTGACAGCTGCAGAGACTAGACTCAGTTGTCCTACCACTTGGGATTCAGTCTTGCTACAGTAGAAAAACTAGTGAAGGCCAGCCTGCTAAATTATGCTGAATATTGTGAGGACCCAGGAAACCAGAGATGACTGACAGTTGGGGTTGTTCAGCCTGGAGGAAGAGAAGGCTCCAAGGAGAACTTAGAACACCTTGTAGTGTGTAAAGAGGGCTTACAAGAAAGATGTAAAGAGACTCTTGACAAGAGCATGTAGTGATAAGACAAATGGGAATCACATTAAATGAAAAGCGAGGAGGTTTGGATTAGACATTAGGAAGAAGTTCTTTACTGTGAGAGTAATGAGCCACTGAAACAGATTTCCCAGAGAAGCAGTGGATGCCATATCCCTGGGAGTATTCAAGGCCTGGTAGGATAGAGCTTTGAGAAACTTGGGTCTAGTGGAAAGCATCCACACCCATGACATGGGCATGAACTTTTTGGTCTTTAAGGTCCTTTACAAACCAAGCCATTCTATGATTTCCATCCCAAGCCATTATATGATTCCATTCTATGGTTCAAAATGTACCTATGTAATTGAAGAAAGAATAAATCATCATTGTCTACTAAGATATGCAATAAACTCTGTCACCCTAACTCTTAATAATTCATCTTCATATTAAAGTATTATTTTGGCATATTTCACAATGTATCACCACATTTGTGCCATAATATTTTATCTGAATAACCCAGATTCTCATAAAAAACCCTCATTGTTTCATACACAAGCCCTAACTTCTTCTGAGCAAGAGTTGGATAGACTGCTAAGCCTGGTGTGACTTGAGGTCAGGAAGAGGAGACTCACTTTACACTGCAAATTGAGTAAATCTATTGCATTCCCAGTAAAGTGTTTATATCTTATTTTACTCTGAAATTGTTTAGGTTTAGCTGACAGTGCATGGATATTTTTATGGCTTTGTTCACAAGATTGATAGCTCAGATAGGCTGTTAAATCACTTTCCCATATAGTACTTACAGACATTGATTTAGTTACATACTAGGCTTAGATTAGAGATAGATATCAGCTATCTTAGCATTGCAGTACATTTTGAGTTCATGTCCAGTTTGTTATCTACCACAATCAGACTAATTCCCTCTCTGAGTCAGTGACATCCAGAACATATTCCCCCATTTGTAAGTAGTATCAGAAGCTAGCATTAGTCTCTAGAATATAGCCTCAAATTTGCTGCATTAAAATACTTAATATACAAATTAGTTCACATGGCTGCTCAAAGAAGTTTTGGGGGTTTTCTGGAAAAACTTACTTATTTTACTATTATTTTTAACTCTGGATTTTTATTTTTTTTTAATATATTATATACAGCTATGCCAGGATGAATTTGCATTTCCAACAGTTTTCTTCAGGATAGTAAAAGGTCAGTGACATTTTCTTCATTATTCCTAGTTGGATAATGGTTAATCATTAGCTTATCTTTTAAGAAACAATAAGGTAATCATTTTAGTGTAGACTTGAAATGATACTGTGAAAATTTTAATCAAAATACTATGCAGTGCTGCATCAACTGACTTCTACTAGTTTAAGCATATTTTATCAAACCCGTTGTAAGTCAAATCTGTAATCATACAATGAAGATTTGCTTCAGCTGGGATGATCTATTAGCTATAAAAAAACTGTTGAGTGGTATTATTAAGTTTATGATTCTATTATCCTTTCTGAAGCATCATGCATCAACAATTTCATGAGAATTATCTTAATACAGATAAAGAATACAAGAAGTGGAGGCAGTGTTAAGATCTGGCAGCTGTTTTATTCAATATTTTTATACCTGCCTAATTTAATTAAAAGACAATGTAAACAGGAATGAGTTGAAGGATTATGGTTTAGAGAAACTACAGAGACTGGCAGTGTAGAGTGGGTATTATCCAGTCTGACTAAGTCAACATGAATTTCAGTTTCACAAGGAGAATCCATTTTCATTCCTGGAAATCTTGTCAGAGCAGAATATTTGCACAGTACTTGTCCAGGATTTCTAGGCATATCTCAGCACAGCAGGAGCTCTGAACATAATGTCTATAGATAAGATATGCTCACTGTGAAACTTCACACCATTATCACTGGATCAAAATGTCTACTCTTACAGATCTGATAGTGATCTACTGAACGTGTCATATCAAAATGTCTGGACACAGTGCAAACTAAAAAAAAAGGCAAATACGTGTAGAGTATGTCTTGTGCTTTTTGGATGTTTGATGCTTTGATATACAGTACATAGCACACCCATAACTACTTCTAGGCAGAAAATTTAGCAGAACTTTGGATTTTTTGCTGTCAGCAAAACATGGAGTTCTAATACTCCTTTGTGGAGAGGAATTGTTTAAAAACATTACCAGAAGATTTTGCTTGCAAATTCCCAGGAGGCAGTTGCAATACAACCATCCTGAACAAAAGAAAATACCTTGGAAGTTGTGACCTGTCAGTTCAAGAGACCAGACCTGAAGCCTTTAATTTCCATCAGCAAATTAGCAGGCATCTCATCCCCACTGAGCAGAAAGGTCACATTTTCTTTTTTATAGGAGAGACATGCTAATGAAATACTGATACAAAGGTAGAAAGAGGACCAGGGAGTTAATGCGACTGAGACAGTTTTGGTGAAAAAGGATCTGAATACTGGATGCAAAGCACCAGTTAGGAAATGTCATCTGCTTTTCTGAAAAGAAAATGCTTAAATTCTTTCTGCAGTCATCACAGAAATAGCTATAGCTCTGGAGGTTTCTGGAGAACTGTAAAGTAAAATTACAATAAGTACTTACATGTTCTATTCTTAACTGAAAATTCCTACATCCACTGGCAACCTCAACGGATGGTGTCCTTCAAAAGATATAGCAAAGAGGTCAGCCCAGGACCACTGGGTATGAATCACTCGTTCATAATCTCAGGTCATCCTTCCAAGGAAATGCCTTAATTACCAGCTTTGGGGGGTGTTTTTTCTCTTTTTATAACTGTGGAGACCAAAATGCATGAGTGAAAAATGGTAAGACATGGATCTCGTCTCACCTGGATGCCCAACTCTCACGTGGAGGTGAAAGAACGGGACATTTTGTCCCTGCTCTGTTAAATTAACAGAGGTCTGTAATGCCAGAATGAAAAAAAAAAAAAGGTATTTTTGAGTAAGAAAATAAATATGTTTGATTATTACTATTGAATAAGTAACTTATTAATGCTAGAATTGGCTAAGCTGTATGAGACATTTGTGTCTCCTGAAGATAAAAACATTTAAAATCCATGTGGCAAAGCAGTGCTGCAGTGTTTGAAAGGCACCTGTCAGGCAAACGGTCAAAGTTATTCCATTAATTTTATTCAATGTCTATTAGAAAGTTGGATGACTTTATTGAGAAAGTGAGATATCTTTAAATTAATTTATACTGCTGTTAGCAAAATCTTGTGGGGATTAGTTGTGAAATTGAGTTATATGAAGAAATTCTATAAAGCACCCATATGAAAACTGAGGTGAATTTAGCATTTAATTACTGCGTATAACATCATGTTTCAAGAAGGTGACATCTGTTTGCTCACTGTGGCAGCACATGGCTTTGTGCTCACTCATCACAGGTGTAAATTCACAGTTATTTCTGATTAGTACAAAGAGCTGACAAAACTCTCAAGTCACAGCCACTCTTTTCTTCTCTACTTCTTTGGGAATACACTTAAGCTCCATATTTTGCACTTCTGATTCTCTTTATGTAAGAGATAGGGAGAAAAACAAACTTGTGATATAAGCGTGAGATCTGAAGTGAGAACAAACCCCTAGGGAACCTTCAGTGATGCCACACAGCAGAAATCAAGAATATTCTTGGAAAAATACTTGAATATAAGCAGCTAAATAATTCCCTGGCTTATTCAACCTACACACAAAAGGCCCACAGCCTAAAATATTTCAGATAATGCTGGCTGGCTAAAAACCATCTCAAGTTACTTTGTAAAAGCAGTGATATTACTGATATATGGTTGAACTAAACAAAATGTCAAGCAGATTATAAGTCCTTTGGCTGAACTTTTTCATTAGAAAATGGTGATTCACTCATATTGAAGCCCTGCAAAGGAATGTGCAGCTCTAGTGAGTTGTTCTTCTTATGGGGAAACTGATGTCCAGAGCAGCATCTCTGTACTGAGAAGCTTGATCCCAAAACAGCATCTGGAACACTCTCTGTGTTTCACCTTCTGTGGCCACGGAAGGTTTAAGGCATTTATTCATAGATTAGAGCAAGGGAAACTGCTCCAGTACTGTGGATTGAATCAAATCTGGATCAAGGAAATTTTTTGTTTTGCTGATGTTACAGAAATTACTGGTAATTGATAATTTGGGATCATTATAATCAGTGCAACAGATAATTCAATATACTAGACACGTACAAAGTGTAAATAGACACTATTCTATAAAAAAATTCCAAAACATTCTAATCCTACCCCAACGCAGTCATGCACACTTTGTGGGCCTTCTTTGTGGCACTCTGAAGTTACCTGTGCACCTGATATCATAAGAATGATGGTTCCCTCTTTGCACAAAACAAATTTTCATCTCCTACTGGAGATGTGTGCTCTCTACATGAGCTCCTGCTGCTCTCCACAGCTTGCTGGGGCTGAGACTGGTGCAAAACACCCCTCAGAGTCCCACAGGCGCAGCAAGATGTGAGTCCCCACGTGTCCCTCTCCTCAGGCTGGACGCAGATGGATTGGGGTGGCCCATGGGAAGGTTGCAACCGGGCAACAGAGCTGCAGGGCAGCTTCTGGCAGTGCCACACCAGGCTTTGCTTTACAAGATTTTCTTACACCCCTGTCTCCCTGGTAAAAAAAAAAATATTTTTTTTTTCAAATTCCAATTTCAAATTTCACTTTTATACTTCTTTTCAAGCTGACCCTTTTTATGATTGAAAAGTCTCCAAGAAAATGCCTGGTTGCTGGTTAATCTGGCTGGTGGTCATCTTTCTCCTGGCAGTACCAGTCTGTTCAAGTACTTGGGCTGATTGGTTTCCAGAAGTTTGGGCTTGGGTCTTTTTTTATGATTCCCTAGCCACCATTAATGATTTAATCTGTTTGGATCTTTTGAGAGATTGAATGGATTGGTTGCAAGCAGTAATCAAAATTTTGAAAAGGGATTTGAAACTAGGTCCTTAATTTTCATATTCCTGAAATGAAATATCTTACTAAAACCTGTTATGAAGGATGCCCCAAAAGGGAAGAGAGATAAATGCTGCTGCCTAATACCAGCTTATAGGAAATACTGATTCTTCTCAAAGGTGCTCAACAAAGGGATAAGAAGCAACATTTTTAAATTTCATGAAGGAAAACATCAAAGTTTTATTTACCTATAGAAAATCCCCATGAAAGCAGTTAAGCATAAGTTTCTGAGGAGAGGATTTGGGATATCTCCATCATTGGAGATTTTCAGAAATTGACTGGACAAGGCCATGAGTAACTAGAAGTAAACTAGAAAGAAATGTTGCTTAGAGAAGGATGTCAGATTGCCTTTGGTCATCTCTTCCAAACTAAATAGTGCTGTGGTTCAGCACTTCCACTTTAGCGTACTTAACGCTCTCCTAAAGACAAATACCTGATTACTGATACCTGAAGTCTGCAGGGTAGTAGGGCAATTCAAGATCTCATGAAGAACACTACATCTAAAACTGTAAGCTTTTCAGTGCACAAGCACTAAGTTGGCAAGAGTCTGGACAAATAAATTCTCTTAAACATTAAAATAGATGCAATTGTTTTCAGGAGCCTGAGAAATATAGGAAGGTAAGCTTTACAGAAGAATGGGTAAGACACTAAAACGTGTGTGTATATCAGTGCTAACTGCATCACCGTTGGGAAAGAACTGTAATAATTTGATAGCCTGAATGTTAAAGTCAATTTTAATGCAACTGACCTAATAATGATATTGCCAACTTTAGACTAATAATAAAGTATTGGTTCTATAGAAGTACTATAGAAGGTGTGATTCTTTAACCCACTGTATTTACACAAGGTGCAGCCTGGTAGCTCACCCTTGAGAACCAGTTGTGAAATTTGTGTGTAATGATGTAGAATGTAAACAATAAAGGGTGCAACATGTAATGCATCAGCCGATCAGGTCGAACAGCTGGTTTAAATGTGGGATTACTATAGGCACAGATAGAAAAAAATTGACCATGGAACTCGTCAAGTTTTAGTGTCCTTGGTAACTAGCACAGGCATGTTTCTATCTCTTCTGTGGACATTCAAACCTACATGCTTCACTTCCTTTGTCAAAGCCTTAGACAGTGACCGATGGAATAGGTAAAATTTTAGCTCTGTTGAAAATTGTTAGGAAGCCATGAATGTCAGAGCCATGAAGCCAGACTGAGACAAAATACAAAGTGTAATAGTCACTCTGTTTTTTGGTCACTTATTTGATGACTGAGAACATACTTGTGCATGCCTTCCCCACCAGATCAATATGCATGTTTCCTGATGCCTCAAAGTGAGAAAGCATTCCTTTTGAGATGAAAAAAAAAAGCCAAGAAGCAATCTGGAGGAAAAACACCCTGCTTAGATACCACCAGTCACCTCTCCTGAGGGAGTGCCCTGGCTTTAATCTGCTCAGCTAAGTTGTTCACTACTCCCCTTTTTCGAATGATAGATACCATCTGTGGCTGCTTTGCTGTGTGCTGAACTCCGTGCTTACTCTGTGGTAAGTGGTGCAAAGATCACACCTAATAGACCGTGCTTTCCCCAGGGTTTTACCGAGCTCTTTGTCTCAGCTCTGGATCATGACACAGATGGGGCAGGAGCTAAAAAGGCTCCTTTGAACATTTACATACCAGGAGAACTTTGCAAAGCCAAATGTAGACACTAATTACAAGTGTGTTCTGGAGTTTAGGTTTTTTGATTGTGGATCAGAACCTGATAGGATTTTTTGAAAGAACTTTATGTCCCAAAGTTAGACATGAAACTAATTAGATGGGGGGGAAAAATAAATCTAGTTATCGTGTTCAGGCACTCAGATCTATGTAACCATAAAAGGAAGAAAAAAAAAAAGAAGGGAAAAGGAATTTGTTGCCTAAAGAGCATACTTTCTTGAGGAAATATATCTATAGGAAACAGAGGATGCCTGAGTCTTTAAAAGCCATCAGCAACAGCCAAAAGCAGAAACAGGAAAACTAGGAACCTCTCAGTAAAATCCCCTTCTCAAGGGAGTTTAGCTAATTTTCTTGCTTTGTTTGCACTTTGCGGTGTAAAAAGTTCAACAGAAAAAGCTCAAAAGAGAATTAGCCCTGACTTTTCTGCCAGTTTTTTGGCTACAGAGTAGTAGAAGTTTTGGAGCAAACATCCTCAAGCTAATGTAAACCTAAAGCCTGATTTCTTGGCAACAGCTCTACTGTGTGAAGTAAGTCTTCTCCTTTGTATCTCCTTCTACATTAAGTGCCTGGTCTTAAGGGCATTAACCCTTCTGGGACTATTTATGAATCTCTGAAATCACAGTCTAGAGACCTTTATAGTCATGTAGAAAGCCTAAGTTAGATTGCCTGAATTAGTTTATTACAGCCTGTAGTCTGCTTTTTAAGCATTGAAGGATCCAAGTTGAGTGTGTCAAGTGAGCAGTGTGAATAACAGGTCTATTACCTTAGAGCAGTGTTGGATGGCTACAATGTTTTGTTCCAATACAGGACAAGAAAAATTAATTTCTTTCACCCACATAAAGTCTTAATGTCTTCTTCAAGGACAAAATTTAGTTCTGCTAGAGTGTGGTTTGAATGTATTTTATCCCAACAGCATTCCGCTATACACAAACTCCTTTACTGCTACATGGATACCAGAATGGGGAAAAAAAGGCACTTCTAGTAGTAAAATAGAATTTCCTTGCTCAACAACCTTCCTTAGTATATATGTTAGAAAGTGTTTCATACTTTCCACTAAAGAAAACTTCATTTTATTTTTTAAGACCTAGAGTTGTTTCAGTGGTGTTATAGTGATGGATAAGAGAATAAATTTTCACTCTTCTCTTTAAAATGGTGTCTGTGGAAATAAACATGAAAGCTTTTGTATTGGCTGTTACTAACACTGAAAATTATTCAAAAGTATTAGGAAATTCTAGAGTTAAGTTTTCAGTGCTTGGGCTAAGTTGTAAGTATAATTTTTATACTACAGCCTTTAACAACATAAGCATATAATATTTTTTTCCACAGGATACTACGTCATTCAGTGCAGAGGACAGACTGTTAGGCCTGTAGTGAATGAAACCGTTGTCTGTACAAACCTGCCTTAAGTTTGATAGAGTTTAGAACATAAATAGAAAACACACACATGCACACATACAAAATAAAAAAAAATAAAATAAATAAAAGGGGGAGCTTTAGGATGAGAAAGGATGCTTTTGTTCATCAGTTGATTGAGTACAGGCTAGGTATATTTCAGTCTCCTCTAGATATCCAGTTTGTCAGAAGACCCTAATTTCAGTGTTTTCTATGAAAATGAGAGTTGGATAAGGCAGAATTTCAGGAAATGCTGTGCAAAGTGGCACTTAAATATATTTATCCATAAATCTTAAATGTAAAAATACATTCTTTTATAAAACCTTTACAAACACATTAAACATTTATGAATTTTAAATATCTTAATAAATCAAGGGCATAAATCATATGTTTGTAGTTAGCCGTGCAAGTTGTGTCAATTTACAGAGCTGACATATTAAGCCCAACTTAGAAGGTAAACATATCCAAAGTAAAACTATTTTTTTCTTTTTAATACAAATTTCCTTCTAATAGATAATTGTTTCATTTTTAATTTCAGCAGTATTAACTCTTTATTGGTTTTGGCTCTACCTGCGGAGTACCTAGGAATATTTGCAGGTTGGGACATTTTTCTTCACCACGAGGTGGTGCTGTCACTATAAGATATAGTATCTTTTCTTCAGCATGAACTGAAGCAGTTTTATTTCCAAAAGGCATAAAATGCCGTGCCATTTTCAGCCATGAGCAGAAAAATTTAAGATCACATATATCTATTTAAAAGGTTAAATAACTCCACCCACCTCAACTTTTAAGACTAGGATATATTTTTACAGATATCTTTACCTAGATTTGCCTACAGAGCAATTTTGTCATAAGACCCCAAGAGGTGAGGAATCAGTTTCTGTGTGGTGGGAGGTGTAGAATCATTTCAGTCAGGCAGACAACAGGCATGTTTCTGAGGATGTTCAGCAGCTCACACCTCAGGGGTCTCTGGGGAGCCACTGACCAACATCCCAAGGTGTGTGGAGAGTTGATTAAACTGGCTGTGGAATGCCAAATCCCTTTCTTTCATATAATTGATTAAAACCCTAAATTCATCACTAAAAATTCAAAATTGTTAAACACCTATATAAATTAATAATTCAAGACGTGACATCTCCAGTTTCTTCCTTGCTGAAGGGACTTAGAAATATCACCTAGTTCAACTTTTAAGGGAAAGGGATCCTTGGTGAGACTGATTATCTAGCATCCTGTTCAATCCTAGCTTGAAAACCTCCCGTGGTGGGGACTCTACCACATCCCTGGGGAGGGAATTCCAGCTCTCTAAAAACTGTCACTAATGTAAACAAGTAATCGCTAAGGGAAAGGTGTTATATAGATATAATGATTAATAGTTTTATATCTGTCTTCTATTTCCTGAAACATAAAAACACTATGCATGCTAAAAATCTGTTGAAATATTAATTGTTCTGAAGCATCATACCTCTTCTTTAAACAGAGCAATATCTAAAGTAAGAGAATACATCAGATTTTAAGATTTTTACTTCAGGGGAAATATGGGAACAAACTGTATTACATTATCCATAGTAAAATTTCTTTCAAAAGCTTTAATATAACCCAAAACATTCTCATAAAGAATAAATAAGTGCAACTTCATGAGAAACAAACTTTTAAAAAGCCAATGGTAAACCAGCCAAAGTCTGCTTTCAAAATCACACACATAATTCACATTGAGGAAGTGATGTTCTTAATTACTCTCTTACAACCTGCTTCTTTGGCCCACTGGCACATACAATAGCAGAATTTAATATCCGCATAAATGGAAGCAGACTTTGGCACTGAGTGCTTTCTTCAGGAATCTTGGTGGTCTGGGTGCATTACTGATGGATCTGCATTTATGTAAGAGAAATACATTTAAACTCAGCCCAGAGGAGATATTTTTGCTCTAAGCTATGAAACAGAATGATCATGCTAGTAATTTCTGGAACAAAATTATCAATTGTGAGGAGAGCCTTCTCTGAATAACATTGGTTCAGAAAACACACGCAAATGCAGGAAATCAACAAAATAAATTCAGCAATAATTTGACTGCAGGCAGCTAAGGAGAAACTCCTGTCAAAATTGAGGGTTCTACCTCAATCTAAGAAGTGACAAATTGAGACATTTTTTATAAATAGGCTATTTTTTATTAAAATCCTTAGCAACTAAATTATTTTTGGTCTTCTCTTGAACCATATTAAGGAGAAATTAAATGAGAAAATAATTACATGCCTATGGTATGTTTTATTGAAGCTCTCTGAGATCACCACAGAATTATTTTTAAAGCATTTTCTCTGCAGATATTTTGCTTTTTTTCAACAAACTGTCTTGTTAAGACATTTTATTTTGTAAATTGAGGAGCAGGGAAGGAATGAGAAATTTCCTACTAGAAAAAATAAGTTAATTAATGATACACCATTGAATATTCTACTACAATCAATGTGTGATCATATTCACAGGTGAGAGAAAAATAAATAGGAAAAGTAATTTGGTTAAATGATAGCTAAACCAGCTATTTTTATGCTCTTTGCTTTCATGTTTCGAAGATCATAGGCTGTTGGCTGTATTTCTTACTTTGGCTTCTGAATTTGTGAATCTTTTGATTCCTCTTTTCCTGTTTTTGTCTATTTTTTTGATAATGTGTGAAAGGTGATTACTCACATAACCTGCCACATACTCATGCCAAGTCCACTTTCACATTAAGATGATGATAACACATAAATCTCAGCTTCACAGTTTCTGTCAGCTGTCTGAGGATTTTCTCTGATACCTTTTTGGCCTTGAGGAGTGTGAGGAGTTTCACACTTGTGTTACTTATTTCTAATTCCATATACACAACTTTGGATATCATGCTGCAGGAATTCACCTGTGGGACCTCAGGTACCTCTTTCATGAGGATTTTAGACCATCTAAGTTTTTGAGACAGACTGCCCATTTCTTGTTCCTTCTTGCAGTTTTCTGTGTCTGGCTACCTCAACTGAAGCAATAGCGATACTTCCCATCCTACCTCAGGCTCACATCTGAACTCCTCTTTGACAAAAGAAAGAACTGGAGATTCAAACCTGAGTGACCCTAATGTTATACTTTCCCAGGTAAGTGTTTTAATGATAGTTACAAAGATAGTTATACAAAAGATGGGCATTTTATTCTACCTCTTTGCTTATGTCTGGCACAAATTCCTAAACATACTAATGCCTGGAGTTTCCATAAAACCAGCTGCAATTTTTGACATGACTGCTTGAGCATCATGGGAATCTGGATCATAACATGACCTACAAAAGGGCCTTAGTTATTCTTAGATAATTAATGTAAATCTAAAACATATTTTCATTAGGCAATATTCCTTCCTGGAGCCTTAACTCTGTACTTAAGCTCAAAGGAGCAGAAGATTTTCTGCCATAATCCATCTTTGGCAGTTTCTGTTGGCTAGTCTTCTCCTCTCAGTATGCAGGAGTTTGGGACTACCATTTTGAATTGTATAACCTTTTCCATGCCCTGAGGACTGTAAATCTTGATTCTGGATTCCATTTCAGGGAAAAGTGCTTAAAATATAGGTGCTACACTTCCTGTTTTCAAGATCCATATATCCTCTTTTGGCTCTAACATAACTTCCCATTGAAGATCTATGCTTTAATGTCTAGGAAGTCTATGAAACTGAGCATTTCAGATTGCTGAAAATTCAACACTCGGAATAAGGGTGAAAAATTCTTAAGCCTGAATACATTGAAAACATTTTTATGTTTTTTTTCTTCCAGCTGGAGACTAATTAAATTAATGCAATTTTTTTTTTCAGTAAAACCTGACACCAGGAGCCAGAACAGATAATGTACAGAGTCTGCATGTTTAAAGATTGCCTAAACTTCATAAGTCTTTTCATATTTACCAAGACCATTTTGAGGTTTTACACTGAAATTATGCTTAACTTGGGGTTTTGACATGACACCAAGTGAAATGCTGTTTCATTTTTAATTCCATTCAAAGTAAAAAAAAAAAAAAAAAAGGAAAGGTTTATTTGCTGTAAACCAGCATCTCTACACAACATTCAATAAAGCTGTGCAAGCTTACAACTGAAGAGCTAATCCCAGTGAAGTAAAGCCGTGTAGTGAATTGAACCAAAGAAAATGTTCAAATGAGTAAGGCCAGCTGTATAGCACAGGCAGAATCTGCAGCTGGGCATTGGGCCAGGTTTCCCCATTAATTGCCTCCCCATGCTTCACTGAAGGAAGTTTGAAGCCATTCCAAATCTCCTAAGCTCCCCAGCACCACCCCTCTGTTTTTACTCCAACTGAGGCTTCCAGACATTGCTCTCACTGGCAACAAAAATGGGAATACACACAAAGAAATCTTCTAAACAGTACTTTGTGTGAACTGCAGAAATGAGGCTTAGTCATGAGTAACTCTAGTTCCTGGAGCAACACTGTTGTAGGGGCTGATGATAAGGATCCAAGTAGAGGAAATTAGGTGGGAGGAGAGGCTGGAGCTGGAACAACAAGGGGGAAAAAGCATATGGGAAAATTAGAACTTGTCTGATCTGGTTGCAAAGAAGGAAGAAGAAGAAGAAGCTCTCAAAACATAAAGACTTCTGGAAAAGTCTGAGTGGAAAAGTAGAAAAGGAGAGTCCAAAAAGAAGTGTATGGGATAAAGTGTGTGAGTTAGGAGATGTCCTCAAGGCAGTTCCATGTCTGGAAAGGAAACTGAGCAGGTCAGTGTGGTAAAAATTTGTCTTTTAGGACAAATTATCAAGGAAGGTTGAATGGACCAGGAGAATGTGGTGGGAGTCAGCAATGAGACACTGGGGTTAGGGAACTAAGAGCTGGAGTGGGAAGAAATTAAATTGGATAAAACACGATGAGTGTGAACACCTGACCAAGGAGATGGGAGAGCAGAGAGGCTTGACACAAACATGGTGGTGGAGACATCAGCAAAAAAGGTCTCCCCTCGGGAAGAGATGGCCTAACACATCAGTATCCAGTAAAGCAGTGTCCCTTAAAACTAAAACATAAATCCTCATTTCTGAGCATCAACATTTCCAATGTCAGCACATAACTGAAAGCCAGAGTAATTTTTATGCTGAAATAGTCACAAATAGCATGTATTGGAATGGTTCTGCCCATCTGTGCTGTCCAGGATCAGCCTTCTGACCCTTCACATATTCCAAAATAGCACTACTGAATCCTATTGGCAAGCAGTCTCAATTCGCTCTCACAGCCATGGCAGAGATGATGGCAACTTATTACTGTTATCAATTAATCTCTGAGTTGAAGGGGGCATAGAAGGGGAAGTGAGAAGAATGTGAAAGACATGGTATGGAACTGATGAATGAATGAATGAATGAATGTGCACAAGCCAGAGGAGCTGTTTAGGACAGATTAGATTTTTTTTTTTTTCTTTACTCCAAAGTTAATAAACAAAACAGATAAAACACTCAAGGCTTTGAAAAAAGTTCACAAAGCAAATTTCACAGCTTTTCTATCAGGAGGTCTTCTGCATTATGTCTTTCAGAACTGAGAAGACCTACAATGAATAAGACAGAGATGCAAGGAAAGGACAATTTCTGAAAAGATGCAGTGTTATCCAGCACATAGGCTGTTACCAAGTACATGTGCCATGCTGGATTATCAACCCTGTCAGCAAGGGCATGAAGTCCATACTTCCCATTCCCTGGCGCCCGGTTCAGAGGACGGAAACAAAGACTATTTGCTGCTAGTTTCTCACCTCAGCTGTAATCTCCATTAAAAGTGTTCATCTTCAGTACTTGAGCCTTCTATCAAAATTTTCAAATTGAAGGGGCTGATGCCTTCAGCCAGCACTCTCTCTGCTCCCTGTAGTTATGACATTAGCTCTGTAACAGAACTGTGCGTGCCAATCACATGATAAGTATAGAGAAGATGGTTTACTAAATGCTTTACTAAGTGTTATACAAAATCAATAGCTAACTAGACTTCCTTTTTCCTTTCTTAGTCTCCAGAGCCTGTATGAACCCTCAGACACCTCAGTCTGGCCCATGGGAGCTGGCAGATCATCCCCTGTGAAGCGCCAACTGATGGCTGTGAGAGAACAGCACAGGGTGGGCCCATTCCCTCCCCCTCTGCCTGGCTAAGTCCAAGCTGTCCTCCAGGCATGCAGACTATACTTCTCTGTAAGTGGGAAGTCCTCAATTGGTAAGACAGTCAGCTTTAACTCTCTCTGCAATGCCAGAGGTGAGTCCTGAAGCATGAATGGAGTTCTTCATGTTCTCCAGGTATTCACTAGCAGAGCCAACTTTGCCCCTTTGCCTTCTGTTCTGACTGAGTCAGACTTTGGGCCAAACACTGGAGTCACTTGCCTTGATTCTATTCCATTTCAAGGTACAATAGTGTAAGCATTATGGCTCTGTATTTATAACACCTTAGATTATCACTTCTGTACTCTTCCGTGCAACTGCACTCTGCCTTGGTTACTTTTAACTGTGCCTTTCCTTAGCTTATTTTTATGTCTGACAATAACACATACAGCTTTTGCCATCTATAGTCTTCAGCTTTTATAACATTTAGGTTGTTTCGGTGAACTACTATCCCACCTCCCAGTCTCCTCTATTATAGGGTTAGGATTTGGGGGAGACTGAGAGAAGAGGGAGAACACTGCATGACATAGTGGTTTTCCTTCTTTTAAGCAATTATATTTAGCAGACTCCATGTTCTTTATCCTAGAACAAAGAAACAGAGGTTATATGGAGAGGTCTGAAAAGAATGTGGATGGCAAGTACTGAATTCATTACCACTTCAAAAATTCCCACAAAGGTTTGGTTTCCTTTCTTTTTAATTGCCAGCAATGAAACAGTTCACAGTACACTGCAAACACAGACCCAGCTTTTTGTTAGAAACAGTTGGAGGGGAGGGGAGAGAGGGGAAAAGCTCATGAGGAACATGAATGAGTAAGCTTTGCTGACTCTTCTAACTACAGAGCCTGACAAAGTGCCTATAAATACATTTCCCATGATGTTACTAGCTGAGCAGGACTTTTGTTGTATGATAAGTGGGAATTCAATCTTATCAAACTTAGAAAAGTGGGAGTAAATTGTAATTAACATCTCTAACACAAAACAATATATTAAATTGATCTGTATATTAAAATGTAACTTTGATATGCATATCATAAACTACGCATTTGCTTTACTGATTGTGTTTTCAAGTTACCTCCTTAGTATTTATTGATATTTTACTGAAGAGAATCTCCTAGCCTATCTAATTCCAATCACAAATATCTATCACAAATAATACTATTTTTAAGTACAACTGTCCACTCCTAGTATATCACATAAACAGACCTATTGATCATGTAAGGTTACATGATTGCAAATAATGACCAAAAAAAAGAGAAAATGTATTTTTGTCACATACACGTGTATACATGTATAGTGTTCCTGAAAGGACTGAATTTTTCCTTTATTATCTTTCACTTTCCTCTAGAGATATTTGTTTTCTGAAAACTTGTTTCAGACAAAAATTGAAAAGAACTATTATAGTAACATTTCGGAAAAAGTTTTCTTTCCACTAAAATATGATAAAAAAGAAATTTCATTATGTTAAAATTTCAGGAAAGACAGAATTTTAATCTCATGGATTTATGTCTTGCAAAAATAGGAGTTGTCTTTAGTCGCCTAATTGTTTTAAATTACCTAAGATACAAAATTCCAACACTGGATCTTCTGGTATCCCTTGTTATGTTTTTTTTTTTCAATTTCCTTCAGAAAAGGCCATACAGTTTTGCTCAGTTCAGGTGGTCATTGTGATTTACTGTGCCAACTCTATTGCACTAAGTATGCACAGGTTTTCCCTTTTTGGTTGTACTTAACTAAATCAACTGTGATATTTTTTGCTCAAGAAATTAATGTACTATTTTATTAGGAAGAGAAGATGCTATTTGTATTGCATCCCAATCATACCAATATCTTCTGAAAATTACTCAGTGAAATCATGGTGCATTTCTTATTGCTCCATATTTGTAGAAGACCTGAGAGATGTTTCTTTGATGTTTTTAACGGAAGAAAGGTACAGGCACATACTAATGTAATCTGATGTTCATAGTTTGAGACCAGATGGTCTTCAAAACAGGCTGAGATTTCAATGCAGGTCTGTAACACACCCCTCATACTTGCACTCTGGAGTTCCCATAGTATTTTTCCTGCAAAAGACCCCCAAAAAAGCATTATACATTTGCTCAATTACATTTTCTATGTGTTTCAGTGGGCATTTTCCTATTCACTCCCTTTCCCTTCGTTATATGTCATCTTCCATGATACCTGCATGATATGCCTGATTAACAATCCTATGCACAAATGCAATCAAATATTGCCTGCTGAGATACACATATTTTATAAATTCTCTGCTTCATACTTCAAAGCTACAGATTCTGGTGCAGCACCACTTCCTCCAAGCCTTCAAAGCTCACTCTTATGAATCTAATGAGTAAAGCTACTTCCTAGCTGTCTTCCTCCATTTCCTCACCTTAGTTGCCTCTGAAAACAATATCTTAACATGCTTAAATACATATTTATGTACACACATGCTTTCACCTAAAGGTCTTAATTTTTTTCCATATGAGACAATTTCTGGGGTGACAACAAATTGCAAAGTGCGAGCCTCAGGAGGCAATCAAGATCTGAGCTACTGCTCATTACCTCTGCCATTGAGGTAATACCTTACTGCAAACTACAGCAACTTCTTCCAAGTGCTCCTGGCCTCCATCATGCCTTCTCTTGTTTATAAAAATAGCTCTCCATATGAGATTCTTGAACACTAAAGGAACAATCACCTGGGTCTATTTACACTAGCCACAGAACAGGATGCATAGATAGTAACAAATCTATCACTTGAGCCTTTGGAAGCAGTAATGAGAATGGTGTCTGGCAGATGTTCAGAGGTAAGGAAAAGGTAGTGAGGTTACTGGAAAAAGTCAAGTGGAAAAAGGAAAGTAGAAGACTGTGCATTGTCAGTGCATTAATTAGAACTTCACTGCCCTTAAACTCAGCATCCTCACCCCGGCATAGCTCCTGGTGTTGATTCCTTCTGCTGGCTCTGGCAGCCAGCACACTGGCAGAAGGGTGTGAGAGGGGGAGCATGGGGTACAGCTCAGGAAGGAAAACTCTGTTCTTCCGGGATGGCCGGTAAATATATTTCACTTATATTCAAATAGTGATTCTGGAGGCTTCAATTACATGCACAGAAGCAGCATGATAGTCTGAAAGCACGCATGATAGAAAGTTTGGGGATATGTTGAAATAAGAAAATAAGTGGATGGAAATATTTGTACTGGTTTTAGCTAGGATAGAGTTAATTTTCTTCCTTGTAGTTTGCATGGTGCTAGGTTTTGGATTTGTGCTGTAAACGGTATTGAGGAAATTTTTTAGCTATTGCCGGGAAATGCTTCTGCAATGTCAAGGTCTTTTCTGCTCCTCACACCACCAGTGAGAAGGCTGGGGTGCACAAGAAGTTGGGAGGGGACACAGACTGGACAGCTGACCCTACCATGACCTACCTCTGAGTCAAGACAACTGGGTTCTTGACTAAAGGATTCCTTGGAGGAAATTACAGCAAAAAAACTGTTCAATAGCTGATTAAAACAACAACAATAACTTTTCTTTTTAACAGCTCTGGAACAGTAACTAGAAAAAAAATAACTTGAAAAACCATAACTGGAAAAAGTGGTCTGTAGGCATTCTGGGAGCTAAGATCACTGAAAGATAGGAGAGATAGAAGGAGAAAGATAGAAAAGGAGATAGAGAAATAAATAACAAGACAGAGAGATATTACCAGCTGTGGCTCCAGTGCCGTGTGTGAGTGGCTGTGGTCAGTCACAGCTCCTGTCCATCAGGGGTGAGGGCACCATACACAGCAAAAATAGAGTTTTTATGCCTTTGGTCTCTTTCAAGAGATGGCCCCGTATCTCCTCAAGGAGGAATTCTGGTGAGCATGTGTCATCTTTCCTTGGAAAGGTCTGGAACGGTTGAGAGAGAGAGGATCTGTGTATAGGCTGAAAGTCTGTGGGTTTCAGTTGTGCAGTAATGACTTTCTGCACAGGAAGGAGACTGGCAGAGTGAAAATGCTACTCTGCCTCCACAGGGTCTGCTGCTTAATGGCTGCTGGTAGTCGAAAATCTGCCCAAAATATGTTAAGCATGGACACTAAGTGATCAGCACCAACTCACTCCCTTCAAAGCTGTTCCTAATATGTCACATAACGTGTCACATTGCAAAAATAGGCATAAGCACAGCTTCTAACTATTTCCTATTCTGTCATGCCTTTTGAGTCCAGAAGACAAGCTCTCTGTTTTCTCTCAAAGCACAGATTCACTCTATCATTCAGATGTACACCTTGGACTGCAATTAGAAACCAAATCTCCAGACCCCGTCATACATGACTGGGGATGTGCCCAAGTGTCAGAAGCCTGGGTAGGTTATTGCATTGACTGTGGGAGTCCCACTGCCAGCTGTTAGACATGGGATTAACAGTTGGGCATTCCTGAAGCTCAGAATAGCAATCAGTCAACATCCAGAGACTAGTGGAGCTTAAAAGGGCATGAAACCCTGCAACTGGATCCAGTCAAAACAAGCACTGTTTTTTTCAGAGTAGCAAGTAAGAAATTGTAGAAGACATCTATCTGAAGATAGAAGCTCTATATTTACCATTTCCTCACTTCTCCCTGTTTCTTTGGAGCCACACCATGGAGACACTGGAAAGAGAAAGCTTTCAAAAACATCTTTAAACCCGCATGTTCAGTAAAAATGCAACATTTACATTAAATACATAATGCAGGAAACTGCACCGACAGACAAGATATTCCTCACCTGATTATGACTGGAAAGCAATAAATAGAAAGAACTAGTCGTAAAACAAATGGCAACTGAAAACACATGCATTTAGGTCTTTAGCTCCAGAGTAAATTAAGTGCAAATGCAGATTTTCCATATATCAGCCAGAATTCAGGTAACTATTGTTATTTTTATCCTGTTTAACAGGTTGCTTGTATGAAAAGTTTTTCTAATAATGAAATACTCATTGTGAAAGAGCTTTAAAGATCTTGTTACTGACACAATTAAAATGAATGTGTGTTTTTCCCACTTTCTGTGCCTATGGAGCTACAGTAAATGCCAGTTGAGATAACAAATACTTGCTGATGGAAAACACAAACCCTGAGGTCTATCACATCTCTTAGAAGATGTGATCTATCATGTCCATCACAAGGTCTACTTACATCTCTAAGACTAACTGCTCATAAAGTCTGGTCTTTGCAGCTTATCTGATAGATGTACTTATTTAGTTAAGCTAAACTCTTTTAAAAGTCCCTAAATATTACAATTTAATGGTCCATGTTCAAGAAAAAATAGTTGAATTGTACTCTTGGGTAATACAAAGTGACTGCCAACATTTAAAGAAATATTCTGGATTCAAACTTTGAGCAAATTTGATAACAACCTTGAACTCCACAACCTAAAGTTCAGATCATTCTCCTGTAACACACTTCCCTTGAGATCTGGTCAGGTGACTTGACTTTACATATTTTCAAATGTTTCTAGCCATGGAAATAAGTTAAATCAATTTCAATAAAAACTGGGTGCTTTGTCAATGTAAGATTTGGTCTCCTTGTTTTTCAGTTACTCATTTGTATAGGGGAGACTTCCGAACATCAACAGCAGCAATTTTTCAACAATAAATTTTCACAGGGCAAAAAATGTCAGAAGCCTGCAAAACAGGCAGACATAGGTATTCTCTAGTTTATATTCTGCAGTTGTTCAAAATTGTCATCATTTTATTTGCAGATCAGCTCTGTGATTATCTCAAGACCCTAAAGAAACAGCAAATATTGATGTTTGCAGCTCATTGTCATTCTACAGGACACGTGACCTTCAAAACTGCCGTTTATCTCCTCAACATACAACTTTTTTACTGTTTAATTCTGCCTCCATTATGAAAACACCAATTGTCACAAATGGCTTACGACTGCACAGCCAGGTGTAACTCTGTGACTGTGACTTTCTGCTTCTTCATTAATGTTGACTATTTTATTATTAGAGTTAGGATGATATTCAGAAATTTCAATTATGTTATATGAAGACTCACAGCAGCAGTCGATCTGTGCTCTGAAGACCTCAGAGCTTTAACAGGTACAAGAGACAAAAAAAATACTGTTTTTCTAACATTAGAGATCATCCAGCTCCCAGTAAAACAACCTGATGTTTCTGCTCTGAGCAATTATAAGACACTGGAAGGCAGAAGTTTCATGATAACTGCTCAGGGCAGCTCTTTCCTCTTCAGGCAGTAAGTGGCAGCATCACAGTAACCTTTGCTTCCCTATCTTCTTTGTTGTTGCCTTCCAAGGCAGTCCTGCTTTTCTGATCAAGCTTACAAAATTCATTCTGCTATTTCTATATCCCTAAAATATAATAGTAAATAGGAAAGTAATTATATTTAATATAAATAATTTTGTGTAAAGAAAAATAAAAAAGAAAATTTGCAGATGAGGGTTTTGTGAATGGAGACTGTATATGAAAAGCAACCCCTTCCTTTCTATTCTCTCAGTTAGTGACTATTTTATATCCTTATTAACATTTCTAGAAAATGAACAAATTAAAACAAGGGAAGCTGAAATACTTTCTTCCTGTTTCTGAAGCAGAGGATGTAAATGGGAATCTATCTATAGGTAGACATTATAGTGTAGATCCATATTCTTGAATATTTTATAGCCACTAAAAAATAAGCCTGAAAAATCAACATCAGATCATTTCATGTTAATTGACTTGCCAATGATACAGTATTAGATTTACCCAGTTCTAAAAGGGCTTTTTGGAACAACAGCTGTGATTTCTTCCTGGGTTGTAATCATCAGCCATAAGGAAACTGCAATCAGAAGGGAGGAGACAGATCTGCTGATGAAGCACAAGCCTCCCTTGTATCCAATTCCCTCTTGAGTTCTGTTGGCTCTGCAGTGCTATAAGGAACAGCATACATCAGGAATTCAGTTTTGTCACTTGCATAAACATATAGTCCTAAATATCAATTACACCCTTTTCAGTGTCTGCTGAAGTGAGTGGCAATTTTCAATTGTAGGGCAGGACTAAAAAGTAGATCTTTTCCTGAGAAGAAATGGATTCTCAGGATAATTGATTTTCTGGTTAGACATGTCTGTGGTGATTAGCTTGTGTACTCATTAGTTTCGCACTACCTGGCTCTGTATCATGATGCTGGATGCTCATGCTGGATGTCAAAGGTCATTTTCTCTGGTGTGGCATTTTTGTTACTGGCCTTTGCAGAGGAATGAAAACTGTATGATCTGTCTCTTGTGGAAAAATGTTTTTAAAAAGATCCAGTTCTCCCATAAGAAGATGGCAAATTGTGTAAGGCAGCTTTTCATTAAAAACCTTGCTTATTAGCTGTCAAGGTTAAGAGGTGAATGAGAAGACTCCTTTATTCTTCAGGGCAAAATGGAGCATTTCCAGTGAAGAATCCTGGAAACACTTGCAAGAAAAGGAAAACTGGCTTTACAATAATTTGCACCATGCCTGTGTTAAAAAATCACTATTTTATGACAATTCTGAGTCCCCATTTTCAGTCATGTTGTATTAACTCTGGCCTGATTTGGCGCCTGGGAATTTTTGGCCATGTTTAGAAGAATCAGTCATAACAATATTTTACTGTGAATTTTAAAAGGATTAATTAAAAGGATAAAACACTGCATAATCTGGCAATTATTCAAAATTCTCTTTCAGCAATATTTCTGTTTTTCTGCAACACCACATATACTTTTAATCAGCATGTTTTTAATATAGTTTGGAATACTTAGAATAAAAGTGCTTTATAAATTTAAACCATTACTATTATTTATTACTACAGAATTTTTCCTTCATCATCTTTCTGATCATTAACGAACATTAATGAGAAAGTTTACTGATTGTGAGTATGAGCTGGTTTTCATGAATGTCTTTCCCTGAAATTATATGACTGCTGAGATGAAAGCTGTCCAATGTTAATGCACTTGAGGTTTATAATGTCTGATGTTAATGTCACAGGACATAGGTCAGAGAAGTGAACTGGGAGTGATTGCTCATGATAAACCATCTGCATGCTATTTTGCAACAACAAAACAGGGTCAATTAAGCCCTGGGACATGTCTACTGAGTTATGAAATTTTTGCAGGACTTCATCTAACATTAATGAGGCATCATTTGAACAAATGGGAAATTCCTGAAATAGGATATCACAGAACTAATTTCTGAGGAGCTCAAGGGAATAAATGTTGAGAAAAGGTTAACTGGATTTGGCCTTTAATGTTGCATAAGGAAAAAGAGGAGAGAACTTCTCACATTTCATATTCCAGTGTTAGGCTACAAATACTGGCCTGTGCCCCCTTGAGAAATAAACAAGGACTTTTTTTCAGAATTTATAACTTCCCTTTGTTTTCTTCTCCTCTCTTCTGTGTTATTCTGGAGGTCAAGACTTGAGATTACATGTTCACACACAGAACAGTGAAAGAAATCTTTAAGCTGTCTGTGTACATTCACAGCTATAAAGCATAAAAATATTTTAATATCACTGTGCCTACTGCACTCAACTATTTTGCCTGCTAGTATCCAACTACAAATGATAGGTGTCAGGCTGAGTTGCTACATCAGCTAGGCAGTGATTTACATGTGCTTTTATTTTATGGTCTGCTTTATATTCTTCTTAGCTTTTTACTATTCTGTAATAGGGCCAAAAACTGTACCTACATTGGAGGAGGACTAGAGAAATGAAATAGCTCTTTTAAATTTTATCTGTTTGAAAATGAATTTAATATTTACTACATTATTTGAACTAAGTCTGTAAATGTTTTGAGACCACTAGTTTCAAATATTAAATTGATTTTTATTGATATAAGTTACAGCTTCAGAATATATAAAGGAAGCTGCCGTTATAACGGGATGTTCAAGACTCACATTATCCAATTGAAGGCCTGTGCATCCTACTAGCTTTTAAGAAAGTATGCACACAGCCAGTTCTCTTAGGAGAGATGCATTTATTTGTCCCTGTGGTTTCAGACTCAAAGAGGCACCGGTTATGTCTATTTTCCACCCAGCATCCTGTAGTCTTCCTGGGGGATAACTAAATCCTTACACTACAAAATGACAAACTCACATGTACTCAAATTTGTTCCTACAGGCTTCCCTGGAGGAGAGTTGATGGGAGTGAATGGGGTTAATAACAGCAGAGAGGTTAAACTATTTGTTCTTAAGTGGAAAAACAGCATATACTATAACTGTGATAAGTCTCTTTTGTAAGCTTTATAAGAAATTAGAGATATGTAAATAAGGTACAGGAAATTATTTTTTTTTCCAGGGAATTAGACCATCTGATTACAGCATGCTTTAGTTGTTTAATAACATCTGGAGAAGCTATTTCAATTGCCTTAAAGATAAAAACTAGATAAAAATCTTGGAACATACTACTTCATATAAATAGAAATAATGTGGTGTATGAAGGAGGAAAAATAGATAACAACTCATGTTAGGCAGTGCTCAACATTCATTTTCAGATGAAATTATTAAATACTATTTTATTTTTTACCTTATGTCTGTCATTCCTGACAAGTAATTTCTATATTGTTGTCTGTTGCTGCATGAGAGGAACATTTAAAATACCGCAGGTATTTTTGGGGACCACCAAAAGCTAGCAGTAGAAATACTAAGTTAAAAACCTTCATGGTACAATAGACCTCCAGATCTTTTTACTGGGCACAGAGAAGGGCCTTGAACAGACATTCTTGATTCTGGCCAGAGAAGATATGAAGAGTACTATTTAATTAGTCTTTAAATATAGACAGATAAGTCTCGCTCCAAGGGCTGAAGAGATTATCAGTGGAGAGAGAGAAACATATAAAGGCACATTCTTGACTTGTGGACATTTATTCCAGGATGAGCTGAATTACACCCAAGAGAAAAGGCACCTCGATGACTAGTATGAACATTTACCTTGTAGACATCCTCCTTATGGACAGTGAATCCAGCTCATGGAGTTACATTTTCTCAGAAGCAAAGTGGAACTGAGGGAAGGGATTCTGGAGTTCATTGATTGTCTGAGGTCCATCTTTGGAGAGGCAGACAGCCCAGCACCTACAGCCAGGCACTTGCCCATAAGCAAGCAGACATTTGCCCTTATAGTTATGGATGCAACCAGCTGTAAAGCAATAAGCCTAATCAATCTTTTTGCTTGATGTGGCAGAGTGAGGAAAAGTCTAAAGATGACTAAAAGGTGAAATAAGATGAAAAATCATTTTTTCTCAGCTTCTGTAGTACTCATATAGAAGGGTAGATGAGAAAGCCTAAAAAAAGGCCAGGATCATCACCCCATATTGGAGAAAATGAAAACCTCTTTAGGGGAGGAGCCTGCTAGCTGGCATGTGAGCTCAGAGGAACCCAGGAAGACTGGCAAGTCTGCCTCTAAATTAGGCTTTTGTCTTGCAACTGGTAGGATGATTCCAGGGCACTTCAGTTCACTCAGGCTAGCAACAAAAGTGAAAATAAAGTTGTCATCATTCAAGTCATGTTTGGGTTCAACTCTTAAGCCTTTTATATTCTATCTGTAAGAAAATAATTCAGTGTAACTGTTGGTCTTAAGGATCTGGGCACAAGTGAATTATTTAAATTATTTTTATGGGACCTGCTGCCAGTGGACTACTACATTTTTCCTCTGAATTTCCTTGTTTTGAAACTGAGCAACCATATTAATATCTGTTTACTCTTTAGTACTTATTATTAGCTATGAATATTCAAGCAATACATTTGAGGTATATTCAATAAATTAGTTAAATGGTAGATAAAGTAGGTTGCAGGTGACACTCCATGGAAAGAAAGAGAGAAAGAGAGAGGGAGGGGAGAGAGGAAGGGGAGGGAGGAAGGGAGGGGGGGGAGGGAAGGGAGGAAGGGAGGAAGGGAGGAAGGGAGGAAGGGAGGAAGGGAGGAAGGGAGGAAGGGAGGAAGGGAGGAAGGAAGGAAGGAAGGAAGGAAGGAAGGAAGGAAGGAAGGAAGGAAGGAAGGAAGGAAGGAAGGAAGGAAGGAAGGAAGGAAGGAAGGAAGGAAGGAAGGAAGGAAGGAAGGAAGGAAGGAAGGAAGGAAGGAAGGAAGGAAGGAAGGAAGGAAGGAAGGAAGGAAGGAAGGAAGGAAGGAAGGAAGGAAGGAAAAGAAACGGTAAGGTTTTTACACATCTCATCTATATGCCAGCAGCAGTTAGAAATAGTACCTGAGCTGAATGGTCTGAAATGACTATATCCTTTAGCCAGCTGTGGCTAAATACACACACCCAGCAGAGTGAATTACAGTAGATTAATTTACATAGGAACAACAACAATTTTCTATATGCTGATGTTGTAATTTCCTCTGCATCAGGTCACTCTTACTTATCTGATTATTTAGCTGATCAGCAACCTAAACCATCTGAACTCAATTAACAATGTCATTCCTGCTAAAAGCTGAGCTTGTGTTATCTGTAGGGATATTCATAAGCTTCTTGTTAGTTTGAAGAAATGCTGTGCTGACTTAACTAACCATTCATGGGAAAGGAAGACTTGGCACTCACTGTAGGTACTATGGCTGCTATCACATATCCTCCACTGCTACTATGAAAAGCATTTTGAAGCAGACATTATTAAACACCCCTTAGCTGCTAAACCTTCACAGGGACACTGCAAAACAAGATAGTACAAAACTTGTATGAGTTGTCTGCTCACAAAGGACAACCTTGACAAGAGTAATTTCATGTAACTTTGCATACCTGCACGGTACATGTTTACATCCAGGTTCATCACCCTTGGTTCCTTCTGCCATCGATGAAGGGAATGAGTCATATCTATGACAGGATTCATCACAGCATAGGCATTCACAGGGTGAATCCTATCAAACTGTAAAAGTTTTGATTTTCTTCATTTATGGTGATGAAATGAGTCTGACTAGTCTGAGCACAGATGTTCACTTCAGAGTTTTCTAAAGTAAAGTAGAAGGAATCCAGACAAGTTTTGCTGCTCTTTAAGAATCTGAAATGTTTGTCACTTGTCTTTTTTTTTTTTTTTTTTTTTTTGCCATGATTCTAGTGTCTTAAATTCAGATTACAGCAGGGATTTTCAGAAACCCTGCATACTCTTGAAAAATATGCAAAAAGATGAAATATCTTTAATGGGAAACAGGAAGTAAAAAGGAGCAGTAAAAGAAGGAGACATTGCAAACTATAACCTAGAGATGCTATATATTGCACTTCTGGCTGACAAATGGCATCCTAGCACTTTTGCCACACTGCCCTGCCCTGTGTCCATCATCCTCAGAGTTACCAGATCACAGCAGAACACTCCCTCCTGTCTGCCTCTTGACTGCTGGCAGTGAGTGCTCTGTGTGACAGGTACCTTGCAAAATGCAAAGGAATTTTTGTCCCTATTTTTACTCAGTTATTCTTTAGGGATGTAAATTTTCCTGTGGCTATACACCTGGGGCATCTGGGGTATCTGTTTTACAAGCTAGTCTCACTGATTTTTCAAAATTTGGTGTAATGTAAAATTTCAGCATTTCCTTTCCAAAAGTAGTTACTATAACTATCAGAAATACTCAGCAGTGGAATTTCAATGTTTATTTTAATTATGTACAATAAAAATTTCACATGCTAAAATGCATGTCAGTGTAATGATTATCTTTAAATTAATCCTTTTTTTTCTCCTTAAAATAATTTTTTCTTCCATTTTCTTATTCCCATTATCAAAGACTGATAATATTATTTCCCTTCCTTTTCCAGATATTCTGGTCTTTTTCATTTTCTTTTAACACTTTGCATTTTTCAGGGAAATATATCAGTGAATAAGGACTCTGCTCCAGAAAGTTCCTCTGTTTCTTGTAGGCAGTGATGTGTGCACTCACTGCTCTGAGGAACAAACCTTGTTCCTGAAACAAATTGGCCCAAGAGGTATCATGGTAGTGATCTAGCAATGTCTAGTTTGCTAACTACTAATTGTTATTCTGTTCCTCAGAGTCTATTCTATTAATAAAGGCAAAACTTTCTAGGTGCCTTTCAGAGAGCACTGATGAGCCAGCATCCAGCCTAAAGTAATCTACATCATTTCATCATGCAACTGTACCCAGTGCAGGGCCTTCTCTTTATGGACCTTTCTTTCTGTTACAACTGAAATATTGGACCCTCTTTTTTTTGTGTGTATGAATTTTTTTTAGGTACTGCAGTTTTCCAAAACAGTTTGTATGTAACAGTATCGAGACTACTTCATATTTTCTGTGTATATTACATTAAGTGAATTGAGGTTAAATGTTCGAATAGATTAAAGCTTGACATGTATTCATGTACTGGCACAATCACATAATCTAAATCAAACATTTCTGTCGCAAAACAAGATACAATGACTGAGTAAATTCAGATGTGTACTTTACATAGTTACCTTAATAAAGACAGTGTCAGCACCATATTTGCAAGGCTACTACATCAGTTATAACCAAAGATTTAAATATATGCAGTGCAAGATAAATGTACCATTCAACAGGCCAATAATTCACCAGTTGTTTTTTTGCATTTCTTAGTGATTTTTTTATGATGAAAAACTCAAGTCATGCTGAGACACATGAGCTGACAATTATTTTATTTCAGCCTGTACAAGAGCACCTTCCAGCAGTTCAGAGCTCACTCCTCAAGGAGAGCATGTGGCTAAAGGACTGCAATGCAGTAACTTCCAGACAGGGTGATTAGTTATTTCCCTGTTTCTCCAGAAGATTGTAAGGAAAAAAGTGGGAGAACAGCTGCTGGTTCCTGTATTTGACAAATAATTGAAAACTTCCCTTTGATAACAATATCACTCTACTTATGCAATGATTATTGCAGTCTTTCTGAGGATCTCCTGGCTTCAAGCAGGGATCTTAAAAGAAAGACAAGACAGATAAGCAAGTAAATCAGCCCTTTGTTTGAAAGGCATATAATCTTCCATTAGAAATCAGAATATAATATTTGCTATTGTTGAGCCTCCCTGGAGAAAATATTTCTGCCTGACATGCCCATTTTGTAATTTTGAAAGTCTAAGAACAATGTTAATTTTTATAAACATGTTTTATTTTTTAATTCCTGTTTGAGGGGGTAAAAGAGGAGAGTTTCAATAGTGTTAAAGAGCTTTCAAATAGCTAAGGGGGAAATGTAAGAACTAGATGTGTTAATTGCAGTGTCTTCAAACACAGATCACATCCATTTACAAAACATGTGCACATGCCTGTGTAGATTTTGATTACCAGTGCATGATGAGATTTCAAGCCCAGTTATGCCAAGATATAAAAGAAGGTCTTAGCAGTGGCATGTGGCCACCACA
Organism: Poecile atricapillus; assembly: GCF_030490865.1. Taxonomy (NCBI): domain Eukaryota; kingdom Metazoa; phylum Chordata; class Aves; order Passeriformes; family Paridae; genus Poecile; species Poecile atricapillus. The sequence goes on along the minus strand of NC_081251.1, from coordinate 19,213,021 downwards.
CACAGGGGCCCCAGACCCCACTGCAACCTGTTGCTATCTATGGCACGTCCCTGCAGGCTCTGTCCCCACCCTTGCAGGCAGAACTTTGGTCACCATGTTGCAGTAACACTCCTGCTCACATTTCTGTACTGTGTTACTGTCACCATGCTGCTCATTTGTGTTCACGTGGTGCCTCTACACATAATTTTACACTGGCACAGGGAAAGTTTGACTCACAGCTATTAACCCTCAGCAAATCTTCATCTGAAGAACTGAAGTTTGAGCATCAGGCTTTGAGACTTAATGTCTCATCTTACGTGGGGTCTTAATCTCTTAAATGAGGTCTTAAGTAGGATCCAAAATCTCAATTTCTGGACTTCATTTATATGTGGAAAGCACATATGGACACAGAATTGCCCAGAAAAGTTTCTAGAGCCACTGCCTTCTCTTGCTCTTAAGCTGTTAGCCTGTGAAAAAGTTTTGTGACTAAATGAAAACTGAAATTGATTTCTTTACAAAACTAATACATGTCCAGGGAAACTTTTTTGTTTGTTTACTTCTCTTACACTGTCTTTTTTATTTACCAGTCACCATGTCCTAAACTAGAATTTTCATTGAAATTCCTTTGAAGTGTGCCTACAAATATGTAAACAAATTGAATATCGATAAAACTGAGGAGTTTTGTTTGTTACGTTGTTGGATCCTATAGCTAGAACTTTTTAAATTCTTCATCCATATTTCAGATCTAAATACTGAGAGTCTTTTTTTCCTCTTAGTATTTTGTACTTGACTTGAAAAATTAGGGTTTGCTTTTCAGAAAGTGGAGGTACTTTGCTTTAAAAAATTAATATTATTACATTTGGGAAGGTTTTGAAGACATTCCTTTCATTGTTTATGTACCTTATCCCACTTATCAATGATGAAAATTAAATCTAACATTGTATCTAACTCTATTTGCTATAAATACATTTGTTTGCTGAGAAAATCCTGTGAGAACAAAGAAAATTCTCTGCTTCAGATCTTAAAGGATTAGGCCAATTGCAAAGTTTCCTTTCCTGAAAGAAAGTTTAGCCCAGAAAACATAGCAGTTTGCCGCAGGCTTAACTAACTAGAAGAACTGAATCTCCTGCCAGACATCTTAGATATGAGTTACAGCTGTTTTGTCAGACCTTTCAGAAGTCTACATTTACTGGCTCAAATGATACACTGATATTCTTGCAAGGAAGTCAGTGGTAAATAGGTGAAATCCATACTGGGTACAGTGGGAGACAGAAAGATTTTGTTTAACTCTGTTGGAGATTTGCAAAGTTATCAAATATGTTGTGTTATGGGGTGGAGAATGCCCCTGAGAAAACTCAGTAATTTCCATACACTTCTCTGGTTTTGTTACTCATCCTCCCACATTTCTCCTTCCTGCCTCATTTCCATCACAGCTGCACTTTAAATAATCAGGGCCTAATTTCTCTTTTCCTTGCCCCAGTTTCACTGCAGTCTAATGGAGTTAGATCTTCTTTTATTTCTTCAGGCAATGGTAATATTATGCACATGGACAGGAAGACAGAACTTGTGAGAGTGACATAGATTTTGGGAAAGGTGCTCTGAGAGCAAAAGGAGAATGGAGATATTCACACATATCAAGTGGCTAAACCAAGGAGAAACATTTTGTCCAGTTCCATGTCTGAAGACCAAAGCCTCTGTATACAGAAATTTTTTCCAGTGCACTGGCTGCAGATGAAATACCATGTAGAAAAGAGTATTTACTGATGTGCAAGAATTGTGTTCCAGATATTAAATGTGTTGTAGGTAGAAATAAAGTGAATTACAATAATTTCAATACAAAACCCCCAAAGCATTGTATCTATGCTGTACTGGAGCATATTTAAACATTTTCTTTCTATTTTGATAAATATCTGCTTTGATATTTAGAATGTCTTAAATTATCTCTAAGAAAGAGAATGGATTAGTGTTTGGAACATATTTAGATCTATGGTCATCAATGCTTTGTCTACACTTCTGCTAATGAATTAAAAAGTGCACACATATAAACAAAACTAATACAATTTATGTTTATGAAAGTTGACACAAATAACCTGTATATGTGGAGGCTTCTTCTCCTCAAGAAGAATCTGTACCTAAAGAAGGAACCCTTATTTCTCCTTACATTCCTGCAGTACAACTTACCAGTGACTGACCAGTACATACTGCAAAGGTTTTGAAGTCAGCATTCAGGTCTTATTCTATCAGTGAAAAGAACTCATGGTTACTTGAATCTTTTCATATGCAAGATCTATCCAGTGCGAAACCCAGAGTCCCCACCCAGCTGTATCTCTGGATAAAACATAATGTGTAGATAAAACCAGCAAGTTTCCTGCTGGTCACCAAAAGATGGGAGCAGAGAGCTCCTCCCTCTGCAAAGCACTGAGGCAGTGTTTACATAACATCCTTAATCATTTTTTTCAAATGTGTCACACAGAAGTTTTACAGTGCTGCTCATCTCAAAGCTTCTTCCTTTCACGGTAAGAAAAGGGGCTACTCTTGAGTCCAATCCAAGTTATTGTTCCAGCTAAAGACCGATTGTGTTGCTGCATTTAGCCAAGCCCTGTTTATAAGAGTGTTTTAATATTTTTTGTATTGTAACAGTAGATACAGTCAAATATCTTCAAGCCTTCAAAAAAAACAATTAGTTTATTTAATTAAAAGAAGAGCTCAGATAATTTTTGCTACTTATGAGGTTCCTGGAGATTGCATAATATATCCAGAATTTGTATACTGCGTATGTACTATATATAAAATGCATACTCAGTCAAGATTAAAACGGAATTGAATGAAATGCACATTGTAAAATGCTGCCAAATTATGACAAGCAACTTGATTTTGAGTAGCATATGAAGCATATCACGAAACTTATTCCTAAACTAACTCAACAAGACCTCTAGAAAGTTTTCTATTTGACCCTCACTTTCTCAGGTTATTCAAAGAGAATACACATAAATGGAGTGTCACTGATTCAATGCACAAAGCATAAAAAGCCAAAAATAATTTAGACGGAACATATTCTTCACACACAATATTTTATACTGTCAAGTTACTCTGTTTTCTTTTATACCGTGGAGATTTTATCATAAATTATTGTTTTAAAATTGACAGCTGTTACCATTTATACTCTTCAGTACATTCTAATGAACTTCATTTCAGATTGAATTATGTGAAATCATTCCCCAGTTGGCAAGCTATCCATTAGCAGTGACTTCTGATGATTCTTTATAAAGGTAGGATACAGTGAATATATTCTTCACTCTATCTACAAATGACATGCTGGAGTCAAACAACCTTAGGACTGAAGAGAAACCATGGAATTATGGCAGTTGCACAATGTCCAAAAAAACCTCCTTCCTGTTCAGGCATGAAGGAGTTGTTTAGCATTGATGGACTAGCACATTCAAATCCTTATAAATAGAAAATACTCTAAAGTCTGCAAAGATTTGTCCCACTATTAAGCCTCAGCTAGAAATAAATTGAAAAAGATAGTTCCTAGATGTTAGGTCTAAAAGCAGATATTTAAGTTATTTATTTTTAATTACATATGAAGTGTCACTATGGCGAGTCAAAAGCAATAATGATATTTTTAAAACTACGTAACTTTAGTGAAAGGGGGTAATCATGTACATCACAGCTCCTATTAAACTGCTCCACCTTAGCACTTCTCTCACATCTTTGCTCTTTAGATTCCTTTACAGATTAACTTCTATTCAGACAGAGGCTGCTACTCATAAATCCCTCTTCCTATAAGGTATGATGGAATAGTTAAAAATACTCTGCAGGCTGAAGGGGAGGATATTCACAAGTCAGTTTTACAAATGCAGTGAGGCTGACTGAGTTGAAAAGCCATTATGCCTTGAGCTGTGTGTGAAATCAGTTCCTCTGAGGGGGACTGAGACTGAGGCTACTTCCTGTGCTCTCTCACTGGAACAGCACAAGATGGGGACAACCATCTGGAAAGCAGAGAAGGGACATCACAACAAATAGCCTTCTGGACTAGGTAGAGTGTTGCCAGCAGGATCAGGAAGGTGATCCTTCCCCTCTTTTCAGCATTGGTGTGGGACCCATCTGGACTGTCGGGTACAGCTCTGGGCCACTGAGAAAGAGAGAGACATTGGCATATTGGAGAAAATTCAGACAAGGGCCATGAAGAAGATAAGCATAAAAGCCTTCTTATCTGAATTTTTTTGGTTTGGTTTGTTGTTTTTTTTTCTTCTTGAAATGTAAGTGATATCACTGCTATAATTTTCACAGCAATAAATTGCTTCTAAGAGAAGCAGTAGTTTTGAAGAAACTAAGGGGCTCACCTCACTCTTATGGTTTTTGTCAAAGGATGTTAGTATTTTAATCTGTTCACATACCACCCCTATGTTTATGATGAAGAAAGGTAATGGAGTTCTACATACATATTCACAGACAGAAAGGCCATCAAGGTAGAGCCAGATCTCTGTTCACAGTTTTGTATTATGTTACTCATATGCATAATTTGCTAATTCCATTCTGCACATATAATTTCTACACTTAATGAGTTTTTGCTTTTCAGAAATTACCTTGCTATCAAGAAATAAATTAAGCATAAGGTGTAAAAATAACCAGTACTACCAACTGAAATAAAGAAACCCTTAAGCCATAAACCAGTTTATAAATAGAGAACACATTTCAAGAAGCATCTTGACATATGGTTATGGAACAGTTTATCTTGAGTGCAATCACACAGCACATACAGGACAACCAAGTCATCATGCTGAATCCAGGATGGATTTAAGAAAGGCAGGACCTGCATGAGCCATCTGATCTCCTTTTAGGACAGGGTGACCCACCTAGTGGATAGGCTAGTGGATGGATAGTGGAAAGGCTGTGGATGCTGTCTGCCTGGACTTCAGTAAAGCTCCTGTGACTGTCTCTTGCAGTATTCTTCTGGAGAAGCTGGCAGCCCATGGCTTGGACACGTGCTGTGTCGGGGGAGGTTCAGGTTGGACATCAGGAAGAGTTTCTTCATTGAAAGGGTGGGTAAGCATCAGAAAGGGCTGCCCAGAGAAGCTGTGGAGCCACCATCCCTGGAAGACTTCAAGAAATAAATGGATGTGGCACTCACTTCTATAGTTTACTTGGCACAGTAGTGCTTAAACAGAGGTTGGACTTGATGATCTTGGAGGTCTTTTCCAACCTTAATGATTCTATTCTATTCAAATAATGTTACAGTTTCTCAGAAGACTCACACATCAGGCTCCCTTACAATTGTCCATCATACCAATTTTACTGTCTCTACCCCAGACAGCGCAGGCTAAGTATAGGTATCACAAACATAGATGGAACCAGATGGCAGCCAGTGCTCTGGCAAATCTTCCAGCTCAGCTGTCATCCCAGCTGATTCTCAGTGAGCTCAAATATAATCCATTGAAGATGTCATTCCCACAGGAAGCTGAGGATCAGTTCACACAGGACTTTGTGTTTGTTTGCATATGTGTATTCACTGTAGTTAATGTCATTTTACTGACTGCACTTAAAAATTGCCCTCCTCCCGAACCGTGTGAAATGAGATTATCCCTCAAACCATGAGACTGTTTCTGACAAAATACACGTGAATCAAGCCCCAGCAAGTCTCCCACGTTCATGAGAACTACTGGTTTCAGAAAAGAAGCATCCAAAAAATAAATCTTTACATGCTATTTTGTCCTTGTTATTCCTAATAGAAACAATGGATTGGCTGCCTTTTTAGATTTATGGTCCAGAACGATTGCAAAGTCAATATAAGCAAATCTTTTATGTCTCAGACAGAACTCAACTTTTTCCTTCAGGATGATATGTTGTATCATGTTTTTAGGATAAATGCTGAAAAATATGAAACTCTTTTGTCTGAAATAAAATTACTGTAAGGATAAATGTGAAAATTAAAACATTAAAAAAAAAAATATTCAACAATACTATTATCTGCTGCGTAATCCTAAACCATCAGAGTCCAAATGAGGATTTGTGGTATGTCTGTTACCAGTTTCCGACTGGTTCTGGAAAGACTAGATCTAGTTTCAAGAAAAATCCTACTGCAACACCTTTTAGCCAGCGAAATCTGTTGAAGTAGATGGAGTCTTATCAATTATTGTGAGAAGGATTGCAAGAGAATGAAGAAAAAATTTTAATATCTTTTAATAAAGAGCTCTCTAACAGGGATCAGTTCCACAGCACAAAATGCAAGAATTACCTTTATTTGATACTCAAAGCAAAAGGAGAAAAAAAAAATACTAGACAAAGTGGCAAAGTTCTACTCTAGAAACAAGCATCTTTCCACAAAGACTAGGGAATAAATATGTGAGGTCCCAACACTGACTAGAAACGCATGGCTGTAAGAATATGTGGACAATAAACATGCATTCCTCTAAGCTGAATAACCCTTACAACTAAGAAAGAGAAAAACAGAAAAACAAATATTGTTGCTAGGATAATAAACAAGCAAAAATCCCCATCTTGGGTATATTCTTAATCATAAGATGTCTGGCATCTTTCTGTTTCATAGTGTGTCAGTCATATTTTAGTGTGTTATGTACCCTAGAATGAAAGGAGGGCATCTTATTGTGGCACAGCTTCCAGCCTTGACAAAGGCAGCCAACACTCACTCATCAGCTATACTGCATTAAATCTTTACACTGCTGGGACTGACCACCAGTTTACACTGCCTGGGTGCCTGAGTATCCACTACTGGTATTACAGGACAAATCTTTCCAAATCCTTTAGCAACACTGCTAATACAAATATTATCTTGTGCCAGCACGCTGTCAGGAACTGTAATGCTGTCCACAGCAGTCACAGAGAAGAAATAAAATATGAGGAAAGTGAGGTGTAAATATGAGATCACAAAAAACAAATTGTAAAAGAGAAGTAAGGATCTTCTGCTTAAATAGGAAGTGTGGAAACATCTCTTCTTTTCCCCTTCAGGTTTCCCTCTCTCAGTCTTCAGTCTTTGAAAAGGTGTCTGGGGTACTCTTCTGGGAATTCCCTTAGCTTCTTGACCAAGTTTCTACCCAACAGGTAACTTCTTAAACTGAAAAAATAGTGTTATATTTTAAGACATGTGGATTTTGTGGCACCTATTTTGTGAGATATAAATTCTGGGGCTTACCCAAATTTTCTTTCAACTGATTAGGCCAACAATGATATATATTTCAGTTTATTTAATTTTCCTGAAAAATATCTTCAAAATTGTTGGGAAAAAGCTTTGAAAAATCATATTCAAATTTCTAATGTTTTCTGTTTCATTTCTGTTACTTTTTTTTTTTATGTTTTAGTAAATACAAACAAATTTTTAACATGTACTGGAAAAACAGACAAATCTTCACACACAGTCTGGAGTAACAAATGTTTCCAGGGAAATCCGAAGGGTTGTGGAAATGGGAACAAAAATTCTACCTGGCAAAAAGCCAGCTATTTTACTGCAATAGAAAAGCATGCTGATTCCAGAACATGAAAAAAACATGACAAAAGCTCTAATAAACATCCTGAATGCCTCATCCCCAGAAAAAATTCCCTGCTACATAATGACTACTGTTGCTGTGTGATCATCTCCTTCTGCATATCCTTGTGAATAACTAGTGCTCCAGGGATTTTTTTTCCCTTTGATGACTGATCTGTCTCAGCGGCTTGGTGGGAGTTTGCCCTTGACTTCTGCAGAAGCTGGGTCAAGATCCAGAACAAACAAGGACAGACTGCTATCTGAATCTATACAAACTTGGTGAAAAAATCCCTCACCAAGAGAAGGGGCAATGCAATTAATTTAAGAGGAGCGTAGATTCTATACCTGTGATATCAAACAATACATTTTTGATTGATACTATAGACCAATTTTTTCATATCAAAGCAGAAGCATTCAAATTAAGCTAGTATGGCCAACTTGGCAAACTTATCTGTTGTTTTAGTGAACAAGCCAAGAATTGACTAGACACTATATCAGAGCTGGAAAAAATCCTTGTGGTTGTACTAGATTGATTTATGCTGACTGAGGATCTAATACCATCCTCTAATAAAGTAAGGTATACAAGAGGCAATGTGTTAAAACTTCTGATAGTTTTCTCTGTGCTGAATCTATATTACTATCAGAAGACTTCAGAATTAATTCTGGCAACACTTAAAAACATACATTTGCAAAACTTTTGGAACTAAGCCATTCTGGCAGCAAATGTTCAGAATAGATTTTAAAAGTATTCTCCATGGAAATCTTTTATTGAAAAAAAAAATTCATGAAGTTATTACTCTGTAGACCAGAAGGAATGCAAGTCCACAGGTGTAAACTCTATTTTAGCAATTAAACATAAAAAAACTTTTCAGAGTAGTATTACCATAAATTCAAGGGATTGCTACTAATTACATCTATGTATCATTTCAGTGAGAATCTTCCTGATTTGAATTTTACTCATCTAAAGCTTATCCCAAACATTTTAGTTTTTCATCAATTATAAAAATATTGTATAATGCCAGAGGAAATGCTTCACACAGTCTCTCTTCCGACATTTGAAGACATTTGCCACCTTGCCACTTGAGAAGGAACATCTTGTTATTGTAAATAACAAGTGTAACTTTGTTAATGTAAATAGTGTGGCCCCTTCTTCTCTAGAATTTTCAGATTTTAAGTCCCAATTTCAGTGATTCAACTAAAAATTTCTGAAATAAAGCAGGTAAGAAGAAAAATAGCACATGGTCGAGAATCTGAAAATATGCAGATATCTTTGTTTCAGTTTTTTATTATTTTATGACAACTGTTCTTAAATGCTGTTTCTTCAGTATGAGGGGAAAGAAATATAACTATTGTTTTCACAGATTACAAGGGTTTTTTCTAACTGTTTACTGTATTCACATGTTGCTTTACAGCTCATGTAAAGGAAATGCAACTATGCAAATATCTCAAGGGTAGGAATAGTCAAAATCGTCCAGTTAGTACTGGCCCACTCTCAGGCTGATTTCTGCTTTTCTCCTGAACCAAACCTGTGATTCTCTGCCAAGACTGAGAGTCTATCTTGGGAAGAAATTCTTACAAGTAATACAGCCCTTTATCCTCCATAGTTCTTTAATGTTATCTCTGTTAGACCTGCACACAGAGAATGTATTTTAAAATTTAAAGTCACAAACAGTAGCAGGAAGACAATTTTTAAAATATATGGTTTGGAACTCCAGCTAGTAGAAACTTAACCTCACTGCAAATATTGATGTAAGAGCCTGGTAACAATGTTTTTTTAGATCTCCAGTCCCCATGTCCAAGAACACAGAAGTGGATTTTTCAGCTTATTCTCCTGTCACTGGATCTGATGCATCACAGAGATGGGAAAACCACCACTTCACACAAGTGTAACATTCCTGGATGCAGCTGTTTGCACAAGCAAAACCACATGGCATCCAATGAGGGTTATGCTAAGGTTCACATCAGACAAAGTCAAATTAAGAGCTAGGGAAGCTTTAAAAGTATTATGGAGCTTTACCTGATGATTCTCCAAGTGTTTTTCCTACATAGGTTGCTACTGCTCCAGAGCTGACTTAGCTGCTACTCTTCACAGAATAGTATTTTACCTATGCAAGGCGTAGACACCTCTACTTGACTTGGGATGGACTGTTCCTGGAGAACTGTTCCCATGGTCACAAATGTTTGTGAATATAAGAGCATTCATGGCTGGACAACATCATGATAGCACCATAGAAAGCTTGTCTGTATAAAGTTCCTGAGTAAATGATGGAAAAAGAAGTGACTTACTAAATGAAAAGGGAAAAAAAAGTTTGGACATTAAAATTTCTGATAAGAAAGAACTTTAAAATTCATTTTACATTGATTTCTCTGGGACTGTCATAAGGTGACTTGTTTTGCATATTTATGATATTACAAAGCCTATTGCCACACATTATAATTCTTCCAGCTTTGAGATTGTTTTGTATGTTCTTAAAAATTTTCAAAAGTATTTCTTGAAAACATTATATTTAACAGAATGTATCTGATTTACAACCTATAATGGAATGGAAATACAATAACATCTGTGTGCATCAGTTTCTAAAGTTTTTGCAAATAATTCAAAATTATACCAGGAAACAACAGGAAATCATACTGTGACATTATGTGATTTAGAATTTGGAGAAAGATAGTGAACAGGGAAAAGTGCTGATATGCATTAATAGCCATACAGTGTAATTATTCAATGAATGCAAATGAGTAAAATAGATTTTTGACATCAAAAATATTGTGAAATACTCACAGGAAGAGATAAACTCTCCAGTATATGTCCTCTCAGGCAGATATACTGAGAACTGCCCCTCAACCTTCAGGCTCCTTTTGATTTAAGGTATTTGCATGGAGAAGTAAATCTTCCATACTCTCAGACTGAGGCCAAGCAAGGCTTTGCTGGAATCCTTTAGCTGCCAGATGAACAGAGCCCCAGAACTTCCAAAATTTTTCTTGCATCCTTTTGCAGTAAAATGACTGCCAAGGTTAACTGTCAGATACTTGTAAGGAGCAGTAAATCTCACAGTGAGAAAGGTATTTCCCATTGTTTAGTAAAAAAAAATCTTGTTGGAATATCTGAGAGAGGGAAAGACAAACTGTGCTTTGAAGCATGAGCCTTTTTCAAGACTGAACATCTTGAGTCTTTGCACCAAAAAACATTTGCAAAGAATTAATATGTGAATGGGAGCTAGCAATTCAGCAGCCATTAGGAAGAGAATTATAGACCGCAGTCTGAGGCTTTCCAGGGCACAGCAAGCTTTATATACTAAAAGAACAAATTATTAACTTAATTTTTCCTGGTTTGGCTATGAATATAGATCACAATTAGTTTATAGTTTCATTTGGGTGGTTTCTCTTATTTTTCTAAATATCTAAATAAAATTCCTCCAGCAGTGGCTTCTGGCACACACTACTCCTATTTCTCTATATGGAATCCTTCCAAATTGGATTGCTTATGATATTCTCTTCCTGCAAGCTATATTCCATCAGAAACACCTGTGATTTTTAAGTCGTTTCAGCATCTTGGAATTTAGAGAGTAGGATCTGATATTTACACTGTACAAGCAGCAATCCTGCTAGTCCTCTAGGAAAAGAATAAAAGAAATTAAACCCAAACTGAGGATAGTACCATTTTTAATCAAGATAAAAATGCAATTAAAATAGAAAGACTCTTGAGGATTGCTCCACTGAGCTTACAGAAACAATAGTACTTATTTCGTTTGGAATTTTTTCAAGGAATAACGTGCATTTTTTTTTCTCTTTCAGCTTGATGGATCTTGCTGAAAATTTATTCTGCTAGTCCTCATTTGGAAGAGAAATTCTCCAGATAAGGTTTTAATTTCTTCCTTAGAAGTAGTTTCACATGTCATATAGCCTGTGATCACTACTCTATATTAGAGAACATCCATTTTATCTGAATTTAGGTAATAATTACTATGGTGATGGACAATGCATGTGTTAACACTCCTCTTATTATTACTTACTTCAATGTGTTGCCAAAAAAATTGTAAACATCAGATTGTGCATGAGCTTTCATTTAGATTCCTCTGTGTTGTCAGCTATAATTTATAGGTAAAAAAAAACTCCTTTCATCTCTGTTTTCACACATCTTTTAGAATCTAGATGGCAGAACAGAAAAAATATATGTGGATATTTTCACATCAATGACACTCAGTGATAGTGCTTATAAATAAAAGATTGGGAAGCAGGAAAATTTAAAAGGCAAATGAAAAATTATAGAAGCATAGCTGAACTCTACACCATATAATGAGGAAGCCCAAATAACTCAACAGACTTACTCAACTTCTCTAAATATAAAACCTTGAAGTAAAAAATTCTTTTTCCAAATTCATTCTTACGGCAAATACAACATCAGCTTTGTAGTGATTTAAATCCCTACCTGGATTCTGCCCTACCTGGAGTTGGAATAAATATCTTTGATATGAAATTAAATAATTCATTCAATGAGATTAATCTAATCAATTATTAGAATCTTAAGATCAGTATTGTATAATCGATATGGAAACAATTGTCTGGGAAATTATTCTTGAGACCAAAAATAATCTTAAAGATTTAAGAATCAATGCTGTAGGAGATAGACTACAAGATGGAAATATTGCTTGTTGTGTTTTTGAAAATATTTGATTCATTCTTTAGAACAGAATGTGCAGCAGTGTAAACATCAGCCCAGTGATTAAGGAAAATAAATCTCTTATACAGTGAAAGCAATATGAATGAAATACAAGAATGCTATATTGACAGTACTTAAATATCCTTGAAATTTCAGCGTGCATTACAATCTAGTTCTCTTAATCTATATGAATGTATATGCAAGAAATTGAAATCCCATTATGAGAGATAAAGTTGCATTTGTTGTATAAGCAAAAAATAATGACAGTATAAGTACAAAAACTCAGTTTGATCAGTCTTGCTACATTAAGCACAATAAAGTCCAAAGCAGTAATATACATAATTAGTGCTTTGAAAGGAGACATTTCCAAGAACTGAAAAGAATTATGAGTCAAGCCAGCTAGCAGAAAGAATTGAAGCAGAAAAATCATATGTCAAAAAGAAACCAATTATGGGTATTTTGCTTCATGTCCAGAAGGTAATAAGCTTATAAACAAACAAACAAAAAAACCACAGTAAACAAAATAAGAAGGCATCTGTAAAACTAGAGTGATATCTTGAAAATTCAGAAAACTAATATTAAAAATACAAAAATTAGAAGTTGGAAAATTGGAAGGAAAATAATATAAAACATCAAAACATAAGAATAAGGACAATGAGAAGGAATACTTTAATACATAAGGATTAAAGTTGCATAGGTCTATTATTCTATAGAAATGGTACATCTATAAAATGATAGAGAAGATGCTAGAAAAGATGGTCAATATTGATTAAAATGTGGACAGAATCACAGTAATGCTTCAGAATGGACAGGCATAATGATATCAGAAAGATCGTTTTAAAAACATAGTGCCATTGTTTGTCTTGGAATTTTAAAATCAAGTAAGATTAATAAGTTTTTATTTTTTTCAGTGATTTATCAAATTAAAAATTTTATTTTTATTTGTGCCTGTCATATCCCCTTATCCATCACCTTCACAAATCTTTTGTGTTTTTTTCTCCAGAAAGTACTTGAATTTTCTATAGAGATCATCTCTTGCCAGTGGTGTCTCAAGTGTCATTTTAAGTGTCTAAAGCAAAAGGCTTTTGGCTACTTCTGTGTTAACAAATCAAGCACTGCCAGGGAACATTCCTGGACACTGGAACTTGAATATGTTAAAGTCTTAGAACATTCCCTGGCATCATTTTTCCTGGGCCAGCAAGTGCTCTCTCAAACAATTTCCAGGTATGGCCTGAATGTTCATGCAGTCTAGGAACTGATCTCAAAGGATGTACAACCTGCTTTGGTGTCTAGGATGATAATGATTCTCTTCTCTGCCTCTTGGCCTCAGTGCCACAGAATAGTCCCAGGTGCATTGTTGCCCTATAAATATGTAGCCTTTTGTGACAGATTAAATAAAGACAGATTCAAAATTAATGCCTCAGATTCTGAGCCAATGAATGCCCTTTCATGTTTTTGGCCATGAGCTTTAACTGTTCCCAGAGTCCCAAAGTCACTTTATATGACTATTTTCAAGCACCATATTTGGCTTAATTACCCTTGTACTATAAACCCCAATTTTCTGTCCAATTTTCATATTGTGATCCTGATAATATAATTTTCCTGTAGACAGTTTATTAGTTATAACACGCCTCTTGTAAAAATAAATAGGGTTCAGAGTAGGTCTTGAATCTTTCTCAGTCTTCTTAATGTCTCCTGGTTTTTTTCACCTGGCTTTGTAAATTCCCAGCTCTGCAAAAGAAATATAGCAGATTTCTAAAGGACAGCATGAAATAAACTTGAAATCTGTAATTTTGTATATTTTCTTTCAAGCTTTTAATTGCCTAGGCAGCACTTTTTTCAGACGAAATCTCACATTTCATAAGTATGAGATAACCATTTCATGAACTCAAGGCAGCTTACCTGAATAACACTTAGAGTATAATCTTTGTGAACATGAACCATGACTCTCTAAAATCAGTGCATGATTTGCCTGTTTAGAGGATGGAGACACCCCAATTAACCAGAAAATGGACAGCTATTCTGCCCAGCAGAAACACTTTCTGCAGCTCCAGTTTCATAAATTAAATCCACCTCCAACTTGATGCTTTGGGTAATTTAGAAGTCTACATTTGTCTTTAAAAGTACACAGAACAAGGATGCAACCTATCCTTGGCTTTTTATTGATAAGACCATGTGTACAGTAGGCTTATTTTTCTTTGGCCTAACAGAATAATGATTATAGAATTCCAGCAGCAAAGAAGAAATTTTAATTCATGCCTCAATTTTATTCAAGAAAGAAATCTTTAAGGACACAAATAGAGAGTAGCATGATGGAAGTTCATTTCCTTCATTCTCTTTTAAAGGCAAAATGCTGAGCACAAAAGTAAGCCAGAAGTAAGAACAGCCCCTCTGCAGATGGATGGAATGAAGAATATCTGTTAAAGGGTCTTGGAAACTGCAGGCTATGTTAGTTCTGCCTAGTGAATATTGATGCCCATAATTTCAGGACATCTTGAAGTTAAGGCTGTTATGATTCCTGTCTGAAACACAGATGAATTTTAGGCATTCAAATTCTTACTTGGGAAGGAAGAGATATTAGGACTACAGCTACAGTACTAAGTTAAAAATGCCCAGGAACAGCTTTTGGCACTGAGGCAACAGGCATGAAACAGTTTGTGTCATTAATAAAAAATGGGTTTATAGCACTAAAGCAGGATGGCTTCATCCCAACTGCAAACTGGATCTTTTATAACACTATTTAATTTATTGTTATAGATCTTTTAGGAGAAATGGATCTCATCCAAAATCAGCACAGTTCTATATCTGAAGCAGTCTTCAGCAAAGTACTGTATTTCATCAGCTGTTTTTCTTTGCTGTTTTCCTCTACAAATGCCTAGATTTTTCTAAGTGTTATTAGTGGAGTCTGCACTCATTAACTGGTTCTATGATCAATGGTGTTAGAACAAGTAAGATCTACATTATCCACAGTGCATATTTTTTCCAGTTTTCCAAGAAGCAGTCACCTTAACACACCTACAGACTTCTATTACTGTGGATCATCATTTGCAGCTATTATTGATGTAAGAGGGAATTGGATAAGGGGATTAAAACATGTATTTCCTTTGGAGACCAATGTTATTACTTCTATTTAACAACATTATATTTGCTCCAGTGCTATTCATTTACTGTCTGCTAAACTGAAAAATACAGATCTTAATTCCATTCCAACTCACAATTTTAGCAGAATTTCTATCTGTTCTAATCACTGTGTTTTGTTCTGTTTCATTTCTGTAGGAATTTTGTTAAGAGATATTCCCATATGTTTTAGGGATTGTGAAGAGTGAACACACTTTACAAGATTCAAACATGACATTACTGAAGCCAAATAGCATTGCTGTTTTCCAGTGTGTTGGACCTTTGTATGAATAGTAAAATTATCCAGAGGATAGAAAATATTCACAGAACTTTTCTTTGAGACATAAGCCCTCAGGTTTTAGGTATGAACCAGCTTCCAGCTGCTGAAGGAGAAAGAACTTCCCCATAGGTAGTATCTGCCACAGCAGCCTGTTACATCAAGCTGAAACATCTGCTTCCAACCACTGCTGGACAGAAATACACACAAAGTTCTCTGACATTAATTAGCATCTTTTATTACTTTCACCGTTAGTAGCATTCTTTGCAAATATTTCCTACAATTACTTACAGTCTTTATATATAGTGAATTTGCCCGTGTCATGCCCATCATTTATTATCATCTTTTGTCAGGTATGACTGCACAAATGAATGCATATAGAAAAAAGATGGGAAACAGATTGATTTATGCATCCAAGTCAGATACTCAATTACAAGAAATCCATTCAGCCAACAGGGGAAAAAATAAATCTAGATAAATTGTACGAACTTTTCAAGTAAAGCAATAGTGCCTGACTTTTGGGTTTCTTTGTCTGACTGCCAAATGAAAAAGCAGAGTCAAATAGTAAATATGCTGTTCTGTCAAAACTTATGGAGAATACACCAAATCTCAAACAGTAAAACATTCCAGGAAAACTGGAATCCTGCTGTATGTTCAGAGAGGCAAAGCAGATTTGACTCATGCACATGATTAATTACAATGAACTGCCAGGAGTCCACACCGCCATGACCCAAAAATGAATGCAGAAAGGATAACAATGTTATAAAGCAGGCACTGAAAAAATTCTGAAGGAAGGCAGAATTGAACAGGGAGCCAGTAAATTAGCTGTCAGGCTGTAGAAAACAAGACAGGAAAAGGAGTAGCTCAATGGGACACAAACGTTCAGGGGCTCAAGCTGTCACAAGAGAACAGCTGGAACAGAAGAGCTTTTTCCTATGGTGGTTATTTCTTCCCATTTCTATTTTATGCTTGGATCTTAGGAGAAAAAACAGAGTCCATGTATGACTTCCCTTTACTCTGTTCAGGAATTCACTGGAACATGGGGACTCAGATTATATTAATGTAATTTAAGACAAATAAATTGGAAGTTACATCAGCAGACATCCTTGCTGCTGAAATGCTCTCTAACATGACCTAGCAAGCTGGCCATATTTTGTCTAAGTGCGAACATGCACAGCATTCACTTTACTTTGATTATCCATTAAAACAGTAGTTGAAAAAAGAGCCTTCCCAACAGGAAACAGGCAAAGCTGCCTAAAGCTTTGAACACTGGAAGAGCACATTCTGTTTCCAGTTCTGCCAGTGAACTGCTGTTCTTTCTCCATCTGTCAAGTTTCTCAGGTTATGGGTGACAGTAATGAAGTGGTATGTAAGGAATAAATACACTATAATCTTGATAAAGAGGCTTGATAAAAAATGCTATTAATTTTAATTAAGGATGCTGAATTAACTAAATGACAATTGTCACCATGGACTTTTGGTTTTTTTCCTCAATTAAAGAAACCAAATAGATTAAATTACTTCCAACCCTACTCTTTTTTCTTTTGCCTCTTTATTGCCTAATTAAATTTGATGTGAATGCAATAGTAAAGAAATTACAGTAACATTTCATGCTGTTTAGAATAAAAAAAGTTTGGTTGGTTGGTAGGCATCTCTTGAGACTGTCTAGTCTGTCTCAGGGCCAGCTACCAAGCCAGGTCAGGCTGCTCAGGCCCTTGTCAAGTTGAGTTTCTGCTGTTTCAAGCATGAAGAATCCCATAACCTTTCTTCTCCAGTGCTTAAGTAAATGAAATGAAATTTTTATTCCCATATCCAGCTGGAATTGCTCTTGCTACAATTGTGGCTGTTGCCTCCTTTCACTGACCATCACAAAATCACAGAATACTTAGAATCGGAAGTGACTTCTGGAGATTAACTCCTTTTTGACACCCTGCTGCCATCCAGTAAGGCCCAGATGTCCCCAGGTTCATGTACGATGTCTGTCCTCTGCTGCCAGGCTGGGACATCTCAGGAATCACTGTACTGATGGCTGATTAAGTAAATAATCTTCAAATATTCTTAAATCACACTGAAACATATTTTCATTGCCTGCAGTGGAAGTTTAAGTGCTTAAACGACTGTTAAGATTATGTTTAATCCCAAGAATCTAGAGATTTCTTTCATGACATCAGTGTCTGGGCTACTCCAGAGTGGAGTGAGAATTGGCCCAGCAAACATTACCTGTGATAATCTGACATCACTGACAGTGGTTTCAGCAACCTTCTGCTAACAAAATTTGTTCTTAAAATAGGCTTTCAACAAAATCACTGAGCAATATTAGAGATATTGTCTGGGGAAGAAAACAATGCAATCCATGAGGAATTAATGCCAAGTTCTATACATAAAAGCTATCAGCTGTATGATGATAGGCTGAATAATTATGGTCTCTGGTATTATAGAAAAGTGTCTAAAGTATGGTAAACCATGAGTTGAAAGTTATTCAGTGTAAGGCTGCTACAAAAAAAATAGAACAAACCATATTGGGATAGATAAACAATAGTTGTGTTTGCAAAATGAACTTGCACATGAAATAACTTGTCAGTAGCATGACCTCAGGGGGAACACCATGTCCATTTTTGGGCAGTGCAGATCAAGAAGAATGTGAGTTAGTCCAGACAAGCAACAGAAATAACTGAAGGTCTTAAAAACATGGCACATAAATGTTGAAGGAATTAGGACCGGGTAATCCAGATACGGTTGAGGAAAGAAAACTTGGCATGACTTAATCTTTTCTGACTTTAAAAGCGACAAAAAGAACAAGGAGGACATAAAGACTCGAGGCCGTTTCTGGTGCTGATTGGTACTAAAGATGTTTGGCCACTATGACTTATTTCTCCCATGTAAGTGGATCGGGAGCAGGGTCCATGCAGCCAGTTCATCCATCACTACTGCTTAGCTCACCCTCATGAGCTAGGCTTTTGGCAACAGAAGGCTCTCAGAAAATATGAAACTACTGCCAAACACTGAGGACTGTCCAATCTTGTAACCTTTTTTTTCCCTATACTATGCATCAGCTTGTATTTGTACAAAGACTGTTTACACCACATGAAGAGCTGAGTCAGAAACAGAGGCAGGCTACACAAATCATTTCATGACAAAATTTGGCCATATTTCTGTTTCTTTAAAGGCAGAATCCAAGTGTAACTATCAGCTGAGAATTAAATAGTGCTGTGGGTGGAGCTGGGCACAAAAAATGTACTTCTGTTTAAAAGAAAAAAAAAAGAAGAAGAAAAAAGAAATCCATTGATAAAAATTTGATGCCAAGGAGTAGCAAGGCCAGCTGCTGCCTAAGGGCAATAACTATGAAGGTGATTCAGGGGAAGTCATGCCCTCACCAAGTGGGTGCAGTCCTACAAGGCTGAGCAAATTGGGCAGAACCATGGTCTGGTAGCAGGGTCCATCAACAGTCCCAGATCCAGGTCCATGACTGATGCCAAGGATCCAGTCAGGGGCCAAAGAAGATGGAAATAGCTGCAAGCAGACACAAAACATTTTGGACAGAGACAGAGAGGCTGTGGCCAAGCTTAAATGGTGTCCTGGCCCTACAGGAAGGAGTGTGGAAGGTCGGGAGGATTAGCAAGGTCTATCAGTTCTCTCAGGACTCTGGAAAGTTTCAAAGGAAATAAAAAATAACATATTCTTGATTCAACACACATTGGGCTGATTTTAAAGGCAGTTGTTCTTAAAAACAGTTGATGCTACACAGCATTTAAAAGTCCAAAGGAAGAAGGATAAAATTCAATAAATACGATTTGTTCACTACTGTTGAATTCAAATATAGACATTTCCACCAACAGCAAAACATATGATATATTTTCTAGTAAATATGGGCTGAAAAAATATTTTTGGTCTTGGTTTATGCTTGGAGTATACCAAAATTACATCTTGGGTTGATGGTAGAATCAACTGTGCCAATATATTTTTTAATTGTTCTGTGGTTTTGGAAAAAAATCTCATGAAATCTCCTGAGAATTGTTGTTTTTTGAAAATCTTGGCTGCACCTCAAATGTGAACAGGCTCTTCCAGCTTTGGGATTTTACTGGAAACCATAAGCAAAGAACTGATGTTGAAGCTGGGAATTCAAACGTTTCCCCTCCTTTCTTGGACAGAGATTAGATGAGCTAGATATGACATACTGGTTTCAATCCATCTGTTCTTTCAGGCACTATCAGATACATAGTTCATTTCAGTGACAGCAAATGTTCTGAATAATTTGTATTACTTGCATTCTGCAATATCCTTGGTGATCTGTTCTCCTTCCCCACTTGCCCCACAGACACAGACTGAGCCATTCATCAAGTGCTCCTCACCTCATTGTACCAGGAGACAGCTGTGCTCTTATGGATTGCTTTAGACCATTTGGCTGCAAAAGCTGGCTGGCAATCCTCTACAGCTGTAACCTTGGCCCACTAACTTTCTAATGAAATCCATGCCACAGTGGGTACCAAGGGGAAAACAAACACCCTTTTGTCCACAGAAAGTCTGGCAGGGAAGCAGGTCCACTTTTGTTTCAATAACAAATTTCCTTTGACTGCAGCCTTCCCTTTGATTTTTTTCACAGTTAGAAAAATTGACAAGGGCAGGAGGAGACCTACAGTACTTTGGGTTACAGCTGCAAATTTTTTGAAACAAAGAATCTATGGACAATTAGCAAAGAAACTGCTATATCAATTCTTAGAGTTCTACCTTAATGGGAGGTGGTTTCATTCCTCAGACTGGTTTCTTTCTCGTATGTACACACATTTGGTAGAAAAGCCTGGAGCAGCGAGGAATGTCTGGCATTTCTGCTGTCAGTGTGCATGTATTGGAGTTCGTTATTTTTAGAAGCCCATCACATCCAAGTATGCATGAATTCTCACGTAACCTCAAAGCATGAACAGCTCAGGGAGTCAGGGATGTGAGGCATTATCAGATTAAGCACACAACTTGGTTCATGCTGAGTGTTTTTCACACAAACACTTGCTGCATATCCCAGTCCAGGGGCAAATGGTACTGTAAGATTAAAATGGAGAAGAGAAGCAGGAAAGGCTGTGGCAGCTGGGGTATAGCATAACTCTGCAGGGCAGAGCTAAAATTCTTTAACGTTGAGATGGCATGGGCAAAACTGGATGT
The DNA here is from genome assembly GCF_030490865.1 of Poecile atricapillus. Lineage (NCBI taxonomy): Eukaryota > Metazoa > Chordata > Aves > Passeriformes > Paridae > Poecile > Poecile atricapillus. The sequence goes on along the minus strand of NC_081251.1, from coordinate 19,192,357 downwards.
TCAGTGCATTTTAGACAGCCATTGTCTTTTCTAAATGGCTCTAAGAAAATGTTTTTAAAGGGGAAGTTTTCTGTAAATAGGAGATTTCTGACAGGTCTACTGTGGTTTTCTGACCCATGCCCAGAAATGAAGCCTTATTTCTTCTTTCTTGCCAAGATCATCTGATAAGCAGCCTTTAAAAGCCTTCACAGTAGAAGTGAAACAGCGTCAACTTTACAAAGAAAGCCCAGGGAAGGTCAGCTTTTGAGAGTGCTTGAGACATAGTTATTCACGTAAGAGAAAGGGCCAAATTTGAACTGGAACTTTCCAGAGCTTTTTCAATTTCCTTTTATTTTCAAAAAAGTAAGCATACAATTTCTTACAATGCCAAAGCCCAGCAAATGTAAGGAAAACATTTAGGAAAATGTCCCAGTGTTAGGGATAGAAGATTTACTGGTTGAGCCAGAGAACAATTTTACAACAAACTTCCACTTAAAGAGAGCATTGTTTTAAAGATAGGGCAAGGATCTCGAAACTGCTGAGTGGTTTTAGATCCCTGAAATTTTGAAGGCCAAGCAGAGGACAGTTTAAAGTGTCTTGAATCTCTGCTCTAGAACCAGAACATCCAAAATCACTTGACATGTAAATGATTAGGTGTACTGAAAAAAATAAACAGGACAGTATTCCACCACAGGGTACTTCTGAAAAAAAATACTTTTTTTCAGTAAAATAAGGCATAAATAAATGTGAGCCATGGGTCAAGTTTTTTGTTGTTGTTGGTTTTTTTTGTTTTTTTTTTTCCATTGAAGTGCTTAATCAGACTTTCAGTATTTAATTTAATCACCAAAGCTTGGGCCTAAAGCCCTTTGCTGAGGGAAATCCAAGTTTAGAACATAAATACAACATTCCTGCATAATGCAGCTTTGATCTAATGAATAATAACGTGGAAGGATTCTTGTTCTATTACTCCCACAACACAAATGAAATGGCCTTTGTGTAACTTTCTCTAGTCTTGATTACATCTGTATGTCATTTAGGTCTAAGAGAGTAAGACAAAAGTAATTATAATTTTGTTGGCTTAAGAGCAATCTTTGTTTTTGGACACAGAGGTTTTAAATGGGGTTGAATTGCCTTTCTCCCCCCCCCGCCCCCTCCCATTCCCCTGTTTTTATTTTAAGTTTCTTTTAAAAAACAGAATGAAGAAATGGGGGGAAAAAAAATGAGCTAATGACATGGTTAGTGCTACTTGTTGCTTCTTGTGAGCTTGTCCAGAGCTCATAATGCACATTTCCTTCAGAAAGGAGTTAAAGTTTTACATAAATAAAGATAGCATGGTGTCGTGCTACTGGAATTGTGCAGGCTTAAAGCAGCCTCTAAAAATATTCTGTATGATTATGCTGAATGTCTTTCTAGTCCCTATGGTAACCAAAGGAACAATCAGTTGCTCTGAGGACAAGTGGAAAAGAAATGCTATGAGAAAAACAGACCCTTTCTGACTAGAGCAAGGAACAGGCATGATCTCTGCAGCCTCCTGGAAATAACGTACACTGTCGTTATAACTTTAAGCATGCAAACAAAGATCCAAGTATCACAAAGGGGATGAAAAATAAAGAGCTGGCACAATGTTCTGTAGTGAGGTACAGAGGTAATTTTCATCTTGTAATTATTATTTCCCTGCTACTGCCAAGGCTTCCATAGACTAATCTCTACTCTTTCAGGGTTTCTAGTTGGATGTCTTCTGAACAAAGTCTCACAACTCATTTTGCTCAGCACCCAACATCAGTCATCTTTAGAGGTGCATCCAAACCACTGCCAGGCATAAGTAGGATTTCCTTACTCCAGGGCAGAAATACTTATTAACACCAGCATAGAATATCTGCAGCATTCCCACTAGAACTCAATAAGCTGAGTTTCTTGTTGCAAAATAATCTTATTTTCATGGAGAAAAATATTAATTTTTCATAATGTTGAATATATGAGAGATCAGCTTGGTATACTGAGGATACTAAATCTTGTTGTTTTTGCTGTAGAGATCTCAGAGAGCAGGAAGGAAATGTTCCTGAGGAACACAAGAGAAAGGAAGAGGATCTGGAGCACGAATTTGCAGCAGAGAATTGGAGGAACTAGCTGGGGAAGAGGAACACCTGGCATAGTAATTGAATCTCATAACATGATTTTACATGTGAACATCAAATCTGTAGCAAACATTTAAAACCATGTATGTTAAATACACTTTCTAAAAAAATATATCTATGAACCTAAACATATAAAAATGTCACTAAAATATTACTATATTAATAACTGTAACAGTGAAGAGTTCATAACCATAACAGATTTTACTCATTGTCTAACTAACTGAGTCATACTCGCTAACTGAGCATCCCACAATGCTCAAACTAACAAAATAGTGTTTTCTATCAAATCATTTTTTAAAACTTTTTATTTTTTTGCATCTCACTCTAAAGCTTAAAGAGTTCTTTTGGGCTTCACACCAGAAAAATGACTGCCACTGAAAGGGACCCTTTATGTTGTGTCTCTGATCTAGGAAAAACTGGCTCAAAATGCAGATTTAGAGATTTTTTGCCTCACTCATCATTCTCCACAAGCATCATCTTTTGAAATCTTTCTCTTCCATTATTTGAAAAGGTGTAAGAAGAAATTCAACACATTTAGTGTACTACATAGAGAAAAATGCATTTTTCATTTCTGCATATCACTTCCAGAATTTCAGCAACAGATGTAACTGAACTACCAAAGCTTCTGAGACCAGAGGGGATGCAAGGTCCCTTCCTTCTGCCCTAGGTAAGGTACACTGTTTTCTTAACCATTTTTGAGTGGAACCTCCTAGGCAGAAATATGTGTACATGTGCTAGGTTTTGGAATTCCATACTGTTAATTTGCAATTCCACCATATGTGGAATGATCTGGACAAAGTTGGCCTACTGGATGTGATGTACAGACTGACATCTCAGAGCTAAAGTCCACACTTGCACTACGTCCATCCAAAACATGATCTACCAGTGAACCATAAGCAGATTACAGTTAATACAGTAGTCTCAGTGTATAACATGCATTACTGACCTCCACTATATTAATTACCATTAGTGGCTAATAAAACACAAATCATCCTAAAGTGTCCCTGTAATCCTCAAATTCATACGTGTACATCTGGTAAAGAAATTCACTTTTAGGGCATATTAATAGCATGTACCAACTTACTTTCCAAATCTAGAAATTATATTTTTCATCTTTTATATCTCATAAGGCAGAAATTTTTACTGTTATTTTTGTCTGTCTTCTCACGATGCAGGGATTTCTTGATGCAAGGATTTCTTGAAGCCAAATCCCTCGTGCTTTTTTTGCTGCATTTATTTACTTTCCAACACCCCTTCTCTCTCATTGGAGAACACAAATCTCAGAAAAATGATGGCCATGGAAGGTGGATGTTAGCAGCAGCAGCAAGAAGATGGATGCAAGGTCCAGGCTGGACAAAACTTCAAAATAAGAACATATGCACTCACCCTCTTATCTCCTTCCCACTTTATCAAGACAGATCTCTTGCTTCAAACACCCCTAACAGTATGAGGTTTGTCAGTGAAAGTGCCTAGGTCTACAGAGTCCTGGGGAAAAGAATAGTGTCACTTCAATCACATGAATGGAATGCATCATTAATCAAGTAGTAAAAAAGTGCTGGGTTTACAAAGTTGTACTTTTTCTCCATTCATGCTGGATTTTATCACTTCCAACAAACTGTTGGTAGCATGACAAAAAAAAAGAGAAAGAATAAGATCTTTGGATTATCAGAGCTCACTGTCAGTCATTGTGAGGACTGCAAATATTGATAACGTCCTGGGCTGGGCATCCAATTCCAAGTGCAGAGCTGTTTTTTACTCTTTTTACTGTGTGCTGAGGGAGAGCCTTAAGGAAGTTGTACAAAGGCAGACTGAAGATTGTTGCTCTTCCCTGCCGCACACTTCATGGCCAAAAACTGGAGGCGAACTAACAAACACTATAAATAAGGAAAAAGAAATATAAAAAGAGGGAAAAAGGTTACAATAAAGCAGAAATTGGAAACAGGCAAAAGTCAAAAAACAAGCAACAGTCTAAATAGAGACAGGCTGGCATCAGTTCAAGCTATGGGACTTAAAATAATTTAAGGCAGTCACCTTTAAAAAGAAGCTGTAAAATTGCCTTGGTTGTATCAACAACTTGAGCCTTTCTAAAGACTAAAATCTCTGTTTGTCTTTCTTTCCCTGTTTTCTCTGTTTTTTCATGCATCTTGCATTTCCCTCAGGTCCTATTCCTCACAGATAAATTTTCCTCCAGCTCAGAAATGTATTATTTTGACTACTTAAACTCATTTTTTTTTTAAATTATACTGATAACCAGTGGTATTTTTCTGGGTCCTTGACAAGGGATGATATCTTTAAATAATAGTAAGTTAATGCAACACAAATTTTTGCACAATGTTTTTTACTATATTATGTCTAAAAATAACAGCAAGGCAGTTAAAAGTATAAACACTTCTGAAGAATAAAAATGGTTCAACTTTGCCATTTATAAAGATGAACAATTAAGAAAAACTAATGTATGAAAATGAGATTACCATAAAATGGCACGGAATAGTCCTTGTGAACATTTTTTTTGTTTAAATGGGGATAAAATATTGATGAAAAGTATTTTTTAAAAAATAAACTTTTTAAAATATCCTGTGACAAAAAATATAAATGGTACTGGCTGTGTCCCAAGTAGAAACAAGCTAAAATATCCATGGGGTCGTAAAGATTTCCCAGAAACTCCCTGAAACTGTGAAGTGTGTCAAAAAGAGTATTTTCCTGATGAAACCATATAAAAATAGCTTCAATAAAGTTAGCAAAGGAGTTAATTCTGGCAGAAGGGATCTGCTTTGAGTCATTAAGATGTTGCTCTCTCCTCATGTATCATTGTCAATTTAAATCAAGGGATACTACACCTGAGACTGCCAGAGAAGAGTAAAACCTGGGACTGGTCACTTATTACCTCATTTCCAGTCTTGGACTCTGGGCTGCCAGGAGTGTCCTCTGCCCCTTTTTGGCTCAGTTCGGGACACTGTTCAACCCAACTGTCTACCCCACTGCCTTCTTACCCTTTCTACACACTGAGGAAAATGTAGGTGTAACTAGCTCTTTTAGAAAGATAATTTGTTGCAAGCTGTTACGTTTCTCAAGTGAATGTCAGATGAATTCATAATTGTGGGAACCCTTGAAACATTTCCAGCCTTACACAACATGTTTGTTTTAAGGCTCCGATAACGTCTGTAATGTGTGGGTCTGCTGAGATTTGGAACAGATGCATTATTTTCCTCAGCCACCTGGAAGAAAGTAAAATATTGAAAAAAGTTGTTTTATAAGGACTCCCTGGTGTCCACAAACTGGTCTGGTTAATAAAAGAGAAAATATTTCTGATTTTTTTCAGTTGCAAAACAAATAGTAAACGTATAATTGCTGCTTTCTGTCAAGGACATAAAAATGTCAGGAAGCTTGCAAGGCTTAAAATCAACACACAGTAGCTTGCCTAGTGTCCTGATCTTGGGGTACATTAAGGGTTTCTGAATGTACTTTTCAGACCTGTCCTGTAAACCTGAAACAAGAAAGAAGACCTCAAACCCATGTGCAATTCAGGGTAAACTAGGTGGTTTTAGCAAGAGTTAGAAGAAATTCATATGGCTGTTTAAAGTTCTTAAATTCTTTTACTGGGGAAAAGACACACTTGAAGTTTACACTTTTGAGAGCAAAAGATCTTTGAAAAAAGAAAAAGTTGCCAAGGTCAAATGGCAGCCCAAAGAATAGACTTCTGCAAATTGAGTAATGTTCAGCTTGTTGCAAACACCTTTGAAGTTATGAGCAGACTATTTCACATATACAAATATCACCAGCCATAACATTTGCTGAAGTCTTCCTCTGCTTCCACTCAATATAATGAAATGTGGCAAAATCCTTCATGTTTACAGGCTTTACAACCCTGATAGGGCTGTAAATATACATAATAAATAATATATAATATTCCTGCTTTACATGTTACAACTCAGCTGCAAGACATATACACTGGAATTTCCAAACTAGGTTTCAGATTGATATATGTCATTGAAATTATTTTTTTCATTTAGTTGGAACTCTAAAATTGCAATGAAAACAAGCTGAATCTATTGCCAAGAGAACATCAGCTTTAACGGAAGTTATCTTTTGTTTCTGCATTTCAGAGATCAAATGGCAATGATTAAAATATGATTTTGTAACAAATATTTATGCATCACTAACAAAATTCCTGTATTGTTCTTGTGTGCTGCCATTGTGTAAGACCAGCTCTTTATACCACAGTCAGTTCATCTCATATTTGAAATATAAATTATGACATTTATATGGCAAAGTGCTGTGTAGAGGGATCAGTGTGAGAGAAGTTGGCACTTCTTGAAAAAAAAGAAACGAAATAAAATGTTTCTTTTTCAATCTTCTCCTCTGCTAAGTGAACTAGAATATAAGGACATTTAGTTGTAATACTAAGAAAACAAAATATGGGCTACATTCCTCTCCTTTCAGCCCCCTCCCCCAAAATCTAAATCTTCATTATCTAACAATTTACACTGATCTACATCTGCAAAACTGCATAGCTGCATTTGAAAATCCCAAAGGCTTACTGCAATTCCTAACAGATGTATCATTGCTTTTATACAAAGGGGAATAATGTGGCCCAGTAACCACAAGAAATACATCAAATTATATCTCTGGTGATGACTATAGCGTCTGGTGATGATATCATGTGCCAACTAGTTTCTTCGGCAACTTACACGGACCTAGAATTATGTCTGTCTGTGAAGCTCAGTAGAGAATTGTACAACAGTTCACTTCTCATTGCCTTTTCAGAGAAGTTATGGAATATTTAGTTGAAATGATAATGCATTTATAAAGTCTATTATTTAGTAAGTCGTTTTTCATCCTTACATCATGGATATAATCCAGACATCAGGTTTACAGGCAATGCCTGCTTATGTTAGACTAAAAATTGCTCTGCTGGGGCTTGATGACATGCTTGATTTTTCCAACTAAGCCCAATCTGACTCTCCAAAGTGGGAGTGAGACGAGCAAACCTGGACGAAAATCTAATGGAAGCAGAAGGATTAAGATGAGTAGCTAAGGATACAAGGCAGAGAAAAAAGCAAGCACACAAGATGACAATGCAGAAGAGAAGGAAATCTGAAGGGTGCATCAGGGAAGTGACAGCAGGGCTAGATACAAACAGAGATTGTCAGCTAATGTATGATGGACCTTCAAGCAGTCCACATACTTGCCAGTTATCCCAGGCTTCATCTAGTCTACTGGTTTTTAGATATCTTAAAATTGCCACTCTTTAAAACTGATTGTTTGTGCTGTCGCACTATATTAGGGAATGGCAAGAAGTACATCATGACTCTCTTAGTTGCATTGTCCAAGAGAGCAAAGTTTATTTTCTTGGTCTTCTTTTATAGACATGTTTGAGAAGGTCTGAGAGATAAAACTCTCACTGATCATTAAAGCAACGCATCACCAGCATTGGTTAAGTGGAACACCACCCCTTGACTCTTTCCTAAACTGCAAAGATTGTTGTTCTTTACCAAGGACTGTTTGGATTCTTTCTTATGCTTTCTCAGGCCAGAGTGAGAAGCCTGCATGACTTAGTTTCACACAGGCTCTGTTTCCTGCTTGTTTTCAGCATCCATACTAACCTTTTGGAAAGTGTTAGCTGGAATGAGAGGGAAAAGTGCAGGTCCTTTAACTCATTTGCAGTTGAGTGAAGTCTGGCAGTGTTTCATTTACCATCATACAGAGCTTCATCAACCTGATCCCTTGGAGTTGGCTGCATGTCTCCATCACTACCCTGGCCTACAATCAGCTGTTCTTGCATGCCTAGCCTAGCCTTCAGATAAAGCTGTTCTCAAGTCTGTGAATATATATAAATACAAATATACTTTTTATGTTATGACATCAAGTAGTCAATGGTCATTCAGAAAATTTGCCACAGGATAACAAGATCATTGGTCATTATCATATAAATATTTTAGTAAAAACATCCATGCAAATTAGATAAAGAATTCAAAGACTAAGGGAGAGTAAGGGTATATCTAAGAAATACTCTGCTTAATTCCCATGCTCAACTTTTTACGAGGAAATCTCTAATTGAACTTCTTAAATAGAATTAAAACTGCTAATTCCTTTTGGAGTAAGGGAATGAAAATATAATTAATGCTTTAAAAATATACCTATCTTCAGTCAGAAGAATTTGAATTTAGCTGTGAAATTAGCCCATCTCTCATCCTTCATCAGGAATGTTCCTGGTGTTATGGAAGGGACATCTCTCCATCTTTATCAACAAGTCTTGATAAAGAACTTGGAAGAAATTAACTTGTTATTGAGGATGATTGAACATTGCATTGCGGCAGACACTCCAGTGTTTTGAGAAAGCAGAAGCATGTCTTGTCTGATTCCATGCTTGCCTGGGAAAATGTAAGGAAGGTAAATATGGCAAGAGTCTGTGAAGACAATATTTTCCAGATGAATTTAGGATGAAAATTGTCTGAAAAAATCAGACATTTTCTGAAAGATGGAATTTAGGAGTCATCCAACATCTTGGAAAATTAAACTGATGAAAACTTAATTCTATCTGGTAGCAGAGACAGTATTTTTATCTATACCTTGTCTGATGATGATTTGAGGACTTATTTTTAAGGGCACAGGCTATCTGACAGGAATTAGATATGCACAAGTATGGTCTCACAAATTCTTCACATGCCTAACTCCATCTACGTGAGAGGAAGGAAGAAAAGACAGGCAACTCTAAATCTTGACTACAGAGCAGCTAATAGGAAACAGCAGGCACTACAAGGCCATTATCAGCCACTCCCCAACCTGGAAAACTTCTGTCATAATCAGATCATCTAAGATTCAGCTTCCCCCTCTGTTTAAAGGTTCATGGAGGTGTTATACATGGTAGATTTGTCTTCCTTTGATTGACCAAACTCCTATTCCAAAAAAGGCAAAGGTCACCAAAATGGAAAATAAACAGGGAAAGGAAATAACACATAAGAAGGAATAGCAGTAGGCTTTTTCTGAGACACAACAGGCCACCAGTGAGCTTCAGAGATTTGAAAAGACTTTAAAAGACTTTAAGAGGCCTGCAGCTTTTTTACAGATGGGAGACTTAAATATTGAGAGCTTAAATTAATTGCCTGAGCATGCTAAAAGCTAACAAGAATGAAACCATCTTATTTCTTATCTTCAAGGCCATCCTGCCTTCAATTAATTGTTCCAAATCTACTCAAAAGCAAATAGTAAAGAGATGTTTTTCCCTCTGTCTGCCTTAATCCAGAATATTATGATCAAAATGTCAAATAGTATCAGTGTAGAATCCAATAACTCTGGAGACAGGAAGGTGAGCAGCTCCATTAGCCAAGTGTCCAAGCCAATGTGTTTAAGAGAAAAACTTCCTCCTAAATACCGTTTAACTACTTAGGCTAACTCACAGCTTGACTGGCAGAGTTGAAAACCATTTTCTTGCTTCCTTATTCTATTTTGGGCAACTAATTCAACCTCTTTTACTTTTACTTTTTAAAAAACATTTCATTTTGCTTTGTTCATGTATATAAAACACATTGAAAAAGGATACATTGTGCAGGCTGTAGAGTACTCCCAAATAGTTCATTTCCACTTCTCAGGACACAGATCTCTGTTGCCTTCAGGTCAGACAAACAGAACTGTGATAGTGAATAGAAATCTCTGTTACTGAGAAACAATTAATATATGGATAAATGTGTAAAAAATACCTATTAATATCAGATACTAGGTACAAGAGTCCTAACTACTGGTTTTACCTGGAGTAGAATTAATTTTCTGCCTAGTGGCCGGTACAGGGCTGTGTTTTGGATTTGTGCTGAACAAAGGGTTGATAACACAGAGATGTTTTTGTTATTGCTGAGCAGGGGTCACACAGAGCCAAGGCCTTTTCTGCTTTCTGTGCTGCCACGCTGGTGAGGAGGCTGAGGGTGCCTGGGAGGTTGGGAGGAGACACATCCAGGACAGGTGATCCAAATTGACCAGAGGGATATTCCAGACCATACAACATCATGCTCAGTATATGAAGTGGGGGAAGGAATGAAGAAGGAAGGAAGGAAGGGGAAGAAAGGGAAGAAGGAAGAAAAGGGAATGTTTGTCTTCCCAAGTCATCGTTGTATGTGATGGGGCCCTGTTCTCCTGGAGATGGCTGAACACCTGCCTAAACTTGGGAACACTGAATGAATTCCTTGTTTTGCTTTCCTTTTCCTGTTAAACTGTCTTTATCTCAACCCATAAGATTTCCATCTTTTTTTCCTAGCCTTTACCCTTCTGACCCTCTCCCCAAACCCATTAGTGGTGGGGGGTAAAAGGCTGCCTGGGACTTGGTTGCTGGATGGGGTGAAACCAAGACATTGTATCATGTTAAAATCATTATCAAAGGTGTATACAAGCTATTAACACAGTAGATGCAACTTATCACTTAGAAAATCCCATTTCAAATACTGCAGATAGTTCTTACATGGAGATTTTCCTTTCACAAAGAATAGAATTTTCTAGATAATGATGAGTAAATCAGCATATAAGCAGGCATGATGTATTTAGATATCCTGAAAATCTTGAAAATTAACAATTTAATATACCTTTATTTTTGTGCATCCTGCACTCACTTTTGTGTAAATTTTACCATGGACTGAACAAATTAATTCCCTCAGTTTACCTCAGGGATTATTCCACACTTTGAAGAATTGAATAGGGTAGCTCAATGCTCAATGGCCATTTTTCTACTCCTACAATTAAAAAAAAAACCCTTCCTTCCATTTTTCCAAATATTTCCTTCAAAATAATTGTGAATCATTGCCACTTCATGATGGTTGCTTGGCAAAAAAGGTCTGTTAACTCCCTTAGGAAACCAGTTCCCATGATACCATAAATGCTGGATTTCTCTTACACCCATCCCCTTAGACAGAACACTTTGGTGAGGATTTTGGATCACTTGTTTAGGTACAGGTCACCGGTGTCATGCAATAGAGGGTCATGTGGACTATAGAGGTCACTAGATAGGTGTAAGAAATATATGCATCTTAAAAATAAATACATGCAACCACTACAGTAACAAAGACTTTAGCTCATATAAGTATCAAATATTTCATAATTGAAAGAAAATACATGTAATAAAGGAATACTTTTTTTCAGTGGAAGTCTCCTTCCTGCCTTCAGCTGGAAATTCATGTATTCTATAGAGATATATAACTAATTTGCTCTCAAGTTTACAAGAAAAAAAGGAAGTATGGGTTTTCTGCCTGATTGCCAGAGATTTTATTCAGGGCCCAAGAGAGAAATGTGTTCATGTAAGTCATGATCCTGTGCGTGCTTTCTTGGTGTGCTGTGCCAAGACTGATGCAACAAGCCTTGGGAATCTTCACTGAAGACCCAAACGTGCTAACTGAGATCTGAGATAGCAGCCATCACCCTGACAGTCTGGCAAGCTGACTAGAAGAATTCTCTGAATCTGCTGGGAGAGTCAAAGATATTCTGTAAAGAGCGAAGCATTTCCTGATATCTTGCCCAAACCACAAATGTTAGTTTTCACGTGGACTCCAATTTCATTTGTAGCTAGCACTCACAAGGATTGACCTTGTGTAACAAAATCTACCTAGAAAAAAAAAAATTATTTTCTAGGATAACATCACCAAGGGTATTATTGGTGTCCTGTAAAAGGAATACATTTAGTGAAATCCTGTCCTTAAATTGTACTCACATATTATACCTGCTGATCTTATTAAGAAAGATTTCTAAGTAAATTGGTCATGAGTGTTCCTTGGGACACTTCTGTTTTCAGGAGCTGCAACTAACTTCTCTTTTTATTCAGTTTGCTTGCACTGGGCACTTGTGCAAACAAACAAAAATTAGGACAGAGGCCTGAGACATTACAGAGAATAGGATTTTTTCCTAATGAAAATATACTGTTCAGTGCTGGCATACCAAACTGTAGTAAGATAATATTTCTGAAACTGATCTCCTGATCTTGTACCTTAGACACCAAACTCCTTCTCCCTCTTAACACACAAAATCCAGAACTACAGGAATATTATTTGATTATCTAGGAAATCCTGGCCCAACAAGCGTGTTTCCAGGACTGACCATGACGTGTCAATGACATCACCGCATTGACTTAGCAGAGAAGATTCCAGCTTTGTCTTATCTCTTGTTAAGAGATTTTTGTGTGCTTTCAGAATGGAAAGAAGGCCACCTGTTTGGTTGAACATAGGAAGACAAAACAGAAAAAACCAGTCCACTTAGGTAAGCAGTTTCTACAACACTTTTCCAAGATCATACCTTATTAAGATCTTAAATTGTAAGTATTTAAATTTTCTATAATCCCGTAGGAAAGTTAAGACGATGATTTTAAAACGGCTGAAATGAGCTGTCACAGTCACTGCCATCAGTTTTCCTCAGACCAGACTTAGTACTAATATCTTGTTTGCTTTGCAAGAACCTGCGAAAATAAAACTATACCATTTTCTGTGGAAGTCTGGGATTAACCCTCTAGTTTGGACTTAGTAATAAGCAGTCAACTGCTCAAGATTTGATTTAAAAATAAATGTGTAATTGTTGTGACATTTCCATTTTCTTCTATTCTATCCCTTTTATATTTACTATTTAAAGTACTAGTTAATTTTAAAATACCATGCAGGCAACTTTTCTATGCATAAATATTCTAATAGTCAAAAAAATAAATATTATGGATTTTAAGGTGGTCATAGTTAAAATACTGCTAATGTGAAAGCTTCTAGAAGACAGGTAAGATGGTTTGCAGGGTTTCTAGTGGAGAAGCAAAATCATAACCAATAATTCAGGACAGAAAAGAGACACACTCCTTTCTAACAGCTTGTAGACAAGTGATGTTACAAAGCCCACCAAGGCTGGTATTTGCAGTATTAGTCTTAACAGAGACACCAAGGCATGAATGAACTCCGATCTTCATCTGTGTCTAAGTAATTTTCCAGCGCTGTGGTGGAGTTCAGAGGCGCTAGGAAGTTCTCACATCTGCCAAGCACGGCTGTTCTGCAGGCCAAGGCATTTTATTTTCCAGTGGTGCAAATCCAGCACTAAAATATGCAAAGTTCCTGACCACAGCTATAGCTTCATGTAGCCCAAACTCTTTAAACTTCTAATATAAACAGCTTCCCAAACATATTTTTTTTGCTCTTTCATAAGTGTGGGCTATTCTTGTTTTAATCTAATTTAAATTAGATACAGAACTAAGGGTTGCAATACAGGAAAGCTGAAAGGGAAAAGAGAGACAAGATTATGACTAGGAACACACAGTCTGCACCGTGTGTAAGGATTGTGTGTCAGGATTTACACACTGTGTAGACTTTCTATCAAAGCCTTTCTCTAAGCTCTTGTACCTTTAAATAGTGCATCTAGAGTGAAGAAAACAGCAGCTGATATGGGAGGGGAAAGGCCAGAGACCATAACCAGGTTCTTTTCCTTTGTGAACATCTCACCCCAGAAGGGAAGCAGCAGCTCAGCCTTAGTATATGAAAATTTGTTTTTCCTTTGATTTCTTATTCTCTCAAGTGTGGTCAGTCATACTTGGCTAATTATTGCTACAAGGAAGCTACAAGATGCGTTTGCCTGTAGATGCATCAGAACTCTGTACTAGATCACATAACTTGAAACCTGAAGTATATTACTTTCTATAAAGAAAATTAATACAATTATTGATAAATGTGGCTTATTTTCTAGACTGTTTATCTGAATAGAGTAACATAGTTAAATGCAAAATAATTCATGGGGAATAAAGAATATGACTCCCATTAAAAAAACTCAGACCCATAACATAACTAAAAGCAGCTCTAAGACCTGGCTGGACATGAATTCTTAGTGTCATTTAGTGAAGAAGAGTCATCTTACATTGCAAATGGCACCCATCTAAACCTTGTACTTTTGAAATTAAAAAAAAAGAAGGCTGATCTGTTTTAAAAATGAAACTATCAGTTAGGATGAGCAGTTCAGTAGCAGAAAACAAAACAGTTGCAGGCTGAATTTTTTTTGTGAGAGTAAGTAACCCTCACTACATTTTAAATTATGGTGATGTGGAAGTAACATTTTAAAATTTTCCATCAAGACTGGAAGTCTTTTTAAGACACTATTCAAACACAAGGTAGTGTTTTAATGCAAGAAACTCTGGACAAACTGAGTTTACTAGACAAGGCTACAGTGACTTTAAAGTTAAATCAGGGCTTTAAAGGTCTGTTAATCTAAAGCAGTAGGTAGGAGCCACGCCTCTTTTTATCACTCCCAATGTGCAAAATCCTTGAACTCAAAAAAGTGAGGTGACATTTTCCGATATGTATCTGCAGATCAAATAAAAAATACTAGCTGTTTGTGAAGTAGGATTTGGGGTAAAAATAGCATTCTACTGCAAAGAAAAAAAAAAAAAAAAAAAGAAGAAGAAGCAAACAAAAAATAAAAATATAAGATGAAGGTTTTAAAATCTACATTAATGTTTGCCTGTAGCAGAAACAAGCTGTCCTTTTCTGATTGCAAGGCACCTATTGTTTGGTATTGCCTGAATTGATTGTTGATATAAAAGAAAACCCAAATAATCCCACAGCAATATTTAAACACTCTCAATATAAGAGAACAGCCTGGCAACATGTAAGGGTGTATGCAAACATGCCAAGGCATTTCAGATGGAAGAAAACATTTATTCTACTCCTACAATGTCTCCAGTCTGCTGTACTCCATTCAAGAAAGCTATTTCCACAAAGCCTTTTCTGTGACAACATTGGAGTTTTAAAATAAAAATGTAGGTTGCCAAATAACTGGTTTTCACCCACAGGCAGAGAAAATCATTGATTAAAACAGCTTGAGTATTCCTTCAGCAACTGGAATTGCTCTCTACATATGAGAATTGTCACACTTACCTCTCAGGTGTAGCAAGAAGATGGCTTTCTCCAAAAAGAGTTACCTAGGAAAGAGCAAGCCCTCAGCTTGTTGTCTCCTAACAGAGTTCCACAGAAGTGTGAAATCTATGTTATTGAAATCTATAACAGTGTCAAATCTGTCACCCAAGCACAGGAAAAGAAAAGGAACCCCTGTATGTCCCTCTGGAAAATGTTTTTAATTGGCTGACTCTGAATCTTTCTCCCAGTCATCTCATTTGTGTTTCTCTTGTCTTTGTTCACCAGCCAGGACCTGCCATTCTGGGTCAGGCTGATGATTTGCCCTAATAAACACCTTGACCTTCAGTCCTGAGTTCATATTTAAGTCCTTTAGCTGTGAAAGCAGGTAGGATAGAAAAAAAATAAATCTTCATTGCAAGAAAGGCAATGCACAGAGTGGAAGTAGGGAACTAAAAACCAGCCTTACTACCACTAGTAGCTGGTTTAATAAACGATGAAATTGCTTCCCAGTGCCCCAGGGCTCTCTATCACACTCTAGTATATGTATTGCTTTGGTATAATTAATCTGTTCCTATATTCTTAGTGAATTTCTGTATTTGCCTGAAAAAATTCTGAGGCCTTGATGAAATCTTTCCTTTTTTCTCCCTGCCGACACAAAACTTTTCTCTGGATAACTCCTGACTATTTTTTTTTTTCTTCCTCTGGACACCCTTTTCATGCTTATCTCTGTGAAGAGACATGAAGCACTTTGCCATTTCAATTCTTGGAATGGCTGCACAGCAGATTAACCAATTACAGCATCTCATAAAGATATAAGTAGATGAGGAGATCTGTTTTGGCAACTCAGCAACAGCACATGAGTTGTGGGAATGTAAAGCTGTATCACTGAGGGAGGCATCAAAAAATACAAACATCTTTACCAAATGCAATGATTAAGTTTATTCCTTTATTGAAGGAATTTCTGTTCTGTTTGTTCCATTTCCGAATCTAAACAGATATTCAATTCATATCTTTTCAGCTAAACACAGCTAGCCAGATCTTCTTGTGACTTAGACATATCTGTGCTCTGCTCCATCTGTTAGCAGGCTGTAATGCTTAAACCCCATGAAAGGACCATTCATAACACTGCCAGCTGGACAGCAAATACATCGGGCCCAAAAGAAAAGGAGAAGTGTGCTGGAGGTGCAGATGTTTCCTTGCCATGTCATAGCAGGCTAAGTGGGAAAAAAAGGAAAGTAAAGGAACTACGTCATGAAAGACAGAACTCAAGGAAACGGCCTGAAGCTGTGTCAGGGGAGGTTTAGGTTGGGTATCAGGAAAACGCTCCTCACCCAGAGGGTGGTGGGGCACTGGAACAGGCTCCTCAGGGAAGTGGTCACAGCACCAAGCCTGACAGAGCTCAAGATGCATTTGGACAGTGCTCTCAGGCACAGGGTGTGACTCTTGGAAATGTGGGGCCAGGAGCTGAACTCAGTGATCCATGTGGCTCCCTTCTAACTCATTCTGTGGTTCTATGAGCTAAGCATCCAGGACAATTGCAAAACAACAGTCTGGTATTCTTAGTATGTCTGCTTTAAAATATGCTGTTAAACAAGAACCCTGCCTTTTCATGACTCAGAACAATCTCCTGATTAGGTACATCATAATGCGAAGCTGTTCAGGACAGTATTAGTGTTGAGCAATTTATTAAGCATTTAGCAATTTATTGGTTCACACTGGTTTTAATAAGGATAATGTTTCATTCTACTGGGGGTCTGACAAATTCCAGCTTGAATGAGATATGTGCGTATGCTCATATTAGTATTTCTTTGTTTACACAGTTTATTCACATATTGAATCTCATTTTTTCTTATACAAAACAAAAATTAGTGAATTCTGGAATATATTTCATTGAACCCCATGTTGTAGATGAGAGACCATTAGAGGACATTATGTCATCTTTTCTTCTACTGGTAATTTTATAATTTTATTACACAGTATGTGCATCACTTAAACTATTTTAACAATACAACAAAATAATCATGCAGATGTTTTGAGAAAATTAGTCAAATATACCAGCTTTTGATACCTTAATCTAGTTGTCAAACTAAAACCATGGAACATTCCAACATGTCTAATGATCTCTCTGCAAAGATTACTGATTTGGTATATACTATAGGCAAAAAGCGTGAAGCTAGTTGGGGATTGGAAAGAAAATATAAGGAGAAATACTTTAGATCACATAATGATATATGCTATGGCAGCAAAATATTATATTACAAAGTTAATGACTATGGAAGGTCATTCCCCATAAAGACAGCTTTAATCATACTGCAGCCAAATGATTCTTAGCTGTAATGAACTAAAAGAAAAAAGTCAATTTACTTGATTTATTTTAAATGTAACCGAGTCTTCCTCAAAATATATCAGTATCAGTGCAAGGGGTTTTATTCTAAATCTCTACACTCTGTGGTTTGTTAGGAAACTTCTAGGCAGTTAACACTAAGTGTGGGTGAACAGCAGTATATTTCAGCTGCCTGCAGGAAAATACACAAATGACCTATTGGAGTTTTGCTTTTCTAGATTTGCCTTATGAAAAACTATAAACTATATAAACTATAGTGAAGTGCAATTAACTGCAACCTGAACACGATTCTTTACTTTATCTCTTGCAGTCCATCTTTAATTTCTCCCATTTCACCATAAGGTAACTTAGAATTATATTAATTTCGGTGATATTGTATCACAAAATTCTTCGAATGAATTTCAAGTAAGTCTGACAAAGGAACTGACCTAGTGTCCTAGAGATCCTAACACCTCACCAAACCATGAGAATACTCATCATGCGTCCAGCAGTAATTCATATCCCAGGATAAAAAGAAAAAATGAGGTTAAGATCATCTCTTGCAAAGACTCGTTTTGAGCTGAGATTACATGAACCTGAATATCTGTTGGTAAAATGATGCGAAAGAAGAATGAATGTAGAATCAAGTGCTTGGGAAGGTAAATCATGACTGGATATATTTGGAGACGTGAGGAACTGTAAGAACAGGCTTAAATTTGTATGCATTTGTAGTTAACTGTCATGACATTCCCATTAAAAAAAAAAAAGTTCACCACTAAGGTCTAAAAAATGCATTTGCTAAGAAATAAGTATATTTTAAAATATCCTTCCTAAACCTATGGTATCTTTTCCAATCATCTCGAAGAAAACAGTGAACAGATACTTTAATTTTATGTGTTGCAATATTACATAAACTACTGAATCTACATGACTCATTAGCCCTTTGCTTACTTCTCAGAAATGGTCTTGATTACGACAATCCTGCTTAAGGTAAGTAATATGGATCTTATCAATGCCTACACATTGAAACTTCAGCAAATAATCTAAAGAACACATGTACAAGAAGAAATCTTGAAATTTACTTGGAAATGTGGCCCATTTTATTTTAACTGAAAAGCATTCATTTTACAGTGCAAACAGTTCTTTGGTAAATTTACTGATTAAAATAACAACAATGATGACTTTGTTTTAGGTAACATTAAAAAAGAAAATAAATATCTAAAATTTGCATAATATTACAGCAATATTCTCACAGTGGCTACTGAGGAAATGGTCACCTAGCCATTGGCCACTGTTTCAGAAATGTTAAAATCGAAGCTGATTCTAGAGACACCGCATTAAAACTGAACTAGTAAAATCCATGACCGATTGCATTTTAAATTGTGGATAAAGACCTGTTTTTCCTGGTTTATAAACAGATGGATGGTGGAAAATAACTCAATATTAGACATGTTACACTTGTTTAAGCATATCCAGACACCTAAGCCCATTTTATATACCATATGAATAAACAGTGAACAGTGAAGAAAACCTCCAACTTTACTCTGGAGGTTGGAGAAAAGGAACAATCAGATATAAGGTACTATTTTATAGTGTATAAAATGGAAACTCTCTTCTCCTATAAGCGGAAATCTTGAGCAAGTTTATTTAATACAAAATTGAAAAGAAAGAATGCAAGTAGTAACCAGCTGGATGTATTACTGCCTTATTTAACTGTTTGGACAGTTAAATTATATTTGGTTTAGCTCTGCAACCCTTCCTCTTTGAGGAATTTCTGCTATAGGTCAATGGGAGTTCCATCTGAGCTGGAATTACAGGGCGAGACATGTGGTATGGACTCTCAAGAAAAGTCAACAAAACACAGAGTATCAAAGAAACACAGGAATGACAATCTTTAGGAACCATATGATACTCAAATGTGCTTGCCACACAATTTCTTGAAGTATTAACAAAGACTATTACATAAATCAAAACATTGTATATAAAATCAATTAAAATATTCTTAAAAATATAAATTGCAATTCCATGTGTATCACACACCTTTAACACAGCACTCACATGTACATATTGCTTCTGCCATAGTATGAAACAAAGTTTCC
Organism: Poecile atricapillus; assembly: GCF_030490865.1. NCBI lineage: Eukaryota > Metazoa > Chordata > Aves > Passeriformes > Paridae > Poecile > Poecile atricapillus. Next base: position 19,172,979 of record NC_081251.1, on the reverse strand, counting down.
GTAGTAAGCTTTAAAGTTACACCAAAGTTTGAATGTGTGTCATGGTAATATTTTATCAAATTAGAAATTATTAATGTTAGTAATCAGAGAAATTATGTGCCAAAATATGATAGTGGATTTCATATTGCTGTGCTAGGTTAGTTATTAGACAGGCATTTGTTCTACCATGCAATAATTAAGTACTCGGTCTGTTTGTATATTCTGAAATGCTTAACATATGAAGGTTTAATTTTGTGCAGAATTCTTTGATACCCCAATCACTGTCCTTTGAATCTGAACGCTTTAAACACAGAAATCAGTGAACCATGTAACTAGCACTAGGTTCTAGTGAGTCCTGACTTCTAAAGACTAAAGGACAGGGCAACAACCTCTAACAAATGAAGTATTCAGGGAAAGAATCAATTCTGAATAAACAGGAGAAAAAGCCGTAAAATGAGGTATGATTGTTGTCCTTCACTCAATATAATTCCTGGTCAAAAATATGCAGTTTGCATCCTAAAAAGTACACAACTTTGAAATGCTAGTGTAGACATATACTCTATAATGTTAAACATTTAAATGGGAGATAAAGTTCACTGCCAGATCATTTTTAACACAAATGATAACAACATTGAGGTAAAAATATATATTCATTAGATGAAACTGGAAAAGAAAAAAGAGAAATCAAATACCTTGTCAGAAAAAGTAGTCAATCCACAATTAATCATGCTGCTTGATTTTGATTTTTTTTTTCAACAGTGCCACAATATAGTCAGGAACATATGTCTATTGGCAATATGCACAATGAATCAGTAGGAATCTTTGTATACAAAATGGCATGTGACATCTTTTCACATTTTCAAAACAGGGCTATACAATTACATGAGCTGATCAGAGATCAAGAGATGAATGCTTTCAAACTGACCTGGATGATAAGGCTACAAAGATTTAAAATAAATGAAACAAACAAACAAAAAATGTTGTCAAGCAATTACAAATGTTTTGACAAAAAGGATTAGGCTAATTTAGAAGATCAAATGCTACTCTGTCATGCATGTTTCCCTAGAATGAGGAACGCTGTCAATTACATCTATAATACACATTCAGTTGCTTTTGCTTTCTTCCAATTACAGTTATTTATATTTCCTTACTAATTCTAGCTTTTTATTGCTTTGAAAATTTGGTTAATTTTGCTCCTTAAATTAAGGAAAGTATGTTGAAAGGTGTCAAGTAGCTTTCTTTATTTCCTTGCTGGTCCAGGCCCAGCAGTGATAGTGTGATTTAACAGAATTTCCATCCACTGATGTTTGCAGAAACTGGCCTGGCTATGGCTATGTTCTAGGCACAGTGACCTCGTGTCTTCCTTTTCCTGGCATTTTACTAAATAACTGCAAAAAGTTAAGTATCAAGACAGACTGGTACTAGAAAGGGACAGTAAACTTTTAATGTTGCTAAGTAAAGATAGGAAACAAAGTGTTCAATTTAGACTAAATCCTAAACCCAGGCATTTTGGGTACCTAAAACTACCTGACAGTGTTCTTCTAAAGTAGCACCAGTTCGAGTTTGTCTAACCTGAGAAGTTAACACAATTAACTTTGACCTGTTTGCTATTTTCCCTTTTGTTAATTTTTGCATTGTGATTTACCTTCATGGGCAGAAAATAAAATGATACATTATGTTATACTGTTACAGCACCATTAGAATATTTCAAATCTTGACTTCTTGCTGTTGTTTGGACTGCAGTTACCTGTTTTCGCCATCAGCAGGCACTGATATGATTTGAGGAGTGTGAACCCTAAATCCTTAAAAAGTAGAGTTATGGCTTGTTTTTATTAGTGTTTTGTTGTAAGCAGACTGGACAGCAATCTCCTTTACCCTTCACAGGTGCTTCACAGTCAGCTGGTGGGCACGATTCTACAAAACAGGTAATCTGACCAGCCTGTGCCAGGATAAAAATAACAGAAGAAATACATACTTAGCTACATGTTCCAAACATTTTTCATGTTATTGCAGAAAATATTCTCATTCATTCTCTAAATGTCAGGGTAATTATTATTAGTCAGATAAGAACCTGACCAATTTGGCAACTCCACATGGTTTGTTTTAGTATAAACTTTAAGAAGGTTAAGGCACTCTCTGTATTACCACACTTTTTGATAAAGCAGCATATATGCTTTTGTCTAACACTGAGGTGCCACCGGGGTACCAAGCACTAACTTAATCTTTTAACTACCCTTTTTAAAAATTTCTCTCTGATGGAAGAAAATGACAATCTGGTACTAAGTCAAATGAGCTTTTATTGAAGTGAAAGCTCAAAGTGAAGTGCCTCACTTTGCAGTTAAACTTACCCTTACATAAATGAAAATACAAGTATAATAGATAAGAGCTGGATTGCAAAACAATGTCCAGGGCAGGGATAATATAATTTTCTGAAAAAAACCCTGAAGAACCATAAAAAAATTTGCAAGTATTACCCAGAATTTAGCAGGCACAAAATTGGAGCTGCTGTTTTAGAAGCAAAATTATCATTTCTATCTCAAAATTAATTTTCACATACTTACTTTGCATTTGCACACAGTACAAGGGTCCCTTTTCCAGGTTTCATCGCTGGAATATGATTTACCCTCTTCATCAGTGCAATCAGAATTACTGAGGCGTGATTCAAGTTTTTTTATCTGAAAACATTAAAAAAAAAGTAACTGAATCAAAAAAGGTTTTTATTTGTGTAAAGTATATTGGCTTTTCTCTTATAATAATCGCTATATAACCCTTGTTATACTTATCTGGGTTTGTCTTCTCACTACTTAGCTTTCATAAACCTAAAAGACTACAAACAGGTAATACATATAGAGATAGTCTTTCAAAAGAAAGCTAACAGAAAATATATCTTTCCTACCATTGGAATATTCAGCTAGAGCATGCAAAGAAAAAACTTCATGTTTTATATAGAGAAAGACAAATATAAACTGTCAAAAAAGTTTTTGGAGGAGAGGAAGTAAATTTTAAATTTTTTAAAAACACCTTAATTAAAAATGTTTACTTGAATTTTTTACTAACTTCTGTATGGTGTATATTTCAAAAATGGGATTCCACTATAGCTGAATAGAATTTACCTGCAAACATTGTAAAGTCTTTTCTAAATGATCTAGATCTTAACTCTGTTTGCAGTTGTAGTCTGGCAAAATACTCCTTATGAAGGCTGCATTTTAATCATTGCTTTACACAAATTCTACACACTTCAAATAGCAAAAAATATTTTATTAACACTACACTCAAATTTTAAGGGAGAGATTAATTTTGTGTTTAACATATAATGGTTACACAAGATTTCAGGTTCAAAACTCAAGAGGGTCCAGCTGTAGAATATTTCAGTATGACTTCAAAAGAACACAGAAATAAAGAATAATAACATCATCTTCTGAGCTGGTTTTTGTTTGAGGTACTAAGTGGTGGGTTTTGTCTGCAGGAGATGTCTAAATATTAAAAATGTAACACAGATGTTAAGAAAACATTATTAATTAAATCTACAATTAGACATGATAGACTATTCTATCTTTATGATAGAATCTTACCTGATTTCTGAGGCTTGAAATAGTTTTTTGCATTTCCAAGACAAATTCTTTGAAGTCATTCACTGCGGGTACATTTCTATTTTCATTAGAGGCAGATGTGGTATTACGAAAATATTTACTCTGTTTCACAGAACTGCAACAAATGAATGCCAAGTAAAGATATAGTAATCTAACTCATTTTTATTTGACTCAATATTTTAGGACACATAACAAAAATGTAAAAGAACAGCAACCAACAAATGTAGGAATATGAACCACAACAGCAGCACACAAGACCAGCTGGTGCTGAAGACAGACTCAGCACAGGTGAGCTCTAGATTACTGTCAATATCACCAGCAACGGGGAATTTATTATACTTAGAAAAATTATGTATTTCATGCAGGGGTACACCAGTGACACTATAGAGCATCATCTTGAATTCACCACTGAGCCTCTGTTGTAATGCAGTTAGGAAAAACGGTATGACCCAAAAAATGTACCCCCAAAAATGTAGACTTGGAAGTTTCTTTCCCTTATCTTCTTTCCCCAGTCCCCCTTACTGGTTCTTTGAATTCCCTCCACTCCTTTCCCCTCTGTTTTTAAAAAGGACTGCTTATCGATACCTCTTCCTCTTTCCCTCCTGCAACTTCACCCCAAAAGATCCCAAGGAATAAAGCTGTGACTGCCATCTCAGCTAAGGGAAAGAGCTCGTTTTTAGGATCTTCTTTGGCAAGCTAATCTAACTCCCCTGTCTCCCTGGCTGCTGCAGAGTGGACAGTGGTAGCAGAGAGGCAGGGGACACTACAAGTTATAGCAAGCCTTCAATACGAAAGCAGACTAAATTGAAAGAGTCTTAAAAGTGTTCCCCCTCCAATATGAAATTCACACTTCACATTCTGAACCATAGATTCTTCCTCTGCAGCCTTGGTAGCAAAACAGAAAGTCGGGTTTCATAAATAAATGAGAAGCACTTATAGATATGAACATATATTTAATTAAGGTTTGACGTCAATACACAAAAAAAAATATAGTACACAAAATCAAAAGTCTTTTGTCTCTAGTACTTTCCAGCTGATATCTCATAACAGATATATAACACAAAATTGTGTTAATCAATTCAATCTGTTTATGAGAAAGAGTAACAAAAAGATCTGTCTGTAACTAACAATCTATTTATCTGATACTACTTGAAAAAACAGGCATTCAAAAGCATGGCTAACACTAATTTTTAAGTCACTTATTACATTAAGATCCTTGAATCCATTTACTTTTTTGAAGATTCTTGAATTCATCAATAATTACAGGCATTACTATTTTGTTAACATGTCATCTCCAGTGCTAAGGGATACTCAAAGAATGAATTGGCAAAGAAATTGTCATGTATCAGGGCTCAGGATTTATAATCTTTCTGCATAAATTAAAACAGCACTTACTGGCAGGTGTTCAAGCTACTTAGTTTCCCATAGTTTTTCATCTAAATTAGAGAAAAAGATCTCTAAATAATATAACATGCCAAAGTTCAAGTAAACCAGCTGCTATTGTATAACAAAATATTTAATCTTCCCCACCTGTTCAAGTTATTGAAAATGAGAAGGAAAAAAAAAAAAGGAAAAAACCCTTCTCACCATAAATGCAATTTAAATACAACACTGAGCATGAGAACTTATGGGAATGTTCAATGACTGAGGTTGCTTTAGCTCTATGATACAAATGAAGTATTGTAAATCTACTATTTTGTACTTTAGTAATTGGACTGAAACAGTCAAACAAGCTGGTACTTAGATGTATTTATTTTTCTATTGTTCTCATTTTTATTTAATTTAACCCCTTTTATAATTTTAGAATTATGGGACTAGCATCCTTAAAAAGTGAATAGCTGTTTTTTAAATTTTTCTAGCAGTTCACTTGCAAAGATGGACAAAACATCTTCAAGGATTACTTCAAAGAAACCTACCTTTTCATATTATCTATAAGATATACAGCCTATACATAGTTGCTGTCTTCTCTTGTCTAAAATCCTAAACACCTAAAGCATCTTTTATTTCAGGACAGATTCCTCTCAAATAAGTGGAATATAATCATGATGGTTCTTCAAGCACCATAAGACCTCCAAAGTATTTGAAATAGCTGAAATTAATTTACCTCATTATGTATCTGTCTAGATGCTTTCCTTGCCAGAGTGGGTAGACTCTACTTGATCACCATCATCACACAAGTAGAAAATTTTATTTGTTAAAAAAATGCATGCTGAACAGAAAGAGCTATAATTCAAGTGTCTCGAATTTGTTCATCATGAAGTATCTTCACAAGAAATGAGCAGAACTTGTTTCATGTCACTAATTCATACCTAAGTTTTCATTCCCATGAAAGGGCAGGGATCCTGTGCAGCTGATAATTTGTGACTGAAACTGTGATTTACTTCCTTGCTATAGGTTGAGGATTAGGGAGTTATAAACAATATTATTAGCACTGCTGTTCTCCATTCCTGCTTGAAGTATTTTTGGTACCAGAAGCAATCCTTACCATTATCACAAATTTTTATGCACCTGAAATCAATACTTGGTATCCTCCTATTTCTACAGGAGAATCTAGAAGCTACAAACACAAAATGGAGTAATTTAGATAATTTAGTCTACTCCAGGCACTGTAGGAATGTGGCATTTCAAACCCCCAAATTCCGCTTCATTAGTGATTTTTTTTTTTTTTTATGAAGACTGCAGGAAGAATAAAAGCACTATAGTTATACTACTCACAAAGAGTTTTACATAAATTTGAGCTTGAAAAAAAGTGGTTTATTGTTAGTAGATATCTAGAAGTGTCAGAATAAAATACATCCATCATAATAAACTTGAGAAAGCAGACAATGGACAAAAGTGGCATGTGCTCACAAATAAATCATTCCGTTTAATTCCATTTTTAAAACAAATTTTTTTAGAATTCTTAAAAAAGTCTCACCTTACTGATTTGGACATTTTCTTCAGGGGCTTGTCCTCCTGAAAGCTGTAGTCAAGAGAACGTCTCCCCCGAAAGTGATATGAAAATGCATTAAATTGCCCTCTGGTTCTACAGTCTGAAAACAAACAAGAAATTACACATAAAATATGTATTCATATTAAAAACATATTTCAGCATTTGCAATATTAATATGGTTTTGCAGTGTTTTCTTAATTGGGAAAGGCAAGTCATACATTCAGGCTTATCCCTCTGGAACTGGTTGATGGCAGATGAATAGATCTCAGTGATAGAACATTTAAGCTAGTTAGATGCAGAGAATATGATTACCCACAGACCAGCTTTTTAATGTGAAACAAAGGAATAAATACAATTTTAACAAACCCATATAGTGCTACTTTAATTATTCTTTTCACTTCTGAGATTTTCACTCTCTTGGCTTTCAGTTGTTTTCTGGACAAACAGGGCAGCTACAAACAATGACAGAAAAAGCTACTCTGTGGGTTCTTCATCGATCCCAGCCATTATTATTTGATATTTTTGCCATCTGAAAGAGAATTTTCAACTAAATTCCAGATTTGCAGACATGCTTCATAAGCTGATGAGTCTTATTTCCAATTCTGAGGAATCTGAATGTATCACCAGACTCTAAAACTCCTTCCACCACAGAGTAAAAATCTCAACCCTGAGAATTATCTATGACAGAAATCTTCTCCTAAGATCCTAAAGGACATCTTAACAGGATGAAGTATGCTTTTCTTCCAATTCACTTTATTTAGCCTTCCAAATGCTATCAGTATTTGGAAAGAGTCCCATTTAAAAAATAAAAGGAAAGCAAAATAAAACTGCAACAGCACTTGATAGAGGAGACAATGAGAAAATAGCTGTTTTCTCATTTCTGTTCACAGAAGCTTTAAATCTAAAAGTTATAATGGGCCAAGCTGAAGCAAGAACAAACTACATGATCAGCTTCTAGAAGCAGAGTCCTCTAAAACCAAAGGGAAAGCCTACATACAGGATGCCATAGACATTTCTCAGCTAAGTTTGGTATTAGCAGAATGAGCCATGAAAGAAACTGAAAATGGGAAGGAGCCATTTTCCACAATGTTTCTCTTAATTTGCACCAAAACAAATTAAATCAGAAACTCAGTAACATTTATAAACTATTTTTCTGGAATTTAGATAGAATACCTGAAGTATTAACACAAATTATTGCAAAAGTTTCAAGTCTATAAACACTGCTGAAATGAGCAACTAGAGAAACAAATGTACTGTTGCTCTGATTACACAAAATTAGGTATCTTACACTACTTTTAATTGTGTTTAGCTTTTACTTATATTAAAATATTACAATTTCTCTTAAGTTAGGAAAAACTTAAGTTTGTCCTAATGGCTTATTATCATTTAAGAAACAGAAAAAGGAAAAAGATGACTGACCAAAACCAAATATTTTCAGATCAAAACAATATCTACAGATCATTCTTAAACACAAGTTACCTACAATTCCCCTTCCTTGTTCTTTCCTTGTGGTTTGTCCCATTCTTTAATAAATGCATTCCTTTCCTCCTATAATAACAGCACCCACCTAAGAACTACATGGTATTTGTTGCAAACATATTGTTCATTCGTCATGTGTGTTCTGCTGTTCCCACAAAACCTCCTTGCTCTCCACTCAGAAAGTAAACTCCTTCAGATGGGAACAGACTGATGTGTCTGTAAGAAGCTCAGCATGAAGGCATTTTTGAACACCCTTAGACACTTCTATATTTAGTATGGTGAGAAAAAGGATCATACTGAAGGGCTCCTGAAGAACGAACTGATTTTGGTCAGAGGAATTTTTTTTCTTAAAGTAATGTGTTGCTTAAAGTTGTCCTGAGTATCACAAAATCTCTAGTTTCTCTTGGAAACAATATGTGAAAGGTTTCTGCTATCCTCCTTTGTTTAGTAACTGCTATAGTCATCTTGCACAATACAGAATTTTTGGGGTTTTTTTCTTTTGCACAATAACACAATGGCCCATTGTTTTTTTTCATTCCTAGGTTGTTTCTTAGAAACAAAGGTCTGCAATCTTGGGAAGGTTTTATCACCTTAGACTGGTAAATATGAGAACCATATGTTCAGTGACAGCTTTAAGTACACAGATCTGACTTTCTCTGGTTTTTAAAATTCAAAAATGTCAACTTGCCAAATTAAGAGCTCTTGTTCTTGGTTTCTGTTTCAGGTACAACAGGGAGGAATGTCACTGCTGAGAGGTGCAGGAGAAAATGCTTCAGCTTTCAGAAAGCCTAAATCAAGAAATTTCTTCTCTCTCTCTTCTTTTTAAACTTTTATTCTTAATGAAGAATACCTTCACAGTAAATAAGAAAAATAAGCCTGAAATTCTGCTTTTTTTCCCTTCAGCTTAACTAAAATGTCCCCAAATTAGGTGTACCTATTCCAATTATTTTTCTGCAGAAAAAGTGAAGGTGTAAAAGCAACCTAAGAATAATTCTTCTCTATGGACAGTTTTTTTTCTTCCAGAAGCTAGCTACTGTTACACTGCAAGAGCCAAGGTGATCCATTTACAGAATCACACAGAATCACAGAATCATTTCTGTTGGAAAAGACCCCTGATATCATCAGATCCAGCCTTTGACCAAACATCACCTTGTAAACTAGACCATGGCACTAAATGCCATATCCAGTCATTTCTTGAACATTTCCAGGGATGATGATGCCCCCATCACTCCCTGGGCAGCCTGTTCCAATGTATAACAATCCTTCCCATAAAGAAATGGGTATCTTCATTTGTATATGGAAGCCATGACCACATCTTTAGAAAATCTCATTTCAACAAGCATACAAGCTTTGTGTAAAGACAAAACCTTTTCAGGCATAAATCACATTATTTTGGTATTTTGAGGAGCTTTTGGTGAACAATATTCTTTATCAAAAAAGAACTTCCAGTCTCACACAGATTTCTGATAACATTTTAAAATGTTATTTCCACTCTATTCCACAGAATTTAGTGCTTAGCCCAGTGCTGTTTAGTATTCTCACTGAAGATTAAAGAACGTAATGAGAAGTGCATAGTAAGAGATTAATGTTGTCAGTAGAGAAGCAATAGACAGCATAATTGTTCCTCTGGTCTTAAAATACAGGAGTTCATAAATATAGGTCTAATCTACTGAACAACCATGTATGAAAGCATTCAGATTAAGCATGTGTTTAAACTCTTCTAATGAATTTCAGTGGGATTTAAACACTTCATTATAATTCGTATAAGGCTGTATTCCTACATTAAACAAAGAAAAAGAACAATATCTGACAGATGAGATATGCTGTTTACTAACTGACAAATAGTTTAAAAACTCTTTCTAATTCAGTTTACACTTATAAGGATAACTTGCATCTTATCTGAATCACTTCCTCCATGGTCATTGTCCATTGTCCTCCTGGGTCCATGTGAAAACCTCATGGGTTTTGACATAAAACAAAAGGTTAAAGAAATTCTTTATTTCAACTTACAAAAAAAGCCCCCAAAACAAAAGAAAACCAAAAAATGTGAAACTTTTAAAGGCTCGCATCTGAATAATCATGAAAGCTTATGCTGATTACTTAAAAAAATAAACCTCAAAATACACTTTTTGTACTAGAGAGCCTGACATAAAGCACCAAAAGTTTCTCATTTGGAAAAACTGAAGCTCACGTGCTCTTTTCAGAAATAAAGAGCTGCAGCAAGTCCAGCAATTACTCATCATCTCTGACAAGACAAAGAAAGGTAGAAAGTGAAGGAAAACAGAAGAAAACTTGTGCACTTTAGTAGAACTTTTTGTCATCACAAACTAGTAATCCTTTTGTATGACGTGCCAACTGAAATCTAAAGGTAATCTTTTTTTATTATAGACAGGAATAATGTTTTGCTTGGTTAGAAGCAAACACTAGCTTTACTCAAGAAATCTACAAGGCAGATTTTTGTAACTAAGAAATTTTTCTATTCTTCATATGGAAAAGTATTTTGACTTTTAACAAAACAGGAAGGACAACAAAACCAGATGTGTTTTTAACCAAGATGAAACAGCTGAACACGTGAGTCACTTATGAAACATACATAAAGTGCAATGAGCAATATTTTGTACTCGAAACTTAAACTTAGGATAATTTTAACTATTAAATCATTAGAAGCATTTTAAACATGGAGAAGGGTTTAACTTTTTTTTCCTTCTAAATAATTAACAATAATAAGTTCAAATAAACAAACCCCCTAATGTATTCAACTCTAAGTAAGTGCTGTTCCTAAGTGTATGCCCCACCTCAGAGGAGTGGTTGCTTAAACTGGATTCCCACAGAGAACGTCACAGTCATTCATCCATGCAAGAAAGCAGTTCAAGCCATGAGCACTTCAGTTTCTCTTCATTAACCCCTGCAAGGCTTCAGGAGTTCAGGAAAAGGGGATACAATAGGCAATTTTTTACAAAACAGTAGTTATTCACCCTTTCTTTTGCTTGACAGTTGTCTAACTGTACTGCACCCAGGGGCACTCTCTGGTAGCAAATTTCTTGAATGAAAATACAAACTGGGTTGTTGAACACAAGAATACCCTAAAGACTTTCCCAAGATAACATCTGTTCTAAAGGGCTCGGTGATAACATAACATTTAGAGAATCAACATATAATTTCTCAGAACAGCTTTAATATTTTTCCAAATCAATATAAAAAATGTATTTGCAAAACTGTCTGTCAAGCTTCATGAATGATGGGAAAGTGAACTTATTCTGAACTGGAAGAATGTGCTTTATTTAAGGTAAAGCATTTAAAGAGTGATAATTGATTTTTCTCTCAATGTTTCTGGAATATGTCAGGGAATTTTTGAAGAGATTCTGGAGACTTTGTATTAAAATTACAATGTGTTAATCATATCTAGCTTTTTAGAAACTATTATCATATATTTGGGAATGGCAAACCTGATAAACATTGTTTAAAAAAACCCAACTAACCTGCCAATAAAAAAAAAAAGCTGTAAAAATTAGAGTAAGGCCTGAAAGATATTGTATATGGGAAATACTGTACAAGATCTTATGGAAATTTAAAGTATTTATTTCTGTTAGTCTTACACTGATAACTGACATTTTGAACAGTCTTCCAAGGAAGAATTTTCTTAGAGAGTGATTTTTTTAAAGACTTATTTACTAGATGAGACAATATAGTAATCAGTTTAAAAGCTAAGTTATGCAGTAGCTTTGAATAGTAAATCTTTATCTACTTTTTTAATTGTTAATGAAACTGAATTTGTTCTCATCGCACAGTGACACCAGCATAAATCCTTCCTCAGTATTCATTGTATCTGTAGCAGACTGAAGAGATACCCTCCATCAGTTTAACTTTTATCTTCTGCCTTAAATTCTGAGCTGTAACCAAAAAGTACTTTGTCATTGTGGACAATTGTATCTTACCAAAAGAGTTAAATAGACACGACATTAGTGGAAGATTGTGACTTCTCTCAAAAATAAAATCCACCCGTTCTTTATTCATACATTTCTTTCAACAGAATATTGAATAGCCTACTCAGCAGTAGTAAACTCAAGAGAATCAGCGGTAGAAAAGATGAAGATCACAGATCTGGATACCTTTCATCAGCAATTCTACAAGGTATTAGTATTTAAATATATCAGGGAAATGATAAGATTCTAATAATATCAACCAATACTACCCTTATCCTCTCAAATAAGAGCAAAGCTTTTCATGCTAGGAATTTGTTTGACAGCAATTTCTCAAGTCAGATTTCAAGAGCAAAGTTCCTAAAATTCCTGAGTATACTTTTACAGCCTGGGCATGTCATTTGAATTTTGTCCAAAGAAAATGATAACGACATGGTCAAGGAGATCTCAAGAAAGAGAGGTCATTGTCCTCTGAAGCATTTTGTTGTTGATGCTACTGAAAATCATTCTGCATGATCCAGAAGATTCTCTTGGGAATGGATTCTAACTGTGTTACAGCTGCAGTGAATTCTGATGTGATGATGGCTGAAGAGAGGCCATGCAGAAAATCTGAGAGACAGAAGCCAACATACAGGCCACCAAGCAGTGTCCTGTGCTCCATGCAGCTAAATAAATCCTATTTTGGGAGAAAAAAAGCTTATTTTTCAGGAAAAACAAATTACCCCCATCCTCCTAACTTTTGAAGGCGATGGCAGTGAACAAAAATATTTATCCATGAAAGAAAAGAAAACAAATAAATAATTATCTACACTTTGCAATGCTCAATATATGTTATTTTCATACGGTGTTCATTTAATATAAAATATGGAATGATTACCCACTTAACAGGGGTTGTGCTTCAGATTAGAATTTGTAATACTTTAACAAAACCCAAAAAATAGAAAAATATCTTCTTAAAATAAAATAGACACTTAACAAACTGCACACACCTCATTGCCCCCAAATGCACCTCTATACAGACCTTCACAGCAATCTTGCCACATCCTGAGATCCAGTTTAGGAATATCTTCACAGCTACTATATCCATGTGGGAATTCAGCCACCTTAAAGACATCATGCTGTACCCTGGTTATGTTGTCACCATTGTCACACAAAACTCTGGCAAGAGATGTCTGCTTGATCTGAGTGAGCTGAGCAGGTGTGAACACACCTGGGTTTTCATACCATAACCTGTAATCTCACAGAAAAGACAAGTCTGCTAGTGAGAAAACAAGAGGCAGTTTTTCAAAGATATTTCAATACTGTGTTCAGAATGAAAGGATTTATCTCTTAAATCCTGCTCTCAACATTGTATCAACTAGCTGGTGTCATGCTGACACTTTGAAAGGGATGAAATCTTCAAGAAATTCTTAGATTTCTCTTCTTGTCTCATTTCTATGTCTTGGGTATCTCTGAATATCTAAAAAGGCACCAGACCACCAAGTTAAGGGTTCTTTTAAGTAAAAAACTTAAATGACCATGATTTCCTTCTGTAGGCAACTTTCTTATGGTCATGAAAACATTTTGATGGAATTTCTGAGATTTGAAGAATGTTTATATCTAGTTTACTATCAAGATAAGTGAGATGATTTAATTTACTAACAATTTTTGTTCTGTTAAACTATTTTCATGACTATACTGATTCAGGGACCTTCTCATACATGCTCAGTTAATTCATTACATTCAAGAAGGAAACACTGTGGTTTTAAATAGTTCATTTTTCATACGTAAAAGGCTAAAAGCCTTTTATCAATAGCAAATATAAATAATACATTACTATAAAAGGCAAGCTTCACAAGGGAAAGAAAATTTCTTAAGTTGCTGTCCAGAATTTGAAAACATTTTACACCATTCTAACACATAAGAACTGCTCATTGTGACATTGTTTCTGTCTCCCAAAGCTGTATCAATATTGATACATTTTCCCCCCACCTATTTTAAACAAAAAACAAAAAAACAAAAACAAAAAACAAAAAAACAAAAAAAAAAAACCAACAAAAAAGAGGCTCTTTATGAAAAATGAAAACAAGTAGTAAACTTAGAAGATCGGTCAAGAAATTTTGCTTTACCTATTGAGTGTATAATTTTCATAAAGTATTGGACAGTGGCCAATGAATTTCCAAGTACTATGATCAGAATCTCAAATTTCCATCTTGACATGAAGTTAGGCTCCCTTCAAATATCACTTCTTTTTCATGCACAGACACATCTGCTTTGCTTGGTGTTACTAGCTTTGATCCTCTGCCCATCAAAAAGGCTTTTCAAAGAAGTAAGAGTTGCTTTCATTATGTCTAATAATATTTTACTATTTGCTGGCATGTTGCTTCCAAATATTTGTATTCCTTGGACAGTAGAATCCCATTTCCTAAATATTCAGTGTTTTCCTATAGTTTCTAAATGTTGTATCAGAAGACAAAACAAAACAGGAACAGGTGCTTTTGCTTAAAAAAAGGGAACAGATATAAACAAAAAGCAGCATAGATATCCTGTTTTGACACAACTGAGTACTTGCCACCAGTAACCTGGAGCTCATACTCCATCTATTTCTTCTCCTTTTACTTTCTCTGCCTCCAGGCATTAGAGTTCTGTGCTTCACAGCTTTATTTTTAAACATTTTATGTAAAAAAATCTGGGGGCTCTTTTAAAATAGCATAGAAAAAGGTTTGGGTTATTAACTACAGAAATAAAAAAGCCTTTATAATATCCTAAATAACAATTTAATAACTTAACACAGTAACATTAAATAAAGAGAATCAAATCTAATCTCCTAATTCTTCTTCTATTTTCCTTTCATTAGGATTGAATTAATCAGCCGAAGTCTATGTATTCTCACATCATGAAAAGAACAGGATTCAGGGTCACAAATTATTTTAAAATAGGTAAACACTGTTTTTCAGATTTTGAACAAATGTGCTGAAAGTGTGCAAAACAGATCTGGCTGCTGTGACATGAGAAATGACTATTCTCTTTTTTCAGGTATTCTAAAAGCAGAAAATGAGAAATTGCTCACAATGTGCACATACTTAAAGTATTTTTACTTTAAATAATTTAATTTAAAGTAATTTAAAAACAATTATAAAATTGTGGTCTTTGGATTAACTTGTCTGCTTTTATCACATTTTTGGTGCACAGACTGCTTGTATTGTAGCAAGCATAGGGGTTATATATAGAGTGATACTCTCCAACCTATGCTTAAGTAACAAATACAATTTCTTTGCCAATAAAATAACTAAATAACTATAAGAGAAGCATCATGTACTTTTCAAAAAGGTAAGTGACTTGAATATCTGGCAAAAGGAAACTTAGCATGTGTGGTCTGTTGTGTTTTTGGGGGTCAGTATGACATTCACCACAAAAATTAAAAGAATTAATGAAGAATCGTGGCTTCTAACAATGTTTTTTAAATGTGTATTCTTCATCTTTTCAGTTATACTTTAAAATCATAAATGAACATAAAATGGAGTTTGTTTTGGAAACAAGATATTGCAACTATTATTAAGCATCCTAAAGTTAAAATTCATTTTGGTTTCAGTTGAATGTACCTGTCTCCATCCCGAATACGCCTGAACTGTGTGCTTAGCAGACACATCAAAGTTGGCCCCAGACGACTCCCTGGAACTAAGTCTTCCACCATTAGAGCAGGAAATAGGTCTATGTTCAGTGGGGAGCCATATAACCTATAAATTGAAAAACACAAATACTGAATAACAAATCTTTTATACTTACAAAATAATCAGTACATGGTGAAACTAAGAGCAAGAGATACCAATAACTCACAGGAAAAAATGCAGTGATAGCTCTACATCTTTTGTGAACAAGCTGTGGGTGTGTACGCAAGAAACCCTGCAGTGCAGGTTGTATACACACTGTGGGTCTGCATATCCAGCCTGTAATATTTTTCTCCTAGCAGCTTTCTTCTGATTTCTTAAAATTGTTTCTTTTATTATAGCTTCTCTTTCTTGTACCTCTGTTAACACTTTTTCTATTATTATAGCTGAGACTGATTCTCTGTCTTTAATTGTGAGCAAATAAGCTACAGGTGGCAGGTAGATGTAAACTTAATTTCAAACACTAAATCTCTAAAGAAGAACTGATTAGTCGTAGTGAAGGGTGTCCACATGACATTACAGTGGACAATACATTTGTTTCACGGTACCGAATTAATGGACTTGAACATCTAAATATTTGCAGGAAGTTTGCATTTAATATGACCTTACACTGGAACAGCACTCATATTTAACAGCATTTATATAACTAGGCATTTCAAATTAATAATTTCATGAACACATACACTATATATTACTGTTTATATGCTGTATATATTCTTACTGTTCATGGAGATGTAGAAATAGAGAAATTATCTGCATGTGGAAGTTGTTAAGATCTATTTTCTGGTACTGATGGAAGTTTCTCAAAATATCCCTTTAAGTCTTTCTTACCGAGTTATCTTTTTCTAGATAAGACATTTAGCTATGGTTTTTGCATGCACATTTGTATAATTGACTTTTTCTTCACCTCAGGCTCACCTGCTAAGCTTCTCCCTGATTTCAGGATTCTTAATTTCATTTTTCAGATCTTCAAAAGTCTGAGCTGAAGAAAGATTACAGTAAACTCTAAAATCATGGTAGGGAGGAATTCCATGATCTCTGCCTCTCTGAATATTCATAGCTGCCAGATCTAAAGCCACAGTACGTGCCATGGAGAAGAGTCTTTCTGTTAATTCTGTATTGAGTAATTGTGACGGGACACGCATCTTACCAGCAACACCAAAAAATCCCCTTAGAAGTGGATCAATGCCTCCTTCATTTACAATCCGAAATGGAGAGAAGAATGCCTTATGAAGAGGTAGATGACCTTGTGGAATAGGTTCAAAGTTTTCATCCAGTCGATACAGAAAAGGATTAATGAGTGTGTGACCAAACCTAAAAGCGGCAGTTGCAAACTCATTAGTTATGCCAGAATTAACACTGGGATCATAACCCTTATATTCGCCAAGCATCTTCATGCCTACCTCTCCAAAGATCTTAGGGAGCCAGTGGCTAAATGTTATGTGTTGCATTTCTGCACCAACAATTTTGCGTGTTTCATGATATATTGTGTCACCGTCCCAGTGTGGATTGAGTTTCAGTAGCTCTGTGGCAATTCTGTTGTGTTCTCTAAACCACAACGTGTGGATGCTGGTAAGACCCAGCTGCTCGTTAGAGCGCTGATCACCAGCTAAAAAGCAGGGTATTGGGCTCTCATTTTCATCTCTCATACATTCTGTTGGTGGGCCAGTGGCAAATGGAAGAAGAGGCTTGCCGGATCTCTGTACAATGCCCTGCCTCAGAAGACCCCTCTGACTTGCCAAGTCTCTGATTTCTAGTGCTTCGTGGTCTGAGCTGCCATACACATTGGATGCATCAATGTATGAAGTCAGCTGGTTGATCTGTTCTCGTGGGTACACAGAATTCATCAGGAGAGATGTCATGCCGCTTCCACAAACTGGGCTGGAGCGTACGAAAAACATGCAGCGTGCACCATTTCTAACTCTGGGATCATTTGGTGGTATCATGATCGAAAAGCATGGAGGATCATTTGTACAAACAGAACTGCAGTGCTGACCATCTGAAAACCTGGCCTCACTTAGCGCAGCCACGGTGAGGTCAAGGTCATGGTCAAGAAATTGACCCCACTGCATGAGCATGTGAGTGTACTGGTCGTCAGGAGTCACGGTTTCCGTCCCGATCAGAGTCGTAGAAACCAAGCGAGGCATTGGGAGTGCGTAGCCATTAGAGAGTCTTCTGGGTTCAATTCCCCGAGGCAAATTAAATCCATTTTCATAGACTGACTTTAACAGACGTTCAAAAGCTGTCAGAGAAGCGCCCCACATGGGATGCTGGAGGTTGTTGCACGTTCCATCATGCGTCCTGTACTTCTGGTGGAAGCACATATCTGAACAGTTGTTCACTCGTCGATGGGCTGTACAGCCTGAGAGATTGGCTATCAGATTCAAGTACTGTGGGGATACAAGGTCATTATAGTGATAACCTGAAAGAGAAAACAGAGGAAGATAACAATCAGAGAATTCACAGACTCATGGTCCCCCTACAGATCACAAATGTATTTGAAATGCTATTTTATTTTACATTTCCCACCAGATTAAACATCCTTATGACAGCAATAATCATATATCTATATTTGAGCATTAGGTCATTTGAACAACCTGACCATCACTAGGTCAGGAGGAAACTTTCTAAAATGCCAATTCAAGTGCAACTTTTAGAAAATTATCACAAAAGGGGCTCATTACTTATTTGGACACTTGGGAAAGCAATGATATTGTCAGAAATAAAAGTCTCATATTGAAGCATATAGAACATTTTCCTTATGATACTAAAAGCATTTTTAAAAATGTCAGCAACACCTAAATGGACTTCAAGACTTTAGCTTTTGACACTTGCTTAGTCACTGAACATTACTATTTTGTTTTGCTTTATTACAGTGAAGTTGTAAATTTAAGAACAAAAAGTCAATGAAAAAATAATAAAATAGCCACCAGCAATAGAGCCAAACGCAGAATGATCTCTAAGACGAACGTTGTGGAGTAACTCATATTCACATTACTCTGGACAAGTTTCTAGAGAAAAGTAGTATTTGTGTAGTATTTGGCACAGATTTCCTCTGCAATCCACATCATTCACCTCTGGGATTAAAACATACTTATCATTTTCCTGTATTTTTTTCTCAGTTCATACTGAGTTTTGTATAGTTCATATACAAAATATATACTACAATTCATTAGAGTTATGCTTTTAGAACCTCAAACTAAGGTTATGTGCTGCATGATCTCTGTTATGGTATGGTGGTGTATGGAAGGACTGAAGACCATAAGGCCTCCCTGTACAGTGTTGGGTTACTGCAAATAGCAGAAGAGTCAGCCTGTACCTTTGTCCTTGCTGCCTATTAAGAATCATTGTAAAAGTGAGTTTTACTTAGTAACATTTGGATTTAATTTCAGGGAGAAAAATTCTGGCTACATCTACATTATCAGCTTCTGTAGACCAACAAAAATGTCTCAGTAAAGTGAAATTTTTGCTGCTGAGTAAGACATGCCTACTGTATCCAGGAGTAGGTTTCCTTCACAAAATCTTTACTTTGTACTCCTGGACCAAATGTGGGCCTGGACTTGATTCTTCATGTAAGTTGAAAAGAATTCACATTATTCAAGACCATATCACAAATCACACCAAAGGACAGTAAGTGGGGACAACTTCAAAAACCAAAAGGCACAGCCATGAGTGACTAATGGATAGAGTGTGGATGAACAAAGTTCCAGGATCCAGGAAAAGGTCCAGGAGGTGGAGTATTTGGCAGCATAGACGTACATTTAGCTAACTAGAAACCATCATACACCACCATGGATCTTGATCTGGAAAGCTTGCAGTCGGGAAAAAACCAAACAAGCCGTACAAAGGCAAATGGAAAAAAGGAAGTGAGCGAGTGTAGAGTGGTACTGTATTCCCACAGGCTTGAGGGGCTCCCAGCATGATGGCAAACACTCAGAAATATGAACTAAATGCAGTTTTGCAAGAGGTCAGTGTCGGTTAATTGCACACAGTTGAGAAATATTACTTTTAGCACAGAGCTCAGCCCCAGTGTGCCTGCAAAGACAATGGTCTTCATCTAAATTCAACACATAAACATGTGCTAGGCACAACTGGCTCTCTGCCAACTTCCACAATGCAGGGCAATTGCAAACAAACTACCTAAAGCCCAGCTTTGTCTTTGGCTTGAAAGGGACTGGGTTGCTCACAGTTTCCCAGCTGGGACAGGACCCGTGCTCAGCCAGGGAAGTTGTTTTCTCAGCCTTAGGCTATGAGTACTCCACATGGTTTACAAGTCAAAGCAAAGATATTCAGAGATTTAGTGCTTGCATTAGGCTAAGCTAACATGCTCATGTAGACATACAGAAATTATGTTATGGAATATTCCATACTATGAAAAAGAAAAACAAACCACAGAGCAAAACCTGTAAGTGCCACTGGGTAACGCAGCAAAATACATACTTTAAGGACATAATTGATAGCATATTAAAATATCCTGGCTACCAGGGCATCTTAATTCTAGAACTACGCCTAGAAAACTTATCTTGATTGTCATCCCACTTCTGAAATCAAGTTGTGAGCAATACTCTGCTGTGAATCTTTTGGGTAGAATAACCTTCAGTACTAATTTAGAATAAAAGGCTCAGGTTCTCTCTCTAGAAGTTCAAGTGGGATGTAATATCTCATGATGGGTTTTGGCTTTCTGATGCCGGTTGCTAATCCTTAATTACGTCTCACATTGCAGGCACTAACTTTGCCTTTGCTCTCTAACTGGCTGGGAGCTGGGCATTTCCACTGCTTAGAAGCTGGCTAGCTCAATTCACATATTACCTTTTTTTTCCAAAGAGAGGAAGGTGTTTCATAGAGTCACAGAAATATTGATTATAAGGGACCTCTTATCCAGACCAAGCTCCTGCTTGAAGTGGAGCTGTTTCCAGCACTAGATAGCTAAATGTCTGGCCTAGCAGGCTTGAAAACCTGCAAAGTCTGAGACTCATCCACCTTTCTGGATTAGTTGTTCCAGCACTGCACAGGTCTTCTGGAGAGAAACTGTTTCCTAACATCTAATCTGAACCTCCATTAATGGCCATTCCACTTGTTATACAGTCTGGCATTGCGGAGGAGAATTTGGCTCCATAGTCTTTCCTTGGGATACTCAAAGGTTTTGCAACAAAAAAATAGTCTCTGACTAGGAAACTGTCACATTTCTCAACTGTTCCCAATGTAAAAGTGCGAAATAACACCTTTCATTTGGCTCTGCGTTTTGAAATAAAATTAAATAAGGACAAAAATTACTATTAAAAATCGGGGTATTGGGCAATTTAAATGAAAACAGATTTATTTTACTATCCAAGTTTCCCTCAAAGCCAGGTTTCTTTGGATTCTGTGGGTCTGAAAAGTAAGATCTGATTGCGAACAGAATTTCCAGTATCACAGAAAGTTGCCTGATTTTGTGTTTATTAACTAGTATCCATAGGCTTTACTGCCAGTTTTTTGTAAACCTTAGGTATTTCACTATTATGAATCCTAGTCAACCAGTTCTCACACATCAATTTTATATATTCCTAGAACTATGTATTTATAGCATATATATTCAATATTCTTGAGTATGCAGCTAATCAGAGAACCAAACTGAATGGTGTGGCTCTTCTAAAATATCAGCCTTCAATGAATTGAGTAAGTTTTTGTGGTAAACAATTCATAACAAATTATCTGCTCAGCTCTAAGAATGAGTAGCAAGCTTCTTTCATTAGCAAATGTGACAGTATACCACAAAACTTGCTGTCTTTGGTCTTATAAATACTTGCTAGCACATGGTCAGTGTTAAAGTTTTCAAAAGTTACAATAAATACTCAATTATAAACATCAAAAAGAATATAATGAGTAAAAGTATTTCCTCTAGATTGTCAGTGTAGTTTTTGGCTATGCCTCAAGTCTCAAAAGCTATCCTAAAACTCTATAATTATTTCCAAATGCTTCAATACTATATTTCAAGCCTATCCACATATATATCTACACATATTAGCTGTATGTACTCCAGCTGGACTTCATGAGTTTGACAGAAATACAATACCTAAAAGTTAGAAATTAAACCTCACACCTTTTTTTGTTACTTATAAAAATCAACAAGAAATGTATTTCTCATTACATCAGGTCAGTGTTAAACAAAGAAATTAGCTTAGTTTGACTCTCATTTATAAAGTAGCAAATAATTCTTTGAATACTATTGTGGTACATGCAGAAACCTTGCTTTGTAAGGTATACAAATCTTTCTTGTTATGTCATCTTTTCTCCTTGCCAAGGCATGCTGATATTAAATGTTTTTTCTTAAAGAAGCAGGAACAAAACACTGCTTATTTTTAACATGAGACAATAGTCCTAATAAATTAACACAGAGAGAATTAACAAACAGGATACATTATGTACTTCCAATATATTAAGCTTGACCAGCAGAAGAATCAGAATCTGAACTCTTTCCATGCCAATGTGAAAAAACACACTCCACCTGGAGAGCTCAGAGTTACACAGTGAACAGTGTGCAAACCAAGGAAGAAATTTAATAAAGTTTTGCAAAGTCAAATACTTCACTGATTTCAATGCAATGGTTCTGCAGTTGGGATCAAACCTCAGAAAGTTAATGTCTCCTGAAGTATAATGACTTAAAAAGGCAAATACATGTCAAAACAGAAAAGTAAGGAAAGAATACTGACTTGTTCCATTCAGGTCAACCATTAGACCATCCTGTACATGATCTTGAATAAGCTGTAAGGTCCTTTCAAATATTTCCCCAGCTCTTGCTTGCTCAACAGTGTACGGGTCCCTTGGGTATCGAAATAAGGCTAGCAAATCATTTGGAGAACGAGGACGACTGATAGATAATTTGGAAAAAAATAGTAAGTGTACACAGGAGTTACGAAACAACAATACTAAATAAATCATGTAAATGTTCAGCAATGTGATTAGTACATACCTTGGTTATTCATCTCAAAATGGAAGCAAACCAAGAAGAAAAAAATTCAATAAAATAATAATCTTTTAAATATATTGTAGTAATTAAAAATTTACTAGCATTTTAATACGGATTATCTCAGCAGAACTGCTGAAGTGAACAGAGATCTCAGCAGGAGTGTATAAACAATTGGAATCCTTACATGTTAAACTGTTAGTATCCTCAGAACCAGACACTAGCAATGTCTTTTAAGTAATAAAATGGTTTCTTGTTTAATAAATCTCCCATTATTTCTAGTATATACAAAATAAATTCTGACTTATCAATACAAAAAAAATAAATAAAAAAAATTTAAAAAAGGAAATACCTGTCAAAAAGATGTGTACGTGTTGAATTTATTGCTCTGTCAACAGTTGCAATTGCTTCCACAATTGACGTTTGTACAAAAGGATCTCCATTTCGGCTGACATTAGGAACTAGAGAAAAAAGAATTCACATGTTATTGCAAAAATGGCCACACACAAAAAGATATTTCCATAAAACAGAGTCTAGACACGACATCATTTCAGTTCTACAAAATAAACCTGTGTTCTTTAAATGTTAGTTCATCCAAATATAAAAGTCTTAACCATTCTGGAATTTTATCAAGGCATATTAAAGTAGAACAAAATTAATTTAAATGAGAAGTTAACCTAAGCTTCAAAATCATCTAGCTTATAACTCAAAACCAAGATAAAGTTAAGATAAATGCATACACTGTTTAGCTGTCCTTTAATTAGACCAACAATTTCAAATGCAGATGATCAAATAAAAAATGAATTATTATTATCATTAAGGTTTTTTTTCTGGTGCATTATCAGATTTCAGGTGTTGGTATCAAGAGCCTGACCTATAACCACTGAAATCAATGCAGGTTTCCCCTTTGATTTCAACTAGTTCTGAACTAGTATTGAATGCAATGTAAGAACTTAAAGGGCTTACAGGAATGTGCTGAAAATGGTACATAATGAACATAATCTACATAACTGAATGAACATAAATTAACATTGCTCTTCTCCTGATCTTCTAGTATAATAAACAGCAAAGATTAATTTTAAAGAGCAGTACGTATTTTTTTTTTTTTAATTTAGATCACTGCTTTTTTTCCTACTTTAAAATTTTCTTCTTAATACTAGGTTAAAACTCACATGCTTAAATGCTATTTAACAACAGTACACAACACTGGAAACTCAGTAATGCATAAGCCATTTTATGCAGTGCTTAGTTGCAGCTGGATGTTTGTACAAACTATGTAGGACTAATCCTCCCTTTCAGTCTAAACTAAGAACTACCAGATCCAGGGGCAACAGCTAACAATTTCCAGAGCATGTTTAGATTGGAGAAGTCACACAGGAAGAAGGGTAAAGTAGGGAAAAAGTCCAAAGCAAATATACTAGAATAAAATCAGCAGATGTACAAAATCATCTGACATAAAAACTGTTGTTTACAGTTTACAGTTCCTCATTACTTCTCTTTTTTTTCTTTTTTATAGGCAACTTTTCATTATTCCTTCCTAAGTGTCAGCTTAAATTGTGTCTACATGAGTTTCATAGTCTAGACCCTTTCAATCAAACTTAACCATCTATACCATCAAATAAAACAGTCCCTGGAACTCTATAGCTGCAGATGAAGCCCCTTTCTGTGCCCTGAGGCCAGTCTCAGGCTTTTAGCAGTATATTCCCAGCATCCAAAATCAGCTGAACCTTTCCACACTGCCTCAGGGCAATAGTCCCTGATCTGCCCTAATTATCAACTGACCTTGCTTGACAGCTTCATTTTCAATAGTAACCATACAGAAACACTATCAGATAAGCTACTTACTTTAGGAAGAAATGTCATTAACAGGTTTAAATTTTAAATTTTAGTTGTTTCAGTGTTTGCGTGCCTTGGATGACCTGAATTGAGCAAAGTTGCAGTCTGTATAAATCCAGTGGTTGGTTACTCTCCTCAGTGCTGTCTACAATAGATGTAAACTTGGTGTTTACTTACAGGGTTATCTTTCTGATTAATGGAATATATGGGCTGAATTATAAACCTTGGTCAGATGTTAGCTATTCTGTACTTGATTTTTGTTTAGACTATTTATTGCTAGCAGTTTTTTTTTTAGACTGACAAATGTTAGTAAAGCTCCTTGTAAGAGTCTCCCACAATACTTTTTTTTAATTTGGGCAGGGAAGGGGAATGACTTTTACAAAACAATAGAAAAGGACAGAAGAAAACGGCTAAAGAAAATATATGTAATATATATTAATATATAATATATATTATAAAAATATACACAATGTAAATTATATATTATATATAATATATATTATAAAATATGAATAATTTATATTAATATAAAGTAATTATTATTTAAAATATTATCCAACACAGCCAGCAAAACCTGTTCCCAGCTTCTCTACACTTGCCTTTATTTGGTCTCAATCTTAAGTGTTTTGATTTAGAAACACTCATAAAAGTTTAAAAGAAATGATTACATGCAAGTTTTTAGGCATTTCTGGCTATGCCATTATAAATACTATCTACACAACAAATAACCAACACTTCTAATCTTTCCACTTGTCCTCCTTGTTTGTCTGACAGCATCAGTTTTTAAAGCAGCCATAGTAAAACAGCATCTCCTAGCCCACTAGTTTGAAGGAGAAATTTCATTTACACTTTCAGATGGAATGCAGATTAATTAAGTGTAGTGTCACTAATTTTAGGTTCATTTACACTACAGTTTAGAAGAAATTACCCACATTATAATTATTTATTGCAAATCAGTAAATAAGTAGTTTTGGAGTTTGGTGATTTCAGCAGATAATGATCAATTTACAGCTGTACTAAGTGAATGAAACTCATTTCCACTGGTGTTTTATTTCAACTCATGGTTTCATTTTTCAGCACTCTTAGTGACTTGAGAACTAGCTAATCTTTCCTAAACAAAAACAGTTTTTTGCTATGCATATCCGGATTTTCATAGACTTTCTTTCCTTTGTTGACTTCATACATATAGATAGAAACTTATTACTGAATGATTCCTAGCCCTACAATTTTTCTCTCCTGAATAATGTTTATAGATTAAAGAAATATTCTTCATAGAAGAAAGTATATATTAAAAGTCTACTAAAAGCAACCTAAGACAGGTAACATCATAGTTTTATCGATACCATGGCAAACAATACATTAGAAAAATCACTGATACGTCTTTATCAATTTAGTAAGCAAAATACAGAACATCCCAAATAACACTGGGAAACAAGATCCAATATATTGAAGATATTGTCACATCAATCTTCAAAATACAAAAGAATTCTATACTAATTTTATATTTTAATAAAAATAAATATTACTTCTAGAATAAAATATATAATCAAATTAAATATAAATAAATTTTATACTTTTTTAATATTTATTATGTTATATACTAATTTTTTTAATATACAAAAATATTGTCTTCTATTCTCTACTGAGACACAAAAATCATGCCATTTTCTTTTACTTTCCATCAAAATTAAGCTGAAAAATCAGCAGTTTTAGTCAATAACTCAGAAAAGCACTATGGTCAATCTTTGTAGCAAAGTTATTTTCTTAGCCTCTTTTGCTGCTTTATTGTAATTTTTTACATAGTAGTAGTTGATAACTATTATTTGTCATTATTACTTTCAAATAATTAGAACAAGATCAAATATTCTCCTTTTTTTTCTGTTTTGTCTTTTAGCTTCTTAAGGTCTCTATGACTTTCCTAAATGGTTTTGCAATAGCTGCAGCCTAATTTTCAATGAAGCGCTGTAAGTGTCCCTTTGAAGATGCCAGAAGACTTTTGTCAACTTATTTCTAAAAATTAGACTGGGTATTTGACTAGCAAATTCTAAAAGCTCTACATAATATCTCAAGAAGAAAGTTGAAAGATAAACTTGAGACCAAAGCACAGTTGGTTTTGGAGTTTAACACCTAGAGAAACTGTTATTGTGACATTACTGTTTTGCTAAAATATGGGGAAAAGGAGAGAATCTTGGGAGAAAAATAGAAATATGAATGAAATAACTAATTTAGTATTTTGACAACTTTTTCCCATTTTACATGTTAGGCAATTAGGACAAATGTAATAATCTAAGTCATACACAAGCATGTATCTTACCATTTACACTGAGCACCATACTAACAGAGGAGTATCCGATGGTGTTGCGGGCAACACATTCATAGCGACCTTCATCAGCTGTGCCCACATCACGAATGGTGAGAAATCCCTCTGGACTAACATGGAATTTTCCACTCTCTGTTACCTGTACTCCATCCTGCAGGAAAGCCCAAAGTTTACTAACTCAAAACACACTTCTGCTCATACATGGTTTTTTGTCATCTTTTCCTCTTCTGCTTTTATTTATAATTTCATATTTCTACTTTGTATGCCAAAAAAGTTAACAGTCAGATAGACTTAGATAAGCTTATATAGAAAAATTACATGCACTTCTAAATTGTACAGTGTATTTCTTTACTTCTAAAATTACTCATTATTACAATTCAAAGAATTTTAATAGGCTTTCACCACATAAAATCTAAGACTGAAAAATAAGACAGCACCACTTGAGAATATACATATTTTATTTTTCTCAAAATTAACTACTGAAGTAGATTTCAAGAGCATTATATATATATATATATCAGTTCTTCATGTGCTACACATTTAGAAGCTTCTTCCGGTTCATTAAAGTAAATTTCTAATACTCTCTGATTGAAGGGAAGAATATAATTAGAAAAATTTAATATCAATATTAGCAACTCATTTATTCACTGGTAACTCTGATAATCCTCTATAGTTTGATACTGCAATTATTACATCAATGGAAATCAAAGCCAGAAAAAAAGTTACCAAAGCCTGTCCTGGTTGGTTTCAACCTAGCAGTAGCAAATGGCTTCAATACAGCATTTCTTACTGTTTTATATCTATAATATCATTGAAAGTGTGAATATTAGTAGGATATTCACACAGAACTGTCACTAAATACCATACATAAATACCTTTTAAAGCATACATTATGAATTTTAGTTGGTCTGCATAATAATTTGCATAATTACATATACATATTTTTCTATGTAAAATTCAGGTCTAGTATCTATATACATGCTCCAATTTAAATATTTATTTACTGGACTTCAGGTAATGTTTTCAGACATCAAAGGAAACAATAATTTGACCATGAGCACTTTCAATAATTAATTATGAAGAGATGGAAAGGCCACTGCCTCTCTATAATAACTGAATATGTAGTACCTTATTCCATGTAATGACTGGCTCCGGCTCTCCTTGAGCACTGCATGGGATCTGCACGTTTGTGCCAACCTCCACTGTCATGTCACTGGGAACACTGGCAAATACAGGAGTCACTAAAAAAGCCAAATGATACACTGATAATGTATGAAATACAACTTATGCAAAAGATTATCAAAAAATAAGTCAGCACTCTTTTTTTATCAGTTACTGAACATTACAAAATCTATTACATGAGTCTATCTTCACACTTTTAGTTCCTTATAACTTCGTTTTAAGGATTAAATTCCTTTCTCTTTGAAGAAACTAGCTTCCCATGGTGTATATTCTTTGCTGGATAAAAAACTGGCTGGATGTTCAGGCCAGAGATAGTGGTGAATGGAATTACATCCAGTTGGTGGCCAGTCACAAGGGGGTTCCCCAGGGCTCAGTACTGAGGCCAGCCCAATTTAATATTTTCATCTATAACCAGGATGAGGGGATGAAGTGCACCCTAAGCAAGGTCATAGACAACATCAAGCTGGGTGGGAGTGTTGATCTGCTGGAGGGTAGAAAGACTCTCCAGAGGGAGCTGGACAGGCTGAATAGATGGGCTGAGGCCAATTGTATGAGGTAAAACAAGGCCAAAAGCCAGGTGCTGCCCTTGGATGGCAACAATCTCCTGCAGTGCTGCAAGCTGAGGTGGAGTGCCTGGAAACCTGCCTGGTGGAAAAGGACCTGGAGGTGCTGGTGACAGCAGCTGAACATGAACCAATGTGCCCAGGTGGCCAAGCAGGCCAAAGGCATCCTGGCCTGTATCAGCAATAGTGTAGCCAGCAGGAGCAGGGCAGTGATTGTCCTCCTCTTCTCAGAACTGGTGAAACCACACCTTAAGTGCTGTGTGCAGTTCTGGGCCTCTCACTACGTAAAAGACACTGTGGTGCTGGACAATGTCCAGATAAGAGCTGGTAACAAGTGACAGGACAAGATGAGATGCCCTTAAGTTGCATTTAAAGTTCAGATTAAATATAGGGAAATATTTTGTGTAGGAAGGGTTGTCAAGCACTGGAACAGACTGTCCAGGGAAGTTGTGAAATCACCATCCCTGGAAGTGTTCAAAAAATGTGTGGATATGGCACTTCAGGACATGGTTTAATAGTGAACATGGTGGTATGGTGAGCATGCTACATTGACAGTTGGACTTGATGAAAGGTCTTTTCCAACCTTAACGATTCTTTGACCTTTTTCCTGAGATCTGCTTCAGGATGATTTTGAAGTACTCTTAACTTCTAACATAATAGGCTAGTAGTTGTCAAAACATGACAATTCATGTTAAGTTCCATGAATTTATAGCTCTGAAAAATATTTCTGTTGATAGCTAAATCTGTACAAAGTCAACAGAATTAATATTGTATTAACTTCTCTTATCTATTTTTGTTGTTGTTTTATTTTTTTTTAAGTATCAACAACTGCAATTTCTTAGATGACAAAAGCAAGACCTTCCACAACTCATTCAGCTGAGTCTCTCAGCCTGACTGGCTGAGGCACTGAGTCTTGACAGAGGTCCTACCTCCATGATACCCATGAGCCTCAACCCAAAACATCACCTTCAATTCTAAGGACAGAGTACACTGTTACCTAAATCCACTGTGAATAAAATAAATGTGTTTTTAAACTCTAATGTTCTTCAAATCCAAATTGATGCCTGGCAGATATCATCATGAGAAGCACATACAGGATTATGAAGACATTAAGAACTCCATTTCTGCTGTAACATATACTGCTATGTTACTGATGTCATGCTACTGATATTTAGGGGGGAGTGGGAGAGGGTGGAGGGCTATGCTTCTACAGGGAAGTATTTGGATATATATCCACTGCAGTCACTTATACTGCCAACCAAATCTGGCCCTACTGGTAAACTGTACACAAATGGCTGCAAAGGACCAGAAACCAGTTCAAATAAGGCATCCAGAGACAGGACATCCAGTCCAGCACTGGCAGGTAAGAGAGCCTGGCTCTGTGGATGTGAGCTGAGTCATGCCAGCAAACAGACCTGGACCATTAATCTGTATTCATTAATAATGATTTAACCACAGTGAACAATGACTAGACATTCCCCAGCTGAACAGTCCTTTTGTTAGAAGCCCAGAAGAAAAAAAAAATTCTTGCACAATTGAAAACAGCATTGCAAATAATCTGTGGAGGGCACCAATTTCAGGCTACATATTCAGCCTTCAATATTGCATTTACTATCTTTTGGTAACTGAATTTTGCAACCTGAGCTGCACAAAAATTGTTATATTAAACTTTACTCAAGTCCAGTGTAAAGCTGGATATAAGCAGTTATAGCTTTTCCAGCTGGAAAGCTGTAAAACTTTTTTTAACTGATATTTGTTTTATATAATTTTAATCAACATTTTATATAAGTTAAAAAAATCTCTATTTTGACAAATCCATCTACACCGAACTAAGAAATATCAATAGAATTTTTTTCTGACAAACTTCTAAACTCATTTGAGCCCCTTTTACTAATATACAGTTTTAAATTAGGTCAGTAAAAAGAAATGTTTTGAATTACATGTTTTTTCTCCTTGAATTCAGATAAACATCAAAGTACTTAAATAAATCATGAATGGTAATAAGATTACAATTTATCCTAGAAGTAACTTACTTAGTTACTTAATTGAAAAAAAGTATAAAAATGGTGTTTGGGGGTTTGGGGTTGGTGTTTCAGGACTTTCAGTTTATTTTCAGTAAAAGGAATGACTTTTCTTTGTGAAGTTCATTCCGCTTCTGTAAAATAAAGTTCTGCTTCTGGACATGAAACATTACTTTAATAACACCATTTAACTAACATCATAGAGCCTCATTGGAAACTAGACTTTTCACAAAATAAAATATTTTCCAAAGCATGGGAATACTGTCATCCTCAAAGCAAACCTCCAATTCTTACCAAAAATAAAAAAGTAAATCAGATAAACCTCTTTCCCAGAAGACAGACTCTTCTAAAGGAATGATACCCTGCACAAATACCGGTAAGTATCCAGATGTTATTTATTGGAAACCACCTGGTATCTAAAAGGAGATATACTCAGAAACAATCACACATGATACTGTGTATTTTAGTGCAAGCTTAAATATTCCTTTTTTTCCTTCCCAGCAGCTGTACATGGGCTGTACCTCTAGGCTGTACAGTCAGGTATACAACGATTCGCTGAGATCCAATAATGTTGACAGCTTGGCATTCATACTGTCCTTGGTCATGCAGGGCAACCCTGGAAATCCTCAGTGTTCCCGAGGATAGAACTAAGTGTCTTCTATCAACAGACAGCTGGCCTCCTGAAACATACAACAACATCATTTGCTCTTTACAGTAACAAAGTCCCTTTGTGTCAGAAAAAACAAAACCCAGAAGGTTCTAAATTTGATAAAACACTGGAAAATAATAAAGTTTCATAAAAAAAAAAAACAAAAAACCCCAAAAACAAACAAGAAAAAAAGTTTGAAACTTTTACTTCTAAGAAGATAAAAGCAAACAAATTGTACATATGCACACAATCATAATTCTGAACTCTTCTTTGTTTGTGGTAGAAATAAATATTTTCATTTAAGGAGCATGCTAAAGTATCCAAATGAGAAGGCATGAAAACACCAACATGTGTTACTGTTCATGTCATATTATTGCCATGTGTGTAATTTATCTCATTTGTCTAGGCCTGGATAATCCACAGAAAAATACACACGGCCCTGAAAAAAATGGAATATAAGTAAAATGAACGCACTTAAGTGTCTGTACCCTATCCTCCCTTTCTGGACATTTGATTTGATTGAAGCAGTCTGAACAGAGGGAGAAACAAGGATGTCATCAGCATGAAAATGATGTACAGTTTGTTAAGAATCTGCTTCATGTACCATAATTTAGTATTTCCCAAGAGTAATTTAGCCTGCCAGAGTTTTTCCACTTGAATGAACTAGAATTTTTG
Organism: Poecile atricapillus; assembly: GCF_030490865.1. Classification (NCBI taxonomy): domain Eukaryota; kingdom Metazoa; phylum Chordata; class Aves; order Passeriformes; family Paridae; genus Poecile; species Poecile atricapillus. Next base: position 19,141,243 of record NC_081251.1, on the reverse strand, counting down.
CTTACCGATAAGACATCCGCTACAATATTTCTTCCCACTGGATTTGGCTTAATGCCTTTAGAGCCATAACTTGATAAAACAGTTAGCACAGTGCACCCTGTAGTTTCTGTCAATGTGCATTAAGTGACAGAGATGCTGGTACACCGGTGCCAGTTACAGGTTGGACTGTTCTGATTTCTGACGAGAGCACATCCCACTGATTTTCAGACCTCCAGTTAATGACAGCCATCTCCATTTCTTCTGCAGTACAACAGCAATGATACTTGCTGCTACGTGTAATTTGCCTCACATTTCTTAAACATTTATTATTAGGATTCTATTACGGACACATATATTTTAGTGACTTTTTTATGTAAAAATGAAAAATGCTTGGACAGCTAGCTCCTGTGGGACACCTTGCCTTTCCCAGCTGAAGGAGAAAGAGATAAACTGTTTCTGTCAGAGACATCTGAAGCATCCAAACAAACACATGCATTTCCTTTCAATAAAGAAGTGATGCCAATACGAGTGCTAAAAGATCCTAGTAGTTTAAAAGTACGAATGGAACACACTTACCTCCTTTAGTCCAGGCAATAACAGGCTGGGGATAACCTTGTGCTTCACAAGGAAAATCAACTGTTTGTCCCTCAATCACTGTTTTGTCTTGTGGAGTGACAGTAAACTGAGGTAGAGCTACAGAAGAGAAAACATAGCCATTAAAAAAAAAAAAAATTGAAAAAATGCATGACTAAATTACATATTATTTCCTGTGTAAGTTGAAATAGCACACATTAGAGGGAAGAGAGATGCTACTTGAATTTTTTTATATTGTGGACCCTAGAGAGAAAAGAGTTAGGGAAGCCACTTTTGCAAAAGGAGCATCTCTCTCACAGCCTGGCCCTGATGTCAGTGAAGGCATGTAGGATCTACTGTCACAGATCCAAAATAAGGGGTACAGTAAGAATCAAACACAGAGTCTTCCCTGGATTAAAAATACAATCTTCTCTTTCTCTCAAAACTTCCCAGTTAAATTGGGAAGAAAATGTAATGTAATCAAAATCTTCTTGAGCTGCTTATTTTCTTCCATGAAAGCAAAGAGTGAGCATGGGTCAGATTCTGCAGTAACACTGTGCACTGCCAGTGTGAGAAGTATTTGTTCAGCTCTCAAACCACAATTATCCACTGGTAAATAATAAATGAACAAACCACACAGACAAGTTGCTTTGTATATCTTTAGAACTCATTAAGAAGGAATTTGTAATCTTAACTGTTTGCCAACTAAAGATTTTAATATGAAAACAGAAGCAAACAAACTTAAAGGTTACTTAAAATACTTTGGAAATAAAAGTTTCAGCATGAAAGTGTTTGCAAAAAATATTATCAACATACACAGGAGACTTTTGATAGTTGATCTCAAATGCTTTATAATCACACTATATCACAATTATTGCAATCACAAGTTAGAGTACTTTGACTTTTGCTTTGCAGAAAAGCTGCGCAAATGTCTCAGGTGGTAGAATAATAGCTCTTATCAAACTCAGTAGAAAACATTTCCACATTCACTGAGGTGTCTACAAAAGAAAAGTGGCACAGATCTCTATTCAAGACTCCACTTCAAGTTCTCCAGGCACAAATTCTAATCTCTAGCATTGCTGCCTGTTACAGAAAATATTTAATCATTCAAAAATTTGACACTGCTTGTTTGTTCCTCCATGCAAACGAAACATAAGAAATTAACATTTGAAAACATTAAACTTCTGATAATAATCAATGAAACATAATTTTCAGGGAAATCGTATATAATACCTTACTCTGTGTGAAATGCATAGCAATTTCCCTATGGATTAAAACAGTGCAATTAGAAGTAAAAACTTTTATGTTTTTAGTTTGGCTCTGTCAATTCAGAAGAAAAGACAAATCCACACAATTTCAAGTAATATGTCTCTCCTAGTTCAACATTATTTACCTTGGACAATGATGTATGCAGTTGCATGGATGTTATCTATGCTGTTAGTTGCAAAACAGGTGTACTCGCCACTGTCCTCCTGCTTTACATTTTGTATATAAAGTCCTCCTGATGGAGTTATTGTGACGCGAGGGTCATTTGGTAGAGGGGTTCTGTCGCCTTTGGTCCAGGTAATTCGTGGCTGAGGATGCCCGGTTGCACTGCACTCCAAGGTAACACTCTCCCCAACCAGCACTTCGGTATTTTGTGGGTGAATCACAAAACTTGGCCGGGCTGTGAGAAAACAGCAATGCCTAAATGCAGCTTTTAGCTTGCACAGCTCTAAATTAGACAAATATAGTCTATAACTGGGGACACCTGGAGGGGTTTAATATCTGTGTCCCAACCTACCTCTAATCTCGGTGCAAACTCTACCTTGCTTTAAATCTCATCTAACTCCAGACATCAATAGATAAAAACACAAGCTCACAACATCATAATTGCTCTGATGTTTTTTCTTCAACTCCCATGAAAACAATTTTCAAACATTTTGTTCTCCTATCCTGATCTTTATAAAGGTCTCTTCAGAGGCATGGACATTGAGACCCAAAACACAAACAGGCTAAAAATTGTTCTAAGTGCACAAAAGCCACAACCGATTAAGATACATTTTAAGTAACTTTTCTCAAGTACATGAGTAATTTGCAGTGACATTTTAAGTTTACCTGATGCTTTTTGTCAAAACAAAATGTTCTCACAGCAAAGTCTATGTTTTAAAAACATTACAGTCCTGGACTGGAATTTAGTCCTTCCAAACATGACGCTTTGGCTAGACAGGGCTAAAAGGCTGTTGAGCAAGGATGGCTGCACAGGGTGTGCTGAAGCTTCCATGAGTGGCCTATTCAGCAGCTTGTGGGTTCTGGTATCCAGAGAGAACATTACTGCATTGAGCAATGTTGCAATGCAAAGCCTCCTTTCCTAACCCTTCTACAGCCTACGAGACTATTATCAAAATTGCATACTACAATAAACATATTAATTAACCAGCTGAGTTGCATTTTTTTTCCTAGGGATATTATAGCCTCATGATCTAGTTCTTATGACACCCAAGCCAAACAAATCTACACCTCAAGCATTAAAGCATTTTATTTTTTAGCAATCTTATTATCAAAACAACTCTGTCTGAATACGAACTTCAGACTTAATGTTCTTTACCTGGTGACTCAAAGTATCTAAGAGTAACTTCCTGAGTTTTCACTTCTCCAGCCACATTTTTTGCCATGCATTGGTAAATGCCTTGGTCTGTTTCTTGAGTATTCTGAATCATCAATGTTCCATCATCTAGCAAGTTTAGACGGGAATCTTCTTTCATACTGAGCTCATTACTGAGAAGAAAAGGATCTGCTAGAGTTAAACCTTTAAATCACAAGTGCAGAAAACTGCCAAATAACAAAACCCAGGAGATAAATTGATAAATTACCCAAAATAACTTGTGGGGAAAAAAAAGTTTTACTTTGTTAAAAATAATGGAACTTTAAATTTTCTCCTAAAGAGAAGATGAAAAACAAATAATGAAATTATTTTGTTTATGCAAGTAATGTATCTTCAAAATGAGAAGTTGAAATAATTATATGAGGAAAAGCTTACAGGGAAAAAAAAGTGAACAAATACACATATCTGGCCTTTAGAAGGCTATTCTAATTGATAAAACAGTTAAAACTTTTTTCCACTGGAAGTATGTCATGCAAGTTCAATATTCAAGATACTTTCTACTAAGAGAGAGGTTAGTTGTTACAAAACTATCTTCGTGCCAGCCTCTGCCTGGATTGTTCAAGGAGCACTAATGAACCTGATTATAATTTGTAATGGTTTAAAATATAAGTTAAGGTCAGGTCTTCAGGTTAGGTCATGGATGAGTTTCTGCGATGTAACCTAAGAAGTCTTAAGGGGTTTTATTAAAGGAACTTTTCCTCAGTCCACCCCTCACTACATGATGAGGAGAGCACAGAGGAGGGATGAGATCACATCTCTTATGTACAAAACCCAGCCTACTGATCTATTCAACATACTGCTCACCACATTGATGGCTTTTGACTGAAATCTTGCCATATTCAACTACCTTGCAAAGAGCTTAGCTCTCATTCATGCAGCCAGGAAACAAGCCAGAGTCAATAATCCCTCACCCCAAGCTCAAGTTGCGTCTTAAAACTCCTATGTGTATTCTGAATGTGTTTTCTTTGCATATTATAAATACATGAGCCAGAGAAAATTTTAAAGAAATAGTTATACTATTCAAGTTCAAGGCTCTGTTCTTGACATACTCCATAAATGTTGTACCTTTGCTGCACAAGGGGTTCTCACTGACATCAGCAGAAAGAACCAGGTATCTAAACCACACCATTTCATCAGCGACTAACATGTCTTATATGAACTGTAAGGGAATTTATATTTCTGGTCAGGTTCTCCATTTGTATAACAGCATTATTAAGCCAAAGTCTGATTTGCTGATGATAAACTCATAGTTCATATGTCCATTGTAAGCTGACACCAGTTTAAGAGGGTGATGTGCTGGCACAAGGCAGGTCCAGCTGTGCTGCGCCCAGCGCAGCTGGAGGGAGCCAGGCTCTGGGCACAGCCTGAGTAGCCACTCTGCTGCAGGCTGGCCCTTGGGCTGTTGAATGATAGTTACCCTTTATAGAACCTTCCCCCATCTTCTAAGTGGTGAGGGAGATACAGCAGGTTGCCCAGACTATGTGGGCATAATCTGCTGTGCTATCTCCACCCTTAGAGGCTTTTAAGACCCATCCAAAGCAATCTGGTATAATCCTGCTTTGAGCAGAAGGCTGCACTGGAGGCCTCCTCCAACCTTGGAGACCTCCTCCAACCTGAATTACACTACAGTCTTATAAGACTTGCCTGCCCTCCCATGTACTGATTTGAGGAGGCTAAAAATGGATGTCACCCACCTCTCCAGGGACGGAGCTACACCTTGAGAAACGCTACCTCAGAGGAGCTAGGGCTCTAGAAAGAGTTCTCTGAAGTTTTGATTGTATCCAGCTGGAGTCCTTAAAAAAAAGTATTTTTTGCTCTGCCCCAAAACATATGCAAATGCTGAGTAGTCTGCAGACTGTACATGCAACATGTCCACAGTGGATTGCCTGGTACTTATATATATAAATGATTTAGTATTATAGGTGTGAGCAGCTTTGCCACTGAACATCTTACAAATACTACTAGAGTAATAATACTTTCTAGTTACCAACTTAAATCTTCAGAATTACTAATAAAAAAGATATGGGCCATTATTACTTCATATGCTTATTTTAATTACAGCATGTTTTTGCTGTAACTATTTCACATATTACCATACACTGCACATGGACATGCACCCAGAAATGTACACACACACACACACAGGCAAATGTACTTACATCAAGTTTCTCTCTTCCTCTTTTAAACTTACTTGTTTCTAAGCCAGATAATTTCTGGTTTAGGATTGCCTTCAGCCCTGCAAGTGAAGTACACTGTATTCCCTGAGGTAACGTCCACATCCTGAGGCTCTGATGTAATTCTTGGCCTCTCTATATCAACAATAAAACATACAAAGAACTCATACTTATTTTAAAACTACTAAAAACTGGTAAACAAAAATATTTCCACACATCTTGTATCTTGTGAAAAATATTTTTTCATAAATGTTACAACTTAAAATATGTATATGCTTAGTCAGGATTAAATTTACTTTTCCCTGTGCAAAAGTGACTGTGGGATTTCTGACCTCCTTCATTGTTCCTTAGGACCTTTCAGCAGGCTGCAAATAGATTGTGCAAATTTGTATCAGGTTCTAAAGTAGCTGTTCTATTTATTTGAACAAAGACTCAAATTGCCTATTGAAGGAAAAACTTTAAAGCAGCAAGCACAAATGCCATTTAAAATAACTTCCTCTAGATAAGTATCAGTGCCTAACCTGCCTCACAGAATAATTTGTACAGCTTGCTTCCTACAGTTTCCATATTCAGGCTCCTTAGATATGCAGAGAGCTGGTAGGATGCCATGTGCATTATTCTTGCCCCAAATTCCCTTTGTACTATCTTTTTTCAAAAAACTTGTAGGTGCTTATGGTCTTAATTCTCACGATCAGAATTATATCAAACACATAACCAAAAATGACAATTTTCTTATTTTGGACTTATTATATTTATATTTATACTTATTTACTTCAATAAGTAGGTGGGCAGGCAAATGCCCATAGTTTGATGAGAAATCTGCATTTTGATTTCAGAACACAAGACGTGCTGGGCCAAGTCCCAGGGTGCCCATCGGGCCAAATTTTTGCACCCCTAGGATGAAGGAATACAGACAGAAGGATTACAAAGATGCTTGTCCATTAATCCTCAGTGGCAGAGGATTTCAGTGCCTGTGTGGGGCACTTCTTGTAATTACAGATGGGTCAAAAATAATTCAGTGGTTCAACCCCAATTCCTACATCAACAAAAAATTTTAAGGCGAGAACTGTGTCATCAGGAACAATTCAGTAAAGCACCTTTCTTTCCTTTCCCTTATATAGAAGAGAATAAACAACACCAAATAATATTAACACCATCGACCCTAGCTGACAATTCTGTTATGATCAGAACTGAAATATAAAAGGGAATGATAAACCCCTTCAGGATAATCACCTCTAGTTCTTCAAGGAGAAATTTCAAACATGGTTATATTTGTTTCATTCAAGACAGGCTGAAGGGTAAAAGCAATCAATTCAGTCAGAAGACACAAAACTAGAAAAGGAACACAGATTTCCAGGAATAACCAATATTAACCAGAGGTGGTCAGTGTTAAAAAAACAGAACAAATAATTCTAACTTCCCCAAAAAGTACAGCTTGGGTATATGCAACCTATTAAACAATCCATCAGGAAGTGGCACACTCACCACAGTTCAGTTCTTCTGGTGTTATGGTGGCCACTGATCTTCCCTGGATCCTCCGTGGATACTCACAGGTAGCTGCTGCTTGAGCATTACCAGACTCCGCGTACGTCTTCAGCAGCTCCGCCAGCCACAGGATTTCACAGTCGCAGTGAAGAGCGTTGGAGTCCAAACGCCTGCACAAAACAAGGAGCAGCCACAGCTCTGTTAGCAAGCCTCAGCCATTCTGCTAGGACCAACATGGTTCTGTAAATGGAGCAGTGCCTTTATCTGTGAATACAGACAACAGCCCAACATGCAGTACAGGTGATGCTTACTTGGTTATTACAAACAAATCTAATATAGGAAATAAACTTTAGTCAGTAACTAAAGAAAATAGATATAAAACAATGTTCTCAATCTATGCACATAAACAACTGGAGCACAGTTAAGGAAAAAACCATTCAATATTTAAAATAATTACACCATAAAAGGCATTTGCAAGGAAGATAAATATTGCAAGAGAAGATATAGTCTAATTGGGTTAATTAATATTTCATTAATTCCATAATTCAATTTACTTACAGTCTCTTCATAGATTCTAAATTACTAAATGTTCCAGGAATCAAATGAGCTATTCTGTTGTTATGCAAAAACCTGTTAAAACACAGAAATATGCATGTAATAATTCAGATTATGTGATGCATTAATTTCATTTACATACTTCTGGAAGGTTTTCAAGAGAAAGTAATCTAAGAAAATTTAAGAAAAAAAAATTAAGCCTGTTCAGCAACTCACTGTCTGTGATTTTTTACGTGGCCTCCAAGATGTACTTGGGTATGTCCATGGGGTGATAAAGAAGTCATAAGTAACTACAAGGAAGTGAGTTCATAAGCATTCAAATTAGAAATTAAAAAACAAAAAAAGGTCCTAAAAAATTATCTAGTTCTTCATTCATAACATTTATTTTAGGCCAAACATTGATCACAGATCTTTGGGAAATAGTTTTGCAAAAGAAAAATAAACCACAGGCAATGCTCACTTCTGCATGCCTCCAAGGTCAGCCTCACCAAATGTTCTTGGAAAGACTATGTAGTAGTTTCACTAAAAAAAAAATGGATTAAAAACAATCTGTGGCAATGATAAAAACATTATTTTTTGTTTCAAACGCTTGATTTAATTCAAACAAGGAAGCAAGCTGTCTTCTGAATCTTACCCCAAGAAAAACAAACTTACAGCCTTTCAAGTTTTGGAAGATGAGTAAAGGATTCAGGTTCCAACGTTTCTATTTGATTAAAGTGCAGATACCTGAAAATATGTTAAACAAAAAGAAAAATACTGAAACAATTTTCTTAACTGGTGAAATATTTTAAAGAATTTATTGTTTCCATACTCTTTACAGATATAAATGGCCATAGTGATGTAGCAGCTTTTTTGTTACCATCTGAATCTAAAACTTGAATCTGAGAAATAAAAGACATGACAAACGAAGGGTTTGCAGATCACTACACTGAGTGTGCGTGTGTGTGTGTACATATATGAGCAAAAAACCCCAAATGAGCAAAAAACCCCTTTTATTTTTTATTTTTTTTTATTTTAAAGAAAATACTTTGAAAACTGTTTTGCTAAAATTATATTCATTGTATGTATGCTTGGAATAACTTAATGAATTTTTCCTAGGAAAAATGTTAGAGGTTATTTAGAAAACATTTACAGTTTCCAGCACAATTACATTTTCTGTGAGCAAATGCTTTCATTTCTGTGACAGGATTTCCATGAGTGAAAATTTCAAAAGATGCTGAGAAATAACCTTCTGTAGTCCATGAACATTGGCATTTAAAGCTGTGAATACTCTCAAAACCAAATTTGTAATATAAACCCAAGCTTAAATAATTTGACTTTAGACAAAGGGCTTCCTAGCAATTGGTGCTGTTTGATGCTCTCTTGATGCTTATACAAGCTATTAGCATTATACAACAATAAATCTACACAGCTGTTAATGCTGTAAAGTTGAAAAAGTTAACAAGACAATTAGCCAGACTATTTATCTGTAAGTATTGTGAAAATGGACTGCAAAGACAGGATCCACTGTTTTTCGGAGATACTCCTTAACCTTGCAGATGAGAAAACAAATGTAATAGATAACACTGGCACAAGAAACTGTGAAAATGATTTATAGACTTTGGATCCTGATTATATCTTTATACTCTTTAAACTCTTTAAGTTTCCTATTTGACCTCAGACAAACTCAGGAACCTCTGGAGAATGTGCATATCAAGAAATCACTGTGGTCTGAAGAACAAAAAAGCCTATTATTTAAAAACAGTGAGAACAACTCAGAGCTCAGTATCTCCTGAAACATCAACCCCTCAGCATGAACAGGACAAGGACCAGGGGATTGGCCTGAGCTGAGCCAGATGGTGGCTGGGCAGAGAGAGAAGCGGGAAGAAGTGGTGATTCCAGCCAAGGCCTTGCAGGGATCCCTGGAAGGCGCGTGCAGAGGGAAGCCAGGCACATGCCTGGCAGCCTCCCAGGACAAGCGCGAGCCAGCGAGCGGTGCCAAGGAGCGGTGAATGGGGACCATGGAAAAAGCCAATAAATCAGCACGGGCGTGATCAAGCACATCAGAGTGTCAAGCCTGCCTACTGCCAGTGCAATGCCTGGCCACAGCAAACACTGAGCATAGAGCATGGTCTTGTTAGCATGAAGAATCAAGGACTGCATCACCTTGTTGTGACTTCCAGTTTTCATCTCCCCGTTCAAAATACATGGCTATTTCTTCTAAATCAGATCTCAAAGGCAGATATTTCCAGAAAGGTTCATTCGATTTGCCAGTAGAGAGAAGAGAGACCTCAGAGTGAGGAAGGACTGGCAGGACAAGGACTGGGCATGACCCAGCCATGAGATGGGCAGGCACAGCTTGGCAGGAGCCAGGGCTCTGCTCATCCCCCTTTCAGGATCAGCATATGGGAGTGGGGCAAGGCAAGGTGGGGATCACTGCAAAGGAAGATGAAGGGAAAAACCAGGCACAACTATAGGGTTTGTTACCTCTGAAGCAGCTTTCATTCTGAAAAAAGTTACAAAGACTACCTCTTTTGCAGGCAGCAGTGATTTTTTCCTTTGTAGCTTTCTTAATTCTACTTGCATTTTTATGCCTTGTGAGCACCTTGCAAACACATCTCTTTATATTCCAAAAAAATTAATCTCTCTTACTTCTTTAGTATTGACAAGGCAAGGTTTGTAGGCACCTCTTATTTGAACAAACATTGGTAAAAGCAGACACATTGAGGCACACAACACCTTCTTCAGGGCCACAAATCAGGGTGAAATTAGAAAGAGAGAAAAATCACCTGAGAGAGGTATTCTAAGTAGCATATTGCACATTGCAAATCTTGAAACAACCATAATGGCTGTTTAGTACTCAGGACTATTAGAATTACAGAGGTAATCAATATGTACCTGAGAAGTCACCTTATTTTTCCAAACAAATTAAAAAATATATTCTTGCTATAAACCTTGCCTTGTTTACAAGCCCACATCACTGCAGATATGAACACAATAATTCAGGTGCTAAAGAACAGTTAAATTTACCTCATCAGACACCACTTTGTCTAAGGCAGCTCAAAAAAATCAAATCATGAAATCCAGCTATAAAATACTCTTAATTGCTTCATAGTAACTGGGCTACACAAGTTAAGTGGGTTTTGCAGACCTTTAAATTATTAGACCTAAGAAAGTCCTGAGCAACCTATCACGTAACTTATTAATAGAACAAGGTGTTAAATATCTGGCCAAAATAATTTGTAATTCAAAATAAATAGATGCAGAAACCAGATTGCATTTTAAGTCTACAATAAAAGGAATAAAAAATCCTTGGCATAATGACCTACACTTTATTCCTGTTTTATCACTTAGGTTTACCACTTCTATTATTTTCTTCTGTGTACCACATTAAAGTTCTGTAAAGGTATATTTTGATATTTTAATTAATATGGTAATTGCTTGGATTTAAAATTCACATTAAAGGTAATCATATTCAGGAAATAATCTCACACTGTCATATCTTTATAGTCATCTTTTATGTTCAGAGTACAAAGCACTAAAAATGTAATAAATGTAATAAATGTTAAAAATACTGTAATAAAGATTAAAAATATGTAATAAATATGTAATAAATATTAAAAAGACCTTCAGAATGAAAATTGAAAGAAAAAGTGTGCTGAAGTGATTTTTAAGTACCTACATCTCTTTCTTAATTCTAAACTCACTATCAAGATTTAAACAGAAGGAAAGGAAATACTTATAGGGAAAAAAAATCCAAGTGAAACATCTTGAGAGGAAGATTAAGATTTTATCAAATAAACATGGCATAGATTGTCTTTTTTATTATTAATCTTACAGGACAAAAATTTACAGTAAAATTCAGTCCCAGTGGAATTTTTCACAGCACTATATTTAGGATTATGTCTTATGTATCTTTGTAGGTTTTGTTGGGGAGAATTTTTATCATATATGCCGATTGTTCTTTTTCTAATAGTATCATCACATCTTTGGGGAAGTACTTACTAACCCATTAGCTGAGTATAATCTATGTTCTGAATATTTAAACAGCATGTTTGCCTTTTGGATTATTTGAAAGAGAATGAACAAACATATATGTTCCATATTTATCAAAGAGCTTTCCCTGCTCAGGGATAAGAAGTAGCAGCCTTAAACCATTAGGAAAAAGATATAAATGTATGTTGTGGTAATGATATAAAATATTGGAACAGGATACTTAAGGAGATTGTGGAATCCGCACTGAAGACTTTTAAAATAAGGCCAGACAAGTATCTGTTTCCAGATTGTTGTCCCTAGCTGATCTTATTGTAGATTATTAAGGATATATTCCTCAAGACCCCATCACTTTGGGTTCGTCTGATTGTTTATTAATTAATTATCTTTCATTATTCCTTTCCACAGATAGTTTTAGCAGCAACTTTACACAGAGTCCACGTGTTAAATGTGCATAACTTCTGACATGGAGTTATGCAAAAATCAGGACTTGTAGTATAAAAAAAGAAAATAAATAGCAACACTTCAAAAATACTGGAAATGGAGTTGAGGTAAAGCAACTTAATATAACAAACCGTATCACCTTATGTTAGTTGAGGTTTCTGTCTATTAATTCCCCCTAAATATGTATATGTGTACATAAACTACATCACAACTAATAATAGCTTACAAAGAACAAAATTAGTATGTTAATGTGAAAGTTAAAAGAAAATGCATAGCTAGGATTAGGTAAACAGATTTAAATAATAACATTAATAATTGTGTATCCCACTGTTAAATACTGGAGAGTACACTTTTTGTCCCTGATATATACAACTCATAAGCTGAGATCTCAAAAATATGACAGATATTTGGAAGCAAAGCCATGTATACACATCTGGAAATGGACTCTATTTAACGCTAGATCTTGAGATCCAAACTCATGACCTCCCAAGAGGGGTATTTGTGACATTTCAGGTGGGATTCAGTGTCAAGCCCAGGCACACAGAGGCACAGAGCAGTTGTCTAAGCCCAGGCATACAGAGGCAGCCCTCCTTGCATTTCACGTGTTCTGTCTGCCTTCCGGCTGCTGCTCTGAAAAAATGTAAGCTTCCTGCAGCTTTCTGCTGCCTTTGCCAGACCCAAACATATGTCTTGCAGATTTACCAGTGTCTAAACTGGTACTAAGCAGCGACTTTTCATCAGCTGACTCCCTCCCCTCATGCCCAGTCACAGGTGAAAAGTTAGGTGACAAAAGAGATATATGGCTCAGCATGTTCAAGTACCTAAAATTGCCAATTTTTCTTCAGAATTCACCCTAGCACAAATAGGCTTCAAGATCTGATTCAAAGTTCTTATTCCCTTGGCAGAAATTTCCAAAGGAAAAGCTATTTTGACTACATCAGCAGCTAAGAATTCTGCTCTAGAGATTTAAGGAGGAGCCTGCCAGCTGCAGTAAATACTTGGGGGGTTTTGTCCCTCATACATGCAACAGGCCTCCTAAATCTAACTACATTTAGTTTCTGTTAACAGCAACAATCAGCAAAAATGTGTTTGCTTTGCTGTTCAGGTATTTTTTAAAAAGCAACTATCAGTTGAATTCTGCTTCACTGGAGTAGAAGAAATTGCTGTGAAACAAATCTTTCCCTGAAATGTGGTCCACAGTGTGTACTTCTGAGAACTCTGCTGAGCACTGAGAACAGCATTTGGCTGAGTTAACACAACCAGTAGCAAAATGTCTTTGATAACTTGAGGCCACAGAGACCTCAAATGCAGAAACATCGACATAGTACTGTCAATACAGTTCAAAACTGAAATTAGGGCACTTGGGAACTTGTTTGCCAAGAATAACTTTTGTCTTGTCAGCAGTTTTTCTCCAAAGCTAATGTCATAAAACAGACCCTGTAGAGTCAGAACATATTTTTATGCAAAGATGCATAAATGCCAAATCTCTTGTAAACTGAAAATCTCAAAGAGATTAAATTTATTTCTGTGCCTGCCACTGGCTTCATGTGCTCCCATTTTCCCTCCTGGCAAGCTCTCTATTTAGGAGAGAAGAGCTCTAAAAAGCAGTGAGCTCTGATGCAGGCAGTGGGGAATTACCTGCCCCCCGTTCCCCAGCAGCTGCAGGTGCTGCCATGGCCCATGGGCAGGCAATGAGCTGTGACTCTGCCAGGCTCCATTTCCACACTTCCCAGCTAGAGATGAGACTCAAGCCATGAGTTTGAATCTCAGTTTCATACTGAATAATGTTGGTGTCCCAAAAGTTTGAGCTTAAGCTGATAGGCAGAGAGGCTTAACTGCCACATAGTGGAAAAGTGTATTCAGAAGGTGTTAATACTTCAAACTGATTTATGTTCTTCAGTAATAACGGAGATCAACAGGAAAAAAAGAGCACAAGAAAAAAGGACAAATGTTGCCACTTGCAACATATGAGACTTGTGGCATGGGAAAGAACATTATTTTGGAAACAATAATTCAATAAATGGGCCTCAGTATTCCAAATTCTACACAGAAATTAAGTATTGCTATTATCATGCAAGTACTGTCTACTCTACCAGTTGCTGTCAATATGGTGCAGTAATAATTTCTAGAGTAAAAGGAGGAGAAAGGCATTAAGAAAAAAAATTACATATTTGTATACTTTTTATAATTAACACTTCTGTTTTACATAGAAGCTCCTCTTTCAAAAGACATCTATTGCACTCTAAAAGGAGCATGTATGATTTTGTACCCCTATGAAGTGTCATTTTATTTCATATATACTCAGCGTCTACTAATAACCATTAGAGGTTTATAGGAACAAGGAAACTGCTACATATAGAACACTTGTAATACACTGATACCTTTCAGGAGTTTAAAAATTTATATTCAGCCCTCAATTTACACACTGCGAAACTCATTGGTTTACTACTGTTATTTGGTAGTTAAACTGTGAAACAGCTACATTGCATTTTCCTTTTTCTAAACATTATCATAATGAATGTAGAACAATGCTTTCTGATCAGAATCATAAAATTGTTAAGGCTAGAAAAGACATTTAGGATTTTCAAGTCTAAATATCAACCTAGCAGCACTATCATATTCATCACTAAACCATGACCTCAAAGTGCCATATCCAGTCATTTCTTGAATACTTCCAGGAAGAATGACTCCACTGCTTCCCTGGGCAGCCTGATTCGATTCTTTACCACCCTTTCCATGAAAAAAAATTTCATTTTATCCAATTCATAATATCCAATCTAAACCTCTCCTGATACAACTTGAGGCAAATTCCTTTTGTCTTGTCACTTGTTACCTGGGAGAAGAGACCACTCCCCAACTCACTACAAACTACTTCCAGGGTAGTGGTAGAGAGATATAAGGTCTCCACTGAGTCTCCTTTTCTCCAGACTAAACAGCCCCAGCTCACTCAGCTGCTCCTCACAGGATTTGTGCTCCAGCCCCTTCACTGGCTTCTCTGCCCTTCTCTGGACTCACGGCAGCAAGTCAATGTCTCTCCCACAGTGAGTATAAAACAAAATATAGTTGACCTTAATCGAATCAATGCAACTGGTTTTTTTTCATGTTTAGGACTGCATTCTTCATTCTTTTTCAGTGGAAATTATTCTTCATTATACAGGAAAAGAAGTATGATTTTAATTAATCTTTCTGGAGGGTATTACTGAACATCTACATTGCAAATGATGAACTTCCTTACTTTTTAAACATCTGTATATGGCAATGATTAACACAAATGATAGCATGGTTTTTATTTAAGAACTGTTCTTGTTTCAAAATATAACAAAACTGGGTTGAACTTGCAGAGGCTAATTCAGCTTTAGTTATGCTGCATAAAACAAAGTAACTGCTGCAGTCAAAAGAACTGAGATATAAAAACCTGCAGGAATGAAAGCAGAATCTATCTCTAAGCAATATACATTAGTTTTCAACATTTTCCACAATAATTCTCCTTTGTCAAAGCTAGGTAACAATGTATAGAGACATCAGGAATGCAAATCACAAATGAAAGACAAACATAGAAATGAGGAATTTGAGAGAGATCAACTGTGGTTTTTTCACATGCAGATGATTATGGGGCTCTCTGCCCAACCCAGGGAGTGCAGACATGCAGAGCATGCAGGTAGGATGTACGGGTCAAGGCGTGCACTTTTCCTCTGCAAGGGGAACCACGGAGATGACAGCACAGAAGAGAAAAGGCACTTACAGTTGTTCTAGAGAGGCAAGTCCTTTAAATGCTTGCCTGTCAATTGACTGGATTTCATTCTTGTACAAATAGCTGAAACAAGAAACAATCAGTAATATTAGTACACAAACAAGAGCTACATGAAGGTGGAAAAGAAGAATTAAGTTGACACGTGAAGACAGTTTTTCAACTACATATTAGAATAAAAAATACAAATCAGAAACTAAAAACATAAAAATATTCTGTCCTTGAGATTTCATCCCAAATGACTAGTAGGAAAGACAAAAGTCTGGGGCCTTGAAGGCCCTGAGGCTGATACCCAAATGGACTTGGGCTTCCCAGTGCTCTTGGTATTACTTACTGGATTTTTGTCCCTTGTTTTCTTGATTGGTTGGCCAAATGTCAAAATAAATTCAACTCAATGGGACAGAATTGCATTAGAAGTGTCTTTACCAGAACACACCAGGGATGCCATTGGCCTCTTGTTTTCTTTAAAATATCTCATCTGAATACTGGTACAAATATTCAAATTAGGATAGTGACTCTTTTACTGGACTTGGAGAACAAAGAAAAGTGAGAAATTTTTGTAACTCCGCCTGTGTCACCTTTGTAATATTCACAAAAAAAATACAAGTTAGAATATTGGTATCACATCCATAAAGCAGCACTCTATATTTGTTTTATCACTGTGTAGAAGATGGACATTAGGTCCCATTGATACTCTATAATATAAACAAAATAAACATGCGGAGTATCAGTATGATCACATGTATTGTCTAGACCTTTTTTATGGCATTAAAATAAATCAGGAAGGATCAGTGTATGTGGTCATGTTCATCATGCTCTTAGCAGCAAGGATGGTTTAGTGAAAGGGTACTGGAGAAAAATCACAGTTTAGCTGATGGCTACAGTTTCTGCATGGAGGCAGCCAATGAAAATACTTTGGGGGCTCAGTGTCAGTCACACTTTTTGTGTTAGGATAGGCACAGGTTTGCAGTTAAGAACTTTTTCACAATTATTTGACAAATTATTTGTAACTCAGTTAATCAGGCATGGGTTTCTATGAAAAGGGGATGAAGAGACTTTGTACCACAAATGACTTTATTAGCAGGCATCTTATTAGTAGTGGTTTTTGTTTTCCATTATTAAAGTTTTCAGTAACTTACTGGAAATATTGCAAACTCCTTTTGGTGCAACAGAAAAAATACTGGCTCTGCTGGAGATGGTGGTAGTTTTTATACTGATGTGCCAATGGGCAACATTTCACAATAGACCCTAACAAGGAAAGAAGTTGTAGGTATTTGGTAATCAACTAATGACAACTTTGGTGAGCAATAAGGAGTAGTATCCTTCCTTTGAGACTTAATTAACTTTTCCAATGCACTGCTTGCTGAGGATCCAACACATTAATATACAGAGATTCCTGGGTGCTTTATTAAAGTAGATATGCATCTGAATAAAAAAAGCAAAGTTCTTCCAAGAACAGGCAACATGGAAGTAAAAATTTCTGAGGTTTTTTTAAAATATTCAAAACCAGGAAAAAACTACTGTCATGTGAAATTACTATAAAACCTTCAAAAATTATTTGCAAACTGTGATTTTATATGTGGAACTGGTTTTTATTCTATTTGAAAAAAAATATTTCATGAGTATTAAAATATGTGTTTTGGCTCAGATTTACCAATTCATTTGAGGATCACAGTCACTACAATTTTCTCTCCTTAATTTTCCTGTTTGATATTCAATTCCTATCTTATTTTCCTGTGAGAATTTTAAACATACCTTTTCACTCCTTAGAAAATTTCAAGGACTGAACAGCTGAAGCGTTATTTATCTTTTTTAATACACTTAATTCCACTTGGCAGTGTGGAAATCCCTCTTATTTCTGAGTACTAAACTTCTGGTCAGACCAGAGAACTAAAGTAGGCTTAGACAGATTTGATAACCACCCTCAGTTAATAATGTCTTGTGGGCATTTCAACAATTTTATTCAAAAAATATTAATCAGATTTTTAAAATTGTTTTACCACAATAATTCATATAACTTTTATTCACTCTCTGCAGACAAAAGAAGGCAGAGAGTGAAAATCAGAGGTGAGTTAGACTGGGATAATGACTGTAGTATTGCAGGCCACACTTCATGGAAGGGAGCAGCCTTTAGGAGTTCTTACCAAACCACTGCAGTGAGCCTTTATTTGGGATTCAGCTTTAAACCAGAGCTTTTTCCATTCTGACCAGAAAACCCTCAGCTGCAGGAAACTCAACCATCCTCAGTCATATCCTCCTCAACCATATCCTCCCTTCACAGAGAAACCCCAGCAACCTCAGGGCTACCTCATGTTCTATGACAAATGCATTAACCAGACTTCCATTTAATTATGTAGCTGTTTCACTGACACTGAGGATATTAACAGAAAGAAAAATATATAATTATTTGCCTAATGGAGAGAGACATGACAGAATATAAAGTACAAATAAGAATCACAAAAAAAATATTTGTCCCTCTAAAATGGTACTGTGCATATACAGTGTTATAGAAGTAAAACTTTGCAAACACTACTAAATTTTAACAAACATTCTCAAAACTTATCTCAGTTACATTATCAGAAAACAAATTTAGTACAACTAGGGAAAAAATAATTTATCTTTTAATTTACCTAAAAGCTCTCTTACAGAACCGAATATTAGAATTTTATAGGAGATGAACCAACAGTGGATTAAGAAGAAAAAGGGATATATTCTATTAAGACATTAAATTATTTTTGGACAATTACTAATACCTATTTCTAGAAATGTTAGAAAACAAACAAACAAACAAACAAACAAACAAACATTTTTTTCCAGAAACCCAGGCTAGGCTCCTAGAGATCATACACTTAATAAATTAACAAATAGGTGATCAGTTACCAGAAAATTTGGGAGAAAATTTAATTTAAAAGCCTGCTAGATTGCCTATGAGGATATTATTGGGGGGTTCATTTTTTTTTTTTTTTTAATGGGCCATCTTAAAAATCATGTGGTTCAAGGAAAGTAAGATCCAGATATATTTGTTTGGAACTAGAGGGGGGAAAAAAGCAAAAATTAACATTGTAGAGTTAAATCTCATGAGTAAATAAACACCCAAAGACAGGTTTACATAGGAACATGAAGGAGACAGTGGAACCAGCAACATGAATTGCAAAAAAAAGAGATCTGGAATCACTGGAGTTGCCCAGAGGACAAACTAGCACGACCAGGACAGCAAGAGTGGCAGAAGGCACAGAAAGAAATGAGACCTAATCTCATTCTGAAAGGGTGAGGTCAGAAATTCTGCATTCTGGCTAACCTCTAACACATCATCTGCCACTACTACTTCATTAATCAGACAGAAAACAAAACTTGCATGTTCCCTGCTAGTATTTGTGGAACTGATACACCTCATACAGTCTTAATTATCATTTACCACATGCTTATGGTAATACTTTTATGTCTGTTTCCTCATCTATGCATTTCATACCAAGCAAACACACAACGCTGTTGACAAAGTTAATTTCATTCCCCAGTTTTATTTCTTTCACTTCCTTCATGTTATCTTCTAGTTCACCACTCTGTAAATGTCTAATACATGTTCTCTATATCTGGAAAGGTTTTTTTAATAGCTAACCTATATTATATATTTTGCCGTATCTCCTCCTGAATTCTTTCTTTTTTAACTTACCTTCATTTTTTTCCACTTCTGATTCCAAATCTTCTAGTATTCTACATGTTGAAATGGTAATAATGTGTTTACCTTCAATTCCCAACTATGTTCTCTCTTGAAGAATAAACTGTTGATTTTTAGGCTTAGGAAGAATTAGCTTATCAAGTTTCTACAAATTTACCTGCACCAACATTATAAGGTTAGGAAGCTTACTAAAGAGCCTTATTGCCAAGACTAAGGTATATGGAGTAAAGACAGATGGACAGAAAAGCAGAGAAGCAGAAAAAAAAGAAAAAGAAGTACCCTCTGAGTTTCACAACAAAACAAAAATTACATTTCTTTCTTTCCAACCTTTAGTATATTAATACAAAACCAAATTATTATCACAAACAGCACAAAAAAAACCCCACAAAATTGTTTTTATAATTGCCAGAATTTCAAATACATAAAGAACAAGATAATAAAAAATCCTAAAAAACAGTTTAAAAATCATGTGCACAGTTTTCTTTTTATGATATAAAGAACAACTTTTACAGTGATGAATGCCTTCAATGCAGAGAAAATTGAAAATATTACTCTTTGTCAAAATATGTTCTTCAGACAGATAGTTACGGTAACATACTCCTCATAAAACTCTAAGCTCAACTTCAGAAAGGAAAAGTACAACAAAGCATTTGAAAATCCTGATTTAGATCCTGCTGAATAAAATTTTGTTTGAAAGCAAAAAAAGCTGATCTTCAGCCGTCATACAGGAATCGGTCTTAACTTCGATCTCTCAGAGACTGGCTTTTTTAAAAAAAATAAATACGCTGATTTATACTTTATTTTATATAAAAATATAAATTTGTGAATATTTTTACCTGGTTTTGTATATGCATGTTTACTAATTGTTATAGATTTTATATTTATATATACTCACATTTTACTAAGTCAGGACCACTGAGAAATTACAGGCTCTTTAAAATTCGTCAGGGAATTATACATTTCCAGAACCATATGCAATCCAGTACAAGTTGTCATAAGAACAGAAGTCGTAACACCAACAAGTCTAGTCATAAACTAAATTAATGATCTAGTTTTATGAAACATGACAGTACAAGTTAGGTTTGCAAATATCCACAGGACCAGATGATACTAAACCTAAATTTTTCCAGGTGATTTGACTTTAATATAGTACGTTCTGAGCAGTATTTCTAACTTTTGTACAATCTCTCCCCCCACTTTCTACTTCAGTGGATCCTATTGGAAAGAAATTTTGTTTTGTTCCTTTGTTTTGTTTTGTTCCTTTCATTTCACAGAATACAGTTAGCATTCAGTTACTCAGCTGAAACTTTCACTGCTGAATGGTATTGGTTTTTTACATTTAAGTCTTCTGTTTTGATAACTTGACCAGTAGCAGAAATTTTGTAACTTTAAGGCTATACAATTTAAACATTTGTCACAATCATTGAAACAGGTAAAAAAACCCTTAAAGTTTACTTTTGAAAAACAAAGGATAGCTTAAAGAGCTCTCTGCAGTTGAATAAATTACCATACTAAATTTTATATTTAAATTTTCCATAAAACAACAGGCAAATAAGATCTTCCTCTTAACAATATAGGTACTGACAACCATTACTACATGTATACAAAAAAAAATCAGAGTTCAGCTATCTTTTATAGCTCTTTCATTGAACTGAACACATAGTTAAGCTTTATTTCAGGTTTACTACAGCTAGGCAAAGGCAGGCATGTGAAAACAAATAAGTATTAAGAATCAAGAAAAATCTTTGTACAGCTGCTGACTGTGGAAAGAAGTTTAGCAAACTTCACATTGTAAAATCTTATGTACTACACTACCAGAACCATCATGCAAACATTTCTTGTAAGAAATATAATCACCATGGACTTTAATCATTCGTTGTCAATGGTCTGTTCAATAATCTTTTCCCTCCTATTGTGTATAGGTTAAACAATTTCATTACTGAAATACAATACACATAAAAATGAGAGCAGGAAATGTAATCAAGCACAACTTGGAAAAACAGGTAATGTGCCTTCACAAATTTATGTGATTTTCTCCCTGCTTCCACCTCCTCAGAGCTCTTCTGGCTATATTCTTGGAAACTGCATGGAAAATTCAGCTTCTGAATTGTTCCCAAAGCAATAAAATCTCAATGTGACCTTTTCTTTCTGTATGTCATTCATGTAACCATCAATCAATACTCCAAGACAATGGAGTGAAACTTTTCTAAATGACACTCCATAAGATCGATTCCAGAAACTAGAGCTGAGAATGCATGACAGCTTACTATGCAGCTTTAGTCTATTATACAGACAAAAATAATATTGTTGATGCCTTTTGTTTATTCATATAATTAATACCTTTGGTATGTTTGTTAAGAGAGAAGTTAGGCTTAAAATATACAAGGTGACTGAAGACCTAGAACTAACAGCAAATCATGCGCATACTTTGGTATTTTGGGTTTGACTGAAGTTTTCACTTATGAATTCAGTGAAAAATTTTGGGATAGTTAATAAGCTCAGGTAAGTCACAAGCTGCTGCAGACACAACCTTTGGACCTGCTACTTTTAAACCACTTTTCGAAAGACATAAAGTACCTCTGTGAAGATTTCAGTGAACCATTGAAGAGGTGGTTTCCTACACTTTTCAACATATTCCTTTTTAAATTATAAGCTGCATATAATAAACAGCAACTAATAAGTCCTTTAAAACATATTGCCTACAGACAGCAGTTTCTTATTAGCAACTACTTAGAGAAACACAGTTGCCCCATCCCATAAATTAATTTCACAGATTTATCTGTGTAGTTTATCTCCTGATATAGTGAATCAGTTAGCAATCACCATCTCAGATTAGAAAACTTTCCCACTGAAGAAGCTCTTACACAGTGATGAAGAAAGTGACATTCATTTAACTTACAGATATTTCAGATTTTCAAGATCTTCAAATGCCCCACTAGGAATTCTTTTGATTTGATTGTTGTTGAGAAGCCTACAAAAAGAAATAAACAACGACTTATTTTAACATAAAGAAACACTAGGGAAAAGTGTAAAAGCAGGGACAATATAATATTAAACAGAAAATGCTTTTCCTCCTAAGTCTAACTGTTAGAGAAAGAATGGTTATGCGCTTACAGATGCTCAACCACTATCTTGCAGGTGAAAACCTGAAAAAATTAGACAGAATTAAAAAACAAAATAAAAAATAACCCTAAACCCATAAAAACAGCAACAAAGATAAACAAACAAAAGCTCAAACCCAACCAAAAACCAAAAAGACCCACCCAGAAGTGGAATAATGTAGTTTCATACAGGTATCTGAGATGTAGGGGAAGGGGCGAAAAGAACCTTTTGCATCAAGTCTACACATCAGTTTGAAACTGATAAAAACAAAGATTTGTCACTAGCAGGTGCATTAAAGTGGCTTTTCCCAGACGTTTCTTAGCAATATTTTGTGTACTGGGCCCTTTACATTGTACAGGAACATCTGTATGCACAGATTTGCACTCACCCCTCATACACTCGTTTTACAAAGAGAAGTGAATTCAAACTTAATGTAGCCTGTCCTTATTTGGGACTTGCGGGTATCAGATCAGTGATTTGGACAGTTAGAACTTGAGCTGGATATCTGGGAGAAATTGTAATTCAAAACTGGAAATCAACTGCAAACAGAGGTATGATCAAAGGAGACTGGAAAGAGGGACAGCTAAGAATATTTTGGCAACACAGATTTGGACAAGATACTTGTCAGGGAAAGTCCTATCATTCCTTCTGGTGTGAATATAGAGTACAAGACGTGTCAGTGTGTTTGTAATGATGTGTCTGCAGATAAATAGTGATCCAAAGTTCACTGATATCACTACTGTATTCCAGTTCATATACTACTTGTGTTCTGGGAAACACTTATATAACTTATAAGTGTTATGTACACTTATAAGTAAATATGTTTCATAAGTTATGAAACATATCATAAGTTATGTACACTTAAAAGTAAAAATTACTGTCTATCTTAATTCCTCTTCACGCCAGCTAATATATTAAAGAAGAGAAACATGCATGCATTTGTTTTAAAAGTGATGCCTGAAGGAATGATAGAGGAGATACAAAGTTAAAATGATAATACTCATACTAATTGTATCACTGGCAGTAAAAGATCTTTTAGAAAGACTTTTCTTCACAATTGTATATGATAACAAAGACCTCCATGAAAGGCAGCTCAGGAGGAACAAAACCATTTGACTCCTGCCAGTCCTGATAAGCACATTAGAATAGGAAAGTTCAGAGTATGTCAGAATTTGTCAAATATTTTGTAACACATTTGCACAACTGAGCCTTTGATCAGCTTTCTTGTAACTCCATGGTTTATTATGTGATATTCCACCAAAGCAATTTAGCACTATGTCAAAAAAATCATACAATAATGATCTGCATTTTTAATGAAATTCAATTGAAGTATATCAATAAAATACAACTATGCAAATAGTTGTATTTTATTTTTATTTTTATTTTGATAGACGTACACCTGTTTTTGCCTTCAAATATTTTGGTCTTAACGCCCCTTCTCCCACCTGTGTAAATGCTACAGCTCAAATTTATGAGACTACTTACCTGTGAAAAGTGAGCAAATATGACGCATTACCAAATTGATCACATTAAGTCAAAAGGGAAGGGATCTTAAGGTTGAAAAAGAACTTACAGTGTGTTCAGGTTTTTAAGCCGTCTAAACTCTCCAGGCTGGATTTCTTTAATCCTATTAAATCTTAGGTCTCTGTAGAATAAAAAAAAAAAAACAAAAACAAAAACAAAAAACCCAAACCATTATATTAAAGAGGCTGTTTATTTTTTTATATGAAAAACTGAATTAAGTACAAGTCTTTTGTGATGACTGACTAGCCTCTGTCCATAAGCCACAGCTTTTGACCAAAGCAAAAGAAATCCAAATGCTGTTTGACAAGTTTAGGCAGAGGATTCACCAAATCCAGCCTCAGCAGTCAGCTGAAGGCTGTATCTAAGTTAAGAATTGGTCATGAAGTACATTCTCTTCCACAGTGAAGCAACTTGTAATGGGTTGTTCAGTATTTCACTAAAATGAATTGTGTCTGTACTATAAAAGCCATTTGTAAATAATACTGCAGGACTAAAATGCTTATTTATAAATGAACAGATATAGAAACATTTACATAAGATAGAAAAAACTAAGTTGTCTTGCTTTTAAGACATGTAAACCCAGCTGCCTGAAGCTAGACATTTCCTTATTTAATTTTACTTGCTCTTAATTTTTTATATGTTTCTACCACCTTCAGTTCCCTGTTAGCTCTATAGCTTAATGAGAACCTCTCCAAGGAGAAGGAAACCTACTTCTCAAGTAAAGTTCTGCAGAGAGAGCAGGGACAGGGAACAAGGTGGAAGTGGAGCTGGGATGTGGGGAAACACCTTGGCTGTGCCAGTCTCACCCCTCTCCTGCTGAGAGCAGGCAGCAGAGCTTCCCACCTCTCCCACCTCCTGTTCTCCCCTGACTCTGTGTCTGGCTGCTGTATTGCAGAAGCTCCAAATTGGTTTATCAACTGGTTAGAACCAGCAATAAACCCATGCAAAAGAACCCAGACCAACCAGGAAATAATTTTCTGCCTGATAAGCAAAATGGACAGGCTTCCTGGGAGAGCACTCAGGTGAGGGGAGGACTACAGGACCAGGGGAAAGAAAGCAGGGTGATAAATCTGTCCTCTTCCCTAGCCATGCTGGACATCCCCCTTACACAACACTCAGCAAATTGAGGATTTCCAGATTTAGAAGCACAAATTTTGGTCCATTCTTTCAAAGAGTATTTCCTTCTTCAAAGGAAGCAACATTTCACAGTGGTCCCTCCAAGTACTTTCATTAATTTTCAGCAAAAAATCCCCCCAAAATAGAGTTAAGCAGCTCACAAACTAAGATAAAACTTAAACCCTAACCTCTGAAGATTTCTAAAGAAGAAATCTGTCAAACTGTCATAATTTCCATGTACAACAAGATAATAAACAAGTGGATAAAGCAAATAGAATTTACATTGCATGCATTAGTTTAAGGGGTTGGTAGATGCCATTCACATAAATAATAGAGGAAATCTCTGTAAACCAAGTGTTCAGTATGTGATTCAGTAGAAGAAAGTAAAAAAAGCAAAAACTTTAGTCCTACTGTCATACCACCAGAGAAAAAAAATAAAGAAAAAACCCCAAAAAAACCAAAAACAAAAAAACCCAAAACAAACAAACAAACAAAAAAACCCAAACCAAACAAAAAAATAAAAAAAACCTACCCCCAACATTTCATATTAACAGAAGTACCATTTCTCAGGCTTGAAATGTCATCCCCCCATAGCACAGACCCCATATCCAGGTTATGATAACAGAATGATTTCAGGAAACAGAAGAGCTCAGAGCAAAAGGCCAACAGTAATCAGAAGCATCCCCTTGGAGAGTGAATGGCAGGAATGAGGACTGTGTTAAAACTGAAAGATGAGTATGGGTAGCACTAGCAGATAAGCAGGCCATTATGGAGCAGATCTTCAAAGGCATTTTGTGCTGCTGAAATAATGTGTGGTCAATCAGCATGATGAGGTTTCTTGACCCTTATTTTCTGACTAGTTCGGGCCCAACAGTGCCACATGACTGTCACTCACAAAAGCTTGCTCCCTGCCCATTCAATTCTCCTTCACCTTTTTCACTGCTCCCCATTTCACTCTTACAAACTGACACATCCTGGATGGATGCTGTCTGACTCCCCACTGACCGGACAGAGTGCACCAGGAGGTTAAAAAGCCAGCTGAGGGAAGCCACTCTTGTGGCTACCATTTTCCCCCCCTCCTAATCTTTAAACAGTAAATGAAACAATCAGTTAAAGAGATGCAAACACCTCTGATGATGGCATTGAATTTGAGGGTATATAAAAATTTGGCGTAACAATCCAAAGCTAAATGTCATGCATTTGTTTTTTAAAATAAAAATCTAATACATCTAATTCAGATAGTCTCTTTTATTAAGTGCTTCAAAGTGAAAAATTTACTTCTTAAAATTGTAGCTAGGCAACATAATTCCAGCTGAAAAATCCTCAAAATCTTCAGCCACACAGGCTTCCACAGAAGCTAAGCCCATCATTCTGAAGCATGTCTTACATAATAACACAAACAAATCATGTCCATGATAGACAGCAGACTGAATTCTGACAGGGTTCTTTTCCTGGCTCCACTCAGGAGCTCTGCTCTGTGCTAATCCGTGGAGCATGACCAGGAAATGTTCAGCAGAGCACGAGGCTGCATGGACCAGGAACGTGCCAGGGAGCAGGCGGTCAATTTAGCAACTGGATGCCCTTGAGAGTCACATTCCAGCACCTCGGAATGGCCGAGGTCCCACAGCCCTGCAAACAGCCAGGCAGGGTGTGCACACACTTGCCTTGCAGGATTCCTACGTGCCACTACCTGAACGGGGCTGTGGGAAGATCTGTAAGACCCAGCGGTATGGCATATAAGTAAATACAATATTTGTATATGTTTCCTTTTCTGTCACAAAGCAAATGAGAAATGTGCTGTGGACACTTTTTGTCTGGATTAAAATGAATCCTGTTCTTAATAAATTCTTTATTTGAACTAACTGCATCCATTTGTCTCCCCTCCCCTTTACACTGGTCATTTTTAACTATTTCCAACTTAGCACTGAAAATTAACTTTTGACAATATTTTTATCTAATTAAACACAGTGAAAATTTCTCAGTATATAAAAAAATTAAAAAGCCGCATCCTGGCACTGCAGGACATTCTTTAAAGCTTGCACTGACAGTGTGCAGTAATGAAAAAGGGTTTCTCTGTTTAAACATCCTGATATGGTATGGCAGCATTGGACCATATGAATTCATTGCAAGTTTACAAAGTAACACCTTATAAAAACTAAAGACCTTCATAAATATTTGGAATATGACAGTCACATATATGACAGGGTACACAGCAAACAGTACAACATTGACCTTAAACATCAAGCAACTTA
This sequence comes from Poecile atricapillus, assembly GCF_030490865.1. Lineage (NCBI taxonomy): Eukaryota > Metazoa > Chordata > Aves > Passeriformes > Paridae > Poecile > Poecile atricapillus. The sequence goes on along the minus strand of NC_081251.1, from coordinate 19,113,999 downwards.
CAAGAATTAATTAAAGAAGTTTCTGTTTGAAATACAGGAATATCTGTGAGAGAAGGGATTGTTTTTACTTAGATAAACCATGTACTGAACATAAAATTGTAAATTTTTATATAAAATGTCTAAAGTGCAGTTTTCCTTTGTTAGGTTGTTTTTTTTCTAGTTATTGCAAAGCAGCATAGAGGGTGGAAAGGTAAGAAAATTTATTTCATTACTTTTATAAAAGGTTAGACTTCATGTATTTTAATAATATTATTTCAGATCCCTTTTTGCATATGCTTGAATTTTAAAGATTCTGTTGCTTCATCAAATTCAGAAAAATCATTAACTGTTCTAAGTCAAATGGATTTAAAGTAGGGTTGTTAAAAACATATTCTGTGCTCTCATCATGCACTTCAAAAGGCAGCCACCTTTGGATCAGATTGTGGATACTCAACACCAAAACTGGTCACTCCCAGTCATCACTCCACCAATGATAACCTATTGATCTCAAATAATAATCACTCATTAGTCAGCAGTTATTACAAAAAGTATCATCCTAAGCAGGACAAATGTGAAAATTCCTTGTAAAGAACTGCTGGAGCAGCAGTGGGAAAGACACCAGGGCTTCTCCTCTGCTTGATCCACCCCAGACATGTGCTTCTCGTCTCTGCCTGAGGACTAGACATCCTGTGACTTATTAGGGCTTGGAGGATGTCCCTAAGAACCCTCCATTGCTAGAGAGAGTATATTAAAAATGGCTTTCATTTTTTCAATTTTAATCTGTGTCAGAAAAAAAAATTGTCATGACACAATATTAAGATTATTAATAAAAAAATTAAACGCAAAATTTAATGTGTTATGCTACTGCTTCTTCTATAGTCATCTTTCTCTCTGTAGATACATATAATTAGCCAATTGTAATTTGGATATAGAAACACTGTATTAAGTGATGATGTAATTAAAAACATTTATCTTGGGAGATATTGTATGTGTGCAAAGCATAACATCAGGGCATTCACAAAAAAAAATTGCTCTGTGTGTCACAGAAATGAGACAATTAAAGAGATTTCAAATCTAGTATCACAACTACAAGTATTCTTGGTTATCCATTTCCATCTTCCTAGCTACAGGATAGAAATTAAAGCAAAAATATAACTCATTTTATTTGAAACTCATTTGCCTGGGTGTAACAATAAGATTTATAAAATGTAGTATAAGGAAAGAGTTTATAATTTTAGCTGCTAGAATCACCAACACAGCTGCAAAATCTTAGACTAAAGTAAAGGAGATACATTTTGGATACATTTTTCCTATTATTAAAAAATGCTTGAGAAGAGAATTGTATATGCAAAAGGAAGATTTTAAGCACAATGTGTAATTTCACCTTCTGTTTATACCACTCCCAGTACTAAAAAAGATAAATAGACAAAAACAGACTTTTGATCCTATTTCCTTCTCACATTAAATAATAAATTTGTTATTGTTTTCACTGCTAAGGCTGAGGAGGACACATAGCTGGTCTAACCAAGCATTCATTAGTTGAACTGACACCAACTAATTCTGTAACACGAAGCTGTGTCTTACTTAGTACTTTTTGGTTAGACCTACTATCACCTGGACTTCCCAACTTCAGAAGATCCCTTGAATAATTTGTTCACCTCCGAGCATCTGTTTTTCTAGTCCAAAAATGAAAACATCCTCTTACTTTGCTTAATAACAATAAATGCAAACATCATTAAAACCTAAACACCAAATAGCACTTAGATTTGTTATATTTGTTCCAGGGACTATTGACAAGCATATTGCTCCCAGGCATCATAGATTAAAGATCACATTCACACATTCATGCTAAGGAACACTAAATGGAGAGTAAGTAAAACAAAAATAATTAAAAAAAAATACTAAATACTAGAAGTGTCTCCAAAACCAGTATGTATAAATATAGAATAAAGCAAATACATCAAATTTACTACTGGCAAACTAGGACAATGTATTTAAACTCAAATAATTTCAAAAAGCTGCATTTTTCTTTAGCTTGTCATATTGAAAGCACCTGATTTCATACTTTAAATTGAAAATATTTGTGTATCTGTTAGCTTTGGGCAAGACAAAGGAAATTTGGATGAAATCAACTTAGTCATATGTTGTAGTCATATGTAGTCACTATTTCAAATGCCATGCTGATGCATTAATGACTTTTATTACCAATCATCATTTAAAAGCAAAACACTAAATCATTTACCATTGATATAAAATCCTGATTTTTATTAGCAGTGAAGGTAAGTATATCTCATTACCTTGTTAAAAGGGTTAACCAGTACTTCAGCATTGATTTAAGACATAAATTAACTTAAAATTTAGAGTTATTTCCTCAGCTAAGCAAAATCATCACAGCAGCAAAATGGAAAAATCTGAAGGAACACTACTGTACATTTAAAATGGACAGGTTCTCAAGTGTCCAACCTCTGCTGCAAAGGTAGGTGATTTTAAAAGGTTGAGTAAAAACAATTTAAAGTTAAACCTCTTCCTCTATAAGTGATTGTAAAGTGTATGTATGGTAATACAATCTTCATTACTTTAATTTGACAAATTAAAAGCAGGTAGGGGCAGAAATAATGCAAGCTACTTTAAAATTATGTATTTATCATTGTCATAACTTTCTGATATTGATGGATATAAACAGTCTGAAAAAGATGCTTATGTGAAATACTGTGTACTCATTTATCTGTAAGGCTAGTTACGAAATGCAATAAGAAGTAACAAAATGGAAGATCAATTCCTTCAGCTGTGTGATTCCTTCAGCCTCCATCTGGAAAAAGGTGTAATCTAATTTTCCTTAAAAAAAAAAATCCAGAAGGGAGCAATTTAATAGATAAATATTAGATTTGCAGATCTAGTAGATTTAATACTTTAAATCAAGTAATTTAGGTTAAAGAATTGCCATCATGTGTTTAGCACTTTTCTGATATGTTCATAAGGTAGGAATTGTAATAATTGGATGATTTTTCCATTACTAAATCCAAAAGAACATATTTTTTTTCTAATTTTTTGCAGATTAATTACTATCCAGCAGAAACAACCTATACCTTGAACACCAAAGTGCTATGTTTCTCAATGTAGAACAAAAGATCTGCAAATGCCAGCAAGACTACATTGCTTATGTCTACTTTATTCTTCTTTTTTTATTCAAGGTCATCCCAGCAGGAAATGAAAAACAGCCATCAGCATAGTAAAAACATTCAAACAGAGCAGAGCATGAAAATTGCACAAAAGAGGTTATATAATCAAGTCAGTGGAGTAACTGGATGATGTCAATGGCACTTTAATACTGCTTTAACTACTGCCCTGTAAAAATATGTGTCACTTTGTTGAACAAACAAAGACACAGCCACCACTTAAAAAAAAAATAAAACCAAACCCTACTTGCAGCTATAGCACTACCTACAGTAATCATCTCTGTTAGCAGTGTAACACTTGCTAGAATACTAGAGGGACCAAGATTTTTTTTTTTTTTTTGTCTCTTTTTCAGATTTAGCACTAGAACTCCTTTTGCAAACAAAATTATATCATTCTTCTTTTTCTTGGCAATTCATTCTCTGGATTAATCTTCCCCAGTCTAACTATTATATACAATATGTAATTTTCTCAAATTTACATTGAGATATTTTTATTTTTACATTGGCATGAAACACATTAAAAAAGCCACTGCATTTTGAGATGGGAAATTAAAACATTATTCTTACATGGTGAGGGGGTATCAACAATACCTAGTATGTTGTAATTTCAGTAACAAAAGTAAATGGTAAGACCACAAAAATATTGAAAGCTGTAGAACAGAATGCACAACATTTATCAGTACTCACCTTGATCATAAACCCATGCTTCAGAAAATATAAGTAATGAAGTCTAGATGATATACTATCTAATTAAAGTAATATCTGATTTGCACAAATATGTAAGATTTGTTGACAGGAACTTTGAGTTCACATGTCTTAAAAACTCTATTTTACCAGCTACAGCTTTGGTGAATGCAGAACCTATGAGATAAATCCTCCTAAAAGAGCTAAGGATTTGTTTTAACTAACGATTATTTTGCCATTACAGTTGAAAGAAAAACATTTAAATGTTAATTCAGTGAAATGCAATACAGTATTGTCTTACAAAGTCTTTAGATCCCTTTGCTGCCCCTGTAGTCAATATTTTTAACCAGCCATTAAAAATGCCATTAAAAGGACTCAAGTGGGATTTGCTGGTCCAAACTTTTAGGTCTGTATGCTTAATTGCCAAAATTATACATGGAAATTTTACCCTGGTGTGTGATTGTGGCTTTTCATCTCATCCACTTTCAAGTTCCTCCAAAATTCATACACTACAGAAATTATTTTGAAATTAGAAATTTTATTTTATAATTGTTTCTAATTCTCATGCTATCTTAAAAAAAATTAAAATAAAACAACAACAACAAAACAAGCCCAAACCCCCACAACCAAAACCCCTCCTTTTAAAAGCATGGACAGAATTCAAAGAGATGCAATTGCTGTTTCTGCAGTCTGAGAAATTACAAGAAAAGGCCAAATCTGTCTTTATTTCTCTCAGGGGGATCGATTGCTAAAACCAAACAATGAAAAGGCTGTTGACAGCACAGCCATATGTTTCATTACTGATTATTTTTCACAGAAATAACCTTGGAAAAGGGCTGATTTTTTGTCCTGTGTTTATGTTATGCCAAATAAAATAGAGCACGACAGTCGTGTCTGCGCGCTGTACTAACACAAATCTGAGATAGTAAAGGTCTTGGATCAAAATAATGGTTGGCACAGTCTATATAAAAAGCTGTGATACACTGAAATATTTTAGAGGACTAATGACAGTTGGAGATGCAACCTTTTCTTGGTTTCCTTTTTAATATTAAGAATATGAAGTTTCAACTGGACTTTTGAATAAAAACCAAATTAGTTCTCTATAGTAGGCTAAAGAAGACACCAAAATAGGAAGCTGAGTAGTTTATGGCTTAGCATGAACCATTGAAACAAATGCACTAGTTTTGTTTGCTTTTAAAGTTAGCAGTCCTGTGAGTTACTACTGTGAAAAGCCCACAGAAATTCTGCTGTTATGCCACAGTCATAAATCAGACTTATTTTCCTCCCATGTACCAGTCTGTAAAATAAATACTGTTTCTGCACTTCTCTGTGTCACAGGGATGCTTAATTCTAAACTCTATATCCATAAAATATTGATATTCTCAGAGGAAAGAACAGAAAGCCAGAAAGAAACATTATCATCCCTGACCTCTCACAGAAGTCACACAACAATAGAGAAAGTCCCATCTTAAGGCAATTACTGCTTTCAGAGCTGAGCCATCTTTTTGAGAAATAAAAAAATGTGATTCAAGACCATTAATCAAGCAAAACCTAATGACTTGCTAGCCATTCTAGTAGTAAACTATATTCACTGTTAAAAATGGGATAGTCTCACCCTGCTTCCCGACTTCAGATTGAGCATGTTTGTTTTCAGTTTCTGCTCAGCAAAACCAAACACCTTTAAGAGAGGAATAGCAGTGACCATTTTTCTTAAAAAAAAAATCCAAACACTGAAGTTCATGCTTTTTTTTTTATTTTCCCCAGCAGTTCTTGAAAAATTTAAAAAGAAACAAATCATGAAACTTTAAATAGGATGGGTAGGAAAAAATACAGCTATGATTTTGTTCTGTGGCAGATTAGTTCTTTCTCTCTTTACAGTCTTTACAACGGATATTCATAATTAAAAACCAACACAGAATAATCATCTATGTATTACCAAAGTGCCTTAAGCATCCTTTTAACTCTGAGGCAGGAGCACCTCTCCCATAGGAGCTCCCAGCTGGGTACCTCTTATGCTGGGAGAGGACCAGTGCAGGGTGGAGCTCTCAGCAACAAAGACCCTACATCTGAAAACAGGGGTGAAGGCTGTGAATAAAACTGGACAGGTAAACTAATAAATCACTATATAAGTGTGGTTTCCCCATCACTGCAGTTTTAGGGACTTCTTTCCTCAGGGCAGGCAGCCTCATTGATGCAGTACATGTGAGCCTGTATTATATTTATTATGCCAATAAATAACATCCGGCATCTAAAATGCCAGTGACCTTACAAGCAAAGAATGCCCGTTTTGTCTCCTTCAATTCAAAAAGCAGTTCTGGAATACAGGATCAACATCAAGCCAAAGGATGTGGAAAATTGAAGGAATTACTGCATCTAAAAATAACATCTAAATTTGACTCAAAAGCTTTTATTCATTGTAAATCTATGTGTCACTCTTCCATCTACACTAGGCAGATTTTATTGGAATATATTTGCAAATGTTTTGTACTTCTCACTTGTTTCCAATAGTGGCAGGCATATTACATTCCCGTAGGCTTAGAGGTATTAGAATTGATATGGATAGCTGTTCTTGTAGAATGCTAAGGAAGCTTTACAATTAAAATGGAAACACTGTTGGCTTGCATAAGAGTAACAACAAAAATTCAGGTACTCTATCATGTGGCTGCAGACTGGATTCCCGGTTCCAGACAAAGCAACAGGTCTTCCTTCCACTTAATGGAAAATCCCAGGTCACCTCAACGAAAAAGCTGCAACTCTTAGAATGGAATTTTCTGCTTCCTGAGGTTAACAACAGGCTGCAAGAGCAGATAAATTAGCTATTTTCTGACTCTGCCTCCAGCTCCTCCTGCTCCTGGCAAAGAAAACTCAGTGGAACAGGGGTCTTAGGACTCCTCTGATATTTTTCTTCCCATTCCTCAGGAGTGCAGAAAGCCTAAAGGCAGGCAACTGGGCGTTCCTGTCTCTTGGGAGAAGTTGTTTTCTCCCTATGAAGAGTAATGCAAGTGACTACCGGAAGACATTCAACCATAAAGTACCCAACCTAATGACATCCAGAGAAGGGAATGTCTGGGAACAGATTATTGCCTGCCTTTTCTTCTTATGTCATGTCCATCCTCACACAAATATCAAAATTATAAACAAAAAGCTGTTTTGGAGCTACTACTTGTTAGGGAACAAGCTACCTTACAGAATGCACAAGTTATCTTACAGAATGCATCAAGGGTATAATAAAATATTAATAATAAACATTATGCTTTATACATTTTTATTACGTGTCATAGCTTAATCAATACCCATCATCTCTTACCTCACATTGCAAAAATAGAAGTGAATTAAGTAATACTAGCCTACAACTTCTTCCCCTGCACATTTATTTTCTTCTTTCTCTACATAAATTAAATTGACTGGACATCTTAAAAAAAAAAACTTGGAAAACTGGATTTCTGAAAATTATGGATATATCTGAAATTTCCGACTAAATCTTATTAGTCTTGTGTGTTTTTCAGTATTTTTAAGTTCCATTGGCCTTAGGAGATCACATCTATTTTGGATTGTCATGCATCCTCTTCCTAGCAATTCTAATATTGGCAGCATAAAGTCAGCAATCAATTAGACATCACCCTTCTGAATCTCTCCGTAATTATTCCATCCTATTGAAACAATATTAAAGATAAAGAAAAAAGTATGAAATGCCTATAGACAGAAAAAGGTTTTTACACATTTCCATGTTGTTCATAAAAGGTAAAATTCATAAAAGGCAAAAAAGGCAATTTATTATAAAATGTAAGACAAAATGTAAGACCCTTCTTCAGTCTTCACAGTGTAATGGCATTTTTAAAGTTATAATTTAATCTGATTTTTCTACTTTGAACACATTTCAATTTACTTTCTTGCTTTTATTACCCGATGCAAACCTGCTGTACTCAGGCCATATCAATGCCATTTGGGCCACATGGAGAGCAGCCGTGCTGCCCAGTAACACATAATAGCAAGTGGGATTCTCAAGGGGTCTTTCCTCAGCTCAAACATAAAGAATGAAGCTTTTGACCTACGGTGTATGTTAAGGAAAGTTCAAACATCTGCTTACTCTTGCCAAAGCAGAATGAAAATACCAGAATTATCTCTAAAATTAAATTATTAAATATTAAGCTAAGTACAAACTTGCCTTTAAGGATTATCAGATGGTTTAAAATATCCACATAATAAATACCTAGCGTAATGATTCCATATTAATTAAAAATTAATTTGTGAAAGTTAAATTGTTAAAATTTCTGAGGTAGAACACTTTCTCTGGCAGGTTGGGGCAGTAGCCCAGGCAAGCACAGAGCAGGGGCTGGTGGCATTCCAATCCCTGGCAAGCCTGGCAAGGAAGGAAAGTGGAAGGGGGCTTTTTCTCATGAAGGGGCACATACAGTTCTGTTTGCCCAAACCTGCCCCTTCAAGCCGTATCCCAGTTCAGCTTATTTTATGGTTTTCTCTGAGGGCAGGTCCCAGGTTTGGCGAGGCCCCAGGGATAGAGGAGGTTTGCTCAGGAGGCAGCTCCTCCTCGTGCCACCTGTCAAGCCACCCTCTCTCAGACATCACAGACCAAACCAGGGAAATGATTCAGAGTGAAACCAAATGTTCTTCCCTTGCTTATTCCTCACTGACTCTGAGAACTGATGGACACCATGGGCAAGAAGAGCAGCAAGAACTGCTGGCCAAAAGAAAGCCAAGAACCTCTCACAGGGTGTTTCTGAGTAAAAACAGTTTTTACTGAAAAAAAAAATCTCAGTTTTGTAAATTAAAAAAGAAAACTGGAAGAAAACAAGTAGGTTTATACTAGCTTTACTACACTAAATAGACCAGCTACTTAAATACATTAGACTTATGGTTTTCTTTTAATATGAAATCTAAACAGTAAAAAAAAAAAAAAAACTATCTGCAGCCAAAGATTTTTTTTAAAAAATCTTAGTTTCAATAAGCAGATATATCTACCAAATAATTTCCAGCTTTGAATAAAAGATTCTTACAGTGTTGCTACTACTGAAAACACATATCTACATGACTTAAAAATATATAAATTACTAGTATTCCACTTGATTAAGACACTGCTATGTCATATATTTGGCTTAAAATCCTGTGAAAAAAATTCTTTCCCAGAACTATTAACCACCAAATCTTAAGTTTAACTGCAAAAGAATCCTCTGGACTCAGTTAAACGATCATTGCTCTAAGAGTGGTCAGAAGTACAAATATACCCTCAGATCCAAAGGCATACAGATATCAATTTATGGCTGGGATTTCCACAAATACTTCAAGACACTTCAAGGACTGAAGAGGCCACAAACCCAGCACTCAGCCCTTAAGTGAAAAACTTTCTACTGGTAAAGTTTCCTCAGGCATCAGATGTTGTGTTACTACAGTAGTCCTGTGGCTGAAATCTCTCCTGGGAGATTATTCATGGGCTCTGGTCTCTAGAGGGACAATTCCTTCCCATGTCCAAGCCATGAGCTAAAGATAAGCCTGAACTAAATGATCATTTTATTTCCTGACCACTGAAGCTTCATCACTATGCAGCTAAAACCAACAGATTAACATAATGAAAGAGACACTAATCAAGAAAAAAACAAAACAAAACAAACCCCAAATTTTAAATCCCCAAAGGCATTCAACAAGATTTACAAATCCTGATATTATCAGAAATTTCTTACATGTGGGTCCAGGTGTTAAAAGAAATTTATTTTTTGGGGTATACCATCATGTCAAATTATCTCCAAATTTCCAAGTTAAAAAAAAATAAAATAAATTAATTCCACTTGAATCATAACCTTCTTTTAAAAGAAAGTCTTTGTTTACACTGTCCAGAAGATTTGATTCCTGAAAAATGAAATATTCTTTCAGAGAAATATGGATATTTCTAAAGCTAAGTCAGCCTGCCAGTAAGTATCTAAGTTATTTAACACAGCAACCAAACAAACAGACACAAATTCTGTCACAGACAATGTCTGACATGCAAGACAGGTACTTGCTCTATTCTATCATTATTACAAAGCAATTCCTTGTGGATATTCAGAGGGGAAAAAAAGGTAAATGAAAGGTAATGAAAAACTCTCATCTAAGGAATCTGGGTTGCATAGATACTGCTGTGTTCTATGTACAGTGGGAATTCAAAATTTTACCAATATTGAAAAGACAAAACTAGTTTGAATTCAACTTCATACTATTAAATGTTGAGTGCAAAACCACAGCTAGTTCTTATTTCTTTCTCTGGTGAATAAGGGATTATTAACACATGTCATGGAGTTACAAAACTGGCTACATAATATACCAGAGCCTGGGGGCTGTACACAATTCACTTGCCTACCTGTCATATCTGTTTTAAGTGTTGTTCACATTGAAACTTCATCAAAACCAGAAAATTTTCCCTGAGCTATCTGAGATGTGTGGCAATCCCACACATTTCTTCAAAGGGCAAGTCTATCTTACACCTATCGATATATATATATAAATTTTACACAGATATGACCCATATAAAAATTGACACTGAAGGCTGGTTTGTTTTGTTGGTTCTTTTTTTTAAAAAAAAAAAAAATCTTGCTCTCAGCCAATTAATTACTGTTCAGTTGGAAATCTCTAATGAATCACAGACTCTTTTTACATACTTTTTCCAAACCTTATATTCAATTTTTCCCATGCAAGATGCATCCAAAATGTTTAAGTAAAAGAGAGGATATCAAAAAGAAAACATCTACACCAGAACGTACACAAAGTTGACATAGAATAAAACATCCAAGGAAATACTCATATCACAGAGGAGGATTAGAGGATTTTCTGGCCAAGTTTTCAAAACTGTTGTTTGCTGAATCAAGAAAAATGTTTCAACACGTATCAATATTTTAGAAATTTCAAGTGATTTAGATTATTGATAGAGAACGCAGAAAAAAATATAACATCCTGAGTTTTCAAAACTGGCTTAAATAAAATATAAATGTTACCATACTAAGAAAGGCATTTACAGACCTTTAATAGTTGTCTGGTAGCCACTATTTACACACCTGACAACTAAGTCTCCAATCTACAAATTAACATTCTTTAACTATACATAAAAGTCTAACTAGGAAACATTTTAATTTATTTTACCCCCTACATAGGTGTTGTTGCATTTACTTAAGCTTTTCCCAGGGCAATAAAATTAAATCAGGAAGTTAATGCCTTGAATCTGCCAAGAGTAATCCACCAACTCAAAAAATCAAATTGCTCTCACTGCTCTTACAGCTCTGTCATAGCTCTGCAGTTCTCTTTGCTGATATAAGTCTTTCCTTTTACTGGCAGTCTAATTCTGTTACCTAGGCTCTTTTTGTTGGAGAACCTTACCAAAGTCAAAGATCTGGATATTTCAATCAGTTTATCTCTGTAATAAATAAATACTACCACCTCTCAAATTGCTTGGAGAGTTTATCAAAATACCATCAAACCAAAACTTGAACCCAAATTAGCTATTATCCCAAAGAGTGACAAAACATCCCTTAAAAGTTATCCTGTTTGATAGACCATATACATTTTAATTTACATCTGTCACACCATCATACTGCTGCTCTAGCTTTTTATCTTAGCAGACAATGTAATGTGTCATTTATTCATATTAGAGTTTTGAATGGCGCACTAGAGTTATCTCTGTGTACCAGAACACACACTACCCCTCATAGTTTTCAAAATATTTTGGAAAAATTTGGAAAAAAGTTCTCTCTTCTAACCATTAAAACCTAAAAATACATTAATCTAAAGATTTGAATATTGGTGACTGATTTAATCTGATTATCATGAAAATTTATCATTAAATAGAAGCCATCACAAGACACTGAACAGTGACATTTTATATCAAAGCAGAAAATCAAAATCTTGCGAAAATGAAATATTTGCTTCTGTAGAGCATGCTGGACGTCAGACAGAGGCTATAAGACTCTGAATTTAATTGTTTTGAGAAGTCTGCACTGAATTTCATGCTGCCCCAGTCATGATGCTCACACTGCCTAGAGATAAGCACACAAGGACTCGTTTAGTCTTTATTTTTTCTGCAACAAAGGAAACTAGCAGAAAAATGGCTAATAAAATGCTATTAAGTCCAGTCTGGCTAACACAGGGCAAAGAACTTGACATTTAGCAGTCATCGTCCTGCTTACCAAAAACAGTCATTAGCTAAGGTAACACTGTGTACCAAGGAATATTTTTCCTTTTTCAGATCAGCCAGGCAATGAGCAGCCTGTTGTAATAAGTGATTTAAGGGGAAAGAATGCTAAAAGAAAATGTTTCCGAAAGATACAGGGAGTGGCAATTGGAAAGAGAATAAAAAAATCTGAAAGTTAGAACAGATCACAAAAAGAAAGGGAGCAATGCCACAGGGAGTTAAACTGATTTGGAGTTAAATACATTTGCTCATTGTTTTTCTTTGTAAAACTTAAAAAACTCAGGAAAAAGAAAGAGAGAACACTACATTGCACAAAACTTCACACTTTTTATTCTACAAACTTTCACATGGTTTCAAGAAACCCTGCCAGCTACTGCAAAAAGTCTCCAATGTCCTTATCTTGGTAAATACAGATTAAATAAAAAGACATGAAGATGAGAGACCACATAAATCTCTCCTTTGTGTATCTTTCTCAAGGTTTTGAGACTCTGTTATTTGTAATAAGCATTCAATTTTCTGTTTAAAAGAATCACTTGACTCTCATTAGCAGCAGTAATAATGCCATACCAAAAAGAAATCAAATTTGGCAGCCTGATAAGCAAAGGAAGGAAAAGGAAATATTTGAGTCATTCCGTTCCAGCTCAGTCAGCTCTCGTTGCACCATCTCTATGGATTGTCTTGAAACCCTGCCCACATTTGCAATAAGAAAGCCTTTAAAGCTATTTTTGTTTTGGTTTGTTTTTGTTTTTTTTAATTGAATTCAAATGGAAAAAATGATAAGGACAATTTAGCCCAGTTGTTTCCCTGTATCTATGTATCTATACATATATATAAACACACATTATGTACAGCATGTGTGTGTATATATAAATATGCAGACACACACATACACATAAGTATTTAAAATACTAACTTCGCTTTATACATAAACTTCACCAGAAGGACAAGCAACTATAAATGTTTAGATTGTGTGATATAGATTTTAAATGTCACCTTTATAAATGGATCTTTTCTGTAAGTGAAGTATTATCCTATAAGGATGTAGACGCTTTGGCTTGCTCGAAAGAGACTCAGCTAAAGTCCATGTCCAGGAAAAATCAGAAGCCTGGGGATTACTCATATATACAAAGCTATGCGTAAATTCTACAAGATGAGATCTAGAGTGTACAAAATATTTGATCACAAAATACTGTAAACAAACTACAATAAGCTTTGAAAGTCTCAGAAATTTGAATCCAAAAAGAAATAATGGAAAAAATACCCTGTAAACACGTGAATCAAGATGGATTAAAATTTAGTTGTTTTTTCAGTTGTTCAAAATAGAATTGGAGTTTCAAAACTTGAATATAGCATTTTCATTTTACCAATTACACACAGTAAAATATTTCTGTAAAGGCCATTTTGTAATTTAAAATAAGTCAAATAATATTCAATTTTAAACATAATGGACTACTTCTCTTCTTCTTTTGATATTTCCTGAATAGCTGTCTGCTATTTTTTCATGTCATAATAGTAATATTAATTTCTTCTATTATATTATGTTTGTTTCTTTCCACAGTTTCCTTCTATCTTCATGCCAAGCTCTGTTCTTTACTGGCTGTATTTCCTAGTTTTCTTTTCTGCTAGACTTTCAACCTTTCAATTTAAACTTAGCTTACTTGCAAGTCAATCCATAAGCACATGTGACAATCCTAACTGTTATTTAACACCTAAACAACAAAATTTTCTGCAGGCTAATGACAACCCCACATCATCTCTTAATGAGCACTGACCTCACCTGGGAGAGAAATCAGTAGGGCATACTCAGAAAATGGAGGTTAGAATATTTATTCTAGAATATTATTACTAGAATATTTTTCTCTTAAACTGTGTTTACCACAGTTTTAGGTGAGACACTAAAGTGTCTAAGTGTCACTAAAGTTGTTAGTCACTTTAGGTGTGACTCTCCCTGTGTTTCAGATCCAGACCCTCCTGATGATGTAAGGATAGGCATCTCCCTGTTATTTTTCCACCAGCTGCCTTTGGGAATTAGGAGAGAAAGACTATATTTACTCATGTCCAAGAATCCATTTCCTAATTTTTCCAATAAGTAATCCCATGTTTGTCTCTGCTACACAAACATTTCTTGTTCACTGTCCCTCATGCCCCTAAATTCCCCAAAGAAATGCTGAAAATTTGTTTAACTCATCATTTTTTAATTACGTTTTTGGGAAAACTGAGTACCAGCAGAGACACTGAACTCTCTGTTAAATAGAATCAGAAAGACATAAAAATGTTTAAAACTGAGATTTTACAGTGGGGATGTAGACAACAACACCAAGCAATCCACTGATCTGTATAATCCTTATAGCTTTCTAAAACATTTCAGTGGAACAAACAAAAAATCTTGTGCTGACATTAGTCCAAACTCCCAAAGTTTTGGGAATTAGAAGACCATCTTTTGAAACAGCTATAAAGCAAATATTTCACATAGTCCATATGAAGAGATGTTTGCAGTAAATGGAGAATTTTTGTAGCTGGGAAAGGTCACCAGTAGAGCTTCACAGAGACCTGTGCTGAGTTCTACATTGTTCAGTTCATTCCTAAATGGAAGAGTGATGAACCACAGAAAGAACAAAGTTTTGCTTATGATATTCATCTATTGTAACAAAGTCTCTCTAGGAAGAACAGCAAAAAGACCTGTTAACAGTCCATGAATGGCTATTAAAATGCAGACCTAATGCATGTATTAATACAAAATAATATATTTGGAGAAAATCAAAGTTTTCAACTAAAATGGCCGGCCTAAAAGTGATCATTACTACATACAGACATGATTTTAAACTGCCTCTATTAGACCATGAAACCTTATACCAGATCTTTCCATACAAATACTGGAAAGAGTTACAATTCCCTCATCTCCAAACACAGCAGAATGGGGAAGTAACAGTTCAGATGATGAGAGATTAATACCAACCTTTCAGTGAGAAGGTGCCAACTTTAAAAAGAAAGGAATGGAGAAGCTTAGGATCAAAGATCACAAAACCATGGCTGGCATTGGAAGAATAATAGAGAGGGATCAAGCACCCACTGTCTCTTCCAATAGAAGAAATGGGGAACATTAAGGGAAGCTAATAACTTTTAGGCTTCAAACAGAAGAGAGCAATTTCTGCGATGTACTTTGTGCAGTACTCCTTGTCACTGAAAGTTATAATGTAACTTAACAGCTAAACAGTTGAAAAAAAGAGGTTAAAAAATTTGTGGAGGAGAGATCCATCAAGATCTACATAAAATATGGAAGTATCTTTTGCCCCAATGACCTATATCTGCAAATTATTATAAGTATAAACAACTATACAGCTGCTCTACACTGTCTTCTTGTTCATAAGCTGTGCTTTACATCACCCTCAAAAAACAGATATCAGGTCAAACAGGTCTTTGGGTTTATTTATTAAAGGTGTCTTTCTGCAAATAAAGAGATATTTTTCATTTTAACATTCAAATGTTAAGTATTTACTGCTCAAAAATACATCTTAGTAAAACAAGATGAAAACCAGAACTTGTAATGTATCACAATGTATTCCTCTGATGACAGTGTGTTAAGTGTACAGTAAGTTACTTGCAGTAAGTGATGGATATGATTTTGTTCCATATGTTTTCCCATTCTTCAGCAAAGCATTTGATGAGGACTAACATACTGCTGAGATGACAAAAATATCTTCCCACCAATGACTCTGGTGACTCGAAGCAAAGACTCATTTGTGCCTTCTGTTGCAGCCCTCAGCAGCTTTGCCTCTTGTCTCCCAGTAAATGTCAAACACTATCAGTGCCCTGCCCTTCTGGCCCCTGCTAACGACCAAACACATTCTGCAAGCTCTGCAAATGTTCCTGAACACACTCGTGCCTTGGTCCTGGCTCATCCCATCAGCAGTACAACCAGACTGCCTGGGAACAGCTTTGCAAGGCTTTACATCCGACACACCCTCCACAGCTGCTTTGCTGGGGAGGATTGGTATCTTCTGCAGTATCCACTTGATTTGTTGGGACTCAGGATGAGGCTGAATAGAGAGAATTTCTCTCCTTTTAGCAACAATTAACCTACTTCAAAAGTTAATTTTTTAAAATTGCTTGTGACTCCTTTGCCTACACTTTGCAAGTAGTTTCTTTCTGTTAAAAATTCTATGAAAATATTTTGTCTGAAATACACTTTAAACTTTGGCTTGGACAAATAAATATCAACATCTACATACAGACATTTAACCTCCTTTTATTGTCAACAGAAGACTAGTCAACACACTTATGCTAGAGAAGGCAAAAATTAATTAATAAACTGCACAAACAGTAGCTAATTAATTCAGTTGTCTGACCAGTGGTGCTTGCTGTTGATTCAGATGTCCCAGGCTGAGAACAAGCAGCTATGGCACAGGCCCAGTAGGGACCTAGTCTGAGGTTAGAAATTATTATTTCAAATAAATAAATAAATTGTCCCCTTTTGAGTGAGCTGAGCTCTGTTCCAGGCACTATGAACAGTACTGGCTGAGTTGCTACCTATTAGAAGGGAAATTCACAAACCAAATAAAGATGTAAACTCCTGTGTATAATGACCTAAAATGTAGGTGTTTTAATCTCAGATTGAATTCTTTACTCGTTCATAAAATTTCTATGAAGGAAGACATAAAATAATTTTTATTGAAATAATCTTGTGCTTTACCTCTGTTCTGTGTCATTCAAGCAAATCACCACTGGCACCTACTGCACCTTGCTGCCCATCCAGGAGTGGCAATAGCTGTGTCAGTATTAAGTTATTTTCAAACCATTCAAATAAATCTTCAGTATCCGTACTTCTTTTTTTAACATTAAATATGTACAAATCCCTGCATCTTGAATAAAACCTTCTGGTGTGTTATCTCTTGACTAATTCCTACATGCAAATTGATGTTCACCCATGAAGTGATCAAGTTTATTCACAGTCCAAATTTGAGACTGCAATCCTTCACCCTTCACAGTGATGAGGTGTGTTTATTTTATTTTGTCTTAATCTACTGGAATTTTGGTAAAAGGGTTTCAAAGATCTAATCGAACACAAGGACCTTGTATTTTTCAGATGAAAATGGGATGGTTCTTTGCTGGCAGAAGATGCATCATTTTAAATAGCAGATCTGCAAACAGCATGCAGTAAGATTTCTGCTATGATAGCCCAGAGATTCCTGCACTGACGGTCTCCATACATATCACCTATTTCATTTTCCTAAATGCCTCTGCTAAGAAGTATAATGTTAGCACAAATCAGCAATGAAATGTGAAATGTCATTATATTTCCATTACCCCTACCTCTTTAGTGATTCACATATTCTCCAAATGCATGTTTGATTTGTGTAATTAAGTGTTGTGGTTTTTAAAATTGTATTAAGACAGATACTCTTGGGAAGCCTCAATAACGGTTTTCACTGGCATTATGAATGTACATTAGATCGCAACAAAAGTTCTTATGGAGAGATGAAAAAAATTACTCAGCTGTCTACAAAGTCACCATAGAATTAAACTACTAACACCTTCCCCTTTCCCTCTGACATCTACAGTACAAATCAGAAATTAAAATACATTGATAAATGAGTAAATAAAAAAGTACACACCCTAAATTACCCAATGTTGAGAATGTTAGATTCATTTAACAAAAGCAGTAACAAGCAACAAAGACTGTTGCCTTCAATTTCATTTTAGAGCCTACATTCAATAGCAATTCAGCTGGAATGGCTGCAACTTAAGAAGTCCTATTAAGGTTTGATCACTTAAAATTATATTTGCACGTTGAAGATGTGTTTTATTCATAGCAGACATGCAGGTGACTCAAAGTAATAATCACACATCAAATACAGAATGACTTATTTCAAAATTAAATATTCTCAATAATTTGCATGTCATTCTCAGTGCAATTCAAGTCCACTTTCTTTCGTGGCAACTACTTTTGTCAATTTTTACCTTTTCTGCTGTTAACAGAACATTAGTTTCTTTTCTTGTTCAGTCTGTTAGACTCAAGTGCAGTGAATACAATTTTGTTTGCACAGCTAGCAAGAAATAAGAGAGCAATGAGGTGCTGCCAAGAAAAACTGTGAACAAATCTCAGTATTGGTCTGAGTATGTGTAGCTAGTCCTGTAGACAGGTTTGGATTTGGATTGTGTTTAGATACAAATAGTAACATATTGCATCAATATTCAAATGCCAAAACTATCAACACTACTTACAAGAAATTGCTCTAGAACACAGAAATTCCCTAAAAAGAGTAAGATGAGATACAAGAATGGGAGGAGGCAACAGCAAGAGGGGATACCCAGAATTTTACATTCCTCAACTGTTTAAATGCTTTAATATAATTACGTTTCAGCAATTTCTGTGAATATAAGCATTCTATATTTAGTCAGAGATGAAATGAAATTTCCATGATTGTATTTACCACATTAAGTAGTTTTTCAAACCATTTTGTACATGGGTCTCCCTTTTAAAGGAAGTCAGCACAGTGACTGGGATGTTGGCCCTATTCCAAAAAAGAGCCCAGGTAACAACTTCATCTTGGGTGAAACCACATGCTTGTGTGAGGCTCCATGAGCTCTTTCAAAGCTGGCAGAATCCACACTGCAGAAGAAATCTAAACCATGGATCCCAGCCTGAAGCAGGGAAGGGGAAGTTCCAGAAAGTGGGAGAAGAAAGGGAGAGTGAGAAAATGTACAGCCAGAAGCAGCACTGGCAAGGTCAGCAATTAGTAATGTTATGAACAGTTTTCAAAAGAGAGCCTGAGATTAGGAGTAGGCATTTTTGATATGTGGGGGAAAACACTTAGCTGCACCATTGGTCTGGGCCCCACGCTGTTTTAATCCATGTAAAAAATTATATGTGAAGTAGAGCAAAGTCAACTCAGCTTCCAAAATGAGGCATTTTTCAGAACCAGTACTCAGCAAAATACTTATAAATGAGAAAAAACTTAGGGTGATATCTTTTTTACAAAATTACTTTGCACAGTCAATCTATATTGTAAGCAAGAAATAAAACAGATGAGAATGTGGAATTTATCAATGCCAGTAAAAATGGACTTAGCTCATCAGCAGTACACTTTGCAGGATTTCCTAAATTTTTGTTTTAGAGGGGAAGGTGATCAATTTAAATTAATTGATTCTTTTTAATTATCTATCAACACCACTACTAAAGAAAATGCATTTAATATACAGGCACCACTTGAAAGACAAACATTGAGAGTCAAACCAGAGATTAAATAACCGCCTGCTTTCATAGTTAAAAAATAAGCTGTTCTTGAGTGTAGAAAGCCCTCTATGGGTGATGGGCTTCACCTCTGAGAACACTGCAACGTAGAGCTACAGTTCAATATGGCAGGTAAGTAAAAAAAATGAGTGGTAATTCAATGAGTACCTCAGACATGCACTAGTTATCCTGAAGGTACTTCCTACATCTAAAAGTGGGCAAGTCATATAAAACTGGTAAGGTATTTATGTACGATTGGTATCTTCAAACTACTGATTACTAAATAAATTGTATCATTGCTCTTTGTCCCAAAGACTCATATTGCCTGACTATCTTCTGACCCAGCTCCTTTCCATTTACAGCCATTCAGCAGAACTGTAGCAGAAGGAGTAACTGAGTTTTCACAGATGTAATACTTGCCTATTTTATTTATAATAGCTCCCCAGTCAGTTGTCTAGAAAGGCTAATATCCATTACTAGATGACAAGTAAGGTCACCACTAGGTTTTGAAGAATGCTGATCATCCACAGACATATTTGGAAAACAACCATTCTTTGTCAAGCTGAAAACTTCTTTTGCATTGTTTCTGCAGCATGGTAGCTTGCATTATACCAGAATGATAATTCAAATTTGAGATACTAGACAACTCGATATATTAGTGGGGTTAGATGAGCATAATGCTTGCATTGTTCACACACTCTCCTCTGACTCACTGCAAGATTATAAATACCCACCGTAAGGGGAGCTCCACCCCGGCGAGGTTTAATCTAATACTTTCTGCTGTTGCAGACCCTTCTACCTCTAAGAAGAAACCAAGCCATTAAGACTTGACTCCACACTCTAAGATTTTTTTGGGTTTTTTTTTACATTTAAGATGATTCACAAAGCTAGCTTCACACGGTTTCCTGTAATCTCAAGGCAGAGGTGTTCTGTAAATGTACTTTGTTTCAAATGCAAGAAACATTAACCACCCACTTCCTGTACTGTTCCCTAAAAGGTTTACAAGTACTGCAGGACTAATCCCATTCTGCCAAAAGCCTGCACTTCTTGCCAAAGAGGGACGCAGTTAATGCTAAATGACTGTACTCTTCACATTAAATAATACTTGGAAGCTGAAACACAGCAAGGCTTTATAGACCCCTTTTGAAAATATCTGACAAAGTCACAAGTTAATTTATGACAGGAGGCCCCGCAGAAAATTCCCAGGGCCAAGCTGTGCTCAGCTTCCACGGCTGCTTGTGTGTAAGGAAAGGGCAGGGCTGGTGCCAAGAGCTTTCTGAGCCCAAGTAACATATAAGCAGGTCAGTGGAACAAATCCGTTCCTCTTAGTAAGCCACGAAACAAAATAGCGTGTGATGGTCATTTGGAACTTTGCCTTTATTGCAGGGAAACATGCCTGGAAAGGTAACTGTTTCAGTCAAACCAGTGTGAACTAAATGTCAATCATTGTCAATACTGAAATTTATACCAATGCAATCCCACCCAAAACAGTGACCAGAGGAACGGCCGGGCATTTGAACTGACACATTTGTGCCTGAACTAAAAAGTGGTTATTAACTAATATCCGCAAATCTCTGCAGGAATCTGAGCCGGGTTAGTTTTCTGCAAGCCCAGGGTTTGAGTCCCGGTTTGCTCTTACATCCCCAACATGTCTAAGAATTGAGTAGAAGGTGCCATGTCCCTGTCGATCCCCCTACCGCCTGAATATGCTTTTAAACAGGATTCTAAGGAAGTACTGAAATCCTTCTAGGGACTACTAAGCTGGGACACAACGCCCGCAAGCTAACCAGAACGTGCACCCCAAGGAGCCTCACAGAACCGGGGGCACCGCTCCGACCCCGCGCCGCCGGAGCCGGGCAGGAGCGCGCCGGGCACGGCCGGACCGCGGGGCCGGGGGCGGCGAGCGCAGCCCCGGAGAGGCGCAGGGACACCCGGGCCCCTCGGGCAGAGCCACCGCCGCGGGTCCGGCCCCCTCCCCCGACCGCAGACAAAGAGCTGAGGCTCCGCCGCCACCCACCCCAGTGTCTCTCACCCCAGGTATCCATCCCTTCCTCCGCCTTCTCCTCTGCCCTCCCTCCCTTCCTGCCTCCCTGCGGCCCCCTCCCTGCCCCGGGCCGCCGCGGCAGCCCCCGCCGGGTACTCACAGGATGGTGGTCTGGGGGGACACGGCGGGGACGCTCTCCAGCATCAGATGCATGCAGCGCACCGTGGTGCGGAAGCAGAGGCAGCGGCTGGGGCACCACACGCTCCCGCGCTGCGGCGGCGGCGGCTGCGCGGCGGCGGCGGGGAAGAGCCCCCCACTGCGGAGCAGCAGCAGCAGCAGCAGCAGGCAGAGGCCGGAGGCGGCCGCCGCTTCGCGCCGGGACATGCTGCGGGCGGAGGGCGAGGAGGAGGAAGAGGAAGGAGGAGAGGGGCTTCTGCAGATCCGCGTCGCGCCCGCTCCGCTCGGGTCGGCGGCGGGGCGATCCCGTCCCCCGCGCGGGCTGGAGGAGGGGACGGCGGTGGGCCCGCCCCGGCCGGCGGAGGGATGGGCGGCCGCCCCGCGCCGGGCTCCGCGCCGCCCTGCGCACGCACCGCGGGGCAGCGCCGGGCCCGGGATGGGGCCGGGGTCCGCCCGCCACCCCGGCTCTGCTCCTCCGCCCTCGGGAGGCAGAGCGAGAAGGCATCCCCTGAGCGGGACCGCAGCTTGCACCTCGGGAGAGAGGGAAGGCAAAATGAGAGGAGTGGAGAAGGGGAAAGAATGGGTAAAGAGAGGAAAGGAGAACAGCAAGCAAAGAGAAAAGATGAGGACAAACAGATCAGGGAAAGAGAATCCCTTGTGGGAAGCAGCAAGTCCAACAAGCCAATTTCCATTTCTGCCCTGCTTTGAAAACCCACATACACAACCCTTGGACTGTCCCGTGCTGCAACCTTTACTTTTGAGCCAGGGCAATATGTTGTATTTGCCCTGAATTACTTTCTGGTGGTGGTTTTGGGTAGGTGAGTGCACAGGCAAGGAGGTATAAGAGGACTCACTAGAATGTCATGTAGAAGTATAATAGTTGCAGCCACAGCTCACATGATCTTAACACTTTCTCAAAACAAATCTTGCCTGAAAACACAAAACTAGATTGCCTTTGAGATTTCTAACCATGTCCTAAATACTTTGTCATTCTTACATGATGTCAGTCAGTCCTAAGCAGATCAATACCTTATCTCCAACCCTTTGCCTATCCCAGGTGAGCACTGGCACATCATTTCTATGATGACAATAACAGCAATAACAACTAACCTATTATGTCTGATGACACATTCTCTTATAAATGATGGATGTCAGAACCCCCAGGTCTACCCCAGAAGTAAGTTATAGCATTTCTGCAGCATTGCCTGAATCTCTTTTTCTTCACAAAACAATGTAGAGTACATTCTTGCCTGAAACTTAACTATAATAATTCATGGAACAGATTGCTCAGAGAGGTTGTGGAATCTTCCTCACTAGAGATAACTGTCCAGATGCAATCTTGTTCCGTGTGCTCTAGAATTACCCTGCCTGAGCTGGGAGGTTGGGCCAGATTACTCATTGTGGTGTCTTCCAACCACATCCATTCTGTGATTCTGTTATTTTGAATCTCACTATCCCATGAGTCTGGGAATGACTTTTGGACAATTTTTTTTTTATTATTATTTTTTTTTTTATTTTTTTATTTTTTAACATCAAGTTGAATACCTCATCAAGAAAATCAGAGTCTGGAAGTCTGCTGTGATGCTGGATATCACTAATGGGCACAGAATTAAAATACACTGGGATGATTCATTATCTTTTACTATGTTTTTCATGAGTCACTATGTTTCCTTCTCTGAAGCAACATAACTGCTTATTTCTTTTAAAAGTAGTTAACTAATGGAAGTATAAAACTAGGGTTTGTGTTCAGGGGTTGTGTCCTGAATCCTTTAAAAGATCCTTCACTACCCCAGTGGTTAACTGGGAGCCTGTGGGCTCAATCTGTGTCTGGAGATAAGGGGGGCTTACTGACATGCCATCAGTATGATTACTGAGTTTCTAGGGTGGTCAGAGACTCCTAGAAGACTCTTACCAGTTAGGTACACTTCCAAATTGGTTGCACTTCTAAATACTGTTGCAGGGCTTGGCTTAGTCTTCTATTTCAACATAAGTTGCTCAGAAACTCATATACATCCGCATCAGATGTTTTACAGCAAATAATACCAGTCTAAAGTAGAAGAGAATTTACAGAATAAGTAGGTTAAAAAGTTCATCACCTCAATGTCAATTCAGCAAGCAGATGCTATGTGTATCACCTCCTCTGCATTTGTAATCAGTGTTGGGCTATAAGCATATCTTAATCTGAAAATTAAATTTGTTTCCTGGTCCAGGAAAACCTCAGGCACTTTTGACCTACAAAGTGCAAATGTTGGCACAAGTAAGTTTTTGTTACAGAAATGCCATTCACATTAGAGCATCTTGGCAGCTGTAAATCTGTCATCCTGCAGAGCCTGTACTGAAAGCAGCAGAACATCTGAGGTTAGATAATTAAACATGGTAATATAGAGATAGTACAAAATCGGGATATTTGCAGAATTTAGGGAAATATGATGACATTTTACTTCATGTAATTTTGGTGCTTTACAATGACTTTCAGAAAAAAGTACATAGTTAGAATTATGTTTTCTATAGGAAATTAAAATTGTTCTGAAAAGTTTTTAGTGTTTGGGATCTTGATAGATTATTGCACTATGCCTCAGAAGTATATGTGCTATTACACATGTAATTCTGATAGTGAGAATAAAAGTGCATAGATACTCTCATTGTCCTTTGGCAATTTAGAGGTAACATGTGCTACAGCATTCTTGCCATTTGCTTTGTTACATGCAACTTCCAGGCTCTTGGTTAATATGTTGGTAATGCCTCATAAGTCATATAAGTTAGACATTTTTTCATGCCCTGTGGAATCCAGAAGAATGAGGTGTTACGTCTATAGTTGGACTCAGTGATCTTAAAGGTCTTTTCCTAAACAGTCCTATAATTGTATGATTTTAATATTCATTGCATGCTATTCTAAATTGATGGCAGGGAAGGTTTCTGATAAATAAACTTCCAAATGGTTTTGATATATGTTTCTATTCTTAGTTGGTTTTTATAGAAGACTTTTTATAAAATGTGCAGGGTCATTTTTGTTGACCTTGCATATAAATATCCATGGGAAATTTGTCTTCTGTTTCCAATTTCTCTAGTTGAAGGGTCGATCTAACAAAAAAAAAAGGAAAAAAAATTAGGCTGGAAATGAGTTATGTTTCTTTCTGAATGCTAGCAGAAGTGATTACCTTATAGTTAGATAGGGTGTAAATCTCCATTTGCTTTTAAAAGTTTCCTATCCATCTCACAAATTTTTGTCAAATACTGCCACTTGCTGGTTTTATTCTATACCAGTAATTTAGTTTTATAGATTTTGCTTTGCTGAGGTACTGAAAAAAAAAAAAAAAAACCAAAAAACCCAACAAACTAAAAGATCAAATAGTTAATACTTTTTTCTTTTGTTTTTCTAAAAATTCAGGTATAAGAAATATATACTTAAGTCCTCTTCGGTTTAGTTTAAATCTCCATGTTAATATTGTATCTTTGGATACAAAATCAGGCATTCTAGACATTTCAACATATCTCCAGATATCTGACAGTGAAAATGCTTTGCACTTTCTTTAGCAGACACTGAATCATGACCTAGTTTATTAGTTAGAACCTTCTGGTCAATAATAACAGTAAGAGTCAAGAGGACCAGGTTAACCAAATCTCTAATGAAGCACCATAGAAACTTCTATTTAAAGTGCTTTCATGATAATATACCAGCACAGGGATGTAAAGATTAAACACATGTGAACATTAATTTTTTAAATGCAGAAACAAAACTCTAACTGGTTTTGAAAACATAGAATCTTACCTTTTCTTTCTTTTATATGTGCAAAGTGAATGTCATGGAGTAGCTGGATGGCATGTCAGCAACTGTGCTAAATGCAATTATTAAAATTTATAAATGCCTGTTCCTAAGCATTTTTCAACTATCCAGAAAAACTTAGGCTATAATCAGATACATCATTCTTGAAACACCTCATGCATCTTCATAGCCAGATCTGTCAGAGGCAATGTAACTTCTCTGACCATGGACATTTGAGGGTTTATGATATCTTTGCTGGCACAGCAAAGAAGATTGAGGACATTGTCTCTACATACTCACCAATTCTTCTTTATCTCATTTGGGATAGTAATGTTGGTATCTTTAAAAGCTGACATTCTCTTTCCTGAATATAATATGAATTTCTGGAGGAAATTATTCCTTCACTGGTTCCATCATAAAAGGTGTTCCCTCCAAGTTCAAACAAGAGTATGCCTAGCTGTGAAATGTGGTGGGTAAATTTATTTGACTGGTGACTTGCAGACACCTGAACAAGTGTTGTTATTTTCCTTACAATAACAAATTCGTATGACTGACAAAAAAAAAAAAAAAAAAAAAAAAAGAAAAGCTTGTCTCCCAAGTTATCTTTGAACTGTCACTTCAACCAGACTACCTGGTACTAGTGAATGTGTTCAAGGAAAGATGCTTACTGTATCTTAAATCAGCCAGTATAACTTACATTTGCAACATGTTTCTGTTCTTTCAGCCAGTGTCCACCCTTTCAAAGGGACAGTTTGTTGCATGCAGGAAATGGACCTTGCCTAGCCCTTATATGATATTTAGGGAAATAAACCATAAGCTTGTATCTTTACCAACAGTGCAATAAGAATCTATTAGACCTAATTCCTTTGGTTTGATGCCACACAACTCTCACAGGTAACACAGTAGTAGTAAAACACTTATCAACCTGCACTGGCTAGTGAAGCCAGGATTGAAAAGTAGATAGCACAGGAGGATAATCTGTTTTTATCATTCTGGCTTTTCTAATTATGTGCTAAGAAAAATACTGAATAAAAGAAAAAAAAATATTATTAAGCCCTGCTTTGACAAGCCACTTAAAATGCAAAGAAGCATGGCCAGCCAACAAACAATGGAAGAGTTTGCCTGTGATGATAAAGGAAAATAAGAAAACTCTCCTGAAGAGACTTTCCCAAATGAAAATGTGAACTTGAGAAGAACTTGAACCAATGAAGTCCTGGTTTCCCACAGAGTAATTTTCCTTAATAGCAATATAGTGGGAAATTGGGTGTTATTAATTTAATCCCTTGACTACACTGAAGCAATACCTCACCCAGAAGAGATTCAAGCCTATGATTTGTTCTGCAGCTGTGCCTGGAGGCCCCAGAGAATCAGAGCTACCAGCCACATGTTTTACAATCATAAATAAAACCAAATGCCCTCTCTGAAGACAGATGAATGCTGTGGGACTGTGCCCACTTCCCAGATGGGTACTGGGTTGATCCTGGGCACCTTGAGCCCAGAGGCCAGGCTCTTGGAGTGCTGGGACCACCTGGGAAGAGCAGAGCTGGTCCCTGGGCACAGGGAGCTGCTGTGGGGAAGGCCAGAGCCCCTGTGAGGGCAAGCAGACCTGCTTTTAAACAAACTGCCATTTCCAGCCTGGCTTCAGCCCATGCCCATCCCCACAGCCCTGCCCACACATCCCAGGCCTCTGCTGGACACTGCTTACCCCTATGGGCCTGATCCCAACCCCAGCCCACAGGTAAAAATCCCCACCCAGCCTTGGCTCATCCCAGTCCTCACCGAGGTGCTTGATGCCCTGGGCTGGCTGCCCTGTTCCTGGCTGGCAGAAGGGACCAAATCCTAGGAAGGGTCCTGGAGGCAGTGGTGAACAAATGCTGTTCAACTCTCCAGAGCAGTGTAGATGTTTTCTGTTCTTAATTTTAAATAAATGAGCATCATCAGGAGAAACATAGGCAGCAGATCAAGGTAAGACGCTTTCTGCCACAACTAGTGCACGTGAGGTCCCACCTGGAAAGACACATCCTGCTCTGCCTTACCAAACCAAAGGGAATGACAAAAAGCTAGAAGGAGGAATACCAAGATGCCAAAAGGCCTTGACTACATGATCTGTGAGTATAGATTGAGGGATCTGGGTATATTTCATCTGGTGAAGTTTGGTTAAGGCTGTGATCCATCAGCAACCTGTGACACTTGGAAGAGAAAGTACACACATTGATAAAGCCATTTTTTGCAGTGGCAGACAATATAATAGCAGTGATATAGGTGTAATCGTTATAAATTGTGGTGTGAGAAATTTAGGTTAGATATGGGGTAAAAATATTTTTTACTAGGATGGCAGTGTGGCACTGACAGAGGTTACATGGAAATGCTGGGAATTGTCTTTCTGAAAGATTCTCGCCATTTGATTAGACAAAGCCATGACTGCGATGAGAGATTGCTGGCAATAGCTCTTACCTCAGCTGGAGTCTGGCCAAGAGGTCTTCAGACATCCCCCCCAGGCATCATCTGTTTTTTTCATCACCTGACCTGCCCTTTGGCAATGACACCTCATTGTTAACAATAGCTGAGCCTGGGTGACCAGTTTAGGCAAGATGCCTCACAAGCTTAAATGATGAGTCACGAGGAACTTCACCAATATGACACAGTCTGGAACAGGAATGGTCTGCTCAATTCATCAGACCTTAGCTTCCAGTGAAATGCAACAGTTTTTCTGGAGCAAAATCAATTTACTATAGTTTGATTGGTGTAAAAGTTTAACTAAGGGCTTTGGAAAATCAGAAGTAATGCAATACTTAACAGGACATTCAGAAGAATATATATTTTTCCATATAGATGTTTGTGTTTAAAGATAATATACTAGAAAGATGTAGTTTCTCAGACTTTCAGGTCAAATACTAAGGTACACCAAGAGGCAAGAGGGTGTGTTCAGCTACACAGGTTGTCTGAGGTTGAGGCTATCAACAAACCTCCCTTAATTCATCCATGCTTTCCACGCTGATCAAAGCCAGTATGACTTTTCAACTGGGGTGGGCCAGCTCAGTCCTTTTCTCTCCCTCAGGGTGCTTTCAGTGTCCTCTAATTGCTCCCCCGATTGACTAATTGCTGTTTGATCTTCCTCTTTTAGTCACCTTTGATGTTCTGTTTGTTACAGTCTCTGGTTAGAATTATTTTAGAGAGTAACACAGTCCTGTGAACGAGGAGTGCAGAAAAATAAGTACAAAAAAGAGAACAAAACAAAACAATGTTCTTTGCCCCAGGGGGCGAACTCCAAATTACAATGGAAATTAAATCAGAGGTCTTGATTTGTAACTCCGGTATCATGACCAAAATATCATGTTTGCAGCCATGCTCTTTTCCTGTTGGCCCTTGAATTTATAATGACCTGCCAAGAGAGGAAAATGGCCATTCCAGATGCAAGACTTAGATAAGAGTAAGGAACAGCATGGTAAAGAAACAAATGGAGAAAAAAAAAAATCCACTACCAAAATCTGTAGTGATATGGGCGCATTTTGCATGTAAATCAATGTAATGTACAATTCTCTTCAATTGCACAGACAGTAATCTTATTCTCCATGATCCATGCTGTATATGCTCCACTGGCCTCCACTCATCTGTTTGTCCCATCTCATCCTCAAAATGGATATTTGGCCGGTTTGGTCCCTTTCTCTCTTTTTGCATAGCTTGGGGAAAGCATAATTTATTCCCATACAGTTCTGACTGAAAGTGGTAATATCTTTAAAATATGAGTTAAGGCTCTATTATTGATCCTTATAAATTGCAAGTTAAGTATAAGAGTTTTAGAAAATTAGCAAATTTTGTATTTTTTTCTGCTGATTTTTCTTGTTTTGTTTGTTTTCCTTTCATTTCCAGTTCTCATTCTATTCTCACTCTTGTTTTTCTAGCAGAAGAACAGCCAAAACAGGTCTTAGATAGTAATGAGTGCGAAAGAGACAGGTTGTTGTTTGATTTTTAATTGCCTTTTTTTTCCTGTTTTATCAAAAAAGCAAAATATTTAAAAACCCTGGTGCAATTAAGATGTCCTGTTCTGTGGAGAAACAGACCACAAGAGACCTTGGCCTCTTTCACAAGTATCTATTAAGAAGCTGGCAGCTGGCAGGCATTTTAGTAGAAAATACTAGCCTGTAAATGGAAAAAAAAATAATCCCTGTTTCATTTGTAAGACCATCATGAACAACATACTTCTAATATTTATTTGTAACTTTTATCAGAGGCACCAGAATTAAAAGGACACAGTCATTATTTTTCCATTTCAAACTTTCTTTTTTCATCCTTCTTCATGCTTTCCCTGCCCATTTTCTTCAATACAAAAGGTTTTTAGGTCTTTGATTAAAAACTAAAACATTAGAAGGTGCTTGAGTGATTCCTAATTCCATTTCTATTTTTGAGTCATGGTGTTCATTTTATTTGACTCTTATAAACTTGTCTTATTGAAAAATACCATGGAAGGTGAACCCAGTGGCACAGAAGCACAAGGGTTGCTCCTTTGTGTGAATGTAAGGGTGCAGAACAGTTTGAGAGACATGGAGCAGACAGCTGGGGCTACTTCTCCAGAGAGGGCTTGAGGGGCCTCCTAGGACCAGAGGGCATAAGCCAGGGCTTAGCCAATGACTCAAAAAGATGTTGGTTAGCTTGGAAGCAAGGACATGCTTGCAAGGAGCTTGTGA
The DNA here is from genome assembly GCF_030490865.1 of Poecile atricapillus. Classification (NCBI taxonomy): domain Eukaryota; kingdom Metazoa; phylum Chordata; class Aves; order Passeriformes; family Paridae; genus Poecile; species Poecile atricapillus. Next base: position 19,084,153 of record NC_081251.1, on the reverse strand, counting down.
AAACACCTGAAAAATCTTTTTTTTCTCTTCTAGTTGTTTAAAAAAATAAAACTCCTACTTTGGTTAAAAACCTGTCTTTTTCTTTGTCAAATTGTTTCGGTCTTCTTTTGGAGAAGAATTCCTGGGCAGATTCTTTTCAAAGCCAGCTCAGGACCTTGCCACACACACATTTTGCAGCCCTGCTCATTAAAGCCATGCTTTCTCTTGCATGCAGTGAGATTTGGAGGAAGAACACTTGGAACATTTAAAACAGATCATTTAATAGATGAGTATTATTATGAATATATATGCTGCTATATGTTAGTATATAGTATTATAGGTGGCATATATATTTTACCTTTTTATTTTATCTTTTATCTGTGGGCTTGTTTGTCATGAGTGTTTAGCTGTGAATCAGATTCCTTAGGAAATAGTGGATGAATTCAAATTGCAGTTTGAAAAATCAAGGTTTATCAGGATTTTCAATTGGAAGCATGTGAGAACAATGACTTCCTAAGGTGTTGATCATCACTGTTCAGACAGCTGCTGATCATGTGTAGGCAGGATGTACCGTGGAATGGTTTTCATGATCCCTATCTGCAGATGAGATCACCTCCTGTGCAGTGCTAGCAGCTTCACCTGAGTCAGCACATCCAATGAAAGGTGCAACCTTTGCCATGGATATTGCTATCGCTTCTTGTTTATTTACCCGCCTACCGAAAGATTCCCTTTTCATGCCGGTCAGTTCAAAATGGCTTATAATTACACAGTCATGAAAGTTTTGCCTACAAAAACTTAGCAGTTCCGCTGGTACTTTGATATTTGTTTTTAGGCATACCACATTCTGCTCTTGGTTTTAAGTATTTTCCATCAGCTGTCTTACAGTAAATGCAATTTCTTAAAAAGACCGTTCCTTTCTCTCGCCTGGAATGAATTATTCTTCCAGACAGTATGTTCCAGATCTTCCTCCAGGGATAGAAATTCAGCTTAAGTAATTTTCAGAAATTGTCCTCATATGTATTCTGATAACTATAGACGGTACAAATGAGAAAGAGTGAAATAACTGGAAGGGAATTTCAGAAGATAATTTTTTTTTGTAAAGGACCATATAACTAAGCACATGAGAAACAGAAATTGGCACCTGATAGAAAGAAGTTTCTCCTTGATTGGCTTGAATTGGTTAAACTTGCTGCTATTACTGTTGTCATGCCATTTTCCTGGGAGGAGCAGCAAAACTAGATTTTACTGTGAACCTTTCTTTTTGTAGTTTACTGAAAGTGTTAGTGAAACAAAGATAAAATTCTTTCTTGGTCCAAGAGGTATAGCATAGAAAGGCTCTCCATCTTTTCTTAGGAAATACAAAGTTTTGGGGTATCAGCATTTTTAATCTGAGATTAACTCTACATATGTATCTGGGAAAATAGACATGAGAGGTAGATATGTGTCATGTCATGTGTAGTCAGAAGAGATGAAATATCTATTTTAGCAGCAAAGGTTAGATATTACTCATATCTAAGCAAGACCTTACTTCTGTCTAGGCCTGAACATGTTAGTGTAGGTGTTAACAATGATCTGCTTAAATATGAATGTGGCTCACACATCTTGGGCATTCATCTGGGCAGAGTCTCAGGGCTCCAAGGCATGATTGTGTATTTGTGAAGTGGCACACTTCACAGTTTAGGACTATATGCACCTGTGCACACACTAGTCTTTCATGTTAGTGTTATGAGAAAAAAATTAAATCTTCAGTTTCATCCACGTAGAGAACAATCTCCTTAGGAAAAATGTCCCAAGCAAGGACAGGGTGGTCCATACAAAAAATTAACTCTGTCTGAAAATCTGTTTTCATTTTGTTAACATCTCCTTAATGTGTAAATCTGTAAAACTTCTGTTCTCTCATTACAAAAGCCATGATCAGTGAAGAACTGAATAACAGCAATTCCATATGTTATAAGGGTCAGTGAATAGCTCATTCTTTATATGCCACATTATTTCCTAGCTGCATACTGCTCAGATACCATTGAATTTAACACGTTTACTTATATTAATTGAAGCAACAAACCAATTTAAAAATAACCACAGCCATCTCATAATCACAAAAAAATGGAAAAAAAACATACTGCTTCTTGTATTGTACCTATTATAAGTAATGGCTGGATATAAATTTATGCCTCACTTTCGTAACAACCACAGAAAAGGATCTAAACTAGAAGTGCTCTTGAAAGCATAGTTTGAAGCAATTAGTGCTGCTATCACCCCAGTGAAGCCTTTACTGCAGCTGCTGCTCTTCCAAAGCTGCTGCAGGTATTGCTGCCTCTGGGACCACTCGGTGCTGGCAGCCCCAGAGCTACTGGAGAGGGAATAGCAGGACAAACATTATCAGAGGAGCCAGAAGCAAAGGAAATCCTCAAGTGAGGCTACAATATTTGACAAGGAGGACAACCTGGCCCAAGGTTCTGTCCTTCAGGGGGATACTCACTTTCTTTAAGTGTGAAATGAAAAATGGGTGCTTGAGGAAAATAACAGGTACCCACAAATCCAGGTCATCCAAGATACAGAGTGTTTCAGGGCTGAAGAAAGAAATGTCATCAGTCACCCCCACAGCACAGTTGGTTGCTCCTCAGACATATGCTCAATGTCAGTGTGTGCAGTCCTAATGTTTGGTGTGCAGTAGGAGAGAGAATATAATTTTTTTTCAGTGAAGCTGTTTGACTTTTCAGTCTTAAGAGTTTCTTATTTTCAGATCACAAAAGCAAGATACATTTAAAGCTAATTTAAGGTTAAAGCTTCTCTCATTGGCAGCCTGAATCGTGTAGCAAAAGTAGCAAAACATTTGGACAGGGCAGAGTCGAGGGTGTAATGCAAAAACAAGAAGTGTCAATAGGTGAATATCAGAAAAACCTAATTACTTCTGAAAAACATCCACTTGGCATGCCTATGGCATCCTCTAGCTCCACCACAGCCTGCATTCTTTTCCTTCTTGAAAGGGCTGTGTATTATCGCATCATGAGTGTTCCTATCTCTATTTTTGCTACTCGCTCCATTTTATATGTCTGCATTTTTGACGGTCTGACAGTTCTGTTTCTTTTGCTTCTTACTTTTGCTTTCTGACCATGTTTACCTGTTCTGCAGCTTTTTTGTTTTGTTGTGACCCTTTCCCAGACAATTTGGCTGATCATGCTTTTTGGAGGCATTTGCAAGAGGAGTGATTTTCAATGTACAGTCAGTGATTTTGGAGAATCCCCAAATTATTCCCTATCATTCATGAGAGGTAGTTAAGAAAATCAAGTCTACTGTCAGCTGGGCTAAATGTTCTGCTTAGAGATAAATTTCAATCCACTGAAACAAGTGTCTGTAATGAAAACTCTTGCTCTAGACTTAGATCTGGTTTTTTCCACAAAAAGTGTTGAATGAGTAATTGATTGCAAATGCTCCATTCCACTTCCACATCTTCTCACTGCTTTAAGAGGAAGTAAAACTCTATATATAGTAGTGACAAGACAGAGCTCAAAGTTATTTGCGCATACAGTTTCTGACATAGTTTTGTCTTTTTGGTACTACTGAGGCACATAATCCCATTACTGATTTTCAATAACA